>NC_084844.1:49646384-52046384 GCF_033115175.1 Lepus europaeus | reverse complement strand
GTCGCCCCCCAGATCTGCATGCCGTCATCCCGGTAGTAGTAGCCCGGGAGGTCTTCAACTCCTCGGGCTCGGATATCTTCCGGCAGGCACAGGGTGGCATAGCTCAGCTGCTCCATATTCCTCTGTATCAGTTCAGAGAAGCCTCCAATGCCGAGGCCTGTGGACTGGAAGACAGGAGGACAGGGTCCTGGGATTCCAGGCACTTGCTCTAGTGCTTGTGTGGGGAAGATGGGGCCACTCCCACCCCCATGGCCCCCAATTCTTCACGTTGGAGGAATGTCCCACTCCTACCCCAAAGCAGCTCTTACCCTGTCCACGACCTGCCCTGGAGCGATGAGCAGCTCACGGGCCAGTGTGTTGATGTGCAAGGTGTACCGTGTGTGCGGGATCAGCAGCTGCAGGGGCGGGAGATGGCAGCGCTGGTGGAGACCCCAGACCTCCTCCCAGCTCTTTTACTGGCAAAGACTCCAAGGGGCAAGACGGGGCTCCAGGCCCCATGACGGGGGCTGGTCCCACCAACACTGGGTGCACTCCTGCCTCTCTTTCGGCATCAGATTGTTTTGCCAAAGGAGGGGCTGGTTTGCACGAGACCTGTGACCCTCCCAGCTCAGACCTCCTGTGATCGCCTAACCTCTGGGGCCTGGCACTACAGAGCACCTCCCCCAGAGCCCACCCCCGAGTGCCAGGCTCTGGGGGCTGCAGACGGGCAGAGAGAACCAGCTGGGACTGGAGAGCACAGACGAGAGCCTGCCTGCAGGACCCAGGAGCCCGTCTCAGTGAGAGCCAGAAAAGCTGAGCAGCTGTGGACCCCAGGATGGGAAATCCTGCCCCTTCGCATGCCGCAGGCCTGTGGACATCTGGGGGCCCTGGGAAGAGTGCCCAGAAGGGGCATCATGAGGGGCAGGTCTGGGCCCCCCTTGTGGAGCCACTGACCTTGAAGAGCGGGTGGCAGTGGGGCAGCTGGCGCAGCATGGCCAGTGTGAAGACCTCGGGCAGCAGGTGCCCCTGCAGCAGGTGCGTGAGGGCCTCGTGCACGGAGAACTCAGCATTGCGCACCCAGGTCTTGGCCAGCAGCCAGTCCCACTTGTCGTCGCTGGGCAGGAAGATGGGGCTATTGGGCCCAGGGGTCTGGCTGAGCTGAGTGGGGACCAGTGGAGAGGAAGCGGCTGTGAATGCCTGCCAATCACTCTGTGAGACCCTCTCCGCCCCTGCCACACTGAGACCTGGATGGCGAGCGGCACCAAGGGCCCACGCCCCGGGCGCTGGTGTAGCAGGGTCAGGGGCGCTGCAGAGAACTGAGGCCTCCCATTAACGATGTTGGTACGGATGCTGGAGAGGATGCTGTGGTCCACCAAGAACAGGGAGCCCCTCTGCGGGAGGAAAGAGGGGAGCTGGAGGCTGCACCTGGTTTTCTAGAGCCGGGGTGGGGCAGCAGTGGCAGGGAGGGGATTCCAGGCTGGGGGAGGAGTGTGTCTGGGAAGAACATGCACAGTAGGGCCCTAACAACTGTGAGTGCGCCCCTCCCTCTCCCATGGGGTGGGGGTGGGGGGCTCGCATGCCTGATCCTGGACGCCACGTCCCGCCACCTCGCCCCACCTCGTCCCACCTCCAGCTCAGCCTGCAGACTGCTCCCGGGGCCCAGCACGGGGGCCACCATGGCATCGGTGACTGGGAAGTTCTTTGGGAGGTGGCGGCAGCGGCGGATCAGGACAGGGTTGAGGCCGTTCAGGAACTGGGAGGCGAAGAAGGCGTCCTCCTGCCAGTGGTCAAACACGTACTCTGCGGGGGCAGGGGACATGGGGACTGGTCACCTCTGGATTCAAGGTGGTTGCCTTCTGGGCATCCTGTACCTTTCTCGAGCTTCCATCACTGCCCAGTGACCAGACAGCAAACTTTATTTCCCAGCCCGTGGTGCACCTGCCATCCTTCTCCCCCATGGCTCACCAGCCGCAAATGCAACAAATCAGATACCACAGGTAGGCTCGGCCCCGCCCCCTGCCCGTCATCCCCTCAGTGGGGTGTGGCAGAGCCCAGGGACCTCTCTCTTGGTAGCCCCGCCCCTCCCCTTCCCATCAAGCCCCATGGATGCTCCATCTTGGTGCCTCTTGACCCACCTGCCCACCCTGTCTCTACTGCTCTGCCTCGCTGGACCACCACCTTGTGGCTCATGGTCCTGTTTCCACTCCTGCCCTTAACAGCCCCCTCACAGGGCACATCTGGCCATGTTACCACCCGCCAGCCAGCAGTCCGTAGCCTCGCACCGCACTGGGGACAGACTTGCTATGGCCCACACAGTCTTGTACCACTGTGCCCTGTGCCCCCCTCTCCTGCTTCCTCCCCGTGCTCAGCCCACTCAGGCCACAGCAGCATCTTCCATTCCCCTAAAGGTGCCAGGGCCTTTCCCTCCACTGGCCCCTGAGCCTGCAGCCCTCTGTGTCCCCACACCCCATCTTTTGTGCTGTTGAGGCCGCCTCAATTTTGAGGTCTCAGCATAAGTCACCCTCTAGGGAGAGCTCTCCAGTGTCCCCTCCAGGCTTGGGCAGGCCCCCCTTTACCCCTGGAGCCAATGGGTGCATCTCCCCAGTGCAATGAGTGATTTGAGTCCAATCCATAGCCACTGGCCCTGGGAGCACGAGGACTGCACTGCAGCCCAGCATCTGGTGGACAGGAGCTCAATACACGTCTGTTTCCTGGAAGGCCAGGGATCCCTCCAGGCTGCACCAAGCGCATTGGTGCCCGGATTCCCGAGACTCCTGACAGCCACAAGCGGACGTCCCAAGAGGAGGCCACAAGCCCAGCCCGAGCTCCTCACCGATGGCTGGCGTCCTGTGGAAGTTGAATATTCTTCTCATCTCCCTGAGGCTCCTCCAGAGCCCTTTGCGGTCCAGCAGTCCCTTGATCTTCAGCTCTGCCACCCTGCCGGGGGATGCCAGGGCTGGGGAGGGGGCAGGGGGCCCCTGGAGACCCTGCCCCACCAGCCAGCCTCAGCCCTCCTGGCATCTGGACCCAGTTCCCGCTGCTTGGGACCCCACTGCTCTTTGGGAGGTGTTGAGGACAGGAGCCCGGGTAGGGCCGGTATCGCCGAGGGAGGGCAGGCGGAGGGGCGGGGTCGGCAGGAGGCCCCCCTCACACAGAGCCGATGTTCAGGTAGAAGGCAGCGTTCTTGGCTGCAGGGTATTTGAGGTTGAGGTCCAGGTCTTTCACGGTTGCCTCGTTGAGGCAGTGAGGCCAGCCAGGGAGGTAAGTCTTCCAGCTGAAAGGCAGAGCGGCGGCAGGTCAGAGGGAGCCCCTGGACGGGGGCAGAGGGAACAGCGGGCCCTGTGGGAGCCAGGGCCAGCCACCCTTCCTGGGATCTGCTCTGGCCTGCCTGAGGAGTGGCCCTGTTCCCGCAGGGAGACTTTTCCCCCTGGGCGTGGCTGGCTAATCCAGGGTTAAGCCCCCAAACAGAGCTGAGCCAATCAGAGTCCTTCCAGGGAATCTGAGATTGGGCCCGAGCCAGGGACCCTTAGCTTTGGCTGAGACCATTTTCCACGGTGCAGACGGGGAGCTGAGAAAGCCTGTACTGCAGAGAGAGGGAGAGAAAGAGCGAGAAAGAGAGAGAAGCAAGAGTCACCTTGGTTCCTGGTCTTCACTCCCTGCCCACACTCCTATAAGTGCCTCTGTGTCCTGCCAACACCCCCCCCCCCCTTTTTTTTTTCTATCTGCTAGTTGGGATTGGGTTTTGTTCTTGCAAGCACAGAATTCCTGACCACCGAAGGCCGTCGTGCTGCGGGGAGGCTGATCTGGGGAGGGGGCTGTAGCAGGCGGCCCAGCTCGCTGCCATCTCATTCCCCAGCCTAAGGCATCCCTAAACCCCACTGGGAAGCAAGCCCACAGCTAAAGACCTTGGAGCGCAACAGCAAAATCGCTTCCCCCACCAGCTCTCCTCTTATTCACTCATTCTTTGGTTCCTTCAATAACTGCTCTAGGGTTTGAGCTTTGAACTTCAAAGAACAATTTGCACTTAGAGAACACTGCCACCAGGTGGTGGCCAAACCCCACTACTCAAACTTCTGTGTGCTTTCAGGTTCACCCAGGGACCTTTTTAAAATGCAGATTCTGATTTAGTAGGCCACGGGCGGGCCCCAGAGCCTGTTTTTCCAACAGTTCCCAGGAGGGGCTGAAGCTGTGCCTCTGACGCCCACTTGGGTACTGAGGGCTGGGACAGGTGGAGTTCGCTGTTGACAGCAGTAACAGCATGTATTTAGGCACTAGCTCCATTCGTACCATTTTCTCAGTGTTTCTACCTAATAATGCAAATAGGATAGATTTCTTTTGCGGAAGGAAATAAGAAAATGAGGGAAGAGAGGGAAGGCTTTGACCTAGTGATAGACACCGGCATCGCTCGCATATCGGGGTGCCTGGGTTGGAGTCCTGCCCCAGCATCTCAAGTCCTTGGGTCCCTGCTACCCATGTAGAAGCCCTGGATGGAGTTCAAGCCCCGGCCAGCACCACTGTAGGCATCTGGGATGGACACTGCTTGTCTTTCTGTCTCTCTGCCTCTCAAATAAAATAAATATATTTTTAAAGAAAAGAAGGATTGCTGAAATTAATGACTTGCCCAAGGCCTCACAGCTCTTTGGCCCTGGATCTCCATGGATACAGCAGACCTCAACATTGGGCCACCCCCGCCCCCCCTGGGGTGGAGGGGGTGTTGCTGGCAGATCTGGCTCAGTGGTTCTCTTGAGGGTATAATTCATGACACCTGTAGAATCATCAGGAACCAAGTGAGCCTGTGTCCGCTGTGTCCCCAGAGACCCACAGCAAACACCTCTAGCCCAGGCTGCAGACAGCAGCCAAAGTGAAGATCAGGATCTTCGGCATGTAGGCACCAGAGAACAATTCTGGGTTTTCTGCTTCCTTTGCAGCCCTCCTGAGGCCACCTCTGCTGTCTGGCCTCCAGGGCTGAAACCAGGACAGAGGAAGAGCCCCCATCCCCATCCTTGGCACTGTCGCCCTGGAAGGCGAATGGGGGTGGGGGGGCTGGGTGGTATATTTCTTATCTGGAGGACACAGCCAGTGGACCTGTGAAAACGCCCCAGGGCAAGGAAGCGCCAGCCAGGGTAAGGCTCTCAGAGCAGGGGTTTTCAAACCTTAAGGGCCCCGGGGGGCCTAGGACAAAACCTGCTCCGCCCACCCCCAAAGCCCCTCCCAGGTATGATTGTGTAGGTCCCAGGGGCCTGAAAGTTTGCATTTCATAGGAGGGCTTGGGTGCTGGGCTCTAGTCTGTGCCATCACAGGCGTCCCCCCCTCCCCCCGCCCCAGCAGCGGCCCCCTCCTCACCCGTACGCCTCGCGCCGGGCCTGCAGCTCCTCCTGCCGCTGCTGCCGAAGCGCGGGGTGCTGGTCGGCCCGTGAGACTTTGGCTGCGGGAGGACCGGAGTGCGTGAGAGGGAAAAGGAGAAGCCCTCGATCTCTAGTGCCAGCCACCCTCCGTGGGCTAAAGCCTCCCACCAGGTCCTCTCGCCCCAAGTGCAATTTCCCTCTAGTAGGGCTGCTTCCCACCATCCCCTCCCCCGTCCCTCTCCGCTGCCCCCTTCCCCGTGGCCGCACCTGCTAACCTCTCCACACTCCCCGTGGCCCTCTCCCCAGCACCAGCCCCGGCCCTCACCTGCCCCTTCCCGCAGCGCCAGGCTACTCGGTGCCTCCAGCCACTGGTAGCAGGGAAAGTGCAGCGGGGCACCCCCCGGCGGCGTGAGCTGGACCCAGCGGCAGAACCAGGCGTCGGCGGCCGCCGCCAGGCGGAGCGGGCGGGACAGCGCCGGGGGCGCCAGGTGCAGGCGCAGCAGCAGCACCGGGCCCACGTCCTGGGGCAGCGTCACCTCGAAGTTCTCCTCCTGGGGGGAGGGTCAGCTTGCGGGAGGGCCGCCCCTCCTATCCAGCCCTCCCCCTCCAACCCTGCCCACCCCCTCCACGCACTCACAGCACCCGCGGTGAACTCCTTGCCGAAATGGTCCAGGGGCAGTGGGGGGCTCTCCCCCAGGGTCCCCACGATGCTGATGGACACTTTGTCCCACGTGCCAGCCCCGAAGGCCTTTCCGGTGGAAACCCTCACTGTGAACTTGGCCATGGTGCCAGCCTGAGTCTGGCCCTGTGGAGTGTGACTGCAGAGCCTTATGGCTGGCTCTCGGGGGACACGCCCCGCCCCGTCCCGCCCCAACAGGCCCTGTTCAGGCCAGGCTGGTTGTTACCACTGCCCCCGAGTGCCCCGGATTGGTGGGGGTGGGGGAGGAGTGAGAGACTGGAGAGGGGATAGGGAGGATGTTGGTGCAGGGTGAGGGATGCTGGTGCGTGGGGGGTGGGGATGGGAGGAGTTAGAGTCGTCTAGGGACACAGACTGACTGGAACTGCTGAGGTCTGGGGAACAGCATCTTTGAGCCAAGGTTCTGGGAAGAGAGCCAGGATTGGGACCCAGTAGGTACCCAGATTATACGTGAGCCCTGCCTCTTTTGTTTATTTTATTTTTTTAAAGACATGTTTATTTATTTGAAAGTCAGTTACAGAAAGAGAGAGAGAGAGCTTCCATCTGCTGGTTCACCCCCCAGATGGTCACAACAGCCAGGGCTGGGCCAGGCCAAAGCCAGGAGCTTCTTCTGGGTCTCCCACGTGGGTGCAGGGGCCCAAGCACTTGGGGGACAGCGGCTGTCCCAAGCACATTAGCAAGGAGCTGGATGGGATGGGAAGCAGGTGGGGCTCATATGCACTGCTGGTGTTGCAGGCGGCCGCTTAACCCGCTGCACCACAACGCCAGCCTTTATTCTTTTTTTCCTTAAAACTGGTCAGCATCACCTCCCACTCCCTACTGCTCTTCTTGGACTATTCACATGATTTTATTTCATTTAAGAACTAATTCTGAGACCCACCTGTGTAATGTGTTCGGTGCTGTGAATCCAGACCAAGGGAAGACCCCCGTGTTGGCTGTCATGGAGATTAAAAATCAAATGCGAAGAGAAGTCAATGAGGAAATGAATACTGCATTGAACAGTTTCAGATACCCAGGAGCACTGATGGAAGTCACACAAGCTGGCATGAGGGTGGGGGGGCTGGGGAGATAGCCTGGGATCCCAGAGAGGGGACGCCTGGGGAAGGCTTGTGTGCAGAGGGAGCTGTGTGTGCCAGAGCTCACACAGGTGAGCAGGAGGTCGGCTTGCTGGAGAATTGAAGGCGGTAGTGCCGTGAAGGAGACAGATGGCAAGGGGAACTGAGAGGTTTTGGCGTGGGGGTGTGTGTGTGACAGATGTGGAGGCTTGGATCTGGAACCGCAACAGCCAAGAGGAAAAGCCTCACCTGGCACAGAGCTCGGGCTGGAGCGTCTAGCCCACAGGTGCGCTGAGTCACAGGTCGGAAGGAAGAGAAGGGGGAACAGGCTGGGCCCCGAGGCCTTCCAAGGCTTGGCAGTTGCCCAAGGCAGGCAGAAGCAGACAATGCAAGGTGGGGGAAAAAAACCAGGGAGGGATGGGTCAATCGTGTTCCGTGTTGCTACGAGGCTGGACGAGAGGGAGGCAAAGAAGTGACCTCTGGATCTGCCAACAAGCTCGTGGAGTATGTGCTGCCCACTGAGCAACACGACCCAGAGGATCAACCCAGTTCTGTGCAAGCAAGGAGGGCACAAGACGGAGTCCCGCTGTCAGCCTGGCAACCTTGCCTGGAGCAGATGTGCGAGGGGGGTGCAGTCAGAGTGGCCGATGGACTTCCAGCCACACACACACACACCTCGTCCCTGGCTGGACTCTGTGGGAATGCCTGCTTGCAGCTCTTCAGGGGACAGAGGTAGCAGCAGAGCTGCAGGATGGCGTGCGAAGCCTCTGCTTAAGTGTTTGAGGAGTCACCGTACTGTTATCCACAGCGGTGACGCCATTGTCCTTTCCCACCGGCAGGGCACAAGGGGTCGGCCTTGTCTGCGTGCTCACCGCGTTGTTTATCTGATGATAGCCTTTCTTAATTAAGTGGTATCTCATTGTGGCTTTGACTTTCGTTTCTCTAGTGATTAGCAATGTCACGTATACATGTGTTTATTGGCTGTTTGCATATTCGTCTTGTAGCAATGCCCGTTAATATCCTTTGCCCAAATCAGTCATCCTTAATTATTATCCCTTGCCTGGGCAAATTTTAGGTTTATCATGTGAATCATAGATGAGAGTAATTCACATATGGAATTTGCATCTAGGACACATTTACATATGCAATTTGCATAAGGCAAAGCTTTAAATATTTTTTTGGTTGTAGGTCACTCTCATAATACATATCAGTATCACACGCATCTGTGTGCCCAAATGCAATGAGTCTAGGAAACACTGGTGATGCTTTATAGCTTCTTTTTTTTTTTTTTTTTTTTTTTTTGACAGGCAGAGTGGATAGTGAGAGAGAGAGACAGAGAGAAAGGTCTTCCTTTTTGCCATTGGTTCACCCTCCAATGGCCGCTGCGGCTGGCGCATCGCGCTGAATCGAAGCCAGGAGCCAGGTGCTTCCCCTGGTCTCCCATGGGGTGCAGGGCCCAAGCACTTGGGCCATCCTCCACTGCACTCCCAGGCCACAGCAGAGAGCTGACCTGGAAGAGGGGCAACCAGGACAGAATCTGGCGCCCCAACCGGGACTAGAACCCGGTGTGCCGGTGCTGCAAGGTGGAGGATTAGCCTATTGAGCCGCGGCGCTGGCTTATAGCTTCTTTTTTTTTTTTTTTTAAGAAAGTGTTTTTGTTTTATTTATTTGAAAACCAGTGTCAGAGAGGGAGAGATAGAGAGAGACATCTTCCATCTGCTGGCTCCTTCCCCAGATGGCTGCAAGAACCAGGCTCGGGCCAGGCTGTAACCAGGAGCTTGGAGCTCCATCCAGGTCTCCCTTGTGAGTAGCAGGGCCCCAAGCCATCCTCCACTGCTTTCCCAGGCGCATTAGCAGGGAGCTGGGTTGGAAACAGGCCCTTCAGTGTGAGATGCTGGCATCCCAGGCGGTAGCTTAACCAGCTGCGCCGCAACGCTGACACCTTATGGTTTCTCCAACCTAAAATCCAGCCCTCCTGCTTGTGAGAGCAGGAGCAGTGGGTGGGGTTGAGACTGTGGCTGCTCCTGGGGGTGAATCCTGGTGGTTTTGCCCTCCCTGCCTGTCACTCTTCCTGGCAATACAGTGCACACCAGTAAGGGCTGTGGTGTTGTTCCAACTGGCTTGGGCATGTCCTTTGCTTAAGGATTCCTGGATGATAATAAAGGCCTAAAAGCAGCCTCTTTAAACGCCCCTGGCAAGGCACGGAGGAGGCCAGGGGCTGACAGTGCTGCTGGACACGGTGCTCAAGAGGCCGACTCCATGGCACCCGGAGTGTGGTTCCTTTCAAAGCGTCAGGAGCTCAGAGCAAATGCCGTGACCACAAAATCACAGAACAAAAGCAGAGACACTTTCCTCGGGACTCTCAACCTATAAAAATGAATCTCTTTCTTAATCACCTAAAATCATAGGTATGAGCACAAACTGTAAAACTGGAGAGACCTGAAGATGCTTGCACAGAAAGAGATTAACTTGCCTTGCATTAAAAAAAAAAAGTTTTTAAAAACCAAACTAGGGGGTGGAGGGGCACAGCGCTGTGGCATAGTGGGTAAAGCCGCCACCTGCAGCGCTGGCATCCCATATGGGCGCTGCTTTAGTCCCAGCTGCTCCACTTCCAATCCAGTTCTCTGCCATGGCCTGGGAAAGCAGGAGAAGATGGCCCAAGTCCTTGGGCCCCTGCACCCGAGTGAGAGACCCAGAAGAAGCTCCTGGCTCCTGGCTTCAGATCAGCTCAGCTCCAGCCATTGCGGCCATCTGGGGAGTGAACCAACAGATGGAAGACTCTCTCTCTCTCTCTCTCTCTCTCCCTCTCTCTCTCTGCCTCTCTGTAACTCTGCCTTTCAAACAAATAAATAAATCTTAAAAAAAAATACCCTAGTGTCATTTTTTTTTTTTAAACAGGCAGAGTGGACAGTGAGAGAGAGACAGAGACAGAGAGAAAGGTCTTCCTTTGCTGTTGGTTCACCCTCCAATGGCCGCTGCGGCCGGTGCACCGCGCTGATCCGAAGGCAGAAGCCAGGTGCTTCTCCTGGTCTCCCATGCAGGTGTAGGGCCCAAGCACTTGGGCCGTCCTCCACTGCACTTCCGGGCCATAGCAGAGAGCTGGCCTGGAAGAGGGGCAACCGGGACAGAATCCGGCGCCCTGACTGGGACTAGAACCTGGTGTGCCGGCGCTGCTAGGTGGAGGATTAGCCTGTTGAGCCACGGCGCCGGCCCTAGTGTCATTTTCAAGGTAAGATACGGCTCAGGCCCATGGTGGCTCTGGAATAGGAGGCAGACTGGGGACCTGGGGTAATGGAACTCTTGTGTGGGTAGGCAACACAGGCTCACTAGGGAGAACTTGAGCAAAAAGGAGCATTTATTATGAGAGGAGTCTAAGGAGATAGCCAGGCCACAGGGAGAGCCTGGAGGCAGGGCCTGGAGCACAGCAGGAACTTAGGAATGGCTAGTTGTCCCACTCCTACCCCCACCCCACCCCACCCCGCCGCCCCCACAGCTCCTGTTTTTACCTTCTCTGTCTAAGGCAGGAGATGAGTGTGGGAGCATCTTCATTCCTGGTCTAAGCACCCAGCCAAGTGTCGGCACTGCCAGCTGGGACCAGGAACCCACCCCTGGGTGCAGCCGCTGTGTCAAGTGGGGAGGACTCCTGCAAGACGCCAGGCTGGCTGTGTGCTTCCCACCATGCTGGCACTGATGCGCCTCGGGGAGGTGTGACTTCTCAGAAGTGGGGAGGAGAGCGTGCCCAGGCAGCGGTAAACCCCGAGGTAGCTCATGCTTCTCACAGGAAGTAGCTAATGTGCTAGTTAGTGTCCAGGATGCCTCACCTGAAATGCTCCTGCCACCCTGTCTTGTCCCCAGAAGGCCCTGGTGGAGCCCCCGCATTGGGCTGCAGAGCCACACTAGGAAAGTCACGTGCACACTCTGAGGACCGTCAGCCAGCACTGAGAGAGATGCTCTGGCTCCCCTAGGCTGTTATGTAACGAATGGCAGCCTCTGCCAGCTCTGGCTGGCGTTCAGGGCGTGTTTTTTTTTTTTTTTTTAAGATTTATTTATTTATTTTTAAAGATTTTATATTTATTTTACTTGAAAATCAGAGTTACACAGAAAGAGAAGGAGAGGCAGAGAGAGAGAGAGAGAGAGGTCTTCCATCCACTGGTTTACTCCCCAGGTGGCTGCAACGGCTGGAGCTGGGCCGATCCAAATCCAGGAGCCAGGAATTTCTTCTAGGTCTCCCACGCAGGTGCAGGGGCCCAAGGACTTGGGCCATCTTCTACTGCTTTCCCAGGCCATAGCAGAGAGCTGGATCGGAAGTGGAGCAGTCAGGTCTTGAACTGGCGCCCATGTGGGATGCCAGTGCTTCAGGCCAGGGCGTTAACCTGCTAAGACACAGCGCTGGCTCCAAGATTCATTCATTCATTTATTTGTCTATTTATTTATTTGAGAGGGAGAGACAGGAAAAGAGAGTGATCTTCTATCCACTGGTTCACTCCCCAAATGGCCACAACATCCTGGGCTGGGCCAGGCTGAAGCCAGGAACCTGGGACTCTATCCAGGTCTTTCACATGGGTGGCAGGGACCCAAGCACTTGGGCCATCTTCTGCTGCATTCCCAGGAGCATTAGCAAGGAGCAGGATTGGAAGTAGAACAGTTGGGGCTTGAACCAGAGCCCATACGGGATGCCAGCATCGCAGGCGGAGGCTTAACCCACTGTGCACAATGACAACCCTACACTGTGAGTGAGGGTCTTCCCTGCTGGGAAGGAAGTAGCCATGGTCTTCCAGCAATGAGTGAACAGGCCCCAGCACTCGATCCACCTTCCCTGAGCGGTGCCTCCCCTGCCCCAGCTCCGTGGCCGCCTCACCCTGGGTGCTGTGCTCTGACTCCCTGAGACCTCAGGGGGCCCTGACACAGAGCGGGCCCTTCCTTGGGGCCTCCACACCCAGGGACTCCAGGCTGCAGGAGGCTAAAGGCCTGGGAGAGCCGGGGCTCTGGGGTGACTCCTCTTCCCCAAGCCCTCTCCCTGCCCCTCCAGTCTCATCCTGCTAATGGTTGACACCTGGCCACCCTCATCCCCAAGGATGCTGGGAAGAAAGCCCTTTATCAGCCTTTTCTCAAATGCCTGCTGGGAACTCTGGCGGTCACGTGGCCTGTCTGAACCTCCCCAGGGTTCCGCTGGGAGGAGACTCAGATGCTCAGTGCGCTTTCTCGGGTCAAGTGCTTAGCGCAGCTTCTAGCTCAGAGCCAGCACCCAGGAAGACAGGGCTTGGAAGATGAGCTCACCTCCCGCTTTACGAGAAAATAGGAACCTCAGGGGAAAGTCCTGGAATCTGCAACTCTCTGGCCCATAAAGCACCTACTCCCAGGCCAAGCCACCCTCTCTAATCCTCTTAGGAGGACTTCTCCTCCTGCAGTCCCGGTAATCCCTCCCGTGCCAGGCTCTGTCCCCCTGGCCCCAGCTCCTGCCTCAGGGTCTCGCTAGTGCTGGCTCCTTGAAGCAGCATGTTCGTTTGGGGGCAGGAATTCTCCCTTCAAAGGGAAGCCAACGTCTCCGCCCACGCTGCCCCCTCTCTGGCTCCTGCAGGAACATGTTCGGCTCCTGGCCTTTTCTGGGAGACTTCGACCCCTAGCAGGTCCAGTCTGTGGGACAAGCTCTGGTCTGGGGACAGCCGAGGTGTGCAGGCCCTGCCCCAGGGACACAGGAATTCATCCACGCAGAGCCGGGGCCTGGGCCTGTTCTCCGAGAGCCAGGAAGGCTTCTGCCACTTGGTGGCAGTGTACAGGATGAAGCGGGGTTCAGGGCTGGTAGAGCCTCACACCGCAGACCTCTAACGCCAGCCCTGCAAGTGGACTCCAGGCGAAGCCACCACCTGGCTCCCAGCCCACACAGAGAGGGTGACCAGAGCTCTGGTGCCCACCCGACCTGAGATAAAGGCTCAGCCTTGGTGTGTGTGGGGGGGTGACCCAGGCACTGCCAATGACACACAGGAGAACCCACGCAGCCCTAGGTGAGGCAGAGTAGGTGGGAGGGACAGGGGTGTTCTGGCTGAGGCCCAGGGCTGAGGAGGTGTCATGAGAGCCCAGAGAGGCCCAGGAGACAACGGGCAGGCGGCCAGTGACAAAGGGTGGTCACCGTCATCTAGGTGCTGGGCTTGCTGGTTTGGGGGAGGAGACGGAGAAGAGAAAGCCATTTGTTGAATCTGCAGTCATGAGCACAGTTTTGGGAAAGAAGCCATCTGCAAGTCATCTAAACAATTATTGATTTTCATTTTATTTGAAAGGGAGGGAGACAGAGAGAGAGAGAGAGAGAGAGAGGGAGATTCCACCCATTGGTTCATTCCCAAAAGGCCCACTACAGTTTTGGGCTAAGCCAAAGTCATCGCTATCACCATTGCGGTTGCCATCGCCCCCCGCCCCAAGTGTGTATTAGCAGGAAGCTGGAATCAGCCGGAGGAGTAGGGACTCAAACCCGGGCACTGGGATGTGAGGTGTGGGTGTTCCCAATGACGTCTTACCTGCTACAAAGAATGCCTGCCCCACATTTTTAAGCTGGTGGACCAACATCTCATCACAATGAAGACGTCACCAGGGGTGAGGAACAGAAGTTCTCGTGTGTGGCATTAAAGGAATGGTGCGTGGCGATAGCCCACACTGGCTGGCACAAGCCCATTCGTGAAAGGCAGAGAACTGCCCCTCAGTACCCCCGGGGAATTCAGCCCGAACTCCCTGGGCATGACAAACTCCGAGGGCTCCCAGATTCTTTCTATAAAATACCACTGGAGAACCTCCGCGGCCCTCCCGTGAATTCCAGTCGTCTCTGGATTACTTGTAAGACCTCACAGAGCGTAAATGTTGCTGTACTGGATCGCGGAGGGAACCAGGACAGGGAAAAAGGCCGTGTGCGTTCAGAGCTCGCGCCGCCGACCTAGGCTTAGCCACACGCCCCCTCGGCGGCAGCCGGGTAATAGCATTTCCCCAGATACTGTTGATCTGCGGTTGGCTGGATCAGAAGGGCCACTGTCCTTCAGTTCTGTGCAATAAGGTGTTGTCGTGAAGCCTGTCCATGGCCGCAGAATTAGCACCAACATCCATGGCTGAAACCATCAGGTATGAAGTGGTCCCCATCTCAGAAAGAGAAAACCCGCGGGCATTGCCAGCTGCCATTCCCTAGGGGCTTCTGAGACTTTGTGGAACCCGCCCTGCCATCGCCTGTCCTCCGGCAGCCCAGCCCCCCGGGACCCAGGAGGTGAGGGAGGGGAGTAGGGGTGGGCGGGAGGCAGTGTCTGGGCTAAGGGCTGCCTTTCCTCCATGCCGTGGGGAAGACCGCTGATCCAGGAAGGAGAAGCCCTCCAGGGCGGGAGTGGGGGCCCCGTGCAGAGGACCTGGGAAGAAGCTGTGGAAGCCCCAGTCCAGCCCCCGTGGGTCTCCCAGAGAGCACTGGGGGAGACGCCCACTGCCAGGCTGCGGAGACACACCTGCTGCCCTCCGAGGGGTCCTTGGGGATGAAGAGGTGCGAGTGGCATTGAACTTCAGTCGGGGGGAGCCACACGTTGTGGGGACCCCAAACCTACCCAAGTTTAAGACAACCTTGAAGAAAAAAAATTATCTAGACCCAGGGGTTTGCATCCATGGCTTCTGCTGAGCTTGGACTGAAAGATTTTTTTTTTTTTTTTTTTTTTGGAACTGTCTGGGGTTTTTTTTGCATGGTCTGTACTGACCATGCGCAGGCTTTTTCTTGTCATGGTTCCTCAGCAACAAGGCGTTAGCAGCTCCACGGCGCTAGGTATTGTAAGTAGGGAACTTGTATCCCCATAATTTTGGCGGGTGAGGTCCAGAACCGATCTCCCCCCCATACTGAGGGAGGACCCCACAAAACCAGGTGAGGGGCTGGGGCAGGGGCCTGGGCAGGGGCAGGGCTGTGAGGTCTCCACTTCCTTGGCTTTGCAAGGAGGCCCCTCAGAGGCAGCTGAGCCAAAGCCAGACCAGGAAATCGCCCCAGCCACGACTCAGCAGTTAAGCTTGCATGTGTCAATCACTCTGGAGAGGGCGGGGCAGGGATCCAAGGATTATGCAACGCCCCCCCCCACCTCCCTCCTTCCCTGACCAAGCAGGGGTGGTGGTGGGGAAAGGGGCAGCCAGGACCACCCAGCTCAGGTCTCCGATGGGGGGCGCTGGGAGCAGACATTCCAAGTGGGTAGGGTGGGGTAGGTCCCGTGTTTTCAAGCGGACTCAACTTTTTATAACCTGTAAAAATTTTAAAATTTTTATTTTTTTGAGAGGGGGGAGAGAGAGAGAGAGAGGAGTGAGAGAGAGAATCTCCCAACTGCTGATTGACTCCCCAGGTGCCTGCAGCAGCCATGGCTGGGCCAGGCCAGAGTGGGAAGCTGTGATTCTTTCTAGAGCCCCCCTGTGACCGGCAGGGACCCAAGGACTTGAGCTGTCATCACTGCTTCCCAGTGTTGTACTGAGCGAGTGCAAACAGAGGAGCCCCACACGTGGATAAAAGGTGACGGCCCTTTATTGCCTGTGGTGGAGAGTGGGCTCATGCCCTAAAGAGTTCTCAACCCCGAAGCCCAAAGCAACAGGGTTTATAAAGGCAGAGACCACCAAATCGGGAGGAGAATACATGGTTGCTAGGATCAGGGGGGAATACATGGTTACTGGGGTCAAGCTGAACTAAGACCTATGGGAAACTAATATCAGTTACATTCTTGGCAATACCAGCTACAATCTTATCAATATGAATTATAATCTTGACATTAACCCAGGCATTGGTTTAAATCATACGTGGGACATAGACAAATTACAGTTTCATCATTAACCCAGGTGCAGCCTATCCACTTCCCAGCTTGAGCAATCATGCTGGGGGTTTCTATGCTCTGCCAAGCGTGATGCAGGCCGCCAGGTGTGATGTAGTGAACTGCTATTGTCCGAGTGCTTTAGGTCGTAGTCTCAGACCAGAGTCTCATGGTGGGGGCGGGTGCTTTCTCAAGATGGAGTCTCAGGTGCTCCAAAATGGAGTCCCTACTGTCAAGGTGCTACCTCATTCCCCCGCTTCGTGTTTTGACAATAATGAAACCCTTGATTCAGCCTTGTATCAGGAAGGCTATTTAGGGCAGAGTAATGGGTATGTATATACATGGGTTTAACAGAAGCTGTACTTTGTCTAATGAAATTTAGTAACTGGTTAAGAATGTAGGGGCTTTCAATCCGGACAACCCCTGGAACCTGTTAAACGCTGGCTTTATCTATTTGTAGAGCCATACCAAAGTACTGAATACAATAAAGGTAGGAAAAAGAAGTCCTTTGAAACCTAAAAGAGGACACATTAAAACACAGAACAAACAATGTTTTAATTTTTATGAGCAGTAAATCTGATTTTTAGCATTTAGAGGAAAATACAAAACTGTGAATGACAAAGGGCTTTAAATAGCCATGCTTAAAATTATAAAATGTATTAACCCACAGGAAGAGCACTTGTTTACTCCACACAGTATTTTAGAAAGTACCTGCAAGACTTTATTAAACATGTGTCCCTTTTTAGTCCTCTGGCCTTTTTTCATTCAGACAACCATTGTGACTAATAACACAGCAAAATTATCAGACTTTTGGACATTTGTATGAGTAGCATTGATATAGACCAGATTTTATCAGTGTTACAAAGTGATCATTTAAATGTTTTAGGATGAGTATATATTTAACCAAACCATAATTCTTTTAATAAAAACATAGCTGTTTTTAAACAATCAGAATTTAAAGAGAGACAGATAACATCAGTAGGATACAAAATTGATGTTTCATTGTCACTAAAATGGGAAATAAATTCCTTAAATACAAGTTAGCACATGGAGTCATCCCATGACTTGGATCAATTTTAACAGAGTCAGAACTAGGAAAGAGAAGAGATCTTACTGGATCCGGCTAGAAAAATGATAGAGTCAGCAATTAAATAAAAACTATTAAAAGGAGATGTTGTAGTTTTTAAACAGATTTTAAAGACTATTTAAAAATGCTTACTAAAGGCCGGCGCCGTGGCTTAACAGACTAATCCTCCGCCTTGTGGTGCTGGCACACCGAGTTCTAGTCCCGGTTGGGGCGCCGGATTCTGTCCAGGTTGCCCCTCTTCCAGTCCAGCTCTCTGCTATGGCCCAGGAAGGCAGTGGAGGATGGCCCAAGTGCTTGGGCCCTGCACCTGCATGGGAGACCAGGAGAAGCACCTGGCTCCTGGCTTCGGATCGGCAGCAGTGCTCCAGCCATAGCGGCCATTTGGGGAGTGAACCAACGGAAAAAGGAAGACTTTTCTGTCTCTCTCTCATTGTCTAACTCTGTCAAAAGAAATTTTTTTTTTTTTTTGACAGGCAGAGTGGATAGTGAGAGAGAGAGAGAGAGAGAGAGAGAGAGAGAGAGAAAGGTCTTCCTTTTTGCCGTTGGTTCACCCTCCAATGGCCGCTGTGGCCGGCGCATCTCGCTGATCCGAAGCCAGGAGCCAGGTGCTTCTCCTGGTCTCCCATGGGGTGCAGGTCCCAAGCACTTGGGCCATCCTCCACTGCCTTCCTGGGCCTCAGCAGAGAGCTGGCCTGGAAGAGGAGCAACTGGGACTGGAAAGGAGCAAGTGGGACAGAACCGGTGCCCCGACCGGGACTAGAACCCGGGGTGCCAGTGCCGCAGGCAGAAGATTAGCCAAGTGAGCCACGGCGCCGGCTGTGGGGAAATTAGATACACGAGGCAATTCAAAGATGGTGCCCAGAAGAAGTAAGGTGGACGGAACACAAAGTTGTTTACCACCAAAGCTGACTGGCTGCGCAGCATCAGGGGAAGTGACGACAACTGATGACGAGTGTATAGACATAGGGCTAGTCCTATAAAAATCGCCCTGTAAAATGATTTTATTTATTTATTTATTTTTTTTATTTTTTGACAGGCAGAGTGGACAGTGAGAGAGAGGGAGACAGAGAGAAAGGTCTTCCTTTTTGCCATTGGTTCACCCTCCAATGGCCGCCATGGCTGGCGCACTGCATTGATCAGATGGCAGGAGCCAGGTGCTTATCCTGGTCTCCCATGGGGTGCAGGGCCCAAGCACTTGGGCCATCCTCCACTGCACTCCCTGGCCACAGCAGAGAGCTGGCCTGGAAGAGGGAAAACCGGGACAAAATCCGGTGCCCCAACCGGGACTAGAACCCAGTGTGCCGGTGCCACAAGGTGGACGATTAGCCTAGTGAGCCGTGGCACTGGCCAAATTGATCTTTTAAGTGGTTGGTTGGTCCTCGGGCCCTGCCCCAATGACGCTGCAGTTTTGTGCTTTAAAAGGCTTTGCTACAGGAGCAATAAATGAGTCCCTGCTTGATTTGGCTCCCCGCTGTGTCTGCAGGTTTGCGAGGCTGGGAAACGGGCAAGCGGCGCACTTACCTTTCCTCGGGCCCAGTCCATCCTTGTACTGGTGGACTAAGACCCTGCAGCCGGCCACCTCTTTCTACAAATTTAACCTGTTTTTTAAACCTCTTTCTTTCTTAACTTTCCTTACCAAGGACAGTTTTATACTTGTGACCTCCCCCGCCCCCCCCCCCTTTTTTTATTTGACAGATAGAGTTAGACAGTGAGAGAGAGAAAGGCCTTCCTTCCGTTGGTTCATCCCCCAAATGGCCGCCACAGCCGGAGCTACACCAATCCCAAGCCAGGAGCCGTACGCCTCTTCCTGGTCTCCCACGCGGTTACAGGCGCCCAAGCACTTGGGCCATTCTCCACTGCCCTCCCGGGCCACAGCAGAGAGCTGCACTGGAAGAGGAGCAACTGGGACTAGAACCCAGCACCCATATGAGATGCTGGTGCTGCAGGCAGAGGATTAACCTAGTGAGCCACGGTGCCGGCCCCAGTGACCCACGCCCACGCCCCCCCCCCTTTTATCTGCTGATTTCTTTGATTTATATTGAAATAATCCTTTTTAAAAAATCTGTAAATTGAGACATTTTTAAAATAAGATAACACATCAAATTTTAACCTTAGTTACTTTTTTTTAAAAAAAAGATTTATTTATTTGAAAGAGTTAAAGAGAAGGAGAGGCAGAGAGAGAGAGAGTCTTCCATCTGCTGGTTCACTCCCTAATTGGCTGCAATGGCTGGAGTTGCGCTGATCCGAAGCCAGGAGCCAGGAGTTTCTTCCAGGTCTCCCACACGTGTGCAGGGGCCCAAGGACTTGGGCCATCTTCTACTGCTTTCCCAGGTCACAGCAGAGCTGGATCAGAAGTGGAGCAGCCAGGACTCAAACTGACTCTCATATGGGATGCCCTCACAGGCACTCATATGGGATGCCGGCACTGCAGGCGGCAGCTTTACCCACTACACCACAGCGCCGGCCCCTAACCTTAGTTACTTTTAAGCGGTCTTGAATTATTCTTTATATATGGACTCATGAAAACATTTTTGTTAGACACATTTATCTCATTTACCTTTACCCAATTTATATTTAGCAGTTATGCCTCGATGAATTAAGATGCTGGCATTCTATCATACCTTTTTCTGAATTAAGGTCAAAATTACATTTACATGGAATTTTACTGTTTTTATAAAACTCCAGCTAGAAATCAATGACATAAACCAGAGATTGAAAAAAAATCCATGTCAGGGCTGATCACCCATTGTAAAAACCAAGCCACAAAACTTTGGCAAGTTACAAGGCCGTTTTTAAGGCAGAAATTTCTAGATTTAAAAGAGAAAAATTTTGAATACACACTGAAAAGGTGTCCGCTTAGACTGATCAGAGCCCACGCTCAATGGAAGGGACAGAGAGATTCCAGAGACAAGGGAATAAAGGAGACAGGCAGGACAGAGAAAATAATTTACCTCCTGGGATTATGAATGCAGACATTGTATCAGAAAGTGGCCACGAAACAGGAACAGGAGCCAGTGTATCCTGGGAAGGCCTTCTTTAACCAGACCGAGTCTTCCGTCCTAACGCCATTGTGCTCAAACAGAAGGGAGACTGCACTGGCGTCTCGTCAGACCTCCGATACCCAGAAGGCACCCCCAGAAAGCAGGAGTCGACTTACCGGAGGACCTGAGGCTAACTGGTTGGTGAAGAGGTCGAGCCGAGCCTCCCAGGCCAGAGCACCAGCCTGGAAAGATCGGATCGAGGTCTTCCCGGAGGTGGGAGGTGGCCTCCATATCTCTCTGGGGCCTCCAGAATGTTGTACTGAGTGAGTGCACGCGGAGGAGCCCCACACACTGACAAGTTCTGATGGTCCTGGACTGCCGGCTGCAGAGAGTGGGCTCATGCCCCAAAGCCACAGGGTTTATCCAGGCGAAACCCACAAAATCGGGAGGGGAATGCATGGTTACTGGGGTCAAGCTGAACTAAAACCTATGGGAAACTAATATCAGTTACATTCTTGACAATACCAGCTACAATCTTATCAATATGAATTATAATCTTGACATTAACCCAGGCATTGGTTTAAATCATACGTAGGACATAGACAAATTACAGTTTCATCATTAACCCAGGTGCAGCCTATCCACTTCCCAGCTTGAGCAATCATGCTGGGGGTTTCTATGCTCTGCCAAGCGTGATGCAGGCCGCCAGGTGTGATGTAGTGGACTGCTATTGTCCGAGTGCTTTAAATCGTAGTCTCAGACCAGAGTCTCATGGTAGGGGAGGCGAGAGGGGGTGCATTCTCAAGATGGAGTCCCTACCGGCAAGGTGTGACCTCACCGGGGTGCACGTGAGCAGGAAGCTGCAATCTGGGGTGGAGCCAGGACCCAAACCCAGGTACTCCAATGTGCAGTGCCTCAACTGCTGCACTGATGCTCACCCATAGAGGCAACAGAAAAAAAATTATTTACAGGCCGGCGCTGTGATGTAGTGGGTAAAGCTGCTGCCTACAGTGCCGCCATCCCATATGGTCACCGGTTCGAGTCCAGGCTGCTCCACTTCTGATCCAGCTCTCCGCTATGGCCAGGAAAAGCAGCAGAAGATGGCCCAAGTGCTTGGGCCCCTGTACCCGCATAGGAGACCCAGAAGCTTCTGGCTCCTGGCTTCGGATTGGCTCAGCTCCAGCAGTCCTGGCCATGTGGGGAGTGAACCAGCGGATGGAAGACCTTTCTCTCTCTCTCTCTCTCTCTCTCTGCCTCTGTAACTCTTTCAAATAAATAAATAAATATTTTTTTAAAAAATTATTTATTTGAAAGCCAGAGGGAGAAAGAGAGGGAGGGAAGGAGGGAGAGAGAGAAAGGGAGATCTTCCATATATTGGTTCACTCCCCAAGTGGCTACAACAGTCAGGTCTGGACCAAGATGAAGCCAGGAGCTCCCTCCAGGTCTCCCACATGGATGGCAGGGGCTCAAGTACTTGGGCCATCGGTCCCCTGCTTTTCCAGTACATTAGTGAGGAACTGGATCCAAAGTGGAACTGCCAGGACTCGAACTGGCATTTGCAGTATGGAATGCCAGCGTCACAAGCAATGTCTCAACTGCTGGGCCACAACACTGGCCCCCACGGACTCACTTTTGAAGGCAGTGGCTGGAAAATGCACCATATGTCCATGCTCCCACCTCATCAGATCAGCCCCTCTGTGCTCTGATCGCACAGACGTCCACAGGGAGTTTCTATCCCGTTGGCAGGGAAGACTCCAGGACTGTACCTGGGACCCAGGGTTGGAACACCCACACCTGCTTCCTCATCCCAACGTTTGTGCAATGAAAAAGCCAAAGCAGCTGAGGCTCTGCTGGGAGCCTCCACTTTCCCATGTGTGAAATGGGTGTGTGAAGATTTGAAAGGGTGACCCGGGCGCTAACCCCTGACCCTGCTCTCTGGAGCCTGGGCCAAAGATCCTGGTTCAGGGTGGGTGGTGAGCTGCACGCCCCTGGAGGAGGTGACAAATGGCTTTAGCTTGGATGAGGGTTCAGAAGGTGACAGCGCAGCCTGTTCTGCGGGCACGGAGGCTTCCCAGACAGACAGCTGCCTCCACCCATTACCTCTGCTCCCTCCCCCAACCTCCCCGTGGGATGAGGACACCAGGGCTGCCCCGAGCACCACTTCCTGCAATGCCTGAGCTACAGGAGGGCTGAGCAGGGCTCCCCGGGGCGGCTCTTCTCACCGCAGGCCTTCACCTTGCTTTCCGGGTGGGGGCAGCCCCGCCCACCCTCCCTTGGTGGAGTCAGGGCTTTTAGTCACTCCTCCTTCAGCCTCCTCCTCCCTCCCCAGCCTGGCTTTTCCTTTTTTCTTTCCTGTTAAACCAGTCTACCCCCACCCCACCCCATGCTCCCTAATCCTTTGTGTGTGGGGTCGTCTGTCTGGACACTTTTGGCGGAAAACCAAATTCAGTCCAGCTTAAGCAAAGAAAACCATTTGCTGGCCCTGAGACAGCTAGCGCTGGCTGGAGGCCGGGCGAGCACTAAAAGGCTTAACGAGCGGCTGTCAGGACTTAGTCTCTGACCCTTCGCATGCTGCTCCCTGCCTGGCCTGAGGCACCTGCCTGTCCTAGAAGCCTTCCGGGGCCAGCGTCACAGGCCTAACCCCGGACTGGCAGGGGAGGCAGGAATCGGTTTGATCCAGGCCCACAGGGACTGGGAGCGGGGTGCGGATGGTGGCCTCTGTCCAGCAGGGTGGCCCCGCGAGGGATGCAGACGGACGGGTGCTGCTTCAGTTCAGCATTCAGGGACTCTGGCCTGGGACAGAGACAGCTGGGTGCCAAGAAAACGAATGGGTTAAGTCGCCCCTTCGTGGCTTTGAGGTGCTCTGTCCTGTCCGGCACTCAGGTCCCAGTGGCGGGTCCTTGAGGAGTCAGAGGGTGGGTTGTTGGTGGGGTCCTGTGGGTGGGCGTCAGCTGCTCCACCTGGGGGCCCTGACCGCTCCATTTTGGCTTCTGAGGGTCATGGGTCATGGCGTAGGAGAGCTCTGCCTTTCCCTCCTTCCCTCTGTCCTGCCTGTGGTCGAGGGGTGGAGAAGCCACGTCACCCACTTCCACAGCATCACAGACCCTCGTCTTTTCCAGAAGCCACGGAGGACTGGGGCGTCTCTGCCTGGTCCCCTGGGAGCAGACCTCCTGCGCTGTGGAGCTCCTGGGGGCTGTCCGGCCCCGCTAACCTCCCCCAGCCCTGGTCACCTCTGGGGTTCACCGCTACCTGCAGGGTGTTCAGCTCACCCTTCACCCCCATGCAAAGGACCACAGGCCACAGAACGGAAGAAAGCACACACCTTTATTAGTCAGCCCCCACCCTCCCAGGACCCTCCCGGCACAGGGCCTGGTGCCCACAGGGCAAGTGCACACGGCCCAACAAGGCAGAGTCACAAATCCCTCCCCAAGAGCAGTCACCCCACCTCCGTAAAGAGGATGTTTGGGGCCCACTGCAGAAGGGGTGGGGATCAGGGCCCAGACCCCGAGAAGCAGCACAGAGAAAAGGCGCCAGGTGAGCCCCGCAACAGGTGGGAGGGAAGCCACGCAGGGAGGTCCTGCTTTGGCCGTCACTGGTCCCAGCCACAGGGCCATCGCCCAGGCGAGGACAGCCCTTCCCCCCCCCCCCCCCCGCCGTGTGGGCTCCCGGCACAGGCCAGCTGGCAGAGGTAGTGTAAACACATCTGAGGGTGGCAGTGCCCAGGGACCAGCCAGGTGCTCTCTCAGGGGCTGGGAGCTGCCTGCGTCCCAGGAACCACAGAATGGGGAGTGGGAAGCACCTGAGTCAGGGCTCTAAGACTGGATGACTGGACCCAGGAGGAAGCTTCCGCAGAAGCAGGGAAACTACAGAGAAAGGCAGGGAGAAGCCGATGGGCAGGAGACACTGGGGACACAGAGAGGGGAGGCTGGCGGCGACGGGGAGAGGTGGGCAGAGGGACGACTGGGGCAGAGACATGACTGAGGCTTGGTCTTCTCCCTCTGGCCACCTGCATATTGCGGGGAGGGAGTTCCGAGTTCTCCCAGGGAGGCAAGAGAATGGGATTCCTCCCACCCACTGTCACTCCTGGTCATTTGAGATCCAGGCAGCGAGCGGGCTTGAGGATGAGGCTGAGTCAAAGGGGAGAAGGGAGCTGCTCAGCCCTGCCCATCCTGCTTCCTCCCCAAGCACGGTTTGGGTCCAAGTTCATGCACCTCCTCCCTGCCCAAGCCTGCCCAGGCTAATCCTCCTGTGCTTAATCCTGGGCGACTTCCCTGAGACTCCCTGAATCACAAGCCAAGAACCACTCCGGGCTCTTCCAGGCAGGCAGAGAGGGAGGGAGGGAGGGAGAGAGGAGGGAGGGCCAGGCAGGAGACACAGCCATAACCACACTGTCAGGGTCAAGGCCAGCCAGGTGGAATCTGCCCTTTAATCCCTGGGACCAAAGTACAGAGAAAATCTTAAAGGAGATGTTTGAGGATGGTTTGCTTGTTTTGTTTTAATCTCTAAGCCATCGTTGAATGTGGGTAGAAGTGTCTTTTAAACAGCAGCAGCACCGTCTTAGGTAACCAGAGCTCCCAAGTGCGGCACGCCAGACTCACACACGTCCTTTCTTTACTTGGAACAAGCAGGTGGACGCTAAGCTCGCGGAATGCAAGGATCTGCTTTTGGTGAAGCAACTGACGGGCACCATAATCCTGACACGTGCTGCCCGGCGAGACGGCAGCTCCTGGTGGACAGGTGCACGAGGGAGGTTTAGAAACTCTTGGGGTCTTGGAGTGGGTGGGGAGCTGGGGGTCCATGGGAACTGAAGCGTGGTGCCCTAGGTACAGGGGACCGGCGCTCAGAGGAGACGCTGGCCCCAGGTGGAGCACTGGAAGCCAGAAGAAGAGGGCGATGTGGCGCGATGTCCTTAGCGTCAGCCAGGAGCTCCCCACCCAGAGACTCGACCGAGCTCCCACGGGGCTGTGCGGAGTTAGGCCTGTTAGGGCTGTGTGCATCCTGGACCTGGACAGACTGTCTCTCCCTGTCATTACTCCCTGCACAGTAGAATGACTCCGCATGACATTTACATTGTGTTAGGTATGATAAGCAATCTAGAGACGCTCGAAAGCAAAGGGGAGAATGCGGCAGGTGCTACGCAAATACTAAGTCCTGCGCCATTTCACAGAAGGGACTTGGTCCTGTGAAGATGTGGGTATCCTCAGGGGCTCCTGGAGCCAATCCCCGGGAATACCAAGAAAAAAAACTGGATACATTTACAGAAAAGTGTTGATTTAACATTGATTTTTAAATGTTACCTCAAAACACCCCATAGACCCAAGAAAACAAATGTAATGGCTTCTTGCTAGCCTGGTTTTTACACAATCTTAGAGATTCCAAGATTTAAGGGCTCCTAGGATCGCCCAGTTCTATGAGTCAGAGTTTAACGTGTGTGTTAAGACACTGATGGAACCTGTTAAAGAGCAGGTGCTGATTCAGCAGGTCTGGGCCGGGACCTGAGATTCTACGCATTCAACATGCTCCCCGGCCGTCCCAACACTGCGGGCCCACCAACCACACGTCACGTCGTGGGGATTTGGTGCCACCCTTCTACCTGTGCGTTCCTTCTCCCTGTCATATCCCTGGCCGTGATCTCTTCAGTTCTGCTTGCACACCTCCAGGGACGGGACACTCACTACCCACAGGGGCAGCCTGCTGGCTTGTAGCAAAGGCCGAGGACAGCAAGAGTCAAAACATGGCAAGGCCCAGGTTCTGGAACAGCAGAGTTCCAAGAAGGAAACTTCAGGGGGCGGGGGGACCTGCCAGGACACTGACACACGTCCTCAAGATTTTCTGTGCACCTGTTGGCCTGATGGGGCCCAGGACGTGGGCTATTCCCTGGGGGTTCTGGTTAGCCAAGGTCTAGTGCAGGTTCCTTTCCCCAAGCTTTTCTCTGCACTTGGGCAAGTGGCCTGGTTTTGCCCACAGGAGAGGGAGCCGGTTTCCCACTGGTGGGGGGGGGGGGGGTGGAGGTGGCCATGAAGCTGGAGGCTGAACACAGGCCCCGCCCCTGAGGCCACACCTCCACCCTGCTCTGGTGGAACCCGAGCCCTCCACCTTCCCTGGGGCCTCCTCTCCCAGATCCTCTTTCCTGGGGCCCCGGGAGGCCCTGGAAAGTGAAGGGTCCCCCAGCCACCTGCCAGTGTCCACCTCCCAAGGCCAGCCATTCTCAAGCCCTGCTCAGGGCCACGGGAGCTGTGGAAACCCCTTAGGCCACCCCTCATTCACCACGGAGGGGACCCCAAGCCCCGGAAAGTTCATGCCATGTTCCCAAGGTCACGTGGCTGGTTTGCCCAGAATCCTTTGAGGCAGAACTGGACAGAAGCCACCAGCGTTCACCAGACTTTTGGTCACCTATAGCAGCAACTTTCAGGAAAAGGACCTTCCAGAATAATCCTGAGGGGAAGAGAAGCGTCTCAGAGGGCAGTACGAGAAGGGGGCTCCCCTAGGGAGTATCTGGAGGCAGATTAAGTAGCTGGCAGGGTTCTAACAGAACTCCAAGGGCAACTCTCACGGAGTGCCTGGTGAATGCCGCCCCCTAGAGTTGCCCCTTGTACACTGCAGAGCCTTCTGGACTTGCAGGGGAGGGGGGGAAGGAGGGGAGGGCTAGCCCCTGCCTGGGAAGGCCTGGGGCCGGGTGGGAAGTCACAGAGGCTCACGCAGCATCCCCCTGTGGTGCGGGACCCGAGTCTGGGCGTGGGACCCCGGAGTCTGGATCCCTGCAGCTGCGCGTGGGAGCCTCGGGGGCAGCACCTGCTCCACGCGGTCTCACTTCCCCGAGAACTGGCCCGGCCGAGCCTTCTCCAGCTTCAAGCGCCGCTCTGGAGGAATCTCCTGCAGGCTGATGCCGTGGTTGCTGGCCCTGCGGGGAGGGGGCGCTGGCCTCAGGGAGGGGAGTGGGTGATGGGAGTCCGCTGCTCAGACCCGGAGCAGGAGGCTGGGGTGGGGGGTGGGGTGAAGGGGCCGGGCGCTCACCCCGGTTGCAGATCGGGCGGTTTGGGAAGAGGCTTGTTGAAGCCGCGCCTGCCCACCAGCCAGTACGTGTCCTCGGCACCCTTGCCCTGGGGAGACACGCGAGAGGGGAGGCCTTAGGCGGGCCTCGCGGCGGCGGGGGCGGGGCCTCGCGGCGGGGGCGGAGCCCGACCTCACCTTCAGCTCCGTGCGGCCTCGCAGCTCCAGCTGGAAGCCCTCGTTCAGAGCGCCAAGAATCCGCACGGTGCTCATGTTCACGTGGATGCGGTAAGCTGGGGGTGGCGGGGACGCCGTGAGCTCGGGATTCATCGCCCCGGTCCCCCTTGTACCTCCCCCAACTCTCCTGTCCGCATCACACTCACGCAGGCCGGTGGACTCCATGCGCGAAGCGGTGTTGACCGTGTCCCCAAACAGGCAGTACCGAGGCATGGTGAGCCCCACCACTCCCGCCACGCACGGGCCTGCGGAGATGCGCGGGGCCTGGGCTGAAGCCGGCCTTGCCCAGTGCCTGGATGGCACCCGTTATCTCCCCAGCTCCGGGAAGAAACGTCCCCAAGCGAATCCTCTAGAGCCCTGCCCCGCCCGCCTCACTCCACGGGTTTGCCTTCTACACAGGAACTCTGCAGGCCGCCCCTAAGGAGGGAGGCGGGCCCGGGAGTTACCCGAGTGCAGGCCGATGCGGATGCGCACGGGCACCTCGGGCATGTGGCGCATGCGGAAGGAGCCCACGGCGCTGAGGATGTCCAGCGACATGTTGGCGATCTCGGCTGCGTGCCGCTGCCCGTTCCGCTGGGGCAGCCCTGAAGCCACCATGTAGGCGTCCCCGATGGTCTCCACCTGGGGAAAGGGGTCGTGTGCGCATCAGGGCTGAGCCCCGCGCCCCCTCTGCACACAAAGCAGCGACTCCAGGCCTAAACTGGGGTTAGGGCTGACATGCTGGGGAACCACGCTGGAAGCTGGGGGACTGGAGGCAGGGATGAGGGCGGGGCAAGGAGGACTGGGCTGGTGCCCCCACCCCCGGGGAGGGGCAAGTGGGCCAGGGGCTGAGCAGGAGGGCCTGGGCTGGTGGCCGGAGAAGGTGGATTGCAGGTCAGGAGGGCTTGTCCCCGGCACCTTGTAGACATCGTGGGAGCCGATGATGGCGTCGAAGAGGGTGTAGAGGTCGTTGAGCAGGTCCACCACCTCGATGGGCTCGCTCATGGCTGAGATGGTGGTGAAGCCCACGATGTCGCTGAAATACAGCGTAACCGTCTCGAAGTACTCGGGCTCCACCGGCGTCCCCATCTTCAAGGCCTCAGCCACAGATCTAGGGACGGCAGCCGGTGAGGTTGCCTGGAGGCCGCCCCCACCTGGCTGGGCTGCGGCTGCCCTCCCCAGCCCCGGGGCACCCACGGGGGCAGCATCTGCGTGAGCAGCCGGTCCGTTTTCTGCTTCTCCAGCTCCAGCTCCTCTGTGCGCTCACGGATCAGGTCCTCCAGGTTGCTGGAGTACTGCTCCAGCATCCGCAGCATCGAGTCGATGATGTTCATCCTCCTGCCCTTGTTGATGCGCTTGAACTAGCGGGAGGAAGCTGGTAAAGGCGCTGAGGACCCGGGCCCTCTCCCGGGGCTGTGTATTCCTGATCCCCGCCTGGACCCCACAT
This sequence comes from Lepus europaeus, assembly GCF_033115175.1. NCBI lineage: Eukaryota > Metazoa > Chordata > Mammalia > Lagomorpha > Leporidae > Lepus > Lepus europaeus. The sequence continues at coordinate 52,017,795 of NC_084844.1, read as the reverse complement.
TCAGCTCCTACTCCTCAAGTTCCCCCTCCAGGGTGTTGGGCACACGTGCACAGGAGGAACGTGCAAAATGGAGCTCCCGGAGGTTAGTTATTTGAGTCAAACGAAGTCTTTCTCCCACTCCAAGGACTCCTGCCCCCCTGTTCTGCCTCACCCCCCGTTCCAGCTCTGCCCCCACCAAACTCGCAGTCCTCATGCTACCCCTTAGGAGGTCAGAGGCCCTGCCTGCTGCTGCCCTCCCAACTGCAGACAAGAATCTGGGGTCCCAGTGGCCAGCCCAGCCCCTGCCCAGCCCCTGCCCCTGACCAGGTCGAAGGTGCGGTCCATGGAGGGCCGAAGTTCCGGCTGCTCCTCCCAGCACTGCTTCATCAGCTGGATGCACTCCATGGGGGCCTGGTCCATGGACACCAGGGGCCGACACAGCGGAGGGGGACTCCGCACTCTCTGCACCACCTCTGTGGGCGTGAGGGGTCTGTGAGGAGGGGCCCCCAGAACAGAATCCCGTCTGACCCTGGCCTGACCGGTGCAGCCCACGATGGGGGCCTGGCATCAGCGCGTCAGTGGGCGGCGGAGTGTAGGAAGAAGGGGAGGAATCAGAGGACCCTGAGCCCTGGCTGTCAGTAAGAAGCGATACAGGCAAAGAAACTGGCATTCATTGCGCCTCAGGAAAGTGAGGATTCAGGAGTAGCTTGCTCAGCGCCTAGAGGCGTTAAGTGATGTGGATTTGAATTAGACTGGATCGAGATTTTAACCCTGCTGCCTCCCTGGGACCCCTGGGACCCCTGCTCTGTGTGTGGGTGGGTGGGAGCCATTTGGATCCTGGATCAGGACGGAAGCAGCTGTTGCAGCCCTGGCCCTGGAACAACCCCCCCACCCCAATCCTGGTGCTTGGTTCCCACCGCCCTGACCCATCAGACCCCAGCTATAAAACAGTGCCACATAATTAAGTCTCATCCCTGGGCTTTGCTTGGGATCAAGGGCTGACCGGGCCTTGTCTGGCCCCGCCCCAACGCAGGGGGCGTGTCCTGCCTCACCCTCGGCAGTGAGCTCCAGCATGGCGTAGGGGGCGCTGCGGCACACCACCTCCTGCAAAATGATGCCCAGGCTGAAGACGTCGCCCGCCAGCGTCCCCCGGCGCTCGAGGGCCGGGTCTCGAAGCAGCTCCGGGGCCGTCCATAGCTGGTCTGGGGATACGGCAGGGGGCGTGGGCACGCGGAGGGCAGACCCCCAACCTCACCGCAAAGCCCAGGCTCGCACCAGCCCCGAAGCCTCCGTGCGGCCCTGCCGCTACCCCGGGGAGAGACCGCCAGCCTGACACGCAAAGCCCATCCTTCTCCAATAGGCCCCGCCCCATGGACAAGGCGGTACCCAGGAAAGACCCCGCTGAGCTATTGGGCACCGGCCGGGTCCTTAGGCACCGGCCGGGTCCTTAGGCAGAGCGGCCCCCCCAACCAGCAGACCCCGGGGCACCGGTCCCCACTCAGGCACAAGTCCCGCCCCCTGGGAAGCCCCTGCCTGCTCGTCACCCAGCCCACCCTCCACGGCTCAGCTCGCGGAGAACACAAGACCCTTCCTGCAGCAGGGGTCGCGTCCAGTGCCTGCGGGGACTGCGAAGGAGGAAAGGGAGGGGGGACCCTGAGATGATGGGGACCCCGGGGGATGCTCGCGTGCCTGGGAGGCAGCGGGGGACCCCTACCCTCGGCGTTGGGGAGCTCTGGTAACACCCTCTGCGCTTCCAGCAGCCGCCCGTGGCCGTGGTCGGTGACCTTGAGCACGAACCTCCCGTCCACCACGCAGTTCCGGGACTTGAGCCTCCCGTGAGCCACGCCTCGGTGGTGCAGATACCTCATTCCCTGAGACGGGGCAGGCGGAGAGGCAGCCTCAGCCGCGCGGGTCCCCTGCCCTCGGCCCCCCCGGGCACCCTTCCCCTGCGCCCCGCCCCACACCTTGATGAGGTCCAGCAGGAGGGAGGACTTGAACATCCAGTCCAGCTTGATGTCTCTGTTGGCGAGGAGGTCGTGGAGGGAGCCCCGTGCGCAGTGCTCCGAGACTATAGCCAGCATGGCCTCCCCGGGGGCCCAAGGGACTTCCGCTGCCCCCGCCAGGAAGAGCCCCAGGTAGAGGGCCACATTCTCGTGCCGGAGCTCTCGGAGCTGGGGGCAACGCAGGGAGGGGGCTGTTAGTCAAGGTGTGGTTTTGAGTGTAGGACAAAATGGGCCAATGAAATGGTCTTGGGGACCCACAGGGGCTCTTTTCTCTATTTGAGGGGAAAAAACACAGACAAAAGGCCACAGTGCAGACACTGAGTGTGACTGAGCTTTAAGTTATAAATGGGAAGATAGGGGCCAGTGCAGCAGATTAAGCCAAGGCCTGCAGCACTGGCATCCCATATGGACGCCCATTCAAGTCCCTGCTGCTCCACTTCAGATCCAGCTCCCTGCTAGTGCGCCTGGGAAAGCAGCAGAGGATGGCTCAAGCGCTTGAGCCCCTGCCACGCATGTGGGAGACCGGGATGGAGTTCCAGCTCCTGGCTTGAGCCGTTGCGGCCATTTGGGGATTGAACCAGCAGATGAAAGGTCACTCACCTCTGTCTTTCCTTCCCTCTCTGTAACTCTACCTTACAAATAGACAAATACATCTTTAAGAAAGAAAGGAGAGGAGAGGAGAGGGGAGGGGAGGAGAGGAGAGGAGAGGAGAGGAGAGGAGAGGAGAGGAGAGGAGAGGAGAGGAGAGGAGAGGAGAGGAGATGTTTTACGGGTGACCAGGACTCAGACAAGTTCTATGTAACCTTGGAAGTGGGCAGATCTTACGGGAACAGGGTCAGGAGGAAGCAGCTGGAACTCCTGGTGTAACAGCCCTTTTTGGGGACAGCTAGGGAGATGCTGCGCTGCTTTCAAAGAACACCAGAGGGACTTGTGCCTGCAGCCTGAGGCTGCTTCCTGTTAAATCATTGCACCAAACGTGGCTGAGGCACGGACTCTCCCCGAGTGAGGGAAGATGGGCTGAGCAGGCAAGCCAAGGTCCTCTGGTCCCATGGCTCTCAGTGAAGCCACGCCACCAGCTGAACAGTGCCCTCACCAGGCAGGCATGCTGGGGAATGGGGGCCGCCGGCCAGCTGGCTAGTGCGCTTTCCAGCTTTTCTTTGGCCCACAAGCCCGATACAGGGCTTCCTCTCATTGCTGAATGATGACTCTGTCCCTTGACCCCAACAGGTCACTGTCCCCTTCAGCCATTCTGCAGCTGTCACCAAAGAGCTCAGGAAGAAGGCCAGACCGAAGCCACAAGGTGACCAGGGGACGAGGACTGGAAGTGGGAAGGGCTAGAATAAGCCACTTGGTGGCTTCTTTGGCAACTTTCCATTTCATTCAGGGTGTGCCAGGCCAGCTAGGGCCATTCTGCACACGTTTGTGACAGAACGGAACTCATTTTTTTTTTCCTATCATTCACTCAACGAACACTCACTAGGTCTCCCCAATGGTCCTGACACCGTGCTGGGTCTGGGAATTCAATGGTAGGGCATGGAGAAGCCCTCACTCAGCTTGCAGTCCAAGCTGGGAAGCAGATAGGAAATAAACCAGCTCAAAGAGGAACGCACGATTTTTAGTTGTGTTAAAAAACATCAGAGGCAGAGGACTAGCGCTGTGGTGCACTGAGCGAGGTCGCTGCTTGCAACGCTGGTACCCCATATCCAAGTGCTTGTTCTGCTCTACTTCTGTTCCAGCTCCCTGCTAATGCACCTAGGAAAGCAGCCGAATGTGGCTCAAGCACTTGGGCCCCAGCATCCATGTGGGAGACCTGGACGGAGTTTCAGGCTCCTGGCTTCAGCTTGGCCTAACCCTAGCCATTGCAGTCATTTGGGGAGTGAACCACCAGATAGAAGATCTCTCTCTGTCTCTCCTTCTCTCTGTCATTCTGCCTTCCAAAAAATAGATACATCTTAAAAAAAAAAAAAAATCAAAGGCAAGAACTAGTGTTAGGAGAATGTTGGGATTCCTGCCCTAGAATAAAAGGAATTCCTAACTGAGATCTGCTTCTGTTCCCAGCTGCAGGGTGAAGGCGCAGGAGCCGCCGAGGACCACCCCATTACCCCATCACCGGCCCAGCTCTCACCTTGGAGAAGGCTGTCTTGGTCGCTGGGCGGATAGTTACGTGCTGATCCCCGGGGAATTTCTTCAGCCAAACCCAGTCGCCCTGCGGCAGAGAAGATGGGATTTAGGGATCTCAGGGTCCTAAAGCTCCATGATGCGGGGAGCCCCAGGATCCCCACTGGCCCAGAACACATCTGCCTTGGGAGCAGGAGCATTGGGAGCAGGAAGTTTGCTGTCTGCTCCTCCACTTCCCAATGGGCTGGGTGAGAAAGCTGCAGCAGGCCTGCACGGCTGTCCTCACCGTCGCGGATGCGCCCCCACTGAGAGTCCGAGTAAGTGAATTCCTACAACCACAGGTGCCATTGACATCACAACCATCCCACCATCTGCTGGCGTGGGAGCGAGCACTGTGTTGGGAGTCAGAGGTCCAGGTAAATGTCATAGCTTTATAGTACAGTGTGAAGTACAGGCAGCTCCCCTCCAGGCTCTGGGCCTTGCAGCCCCCAGCTATTGGTAGGGCAGGTTCAAGGGCATGTAACTCATGCTGTCACACAGGGCCCCATGCTCAGCGGGACCTGAGCTTGGTTCGATGAACCCTTGAATGAACAAGGGACCCCATTCTCATTTTTGTCTGGATCTTGCAAGCTGTGCATGTGGCCTCATCTGTTGGGAAAGGGATTTGGACTAGAAGGGAACTGTTGGCGTTCGGCGTTGGACCCTAGGGAGCATTTGGAAATAAACACAGGGGTGTTAGGTGTCACGGAAGATGGGGACTGCATTTAGTGGATAAGGCCAGAGACAAGAGACACATGCACGAGGTGGTTCCCTACAGTGCAGAAGAGCCCGCCCTAAATGATAACGATGCCCACTCTGAGGCGAGGGTGATGGGCTCCCGGCGCCATGACGGAAGCCTGTGCATTCTCCCCCTAGTCTGAAGCTCTCAGGGGCGCTGTATTTCCAATTCCCTGTGCACTGGCTGAGCTCTCCGTTCTCAATCTGTTCTCATTGTCTTCCACCCATCGCACTGGTTTCAGTCTCTAGCCCATTGATAACATCGGTGCCCTCTGATGATTTTCGTTCCCCCTCCAGGGCTCGCTGTTCCTGAGTCTGATCTGATTTGGGGGGGTATGCTGACAGGGCAGCAGGTGCCCTCCGGGGCCCCCCCAGGCCGCATGCTGGTCCCAGCAGACTCCCCAGCAGCTCTTGCCTCCACCCTCTGGCTACCGTGCCAGGCCTTGGAGAGCCCTCACCTGAGTAATGGCTAAAGGGAAACTCTAATGGCAGAGGGGATTTCCGGATGCTTCCCTTCGAGGAAGCCATGCCCTCTCCCATCTGGATGCCCACTCCCCTCTCCTGCCTGAGATTGGGCCTCTTTGCCCCTCCTGGAGAACAGCAGGCCCGGCGGCAGCGGCGGGACGGGCTCACCTCAAAGAGGCCAATGTTGGAGCTGTCCGTGGGCTGGCTGGGGACACTGCGAATGTCTGACACGCTGCGGGCAGCCAGACTCGAGCGACTGCCCTGGACCACCTGGGGGGAGGGGAAGAGGCAACACAGGGGGCCTGAACACACTCTGGAGGTCCAGTCCTGGGTCAGGCTGGGTTGGGGGCTAAAGAGGGAAGGGAAGGAGTCTGAGGGAAGGCGATCCTGTCATGACTGTCCGCACAGCTCCCAGTCTGCAGAACATAAAGACTGTCTTGCGGGAGCTTCACGCCGCCCCAGGAAAGCAGTCAGGCCTGGGGCTCCCACCCCCATGGCACAGATGGGGCCGCACATCCCTGAGGCTGGACCTGGGACACAGCTAGGGCAGGCCTCCCCTGGAGCGGGGCGGGGGTGGGGAGGGAGTGAGGGCTGGCTCAGGGCAGAGACCACCTACAGGGAGAAGACAGCTTCACCCACCTTCCTGCCCCCCTGTGGCTGGAGGAAGGTGACATCCTGCACAGTCAGGATGATCTTGTTGGGGCCAGAGGCCATTTGCATATGAAGGAGCCGGTGCCTGGTGGGAGGGCCCATGAGAAGTGGCCAGTAAGGAAAAGGGCCAAGGGAGGGGTACCAGAGGGCAGCCACCCCCCAACAACACACACCCTGGGACTCCGCCAGCCCTCCTGGATTCCTACCTCCTTGCCCAGGAAAATCCCTCCCTGCGCCTCCTCTTAGCAGCCCCAGCCTGCTGTCCTGGCCACACACCTCATTCCGGCAGGTGCGGGCGCCAAGCTCCCCTCCTACTTACCTCCATCTTCACTCACCTCACATAATGGGCCAGGAAGGCCCCCAACAGCCCCAGGCCAACCAGCAGGAGGAAGCCAACAAAGACGAGGCCAGGCTCTACTCCTGAAGGGACAGTGAGAGCAGGGACACTCAGGACGGTGGCTGGGGATAGAGCCCAGCTCCAGGACAGCTTGCCAAGCCCTGGAGGCTGCAGGGGGGGGGGGGGGGGGATTGGAGCCTCAGGCATTTAGGGCAGGGTTATATGTTCCTCAAAGGAGAACGCATGAGAAGGCCAGACAGTTTCCCGGAGAGCTTTGCAGCGGGCAAGCCAGGAGGTGGAGGAGGACCTGGAGGAGCCTCCACGGAGTATTACAGGCCCTGCCTCAGCTTTCTTTCACCGCTCGGTGCCCGGTCCATGGTGGCCCCAGTGGGGTTTAGGGTGTCCCCCCTCACCTCCGTTGCAGATGACGTCTGGATCGAACCAGCATGAGGGATCAGGTCCAGGCCCTGGGCCCCCACGAGGGAAGTGCACGGGGGTCCCGGCAGAGAGCAGGGACCCCCGGGCGGGGTCCAGCATGTATGTGACGAACAGCCGGTCACCCGCTGCGTCCGTGTCCAGCAGCACAAACGAGGGCTCCTCGGTTCTTCCCAAGGACCCGCAGAAGCCAGGGACCTGGGCATCCTGGATGTGGCGGGCCACTGCTGCTCCCGACACCCAGCCGCCCCCTGCAGTGGCCCGAGCTCCTGCCACGCCCCTCGCCAACAAGAAGACTGCGTCGTAGATGGTGCCGAAGAGTGGGGAGACCTGGAGAAAGAGCCGGGACTCAGGGCTCGGGCTCGGCTGACCCCACCCATTCTTCCCTGGGCCCTTCCAGTGCTAGGTGTACTGACCCCCCCCCTTTAGTTGTTCCCTCTCTCCCCATTGACTCTCTCTTCCCTGTTCCCATTGGCCATCTCTTTCTCTCTCCCCTGTTCCCATTTGCTACTACGTGTCCCTACTAGCTACCTCTTCCTCTCTTTTCATTGGGGTCTCTCCTCCCCACTAACTTTTTTCCAGCATTCAGACTCTTCTCTGCCCGTTGGCCAACTCTAATGATCAACCACTCATGGCTCCTTTCTTCCTGTTGGTTGCCCTGCATATATCTTTAATATCATCACCTATTCCCCTAAGTCTTCTTTCCCGTCTTTTTGTTGTTTCCTATTTGCTATTTTCCCTTCTTTTCTTTTCCCAAGGTTGCAACTGGATCTCATGGGGCCTCTCTATTATTCCAGTCTCCATCCCTCGGAGTGCCTGGCCTGTGTAAAGCCCTAGGGATAGATCGTGTACAAGATAGTCCTTGTCTCAAGGAATCTTTTGTGTCACCAGGGAGACAGACAAGGATGTGAGAGCAGCTCAGTGAGGAGGGGAGGGGCAGGGGAGAGGCAAAAGATAAGGACACATTCAGGGAACCCAAAGCTGCTGGGTGTGGCTCAAGTTCAAGTTCAAGTTCATGGTGATGGAAGAGGGGGAGACAGATGGCCTGGTAAGCTGTGAAGAGAACCGCACCCATCCAGCACAGCAGAAGCCACTGGGAGGCTTGGAATGGGAGCAGAGCAGGGTCAGATTGTCAGATTTCCAGAGTTTGATCTGGTGGTTGTGTGGAGAAGGCTGCAGGGCACGTGGGAGTTGAAGCTGAACATTTGGGAAATGGGGGATTTGGGATGGTGGTGCTGCTGTGACCTGGACCAGGGTGTTGACAGCGGAAATAGAGAAAATGATGGACTCAAATGACGTTCGGGAGATGAAAGTGACAGGGCTTGCCGTCTGGCCGTGGGGGGAAGAGGTAGAGGAATCAGGTGGAGCTCACAGGGGCCCACTTGGGCAGCGGGGGCGGGGGAGGCTGAGCCACAGGCTGAGAGGTGAAGAACGTTTTACACCACCTCTGCATCCCACGTTCTCCACCGACTTCCCCTCCAACCATCTCACTCCTCTTGACGACGACTATTCCCATCCTGTCGCCACCGGCCGTCTCCAGTTCCCTTTGTGTAGGGCCTTTGAGGCAGTAACTTACTGCCCACTGACACCTAAATCCCCCTGTATCTATCTGGCCTTCCTTTGGGGGACAAGTGGAGCTAGACAGGCTGAACCGGGATTCTGAGGACTCAGGGGAATCCGGGTTATTAGCTGGATGTTGGGAATAAAGTATGGATCTGATGAGGGGAGCATCTGCCTTCACCTAGGGACCCGGGGGGACCCTGCTGTTTCTTACAAGGTGTCAAGGTCCTCAAAAAGCTCAAGGCCTCCAGATGGAGCCCCAGAGGAAATGCCTCTGCACTGGGCATGGCGGCTGCGTCTGCACCTTCCCTCCTTCCTGCTCTCAGCACTCTAGTTGTGTGCGGCAGACTAAGTCACTGCGGTGCTGGCATTGGGGTCACTTGGAAGCAGACCTCGGCAGCCACTGCAGTGCAGGGGTCGTTAGCGCTCACCCCCTTGGAGCTGCACTTGAGAGGCCTCGCTGCCTGCTCCCCGGAGGCAGCCCCAACCCTCCAGAAGCTTCGTGGAAAGTGGAGTTGAAAGAAAAGCTGATTTTGCTGCATACATTTTTTAAATCCATGGGTACAACAGGTCTTCAAAAAGCTCATGCAAATAAATATTATGAAAAAAAAAAAACCTGCCTGGATTTCAAAATGTCTTCACACCAAAATCAACTTATCTTGTAATCCCATGTTTTCACGAACTTTCGGAAGTACCCTCCTAACATGGCTGCAGCGTGACCTCTGCCACTCAGGAACCTGCTCAGCAGGTAGCTGCCCTCCACGGTGGCTTCTTCACACCCTTCCCCCCCTTCCCTCTCGTGCTCCATCCACCTGTTGCACATTGAGGTCAGAGGGCAGCTCCTGGTGCTCTTGGGCCCTGCGCAGGTTGTCCAGCACGCTGCCTCCCGGCGGACAGTGGCGCGTGAGGGTGAGCACCGCGTCGTGGGCCCTGCGAAGCTGGGAACTGTTGGCCAGCGCGGCCAAGGCCTCCCGGCTTGGGGACAAGGCATAGTGGAGCGTGTCGAAGGGCACGAAGACCAGGGAGCCATCGGTCAGACCCAGCTCCTCTGCGGCCTCCAGCAGGTAGCGCTGCTCCTCGCCGCCCAGCAGTACCGAGTGCATCACCATGATCACCACTGCCGACACAGACGCTGGGCTCGCCCGCTGCCCCGCGGCGCCCGGAACCCGCCGACCACCCCGCGCCCTGTGGGCGGGCATACCTCTGACCCGGGGCCCGTCCCGAACCCTCTTCAGGGCCTCCCGGGCTCCAGACGGGTCCGCGGGCTCCATGGAGGTCACCAGGGCGACGGGCAGGCCCCGGGCCCTGAGCGCAGCAGCCAGGGCGCGTCCCGCCTCTACCCACAGGTCCTGGGGCGCGGTGACCAGGGCCACACGCGCCCAGCGGAAAGCTCGGAAGAGGGCGTAGAGGGCCTCTACGGCGGGGGTCACCGCCGGGGCCGTGGTGCCCGCTGCTTGCGTCCCGGGGCAGCCCCAAGGCACCAGCGCGATCCCGGCTTCTTGGGCTAGCAGCTCGGCTGGCCGGCAGGCGGCAGGGTTCACGGGACCCACGAGGCCTGAGACGCGGGGCAGCGCGGAGGACACAGCCCCCAGCGAGCCGGGAGTCCGGCACGGCTCGGGCAGCAGCGCGATCTCGAAGCGGGGGCCGCCTTGCAGGGCAGGGTCATGGTTCAGGCGGGCGGCGGCTAGACGGGCGGCCAGGTCCGGGCGCGCCCGGGCGAAGAGGGGGTCGCAAGCCCAGGGGCCCAGCACCCCCACTGTGAACACTGCAGAGAGGGCGGTGGGCGGCTGGAGGAGCAGCAGGAACAGAAGCAGGAGTCCAGGCCAGGGCAGGGCCTGCGGGAGGCCGGGAGGGGACCGAGCCCATCGCTCGGGGGCGCAGGGCAGGGGGCCGGGAAGCCCCCCCGCCCGGAGGGCGCAGGCGGTCATTACCGGCTTCTTCGAGCACAGGCGGAGCAGGAAGAGCTATTGAGACCCCCCCCTCCAGAACTCCCTTGGGGGTCTCCCCGGAAACCCTCCGTTTCTCAAACCCCGATTAACCCATGAGGTTTCTCCGTGCCCACAGCCACCTCTCCCGGCTGGGACGACCCTGTGGAGGGAGAAGGTGAGGTCTGGACGCCCCCTCAGGCCCGCCCTGCCTCCCTCCTCCTCACCCGCCCGCCCCTCCCCCTCGACGGGCCCAGGCTCTCAGGCGCACGGAGTGAGAGTGCCCAGGGGCCTTTGCCACTCACCGGAAGGTCCGAAGGTCCGGGGCTCGGGCTTAGGGCCCAGGTGAGGGGTCACAGGGCCGATCCCCCTCTGTCGCCCGCCCTCAGGTCTCCTCTGCCAGCCCAGCTCAGTGCGGGGGTGTGGGAACAGCCGGCCGAGCCCTTAATCTCCCCCAAGCTGATTAGGGTCCCTTAATCAGGCGGGGAGGGGCGGGCTCCGGGAGGATGGGAGCCCCTACTGCGCCTCTCCGGGGGGAATCTGTCCCTGCATCTCGGCAGCCCAGGGCTGACTAGGTACTGGGGGGTGGGGGGGAGTAGAGTTAGATCCCTATCTCACACCATACACTGTGGATTCCAGATTAAAGACCTATATGTGAAAAACAAAGCCTTTTTCAATGGCTCTTTTTTTTTAACCACCGCGGAAAGCACTGAATCAGGTAAGAATCATCCATGGATGCTAAATCTAGGGAGACATTTTGAAGAGGAGCAGAATATTTGCATAATCCTAGAGTTCCTCTACTGATTGCATATGAACTGGAAGGGAATACATAAATAGCAGTATGTGTACAATGGACAAATAGGGCGGCAATCCGGTCAGGTGACCAGATGTAACAGGTGCAGGGTGGGCAGACATCATGAGCCTACAGCAGTGATTCCCTGAGAAGGACACGGGACCCCGTCTGCGCAGTACTGCACAAGACAGCATCGCCAGGGTACTGTATTCTACCAGGAATGCATTCTTTCCATCTAGTCACAGGGAAACATCAAACACAGCAGGAGGAACATTCTACTAAAAAGGGGGGTGGCACTGAACTCCTTAAAAAATGCCAGTGTTGCAATGACCTGAAACATTGGCGTCCCATATGAGCACCGGTTTGAGTCCCAGCTGCACCACTTCCGATCCAGCTGCCTGCTAATGCACCTGGGAAAGCAGCAGGAAGTGGCCCAAGAACTTGGGCCCCTACCACCCACATAAGAGACCCAGATGGAGTTCTAGGCTCCTGGCTTCAGCCTGGCCCAGCCCAGGCTGTTGTGGACATTTGGGGAGTGAACCAGCAGGCAAAGATCTCTCTCTCTCTCTCTCTCTCTCTTTCTCTCTCTCTCTCTTTTCCTTCCTGTCTAACTGTGCCTTTCAAATAAATAAAATTGGCCAGCGCCTTGACTCAATAGGCTAATCCTCCGCCTAGCGGCACCCCGGGTTCTAGTCCCGGTTGGGGCACCGGATTCTGTCCTGGTTGCCCCTCTTCCAGGCCAGCTCTCTGCTGTGGCCAGGGAGTGCAGTGGAGGATGGCCCAAGTGCTTGGGCCCTGCACCCCATGGGAGACCAGGAGAAGCACCTGACTCCTGCTTTCGGATCAGCGCGGTGCACCAGCCGCAGCGCGCCAGCCGTGGTTGCCATTGGAGGGTGAACCAATGGCAAAGGAAGACCTTTCTTTCTGTCTCTCTCTCTCTCTCACTGTCCACTCCGCCTGTCAAAAGAAAAAAAAATTTTTAAATCAAATAAATAAAATCTTTTTTTTTTAAGAAAAAGTCAATGTACAGAAGATATATGAAAATTGAAGAACTATTCCAAATTAAAGGAAGCCAAAAAGGCATGACACTGAAGTGCAAGATCTGCTCTTAGTTTGGATCCCAAACTGCAGGATTTTGAAAATTGCTCTAAGGTAAAATGCTACAAAGACTATCCACATCAACCCAAAATTTGATATCTGAAAAAATTGGAATATGGATGGGAGATGCATTTTAAAGATTTATTGATTTATTTGAAAGCCAGATTTACAAAGTGAGAGATCTTCATCTGCTGGTTCACTCCCCAGATGACTGCATCAGCTGGGGGCTGGGCCAGGCCAAAGCCCTGAGCCAGGAGCTTCTTCTGGGTCTCCATGTAGGTGGCAGGAGCCCAGGTACTTGGGCCATCTTTCACTGCTTCCTCAAGCCATTAGCTGATACACACTTCAGTATTTATTGTTAAAGCATCATTATGTGTGTAACCTACCCTCCAATAGTTCAGACAATATGATATACATTACATATGTGCATATATTTGTATTATATATTTCAAATAATACATTGGGTTGCAATGGTTAATATAAGTGTCAACTTGACTGGATTAAGAAATGCCTAGAGGGGCCTGCACTGTGGCAGCAGTGACCTAAGGCACTGCCTGCAAACCCAGCATCCCATACTGCAGAGTGCTGGTTCGGCTGCTCCACTTCTGACGCAGCTCCCTGCTGATGCGCCTGGGGAAGCAGCAGATGAAGTACTTGGGCCCCTGCTACCCACGTGGGAGACCTGGATGGAGTTCGGGGTTCCTGGCTTCAACCTGGCCCAGCCCTGACTGCTACAGCCAAATGGGTAGTGACCCAGGGGGTGAACGATCTCTGTCTCTCTGTATGTGTCTCCCCCACTCTCTGTTAGCCTACCTTTCAAATAAATAAAATATTTTAAAAGTTAAATTAAAAAATACATTTATTGAATTTCTACTGTGTGCCAGGTAGCTTATATCTTTGTGAAGATTAAAGATAATAAGCAACGGGCTGGCACTGTGGTGTAGTGGGTAAAGCTGCCGCCTGCGGTGCCGGCATCCCAAATGGGTGCTGGTTCGAGACCCGGCTGCTCCACTTCCGACCCAGCTCTTTGCTGTGGCCTGGGAAAGCAGTGGAGGATGGCCCAAGTCCTTGGGCCCCTGCACTCGCATGGAAGACCTGGAAGAAGCTCCTGGCTCCTAGCTTCAGATCAGCCCAGCTCCGGCCATTGTGGCCATTTGGGGAGTGAACCATCAGATGGAAGACCTCTCTCTCTCTCTCTCTCTCTCTCTCTCTCTCTCTGCCTCTGCCTCTCTGTAACTCTGCCTTTCAAATAAAATAAACAAATTTAAAAAAAATAAAGATAATAAGCAAGACCAAAAGTAAAATATACAGTACACAGGGCAAAATATAAACACCTGTTCATTTGTGGTTTTAGACACTTAAATAATTGCTATATTTAGGGATTTTCTGTAAATTTATTATTTTTTTTTGACAGGCAGAGTTAGACATTGAGAGAGAGAAAGAGAGAGAGACAGAGAGAAAGGTCTTCCTTTTTCCGATGGTTCACTCCCCAAGTGGCTGCTATTGCCGGCGCACTGCGCCAATCCGAAGCCAGGAGCCAGGGGCTTCTCCTGGTCTCCCATGGGGTGCAGGGCCCAAGCACTTGGGCCATCCTCCACTGCACTCCCAGGCCACAGCAGAGAGCAGGACTGGAAGAGGAGCAACCGGGACAGAACCGGCGCCCCAACCAGGACTAGAACCCAGGGTGCTGGCGCCGCAGGTGGAGGATTAGCTTAGTGAGCCGCAGCGCCTGCCAGGATTTTCTGTAAATTTTAAAATTTTATAATTTAACCTTTTTTTTTTTTTTTTTGTCAGGCAGAGTGGATAGTGAGAGAGAGAGACAGAGAGGAAGGTCTTCCTTTTTGCCGTTGGTTCACCCTCCAATGGCCGCTGCGGCCGGCGCATCTCGCTGATCCGAAGCCAGGAGCCAGGTGCTTCTCCTGGTCTCCCTTGGTGGGTGCAGGGTCCAAGCACTTGGGCCATCCTCCACTGCCTTCCCGGGCCATAGCAGAGAGCTGGCCTGGAACAGGGGCAACAAGGATAGAGTCCGGCGCCCCAACCGGGACTAGAACTCAGTGTGCCGGCGCCACAAGGCGGAGGATTATAGGCGCCGGCCTATAATTTAACCTTTTAAAATTATTTTTAAAACAAAAATGTAATGAACCTACAGTAGAGCCAAGTTCATTTACTTAGTCCTGTGCTCCCTACCATCGATACAGGTTATTTCCCTCCATCTCCTGTCTTGACAAAACAGCTCTGCTTGGAATTGTGGGAACTCTACCCAACCCTTCCCTTTCACAGGTGAGGAGGCTGAGCAATGGACTGGGCTGAATCGATAATCTCTCAGTTCTCCTCTGGACTGGCAAGTAAGGTAGATAAAGATGAAGGGCAGATTTTTAAAACCTTTTTAACAGTAAAATATATTCAACATTGATTTGCCTCTTTGATCATTTAAAAAATTTATTTGAGAGACATACAAAGAGACAGCTCTCTCTCTCTCTTTTTTAAATTTTTTTATTTTTTTGACAGGCAGAGTGGATAGTGAGAGAGAGAGAGACAGAGAGAAAGGTCTTCCTTTTTGCCGTTTGTTCACCCTCCAATGGCCGCTGCGGCCGGCTCATCGCTCTGATCCGAAGGCAGGAGCCAGGTGCTCCTCCTGGTCTCCCATGCGGGTGCAGGGCCCAAACACTTGGGCCATTTCAAGCACTCCCGGGCCTGGAAGAGGGGCAACCGGGACAGAATCCGGCGCCCCGACCCGGACTAGAACCTGGTGTGCCGGCGCCGCTAGGCGGAGGATTAGCCTGTTGAGCCACAGGTGCCGGCCAAGACAGCTCTCTTATCTGCTGGTTCACTCTCCAGATGCAGTGGTAGCCCGGGACACAATCCAGGTCTCCCACATAGGTGGCAGGGGCCCAGCTCCTCCAGCCACCATCGGTTGATTCCAAATCTGCACTGGCAGGAAGCTGGCAGCAGGAGCCAGAGCCAGCGCACCGATAGAGGACATGGTGTCTTAACTACATTCACGTTGTGTTTAATCATCACCACCCTCCATCTTCTCACACTGAAACTCTGGACCCCATAAACAATAACTCCCAAATCCACCCTCTCCCTGGTAACCACCGTTCTGACTCTGCGAATGTGACTACTTTAGAAGTATCACAGAACCTTGCAACATGTGTGCTTTCTTTCCTGCTTATTTCACGTAGCACAATGTTTGCAGGGTCTACCCCAGCCTGGAGCACATGCCAGGTCTCATTTGTTTTTAAAGCTGAGTAATATTCTGTCATATGTATAACATATTGTAAAAAAAACTTTTTAAACTTATTTCTTAGCATTCTTTTTTTGAAAGGCAGAGAGACAGGGAGACAGAGATCTTCCAACTCCTGGTTAATCCCCTTCCTACACAATATCTGCAATGCCAGGGCTGGACCAGCATCAGGGACTCAATCCAGGTCTCCCACCTGGGACCCAACTACTACAGCCATCGCCCGCTGTGTCCCCCCGTGTGCGTTATGGGGAGCTGGAATCAGATGTGGAGCCAGCACCTGAACTCAGGCACTCGGGTATGGAATGCAGACATCCCAACTGGCTTTTTTTTTTTTTTTTTTTTTGTAATGGCCACCACAGCTGGAACTATGCCGATCCGAAGCCAGGGGCCAGGTACTTCCTCCTGGTCTCCCATGCGGGTGCAGGGCCCAAGCACCTGGGCCATCCTCCACTGCCTTCCTGGACCACAGCAGAGAGCTGAACTGGAAGAGGAGCAACCGGGACTAGAACCCGGAGCCCACAAGGGATGCTGGCGCCTCAGGAAGAGGATTAACCAAGTGAACCATGGCGCCGGCCCCCCAACTGGCATTTTAACCACTGTCTTACCTCCTGGGCACTTTATCCATTCACAGACAGCTGGGTTGCTTTTTGGCTGTTGTGAATAAAATTGCTACGTTTCTGAGTGCCTGTTTTGAGTTTTCGTGGGTGCACACCTAGAAGTGGTATTGCAGGGTCCGGTGATAATTCTACGCTTGATTGTCTGAGGGGACGAAGGCAGTCTCTTGCTGCGGCTGCACCAGTGGGAACGTGAGGGCTGGAACACTTTAAATCCGTCCTGGTCCACAGGCCAAGGTTACTCAGCCAGCCTCCAGCCGCAGCACTGCCCCTCCCTTCCAGTGACCCATCCTGGAGCTTGTTTCGTTTCTTATCTGTTGCCTGCTGAATTTGTATTCTGTCTGCAAGCTACCCAGCCAAGCCACGCCCCCTAGCAGAAAGGGCGGGGCCAAGTCTTAAAGCAGGAGTTACTGGAGGGCAGAATTATATTTAAATCCAGTTACTATAAATAACCTCGGCTGCAGGTGGAGCGTCCTCTCTTTTGGCTTTAGAGGGAAGGAAAAATGTCTTTATTCAGGATGTTTTTAGTCCTTCCTCTGTCCCCCACAAAGTCACGACATTTGGAGGAGTGGACAGAAGGAACTGGGAGTTTCTCTTTGTGCCATCACCACAGCAGCACATAAGGGAAAAATATTCCTTAATTTTAAATGAGGCAAAACGACTTTGGAAACCAATTTGGCCTGAATATCAGAGTCACAGAGAAGTCCTGGGGGCTGGGGAGGGGTGGGGTAGGTGGGAGGGAGAGTCTGATTCTAAAAAACAAAACAAAAAAACTATTGAAGTTGAATTAGAAAGGAATACTGAATCTAAAGTAGAAGGGGAAAACCAAGATTCCATTACACTGTAGCTTATAGTAGCTCAGGAACAGCAAGGAGGGACCTCATAGCCCACATCAGAGTGCCTGGGTTTGATGCCCAGCTCCTGACTCCTGACTCCGGCTGATGCAGTCCCCGGGAGGCAGCCGTGATAGCTCAAGTAACTGAGTCCCTGCCACTCACACAGGAGACCCAGGAGAGAGGGGAATGAGTTCCAGGCTCCTGGCTTCTGTCACCCCAGTATGGCTGTTACGAGCATTTGGGGAGTGAACCAGCAGATGGGAATGAACTCTCACATCCTCTCACTTTCTCTGTTTATCATATATACATATAAGTATATATGATATATATCTTTCTCTCAAACAACTTAATTTTTAAAACGACTAGTGATGAGGAACTATGCAAAAATATCATTTTCCCAAGGAAACTAAATCACCATTTTCGTTCTTTCTGATCACAGCAACAGTGCTCATGTCTTGTACAAATTAAGGCATACAAAAATGCATAAATAGGCTGGCACCTCGGCTCACTAGGCTAATCCTCCGCCTGCGGTGCCTGCGCCGGCACCCCGGGTTCTAGTCCCGGTTGGGGAACTGGATTCTGTCCCAGTTGCTCCTCTTCCAGTCCAGCTCTCTGCTGTGGCCCAGGAAGGCAGTGGAGGATGGCCCAAGTGCTTGGGCCCTGCACCTGCATGGGAGACCAGGAGGAAGCACCTGGCTCCTGGCTTCGGATCGGCGCAGCGCCAGCTGTAGCGGCCATTTGGGAGGTGAACTAACAGAACGAAGACCTTTCTCTCTGTCTCTCTCTCTCTCTCTCTCTCTCTCACTGTCTAACTCTGCCTGTCAAAAAAAATGCATAAATAAAAAATGTGTAAGTAAAAAAATGAAAGCCCTTCAAAGATGACCGCTGTCAGAAGCTTTTAAAAATGCATTTTATGTATTGCTTTGCAATTTACTTCCCTCCTTAAAGATATTTTATTTTACATTGTTCTATGCAAACAAAGAAACAACACAGCATCTGCTACAGTCTCCCTCCCACTGCCTTTCCTGTCACCTCGGTTCCCCCAAAGAAGGAGCCACTGTCAGGTTCTTTTGGACCCTCTGGGGAGTCTGTGCATGCACAGTGGATGCCAGGGCTGCTTTCTCAGCCTTGCGGTATCTTGCTTTTTTTTTTTTTTCTTTTTTAACACTATCTTGGAGGTCTTATTCTTTGCTTCTCAGGCTGCTGCTTATAGCTGCATAATATTCTACCAGACGAAGCAACCCAATGTGGTTAAGCAGCTAATTTTGATTCCTAGTAACATTGCTTCAACAACTACCTTGCACAAACCTCATTCTGCTTGCGTGCCAGCGCACCTGCAGGGCTCATGGTCAGGGTAAATACACGGTCACTTGGGTGGGTGTTGCCAAACTGTCTCCTACAGGGGTTACACAGCTTTTTCACACCCATCAGCAATGACTGCCATGTCTCTCTGCCACAGGCCGCATGCAGAGTGTCTTCTTAAATTTTCCAATCTGATACTTGAAAAAGAAATGTCATCGAAAAAAAAAAAGGTATCTTGGTGTAGTTTAAATTTGCATTTCTCTTATGAGTGAGGCTGAATATATTTTCATGTTTATAAGCCATTTACATATCATTTTCTGAGAACTGTCTGTTTATACCTTTTGCTCACTTTTCCGTTGGGTTATAAATCTTTGTCTTTTGTGGTTTTTTTTTTTTTTTTGATAGCCCTTTAAATATTTGGATAAGGCCGGTGCCACGGCTTAATAGGCTAATCCTCTGCCTGCGGCGCCTGCACAACAGATTCTAGTCCTGGTTGCCCCTCTTCCAGGCCAGCTCTCTGCTATGGCCTGGGAGTACAGTGGAGAATGGCCCAAGTGCTTGGGCCCTGCACCTGCATGGGAGACCAGGAGAAGCACCTGGCTCCTGGCTTTGGATCAGCACGATGCGCCGGCCGCAGCGGCCATTGGAGGGTGAACCAATGGCAAAAAGGAAGACCTTTCTCTCTGTCTCTCTCTCTCGCTGTCCACTCTGCCTGTCAAAATAAATAAATAAATAAATAAATATTTGGATAAAACATATTTGTGATGTGATTTACAAAAAAAAAAAAATCCCTGCTTTATGTGTTCATTGTCTCCTTACAATGTGGGTATGTTATTGCCCACCGTGATTTTTAAATGTCATTGTTTTAAATTCTATATACCTTTTGGATTTGAAGTCCTTATTAGAAAAGTTGGGAATAAACAAACTCTCCAATGTTTTCTTCAAGAACTTAGTTTTTCCCCTTTGTGTGTCAATTGGTGGTCCCTTTGGAACTTTCTGTTTGTGAGGAGCAGGGTAAGGACTTTTTCATCTGTCCCTTTGACCCATCTGTTATGAACCAGCACCATACTGTTTTCACTTAAAAAACAAACAAATATCTTTCTTTCTCTCTCTCTCTCTCTCTCTTTCTTTCTTTCAAGATGGGGGGTGGGGAGAGAGACAGATGGGGGAGGGAGGGAAGGAAGGAAAGAGGACAGAGAGTGACAGAAATCGCCCATCTGCTGGTTCACCCCCCAAACGCCTGCAACAACTAGGGAGGCAGCGAGATCCCCGACACAGAAGGGCAATGTGACACCCCAGCGAGAGGCCACGCTCCTGGCGGGGGTAGGCAGGGGCGGCGAGTCCAAGGCTACACAGGTGGTAGCTTGGGAGGCTGGAAGTGGCCAGGAAGTTGCTTCTCCCCAGAGCCTCCCTCTTGAGGTGTACCCAGTGAAACGGATTTCAGGCTGCCGAGCTCAGCCCTGTAATGAGAGCATCGTGTTATTATAAGCCACCAAATTTGTGGCAATTTGTTACAGCCCCACGAGACGAGCGCAGGGGTCTTCCATATATGTTGTGTGGCACACCCGAATGTGCAACTCATCTCACATGGGAAAATTGGCCCAACAGCCTATAAAGAAGGTTCTCTGCCATCAAATATATTCAATCTTAAGTCCCTAATAATATAGAACCTTCTACACTCAATCTCCAAATTTCCAGGACTTTGTGTGTTTTGTTTCTTTTCTTAGTAACTGAACACAGTCTGTCAGGTTTCGAAGCTTAGTCCCATGAACATCCTGGCTGAAGCCAGGAGCCTGGATCTCCATCTGGGTCTCCCATGTGGGTGGCAGGGGCCCAAGCTCTTGGGCCATCTTCCACTGCTTTCCTAGGTGCATTAGCAGGGAGCTGGATCGGAAGTGGAGCAGCCAGAACTCGAACCCTTCACCCACATGGGATGCCGGCAACACAGACGCACCACAACGTCGGCCCCTAAATCAAAATTATTGAGGTATAATTTATAAATAATAAATATACCCAGTCAGTTGAAAGAGTCCACGTTTTACTATTTTAGTTCCAGAATTTTAAAAAATCTTGTCTTTTAGAAATATTTGACCTTTTTAAAAAATAAGTCTTAAAAAGAACCATTCGAGGTGTTTGTTCTTTTCTGTCTCTGTGATTCCTTCTTATCAGTTGCACGAAGCTCCTGCCACATTTAGGAACAGCAGTGACGACGTAGCCATATGTTGGCTGGTTTCCTTTCCCACTATTGTTTCTCCTTTGCCGGTGTCCTGCTCTGCGGGACGACCTTGTTTAAGGAGCGAAGCCCTGAGCTCGTCTGGCTCACTGCCATGCGCAGACGACGGAGGCTGTGCGGCTATAACTGATCTTCCTGTCTCAGCCTGGCAGCAGGGCCAAGCACAAGCAGGGAATGCGGACCAGATGCTCCCGTTGCCAAGTTCATCTTCTCAACAGCACTGTCCTGCCGCTGTCACCACCTTTGGTGGCATCCGAGTGTCATGGGAGAGGCATGCCTGTCCCTGTGCTGACATCAGCTGGTCCCTGACCCAGGGTGGCTCATCCCATCTCTGCTGGGGAAGACAGCAGGTCCCACCGAGCTTTGGCTCTGCTACGGAGTCCACTGCTGCTGGTCACTGATGGCCCCCTCCTTCTGCTGCAGGCCACAGTCTGGAGGTAGAAGGTCCCTTAGCACATGGGTGCCCCCTCGCTGTGTCCTGGGTCCCCCACACCACACTGCAACATGAGGAGACACAGGGCTCTTTCTGGCTTTTTCATCCCCCTCCTCCTGCCCCTGCTGGCTGGGGCAACCTGCTCCTCCAGTCTGTGTCCATGCACTCCCCATGCCTGTCTGGAAGGTTCCGCCATCCAGGACTCCCCAGTTCCAAACCCAGACAGGAAAACAAGAGCAGGTTTGCCTGCCTGACCTCTCTGATGACCTCCTTCTCTTCCCCTCCAGGGCCCACAGCACCGGGTCCACTCCCTTCCTCTCCACAGGCACTTCCTGTCTGTCTCCCCTTTCACCTCTTGGGGACCCCAATACCCCCCCCCCAAGCCTCAAGGGATGAAAGGCGCAAGGGGTGTTTTCTTCCCACTGCAGAAAAAATGCTGTGTTTTAGAGTTGCTGCCTGATTTTCATTTATTTATTTTTTGCATTGGGCATGGGCCTCAGTACGGAGGGCAGTCACTGTAAATCCAGATGGGGCGCTCCGAATGTTTCCAGGAGGGCTCCTTCGCGGGCCTCCGAACGCACAATGCTTTTAAAGCAGCATGCTTTCCATTCTTCTCTGCTTCCATTTGTTCATTTTTGCCACCATTATGCTCTGAATTCCTTTTAAAAATATTTAAGTCTCATTTATTTATTTTCATTTTGTTTGGAAGGTAGGGAGACAGAGATCTCCCATCCACTGGTTCCCTCCCAAATGCCTGCAACAGCCAGGGCTGGGCCAGGCCAAAGCCAGGAGCTGAAAACTCAATCCAGGCGTCCCACGTGGATGGCAGGGACCCAAGTAATTGAGCCAGCATCTGCTGCGTCCCAGGGTGTGCATTAGCAGAAGAGACGGACCCCAACCAGGCACCCCAACAGGGGATGTGGGTGTCCCAAGCAACGATGCAACCACTGTGCCAAACATCTGCCCTATGTTCTCAACTTCTAAGAATTCTTGTTTTCTGATTGCTCCTTTGTCTACAACAAGCTGGTTTTTTGGGGGGGTAGTTATTGTGGAAAAATAGTCATAAAATTTATTATCTATTTTTAAATAAACATTTGAAAGTCAGAGTTCCCCAGAGAGAGGAACACACACACACACACATCTTCCGTCCACTAGTTCCATTTCCTTCCTGGATGGCCACAATGACCAGCACTGAGCCAGGCCAAAGCCAGGAGCCACTCTTCTTCTGGGTCTCCCACATGGGTGGCAGTGGTCCAAGCACTTGGGCCATCTCCCACTGCTTTCCCAGGTACATTAGCAGGGAGCAAGATTGGAAATGGAGCAGCAGGGACCCGAACCAGCACCCATACGGGATGCCCGTGCCCAGGCTACGGCTTTACCAGCTACCCCACAGGGCCGCCCATCATGCAGTTCAGTGGCACTAAATATCGTCACCATTTTGCGCAGCCATCACCGCTGTCTATATCCGACATGCTTTCATCATCCCCAGCCGATCTCGACCCATTCACCAGTCACTTGAGCATCTCCCCCTCCTGCAGCCCAGGGCGTCTCTATTCTATTTCGGTCTCCATGAACATGGTTACCTCACATGCGCACACCATGCAATCCCCGCCCTTCTGGGTCTGGGGCCACGTTCACTTAGCTCAGCGCTTTCGGGGTTCTGCCGTGTGTAGAAGGCGTCAGAATTTCCTTCCGTTGTGTGTAGACGCCACGCCCTGGACACCGAGTTGTGTTTTTGTGAGCTCATATTATTGAGAACGTGGACGTGAGGCTTCTCAGGGCCTTCGTCCTGGGCCATCGCTGGAGGCCTTTCTGGCGGGTTGCCGCTCCTCAGCCCCTTCTCCGGGATGTCCTTCTGAGGTGGTTCCCCGGGATCTGTTCACACAGGGAGGGGAGAAGGAGGCTGACGCGCCGGAGGCTGGTGTGGGCTCCCTCAAGATGTGCGCCCATAATCCTTTGCTTCCTCCATCCGGGTCTCTCCTCTCCCCAGAGCCCACCGGGCGGGCACTGGGCGCGTTCTCCTGCAGAGACTGCACCGGCCGCCAGAGGGCGCCGCGACGCCGAGGCCGCGCAAGTCCCCGGGCTCTGTGAAGGCCAGGGCCCGCTGCTCTTTGGGGGCGCCCTTCCCCACCCTCCGGGGCGCCCCTCCTCTGAGGTGAGTGCTTAGCGCGGAGCCACGGTATTTCCTCGGACTCCTGGTGTTCATTTCTGTGCGTGGCATTCCCTCCAGGTTTTTGGCTGAAACTTTTTTTTTTTTTAAGGTTCTCTCTTTGATCGTTTCCGTGGGATCTGGGGGAAAAAAAGGCGCGTGTGGCACCGGAGGCCGATGAAGTTTTACTTGACTGGATGTTAAACTTCTGCCGCGTTCTAATTTTCTGTGCCTCCGATCCTTTCTTCCTTCGTATTTTTCTTTTTGATTGCTTTAAAAATTGATTCCTAATGGGCTAGCACCGTCTATATTCACTGCCTGGTTGTGAAACATGTTTCCTTGGAAATTAAAGTTCTGAACGAAAAAGCATTATCAGAATGGGCTGTAATCAAGATTATAAATAGCAGCAATTACATATTTTTTGAAGTAGAAAAAATGTTCTAAATTGGTCTAGATTTATAAGACTATTTGGTACACGTGGTGGGTTGAAAGCAGGCGCGTTTATCTAGACGCTGAAAAACATTTTCCACCAGGGGGAGCTGTAGACTTTGTCTGAAGACATTTTCCCAGAGATGTTTCTTTGTCTTTCCTGTGCCAATTGAACAACAAAAAATTATAATGGTAAGATTATCCTGTCGGCAGATTCAGTGTGGATGGCAAGACCAGGCGAGAGCAGAAAATCTGAAAGAGTTCTTTTCATGGAGAACGCGAGGTTTAGGTTTGAGTTTAGGCACAGCAGGGTTCAGACACAGATGCCCCCCCAGGTGAGGCTCTTTCCCCTCATAGCCCCAAAGTGGCTGCAGCAGGGCTGCCGCCCAGCCTCCCAGGCTTCAACCCACTTAGCTGATGGCTTCACTAAATCCTGTGACTAATTGGCCTGACTCTGGCCAGGTGTCCATCCTGTGTCCCTCTTGGTCACTGGGGAACATGGTAGGCTGGGAAGGCCTGCATCACGTGAGGCTGAGGGTGCAAGGAGCCCTGCCCTGATGGCATGGACAGAGTCGGGCTCTGTTCCTGCAAGCTGCGTGGCTGGGTGCTGGGAAGGCCTCAGAAATCGAGATGACAGAGATACAAGGCAGGTGCCGTGAGGCCTGTGGAGGTGGGGGCCTTGGAACAGAGAGCAGGTGGCTGGACCCCCCGATCAGCTCCCGGCAGCGGCAAACTCCACTGGGGCCGCTCTGGGAGCTGACGCCATCAGCATTTGGTCCTTTGGTGGGGGTTGGCTGAAGGAGGTGGAGGAGGCGGCCAGGGGAGGGAAGGAGACCATAGCAGTAAGGGCTCAGGGGGCAGGGGTGGTGGTGGGTGGATCATGGAGACGGGGCAGTCACCAGAGTGAGACGTGCCAGAGCTCGCTGCTGGCAGAATGGTGGTGATCACCAGGGACAGGGGTGGGTGGGAGGGAGGGACCCCCCACCCCGGGATGCAGTTGGGGGATAAAGGGGGTGACTGACTCTGGGGGATGCAGGGTCTGGGAGGAGCAGACAGAGGACAGAGCAGGTGGAGGGGCGATTCTGTGAATAAGCTAAGAAGGCAGCGGACGCTGAGTGAAACAGGATGGATGAAGCACATCGACTTCTTCCCTCTCCCTCCCCGAGCCCCACTACAATCACAGTAAAAGGATTTTTTTGAAAAGGCGTAAACCCACAAGGGTAGGAAGAGCAGGGCCGGAAACGAGAACGGGTGGGAGAAGGGAGCAAGCATTCTGGAAGGTGGAGAGAGGGTGGTTGAGCGGGGACTGAGGGAGCTCAAATCAGTGCCAGCAGTGGGAGGTGGGAGGTGGGAGGTGGGCATCAAATCCGACAAGAGCCTGGAAACCTCGGGACTGGAAATAGCAGGCGTTTGTGTATTTATGTAGGAAATAGAACGCCCCGATATTCAGTGGCTTCAGGCAAGAATCTTTTCCGATTTCAAGGTTCTGTGAATGGAGGCAGGTGCTGTGGGGCGGCGGGTTAAGCTGCCTCTTGGGAAGCCCACATCCCGTAGTGGAGGGCTGGTTGCTGTCTTGGCTGCTTCGTGCTTTGATCCAGCGTATCTACCAATGCACCTGGGAGGCTGTGGAGGCTGGCCCGAGCACTTGAGGTTCTTGTCACCCTCATGGGAGACCCGGATGGAGCTCCTGGCTCCTGGCTTTGACCTGATTCAGCTCTGGCTGCTACACATATTGGGGGGAATGAACTAGCAGATGGAGGATTCTCTTTCTCTCTCTCTCTCTTGCTCTCTCTCTCTCTCATTCTGCCTTTCAAATAAATTAATAAATCTTCAAAAAAAAAACCCCAAAATGATTCAGTGAATGTACTGGGCTCACCTAGGTGGTTCTTGTGCTCCCTGTGCTGCCTGGGACATGCAAGGTGACTCATGGGCGTGGCCAGCAGCTGGCGCTGCTGCTGTCTGGTAGCTCCACTGAGATGGTCGGTTGAGGACCTCTGTACCTCTCAGTGTGGTATTGCCACACAGCTTGGGCTTTGCAGAGCAAGGTAGCACAGAGATTGCCCAACAGTTAGCTAAGTCCAGTTCGCCAATACACTGGGTTGTCAATATGACAAGGCATGTTTACATAAGGTAGTTGAATCTTAGCAACAGGGTCAGTGTTGACACTGTATTATAGGGGGGCAGTAGCTGTAAGACACTGGCACATTACATTAGCAGGGTCCTGCTCAGTCATTAACAGTGAGTGCAGTCCATCTAGACTGATCTAGCCTGTGACCAAAATCCCTCCCGGGCGATGGGTGGCAGTTCCGAAGCGAACAGGTAGCATCCTGCTCACATTAAAGAAGGCAAAGACAGGTGAGCCACGTGGGCTGCACTGCGTGCCATCCGGCCCCGTGTTTGGGTTTCTCCTAACCCCTGAGCGATGGCTGATTGGCTGCAGTGTCACGCAGAAGGGTGGGTAGGAACTGGACTGTTCAAGGGATCCCAGTATGGAACACAGCCCTGCAGAAATCCCTATGGAAATGTAAGGAGTGCATTCAAGCAGGCCACTCCAGTGCTCACTGGAAGGCCCTCCCTCCAGCAGTGGAGGATGGCGGTCTGCATCCTACTGTGCCGGCCGTGGTGGCCTGCTCGGTCCATGAAGTGGGAAGGGGCCGTGGCTGTGCAGAGGTGGGCTGGGTCTAGCCCTGCTCCTCTTGGCCGCTCGCAGGCACAACACGCCAACAAGCACGGTTCTGTCTGCCAACAAGACAGAAGCAACCACGGAGAATGTCCCCGAGGGGAAGGCCCCACAGATGGCCAGCCCGTTGGATTGATGCCATTAGCCTGGGCAGGCTACAAATGGGTCACAAAAGCAACAGACACACGCTCTGGACGAGGGTCTGCACAGCCAAGTGGTAGATACAAACCCTGGGAGCTGACAAAAGCGTCGAGACAGAAAGTGCTGCGTGGATTTCGATGGCCGCATGCCCCTTCTTCAGAGCACGGCACACGTTGTCACCGTCAGAGGAACGGTAGGGCAGAAAGTGGACCAGACCATGGAAAAGGGAGCAGACAAAAGCATGAGAGGCTGGCTCACCCTCAGCATGTCTGGGGCGGGGGGCAGAGGGGGAGTCCCTGGCAGACGGATCGCTCTGGGGAAGGAGAGAATGCTGGCACGATCACACAGTTCTTTCTCATTTCTTCTTTTCTTTCTTTTCCTACCTAGTGTAGTGATCTCTGGACCAGAGGTGCAGCTGTGGGTACCAGAGGCAGGATGATTCCAAGTAACCCTCCTCTTCAACCTGTGTTGCAGAGTTCCCGAGGGTCGCATGGGGTGGGTTGTGTCTCGATCCATCTGGCAAACATGAGGTTAATCATGAATATGGGCAAGAGGACTTTCTAGTTCTGTGCCTGTGCAACCCCACCCTGCCTGAGTGGCGGTGAACTGACAGGGAAGAACTTTCTAGAATAGGATTGCCAATGGCTTTCTGGACTAGCAGGTGGCCAAACCTGACGTCCCTCCCAGAGGCGGGAAAGTTTGGATTTAAACGGAGAGCAGGTAGTTTAGGGGACAGCAAATACCTTTGCTTTGGCCAACAGTGGGTGACGTCTGTGGCAGTGGTCAGGCGATGGGAATGGGGCTGCCGACAGACATCACAGCCACTGTGTGGACACACAGGTTGTCTGCAGTGTGTGGTACACTGACATGCTGTGTGGGTTTGTCTCTGAGGTGCCTGGGTGTGTGGGAGGCGACCCCGTATAGGTTTGTATCTGTGCACTCTGATGTTCCCACAGTGATGACGTTGTCCAACAAGGCATTTCTGAGAATCTATCCATGATCTTAAGCAACAAACGTATGGCTGTGTTTGACAAAAGACTTATACCCAGCATGTATAAAGAACTCTTTCAGTTCAATATTACAAGTACAAACAACTCAAATAAACAACTGGCAGAACAATTGGAACAGAATCATCACAAAAGAAGATAGGAATGTCAAATAAGCCCATGAAAAGGATGTTTAACATCATCAGTCTCCAGGGAAATGCAAAGCCACACAGAGATGCACTGTACCCATCAGAATGGAAAAAATCAAAAAGTCTGAGTTGCCATCGTTGTGGCCCAGGGGGTTAATTTGCTGCTTACAACCCTGGCACCCATATCAGGCACTGGTTTGAGTCTTAGCTGCTCCGCTTCTGATCCAGCTCCCTGCTACTGTGCCTGGGAAAGCAGTAAAACATGGCCAAGTGCTTGGGTCCCTGGCACCCACATGGGAGACCTAGATGGAGTTCCAGGCTCTTGGATTTGGCCTGGCCCAGTCCTGGCTGTTGCAGCCATTTGGGGAATGAATCAGCATATGGGAGATCGCTTTCTCTCTCTTATTTCTCCTTTTTCTGTCACTCTGTCTTTCAAATAAATAAACATAAATCTTGCAAAAGATTAAACTCTGACAGAAGCAAGCATTGGAGATGATGTAGGGCAACTGGAGCCTGTATACATTGCTCATAGGGAAATAAAATGGCTCAAACACTTTGGAAAACAGTTTGGCAATTTCTTTGAAAATTAAACATATACTTACCATAAATTTAGATGTTTTATTCCTAAGGATTAACCAAGAAAAAAAGAAAATTTTTGTTCATACAAAGACTTAAAAGGATATGGGGCCGGTGCTGTGGTGTTGCAGGAAAAACCAACACCTGCAGTGCTGGCATCCCACGGGCACTGGTTCGAGTCCCAGCTGCTCCACTCCAATCCAGCTCCCTGCTATAGCCTGGGAAAGCAGTAGAAGGTGGCCCAAGTCCTTGGGCCCCTGCACCCATGTGGGAGACTCGGAAGAAGCTCCTGCCTCCTGGTTTTGGGTCAGCCCAGCTCCTTCCATTGTGGCCATTTGGGGAGTGAACCAGCGGTTGGAAGGCCCTTCACTCTGTCTCTCCTTCTGTCTGCCTGTAACTCTACCTCTCCAATAAATAAATGATTCTTTAATAAAATTAACAAATACCAGAAGCAGCAGCTAAATGAGACTTCCCTCTGCACTGTGGGCCTGGGGAAGAGGGCAGGGGTATGATGGAGCACTGCCATTTCTTCCAGAAACCTTTGGAACATTTGATGGCTTTAACTATGT
Organism: Lepus europaeus; assembly: GCF_033115175.1. Lineage (NCBI taxonomy): Eukaryota > Metazoa > Chordata > Mammalia > Lagomorpha > Leporidae > Lepus > Lepus europaeus. The sequence goes on along the minus strand of NC_084844.1, from coordinate 51,989,310 downwards.
GATCACATGACTTGGCTGACTACAGAATTAATTTTTTAAAAATATTTATTTATTTATTTATTTGAAAGGCAGAGTTATAGAGAGGCAGAGAGAGGGAGGTCTTTCCTCTGCTGGTTCACTCCCCAAATAGCCACAATGGCCGGAGCTGGGCTGACCCGAAGCCAGAAGCCAGGAGCTTCTTCTGGGTCTCCCATATGGGTACAGGGGCCCAAGGACTTGGGCCATCTTCCACTGTTTTCCCACACCAGAGCAGAGAGCTGGATCGGAAATAGAGCAGCTGGGACTCAAACTGGTGTCCATATGGGATGCCGGCGCTGCAGGTGGTGGCTTTACCCACTACGCCACAGCGCCAGCCCCTATAGAATTAATGTTTAAAATAGACTCAGGGACGTTTGTTTGCCTTGGGCAGAATTCCAGAGGCCATGACATGAAGGTGTGGGAGAGTAGGCTGCAGCGGAAGGCTGCTTCCAGGGCGAGGAACCAGCGGGCAGCAGAGAGGCAGCCGTGACTGAACGGGCTTTACATCTGCCTTGCGCAGGTTGTGGTGGGAACCACGGCCCCTGATCCAGGGCAATGAGAGGTCAGGGGAGATCTCAAGAGAGACCTTGAAAGAATGACAGCCTTGGCACAGAGGAGGGGCTTCCTCCCCCTTCCAAATCCTGGCACTGTCAGCCCAGGGAGGCCACTAAGGCCTGTGGGGTCTCAGGACCAAGAGCAGTCTACTGGTGCCAGGGGCCAAGACTTTGCCTTCGCACTGCAGGAGTCCCCTGGGGACAGCTCTGTGTCACAGGCCAGGGTGGTTCAATTTTATAATGATGGCACCGTGGTTTGGCAAAAACTCAGTGTGTGCGAACCGAACCGGTCCCCAAAGGTGGAAGGGACGACGGAACTGAAGAAAGGGACAAATCCAAGGTTACATAAGGTGTGATTTACTGGAGGGACATGGAGACAGAAGCGGGGTCTCAAGCCGGGTCAGGCAGGAGTTTGGCACCGTGGTTAAGGTGCCACTACAGGGGACACCCATGTTTTGGATTCCAGTGTCTGGGTCCCAGTACTGACTCTGCTTCTGATCCCAGCTCCTTGTAAATGCCAACCTTGGGAGAATGGGTGATGGCTCAAGTAATTGGGTGCCTGCCACCCACGTGGAAAGCCAGCTCCTGGCTTTGGCCCCAGCCTAAGGCCACTGCAGACATCTGGGGAATAAACCAGTGGTTAGAAGTTGGATCTCTGTCTCTTTCTAGTGTTCAAATTAAAAAATATGAAAATAGGCCGGCGCTGCAGCTCAATAGGCTAATCCTCCACCTGCGGCGCTGGCACATCTGGTCGGGGCACCAGATTCTGTCCCGGTTGCTCCTCTTCCAGGCCAGCTCTCTGCTGTGGCCCAGGAGTACAATGGAGGATGGCCCAGGTCCTTGGGCCCTGCACCAGCATGGGAGCCCAGGAGAAGCACCTGGCTCCTGGCTTCGGATCAGTGCAGTGCGCCGGCCGCAGCGGCCATTGGGGGGTGAACCAATGGAAAAAGGAAGACCTTTCTCTCTGTCTCTCTCTTTCTCTCTCACTGTCCACTCTGCCTGTAAAAAAAAAAATATGAAAATAAGCAAATAAAAATTTAATAATGTCAAAAGGAGACAGTGGACCTCCCACCATCACGTGGGGGAAAAATGATTTCATAGACAAAAGGGACCTGTGGTTAATCAGGTTGCACCTGCATCTTTTCAGGAACCATTAACACCTCACGCTTCAGATGGAGAACTGGGATGCTTAACCAACTATGCCACAGTGCCGGCCCCCAGAGAGTCTTTTTAAAGAATTTTGTAGGGGCCAGCATTGTGGCCTAGCAGATAAAGCCACTGCCTATGATGTTGGCATCCTATACGGGCAGCTGTTTGTGTCCAGGCTGCTCCATTCTGATCCAGCGCCCTGCTAATGTGCCTGGGTAAAGCAGCAGAAGATGGTCCAAGTGCTTGGGTTCCTGCTACCCATGTGGGAGACCCGGATGAAGCTCCTGGCTCCTGGCTTTGGCCTGGCTCAGCTGTGGCCTTTGCAGCTATCTGGGGGTAAACCAGCAGTTGGAAGATCTCTCTCTCTCTCTCTCTCTCTCTCTCTCTCTCTGTGTGTGTGTGTGTGTGTGTGTCTCCTTCTCTCTCTGTAGCTCTGACTTTCAAATAAATAAATGTTTAAAAAGTATTTTTAAATTAAAAAAATATTTATTTGTAGCTTTATAAAGCAGAGTGACACAGAGAGAGAGAGCGAGCCTCCATAGGTTGGTTACTCCCCCAATACTTGCAACAACCAGGGTTGGGCAGGCCAAATCCAGGAGTCAGGAGCTTCATCCTGGCTTCTGGCAGGAACCCAAGCATTTGGGCCGTCATTTGCTGCCTCCCAGGCACATTAACAGGGAGCTAGATCAGAAGTGGAGGTGGGACTCAATCTCAGGCACTTTGATATGAGATGTGTGTGTCCCAAAAAGTGGCTTAACCCCCTGTGCCACCTGCCCCACCAGCAGGGAATCTTACAGATTTTGTTTACCCTGTCAGGTTAACCCTCAGGACTGGCAGGGTTACCTAAAGGGCAATATGGAGGTCACATCCAAAGAAGCCACATCCAGTTCGGGCTGAATCCCTGCAGACCAAGTCAGTGTGTGTATGTGGGGGGAGGGTGAAATCATGTGTGGTGGGCTCTGCTCTATGAGGGTGGGAAGGACTTTTAGAAATGTTTCCATCAGGGGCTGGCGCAGTGGCTCACTTGGTTAATCCTCCGCCTGCAGCACCAGCATCCCGTATGGGCGCTGGGTTCTAGTCCTGGTTGCTTCTCTTCCAGTCCAGCTCTCTGCTGTGGCCCGGGAGGGCAGTGGAGGATGGCCCAAGTCCTTGGGCCCTGCACCTGCATGGGAAACCAGGAGGAAGCACCCGGCTCCTGGCTTCGGATCAGGGTAGCTCCAGCCGTAGCAGCCATTTGGGGGGTGAACCAATGGAAGGAAGACCTGTCTCTCTCTCTCTCTCTCTCTAACTCTGACTTTCAAATAAATAAATAAAATCTTTTAAAAAGTTTCCATCAAAAGCAATTTAAGGAATTTGAAACGTGTAACCTGGGCAGTCTCTGTTCTGTCCTCTTGAGGGGCTGGCTCATGCTCTCTGGCCAGGCCTGGGAGAGTCAGTCCCCTGCTCTGTCACCTCAGTGGTGGCTGCCCTCTGACCCACCAAGATGCAGGAGCTAAATGCCATGCAGAATCTGGAACACCGTGGCTACTGGGGATCAGTTATTCCAGACTGCTGTGATCATGGTGAACAACCCATTTTCCCCTCCCCTCTCCTCCCCTCCCCTTCCCTTTTTCAAGATTGATGTATTTATTTATCTGAAGGCAGAGTTACAGAGAGGCAGAGAGAGAGAGAGCTTCCATCCTCTGGTTCACTCCCTAGATTGCCTCAGTGGCCTGGCAGGGGACCAAGCTCTTGGGCCATCTTCCACTGCTTTCCCAGGCTCATTAGCAGGGAGCTGGATTGGAAGGGGAGCAGCCAAGACTCGAACCGGCATCCCACATGGATGCAGATGGCAGTTTAATCCACTGGGCCACAGCAGTGGCCCTGCAACTCGTTTCCCTCACCCTATCTGTGCCGTCCTTTACTGTTGAAGACTTGTTGTTCAAGAAGCTACTTTGCTCAGAAACCCAGTGAGCTGGGCTGCAGAGCTGGTTTTCACACAATTTGCGAGGCATCTCGGGCAAGTGAATGAATTCTGCACTCCTGGTTTAAGTCTTCCTCACCTGTGTAAGAAATAAAATCACACAGTAGGTCATATTAAAGGTCATTTCCTTCCTAGCACTGCCATGCTCTACTGCTAGGATGCCAGCCAGGTCCTCGCACAGATCTGCTGCCCGAGGAATGAGGGCACGCTCTGTCCTCCCCTCCCCTCTAGGCCCTGGCAAGTTTGTCTGGGTGTTCGGCATAGTAGTTAATGCTCCACTTGTGACAGCCACATCCCACATCAGAGTGACTGGGTTCAAGTCCCTGCTCCACTCTGGATCCCAGCTTCCTGCTTCTGGGCACCCTGGGAAGCAGCAGGTGACGGCTCAGAGCTCATGTGGGAGACCTGGACTGGAGCTCCGGCTCCTGACTTGGGCCTGGCCTGAGCTGTCGTGGGCATTTGGGGAGTGAACTGGCAGATGGAAGAGCTCTCACGCTCTCGCTCTCGTTCTCGCTCTCCCCCGCCCCTCTCTTTCTCTCTCTCTCTCTCCTTTGTCTTTCTGCATTTCAAATATATATTTAAAAAATCGAATCTTGGGATTTTTAAAAAATGAGTAGCACATTTGTAGGATGTATAACTACCTAAGAAGACTTCACCGATGAGCCCGTGTCCACCCTTCCCCACTTCACTTCCCCTCCCTCCCTCCCTCTAGTAGAGGAACAATTTTACAAATATACATTCTTCCCTAAGAGGCAGCATAGGCTTTATGTGTGTATATATGTATGTATATTGCTTTTTAGATTTTATTTATTTATTTGAAAGTCAGTTATAGGAGGGATAGGCAGAGGCAGAGAGAGAGAGAGGTCTTCCATCTGCTGGTTCACTCCTCAAATGGCTGCAATGGCTGGAGCTGGGCCAATCCAAAGCCAGGTGCTTCTTCCAGGTCTCCCATGTGGGTGCATAGGCCCAAGCACTTGGGCCATCTTCTATTGCTTTCCCAGGCCATTAGCAGAGAGCTGGATTGGAAGTGGAGTAGCTGGGACTTAAACCCACACAGCTTTATCCACTATGCCACAGTGCCGGCTCCTGTATGTGTATTTAAGACAGAGAGACAGACAAGGAGAAAACTCCTATCCACTGGCCCATGGCCCAGAATATCATCATGGCTGGGGTTGGCTTCCATGTGGGTGGCCAGAATCCAGTTCCTTGAACCATCACCTGCTGTCTCCCAGGGTCTGTGCCAGAGCTGGGTATTGAACCCAGATACTCAGATACGGCATACCCTTCATACTGTACATATTCACATACGTGGTACTCTTCCGCCAGCCGCCCCCAGAGGTAGCACATTGAAAACTAGAGCACAATGTCCTTATGATTTTTCCCCACATAAGTCTGTCGTCATTGTTACTGTTAACGTAGCTTCTGGATTATTCCCTTGCAATATCTATGTCGCCATTAGAGGGCGCAGGTCCTCCTGTGAGTTTCAGACTTGCGGGAGAGGGGGATTCCTGGCGACGCCCCTGCCCCCCGGGGTTCTCTGCGCCCCCTTGGCTTCACTCTCCCCACGAGCCCACTTTTCACAGCCCTAGCCTCTGGCCTTGACCGTGGCCTGAGTGCCGCAGTTTCTGGCCTCGCAGACCGCTGGGCCAGGCTGGGGACGCGGCCGCCGAGGCTCCTGACGCCCCCTCCCCACAGGTGCTCCCCCTACCCCCGGCTCAGCGACCTCCCCACGGCCCCGGCCGGCGGTGACTGGGGAGGGGACCGCCCGCGGGGCCCTCTCTGCCCCTGCCCGGGGCTGGGTTCTGCAGCCCCAGCAGCCCCGTGCCCTGGCCCTGCGCCCGCCGGCTCTGCCCACGGCGGAGGCCGGGCCTTGGACGTCAGACAGCCGCGGGCGGCCATCGACCACCTGTCAGCCGCCGCCGCAGCCACAATTACGGGGCTTCCTCCACTTGACCTGTCATTGAATTTCCTCGGGAACTCGGCGACAAGATTGATTGAGCCTAATTGAGTCGAAGATGGAGTCTCCACGCCGCTCGCGCAGGCCCCTGGCAGACAGCATTCCACTAAGGCTGCCTGCTCCGGAGCCGGGCGCCGAGGGAACCCCTCCATTCAAATTTATGGGTTTTTTTTTTTCTTTTTCCCACATGATTGTTCAAATGCAGTTCTGAGAAGAAGAAAAAGAAGTCCAGCCCCACGCAAAAGTAGGTTTGGAAATGAGCAAGACGTCAGCTCCTGGGTGGTCAGGAAGTTGCTGCTCGTTGCTCTTAAAATTTTCTTGGCACAACTCCACAACGGAGAGACAAAGAACCCGATTTTAAAATGGGCAAAGCATCTAGACAGACATTTTTCTAAAGAAGGCATAACAATGGCGAGTAAGCACGTGAGAAAGATGCCGTCAAAGAAATGCAAATTGAAACCACAAGATACCAGTTCCTACCCACTAGGGTGGCGAAAATGAAAAAAGACTGATTAAAACACACACACACACACACACAAATGCTGTGGTACAGCTGGTTCACTGGCATACCGCATCATCCCATATTGGACACTGGTTTGAGTCCTGGCTTTTCCACTTCCAACCCAGCTCCCTGCTAATACAGCCTGGAAAGCAGCAGGTGATGGCCCAAGTGCTTGGGTCACTACCACCATGTGGATCTCTCAGCATCCCTCCCTTAGCTTGAAGCTTTTGTGCCCTGCTCTGATGACTGCAAATCAACCTCTAACTAAAGACTGACTCCCTGAATTTAGGGAGTGCTGCATGGGCCCCAGGTCACAAGACACATTAGTCTCCTCTACAGATAACTTCTTTTTAGACTTTTCATTTATTTACTTTCCTTTGATTTGAAAGCAGAGAGACTAAAAGATAGTCCATCTGCTGGCTCAATCCTCAGATTCCTGCAGTATCCAGGAGCCAGGCCAGGCCAAGGCCAGGAGCCTAGAACTCAATGCAGGGAATCAGGTACTTGGGCTGTCACCCGCCGCCTCCCACGGTGCACTAGCAGGAAGCTGGATCGGAAGCAGAACCAGCACTCAGATCAGGCACCCGGCAGGGATGAAGGCATCCCACACAGCACCTGTGCCCACCCCGGTAGATAGCATCTTGCTCTTAGGCCCTGTCTGGGGGCTTCTTCCCAGGAACCACAGCCAGACAGCCTCCTGCACATAGCCCCCAGGCTGCCTGGAGCCCAGTGTTGCCACCACCAAACTTGCCAAGAGACTGCCATGCTGCCCCGTCACTGACCGGTCAGAGGAAGACCCTGAGCTCTGAGCACTGACCTGGACCCACGCGGGAGGTGCGTCTGCACGTCTTGATGCCCGCTGCCACCTAGAAGATTCCTTCCCCTTGAGCCTCAGGGAGTCCGGGGATGGAGGGAGGGAGAGTTGCCCATGTTCCCTGCTCTGCCAGGGGTGGGAAATGGCCGATTGCAGGCTGAGTACAGCCGGGTCCAGAAATCATTTGTTGGGGTCGGTGCTGTGGCGCACTAGGTTAATCCGCCTGTGGTGCTGGCATCCCATGTGGACACTGGTTCTGGTCCCGGTTGGGGCACTGGATTCTGTCCCGGTTGCTCCTCTTCCAGTCCAGCTCTCTGCTGTGGCCTGGGAGGGCAGTGGAGGATGGCCCTAGTGCTTGGGCCCTACACCCACATGGGAAACCAGGAGAAGCACCTGGCTCCTAGCTTCAGATTTGTGTAGCTCTGGCCATAGCGGCCATTTGGGGAGTGAACCAACGGAGGGAATCTCTCTGTCTCTCTCTCACACTGTCTGTAACTCTTCCTGTCAAATAAATAAATAAAATCTTTTTTTTTTTTTTTTTTTTTTTTAGTTTTTGACAGGCAGAGTGGACAGTGAGAGAGAGAGAGTTAGAGAGAAAGGTCTTCCTTGGCCGTTGGTTCACCCTCCAATGGCCGCCGCGGTAGGCGCGCTGCAGCCAGCGCACCGCGCTGATCCGATGGCAGGAGCCAGGTGTTTCTCCTGGTCTCCCATGGGGTGCAGGGCCCAAGCACTTGGGCCATCCTCCACTGCACTCCCTGGCCACAGCAGAGAGCTGGCCTGGAAGAGGGGCAACCGGGACAGGATCGGTGCCCCGACCGGGACTAGAACCCGGTGTGCCGGCGCCGCAAGGCGGAGGATTAGCCTATTGAGCCGCGGCGCCGGCCTAAAATCTTTTTTAAAAAAAGAAAGAAAACATTTTTTTTCTGGCCCTGCCAAGGCAACCACGGGAGGGACTTAAAATGCAGTAAATCTCCAGCAGGCTCATTTTGAAGTTGATAATTTTGAATGGCCTGCAAGTGAGGTTGAAATATCCCAATGGCCCTTGGCCAAAAAAGATTCCCCAGCTCTGCCTCAGTGCTTTGCAGAATTAAATTCCTACTTTGTTCCACCACCCTGGTGTCAGCGTGTGGCTTTTCTCACTTCCTGTGAGAGGACCTCAGCTCTGGGGTTCCACACAAAAAGGCTGGGAGCTGCACAGCAACTTGGAAGCCAGAAAAATAAACTTCTGAACTTTTTAAGGTTTTCCCACTGTATTCACATGGTGCACCTGTCACTGGTGGTTGTGAACAACTGATGCTTCTTCCACATGATAGAAACACAGAAATGAAAGACAGTGCCCGGGCTGGCATTGTGGTGCAGTGAGTAAGCTGCCACCAGCAAATGCCAGCATCCCACTCAGGAGCACTAGTTCTGTTAGGTAGGAAGTCAGATATGAGCTCATGTGTGTGACAGAGGCTTAAGGAGACATCTAGGTCCAGCATCTGCATCTCAAAGTCATCCTGCCAAGGGCAGCCCAGTATCTGCACTTCAAACATCCTGCCCTGCCCCTTCTACCCAATAACCTGCCAGGTGGGGGTCCCCGCCCCTTCTGCCTGATAACCTTCCAGGTGTAGCCCAGGATCTGCACTTCAGACATCCTGCCCATCCTTCCTCTAACCGGGTGACGCCAGCCAGGCTTCCTCCTGTCTGATAACTTCAGGGGGAAAACTCAGCAATTTTTAGTATTTACATCCAAAAAATCCTTTGTTCCAGGAGGAGAAGATGTGGGAAGACAAGACCCATCCCCTTAAAAACCCCCGGCCTCAACCGGACGGCGCGCTGAGCCCTCTGCCTCTATGCTGAGCCGCCCGCCTGGCCTTGACAGGTGTATTCTCTCCACTCAACCATGTAACCGCGCTCTCCCCCAGTCTGAGCTACTGGGCGCTCTCTCTCAGGTGCTGTCTGGAGAGGTGCCCGTCCGTTCTTATGGATGTCCCTGCCCTAATAAACCTTGCTATTTGCTTCCCACTTACCCTCTGTCTCACGCCTGAATTCTTTCTTGCGTGAAGACAAAGACCCTGCAGTTCTCCGGTAACAGTTCAAGTCCCGGCTGCTCTGCTTCTGATCCGGCTCCCTGCTAATGCACCTTGGGCAGGCAGCGGATGATGGCCCAAGTTACTCAGACCCCTGCCACCCACATGGGAGACCCAGATGGAGTTCTTAGCTCCTGCTTTCTGCCTGGTCCAGACCATCTGGGCAGTGTTTGTTTCTCTCTGTCATTTTGCCTTTCAAATAAATAAAGTAAATCTTTTAAAAAAAAAATTCAACATCAGTTCAAGTGCTATGTTCTCCCTGGAACACATGATAAACACCTTATTTTGAACATTTAAGAACAAGAAAGTAGGTGTAATGACCAAAAAGGAATCTTCTTGCAGTAGCAAGAAAATCTTTAAAATGTGAAAAAAAAAAAAAAAAGAAGAAGAAGAAGAAGAAATGTACAGGACTTCTCCCGTATAAAATTACAGAGCTTCACTAAAGAATAAAAAAGAAACAGCTAAGTGGAGAGAAATAAGAGGAGCTATGCCCTGTCCTTAGGATAACCATTCCCCACTGATTTGTAACCTCTTGTTTCCTTGGTGTATTTATTAGCTCTGGTGATCAAGGGGTGCTTTTCACTTCATTTGTAAAACATGAGAGTTTGATTTCTTCTCCTTCCTTTTGTATCTCTTTGTTTTCTCAGATAGCTTTGTCAGAATTTTTGGAGCCAAGTTAAGCAGTGGTGATGGTACCTCCTTGCCTTGTTCCTGTGTTAAAGAGGAATAATGCATGCTTCCTCATTAAGTGCAATTTTGACTTTGGGGTTTCAATAGAGCCTTTTTGTCATGTTAAAGAGGCACCTTTTCTTGCTTTTCAGGGGAGTTTTAATGAAGAATTCTCTTTTGGCATTTTACAAAATACTTACATGAATCTACCATTTTTTCCAATAGTATTATTGACTATGCCTGACCTTTGAGCTTTAGTGGGAAACAATTCCATAAGTTATTAAAGTATATGATACATTTCTTTTGGAGTTATGCTATATTCTGATGGCTGACATTTTATCTATAATTTTTGCGTAGTGGGCCTTGTGGTGCAGCAGGTTGAGCTGTCCACGTGCCAGGGATGGAGTCCCCCTGCGTTTTCTGGGTCAGGGCCAGACCTGGCAAATGCCTGGACCTCTCACAGCCTGTGACGCGCCCCTGTTGCACACAGGATCAGGGTGTTTTGTTTTGTTTTGTTTTTTTTGCTAGAGAGAGAGAAAGGTCTTCCTTTTTGCCGCTGGTTCACCCTCCAATGACCGCTGCGGCCAGCGCATCGCGCTGATCCGAAGCCAGGAGCCAGGTGCTTCTCCTGGTCTCCCATGCAGGTGCAGGGCCCAAGGACTTGGGCCATCCTCCACTGCCTTCCCGGGCCACAGCAGAGAGCTGGCCCAGAGAGCTGGCCTGGAAGGGGGGCAACCAGGACAGAATCCGGCACCCTGACCGGGACTAGAACCCGGTGTGCCAGCGCCGCAGGGCGGAGGATTAGCCTGTTAAGCCACGGCGCCAGCCAGGATCAGGGTTTGTAAAACTCCAGTTTTTTGCTGGCTTTTGAACCTCCCAAGTCTAGGCCTGGGGCGAATCAGCATGGAGGCTACAAACAAGATGGAGGAGCTGGGCTCCTGGATCCCAAGACAGAGCGAGGAGGGAGAGAGGGAGGCCGGGAGCCGAGTGCACAGCAGGGACAGAGACGCGCACGCCTGAGGGGTGGTGTGCGGCAGGGCCGAGCATCCCACTGGGGACAGCCAGGCCACGAGCACGCGCCAAGGCGGGAGCCCAGGAGGCAGAGCTCACGCGCTGCACTGGTCTCTGCCGTCCTGGGAAGCTCAGGCAGAGGAGCTGCTTGGGAACCTGGGAATACAAAAGGCGGGCACACAGCATCCTTGGAATGGATCGCCAGGTCTGTCTCTGGGTGTTGAAGCCTGCGAACCCACACCGATGTGTTCAATTCTAATCTAACTCGCCATGTAGCCTCCTGGGGAGCCATCTCCCACCACAGCCCCCCTCGCACGGATGCCCTGTCCCACCCTGTGTGCTCTGACTGCTCTGACGCCTTGCCGGGCCCTGCTGCTCACCTCCAGCATGGAGCCAGCACGCAGTGGGTTGGGCTGCTGCCTGTGACACCAGCATCCCATAGGAGCGTGAGTTCGGGAACCCGGCTACACCATCTCTGACCCAGCTCTCTGCTAATGCACCTGGCCAAGCAGCAGAAGATGACCCACGTGCTTGGGCCCCTGCACCCTTGTGGGAGACCTGGAAGAAACCCCTGGCTTCTGGCTTCGGCCTGGCCCAGCCCAGGCCACTGCGGCCATTTAGAGAGTGAACCAATGGGTGGAAGATCTCTCTCTCTCTCTCTCTCTCTCTCTGAAACTCTGCCTTTCAAATAAATAAATAGATCTTAATTTAATAACAAAAACAAAACACTGAAGCAGGCTGGCACCTGTGCAGCCCTCGCGTCACCCTGCTCCAACCCCAGCCCCTCGCTGTCCCGGACTGCCCTGTACTAATGTTCTGACTTGACCTTGGGTGAGCTTTTTGCACTTGACCTTATGTTGTTGAAATGCATCAGCATTGCCATTCATCCATTTGCACAGCTGGGTGGTTTTTTTTTTTTTTTTTTTTTTTGAATAGGAAACTACCATCATGGAGGGACACTGGCTTGCGTGCAGATTTTTGCTAGGATATTCCTGTCCCTGTCTCCTGCTGCACACGTAGGCAAGTTTTTCTAGAGCACATCCCTAGGGATGGATTTACGGTGTCATAAGATGTCCACATCAGCATATTTATGAGATGATGCCAAAATGAGTCCCCAGATGGTTTGCTTTTCCTCTCCTGGTTCTCTCACTAGCAAAGAGTGAGGAGCGCTTCCATTGCTCCGTACCCTCTCTGACGCCTGACAGATTCAGACTTTAAAGCCTTGCCTGTCCAGGGTGGGTGTTTGGTGTGTGGTGATGACATCACTTGGGACACCCACATTGCATATCGAGGTGCCTGGGTGCCAGTGCTGGCTCTGATTTTGATTCCAGCTTCCTGCTAGTGCACACCCTGGGAGGCAGCAGGGATGGCCTCAAGTACCTGGGTCCCTGCCACCCACCTGGGAGACCCAGACTGAGTGCCCAGCTCCTGGCTTCAGCCTGGCCCAGCCCCAGCCATTGCAGGCATCTGGGGAGTTGAACTAGTGTGGATGAAGCGCTCTCTCTCTCTCTCTCTCTCTGCCTTTCTAATTAATCAATTAATTAATTTAAATGTTGCCTCTCTGGAGTGGGTGTTTAGCCATGGCTAAGACGCCTGTGTTGGGACAGCGGGGTTGGGTTCCTGCCAGTGTAGACGCTGGGATGTAGCAGTGACGGCTCACTGTGTGCCACCTGCGTGGAAGACAGGGCGTGAGTTCCTGGTCCCTGGCCCTGGCTGTTGCCTGAGCCAGCAGATGGGAGCTCTCGAGGGGCCCTGCCTTTCTCCCTAGTGAGGCAGAGCATCTTGTCCAGTGTTTCCTGGCTGTTTGAGTTTACTCTGCTGTGAGATGCATGTTGGTGCATCTCCCTTTAAAAAAGTCTTTAGTTAAACCAACACTTTTTAATTAATTATACTAAAATTGACCTACTTTTTATAACTTTTAAATTGAATGGCAGGGAAAGAGAGACAGACTGACATAGGTTTTCCAAAGGTGCCTGTACCTTTTTAAAAAAAAAAAAGATATTTGCTGTGGTTTTTATAGATAACGTGTGTCAGGTTAAAGAAATGTTCTTCTTTTTAAAGTTTTTGTATGATTTTACTGCAGCTGAGAGGATCGTTTTAAGATTTTTTTTTTTCAAGATTTGTTTATTTATTTGAAAGCTAGAGTTACACAGAGAGAGGGAGAGGCAAAAGATTTTCTATCCACGGGTTCACTTCCCTAACGGCCACAATGGCCAGGGCAGAGCCAGGCCAAAGCCAGGAGCCAGGAGCTTCTTCTGGGTCTCCCACATGGGAGCAGGGGCCCAAGGACTTGAGTCATTCTCTGCTACTTTCCCAGGCGCATTAGTAGGGAGCTGGATTGGAAGTGGAGCAGCCGGGACTCGAACCGGCGCCTATATGGGATGCTGGCATCTCAGGCAGCAGTCCCCCACATTTAAGATTTTTCAAAACACATTTTATCTAACGTTTCGTGGTTATTTCATTAGGGAGCGCCGTCCGGTTGTGCAGGCCCACTGTCTGCTAGAAACAGTTCCTTTTCCCTTACTTTCTCGCCAGCCCCGCCGGGTACGGACGGCAGTGTCTATTGGAACAGCGAGATCCAGACGGATGTTAGCAGGCAAATCCTCCGCGTGACACTTTCCGAATCAGAACTTTCTAGCATGTCTTTATTATCACTGAAATTTCCCCTTTGAAATAGCTGTTCTCCTGGATCTACTCTTTTTCTGTCATTTCTCTCATGTTTGCACATCTACTCCCTTTTGCAAAGTTGGAGATTTCCTAAGTTTTTCTTGTAATTAATATAAGGAGGGTACTTCAAAAATCTTGGAAAAATGGGATTAAAAGGTATGGGGAGAAAAAACAACAACCTTGAAACCATGCAGTCACGTGTAGTGGGCATTTGCCATAGACCCTTTTGGGGGAGCTCTCATGTTTCCCAGTAGAGCCCACTGAGCTCTTGGGGGTCATTTCTAAATTCTCACTCTGACAGCTTCTTTTCCATACCTTCTTTCTCTTCTCAGAATGCTGGTTGGAATTCATTTTTTTCCTTTGTCCTGAATTCTCTCTGGTTTGGAGCTGCAGCTCAGGCCGATTCCCACGCGTCAGGTGCATTTTTTTCATTATCTGCACAGTCCTTCCTGGGTGGTCTCAGCGATTATTTGGGGTCCTGTCCTCTTTAGAGCAGACTGCTAGTTGGCCACAGCAGCCCAAGCTGCCCTCCCCCTTTGTTCTTGCGTGATAATAGTCACAGCTGCGTGCGTGGCAGCCCAGCTGGGCCCTGCTCCTGAGTCTCCTGCAGTCAGATGTGGCCATGTGACTGATGTGTGGCATTTCCAGGTCGTTGGACTCTGGTCCCCTCCTCGCCAGCAGGGAGTCCTCCACAGTGATCTTGCTTCATTCACACAGCTAATGACAGCGCAGCAGGATGGAGCCAGAGGCCCTGGGGGGTCGTGTGCAGCAGGACCAGCCGCTGCTCGGGACCATACCTAGGGAAACGGACTTCATCCAAAAGCCACTGAGTCACTGTGTTTCTTTGTTGTGGCACCTCAGCCTTCACCCTGACTCAGCTCACTGCCAGGGACCCCCAGCCCCAGCACCAAGTGGGTCCTCAGGAGACTAAGTTCCGCATCAACACCTCGTCTATACCAAGTGAACCCTGCGCTTAAAGGCTATACCCGTTTTATTCTGCAAGTGCGATGTTATGGAACTCCTGAAATCCCTCTTCCTCATCTGAGAATGTTTCCAAGACTGTGGAGGGGAAGAGTGGGCCGCTCCTTGGCTGTGGGTTTCCCCTTCCTCCCCAGCCTCCTGGGTGGTCTGCAGAGAAGGGGTTTCATGCAGAGATGTCACTCTGTCACAGACCGCTCTGTCAGCACCTTGCCACTTCCTGATTTTGTCCTGGGGCGCTGTTTCAGGGAACATTTTCCTGACGGAGCTGCACGTCAGGAAAAATATGGGGCATGCTGATGGGCGTGAGCAGGCTGGACTCCAGGAGATAAGGAGGCAAGAAGGAACTGGAGGGTCACCTGGGCAACTTTTTGGAATGGTACAAAGTCATCTCTTGCTGATGACTGTGCCATAAATTTGAGTTCACAGGGCCGGCGCTGTGGTATAGAATGTTAAACCTCTGCCTGCAGCGCCAACATCCCACATGGGCACCAGTTTGTGTCCCTGCTGCTCCACTTCCGATCCAGCTCTCTGCTATGGCCTGGGAAAGCAGTAGAAGATGGCCCAAGTCCTTGGGGCCTTGCACCCGCATGGGAGACCTGGAAGAAGCTCCTGGCTCCTGGCTTTGGCCTGGCCCACCCCCTAACCACTGAAGCCAGTAGGGGAGCGAACCAGCGGATGGAAGATCTCTTTCTCTCTGATTCTCCACCCCCACCCCGTATCACTGCATCTCTGCCTTTCAAATAAATAAATCTTAAGGAAAGAAAAAGGAGCCAGCATGGCCATCAGAAACCAAATAATTACAAAAACAAAAACAAAAAACGGAAAAGCAACCATTTTCGTAGGTGGGCAGACAGACAGGGCTCATACAGGCACTGAGCCTGGTGCCATCTTGCACCCATTTGCCTTTTGTTTCTCGCTTGTCCTTGCTACAGAAAAGCCCTGAGCTGGGCTGAGGGCCTCACTGTCCTGGACTCAGCGGAGTGGGAGAAGCCACACAGTTGCTGCACACCCATCTTCATCTTTCTTCCGTTTCCCATCCCTCGGGGCTGGGAAGTCGCTGAGGTGGAAGGAACTCAAGCCTGCTTATTCATTTGAAACACTAGTGCGTTTCTACACGAGCAGGCCTGTCCTCGAGCTAATCCAGTAACTCAGGGTCCAACAGAGGGGCCTGCCCTCCTTGAGAACCTGCTAAATTCTCTCCCTCAACACCCCCTAGGGCCCTCCCCCCTGCACTGTGCCCCGGGGCCGCTACCTCCAGCATCATGAAAATGGGACTACGCGTTCCTTAGCGATGCACCATGAACTGGGGACTCCATGTCTGAGGTTACTTCAGAAACGCTGTGGAAAGGGAGTTAAGAGGCAGGCATCTGGCCTCGTCACTAACATGCTGATTAATCCCGTGTCAGCGCTGCCTCCCGACAGCAGCTTCCTGCTAATACAGCCCCTGGGGGGCAGCAGTGACGCTGGAGCAGCTGGGTCCCCGCCACCGTCAGGGAGCCCTGCAGTGAGTCCCTGCTCCCAGTTTCGGCCCAGTGCAACCTGGGACCACAGGCATGTGTGGAGTGAACAGCAGATGGGAGCTTTTTCCCTGCCTTCCAAATAAGTAATACTTAAAAGATAACCACAAATGAGCCCAGAGGTTAAGGCTGCACCCACTTTTCCTGTGGGTTTCGCTGGAACTCCAGCATAGTTTTTCATCATACGCATTTTCCATGAACTCTCCGGAGGCCCCCAGATGTCATTTTCTGCCCTAATGCTGTTTTTTGGGTTAGCTTTGCTGAGAGGTGGGATGGAAGTTTGTGTAAACATGGCTTTTTCCTTTTCTTTGCCAGGACGCTGATCTCACACATTTAAAGCGCCCAGAGTGAAGACGCTGGCCACGCATGGCTGGCTGACTCAGACTCAGCCGGTAGGAATCCCACCAGCGCACCCTGACGACAGCGTCTGCTTTCAAAGGAGCACACTCCTCCAGCAACCACACTGTTACTCAAGCTTTTTACACAATAACTTACTCTGTTTTATTAAAAGTACATTTTTTCCGATTACTGAAGTAACACATCCTTGCTTTAGAAAATTTAGAAAATACAGAAATGTATTTAAAAAAATAGCGAACATCCATAATTCCGTTACCATCCAGAGTTCGTCAAGGCTCACTTGAACTCCTGGGATCCGGTCAGAGCCCATCTTCTAAGTACTCGTGTTCTCTCCCAGAGAACATCACATATACACACAGAACGCATCAGAAACAGAATGTGGTTTCTCTACAGAGTGGGTGCCTACAAATATCTTCATTTCCCACATTCCTGTGAGTCACAGATTCTAATACAGGCTACTACGCATTTATTAGAATAGTAACGAGAGGAGGGAGAAGATGCTGGGGGCAGGGCCTATCTCCACACCCCCCCTCGGCCCCTCACGCTGCCAGGAGCAGAGTGTGCACTTTTCTTCCGTGCAGGGGCTTTCTCAGTCTTGGGGGCTGTGGCGAGGCGGCGCGGGAGGGCCTGTGCGGGAATCGGAGTTGAGGAAGAGAAGAAAAAGTCAGCATGGTGGGGAAGGCGAGGCGGGAGCCGTCCCCCCAGGCGTCCACGCTGCACCAGGCAGGGGCTGGGCCTGCACGGGTGGAGGTGGCGGGGATGGTGCAGTGGAAGGACCTGCTCAGCGGGCCCTGTTCACCCCTGCTCCCTGTCCAGCTTTCCCTCACCTCTTTCCGGGGCATCTCACCCAAGCGGGAGTCTGTGTTCCGTCTGGGGACAGGATCCCCTCGGCCATCGGTCCTGCCATGCAAACCAGGGCTGTGAGGTCAGGGAGCTGTTCTCCCACCCCTGACTCTACCCAACACTGCATGCACGGAAGAGCTGCTCGCCAATTCTGTCTCCTAAGAACAAGGATAAACGCACTAGGCCTGGGGATCAAATTGGGGAGACCTTAGTGGACTCAGACAACGAGTTATACTGGACAGCCAAAGCCTGGGCGTCTGAGTTTCAAGCTGCAGGACAAAAGGGGGGGGAAAACCACGGTAGAAAGACACAGGGAAGGGGCCGGCACTGTGGTGTAGTAGGCTAAGCTTGCAGTGCCGGTTCGAGTCCCGGCTACTCCACTTCTGATCCAGCTCTCTGCTATGGCCTGGGAAAGCAGTAGAAGATGGCCCAAGTCCTTGGGCCCCTGCACCTGCATGGGAGACCTGGAAGAAGCTCCTGGCTCCGGGCTTTGGATTGGCCTGGCTCTGGCTGTTGCAGCCAGCTGGCGAGTGAACCAGTGGGTAGAAGATTCTCTCTCTCTCCCTCCCTGTCTGTTACTCTGCCTCTCAAAAAAATAAAAATATTTAAAAAAAGACAGGGAAGAGTTTTGTTTTGAAGAAAAAGGCAGTTAGGGGTGGGCCTTGTAGCACAGCAGGTCAAACTGTCCCTTGGGACGCCTGCATCCCCTTGGAGTGTCCGGGATTGAGTCCCACCTCTGCTTCCACTCCCATGCACACCCTGGGAGGCAGCGGTCAAGTGCTTGGGCCTCTGCCACCCATGTGGGAGACCCAGATGGAGCTCCAGGCTCCTGGCTTCAGCCTGGCCCAGCCCTGGATGTTGCAGGCATTTGGGAAGCAAACCAGTGGATAAAAGATTCCTTTTCTCTCTCTCTCTCTCTCTCTCTGTTGCTCTTTCAAGTATATGAAAATAAACATTAAGAAAAGAAAGACAGCAGTAGAGAGGAAGAGATGGAAGGCAGGAGGGTTCAGTGAGAGAAGGGGACCTGGGGGTCTGCATCTCACTTTTCCCCCCAGAGGAAGACAAAAGACTATGCAGCGTGCACCACACAAGCCACCTGCTCCATTCTCCCCCCCGCACCGTCCCACCCTCCTCCCTCCCAGGCTCATACCCGCCGTGTTCCAGCCTCTTCAAGTAGAGCAGCAGGTCCTCGGCAGGCAGAGCCCCCCAGCCCCGAGCCTGGTACAGTCGCAACAGCTGGGACACCTCCATCAGCTGCTTCGGGGATGCGAGTCCATCTCCACCTGGGGTGTGTCAGTATCGGTCCTCACCCGAGGGCCCCTTCCCTCAGCCTTCATCCCACCTCCCCAGGACCCCCTAAGTCCAGCTCCCGGCTCCACATCCCCTCTTTCCTTGGGAAGCCAGGACGTGCTCACCTCTCTCTGGGGAGCCACTGCTAGGACCACTGCCTTGTGACTGGGAGGACGGAGGTTCATGGGCTCGGAAAAGACTGGACGCCATGGCCAAGGGGACTTTAGTTTTATGGACAGGAGGTGGAAGGCGTGGCACTTGAGGGGCATCCTCCCATGCCGGGACAGTCCGCGGACCTAGCAGAAAGAGACCCATGAGTGAGGGCCGGCACCAAGAGCTACCGTCCTGGGAAACCAGCTCTCACCCTCTGCAGGCCCTGGGCCCTCCCTTCAGAGTTGGGACTCACCAGACTTCGAGGGCAGCAGGTCAGTGGGGGGGTTTTCGTGGCTCTGGGGAGCTGTCTCCAGCAGCTGGGGGGACAAGAGAGCAAAGTTCCCTAGAGGACCAATGAGGGTGGAGGCCAGTGTCCAAGGGAGGCGGAGTGCGAAGCGAGGGCTAAGATCCAGGAGGGAATCACACAGTAGGACTGAGATACTGAGATACTGAGTAAGGAGCGGGACAGAGCACTGGTCCTGAAGAGAAATGGAGCCAGAGCCCAGGGTGCCTGGTGGGGAGGAGGCGGCGGGAGGGGAGGCCTCACCTGCTGCAGGAAGTTCTTGAGGCCCTCCAGCTGGGAAGCCGGCGGCAGCCCTTGCTTCAGGAAGCCGTCGCCGTCAGATCCAGGATCCTCCTCAGGGAACGGCCGCTCCGCCCCGTGGTCGCCAGGGAAGGCATCGAGGGCCGAGAAGGCCCCGGCTAGAGTGAGACGGGCAGGTGGGTGCACGTGCCTTGTAGGCAGAAGGGCTCCCCCACAAACCAATTCACCCAATGCCTGGGGACCGAGGGATGTCGGGTGGGAGCCAATGGGAGTTTGAAAGAACTGCCGAGGGAAGGGTTCGAGGTGGCTGGGAGACAGCGCAGCTGAACTCTAAGACAGAAAGGAAGCTAGAAGAGAGCTGTGGTGTTCCAACTTTAAATTAACACCCCTCAGAGAACAGAAATGATGGACAGACACGTGTGGCCCCCTTCTTTTGTTAGTACATAAATAAAAACTTTTAAACTGTGATCTAACTCATTCCTCCTCCTTAGTCTGACCTAGGTTGGCATGTGTGTGCCACGCAGAACACCTCCATCTACCCAAGTCACAGCTGGCTATTCTGGGGTTAACACTAAACCCAAAGTCAGCTGATCCAGAGAATGGTCACCAAGCCTCTAACTGAACCTAGGAAGCTGGGCACCGATTTCTGTGTGAATGTCTGGGATCCTGGCTAGAGGCAGTGACACGACTGACTGGTGCGAGTCAGGTTATGAGGAGTAAGAACGCTGAGGGAGAGAGAGTGCTGGTCTAGCAAGAGAAAGGCGCAGGCGGGCAAGGGAGGCCATGAGCGCCCAGGGACAGGAGGGTCGGCAGCCTCAGCTCCTGACAGCACCCCAGTGCCCAACTCCAGCTCTCGTTAACCCAGCTACACTGCTCTTCGGGGAGATCTCACTTCTTTCATTGGAACCAACATGAGCAGATTTCTGCTTCTTGCAACTCATGATCACTGTGACGTCTAAGAAACTAACGGCTCAGGGCGTCATCAGAAGGAAAGCTAGGAGAGAGGGGGCTGCCTCCTGCGTGTAGGGCGAACCCCAGTTACCTGTGGGTGGAGTGAGATCTGGCTTGGGCTCCAGGGGCTGGAAGGAATGCTGGCTGTGCGAGGGGGGCCCCAGCAGGAGGCTGAGATCTGAAGAGGAGCTGCAGAGAAGAGGCGGCACCCCCGGAGGCTCCTCCCTCGCTTCGCGGCTCTGCTGCAACACAGGCTTCAGGGCCACGGCCACAGGGGGCACGGTCCAGAACCTCCTGTCCCCCTTCTCTGGTTCCTGAGGCCCAGGGCTGGCGGGGCAGGCGGGAGGAACCTGGCCAAGAGACACATGGAAAGACCAAAGCCCGATGGGTTTCAAGAGGTGTCACGTGGTACAGACATGTTAATAAGGAAAAGAAATCACTAGACCTTGGGTTGTATCTGTCAAATTTCTATCAAATATCCAGCTGCTCATTGCTGATCTATTTCTAGGAATTTTCTAGTACACAAAGATACCTTCAGGCAGTGCTTGGCTGAATAGAAGCCACTATAGCAGGGTACAGAAGGCAACCATTTGGTGTGGGGAGCGGGCAGGAAGGCAGGGGGAGGCACTGGAGACCCTCTGCACAGGTTGCTTCTGTGGAGGGGAACTGGGAGACGGGTACAAGGACAGAAGAAGGTAAATTTTCTCTCTATACCATCTTGAGCAGCTTAGACTTTTAAAATATCATGTGTATATTATTTTGTGTGTGTGTGTATTATTACCTATTGCAAAAAGTGCTTACTTATTTGCAAGACAGAGAGCTAGTTCTCATCTGCTGATTCACCTCCCAAATGCCTGTAATACCTGGGGCTGAAGCACGGCTGGAGCCAGGAACTGGGAACTCCATCTGAGTCTCCCATGTGGGTGAAAGGGATATGGACCTGCTGCCTCCCATGGGTGTGCACTGGCAGGAAGCTGGAATCAGGAGTGGAGCTAGGACTTGAACCTAGGCGCTCCAACATGGGATCTGTCTAAACCTCTGCACCAATTACCCACCTCCCCCAGAATATTTTAGCTAGTAATAAAAATTTCATAATTAAAAGAAGAGAGTAGGAGACAGCAACACAAGAAGGGCCGGGGTAAGACTCCCTACCCTACTCCAGGGTAGAACTTAGTGACAATTTTTGGATGAACTCAGCCGTCATTCCCTAAAACTAGTACAAATCAGTAATCACCTCTCGGGACAGGGAGACGAGGCCAGCCTGGGGGAGCTGCGGCCAGGGAAGAGGTTCCTTTGGTGAGACAGTCACTCGTGGGGAAAGTCCACGCATTTTTTTCCCCTAATGTAGGCCCCAGGAACTCAGCACTTCCCTTGAGAGGGAGCGGGATGTCCAGAGGGGGGACTCTGAGACTTGGCTCAGGGGGCACTGCATACCAGCGGGTCGGCAGGTGGGAGGGAGGCGCCGAGCAGCTGGCTGGCCTCATCCCAGTGGGCCTGCAGCATGGCCTGGAGTCGCTCCACCAGCTCCACCCGCTGCTCCTCCAGCTGCCGGTTCCCACTCTGCAGCTCCCGCACTCGCGCCTGCTCCCGGGCCAGTCTGTGGAGGGGAGAGGGGGGTAGCACAGGGCCTTTATGAAAGCAGAGGTTTGGAGGCTAGGAAGGGCCAGGGTGGACCAGCAGGCATGGGAAACTCTGAAAGCAGCCAGGGCCCACTTGAAAGCAGGCAGACCTCCCGGGGTGCACTTCTTCTGCAGGTGCTAGCTGGGGTCTCGGGGGATGCTCCGGGGCCCAGCACCTGAGCTCGTAGTCCTGTGCCACCTGCTGCTGCCGTTCCTCGCGCTCTGCCATTTCCACCTTGAACTGAGCCAGCTGAGTGGCCAGCTCCTGCTGGTGCTGTCCGTTGAGGTCCTGCAGCTGCTTCCTATGGGGACACAGGTGAGAGAAGACTGAGACCGGGGACAGGAGTGATCACGTGAGAAGGACCAGACTGCGTGCACGGGAGACAGCGAGAGACTGAGCGCTGCAGGGGCACAGCATGGAGACAGGATGGAGCTGGGGTCTCAGACACAGAGGCTGAGATGAGCATTTATGGGAAAGTGATTTTTTTTTCCCTTTTGTCTCCCCCAGAAACCTTTTATTTAAGGAATACAAACTTCCTGCATTTCATAAGTACTTTAGGAACACGGTGATTCTCCCCTCTATACCCGCCCTCACCCCTCTTCCTCCTCCCTCTCCTAGTCCCATTCTTATTTTTTACTAAGATCTATTTTCAATTCACTTTATATACATATGGTTAACTCTATACTAAGTAGTATGGAAGAAAAAAAATTGTTCCTCAACAGTTGAGCCAAAGGCTGTTCAAAGTCACTGCATCCAACGTGTCGATCCACACACAGGTTACCTTTTAGGCGCTCTGTTAGTTATCACAGATCAGGGAGAACACTGGCTTACTTCACTAACTATGAGGTTTTCCAGTTTCATCCATTTTGTTGCAAATTACAGGAATTTTTTTTTAAATAGGTAAGTGATTTATTTAAGAAGTGTTTCCATAGGGGAAGGGAGTGAGGGTGAAGAGAAGTGAAACAGATGGGAAGGAGGCTCGGAGGACGCAGCTTGGCGCTACCCCAGCAGAGAACTGGGAATTCTTTTTTTTTCCCCAAAGACTTATTTATTTATTTATCTGCAATAGTTATAGAGAAGGCAAGGCAGAGGCAGAGGCAGAGGCAGATGCAGAGAGAGAGAGAGAGAGAAATCTTCCACCTGCTGGTTCACTTCCCAAATGACTGCAATGGCCAGGGCTGGACCAAGTTAAAACCAGGAGCCAGGAGCACAACCAGGTCTTCCTTGTGGCTGGCAGAGGCCCAAGCACTTGGCCATCTTCTCCTGCTTTCCCAGGCACATTAGCAGGGAGCTGGATTGGAAGTGGAACAGCCGGGACTTGAACCGGCACTCATATGGGACACTGCAGGCAGTGGTTTTACCTGCTATGCCACAGCACCAGCCACGGGAGCTGGGAATTCCAGTCCCATGCCCTTCAGCAGTTTGTTAAGGGCAGTTCCCTAAGGAATGAGAATTCCCAGGCACTTCTGCCTCTCCCTGAGCACCTGACGGTGGCCTTCCCAGAAGGGACTTTTTCCTGGCTTACAGGAATGAAAGTCCACTGGGAGCCAGCAGATTAGAAACCAGAAAAGGGACATGGCAGATGCTGTGGCACAGTGGGTTAAGCCACAGCCTGAGACGTCGGCATCCCCTATGAGCACCAGTTCAGTCCTGGCTGTCCCATTTCTGATCCAGCTCCCTGCTAATGGCCTGGAAAAGCAGCAGAGGACGGCCCAAGTGTTTGAGCCCCTGCCACCCACATGAGGGACCCAGATGGAGCTCCAGGCTCCTGGCTTCAGCCTGGCTCAACACCAGCCATTGCGGCTATTTGGGGAGTGAACCAGTAGACAGAATATTTCTGTCTCTCCCCCTACTCTGTAACAGTCTTCCAGATAAATCTTGAAAGAAAGAAAAGAAAAAAGAATGGAAAGAAATAAAATATCAGTAAAGGGAGCCAGCGAATGGAGGCAGGGCGCTGACAGCAGCCCGTGTCGGGGAGAAGTGGCATGCGGCAGTCCTCAGGCACCTGTGATGCTCCCTCAGGGAGGCGGCCTGCCGTATGCTGCTTTCTTGAGCCTGCGCCAGCCGCTCTGTCACCCGCTGCTCCAGCTGCACAGCCAGCTCCGACTCCATCTGGATCCGCTGGCTTTCATACCGGGCCTGGCGGTGAAGGAAGATGGGATGGGTCAGCTCAGCTCTGCTGGGACATGGAAGAGGTGGGGGGAGAGGCCAGAGGCAGGAAAAACAAAAATTCTGCCACAAGGAGTGAGAGAGGTTCCCTTTGCTTTTAAACCACGAGACACCTTATCTAAACACATAAGAAAAAATGACTTTGGGCAAAAGAAATACAATTTTTACCCAAAGAAATACCTGACAGAGCAATCAAATCCGTTCTGTGTGTCTGAGAAGACAGCCTGGCCCCTGGCACAGTGCCCACAGCCAGCAGGCACGCAGTGAGCCACCGCCCCGCCCTCCCAAAGCAGCGTCCAGAACTGCTGCCTCCACCTGCCCCCTCACACTCCTGGTTTCCAGCTCCAGGGCTTCCCTGCAAAGAGTTTCATTCTTTTTCTTTTTTATATTTTTTTAAAGATTTATATTTTATTTGAAAGGCAGAATTAGAGAGAAAAGGAGAGACAGAGAGAGGGTTTTCCTATCCACTGGTTCACTCCCCAAATGGCTGTAATAGCTGAGGCCACGCCAGGCCAGAAAGCCAAGAACCAGGAGCTTCTTCTGGATCTCCCACGTGGATGCAGGGGCCTAAGGACTTGGGCCATCTTCTGCTTTCCCAGGCCACAGCAGAGAGCTCGTTGGGAAGTGGAGCAGCGAGGACTCAAACTGGTGCCCATATGGGATGCAGGCACTGCAGGCGGCAGCTTGACCTGCTACGCCACAGCGCCAGCCCAGAGCTCAGTTCTAAATCCACTGTGGGTAAGGCTCAGTCTTTCCTTTATGTGATGTCACTGCAACACCTGACACCCTAGGTCAATTCTTCCTCCCACAAACGTTCCTCCCTCAGCTCCCATGATGCCACATCGCCTTGTTCTCACTGCTCTTCCTCCAGCTGCCCATAAGGCTGAATGTTTCCTGGCGTTCTTTCCCTGGTCCTCTTTCCCACTGTATGCCAATGTTTGGGTCACTGATGATTTACATGTGTATAATAAAACTTTCGGCATTTAGGCCAGGTTTTTTGCTACCATTTATATCTTAACACTTCCCATAAATCTCTTTAGTCTACACCTTTTCCCCAAGTTTTAAGTCCATACACCCAGCCACCTAATGAATAGCTCTCTATGGCTACACCCCAAATACAGCACTTCCTGAATTCAGCTTATTTGGTTTTCTACCCTCAAACCTGTCATTATTGTATCTCCTGCCCCAATGGCACTGCTCCCCACTGAAACACCCAAGCTCTGGGAAATCTGCAATCATTTTTGACTCCTCTTACTTCTTTTCCTTTATAAAACTTTGTATTTATTTATTTATATCTTATTTGAAAGAGACAGAGAGAAGGTAGATTTTTTCCATTTTTGGGTTTATTCCCAAAATGCCCACAACAAACAGGGTTGGGTGAGGCTGCAGCCAGGAGCCCTGGACTGTATCCAAGACTCCCACAAGGGTGGAGTACTTGAGCCATGTATCTGCTGCCTCCCAGGCAGCTGGATCAGAAGCAGAGATTCTGGGACTTGAACCAGGCACTCTGACATGGAATATGGACATCCCACACAGTGCCCTAACTGCTGTAACAAACACCGACCCCTCCTCCTACTTCTTTTTTTTTTTTTTTTAAGATTTATTTTATTTATTTGAAAGGCAGAGTGACAAAACAGGAGAGACAGAGAGATAAACAAATCTTGTATCCACTAGTTCACTCCCCAGACAGCTGCAATGGCCAGGGCTTGGCCAGACCGAAGCCAAGAGCCACAAACTCCTTTCGGGTTTCTCACATGGGTAGCAGAGGCCCAAGCACTTGGGCCATCTTCCGCTACCTCCCAGGTGCATTAGAAGGGAGCTAGATCAGAAGCAGACTCAAACTGGCATCCAGTATGGGCTGCGCGGACTGCAGGCAGAGCTTACACACCATGCTTCAACACCGGTCCCTCCTCTTACTTCTTAACTCCCTTCCAACGGGTCACTCATTCTCCGGCTTGACTTGTTCTTAGGAGCCCACCAATGTGCCCTTAGTACGTATTACACATTAAACCTGCCCACCTCTGACCCTCCTGCTTTTCTCATCTGACTTACAGAGCCAAAAATAGTTCCTGTCTCGCCTCTTACAGAAAAAGCTTGCCAACTCCTGCTCTAGGCCCTGGCAAGGCTCTGACTGGCTTGAACCTAAGAGTCACTGTCCTAGCCAGGTAGAAAGTGGTTTTCTAAGTCCAGTTACATTAGGGCTGGCATTATGGCTTAGTGTAAGTTTAAGCCACTGCCTGTAACATCAGCATCCCCTACGGGCACTGGTTCGAGTCCCACTTGTTCTGCTTCCTATCCAGCTCCCCGCTAATGCGCCTGAGAAAGCAGCAGCAGAAGGCCCAGGTGGGAGGCCTGGCCGTTGTGTCTATTTAGGGAGTGCACCAGAGGATGGAGATCTCTCTCTCTTTCTTCCTCTCTGCCTTTCAAATAGATGAAAATAAATCTTTTTTAAAAAATCTAATTCTGTCCCACAAACAACTTATGAGCGCTATGTAGTCCTGTGCTATTACAGGGATGCACCAAGTAAATAAGCACCACCCTCTGGGGCCTCTGGGCACCCAGAGGGATTAAAGCAAGCCATTCAGGTCCCGAGAACTCCACAGCAGACTGCGGACCGCAGGCGGGGCCCTGAGGAAAGTGCTCTCCTGCTTGGAGCAGTCAATTCACCAAGTGTGCTATTACCTCTTTTAAAACACCACAAGGTATATTTAATAGATTTTAGTTTATTCACTCCCCAAAGTGACACTAGCTCAATCTGACACACTATGGGGAAACCGTCACTCAGCGAGAACTGGCTCTGAGTTCAGGACAGAGTGTAACCCGCACTACACAGGAGCTGTTTGCTGCGGTTTGAATGTGTCTTCCAAAAAGCCTGTGTTGGAGATGTAATCCCCAATTCAGCAGTGCTGGGAGTGGGGCCTCATGGGAGGTTCGTGGGCTCTGGGGGTTCTGCCCTCATGAATGGATTCACGGGGATCACAAATGCCTTTGAGTCTGCAGCTTTGATCTTCGGCGCCCTCACCGTGCTGTGACTCAGCAAGAGGCCCTCACAGATTGGAGTCCCTGACCTGGACTTGTGAGCCTCCAGAGCTCTAACAAATGGTTTTCTGCTCTTTAAAACGGCCCAGTCTCAGGTACTGTGTTACAGCAGCCTAACAGACTAAGCCACTGGAATAAACTCCAAATACTGGAAGTGGGAGCCTCTCCCAGGACCCCTCAGCGGTCACTCTGCCCCAGACCTACTTTCCTCAACCAGAAAAAGTGGCCCTAGGAGCCCGCGCCTCCTACCTGCACCAGGCTCATTTCCAGCTGCAGGGCGTCTCTCTCTCTCCGAGCCGTGTCGAGCTCTCCTTCCAACCGCCGCACCTCGGACTGCGCCAGCGCCAGCTGCTGCTGCGCCTCCCGCGCCGCCTGGGCCTCCCTCTGGCTGCTTCCCTAGGGGAGGGAAATCACACTCAGGTACATACTTCATTCCCCACCCCCTGGTCACCTCCACCCCCCAGCTCATCACCCCGTACCCTAAATAACGACCATCGTCCTGTTCCCCGTCTCTGTTTAACTTCACTCCTCGGCTCTCTATGTACTTGATTCCTCCTGGCTCCCCTGGGCTCTCAGCCTTATCTTGCACACACAGCCCTTCACTCTCCATCCCATGTTCTACATCCCATCCCATCTGAAGACTTTGCCCTTCACCTCGTCCCAGTCCCCAGCTCTTCCAACGCCACTGCTACCTTCTCCCTCTCCAGCTGAGCCTGGCCCTCCTCCTGCAGCGCCTGGCAGCGCTCCTTCAGCTGGCGCTCTTGCTGGGCCCAGCTCTGCCGCTCCTCTTCCAGGGCGACCTGAAGGGTCTCCAGCTTCCGCCGCTCACTGAGCTGCCCAGCCCGAGCCTCATCCCGCTCCTCCTGCAGGGCACGGCTCCGCTGCTGCTCCACCTCCAAGGTCAGGGTCAGTGCTTGCCTTTCCTCTTCCTACAGCCTCAGAAAACCAAGATCGTTAGTCGACCTCAAGGAACCAGCAATCTGTGCCCTCCCCCCCAATCAATGTGCCCGCTGAGAATTATGCCTAGGAGTGGGCCGATGCTGTGGCACAGTAGGTTAATCCTCTGCCTGCAGTGCCAGCATCCCACATGGGCACCGGTTCTAGTCTCGGCTGCTCCTCTTTCCAGTCTAGTTCTCTGCTATGGCCTGGAAGAGCAGTGGGAGATGGCCCAAGTACTTGGGCCCCAGCACCTGCATGGGAGACCCAGAAGAAGCTCCTGGCTCCAGGTTTCAGATTGGCCCAGATTCAGCTGTTGTGGCCATTTGGGGAGTTACCAGAGGATGAAAGACCTCTCTCTCTCTGTCTCTCTTTCACTGTCTGTAGCTCTACCTCTCAAATAAATAAATAAAATTAAAAAAAAGACAGGAGTTGACAAACCCCCCAAGATTACAGCACAGTAGATAAGAGCTCCTGTTCTAGAGTTAGGAGATGCAGGTCCAATCTCAGCTTGAATTTTCATTCTATCATTCTTAGACACACCCCCTTATATGTAAAACAAAGATAATAACAGGATGTCTACTGCAAGGGTTAAAGTAAAAAGCACTGTATTTAGCACACAGGCAGCACTCGGTACACAACAGCTGTCACTGTTACCATCACAAGAACTTCCACACAGACTAGAAAAACCCAACTTATAATCATGAACAGGCCAAGCAGCGACTCCCGGGGCACTGCTGCATTAGCCTGCCGAGGCCCAAGTGGCAGCACACAGGCAGCGTGTGTGTGGCCTACGGCAGCAAGTTCCAAGCCTGGCTGCCAACTCACAGGGGTCATTTCATTTCCGCTCTCAGAAATCTCCACCATTTCTGGCCTTGCCCTAGGTCAGAGCTTCCAAACCAGGCTGAACAAAATCACCTAGAAAAATTCTGAAAATATTTGGTTCCCCCAGCCCCTACTGAACCAAAACCTCTGGGAACAAGTTCCAGAAATCTCTATTTGAAAACAAGTCCCGGATGATATTCCAACATTCTACCGGAGATACAGCTGGCAATCTCGCACCCTTAACGGCGGCCGAGCTTACTGTAGAATACCGAGCAGAACCAGCGTTCTAACACACACACTTTGGGAAGCACTGCCCCAGTGCAAATTCAGTTATAAACTCCCACACTCCACCGCCCGCCCGTGGCTCTCTAGAAATGACAGCTTCCAATGGATTCAGCGCGGCGCGGCCTTCTCACCAGCGTCTCTCTCTCCTGTTGCCGCAGTCTGGCGGCTTCCTGCTCCCGAGTCAGGGCCTCCATGGCCTCAGAGAGGCTCTGTTCCAGGCGGGTCACTGTCTTTCCAGGAGAGAGGAACAGAGACAGAAGAACAGACGGAAATTCACTAACCCCGGCGACTGAATGGCTTGGGGGCCAAAGGGAAGAGGTGCCTGCACAATGTGAGGACAAGTGAAGGCCATCAGTGACCAAGTGTGTCGGCAGGAACAGGGAAGGGAGAGGAAGAGGGGACAAGAGTCGGGGTGGTGACTGCAAGGCTGAGGCTGGTCTGTCGGGAGCCCACTTGTAGAGCTCTTCCTGCCCCTTTCCACGTGCAGAGGCCACGCGGGCCAGGTCGCTCACCTCCTGCTGCTTACTCCTGGTGAGCTCTGCCACCCGGCGCTCTTCTTGAAGTCCTCGAAGCACCTCCGCCCTCTCAGCCTCATGCCGGTTCCAGCCTTCCACCACACGGGCCAGAGTCTCAGGAGAAACAAGCAAAATGAAACTTTAGAACAACTTTTTGGGGAGTGAGCATTTGGCCTAGCATTGAAGACGCCACTAGGGATGCCCACATCCCATCTTGGGGTGCCTGGGTTCGAGTCCTGGCTCTGACTCCACTTCCAGCTTCCTGCTAAAGTGCACCCTGGGAGGCAGCAGGCGATGTGAGTCCCTGTCATCTAAAAGGGAAACCCAGATTGGATTTCCACTCCCAGCCTGCCTCAGTCCACAGTTAGGAACATCTGGAGAGTGAACCAATGGATGGGGAGCTCTCTGTCTCTGTGGCCCTCAAATTAAAAATAATAATTTCAAGGTCGACAGGCACCTTCTCCCAGGACACATCCACACCTTTGCTCAGCTGCTGGCAGACACAGAGAAACACTGGCCGGCTACTCCTTTACTCAGTGCTCAGTACTGAGGGACCCACCCGCCTCTTGCTCCCCGGGCACCTTGTCCAGTTGCTCAATCATGACATCTTTCTTGCGGTCGGCAGCCACAGCCACGGCCAACTGCTGCTGAAGCTCTAGCACCCGGGTCTGCAGGCTCTGAATATGGCGCTCACAATGCTGGAACAAGGGGGAGGAGTCTGGGTGTTACCATCCTCAGTGCGGCCGAATGGTCCAGCTCTCTCGGGGGAAATGAGCTGGAGCCAGGAAGCCTGGGCCTCCAGAACAAGGATAAGGTTTGGAGAGGGAAGAGCAGGAATTCTGGAGCAGGAAGCTTAAGGTCCAAGACCTCCAATGCCTTCCTCTGCCTTCTCAGGAAGCAAACGCTTAGCTTCCAGGCTCTTCGCTCCCCGGATCTCCTGAGGGAAATCCCCACAGACCTCCTAGCAGAGGTGCGGCAGCCCACCCTGCTACGGTGGGAAGTCACTCCCGCCCTCGGAAGCTCCCTGGACACCAAGACGCAGCACAGCGAGCCAAGGGGACATCCTTCCACACACGCCCAGGCAGTTTCAAACAGGAGAGATGGTGCCCAAAGTGACAACCAATGGTTCTGTCCCTTCATGCTGTCTCTCCCACTGTCCCCTTTAGACATTAAGGCTGAGGCTCACTGAGATAAAGCTCTCATCTTCAAGAGCTACAAATCCTTTGTACAAGCTGACAAATGTGGCTGTCCACACAATAGACATGCATGGAGGGTTTCTACCTTGTCAGGAATATTCTAGACCAGAAGAAGCCAGTGTTGAACAAGATAAGGTACTGACCTCAGGGGGCTCAGATTTTAGAGGGGAGACACAAACAACATATGAGGGGTCTTCAAAAGCTTCACGGGAAATGCCTATTACAGAGAAACCGTGTACAATTTGAAAAATTTTTGTACCCATGTACGCTTATCTTTTGAGTTCATTCTCCGTGAACTCTCTGAAGTGCCCTCGTGTATCAGGGTGATAAGCTACACGATGGAAGTAACAGAGAGAGCTGACTGACAACTAGGGGGCAGGTGCTGCCACATTAGCTGGGTGGCTAAAGAAGAAACCATGAAGCAGCATGTGGACCAAACCAGCTGTTAGGCTCTTAACCCTCAGCGCTTTTCAGCATTCAGGTCCCTGCTTTCCAATCTTTGGCCCGCGGGTCTTACCTTGCGGCGGGTGTGCTCTGAATCCAGTGCGTCTTTCAAGCCCTGGAAATCCGGGGGGTTGAGCGGGGGCCCTGCCCGAAGGCTGGTATAGCGGGGAAACAGCTCCTCCAGGGCCTGCGCCGAGCTGGGTGAAGACAAGTCTGGCAGGGGCCGGGTGCTGAGCAAATCAGAATGAGGATGTCTGAGCCGGGACAGCTTCTGAGATCCACTGGCCCAACGGTGAGATTTTTTTTTTTTTTTTAAAGACTTATTTTATTTATTTGAAAGAGTTACAGAGGAGATAGGTAGAGACAGAGAGAGAGGTCATCCATCCGCTGGTTCACTCCCCAGATGGTCGCAACAGCCGGAGCTGCACCGATCCGAAGCCAGGAGCCAGGAGCCTCCTCCAGGTCCCCCACGTGGGTGCAGGGGCCCAAGCACTTGGGTCATCTTCCACTGCTTTCCCAGGCCACAGCAGAGAGCCGGATCAGAAGAGAAGCAGCCGGGACTAGAACTGGCGCCCATATGGGATGCCGGCGCTTCAGGCCAGGGCCTCAACCCACTACGCCACAGCGCCTGCCCCAACCAACGGTGAGATTTTATAAACAAAAAAACTCACACCCAGAAAGGGCAGGCGATGTGTTCAAAGTCACAGCCTTGACAGCAACAGAGCTATAAACTGCAGGACAGGCGCTGTGGTGCAGCAGGTTAAGCTGCAGCCTGTGACGCTAGCATCCCTTACAAGCACCTGTTCAAATCCTGGCAGCTCCACTTCCGATTCAGCTCCCTGTTAGTGTCCTGGGAAAAGCAGTGGAAGATGGCCCAAGTGTTTGGGCCTCTGCACCCACATACGGGACCCAGATGGAATGCCAGGCTCCTGGCTTAAGCTTGGCTGTTGCACTCATGTGAGGAGTCAACCAGCAGACAGAACATCTCTTATTCTCTCTAACTCTGCTTTTTAAATAAATAATCTTAAAAAAAAAAAAGGGAGGGCGGGCCGGCGCCGTGGCTCAACAGGCTAATCCTCCGCCTTGCGGCGCCGGCACACCGGGTTCTAGTCCCGGTCGGGGCACCGATCCTGTCCCGGTTGCCCCTCTTCCAGGCCAGCTCTCTGCTGTGGCCAGGGAGTGCAGTGGAGGACGGCCCAAGTGTTTGGGCTCTGCACCCCATGGGAGACCAGGAGAAGCACCTGGCTCCTGCCACCGGAACAGCGCGGTGCGCCGGCCGCAGCGCACTACCGCGACGGCCATTGGAGGGTGAACCAACGGCAAAAGGAAGACCTTTCTCTCTGTCTCTCTCTCACTGTCCACTCTGCCTGTCAAAAATAAAAATAAAATAAAATAAAATAAAATAAAAAAAAAAAAAAAAAAAGGGAGGGGTAGCACTGTGGCACAGTAGGTTAAGCATCTGCCTGCAACACCGGCATCCCATATGGGTACCAGATCAAGTCCTGGCTGCTCCACTTCCAATCAAGCTCCCTGCTAATGGCCTGGGAAAGCAGTAGAAGATGGTCCAAGTCCTTGGGCCCCTGCACCTGATTGGGAGACCTAGAAGAAGCTCCTGGCTCCTGGCTTTGGATCAGCTCAGCTCTAGCCATTGAAGCCATTTAATGAGTGAATCAGTGGATGGAAGACCTCTCTCTGCCTCTGCCTCTCTGTAACTCTGCCTTTCAAATAAATAAATAAATCTTTAAAAAAAATAGCCATTAATAACACATAAGTCAGTGGTTCATTCTATAATGCTCCTTCCTCTATGTCAGGGGTTGGGAACGCCCCACCTGTAGGCTGGATAAGGGCCACAGACCATTAGGCCTGGCCCTACCAAGGCAATCACAGGTGGGACATGAAACTTAGTAAGTCTAGAGCAGGCTGATGAAGTTGATGGTTGCATTGGACCTGTGAATGATGTTGCAAATTTCCAAATGGCACCTGGCAACAAGAAAGGTTCCCAGCCCTGTTCTTTAGCACACTCCCAGCAGTAAAAGTCTCGGCAGAAACGAAGCTGACTCTTCTGGGGGAAGGAGGACTGGAGGCTGAGACAAAGCCAGGTCCCAGGCAGCAGGCACCCAGGTTCCTGAAGGAGTAACGGGGCAGGAGATAGCAAGATGCAAACAGAGCCAGCAGACAAGCTCAGTGGGTCCTTAAGAATCACGAAGGCAGCCCATGGGGAACTGACGAAGAGAACTTTTAGATTTCCAAGAACACAAACGAGACAGGAATGCCCCAGGGAGCACTCACGTGAGCAAGGTAGCTGTGCTGTCGCTGTCAAAGGAGTCCTCCTCCCGTCTCTCTGAGCCGGCACCTGCAGCGAGGGAATCCCCTGTGGTAGCCACAGTGACCCCACAGCCAGGGTCAGGTCAGGACAGGGAAAAGAGACCACTTGAGGGTGAAGAGGAGTGTGCTTTCCTTGGCCCCCCCTTCCTGCCCCCCAACAGCAGCAGCCTCTTCTGGAATCTACCTCCGAGGTCTGGCTTTCCTCCCGCTTCCTCCCCTACTCCTGCCCCTTACAGCCAGGCTGTCCCTCACAGCTCGAGGGAAGCGTTACTCACTGTAGGCCGACTCCCGAGAGGCCTGCAGCATGGTCTGAAGCTGACCCCGAACACTTTCCATCTCAAAGATATGCTTAGAACCATCCTAGGAAATAAACACAGGGAAATAATAGGCAACTGGTATAATCTATATTCTACCATGCCCAGGGTAGAAGTCTTACTCCAGCACCTGGGAGAGTGAGAAAAGCAAAACAGACCCAAAACACAAGGCCTTAACCTTGAACCCAAGGGCCTGCAGAGAGCACAAAGGAGCGTCAGTGAATCAAGTGGGCGGGTGTTAAGACTAAGGTGAGGGGATTCTTGCAAAGTAAACAGCAATTAGTTCCAGCGAGGGCAATCACCCTGTCCAAAGACCATGTGGCCCATGGCTACCTCTTCCATCCAACACTAATTACTACCTTCTGTGCAACGTGTGTCATTGATTAAACCATGTTGTGCTGATTTACGTGCCAAACTGTGAACCAAAAAGTCAAAGAGCTTTGGCGCTGCAAGGATCTTAGCATAGTCTGCCTCTATCCTAAAGTTCCCAGTTCCCTCCTGACACCAAGAAACCTCACCCCGACCCGCCACGCCCAGGTCCCAGCCATGGCACACCAGCCTGCCCCACAGCGCAGGTGTCTGACAAAACACACCAAGGAGTTTCACAATTTTCCAAATTATAACGTTCCAGGTCCTTCTCTCATTCGTAAACATTTGCTCCCAGGAATTAGCATGACTATGTACTTAAAGGCAATTTGAAATCCGACAACAGGAGTACAAATCTCAGTTGGCACATCTCGGCAAAGCTGTTTTGTTCTGTTTTGTTTTTCCTGCCCCCAAACCCAAGACTCTGGTGTCTGGTCCCCTAAAGGTCTCCAAGACACACGCCCCTCACCTTTTTCTTCAGGTTGTTCTCCAATCCGACCGACAAGCTGCGGCTCAACTCTTGGGCCAAGCCGTCTACAGCCTCATCGGGAGGCGTGGAGGTGGAGGGTAAATACAGCTGGGCGCGGGCTGTGGCCTCGGCCTGACGGCTGAGGTGCAAAGACGCATAGAGCTGGGAGGTCACCTCCGAGGACACCTGGTTCAGCCCAGGGGGTTCTGAAGACTCACTCAGGAGATCCTCCGGCCGGAGGGGTGAACTGGGGCTGGTTGCTGAGGCTGCCATGAGCACAGGGGACGGACACCCCGGGGCAGCACCCAGCTGGGAACTCCTGGTTCCACTTTAGCAGCGTCCAGGGGGCACAGTTCACAGACAAGGAAGATTTCGGGAAAAGGAGGAAGACCCCACGCCCAGGGTCCTCGGTGAATAAGGGTATGGAGACTTTCTGGTTACAGAAAAGGTTTCCACAGGCCATGGAGAGGGCAAAGACCTTCCTTTCCCCAGCTCTCAGGAAGGGTGGGAGAGGAGGGCACAGCGCAGTAGGGCTGCTGCGGGCCACAGCACCTCCGCAGGCCCCGGTCCCGGCTAGGAGGGCCGGGAGCTGCACATCAGCTCCGGCACCGGCACCGGCACCGGCCACCCATGGTCAGCTCTCACACCCAGGCCCAGCAAGGGCTCCAACTTCTGTCCGGCTGCCTCACGGGCGCCTCACTGGCTCCATTTTCAAGAGACGCAGGAACCTCACCCCGCCCACTTCACCGCTCTACCCAGGGTCAACTCCCTTGCAGAGCCCCTCTGACCCCTCCTGGCAAGACAGCCATAGCAGGGCCCCCCAGAATATCCCCTCTGCCGCCCCAAGAGAAACCCCGGGAACCCTCAGTCAGGATCGCAGACGGCCGCCCCCAAGCCTAGCCGAGACCCTCGCCTCCAACCACCCCGCTCCGATTCCTCCCCACACCTCCGGTCCTCAGGCCTCAACTCGCCAAGGTGGAAGCAGGGACTTCCTCCACCACTGAGCCCCGGCCCCAAAAGACCAAAGCCCCCTCCTCTCCCGCCGTCCTCTACACTCAAAACCGTTGGCAGCCTCCGCCCACCGCCCGCAGCCCCGCCTCGCTCGCCTCGATGACGTCATCAGCCCGCGAGACCAGACCGGCGGCCACTCCGTTTCTGGATCCGAAGGAGCGCGCATGCCCGGGTGCGCATGCGCGGCCTCGGAAGCCACGGATTGGCTGAGAGAGAGGGAGGCGGAGTCTAACAGGCGTTATCGGGGCGGAGTTAATGTCCGGTAGCGGCAGCTTGAGGACCCGGTAAGGCGGGGCTCTTCGGAAGCCGGAAGTGGCCCGTGACGGGCACTCGGAGCAGTTCCGGTGAGTCCGGTGGTGGGGCCCCCACCTGTTTTAGCGATCTGGGGCCGAGAACCTGAGTCCGCGGGGTGGGGGCGGTCCCGCAGCGGGGCTCACATCTCCTGCCCTGCAGATGACTGTCCACAATCTGTACCTGTTTGACCGGAATGGAGTGTGTCTGCACTACAGCGAGTGGCACCGCAAGAAGCAAGCAGGGATCCCCAAGGAGGAGGTGACGAGAGGGCCTCGGCGCAGCGCGGGGGTCCTCGCATCTCTAAATGCACAGAGTCCCAGCCCAGCCCCGTTTCTCCAAACCCCGGTGCATTCCCACCCCCACCCCGTCTCCCTCAACAACCGAGACTAACTTTGCCCCTCTCCCTCCAGGAGTACAAGCTGATGTATGGGATGCTTTTCTCCATCCGCTCGTTTGTCAGCAAGATGTCCCCGCTAGACATGTACGGTGTCCGAGGAGGGTGTGGCGAGGAGGGCTTGCCTTGGGAGTTTGTGGCAGGGGGGAACTGCCTGGGGTGGAAGGGGGCTTAAAGAGAGAGGCTGAGTTCGGATCAAGTGTGCAGGAGCCGGCAGGAGCGGGGGTAGGGAAGGGCTCAAAGTAGAGAGATTGCACAGGGGCTAAATTGAGGGACGCAGAAGGGAGGTGTGTTCACTCCATATCCCACCGAGGCTATGCTTAGACGAAGCGGGGGTCGGCCTTGAAGGGGATCCACAGGATTTCTTTGGGAGAACTTCCACTCCCATTCTTTAACACCCTCCTCATCTCTGCAGGAAAGACGGCTTTCTGGCCTTCCAAACTAGCCGTTACAAACTCCATTACTACGAGACACCCACTGGGATCAAGGTTGTCATGAATACTGACCTGGGTGTGGGACCCATCCGAGACGTGCTGCACCATATCTACAGCGCGGTCAGTGCCAGCCCCAGGGACCCTTTCTCAGAGCCCCTTAACAGCCAGGGAGGTAGTCAGAGCCCCCAAAGCCCCAGCTCCCCTGCCCTGATCCTGTTGTATTATACCTCTGTTGAAGTCAACACTGCCACCACCTATTAACTCCTTGCTTGCCTCTCAGCCCCTACTCTGAGTGCATTCACACACCTCTGAGGTTGTACTAGGTTTGGGGTTGAAAGGAGAAGTGTGCAAAGCTCTGCTCTAATAGCCTTGCTCTCCGTAGCTGTACGTGGAGCTGGTGGTGAAGAATCCTCTGTGTCCCCTCGGCCAAACTGTGCAAAGTGAGCTCTTCCGCTCCCGACTGGACTCCTACGTCCGCTCTCTGCCCTTCTTCTCTGCCCGGGCTGGCTGAGGCAGCTTGCCTCCTCTCTCAGGAGAATCTGTATTTGCCTGGGGCCTTCCTAACCTGTGGTGCCTGGGGGCCCCCAGTGTAAACCCCCCATCCACTCCCTCCCGGGTTTACACCCTAAAGACATGCTCTGCCGGCCCCCAGGAATCCCAACACCCCTAAACCAGGCCCTTTCTCCAGTTTTATCCTTTCCTGACGCTGTGAGACGCACAAAATAAAGCTTTTGTCACCCTGTGCAGCCTGAGTGTGTTGGCTTGCGTGGGCCTTCCCAGTCCTGCCCCGCTCAGGCAGGTGGGACCCTGGGTGGCCGCACCCTCCCTCCCCCAAGGCCTGTAAAGAGGCTTTGGGCAACGCGCTTTTCAACAGGGTCACTCACTGCTGACATTTCGGGCTGGCTAGTGCTGTGCTGTGCTGTAGGAGCAGCCTTGTGTTCTGTAGGATTTGTAGCAGCATCCCTGGATGTCACTCACTAGATGTAGCACATCCCGCTTCACCACCTCTCCTAACTACCACGAGTGTGTCCAAGCCTTGCCACACATCCCCTGGGAGACAAAAAAAAAAAAAAAAAAAAATCCCTCCAACTGAGCGCGGCCGGGCAGGGGGAAGTGGACCTGCCTGCGGTCCCGCGAGCTGTGACGACCCAGCTAGGATCTGAGCTCCCCAGACGTTCACACAGCGGCGCCTTCCGCAGGCGGGGCTTATGCAGATGAACCGCAGGTTCAGCAGGGAGGCGGGCGGCTCTATGCAGATGAGGGGGCGGTGCCTGCATGTTGATAAGCTGGGCCAGCTGCCGACGCGGCTGGCAGCCTGGCGGGTCCCGCTGCGGTTCGGGCAGAAGTGGCATCCCTCGGCTGCCACCCCTCGTCGCTAAGTCCCTACCCTCTGGGGACCGCCCTCGACCTTCACCCCGTTCCTTTCCCCCTCCTCCCTACACCAGCGCCCCCTTATTTGAGTTTTTCCGTTCCGGGCACCCCTCGCGTTTCTCCGCGCCCGCCTTGAGCCCCGCGACCTCCAGCAGTCCGCCCCCGCGGGCCTGATCCGACTGGCGGCTCCCGCAGCAGCCTCCTCGGCCTTCCCGCTCTCCGGGGGCTCACCCCACTACGCCGCCGGGAGTCCGCTCTCGGGTTCCCTGCCTCCTGCTCCCGCCCCCCACCACCGGAGCCCCCTCTCCTTCCCTGCCCGGCCGGCATGCAGGTATCCATCGCGTGTACCGAGCAGAACCTTCGCAGCCGGAGCAGCGAAGACCGCCTGTGCGGACCCCGGCCGGGCCCCGGGGGCGGTAATGGGGGGCCGGTTGGCGGGGGGCACGGGAATCCTCCGGGGGGTGGAGGGCCAGGCTCCAAGGCCCGAGTGGCACTGGTCCCCCGACCCCCAGCACCCGCTGGGGCCCTCCGAGAGAGCACCGGCCGAGGCACTGGCATGAAATACAGGTATGGGGGTGACCGGGCAGCCCACCCTATCTGCTCCCCTTTCGGAACCCCTAGGCTTCCCGGGATGGCCGCCAAGACCCCTTCAAACTTTGCTCAGAAGGTCCTGGTTTCTCCCCTTACTTGGTCCTTCTCTTAGTCTCCTCTCAATGAGGGAATGAAGTTTACCAAGGCTGACTGGGACCTGTCAGACTCCAGGGACGCCCCGAGCCTCCCTCCATACTCCTCGGAAGGCCAGAGATTCACCCCTCTCCCAGCTGCACCTGCCCTCCAATGGCGTGTCCTTGGGTCGCTGTCCTGGGGAGAGGAGGGAGGGAAACAGCTTCTCACTCTGGCCGCAGGCTCAGGGCACCTGACCCAGATACTGTCCCCACCTGCCCCAAGGGCCCAGTCTCCAGCGGCCTTTCTTGGCCAGGAAGGGAGTGGGGCCTTTGGGAAGGATGGACCACAGCTCTCATCCGCATGCCAGCCGAGGGACGGGGTGGACAGGGAAGGGGCCGGGAAATATAACTGACTTTATTCCGGAGAACTGCCTGGCTGGAGTTTCTTGAAGCTCACAGTCGGCGGGAGGGCAGGGGCTTCTGCTTGGAAGTGAGCCAAGGTCACTGATCTGATCTGGCTTTTGTCACCTAAGAATCTGATCCCCTCCAGGTGGTGGCCATGAACCCACTGCCTGGGTGGGGGACCTTGGGGGAAGGAGGAGAAGGCTCACAGTTCTGAGACATTTTTCGCAAGCCAGCAGAAGAGGGAGAACCAGTGGTACTCGCCCCTCCCCCAGCTGTCCTCTCTGCCAAGCCTAGCCAGGGACCCTTGTCCATCTGAGTGCCTGAGCGTGGCTTGGTTTACCTCCTCCACACTGCTGTCACCCTTGAGCATAGCTCGCTCGCTCTCTTCTCATAAACTCGCCACAGTCAGCCAGCCAAATCCCTCCCAGGACCCCCCACTCCACATGAGCCAGAGATGACTCAAACCCAGAGGAGACCGTGCCCAGAAGAGGCACACCAGACGGCACACCTGCCGCGTGACAGGAGGGAATGAAGGCACTGGACAGTGGCTGCAGGGAACAGTCACATGTTGGTTCCCTTATTCTTTCAACACTGTTCCTAGGGCCTCAGCAACGAGCATATCACTGCCCAAGCCTATAGGCCCACTGGGTCCAGTTCCTTAGGGCTGGGACAGGAGCTAGGGGCTGACCATCTAGGTCCCTAACAGAGGCTCTGCCCCTCCTGCTGCTTCTGTATTCTGCAGGAACCTAGGAAAGTCTGGTCTTCGGGTGTCCTGTCTTGGCCTAGGTGAGTTGAAGTAGGAATTAAGGGAAGGGGCATTCTTCTACGGCCTGCCTCCCGAGGTTCTCATGTGCCTGGCTTCTCTCTCACAGGTACCTGGGTCACGTTTGGTTCTCAGATCTCAGATGAGGTATAAGTGACGGGACCTAGAAGGGCTGGGTGGTGGTGGTGGTGATGA
Source organism: Lepus europaeus (assembly GCF_033115175.1). Classification (NCBI taxonomy): domain Eukaryota; kingdom Metazoa; phylum Chordata; class Mammalia; order Lagomorpha; family Leporidae; genus Lepus; species Lepus europaeus. The sequence continues at coordinate 51,949,263 of NC_084844.1, read as the reverse complement.
CAGAAAGCAGAGAAAGGGGCAGTGGACCTGCGTTGGGGCACAAGCATGGGGAATGAGGTAATTGGGGGGCCCGGGGTTGACCTTCACCTTTCTCTCACCTCCCCAGACAGCAGAAGATGTGCTGACAGTAGCCTATGAGCATGGCATAAACCTGTTTGACACTGCCGAAGTGTACGCAGCAGGAAAGTAAGGACCGGGGAGAAAGAGCTGTTACGCTGCAAGGTTGAGAGAACACCAGGCCTTCTTGTTTTTCCTCTAAAGAACCCTGGGAATTCTGAGAACATTCCACTCCAGCCTTTTAGCTTGGGGCACCCAAAGCATTATGGGAGTTGTAGTCCTGACATCCATGCCTTTCTGACTCTGAGGTCAATGAGCATATGGTGGCTCACAATGAATAAAGCAGCCAATAACATATATCCTGGGCGTCAGTAAAGTACAACGACGTAAGGACTAAGCTAGATTTTCAAACACTCCATGCCACATCACACACCGGGGACTTCACCCTTGGAGTAGCCAAAACCTAGGATGAGCTACCCCTGTATTTTGTCCACCCGGCAAATACTTCCACTCATCTTCAGGATTTGGCTCAAATGTCAGTCCCCAGGAAGCCCTTGCCCAGTGAGCCCAAAGTGGCCACCATCTCCCGTGAGCCCCTTAGCACTTTATACTGCCTCTGGTCCACAGTTACTTAATTATGCAGCCACCTTCCCTGCTCAGCTCGGAGCCCCGCCTTCCAGGGAACATGTCTTGCCTTTCCCCAAGTACCAACCTGGAGCCTACACACAGCAGGCACCACTTCCGGCATGAACTCAACGTGTTCTCCAAAAGTGCACACTCTAAGTGGATAAACAAACAAAAACGAAGGGAAGATAGGCAAGACTGACAGTAACAGTCACCGTAACGATTTCAGACTTGTCACGCGTTAGCTCATAATTGCGTGCTCAAGAATTGTGTCGCTAATTCTGTGGAAGCCGACACGTAGGACTGACCACAGCCTGCGGCGACCAGAGCACATTTCAAGAATGAGGCCGATTCCAAGCTGAGTTTAGGAGGGTGGTGGGATGCTTGCAGAGGCTCAGAAGAAGGAAGGGCAGCTTAAATCGCTGAAACCAGGGCAGGCAGGGTCCTCACTGGGAACGCCACAGTCTGGGCCTCGCTCCTCAGTGTGTTCTGGCCCATTAGCACCCGCAACAGGGCTTACACACCAGATATTTAACTGAATGAATGAAAACAGTACGACCGACTGCACCCCTCATTCCGGGATGGGACTGAAAGCCCTCAAGGGCTCCTGGCTTATGTTCTATCTCATAAGAGAGGAAAGTAGGGGGAGGCAGGAACTGACCCACTTCGGCGGGGTCAGCGCCTCTGCCTTGCCTTTCTTCCAGGGCTGAGAGAACCCTAGGCAACATCCTCAAAAGCAAAGGTTGGAGGTGAGACGCTGGTGGGGTTGGGGTGGCGGCGGCGGCTGCTGAGCACATGCTCATCCAAAAACCCTCTTCTTGCTGTTTCTGCAAATTTGTTTTTTTCCCCAGGAGATCAAGCTATGTCATCACCACCAAGATTTTTTGGGGAGGACAGTAAGTGGCTGCCCCACTAGGGTTAGGAAGAAGCCCTGCAGAGGAGGTATATGGCATGGGCGTGGGGACAGCTGTCACTCATCTGCTGCTCCAGGTCCACATCCTGTCTGCAGGGACCCCCCCCCCCCCGCCCAGTTCTCGTGGCTCCTGAGCAGCCCTGGTCCTGTCTCTTTGTCACATCTCATCTTCCACTTCACCTTTTCCTACAGGGCAGAAACTGAACGAGGCCTGAGCCGCAAACACATCATCGAGGGTGAGTTCAGGCTGGGTCTGGCAGCCAGAGGAGCAGGGGACATTCTCTGAAGCCCTGGGCTGGAGGCGCTGAATGGGGAGGTAGACGGCCCCGACAAGGGGGTAAGGCCTGAACTCTTAGTAAACACAAGCTGTCTCCCCACCCCAACCTGCAGGTTTGCGGGGGTCCCTGGAGCGCCTCCAGCTGGGATATGTGGACATTGTCTTCGCCAATCGCTCAGACCCCAACAGCCCTATGGAGGGTAAAAGCAGTGTCCCCGAACCAGGCTACCCCTGCTCAGAAGCCCCCTAAGACCCACAGTGGAGGCTCAGACCCCTTGAGTTGGATGGGGGGGCAGAGGACAGGCAATGAACCACGCACAGAGCTGCCTAGGGGTTTCCATGGGGCAGGTGGAGGTCTGCATGTGGGCAGCCCTAACTTCCAGGAGCCCAGTAGCGAAGCTCTCCCTGTCCTCCCGTGTGCCTAGAGATTGTGCGAGCCATGACCTACGTCATCAACCAGGGCCTGGCCCTATACTGGGGGACATCCCGATGGGGGGCTGCGGAAATCATGGTGAGTGTGTAAACTGACTCCCGGCGCCCTATGCCACATGGCTTCCCACCGCACCAGGGGGAGGGGCAGGGAAGGAATGGAAGGAGTGCTCTGACCCCGTCTCTGTCCCCCGCTCCAACCCAGGAGGCCTACTCCATGGCCAGACAGTTCAATCTGACCCCTCCTGTGTGTGAACAAGCCGAGAACCACCTCTTTCAGAGGGAGAAGGTGGAGATGCAGCTGCCAGAGCTCTACCACAAGATCGGTTCGCAGCCCCCTCATCCCTGCCTTCCCCTTGACCTGACCTGCCGCCCAGGTCCCCTTCCCCACACCCACTCCCCTGTTCCTCTTAGGTGTTGGCTCAGTCACCTGGTCCCCCCTGGCCTGCGGCCTCATCACCAGCAAGTATGATGGGCGAGTCCCAGATACATGCAGGGCCGCCATCAAGGTGAGGTTCGGGCTGCTGTGTGTGTATGGCCGTGGGCGGGAGGTGTCCTTTGCTGATTCTCCTTGGCCTGCAGGGCTACCAGTGGCTCAAGGACAAAATGCAGACTGAGGATGGCAAGAAGCAGCAAGCCAAAGTGATGGACCTTCTCCCCATCGCCAACCAGCTGGGCTGCACTGCGGCTCAGCTTGCTATTGGTGAGACACTGGCAGCCTTGGACCCTGCAGGGCCCCTGTCTCCTCCCAGACCTGTCCTAAGTCTGGCTGGCCCCTGGGAAGGACCCTCGGCTTGCCACACTTCCGAAGTCCCTGTGCACCCCGTTCCCATCATTTCTCTGTGTTTCCTCCTCCGGCCTCAGCCTGGTGTCTCCGCAGCGAGGGTGTCAGCTCCGTCTTGCTAGGGGTGTCGAGTGCAGAGCAGCTGATAGAGCACCTGGGCGCCCTACAGGTGAGCTGGAGACAGGGGCAGCGGGCCCCCTGTCCCTTTTCCCAGGCGTCCCAGACATGCTATCCAACTCGGAGTGGCGTCACACTACAGAGTCCTCACTTTGCTGGCGGGAGCTCCCAGGGCGACCAGCTGTGTGTGGCAGGTGCACAGCCGCCACTTCCTTGGGTTCTCCAACCTGCTGCCCTCCCCACCGCCCCATTCTCCTGCAGGTGCTCAGCCAGCTGACCCCGCAGACAGTGATGGAGATAGACGTGCTCCTGGGGAACAAACCACATCCCAAGAAATAGCCCATCGAGGGCGCGGGGACCCACCCCGGGCGGCGCAGGAACGCAGCCCGGAGCCGCCACACCTGCCCGACAACAGCTTTCCCCCTCCGGAACCCCACCCCGGGCAGCCACCGGAGCCAGGGTCGCCCCGCCCACCAACGAGTTCCGGCTGAGTAGCAAAACGCATGACGAATAAAGCCATATCCTCCCGCAGCGGGGCTGCCGAGAGAAAGTCCTCCCGCCCCCGGCTGCTCCCTCTAGGCCGCCTTGCTAATCCCGGCACGAGCTACGGGCCACCCCCTCTCTGCCTCTTGGTCTCATGCCTTCCTCTCAACCCTCTATTGCCGAGACCAGAAAAAAAAAAAAAAAAAAAAAAAAGGAAGACACCAGCAGATATAAAGAAATATGCAGAGCACCCCAAAAGTGGCCCTGGAAATGTCCTCCGGGGCGATGGCCTAATGAGTGAGTTGTGACGTCATCTGGGACCTAAGCGGGGCTCCACGGCTATGCAGCATGGAGGAAGCCAGGCTGGTCCTGGCCGGAAGTAAATACTTGTCAGAAAACCAGAGCCCTGCTCCCAGCCCGGCGGTGGAGGAGGGCTTGCATCTAGAAGTAGCGGCGCCCCTTGTTCTTGCAAAGAGGGGGCGCGCGATTCAGGGCCGCAGCACAGCGAGCAAGGCCTAAGGAAATGTCACCGCGGATGCACCGTGGCCAGGATGGCTCCAGGCAAGAAATGGGGGCTGTGCTCCCCAGCCCTTGGGTCAGGCCAGAGGCGTGGGGCCGTGGTGAAGACCTGGGGCAGGACTTCCTGCCTGGCGGTGGAAGATGGCAGCCCTGCTCCCAGCAATAATCCTACAGCAATAACCTGGCCCCTCTTCTGTAGGACTTCCCAGGGTACTGTAAATAAAACCTCAGCTTGAGCCTCTCGGTGTCTGAGCTGCAGGCTGTGTGTCTGGGAGAGGTCAGGGTTGCCGGCTCACAGGGGCCGGGCTCCTTTGCGTCCACTGATCCTTCACCTTGGGGACCTGGCTCCTGGTCACTGCTCTCACAAGGACCCGGGCTCCGGGGGGGTGGGGTGGGGTCACAGTCCTTAGAACCTCTTCCTGTGAAAGTCCCGCGGTGTGACACCTTGCCATTGTCTCTGCGTGTCCGTGAGCCTCAGTTGACTTCCCTGTCCTTCTCCCTTCCCCCGGCCCGATGCCCACGCCTATGCCCAGGAACTGGTTGGGTGGAGAGGCTGTGCTGAGGGTGGTGAGGATTCGGGGTGTGCAGGAGGAGAGGTGAAGTGAAGACTGGTCACTGGTTGGAGCAAAACAGATACAATTTTAAAAAAAATAATAAAATAAGTAAAAGATCAGGTGTGAGGGTGGCGGAAAAGCAGATGAAATGGGGCTGAGTTCTGTTCTTCCCCCAGAGATCTCTCATTTCCAGGGGAAAGAGAACAGGTGGTGGAAAGTACCAACCTGAGCAGGTCACAGGAGGAGCCCCGCCTGCCTTCCGTACAGTGCGGCAGTCTCCCTTCCACCCAGCCCCAGGCAGCCTTGATCTTGAGGCCAGGACAGCCGAGGGCACTGCTTTCCGAAGAGAAAAGCCAGCAGCATGCCATTTACTCGGGAGCGCGCTCCACTCCCCTCCTCCTGGAAGAGTGGAGGAAGCAAAGTAAAAGGCTGACTAGACTGTGATGAGTTATTCTGTAGCAAACACACCTGAGCGGATCCCTTTGGTAGTATTCTCCTGAGTTACCTCCTGGTGTATACTCTTAATTTAATGATGCCTCCCCGCTCCCGCTCCTGACCTTGCATAAAACATCTTACAAACTCCTTGTAGAATAACCCCGGGGGGCGGTGCTGTGGCTTAGTAGGTAAGCTGCCGCCTACAGTGCCAGCATCCCACATGGGCACTGGTTTGAGTCCTGGCTGCTCCACTTCCGATCCAGCTCTCTGCCATAGCCTGGGAAAGCAGAGGAAGATGGCCCAAGTCCTTGGGCCCCTGCACCCACATGGGAGACCCAGAAGAAGCTCCTGGCTCCCGGCTTCAGATCAGCAGCTGCTGTGGCAAATTGGGGAGTGAACCATTGGATGGAAGATCTCTTTTCTCTGCCTCTCCTTCTCTGTGTGTAGCTATCTCAAGTAAATAAATAAATCTTAAAAAAAAAAAAAAGCTTCATTTACCACCATGCCTCCTTTGCATTTAAACATCTGCTCTACTTAGCATTCACCTCACTCTTTGATTTAACAAGTGTCTGTTTATGGAGTCCTTCCATGGTGTGGCACGGGAATACAGTGGTGGGGGATGGGGGGAGATGCAGAAAAACCATGTGGGTTATTGACAGGAGAGGCAATCACACAACCACTAAACAAATACAACTTCAGTTGTCCAAAGTCCAGAGGAACGCACACGGTGCTTCCAGAGCGTGTTTGACATGGTAAGGCTGAGTGCTGAGTGATGTGCGGGTGTTAGTAAGAGGAGACCGAGAGCCTTAGAGCCACAGCACATGCAAAGGCCCTGTGGCAAGGCAAGATCGCCGAGGGAATGGAAGCAGACTGTGAGTCCCGGGGGAGTTTAGGGCCTTACAGCGCACTTGGAATATTATCTTTATCCTAAGGACAGAGAGAATGCTCTAATATCCCAACAAATTGCCTCAAAAACTAAATGGCTTGAAACAAAATAAATTGTTCCCCTCCTCCCCGACTGTAGGTTGGCCTGGAGGGCCTCGGCTGTTTTCACCTGGCCTGCACCCAGCTGGGCTGAGCAGCGACATTCAGCTGGCCTGGCAGCTGGTGCCAGCTCAAGAACGGGCTCCTCCATCCTCCTCCGCGGGGCCTCGTCCTCCGGGGGTCCAGGCCACCTTCCCTCCAAGCCGCTGTCAGCACAGTATGGCGGTGGGGGAGTGGCAGAGACAAAGCCAGAAGCTGCAAGGTGTCTCCGAAGGCCTGGGCTCCAGAACTCTTCGCATTCTCTCCATCAAAGCGAGTAGGGCGGCCGGCCTGCATTCAAGGGATAGGGAAGTAGACCCCAATTCTTGCTGGGAGAAGCAGCGAAGTCAGGTGCAAAGAAAATGGGGGTCATGGATCCACCGGCACATTAAAAGGTCTTAAACAGGAGTGGAAAGATTGTGTGGTAGGGCAGGGTTTGAACTCAAGTCAGCTGGTCCCAGACTGTGCCATCACCCTCTGCGACAGACCCTGGGCTAAGTCCACCATACCAGGAGGAGGCACTGACTGTGGGTGGGGCCCCATGAGGGAGCGCCACGTCCTGTTTACCTGTGGGGGAAGTCAGACCCCTGAGTCACAAGTCATATGCTGGGCGCCCTGCTGGAGCCATCGCAGTGTGTGGGTGTCCTGATACTCCTGAAGGGAAAGATTCCCAGCATTCCTAAGGCCATGCGCCTAGGCTTTAGATGTCAGAGAACGAAATTTGGGGAGCCAGGCTTTCGACGTCCCGCGAGGTCTTGCATCAGAACCACAGGCGGAATGGGAGCTGACTGTGGGGCAGGATCGCTTCAAACGCCCAGGAGCTCCCTAAAAGCCGGGGAGCTGCTACCCGGCCTGGGCAACTAGGTTGGGTGGGGTTGTGAAAGCGTGAGCAGCGAGCCAACAGGACATGCGGGCTTTAGAGACCTGAGCCAGTGGCTGAGATACGGGCTGCGGGAAGGGAGCTGGAGATCTGCACACGATGCAGTTAAGGGGGCTCTAGCGCTGTGCTAGGGTTTCTGAAAGATGTGGACGGAAGAATGCGTGGTGCGCCTCCGGGGTCCCAGCCCTGGCGCAGCCCGGGCCGCCGGCCCCACTCCGCCATCGCTGGCATTCCGGACCTCGCCTCCGCCGCCCCCACGCGTGCCGCCGCTGGGAGCGGCCCGCCCGCCGCGTGACGCCTCCAGGGCTGGGCCCCACTATTAAAAGGGGCGAGAGGCCGCGGCGCCGGCCCCAGGACGCGACCCGGGCCCCAGGAGGGCCCGATCGTTCCATCCACGGCGCGGCGCGGGGCACGATGCAGCTCCTGGTGAGGGTGCCCTCCCTGCCGGAGCGGGGCGAGCTGGACTGCAGCATCTGCTACCGGCCTTTCGACCTCGGGGACCGCGCGCCCCGCCGCCTGCCCGGCACGGCGCGCGCCCGCTGCGGCCACACGCTCTGCACCGCCTGCCTGCGCGAACTCGCGGCGCGCGGCGACGGCGGCGGGGCGGCCGCGCGCGTGGTGCGCCTGCGCCGCGTCGTCACGTGCCCGTTCTGCCGCGCGCCCACCCCGGTCCCGCGTGGCGGCGTCACGGAGGTAGCTGTCGACCCCGGCTTGTGGTCGCGACTGGAGGAGAAAGCGCGGGCCCAGGGCGAACGACATGTGGCGGGAAGCCCGGTCAAGGAGAGCGGCGACGCCGACCCAGAGGCCGACCGCGAGGAAGAGGAGAGCGAGGAGGGGGCGGGGCCTAGGAGCGCGGGGTGGCGCGCGCTCCGGCGCCTCTGGGACCGGGTGCTCGCGCCCGCGCGCCGCTGGCGGCGTCCGCTGCCTAGCAACGGTGAGGGGCCGCGGCCGGAGGATGCTGGGCTCGGGCTGCACCGCGCGGCCGCCACTGACCCCGTTCCTTTTCCCCCCCGCAGTGCTCTACTGTCCGGAGATGAAGGACATTGCACACATGACTCGTTGCACGCTGTAACCGAGGAACTCGGGAGCTGTGGCAGAAGCAAGGTGGGAGCCGCCGCCTCCGCCGTGCGTTTTAGTCCAGGGAGCTGATGTCAAGACTGTGTGGAGCCCGGAATTGGCCTCTGATGAGGGAGCTGAGCCGAGGGCAGGCGGGAACGCCCCGGGAGGAGTTGGTGCTGAGCTGGGGAGGCTGCTAAACCATCTCGCCCCCATCTGCTGACTGCCAGCCCTACATTTCCAGGATGGAGTGGCTCACGGAGGATGTAAACAAAGCCTGCGTTTACCGTGGGAAGAAGCCAGACTGTTTTCTGAGCTGTGACTTTGGCTTCTGTCCAGGGCGGCGCTGGTGTGTGGGAGCAACAGGTCCCATTTTAGCAATTGCCAATGGCACGGGAGAGACGAGGCAGACTGTGTCATAGTCATCTCACTCTGGCATCGAGAAGGATGCGGGTGTGCGGGCTCTTCGGTTCCAGGCCTGTGTTCCCAAAAACTGGGATGACTCCCCTGCCTCTCAGATTAGGAGCCTTGCTTCATTTCAGAATCCAGGAGTCACCTCATTAGGGCTTCTCAGGGATGAAAGAGCGAGCTACTTGGTAAAGGCGTCAGATTTTAAAGTTCTGATATTGTGCTATCTTTAGTCATAGGGAAACATTGCCTACTTAAAAAACAAGATGCTCGTACAGGTTTAAACTTGTATCCCATAATGGGATATCCTGTATGATAAATCATGGTCTGTTTTAAAATTGTTTTATGATCCGGTATAGTCACAGTGAAGGGCTCACAGCACTGGTGTCACCAGGAACTGCGGAATCTCACTGACTACTAAATCAGACCCTGCGTTTTAACAATCCCAGGTGATTTGTGTGCATGTAAGATGTAAGAAGCACTGGTCTGGATACTCTAGGATGTCCCCAACTGTGGATGGAATACTTGAAACGTAATTGATACTGTTTTATTGAAAAGTTCTAAAGTAATGCTCTGTTGCTTAAAAAAAAAAAAAAAAAAAAAAGGTTTTTTTTTTGCGGCTGGTGCTGTGGAGTAGCTGCAGTCTACAGTGCCAGCATCCCCTGTGGGTACCGGTTCGAATCCTGGCTGCTCCACTTCTGATCCAGCTCCCTGCTGATGTGCCTGGGAAAGCAGCAGAAATGGCCCAAGTCCCTGGGCCCCTGCATTCAAGTGGGAGACCCGGAAGAGGTTCCTGGCTGCTGGCTTCAGCCTGGCCCAGCCCCAGCTGTTGCAGCCATTTGGGGAGTGAACCAATGGGTGGAAGATCTCTCTGTCTCGCCTCTCTCTGTAATTCTGCCTTTCAAACAGACAAATAAATCTTTAACAGAAAAAGATAAATCTGTTTTTCTCTGAGCCAAAAATATGACCTTAAATATAAACAACTTTTTAAGAGGTCTCCGGATTGTTACTCTGATGGACAAATCATACACTTGATCTTAGCCAAACGGCTGAGAAGTGACCAGTGACGAATCACAGATGTATACACGTACGGCTTACAAATCTCGGTTCTTAAGAACTGTACCTTGGCGTTTTCCTGTCCGTAAGTCTCGGCTTAAATTTAGTTCCTCCTTTTGTGTTTTTTGTCGTCCCTCACTTGAGGTGTTGGGGTGTCCCCCACTGGAGGCCTCTGAGTACTGACTTGGAGTTTCCAGCTCTAGGGCCAGCACCAGCCTGCGTTATCGGTCCCGAGTACACAACTGTTGGGCTTGTCTCTGCTCTTTAATGAGAGCCTCAAGAACTCAGTGTCTGGCCTCTCAGCCTCTGAGAGCCTCTGCTAGGGACAAGTGCAGCAGCCCAGTTTTGGGCAAGGCACACAGGTCTGACCCCATTAAAAGAAGAGTGTGTACCTTTGCTGCAGACTGGAACTGAACCCGTGGGGCTGCAGTGCCCTCTACTGACTGCTCAGGGACCAGGCCGCACAGCTGGGAACCCTGCCACGCAGCCTCCCACAGGCACCTCGCCCAGAAGCCCTGCTCGGCTGTGCTTCCCCGAGGCCGAGGCCGTGGAGGCAGCCACCTCCACACTGAGCTCACCACGTGGCTGGGGTGGAAAAGGAGCCCCGGGTTTCCTGAATGATCCGAGAAATAAAAACGAAGAAAAGGAAGTTAACTAAAGAGCTTTTAAAAATAAAATGAAAAAGATGGATAATATGAAATGGCAGAAAGCGATAACCTTTCTTAATCCCTTACACATACCCCACCCCCCAGCCAAAAATAACAGAGCACACAGAAAGGAAAGTATAATTTATATGTACAACCAATAAACCTGATACAGAAGAGGGGATTGGGCAGACAGGAGCGGGTGTGGATAGACTGGGAGAGGGGCAGCAAGAAGTGAAGGGGCAGCGAAGAAGTGGGGGGTTCGCCATGCAAACTGCCACCGTCCCCGACCCCTGTGGGGACGGGGATGGGCCCACATCTCCTAGCCTGCCCTCCACTATTTTGCTCTAGTCCCAAAGGCAGAACAGTCCCCTGACTAGGCCCCTTGCCTGATACACTCAAATGTGGTCTGTATGCAGGCCCTCGGAGGGCGGGCAGAAGTCCTCCAGGAAGCTGAGCCCTAGCCCCGGGCGTCCCCCCAAGGCTGGCCTGTGGTCTTCTCTCCCACCCTTTCTAGGTTACCTGGGTTCCTAGAACAGGTTGGGGAGCTCCTCTTTGGCTTGAGGGAGTATCGCCCAACCATTATTCTTTTTGTGGGGGGTTGTCCTTGGTCCCTACGGAGGTGGAGGGTTAAGAATCCCAACACAAGATGCCGGTACGCAGGAGGTAACAGCCAGTGAACGGCGCCTTTATTCTGAGGCTGAACAGCAATTGACTCCCTCCCTCGTAACTGCTCCCCCCTCCGTTGGGGGAGAGATGGGGGGGTAACATGCAGCCACCCCGCCTCTTCCCTTTCTCCCTCCCAGCGTTCATTTCATCCCTCTCTAAAAGTCCCCCTCCTCTCTGCAAAGCTCTTCTTCCCCCACAAAATTTCCTAAAGGCCAGGCAAGGCTAATCCCCTACGTCTGCAGGAGATGGAGCTGATATTGCGGGGGGAGGGGGAGGACCAGGGAGGCGCCACCTCTTTCCTCCCCACAACTGCTTACTGGGAAGCTGTGTCTATCTGGCAGTGGGGGAAATAAAGGTATGGGAAGACCCTGCGAACAGTCCCCCACCCAGGGCTCTTCTCACCAGCACAGTCCTCAGAGCTCGGTGGGACAGGTGCAGGGGCGTGGACAAAGACAAAGGGCCCTTCCTGAAGACAGGAGTTGCAGAGAGGGGCCGCGGGGCGCCTAGTCCAGCGGTGGCCCCAGGGGTGGGGAAGGCGGAGGGTCGGCAGCAGGCCCCAGAGCCTGAGCAGGGGGTCGGCCTCGGGGACGGGGCCTGGGTGAAGGGCAGGCCTGGGGTCCAGTCAGTCGTCTATACAGATCACCTCCCCGGCTCGGGGCTCCTTCCGATCCAGCCCGTCTGACACCAGCGCCCCCACCGCTTCCTTCTCCTTCTTCACCAGCACTGGAGGGCCGTTGGTGGCGGCTGTTTGCGAAGCGGGCAGGGAGAGGTGAACCCCGGCACTCCCAAGGTCGCATCCCATCTGTCAGGCTCCTGCCACATGGCTCTCCTGGGGAGGCCTGCACGGAGCCCTCCCTCCTGCTGAGGTCCCCCCTTGTGCCGCAGCACTGAGCGCGAGTTCCAGCTCTTACTGTACCATTCTGACGTCACCTTCACCCGCCCTTGAAGGACCCCGATGCAAGAGGCTTGGGTAGGAGCTAACCTAGCCACAAAACTACCAAAACTCTGGGCGAGGTTTTTGACAACGGGGATGAAGAGGGGTTAAGAAAGGGATGGGAAGACCAGAGCCCAGGTGGCCGGCAGGGAGGGAGCAGCAGGAGCAGAAACCACGGCTCACCTGTGATGAAGGACCCTGCAGGCATCTGGCTGTAATTGGCGCCTGCGGCGGCCAGGGCCCCTACGGGGGCGGCGCTGAAGGCCACCCCGTACCCCGGGGGTGTGGCGTAGGGACCCGGGGGGAAGGCCTGGAACAGAGAGGAGGCAGTCAGAGTCAGTCCAGGGTCCTGGAGAGCCAGGAAGCTGCAGGGGCAACCACGCAGGCAGGGAGACTCACTCGGGGGTGATGACTGCGTCTAGCAAGTTGTTTTTCCACACTGTTTAGGATTCTGATGGAGGTGTTTACATGTGTGCGTGAGGAGCACCCACAGGGAGAACTGGAGTTAGGGGCAAGAGGGTTACCGGTGTGGGGTGCGGCTCCGCGCCCTTGCTGGCCAGCCGGCTGAGGATGCTGCGCTCGGACATCTGAAGGCGGGCTGCGATGGGGGGTATTCTGGACAGCGTGGCTGGCAGGCGGGTCACGTCCGCCTTCATGTCGCTCAGCAACTCCTCCAGCTGGTTCAGAACTGGGGCCCGGGCCACGGAGAAAGAAGGGCAAGAGAAAGACAGGGAAAGAGAGAGGTGGAGACAGGAAAAGACAGGAGTCAGGTAGAGAGAGAGAGAGAGAGACAGACAGACAGACAGAGACAGAGAAAGGGGGCAGGGGTGTCAAAGAACCAGAGACCAAGAAAGTGACAGAAGTATATGGAAAAAGAAAAGCAACTCAGGGGAAGAGGAAAAGTGTTAGGAAAAGAGATAGAGATCAGGCCACCAGAGGACAGAGAGGGGGAGAAGGAAGAAAAGGGGAACGTGGAGAGGAGGGGGTTGGGGGACATTGGAAGACATGGGGCGGGGAGTTGTCAGAACATCCCGTACTGGAAGAGTGAGGTTTGGGGTGGGGGAGGGGGGGAGGAAACGGCAGGGGGCACGGGAGGCGGGGAAGTTGTGTCAAAGACTTAAGGAATCAAAGCTTTAATATGTCAGGGAAGAGGGAGGTTAGAGGATCAGTAAGTACAGATTCAAAGAATTACGAGGGTCACGGGGGCCAGGAGTCAGGCACTCCACCAGGCAGGATTAGATGGTTACAGGGCTCTGGGATGGAATCTATCATTAACGAGGTAGGAGGGTGTGGAAGGCAGGGTTGAGGGTCACAGGGAAGTTCCGTGGGGGCGGGGCAGAGGGTTGGGTGGGTGGTAGATTCTGCCTCGTAAGCCAGTGTGATCTGCAGGCTTGCAGCTGAGACTTTCCGTGGCATGCACACAGCCAAGGCTCCCAATGGGGCGGTCAGAGCAGGGTGGCAGGCGTGCAGCTCCACCGCCAGTGGCCAGTGAGGTCCCACTGTGTGGCGTGGGCAGGGACTCTCTGGGGTAGGGGTCCCTCTACTGGGCACTGATGTGAATGCTCTCAGGCATGGATGAGGCTCAAACCAAGCAAGTGCCAAGTGGACTAGGGTTGGGGGTTAGGGGTGGGTGGGGGGGGGGTGGTTCAGAGGGTAAAGGGTTCAGAGGGGTGGGGAGATTTTGAGGGGTGCGGGGTGAAGACTTACGCAGCGTTGTGGGCCCTCCCCCGCGCGGGGCCGCCGCGGCCCTTACCCTTGTGCAGGACGGCGTTGGCCGGCTTGTTCCCCGCCAGAGACTCCTTGGAGAGGTGCTGGTGGCTCTCGGCCAGGCACTCGGCCTCGGCGAAGCGGGCGTGGAGGGCCATGGCGGGGTGCGCCGGCTCCTGCGACAGGTTCAGGTAGGCCGCCCGCCGCAGCTGCTCCTCTATCACCAGCGCCTGCTCCAGGAGCTGAGGACACAGGGGTTGAGGCTGGGGGTGAACACGGGACTCTGCCAGCAGTGGGTGAGACAACGGAAGACCCCACAGCACTAGAGACCCACTTGGTCCTCACTGCAGGCCCAGGGCATCCCCCGCCCCGGCTCCACACTGACTGTGACCCCAGCATCAACCCTGATCCAGACCACAGCCCCAAACACAAAGCTCCGCCTTGGTCTCAGCCTCAGAGGTGTGCACCTTCCCAGGGCTCCACCAGACCTGGCCCACTCCCAGCCTGACCCGGGCCCTCCTGCACTCTGTTCCATTCCTCCCTCGTTCCCACCTTGAACCTCCGGGCCAGGAATTTGTTTTTCATCTCCAGAAAGTTCCCCTTATTGGCCTCAGTTTTAAATGGCTCATTGATAATGGCAAATTGAGCATCATTCTGGATGTCCTGCCACCGTGCGTAGCCATGGCTGCCAATGAAGGGGAGGGAACCGTCAAGGAATTTAACAGGGACACGCCTGCCTGCGAAAACCTCCTCCGTTGGGTCTGATCTCCCCAAAGTCTGGCACGAACGCCCCTGCTCTCAACGTGAACTCTGTCTTCTCCACGGCTCCCCTCTCCCTAAGAGGACCTTCCTCTCCCTGTACTTGTATCGAAGGATACAGGACGATCCCGGCCAGAAGCCAATAGTCGTGCCTTCGGTGCCAGATCTCGTTGAGTTTCCCGGAGGAAATAGCTGCCCGCTCCTCATTCTGCCACAGCGTATGGAGCTCTGAAGAGAAGACAGCAGACAGAACAGGCGTCGGGGGCCTGCAGACCACATCGCGTCCGACAGACAAGCACAGGTGGGAAGACTGCGACAGTGGGACACTAAGGGCGCCGTAGAGCAGGTAGAGGCTGGGTGAGGAATCAAGTTAGGAGCAGGATTCAAGTTCGGTTGAAGAGTGAGGGTGGGATTAGAGATGCAGTTGGGAGGTGACTGCAGGACGATGCAGAGCAGGGACCAGCGTCAGCACGCACCACCTTGCTGGCGTCACGTGAGCAGAAGGCTCAGGCACAATGAGAATCCCCCCCCTGCCCCCCGCGATGAGCAGCTCCCAGTGAGGCTGAGACGGGGCCAAGAGCTTCCTGTACCTGTGAAGCCACCGTCTGCGATATTGAACATGAACCGGGGCTTCTCTGCCTTCTCCTCGCGGCGCCCACTGGACCGTGGCTCATCCCGGGGCCCAGGTCGAAGCTCCCGGTCACCTTTCACATCTTCTGCTGCGACAGACAGGGCAGGGCTCACCCCGCAGGACGGTCTCCTCCCACGTCCCAGACTACCACCTGCACTGTACTGGCCGTTGGAACAGTGGCCCACCCAGGACCCAGGCATTTGCAACCCCAGACTCCACCTCCCAATTCCCTCCGGGACCCGGGTGTCCAGTCCTTCCACTCATTACCTCTCTTGCCCAAATCCCCCGTTTCCCTCTCCGGCCTCTCCCTGTGTTCCTGTCCATCCAACGGCTTCTCCTCCCCCCTTTCTCCTGGCGTTGACTCTGTGGCTGTGGGAGGGGGCAGGGGATAGGAAGGGAGGCCGTCACCCTCATCCCCTGGCCCTGAGACAGGGGATCCCCAGGTTCTAAGCCCCCATCATCCCTCAGGCCCAGCACTCACCTGACTTCTCTCTGTCCCCTCGGAACCCAGGTTCGGGCTCCATCTCTCCAGGCGCCCCTGGGATCTCATCCTCTAAGGGAATCCTCCTTGGCTCCATCCGCTCCCCAGGAGAGGGGGCGGGGCTGGGAGCCTCAGCCTAGAGGACAATGGAGTCAGGATGAGCTGGACGCTCCCAGGCTCCAGGCCTCCGGGACCCTTCAGGCCCTGTCCTCAGGGAAGCCAGGCAGCCACACACCTCTGTCTCCATCTTCTCCCCCAGTCTGCTGTTCTTCTCTGGCTTCTCCTCTTGGCTTTCAGCTTCATCTCTCTCAAGAGGCGTCCTTACGCCATCTCCTTTCTCGCTTGGAGCTGGAGTAGCTGCGGAGGGGAAGGCGGAGTGAGGAAGGCCCCGACCCCGACTCCTCACCCCGCCTTCTGTTTGCCCCGCCCTCCCGGCTCCTGGTTACCAGGCTTAGAGGTGCAGGGACTGTTGGTGGCAGAAGCCTCGGGAGTGGTAGGAGACGTTTTGGTCGGAGAGGAGGCTCGGGAGGAGCGCTTGGAGTCGGCGCTGGGATCAGGCATCAGCTCTGGCATTGACCAGCGCCCGTTGATGTGCTCGAACTCCTGCACCTGGCGGGTGGGCATCATGGGGCAGGGGTCAGCTCGAGGCACTGGACACATGGGAAGCTCTTAGCCCGTGTCTTGCCCTAGTGTGACTGCACAACCCAAGAATGGAAGACGGAGGAAAGACAGGGCCAAGGGGCCAGCTGACGCTTTGGGCGATGGGAAGACTGGTACCTTCTTCTTCACGAGAGACATGACTCCGATGCGGGTCAGCACCTGCTGGCGACTCAGTCCCTCCCGGGGGACTCCATCGGCGAAGGTCTCTGAGCCGTCTGCCCCGGGCTCACACAGATGGCGCATGAACAGGGACACATAGGCCCTAGGAGCATGGGGGTGGCAGGGGGTTAGGGAGCCTCAGAAGGGGTACAGGGCAGTGAGGGAGGCACAGGAATTACTGAACTCGGGTGCCCCCAGGGTTCCTCCCCTGGGCCTCTCCCCCTTGCCACTCCCAGCCCTCCAAATCCTAACTCTCCATTGTCCCCTTCCGCCCTCCCTGCACAACTCTTGGGCCTTGGTGCTTTGTTCCTGGGCCCCATCAGTCAGCTCTTCATCCGTTCCACCAGCTCCTCCTGCCAGGTGGCCGAGGCCAAGTAAGTGTGAGGCCAGGGGGGCAGCCAGGCGAGGCTCCTTACTTAAATGCCTCTCCAGGGGGCAGGTGCCCGGCCCCTTTCCTCTAGGCTCAGCTGAGGGGAGGTGGGGGAGGCTGAGCTCACCCCCCAGGAAACTGAGCCAGGACATGTCACACGGCAGGGAGGGTGGGATCAGTTGAGTAAGGTCACATCACGTGGTGGCCAAGAGGAAGACAGCAATGCCCAAGGCGCTTCCCCTTCTGTCCCGCTCAGCGCCGCGTCCCCGCACTCACTTGAACTCCTTCTCCGTCTTGCCCCTCAGGTCCCGCACCAGCCACTGCGTGGTGAAGGCATCCTGCGGCGGCATCCCCCAGCGCATCACAGCATTGAGGAAGGCCTTCCGCTGGCGCGTGTTGAACCCCAACACCTGAGGGTGAGGGCAAGGAGGCAGGTCTTGACCCGGGCCCCAGCCGCCAGTGCCCACAGCCCCTGACCGGCCTGGGCCCAGCTCTCACCTCAATGTTGCCCCCAACTCGAGCCAGCAGTGGAGGCAGTGGCTTGTCCTTTTCATTCCGGAGCTGCCTCTTCGACTGGCGGCGCCCTGAGGGCCGGGGTGACACAGGTTATTGAGCGCGTCCGCCAGCGTCAGCACCCACTCCCGCGACACACGGGACTCGGGGCGCCCTGGGTTATGTCTGAGGTACTTCTAATTTTCCTCCGAGCCCTTTCAGAACTACTAACCCAGTGAGTCTAAGAGAATCAAGTCTTATTAAAACATTAACAACTATTGGACACGGCAAGGAAGTAAAATGATGTAACCGTCCTAAGCCCGCAGGCCTTCACAATGGCGAGGTTATAGACACTTCTCTCTTCCTGCCCACCTGAAATCTTTAGTTTTTCTACCAAAAAACCATGAGGGAAGAGCTGAGGGAGAAAGCCAGGAAAACAGCCACCTTCAGGACGCTCGTCAAAGTCTTCGTCCTCCTCCTCTGATCCCACCGAGTACTCTGACTGGTTATCTGTGAGGGAAACGAGGGCTCCGCGGTCAGTGACGGCTTCCTGGGTAGGCCACGCTGGGGTCCCCTCCTCTCTGCCATCGCCCCCTTGGGGGTGCTAGGTCACTGCCTGCAGCCTGACCTCGCGGCCATATATCCTCAGTCTTGTGCACTCGCTGGGCATCTCTTGTACTGCACCCTGAGTCCTGCTGAACCTACTCGAAGCAATGACCCGTGGGCGTCCACAGGACTCCTCTGCAGCCCCCAGACCGTCTAAGTTGCCTGCAAGTCCACCTGGCCTCTGATGGTTCCTACTCACCCCTCCTGACTGCGTTCTCCAGAGCAGGGGAGGCCCCGCCTCCACGCCGCGCTCTCTCTCTAGGCAGCCCCAGCCTCCAGGCCCCTACCCTTCATGATCACGTCTTCCCTCCCCACTTCCTGCATCTGGGGTCCTCACCCTGGTCCTCCTGAGCAGCATCGTTGTAGTTGACCTGCTTGCGGACCCGCTTGCCCTTGCCGAGGTTGCGGGCCAGGTCCTCCTGCTGCTGCTCGTAGTGGTGCCGCAGCAGCTTCTCCCAGTAGTCGGGGTCCACGTTCTCCTCCTGCTTGATGATCTCTCGCTCGATCTCCTCGATCTGAAGGGCAGCACAGTGACTGCTGGGGCCTCCTCCTTCCCCATCCTTGTACCACTGCCTCCTGCAGCACCCCACCCCCGGGGCTCCTCCTCAGCTCTACAGACCTTTGCTGGACATGGCCATCTCCTGCGCCAGCCCTTGCTGCACTGCGCTCTGGGCCTCTCTGTCACTGCTAAGCCCCTTCCCTAACCCTCTGCGTCCCCCTGCACTGAGTCACAAGGTGCCCTTCTGTGCTCACCAGGACTCTGTGCTGAAGTCACTCTCTAAAGCCTCGTCCCATCTGTGAGACTACAAGTTGTTTCAGGGGCGAGCCTTTGCCATAGTGATAAAGATGCCACTGGAGGGGGGCAGCGCTGTGGCACAGTGGGTAAAGCCACCTCCTGCAGTTCCGGCATCCCATATGGGCACCGGTTCTAGTCCTGGCTGCTCCACTTCCTATCTAGCTCTCTGCTATGGCCTGAGTATGCAGCACCCACGTGGGAGACCTGTATGAAGCTCCTGGCTCCGGATTGGCTCAGTTCTGGCCGTTGCTCGCTCTCTCCCTTTCTGTAGCTCTGCCTTTCAAACAAATAAATCTTTTCTTTCTTTCTTTATTTTATTATTTATTTATTTATTTATTTATTTTTTGACAGGCAGAGTAGACAGTGAGAGAGAGAGACAGAGAGAAAGGGCTTCCTTTTTGCCGTTGGTTCACCCTCCAATGGCTTCTGCGGCCGGCACATCGCGCTGATCCGAAGCCAGGAGCCAGGTGCTTCTCCTGGTCTCTCATGCGGGTGCAGGGCCCAAGGACCTGGGCCATCCTCCACTGCCTTTCCGGGCCATAGCAGAGAGCTGGCCTGGAAGAGGGGCAACCGGGACAGAATCTGGCGCCCTGACCGGGACTAGAACCCGGTATGCTGGCGCCGCAAGGCGGAGGATTAGCCTGTTGAGCCACGGTGCCGGCCCAAACAAATAAATCTTAAAAAAAAAGAAAAAAAAAAAAAAAAGAGAGAGAGAGATGCCACTTGGGGACGCTCACATCACACATCAGAGTGCCTGGGACTGAGACCTGGCTCCTGCCAATGTGCACCCTGGGAGCAGCAAACAAAGGCTCAAGTGCCCGGGTCCCTGCCACCCACATGGGAGCCCCAGATTGAGTTCCAGGCTTCTGGCTTTGTAAAGCCCAGCCCAGCCCCAACTGTTGCGGCCACTTAGGAAGTAAACCAGCAGATTGCCTTTCAGAAAACTTTTTTTAAGTTGTTTAGGATCCACTCTGCTTTTCTGGGTGCTAGGTCAAGAGAGCAAATAAAAAAAACAAGAGCAAAGGGTCCTGCTTGAAGGCTCCCGCTTGGAGCTCCCCGAGACACCACATCATAGACAGCTTGGGACAGACAGCGTCCGGCCCCCACGCCCCTCACCTTGTCCTCTTCCCGCACGACGTACTGGGCCACCTTGAAGGAGCTAAGGTACTCGTTCATGTTCTGCACGTCGGTGTCCTCCGTGGCATCCTGGTTCCGGTCCAGCAGCCTGGCTATGGCCTCATTGTCATAGTGGATCACGCTGCTGTCCTCCTCCTTGTTCTCCCCTGGAGTCGGGAAACAGGACAGCGTTGGGGTTTCCCGCCAGGACCCCAGGCACAGCTCCCGGAAGGCCTGAGGAAAGCCCTCACTTCTGCCTCTTTCTCTGGGGAAGCCTGGAGGAGGTTCTCTCCCTGGGAGCCGATTCTGTGTTTGGTTTGGTTTGGTTTTTTAACCCTACAGGCAGGAGAAAGGCCAGCTCTCCTCCCAGGACCACCGGAAGCAGGCTTTTCTCCCTGCAACGGCGGCAGAGCCGTGTTCCTGCCAGGGGGCTGCAGGAGCGAGGGCCTCACGGGAGGGCAGGGGTCTGTGTTCACGGAGCTGCGGGAGAGGCTCTCACCCTCATTTTCGTCCTTGAACAGTTCCTCGGTGCCGAATTTGAGGATGTCGTCAAGCTCCTGCTTGGACATGGAGCCCGCCTTGGAGCCCAGCCCCGGCCGCACCACCAAGTGTGTCAGCATCATCTTCCTCTTGGCCACCTGCGTGATTCGCTCTTCCACCGACGCCCGAGTCACGAACCGGTAAATCATCACTTTGTTGGCCTGGCCGATGCGATGAGCCCGGCTGAAGGCCTGCAGTGGGAGAAGGCAGGGGCGGGCAGGGGGAGCAGAAGAGAGGCTGCTACACACTCAGGAAAGGAGGCTGGCGAGGAGGGTCTTCTCCATCCCAGGAGAGGTCTGTGTCTGACCCCAGAGCATGGCAACCCCCTCTGTGAACCCACGGCTGCTTGCTAAGCGGGGCACCGGGACGTGGGTTCCCACCTGGATGTCATTATGGGGGTTCCAGTCAGAATCAAAGATGATGACAGTGTCGGCAGTGGCCAGGTTGATGCCCAGGCCCCCGGCTCGAGTGGACAGCAGGAAGCAGAACTGCTGGGCCCCAGGAGCTGGAGGTGAGAATTAGAGGACTGAGTTTTTCTTGTACCCAGCGGTCCTGTCCATGTGCCGCAAGATGTTCCCTGACCACAGGCAACCATGGTCCCAACTGAAAATCCACGTGTCCCATGTGCCCCACACCAGCCCCCTCCCATCCCAGGGACTTGGCACAGGTTTCTGGGGTCTCCCATGCCCACCAGAGACCAAGGCATTTCCCTCTCACCATTGAACCGATCGATGGCCTCTTGCCTCAGGGCGCCGGTGATGCCACCGTCAATGCGCTCATACTTGTAGCCTTCGTAGTCTAAGAAGTCCTCCAGCAAGTCCAACATTTTGGTCATCTGGAGCAAGAAGAAAGGCGGGCGTGTGGAACACCGAGGCAGAGGGACGGGCCTGTCCTGAAGGGTCCCTTCATTCTGACCCCAGCCCTGTTTCAGCTCCCGCGGTGCGCCTCCCCCTAGCCACCCGTCATCCCACATTTCTGCCCCACTCTCCCTCTCAGACACAGGTTCTTCTCTGAGACCCGTGAGGAAATCTATGGGCCTTCTGAGAACTGCATAAAACTGTAATTTTGTGTGTGGTTTTCCGGAGAGGGGACCCATAACTTTCATTAGAGCTCCAAAGGCTCTGCGCCCTCCCACCCCTCCCCTCCATCTGCCGTTAAGAAACAGGGCCGTGGGGCTGGTGCCGTGGCATAGCAGGTAAAGCTGCCGCCTGCAATGCCAGCATCCCATGGGTGCCAGTTTGTGTCCTGGCTGCTCCGCTGCTGAATCCACTCCCTGCTAATGGCTTAGGAAAAGCAGCAGAAGATGGCCCAAGTGTTTGGGCCCCTGCACGCACACAGGAGGCCCAGATGAAGTTCCTGGCTCTTAGCTTTGGCGTGGCCCAGTCCTGACTGTTGCAGCCATCTGGGGAGTGAAGCAGCAGGTGGAGGATCTCCCTCTCTCTGTCTTTCCCTCTCTCTTTCAAATAAATAAATAAATTTTTTTTTTAAAGAAAAAACAGGGCCAGTTCCAGAGTGCTCCCCGGGGGCGTATGGCTCCTCCAGTCAGTGTAAAAGGAGCTGGACTACACCTTCCAAAGGGGAACAGAGGCCAGGAGTGAACTAGCTGCACCATAAACCCCTTGGGGCTTCCTTCGCATCCGTCCTCTGGCCGCAGGCGGGCGGTGAGGGACTCTCGCTGGTGCTGAGCGGCGTGAGGGCCCGAGGCCGGCTCACCTGCGAGAAGATGAGCACTCGGTGCCCCTGCTCCTTCAGCTTCCGCAGCATCTTCTGCAGCAGCATGAGCTTCCCGGACGACTTAATAAGCGCCCCACCCTCGTAAGCCCCACTGGGGAGTTTGGGGGACTCCTGAAAAGAGGGAGGAGGAGAGGATCGGCAAACACATCCCATGTTCTTAGCGGCCTAGAATGCCAGACACCCAAATCCAGCGTCACTTTTCAAACTCCTCTACTCAAGCACCCAGTCCCCGGCCCCCGCCCAGCTGCACCCCTGTGCCCACCGCCACCTGCATGCTGTCCGAGAACTGGGCGTTGCCCAGCCCCTGCTCTGTGGATTTACCATAGCAGCCACGGGAAAGAGGTACGGGTGGTTGCAGCACTTCTTAAGATCCATCATGATGTTGAGCAGCGACACTTGGTTCCCTCCGCCTCGTGAGTTCAAGGCCTCAAAATTTCGAGTGAGGATGTACTTGTAGTATTTCCTGAAGGCCGGGGAAAGGGCACAGAAGAGACACAGCAAGGGACGCAATCACCACACGGCACTCGGCCACCAGCTCCTGGACGGCTACCCCAAATCCCCAACCCCTCGCTCGAGTGGCCCGCCTGGCGGCTCACTTCTGCATGGGGCTCAGCTCCACTCGGACGATGAGCTCCGTCTTGGCCGGCATGTTCTTAAAGACATCCGCTTTAAGCCTCCGCAGCATGTGTGGCCCCAGCAAGTCATGCAGTTTCTTGATCTGGTCCTCTTTGGATATATCAGCAAATTCCTCCAGGAAGCCCTCCAAGTTGCTAACAGCCGGGAGAAAGCGAGATGAGTGAACAGGCCGTCAGGGCCTCTGCCCCCACCAGCTCCTCTCAGCGGTGCGGCCCCTCGCTGAGTCACTTACTTAAACCTCTCTGGGGTGAGGAAGTTCAGCAGATGGAAGAGCTCCTCCAGGTTGTTCTGCAGTGGGGTCCCCGTCAGCAGCAACTTATGATCTATTTTGTAGCCATTAAGGACCCTGAAAAACTAGAAGACAGGGCAAAACAAGGCAGGACAAAAGGTTTATCGGCTGACCCTCAGCACTGGTCATTCCCCCTCCAGCTCCCAAACCCCTCGGGATCAGGGGCCCCAATTCCCTAGCCTTCCCCCTCTTCCAACCTGGACCTCTCCCCCAAGGCTCCCCGGAGTCCCACCTCCCACCCTGGGGAAAAGGCCCAGAACTCTCTCTTCTGAGGGCCAGGGCAGTGGGTGCCCACTGCCCCAAGTTTTTCAGGGCCTGGACTCTCACTCACCTTGGACTGATTGTTCTTGAGTCGATGGGCCTCATCCACCACCAGACAGGCCCAACGGATGGAGCCAAGAGCTGCCTGATCGATGGTGATCAACTCGTATGATGTCAGGAGAACGTGGAACTTCACCTGTGCCTCCCTCTGCCAAGACAAGCATTGCCCACGTGCTGCTGCCACCCGACACAGCACACAACACCTCCAGCTCCCATGTTTTCACCAGACGCCCCAGCCTGACCGCGATTCCCAGAGGGAGTCAGCTAGTCCTGTCCATCAACTTCAACTCCGAGCAGGCACAGCTGACACAGCCCCCCGACTTCTACCACAGGGCCAGCAGTGACAGACCCACGCAACCCCCGGGAGCACAGGGAGCACGAGAGGCACAAGGATGGGGGGGTGGTGGTGAGCGGTGAACAAAGGAACTGGACTCATGACGGGGGCAGAGAGGGTCTTAGAGCATACGACCTTACCTTCATCTTAAAAGCTTTCTTGCCACCTTTTATAGCGTTGTCCTCAAAAGAGAACTCATTCTCACGAATGATGGCCCGGCTGTCCTTGTCGCCCGTGTATGTCACCACATAGAACTTGGGTGCCCACATCTGGAACTCCCGCTCCCAGTTAATGATGGTAGAAAGCGGGGCGCTCACCAGGAAGGGACCTTTAGTGTGGCCCTGGGAGTCAAGGGAAGGGGGCCCATCAGGTGTGTACTCCAGACCTCTGCCAACTGCCCCCCGCCACCCCCACCACCCCCTCCAGGCCTCAGCCCTGCCATCCTCCTCAGGGGCTAAAAGCCAGCACCTCCTTATAGAGGGAGTAGAGAAAGACGATGGTTTGTATGGTCTTGCCCAGCCCCATCTCATCAGCCAGAATGGTGTCGGTGCCCTGGGCCCACGAGAAGCGCAGCCAGTTCAGCCCTTCCAGCTGATACATGTGCAGCGTGCCGCCGGTGGCCGTGATAAACCGTGGCTGGGTCTCATATTTCACGGTAGGCTGTAGAGGCAAGAAGCAAGCTCAGGGGCGCACTCGGCAGCTCCTCGGGTTGTGGTGCCCCTCCCCACTCCTGGCACTGACGGCCAGCTGGATCATAGCTCCCTCTGCCATCTCCCAAGTTTAACAACTGCCCCCCTCCCGGTCCCCCTTAACATAACGCCCAGGAGCGTCGCGGAGCCGGTAGGCTGGTGACAGAGCCACACGCAGCTGCTGTCTCTGGCGGCTCTCTCACTCTTCTGCCAAAATTCTTAGCCACTCTTGGGGCTGGGCTGGACGCTGAGGGGAGAGCTACCATTCCAAGAGGCCCTTGAACCTCTGGGAAGTGCTGTCGGTCACCCCAGGGAAATCATTCATCAGGACTCCGGGAGAAGGGCCAACCGAGAGGAGGGGCTTACGTCGTTGGTAGGAGAACTGGGAGGCCCGTCGCCCTGCAGCTCCTTCTTCTTCTTTTTATATTTGCGGGGCTGGGCGGGGTCCTCACCCATAATGAGTTCTCTGGGAAAGGAGCGGGTCTGAGCCAGGCCTGGTCCTCGGGATCCCCTTCTCTTTCCTGAGCCCATTCCCGACCCACATCCCACCGCCTGGAACCCACTCCTCCTCACACTTGTTTCTCCCAGGTTCTTCACCCTCGCTCCTTTGGAGCCAGTGGAGCCAACCACCCCGGTCCTGAGCATCCTCTTATCCATCGCTCAGGCCACAGCTTCTGCCTGTTCCTACTCTGCCTCGTCGCCAACCTCACCCTTCGACTGTGTCTGCCCTACATGCTAGCTTCACGCTCTGCCCACTGCGTCTTCACTGTACGCCGGAGGCTTAGCTTCCAGGCTCCCATCCTCGGCCTCCCTCCAATCCACAGCCCGCCTCTCACCGGTGTCTCCAGTAGCTTTGCTTGTGGTCCTCATATTCAGGGATGTTCATCTCGTCTTCCTCCCACGTGGACTGGTCATAGGGCAAATCCCTCCATTTCACGAGATAGTGGTAATTCCCTTTTTTATCCACACTGTAGGGCAGAAGGCCAAGGAGACAGAAGCAGTGTGGATCACAAATAGAAGTCCTGACGGACAAAGTTATCAGCAAACGTGCACACAACTTGTCACCTGCGCAGGCCACTGGCAGGGAGGCTGGAATGGCTGAGGTGCCATCTTCCCCCCTCTCAGCTATCACAGGGCATCCCTGGGGATCCCTCGATGTCACCTGTTGGTCCAGCCTCTAAGTAGTCACTGAACGTCTCTCTACTATGTGCCAGACACTGCTCTGGGCACCGGAGATTCATCCATGATCAGAAAAATGACCTGATTTCTTCACAGAGCTCTCATTCTGCCGGGAGGGCAGTAGTCAGATTCACATACATATGTACAGATATTGCATAATGTTAGGCAGGAACAAGTACTTAGAAGAAATACTTGGGGCACTGATCTGACCTCTCATCTTGCTTGCATGTCCCCACCGCCAACTCACGCATCCTGTCTTTTTTTTTAAAAAAAAGATTTATTTATTTGAAAGTCAGAGTTGTGGAGAGGCAGAGACAGAGAGAGAGAGAGGTCTTCCATCCACTGGTTCATTTCCCAAATGGCCGCAACGGCTGGCACTGGGCTGATCCAAAGCCAGGAGCCAGGAGCTTCTTCCAGGTCTCCCACATGGTTGCAGAGCCCAAGGACCTGGGCCATCTTCCACTGCTTTCCCAGGCCATAGCAGAGAGTTGGATCGGAAGTGGAGCAGCTGGGACTTAAACTGGCGCCCCTATGGATTCCAGCATTACAAGCGGTGGCTTTAACCGCTACACCACAGTGCGGGCCCCACACATCATGTCTTATGCTGCCGGAGATCAGAGGCAACAAAGACAAAGGAAGCGGTCAGTGGTGTGGTGCAAAGCATTAAGTGGCAGCCTGGGACACAAGTATCCCATACAGAGCACCAGTTAAGAGCCTTGACTGCTGTTTTCAACCCAGCTCCCTGCTAATGTGCCTGGGATGGAGTTCCATGCTCCTGGCTTTAGCCTGGCTCAGCCTCGGCCATTGTGGCCATGTAAGGAGTGAAACAGTAGATGGAAGATCCCTCTCTTTCCTTCAGTTGCTCTGCCTTTCAAATAAATAAATAAATAAATTAAAAAAAAAAAAAAAAAGACAAAAGAGGCAGCACTCGGCTGGACTTTCCTCCCGGTTTCTTTTATCCCCAGAAGGGCTGCAGCTCCAGCGGGAGCTATCAAGGTTTCCATTGATGACTTGGTTTAATCAGCAAATAGGAGCATGGGGCCTTCCTTGCAGTCAGAAGTGTCAAAGGAGCCGGCGCTGCAGCTCACTAGGCTAATCCTCCGCCTTGCGGCGCTGGCACACCAAGTTCTAGTCCCAATCGGGGCGCCAGATTCTGTCCCGGTTGCCCCTCTTCCAGGCCAGCTCTCTGCTGTGGCCAGGGAGTGCAGTGGAGGATGGCCCAAGTGCTTGGGCCCTGCACCCCATGGGAGACCAGGAGAAGCACCTGGCTCCTGTCATCGGATCAGCGCGGTGCACCAGCCGCAGCGCACTGGCCGTGGTGGCCATTGGAGGGTGAACCAATGGCAAAATGGCAGAGACCTTTCTCTCTGTCTCTCTCTCTCTCACTGTCCACTCTGCCTGTCAAAAAAAAAAAAAAAAAAAAAAAGAAGTGTCAAAGGCCTTCCCTGGACCAAGGAGTCACCTGTGGTTAATGATCCGGTGCACAGTCATCCACTCGGGCTTGATGCCGAAGCGATAGTACTTCTCCTCCATCTCGGCATAGTGTGGGTCTTTCACCTTGCGTTTGTCACTCTTCCCATCATCCTCACCAGAGCCGTAGTCTAGGGGCGGGGGCTCGTCCATGTCATTCTTCCGCTGATAGTTCCGGTACATGACCAAGTGGAAGATCTCCAGCTGATGGGTCGGAGAGAAAGGGCGAAGAGGTGGTCCCCACATCCAGAGAGAAAGAGGCCACAGAGGCCAGCGGGAACGGGATGGGGAAGGGGAGCCATGAGAGAAGCAGGAGAGCAGATGCGGTGCACCGTTCAGAACAGCCAGAAGACAGGACTTGCTGGGTGTGCCATGAGCAAAAACAAGCAGGAAATGGGGTTCCTGAGACTGGGGATACTGACAGGATGTGGAAAAAGGTAGACAAGGGAGGAGAGGAAGGTAAGGAAGACTGTCATATCTAAGGGAAGAAAGCTCCCAGAGACAGGACTGCGGACCAAGAGCAAGCAGACTCAAGGAGTGGGTCGGCTGCGAAGGCCACAGGCCTAAAAGGAGCCCAGAGAACAGACGGCTACGAGAGATGAGAATGGCAGCAGATAGAGGTCTCAGGAGAGGGGGAGAGGGTAGCCCCATGTACCTGCAGCTCCTTGGCCCAGGAGCAGTGCCAGTAGGACAGTCCCACCCACTTGACAAAGAACTCTCGCTCCGATCTGCCTTGAAGAGGACGAGGGGGTGGGACGTCTGGGTTCCCATCTGCCTGTTGGGGGGCAGCAGGCACTGCCACAGGTGGCTCCCCCCATCGCCAATGGAGGATCTTCTGTACACGACCCTTTAGCACGGGGCACTTTGGATGTACACAAACAAGGAGGGAGAAACAAAGAGGAAAAAAAAACAGCCTGTCATTAGGATAGGGGACAGAGAAAGGAAGAGATGGACATCTGGGCCTCAGGGTTAGGCAAGGGGTCAGGGCTGACCATAAACATCAAGACGTGGCTGCACTCACTGTGCATCGGGGACAGAGCCATTCGCCATTGGGGATGTCGGGCAGGGGAGGGTTGAGACAGTGGATGTGGTAGGAGGAGATGCACGCGTCACAGCACAGGAGCTCCCCGCCGTCCTTGCACACGCGGCAGTACTCCATGTGGTCGTCCTCCTCCTCCTTCTCGCCTTCCTCCTCCCCCTCCTCCTCGTATTCTTCCTCTTCCTCCTTGGCCTCCCACTGGACCCCCTCCTTCTCCTGGGGAGGGGGGCGAGGACAGACACAGAGGTGGACAGAAGAAAGGAGATAAACAGTGAGATGGCAGGGCTGCAAGACAGCAGCAGGGACAGGACACCCGAATCCTAGAGGTGCAGGGCGGCCTGGAGGGCAGCTGAGGACCAGGACTCCCCAGCTTCCCAAACACGCCAATTCCAGGGGTAGAGATGTGGGCAAGGTTCAAACTAGGATCCCGACACAGAAACATCTGTTTGTGAGAAGCCCAGGCACCTGGGTGTGAGAAGGGGAGGAGTGAGGCTGAGGAGGAGGAGACAGTGGGTTTCTGAGGGCTCCAAGTACTCACACAGTGGGGGCAGCTCCATTTGCCCTCAGGAGCCCGGTCCAGCTCAGGATCAAGGCAGACGAGGTGGTAGGCACGAGGGCAGGTGTCGCACAGAATAATTTCCCCACCCTGCTGGCACACCTCACAGTAATCCTGGTGATCCGTCTCGTAGCCATCAACCTCCTCCTCCCCGGCCACTGCAGGACAGCCCAGGACTGTCATGTACCCCAGTGGAGGCAAAGGGGACAGAGAGAAAGACGGGGAGGGAGGGAGGGAGGGAGGGACAGGTTGAATACAAAAGTCAAAATTGGAAATAAAGAGAGCAAAGAAAGAGGAAGGCTGACTGGCAGCGTGCACCCAGCCAACACCCCTTACCCTTCTTCTTCTTCCGTCCTGGCCGCCCTCTCTTTAGCTTCTTGGTGCGGACAGGGCCGTCAGGCCGGCCTGAGGCACTATGGACACTGCCACTGTCCAGGTCTGACTCCTCAGCCTCGGGTTCAAGGCCCTCATCACTCTGAAAAACATACTGCCCATAGCCCCGTGGCCGTCAGTGAGGCGGCCCTCGCTGCACCCGCCCCCCCCACCCCGCCCCGCCAGGCCTCTGGCTCCTGCTTCCTCACAGGCCCTGGGCGTTCAGCAGACAGGGGGGCCACTCACCGAGCCCCCCTTCTTCCTCTTGCCACCCAGCAGCCCTAGCTTGATTTTGAGTGGTGCCATCTTCTTTCCCCGAAGCTTCTTGCGTCCATCAGGCACTCGGGGGCTCTTACTCCGCCTCTTGTGCCCTGGACCTGGATGAGGTGCGGAGATGAGGGGAGAAAACACAGGTAATGACGTACCCTGGGACAACAGAGGTCACGGGGCCTCTGGACTCCTCTGTGAGCTACGGTTTCACTAAGATCCCCTTCCTGGAAAGTATCTCCCCTCCCCAGGGAAGGCATGGGCTGTTTGGAGGGTGGGATATAGCTGCGGCAAGAAGAGGCCCCCTACCTTTGCCCTCTTTGGTTTTGGCTCTTCGGATGGGTGGGGGCTGGATATCAACAGCAGGGGGTGGTGGAAGGGTGGGGGGTCCGGAAGGTGCTATGGGGGTAGCCGATGAGACAGCAGCTGACACCTGCTCAGCTACGGCTGCTGCCGCCGCTGCCGCCGCCGCCGCCACAGCAGCTGCTGACCCCTTGAAGGGGTTATTGGCGCTGAACTCTCTCCACTTGGCCCCAAGGATGGTCATCATCTTCGACATTGGGATCTTAGGATTCTTCTTAGCGATCAGGGGCCTGTAAATACAACAGCAGAAACTCGGACCATCACAGATGGTCTGGGAAAACTGCCATCTCCCCAAGTCCGTCAAGTCTACATCCACGCTCGGATTCCTGCGTGCTGAGAACACGTCCCGTTAAGAAAAACATCGATTTGAAAAATAAATAAATAAAAAAGTTTCAAAAGGAGCAAGCTTCAACAAGTACAAGAAATGAAACAAAAAAGAGTAACGTCTGCTTTTGCACACCATTTTACAGTTCATAAAACCCTTTCACACACGTCACGGTCCTATCTCATCTCACACTGACAGCGCGAGTTGCTATGCGCTTTGCATTTTACTAACACGTTCCAGAGGCCCTGAAGAAGGGTTCTCATGGGACGCAGTGTGAAAGAGCTGGGCCAGGCCGGTTCTGCTAGGACCTTCTGAGGCCCTGGCGCTGACAACAGCACTGGTCTTGGCACTGACACAGGTGGGACAGCATCCCTCAAGACGGCAGTGGGCTCTGAACACGCCCAAGGAGCCAGGCACTGCCTGTACTGGGCTTTCCAGTCGTTCAATATTCACCAAATCCGTACCGATTCCAATGAGGCATGTGCTGTTACTGTACAGATAAGGAACCTGCAGATCAAAGAAGTTGAACCACTTGCCCAAGATGATGCCACATCCTGAACCTGAGCGGCTGCAACCAGGGCACTGAACTGCTATGTTCAAGTGCCTCCTCCCCAAAACATCCTCACTGTCTTCCCTCTGCTCTGAGAGCCACCTGAGGTCCCACTGCCAGCAGGGCATCTTCCACCATGACCTGACCCTAAGGAAGGGGCGGAGAACTGGATGACCGAGTAGAGAAAATGCAAGAACGCGGATGGTCTCCTGTGTGTCCAGTCCAAGGAGGAGTCATGGAAGAGAAGATGGATCTGTCAGAGCAGCGGAGGCCCACTCCACCCTACCCTCACCGGACACTGCTGCTGAACAGCTCGCCAGCCAAGCACTGGGATCTGCTCTCGCCCACCCCACCCCTCAGTGAAGGCTTCTTAACTGGGATCCCGGGATCCTTGCGAGGCCGGGGGTTCCTTGGAACTATACGCGGGGATTTTGTGCGCATGTGCCGTGCATTTCTCTGGAGGGCGGCTTCCTAGCCTTCAACGGCTCCTAGAAGGGGACAGGGCCTCCCTAGGCTGTCTAGGCTCTCCCAGTCTTGCCGCACCTCATGAACTGGCTGAAGGCTTTGTAGTTGGTGAGCGTGTGGTAATCCTCCTCGGAGAACACGTGCTCCACGTCCTCCAGGCCCCACGTGAGCAGCAGGGTCGCTGAGGACTTCTGCTCCACCTGCTGGAGAGACAGGCTTCAGTGAGGCCCGGGCATGCCTTCCCACTCACCCACCAGCTCTCCCGGGCTCCCCCTCTGCTGGCTGCCCCTCACCACAGCGCCCGGGGCGTCCCCCCTCTGCTCAGGCCTGCCTTCTCACCCTTGCTCCCTAATCTCACTCACCTTCTGCCCCCCGTCGCCTTCCCCTTTTTTCCTCCGTTTCGTCTTCTTCTCCTTTTTTTCCCGATGCTTCCGTCTTCGTTTCCGACCCGGTCCGGTCCCATATTCACTGCCCCCACTCTCTGACTTCTCCCGGTACTCATCTCGCTCGGAGCCAAACTCCTCCTCACTGTCCTGAGGAAGAAAAAGAGAAACAACATGTCTTCCTCTTTACCGTCGCCAGGAGCCGTTCTCGGCACGTAACAAATCTGCTATCTCTCAGTGCATCGACATGACAGTCCTGTGACAAAGCAACCAAGTCATTTTTATTCACTTTTTTTTAACAGATGAAGACACTGAGGCACAGTGACCTCGATAAACTGCCCAGGAAGACAGAGGACTGCTGGGCTCTGAACTCAGTCTTCTTGCAGAACCTGTGCTTTCCACGGCTTCTCTTTGTTGCTAAGGTGCGTCACGTGGATGCTCTTCACTAGGCTGGAGAGAGGTCGGGGCCCCAGGGCTGTGAGGCACCGGCCAATGGGGCCTGGCGGGGAGGGGGGGGTCAGGCCTCTGACTCCAGGACAATCCCTCCACTCCCACCCAAATAGGACCAGAGAAAATGTGTGTCCCTGGGACTGAGTCTCCTGCGTCTTGCCAGAGAGGCAGGAATTCTTGACACTTACAAGCTTTTTGCGTTTTCGGGGTTTCCCCGGCTTATTCTCCTTCTGCTTCTTGGGTCCTCGCTTTCTCTTCTTCACACCCAGTGCTGAAGGCAGCAGTCGAATGTCATCCTTATCTTTGGAGCAAAGAGCAGCACAGCACCTAAGCCTCTAGGCCCTCAGCCTCCGATGCCCCTGGACCCACGGCCCCTTCCCCATCTCCTCGGTTCCCACTCTCTAGGAACATGGGCCTTCAAGCCTCCAAACCTTGCCTCCCTTCACTGGATGCAAACAAAGTGTTTCCAGTACTCTGGGATGCTCTGGTTCTGAATGGGAGGTCAGGGGTCAGAAGGAAATCGCAGCCAAGCCACTCCCTTCTCTCCCCTCCTACTAACAAGGGACCAGGCTTTAGGCCATGGGCTCTGACTGTGGCAGGTCCTTTCAGTCGCCGCCAGGGCTCCTCCTGCCTTCCCCCTCACTTCGCCAGCTGGCATCCTGCCCAGGAACTGGGGAAGCCATGCCCAGCTGCTGGCCTGGCCTGACCCCAGCACTTGGAGTGGGGAGACACAAGCTGGCAGCTCCCTAAGCCAGATGCTGAGAAGGGAGAGCCAAAGGTGGACACCTGGGTTCTCACACTAACACCCTGGGGCCCTGACAGTCGCTTTTGCCAAAAGGGAGGCCTCTATTTACATTTCTCCGGTTAATCACCAGGCATCCCGTCACCCTTACACGGTCCTGGAGGAAAGGAAATCCTCAGCTGGTCATTTTCACTTCTTGCCCACAGGATGGTAAGTGTCCGCCTCCTTCGTCACAGCTTAACCCCGCAGGGGAAAGTCTTCACAGCTCCCGAAAGGCTCCTCCCCTCCCCGCTAGCCTGGAACCTGCCTTCAACCTGCCCATATTCCTAACCCCTCTGAGAGCTCAGGAGTTGTGCCTCTGCCCCCTGGACTCAGCTCACCTCCGCATCTCACCTCAGACATCCTAACCTGCCCACATATATGCAGTATGGGGGTCCCACACAGGTGCAGGCACAGACGCACCCAGCGTGTGCTTTCCTAAACGCACACGTGCACGCACTCACAAACACACCTCAGCTGCACACATCCAGTGGGAGGTCTGTACCTGTGTGGAAAGGCCCCTGGCTGTCTCCCCAGATGGTTCTGTCAGAGGGCCTGGGGCAGGTTCCTCTCTGATGTGCGCCCACCCTCCCCCCATTCCTTGTGACCCCTGCCAGTCTGCAGAGGCTCGGGGGCCAGCTGCTCAGTGCAGACTAAGCCTGGACGCCACACTGACGTGGGACCTGTCTGCCTCCCGCCCCCACTAAGCACTAGACTAACCAGCCAGACCTGTCTTGTTTGGGCAGAGCAGCTGATGTGGAAGGGAAAGCCTGGGCCTGACCCATCCCCTCGCTCTAGGACACACAATCTTTCCTCCGTCCACAGCCAAAGGAACACTGCCACGATTAATACACGGGAGGCCGCAGTTTCCATTGCCTCAGCATCCCGACATACCTCCTTCCTTCAGTGCTACCTTTCTTCCTAACTCCAGAACCCTGCATCCTCTGGTGCAGGGAGAACTCTGTGTGTGTGTGTGGGGGGGGGGGAGGTGCACCTGTCCAAAGCCCCCGTGGGAAAATGCCTGTAGTAGAATGTCAGGGAGCCGCTCCCCCTAACCCCAGGGCCTGGGGCTAACAGGGACTGCTGGGGCAGTGGCAAGGGCAGGCCAACTGGCTAAGGATCAGGGAAGTGGCCTCCGTCACCCCAGCCTGGCGGTGGGGGAGGGGGCGGGGAACACAAGCCCCAGGACCGCACAGCCTGTGAACTCCACTGGTCACCCCAGCAGGAGGTTCCCGAACTTGGGCAGACGTCGGTGGCGGCGAGACGCAAAGGAGAAGGGCGAGGAGAGCAAGGGAGGGTAATAAAGCAAATCTAAGTCCCAACCTCTGTCTCAGCAGCCACTCAATGCTGGCCTGGAGCCCAGACTCTCCCACATCCCGGCTCGGATCTCGGGAAGGCGGGGAGAGAGGAGGGCGGGCGCGGAAGGGAGGCGGAGCCTGGCGGCCGAGGAAGCGGGAGGAGTCTCGGCCGAAGCCTCGCCTCCCGCCCGCCCCTCTCTCCTAATCTCACCATCAATCTCTCACACATATATTTATTTTTTCTCAAATTCCCCTCCCTCCCCCACAACGAACCACCATAATAGGTCTGCTGCACATGCGTACTGCTTGTAGGGGGTGGGTTTGTATTTTCAGACCTTTTGCAAAGAAACTACCAGAATTTTCCGCACCACCCACAATCATTCCCCACCCCCACACCCCCAAGGAATCACGTCTATATATTATGTTATATTATTTCTCTAGACTTGCCAGAAGGGGGAGGGAGAAGAAATGAGTTTTGGGCTTCCTGCTCCCTTCCCCCACCAACACGAGTGCTATTATTTTAAACGTTTAACAATGTAAGGAGACTGGAGAGAGGGGGAAGGGATAAAATTGGTCTTGGGTAAGAATGTAAAACAAAATGGTGAGAATCAAGGCAGTAGGAATGAAAAACAATGGAAACCTCGGCTCTGTACGAATTCAGGTTCTAGAGAGGGACGAGGGGGGGCAGCCAGAACGAATTTCTTTGGAGGAGGCTTATTTTCCCCGCACTAAGGTAGACAGCAATAATTGAGCAAGCTAAAAATATTTCCCCAAAGTTTTACCTCGGAAAGTCATTGGAGGGGGTCTATCTGGGTCATTCGTTTGACTTGGGAGGGCAGGAAAGGAGAGAAAATCGCCCTGGGCACCCGAGGCGAGGGGGTTTCATTTCAGATATGAAATTTTTGAAGCGTCTGCCGGTCGTTCGTCTATTCAGAAACCAAAGAGGGGAAGGGGAGGGAGGACTGACACAAAGACCCAGCTCAACCTCGGGTTCCTTCAGGCTTCCCCCCCTCACACATGCGGATGCAGGACTGAAAAAACGCAAATCCCCCAGATTCCGAGTGGGGGATACAGATCGGTGAGAGCTGCCAACCGCCGAACGGGACCTGCCCCGCGTTCTCGCCCCCTTTTTAGCACCCCTGCTGCAGGCAGCCCTCTCCCCACTTTCTTTATTCCCGTTCTCAGCGCGGAAGCAGCGGGCTCTCCGGGATAACTTTTTGCAAAACTTTCCCCTCTTCAGACCAGGCTCCCCCGGACGGGGGTCTCTATCCAATTTCCCTCAGAAACACTTTACTTTCTCCCCCACGGGGCCCCACAGGGCAAAGCACCTCACACTCCCTCAAAAGTTGTCTCAATTACACAGGAACACTTGCCACCTAAGCCACACCAATCAATATGACAGCTTTACAAAGATCATGAAGTCTGGTGCATTTGTGCTGCGTGGCTGCCGGAGGCCTGGGGCTGGGCTGTCCCGTCTCATTCCCTAAGCGGGCCCCGGCCACCGAGATGCTCAGCGAGCCTAAAGCCTAGAAGTCACTCCCCAGGCAGGGTGGTCCCTGTCCGGTCACTGGTCACTGCGAGGCGCTTACGGCACAGCGGCGCTCTGTCCTCTCCTCTCCACCCCTGCAGGGTGCCCGGTGACTTGTCACCCCGGGGAGGGGTGCCAGGGATGGTCAAGCTGCAGCACAGCTGGGTGGGCAGTCCCCCACCCCCCACCCCCAGCGTGGTCAGGGTGTAGGTGGTTTGAGCGGAGTGAGTGACAGTGAATGGCAGCCACGTGAGCGTCACAGCTGGGCAGTTCGGCCACCCCAGACAGACAGGGTCATGGGGGGGGGACTCCCCTGCACTTGACACAAAAGAGCCCAGAGCAGAGCTGAAGTGGGTGGAGCTGGGGGCACCTGGGTCCCCAGACACTCTCCTCTCGCTCCCTATCTTAAGGGACTCTGCTCTCCCTATCCCGGGGTTGGAGGGGCCGGCTCAAGTCTTACTCCAGGAAGTGGTCTGCGCCGAAGTGTGGCAGTAGTCCTCAGCCGCCCGCAAACATTCACGCGACCCCTCCCCGCGTGTCACCGCACGCCCCGGAGTTGGCGGGCACCGAAGAAGTCCCCGCAGGTGGAGGTGGGGTTCCAAAGGACACCGTCCCCCCGCTCTGCCCGTCCCAATCCTGGCCAGAGGGGCCGGAGCAGCCGTCTGCTCCACACACGGAAACCCCACTCTCCCTCAGTCCAAACCCACCGGGGCCGGGACCCGAGGGGGAGCTCCCGCGGCCGCCCCTCCCCCACGCGCCCCTCCCCCACGCCGCCGTCCGGCCACCAGGGTCTCCGCGGTCCTTCGCTTGGCCAGGGAGGGGGCCCTGGCTTCGCCTCGGCCGTTTCCTGCCTACCCCCTCCCCGCCGAGAGTAAAAAAAAAAAAATCTCCTCCTCCTCCTCCCCCGAAAGCCGCGACCGAGTGGCCCGGTCCGCGCGCGCAGCTCGCGCCCAGCGCTCTCCAGCCCGGGCGGCGGCGGCGGCGGCGGCGGCGGCGGGGGAGGGGTGCGGCGGGGGAGGGGAGGAGGCCTGGCCCCGCGGCCGCCGCCGCCGCCCGCCCGGACCGCCCGGACCGCCGCGGGCCGCCGGGCCCGAGACGGCGCCCCGCGCCCCGGATTCGCCTCGGCTCGGCCGCGCGGTGGGTGCCTCGCCCCCGCCTGGCTCCGCGCGCCCGCGTCTCCCACTCGGGCTGGGGGCGGGGGGGAGTTGGGGCGGCCGCTTACCTGGCGGCGGGGGCGGCGGCGGCGGCGGCGGGGGCAGCGGCGGCGGCGGCGGCGGCGGCGGGAAGAGGTGGCAGCCGGGGGGGTTGTGGCGGTCGCGGCCCCGGTCGTGGCCCGGCCCGCGCCCGAGCACTCCCTCGTCGTCGTCCTCCTCATCGTCCTCGTCGGCCGCCTCCACCTCCTCCTCCTCCTCGTCGCCCTCTTCTTCCTCCTCTTCTTCCTCCTCCGACACCACCATCTCCTCCTCCTCCTCCTCCTCGTCCCTCAGAGGGGAAGCCATCCTGTGGCTCTGGCCCCCCCACCACCCCCCCACCCACCGCCCGCCCGCCTCCCCCACCGCTACCACCACCACCTCCTCCTCCTCCTCCTCCTCCTCCTCCTCCTCCTCCTCCTCCTCCTCCTCCTCCTCGGCGGCAGCGTCCTCCTCCTCCTCCTCACCGCCTCCCCCAGCCCCCCAAACCCCCGGGCCGCCCCCCTCCAAAACCCCCACCCTCGGGGCGGCCGTCTGAGGAGGGGGGCCAAACCACCCCTCAAAATTTTCTTGGAAAAAATTGAGAGACTTTTAACCCTCTTTCTTTCCTCCCAAGAGAACAAGAAAGGGGAATTAAAAAAAAATTGTGTATGTGTGTGTATATGTGTGTATATATATATGTATATATATAAAAGTTTTCGACTTTTCTCTACCCCCCTCTCCGTTGCTTTAAATATATTTAAATTCTGAGGGGGGCGCTCAGAAATATTTCACAGAGCTGAGGCACTAAGATGGCCGCCTTGAAATTATTTTTAAAACAACCCCCCCTCCAGCACCGCCACCCCCTCCATAAAGAAAGAGAGGGGGGGAAATCCCCTTTTAAACAAAATGGCTGGCTTAATATTTCATGTTTCACCCCCCCATTCTCCTCTCTGTTGTACCCCCATCTCCAAGCTTCTACCCAGAAACCCACAAATTTCCCCCTTTTTTCATAACTGATTAGTGAACAGATTAATAGAGATATTTTCCTTGTGTACTGAAGTGTGTGTGTGTGTGTGTGTGTTGGGGGGGCATGAAGGATTTCTGCATAAAACAAAAATGGCTGCTGTGACTGACTCCCCCCCTTATAAAAAATATTTGAGGGGGGGCATTAATCAGTACTCATGCTCAGTCTGACATCAGCATAAATTGTTAAAGGTTAACTAGTTAGATACTAGTACAACTAGATTTAATTTTCTTTTCTTTACTAGTCTCTTCCTCCCCACCTCCCCTCTCTAAAGAAAAGCTTTTTTTTTTTTTTTTGAATACTTCAGAAGGGAGTGGTTTGATGTGAAGGGTTTTTTTTTCCCCTTCAGGCATTGAAAAGGAAAAAGATGAAATATATGTTTACATATAACTCTGTTTCTACATACCTCATTGAAGTCAAAACGCATTTAATTGTGTACGTATCTTTTAAACTAGAAGCGGTACAGGATTTTTTCTCCTTTCTTTTAAAAAAAGTGACAAAAATCCTAGTGACTTTTGGGGGAGAGAGATGAATAGATATGATGATTGAGTTTTTTCAAAGGAGTCCATGTTTGATTCTCCCCTTTGCCCAGCCTTTTTGGTGATTTGTAATTGTTGTAAATTTCATCGTCACTGTTTCCCCCTTTTCCTCGCCCTTCCCTCCCCCCATTGCTCAGTTGTAAAATTCATCTGACTTGAGAAATTAATTTGGGGAAAATGGAACGAATTTTTACAATAAAGGGGAAAGAGTCAAGTCTGAAGATTGTGAAATGATTTTCTGTTCTCTCCCATTTCAGCGCGTTTCCCTTCCTGCATGATCTCCACCACTGATAAAGTAGAAGCAGCAGGTACGGTGGAAGAGAAAAGTGACTGGGACTGAGAGAAAGAAAGAGGTAGGGGTCACACATAGTCGAACTTCCTGACCACCCCAGTGTTTATCTTAAAGTGGTACCAGGGAGCACATGGACAGCTGGAAAAAGAGTCCAGAAGTTGCTGGAAGAGCCCAGAGAGGTCCAGACATAAAATAGACCTTGCCCATGGAGCAAAGGAGGGAGGGCCGGGCCCTCCGTCCTCCGCGTTTTCCTTCCTGTCCCCCTTCCCTCACTCCCCCTGTCCTCGGGTTCTTTTGGTCTCACTTTGCCCCTTCTGTTGCTTCCCATCCCAAGCCAGCCGAGGGAGTTGTTTCTGCCTGCGTCGATCCTCTCCGTGTCCAGTGGAAGTGCTAGCCACCCAGCTCCCGCAGGGCTCCACAGCACCCTACGAGGGAGGGGCAGGTGGGCCGCGGTCAGAAGGTGTCTCAGAAGGTGTCGTGACAAAGAGGGCCACACTGACCGTTGTGTATCGGGCTAAAACGTGCTCTGGTGGTGTTCTGCTGACGCGCTCACTGGCTCGGTTCTTGTCTTTATGTTTTGTAAGCTGGCCTTCGGGGTACTCTTGCCCCTGCTCCTGTGTCATTCCTGTGCTGAGTCGGACTCCTCTTCCTCTCCCATTCGACTTCGCTCTCCTGTTCTTTTTGGCAGTCTGCTCTAGTCCTTCTGAGTCTCCCCCTCCCTCTCCAGAGGGGCGTGCGTGTGTGTGTGTGTGTGTGTGTCTGCTTCTCACTGAGACTTTTTTCATCCCTTTGATTCTCAGGCTTTATCACCTCCAAGTGACGTTCCCTCTCTGTCTTCTGTTTACTTCTGTCTTCCGGTCTCTGGCTGCGTGTGGCTCTTCCTCGTGTGCGCCCGACTCCCCCTCTTCCTGGCCCCCTCTGTGTGTATCTGTGGATCACACTGTGTCTGGGAAGAGAGCCTCCACGGGGCCGTGGGCCACGTTGTGCAGCCTCTGGGCCCTCCCTGCCTGCCACGTGTGCTGTGATCTGCAGGTGTGGGCAGCCAAAGGGGGCTGTGTGCATCCCTGTACAAACCTTCATCGTTTTCTCTCTTGAATGTGCTTTGCCTATGGGTTTACTTACTTGCTGGGTTCTCCCTCTCCTTGTCCGTCTCGCCCTCTACCTGTCTTACCTCTCTCCTGCCTGCTCCCCCTTTCTCCATGCTGACCCCTCGTTTCTGCCCGCCTGCCTGTCTGCCTGCTCCGCCCTGACTGGCTGGCGGCCTCTCCCTCTCCCTGGTTGTCTGTCTGCTTCTCTGGCTGTTTGCCCACCACTCTCTCTCTAGCCATCTGTCTCCTTGCCTGCCTGTCTCCATCACTTCTTTAGCCTGCATCTCTTGGTTTATCTACCTTCCAGGCCCTACGATGGCTCCTCAACTTGGTTTGCTCTTATTTTGCCCTTCTACTTGTTCCTCCTCTTACTCATGCCCACGTTCATCATTTTTCCTTGGCTGTCACTTGGTCTGTCTTCTGGCCTGTCTGCCCCCTGCTTGCTTGTGACTATCTATCCCATGGTTTAATGCTTCTGTCTTTTTAGTCTTCCTATTGATCTGCTTTTCCCCCTTTGCTTCCCCTCTGCCAACTTCCCCTCCTTAGGGATGATCTCGCTCTCCCCCAAACCTCGTAGGTGACCCCCTCGCCCCACAGGCTTCCCTGCCTTCCTGCCACACCCTGCCCTGCCCTCTCGGCCGCTGGCCTCCACCGTGGTTGTCGTGGTTGTCGTCTTTTCGCTCTGTCTCTGGGATGGCTGAGGAAGCCGCCGTGCAGTGTTTCCGCTGCTCCCCCAGTCTCTCGCTGTCTTCCTGCCTTTTTGCTGTCTATCTGCTTGGCAGACTCTTGCTGTCCACATCTGTTTGCTTCTCTTTCTTGTCCCCATTCCTGCCCCCAGTCATTTTAAATTGGTAGTAGATACCCATGGTATACAATTTTTAAGGTACAAAAAGTACACAGGGAAAAGTAAGCCCGATCCTAAGCCTCCTCCCCACGCTCAGTGCCTCTCCCCAGAGACAGCCGCAGTTTACTTTTCTTGGATACCGCTCCAGAGAAGTCTATGCATATCCAAGTCTACTTGGGTTTTGCTGGGCTCCTTCCTACTTCTCTCCCAGTTCTGCAGGAGGTTCCTTCTTCTGTCAGCCTGTCAGTGCTACTTCCTAACTGTGCTGGGTTTGCCACCTCTCGCCTCTTGTCTTTTTGATTCTCCTTTATGGCGCTTGTCTGTTGATCGAGTGGTTGCATGCTTTTATTATCATACCTTGAGAGTGCTTCGGAAGGGCTCACTCTCTCCTAATCTCCTTTTCTACTCGGCATAGTAAGCTGCCTTGATGACAGCTCACCCTTGTTGGTCTCTTCATCCCAGAAATATTAATTAAGAAAAGACCTGAAAGCACCGGCAGTGCGGGAGAAACACCAAGTTGATACAGGCATAGATAATGAGTATGGAAAGACTGTCCGCAGCCCTGTGCTCACACAGAGGAGCCGCAAGCCCAGGCTGCTTTTCCCACTTGGTCTGTTTGAATTCTTTAAAGGCACCTGCTCCTCCATCCTTTTAGGCTGTTGACATAGGGCTGCCCAAGAAGTTTGTCCTTCTAGTCTAAAAAATCTGGCTCCTTATTGCAACATTTCTGCCTTCCCACCCTTCCTCTGGCTCTTCTGAGCCACCTTAGAGACATTGTAACTCCTTGGAGAATGCAAAGAGCCCCTAGCCAGGTCTCTGAGAAAGGTGATGACAGAACTTCTACACCACGCACTGTTTTCATTTCTGCTTTTCTGCTGCTTTATTCCTGAAGTTAACTGTTTCAGCCTCTCCGTCGGTGCCTTTCCCTCTCTCACTTCTCTTTTCTTGGGCCTGTCTTGGTCTCCATTCTAGCCTTCGTTCTGATTGGCCGCCGCCCCTCTCTCCTGTCTGATTGGCCTGTATCCCTCCATCACCCCATCTGTCTGCTGGATCCTCTCTGCCTGCTTGCACTAGTGATGTGATAGCACTCTATAAATTATAAAGCACTGTTACATACAACACTGTGATCACTTTGTCTTCCTCCTTACTCGATTGTTTTCTTCCTTCTCTCTCTCCTTTCTGTCCACTCATCTGCACTCCTGTTGGTGATCTTGCCTGCCTCTCTGTCAGTCACGCTCCTTTTTCTCCCCGCTGGCCTGTCTATTTTTCTGCAAGCTGCTTCTAGCTCAGTTCTGTGTCTGTGCTTCTGTGTTTTCAGGTTTCTCTATATTTCTTTTACCTGTCTGTTCTGTCCTGAGGCCTTTTATCTGCACCCGTGTGTCTCAGTGTCTCCAGCTGCTTCTCTTTCTGCTTCAGTTTCAACATGGGCATCACTCTCTGCTGCTTTCTGTACTTCAAAAAATTAAAAGATGAAAATCCCTTATGACTAATTGGTAAAAGAGAATATTTTTGTTTCTAATGAGAAGGCCACAAAGGTGGGGGATAAGGAACTTTAGACTGCTGTCAGATGCAAATCAGAAATTAGGTAGACCCACCTCACCAAGAAAAAGACCTAGAGAAAACATTGCAGGGGACTCCCAAGCCAATAATTACACGATTTATTTGAAGCAAAAGCAAGAAACTTACCTAAAGTAATAGTTCCTCTTTTGGATCACAGAAAGTTATAAACATTTTCCCCATAATATATATATATGCAAAATATCATGTTTGCTTTTCATGGTGTTATAAATATTCTAAAGACTGTGACTCCAGGTTAAAACTCTGGTGTTGGGGGCCAATGAGAGTAACACAACTAGACACGTCCTAATGCAACAAGCAGATCAGATGACTGAAAACACACTTTGCAATCTATGATTCTCCAACCAGAGAGATGTTAGATTCCTAGTTGTCTTTTTTTTTTTTTTTTTTTTTTTTTTTTTTGACAGGCAGAGTTAGATAATGAGAGAGAGAGAGACAGAGAGAAAGGTCTTCCTTCCATTGGTTCTCCCCCCAAATGGTCGCTAAGTGTGGCGCACTGTGCCGATCCGAAGCCAGGAGCCAGGCGCTTCCTCCTGGTCTCCCATGCGGGTGCAGACCCAAGCACTTGTGCCATCCTCCACTGCCTTCCCGGACCACAGCAGAGAGCTGGACTGGAAGAGGAGCAACTGGGACAGAATCCGGCGCCCCAACTGGGACTAGAACCCGGGGTGCTGGTGCCGCAGGCGGAGGATTAGCCTAGTGAGCCGCAGTGCTGGCCCTTAGTTGTCTTCTGAAAGGTATATAAATGCTGAGGATATTCTAGATCTCATCATAGAATTTTAGAGATCATCTAAATCAATGATTCCCAAATGGCTAAGGTTGCCACCTCTCCTTTCTGGAAAAGTCTGTCCTTTATCCTGAGGTTATATATTTCTTACATAGAATAAGTAGATAATTTACATACTATGAGTATGTATGCTTACATTTTATATTATTATATAGTACATATTAATATGTATTAAATGCATATATAATACAAACACTCCTATGTTTATAATGTTAACAATATCCATTCTAAAAATCAGATAGATGTGTATGGAATATATTTGTCC
This sequence comes from Lepus europaeus, assembly GCF_033115175.1. Lineage (NCBI taxonomy): Eukaryota > Metazoa > Chordata > Mammalia > Lagomorpha > Leporidae > Lepus > Lepus europaeus. Next base: position 51,906,466 of record NC_084844.1, on the reverse strand, counting down.
ATTTATGGACATATATAGAGAGATCTGTTCATGAATAGATTTGAGAGAGAGAGCAAGAAAATTACTTCTTATACTTACTATATTTGAAAACTCCTTTGAAAAATCTTCAATATACATGTACCTCTTTTATAATTTTTTTAAGATTTATTTATTTGAGAGGCAGTCAGAGTAGGAGTGACAGAGAGAGATTTCCTCCATCACTATTTCACTTCCCAAATGACTGCAACAGCCAGAGCTGGACTGATCTGAAGCCAGGAACTATGAGCCGGGTGCTTCCCTTTGGGTCGCCCACATGGGTGGCAGGAGCCCAAGCATTTGGGCCATCCTCCACTGCTCTCCCAGGCGCATTAGCAAGGAGCTGGATCAGAAGTGGAGCAGCTGGGACTTGAACTGGTATCCACATGGGATGCTGGTGCCGCAGGACCCACTATGCCACAGCGCCAGCCCCATCTCTTTTGTAATTACAAAACATTTTTAATATCTTAAGAAATAATAGTGATGAAGGTATAGGTTTGGGTATTGTTTTTCTAATGTCCTTATTAAGCACAGTGAAAAATCAACAATCTCATGTTGATCATTAACATTTCTTTTTAAATTTTATTGGCTGTTGAAATCTAAAAGTCTGGGGTTTATCCTTTAATCTAACTGTCTCTTCCTTTCACGAAGGAGGAAGTTTCAGACATATATAAATTTGCAGTAGTAAGGAATAGCTAAATAAACTACACAGAAATAAGAAAAATGAGTTGCATCCACGTGTATAGACATGGTAAGATTCTTTACCATATAGTTGAATGGAAAGCAAGCTGCTAAGCAATATACACATTATGGTATTTTTAGTTTATGTTTAAACAAACTAAAAATGTGCTTTTTTTACAAATTAATTTATATGTATCTAAATGTCTTTAAAAATTCTTGAGGTGTACATACCAACCAGTAAAAGAAAGAATGCTTTGGCAAAGAATCACTAGGGGGCATTTGGTTTCATTGTTCACTTTGAATCTTCACAGTGATGAAGTATTTATTTATTATTTGTGTAAACAGATTGAAGTGGTCTCACTGATCACATTAGCAAAGGGAGCCAAGGGGGGTACAAAGTAGTACGATTTCTCTACAGAAATCCTTCCTCACCCATCTCTAGCTCTGGCAGGAGAACATGGCAGCCGAGTGAGTGAGTGGATGTGATGTGGTAGAGCCGGGAGCGCTCGGGAGGCTCCGCCGTGAAGACCGAAATGAAGAGAAAAAGGAGTGCATATCCTGATATTACGGAAAAAAATATGGTAAATTTTGAGAGAACCCAGAAAGACTAGTAGTTACCCATGGGAAGAGGAACTTATTTTTACATCGTGCATCTTTAAAAGCCAGCAGAAAAATTTTTAGTGATCAAGAGGCGAAACAGAAGACCAGGTGGAGGGAGGGGGTGTGTCTGAGATCAGGCTTGAGCACACAGAAAAGTTAATTAGGGGCTGACGCTGTGACATAGTAAGCTAAGCTTCCGCCTGTGGCACCAGCATCCCATATGGGTGCTGGTTCAAGTCCCGGCTGCTCCTCTTCCAATCCAGCTCTCTGCCGTGGCCTGCTTGGGCCCCTGCACCCACACGGGAGACCCGGAAGAAGCTCCTGGCTCCTGGCTTCAGATGGGCCCAGTTCTAGCCATTGCAGCCATTTGAGGGGAGTGAACCAGTGGATGGAAGACCTTTCATTCTATCTCTCCCTCTCTTCTGTTTGTAGCTCTACTTTTCAAAATAAATAAGTAAAATTTTTTAAAAAGTTAATAATATGATGATTGTAAAATCCAAGCATTCAGAGAAGAGAGATCTTGGGGAGGGGGAACATCAGTGGAGAGCTGCCATATGTAGTTGTATTTAAAGTTAGCCCCAAAAGATAAACAGGATTTATATAGCAGAGGAGGGAGGAAGGCAGTCTAAGTAAGAAAGGACTTAGGGTGGCAGGGCCTGTGCATGCCAGCATTGTAGCATAGCAGGTTGAGCTGTGGATTGCAACACTGCCATCCCATTACCAGAGCACCAGTTCAAGTCCTGGCTGTTCCACTTCTGGAAATGGCCCATGTACCTGCTTGCTCCCCTGGCATCTGTGTGTCAGACCAGGACAGAGTTCCTGGTTCTTGGCTCCTGGCTTCAGCCTGGCCCAGAATTGACTGTTGTGGCTATCTGGGGAGTGGACCAGCAGATAGAAGATCTCTTTCTCTCTGACACTCTTTCAAATAAATAAGTGAATCTTTAAACAACAACAGAAGTATTTGGGGGCAGGTAGTTAAGACACCTGTGTCCAGTGTGAGCAGCCCCAGCCCCAGCCCCTCCTTCCAGCCTCCTGCCAGGCAGGCAGTTGTGACTGACTTCCTGCATGGGAGACTTACTTGAGTTCACAGCTCCTGACTGTGGCCTGCCCATTTCGAGCATCTGAGGAGTGACCGAGTGAATGGGAGGCTTGCTTTCTCTGCCTCTTAAATAAATAAAAAACTAAATTTTGGGGAAAAATAAAATCTTTTTAAAAAATTAAATACATGGTTACCATTTGGCCTAACAATTTCAACACTAGGTATATACCCAAGATAATTGAAACATTTGTGCACAAACAAACTTGCACACAAATCTTCATAAGAGCATTATTTATAATAGCCAAAAATGGAGACAAAAATTATAAACAATCCAAATGTCCAGACGTGTGAACAAAATACGGTATATCCACACAATGCAATATCATTCAGCCGTTAAGAGGAATGAAGCACTGATATATATGACAATCTGGATGAACTCTAAACATTTTGTTAAGTGAAAGAAGCTAGAACAAGAGGCTACAGGTCATGTGATTCCATTTATATAAAACATCCAGGATAGATAAGTTCATAGAGATAGGAGTAGATTATTGATTGCTGGGTTTGAGGGGAGGAAAGAATGGAGAGTGATGCAATGAATATGGAGTTTTCTTTGAGAGATGGGAAAATGTTCTGGAATTCAGGGTAATTGTGATAGATACACAGCCTTTTTTTTTTTTTTGACAGGCAGAGTGGACAGTAGAGGGAGACAGAGAGAAAGGTCTTCCTTTTTGCCGTTGGTTCACCCTCCAATGGCCGCCGCGGTAGGTGCGCTGCGGCCGACGTACCACGCTGTTCCGATGGCAGGAGCCAGGTGCTTCTCCTGGTCTCCCATGGGGTGCAGGGCCCAAGCACTTGGGTCATCCTCCACTGCACTCCCTGGGCACAGCAGAGAGCTGGCCTGGAAGAGGGGCAACCGGGACAGGATCGGTGCCTGGACCGGGACTAGAACCCGGTGTGCCGGCGCCGCAAGGCAGAGGATTAGCCTACTGAGCCACGGCGCCGGCCTAGATACACAGCCTTGTGAATATATTAAAAACTCCTAAACAGTACACTGAAAACAGTACATATCATGGTACATCTGTTAAAACATATATAATCTGAGAAAAGTATTTTATTTTGCAGTTGGTTACCTTTAAAGCCAACTTCGGTGAGGTATAAGGTAGTAATTAAGAGAGACCGGCCGGTGCCGCAGCTCACTAGGCTAATCCTCCGCCTGCGACGCTGGCATCCCGGGTTCTAGTCCCAGTTGGGGTACCAGATTCTGTCCCGGTTGCTCCTCTTCCAGTCCAGCTCTCTGCTGTGGTCCGGGAAGGCAGTGGAGGATGGCACAAGTGCTTGGGTCCTGCACCTGCATGGGAGACCAGGAGGAAGCGCCTGGCTCCTGGCTTTGGATAGGCACAGCACCACCCTTAGCAACCATTTGTGGGGGTGAACCAATGGAAGGAAGACCTTTCTGTCTCTCTCTCTCACTGTCTAACTCTGCCTGTCAAAGAAATAAAAAATTGTGAGAAACCATTAAGATATTATTTATGGAGGTTTTTAATTTAAAATTTTATCTATTACTGAGAACTGATGGCTTAAAAGAATATAACCTATATCAACCACAAAGCATAATATTAAAATAAACATTTATCAGTGTGGCTTATTCAATATGATATTAGTAATGTCTTTAAAACCTCATGTGGCCTCACGTGGCCATATCTTTCCACCTTACTCTCCTGTCCCATCCCCTGTATCCTGAACTTGTGCTTATTATTTCCTGTCTTTCCTTTGACATTAGTTCCCTTCCCACTTGTAACTCCTTAATTTTCCACAGTTTCAGACACATACAAAAGTTTGCCATAGGAGCTGGTGTTGTGGTGTACTGGCCCTGAGCTAGTGCCTTTGCTTTCCATCAAATAAGGGATACATTAATACGAAGAGGAAGATTTAAGCCCCAAATTTTTGTCTTTGCCTTCTACTATTTTTTTAACCTTTTTTAAAAATATTTATTTATTTGAAAGACAGAGTTACAGGGAGAAGTAGAGACAGAGAGAGGTCTTCCATCACTGATTCGCCCAGATGGCTGCAGTGGCCAGAGCTGAGATGATCCGAAGCCAGGGACCAGGGGCTTCCTCCAGGTCTCCCACCGTAGGTGCGGGGGCCAAAGCACTTGAGCCATCCTCCACTAGTTTCCCAGACACATCAGCAGGGAGCTGGATTGGAAGCGGAGCAACTGGGACTTGAACCGGCACCTTTATGGGATGCTGACTGCAGGTTGGGGCTGAACCTGCTGTGCCACAGCGCTGGCCCCCTGCTAGTTTGCTCTGCCTTGAATGACCATTTTGATGAACACTGGATAGCTGTATACAACATGGCAGAACCAAACTCCTTTCTTCTCCCGTTTGCAATTTCTTAATACAGGTTGAACATCCCTAATCTGAAAATCCAAAATCTAAAATGCTTCAAAATCTGAAACTTGTTTAATACTGACAGGATAGCACAAGTGGAAAATTCCACAGCTTACCCACGAGATAGGTTGCAGTCAGAACTCAAGCGCACTAGAAATATTGTGTAAAATTGCCTTCAAGCTGTTAAGTGTAAGGTGTAAATGAAACATGAATTTCAGGTTGGACTTAGGTCTTATCCCCAAGATATAATATTTTGTATATGCAAATATTCCAGAATAAAAAAATCCAAAATTTGCAGCGCTGCAGCGGTCGCAGTGCCTTCCTGTGCTGCGCGCGAAGCCCCTGTTGTCTCAGCAGAATCGCCTGGCCAGCGGCCTCACTGCCCAGGCGGACTTCCTGCTTCCCCTCCTCTTGCTCTCAGGCCCTTTCACCCTCCAGCTCTCAGCGCAGGAAAATCACTTTCATTTCAAACTAAATCAGCCATAATGAGGAAATTAAAATCAACTAATTTTTAAAAGATGCTATATTCCAAAATTGTATAACTCCTAAAATGTATTTCAGAGACAATATTGAAGTTACCCTCTCTCTCCATTAGAGAAAGTTTAAATCAGAGGTAACACCTGGACTCCAAGGTCAGCCACTTACTGTTCTTTTGGGCTTTTTTTTTTTTTTTTTTAAGATTTATTTATTTGTTTGAAAGTCAGAGTTACAGAAAGGCAGAGACAGAGAGAGAGATTTTCCATCCGCTGGTTCACTCCCCAAATGGCTGCAACTGCTGGAGCTGGGCTAATCCCAAGCCAAGAGCCAGGAGCTTCTTCTGGGACTCCCACAAGGGTGCGGGGGTCCAAGCACTTAGGCCATCTTGTACTACTTTCCCAGGCCATGGCAGGGAGCTGGATTGGAAGTGGAGCAGCCGGGACTTGAACCAGTGTCCATATGGGATGCTGGCACTGTAGGCAATGGCTTTACCTGCTATGCCACAGTGGTGTCCCTGGTTTTTTGTTTGGTTGTTTTTTTTTTTTTTTGCCAGGCAGAGTGGATCAGCATCACGCTGATCTGAAGCCAGGAGCCAGGTGCTTCTCCTGGTCTCCCATGCGGGTGCAGGGCCCAAGGACTTGGGCCATCCTCCACTGCACACCCTGGCCACAGCAGAGAGCTGGCCTGGAAGAGGGGCAACCAGGATAGAATCCGGCACCCCGACCGGGACTAGAACCCGGTGTGCCGGCACCTCAAGGCGGAGGATTAGCCTGTTAAGCCACGGCGCCGGCCTGTTTGGTTGTTTTAAGATTTAAGCCGGCGCTACGGCTCACTAGGCTAATCCTCCGCCTTGCGGCGCCGGCACACCAGGTTCTAGTCCCGGTCAGGGCGCCGGATTCTATCCCGGTTGCCCCTCTTCCAGGCCAGCTCTCTGCTGTGGCCAGGGTGTGCAGTGGAGGATGGCCCAAGTGCTTGGGCCCTGCACCCCATGGGAGACCAGGAGAAGCACCTGGCTCCTGCCATCAGATCAGCGTGGTGCACCGGCTGCAGCGCGCCAGCCGCGGCGGCCATTGGAAGATGAACCAACAGCAAAGGAAGACCTTTCTCTCTGTCTCTCTCACTATCTACTCTGCCTGTCAAAAAAAAAAAAAAAAAGATTTATTTTTATTTGAAAGGTAGGGTGACAGAGGGAGAGACAGAGATCCTCTATCCTTTGGTTCGTTCCCCAAATGCCTTCCAACAGCTAGAGCTGGACCAGGCTGGCCAGGAGCCAGAAACTCCATGCAGGCCTCCCACGTGGGTAGCAGGGACCCAGGTGTTTGGGCCATCACCTGTTACCTTCCTGAGTGTGTTAGCAGGAAGCTGAATCAGAAGCAGAGGAGCTGGGACTTAAACCTGCACTCCAATACACGATGGGCGTTCCAAGCAGCAGTTTAACCCGCCACGCCCCAGTGTCTGCCCCAACATACTGACTTTTGATTCTCGGGGGTCAGCTCCCTCATCCATAAGCCAGGGGTATTAATGTCCACCTCACAGGGTTGTGGTGAGGATGAAGTGACCTAACTTATGTAAAGCACTGGCTATAAGGCGGCGTTGGGGAAGATGTTTGGTGTAGCAGATATCCTATACCAGAGTGCCTGGATCAATACCTGGCTCTGGCTCCTGGCTCCGGCCTCCTGCTCCTGCACATCCTGGGAGCGGCAATGATGCCACAGGTGATTAGGTTCTTTAACCCACACGGGAGACCTAGAGTGAGTTCCTGGCTCTACCAGTTTTGTTCAGTCCCTCCAATTGCAGGCATTTGGGAAGTGGATGGAAGAGTCTCTGTCTCTCCCCTCCCCTCTGTCTTCCTCTTCTCTCTCTATTTCTCTCACCTTTTTAATAAATAAATAATGTTTAAAAAGAAGACACTTGCTAACTGGAAGCTGTCACTCTAAACAATCTGTTTACTATTAGCCATTAATTACTTCCAAGAGATTCACTTAAGATGGTTGCCAGGTGAGAGTATTCATGACCCGAGTTAGGAATTGCACCTTAAACTGAAGGGGCAGAGGGCTGGCTCCAGTTCGTCTCGTTCCCAATAGCTGGCCCCACTTTCTTACTTTGCCTCACTTCATAGTAACTCAGCTCTGATGTGATAGGAAACCACATTTTACTCGACTCAGAAAACTCCTCATTGAGGTACAAACACTACTGGGTTGGGAACTGAGTATTAGTCACAGATACGGTCTGTGACTGTTCTAGTTGTGACAGATGTTACCTGCATGCTGAGTAACGCCACATCTCTGGGTATCCCGAGAGAAGCATTGCTTACTAAATAAGGAGTGGCTAGCACAAGAAACGGGAAAGTAAACGGAAATTGTTGACTACCTCTCTAAGGACCCTATACAGGGCTTGGCATTTTCCCAGACCTTCTCATGTAGTGTCAGCAACACTGTGAGAGGCTTCTGTCTGGGTGACTGGGTCCTGCATGATGCCTGTTGTCCTTCCCGTCAGCTTCTATTACCCCTATTTATGGTTGACAAAATGAAATCCAAAGGAAGGTAAGTATTCTGTCTGTGCATGTAACAGAGCCAGAGCACTCCTTCCTTCTGCCCCGGACTCTTTCCTAAGAATATCCATGCATACCTGTCCAGCTGCAGGCTGCCTCCTGTTTGCTAGATCCATGGACACCCAAGTCCAGACTTACTTCACCGCTGTGTGACCCTTCACAGTGGCACCACTCCCTTCTATCTCTTCCTTTGGCTTCCGTGGCACCATTCTGCTGGGGCTGTCTTGCCTCTATAGCTCTTCCCCCCCCCACCCAAAGATTGATTGATTTGAGAGGCAGAGTTACAGACTGAGCTAGTGAGAGACAGAGAGATATCTTCCATCTGCTGTTCACTCCCCAAATGGCCTCAATGGCCGAAGCTAGGCCACAGGAGCCAGGAGCCTCCTCTGGGTCTCCCACATGGATGCAGGGGCCCAAGCACTCGGGCCATCTTCCACTGCTTTCCCAGGCCACAGCAGAGAGCTGGATCGGAAGCCAAGCAGCCGGGACTCAAACCGGTGCCCGTATGGGATGCTGGCGCCGCAGGCAGCGGCCCAACCTACTACCCCACAGCGCCAGCCCCCAGCTCTTCCTCTTGACCCCCCCCCCTTCCTTTGGGTGTTGTTCCTCCCAAGCCCTGTGCTTGGATCACATTTCGCGGGTGACCTCATCCATGATGTTGGCTACAGTTACTGTCTGCCAATGATTCCCGCACCTTTGGCTGCAGCCCAGCGCCGCCTTCAGGATCTAGTGCCCTGTGTCCAGTACGATCTGGACATGTCTATCTGCATGCCCCCCAGTTACCTCACGCAGCCCAGAGTCCTCTTCCAGCAGCCCCCTTTCCCACCAGTGGACTCCCCATCCTCCCAGACACCCAGGCCTGTCACCTTGACCCCACCCTGTCCTGCAGACCCCTTCCCAATCAATGACCGAGCAACTTCGGTCCATCGTCTCTGCTCTCCAGTGCCACTAACCCGGTTCCGCCCGCCTTCATTTCCCCCAGACTGCTGCAGTGGTGTCCCTGGTCTTTGTCTGCACATGATCTCTCCGTTGCAGTCCCTTGACACCACAGTCAGGCGTCACCTCTTTAAGATCTTCACTTGATCATGCCCTCCCTGTGAATCCTTAACCCTGAACTGTACACTTGAAAAGGATGCATTTTTATGGTATATGAAGTATTTCTCAGTTTAAAAAATAAAATGATAGCTTGACCTGGTTTACAAAGCCTCCAATGGCCGGGTCTCGCTTCTGCATCTCTGTTGCCCTGTGGCCCCTCCCAGCCTCAGCATCCACGCTGCTCATCCTTCTTAGCTCTCCACTTGTCTGAGGTTAGCATGAGCCGCTTATTCTCTCCTCCACTCTCACCCTCTCCGTCCTCTTCACTTGGCTGACTTCTCCTTGTCCTTCACGGCTCCCCAGAAAGCCGCCTTGAGTTCCCTCTGACCGAGTTAGGTTCCGATGTGTGTTCCTGAGGCATTCGAACTTGGCCACATTGTATTCCTCCGTTCCACAGGGACTTACTGAGCAGCTGTTCTGGGCAGGTGCTGAGCATTGTTGGTAAGGAAAATGGGTGGTCCCTGTCCTCGTAGAGCTCAGAGCTTGAAGGAGGGAGATGGATATTAAGCAGTAAGTTTACTAAATAATTATGGCATTTCACAGTGGATGTGACAAGACTTGACATAATTGGAGGGGGCAGAAAAGACTTCCCCAAGGAGGTGACATTTGAGCAACTTTCAGGAGCAGGAGTTGGCCACATGAAGCGTGGAGGGTGAGACAGTTAGCAAGAAGGCTCTGACAGGAGCCGGGCTGGGGGCCTGAGAAACTTAGGGGCCAAAGTGAGAGAGAGAGAGAGAGCCTGAGAGCCAGATCACGCAGGACCCTGGATCTTGGGAAGAGTTTCCTACTTTGTCTTAAGAAGTAGAAAGTCTTTGAAGACATTAAAGGTGGAACTTTTTTTTTTCTTTGACAGGCAGAGTTAGACAGTGAGAGAGAGACAGAGAGAAAGGTCTTCCTTCCATTGGTTCACTCCCCAAATGGCCGCCACGGCCGGCACTGCACAGATCTGAAGCCAGGAGCCAGGTGCTTCCTCCTGGTCTCCCACGCAGTCGCAGGGGCCCAAGCACTTGGGCCATCCTCCACTGCCTTCCCGGGCCACAGCAGAGAGCTGGACTGGAAGAGGAGCAACTGGGACAGAATCCGGCGCCCATATGGGATGCCGGTGCCACAGGTGAAGGATTAACCAAGTGAGCCATGGCACCAGCCCCAAAGGTGGAACTTTGAAAGCTCTCCCTGGATTCATGATAAGATGGGACAAACTTCTCTGAACCTCCAACTAAGCTGTAAGCTGTTTGAGGGCAGAAATTGTGTCTTACTATTGTATCCAGAGTCCACCATTGTGTTATGCGTTGAGAGGAGTAAGTGATTGAATGCAGTAAATGCAGGTAATATAGGTCATCACTGTGACCATCAGAGACAAGCCTCTGACCGTCCCGCCAGCACTCTCTCATGATTGTCTTTACAGAGCTTCAGTGTGTGAGTGCGTGCTCACTGACATACAGTCTTATGGTCCTAATGATGGGGACACATCCTGAGAAATGTATCATTCGGCGACTCCAGCATTGTGAGAACATCATAGAGTGCACTACATGAGCCGGGATGGCCAGTGTCATAGGTGTGTAATCTTAGGGGACCACAGTCGTGCGTGCAGATCTGTTGTTGACCGAAAGGTTCTCGGACACAGAACTGTAGGTATTTAGTATAACTGTCTGAAATGATCTTCTCTCCTTGTTTATTGTTTATCCTCCCTAATGTAAGCCCCTGGAAATCAGAGACCTTCTCTGTCTCATTCACTGATAGATCTCCAAACCCTAGAACAGAGCTTAATATCTTCATCCATAAGTGGTGCATGAGTGGCATTTTTAACACTGCTTGTATAAAATGTCACTGGTTCCCACCCAGTATCCATTCTGTCCTTGCCTAGTAAGAGACCCTGCATTTTGGATGTCAGTATAAAATATTCACTATCCCAGACTCCCTTGCGGCTAAGGGTCATCATGTTATGCATTTCATATCAATGAGATATAGTCAAAAATCTAGAAAAATTTTTGCCTTCTTTTTATAGGCACTGCCTTTTCTTCTGTCATCTTTTCTTCATTCCTGCCTACAATGCCGACTAGAAGTAGGGCAGCCAAAAAGTTGGTAACCATGAGGACAACAATGAGGAGACGGGAGAAACCTGGTACATTGATGACCTAGCAGATTCACTATTCCACTAGCTCCATACCCCTTATTATGTGAATAAAATTAAAACCTTGTAGGGTTAGGCTTCTGCTACAAATGGCCAAGTATAGTCTCAACCCATACGCTATGGTGGAGTAGTATTTGTCCCTCTAGGTTGATCTCTCAGGGCAAACTTATGTAATTCATCTCCCTTAGTATTTTAGGAGACTTGGAAGAATTTCTCACCAGAAATATCACTCTCTCTTCAGTTCTGTTCAGACTGACAGTGATCAGATAGCAAGGGACCCCACCGTGTCTAACTCTGGCTCTTGAGTTCCCAGAGTTCAGATAGTGGGGTTATTTATACCATTCCCTCCTGAACTAAGCGTTTATTGCTGCTCTGTGGCAGCACTGTGTGGCTGCCGGGGGTACGGGGATGATTTGTTCAGATGGCTGAGGCTAGATGTCTGAGTTCCCACTAAACAGTAAGCTCCCCAAGGACCGCAGCTGAGCTGCTCCCGGTAAGGAGACCAGTGCTAGCAGTCTCTGTACCAGCTTGTTCGTCACCTCAGCTTCTTCCCCCATCCCCATCCCCACTGTTAATGGTCTCACTTCACCAACTTATTCACCAGTTTTCAAAAATGCTTCCCATGTGGCTAGAATACCCAGTACTTAGGCTGCCTATTTGTCTGCATTTTGAATGTCTAACGTTTGACTTCTAAGATATAGATCATCCAGATTTCTAAATTTGTGTGGTTTTCTACAACAAAGCCAAGTGTTCTTGCTGACCCGTCACAGGGACTGTTCTGACGTGAACATACCTACGTAGTCTCCCCAGACTCAGCTCTGAGGCCGGGTGCGTTCACCTGATCCTCATGTCATCCTTGAGTGTTCCAGTCCCAAGTCCAAATGATGTGTCCCCTCACTCAGCTCCAAAGTGCAGCCAAGTCGGAGACAGTGAGAAAACCCTTGAATCCAGTCAGGAATTCAGCTTTAAAAGCTTCGGGAATGTTTGCCATAGAAATGTGGCGAATGTAACACAGGTGGAGACAGGTGCGAACAATCCTGGGACCACTTTGTATATCACTGTTGGTATTCTACGTTTTAGGGTCTTTAAAGTTGTGTGTGTGTGTGTGTGCTATTTCAGGATAGCTGTTACTTCAGCACAGATATTATTTTGAGAAGCTGATGGGAATTACAGCGTCTTTCTCCGGAATAATAAATACCTGCACACACACATGGAGAATTTAGAAACATTTTCAAGATGTCCAGGTTACAGATCCACCTGGGACTTGCCATGAGGGAGGAAACGTTCTGTACCCTAATTTGATCCTTCCTCCTCTACCTTTCCACTTGTCTCGTGTGTATGCTTTATGATCCCAACGAGTAGGCAGGCTTCCCGCAAGGAGCCAGTGCCGCCTCATTACTCCCCAGTGACGGGTGCGTGCAGGGGCCATGGCTCATGGGAAATATTTGCCACTTGAGTCCTCAGGCTGCTGTGGCTTACTGAGGGCAGGCAGCTCTGCCTCCAGCACGAGAGATCACTGCAGGAGGACGTGGGCCCTCGGCTCATGTTCTGTTTACTTTCTAGGTCTTAGGTTGAGGCGTTACTTACAAACTCCTCGTGCAGATATTGAGAACAAGCCAGTGTCTGGTGGAGCTTTCCACACAAACCACGACTGCACTCTGTTGTATTAAAGTTTCCTGATGCCTTTCACCTCCCTCAGCTGTGTCCCTTGCTCCGCACCACACACACCTGCAGTCAAGACCCTGCTCACCCATCCCACAAGTTACTTCTCATACGCACTCTTCCCTGGCATGTATTCAAAGCAAGAATAAACCTGATGTTAATAGAATGGTGGCCATGTGGTTTTGCCTTCTGATCTCTCCCTCCCCTGTTTCAATCTGAAAGGGCCCCCTCAGTACTGACTTCTTGGGAACTTGGGGTTTAAAGGTCCCTCTCCCTGACTGTAGGCATTTACAGCCATCTGGTGGCCACATGGGGAAATGACAGAGGGAGTGGCCCAGAAAAATCTGGACAGAAAAAAACTCTGTGGAGTAACTTTTGTTCTTAGATCTGCGGGAAGCGGAGAGAAACCTGTGGGTAAATGCTACAGCCCGGGAGCCAGCAGTCCTAGCTCTTGGTCCCACACTGCCTCCCAGGACACAGCATCCCACCCAGCCATTATTATACGAACACTGCATTCCATCAGTTTATTGAGCAGCAGCTGTGTAGCCAGCAGTGGGAACACAGCAGTGAGCAAGGTGGGCGAGCTCTCCGTGCTGCGAGCTTACCTAGCGGTCAGCCAACCACTGACAGCACTTGACAGTGGAGCGAGGACCCTGAAAAACGCATGGTGCACAGGGGAGATCTAACAGTCTTGACCTACACCGAGAAACCAACAGCGACAAAAAAGGTCCGAGAAGAAAGATTTAGGACCTGCCAGGTGGGAAGCGGGAGAGCGTGGCGAGCAGCGACCACCTCTGGCCGTGAGGCAGGACGACGCTTGGCGAGGCCTGGTGTGCGGGCACAGCGGACCGACAGGAGTGCTGCGAGACAAGCGGTGCAGGGCTTTTGGATTTAGAACTTTATTGCAAGCACAACAGGAAGCAGGGAAGCAAGAGCTCACTGACCACAGGGCGTGAAGGGCAGAAGTGGAAATGCAAGGACAAGTAGGAACTTTGTACAGCAGTTTAGACAAGCGGTGGTGGTAACTGGGAAAATTACTTGGGCCATCCTGGGCTGCCTTCCCAGGCGCATTAGCAGGAAGCTCGATCAGAAACTACAGCGCTGGGACTTGAACCCGCACTTCTGTTCTTGCTGCTGCTGCCAGGAAGTTGACCCCTCCGCTGCCAGGGTTAAAGGGAACCAGATGTAACTGTGGCCCCTGTAGAGCTTCTCTCGCAACCACCAGGAGAGCTTTCTGACTGACTTAGCCCCTCCTTTTGGGAGTCATCATTTCACAGTCAACCCCGTCTCCCTCGCCTAAGTGGCAGGGCCCTTCGTCAAAAAAGCTGCCTCACCGAAGCGTCCCAGTGCACAGGCTCTCCCCCACTTCAGCTTTCTTTTGAGTCAGTGAGAACCCACCTCTGCCCAGAAAAATTCAGGAGAGGCGCTTTGCTAAGGCTAACCAGGAAGTAGCCTCAGCAGCCATGACGCGGTTGGCCGTCCTCACTGCCTCGTCTTTGCCGCTGGGGAGCTCCCTTACGAAGACGGTAACTGCTCCCCAGTGCACACGAAGCCTAAACAAGCCTGTGTCCCAGAGAGTGCTCTGAGGCTGGCATGAAGACAGACATGGAGACAGTCCCTTGACAGTGAACAGAGCTCAGACTTGGGGTCGGGAAGTCTTGGATTCGCCTTCTGGCTCTGACGCTCTAACTAACATGCCATAGTGATATTAAGTCTTTCTGGGTTTCAGAAGAGTTATGTATAAAATAGCAGTAGGATGCCCACTTTTGGGGGTAGTTATATTGGGGAATATCATGTCCCCAGCACAGTATCTAGTCTGAGCGAGCCGGATGCTCTTCAGAAGGGAGAGAAGCCAGTTCTGTGTGGTCACTAGGCCATTTCTGTCCCATCTCTACTGCTGTCCCATTTCCATGATGGCCACAGCTGTCCTCCATCCCTCGTCCCTGTGTGGCACTCCTCTTTCTGTTCCTATCAGAACGTCCTACCTGAGCTCAGACTCCTGGATCTCCCTGATCCAAGACACCGCGCCTTCCTGTGTGTTTCCTAAACATCTGCTCACGTCTGGCATTCTCCCTGATTCCCTCAGAGCAACTGGTGGTGGAGCTGGGGAGCAGCTTCACACTTCGGAAGAGCCGGGACCACAGAGGGGTGAGGGGGTCTAGGCCCAGGCGCCCCACCTCTTTTCCTCAGAGCACAGAAAAAGTCAGACTCGAAATATGTCGAGTCCACATGGGCATAATCTCCTTTCCTACAGCTCTGTGAGGTCGTCATTGAAGTAGAGCAGTATTGCAGGAATGTGGAGCGAGCCATCCATGCTGAGGAAGTCAAATTCTTCCTCCTCATCCCGGATCCCGTTCTCCTCCAGCGTATCATTCATGTTCAGATTCTTCCCTTCGTATTTCCACGTGTAGCTGGCTGCATGTACGTTATAGGGCAGGTAGCGGTGGAGGATTTCCCACATCGACTCCAGAGCCCCCACCTGGAGAGACAGGGAAGCAGCCCAGCCCCGGCACCACAGCCTCAGGAGGAAAGCATGCAAGGAGGGGGCGCAAAGGCCCACCTGTCTGGACAGCAGCCAGTTCTAACAGGTGGCCCTGAATTTAGGGTCCAAGCCAGCAGCCCCTCACTCCCGCCTGCTTGCATCAGAGCAGGCTAATAATAACGCTGGACTGCCGTCCAAATCAGCAGTGTAGGAGTTTCCAAGACCCTCCGTCCCTGGCTGCGTGAATGCGGTCCCGGCGCGAGAAGACACCCGACAGGCCCCCGCCCTGGGGCCCACGCAGCCTGCTTCCCCCAGCCACCTCAGTGTAAAGGGAGAAAACACAGTTCCCAGCTGTTCTGAACGTCTGCGGGATCCCCAGCTCCTTCCAAACTGTCCCCCGGCACCGGCTCTCACCTCCAGCGTGTGCTCCTGCGACGTGAGCGTGTTAATGATGCGGATGTTCCGGGTTTTGGGAGACAGCCGTCCCACCTCGTATTGTGAGCCCAGCCACCAGGGCTTCCCGAAGTCATTGGCCCAGTCCGAGCGGGGCAGCTGAGGCGGAACGTGCACAAAGCGGCCCCGCGGGGTGCGGTACCTCAGGCAGCCCGTCAACGGGTCTATGTGCTTGCGGATCTTTAAAGCAAAGTCGGGGGGGGGGGGTCAGCGTCGCAGGCTCGGGGGACCCCCGCTTTTCCTCCCCACCCCAGCTCTCCGGTGCCCCGAGGTCCAGCACAGCTCACGTCTTTGGTCTTGGGATCAAACCAGTGGCTGATGTCCTGGCCCGCAGCTTCCACGATGGGTTTCAACAGCAGGTCCCCTGGGAAGGGGCAGCTGCCGTCAGCGCCGGCCTCCCCAGAACCGGGCACCACCCCTCTCGCGCAAAGCACACACACCTCGCCCGTCGCGGGGCCCTTACCCTTGTATTCCTCTGCCAACGGCGTGAGGTCGTACACGTATCCTAGGTAGGACACCCAGAGGTCCTCGGGCTGGTTATGTTCGGCCACCTCCGCGGGCGTGAAAAAGCGCCGCTTGAAATACTCGAACTCCGGCCCGGCCACTAGGCCCCGGCGCGGCATGGCTCTCGCCCTACTGGTCGCCGGCCCCCTTTGTGGCTTCCTCGCTGGTCAGCAGAAACTACTGCCTGCTCCCGCTGGTCCAGGAGCTGAGCTGGGTGCGTTTGTCCGCTGACATGGAAACCATTGTCCTCTCCCGGCCACCGTAGCCTGAGATTACCCACCGTGGCCGAGGCGGGGCCTGGGCTGCGTGCGCTCCTGGGAAACGTAGTCTGAACTCGCCCCGGTCATTGTATGAGCAGTCGAGTTAGTTCCGAGGGAAAGCGAACACACTTCATCTAAACTCAATGGCCTGTGCTGCACGAGATGATTAGGACGAACTGATGATTAGGCAGAAACATAAAGTGAGGAAGGCCAGCACGAAAGAAGGCAGCCTCGCTAAGTCACGTGGCTCCCAAAGGCTGGCTAGAGGTAAACCCTCGCGATATCGTGTGAGCCTCGGCGCTGGAGAAGCGGGCGAAAGCTCGCGAGATCCAGGCAGGTGCCGCGGAGACTCAGCGGGGGAGAGGCGATCTCGCGAAAGGAAAAAAGGTCGAGAGCGCTCGCGAGATCTCACAGCACCGGACCCGAAAGGTTCCGGGGAAGTTTAGGGGCCCAGAGGAGGCCCTGGGGCCAATGGCCGGAGCTGGGCCGACCATGCTGCTACGCGAGGAGAACGGCTGTTGCAGTCGGCGTCAGAGCAGCTCCAGCGCCGGGGTTAGCGCGGGCTCGGGTTCTGGGATCGAGGGGCTGTCGGGCAACAAGATGGGGTACGAGGGCGGGGGGACTCCAGCTCCCGGCAGCCTCCGGGCTGCGCGTGCGCGCCCCGCGGGCTGCCGGGAGCTGTGGTTCCGCAGGCGAGCGGGCGGGCAGCCGGGGCCGCGGGGTGTGAGCGCGCGTCCCGCCCCGCCCAGGACTCGGACGGGGAGCGGGAGGACTCGCCGGCTGCGCGCGCCCGGCAGCAGCTGGAGGCGCTGCTTAACAAGACTATGCGCATCCGCATGACCGACGGACGGACGCTGGTCGGCTGCTTCCTTTGCACGGACCGCGACTGCAATGTCATCCTGGGTTCTGCGCAGGAGTTCCTCAAGCCGTCGGGTCAGTGCCCGGAAACGCACGCCCGCCTCGCCGTGCGGCGGAAGCTCCGCCAAGGCACCCCCCCCCCCCGCAGGGCCTGGCTGCGCCCCCTGCCCCCTGGTTTTCGTGGCACTGGAGGGGCGGGACCGCCCCCGGCCTGCCTCCCTGATGCTCTCACCCTTCTTTCCAGATTCCTTCTCTGCCGGGGAGCCCCGTGTGCTGGGCCTGGCCATGGTACCCGGACACCACATCGTTTCTATTGAGGTGCAGAGGGAGAGCCTGGCGGGGCCTCCGTATCTCTGACCACGGTCGCGCACGCCTTTGCAGACTTCATTAAACCCATGACCGAAGTGGCCCGTGTCTCTGTGTAGCGGGGGCGCCAGGGCAGGAGGAGAGGGTTTACCTGAGGTCCGGAGCCCCGAGCACTGTCAACCCTCACCCTTAGGAGTGGCAACGCTTCCCTCAAGTTCAGGGCTGGGAGTGGGGAGCGGACTGAGCTGTAAACCTGCAAGGCCCCAGGGTTGGGCCCCTGCATCTTCCCGCCCACGCTGCTCTCCCAGAACTGCGGAGGGAGGGGGCGTCATCCTGCTCCGGAAAGCCCATTGTTTCCCAGCCCGGCCTGGCAGCACGGAGTTCCTCTGAGCTGGGGTCAGAGAACGGGCTCGGGTCCCCAAGGGGAGAAAGGCAGGCTGCCCGAAGCGAGCCCCCACCGTTCTGTGCTGGGGAGGTGACCGGAGTCAGGGCCGGAGCTCTGGGGTCTGGCCCGGAAGAAGGCGCCGGTGCGATAAGGATGCTGGGGGCCCGCGCGTGTGCGGCCCCAGGCGCTCCACTCATTTCCTGCTCCTGGGCACGAGGCCGGGTGACAGTACTCGGGCCACCCCTCTGTTCAGAGAGCGCATTCAGTTCATTAATGCTTTATTGATGTGTGGTCAGTGCTTCCCCTCCGCTCGGCCAGTGCTAGAGGAGCTGCACCAGAAAAGGAGGGGACTAACAAGATTTGCTCCTCCTGTTCGTGGTCAGCGGGAGGAGCGGGGGGTGGGGGAGGCGGTGCAGGGTCCAGCCCAGACGTTCAGAATTCGGATGTGCGTAGCAAGAGGCAAGCGGGTGTTCTGGGATGTGAGCATTTTCACCAGCATCGGGTCCACGGGCGCTGCTCTTCGCCAAGCGGGGCGGGGACCGGGCTCAGGCCGGGGTGGGGACGGGGCAGGACAGAAGATCCCGGGGGCTTCGGGTCCTTGGGCTGAGAGGGAGGGAGCGCAGACGCCGGGGCTGCTCTCCAGTGGAGGGTCCTCAGACCCAAACCTTGCCGGGTGTGGGACCGGCCTGGGACCCCGACGAGGCCCGGGGCTGCCGGGGCTGCGAGGCGCGCCGGCGCCGGTAGAGGGCTCGGCTGTAGGGCACGAGGCAATCCGCCAGGCGGAGGCGCAGGCAGAGGCGGCGGTAGCTGGCCAGGGCAAGCACGAGCAGCGGCAGGAGGAGCAGGAATCCGGTGACCAGCAGGGCCGTGAAGCCCGGGTCCCGCAGGTGTGCGGTGCAAGGGGGTGCCTGGGAACGCAGGAACTGTGGGAGGAGAAGTGGCGTCAGGCCCACGCTGCCCCGGGCCACGCCGTGCACAAGGTGGGAGCAGCCCAGGCGGGCGGAACCTGCGGCCCGCGGAGACACCCCCCCAGCGCACACCCCAGCGGCATCACCGCGCACTTAACACCCGCACTCACCTGGGAGTGGCAGAGGAAGCCGAAGCCCAGCATGGTGACAGCGGGTAGCAAGATGGTCCCCAGCACCAGCGCCAACAGGAGCAGATTGAAAGCGGCCACCAGGAGATTCTGGGCCGTCACCAGGACCGCGCAGGCCCAGCAGTCCAGGGGGTCGCGGGGCTCCGGGCCGCCGCCGGGCCCCGCTCGCTGCGCCCCGGGGACATCCGCCATGGCCCGCCTGGTTCCCGCCCGCTGGGCCGCGGCCCTTATAGCCCTCTTTCCTGCCCCTCCCCCGGCCCGGCCTCTTCCCACCTCCCTTATCCTGGAATGCGGTTCTAGGATTAGGCACCCCCCAGCCCGAGGAGCGGCGCGGAGCCTCCGCTGGACATTCCACAGGCGCCGCGCCGGGGTCTGCGCAGCGCGTCCCCATCCATCACGGCCAGGCGGCCCTCCGCCCGGAGCGAGCTCCGCTGTCACGTTATCGAAACAGGGCTTTGGGTGGTTGTTTTTTTTTTTTTCCTTTTATTTTTAATATTAATATTCTCACACAAAAATCACCGAAGTTGGGGTAGGGTTGGGAAGACCCCTCTGCCCCTGGGGCAGAGAGACAGTGCAGTGCGAGGGGGCGGGACTGTAAACCCCCCACCCCTCCGCAGCCCAGCATGGAGGAAAAAGAAAAAAAAACAAAAAACAACACAACAACAACAAAAGGAGAAGCCAGCCCCAGAGCGTCACCCCGGGGTGTCCCTGGCCCTGGGCTGTTTCACACTAAAAGGGCTGGGGCGAAGGGCCGGGCTGCGGAGGGCGGGGTTCCTCTTCCTCATAGTTCTTTCTTTAAAACTTTAAATTTTTTTATTTATTTATTTTTCTTTTTTTCTTTTCTTTTTTCTTTCTTTTTTTTTTTTTTTTTTTTTTTTACAAAATACCATTTCAGTTCCCACTTCTTCCCCTACAGTACAGGAGTCGCTCACCCTCAGGCGGGGCAGGGGCAGGGGCGGGTGGGGGACTGGTCCGAGAAAGTGCAGGACGCAGGGGAGGGGAGCGGGTCTGAGCACCATGAGAACCCGGCCGGGCCGGGCCGGGGCACGCGCTGGGGTGCCGGGCGGTCCCTGGAGGGGCGGGCGGGATGGCTTGGGGATGCGGGAAGTCGGGTTTTTCCCAAAAATGAATAAATAGAGGTGAGTGGGACTGTTATAAATTAAAAAATCAAAAAAAAAAGAACAAAAAAAGTACAAATCATAACCAAGTGAATAAACAAGAGACATGTACAGGGGTCACAGCGAGCACTGGGGGTAACAGAGGAGGTTCCGGGGAGGGGAGCCCCGCGGGGCCCCGGGAACCTCTGCTGCCGTGACGTCTATGTACATACGGCCGCGTGCACCTGGCCGGGCGCCGGCGGCGGGCGGGCCCAGGAACCCGTATGCGACCCCCGCCGCCGCCGGAGCCTGGTCCTTGTGTCTGTTGCTAGAAAGGCCAAAGTCGGTGAGGGGAGGCGCTGCTGGGCGAGGGGCTGCCAGCCCCCTCCCCGTCTCCCTTTTTTTTTTTTTTCCTTTTTTTTCCTCATATTTGTTAAAAAAATTTTTTTCTTAATAAATTAAGTGAGGGGAGCTGCCAATAAGGTAGAAGGGCTGGGCCCGACCCCCTTCCCGGCCAGAGGCGGGACCCAGGTCCAGCCCAGGCGTGTGCTGGTGGCCCCGCGGCGCCCCGCGCGGGCAGGCGGGCGGGCGGGCGTCGGCCTCATCGCGACGTGCCGGCGGGGGCCTGCGGGGGACAAGGCGGGGGTCAAGGGCAGGCGGGGCCGCAGCGCGCACACGCACACGCACACAGACCCCTGCCCCGCCAGCTTCGCGGCGCGCACACGCACACAGACCCGCGCCCCGCCGGCTCCGCAGCACGCACACGCACACAGACCCGCGCCCCGCCGGCTCCAGGGCAAGGCACACGCACACGCGCACAGACCCGGGCCCCGCCAACTCCACGGCGCGTACACGCACACAGACCCGCGCCCCGCCAACTCCACGGCGGGCACACGCACACAGACCCGCGCCCCGCCGGCTCCACGGCACGCACACGCACACGCGCACAGACCCGCGCCCCGCCGGCTCCGCAGCGCGCACACAGCCCGCCGGCCCCTCACCAGCGTGAAGGCGTCGTAGGCCTGCGCCAGCTCCTCGGTGCGGTACTGCTCCAGCACCACCACGCCCTGCAGGCCCGCGCTGCGCCGCCGCGCGCAGCCCTCGCAGTGCACCAGGTACGTGTTGCGGCTGCCGTTCTCACTCGTCACGAACAGGATGTTGAACACCTCCACCTGCGGCGGGCGGGGAGGCGGGGGCGGTCACGCCGGGCGGGGCCGGGGGGGGGGGCCGGGGCGGGCGGCGCGGCCGGGCCCACTCACGTCGCACTCGTTGCAGTAGTAGGCGGGCTCGTCCTTGACCCGGCCCTGGTACGCGATTTTCTTCCCGGCCCGCACCAGGCTCTCCCGCTGCACCTGACAGTGCTTCATGGACTGCAGGAGGCAGAACCTGCGGGGCAGCGAGGCGGCGTTATGGCAAGGAAGACGCGAAGGGCAGGCCAGGGGCCCCCCACGGCACCCCCGCGGACGTGGCTGGAGAGCAGGGCCGGGGCGGGTGGGGGTGGGCGCTCGCCCGGGGCAGCACCCTCACTTGATCATCTTGAACAGGTCCGGGTCGCTGATTTTGACAGTGCGCGCCACATTCCAGGACACGTGGATCATGGGCACGATGGACTTGACGTTCTTCACCTCGTTCCACTCGTATCGTTCCAGGGCCAGCTGGTACTGATAGGCTGAGGGCCAGAAGGGATGAGCAGTGCCCCGCCGCTGGGGCCCGCGCCTCTTCCCTCCCAGCCGGCCTGCAGGGCTCACCCCCCAGCGGGGCCCTCTCCCCACAGGCCCCAGCCTCTCACCGGTGAGGGGCCCCACGTTCCAGGCAATGTTGTTGCACCAGCCCGTGGCCTGCACCCAGTGCACGGTCCCCGCATTAATCCACACGAGGTCCCCAGGGCGCTGCACGAAGCGGTACACAGGGATGTTGGATGCGTAGAGGTCATCCAGAATTGGCCACCAGGAACCTGTCAAGTAGTCCACGCCGTGCCTGCAAGGGGCCAGAGGTTCAAGCGGGAAGCCTGGGGGCCCAGGGACGGGACACAGCGGGGTCACCAGCACGGGGACGGCGCGCACCGGTCGCAGAAGGCGCTGATGGTCTCCCAGTAGTGCTCGTGCACCGCGAACCACTCGCAGTCGCCCGGGCCGATGTTGATGTTGACGGAGCAGAAGTTGTTGTTCTCCTGGTGACCTGGAGGGGGCAACAGAGAACAGGATACCCGGCCCGCTCGGAGCCTGCGCCCCGCGACACCCCACCCTTCCCCCCGTGGGCTGGCGGATGAGAACCGTCCGAGACCCCCGCCCCGCCCCCACGCACCTGGCGTCCGGCTGCCCGGGACCTTCATGTACAGCTGCACGGTGTTCATGCCCAGGATGGTGTGGCCCACGTGGCTCAGCATGTTGCCCGTGGATGTTACCCGCATGAAGGCGGGCAGCTTCAGCAGCTCCTGCAGCTGGGGCTTCCACCTGCGGGGGGGGGGGGGGGAGGCGGGGGCAGGGTGCGGCAAAGATGAGAGGCGAGCCCGGCTTAGGCCCGCCCGGCCGCACCCCTGCCCCGGCTTCGCTGGTCTAAAGCGCCACTGACCGCTTGGCATCCGACAGATCGATGTTGGTGCCAAACTTGATGATATGATGGTTCTTGGGGTCGGGGGCGCTGCTGCGGGGTGAAGAGCACAGGTTGGTGGGGAGCAGAGGGGAGGGCCAGTCACGAGGGGGAGGGGCGCCGCGCCACCGTACCTCGGAGGGGTTCCTGTGGTGCTGTCCGGCTCCTCGGACTCCTCATCCTCACTCTCCTTCTCCTCCTGCCCGGCAGAGGGGTGGGCGGACAGTCAGTGGCTCTCTGGGAGCCCAACAGAAACCCCTGAGCCCAGCGCGCACTGCTGCCCCTCACCTGCAGCGACTCCTGGAAGGAGGAGGCCTGGTACTGTGCATACTTGGCGATGGTGGTGTGGGAACGGGAGCTCTCGCAGGGCCAGATCTGCCGGGTGCCGGTCAGATCCCAGTTCTCATCTGACGGCTGCTGTACCTGGGTGCGCACCTCCACCGCGTGCTCGCCACTCGCCTCCACCAGTGTCTTGGTGGAGAAGAGGCCCAGGTCTGCAAGGCAGGGCCAAGCAGGGCGTTGGGGCAGAAACACAGAACGGTGATGGGACCCCTCCTCCCTGATTCCCCTGGCCCCCGACAGGGTGGACACAGACTTAGCAAAGCTAAGCCCGGGAGTGATGGGCTAAGGACCCCAGGCCCCCCCGCAGACAGGGAGTGCTGGCCTCTACCTAGGGCCTCACCAGCCCCTTTCCTCCCACAGCGGCTCTGGGCCTCGACCCTTCAGCCGCACTCCTCAGCTGTGCACAGCACCCGACACAACCTTGGTGCCCAAGGGCTAGCAGCTTCTTTAAGTTATCATTGGATCCAACTAAGGAGTCAGTCAAGCAAAAGCACGCAACTCAGTGAGGGGCCGTGAGGATGCAGACGTAAAGGAACTAAGATTAATAACAGGTGATATTTCCATACAATTTCTGCTCCTTTTAGAGGTTCGAAATGCTGCACCCCTACTCCCCTCCCAAAAGTTGCAAAGGAGAAAGCGCCAAGCCAGGGGTCTTTGGGAGTTTCTACAATCTGCACTCTCCCCATCCTTAATAGCCAAGAACACCAGAGTCACGCTGACCAGACTGAGACGCACCCCCCTTCCACCTCCCCACAGACAGACAGGGCACGGAGGCCCAAGGCCAGCTGACCCATCCCGCACTCCTCAGATAGGGCCTAAGTGCAACTGAGGAGCGCTCCAAGGGCCCCTGTCCCGGGGGGTCTCAGGTCCCACACGCCCCAGCCCCTCGCTGCACCCCTCACTCACTGAGCCGCAGGGAGCCTGCCAGGCCCCGGATCACGGTGATGGGATTGCGGGGGGTCGGTACAGAACTGCAGCAGCACCGGCGAGAAGGCGTCCCGTTTGCTCTCCAGCTGAGATGACCAAGACAGGCCGGGGTCAGAGCCTTGTCCCAGGCTCCAAGCACCCCAACCCCAGCTGCCCCCTTCACTGCCTTAGAACCCTCTTCCGGGAGTGCCTGAGGCCGACGGCACACGTACATAGATGCTGGGCGTGGGGGGGTTGAGTTTCTCCCGGGGCAGCTTCTCCTCAGTGTTGATCTTGGGTTTCACAGACTGGGCGGGGGAAAGGTAGGACTCTCTGAACTTTCCTTTCACCTTGGCATTCCTGGGGAGACAGAGACGGTGACTGGGAAGACAGCCTGGGCCTGGGCCAGGCGGGCCCGCTGGGTGCCGGCCCCGACTCACTTGCTGGCACGCAGGACGTCAGCGGCGCAGTGGCTGATGGTGAGGTCCGCCATCCGCAGCCGCCGCTCTTCCACCTCGGAGGCGATGAAGGTCTCCTTGTCCCCGCTCTCCACCTTGATGAGCCGGATCTTCAGCTCCTTGGGGGGCCCCTCGCTGAGGGAGCGCAGCTTCAGCATGTCGGCCCGGCTGACACCCCGGTGGCCCCGGAGTTTCCTCCCGGGCCTTCTTCCCAGCCACAGGAGCTGACGGGGCTGGGGGCTGCGCGGAGGGTGCAGGAGCTGGTGGAGGGGCTGGAGCCGTGGGTGGTTTGGCCTTGGAGGCCCCACCAAGCTCGGGCCGCGCCTTCTCACGCCCCTGGATCTCCTCGCTCTGCAGGTCTAGGTTCCCCAGCACCCGGCGGCTCTTTTCTTTGGGGGCTTTGGCCTTGGCCTTAGCCCTGCCCTCGCGGGGCCGCCGGCCCACACTGTCCTTGCAGGCCCGCCTGTGCCGCCGATGCTCTTTCTGGTGCTCTTTCTGGTGCTCCTTCTGCCGCCGCTTGCCGCTGCCTGGCCCTCCCGCCGCCGCCGCCGCCGCCGCCGCCGCCGTGGCCGCCGCCGCTGTGGCCCCGGCAGCCCCACCACTCTCCTCCTTGGTCTGTGCAGAAGGCAGCAGCCGCTCAGTCCCGCTGTCCACTGGGTCTGCTGTCTCCCCCGGGTCTGCTGGGCCGGTGGCGCTGCGGCCCACGCGCTCCACGAGGGTCTCACAAGCCCGGCTGATCTCTTCTAGCACCTCAGACTCGGAGCGAGCAGGGGGCAGTGACAGGGGGCGGGGGCGGCTGGGTGGGGGTCGTGGGGCCCGGGGCTGGCTCTTCGCCCGCCCTGCGCTCCCGGGCCCAGGGCCCGCCTGAGGTAGAGAACTGAGATGACGAGGAAGCGGAGGGCTGTGGGGAGCCCTGGGCGCTGGGGGCCGCCGAGGCGGGCGGCGGCGCGGTAGCACCTGAAGGGGGACCAGGGAATACTGAGTGGTGGGTAAGGGCCCGGGCCGGGTGGCAACAGCTGCTCCAGTGCCCCGGTAACAGTGCTTCTGTCCCTCCAGCACGCAGGCCAAGGATTTGAGCAGGCTGGCTGGGCTGGCGGCTGGGGCTGGGGGCGCCGGGGGCGGCTGGGGCTGGGGCGGAGGGAACTTGGCTAGAGGCGGCGGTGGCGGCAGGGCTGGCGGTGGCTTCTTCTCCTCTTCCTGGGTGACCGTGGTGGTGGTGGTGGCGGTGGGCGTGGTGGTTGTGGCTGTGGTGGTGGCGGCGGCAGCAGTGGCAGTGGTGCTGGGGGCTGTGTCGGTGGGGAACGGGGGCTGCAGAGATACAAAGGGCTCCTTCAGTGGGGGCGGGGGGACCACGCCTGCCTCCTGCTGTTGCTGCTCCTCCTCCTTGCGGATGGACTCGTCCAGCATCTTCATGATGTTAGCCAGCCCGTCAGGTAGGATCTTGAATTCGGCTGGCTCCTCAAACTGGTCCTCCAGCGGGGTTGGGGGGAAATCAAAAAGTCGTGGGCCTCGGGCAGGCAGCTCCCCAACCCCGGCGGCACAGGCTGGGGGGGCTTTACTCAGGGGGCCCGGGGATGGCCCCGGCCCCACCTCGGGGGTCTTTGGGAAGGAGACCCTGGGCCGGGGGCTCTCCGAGCGCCTGAAGCTTCCTGAGGTATTTTGGTGGCAGGAGGAGGGAGGGGCTGGAGGCAGAGCAAGAGTCAGAGGTGCAAGAGGTGGATCCTGGGGGCTCAGTGTGGGGCTGGGTGGCCGGGGAAGGGGGGTCCATACTTCTGGCCAGATAGGGAGGGGGGGGAAAGGACACAGGCCCAGTAGGGCTGCTGCTGTGGCTGCCACTGTTGCTGCTGCTACTGCTGGTGGTTGGGGGAGTGGGAGGGGTGTGCGAATCCTGAGTGCCCACGGAAAAACGGGGGGTCGGAGGCCCCAAGAAGCCCTCACGGTGCGGGAGGGATGGGGGAGGAGGGCGGGGTGGTCCCTCAGCCCCAAAGAAGAGCTCCTCTAAGATCTCTCCATCCTCTCGAGCTGCCCGGCAAGCCGGGCCCTTCAGCCAGGCAGGGGGTGGTGGGGGGCGCAGGAGGCGGGGACAGGGGGGCGGAGGGGGCGACGGGGGTCCATGTGTCAGGGGCAGGTGGGGAGTGGCAGGGGGAGCCGCCAAGAACGGTTTCCGACTGCCGTGTGCCGAGGGCCCCAGGCGGGCCTGGTGAGAGGAGGCCTCCAGCGCGGGCGTTTGGTAATGGTCAGTGCCGGACTGCAAGTGCAGGGGGAGGCGGTCAGGGCGCGGCTCTGGCCACCGCAGGCGAGCTCCAGCGGGCCCTGCACCCCAGCCCCCAGCGGAGATGGACACTCACGATGCCTGGGCTCGGCTCCACGCCCCGGAGACCCATGCTGCTGCTGCTGCTACTGCTGCTGGTGGTGGCGGTGGTGCCGGGGAGGCCAGGGGGCCGGGAGGGGGCGTAAGGCACGCAGGCGGTGGTTGCTGCTGGTGAAACGCTGGAGTCCATCCGCGACCTCTGAACTCTGCTCTCTCTAAGGTCACTTCCGGGGGGACGGGTGGCAGGCAGGCAGCCATGGCTCTCTGCTCCTGGGGGGGCGGGGGCCCGGGCCTGGGGGTGCAGCTGGGACTAGCCGGTGGCCAGGGGGGGTGCGCGGTGTAGGCCGGAGCTGGGTATGGATATGGGTGAGGCAGCGAGTGGCGCTGCTCCTAGGGGAGACAGATAAGCACACAGGGTAAGGCGTGGAGGGCCTGGGGTCTGTAGGGAAGAGGTGAGAGGCAACAGATAGGAGCTCACCTGGCGCTCTGGGGGTGCTGAACCCTTGCGCTCGGGGCCCCAAGCATCTCCATGCAGGGTACTCCACAAACCTGGCTTGGTCAGCTGAAATGGGGGGCTGGTAGCCAGGCCAGGCAGTGGTGGTGGTGGTGGTGGTGGTGGTGGTGGTGGTGGTAATGGTGGCGGAGGCAGTGGCAGCCCTGGGGGGAGGCCAGTCTAGGAGAGAAGAGGGTGTGAGGCTCCCACTCCTTGCCCCGCGGCCCGCCTGCTCGCTGCCGCTGGCCCGCTCACAACCCTACCTGTTCAGAACTGCAGCCTCTTCTTCGCTTGCCCCCAGGACTGAGGCCCTCCTCCCCTGGGGGGGCCTGAGAGTGCTGCGGGAGGCACAGGCTGCACCGCTGGGGGTTCGGCAGCTCGCTTCACCGGCGGTCCCCCCCGCTTGGCCCCATAGTTCCGTTTGTGCTGAGGACACAGCGAGACAGGATGTTAGGGGTGCAGGCCTACCCAGCCCTCCGCCCTAGCGCACCTTGCCCCGGCCTCACCTCAAGGTGCAGCAAGTTCCACACTTGCTCCAGCGGGGGCAGGACCTTGGCTCGGTGCTGGCAGGAGCCAGCATGGAAGTTCCAGAGCTGGGCCTGCAGGGGCACAGGGCAGAGGAAGGCGTAAGGTGAGGGCGCTGAGCCAGAGGGCACGGTCCTGGGCCCGCGTGTCCCGCCCCATCTCACCTGCTGCAGGCGGCCGATTCGGGGTCCCAGCTCCGCAAAGCTTCCTCCGTACCGAAGGGCGCTGTGGTAGCAGCATATGGCCTCCTCACTGTCATGCTCTGACTCGTACAGCTGCCCGAGCTGCTCCCACAGCCCTGGCTGGGCGGGCTCCCGGAGCAACGCCTGTACGCAGCCATGCAGGGATTCCAGCTTCCCATGGAGGGGTCTTGGGGTAGGCGTCCTACAGAGTAGGGGGAGGGGTCAGGCTCAAGGGAACTCCTCCCTGGCTCCCAGCCTTACCGACCACCCCTGAACCCCTGAGTCCCCTACTCACCCTGGAGCATAATATGGTTTGTTGGGGTGCCCAGAGCTACTGCCGTGTGAAGGGGGTAGGGGAGCAGGGAGCGGGGGCTGCCCAATGCTGGCCGAGCATCTGCAGAGAGACGGGGTCTGTTACCAAGGGACAGTCCGGGCCCTACCTAGGAAGGAGGCGACTGAGGACAGTCCACGGATGGAGAATCCATGAAGAGCGATGACAGAGGCTGCGGGGCAAAGAGCATGGGAGGAAGAGTACCTGGAGCCAGAGGGAGGGAGGGAGGCCCGAGTTCTCACCTGCCTCCAGGCAGCCATGCGCTCCGAGGAGGGGGATGGGGCGGGCAGGAGCTCCAGGCCCCAGCACAGCTCAGGCCCCCAAGGGCAAAGGCTTCGCGAGCAGCGCGGGCCCCTGGAGGGTCCACTGCCCGATGCATCCAGCCTAAAAGGACAGATCATGCTCTCAGGGAGGGGCTCCACCGGAGCTGCCAGCTACTCCCAGCCGGCCCGTCTCTCCCTTACCAGGTCAGCAGTGGCCCCAGGAGCCCTGGAGATCGGGCACGGCCCCCTGCCCCAGCTCTCTGGGACGACGGTCCAGCTCCAGCCGCTCAGACAAGAATGCCCACTGCCCCTAGATGGCCGCCTGGGCCTTTCCCAGCCAATTCTACAGAGGGAAGGAGGGAAGGGCGTGCAGTGAGCTGGCCCGCACACAGCCAGGGCCCCGGGGCTGGGCTGGGTGGCCTGCGGCGCCCAGAGGTCTGTCATAGGTGCAAGGGGGCAGCCGTGGCTTTCTTTCACCGAGAGCAGGCGCACGCGGCCCGAGGAGCCCCAGGGGCCCAGGGAGAGTGACTGGGGAGCCGGAACGAGGGGCAGCGAGCTGCAAGGCCCGCCGGTGGGATCGGGGGGGCTGCGCTGCGGGGCTTCCAGCCCCGAGCCACCGGGGCAGACCCGCACCGCCGCCGCCGCTTACCCGGCCTCCGTGAGAACGTCCTCTCACCGCGTCGGCGAGCTCCGGGGCTCTGGCCAATCACAGGACTTCCTCTCTCCCCAGAAAGCCAATCATCACCCGTGTCTCCGCCTCAGTAACAGCCTGGCCGGAACCAATAGGAGCGAGGTAAGCCGGGCAGGCGGCGGTCCCGGGAGGAGGGGCGGCGGAGCCGGTCAGACGGGCTAGGCCCGGGGTGACCCCGACCTGACCCCACGGCTCCCAACGAGGGTCTCCATCTCGCATCTGACACCTGGGCCGGCGGGGCCACAGAGACAGCAGGTGAGCAGGCTGAGACCCGTGCGGGTGAGGGCTGCGGGTCGCACGCTCCCGCCGGCCCGCGGAACGGCGCTATTTGCAAGCCTCACGCACCCACGAGAGCCGCCGGCGGTCCCGGCCAGACCGCTCCAGTCGCCCCACGCTCAGCCACCGCAGGACCGACGAGTGGCAGATCGTAGACAAAGACGTCTCCCTGTGCCCACTGCGCCTCGCCCACTACCCGGCCACCCCAGCCCGAGCGCTCCCTGGACCAGCCTCGGCGACTTCTGCGGCACCCGAACCTGTCCGCGCCACCACCGGCGCTCCAACCCCCCAGCGCCAGCCTCTGTCCCAAACCGGCGCCGAGCCCCTAGCCTCATACCCAGTTCCTTCGGCTCTTCCACTTCCCCCGGCTCTCTGGGTCTTCAGTACCGGTGACACGCAAAAACAACCCCCCCTCCGGTCCCCCCGACTTCTGTGAAGTCGCGCGCCGTGGTCTCCAGTGGCCCCTCTCGCGTGGCTCCCGTATCCTCTATGCCCTTCCCCGCCGGGGCCACGCGGTTCCCCACGGCCCACGTGGCCCCCGCCCCCCAGGGGAGGGGGGGATTTCGGGGTTGCCCGTGACGTGGCCACTTGCGCAGCGGAAGCCGTGTGTGTAAGTGTACGGCGCGCGCGGGGGGGGGGGGGGGGGTCCTTCGGGAGGGAAGAGGGCGGGGCCCGACAGGCAGTGACATCACCCTTGTCCCACTCTCGCCGCCCACTCCCTTAAAGAACCCAGCACCCGTTTCACTTCCTCCTTCACGCCCCCCCCTTCCCGTAGGTGCTACCTCGTCCCACGACAGGCACGGCGCTCCCGTCTCCCGGGCACCGACCCCTCAGCCCCGGCCCGCCCTCCTCGGCTCCCGGAGCCCAGCAGCTGCGTGGCGGCGCCTACCCCGCGTCCCCGCAGTGCGGGAGCCGGCTCCGCTCCCGGGATCGGTGCACGGAGAGTCTAGAGTACAAAGAGCGGCGAGAGGCGAGTGTCGAGTACAAAGCGGCGGGGGCGGGGCCAGCGCTCCAGCTGGAGCGAGCGCCGGGCAGGAAGCCGGGGGAGAGCGCGCGACCTGGGGGCTGGGGGCGGCTGGAAAGTTCGCCTTCGCCGCCTCGGGTCTGCGCAGCGGGGAAATTTCCACCCAGCCCACAAGGGCAGACAGGTTTCTGGTCGCAGCAGCTCTGCCCGCCGTGGGGCCAGGCCGCCGCTCGGACCCCGCGGTCCCGGCGTGCCCACCCCCGCGCTCGGGCGCCGCGGACCCGCTCCGCAGTTGGTGCGGAGTTTGTCCGAACGCGCTCCTCAGCGGAGGCGGCAGCCCCGGGCAGAGCACTGCACTTCACTGTAGTCAAGTATGGCCCTGGCCGAGTCCCGGCGGCGCCACACGCCACAGGAGCAGGTCCCGGCTGGGGAAGTGGTGCCGAGAGCGCTGCCAGTTACCAGGAAAAGCAGCTTCCCCTTCGGCGATGATGCCACTTCCCCTTTCCCACGGGGAACTGACTCAGCTTTCCCTAAACCAGCGCGTCTCCGGCCCCTGATCGTCCACCTGCACCCACCGCCCCCCCGCCCCGCGAGCACAGAGCCTTCCTCGCTGCGCGAACTTCCCGCACGCCAGACACACGCTCGCTCCCGGCCGGCCGGCTCGGATCCCGCCCGCCCCCGGTACGAAGCCTTCCCTCGAGGTCTGATTCAGGCTCCGAGTGGGGGAGCGTGAGTCACCCCGAAAACCTTCCCCTGTTCCCACTGACTCAGCCCCCGCCTCCCCGAGCGCACACAGACACACAGTCAGAGGCAGACACAACTCCTCAGCCCACACGCCGCTCGCCACCGCTCCCGCGGAATTTCCCCTCCGGGCTGCCCCCGCCACGGCCCCTCCCCGCGCTCGGCAGCCCCGGCGCGGCGCTCGCACCTGTTCCCCGGCCGCCGCCGGCCGGCCACTCTCACCTCCACTCTCGCTTTGGGGCAGGAACAGCCCTCCCCGACTCCCGGGGTCCAGCTTAACCGAGGGGAGGGGACGACCACGGATAAGCACAAAGACACCCACTCGAAGACAGGCGAGCGGTGGACGCACGCGGCCAGGGCCACACTGCGAGGTCGGGACACTTCTGGGGCAAACATTCCAGCCTCTCCAAACCCGACCCACAATCCCGGGAGCCAGCCGCTCTGAAAGGGTTAATTCTGATCCGCACGAGGCCACGCCCTCCCCATCCGGGCACTCCCGGCAGAGCCCAGCTCCGCCCCCTCCATCCGGGCTCTGGACTCGGGGACTTTAACCGACCCCCCCACCCCACCCCCGCGCGCGCCCCGGCTCCTCCGGGCCCCCAGAGAGAACCACTCCATCAATCACACCCACTTAACTCTCCCTAGGCTTGAGGCCGGGCGGCCCCGGCCGCGCGGGACGGAGACTCCCACAGGACTGCCGGGGACGAGACCCTGCAGATAGGGTTTCACCGAGCAGGCAGCTGGGCGCTGGGCGCGCGGCACAGGCCCGCGGGCGGGGCCGGTCTCGGGTCCCCGCGGCGTCCAGCTCCCGGCCCTCTCCTCCTTCGGTGCGGTGGAAGCGAGGGGTTACAGACTCGCTTCTTACCTGGGGGAGGGGGGCGCCGAGGGGAGGGCCGCCTGCCGAGGCTCCGCTGTGACTCAGCCACCCGGGCAGGCCGCCCGCCCGGGATTCCCTTCCCAGTCTTCCCCCGCTGCCGGCCCCTCCCCGCCCCCCACCGAGGAGTGACAGTGCCGGCCCCGGCCCGCTGTGTGTCACTGCGGGCCTTGTGTCTGCCTCTGACTGGGCGCTGTGTTCCCCAGGGTGCCTGACAAGGTCGCTGTGTGTGGGTCCCGGTGTCTGTCTCCGTGTGCACCTGCGCATCCCGCCTCCCGCCGTGCCGGCGTCTGACGCGTTCCTGTCATTATCCCTGTCTACACGACTCCGCGGGGCTGTCTCTGTCTGTGTGTCCGCCCGGCTCCCCCGGCTCCGTCTTTTGTCTGGGTCTGCCTCTGCATCGCAGGCGTGATCACGTGTGTCTCTGCACATGCCCTTCTGTGTTTGCCTTCGTGTTCCTGGACGGTGTCAGGGGAACACCGGAGCAGGCCGACCCGGAGCCCTGAGCCCTGACGCCTGCTGGGGCACTGATCCTTCTAAGGATCTGGGGTCGCGCTGCCTTCGCTCAGCCTCCGTGCTATTCCTCAACATCCTCACTTCTGACGCTCATTGCTAGCGCTCAGCGAATAGTCATTGCGTGCCAGGCACTGTGCTAAGCATTTTTACATGCATTTTGAAAAATTCTCCCTCCCCCACACCTGACATACTTTGATTACCCCGTTTTACAGATGGGAAGATGGAGGCTCAGACAGGTTAGGTAACTTGGCCAAGGTCATTCTGCAAGCATGGAGGAGCGGGCCTTCTTTTCAGAGCTACGTTATTATTGTTCTGCACCGCCTCTGGCCTAGTCCCCCTCCTTGGGTTTTATCCTCACAGGCCATCTCCTGAGTCAGCCCTCCTCTCAGTACCCTATTACCATCCCAGTGTCTCGTGTCCTCTAGAGAGGTGTGGGCAGGAGGCTGTGCAGCAGATCCCAGAAGCCGTAGGCTTCTTGGCAATGAAGTTCATTCAGCTAACACATTCATTCAACACAAATCCACAGAGCCACCCCAGCGTGCCAGCCGCCACGCCAAAGAGTGAGAGATACATAGAAGGCAACAGTGGCGCTCCAGAAACTTAGTAGTGGGGAAGACTGGGGCTCAGCAGGCACTCAGAGAAAAGTCCCCAGATCCACCCTTTTCTCTGACAGAGGAATGGGGAATGGAGCAGGGCCGCAGGTAGAGGACTGACAGAAGAGAGGGAATCAGAAGAGGCTTGGGGGGGGGGGGCTGGCACAGAAAGGGTTCTGGGAGGAAAGGTGAGATGCCAAGATTGCCATGGCAACTGTAAGCCCAGGCAGCGATGCCCTGTATCTCCCCAAAGCGATTTCCAGACACCCTCCAAAAGCCTGGCTGTTCAACAACTCACAGGGGCAAAGCTGTCCCCCTCCCCAGAAAAACTTCCTCCAAGGTATCTCACAGCCACTTTCCAACTTGCAAGCCACACCTTACTTCAATAAGCGACTGAATTACCGCACTGGGGGTGGGCGGGGGCTGGGGGTTAGATTTTTTTGGTGGTAGTGGAGAGGCTGGTGAAGCACAGGCTGAACCATTCATAGGACACAGAGGGGGAGCTCCATAAACCAAGAGGGCTGAACCACTCAAGCGCCACAGGGTAGGGGGAGGCCCTTGGACTGGACCATTCTGCCAGTGGGCACGATCCTGATCATAGCAAGCATCTTCAAGCACGTGACACAGAGTTGGACTGCTGGGGAGGGGGACACGCAGGTGCAGGACTTACCAGATGGAGCTTGGTGTGCCCTGTCTCATTGGAACTAGTGCCCCTGCAGTGGGGTGCAGCAGACCACAATGGGTGGGGTGAGCGGTGCTATGGGGCTGACATCGTGCCTGGGGGGAACCTAAAAGGAAGAAAATTCAGTTAGAAGTACTGTCTCCCAGGCCGCAGGATCTCTCTGTGCTCGCTGCCCCTCTCACTGAGGAGAAACCTGGCTTTGGTGGTCACACAGGATGGGAAGCATCTGTTTCCATGGCAACCAGAAAAAAACGCCATCCCCAAAGTGGTCCTCCATCCTTCCCCTTCACGAGCTTGCACCAGCCACTGGGGGGTGGGGGGGTGGGCATGCTGTGGCACTTGGGTAGGTCTCCAGTGGCCACCCAACCCAGGAGCCCTCTTCTGCCTGGGCCCTCTTGCTCAGACTCCCTGGGCCCGGAGTAGCTCCAGCTGCCCCTGGTGTTCCCCCCCAAGCCCCCCCTTCTTTCCATGTGCTTCCTCTCCAACCTTATCAGGACAGCAGATAGTCCACCCCACCCTCCGGACTCTGCCCCCGCCCCTTCCCCTAGGCGGGCACAGGCAGGCAGGTCTTGGCGAGCAGCACAGGTGGCCAGACTGGATGAACGAGCCCCGCAGGGAGGAGCCGTCCTCCTCTGCAAGAACTCGGACTCTGGGCCTGAGCCTGCTGCAGGCCTCCCCTCCATCCCACCCATCAAGGCCATATCCTGTTTCCCCATCACCTCCTTCCTCTGTGTGGCCCAAGAAGGTGACAGAGGCCCACTCCCTTCCCTCCCAACCCCCAGAGACAAGCAGCTCGGTCTTATTGAACATTAAGTCCGGGGCCAAGAACCAGGTGTCCACCCTGAGGTCAGGCCTCACTAGGCCTCCTCCGGGACCCATGTTTTCTCTCCCTCGGCCACAGCTCTCCACCCCTACAGACCCAGACCGTTGGGCTCCCTGTCTAGTCCCTCCATTCCTCAGCCTTCCAGCCCCCAGCCTTCCCCCTGCCCCAGAGACTCAGGCCTCTGGCCCCCAGCCTCCATGATGCAACATGCTGCAAGGTTTGGTGGCTGCTGCCGACACTGCCCCCAGGGAGCTGCTATTTCTGACCTGAGAAAGGCCTCCACACCGGCCCAAGGTGGTGCTGAGCTGCAGGCTGGAGGCCTCCAGGCCAGGACGGGGAGGCTCCGAATGTGGGACCCGTGTGTTTGTGTGTGTGTGTGTGTGGTATACTCTGTAGCATTTGTGTTATGTGGTTGTGTTGGGGGGAGGGGACACTGGGGAGGGTCTAGCCTAAAGACAGGGGACTGGGCAGACCTTAGGACACACCAACAGGGGCAGTGAGGGGCTGCCAAAGAGGTCAGAGGGGTGTGTGAGGGGTGTCTGGACACTCGAGTGGGGGAGGGGCCAACAGCCATTTAAAGGGCCAGCCCCAGAGCTTTAATCCCTCACCAGCCCTGGCCCCAAAGCCGGAGGCTGTAATTCATCTGTCCAACAGCTGGGGTGGGTGTGTGTTGGGGGGGGCATGTGGACGGGAAGAGGGAACTGGGGGAGGGGCTGGGCTTTCTAGTGCACAGAGCCAAACAACAAAAGGAGAAGCTGCAGGGCCAGCTCGAAGTGTCTAGGCCAGCTTGCCGGCCTGGGACCTGCCGGTGGTCCCCACCTGGTGGCCGGCTTGCCGGCCTGGGACCTGCCGGTGGTCCCCACCTGGTGGCCGGCAGGCTCTGTAGTTTGGACTCAAAAATTCTTGGCTAAGGAGTCCATGGACGCAAAGGTGGAGCATTGGAGGAAGCCCAGGCTGAGTACCCCTCCAGGCCAGCTGTCACCCTCCTCGCAGCGTCCCAGCCACAGCACCACCCCAGAACTGGCAGGCCCGGCAACAGACTCGGCCTCCAAAGCCCTGCTCACCAGCCAAGCCCCCGCAGACATGCCTGCTGGCTCCCCCCCTCCTGCCGGCCACAGGGTGGCAGCGGCCACACTGAGGCTGTCCCTTTAAATCATTACCACCCCTGATTGTGT
Organism: Lepus europaeus; assembly: GCF_033115175.1. Taxonomy (NCBI): domain Eukaryota; kingdom Metazoa; phylum Chordata; class Mammalia; order Lagomorpha; family Leporidae; genus Lepus; species Lepus europaeus. The sequence continues at coordinate 51,870,649 of NC_084844.1, read as the reverse complement.
GGATGAACCAAGGGCCCTGCCCCCCAGGCAGGCGGCATGCCACCTCCCCCCTATGAGTCCCCAGAAATGTGAGGGCCATTTAAAGGGACCACAGAAAGGTAGCCGGGTCTCTAACTGCCCTCCACCCCCATCCTCCACACATAGCCCCTTTCCCCAGCGACACACAGCCCCGTGCCCCTCCAGAGGGCCCCCCAAATTCCGGTTCTCTCCCCACCCCTAGAGACTGCTAGAAGGAGAAAGGGGGCCAGAGTTGGGGAGGGGGCAGGGAACTGGGGGGACTAAGAAAAGGACAGGGACTCCCTCCTCCCTCAGAGCCCCAGGGGACAGGTCGGAAGGGAAGCAAGATCCCAGAGAAGCAGAAGACAGAGCCCCGAAAGGTGCCTTGGGCAGACCTGGGGCGCACAGGCTGTTGGGCGAGGAGAAGCAAGTCAGGCTGCACGAGACGGCGGCGCGGCCAGCGGGCGACAAGCCCGAGTCGGGGCGATGGAACAAGGAGGGCCAGGGACCAGAGGCAAGGCCGGGGACGGCGGGGAGACGGAGACGGGGAAGGGGGTCATCCGGGAGGGTGTGGAGGAAAACCAGAGCGGGGAGGGCCAGCCAGGCCGGGGTTACCTGCTGGGTGTCTGTCCCCCGGCGGTGCCCCCGGAGTCCGGGTAGGGAGGGGGGGAAGCAGCAGGGGGGGGAGTGGGGGCTGGGGGGGCGGGGGAGACGGTCCCTCCTCTGCCTCCTGGGCCTGCCCCGGCGCTTGCAGCCTCTGCCTCCCTCCCTCCTCCTCCCCGTCCCTGAGTCCCGGAGTCAAACAAAGAACTGTAGCAGGCTCTCCCCAACCCCCTCCCTCCTCCTCCTCCTCCTCCTCCTCCTCCTCCTCCTCCTCCTCCACCTCCTCCTCCTCCTCCTCCTCCTCCTCTCCTCCCTCCCTCCCCACCAGCAGGCTCCCTCCTCCTCCCTTCCGGTTTCTTCCTTTAACTACCCGCCGCCCCCCTCAGCCCCCAGCACTAGTCTCTCTCCACCCCCCCACCCACCCCAGCCTTTTACACACCCCTCAGCCTAGCCCTGTCCCCGCTAGGCAAACTGTGGAGTCCCTTTGCAAAATGAAAGGCTCCAGACAGCTACATGGGAGGGGACTGGGGTCTTGCTTAAAAATCGCCAACCACAACACAATTATTTTATAATTCACAGCCAAAGGAATAATCTTAGCTATTTCTTCTCCAAGAGGGGGAAAAATAATCCTAAAGAAAGCAATACAAATCTAACTAAAGCCCTCATCAAATAAAGTGCACAAAGCAGTCCAAGCTAATCCCCAGGCCCCTCTCACCTCCACGGTAACACAATCTAAGGTCATGGCTACTTTGGAACAGGCCCCCAACTACGGTAAAAATAATAACACCTTCCCATAGTAACTACAAATGTTCATTCACTTTCACTGGGTGCCAGGTACTGTGCTAAGTGCTTTGCATAAATTACCTTTTCCCCCCATCTGCCTGGAAGCTAGGTATTGATATTTAAATTTTCCAGATTAAGAATTAGGAGAGGTTGTGACCTGTTCAAGTCCCAATAGCCACAAAGTGGCAGAGCTGAGATTAGAATCCAGGTCTGACCTGACCCCCCTCTGACATACTCTAAGGAAGCCAAAACTGATTTTTTTTCTAGTATCAGCCCCAATCCCGGTACTTAACACAGTGGGTCCTGGCTCTTCCTTCCCCAGGTGGGATGCCACAAACTGGTCCACCCACCTACCCAGAATAAAGACCGGACTTCCCAGCCTAAGGCTGCTTCTCGGCCCTTCCCCTCCCTGTTGGTGGGGAGGAGGCGTGGTGAAGGCACAGTCAGGCACGGGCAGGTGTCCGGTGAATCCCCCACCCCATGCACAGCTCTGCTCCTGGGGCTGGCTCTCGGGCACCTACTCCCGCTTCAGCAGGACACCCGGCCACCGCAGCAGGTGGGAAAGGAAAAAAAAAAAAGACTGCTGGAGGCTCTTCCAAGGGGGAGGAGGCTTGCCCGGGGACGCCTTCCTGTGCCAACCTAGGGCAGAGTGACCCAGGGTTCTCAACCCAGCCAAAGGGCAAAGTCTCTCCCGGCCACACCGCAGCCGTGACCCTCCCTCTCACAAAACTCCAGGCCGGGGTTTCCCACCTGCAGGATGCTAAGGCCAAGGGAAGGGAGAAGGGAAAGAGACGGCACGGGTCTGGAACTGGACTCGGGACAGAGGTGGGAGGGAATGGAAGGGGGAGGAGACCTCATTGCCTGGCAACCGTCCCGGGGCACGTGCACGGGTGACATCATCCCCGGCCACCTCTAACACAGACCTTTGACCCCTGCGGGGCGGAGGAGGGCGGCTGGCGGAGCTTCCTGGGAAATAGCGTCAGGAATTCTGGGAACCAAAAAGGGGACGCGGGAGGGGACCCAGGCGTCCTGCCTGCTGCCCCCCAGTGCGAGTTCAGTCCCGGAGACTCGGGGCTCGCGCCTGCCTCCTGCTCCCCGCCTCCGGGGCTGACCTCCCAACCCACATTTCTGACGGGAGCCCAGACACGACACGCCCCTCGGAGATACTGTGCCTTCTCTCCCGTGGGCGAGATCTCCGGCCGGGGACGGGAGCCGGGGCAGCGGACCCCGCGGGGCTCCGTCTCCTGTCCGCGGGATCCCCCGAGTCCCAGCCGGCCGCCAGCCGGAATCTGTCTAGGTCCCCAACTCTGCCGCCCCTCCCTGCGCCGTTCCAGGGCGGAGTCTGTGGAGTTGAAACCAGGACACGGCGAGAGGAAGTTATATAACCCGGGAGAAGCGGAGAGGGGCGAGTGGATACGGGGACAGCCAGCCCGGTCGGAGCCAAGGGAGGTGCACCGCACACCGGGGCCAGCGAGAAGGAAGCGTTAGGCACTGGGGGGGGGGGGCGTTTAGTCCACATCGAGGCGCCTGGGCAGTCCGGGGCTCCCCCCACAGTGTCCCCCCTCCTTCCGCCCCCGCCCCCAGCAGCGGCAGCAGCCGGGCCCGGCGGTGAAGCCGAGCTCGGCAAGGGGCACCGGTACCCTCTCCCTTTCTCTTGGGGAAGCAACCTAAGCCGGAGCCGCGGAAGGCAGCGGCTGAGCAGATGGGGCCGGAAACCGCAGCTCCGCCCAGCCCACCTGGGAGCGTGGGGCGCCAGCTGGGGAGGGGGCGGGGGGCGGCGGGGAACAGGTAGCCGGACCCTCCCACTCGAGAGATTGGGCACTCATAGTCAAGACCTCAGGAGAAACCGGAGACGAACCGTGTCGTCCGGGTCCGGAGGGGCAGAGCAGCGCAGCTCGGGACTAGTTTGCAAACACCGATTTGGGGCTGGGGGCGGGGGAGCGCCCGACTCGCCGCGCAGGCGCAAAGGGGGGGGTGCGCTCGGGCGCGTGCGGTGGAGAGGGTGGGTGCGAGCGTGTGGGAGTGCACGTGCGGGTCCTGGGCTGCTACTGCCTCCCCTCCTCATCCTCCTCTCCTCCCCTCTTCCTGTCGCTCTACGATGCCCCCTCCCCATTGGCTGTCCGGGCCCTGATGTCAGGGACGTCTGCTGGAGCTGATTGGGCGGACGGGAGCGTTCGGGAATCCGGCTCCCGAGTCTGGCTCTCCAGTTACTCGGGCAACGGGGCAAGCAACCCCCGGGAGGCGGAGGACGGAGCCGCGCCTGTCCCTGCGCCGGCTCCGGGCTGCCCGAGTCCAGCTCTGCCGCCTGCCCGCCTGCCCGGTAGCGGGAACCAGGCGAGCTGCCCTCGGCCTGCCCGGCCCCCATTCCGTCCACCCCCACAGCAGACGGGAAGCGAATCTACGTTGCTTAGTAACCACCTCGCGCGTCCCCCTCCGGCCGTGAGAGATGGACACGGAGTCCCCAGCGCCCTCGCCACCTGTGCCCTTCGTCCTCCCGCCCACAGTTTCCTGTGCGGGGGCCTCAGCCCAGGGCGCGGGAGTGGGCTGCAGCGGCCTTTCCTGTCGCATCGCCCACCCCGCGCGCCTGCGGGCTTCGGGCGCGCGTCTCGTCCTCGCCATCTCGCGGCTAGGCTGGGGAGGTTCCCCGTGAAGGGCCCGAGCCGGGGAGTCAGGGCGGCCCTGGGGGTGGGGAGCTCGGCAAGGCGAGGCCGGGGGTGAGGGCCAGGGACCAAGGCTCCCGGCGGGGAGGTCAGGGCTGACGTTATGCACCTCATCTTGGGGAGGGACTGAAGGAAGACTTGACGGTGGCCCGGGGGCCTCAGTCACACCCCTGTCTGACCACACCGGACCTCAAAGGGCCGTCGCACTGGCCTCTCCGTGAACTCTGCCCTTCAGGCAGGACCGCCGTGCCCCCAGGGGGAATCCCAGCCCATAGGGCCTGGAGTCCTTTCAGGCCCCTCTTGACCTCCAGAACCCAAGACATCTGCCTCCACCGGGCCCCCCACTCCTGCCCGGCTCGCCCTTGGGGGACCCGGATGTCCTGAACCCCTATCTTCTTCCCAGTGCCCCTCCGGAGACCCCAACGTCCCTTCCCGGCTCTCCCCCTCCTGCGACTCTGGCGTCCCGCCCCCTTGCACGGAGATGGTTTCCCTCTTTCCAGACGCCCTCGCGGCTCCCCGTTACCTGCTTCGGGGGGGGTCCCAGGTGTTCGGGCTCCCCAAGGTCTCCCAGGGGGTCGAGCGGCCCCCCCTCTCCCAGGCCGGGGCTGGGGGGGCCGCTCCGCCCCGTGGCGCAGTTGGATTTTCCAACACAAACACCGCTCCCCCCGCTGCTCAGCCCCGCCCCCTCCCCGAGGTCCCGCCCCTCCGCCCAAGTCCCCCCCCTTCGGCCCCGCCCCGCCTTCTGCCGGTGCCGCTTGTCTCGGCGCTGGTGCCGGGTGGGATGCCCCTGCGGGGTGCCGGGTGCGGGGCGCAGGGTACGGGGTGCTCCCCCGATCCCCGCCCGACAGGCCCCGGCTCGGTTCGGATCACGCGCTCTTCCAAGTCAAGCCCCGCCCACCCACTCGAGTCCCGCCCCACGGTGTGGCCGCACTCTCTTAGGGACCCACCGCCCTGCCCATCGAGGCAAGACCACGCCCCCTGTCTCCCAAGGCCGCCCCGTTTCCTGTGCTGTTTCCCCAGTCTCGCAGCAGCTCCCCAGTAGTTTCGGGGTGGCCGGGGCTTCCGCTCTCCCTGACCCCACCATCCCGTTGAAAGACGCAGAGCTGTGGTCGCTGCTGTTTGCACCGAGCTCTGGTGCCATCTCTTCCAACCTTTATGGCTGAGCACAGCGGTGGCCCCCGGGGCCCCTCACCCGCCAAACCGGCCACGGCCCATGCCCCGGTGAGGTCCAGCCCCAGCTGCTGGAGTCGCCGGCTCTCTCTTGCGGGGAGAGGAGGCGGGGGGCCGCCTCAGTTGTCTAGGCTCATGAGCAGAGCAGTGCCCCTCTTGATCCAGTGATCCGAGGACATGGCTCCAGACCGGAGGTCGATGCCGATGACGAAGGACGCTCGGTCGGAGCTGCCCGCTCGGTTGGGATAGTAATAGCAAGGGCAGGAGTACATGCCTGGGGGAGGCAGAAGAGCAGGAGTCAGGCCCCAGGGGCTTCTGGGAGAGCAGGACAGGGGCAGGTGTGCAGGGCTGGGGCAGAGAGTGAGTTAGGATCCAATGGGGTGGGGGTAGGGGCGGGCAGTCCCACCCTTGGCACTCTTCTTGCGGCTCTCTGCTGGCCGGAAGTGGATGGTGGGCATGAGGCAGACCAGTTGCATGGGCTCGGCCTCCACCAAGCAGGAGTTCTTCCGATCCCAGCCGGCACCTTCCAGGTACAGACCACGAACCCAGGCACCGTCCTGAGGGGCAGGTGGGAGACTTGTCGCCTCTCTGCTCCCCTCTCGTCCAGTTACTTGCCACTTTGGCCTCCCAGCACCCTCCATTGCCCAGGGCCCCTGGCACATCCGGCTCCCACCTTGGGTGGGTACACGAGATTGCTGTCGTCCACGGTGGAGACGATGAACTCCCAGGAGAGGCTGTCCACTGAAATCTAGGGTGTGGTGTGAGCGTGAGGAAGGGCCCCGGAGCCCACAGCCGGTGCCCATCCCCGGCATCCGCGCCCCTCCCACGGGCCATGCGGCTCACGTTGTTTTGACGAGCTGAGGCCTGCAGCACAGCGGTGAGGAAGCCCGTGGGAAAGGTGAAGCCGGAGAGCCAGAAGATCACCGGCGGCCGGGCGCGGCTAGCCCACGTCTCAAACTGCTCCACGCGCATGGCCAGGTCCCGGGTCCACGAGGCCAAGGGCTTTTGTGAGGGATACGCCTGGGGGAGGAGGCACTCTGTTCACCATGCATTGACATGCTTGTTCGGAGGGCCTGGAGCAGCTGCAGGAAGACTGTGTGGTGTCAGCCCCTGTTCTCCAACAGCAGTTGGGCAAAGCTCTTTCAAAGCCAGCTCCCACAAGACAGGCGTGAAGCGATGGCTATTTATTAAAAACAGACAGGGTAAGCACCCATTATCTGAAACGCCTGGGGCCAGACATGCTGCAGATTCTGGAGTTTTTGAGAATTTGGGAATCCCTGCGTAGACTTTGCAGTTGCGCATCCCTAATCTGAAAATCTGCTCCAAAACTCAGAATTTTTTTTTTTTTTTTGAGGATCATGTTGACACTGAAAAGGTTTCCAATTCTGGTGTTTTTGGGGTCAGGGTTTGCGTCTAGGGGTGCTCAGTGTGGAAGATTAACCAGGTATCACTCGGGAACCATCCTCCTGGTGTCCTGCACTGTTGAAACACCCGAGTAGGTCTGTGTGTTAAGAAATGGTGCAGTCGGCCAGCGAGTGGCAAAGCCAGCTTTCAACCTTGAACCTGTCTGGCTTTGAAGTCCAGGCTCTCTGCCCTTTGCCCTGTGCCTTCCTAGCTCCCAGGAGATCTGGGGTGGGGAGGGGGAGCTCAGTGTCACGGGAGGGGCACCAGCGGTGTACTCTTGCCTTTCCCCAGAGCGGAGGCACGTGGGCATCAAAGATGCAGTTGAAAATCTCTTCCAGGCTTGTCGACATGACGATGAGGCCCTGGATGCCTTTCTCTAGGTCTGTCAGTGAGAGGCTGAGCGGGAGGAGGTGGGAGTGTTAGACAGGGAGCCCGGCAGGTACGTCCTGCCCCTCCGCAGAGCCGCCCGCCCGGCGTCTCACAGGATGGTCTCCATCAGCTTGTTGTATCTCTGGATCTCCTGCAGGAGGACCACGTTGAGCGGGGAGGGGTCGAGAGCCAGCAGCTTGCGGGTCCCCTCGTAGTCGATCATTTCGGGGATCTTCTGTTTCACGTCGGCAGCCAGCTCAAGCACCTGAGGAGGCAGGAGCCAAGAGCGTCGGCCCTCCCCGCCCCACGGCTTCCCCGGCCCGGCCTCTGTCTTGCCCCTACCTTCTCTTCCCGGCTCTGGCCTCCGGCCCTGGTGGGTGTAACCTGGGGTTGCAGGGAAAGCAGAGTGTCAAAGAGAGTCCGCGCCTCGGTGATCTGGGAGGCCACGTCGGCGTTGGGGTGCTGGCCAAAGGCCTCCGGGGGGTCCATGCTCGGCAACAAGCTGATGTATTCCTTGTAGGAGGCCAGGCTGCCATCCTTGGGGATGAAGTAGGTCTCCAGCACCGACAGCCTGGGGAGCCGGCATCGTCACCGCCACGTCCTCCTGCCAACCCCACGTCCCGCCCCAGGTCCCGCCTCCGGCTCTGTCTGTGCTCCCCACCCCCTCACCGGTAGGAGGGAGTTGACAGAGCCTGCTCAGAGAAGTAGTCATTGATGTAGGTGGTGAGCAGGCGCCGGTCCCAGTCATCCGTGATGTGGCCGCCGTAGTTGATGCCAGCGATGAGGTACTTGAGTGCGTCCCAGGGCGTCTCCTCGTACTCATCCAAATAGAGGCTCAGCAAGTTCTCCGACACCTGTGGGGCGGTGCCAACCCACACCCCCCGCCCACAGTCAGGCACAGGCTGTCTGCCAGCGGCTTTGCGGGAGCAGGACCAGGACGGGAGAGAGGACTGGGCCCAGGGACCCCTGCGGAGCACCAACCTCAAAGTCGGAGTCATTGAAGCCGTAGACGATGTTCCAGCCGAGCTGCAGGAACTTCTTGCGCTCCAGTAACACGGAGTGGAAGAAGCAGAGTGCAAACAGCAGCTTCTTGTATTTGGCGGGTTTGGAGCAGCGGGAAAACTGGAATTCTGACATCAGCTGGTAAAGTCTTGTCATGTTGGCCTTTAGGCCCTGGGGACAATGGAGTTCAAGAGCTCATGAGCATGACAATGAACGTCCTGCTCGTTAACATCATTAACATCCCCATGTACGGCTGTGGAGGTTGTTCACTGCACAGAGGCACTGGCTGAAGAGCTGAGCGGAAGCGGAGGTCCGGGGCCTCACCTGTGCGCCCAAGTGTGTGCTCATTCCCAAGGCCGGGTGCCCCTCTCTAAGGTACACACAGGTGACGGTGAGCGGCAGGCCTACCTGCTCGTTCCACACTTTTGATCCCCTCAGCCATAATGCTCTTCTTCTAATTCTCTTTTTTTTTTTTAAGATTTATTTATTTATTTAAAAGAGCCACAGAGAGACAGAGGCAGAGAGAGAGAGAGAGAGAGGTCTTCCATCCACTGGTTCACTCCCCAGATGGCCACAAAAGCCGGAGCTGCGATGATCCAAAGCCAGGAGCTAGAAGCTTCTTCCAGGTCTCCCACATGGGTGCAGGGGCCCAAGGACTTGGGCCATCTTCTACTGCTTTCCCAGGCCATAGCAGAGAGCTGGATAGGAAGTGGAGCAGCCAGGTCTCGAACCAATGCCCATATGGGATGCCGGCACTGCAGGCAGTGGCTTTATTTACTATGCCATAGCACTGGCCCCTCTTCTTCTTTTTTTTTTTTTTTAAGATGTATTTATTCAGGAGTTGGCGCTGTGGTATAGTAGGTAAAGCTGTTGCCTGCAGTGCTGGCATGGTCCCATATGAGCGTTCGTTCAAGTCCCAGCTGCTCCACTTCCCGATCCAGCTCTCTGCTATGGCCTGGGAAAACAATAGAAGATGGCTCGAATCCTTGGGCCCCTGCATCCTCATGGGAAGACCCAGAGGAAGCTCCTGGCTTCAGATTGGCGCAGCTCCGGCCATTGTGGCCAATTGGGGAATGAACGAGCAGATGGAAGACCTCTTTCTCTCTCTCTCTCTCTGCCTCTCCTTCTCTCTCTGTGTAATTCTTTCAAGTAAATAAATAAATCTTTAAAAAAAGATGTATTTATTTGAAAGGCAGAAAGACAGGTGGGAAGAGGAGGAGATGAGAGAGAGAGAGAGAGAGAGAGAGAGAGAGAGAGATCTTCATTCACTGGTTCACTCCTCAAGTGCCCACAACAGCCAAGGCTGGGCCAGGCCAAAGCTAGAAGCCAGGAACTCCCTCTAGATCTCCCACATGGGTGGCAGGGACCCAAGGACTTGAGCCATCATCAGCTACTTTCCCAGGCGCATTAGCAGGAAACTGGTCAGAATCAGAGGAGCTGGGACGGGAGCTGGCACTCTGATATGGATGCCAGTGTGCCAGGTGGAGGCTTGACTGTCTCCGGGCCTCAGCCTGGCCCAGCCCTAGCTGCTCTGGACATTTGAGGACTGAACCAGCAGATAGAAGAACTCTCTCCCTCTCTGTGTGTCATTCTTTCAAATAAAAATAAGTAAGATGTATGTTGAGGAACAAGAAAAGGCCAAAATACGGGCTGGCATTGTAGCTCAGCTTGTTAAGCCACTGCCTGCGATGCCGGCATCCTCTGTGGGCGCTGGTTTGAGTCCCGGTGGCTCCGCTTCTGATCCAGCTCCCTCTAATGGCCTGGGAAAGCAGCAGAGGATGGCCCAACTGCTTGGGTCCTGCCACGCATGTGAGAGGCCCCAGTGGAGTTTCAGGCTTCTGGCTTCATTCAGTCTGGCCCAGGTTGGCCATAGCGGCTGTCTGGGGAGTAAACCAGTGGATGGAAGGTTCTCTGTGTATAACTCTGCCTTTCCTTTCCCTTCCTTCCTTCCTTCCTTCCTTCCTTCCTTCCTTCCTTCCTTCCTTCCTCCTTCCCTCCCTCTCTTTCTCTTTTTCTCTCTTTCTCTCTCTCTCTCTCTCTCTCGTCTTTACAGGCAGAGTGGACAGTGAGAGAGAGAGACAGAGAGAAAGGTCTTCCTTTTTGCCATTGGTTCACCCTCCAATGGCCGCGCTGATCCGAAGCCAGGAGCCAGGTGCTTCTTCCTGGTCTCCCATGCGGGTGCAGGGCCCAAGCACTTGGGCCATCCTCCACTGCCCTCCTGGGCCACAGCAGAGAGCTGGCCTGGGAGGGGAGCAACCAACCGCGACAGAATCTGGCGCCCCAACCGGGACTAGAACCCGGTGTGCCGGCGCCGCAGGCGGAGGATTAGCCTAGTGAGCTGTGGCAACAGCCACTCTGCCTTTCAAATAAATGAAACCACTGGGGTCCCTGCAGCCATGTGACGACCTGGATTGAGCTTCCCAGCTTCTGGCTTCCACCTGGCCCAGTCCTGACTGTTGCAGGCATATGAGGACTGTGACGGGAGATGGGAGATTTCTCTCTCTCTCTTTTTCTCTCCCTGCCTCCCTCTCTCATAAATGGAAAAAAAAAAAGAGTACAGAATACTTTTGTCATCAAATGGTAAGTAAAAATCAACTTCAAACTATTTTACTTATTCAAGAATGTGTTTTTACTTGAACAAGGCCAACAGACAGATCTCCCGTTTGCTGGTGAGTGGCAGGGACTGAACAACTTGAGCTGTTAGCGCTTCCTTCCAGGTGTGTGTTAGCAGGAAGCTGGAGCTCAAACTCAGGCACCCCAGTGTGGGCTGCAGGGATCCCACACACCTGTGCCTGACAGAGTATGAACCCGGGTTGCCGCTAACGGAAGTGAGATGAGGGGCTAAGCCGTGAGGAAGCAGCTACTGGGTCTGAGCGTGTGCCCGAGGGCAAGGAAGAAATGCTTCGTCATTGGGAGGTCGTTCTGACCGGGAGAGGAGCCGGCGGTGAAATCACGAAGAGGACAGTTTCCCTGTGAACTTGTGAAAGGAGGAATGAGAAGAGCTGAGGCCGGGCCTAAGTCCGGAGATGCGGCCGCAGGTGAAAAGGACAGGGAACACGGAGGCGAGACAGGGACGTGGTCAGGGGAGCCAGTGTCAGGGACAGCAGCTGCCGCAGCTGCTGATGGGGGGAGCAGGAAGACCAGGGTCCACGCATGCATCCAGGCTGTCCTTACCTGTGAGTGCCTGCTACCTACATGTACCAGTCCCCATGCCTTAACAGGGTGAGCAGAGGGGACTTGGCTGTCTACTAAGAGCAATGCAAAAGGGGCTGGCACTGTGGTTTAGTGGGTTAAGTCAACTGAGCGCCAGTTCAAGTCCTGGCTGCTCCACTTCCAATCCAGCTCCCTGCTAATGCGCCTGGGAAAGCAGTGGAAGATGGTCTAAAAGTGCTTGGGCCCTAGCACCCACATGGGAGACCCAGTTGCAGTTCTTGGCTCCTGGCTTCAGCCTGGCCCAGCCCTGGCTGTTGTGGCCATTTGGGGAGTGAACCAGCAGATGGAAGATCTGTCTCTCCTCCTCTCTTTGTAACTCTGCCTTTCAAATAAATAATTTTTTTTTTGAAAGAGCAACAAAACGTGAGCGGGGTGTCATTACATGAGCAGATTTTAAGTAGTTGGTGTGATTAGATTCAGAGGTGACCCTGCTGACACTGGAGATAAAGATGTCAACAGAGTTGAAGGGGAGGAAGGAGAGAGAGGCCAGAAGTCCTGGGCAGTGTGATGTTGGGAGGGGAACGTGAGGAGGTGCTGGGGAGCAAGAAGCAGGACCTGGGAACCCGGCTTCTGGCTCCGGGATGCCTCTCTAATCTCTCTGTGCCTCAGTTTCCTCTCTGTAAAATGGGGATAGTAGCATGTATTTGTCATGTGTGTTAAGTGACTTGATAAATGCAAGGAACTGGGAATGGATACAGCTACCACCTTCTAGGATTTGGGCACAAAGAAGAAATGGGTGGGATTTTGTCCCAGAGGGCATTGGAATCAAACAAAGAAGTGCAGGCCGCTGTCTGGAGCTAGAGGGAGAAAGCTAGCCCAGATGACCAGTGGCTGCTGGCTCTCTTCGGCCCCCATACCTTTGGTGGCTCTGTGGTCATCTTGATGCTGGCCTGCAAGATTGAGATGGGGAAGTCTGGGTGGGGGCTGGAGCTGAGCCACAGGCGGAAGGAGGGGTGAGGGTCCTCCACCTGCAGCTGCTCCACCAGCTTGTCCAGGTTAGGCATCCAAGACAGTGACAGGTGGCAGTTTGCCAGGAACACCCAGTGTCCTGCAAGGAGACACGCGGGTTGGTGGAGTAATCGCCTCAGCTCCTCTTATCCCCGTGTGTCCCAGCGGGCAGTGAGGAAGGCAGGGGCGGTGTCCCCTGCTTGGGGCCACTCCTGGGGCCTTCCGGGCAAGTGAGAGCTGCCCTTCCGAGCTGTGCTTGAGGTTGGAGGTCCCGGCGAGGGCTGAGGGCAGGGGTGAAAGAACCGGGTGGACACTGACCCTGAGTCACACCGTCTCGGAGGAGCCGGGCAGCGATGGGGGCTTGGCCCTGGCCCAGGGACAAGGCGTGGAAGCGCTGGGCCATGCCTGTGTGCTCTGCCAGCTGCAGCAGGGCGCCGGTGGGGTCCACGCCCGGGGACAGGATGAACACGAGCGGGGAGCGTGGGGTTGAATCCTCCATCACCTGCCGGAAGCACAGGCGTGTCAGGCGGAGGGCCTCGGAGCCCACGCCAGAGAGGGAGGAGGCTGTACGGAGGGAGCGAGCAAGGCGGGGGGGGGGGGGGGGATGCAGAGCCACTGACCAGCTTCATGTTTAGCACCGGGGGCTCAACGAAGCGGGAGCCTAGGTTGGAGACGATGAAGGAGGTGACGCAGAAGGCCACCCGGTCCTGGCGCAGGGAGCGAACGATCAGCATGCGCTGCATCTCGTTGCAGGCGTTTTCCCACTCGCCTGGGGACGGGCGGAGAGTGAGCCCGCAGGCCGGGGAAGGCAGGTGCACCGGCCACCGGCCGAGGAGAGGGCAGGCGCTGAGGGGAGGCAAGGAGGAGAGAGGAGGGAGCCCGGCTACCTGGCAGCATGGCCTTCTCGGGGGCAGCGTTGGTGTACCACAGGTGCCAGTCCCGCGGGTACTGCTCAAAGGAGTTCATGAGCCCGTGGAAGTTGGTCAGTTTGTCCAGCTCTGTGATGTTATCCCAGTAGGCATCTGCAAGCCAGCTCGTACACGGGTTATCCATTTGGCCTTCCCGATCCAGGACCTTGTGGGGAAGGAGAGAGGAGAGAGGGGTTGGCTGGGAACAGCTCCGAGTTGTCCCTGGCCGGCGCTGTGGCACAGCAGGTGAAGCTGCGGCTTGTGATACCGGCATCCCGTGGCGGGGGGGGGGGGGGGGGTTCCCGTTTGAGTCATGACTGCCCCGCTTCTGCTTTTTCTTCTCTTTTCACTGTTTATTTATTTATTTGAAAGCCAGAGTTAGAGCGAGCGTGAGAACGACAGCGAGAGTGAGAGTGAGAAAGAAAGAATCTTCCGCCTGCTAGTTCACTCCCCAAATGGCCACAATGGCCAGGGCTGGGCCAGGCCAAAGCCAGGAACCTGGAACTTGAACTTGAGCTCATGAGGGAAGCCAGTGTCACAGGGGGTGGCTTGACCCGCTGCACCACAAGAATGGAATTCCCGGCTCCTGGCTTTAGCCTGCCCAGGCCTGTGGCAGTTATCTGAGGAGTGAACCAGTGGATGGAAGGTCTCTCTCTGTCACTCTGGCTCTCCCTCTATCACTCTGCCTTGCAAGTAAATATTTTTTATTTATTTATTTTTAGAAACCGGTGTTCATTTCCCATCAACCTCTTCTCCACTTTTGCTCCAGAGCCCGTGAAGAGCAGCTTCAGAGTGGTGTTCCCACTCCGTGGCCTGAGCAGTGGGAGCTGTGGCCCAGGCTCCAGTGGGGAACAGCTGAGTAGGCACGGAGGGTGCGTGCACGGACCAGTCTGTGACCTCAGGGTGAGCAGCAGGGCCGTCCCTCCCCCCGAAACTCCTCTTCGGTCACAGCTTTTTCAGCGGCGGCCTGCTCTTCTCTTTCGATCTCTTCAGGGTCTCTGTAGAAGGGGAGACCAGGCAGGAACTCCTACAGGTGTTCACGGGAGACGGCACCACGCATGCGCAGAACCTCGGGGGCCAGCATCTACATCAGACCCACTGGGTGGGCTCCCTCATTGTGGCATGGATGGCCATGTCGCAGGCAGGTTCACCTAAGACGCCTCTGCGAGAGGCTGGTGGGCAGCCCTGGGGTCAGCGAAGGTTCCAGGCGCAAAGCGGCCAGCGAGAGGAGCAGCAACCTTCAGCCCAGCCCTCCAGCCAGTGTTCCTGGAGGACACCGCACGGACATCAGCAGGGTTTCCAAGGGCAACCATGGCACGAGCCGCCCATGGAGGCTTCTCCCAGGTCCCCTTCAGATGGACGATGTAGATGCCATCCGTTTCCCTTTCTTGATGCACTGCTCCATGTGGAAGTCAAGGTGGATGCCACCCAGGCGGGCCCCTGCTGCCAGGAACCTGAGGACACCCCCTCCTTCATCGGCAGGACAACAAGTGCTCTGGACATCATGACAGCCATACGGACCCTTTGCCGGGTAGTGCACAAAGGCGTAAGTCTTTTTTTTAAGTCATATTTCCCTTTTTATTTTATTATTATTTTTTTTTACTGAGAGTGAAAATTCCATGATAGGTCTTACAGGAAACAGAATGAAGAGTCGAATCCAGGAACCCAGGCTGGGTGAGAACTCACCTTTTGCAGGGTACTACCCTGCGATGGTACAGCTCAAATTTAGGAAGCTGGCGCCCTCTGGTGGCTGCTGTGTAATAACGTCTCCAACCATAAGAATTTCAATTGGTAGCCTCTCCCTTCAGGGAAGTACAAGCTCTTCATCCATCCGTCCATCCACCCATCCACCCATCCATTCCTCCTCATTCCTTAGAACAACGTCTACTGCCAGCCAGTGATTTGTTTAAAGCAGTTGGGATGCATCACTGAACTAAAAGGACAAATCTCTCTGCCCTTGAGAAGCTGATCTTTCCACCATGGGATTATGGACCCATGGACAGATTATGAACCAAACACATAACAAATAGGCAGATTGTCTGGCACGCTGGGGATGGCAGTGCCACGGGACAGCAGGATGAGCTGGAGGGTAAGGGGGGGTTGGGAGTGCTGGGGTATTCTGAAGTGTTAAGATGAGGGTCTGCTGCAGGAGAGGTTTGAATTCCAGAGAGGGACCAAAGTGCACAGCTTGGGGGGGGGGGGTCGTCTCCCAGCAGAAGGTGCAGCCAACGCCGAGGCCCTGGGGGCTGGGCAGTGGGGGACAACATCACTGAGGGCATCCCGCCAAAGCGGTGTCCACGTCAAAAGGACCTCCCTGGGGGCGGCCGTGCGGCCTTGGGGTCAAGATGCCCGCATGCTCTATCAGAGTGCCTGGCCCCAGCTCTCAGTTCTGGCTCCCTGCTGATGCAGACCCTGGGAGGCAGCAGGTGACAGCTCAAGTGGTTGGGTCCTTGTCACCCTCATGGGAGACCTGGATGGAGTTCCCAGGACCCAGCCATCTCTCGGGCATCTGGGGAGTGAACCAGTGGGTGGGAGCTCTGTCTGTCAGTCTGATTGTCTGTCTCTGTCTCTTTGACTCTCAAAAAAAAAAAAAAAAAAGAAAGAAACAAACAAACACAGGACAAAAAGGATCTGAGTACTGTGTTGAAGTTTGGGGTGGGACTGGGGACGTTGGGAGGCTGAAGTGGGAGTGGCAAAGGGAGGGGAGCTGCTGCCGGGAGGTGGGGATGGCCTGGCCCCCGGGTTGGCTGACGGCCTTCAGGGCTCACTTGAGGTTCACGGTCGTGGATTGAAAGTGAGTTCAGTGTGGGTGTGTTTTTCTACAGCCACATTCAGCTGCGTGGGCCACAGGGGGACAGGGGAAGGAAGGGCTGGGTCCAGCCAGGGCACTGGTTTTGCCAAGTGAAAGGAGATGCGTGGCAGGTCACCCCTCTGGCCCTGGGAGCTCGGCAGGCACCTGCTCCCGGTGTGGTTTTTCTCAGCTCACTCACCAAAGCCTCGGGCCTGACCCTCTGGGCCGAGGGTCTTCACCACACAGCCTTGACCCCGCCCCAAGGCCGGGAGGCGCCCTGTGCCCCACTCACCACACCCCCGCGGAGAAAGAAGTTGTACTCGTCCATGTTGAGCTTGCCCGAAGTCTCCAGGATTTTGGCACACATGTGGAAACTGAACAGTAGCTTGTGGCGCTCGAAAAGGGTGCGGCAGGTGTACCTGGGGGTGGGGGGAGGCGGGGCACTCATACTCAGGGAGGGGGACCCTTCGGTGACAGGCCTCATGGAGAAAAAGGGCTCGGTACAGCATGGAATCCAAACCTCACGGGGAAACAGCCCGGGACGAGGCTGGAGAGGAGCCGGGATTTTTCCCAGACTACTCCCCCTGCTACCCCGCCAGGCCCCCAGCTGAGCCCTGAGGACACTGACAGGAGGGGGTGGGGGTGGCGGCCCTGGAGCGTGACACAGGGACCTCCAGAGCATCAGTTAGCGTAGACCTGATGAACCGCCCGAGGGGCGAGAGCACAGCGCCCCCGACCCCGGGTTGGGCTCACAGCGGCAGCAGAAGCAGAGAGAGAAGAGGGCGGTGCACAGAACAGGCTGAGGCGGGGCGGGGGACACCAGGGACTTTGAGGCCTGCAGCGAGGACAGGGTCTGACTTAGAGGGGCGAGGGGAGAGGCAGGACGCTGGGCCTGTTGGAGGTTGGGGGTGGAAGGCCATGGAGGCCTGCACTGCCGTCCTGGGCGGGGCGGAGGGCAGGGGGAGCATGCGTGGCACTTTACACAGACTCATGAGCAGAACCTGCCCCCCTCTGGGACAACCTCGTGTCTGGCGTGGGTGCCTGGGGGGTGGGCGTCGGCGCCATCCAGGGGCGCGCACCCTGAAGGAAGAGGGAAGACCAGGAGCTTGGCCTGCAGCAAGTGGAATTCAAGGGGCTGCCTGTGGGCTGCCCAGGTCGAGAAGGCAAGCGCCTCGCTGCTCCGAGGGGGAATCCCCAGACCGGGAGCAGTCCCTGGGGCTTGTTAGAGATGCAAGGTCTTGGGCCCCTCCCCAGACCCCCTGGATCCCAACCAGTGCCTGAACAAGGCCCCACCCCCACTCCACCCCAACCACCCCGTGCCCACCCACACCAAGAAGAACTGCTGCAGGGCACAGCTCATGGCCAAGGCCGGCGTTCCAGGGGCGGCTGCAGACCTGTAGACGGCGTAGGTGTGGTAGTCGTTGAGGTAGTCTATGCGGTCCTCCAGTTTGTTGCTACGGTGGCTCTTGTCTATGCTGAGCACAAAAAGGCTGATGTAGGCGTCCAGCGAGAACTGGTACATGGGGTCGATGTGGCCCATGTCATTGAGCACGAAGAACAGCACGGACGCCCGCTGGGCACACGGACGGTAAGCCTGCGGACGGACGGGCAGTCAGGGCCGCCCCCGGGGGGGCGTGCTTCCCCCTGGGAGGGGGCTCACCTCGTGGGTGCTCACCTCGCGGGCTATGTCGATGTTGATCTCCGTGGTCTCGCTGGTTTCCAGCTGCTCTGTCACCTCGGCGGCCGTCACCTTGGAGGTCCGCAGGGTGTTCACCAGCTGCACGTCGTCCAGCAGGGAGCCCGTGGCCTCGTTCAGAAGCCTGGGGGGGGGGCAGCCATCAGGTACTTGGACCAAGGAGCTGGGTGGGGGCCCTGGGCAGAGCTAAGGGACCCCCCCATCAGCCCCCCTGGGGATGCTGGTTGGGAGTGGCCCCTGGGCCTGCAGGAGGGAAGGTCAAGGTCTCACCGGAGGATCTCGTCCTCCAGCTCCTTGAGCTTCCTCTTGCCGGCGGCAATGTTGATGACCAGCGAGTCCTTCTGCTCCTCCAGCTCAGGCCGCTCCTTTCGGACCACAATGCCTAGCAGCTGGGCCTCCAGACCCTGTGGTGAGGGGCTTACCCCTGTGACCTCTGCCCTTCCCACCCCTGCGCACCCAAGACCCTCCAGTGCAAGCGTCACCTTCCTGCCCATCTCCCCCAGCTCTACAGCCCCTCACTCCAGCTCAGCCCAGGCACGGGCCCCCACCCACCTGTTCTTTAACGGCAAAGTTCACAATGGTAGTCTTGGCTGAGGTCTCTGGGCTGTAGTGGGGGTTGGAGAGCTTGGTGGTGATGTAGAAACGGAAATTGGGGTTGTATTCCACCTCCTTATCTCCAATGCGCATCAGCAGCCGACCACCTGCAAGGACAAAGACGTCAGGTGACCAGGAGTGGGCTGAGCCATTCGAAGGCATCCAGGGACAGTGCCTAGGCCTGCCCTAAAGGGCCCAGCCCAGCACTGTCTGAACAGAGGGACAGCTAAGCGGAGGACACAGCCAGCGAGCCACCTTTTCCTCCCAGGTGGGCTGCCCGGCTGGTCTCCGGCTCACGTCCCACGACCCGACCCCACAATAAGCTCAGGCCCTGACCAATTCGTGAGACGGATCTGTTGAGCACGGGGTTGAGCGAGGGGTCCAGATACTCCTGCACGTTCTGGAGCAGCACTGGGTATCCAAACTGGATGGCCTTCTCCAGGACTCGAAGGTAGTCGCTCATCTGCAGGTCAATGATCCTGAGGCCCTGGAGCGCAGGGAGAAGATGGGATCCCCGGGGAGGAAACAGCCCAAGGGCAGGGGCTCGGGAAGGGTCAAGGAGACAGAACCAGCCCCACACTCTAGCTCTGTACCTGGTTTCCCTCCATGTTCTTGATCCATTTCAAGGCCTGAGCCTGAGGGTCGATCATCAGGGCCCACCTGCAGGAGGAACAGTCATTCAAAGGCAGGCTTAGGCCAGTGCTGTGGCACAGCAGTGAGAGCCGTCGCCTGAGATGCCAGCCTCCCAAATGGGCGCCGGTTCGAGTCCTGGCTGCTCCATGTCCAATCCAGCTCTCTGCTAATGGGCTGGGAAAAGCAGCGGAAGGTGGCCCAAGTGTTTGTGCCATAGCCACCCGTGTAGGAGACCCCCGGATGAAGCTCCGGGCTCCTGGCTCCAACCTGGCCCAGCCCTGGCCACTGAACCAGCGGATAGAAGATTCTCTTTCTCTGTAACTCAGACTTTTCAAATAAATAAATCTTTGGGGAAAAAAAAAAAAGAGAGGCTGGGGACCTCCCCTGCAGCCTCCTCACCTGTTGCCGCGAGTGACAATGATGCCGTTCTCAGTGGAGAAGGCGTCTGAAGGCAACCCTTGGATGTTCCAGTCCCGGACTTTGGTAGGGTTGGACAGGAAGTTTTCGATGGCAAAGCGAGGCGAGCAAGGAACCTGAAGCTCCCAGATCTGAGGAGAGAAGAGCCCCGGCCCCCCAGTCCAGCAGCTCCCGCCCCCTCACCCGGCGGCCTCCTTTAGAGCCCTGCCCCCAGCCCCGGCCTGAGCCGCAGCTCACCTTCCTGATCCAGATCTGGTTGACGATCTCATCCCGGTAGTTGGTCAGGAAGGGCCCCATGTAGGACAGGAAGGCGGCTGCCAGCAGACAGTCGCCCACCAGGTAGCCCAGGTCCTCCTCCAGGCCCTGGTAGACGGCAGGGAGGTGTAAGCTCTTGGGCCCCCAGCCCTGTGGGAGACTGGGGGATGCTCCCCAGACATTGCTCTCGACTCTGACCTGGCTCTGGTGAGTTTTGAGGTCCCCACCTCCAGCAGCAGTGCTCACATTTGGGGGACAAGGCCTGACTGGTGAAGCCAGGAGTACCCTGAGGGTCGAGACGAGGTGGCCCGTGCCAGCTCCCTCCCAGAACACTGAAGCTGACCCCCACCAGCTGCACCTGGGTGTCCCCTACTCTCCCAGAAGGCGCCTCGCTCGGAAGGGGCTGAGAGGGAGGTGAGCCGGGGCCTCCACAGGGCTCACCTTCACCGTCTCCTCCCAGCGGGCCTTCTCGCCGGCCAGCCCGGACACCAGCATGCCGGCTCGCTCCAGCTTCAGCTCCATCTCTTCAGACTTCTTGCGCAGCTCCTCCTTCTGGGCCAGCTTCTCGTCGTACTGCTTCTTCAGCATCTCCAGTTTCTCCGCCACCTGGGTGGGATCGGGGACCGGGGCCTCAAACACAGGACGCGAGGCCAGTTTGTTCCGGCTCAGGTCACGACTCTGTCAGGTAGCTGGATGACCCATGGGTGAAGGAAGAACAAGACTGACCCTTTAGGGTTGCCGTAAAGGGGAAATGAGATCGAACAAGGGGGGTGAATTTTCTTCCCCTCCTAGAGCCCAGGAGCTACTTGGGAACCAAGCTCAAGGCTGGGGAGGGAAGCCAGAGCTCCTGAGACCGAAGACAGCGCACCAGAGGGGAGCAGACAGCTCAGCAGGGACCGCCACGCCCACCTGGGGGGAGGGGCTGGAAAAAGGACGAGAGAGCTGGGAGTGAGCCCAGGAGCAGTTAGAGAGAGGAAGAGGGGGAGCCCGTTCCAGAGAAGGGCCGAGCAGCCGCCGCTGGGGATGCCAGCATCCTGTCCCTGATGGCCTGCCTCCTGCCGCGAGTCCTGCCTCCGCTTCCAACCCAGCCTCCTGCTAGTGCCCCTCCTGGGAGGCCGCAGACGAACGGCCCAAGGGCTCGGGTTCCTGTCACCAAGTGGGAGACTTGGATGGAGTTCCTGGCTCCTGGCTTTGGCCTGGAGCTATTGTGGGCATCTGGGGAGTGAATGGGAGATTTCTTTCTCTCTCTCTTGTAAATAAATGTTTTTTAAAAAAAGAAAAAGAAAAGAAAAAAGTCCAAGTGCCACACCAGAGATGGCCATCGGGGAAGGGGCCGTGCATCCTGGAGTGGACATCGCCGCCCTGTGAGCAGCTCGGCTGAGGCTGGAAATGTCACTTGAACCTGAGGTCTACGGGGCCAAGTGCTGGGTACACCTGGCGAGGCGTCACCCGGGACACTGCATCCCACCTCGGGGTTCTCTGGTTTGAGCCCCAGCTCTGCTCCCTGCTAATGCACACCTTGGGAGGCAGCAATTGGTTACCCATGTGGGAGACCCAAACAGTTCTGTGTTCCTGGCTTCAGCCTGGCCCAGCCCCAGCTGTTGGAGGCATTCGGGGAGTGAACCAGTAGATGGAAGCTCTCTCTTTCCTTCTCATCTCTGGGTCTCTGTCTCTCTGCCTTTTAAGTAAAAGATTTTAAAAACCTGAGGTCAAGGACACTTTTCCAAGATCCCCTGTGTGTGCCTGACTGGCCTACCGTGCTTGCGTCTGGGTACCAAAGGTATGACCCGTCTTTCTCATCCTGAGGAGCACGGGGCTGGGGTTATGCATGGTGCGCGCCTTAAACATTAGTTCCCTTCCCCACTGCTGTCCATGCTGGGAGAGGCAGCCTGCATGTGTGGAGACCGCTCTGCTCCTAACACGGGGAAATAGCTTTGCTGTACTCAAGGATCCCCAGTAAGTTTCAACCTCTCAGAGCCTCATCTGGGTTGCTGTGCGAAAGGGATAAACCTGGGCTACCGCACGATGCTGAGGGCAAAGTGAACAAGCACTACCAGGGCCCAGGAAGACTCCAAATAATGTAGTCCCAAAGTGAAGATTCTACATATCACCCCTGAATGACAGAACCACTTACAGTCAGCCTTGGTGGCAATCTGTTGGAAGGATGTCCATCTAAAGAAAGAAGGGGTTTTGCAGAAGGGGTTTGGTTGGCTGGACAGCTCAGAGGGAACACTGGCTGGAGGCACCACTTACTTAAAGTCAAAGAAAAGACCATGAAGGGGGCTGGTGCTGTGGCGTAGCAGGTAAAGCTGCCGACTGCAGTGCCG
This sequence comes from Lepus europaeus, assembly GCF_033115175.1. Classification (NCBI taxonomy): domain Eukaryota; kingdom Metazoa; phylum Chordata; class Mammalia; order Lagomorpha; family Leporidae; genus Lepus; species Lepus europaeus. The sequence continues at coordinate 51,848,879 of NC_084844.1, read as the reverse complement.
GCATCCTATATGGGTGCCAGTTCCAGCCCCAGCTGTTCCACTTTCAATCCAACGCTCTGCTATGGCCTGGGAAGGCAGAGCAAGATGGCCCAAGTCCTTGCTGCCACCCACATGGCAGACCTGGAAGGAGCTCCTGGCTCCTGGCTTTGGATTGGCCCAGCTCTGGCTGCTGCAGCTGTTTGGGGAGTGAACCAGTGGATGGAAGACCTCTCTCTCTGCCTCTCCTTCTCTCTGACTTTCAAATAAACAAATCTTAAAAAAAAAAAAAAAAAAAGAAAAGGCTATGAGGAAAAGGCACGGCCCCCCATTCACCTTTTCTGTGCTCAGTCCCAGTCCCTTGGGGCAAACTACTTTTTAGCCATTTCTCTCCTCACTTCTCCTGGTGCTGTCTCCAGATATCTGAACAACATGCTCACGCCACTGGGTTGTTGTTGTTTGTTTTTTTTTTTTTTTAATATTTTAATCTCTTTGCAGTTTTAACCTTTTTAATTAAGAAACTATCATAAAAATGTTCAAGCCTGGAAAACACATCAGCTAGATAGAACAGTGGTTAAATGTTGCTATATTTATTTCATCTACTTATTTATTTTTTTTTTTTGCCAGAGCATGTTAACATAAATTACAAACTCAGGAAATTTCAAGTGTAAATACTTCATAACACATCTCTGAAAAATAATAATTAGGAGATTTTCCTACATCATCACACCTAATGTCATTTTTTTAAAAAGATTTATTTATTTGAAAAGCAGCCGGCGCCACGGCTCACTAGTCTAATCCTCTGCCTTGCGGCACCGGCACACCGGGTTCTAGTCCCGGTCGGAGTGCCAGATTCTGTCTCGGTTGCCCCTCTTCCAGGCCAGCTCTCTGCTGTGGCCAGGGAGTGCAGTGGAGGATGGCCCAAGTGCTTGGGCTCTGCACCCCATGGGAGACCAGGAGAAGCACCTGGCTCCTGGCTTCGGATCAGCGCGGTACGCCGGCCGCGGCGGCCATTGGAGAGTGAACCAACAGCAAAGGAAGACCTTTCTGTCTGTCTCTCTCTCTTACTGTCCACTCTGCCTGTCAAAAAATAATAATAATAAAAAAATTTTTGAAAAAAGAAAAGCAGAGAGAGAGAGGGAGAGAGAGAGGGAGAGAGAGAGAGACAGAGATCTGCCATTTGCTGGTTCATTCCCCAAGTGACGGCAACAGCCAAGGCTGGGGCAGGCTGAAACCAGAAGCCAGGAGCTCCACTGTGGTCTCCCACGTGGGTGCCTTGGGTCATCATCTGCTGCCTTCCCAGACACAATAGCAAGGAGCTGAATGGGAAGTGGAACAGCCAGGACTCCAATAGGCACCCTGATAAGGGATGCCAGTGACAACACAGGCTACAGCTTAACTCACTGCGCCATAGTGCTGGCCCCTTATTTTATAAAGTATTTTTTACTATGTATCTGTTTTAAATTGTGAATGCATTCATAGAAGTTAAAATTCAAAGGGAAAAATGTATATACAGCTGGGGCCTGCGCTGTGGTATAGCAGGTAAAGCCGCCGACTGCAGGGTCAACATCCCATATGGGCGCCAGTTCAAATCCCAGCTGCTCCTCTTTAAGTCCAGCTCTCTGCTATGGCCTGAGAAAGCAGTAGAAGATGGCCCAAGTGCTTGGGCCCTGCACCCGTGTTGGGGAGATCCAGAAGAAGCTCCTGGCTTTGGATCGGCACAGCTCTGGCCATTTTGGCCAACTGGGGACTGAACCAGCGGATGGAAGACTTCTCTCTCTCTCTCTCTCTTTCCTTCTGTGTAACTCTGACTTTCAAATAAATAATAAATACATCTTTTTTTTTTTTTAAAGTATATACAGCAAAGAATAAGTCTTACTCCCATTCCTGACCTTGGCCCAATGCCCTGCCCTAGTTTCTTGTGTGGCTTTCTAGAATGGTCCATGCACAGAATATAGTGAATATATAAGCTTAGTGAGGACAGGGACTTGCTCCTGCCTAAATCCTTAGTCCTAGAGTAACACCTGGTGCTCAACCACCGTTTGACTGAATGACTGTTGTAATAAAGCGGCCACCTCCTGGAGCACCGCTCTGCACTAGTTTGCAGCGCTAGCCCAGTTCTGAGTGGCTGCAGAAGAACTGTGCGTGTGACTGAGCCACAGCCTGCACAGCAGGTCTCCTTTCATGTTGTTTACTTTGTGAACTGGTAACTTAAAAATGCAAAAGGCACGAAGGTATGAAAGCATGAAAAGCCTTCCTTCCAGCCTTGTTCCCCACCCATCCAGTTCTCTACCAGGTCCTGTAAGTTCCTGCCTATATAGGAAGGGACTTCAAAAAGCACACAGAAAAGTGGAATTAGAAGACAAGTTTAACCTGGTGCAAAACAAGTTGAAATCTATGCATACTTTTTTTATAATATGCATTTTTCTTTGACAGGCAGAGTTAGACAGAGAGAGAGAGACAGAGAGAAAGGTCTTCCTTCCGTTGGTTCACCCCCCAAATGGTCGCTACGGCCGGCGCGCTGCGTCGATCTGAAGCCAGGAGCCAGGTGCTTCCCCCTGGTCTCCCATGCAGGTGCAGGGCCCAAGCACTTGGGCCATCCTCCACTGCCTTCCCGGGCCATAGCAGAGAGCTGGACTGGAAGAGGAGCAACCGGGACAGAATCCGGCACCCCAACCGGGACTAGAACCCCGGGTGCCGGCGCCACAGGCAGAGGATTAGCCTAGTGAGCCGCGGCGCCGGCCCATAATACGCATTTTTCATCAACTTTTTTTTCATGATTATTTGAGAGGAAGAGAGAGAGAGACAGCGACAGCTAGACAGAGCTGCCATTCACCGCTTCATAATGCCTTGCAATGGCCAGGACTGGACCAGGCCAAAGCTGGAAGCCAGGAGCTCCATTCCTGCCTCCCATGGGAGTGGCAGGGGCACAAGCACTTGGACCATCTTCTGCTTTCCCAGATGCACTAGCAGGGAGGGAGCTGAATCAGAAGCAGAGCAACCAGGATTCGAACCAGAGCTGTGATACGGGATGCTGGCACTGCGGGTGGCAGCTTATCCCACTGCACGGCAACACCAGCCCCTCTTTCAGAAATGCTTGTTGACTGGACTCACATTCCTTGGCTCCATCTTTCATACTTTGATTGTTTAAGGCTCTCCCTGAGGCCTTTCTTTTTGTCCATGTGGACTTTCCTCTTTAGCATCCCATTGTTGATTTGGGAATGGAATTTCTTCTTTAATTACTTTCTGGGGATACTAATTAGATTAGGTTTCTCTGGGAGCTGAGTTATCACTGGCTTCCCTGCCCCAGGGACCAGGCTTTGTCGTCATTTTCTGCCGTGGTCATCCCCTCGTGGCTTGCAAAGCTTCCCCACCCTTTGACTCATACCTTCTCTCCAGGGGAGGTACACAACTGCTCTGATTGTTGAAACTGGGAAGAATAAACTAGACTGTTCAACTTAGGCCAACTCTTTTCCTTTTAGGGCTGAGCTGAACCACAGGGAGCACAAGTTCCCCTCTGCCACTCCAGGGTACAGGAGGCCCACCTGGCCAAACATTGGCTGAGACCAGGTACTTCTGTGTAAACACAGGGTCACTGGGCAGGCATGAGGCACGGCTATTAGGATGTCACTTGGGATGCCCACATACTATCAACCACCTGGGTTTAAGTCCCAGTTGTGGGGCTGGTGCCTTGGCTCAGTTGGTTAATCCTTTGCCTGCAGCGCCGGCATCCCATATGGATGCCAGGTTCTAGTCCTGGTTGCTCCTCTTCCAGGCCAGCTCTCTGCTATGGCCCGGGAGGGCAGTGGAGAATGGCCCAAGTGCTTGGGCCCTGCACCCGCATGGGTGACCAGGAGGAAGCACCTGGCTCCTGGCTTCGGATCAGCACAGTGCACCGGCCATAGTGGCCATTTGGGGAGTGAACCAACAGAAGAAAGACCTTTCTCTCTCTCTCTCTCTCTCTCTCTCTCTCTCTCACTATCTATAACTCTACCTGTCCAAAAAAAAAAAAAAAAAAGTCCCAGTTGTGCTTCTGATTCCAGCTTCCTGCAAATGTGTGCCCTGAGAGGCCACAGATGATGGCTCAGGTAGTTGGGTCCCTGCCACCCACATTACAGACCCGGACTGGATTCCAGGATCCTGACTTTGGCCTAGCCTTAGCTGTTGCAGGCATCTGGGGAGTGAACCAGCAAATACAAGATGCTGTCTTTCCCTTCTCTCTCTATTTCTGCCTTTTCAAATAAAATTTCAAATAAATAAACAAAAATTTAAAAACTAGTAAATAAATATGGAGTGCCTACTTGGGGGGGGGGGGGGCTGCTCCTAGACGTCAGTCACATCCCCCACCCTAGCCTCCTACAGGTGACAAAGGTGCTATTTTGGCCAAACATCTTTTGCTTTATTTCTCAGTTTGTTTAGGACCTAGGCCACTTCTTGGTCCCCCTCAAGGGTATACTGGCCAACCAGAAAAACCCGTGAAGAAGCCCTGGGTGGGGCTAGTGTTCCTGGTATGGACAGGTGTCTTGACACAGGTGATAGGCAGAGGCTCACATTAGATCAGGTACTTTTTTTTTTTTTTTTTTTTTTACACTTGAATGGCTACTGTTTAGCCACGTGGCCCGGGTAACAGGCTTTGAGCCAAACGTGTATTGTTTCAACCTTGGCTGATGACTGGGTTTGCCCACAGAGGAGTGGCTGCTTCTAGAGGTAGGACTGTTGGAAGCAAAGCAGCCTCAGGGAGACTGAGCTTGGGCCACTCAGACCCGGGCAAAGGAAAGACATGGGCTGTGAGGGTGACCTCACCTAGGAGGTAGAAGGTTTTAGAGCTTTTATCACACGGGTCTGGCTGGAGTGGGGGTATTTGTAACCCCCTCATTTGTAGGTCATTTGTAGCCCCTCACTGGTGGACAGACTATTAATTTGCTTCTTCCCAGTGGCAAGGCCTCTGGTTTTTGCCTGTACTACAGGTTCCAGCTTTAAGTCGTTGCTGTCAGGCCCAGGTGGACAGCACTAGATCAGCTAGCTCATCTTCAGCTTTCTATTCAGGGCTAAAGAGGCGATTATGGTTAGAATCCTTAGATCTGTGTGGTTCGCCCATGGGCAGATGGGTTGAAAATATTCCCTCTGGGTAGAGATGCAGGCTGGTCCAGGCTGGGCAGGTGGGCGTGCAGGTGCCACCAACGTCTTGAGGGAGTGTGCCTGGGCAATCCGGGGGTCCGAAGGTGTCCTGAGACACTAATGGCAGAAGATGTGCTCCCTAAGAGGCCTTGGACCACGGACTTCAGCAGCTTCAGCTCAGGGTCTGGTGAAGTCACCCTGCCAGGTAAGCTCGAGGGGAACACCCCTGCTAAGAGGCCGCTTGTAGGCAGCAATACCAGCCACTGTGGCACCTGATCACACTACGGGGCAGGGAATCCAGAGTCCAAGGTGGAAAGGGAAATTAAAAGGATATACAAGTGTTTCCCTTTGGGGTGATGAGAAAGTTCTGGAACCAGATGGCCGTATTGCTGGAGAGTTCTCCCAGTTAAAGCCAGGCCCTTGGTCATGTTTTCCACCTAATTGACATCTTGGTGAGGCTGGTCAAGATTTTCTCCATGGAGCTCTCCTCAAATATTCCTGAGTTTCTACCATGGTCTTTGGGGACAATAACAACTGTTTTTTTTTGTCATTGTTGTTTTGTTTTTGTGAACATAGCTCTATCTGGAAGTCGTGTGTGCTTTATTAGGTCCTCCAATTCTTTTTCCCCGTCACGTGACACTCATGAAGAGTCTTGATTTTGAGGTCTTGAAGGAACCACATCCATTTCCAGGGAGAGCCAGCCCAGGTCATTGCTTAAGAAAACAGATCTGGGGGCCGGGCCTGTGGCATAGCCAGCTAAAGCCACTGCCTGCGATGCCGGCATCCCATATGGGCACCAGTTCAAGTCCTGGCTGCTCCACTTCTGATCCAGCTCCCTGCTTATGTGCCTGGGAAAGCAGCGGAAGACGGCCCAAGTGCTTGGGACAGGGAAGCTTTAAAAATGCTGGTTCACAGGCTCTACCAGGGTTTCTTACTTAACTGGCCTGGGGTGGGGCCCAGGTATCAACACAGTGCCTGGTTCTGACGTTTTGTTAAAAAGCACATTTCAGGGCAGGCATTTGACCTAGTGATTAAGCCACCAGTTAAGACGTCCATGTCCTGTACCAGAGTGCCTCAGTTAAGATACATGGCTCCAGCTTCCTGTTTAATGTGGACACCGAAGGTAGCAATGATGGCTCAAGTAGTGTGTTCCCGTTGCCCGTGGGGGAGACCTGGCTTTGGCTACGGTCCAGTCCCAGTCCCAGATACTATAGGCATTTGGGGAGTGACGGGAGTACACCTGTTTTCTATTTCTTTAAAAAAAAAAAAAAAGCTACATCTGAGTCCTAACTTCACAGCCTGGGCTGCATATTGGGTTGCAGCAGGTTAAGCCGTCGCTTGGCATGCCCACATCTCATATCTGTCAGTTTGAGTCCTAGATGCTCCATTTCCAACCCAGCTCCCTACCAGTGTGCCTGGAGAGCAGCAGGCTCCAGTCCTTGAGTTCCTGCCACCCATATGGGAGACCCGGATGGAGTTCCAGGCTGCTGACTTCAACCTGACCTGGCCCCAACTGTTGCAGGCATTTGGGGAGTGAACCTGCAGATGGAAGACCTCTCTCTGTCTCTGTCATTCTGCATTTCACATAAACAAACGATTCTTTGGAAACAAACAAACAAAAAATTAAAACAAAAAAAACGTGCACAGCCTTTATCGTAACACAGAGGAAATTTTCGGTTCCCTATCTGCTTATGCTGATCAGCTACGGGTTCTCGAGTGTGGGTGCGGCTCCTCCTCCGAGACACCCAGCCCTGGGTGCTCGGTAAGTTGTTTGCCCAATGAATGACGCTGGCAGCAGAAGCGAGTGCTGGCATTTTTCACATGTGAAGAAAACACCCCTAATAACTTGCCCAGGAAATGATTCATCCGGGTGAGGAGGCTTTCCAGATGGCTTGCCACACCGTGATTATTCACTCTTGGAAGGAGAGAGAGTGAAAGAGTGAAGGTGTCGAGAGTAGCTGCAGGTGGCAGTGGTGGCAGGGGTGGGGCCGTGGAGAAGCCACTCGCTCAGCACCGGCAGAACCCGCAGAGGCCTCGAGGCGGCTTCATTTCTGCCAGCGAAGATGCCCACGGCACGAGAAGACAGGGAGGAGCCATGGGCGGTGTGGCGTGGAGTCAGGAAACCTGGGCCCCAGCCCTGGCTCTGTCAGGAACCAGCCAGTGACCTCGGCAAGTCACTGAACCTCAGGCTCTTTGTTCAGCTTAAGACCACTGGACTTGGATGTCTTCCACAGTTGGTTTCAGGTAAAACATTTTGAAATTGTATGGCCAGCCTCAATTATATACAATTTTTTAAAAATCTATATAAAGATAGCATCAACCAAGTCAGAAGACAGGGATCAAAAGATCTGGAGATAGTAAATATGGCCATCAGAAGAGGAACAGCAAGGCAGCGTGCGTGTAGCTTAGCTGTGAGGACACTGCACACCACGGGGGAGTGCTTCAGGTCAGCCCTTGGCCCTGGCGCCTGACTGCAGCTTCCTGCGAATTCAGACCCTGAGAGGCCACAGTGATGGGTCCTTGCCCCCGGCTGGCACTGGACTCAGTTTCTGGCTCCCAGCTTCAGTCAAGCCCCAGGTTGGGGCTGTTGTGGGCATTTGGGGATGAACCGGCAGAGAGCTCTCTTTCTCTCTTTCTTCCCGTTCTCTCTCTCTCTCTCTGTGTGTGTGTGTGTGTGTCTGCCTCTCATGATAAATTAAATTAAAAATAAATAAATAGGAACGGTTGAGTAAAGGATGGTGTGGCCATCCACTGGAGTGTCACGCAGCAGTACAAAGAAAGCAGAAACTCTGTGTGCTGACAGGAGCCATCTCCAGCTCGTAGGTAACACGGGAAGGCACAGAACCTTGGACACACAGACAACACATGCGAGAGGTCTTCCCAGGCCCGTGGGGAGTGCACACTGTGCATCTCCATACTGCTGTGCACCAAGATAAACTTATCTTTTACTTCTGTTCTCCCACAAACTTTCTGAAACCCTCTCGCTTACGTAGTTGCTTATGTAGACATAGGCCACACCTGGAGGGATAAACAGGAACTTGCACCAGCTTCCAGGGAGAGAAGCGAGGTGCAGAACAGGGGGTGACTTGTTATCAGATTTTCTTTTATATCCTTATTAAGTCTATGATAAGAAAAATAGACCTGAAGTAGAAGTGTGAACTCTCGATAGTAGCACTCAACCATTCTGCTTTGACAGTCACTTGCCCACTCACAATAACTAACTCTGGCCCTCCTGACAGCACCTACGAGGCCGGCTCTGGCTGCTCCCTGACCACAACAGTGCTGGGGACAGTGTTGACCCACGCCCCTGGGGTTTCATCAGTGAATACCCTGGAGTCCATACAGGGTCCCTGGAGTCCAATACAGGCCAGAGGGTAGCAATGCCCATGTCAGCCTGTAGGAGGGCTCATGGGTGACAGTGGCCCGAAGCCCCCTGAGCCAGAGGCAGGAGGTGCACACGGTGCAGGGGAGCAAGGACTGGAATCTTGTGGGAAAGGGGAGTTGAATCGGACGGGGAGAAATAGACGGTAACAAAACGACCTGGAAATCAGGGAGCAGGGCGGAAGGATGGGGTGAGGCCTACCTCCCGCAGCTTCTCCTGGGCTTCAGCAAGGGCCGCCTGCTTCTCCTGCAGCTGGGCCAAGGCTGCGTTCATGCGGATTCGTTTGGGCTCCACCACCCGGTACAGCCGCCCGTACAGCTGTGGGCAGACGACCGGGCTGCGGACCTGCCCACCCTCTGGGTCTGCCGCTCCCCAGCTCCCTCTGGGCCTGCCCTCACTGCCGCCCCGCTCACCTCCATGGCCCGCACCCACATGCAGAGGGACTTGGCGGCCAGGGAGACGCGACCGATGATGTCTGGCTGGAAGTCGGGCTGCGCACAGTAGGCCCCAATCTTCTTCAGAACCTTGTCAGAAATGTTGTCTTTGTCGAAGTGGATCAGGGACTTGATAAAGTTCTGCTCCCCTGTGGGACAGCAGTTGGGGGGCCTTAACCAGACCCCAATCCCACCCTCCTTGTCCAGGTTTCACCACCACTCCTTTTTTTTTTTTTTTTTTTTTTTTGACAGGCAGAGTTATAGATAGTGAGAGAGACAGAGAGAAAGGTCTTCCTTCCATTGGTTCACCCCCCAAATGGCTGCTACGGCCAGTGCACTGTGCTGATCCGAAGCCAGGAGCCAGGTGCTTCCTCCTGGTCTACCATGCGGGTGCAGGGGCCCAAGCACTTGGGCCATTCTCCACTGCCCTCCTGGGCCACAGCAGAGAGCTGGACTGGAAGAGGAGCAACCGGGACTAGAACCTGGCACCCATATGGGATGCCAGTGCTGCAGGCAGAGGATTAGCCTAGTGAGCCGTGGCGCCAGCTCACCACTCTTTTTTTTTTTTTTTTTTAAGAAAAAAGATTTATTTATTTTGAAAGTCAGAGTTACAGAGAGAGAGAAAGAGAGAGAGAGAGACATCTTCCATCCACTGATTTGCTCATCAGATGGCCACAATGGCCAGGGCTGGGCCAGGCCAAAGCCAGGAGCCAGGAGTTTCTTCCAAGTCTCCCATGTGCGTGGAAGGGGCCCGGATACTTGGGCCATCTTCTGCTGCTTTCCCAGACCATTAGCAGGGAGCTGGAGGTGCCCATATGGAATGCTAGCATTGCAGGCAGCAGCTTAACCCTCTATGCTACAATGTCAGCCCCTCACCACCACTTCTTCCTTTTTAAGATTTATTTTATTTATTTGAAAGCCAGAGTTACAGAGAGAGAAACAGAGAGAGAGAGAGAGAGAGAGAGAGATCGGCTGGTTCACTCCCCGAATGATCATAATGGCCAGGGCTGGCTGGGCCACTCGAACTGGCACCCATATGGGATGCCAGCGTTGCGGGCGGTGGCTTTCCTGCTACGCCACAACATCGGCCCTGACCACCACTTCTTAGATGTAGTTACATTCATCCTGGGCCCAGTTCCCGGGGCCAGAATATCTCCAATGAGCTCTCAGCTCCCACAGCTCCCAGTCTTCCCAATCTGATCTCCCATTGCTCACCTTTGGCCCTCACAGCACTGCCACCCTACACGTCATCCACACTACCTTTCACCAAACTGCAGCTCCCAAGCCATATTCCACTCTGGGGACCCAAAGCAGGGGAAACCACCCACATGAAACAAAAATCGGAGCTTGTCTCCGATGTCTGATTCCTGCGCGTTTTAGGGACAGGGACAAGGCTTTCCTGCCCACAGAGTCTGTAGCACGTTCCTACATGTTGATGGCAACTTCCCTTTGTTGGCCTATCTGAAGGTGAGCTGGTGCCAGGGTTGTGGCATAGCAGGTTAAGCCACCACTTGGGATGCCCACATCCCATATCAGAGCGCAGGTTCAAGCCTGAGCTCCTCCACTTCTTATCCACTATCCTGGTAATGTGTGTGGGAAGACAGCAGACAATGGCCAAAGTACCTGAGGCCCTGCCACCCATGTGAGAGACCTGGATGGAGTTTCTGGCTCCTGGCTTTGGCCTGGCCCAGACCTGGCTGTTGTGACCATCGGGGGGAGTGAACCAGTGGATGGAAAATCTCTCTGACTCTTTCTCTATGTCACTCTGCCTTTCAAATACATAACCAAAAAAAATTTTTTAAAGCTATTTTGACTGTTACCACCAAAGACTCTTGGTGGACACCGATGCCTTCTTTTCCCTCCCAGGCTCCCGGCTCCTGGGGGTCAGCACCAAGCCTTGCTTGTCCCCATCTCCAGACGATCGGTGACCATGGGGGCTGAAGGCAGGCATCCCCCAGCTTACCCAGCTGCCTCTTGGCCTCCGCCCAGGTGGGCTCATTGCCTCGCAGAATCATGACGGCCTGCATCACAATCTCCACCTGGGCAGGGGGCCGTCCGTAAGACTTGATCTCCCCTATATCCTTCTTGTTCAGAGACTCCAGGGCCTGGGGAAAGGATTCACAGAGGGAGCTGGGACAGAGCCAACCCAGGGACCAGCAGAGGTTGCATTCTGTCCCCACGCTTCCCCAGGGACTTCAAGGACAAGCCTCGCTCCCTCCCCAGACATGCCTGCTCCCAGCACCCAGCCTAGCACCCGCTCCTGGTACCCGCATGGCCTCTTCCAGGGCAGGCAGTGCCTCTTCAAGGTCCTTCTGGGCATTGTCAGCCAGGGCCTGACATTTGATTTCCTCAACTGCGATCTTCTCACTGTTGGCTGTTACGGCCTGCGGATGAACAGAGGACAAGGGTTTTCCGGCTTTGTCTCGGGCAAAGGTGAGAGTGACCGTACTGGGGGAGGGGATGAAGGAGAAGGCTAAAGAAAATGCGAGGAGGTGGAGCTGGCATCATGGCACAGCAAGTTAAGCGGCCACCTGGGACACTGGCATCCCTGATGAGCGCTGGTTCGAGTCCCAGCTGCTCTACTTCGGATCCAGCTCCCTGCTGATGTGCCTGGGAAAGCAACAGGAGATGGCCCAAGTCCTTAGGCTCCTGCCATCCACTTAGGAAGACCTAGATGAAGCTACTGGCTTCAGCTCTGCCATTGTAGCTGTTTGGGGAGTGAACCAGCAGGTAGAAGATCTTACTCTCTGTTTCTCCCTCTCTTTCTCTGAACTATGCCTTTCAAATAAATAAATATTTTTTTAAAAATTGTGAGGAGTGCAGTAGGTGACCCGGATACAGGAACTGAGGGAGCCCTGGGAGCCTCTTCCCAGCACTGCGGGGGGGGGGGGGCACCTTCTGCTGCTCATCTGCCTCCCGCTTCTGCTGCACGATGATGACCAGGTACTCCTCACACTGCTTCTGGAACTCGGCCACCTTCTTCTTGGCGTCCTCCAGCTCCAGCGACATCACTTCCACCTTCTCCCTCGTCTCATCGATCTTGAACAGGCCGGTCCGCAGCTTGTTGGCTTGGTCCAGCAGCTCCTGGTGTTTTTCTGCCAGCAGTCTGGGGGAGAGGGCACAGTGAGGAATGTGGAGGGGTGGGGCTCCGGGGGGGGGCGTGTCGTCTGGCACCACCAGCCTGCCCGGGGTGGGGGTGGGTAGGGGGTAGGCTCTGGCCTGTCTTTCCTTCCCTTCCTAGTCAGGGTTGCATCATTTCCTGCCTGGATCGGTGCCTACAGCTTCCCACTGGTCTTCTCCCTCTAGTTCATTCTTCACACCATTGTCAAAATCTGCTTGGGAAGCGCTGTTCCCATCACGCCAGCTCCCCTTCCAAAGGGACAAGTGTCTTTTTGCGGCCAATGGGCACACAGGTGGCTGGGGCTCCTGGTCAGCTTCCAGATGAGGCAGGGGAACCGAACCTATGATCAGCTAGAATCCCAGCCCCATCCCCTGATCTCCAGGGTAGGCAAGAGAGACTAAAGGTTGAGTTGATTACCAATGGCCAGGGATTTAACCAGACATGGAGAGGTCATGGAGCCACCAAAAAACCAAGAAGGGCAGGGTCTGGGGGGGCTTCAGGTTGGTGACCACCACATCCACATGACGAGAGGGTGGCAGCCCAGCTCCACAGGGACAGGAGTGCCTGTGCTCGGGATCCTTAGAGACCTCACCCTACGTTCATCTGTGTCTTTCCAATTCTATTGATTTTATTTGAAAGTCAGAGAGACAGAGGAAGAAGCAGGGAGACAGAGAGAATTCCCATCTGCTGATTCACTCCCCAGAAGCCCAAGAGAGATGAGGCTGGATTAGGCTGAAGCCAGGAGCTCAATTCAGGTCTCCCACGTGGGTGGCAGGGATCCAACCATCCGGGCCATCACTGCTGCCTAAGCTGGAGGCAGGAGTAGAGCCAGGATTCAAACCCAGTCACTTCAATATGGGATGCAGGCATCCCAAGCCGTGCCTTAACTGCTATGCCAAATGTCTCCCCTTATTAGTACCTTCTAGAATATCTGTTGTAGGGGCTGGCATTGTGGTGTAGCGGGTTAAGCTGCTGCCTGCAATGCCAGCATCCCAAATGGGCACTGCTAATGTACCTGGGAAAGCAGTGGAGGATGGCCCAAGTGCTTAGGCCCCTGCCACCCACATGGCAGACCTGAATGACCTGGAAGACCGGCTACTGCTGGGTCAAGCCTTGACTATTGAGTCCATATAGGGAGTGAGCCGGAAGATGGAAGATCTCTCTCCCTCTCTCTTTCTGCCTTTCAAATAAATGAAATATCTGTGGCAATAAGCTGACGACACTATGTGAAGTATCTTCCCCAGTTCTGTGAGCCACTCCAGCAAATAAAACTGAACCCCAGCAGGAGTCATGGGAACACCCCATTTAGAGCTGGCACTCAGGAACACTTGATTGGCATGTGCAGCAGGGGGCAGTCTTGTGGGAAACCTGAGGGGTGACTGTAACTCTGGGTGGATAAAACTAAACTACTACTAAACTGCAGACGCCCAGCCAGTGTTCCCTGGAGAATTGCTTGCTGTGTGGGGAAGACCTCCTACATCCGGTGTCAGAAGTGCAGTGTTGTGTTGGATATGAGAAGGGAATGCACTTTGGTTGCACTCTCCACTCTGGAGGGCACTGAGGGCAGAGAGGAAAGGCCTGGGTATGTTATGGTGGTGTTTAAGGTGTGTGATGGTCAGAAAAAGAGAGAAATAGCATTCCATTTCTGGACAGAGGGTGGGAGGCAATGGGTTCTAGAGGTGGTCTCTCCCAATGGACACCCCATCTTCCTTATTAACTTCCTGGGCACAACTAAAACTCTCTGCACTGGGGCCGGTGTTCTGGCACAGCAGGGTAAGCCATTTCCTACAACAGCATCACAGATGAGCGCTGGTTCAAGTCCAGCTGCTCCAATTCCAATCCAGCTCCCTGCTAATGCTCCTGGGAAAGTAGAAGAAGATGGCTCAGGTGCCATGGCACCTGCCACCCATGTAGGAGACCTGGATGGAATTCCTGGCTCCTGGCTTCAGGCTGGCCCAATCCCCGGCTGTTGCAGCCATCTGCAGATGGATCATCTCTCTCTTTCTCTGTAACTCTGCCTTTCAAATAAATGAATCTTAAAAAAAAAAAGAAAAAGAAAAAGAAAAACACTGCACTGCTGCCACCCCCGAGCACCCAGATCCTTAAGCCAGTCCCTTCAGCCAGCTCCTGGGCACTTTCCATTACATCACTCCACAAGGTGCCCTCAGAAGCCACCCAGCTCCCTGGCCCCCCACGCCCCCTGCTCTTCTTGATACTTCTTATATCCAGACACGAGTTCCAGGTAGTTGGTGGGTGTGACGTAGTTGTGTCTTCGCAGCTCCAGCAGCATCTTCTGGGAGTACTGAGCCACCGACCAGTGCATGGTGACAAAGATCCGGGCCACCTTCTTGTGGATCTGAGGCCAATGATAACGGACAGAGGATGAAGGAGCTGGAGAGGGAAACGTGGGGGAGATCGGGTGTGACAAGAGGAGGGGCTCACATTCTCTTGTGTCCCCAGGTCTACTCCCACGAGGTACTTCTCAGCCACCTCCAGCAGGGCCTCGTGGGGCCACTCTGAGAACCAGTTGATGGTGGTGCAGTTCACCAAGGCGGGGTACTGGCGGATCCAGTTCCTGGGGAGAGGTTTTCAGAGGAAGTCACGTCCATTTGTGGCACAGGCTACAGCTGCCTCCGTGTCCCTGTACCTCCTTGTTGGACCTTGCCCCTTTAGAGCGGGGTCACATGGCATTTAGAAACACAGTCTGGAGTCAGACTAGAGAGGCGTGGGACTCAAGAAAGGACCTGGATGTCAGCTTCCCTTTCTGTAACATGGGGGTCGGATTACACATGATGGCGGCTGGGGGGCTCAGTTGGGGGACCGATGCATATAAGATGCTAAGCATGGCGCCTGTCACAAGGCAAATCCACCACGTACTGTACCCATTCAAGACTAAACCCCAGGGCAGCCTAGCTTGCCTCCCCGCCTGAGTTCTCTGCCCTCCTCCCAATTTCTGATGCCTTTAAAAATCCAGTCATATCAAGAGTGGGTAAAGAAAACATGCTCTGTACATGGGGTGAGCTACTATTCAGTCTTAAAAGAGAAGGCAACCGGTCACATGGCACATTGCAGATGGGCCTCAAGGACTCATGCTGAATGAAAAATAAGACAAGCACCATAGACTCACAGAGACAGAAAAGAGAACGGGGTTGCTAGGGGCTGAGAGAAGGAGGTATGAGGGGTTAGTACATAATGGGTACAGAGTTTTAGTCTGTGAAAGCAAAGTTCTAGGGATCTGTGGCACGACACTATGAACATACCTCACACTACAGAAGGGAATGCTCAAAAATGACCTGGGTGATTGGTTTATACTTTTTTTTTTTAAAAAACTACAATTAAAGATTAAAAGCAAGCAAACAAAAAACTCCACGACTACTAACAACAAAAGAATATAGTCACACCAAGAGGACAGATGACTCCCATGTCAGCTGTAGGACCGTCCTGAAAGAAGGCACAGAGATGCGTGAGCTGGGTGGGAGAGTAACTGTCACTCAAGACTAACTTCCAGGACTGGTGCTGTGGCACAGCGGGTTAAAGCTCTGGCCTGCAGTGCCAGCATCCTTGGCGCCAGTTCAAGTCCTAGCTGCTCCACTTCTGATCCAGCTCCAGCTCTCTGCTATGGCCTGGGAAATCCGAGGAAGCTGGCCCAAATCCTTGGGCCCCTGTACCCGCATGGGAGATCCAGAAGAAGCTCCTGGCTCCTGGCTTCAGATCGGCTCACTCAGGTCGGCTCAACTCTGGCCCTTGCGGCAATTTGAGGAGTGAGCCAGTGGACGGAAGACATTTCTCTCTCTCTGGCTCTACATCTCTCTGTAACTCTGTCTTTCAAATAAATAAAATAAATCTTAAAAAAAAAAAAAAAAAGAGACTAACTTTCAGAAGGTCCAAGGAAGGGCAGGGGTACCCAGCAGCAAGGGGAGGGGGCTACGGGGAGAGTGCTGGGGCGCACAGGGAGAAGAAGGACGTGGAGGAGTCACCTGAAGGGGTCCCCCACGGGGCTGAGGCAGAGCACGATGTGCAGGTTGTTCCGCACGCGCTCGATGAGGTAGGCGAAGAGGCTGTCCGAGGACTCAGGCACCTGCTCGGCCCGTGCCTGATCTATGATGTGCGCCTGGATCTGACAGAAGCCACACAGGGTCAGGGGGCTGAAGCTTCCAAGGCAGAGTCAGCAGGGCAGCAGCTTAGGTAGACTGACCATATGTTTTTGTTTTTCCATCTTCATTTATGTCTTTTCATTTACTTGAAAGGCACAGCAATAGAGACAGAGAGGCAGAGAGAGACCAAGAGCTTCCACCCTCTGGTTCATTCCCCAAATGCCTGTAACACCCAGGGCTGGGCCAGGCTGAAGCCAGAAGCCAGGCACTCTGATCCCCCACGTAGGTGCCAGGGGCCCAAGTACCGGAGCCAGCATCTGTCGCCTCCCAGGGTGGGTATTAGCAGGAAGCTGAGTCGGCACTGGAGGCAAGGCTCAAAACAGGCGCTCCCACGTGGGATATGGACGTCCCCAGTGGTGGCTTAACCCACTGCACCACAACGTCCACCCCACGTGCGTGTTTTAAAACAGCTCTGGGGGGGGGACGTTTGACCTGGCAGTTAAGTCCCTGCTTGGGACATCCACATCCCACATTAGAGTGAGTGCGTGGGTTTGTGTCCCTCCTCCACTTGAAGCCCACCTTCCTGCTAACGCCCACCCTGGGAGGCAGTGATGGCTCAAGTACTTGGGTCCCTACTACCTATGTAGAAGACCCAGACTGAGTTCCAGGCTCCTGGCTTTGGCCTGGCCCAGCCCTAGCTGTTGTGGGCTTTTGGGAAGCCAACAAGGGGATGAAATCTCTCTCTCTCTCTCTCTCTCTCTCTGCTTTCAAATAAGTCTTTTTTTTACATTTTGTTTTAAAAAACAGCCTGGCTCAGCAGGGTTCCTGGGGGAAGAGAGCTCAAAAGTGACAGCCTTTTGGCCTCAGGACCACCTCTAGGAACCCGTGGCTTCTCAGGGGTTAAGAAGGGCAAAGGACTGGCCGGCGGCGGCAGTGGCAGGTGCTGAAGGAACCGTACCTCTTCGAATTCATCAGCCTTGTAGAGATTCGGGACCTCGCCCGAGCTGAGGATGTTGTTAATGTCCTCTAGGAAGGACTCGTCGGCAATCTGGGTGTCCACAAAAAGGAAGGACGTGGTCCTGAGCTCTACCCCAGCCTGGCGATAGAGGCGCTTGATATCTGGCCAGAGGGAAAGAGGGCCGGGGGACACAGGATGGATGTGCTCCCTCCAGCCCAGTGCACACGCAGCACCCGCCTGTGCCCCACACCGGCCAGGCGGTCCCACTGTCTGGCCTCCCTCTCCCTCCTCTCTTGGCACCAACAGACTCAGGCATCACATCTTTCATTCCCAGTCCCAACCCCCCTTCTGCTCCAGAAACCCAGCCGTACCATCCCGGAACTCCTGCTTCCGATAGTGTTTGGTGACTTCGATCTGGAAGGTGATGTAGTCGCAGATGGATGACGCCAAGCGGGCCAGACTCTGGCGCCCACTGCCCCCGATGCCCACCAAGAGCATGTTGCCCCGAGGCTGTCCAATCACCCGCACGATCCGCGTGACTGGGGTGAGGGTGCAATGAGGGGAGTGAGTTGGATGAGCAAACCCAAGGGAGTCTCTGGACCTGAGGCGAGCAACTGGGCTCTCCCCGCCCCCCCCCAAACTGAAGCAGAGGAACCCAGGGGTGTGGGAAGAGGTTGGAGCCTCAGGCCCTGGTAGTGATCCAAACTTTAGCCTCCACTTTGTCCACTAAAACCCATCGACACAAGGGCATCTGGGGCCAGGGAGGCGACTTCTGGGACTTGATGTGGGATTCCCGGGAAGGGATTGCTGTGTCCTTAGCAATAGCACGTAACTGGGGTGAGGGGAAGAGGGTGGGCGTGGCAGGTGCTCACTGTGTTCGATGGCCTCTCGGAAGAGCACGAGCTGCATGGGCACGACAGCGGGTGACAGGTTGTACTCGTTCAGAGCATTCTCTATGGCCGTCTTTAGTACCGTCAGATCTGTCAGGTCCTCGTACACCTTGGGCTCCTTCAGGAAGTCCCCTGGGCCGTGAGATGTGGAGGTCACAGTCTGAACTACATGGTCCTCCCCAGACCTCCCTCCAGGGCCCTAAGCACCAGACCCTCCTCCTAACCCCTGTCTCCTAAGGGTCTCCAGCCTACAGGTGTCACAGCTCCCAGCTCACCAAAGATAGGAGGACGCTTGTTGGGACAGAGATTGTGAAACGTGAGGTCAAAGAAGGAGCCGAGTTTGTCGCTCAGGATGGCCACGAAGGCTTCCATGTCCGTCACATCCACCAGGCGGTCAGAGAAGACTCTGTTAGGAGGGCGTTGGGGAGAGATCTGGGACCACAAAAGAGGATGGCCCTGGGGCAGGGAGGGCGGGGCCAGGGGTGAGGCTGGGGTTGGGCGCAAGCCTGAGAAAGCCTGCCTCTGGCAGTCACCTGAAGCATTCATGAATCCAGAGCCGTGTGATGCTGGCCTTGGTATCGTGGAAGTCCTTGTTGGCTCTCAGCATGCCCTGGAATACCTGAGGAGGGGAGGAGACCATTCGCCAGAGGCAGGAAACGGATCCAGAAGTTTTGCAGGTGAGGGCAGAGAACGTGGCGTTTTAGAGCTGGGGTGACCCGCCGGTGTGTGTGCGGTCTCAGGCTCATTTGGAGAAGAAGCGAATGCCTCCAGGGAGGCCACGCCAGGCAAAAGGGGCAAGGTCAGACGGACTCTCACCTTGGATATGTCGCGAAGGTTGAACAGGTAATGGATCTTGGCGGGCGTGGGCAGGAAGCGCTGCACCACGGTGTTGTATAGGTCCAGGGTGGCCTCGGTCACCACGTTCCCGATGGGCTTCACCTCTTCCTCAAAGTCCTGGAGCTTCTGATTGATCATGGTGCCAAAGATGCGGGTGATCTGGGACTCCTGGAAACAGGCCCTCACACTCACTCTCCAAGGCCCCCCCTCAGTCTTTCAGCCGGGGCCAGGAGGAGAGCAAGGGGGTTGAAGAGCTTGACTCATGGGCAAGATTTAAGGGCACCAAAAAAAAAAAAAAAAAATCAGAAGCCAACAGCAACAATATTTTAATGGAACATTTTAAAATCAAAATTAATGTAAACAACCCATGATGAGCAAATACAAACATTTAAATAAAGACTGGATCAGTGTTATGGATTTTTCCTTTTGCCTCAGGCTCCAATATCACCCTGCATTGTAATGATCTTCTACTCATTTACAACTTTGGTATTTGCTTATCGGTAATTTTTGGCATTATCGGACTAAAATTTTTTGTTTATTTATTTGAGAGACAGAGACAGAGCTCTCCTTTGCTGGTTCACTTTCCAGATGCCCACAATGTCCAGGACTGGACCAGGGCTGAAGCTGGGAGCCAGGAACTCAGGCCAGTTCTCCTAAGTGGGTAGAAGGGATCCAAATACTTGGGCCATCACTGCTGCTTCCCAGGGTCAGGAGCCAGAGCCAGGTATCAAACCAAGGCACTCCAATGTGGACATGGACATCTTAACTGCTAAGCTAAACATCTACCTGTAAGGTTTTTTGTTTTTGTTTTTGTTTTTTTTGACAGATAGACAGTGAGAGAGAGAGAGACAGAGAGAAAGGTCTTCCTTCTGTTGGTTCACCCCCCAAATGGCTGCTACAGCTGGCTCGCTGTGCCGATCCGAAACCAAGAGCCAGGTACTTCCTCCTGGTCTCCCATGTGGGTGCAGGCGCCCAAGCACTTGGGCCATCCTCCACTGCTTTCCTGGGCCACAGCAGAAAGCTGGACTGGAAGAGGAGCAACTGGGAATAGAACCCGGTGCCCATATGGGATGCTGGCACTGCAGGCAAAGGATTAACCTAGTGAGCCACAGCGTGGGCCCCCCTCTAATGTTTTTAATATCACATTGAAATGGTATTTCTTGAGATTAGCATATAGTGCAGTGGGTTGAGCCACCACATACTTGCAAAGCTCTCATCCCATATCAGAGTGCCAGTTTGAGTCCCTGTTTCCTATCCAGCTTCCTGCTAATGCGCCTGGAAAGACAGCAGAAGACGGCCCAAGTACTTGGCCCCTGCCATCAGGATGGAGTTCCTGGCTGCTGGCTTTGGTCTCTCCCAGTCCTGGCTGTTGTGCCGTTTGAAGTGAACCAGCAGACGGAAGCTTGCTCTCTCTCTCTCTCTCTCTCCCTCTCTCTCTCTTACACACACACACACACACACTCACATACACACACATCAACACTTTGTCTTTCAAATAAATAAATCTTTTAAAAAATAAAAAATCCTTTTTCCTGATGACTGACTTTTCTTGACGGCCCCTTAAATTCTGCGCTGGAGTGAGCATCCTGGCGTGGCTTTGGCTCCCAGCTTTGTTGGATCTCGGTTCCTTAGTCTGCTTGGGCCCCACCACGGTCCATCCATTGGGACCACAGAGCTTTACATTCCAAGGCCAGCAAGCCGCCTTTCCCAAGTGCAGCTACCCTAGATCAGGATTTGACAAGGGCTCCTACAGACAGTCCCACTGCCGTGGCGTTCAGCTCCCTTGCATGCAACTCAGCTCGGCATCCCTCCGTCCCCTCCTTGACCTGCCCCCTCCTTCTCTGGGAGCCCCTCCCAGCAGCCCCCATGAGACCCTCACCGTGGGGAAGGTCATGTTGATGAGGTTGAAGCGACTCTGCAGCCGCGAGGAGATGATGGTCCGCCCCCCGCCAGGGGGGCCCATGGCAGCCATCAGGAACATGTCCTGGAGAAGAAGATGGGAGAGGAGATGAAGTAGTGGAGAAACGGGAGGAGGCGTCACAGGAGCTGGGGGCGAGGATTCTGAATGCTCCCCATACAAAGAAAGGAGTGTGTGGGGTGATGGCCATGCCAGTGGCCCTGCCCTAAGGATCCCACGCACTGAAATGTCACCCTGCACCCCTAATGATGCACAATTCCTGGGCGTCCATTTAGCTCCATTTTAACTTTTTTTTTTTTTTTTTTTTTTTTTTTGACAGGCAGAGTGGATAGTGAGAGAGAGAGAGAGACAGAGAGAAAGGTCTTCCTTTTTGTCGTTGGTTCACCCTCCAATGGCCGCCGCGGCCGGCGCACCGCGCTGATCCGAAGCCAGGAGCCAGGTGCTTCTCCTGGTCTCCCATGCGGGTGCAGGGCCCAAGGACTTGGGCCATCCTCCACTGCCTTCCCGGGGCCATAGCAGAGAGCTGGCCTGGAAGAGGGGCAACCGGGATAGAATCCAGCGCCCCTACTGGGACTAGAACCCGGTGTGCCAACAGCGCAAGGCAGAGCATTAGCCTGTTAAGCCACGGCGCCAGCCTCCATTTTAACTTTTTGGATAAAATATTAAAGAGAAACAGGGAGGTTGCAAAAGGAGTAGGGAGAAAGATAGTGGCTGGAGAGACGCAGGGAGGGACAGGGACAGTGTCAGCAGGGGAAGCATGGAACAGCGGGGCAGAGGCAGCTGAAGAGGAGAGGACAAGAGGATTCCTTGTAAGAATTATTAAAATGGGGGCCGGCACTGTGGCACAGTAGGCTAAGCCTCCACCCATGGCGCTAGCATCCCATATGGGCGCCAGTTCAAGTCCTGGAAACTCCACTTCTGATCCAGCTCTCTGCTATGGCTGGGGAAAGCAGCAGAGGATGGCCCAAATGCTTCAGCCCCTGTACCCCTGTGGGAGACCTGGAAGAAGCTCCTGGCTTCAGATTGGCCTAGGTCCAGCCATTGCGGGCATTTGGGGAGTGAACCATCAAATGGAAGATCTCTCTCTCTCTCTCTCTCTCTCTCTCTCTCTCTCTCTCTCTGCCTCTCTGTAATTCTGCCTTTCAAATAAATGAATATCTTTAAAAAAATTATTAAAATGATATATTTGTTTTTTATTTTATTTGAAAGACAGAGTTACAGAGAGAGGTAGAGACAGAGAGAGAGGTCTTCCCTCCGCTGGTTCACTCCCCAGATGGTCACAAAGGCTGGAGCTGCGATGATCGAAAGCCAGGAGCCAGGAGCTTCTTCCAGGTCTCCCACACAGGTGCAGGGGTCCAAGGACTTGGGCCATCTTCTACTGCTTTCCCAGGCCACAGCAGAGAGCTGGATCGGAAGAGGAGCAGCTGGGTCATAAACCAGCGCCTATATGGGATGTCGGCACTTCAGGCCAGGGCTTTAACCCGCTGCGCCACAGCGCTGGCCCTGATATATTTGTCTTTATTTTCTTACCATAATCCATGGATTCAAATTAGAAAACACAGGTAAGTGGAGACCAGCATTGTGACACAGCAGGTTAAGCTACTGCCCAAGATGCCAGCATCCCTTATGAGCACTGGTTCTAGTCCCAGTTGCTCCCTTCTGATCCAGTTCCCCAAAAAAGTGCCAGGAAGGCAACAGAAGATGGCCAAAGTACTCGGGCCCCTGGACCCAAGGGAAGACCTAGGCAGGGTTCTGGGCTCCTAGCTTATGGCCATTTGTGGAGTGAACTGGTAGATAGAAGATACCTCTCTCTCTCTCTCTGCCTTTCAAATAAATAAATAAATCTTTAAAAAAAATCAGTAAGTAAAAAACCAATTTGATTGCATCTTCCAGATATTCTCTCTCTATTTTCCTTTTCAATTTGTTTATACGTGTATGTGCATTTTTGTGCTCTCAGTAACCTGTGAGTGTGGTAGTAGGTGAGTTTGGGATACAGAGTGCCAGACAGATGGGCACCCCATAAGTCACGCTGGAGTGGCTGCTGCCCAGTGATTAAAGAGGAGAAACAAACCGGATGCCCAGGAACCCCACCCACCAGAAGAGCCAGGCCTGGCACCGTGGAGGCAGTCACAGTGGCAACAGGAGGCAGGAAGACCCGGCCTGTGTGGTTGTGGACCCTGGCCTCCCAGGCAGTTCTAGGGGAAGAGTGGGCCCACCTGTGAGCGAGGGCTGAGAGGCCTGGAACAGAAGTGCAGGTTGGGGGAAAGGATCCTTGGGCCACAAAGGTCAGTGAGAATGAAGAGTTACTAATGGGAGTTGACAACATAGGGGCCAGAGTCTGGGTACCAGGGAAGAGGCAGGGCAGTGCTGTGCAGAGAGGAGTTATAGGATTGTAGAACTAGGACGTGGGGTCCCAGTGGAGTGGGGGCTCTTGAATACTCACCCGGATGTACTTGATGGTCTGCTTCGAGCGGTCATACCAGAAGCCATAGTCAATCCAGAGGCGAATCAGCTCCAGGGGTGGCTGGGAGCCGAATGTGTCCTTAGCTGGCATGTTCAGGTCATCCATAAAGGTGATCATGCTCTTGCCCCCGAACGGCACATAGACCCCCTTGGTTCGCTTCTCCACCCTGCTCTCAATGATGCTCTGCACGTTGTTGGATGTGGTCTGGTGGGAGAGGCACAGAAGGAAGTCTTGGATCCCCCAGGAGAAAGAGGGATTCAGAGAGGAGCGTCGGCCAGGCAGTTGAGCCCCAGGGGACAGCAGAAGGGAGGGAGGGCCGGGGAGGAGATGGCCAGGCAAGGGGCCCAACACACCTGTGCAGACATGTTGACGATGAGCACCGACCACTGGCTGGAGGGCAAGGACTGCAGGACGCTTTGGGCTATGGAGGTCTTTCCAGTCCCCACGGGCCCCACCAGCAGGACAGGATTCTGGTTGGCCACCAAGGTGCTCACCAGGTAGTTGTAGCGAACAGTGTCCACAGTGGGCACCATGATCTTGTAGAAAGGGGCACTTGGGGAGCAAAGGAAGCGGGGATCACCAGCCCATCCACCCCTCCCAGCTCCCGCTTCACCCTTCCCCTTGGTGTTTGTCTTTCTCCAATGTCACCACCATCCAATCACCGACCCGGCCTTCCTGGGGGCTGGGGCTCAGCCATTCTCCTTCAGAACCCTGCCCCGGGTGCTCTGGATCCCGTCTCTTGTACTCGAGACCCCTCTCTCCTCCAGAAGCACCCACTGCCACTTCTGGGTCCCTTCAGGTTCGCCGTGTCTCCCATTACTGCTGTCCCAAACCCTGTCCTCGTCCTGGACCCCATTCTCACTTCGGAGGGTAGCGCCAGCTCTTGGGGAGCTTGTCTTCAAACGACGTCCAACTCCGCATCTTGGGGTTCACAAAATACTCGTACACTGTGTCCTACGGAGGGCAAGGGTGTCAGGTCACCAGTGCCTTCCTCCAGCTCTCCCCAGGCCAGGAGAGGGGCTCGCAGCCCATCAGGTGGAAGGAAGAGAGCTGGGTGGGCGGCAGACACTGAGCAACAGGGAAAAATAGGACAAACTGGACAGGTGGGCTCGAGGGCCCTGACCTTGTTGGGAAAGGAGCCCTCGATCTCTCGGAGGAAACTGTCGATCTTCTTGCGGCCGTCTTCATCCACAGAGGCACACACAGACCAGATCATGCTGAACACAAACATCATCTCAACCATGGTGGTGTAGACCTCACCATCCCCTGGGTTCACCTAGATGCAAGAAGAGGCGAAGAAGGGCCTTTGAGAGCTGGAGGGATCTACTGGACAGCAGAGGTCACTGCCACAGCCTAGAGACTTCCTTCCCTGGGTCTGACCAGAAAACCACGTGGCTGCTTTTTAAAATTATAATGTGCTGCTCCGGCCGGCGCCGCGGCTCAATAGGCTAATCCTCCGCCTTGCGGCGCCGGCACACCGGATTCTAGTCCCGATCGGGGCACCGGATTCTGTCCCGGTTGCCCCTCTTCCAGTCCAGCTCTCTGCTGAGGCCAGGGAGTGCAGTGGAGGATGGCCCAAGTGCTTGGGCCCTGCACCCCATGGGAGACCAGGAGAAGCACCTGGCTCCTGCCATCGGATCAGCGCGGTGTGCCGGCCGCAGCGCGCCAGCCGCAGCGGCCATTGGAGGGTGAACCAACGGCAAAGGAAGACCTTTCTCTCTGTCTCTCTCTCTCACTGTCGACTCTGCCTGTCAAAAAAAAAAAAAAAAAAAAGTGCTGCTCTACTTCCAAGGCAGCCCCCTTGCTAATGCGACTGGGAAAGCAGTGGAAGACGGCCCAAGTACTTGGGTCCCTGCCACCCACATGTGAGACCTGGATGGAATTCCAGGCCCCTTGCTTTGGTCTGGCCCAGCCCTGACCATGGCGGCTGTTTGGGGAGTGAACCAGCAGATGGAAGATCTGTCTCTCTCCCTGTCTCTGTAATTCTGCTTTCCAAACAAAATACACAAAATTTTTGAAATAAATAAATAAATAGAACGTGCATGTTGACGAACAACCTCCTGAAAGATTTAGATAAACTGAGAACTTGAAGCTTGGCAGTTTCCCCAAGCTTCCTCTCTGCCTGGTCACAATGATGCAGCTGCCCTCGGCCCCCCACCCTAGGCCTGCCTGCCAAGGGGGCTCAAGGAGACAGGGACAGGGACACTCCTGGTGACTGGTTTGTAACCACAGAAAAATGAGAGAGATGGAAAAATAGGATATAGTGTTCTCTCGAGGACAGTAAAGTGGAGGGACTTCTAAAATGTCTTTAAAACTTCGGAGGGTAGCGCCAGCTCTTAGGGAGCTTGTCCTTATGTAAAGATAAGTTTATTTTGGTGTAAAAATACTTTGAAATTCATGTACTTTGTTCATAAAATGAATGAAGATCTCTGGCACAGCCATTAAAGCAATGAAATGAATCAACATGTAACGATATAAAACTCAAAACACATTGTTATTTAACAAGCATCTTGTGGCATATGGTGTGCTATTTTTTTTGAAATTTATTTTTCATTTTGTTTGAAAGGCTGAAAGATGAAGACAGACAGAGAAAGACAGACACACAGAGATCAGCCATCTACTGGTTCACTCCCCACATGCCCTCAACAGCCCAGACTGGGCCAGGCTGAACCCAGGAGCCCTGAACTCAATCCAGGTCTCCCACGTGGGTGGCAGAGATCCAAGTACTTGAGCCATCACCTGCTGATCCCCGCCAAGTGCACAGTAGCAGGAAGCAGGCATTGGAAGCTGAGCTGGACTGAGACCCGGGCACTCTGAGGTAAGGGATGGGAGCATCCCAAGTGGTATCCTAGTATGCCAAATGCCTACTGCTCTAGGCATTGATTTAATCTAAACACCACCAACAAAAAATTTTTGGTCTTTACCCCTTAATTCTGAACTGAACAAAATTTTTCCTAAACATTAATTAATTTGAAATTTTCTAAAACCCCTTATCCGAAGAGACTGGGAACTACTTCCAGCTAAAATAGATTGTGAGGCCTCATGTATATCAAGACCTGGTGTCCCTGTTTCAAAGGGATGGTGAAGGCAGACACAAGTGTACTGTTCTCAGCTCCCAAAATATGGATGGGAATTACAGTGAGCCCAAGTGGGTACTACATTTAATGTACAATAGCCAGTCTGGCCTTCCAACTCAACACACACACACACACACACACACACCACTGCCTCCAGTGTGTCTTGGAGTGTCTGCTCTACTCGAGCCTTCAAACCATTTCTCAAACGCGCTTGTGCCCTAAGGTTGTCCCCATGAGGGTATGAGCCCTCCCCGGCCCTGGTCCTGGGGGGTTCCCCTCACCCCATTCTCTGGTGTGGCCAGGGCTGAGTACAGCTTGCAGAGTGAGATGATGCCACTGTACTCGGGGAGTGGCACCAGCTCATTGCAGTTGTCCTTCTTAAAGGCCAAGATCTTGTTGATGAACTTCTCGAACATGCGCTGCAGGGGCTCCACCTCACCCTGTGGGGGAGTTAAGAAGGAGGCTCTTCATTTACTCACTCAGGGGGCCTGCAGGCCACCTGGCTATGTTCCCGTCCTCAATTCCCTTCGTACCTTTGGCCTCTTCTCCAGCCATGACTGGACATAGGGCTTCCAGCCCAGGTCAACGTAGTCAGTGTAGACCATCCCGCAGCGAGACACAGTGGCTGGAGAGGCCACCGCCAAGTTCTCCACTTCGAACAGGAGAGACACCTAAGGATGTACTCTGGTCAGAATTTTGCCTTGAGGCCGGCGCCACGGCTCACTAGGCTAATCCTCCGCCTTGCGGCGCCGGCACACCGGGTTCTAGTCCCGGTCGGGGCACCGATCCTGTCCTGGTTGCCCCTCTTCCAGGCCAGCTCTCTGCTGTGGCCTGGGAAGGCAGTGGAGGATGGCCCAAATGCTTGGGCCCTGCACCCCATGGGAGACCAGGAGAAGCACCTGGCTCCTGCCATCGGATCAGCGTGGTGCGCTGGCAGCAGCGCGCCTACCGCGGCGGCCATTGGAGGGTGAACCAACGGCAAAAAGGAAGACCTTTCTCTCTATCTCTCTCTCTCTCACTGTCCACTCTGCTTGTCAAAAAAAAAAAAAAAAAAAAAAAAAGAATTTTGCCTTGCTCTCTGCCCTTCCCCATCTATAAAAAATAGACTCCAGAGTCTGACGCCCTGCAATGCTTCCGTCAAGTACAAAGCATGGCAAAAAGAATAGATTCGAGGTTTATGAACAGTTTGGTCTTTAAAAGAAATTAGAGCCTATTCAAGATTATGCTTATGAAAAATCACTCTCGCTCGCACTGAGTGGGTGGAAGGGAGTGGGCTCCACAGCCTCTGAATTCATACCCTGGCTGTTGTCACAAATGAAGGCCATGCCTCAGGTGGCAGCGGCGGTGAGGCTGAGGATGGCCACCCGAGCCAACACGGGGCTTCCTGGGACACAAAGTTCTTTTCTGCACCATCGTTTTCAACACCCAAGGTTGGCAAAGCATTTTCCCCTTCAGTCACAGCTCTCTCTGGATCCGGGCACCCTCCTCCTCAGCTCTCTGATGGAACTTACTCTTCCCTTAGACTTCTGGGGCTCCTGCCCCAGTCCCCGGCCCACGCCTCGGTCCTGGGTACCTGGCTGCACCCCTTACCTGCTCAGGCATTGCGATGCGCTCGCCATTGATGAGGGTCAACACTTTGTTGTCGTCCATGACAGAGTTCATGCTCTCGATCCACAAAGTGTCCACAGGCCCATCGAAAAGGATCCACTTCTCATCTGGCTTCTCATCTGAGCAGGAGATGGACAATCAGGAAACTTACTGTCTCACTGCCACACACACACACACACACACACACACGTTCCATGGGGATGCAGGCTGTGTATGCTGCCTTGTGCCCCCCAGGCCCCAAGCATCTCTCCCGAATTTTGGGCCTCCAACCCCCAGGGTCCCCATCTCCTTAGGAGACTCAAGCATCTGCTCTCCCCTATCCCATGACCCTTTGGCTACCTGCACATGCTGTTCGCATGACACTGGACAAGATGCCATCTGTCCATTCATTAGTATTCAGGTCATATTCCCCATAGAGTTCTCCAAGGGACAAAGCCTTGGGGTTCAAAGGGAACTCCTAAAAAAAAAAACAAACACAGAAGTAATTAAAAATCCCCAGAGCCTCCTTTATCTCCAGTCCCCTCTTGGGCACTTGCGCTTCTCTGTCTCATCTCTCCCAGGCCTCCAGGAGGACCAGGCATGGCCCTCCCTGATACCCAAGCAGCCTTGTCCACCACCCGCCTGACTCACTGCCCCGACTCCATACTCTAACGATGTTGAAGTTGGGGTCCCCGGCGCGGCACAGAGAGGACAAGGAGGCCTGTAGGATTCGCCACGAGGCAGTCTTGCCGCTGCCCGTGCAGCCCACGATCATGGTGGAGTGGCGGGAGTTCTTGGTTTCATACAACTGGAAGACCTTGGTGAGGGTGAATGGTGTGCTCTGCAGGCCCATGTCTCGAATCTCCTGCTCGATGGTCTCCTGCAGCTGTGGGAGGGGCAAGAGCAAAGGGATGGAAGAAAGAGGATGTGGCCCCCAGAGGACTTCCAAAACCTCCCCAACGCCGCGGAGGACGCTGCACACTGATAAAGGTGCCGCCAGGGCCCTCTGCACTCTGGCCAGTGTTCGCTCACGGGGAAACTGGCCAGCTGCAGAGTTAAGGGGCTGGCTCTGGAGTCAGCCAGGCTGGTTCCCCAGGTTTCGGCTGCGTCATCCAGAGCAAGTCACTCCTCTGAGCCTCCGTGTCCATGTCTGCGCCATCTCTGAGATGGAATTTTACAAATCTTCTCTATTAGTATCCAGCAAATATTTATCAGGTCTCCCCAGTAGGTGCTAAGCACTGTGCTGGGTGCTAGGAACATGGCTAAGAACACGTGACCTTGTCAGTTCACCTATGGATTTTTATTGGTATTGACTGTAAGAGGGATGGCATACACTCTTACAGATCTTAGTTGCTGCTAATACCATTTTAATAGTTATCTGGGGATGTCGCTGTGGCATAATAGGTAAAGCCACCGCCTGCAGTGTCGGCATCCCATATATATGGGTACTGGTTCAAGTCCTGGCTGCTCCACTTCTGATCCAGCTCTCTGCTATGGCTTGGGAAAGCAGCAGAAGATAGCCCAAGTCCTTGGACCCTTGCACCCCTGTGGGAGACCTGGAGGAAGCTCCTGGTTCCTGGCTTCGGATTGGCACAGCTCCAGCCATTGTGGCAAACTGGGGAGTGAACTAGCAGATGGAGGACCCCTCTCTCTCTCTCCCCCTACCTCTCCTTCTCTGTGTAACTCTGACTTTCAAATAAATAAATAAATCTTTAGAAAAAAATAGTTATCTGGTAACAGTTAAACCATTTCTAGGCAATTACTTATTTATTTAAATTTATTTGAGGCAGACTTATAGTCTACCTAGTCAATGTTCCTAACTATTCTATACGTGCTTGGAAAACAGTGGTTATTCTTCAATTTCTATAGATACCTATATCAAGATTGTTATTGTATGGTTCAAACGTTTTTCAAACTATTTATTTGCTCATTTATTTTCATTTTATTTGAAAGGCAGAGAGACAGATAGACCTAGAGAACTTTCTTCCACTGGTTTATTCCCCAAACGCCCACAACAGCCAGGGCTGGGCCACTCCAAAGCCAAGCGCCGTGAACTCCATCTGGGTCTCCCCTGTGGGTGGTGGGGACCCAAGCACTTGGGCCGTCACCTGCTGCTTCCCAAGGTGTGCATGAGCAGGAAGCTGTACTGTAAGCACAGGAGCTGGGCCTTGAACTCCAACATGGCAGGCAGGTGTTCCGAGTGGCAACTTAACCGCAGTGCCAATCACCCACCCTCACCCCGCCTTTTCTCTTTGGAAGCTTGTTAATCTTCTCCGTGTCCTGGTGTTTTAAAACTTCACAGCGATAGGACTTCGTAAGGATTTACGCTGTCCCTGACAGCATGCATTTGTGGACACTTTCACGTCGGAAACACATTCTTCATCTCTGGGCGCTCTTCTTGAACCGTTTCATTACTGATGCCACTCCTGCCATGTGCTGCTTCTACTTTTTGAAACTCCTGGTATTTGGATATTATCTTTCCTGTACTGGCTTTTGAATCTTACCTCTTTCCTCCTTTGCTCTATTCTCTGGGACTACCCCCTTTTTAAATAGCACTTCCTAAGTACAGCACCTTAATCTTTCCTGTGAGATTACTACTGATGGACTTACCTAATTTTTTTTTTCTTCTCTCTCCTTTATCTGTCTTCTCCCACTTGCTTTTTCCTATTTGTTTTGGCTTCTCTCACAGTGGAGGCTTTTCCTCAGTACCCACAGAGCCATGGACTTCTGTTCACATTAAGGCAAGGGGACCAAAATCTAAAAGGAGTCTCTGAGTGTGTGGGTGGAACCTGTGGGCTCTGAGGGTCCCTGTAGGTGACTGACCTGGGCCTCTGCTGAGACATTTCCGTTGTCTGTGTCTTAGTCACTCCTCTCCGGCCAGCCAGATTCCCCAGAGATAAGTCCCCCAGCTCTGCCTGTCTGGCTGCCCCCATTCTGGGAGCCGCAAGATGAAAGCAGACTGAGGGGGTCTGCATTCCCTGAGGAGACGTCCGCTTAATCCCCACTTGTAATAGGGCTCATCCTGTGACTCCTGCAATGGGGCTCCACCGACTGCACTCGGTGTCGCCAGGTCCAGACGCCTGCGTTTTGCCCCACCGTCTCCCTTCTGGGTACAGGAGGAGCAGTCATGCAGGGCCAGAGAGAGAGAGGCAGAGCCAGAGATCCAGCCCAGCTAATGTCTTTGCCTCTGTACTTCAGTTACGCCCCCTTCACTCCCTCCCCTACTCCCCACAAATGCTTAGTTGGCCCTGTGAAGGCAGCCTTTCAGTGTTCCCCACTTCCGGCCTGCTCAGGCTTGCTAACTAGGCCACAATCTATCCATTTTCTTCGTGTGCCTAAGACTTGCCTATCCTTCTCCCATTCTCCCAATCATTTTGTGTATGTGTGCCTCATGAACTACTTTACTTAGTTGTGGCAGGTTTTAATCCACTTTAAATTTTTAAAAATTTATTTGAGAAAGAGAGTGAGCGAGTGAGCTTCCATCTCCCAGTTCACTCTCCAAATGTCCATAGTGGTTCTTGGCAGGGGCCAAAGCTGGTAAACATAGCTTTTTAAAAAAAGATTTATTTATTTATTTATTTATTTGAGAGGCAGAATTACAGACACAGAGAGAGAGAGAGACAGAGACAGAGGTCTTCCATCCACTGGTTCACTCCCCAAATGGCTGCAATGGCTGGAGCTGCGCTGATCTGAAGCCAGGAGTAGGAGCCTCCTCCAGGCCTCCCACATGGGTGCAAGGGTCCAAGGACTTGGGCCATCCTCCACTGCCCTCCCAGGCCACCAGCAGAGAGCCGGGTCTGAAGAGGAGCAGCCAGTTGAGCAGCCAGCCCCAGTGTAGCTATTTTTAAAATCTGTGCCTATAGTTTCAGTAGTTAAAGTCTTCGTGGATCTGACTCCACTGTGTGTTGTTCTTCTGCCTCCCAGGGTGTGCATTAGCAGGAAGCTGATCAGAACTGGAGGAGATGGGACACGAACCAGACATTCTGATGTGAGATGTGAGTGCCCCAAGAGGGGACTTAACCAGTGGGCAAAAGGTGTCCCCAGAGGCAAAACGCCTGCCCCCATTTCCTTGAACTTTTATGTGTGGGAATTCTTGGAGGCAAAAGTTGAAGTTTCAGTCCTCCAGAGACTGACCCCCATCATTCACGCAGGGTCACTTACAACCTAATGCTGTTGAAAATTAGAATCTAAGCTTGATATTTGTGTTTTGACACAGAATTATTTATAATCCTGTGAGGGCTGGCTTGCGGTCAGGAAGTCTCAAAGGAGAGGTTGCTCCTTTCTTCCATCGTAACAGGTCAGACAAGCACGCGTTGCTGGCAGGCACTCGGGGCAGTGGCTAGGCTGTCACTTGGGGTGCCCAATCCCACAGCAGGGTGCCAGAATTTGAGTCCCGGCTCTGATCTTCATTGCAGCTTCCTGCTGATGCACCCTGGAAGGAGGCAGGTGGTGGCTCAAGGACTTGGGTCACTGCCACCCACGTGGGAGACTCAGATCGAGTTCCTGGTTCCTTGTTTCAGCCTGCCCCAGTCCTGGCTGCTGGGGTCATTTAGGGAGTAAGCCACCAGATGGGAGATGTCTCTCTCTCTCGCTCCCACCCCTTATAAATAAAATAAATAAATGTGAAGAGCAAGCTTGTTTACTGTATTTGGCCTTCTGCGTGGTGGAATTCACGTTTTCCCGTCTACTGAGGGTGTTGCCCCTTCTGGGCTGAGAGTTATGCAGCGCTGGGTTCTCTGCCACACCTCCAAATTTGGGCAGCTTTCTCTCCTACCCGCAGTGCCTCGAGTTCGACAAAAATTCCGAGGGAGAGAGCCAGCTTTGGCATTCACTTCCCTCTCGGGATTTCTGCTTTTACTCCCACATCTCCCGAATTCCTTCTTTCTTGCCAGCTTAGCAAGGCATTCAGAAAAGATGCTATCTTACGTTTCTAGCCAGCGTTTTAGTAGTTTCAGTGGAAAAGATTTTTCACGGTGCCTCTGTTATTACCATACTGCTGGAGAAGAAAGTTCTTAAACTTTCTAAAAGCCCCCTTCTCCCCACTCCCCTTCTGCTCTGAACTAGAAATCTCTCCTCCAGACTCCCTCAGTGAGGAGGTAAGTGGAGGCTGGGGAGAAGCAATGGGTAATGTGGACGTGGAAAGGCCAGTGGGCTCAAGGTTTCAGTAAAGACAGAGAACTGCTGCACGGGAGTGAGCAGGGATGGGTGAGTGTGGCCAGAGGGTAGGCGGCATCGTTTTATAGGTAAGGAAGCCCACAGAGCTCAACCGTCTCGCGCAGTCATGGCTAGTGGATGGCAGGACAATGGGAGGAAGCCACACTTCCTGTTCCCAGACACACATTCAGAGATGAGGTTAGGCAGGATAGTGAGGAATACATACCTTGCCGTAGTCGATGACAGGCAGCTCGACGCTGGGAAAGAGATCTTGCACGATGGCGTTGAACAGAGGCACGTCGACCGAGGTTAGCTTGGCAATGTTCATATCCCTCATTGACAGCAACAGAACCTGGAGGGGGAAAAAGACAGGCCTCAGGCTTGAGCCTCAGGTGCAGGAGCCAAGAACAATGGGATATACCACAGTTGGTCTTAAGCGGTACAACAGGTAGAACTTGGGCAACACAGGGGGCAAGACAGGAGGGTGGGCATCTCCATCTGGGAGGAAAGCATCCAAAACACCTTGGTGACAGTGGGTAGGACCAGGGACAGTGGAGGTTAAGCCCCAAGGGCTGTGTCTGTGGTTACCTCCTCATCAGTCAGGTCAGGCTGTAGGCGGCGCTTCTTGCCTGCGTAGCGCAAGAGGGAGGTGAGGGCACGCAGGCCAAAGTCATAGTGATCCTGTCTGGAGAGCTGCTGCACGGCCAGTGAGTAAAGTGTGTACACCTTCTTGGCCAGGATCTGCGTAACAGAAACAGAGGTGGGAACCATTCATTTGTCCCCAGATCCTTCTGCTTCATCCAAGGGTGGTGATGGATACGAGTAGCTAGGTCCCCAGATCTGAAGCAACTGAGCAGGGGTGCTGTGTGGACAACCCAGCGCCAAGATCTCCCGACTGGTGAAATTATGGACCCGTGGCATCACAGTGGGGACACCTTCCTCCTTTGACTTTTTCCTGCCTCCACATCCTACTGCCAACAGTCCAAGCTCTTTGTAGTGTAATCTGATTGTGAGGCCCTTGTGCGGGGGGCACTCTGTTCAGGGAATAATTGTGGATAGGCAACAAAACAATGGGATAAAATGCATTATCAGATTACCTTGCAGTTGCCAAAGCCTTCCCCAAAAAGAATGATTTCGGCAATAAGGGTAGAATCGGGCACCACCATGGCAATGGGGCGGAACATGGACTTGAGGTTCTCGGGGAGCTCCGTGCGGCCAGCATAGCCTGGGAAACAACGCCGTCCGTTCAGAGTCCACACGTGTCCTCGTCTTGACTCCTTTTCCCAAACCCACTTCCCAGTCAGTCCCACCCCCGCCCCCCACCCCAGCTCCATGCTGGACGTTTCCCTGCTCTGACTCCAACATCACTTCCTTTCTCATCTCAGGCCTGGCTCTTCCCTTTCCATTGTGGTCTTCTTTCCCCGTTTCTGGTCCTTTCCGTACTTTCTATGTGGCCCAGTTCCAAGCTGAAATCACAGAGCCATCAATTTCCCATTGCTTCCGGTTCTATGTATAACTCACGCCAGTCCTAACAGAAATCACAGCTGTCTCTCTGATTCCTCCGAACCTAAACCCTTTCATATGCCTGTGCTGCATTTCTAGACCTTTCCCCCACAGCTGCTCCTAGGGACGTCAATGACAGATCTTAGGCCCCACACTTGAGGGAGATGCTCCTAGTCTCCCAAAAGGGGGAGGGGCAGGAGGACCAGAATTCTGGGTACCTTAAAAATAGGGCTACATATGTACACCCAGGTGGTCATTAACCCCCTTGGAGAGAACAGTAAGAGCCTCCCCTTCTCCCAGAAACTGCTTAGCCTTCCCTCACCCTTTGCTACCTCCCACCAGATTTCTCTTGGCTGAATACTTTGGCAGGGGAGGGGGAAGGGGAGGATATGTGGCCATTTGCCCCGGATACTCAGTTCTCCCCGGGAGAGCACCATCTCCTCCCTACCACCTACCGGGATTCATGGTAATGAAGATCCCGCAGGACCACACCAGATTGATTTCAAAGCCCTCAAAATGGAAGCGAGTGAGGCCAGCAGTCAAGGCGGACAGGATGGACAGGATCTGCTGGGCCACCACTGACAGCACCTCGATGTTGATGCGATTGAACTCATCGAAGCAGCCCCAGGCGCCAGTCTGTGGGAGGGAGCAGAGTGGCTGGGAGCAAGAGAAGCGCCCCAAGATACTGGAGAGCATGAGTAATACACTCTTCCTTAAAATCTGTTAGCGCTGAGGGCCAGCACTGTGGCACAGCAGGTGAAGCCGCCACCTACAACACTGGCATCCCACATTGGAGCGCGGCTTCGAGTCCCAGCTGCCCTGCTTCCCATCCAGCTCTCTGCTAGTGTGCCAGGGAAGGCAGCAAAAGACGGACCAACTACTAGGGCCCCTGCCACCCACATGGGAGACCCGGATGGAGCTTCAGATTCCTGGCTTCAGTCTGGCCCAGCCCTGGCCAACTGCGGCCATTTGGGGGGTGATCAGCAGATGGTAGCTCTCTTGCTTTCTCTGTCTCTCCCTTTCTCTCTGTTACTTTGCTTTTCAAATAAATAAGATAAATCTTTTAAAAAAATATGCTTTGATATGCAAGTGGCCTCTAGGGCAGTGGGGAGAAGGGCACCAGAGTGGCACTACGGTGGCTCTGTCCAGAGCTTCCGACCAGTGGGGGACAGCTCTAGAAAAGAGATGGGCTGGAAAGGGACTGGCCTGGAGAACACGTGTGTGGGGGGAAGCACTGAGTGTCAGACAGTTTGTGTCCAGGACCTTCCTTGAGCCTTACCCAACTGTCTGATTTGGCAAATGAGCGACCTGAAGCTCAGGTGGGTGAAGAGACTTCCCTGAATGCAAGAATCACCTGAGGTGATGCAACGTTGTAAGCTCCAAAGCTCCGCCCAATATCTGGGAATTTGATATTTAAGGGGTCTCTGGGACAGGGAGGCAGGGCACTCACTTGGGCCAGGCCTGAGTACATTCGGCCCATGGACTTGTAGTCCAGGCCCTCAGAGCAGTTGACCACGATGACGTATATGCCAAGGGCCTTGCCCAGGTCCTTGACGGTCTCGGTCTTTCCTGTGCCTGCTGGACCTTTAGGGGAGCCTCCTCGATGCAGGTGCAACGCCGTGGTCAGTGTCATGTAACACCTGAGAATTGAGGACAGGACCCGAGTCGGCCTCCCACAGCCTCCTCTCAGCCCCTGCTGCCCCTACCCCAACCACCTCACTCATCCCCTGTGGTGGACCTGTCTGTCAGGGGCGTGATGACCAGCCGCCCGGAGTTGCCCAAATACTCGTAGCCGTACTGGAATTGTGTGTTGGTCTGACGGATCATACAGTCATCGAGATCCTGGGGAGACAGGGCAGAACGAGAAAGGGGCGGGCTTGGAGGAACAGAGAGGGCTGGGAAAATGGCTGAGAGAAGGGCTCAGGAAGGGAAAGGAGGGTGCAGGTGGAAGATCGGGAGTTTGGTTTGAGAGCTAGATGGAAGGAAGAGTTTACA
Source organism: Lepus europaeus (assembly GCF_033115175.1). NCBI lineage: Eukaryota > Metazoa > Chordata > Mammalia > Lagomorpha > Leporidae > Lepus > Lepus europaeus. The sequence continues at coordinate 51,812,371 of NC_084844.1, read as the reverse complement.
GCCAAGATGGATGACACTGCTGCCTGGTGACTGTTTTTTGAGTCCTCATCAAGTGACACACAGAGTGAGCCCTGACCGGAACAATGCCTTATCACTGTTGATTGAGGAACTGGGACAGAGTCAAGAAGTCGGCTGGGATGCTGTGACAGACTACGGGTCAGATAGGATATCACTGTAGTTAGAGAGCACGGATTTAATTAAAGCATTAGGATCCAGTTTGGGGGGAACAGAATGGGGAATTAGCCCGTCCAGCACCTTCTCCCAGTAGAACCGAAGTTGGCTAAGCCAGTCAAAGGAGTTGACGTCCATGAGGCCACTCTTGTAGAGCTTCTCCAAGACATCCCGGGCGTGGATCTCTATCGTCACCAGAGCCACAATTTTAAGCCGCATGATCTTGGTCAAGTTCCCCCTGATGGCTTCTGAGTACTTATTGAGTATTGACACCTGTGGGAAGACGCCGTCGAGGAGAGCAGACGGAGCAATGCCACCAAAACCTAACCATAGCACAACCCAACCTAACGTTACTTTCATTCGACACCAGTCACTGCTGATCATACCCACTGCAACTCTCGACACCCAGCGTCGGTACAGGAAAACATAATTCTGCTGCGCCCCAGACTTTCTTCTCTGGCTTCCATCGCAAAGCTCCTCAACCTGACCCTTTGCCATCAGCTTCCCTCCAATTCTGTCCCTAACAAATCACCCCTCCTCCGAGTTCTAACTCCAGGCTGATCCCACGTCTGCTGAGTTCCCCACCTGCTTCTTCTTCATGACCTTGAGGATTTTCTTGTCTCCCCGCTCCTTGGCTGTCATCAGGCACTTGGTGACATCAGCTGTCCACTGGATCTGGCTGGCAGTGATCACCACCTAGGCAGGTGCAGAAGCTGTATGCCAAAGCCCTGCCCTGGACACCCACACAGCCCAGATCCCAAGTGCAGCTTCCCCACGATTAGGTGCTATGGAGGCATCTCTCGCTACACCTAATCTGTTGTAAGGGATGGGGCATGAGGCTCAGGTCAGGAGCTCAGGGTATGGCAAGCGGAGTACCAAAGCCACAGTCTAGAAAAAGAGTGAGAAATCTGCACTTTGTAAAGATCAAGGCCCTGTCTTTCTGTGCACTGCTCCCTCTTGGTGCCATCTTTCTTGCTGCCCCATTCCCAGCCTACCTGGCCAGCCCACTCCTTCACCCATTTGTCTCTCTTGTTGAGGAACTTCTTGAGAGCCAGGCGGCAGTTCCGGAGAAGGTCCCGCAGGGTCACCCTCATGGTCCGTTCCACGTCGCCAAGCCAGGACTAGGGGGAGGTGAAAGAACAGGTTGGCTCAGCCTCGGGATCAGAGCCTAGGTCTTCCAAAGGAAAGGTACTCAGGAAACAGGACTCCAGGGCTTTGGCTTCAAGAAAAAGGCAAGAACTGGACAAAGGTGGTACAGGCCCCTGAGAGCAGTGGGGGACTAGCAGGCAAATCGTATGGTTTCCCAAAGGCAACGGGTACAAGGCAGAGGTTATAGTTGTCAGGAATGGCAGGTGGGAGGGGAAAAAAGCAACCAATCTTCCTTCCCAGAGATGTTCCCTCTTCACAAAGCCAAGTGAACTTTCTTTTCTTTCTTTTTTTTTTGACAGGCAGAGTGGACAGTGAGAGAGAGAGACAGAAAGAAAGGGTCTTCCTTTTTCCATTGGTTCACCCTCCAATGGCCACCACAGCTGGCGCACCGCGCTGATCTGAAGCCAGGAGCCAGGTGCTTCTCCTGGTCTCCCATGGGGTGCAGGGCCCAAGCACTTGGGCCATCCTCCACTGCCCTCCTGGGCCACAGTAGAGAGCTGGCCTGGAAGAGGGGCAACCGGGAGAGAATCCGGCGCCCCGACCGGGACTAGAACCCGGTGTGTCGGCGCCACAGGCAGAGGATTAGCCTATTGAGCCGCGGCGCTGGCTGAACTTTCTAAAAGGAGGAAGAACCAGCTTGGTTCTTAGACCCTCACCACTCACCTCCACAGGGCCTTCTAAAAGTACAAGGTGGAGGAAGTCCACATACTCGCCGTCGCCTGAGTACATCCCCACGGCTTCCCACTTGCTGCTGGGTCCCCCGGCCTGCAGAAGAGAGAAGCTATGAATGGCTTTGCCTGCCTCCTCTTGCTATCTGCTTAGAAGTATTTGGGCCTTTTGAGGGTAATCTCTGCTCCTTTCCCCTCCTCGCGATATTACCAACCCTCAAGAAGTTCTAGGTTCCAGAGCCGCTCATTGACACCACCCTCCTGTTGGGAGGGCATGGGTCCATCTCTTCCTTGCCCTCCCCCCACCACAGCCCCACTGCGGACCTTCTGGATCTTCAGCAGTCTGATGTTGTCAAAGCATTTTTTGAGGTGTGGCTGCACAGCCTCTGGGTTGCGGGACTGGCCCAGAATCTCCAGCAGGTCATCATTAGACAAGAAGTAGAAGCGGGGGAAGATGTGGCGCTTCGTCTCCAAATACATATCCAGAGACTTCTGGATGTCTTCCAGGATTGTGTTCATTTCTGTCAATTTGTCCAGGAGGCCTGCAGAGGAGAGCAATGAATGACACCTGATGGCCTTTTGACCATCAGATCACCACCTGGGCAGGTGCAGAAGCTGTGTGCCAAAGCCCTGCGGATCTGGAGTCCCCAGATGTTTCTACTTTACCAACTCTTGAGTGCTGGGGTGCAGACTGTCACAAGGATTTGGGAGGGAGCAGAGAAGTACCTCCAACCCTTCCATCACACTTGTCCCACTCTCTTCACTAATTCTTCTATAAGTATCCATTATACACACTATAGATGAACACTGTACATGTTATAGTTTATAGGTTAATTATGCATCATATATGATTTTGTTCATATAGCCCCATCTCCCATCAGCCTTTGGAAGTATCAGTCTCATGCCATCTAAGAATGTAGGGCTTCACAGGTCAGCCCAACAGCTTCTGAAAATTAGACTTTAATCTGCATGTATACAATCTAACAAGTTAAGACAGTAGATTTAAATACATTTCACATGCACATGGCAGAGATCTGCAATGACGGGGTCACCAGTGTCCTGCATGACAAAGCAAGAAGAGCATGAGCCTGGGCGGGGAAGGCAGCCATCTAAATGACAAGGACTTTGCTCCCTAGTATGTCAATCAACCTCACTGACTTTGTTGGCTGTAAAATGGCAACCTGACTCACCTCAAAGAGCAATATGAGACAGTAAGTAAAATGTATTGGGTCCAGCATTGTGGTGCAGCAGGTTAAGCCATTGCTGGTGATGCCACCAACCCATAAGAACCCCGGTTTGAATCCCAGCTGCTCTGTTTCATATTCAGCTCCCCGCTGATGCTCCTGGAAGAAGGCAGTGGAAGATGGTCCAAGTGCTTGGGCCCCTGACACCCACGTGAGAGACCTAGATAGAGTTCCAGGCTCCTATCTTCAGCCTGGTCCAGCCCTGACCATTGCAGCCATTTGGGGAGTGAACCAGCAGATGGACGATATCCCTCTCTCTAACTCTGCCTTTCAAATAAATAAATCTTTTAAAAAATGAAATGCATTCATATTTGCAACATTCTCAGCAATCTTAGTTTCCTTCAGCCAACATCCCAATGGCCTTAGGTCTTGATTAGAGGAGAGAGAGAGAGAGAGAGAGAGAGATCTTCTATCTGCTGGTTCACTCCTCAAATGACTGCAATAGTTGGGTCTAAGCCAGGCCCAAGGCAGGAGCTCAGAACTTCTTCCAGGTCTCCCATGTGGGCGCAGGGGTCCCAAATACTTGGGCCATCTTCCACTGCTCTTCCCAGGCAATTAGCAGGGAGCTAGAACAGAAGTGGAGCAGCCAGGACTCAAACTGGCACTTATATGGGATGCTGAAATCACAGGAGGCTTCGTCTGCTATGCCACAATGCCAGCCCCTCAGTTTCTAGCTTTCTGAAGAGAACACGGATGCTCACAAGTGTGAAATCTGAGGTGACCCTCAAGTCTTCAACACAGAGTCTTTGGTTGCTGGAGCCTTTGAGTGACTACTTGAGTGACCCCTAGGTATCTCAGGGAATCTCAGTAACTGTGGACAAGATGGATTTGTTTTGTCCATTCAACAAAGGGGTAATGGTTTTTATAATTTTGCTTCAAGTTGTTCTAAAATATCATTTTTGCCAGTTATCTTCAATATTATCACTTGTTGACACCCAGCTTTGCATATCATACAGTTACACACTATCAGAGCAATGTTTTTAAGTTTTATGTGTATATTCCAGGCTTTGGGGAAAATGAAGAATTGTTAGATCAGCCCTAGGCAAAACAAAGAAGCTCTCAGTCTCTTGTCCTCAGAATTCCCATGTTAGATGCCCATCGGCAAGCACGGGTCCCTGACTCTACCCTAGCCAGCCAGGCCTCACTGTGAGTCCATCTCTCCACTCATCCCTCTCTTCCCCATCCCTACCCCACCTCCATACCTACCAAAGTATCTCCAATAAAGACTAGATATTATCCCCAATAAAGCCAATATAATGATAATAGTGGCTTCCCTGGCGCCATTGCATGTGATGAGCTCTTTATTTGTGGTATCTCATTTACTTGTATTCTTGCACAAATGTGCACATTCAGTGAATTGCTAGAGAGCACATCTCCTTAGCCAGGGCTTGCTGAGACACAAGGCTGTTAATGGAGTACTAACCTGATGTCAGACCCTGTCCTGTGGGTGTCCTGCACTCCTTGACAATCCTCACAAAAACCTGGGGAAGGAGCTACCACCAACTCCCTACTAGAGATGAGCAGGCTGTCACATGGGGGAAGCAAGCTGCCCAGGAGCACACAGTCAGGCCTGAGTCAGAGTCTGAACTCCATTCTGATTCTATATCCCATGGCCTTAACCACTGGGTTATTCTCTACTCAGGTATTTGCCGAATTTAACTAACTGAATAATTATTTAATGCTTAGAAGGGGCAACAGTGATGGCAAGTATTACAACAGCCATGTGCAACAGTTAGTGTTTTAACAATGGAAGCATGTGGCCCTGACTTCATGTATCTGTAGTACCAATGTCAGGGCCAGAAGCGTGGGGTTCTGACCTGGGTGGTGGGTGCTCCGGAGAGCATTGTTGTCCTTGTTCATCCGGTCCATGATGGACTTCCAGTTGTTGTTGACCTGGTCAAACAAGGCTGACTCGTTGGGCAGCTGCTTGCGGATGTCCTCTCCCAGGAAGATATTCTGAGGGCCAAGAATCAGGGTGAGAGGCTGCTTCTCCCACATCCCCCACTGCTCTCGGGGTCTGAGCTGACAGCTGGGTAGAAGATAGAACACATCAGAAGCCAAAGGCCAAGATGTCCAAGGGAAGTTGGGATTGGGAGGCTGGGTCCCTGGGTCAAGAAGAAAAATGGAATGAGAATCAGGGAAGAGCAGAGGCTGATCAGGGAGGGCACCCAAGGGTCGGATGGCTGGGTCACGGATGAAAAGTGACTGCAAAAGTGGTAAAGGGAGGCTGACGACAGGGCAAATGTGTCGCCGGTCCTCAGAAAATAAAGGAGCGGCAGCGGGAAGTAGGAAGGGCTCAGGCACTGAATTCTGACCTCAAGATACATCCACTGGCGCTGTACCGTGAGCACCATCTCAATAACCTCCAGGATGAGGGAGAGGCAGCGTTCCCAGTGGTCCACGTCCTTCTCAAAGGCTTTGACGAAACGAGATGCCTTCATGGTCGACAGGGCCACCTGGTTGTCTTCCAGTGCCTGGAAAACTTCTTCTGTACCTCTGGGGCATAAGAAGTCAAAATCATAGTCCCATCCCCATCCAACCAAACGTTGGTCCCTCCTCTGCAACCCAGGTCATATGGCCCTGCCCTCCTCTCCTCTCGAGGCCTGGGTTCCTCTTCTACCTGATCCGGTGATGGCCCTTATCCTTGTAGGGCACTATGTCTAGCTGTGTCACATCCCAGGTCTTGGCAATGTTCTGTAACGCCTGAGGAGGGAAGGCAGGGGACGTGACGATCAGGTATCTAGCCCACAAAGAGAAGAGGAGATGGCTGGGCCACCAGGCGGTGGACAGCTGGAAGGCTGGACTCCAGGAGGCCAGGCAATGCGGGAGGTGGGGGCTGTGCCATTACCAGTTCTATGGCCAGCTCTTTGGTTGCCGAGGCAGAGATCTCCCCAATTTTCTCCACATGCTGATCCATCCCAAGCTCGACAATCTGCTCCAAGGTGAAGCTTTCAGATTCCTGATCAAACTCCCGTTGAATCTCATTCCTGACTTGGTCCCAGTGCCTGCAGCCAGGGACAGGAGATCAGATCAGAGGACCAGACGCCAGGGCATTGCTCCCTACGCGCCCTCCCTCGGAGTCATGACCCGACAAATTTTACTAAACAGGCTCTCAGCTGCAATCTTGGGCACCACGAGAGGTACAAAGATTGAGGGGACGCCCTCCAGGAATTGATTCTCTGAGAGGGAGTTGAGACAGATATGCACCCAAACACAGTTTTATTGTAGGTTTCCTACAGAGCATGCTCTGAGCTAAGTGTTCTACCACGAAGCATTCTAATTCCCATAACTATTCCATAACTTAGCAATCATTATCACCCCATTTATAGATGAGGAAACTGAGGCTTAAAGATGTTAAGACTTTAATTGAATAAAGTGGTTAGGTTAGACTTTGCCATGTAAACTATGGAACTCTGCCAGCAACATTACACTGGAGGCAATGCAAAAGAAGTACAACTATTTTCTCCCAAATGGATAGGCAGCAATTCAAACACCACTTATAAAATACTTTATTTTTTTAAGGATTTACTTATTTATTTGAAAGAGTTAGAGAGAGAGATCTTCCATCTGCTAGTTCACGCCCCAGATGACCACAATGACCAGCACTGGGTCAGGCCCATATGGGATGCACGCATTGCGGGTGGCGGCTTTATCCACTACACCACAATGCCGGCCTCTAAAATACTTTATTCCATGCCCCAATGGTTTGCAGTGTCTCCTGGATCCTATAATAAATGCCAGATGCATCAAAAGAGTTAAACTTGCACAACACAAAGGAAGAGTATTAGAGGAAATAATGGAGAGAAGGAACGTGGAACTTTGGGGGAAGGGGCGGGAGGGGGCTGGTGTTGGAGCATTATGGTATCCTGGGTCTAGCCACTGCCTGGGATGACAGCATCCCATAGAGCACCAGTTCACATCCCAGCTGCCCTGTTCTCAATCCACTCCCCCGCTGATGGCCTGGGAAAGCAGTGGAAGATAGCCCAAGTGTATGGGCCCCTGCCACCCAGGTGGAAGACCTAGATGAAGCTCCTGGCTCCTGGTTCCTGGCTTTGGCCTGGGCAGCCCCAGCCATTGTGGTCATTTGGAGAGTGAACCAGCAGATGGAAGATCTCTGTCTCTTTCCCCAACCCCTCTCTGTAACTCTGACTTTCGAACAAATAAATAAATATTTTTAAAAAAGACTTTGATGAGGAAGGTCTTAAACAAGCCTCAGAAGCAAAAACCATAGAGAAAGAAAGTCATATTTTCAGCTACATTAAAAAAAAAGCCTTTGTTATGGCAAAAGACATTGGATTTAGCCATCATAGGCAACATAAAGTAGACAGGAGAGGCGCCAGGGCAGGAGACAGAGAACACGGTCAAGAAGAATCCAACATGGTGCCAGGTGACAGCAGCAGGTGTGATGTGTGCACCCCGTGTCCACTGCACAACTGGGCACAACAGCAGAGCCACAGAGCCACTCAACTGTCCTCAGTGCATGAGCAGACGAGGTAAGGGTGGGGTAGGCACCACGCTGGCAACCCTGTCATTTGCAATAGCACGGATGAACCTGTACGACATTCTCTTAAGTGACATCAGTCAGACACAGAAGGACAAATGCTGCATGGCACTGAAAAAGTCAAACTCACAAAAGCGAGGGTAGAATGAGGTGGAAAGCAGGGCTGTTGGGGAGATATTGGTCAAGGGTATGAAACTTCAGCTAGACAGGAGGAGGAAGTCCAAGACAGCCACTGTGTAACACGGTGACTGTAGTCAATGACGCTGTACTGCCTACTTGAAAATCGCCGAGTAGATCCTCAATGTGCTCACCACAATAGTGTGTGAGGTAATGCATATTAATGAGCTCTACTTAGCTGTTCCATGATGTATACGTATTTCAAAACAGCATGCTACACACCAGAAATATATATATATATATATATATATATATATATATAATTTGTCAATGTAAAAATAAAGTATTTTAGGGGGCCAGCATTGTGGCGCAGCAGGTTAAGCATTTTAAGTATCTCAGGACTCTGGCATCCCATATTGGAGCGCCAGCTTGAGTCCCAGCTGCTCTATTTCCAATCCAGCTCTTTGCTAAGAGCGCTCCTAGGAAGGCAGCAGAAGATGGACCAAGTGCTTGGGCCCCTGCCACCCACACGGGAGACCCAGATGTAGATCCTGGATCTTGGCATGGCCCAGCTCCAGCCATTGTGGCTATCTGGGGAACAAACCAGCAGACAGAAGAACTCTCTCGCTCCCCCTTTTAAATAAATAATTAAAAAGATAAAGAACTTTGTGGTGGTGGGGATACTTGTGTGTGGACAGAGAGCAAGAGAGCTATGACCACTGTGAGTACTTGAGTGGGAGAGAATGGAAAGATCTGGGTGGTGGCACAGCCTGGGAGGGGACAGAGCAGCTGCCGCCAGGAGGGAGCAGCAGCCTCACCTGTCTCGGAGGGCAGGGTTCCGCAGGTCGGAGATGAGAGGCATGGTCCTCTTGAACTGCTCGATTTTGGAGCGAGTGGTTTCAATAATTTCCCAGTTTCGGTCCTGAGTAAAAGTGAGAGGTGTCAGAAGACCGGCCAGACCCCGACAGTTCCGCTTGCTCCCCAGCTCACGCCCCTTCCCTCCTGTCCCCTTGCACCTTGTACTCTTTGGCTAATCTTGTGAGGCGCCGAAACAGCCCGTGGGCCATGCTCTCCATGTTCTCCGTCTGCAGGGTCAGGAACCGGCCAGTCTTCCACTGGTTCCAGTTCTCCTCCCAGTCCCGTGTGATCTCCCAGACTTGCTGGAGTGCGTCCAGCTCCTACATGGGTGACAGTGGAAAGACATGTTGTGCAGAGTGGCACCTGCCCTCTTCCTCTCTGACAGCCACCTGCTCAGGTCCTTTTCTCCTCTCATTTCTTGAAGCTTCTCACTCCAGGTGACAGAGCTGCCTCTTGAGTTCACACTTTTTTTCTCTACTCTCTTGCCTTAATAGCTCAAGTAATAAGCACACGGAAAAACATCATCAGTTATCAGAGGAATGCAAATGAAACTCTCAACGAGGGGCGGGTGTTTAACACAGCAATTAAGACGCTGCTTGGGACTCCCACACCCTACGGTGGAGCGACAGGGTTCAAGTCGTGGCTCTGCTCCCAATTCCAACTTCCTCCTGGTGCCCACCCTGGGAGGCAGCAGGTGATGGCTCAAGTCGTTGGATCCCTGCCATCCATGTGGGAGACCCAGACGGAGCGCCTAGCTCCTGGCCCAGCCTGGCTGTTGCGGGCGTTTGAGTGAACCAATAGGTGGGAGATCACCGTCTGTCTCTCCTCTCAAATGAAATCAATTAATTAAAAAGAAAAAACCCTCAACCAGATATAGATATAACCGCACATCCACTAGATGGTTAGAACTGGGGAAAATGGAGGTGGAAAATGAGTATTGGCAAGGACACAGAGAAACAGGAACCCTACTTGGCCAGTGAGAATGTTTAACGGCACAGCTTCTGTGGAATATAGCTTGGCAGCTCCTCAAAACATTAAACATTGAGTCACCATATAATCCAGCAATTCTGCTCCCAGGTTTGCTCTCACAGGGAAGGGAGCAGGTGTTCAGAAAGAATACAAGTGCACTCATGATGGTAGCAGCACTACTCACGATGGCTGAAAGGTAGAAACAACCCAAATGCCCATTGATTGCTGAATGGGTTATATTTTAAAATGTGGCAAATTCAAGGGTGGGCATTTGACACTTCAGGTAAGTCCAACTTGGGACATCTTCATCACATAGTGGAGTACCAGGTATAAATCTAGGCTGCTCCACTTCAGATCCAACCTCCTGCTGATATATCTGGGAAAGCAGCAGAAGATGGCCCAAGGGAGACCCTGATGAAGTTCCCAGCTCCCAGCTTTGGCTTGGCCCAACCCTGGCTGTTGTAGGCATGTGGGGGGGATGAACCAAAGGATGGAAGGTTTCACTCCTCCTCTCTCTCTCTCTCTCTCTCTATCTCTCTCTCTCAGATTAAATGAAAATAAGTAAAATTTTTAAAAGTGCAGGACATCCAAACAGGATATTATTCAAGCACAAAAAGGAATGAAGGACTGATATATGATACATTATGGATGAGCCTTAAAGACATTGTGCCGGGTGAAAGAAGTCTGATACAAAAAAAGGCATATTCTATGGCATATTCCCATTTATATGAAACATCTAGAATAGGCAAATCCATGCACATGGAAACAAACTAGTAACTGGCAGGGGCCAGGGAGAGGGGGTGGGGAGTGGCTGCTAATGGGTCCAGGGTTTGCGTTCATGGTAGGTAATGAATATGTTTTGGGACTAGATAATGGTGATGGTCATAGAACATGGTGAATGTACTAAATGCCACTGGATCAGTGGAAATGGTTACTTTTATTAGGTGAATTTTACTTAAATTGAAAAACCAAAAAACCCTGCTCCTCGTGAGCTCATCTCCCTGGTCCCAGCTGTTTTCCCAGGCCCCAGGGACCCATTCTCCCCGGTTGCCATGGGGTCCGCTCAGTTCGCTACCTTCTCCAGGTTCTGAAGGTCCTTGGAGACGGGCTGCTCGATCTTGAAGATGCCCAGGTTGTGGCGGAGATTGTTTTCTTCTTCCCGCATGGCCATCAGCGTGGCCCGCACCTGTGCAATCTGGTCCAGGGCAACCACGTGGCCCACATTACTGGTGAAGGGGCCTGTGGGGAGGTCAGGATGTAACTCAGCACCCAACCCGAGTCCTTGGTCCCTTGAAAGGACAGTCCTGGCCCTCCCATCTCCCTGTGGGCAAATCTCCTCTTCTCACAGGAGAGAGGGAGGGCACGGAGGAGAAGAGAGAATGCACTGGAAGAACAATGGATAATTTTAGTGGAAACTACAAATGTGGTTCAAGAATCAGAAACAGAACAGGGGTGGTGCTTGGCCTGATGGTTAAGACGCCTGGTGCTTGGGACACCTCCCCTCAATATCAGAGTGCCCAGGTTTGAGTCCCAGTTCTGCTCCCAATTCCAGCTTCCTACTATTGTGGACATAGAAGATGATGGCCCAAGTACTTGGGTCCCTGCCACCCAACTGGGGGACCTGGATTGAGTTTCTGGCTCCCTTATTCAGCCTAGCCCAGTCCTGGCTGTTGTGGGCATTTGAGGAACAAACCGGCAGATGGGAAATCTCTTTCTGCCTTTAAAATAAAAATCAATAAGTAAGAAACAGATGGAACATGGGAAGCTGGTATAAGAAAACTGGAAGAGGCTGGCGTTGTGGCATAACAGGTTGGACCACCACCTGCAATGTCAGCATCCCATATGGGCACTAGTTCACATCCCAGCTGCTCCCCTTCCAATCCAGCTCCCTGCTAATGTGCCTGGGAAAACAGCGGAACATGGCCCAAGTCCTTGGGTCCCTGCACCCATGTAGGAGACCTGAGTGAAGCTCCTGGCTCCTGACTTTGGCCTGGCCGAGCCCCAGCTCTTGAGGCCATTTGGGGAGTAAACCAGCAGATGGAAGATCTGTCCCTCCCTCTCTCTCTCTCTAACTCTGCCTTTCAAATAAACAAAAATAATGTTTTAAAGTAAGGAACCAGTGCTGTGGCTTAGCAGGTAAGGCCTCCGCCTGCAGTGCCGGCATCCCATATGGGCACTGGTTCAAGTCTCAGCTGCTCCACTTCTGATCCAGCTCTCTGCTGTGGCCTGGGAAAACAGTGGAAGGATGGCCCAAGTGCTTGGGCCCCTGCACCCACATGGGAGACCAGGAAGAGGCTCCTGGCTCCTGGCTTCAGATCAGTTCAGCTCCGGCTGTTGCAGCCCTCTGGGGAGTGAACCAGCAGATGGAAGACCTCTCTTTCTCTCTCTGCCTCTGCCTCTCTGTAGCTCTGCCTTTCAAGTAAATAAATAAATCTCTAAAAAGAAAAAGTGAAAGAAAAGCAGAAATGTTATGAGCTGGGCCTCTGCCTTCTAACCAAACATGAGTGACTACCGGTGTTCTCATCCTTTGTTCCCTGTGGTGCTTCCCCTGCACCTGGCACCTGGCATCTGCCTCCTCCCATCCTCGTTCTCACTCTACCAGGACCTAAGCTTTGAAGCTCGGTCTCAAAACAAAGGCTAAAGTAGGGGGAAGAGCTAGGAACAGGAGAACCTTTGAATTCAAAATCTTCCAGAAGAGTATGTGCTTTCTTCTTGAAATCATCAGCTGAGTGAATAAGCCCAGTCTTGAACTTTTCCTTGTTTTTCTTCAGCATTTGTTCGCTGTCCAGCAGAGTTTGTTGGAACGCAACCCACTCCCCGTTGAGACTGTCCAGCATCTCCAGTACCTGGGGCATCGAAGAGGGAAGGTTGACCTCTGAGCAGCAGGTGGGTCCTTCTCACCCATGTTGTTAGGGACTTTTTTCTGAGCCTCCAGACCAAGCCCATGTGCTATAGTTCCAACACGATTCAGTTCCCAAACTCAAGCACAAGTTCAAACCCCAAACCCTTTCTATGCTGAGAGGGTAGGAACTTAATCTCATTATGGTGTCTGAAGGCAGGGCCTCTGGGAGAAGACCAGATCTCATTAGGACACCGGAGTGGAGCCTCGTGATGGAATCGTGGTAGCTGTATAAGGGGAGACCCACATGGACTAGCTTGCTCCCCGTGTCTCTGTTTCCTGGACTGCCATGGGACCCCCTCCTTTCACCACCTTCATTGGACACCAGACCAGTGGGGCTGCCTGATCGCAGACTGGGAACCTCCAAAACCATGAGCCAAAAATAAACCTTCTTCTTCATAAGTAGCTTCCCTTTGGTATTCTAGTTCTAGTAGCAAAAAGCTGACTGCAACACCAGAGACAAGTTTTATGTGTGCCATGAGGCCCAGAGAAACCACGATGAGAGGCCAGTGTTTGGCACAAAGGCTCAGACGCCACCGGGATGCCCACGTCCCATATCTGAGTGCCTGGGCTTGAGTCCCAACCTCACTTCCAATCCAGTTTCCTGCTCATGTGCACCCTGGGAGACAGCAGGTGAAAGCTCAAGTGCTTGGGTCCCTGCCAGCCCTGGAGGAGACCCAGACAGAGTTCCAGGCTGCTGGCTTCAGCCTGACCCAGGCCTGACTCTTGTGGGCCTTTGGGGAGTGAACTGGCAAACGTAGGACCTCCATGCATGTCTGTCTCTCTGTCTCTTGAATAATATGAAAATAAATGATAAATTTAACTTTAATAAAAAGAAGGTGCCAGTGTTGTGGCATAGTGGGTAAAGCTGGCACCTGTGACACTGACATCCCATATGGGCACGGTTTGAGTCCCGACTGCTCCACTTCTGATCCAGCTCTCTGCTGTGGTCTGGGAAAGCAGCAGAAGATGGTCCAAGTACTGGGGCCCCTGCACCTATGTGGGAAACCTGGAAGAAGCTTCTGGCTCCTGACTTCGGATCAGCCCAGCTCCAGCCATTGTGGTCATTTGGGGAATGAACCAGCAGAAGGAAGATCTCTCTATCTCTCCCTTTCTCTCTCTATAACTCTACCTTTCAAATAAATAAAATAAATCTTTAAAACAAGAAAGAAAGAAAGAAAGCAAAGAGTTGCTGGGTCTACAAGAAACCCATAAGTGGATGTCAAATGTAATTGGAGTTGCCTTCGGTTCTTAGTGACTCTTTTTTTTTAGATTTATGTATTTATTTGAAAGGCAGAGTTACAGAGAGGCAGAAAGAGAGGGTCTTCCATTTGCTGGTTCACTCCCATGATGGCCGCAATGGCAGGTGCTGTGCTGATCCGAAGCTGGGAGCCAGGAGCTTCCTCCAGATCTCCCATGCAGGTGCAGATGCAGGGGCCCAAGGATTTGGGCCATCTTTCACTGCTTAGCCAGGCCATAGCAGAGAGCTGGTTCAGAAGTGGAGCAGCCAGGTCTTGAACCAGTGCCTATATGGGATGTCGGCACTGCAGGCAGCAGCTTTACCCACTATGCCACAGTGCTGGCCCCTCTCAGTGGCTTTTGAATCAAGTCTTCTCCCCTCTCACTTCTCTATGTGCCACTCCCTGCCCTCAACAGCATAAGAGTCTCCCTCCCACCCCCCAACACACACAGTCTGCTGCTGGTGGTGTGAGCCCAGCTTCAGAGGGTCAGACACTGCTGGAACTCACACTGTCCGGAACTGGCACCTCGTACTTCTCCAGAATGGCAAACTGCTCGTGAATGGGAGGAATCTGAGACTCCAGGTTGGGCAGGTCGTGCTGCAGGGTGTCCATGAGCTGCAAACTGACCCCCAGCTCCTCCAGCGTCTGGGGCGGGCGGCTGATTCTGAAGGCAGGCAAGGAGCACACTGGTCGGTGGGGAGCACGGTGCCCCCCAGCCCCGCCCCGTGTGCGCCCCTGCCGAGCTCGTACTTCTCTGCGTTCTCCTTCAGGTAGGTGTGCAGCTCCAAGAGGCGCCCGGCCGCCATCTCCTTGAGCAGAGTGGTGAACTTGTTCTGCCACTCGTTGCAGTGCTGCACCAGCGAGAACTTGAGATGCGAGCAGTCCAGCAGCACAAACTGGATGTTGAGGACCGTCTCCTCCTTCTGTACGTTATTGGCAACCTCCGTGTAGCTGCAAGGCCCCAGGTCCCCCCCTAGGATGTTTATTCTTCACGGACAGGTCTCTGCCCCCACTCTAGAAAGCTCTACCCCCGGGGGCTTTCCGTGTCAGCTGTTGTGACTGTGTCATTTTCCCAAACACTGGCCGGCCCCATCAATAAATAAGTCTTTTTTAAAAAAAAAAAAAACAAAGATCAGAAGGTAAGAATCTCCTTCAGTTTTACTCCAATCTGCCCTCTTAGAGCACAGGTGCTCACTTCTTGCATCCTCCAGTCCCTGCACATTTCTTCTTTCCCGACAGAACCCACCGTGCTCCCCCAGTCACTTTTCCTCTCGACCCGGTCCAGCTCTTCCCTGACCCCTACTCCTGAGGAGTGCAGGTCCAAGGCCCTGGATCCCACTCTTCTGTAACTGAAGACACATACTCCACCTTCGCCGCCCCCAGGCCCCTGCGGGGTCTCTGCCCCCACCTCCTCCTCCACCCGCAGCTTCCCCCTCACCGGGCAATGTCGGCATCAAAGGAAGAGACCGGGGGGTTGAGGCGCTGGTAGCGACGGATGAACGAGTCCTTGTTGATCTCCCAGATCTCCCGATACATGTCCCAGGTCCTGAGGTAGCTCTGCAGCAGGCTGGCGTTGTTGTTCATGCCGCTGCTGATCTGTGCCTGGATCTTCTTAATGTCCTCATCCCGCTCTGCGAAGGCCCCAGAAAAGGGATTCTCACCAACTCCCACCCCAGGCCATGCTTCAGCCCAGCCCCTAGAAACTGTCCAAGATCTTCTGCTCCAACACCAACTCCCCAAGGAAACACAGCTTCAGTGTAAGCCTTGGAAAACAAAGGAGGCACAGTGGGTTGAGCATCCCATGTCTCCCATGTCAGCATATTGGCTGCTCCATTTCCCAGCCAGCTCCCTGCTAGTGCTCCTGGGAAAGAAGCAGAAGATGGCCCAAAAGCTTGGGCCCCTACCACCCACATGGGAGATTTTGATGAAATTCTGAGCTCCTGGCTTTGGCCTGGCCCAGCCCTGGCTTTTGTGGCCATCTGGGAAGTGAACCAGCAGATGGAAAATCTCTTTCTTGGGGGCTGGAGCTGTGGCATAGTGGGTAAAATTGCTGACTGCAGTGCCAACATCCCATATGGGCACCAGTTTGAGTTCCGGCTGCTGTACTTTCAATTCGGCTCTCTGCTATGGCCTGGAAAAGCAGTAGAAGATGGCCCAAGTCCTTGGTCCCCTGTACCCTTGTGGGAGACCTGGAAGAGGCTCCTGGCTCCTGGCTTTGGATCGGCCCAGCTCCAGCCGTTTCGGCCATTTGGGGAGTGAACCAGCAGATGAAAGACCTCCCTCTCTCTGTCTCTCTCTGTCTTTGCCTCTCTGTAACTCCACCTTTCAAATAAATAAATAATAAAAGTCTTTTAAAAAAAAGAAAAAGAAAATATATTTCTCTCTTTCACTCTCTCTTTCCCTTTCCCTCTCTCTCTGTCACTCTGCCACTCAAATAAATAAATCTTTAAAAAGAAAACAAAGGAGGAGGCAGAAAAATAAAAGTATGGCTTTTGGTGTCTCTTCCATGGGATCAGAGGCCTCACCTATTGGGATCTTGCCTTTCCTCATCTCCCACTCCAAACCCCAATCCTTGGGCACCAATCATCTAATCTCACCTCCTTCCCAGTCTGGCCCCCTTTTTTTAAAATTTTATTTGACAGATAGACAGTGAGAGAGAGAGACAGAGAAAAAGGTCTTCCTTCCATTGGTTCACTGCCCAAATGGCCGCTACAGCTGGAGCTATAACAATCCGAAGCCAGGAGCCAGGTGCTTCCTCCTGGTCTCCCATGCGGGTGCAGGGCCCAAGCACTTGGGCCATCCTCCACTGCCTTCCTGAGCCACAGCAGAGAGCTGGACTGGAAGAGGAGCAACTGGGACTAGAACCCGGTGCCTATATGGGATGCCAGCACCGCAGGCGGAGGATTAACCTAGTGAGCCACGGGGCCAGCCCCCAGACTGGCCCTTTGACCGTGTCTTCCAGCAGTCATGACAATGATGGCTCCATGTGTCTCGAAACAGCCCTGGACTCTCCTCCCAGCTCTGCTCATTCCTAAGACGATGATACCTCCGACACCTGGTGCCTTCCCCAATGCCCGCTCACCCACGATTATATGGATGGGTTCCCGGTGGAACTTGCGCTTGATGAGAATTTCAGGGAGGTGGCGGAAGACGGAGATAGTGGAAAAGAGTTGGTTGCCAATGTCATTGACCACATTTGCCAAAGTTTGCAGAGTGGGTGAGAACTCCACCTGCAGGGAACACAACCAAGAGAGCCTCAGTGTAGCCCGTGGAGGAGACAAAGCTCCGGACCAGTGAGGTTGAACATCTCAGAACCACGCCTGGAGGCCTTCAGGGAAAGTCAGGGCCAAGGACCGAGTTTAAGGATTAGGAACAACTGATGGATAAGGTGTGACAATTTGGGGGTGCCGAGGGCAGAATGGTCCCTACCTGGGCCACACCTCCCTGCGCGTCATTCTGCAGGATGACAAGGACTCGGAAGAGTGGGTTAGGGGTGGTCTTTCCATCCCCGTTGATGGCCTTGGACAGTTCCAGCAGCGACCACTTCACGTTCAGGCGCAGGGCATCCTCCATCATGTGGTTCAGCCGGACCGTGTAGAGCATCCACTGCTGCTGGATCTGGTGGGGAAGCAGCGTGTGTGGGGAGGAGAACCCTCGGGGACACAGAGGAGGCCCTGGGACACGGAAATCAGCCAGCAGGGACAGAAGCAAACTGGTTTGGTAGAAAGGCAGCCACTGAGTCCTGCGGGGGAAGCTTGAAGGGCTGAGGTTGGCTGAGCTTGAGATCAGAGCAGCATGTTTGAGAGCACACACCGGGTAAAAACAGGGGAGCGGGGGCAAGAGGGCACTGGAAGACCGGGGCTTTTCCAACCACAAAGCCTTGGCCTCAGGACCCCTACCTCAGGGCCATCGTTCTTGAAGACTTCATAGGAGTTGGTCAAGATGTTCACCACATCCTGGTGCAGGCTCATCAGCTTCTGCTGCACGGCTGCCCGATGCTCTCTTTGGTCCTCCTCAAACTCCAGGTCCCTGTACACCCGTTTGCCACTAATTCGTACCAGCAGCGTCTCCGATATCTCTTGGGCCCGCCAGCCAATGGTCAGAGTGGAGGCCTTGAAGTCATTCACGATCATCTGTACCTGGAGTCAGATCCCACCGTGGAGGAGCTTCGGCTTGGGAAGAGAACTGAGCCTGACATCACTCCCCCAGCTACCACCAGCGAGGGCTGCTGACATTAAAAAATGTCCATCCATGGGGCCGGCGCTGTAGCATAGCGGGTAGAGCCACTGCCTGCAGTGCCGCTATCCCATATGGGCGCCAGTTGGTGTCCTGGCTCTGACTTTCAAATAAATAAATAAATAAATAAATAAATCTTTAAAAAAAAAAAAAAGTCCATCCTCATAGGGTTGGCCTTGTGGCACAGAAGGTTAAGCCACCGCTTGAAATGATGGCATCCCATATCAGAGTGCCTGTCCAAGTTCTGGCTCCTTCCATTTCCAATCCAACTCCCAGCTAAGTGCCTGGGAGGCAGTAGATGATGACTTGAGTACTTGGGCTCCTGCCACCCATGTGGGAGACCAGGATGAAATTACTAGCTCCTGGCTTCAGCCTGGCCCAGACCTGGCTGTTGTGGCCATTTGGGGAGTGAACCAGAAATGGAAGATCTCTTTTCCTCTCTCTTTTTTTTTTCTCCCTCTCTCTCTCTCCCTCTCTCTGTAACTCTGCCTTTCAAATTACTTTATTAATTAAAAAAAGTCCTCCCCAAATACCTGGTTTCTTGTACACTACTCCCAGCTCCCCATCACCACCCAGGACCCAGGCATTAAATCCCCACGCACCAGCCTTTCCATCAGCCCCACAGACCTCTCCGGTCTGACAGCTACGGCTTACCTTGCTGGCGTGGATACGGCACTCTGTGATGAAGAAGGCGCTGGCCCCCTTCAAGGCCCAGTGCAGCTTCTTGAGTCCAGGGTGAATCTTCTTATCCAGGAATCGGATCCTCTCCTTGAATAGGGCCTGCTCATCTGGGGACAGCATGGCAATAATCCTGGGCAGAAGAGGATACATGGCTGGTGGGGACACGCTACGGAGAGTCCCTCCTCTGCGCCAGCAAACTTGGTGGAGAAACCTCAAAGTCCCTGACCCTAGACTGGTGCTTTCCAAAAGAGTTTTATGCGATGACAGAACCTTCTACAGCAACTGCTGTCCAATATGGTAGCCGCTGGTCACCTGTGGCTTTGGAGCCCTTGCAATGTAGCCTGTGCCAATTAATTCGAATGGACATATTCACATGCAGCTGGAGGCTATCATATCAGACACTGTGGTTCGAGACATTCAAACAAGACTGCTGGTTCTGGGCCCAGTGTTGTGGTGTGGCAGGCAGAGCTGCCTCCTGCAATGCCAATGTCCCATAATAGACACCAGTTTTGTCCCGGCTGCTCCACTTCCCATCCAGCTCCCTGATAATAACCCGGGAAAAGCAGCAGAAGATGGCCCAAGTGCTTGGGGCCCTGCCACCCATGTGGGAGATCTGAAAGAAGCTCCTGGCTTCAGCCTGACCCAGCACTGGCTGTAATGACCATCTGGGGAGTGAATCAATGAGTGGTGGAAGATCTCTCTCTCTCTCTCTCTCTCTCTCTCTCTCTCTCTCTCCTCTCTCTCTAACTCTTCTGACTTTCAAATAAATAAATCTTAAAAAAAAAAAAAAAAAGATGCTGATTCCACCCCTTTGAACTTGTACTGGGCTAAGTTCTCTGCTATGACCTGAATGTTTGTGTGCCCCCAAAATCCACAGGTTAAAATCCTCACTCCCAAGGTGATGGTGTTAGGTGACGCCTTTAGGGTGAGTAGATCATGTGGGTGAAGCCTTCATGAATGGGGTCAGTGCCCTCCCTTGTCCCTCCCACAATATGAGGAGACAGTGAGAAGATGCCCCTTAGTAGGCCAACAATTGAACTTGGGCTTCAGAGTGGTGAACAGTGACTTTCTGTTGTTAATAAGTAAACAAGTCAGTGCTGTTTGTTCTGTTGGCCCAAACACACTGATAGCACCCAGATCATAGCCTCCCTGCAGAGATGAGTACAAAGGCATTTGGGGGGACCGGTGCTGTGCACAGTAGGTTAACCCTCCACCTGTGGCACCAGCATCCCATATGGGTGCCGGTTCTAGTTCTGGCTGCTCCTCTTCCAATCCAGCTCTCTGCTATGGCCTGGGAAAGCAGTAGAAGATGGCCTAGATGCTTGGGCCCCTGCACCCGCGTGGGAAACCCAGAAGAAGTTCCTGGCTCCTGGCTTCGGATCAGTCCAGCTCCGGCCGTTGCAGCCATTTGGGGAATGAACCAGTGGATGAAAGATCTTTCTCTCTGTCTCTCCCTCTTACTGCCTGTAACTCTGTCTCTCACATAAATAAATAAAATCTTAAAAGGGGGGGGGGCATTTCCCCATTACCTTCCTAGAGAAATGACCCAGACCTTCAGTATATACTGCCCCAGCGCCCTCCGGGGTGGGATGGGACAGTTGTTCTGCTGTCTATCATACAGCTAGAAGACAACCTCCATGGTTCAGGAACCTCTGCAGATGGGCAAGGAGCAGAACGGGAGCCCTACCCTGGAAACAGGGCCACCAGCAGTAGTGTAGGGAGCCACTTCCAGCTCTGAAAAGGACAGGAACTGAAGGAATCAGACAACGTTACCGGGCAGACAAGACCCGGAGGAGGAGCCCAGAGCGGCCGGGATAAGGGCCACCCGGAGGACCGGTCCACAGCCCCACCTGTTGTAGTCTCGAGCCACAAGGAGCAGGTTCTCCCGCAGAATGCGCAGGTCCTCGGCCCGCTCGGCCACGTTCATCACATAATGGGGAGTCTCGAACAGCAGCCGCTCCCAGTAGTCGATCTCCGCGAAGAGGATCAGGAGGGTCCTTTGAGAGGAAGCAGGGAGGAGCAGCTGAGGGATTGCTGGGGGTGGGGGAGCCAGGGCGTGGCCTGCAAAGCTCAAAGAGAGGGAGAGGCAAGAAATGAGCTAGGGCCTGCGGGGGGAGAAGGCACACCGGACATGCTTAATTCTTCTCCTGCCCCAAACCATCGAAACCACAGTGAAGGGGTCTGCTGTGGGTGTTGAAGGCAGAGTCCGTGAGCACGAGCAGACAATAGCAAGAGGCGGGAAGGCGAGAAGCAGGCGGGCAGGCAGCAGCACAGGAGCCCTAAGCTGGGGGTGGGGCTCACAGACATTGGTCTCTATCTTTGCCAGCAACAAAGGCTGGACGCCAAAACAAGCGACTAGAGGGGAACAAGAAGCCAGTTCACCCCCAACAGGACACACAGAACTGTCACTAATATCCTCAGAAACATGAGAAACAAGAACAAGATGTTAGGGTACAGGGGCTTTGCTTAGTGGTTAGGATGCCTGGGTCCCACACTGGAGTGCCTGGGTCGGCGTCCCAGCTCTGGCTCCTCTCTCCAGTGTCCTGGAGGACGTGGTGACGGCTCACGTAGTTGGGTTCCTGACACCATGTAGGAGACCTAGATTGAACTGCTGGCTTTGGCCCTGGCCATTGCAGACATTTGATGAGTGAACCAGCAGACAGATACCTGCTCAATATCTGTCTTGTGCCTGTCAGATAGAATTTTAAGAAACAAAATGCTATTAAAAGAAACCTTAAATGAAGTTACAAAAATAGTGGGGGGGGGGTGCTGGCACTAAGGCAAATTAGGTTAATCCTCCGCCTGTGGCACCAGCATCCCATATGGGCACCGGTTTTAGTCCCGGCTGCTCCTTTTCCAATCCAGCTCTCTACTATGGCCTGGGAAAGCAGTAGAAAATGGCCCAGGCACTTGGGCCCCTGCACCCACATGGGAGACTGGGAAGAAGCACCTGGCTCCTGGCTTTGGATCGGCGTAGCTCCGGCCATTGTGG
Source organism: Lepus europaeus (assembly GCF_033115175.1). Classification (NCBI taxonomy): domain Eukaryota; kingdom Metazoa; phylum Chordata; class Mammalia; order Lagomorpha; family Leporidae; genus Lepus; species Lepus europaeus. Next base: position 51,790,645 of record NC_084844.1, on the reverse strand, counting down.
CCATTTGGGGAGTGAACCAACAGAAGGAAGACCTTTCTCTCTGTCTCTCCCTCTCTCTAACTGTAACTCTACCTTTTAAATAAATAAATAAAATCTTTTAAAAAAAAAAGTAGGACATTTTAAAAAATTAAAAGAAAGGTGGGAGGGGCCAGGGCTGTGGTGTAGAGGGTAAAAGCCTCCACCTGCAGTGCCAGCATCCCACATTGGCGCCGGTTCCAGTCCTGGCTGCTCCACTTCCGATCCAGCTCTCTGCTGTGGCCTGGGAAAGCAGTGGAAGATGGCCCAAGTGCTTGGGCCCCTGCACCCATGTGGGAGACTGGTGAAGCTGCTCCTGGCTCCTGGCTTTGGATCAGCACAGCTCCAGCTGTTGCAGCCTTCTGGAGAGTGAACCAGCAGATAGAAGACCTCCTCTCTCTCTCTCTCTCTCTCTCTCTCTCTCTCTCTCTAACTGCCTTTCAAATTAATTAATTAATTAATTTTAAAAAGAAAAATAAATAAAGGTGGAGCCAGTCTTGTGGTGAAGTGGGTTAAGCCTACAATACCAGCATCCGATATGAGCAGCCAGTTCAAGTCCCAGCTGCTCCACTTCCAATCCAGCTCCCTGTTAGTGTGCCTGGGAAAGCAGCAGAAGATGGCCCAAGTCCTTGAGCCCCTGCCACCCACATGGGAGATCTGGATGAAGCTCTTGGCTCTTAGCTTTAGCCTGGCCCAGCCCCAGCAGTTGTGGCTATTTGGGGAGTGAACCAGCAGATGGAAGATTGTCTCTCTATAAATCTGCCTTTCAAATAAATAAGTAAATAATAAATCTTTAAAAAAAAAGGTATGAGGCCAGTATGGGGCATGATGGGTCAAGCTACCACCTGCAATGCCTCCATCCCATATGAGTACCAGTACATGTCCTGGCTGCTCCACTTTTCAATTCATCTCCCTGCTAATGGCCTGGGAAAAGCAGTGGAAAATTGCCCAAGTACATGGGCTACCCTGGCACCCACGTAGGAGACCCAGCTGAAGCTCCTGGCTCCTGCTTTCAGCCTGGCCCAGCCCCAGCTGTTACAACCATCTGAGGAGTGAACCAGAAGGTAGAAGATCTCTCTCCGTCTCTTCTTTATCTCTGTAACTATGACTTTAAATAAATAAATAACTATATAATATATAAATAAATAATTTTTTTAAAGTTTAAGATAAAGTTGACAAAAACCTCTCAGAAACAGGAGAAAGAGATGAAAAACCAAGGCTTTGTATGAAAAAAAAAAAGAAAATACCCCATTAATAATTTTATATTGATTCTGTATTGAAATGATATTTTGGGAAGGTTTAGTTGGCTATGAAAATTATTTTCACTTGATTCTTTTTCCTTTTTAAATGAGAGAATGGATGTCTGGAGCTGTACATGCTGCCCTGGTTGTAAGCAAGCTTCGCCACCACACATCCAGGGATCTTCACCTCCCTGCACCCCAGCCGCCTTTGTGCTGCTCACAGCTCCTCCCATCAGACCCCTCAGCTGAGCCCAGCTTGCTCCCCAGCCACTGTTCTCTGGCCACACCAGAACCTTCAGGCCACTGACCCCTGGTCTTTCTTCCTGTCTGCGAGTCCTCTCCTATCCCTAAATCCTCCTCCACAGACCCTGGAGAGAGAGACAGGGAGAGAGAGAGAGGGATCTTCCACCCACTGGTTCACTCCCCAGATGCCCACAACAGCCAGGGATGAGGTCAGACCAAAGTCAGGAGCCTGAAACCCAGTCTGGGTCTCCCCTGTGGGTGCAGAGGCCCAGGTACTTGAGGGATCATCTGCTGTCTCCCAAGATGTGCATTAGCAGAGAGCTAATGGAAGTGGAAGTGGAGTCAGGATTTCAACCTGGCTCCTGAATTCAGCTTCCCACTAATGCAGACTCTGGGAGGCAGTAGAGATGGCTCAAGTCCTTGGGTCCCTGCCACCATTGTGGGAGACTCAGACTGACTTTCCAGCTCCCAGTCTTGGCCTGGTCTAGCTTCTGTTCTTGCAGACATTTGGGGAGTAAAGCAGTAGGTGGGAGATCTCTCTCTCTCTCAAAAAAGTTGTTTTTTGTTTTTTGTTTTTAAAGACAAAGCATATTGGGGTCTTGTGACACAGTGGGTTAAGCCTTTGCCTACCACATTGGCATTCCATACTGGAGCACCAGCTCAAGCTGTGGCTGCTCTGCTTCCAGTCTAGCTCCCTGCTAATGTACCTGGGAAGGCAGCAGAGGATGGCCCAAGTACTAGAGCCCCTGCCACCCACCCACATAAGAGACCCAGATGGAGTTCCTGGTTCCTGGCTTCAGCTTGGCCCAGTCCTAGCTGTTCTGGTCATTCAGGGAGCGAGTCAACAGATAGGAGATTCTCTCTCTTTCGTAACTGCCTTTCGAGTAAATAAAATAAACCTTTCAAAAAAAAATAAAAGGAAAATGTGTATTATGAACAAATTTATCTCTTAATCCCGTTTCCCATGACCTTTAAGTAATTTTATTTATTTATTTGAAAGGCAGAGAGACAGAGACCTTCTATCCACTGGTTCACCCCCAAAATGTCCACAACAGTCAGGGAAGGACAAGGCCATAATCAGAAGCAGGAAACTCAATCCAGATCGCTCACCTGGGTGGAGGGACTCAACACCCAAGCATCATCTATTGCCTCCCAGGGCACAGGTGAGCAGGAAACGGAGATAGGAAGTGGAGCCAGGACTCAAACCCAGGCACGCCAATATAGGATCTAGATGCCGCAGTCAGCATCTTAACGGCTGCACCAAATGCCAGCCCTCATGAACACTTTCTGAAGTAGCCTCCTAAGCCCAACGGTCTCCTCCATCTCTCTCCCTCGCTCATCCCACAAGTACTTCAAACTCAGGGCACCCATGAGCAAAGTATAGAAAATGAGCTCTCTCCAAGGCAAGTGTAGCTCAAGTGTGGTGATCAGCAGCAGCTGACACTTGGCCTACAGTGAGAGAAAGGGTGTGCGCTCCATCTGAAAGAGCCATGGCCACAGAGCCACAGGCAATTGTGGCCATGTGGGAATGAAGGCCCATTTGGCTGCATTTTCTTTCTCAAGAGAAACTAGAACGTGGGTTTTTATATAAGGTCTTTCTAAATTGTAAGTGCTGCTAACCACTAATCCAAAGAAAAAATAATCAAGGCCGGGGAGAGGGGAGGGGTCTGGATGCTGGCAAGGTTCCTTCTATCCTTGACGTGGGTGGTAGCTGCAATGGTGTTTAATATACGCTTTAAGTATGTCTCTGTGTATGCATGTTTCATAATAAAATTTTTTCAAAGGAATAAAAAGATTTTCAATAATAAGATTTGTAAAAGAGGCTGAGTGAAAAAATTAACATAAAAATCAAAGTCTTCCAATATAAAACCTTTAAACAGTTAGACATTATCTTGAAGGAAAAGAGACCAAGCATAATTAAAACAATAAAAATAAAATACCAGGAATTATATATATATAGAACAAATGACATATGGGCAAAAAGTAGGACTTAAATAAATTGAAAGAAAAAGTGCTATTCTTGGAAAGAAAGAACTAAAATCATAAAGATGTGCCTTCTTCTAAAGTTAACCTATAAATTTAATCCAATCTCTGTTCCTATAAAAATAGGAATGGGACTATTTTTGGAACCAAAGAAATGGATTATAAAATTTTTATGGGATATAAATATTAAAAATAGCCAGAAAACTAGAAAAAGGAGAGTAATGAGGACAACAATTACATCATTCTGAGGGGCCAGCATTGTGGTGCAGCAGTGAAGATGCCCACACCCCATACTGGAGTGTCAAGGTTCAAGTGCCAGCTCCACTTCCAGTTCCAGCTTCTTGCTAATGCACACCGTGGGAGGCAGCAGATCACGGCTCAGGTGCTTGGGTCCCTGTATTGAGTTCTGGGCTCCTGGGTTCAGTCTGGCCCTGCCCTGGCTGTTGTATGCATTTGGGTAGTGAATCAGGAAGATCTCTCCCTCTCTCTCTCTCTCTCTCTCTCTCTGACTCTCTCTCTGACTCTCCCTCTATTGTTCTGCCTTTCATAAAAATAAATAAATAAATAAACAAAACTTTAAAAAATAACAGTTGGTTCCTGCACATGAATAGATAAAGATACTGGAACACTAGAGTGAATCCCAAAAAGAGACAAATATACTTGGAAATTTGTTATTATAAAGATAGTAGTTCAATATATGAGACTGACAGGCTACCATCTGGGGGGAAAAATACAAAACTCAAGTTAAATCTGAGCCTCTCTCCCTATATCAGAATTTGAATCAACGATCTAAACATAAAGAATAAAAAATTATAAAATACCACAAGAAAATAGGAATTCTTTTTAACATAAAAATATCTTCAGGGCAGGCAGTTAGCCTAACAGTTAAGATGTCCATGTGCCACATCAGAGAACCTGGGTTCCATGCCCAGCTTGGGCTCCTGACTCCAGCTTCCTGCTACATGCCCACCCTGGGTTCAAGTTATTGGATTTCTGCTGTGCACCTTGGAGACCTGTACTGCGCTCCCAGCTCCTGGGATACTGGCCTGGGCTAGTATCCACTGTTGTGGCCATTTGGGCAGAAAACCAGCAGATGGGAGCTCGCTTTCTCTCTCTTAAAAAAGAAAAACATTCTTTTTAAAATCTTGAATAAAAAAAAACACTTGTTTTTTTTAAATCTGGGGATTTTTTTCCTTAGGAAATACGAATCACAAAAGATTAAAAAAAAAAAAAAAACCTATAGCCTAAAGACATCTTAATGAAACTCTGTATCCTGGATATTACTGAAAGGCTATCTGAAAAACAGAGCATTTTTTAGGTTAGCCTTTTATTTATTTATTTATTTGTATGTTTTGTTCATCTATTGATTTGAAAGACAGAGTCACACAGAGAGGAAGGGGCAGAGATCTTCCATTACTGTTTCACTTCCCAAATACCGGCAACAGCTCTGGCTGGGCCAGGCCAAAACCAGGAGCCAGGAACTCCATCCAGGTCTCCCATGTGGGTGACCGAAACCCAAGTACTTGGGCTATCATCTGCTGCCTCCCCAGGCACACTATCAGTAAGCTGGATCAGAAGTGGAGGCCAAATTCGATCCAGATACTTCAATAGGACATGCAGACAACCCGAGTGAAGGCTTAACCTGCTGCTCCACAACACCCACCCTGGGGAATTTTTAAATTTATTTATATGTTTGAAAGGTGAATGAGAGAGAGAGAGAGACATATCTTCCATCCCCTGGTTCATTCCCCAAATGGCCGAAACAGCCAGGTGGAAGCCAGGAGCCAGGAACTCCATCTGGGATTCTCATGTGGGTAGCAGGGATCCAAGGATTTGGACCATCTCCCACTACCCTCCCAAGAACATTAGGTAAGGAACTGGATCACAAGCGGAGCAGCCAGGACTGGAACCGGCACTCTAGTACGGGATGTGGGAGTTGCAATCGGTGGTTTAACCCCACTGCACCCCAACGCCTGCCCCTATTTTTGTAAACAGAATTTGTAATTTATCCCCAAACAAGAAGTCAGGCAGTGGAGGTAGGAAAATGAGGCCGGCTGAGTGCGGGTGGAGATAGGCCAGAACAAACTAAGCCGGTGGAGAAAGCACTGGATGACTTGGGGGTGGAGAGGGATATGAAGAGGTCCGCTCTGGGCCCCCTCCCCCAGCTCTGCTACCTGCAGTGATACACCAGCCCTTGCAGCCAGGGCACACATGACACCTAAGTGCAATCTGCAAAGCTGGTCTGGCTGTAAAAAGTGGTAAAAGCCAATTGGGATAGAAGGTGGGGTAACAAAACCTCCTGTCAGATAAAACAGATGCTGCTAGAGACTTGGGAGGCTCCCAGCACTAGAAGAGAGCCAGGTAGTGCTGAGACCATCAGGACATCTTGAAAAACATGCTTATTTCAAGATCTAACCCAGAACTGGAACACACAGAGTAAACCTGATGAAGTTATCTGTGCTCCCTGGGAGTGTTAATAAGTTTTGGATGCTGTAACTGTCTTGGATTTCTTTACTGGTAGAACGAGTCCAGACTTTTCAAAAGGATTTCAAAAATCCTTCGCCTGTGATCGCGTTCTGTCCCATTCACTACTCAGCGGATTGAGACAGATTTATCCTAAACCACAAAATGGAAAGCATCTTGTAACACATCTCTCAGGAAACAATTATCAAAGGACAGGAACAGGTACCTCTTGTATCTGGAAGATGGATCTAGTCATTATTTGGGTTTCAGATAAACCCAGGCCATAAAGATTTGGCCCCAAGTTGCCTCCTTCCGCTCTGCTATAAAGATTATGCAAAGCAGACTCCAGAGTACCACAGACAACAGACGCTGTCTCCCATGTTTATCCTAAGTAGATGGACACTGCTCGAACTTCAGCAGAGCACAGCCCTGCAGAGGGAAGGCAATGGGGTGGCGAAAGCCTCGATGAATCCCCCCCAGTACAGAAAATTTCAGAAACTTCCTGGAAATTGTACCATACTCATACATCCATCAATAATGGACTGGTCAATTAAACAACATGACAGCCATACTGTGGAATGGTATAAGCTGTGAAAAACAATTAGTTCTACATATAGAGAATGAAAAATCTCCACACACATTGTGAACCTTTAAAAAAGCAAGTCTTGGGGGCGGGTGCTACGGCACAGCAGGTTGAGCCACTGCTTGGGACACCCACATCCCATCTCAGAGTTCCTGGGTGCAGGGCCCACCTCTACCACACACCCAGCCTCCTGCTGGTGCATATGCTGGAAGGCAACAAATGATGGCTCAAATATTTGAGACCCTGCCATCCACAAGGGAGACCAGATGGAGTTCCTGGCTTCTGGCTTTGGTCTGGCCCAGCTCTGGCTGTCGTGGGCATTTGGGAGTGAAATAGCAGATGGAAGATCTCTCTCTCTCTCAGTCTCTGACTCTCTGCCTTTCAAATAAAATAAAAATAAATAAGTCTTTTTAAAAAGCAAGCTGCAAAAATACTGTTCATATGTGATCCTATTCTATGTGTGTGGTATCTATCTTTAATTACATGGCTACCTCCAGGGATTGGAGCTGTGTGCTGGATTTTCACTTTTTGCTTTACACATTTCTACATCAATACTTTTTTTTTCCCCAAACACTGAGCATCTACTTCTTTGGTAATTTAAAAATACGCAGCTGTGGGCTTTGAACCTAGCAGTTAGGATGCCCCCTCCCATTCTGAAATAGCTGGGTCTGAGTCCCACTCTAGCTCCTGACTGCAGCCCCCAGCTAATGTGCATCCTGGGAGGCAGCAGGTGATGGCTCAAGTACTTGGGTCCCTGCCACCCCCATGGGAGATCTGGATTGAGTTTCCAGGTCCTGATTTGGCCTGGTCCACTCCCTGCTGTTGTGGGCATTTGGGAATTAAATCAATGATGGAAGCAATCTCTGTCTCTCTCTTCTTTTCTCCTCCCTCTCAAATTAAAACAAAAAACAAAAAAATGTAAGGATGAAAAATATTAAAGAAAAACAACCCTTCCAAACGGGGGAGGGAGGAAGAGTGGCAAAAAACATATATACCAAATTGGGGCAGGCAGGCATTGTGGTGAGCAGTTAGCCAGCTACTTGGCTTAACTTATCAAAATTCTCTATTCGAGTCCTGGCTACTCCACTTCGATACAGCTTCCTGCCAATGTGCAGGAAGGCAATAGGGAATGGCTTAAGCATTTGAGTCCTTGCCACCCACTTGGGAGACCCAAATGGAATTCCTGGCCCCTGGCTTCCACCTGGTCCAGCCCTGGCTATTGCAGGCATTGGGGAGTGAACCAGAGAATAAGAGATATTTCTTGGGCTGGCTCCGTGGCACAGTAGGTTAATCCTCCACCCATATGGATGCCAGTTCTAGTCCCGGCTGCCCCTCTTCCGATCCAGCTCTCTGCTATGGCCTGGGAAAGCAGTGGAGGATGGTCCAAGTGCTTGAGCCCTTGCACCCGCATGGGAGACCAAGAAGAAGTTTCTGGCTCCTGGCTTCGGATTGGCGCAGCTCCAGCCATTGTAGCCATCTGGGGAGTGAACCAACAGAAGGAAGACCTTTCTCTCTTTCTCCCTCTCACTGTCTGTAACTCTACCTCTCAAATAAATAAATAAATAATATATTTTTTTTAAAGAGATATCTCGGCCAGCGGCTCAATAGGCTAATCCTCCACCTGTGGCGACGGCGCACCGGGTTCTAGTCCCGATTGGGGTGCCAGATTCTGTCCCGATTGCTCCTCTTCCAGTCCAGCTCTCTGCTCTGGCCCGGGAGTGCAGTGGAGGATGGCCCAAGTCCTTGAGCCCTGCACCCGCATGGGAGACCAGGAAAAGCACCTGGCTCCTGGCTTTGGATCAGCGCAGTGCACCGGCCACGGTGGCCATTGAAGGGTGAACCAACGGAAAAAGGAAGACCTTTCTCTCTGTCTCTCTCTCTCTCTCACTATCCACTCTGCCTGTAAAAAAAAAAAAAAGAGCCTTTACTCATGTCATTCTGCCTCATGAAAAGATGTTTTTTAATTGTTAGCATTTTATTTATTGGGGCTGGCCAGTGGGTAAAATTGCCACCTACAATGCCTGCCAACATTCCATATGGGCACTGGTTTGTGTCCCAGTTGCTCCACTTCTGATCCATCTCCTTGCTAATGGCCTGGGAAAAACAGCAGAAGATGACCTAAGTGTTTGGGTCCCTGCCACCCACGCGGGAGAACCCATAACCTGGTTCCTGGCTTCGGCCAGGATCATTCTCTCTCACTATCCCTCTCTCTCTCTCTCTCTCTCCCCTCTCTCTCTCCCCAACTCTTTCAAATAAACAAATAGAATCTTTTAAAATTTATTTATTTATTTATGTATTTGAAAGTCAGAGAGAGATATATAAAGAAAGAGATCGCTTATCTGCCAGTTCAATCCCCAAATGCCAGGAGCCAAGAACTCAATCCAGGTCTCCCACATGGGTGTCAGGGACCCGACGACTTGAGCCATCACCTGCTGCCTCCCAGGGTGCACATTAGCACGAAGCTAGAATTGGGAGCAGAGCCTGGACGCCAACCCAGGCACTCCAGTATGGGATGCAGCCCACCAAAGCAGCATCTTCACCCCCTATGCCAGCACCTTAGAGTTTTTTTTTTTTTAAAGAATTATTTTATTTATTTTGAAAGACAGAGGAGTTACAGAGAGAAGTAGAGCCAGAGAGAGAGAGAGAGAGAGGTCTTCCATTCCGCTGGTTCACTCCCCAAATGACTGCAACAGCCAGAGCTGAGCTGATCCAAAGCCAGGAGTCAGGAGCTTCTTCCAGGTCTCTCACGCAGGTGCAGGGGCCCAAGGACTTGGGCCATCTTCTACTGCTTTCCCAGGCCATAGCAGAGAGCTGGATCAAAAGAGGAGCAGCCGAGACTCGAACTGGCGCCCATATGGGATGCCAGCGCTGCAGGCTGGGGCTTTAACCCGATGCGCCATAGCACCGGCCCAGCACCTTGGAGTTTTTAAATCAGTGAGGAAATCTTGACTCAGAGGAGTTGTGCGGCTTGCCTGAGGTCCCATGACAACACAGGTCTGCCCCAGGGTTCAAACCGCAGCCTGGGTGGCACTGGTCATGCTTCACCCACTCCCCCTGCTGACCCTTAGGCTTAGACAGGAGTCACCAACCATGGCTGACACATGGCGTTTCTTCCCTTCTGGTCCCATCTTTCATTTTCTCTCATGTTTACTTATTTATTTACTTATTTATTTTTAGATTTTATTTCTTTATTTATCAGGTTGAGTTACAGACAGTGAGAGGGAGAGACAGCGAGAGAGAGAGATCCTCCATCCACTAGTTCACTCTCCAAATGGCCAGGATGGATCCGAAGCCCCAGGAGCCAGGAGCTTCTTCAGAGTCTCCCACACAGGCTCAGGGGCCCAAACACTTGGGTCATCTTCCACTGCTTTGCCACAGCAGAGAGCTGGATCGGAAGATGGGCAGCCAAGACTAGAACTGGTGCCTATATGGGATGCTGGCGCCACAGGCGGAGGATTAACCTACCGCGCCACAGCACCAGCCCCCTCTCATGTTTAAATTGGAAATACTGACCACTAGCCATTAATGGCATTCTGTGATTTAAACACAGCCCCTTATCTTGTGGGAAGAGGGCAACAGGTGAGCTGTGTGAGCTCATGTTTATAGCACTCCAGGGGCGTCTAGGAGTCACCCAGCCTGATGGGAGGACGCATCTTGCAGACCCAACCCTGTGACAAAGGTCATAACTAAGATGACTCTTGGCCAGTTTCCCATATCTTCCGGATGTCATCGTTGATTTATGAGGCAATTTTTATATGGTTCTGCGCGGTGCACCTCACCCACCGTGGTCTCCAACAGCCCTCACTGGCAAAGCCGTGTCCCCAGCTCCTACCCTGGCCTCTGCACACTCACGTCCTCACCCATGTGGCCTCTGATTTCCCCGTCCCCCTCTCTGATGCCCTCTCCACCTGCCTGACCTGACATGAGTACCGCTCCTCCGTCCTGTTGCTTCGCTTCCTTCCTCAGCCACGACCCATCTCCTCCTGTTAGGCCGTCTCCTGCTGCCCGCGACAGACACACTGCGCGCATCCATCCCAGAGCCGCCCTTTGGGGAAAAGGCCCTCCTACGGTTGCCCCCAACAAGCACAGTCGTTTTATGAGTTAAAGCCAATGCCTGTGGCCATAGCCTGGAAGCATGGGAAGCAACACCTACAACAGGTGTTGGTAAGAGGCGGCCAAACAAGCCGGCAGAGAGCGATTTCCTTCCCGTGGGGGAAAACCTGTCTCCAGAAGGTGTGAAATCTCTGCAGAGGGCGCCTCGCAGGCTCCTCCTTTAGTCCTCCCTCCTGCTGACTCACAAGGGACAGCCTGACCTCCTTGAGGCAGGAGCGCTGTCACTGTAAACACCCCGTGGAGGCAGGCGTGTGGCCTAGCGGGTAAGACAGCAGTCAGGATGCCTGCATCCCAAACAGAGCGCCCACGCTGGCTCCTGACTCCAGGTTCCTGTTAGTGCAGACCTTGGAGGGGTGGCAGGTGATGGCTTAAGTAATCAGGTCCTTGCCACACATGTGGAAGACCTGGATGGAGTCCCCAGCTCCAGGCCCAGTCCCAATTGTTGCAGGCATTTGGGGAATGATCCAGTAGATGGGAGATATCTCTCTCTTTGCCTCTCAGATTAAAATATATTTTTTCTCTTAAATTTCCTATACCTATCTCAGCTCATGACATATGGAAGACCACTCACTATATATTTTAATAATTTAATAATGGCTCAATTACATCTTAAATAATTATGCTACAAAAATGTCATAATTATAAAGCTGTAGGACAGCCCTGACATGCTCTGACAGCCCCATCCATTCTCTGGAAGGCCCAGCCCATGCTCAGGCTGGGTGATTTGGCTGAGCACCATGGCCATCTAGTGGCAGAACATGCACATCACAGGTCTAAGAAGTTACTAGGGTTTTTTTTTTTTTTTTTTAAGATATAAAATTAAAATTAAGAAGTTATAGCAAACATATTAGAGTATGAGAGAAAGAGAAGAATGGAGAGAGAAACCAAGAGGTGGGAATTAAACTTTTGGGGGAGCTGGAGAAGGCGACAGGGACCACGCATAGCGAGAAGGAGCCAGGTTGGGTTCCATACTTGTCAAAGTTGACATCCAGCATGCCCGCCTTCTCCTGGCTGATGCGTAGCAATGGGGTGTCCAGCCGCCGAATGGAGTCCTTGTCCAGTGTTGCTGTCCAGTCTTGGAAGGTCTTGCGGACCAGTTCATCAATGGTCTGAACCATCTGCTGATAGGTGTGCACACTCTCCTCTCCAGTCCCAATATGGGGCAGGAAGTGGGCACTGGAAAGGCACTGGGGGGCAAGGGGAGAACAGGTGGTGGAGCCCACTGGCCACCTCCCCCCAGGTTTCCTCCTGTGTACACACACACACACACCCTGCACTGTGGAGACTAACGGATTTTGACAATGTGGGGGGAAGGCAGCCAGTCAGGTGAGAGGAATAGACTAAGGCACAATGAGATAAAGCAAGTCAAAGTGAGGAGGGAGAAGCCCAGAGATTCAGCTCAGGAAGAAAGAGGAGAAAAACAAGTAAATCACAGAAGGCAAAAGACTTAAGAGCAGGGCCGGCGCCGTGGCTACTTGGTTAATCCTCCACCTGCAGCGCCGGGTTCTAGTCCCGGTTGCTCCTCTTCCAGTCCAGCTCTCTGCTGTGGCCCAGGAGGGCAGTGGAGGATGGCCCAAGTGTTTGGGCCCCTGAACCCGCATGGGAGACCAGGAGGAAGCACCTGGCTCCTGGCTTCGGATTGGTGCAGCGCCATCCGTAGCGGCCATTTGGGGAGTGAACCAATGAAAGGAAGACCTTTCTCTCTGTCTCTCTGTCTCTCTGTCTCTGTCTCTGTCTCTCTCTCACTGTCTATAACTCTACCTGTCAAATAGAAAGAAAAGACTTAAGAGGTATCAGGTTGACCAGAAGCCCAGCCTCAGCCTGGCTTAGCTCTGGCAATTGTGGCCCCTTGGGGAGTGAACCAGTGGATGGCAGTTTGTCTCTCTCTCTCTCTCTCTCTCTCTCTTTCTCAACTCTGACTTTCAAATAAGTAAATAAATCTTCAAAAATTATTATTTAGTTGAAAGGTATAGAGACAGAGAGAAACAAAGACACACAAAAAGAGATCTTCCATCCACTGGTTCATTCCCCAGAAAGAGCTACAACAGCCAGGGCTGCGCCAGGCTAAAGCCAGGAGCCTGGAACTCCATTCAGTTTTCCCATGTGGGTGGCAGGGACCCAAATACTTGGACCATTACATGCTGCCTCCCAAGTACACTGAGAGGATGCTGGAATCAGGAGTGATGCCAGGACTCAAACCCAAGCACTTCAATATGTGATGTGGGCTTCCCACGCAGTGTTTTAAGCACTGTGCCAAACACCCACCCTCATATTTTCTTTCTCTCTCTCTCTTTCTTTCTTTCTTTTTTTGACAGGCAGAGTTAGACAGTAAGAGAGATAACAGAGAAAGGTCTTCCTTCCATTGGTTTACTCCCAAATGGCCACTACGCTGAGCCAATCCAAAGCCAGGAGCCAGGTGCTTCCTCCTGGTCTCCCATGCGGGTTCAGGGTCCCAAACACTTGGGCCATCCTCCACTGCCTTCTCAGGCCACAGCAGAGAGCTGGACTGAAAGAGGAGCAAGAGGGAAAGAACCGGCGCCCCAACCAGGACTAGAACCCGGGGTGCCGGCGCCGCAGGTGGAGGATTAGCCTAGTGAGTCGCAGCGCCAGCCAATATTATCTTTCAATTCCATTTTCCCATGCTTTTGGCAGTCCCTGTGTATCTGCAGGCTATCTTATTTTCTCCCAGAACCAATTAGATCCCAGCAGATCAGTATCTCAATGGTTTTCAACTAATATCCACCTCCCCCATTTAAAAAAAAAATTTCTTCTGTTCCTTTATGCATATTCTTCCAGAAAGGCTGGACCCTACAAGGGTCTTGGCTGTGTGGCCTCTAGACCTTGTGGTTCTGTCACCTTCTGCTGGTCCAGCTACCCAGTTACTGGCCCAATTCCTCCTCTCCACCTGGACACGAATGTCCAAAAATGACGCCGTTCTTCAGTCACACTGGGCCACCTCTGCGAATCCAAACCCACAGCCTGCCTCACTGAATCCAATCTACCTCTCCTGTCCAGCATGGTCACTGGCCGTGAAGTCTCTCTAGGGAACCCCTGGGGGGCAGTCCCCCGGGCCTCCCGAGGACACTCACGTTCATGACTCTGTCGATGCGACGCCGCAGGATCCGCACCCAGTGGGCCTGTCCGGAGTGCTGGGCGATGTAGGGCTCCAGGTACGGCCATTTCTTGTTCAGCTCACGGTTCACGAGGGCCAGTTCGCTATTGAACAACATGTAGAGGTCCACAGCCTTCTTGTCATACGTGCGCTTGATCGCCTGCGGAGGAGCGGGGGGGATGAGGCTGACAACGCTCCCAGCGGTGGCGGGCTCTCTCGACTTGTTCCTCCGTGATGTACAGCCAGGGGAACAGAGGAGGGCAGGAGCGCTTCAGGGGGTGGGAGAGGGCCTGCAGGGAGGCAGGAGGGCACCTGGGAGGTTCAGGAGGAGCTAGCAGGGGAGGGGAGCCCTTTTTCTGCCAAGGGCCATTGGGATATTTACAACACCATCCGCAGCCCATACAGAATTATCGACTTAAAAATTAGTCTGCTTGGGGCCAGCGCTGTGGCACAGCGGGTTAATGCCCTGGCCTGAAGCGCCGGCATTCCATATGGGTACCGGTTCCAGTCCCGGCTGCTCCACTTCCAATCCAGTTCTGCTATGGCCTGGGAGAGCGGTGGAGGATGGCCCAAGTCCTTGGGTCCCTGCACCCATGTGGGAGACCCAGAGGAAGCTCCTGGTTTTGGATCGGCCGGGCTCCGGCAATTGCAGCCAATTGGGGCATAAGCTATTGGATGGAAGATCTCTCTCTCTCTTTCTCTGTCTCTCTCCCTCTCTCTCTCTGCCTCTCCTCTCTCTGTGTAACTCTGACTTTAAAATAAATAAATCTTTTTTTTTTTTTTTGACAGGCAGAGTGGACAGTGAGAGAGAGAGACAGAAAGAAAGGTCTTCCTTTTCCATTGGTTCACCCCCAATGGCCGCCGCGGCCAGTGTGCTGTGGCCGGTGAACCGCGCTGATCCGATGGCAGGAGCCAGGTGCTTCTCCTGGTCTCCCATGGGGTGCAGGGCCCAAGCACTTGGGCCATCCTCCGCTGCACTCCTGGGCCATAGCAGAGAGCTGGACTGGAAGAGGAGCAACCAGGACAGAATCTGGCGCCCCGACCGGGACTAGAACCCGGTACGCCGGTGCCACAGGCAGAGGATTAGCCTATTGAGCCGCAGCGCCGGCCTAAATAAATAAATCTTAAAAAAAAAAAAAATTAGCCTGCTATAGACTGATGGAATTTCGAGTCCCACCTGCGGTTGCCTCAGCAGGGTCAGACTCATGATTTCATGAGTCTTATACAGCCCACGGGCCAGACATTCCCCCACCCCTATAAGAGGACAGCGTGGGAACGGGGGCAAGGAGGCGGCGGTGCCAACCTCGCGGGTGGCCAGTCTGTGGAAGGTGTCCAGCAGTAGCACCCCGTGCTCCACGTCGCGAACCAACTCGAAGGCGGAAGTGATCAGGTTCTGGGTCATCACCTCCAGGTCCTTGACTCCGGCACGGAACCTGCACCATCGGCCAGAGCAGTGTGTTGGAGGGTGGGGGGCCTCGCCTGGCCCCAAGCGTGGCCCTGAGTAAGAACCCCATGTGCTGGGCGCTGAGTCCCTGGGCTAAGTGCTCGACACCCTCGAAGCCACTGAATCCTCTAGCCAGCACTCAGAGGTCTGTTCTATTTCACAGCTGGTAGCTTGCCCAATGTCACTTATGTTGTGTGGCAGAACCAAGATTCAAATGGCCCTCTCGGGACACTTAACCCAACCGACCACCCCCTTCCCTTGCGCCCGTTCCTGCCTTCCTCCCCAGCCCCTGATCTGACCCCTGGCCCTGATCTCCCTGCCCTGCCGACCCTGGTGCCAGCCCGCGACTCGCTCACTTATTGTAGTCTTCGTGCCAGGACGTGTTCTTGACGTCCAGGATGCCCCCGCGCACGGCTCGCAGCATGTGCAGGTTCTTGTGGAAGATGTCCTCGATCTCCAGCAGGTTCCGTGTGATCTGGGGCCCCTGGGCGCCGAAGAAGCAGGGCAGGGGGCCTTGCTTGCCATCTTCCCAGCGGGCAAAGTGGTACTGACAGTCGCATACCTAAACGAGAGCCAGAGTGAGGGTCCCCCTGCTTTCCACACGTGAGTCCTGAGTGTGGCACCAATGCTATGCACCAGGGAGGACCATCCAGATGCTGGGGGGGGAGGGGCACACAATTAGGCAGGAAGAGCCAAAGTGGTAAGTTCTAGAATTTGCCTCTTAATAAAAGCATCGGCCCCATCTCCCCTGGCTCCTGGAGACGGTTCTGGAGGGTTTGTGGTCTTCCCACCTCTATCAGGTCCTTGCAGCGCTGGACGAAGGCATCCACCTGAGCGAATATGCTGGTCTGGTCCAGGACCCAGCCCCGGCTGGAGAACCTGTGTTAGGAGAATGCTGGGCTGAGTCAAGAAGCAGGAACACCAGGGAGCGTTCTGCCTATGCCGAGCTCGGCCCGGAGCCCTGGGCTCGGGGAGACCCTTGGGAAACAAGGGTCCGAGAAGCACGTCTCGTGAATGCTGAGGGAAGAGACCTGCGGTGAGAACGAGAGAGGACACCGCACGGGAGCTCTAGCAGCAGGCGATGCACAATGGGAGTTGAGACTATGGGGTCCACACCAGCCGGGGCTCCAGGAACCGGCAGGAGAGGAGTGAGCGTAAGGAGGACCCAGGGCTTGGAGCCTGGATATCTGTGTTCAGAGAGAAGATCTGGACCAACACAGAGACTCCTGAGCATAGAAACATACGATCCCTAGACTGAAAGGAGTCAGGGTCTCGTCTCCTTGGAAGGACAGTGGGTTCATCTCCAGGATGCCAGGGGAGCCATCGTACTGGGTGTGCATCTGTACGGCGCGGAGGTAGTGGTCCTTCCAGGCGTGGCAGCAGGAGATGCAGCCTTGCAGGTCCTCCTTGCTGGAAACGACGTATCCCTCAAAGATGCGGTCCAGGGAGATGGAGTGGCAGCACAGGCGGATGATCTCATTGCTCATCTGCGGACGGGGCCGAGGGCCTCAGTTCCCAACCTCGCCTCCGGCCAACCGTTTCCCTCAGCCTCCCCGACTGTGCCTGGGCCTCCTGCTCCTTGACATGACCCCCGTCCTGCGCCTGGTCTTCCCACTGCTGACCGGGCCAGCACCTCTCTGAGTGCCACGTCCACTCCTTGGCCTGGGTGGCCTCTGCAGCCGCACTGCCGGCAAGCGCAACTCATCTTCTCCTCTCCCACTTTTTGGATCTGTCACCCTGGGGTAAGATGCACCAGGTCCTGCTCCCCAAGGGCCAGTGTCCCTTCCTCTGTCTACCCACCCCCCATGGTGACCCCCTTCTTGGGGAACAGACAACCACACGACCCGCCCAGGACCCTGTCCTTCCTGCCTCCCTCCCCAAGCTCCCTGACTCCTCCTCTCAATGCCCCTCTTCCTGCCTGGTGACCTCCACCAGGAAACGGTCCTGCCCAGGCCCCATGGTGCAGCCCGAGGCCTCTGGCGGCTGTTCTGGGCTGAGGGCAGCCCTCGGGGCCTTTCCACCCGCAGACCCTCAGCCGAGTGAATCCCACCTCCTGCAGCAAACCCAGGCTCCGTCCCTGCGGCGCCCCCTGCGGACACGCACCTTTCGGAAGAGGGAGGTCAGCCTCTCCCGGGTGTTGTAGTGCGGAGAGTTGACCCAGATGATGCGGATGAGGCTGATCAACTTAGGGAGCTTACTAGAGATGTCCTTGGGCCGCACGAACGCCAGTTCCTGGTAGGGCTCCTTCAGGATCGACAGAAAGGTCAAGTTCGACTGTGCTTGGCGAGAGCCGTCCTGGCAGGGAAGGGAAATGGGGGACAGATTTACCCACTGGCGAGAATTGCTTCAGAACAAGTGCTCTTTATCTACCCTAAACCCCAACCTGCCTGCCTCTTCCAGGAAGCCCTCCCAGTTACCCCCTACCCAGCAGTGACAAGTTCAGGACTCCATGACCCCTCAGGACCAGGCTCGTGGCGGTCTGAACTCATTGACTGCCTTCTGGGGAAGTTCTTTATAGCTTTTTCTCAGATGACAGTGCCATCTCCCCCGCCAGGTCTTGTGTCCATTCTATGGTTTTCTTTCTTTCTTTCTTTCTTTCTTTCTTTCTTTCTTTCTTTCTTTCTTTCTTTCTTTCTTTTTTTTTAATTTTTTGACAGGCAGAGTGGACAGTGAGAGATAGAGACAGAGAGAAAGGTCTTCCTTTTTGCCGTTGGTTCACCCTCCAATGGCCGCCACGGCCGGCACACTGCAGCTGGTGCATCGCGCTGATCCGAAGCCAGGAGCCAGGTGCTTCTCCTGGTCTCCCATGTGGGTGCAGGGCCCAAGCACTTGGGCCATCCTCCACTGCCTTCCCGGGCCACAGCAGAGAGCTGGCCTGGAAGAGGGGCAACCGGGACAGAATCCGGTGCCCCGACCAGGACTAGAACCTGGGGTGCTGGCGCCGCAGGCGGAGGATTAGCCTATTGAGCCGCGGCGCCGGCCCATTCTATGGTTTTCTCCAGTTGAATTCACAACTCTGTATAAAGTTGTCGATCTACCAACTGGACATCACTCCCACTTGTCCCTGTGGGGCTCAGCCAGTTCCCTCCTTTGGCCTATTCTCTTCCCGGGGCTTTAACCTCGCCAGCCAGCTGTGGCTCAGTCCCTGAATCCCTGGTTGGAGATTCCGCTCAGGAATTCCTATCTCCACGCTGATCACCGGCACCTCCTGTGTGGCCCAGCACTGACGGAATCAGCTTGTCATATTACAGCACATTTATTTGTAAGCGTGTGGCTTGTAACTCTCTTGACTGAGCCCCACGGGCTCCAGTAATCCTATTTTCTGCAAGTCTTTTTTTCTCTGCTGGATTATAGGGGGTGGGCTCGCAGAGGAAACTCAACACCTATGCATTGATTAACCAGTTGTCTCCCTACCTAACTGTAAGCCCCTGGGAGACCCTATGCTCTGCTGCTCTCCTCCGCTCCCAAGGACGGATCCAGGCGCTCGGTGGGTCAGCCTACGGCTGATTGTATCGGCCTCCTCTTCACCATCCCGGCCACGGCCCACTCTCTGCCAAGCCCCAGCCTTCGAGGCTCTCACAAACCTGGATCTGCTGGGCGAGCTTCACGAAGGGCGCCAGGTAGGAGGACTTGGCGAGCCGCAGGATGGACTCGATGTGTTTCACTCCCGGCTTCACCAGCTGCTTGCTGATGCCGGACAGGTCCATGCAGCGGTTTCGCCAGAACTCAATCTCCTCCAGAGGGCCCAGATTTTCTCCGGTCTCCACCGTCTCCTGGGCACTCAGCACCTCCTTTATCTGCCGGGTCCAGTGGATCATGGAGGCTGCAGGGGCAGGTACAAAACCTTTGTGATGGGGCTGGCATTGTGGCAAAGCAGATTAAGCCGCCACCTGTGATGTTGGCATTCTACATGGGTGCCGGTTAGAGTCCTAGCTGCTCCACTTCTGATCCAGCTCCCTGCTAACGCGTCTGGGAAAGCAGTGGAAGGTGGCCCAACTGCTTGGGCCCCTGCCACCCATGTGGCAGAGCCAGATGGAGTTCCAGGCTCCTGGCTTCAGCCTGACCCAGCCCTGGCTGTTTTGGGGAGTTGATCAGAGGATGAAAGATCTCTCTATGATCCTCCCTCCTGCTCCCTCTCTCTGTACTCTGCCTTTCAAATAAATAAAACAAACCTTAAAAACAAAACCGTGCTTCTTTGTCCTTCCATCCCCACAATACCACCTGACCCCTCCTAACCCAGCTCCTGTGCCAGCATCTGGGCTGCCCCTTCTCCTCTCCCCTGCCGCTCCCACCCAGCACCGGCAACAGCTGCCACTCACTTTCCAGCCGCTGCACCAACTCTTTGTCCTTGACGACCACCTCGGGCTTCATGTTCATGGCCTCTGAGGGGATGTAGAGGACGGTGTGCCCCTCCAGTTTGTACCGAGTGTCTACGGAAAGGAAAGGACCGTGGAGGGTCACACAGGCAGAACATGTTTTTGCTGCCCTGGCATCAATCAGGGTTGATGTCCAGGGGTCTCAGCAGGTGCAGGTGGCCCTTAATAGCTGCAGGTCCCCCATCCATGAATACAACCAAGCCTGGGTTGAAAATGCACACATAAAATATCGCATCTTTACTGAACAGGTACAGACTTCCTCTCTCCTCTCCCTAAGCACTGCGCGGTAACAGCCGCTGAGGCAGCTTTTCCACGGTGTTGGGTGCTAGAAGTCTTCTTCTAGAGATGACTCAAAGCACCAGGAGGAGGTGCACAGGTTCTCTGCAAACACTGCACGATTTTACATACGAGACCTGAGCATCCACAGATGTGGGCACCTGGGGAGCGAGCCGGGGACCAATTCCCACGGAAACCAAGGAATAACGCACGTGTGATTTCAGATGAGCAGGCAGGGGGAACAGTGGCTTGTGCTTGTTTTATACCGTGAGGAGAAGCAAACGGGAAGCTCACGGGGGCACAACAAGAAACTGACAGGGGATAGGATCAAATCCACACTCTACCACCCTACAAGCAGCACCCCCACAACTTCCCCACCACCTACATTTGTCTCTCCCAACATGCGCTCTTAGAAATTGCTGTTTGGGCAGGCCTGAGCCACCAGTTCTGTGGCGGCCAAGTGTGTCTGGATCAGAAGGCAGGGTCATGCCCAGTTGCATTCAGTCAACAGACACGGATTGAGAACAAACCTCTTACCTGCCCCACAAGCACAAAGGAGAAATAAGGCACTAAGGAGAAACCCTTGGGCCCCGTCTTCCTGCTCACCTGTCAGGCAGGCCAAGAACCTGTGCAGGTGAGATGCAAAATGATTACGAATGCTCTCAGGCCACGTCGTGTTTGCAAAGATCTGAGGGGCAAAGACGCCGCTGAGCAGCCGGAGCAGGGCCGGGATGTAGGCTCCACGTACTGTCCCAAACTGCACGGTCGCCTCAAAGTTCTCTGGGGTGATGGTAACCGGTGCTCGGCGAATGAAATATGCAATCTGGTTTTGGGTCTGTGGGGAAGACAGGAGATCACAGCTCAGTCCCCAGGACTACCCAGGATGCCCAAAGGAACTTACAGCTCTAATCATGAAAACTTGGTTGAATTCTTTGTCAAAGTCCCTTGGTGAATTCTGATCCCTTTCTTAATGTAAGTGCTATGAAAGATTTCCTGCTCTTTGTGGGGACATAACAGAATCCACACCTGGAGATGTGAGGAGAAAGGCGGGAAGCAGGCTTGGAGGCTGCGACCCTGTATTTTGCTCAATTTGGCTCCAGAACCTAGCACAGTGCCTGGTGCATAGTACATATTTAATACATGTTTGCTGGATGGATGGATGCATGGGTGCATGGATCATGCATGGATGGATGGATAGGCTGGGACGGAATGGATAAAGCATTTCAGCCATGAGAAAATCAGAAAGAAGGACTAGAAGTAAGAGACAATTGTCTAGGCTCTCCTTTTAGGTTGCATATATTTCTTTCCTAATTTGCCATTTACCTTTCAATTTTGCTCAGGGTGAGTTTTTGCTGCTGTTTATATCTAGAAATGTATAATTTTCACAGATAAATCTAAAATATTTTATTTTTTTTTAAAAAAAACTATATTTATTTATTTGACATGCAAAGCAACAGAGAGAGAGAGAGACAGAGAGATCTTCCATGTGCTGGTTCACTCCCCAGATGGCTGCAACATAGGTGTGGGCCAAACCAAGACAAGGAGCCAAGCACTTCCTCTGGGTCTCCCATATGGGTGGCAGGGGTCCAAGCACCTGGGCTGTCATCTGCTGTCTTCCCAGCACAAGCAGAAGCTGCATCAGGAGCAGACAGCCACAACTTGACCCAGCACTCTGATACGGGACGACATCGCAAGCAGTGGCTTAACGTACCTCACCACTATCCAGCCCCTATTTTTTAAGCTGATTGATTGATTGATTTGAAAGATGGAACAAGAGAGAGAGGGAATTTTCCATCTGCTACTATACTCCCCAAATGCCTGCAACAGTGGTCTGGGCCAGGCTGACGGCAGAGCCGGGAACTCCATCTGGGTCTCCATGTGGGTGGCAGATACTCCAGTACTTGAGCCACCACCTGCTGCCTCCCAAGGTGCACATTAGCAGGAAGCTGCATCTGTGGCAGCCACAGTGATGCAGGCCCCAGATCATGCTATTATAATTAAAGGTGCTAGATTTAATTTCACTTGAATTACACAGAGCAAAACGAGATTAAAGCAGATAGAAAGGAATTGCTAACTTCAAATGCATGTTTCTTTACCCAAGAGCGAGCATTCGGCCAAGCAGTTGGGCACCCACACCCCCCACACTGGAGTGTGTGGGTTCATTATCTAGTTCTGGCTACTGAGTCCAGCTTCCGTCTAATGAGAGGCAGCCAAGATGTCTCAAGTAACTGGGTTCCTGCCATTCACGTGGGAGGGAGGCCAGGACGGAGCTGCTAGCTCCAGGCTTCACCCCCCTGCCCTGCCCCTCCGAGTCACTGCAGACATTTGGGGATTGAACAAGCAGATAGGAGCTCTCCTGTTCTCTCTCCCTCAAATAAATAAATAAATTTATTTTTTTAAAAAAATGTTTCTGGGGTCAGCGCTGTGGCGCAGTAGGTTAATTATCCGCCTGCGGCGCTGGCATTCCATATGGGCACTGGTTCTAGTCCCAGCTGCTCCTCATCCAATCCAGCTCTCTGCTGTGGCCTGGGAAAGCACTAGAAGATGGCCCAAGTGCTTGGGCCCCTGCACCCACATGGCAAACCAGGAAGAAGCACCTGACTCCTGGCTTCAGATTGGTGCAGTTCTGGCCATTGCGGCCATTTGGGGAGTAAACCAACAAAAGGAAGACCTTTCTCTCTGTCGCTCCTTCTCACTGTCCGTAACTCTACCTCTCAAATAATTACTAAATAAATAAATATTAAAAAATATGTTTCTGGGACAGGTTAAGCCACTGCTTGGGACACCTGCATCCCATATCAGAGCCCTGGTTCATGTCCCAGTTACTCTGCTTCTGATCCAGCTCCCTGCTAGTGCACCTGGGAAGGCAGCAGATGATGGCCTGTGTACTTGAGCCCATGCCACCCACATGGGAGATTCAGATGGAGTTCCTGGCTCCTTTGGCTTGGCCCAGTCACTGCTGTTACGGGCATCTGGGAAATGAATCAGCAAATAGAAGATCTCATTTTTATTTCAAAAATTTATTTATTATTTATTTGAAAAGCAGAGTTACAGAGAGAAAGGGAAAGACAGAGAGATCCTCCATTCACCTGATCACTCCCAAAATGGCCCCAGTGGCCCAGGCTGGGCCAGGCGAAAGCCAGAGGCTGGGAACTCCATCCAGGTCTCCCATGTGGGTGGCAGGGGCCCACATGCTGCGTTCACAAGTGCATTGGCAGGCAGCTGGATCAGAAGTGGAATAGCTGGGACTCAATCAGTACTCATAGGGGATTCTGGTATTACAGGTGATGGCTTAACCCACCATGCCACAACACTGGCCTCATGGAAGATCTTTTTCCATCTGTCTCTGTCTCTGTCTTTCAAATAAATAACTAAATAACTAAATATTTTTTTTAAAAAATGTTTATTTACCCTGAAGAGAGATTTCTTCTCCCTACCCAAAAATAAATAAATAAATAAACTTAGGGCCAGCGTTGTGATGTAGCAGAAACAGCCCCCGCCTGTGATGCCGGCATCCCATATGGGTGTCAGTTCATGTCCCAGCTGCTCCACTCCCAATCTAGCTCTCTGCTAATGCACTTGGGAAAGCAACAGATCATGGTCCAAGGGTCTGACGCTGTGGCTTAGTGGGTAAAGCCACCGCCTATAGTGCCGACATCCCGTATGGGTGTTGGTTCAAGTCCCAGCTGCTCCACTTCTGATCCAGCTCCCTGCTATGGCCTGGGAAAGCACCCATGTGGGAAGACCTCTCTCTCTCTGTCCCTCCTCTCTCTGTGTAACTCTGACTTTCAAATAAATAAATAAATCTTAAAAAAAAAAAAAAAAAAAAAAAGAACATGGTCCAAGTGCTTGGGCCCCTGTAACCCACGCGTAGGATCCAGAAGAAGCTCCTGGCTCCTGGCTTCAGCCTGGCTCAGTGCTCACCATTGTGGCCATCTGGAGAGTGAGCCAGTGGATGAAAGCTCGCTCGCTCACTCTTTCTCTCTCTCTCTCTCACTCTTTCAAGTAAATCTTTTTTTATATATTTTATAAAGATTTATTTTATTTATTTGAAAGACAAAGTTACAGAGAGAGGTCTTCCATCCGCTGGTTCACTCCCCAGATGACCGCAATGGCCAGAGCTACACCAATCCGAAGCCAGGATCCAGGAGCTTCTTCCAGGTCTCCCACACAGGTGCAGGGGCCCAAAGACTTGGATCATTTTCTACTGCTTTCCCAGGCCACAGCAGAGAGCTGGATCGAAAGAGGAGCAGCCGGGACTAGAACCGGCACCCATATGGGATGCCGGCGCTTCAGGCCAGGGCTTTAACCTGCTGTGCCACCGCGTTGTCCCCTTCAAATAAATCTTCAAAAAATAAATAAATAAATAAAATGACAGGGTCTGACATTGTGGTACAGCAAGCTAAGCTGCTGCAGTGCTGGCATCCCATGTG
Organism: Lepus europaeus; assembly: GCF_033115175.1. Taxonomy (NCBI): domain Eukaryota; kingdom Metazoa; phylum Chordata; class Mammalia; order Lagomorpha; family Leporidae; genus Lepus; species Lepus europaeus. The sequence goes on along the minus strand of NC_084844.1, from coordinate 51,766,363 downwards.
AGTGCCAGTTACAGCTCCAGCTGCTCTACTTCCCGTCCAGCGCTCTGCTCATGCACCTGGAAGGCAGCAGAGGACGGTCCTCCTACTCCAGAGACCCAGAGGGAGCCCTGGGCTCCTGGCTTCGGCCTGGACCGGCCCTGGCTGATACGGCCATTTAGGAAGTGAACCAGTAATGAATGAGAGATCTCTCTCTCTCTCTCTCTCTCTCACACACACACACACACACACACCCCTCTTCACCCCTCTTCAAATAGATAAATAAATCTTTTTTTTTTTTAAAAGAAAATTAAAAATGACTTTCTATTCCATGATGGCTGGGAACCACTGGGTCACAATGCCTTTCCTGCATGCCACTGGTCTGGGCTTAGAAGTCTAAGTCTAGCCCGAAGTCTCCCCTTAGGAAGATAACTTGGGTTTTTGATGTGGGGCCTAACAAATTTTCCCAAATTTTTTATTTTGAAATAATTATAGTTCATACACAAGTTGCAGAAAAGCCACAATGAGCAACAACATGCCATCATCTAGATTCACTCACTGGTAACAACTTGGCCCTGTTTGCTCTAATAGGCTGAGCCATTTAAGAATTAGCTACAGCCGGGCCAGTGCTGTGGCACAGCGGGTTAACGCCCAGGCCTGAAGCGCTGACATCCCATATGAACAACTGTTCAAGACCCGGCTGCTCCTCTTCCAGTCCAGCTCTCTGCTGTGGCCTGAGAAAGCAGTAGAAGATGGCCCAAGTCCTTGGGCCCCTGCACCTTGTGGGAGACCAGGAAGAAGCACCCGGCTCCTGGCTTCGGACTGGCACAGCTCCGGCCATTACGGCCAATTGGGGGGAGTGAACCAGCGGATGGAAGACTTCTCTCTCTCTCTCTCTGCCCCTTCTCTCTCTGTGTTGAAGTAACACCTTGACAGTAGGGACTCCATTTTGGAGAACCTGAGACTCCATTCTGGGAAGGTGCCCCCCCCACACCGTGAGACTCTGGTCTGAGACTATGATCTAAAACAGTTGAACAATAGCAGTCCACTACATCACACTTGGCAGAGCACAGAAACCCCCTACCATGATCACTGAAGCTTGGAAGTGGATAGGCTGCACCTGGGTTAATGATTAAAAATGTAATTTGTCTATGTCCTACATATGATTAAAACCAATACCTGGATTAATGTCAAGATTATAATTGGAATTGTTAAGATTGTAACTGGTATTGTCAAGATTATAATTGATACTAGTTTCGCATACGTTTTAGGTCAGCTTGACCCCGGTAACCATGTATTCCCCCCTGTTCCTAGCAACCATGAATGCCCCTCCCAATTTTATGGTTTTTGCCTTTATAAACCCTGTAGCTTTGGGCCTCAAGGTCGAGAGTTCTTTAGGGCATGAGCCCGCTCACCACCGGCAATAAAGGACCATCAGATTTTATCAGTGTGTGGTGCTCCTCTGTTTGCACTGGCTCAGGTACAACAGTGTAACTCTTTCAAGTAAATAAATAAATCTCAGAAAAAAAAAAAAAAAGAATTAGCTGCAGCCTTCATCACAGGATGCCAAGAAGAGTTTCCAGCGCTTTCCTCCTCAGAGAGAGGATTCCCTCCAACATACTCAACACTGGAATGATCACACTCAGAAAAGCTAGCTTAATACTGTATAGAACGTGCAGTCCGGGGGCGGGCGTTCAGCACAGTGGGTAGGTAACCACTTAGGGCACCTGCACCCCATGTTGGAGTGGCCATGTCTGAATCCTAGTTCCACTTCCAGTTGTTTCCTGCTAATGTGCACCTTGGGAGGCAGCAGGTGATGGCTTGGGTGTGCAGGGCCCTGCCACCCATGTGGGAGACCCAAAGTGAGCTTCAGGCACCTGGCTTCAGTCTGGCCTTGAGATCTGGATCGAAAATAGTGCAGCTGGGACTCAAACCAGCACCCATATGGGGTGCTGGTGTCATTAATGGAGACTTAACTTGCTACACCACAATGCCAGCCCCCTCTGTCTTTCAAATAAATAATTTTCAAATGGCAGCATTGTGTTTAAATAAATAAATATAGCACAACTACAAGTTCCAAATGATGTCTTTCTCACCCACGATGCAATCCAGGATCACACACGGTCATGTGCCCTTATTCTCTTTTAATTTTGAACAGTTCCCCAGCCTTCCCTTTGTTCATGGTATTGGTATTTCGAGAACTCCGGAACAACTGTTTTCCAAAATGTCCCTTAATTCGGATTCATCAGCTTGCTTCCCCATTGTTAGACTCATGTTAAATATTCTTGGCAGAAGTACCACACAGGTGATGTTCCCAAAGAACGAATGCCCTGCGATTCCAGTAGCTTAACTAAGATTTGCACTGATGCTAAGCACGGCGTTAACCAACTTCGTGCACCGGAGTGTGTCTTTTTCAATTCCAGGATTCAGTGCCTCCTGCGTTTCGGGGAAAGCCTTTGCCTTTTGTCTTTAATTTTACATTGCTTCATTTGCTGGCTATAACTACACCCTTTCTAACTCACTCAGGTCTGTCTTTCAAGTCTATTAATTTCTCTCTAATTGTGTTAATGTCCTCGGCTCTTTCTTCTGCATGCACTGTGGCTACTTCAAGCCTCTCCTCCATGTCGATGACAGGATTTTCAGCCATCGCCATTCGGTTCCTTGCTGTGTCTGATCTACTAGTTTTGTAACGTGCTGGTTTATGCATTTCCTAAAGTCTGCGCTCGCCCCATTATCTCATTCTCAAATTTTATCGTTTCATCCCTTGGCTTTTTAATTGAATGCATGTTCTTCTTAAGTTGCACTCTACCACGACGCTGTTGTGAGGGGTCCCCTCTGCTCCCTTGTGTGTGTGTTCCTCTTTTGCATGCTTTGTTCCTTTTTTTTCCCTTCCTGGATGTAATACGCTTGCTGTTGCCGTACAATTTCCTTTCATTTTGCTCATGCTTGGGCAGCTCTGTGAATTCATTCTTTTTGCTCTCACGTACTGTGGGCGACTTTTCGATGCCCCACTGTGAGAGACCAGTTTATTTTGCCTCTTGAAGTGAAAGTGAAAGGATTGGGTATTTTATGTTTTATTCACTTTGCTCTAGCCTGAGAGAATTGCATGAGGGAACAGGCAGGTGGTTAAGGCTAATTTGAGGCAGTGTAAAATCTTTGTTAAAACACCTAGGCTCTCTCTGTCTTTGGAGATTTTTGTAAATGCTCTAAAGGTTCACTCCATCCACCTGGGGATGCATCATTCCTGGGGGCAGGATGGATCCCCCCAACTCAGAGCTTAGGCTTTGCATTGGCTGTCACTTTTAAAAATTTATTTTTAACCTATTTGAGAGGCAGAGAGAAAGAAAACAGACAGACAGTAATCGTCCATCCACAGGTTCACTCTCCCAACCCCACAAGGACTGTGGACAGGCCAGCTGAAGCCAGGAGCCTGGATCTCAATTCAGGAATCTCCCACGTGAGTGGCAAGGATTCAAGTACTCAAGTACTTGTGCCATCACCTGCTGCACCCCAGGGTATGTGTTAGCAGGAATGCTGGAATCAGGAGTGAACCAGAACTTGAACCCAGGCACTGAAAAATGGGAGATAGGTGTCTTAATTGCCTGGTCAAATGCCTGCCTCTGATCACCTTTAAAAAAAAAAAAAAAAAAAAAGATTTATTTGAAGGGCTGAGTTACAGACAGAGAGTGACAGAGAAAGAGGTCTTCCATTCAATAGTCCAGACTGGGCCAAGCTAAAACCAGGAGCCAGGAGCTCCAACCAAGTCTCCCACGTGGGTGGCAGGGATCCAAGCACTTGGACCATCTTCTGCTGCTTTCCTAGGTGCATTAGCAGGGAGTTGGTCCAGAAGTGGAACACCATGGACTCAAACCAGTGCTCATATGGAATGCCAGCAACGCAGACAGTGGCCTAACCCTTTGAGCCACAATGATGGTCCCCCTCCCCTACCCATGGCATCACCATTTTTAAAGCCCCTTCTTTTGTCTGTTAATGCTTGGGGAGTTTTTCTACGTGATATTGTGTTTGTTATGTTTCTTGCTTATTTTATTCAAGTGTAATAATTTCCTAAGGAAGTTTCAACTGCCATTTTAATAAAAATACTATTAAGTATTTGCTTTATTCAGAATGTATTTCATCGTACTAGACTTTTTTTAATTAAAAAACTTCATGTTCCATATGTTCCCCAGTTCTACCCGTTGACTAATCCCATCCTTCCTCACAGATTTTGAAATGCCATTTTTATAGAAAATGCTTACGTATCTGTTTCTGTACTTTCTATTTTTCGGTATTTCCTATGTTTCTGTGCTGTTGCTGATAATGTCTATTTTTGTACTTTCGACATTTTTGTACTCTTGCTTACAATATGTACCCCCGACCTTGTACAACTCTGTTTTAAGTATTGTGGTTTGACAAAAGCTTTTCATGTTCACAAGTCCCCTCCATCACTTCCCATCTTCGTCATGATCTTTGACATTATTGTGTGCTTCTCTGGTTACATTTTAAAATCCTTTACACGGGAGTCTAGGCAATGTACCATTTGGGCATAATGGAGTTGCATTAAGATGCATTTTTTTAAATGAGATGATCTTTGTTCTATTGAGATTCCCGATCAAGAACCAGGACTTGGCTCACCATTGAGTCAGATCTTTCGCAGCCAGTGACAAAGTTGTTTTCTTTCATATAAATGTTACTTTGAGTATTTATATTCAGGGCTTGGCATTGAAGCACAGCAGATTAAGCCACTGCCTGCAATGCAGGCATCCCATATGGATGTTGGTTTGAGTCCTGGCTGTGCCACTTCCAATCCAGCTCCCCGCTAATGCACCTAGGAAAGCAGCTGAAGGTGGTCCGGGTACTTGGGCACCTGCCACCCACATGGGAGACTAGGATGGAGTTCCTGGCTTCTGGCTTTGGCCTGGCCTAGCCCTGACCGTCATGGACATTTTGGGGAGTGAATCACAGGATAGAAGATATATCTCTCTCTCTGGCTCCCTATCTCTCTAACTCTGCCTTTCAAATAAATTAAATAAATCTTAAAAAAAAAAAAAAATCTCATTTGGGACCGGTGCTCAGCGGGTTAAAGCCCTGGCCTGAAGCACCGGAATCCCATATGGGCACCAGTTCATGTCCTGGCTGCTCCTCTTCTGATCCAGCTCTCTGCTATGGCCTGGGAAAGCAGTAGAAGATGGTCCAAGTCCTTGCACCCACATGGGAGACCTGGAAGAAGCTCCTGGCTCCTGGCTTCAGATTGGCGCAGCTCCAGCTGTTGTGGCCATCTGGGGACTGAACCAGTAGATGGAAGACCTCTCTCTGTGTCTCTACCTCTCTCTCTCTGTAACTCTTTCAAAGAAATAAAATAAATCTTTAAAAAAAAAAACCTCACTTAATATTTTTAAAATATAATTTTTCTAAATATTTATTTATTTATTTGAAAGTCATAGTTACAGAGAGAGAGGAGAGGCAGAGAAAGAGAGAGAGAGAAAGAGAGAGAGAGAGAGAGAGAGTCTTCCATCTGCTGGTTCACTCCCCAATTGGCCACAATGGCCAGAGCTACACCAATCCGAAGCCAGGAGTCAGGAGCTTCTTCCGGGTCTCCCACGTGGGTGCAGGGGCCCAAGGACTTGGGCCATCTTCTACTGCTTTCCCAGGCCATAGCAGAGAGCTGGATTGGAAGAGGAGCAGCTGGGACTCGAACCAGAGCCCACATGGGATGCCAGCACTGCAGGTGTCAGCGCCCCAAAATAATAATTTTTTTTGACAGGCAGAGTTAGACAGTGAGAGAGAGAGAGAGACAGAGAGAAAGGTCTTCCTTTTTCCGTTGGTTCACCCCCAAGTGGCCGCTACAGCCAGCGCGTTGTGGCTGGCGCACTGCGCTGATCCGAAGCCAGGAGCCAGGTGCTTCTCCTGGTCTCCCATGCAGGTGCAGGGCCAAAGCACTTGGGCCATCCTCCACTGCCCTCCCGGGCCACAGCAGAGAGCTGGACTGGAAGAGGAGCAACTGGGACAGAACCGGCACCCCAACCGGGACTAGAACCTGGAGTGCCGGCACCGCAGGCGGAGGATTAGCCTATTGAGCTGTGGCACCAGCCCCAAAATACTAAATTTTAAAAGACATCAATAGCTTTCTATGGGATAGAAACCAAATTATTTCCTGTAACATGTAAGGCCCTTTGCAAGCTAAGGCCAACTCACCTTTTCAGTATCATTTCCCACTCCTTGTTCTTTGCACATAAAATGTTCTTTAATGAACAGCTTTGACTTAGTCTTGGTGCAATCCTACTTACCTTCCTCCCCAGGTCAAACATCACCACCATGGCTAAACCTCCCCAGAATTCCACTGGTTGCTCCAAGAGAGTCTTGCCCATGCCCCACAATGTGGCGTAAATGTCTGCTTGTAGATCTGTCCTCCATGCTAGACCCCAAGATCAGCAAAAGCAAAATACTGCCTGCTCCTCCTCCATCTCCTTGCTGCCAAGTGGGGTGCCCAAATACAGTGGGGCTCAGTGGACTGCAGGGAACAAAGGTCAAGGATGACAGAGAAGGTCCAGCGCTGTGTGCACCTAGTAGGCTAAGACTGCCTGCAGTGCCAGCATCCCTTATGGGCACCAGGTTGTGTCCCGGCTGCTCCACTTCGGATTCAGCTCCCTGTTAATGTGCCTGGGAAAGCAGCAGAGGATGGCCCAAGTAGTTGGGAACCTGCACCCACATGGGAGACCTGGAGGAGGCTCCTGGCTTTCAATTGGTCCAGCTCCAGCCATTGCAGCCATTTGAAGAGTGAACCAGTAGATGGAAGGTCTCAAGGTCTCTCTCTCTCTCTCTCTGAACCAGTAGATGGAAGGTCTCTCTCTCTCTCTCTCTCTCTCTCTCTCTCTCTGTCTTTCAAGTAATAAATAAATCTTTAAAAGAAAAACAAAGGATGACAGAGACACGGGGAACCCTCAGCTCCCTGGAAGAGTAGAGTACCCACCTGTACTGGCACGCCCAGGTCAAGCTTCAGCCCAAAACAGGGGTCAATGTAGAAGGTGAGGACGGGCTGCGTGGAGTCCTGGGCAAACTGCTCCAGAGCAGCGTCATGCTCCTCTGTCCACACGGCATCCGCCAGGCCCGTCAGCACAGCCCGGGAGAGGAAAAGGGGCTTCTACGGAGGGAGAACAGACAGTTAAAGCAGGGCAGTGCCACGATGAGCCATTCTCCTACCACAGTCACACGTGAAGATGGGGGGAAGCTAAGGTGGCTGATGGATAGGACCCGAGCCTCTGAAGAAATGAGACCAAAGAGCCACTCGCCTCTAGGACAAAAACAATGGGTCACAGAGGAAAACCACGGGCCCATATCTGTCCACGATGTTTCATCTGCATCTGCGTTTATCAAAATACTTTATCAAGGCCAGCGCCGCGGCTCAATAGGCTAACCCTCCGCCTGTGGCGCCGGCACACCGGGTTCTAGTCCCCATCAGGGCGCTGGATTCTGTCCCAGTTGCCCCTCTTCCAGGCCAGCTCTCTGCTGTGGCCCAGGAGTGCAGTGGAGGATGGCCCAAGTCCTTGGGCCCTGCACCTGCATGGGAGACCAGGAGAAGCACCTGGCTCCTGGCTTCAGATCAGCGCGGTGTGCCGGCCGCAGCACGTCGGCTGCAGCGGCCATTGGAGGGTGAACCAACGGCAAAGGAAGACCTTTCTCTCTCTCTCTCTCTCTCTCACTGTCCACTCTGCCTGTCCAAAAAAAAAAAAAAAAAAAAAAAAAAACCTTATCAAGCCACCCCGAAACTCAAAGGTAAACGTGAACTAAGGGGATGTGTAGGACAATTAGCATCAGGCATGGAGAGCATGAGCCAGAAAAAAGGGTGATTAGTGTAAGAGTGTGTCAGCATTGACTTTGGAAAAAGAAAAAGGAAAAAAAAAAAAAGAAAAACAGAAGACACCAAGGGATAAGCTGATTAGGTGTTGTAAGTAGCTAGAAAAAACTTAACCTACGGAACTCTGCTAAATAAATTAAGGAAACTAGAAGAGATGAAGTTAGAGCTCAGGCCGGCACCGCAGCTCAACAGGCTAATCCTCCACCTGTGGCACCAGCACACCAGGTTCTAGTCCTGGTCGGGGCACCAGATTCTGTCCCGGTTGCCCCTCTTCCAAGCCAGCTCTCTGCTGTGGCCCGGGAGTGCAGTGGAGGATGGCCCAAGTCCTTGGGCCCTGCACCCACATGGGAGACCAGGAGAAGCACCTGGCTCCTGGCTTCAGATCAGAGCGGTGTGCCCGCCGCAGTGGCCATTGGAGGGTGAACCAACGGCAAAGGAAGACCTTTCTCTCTGTCTCTCTCTCTCTCTCTCACTGTCCACTCTGCCTGTCAAAAAAAAAAAAAAATATATATATATATAGAGAGAGAGAGAGCTCAGTGAACTTGAGATGCCCCCTGCTGGCCCCCCAGTCCTCCTAGATGATGAGGAGGGATCTGTCCATTTCCAGGTCAAGAAAATGTAAGATACAGGGCTCTAAAATCTTTCCTACATGAATACATGGATGAAAACACTAAGACCCCAATAAATAAATGGACAAAGGACATGAATGGGAGCCAGCATAGTGGTGCAGCAGGTGAAGCTGCCACCTGCCACAATGGCATCCCATATTGTAGTGCAGATTCTGCTTCCAATCCAGCTCCCTGTTAATGTGCCTGGGAAAGCAGTGGAAGACGGCCCATGTACTTGAGTCTCTGCCACCTATATGGAAGACCTGGAGTGAACCAGCAGATAGAAGATCTCACTGTCTCTCCCTTTGTCTCTCTGTCTTTCAAATAAAATCTTTTAAAGAAGAAGGGACTGGGATGGTGCTGTGGTGTAGCGGGTAAACTCTCCAGCCATGGGGCCAGCATCCCATATGGGCAACAGTTCAAGTCCCAGCTGCTCCTCTTCCGATCCATCTCTCTGCTGTGGCCTGGAAAGGCAGTAGAAGATGGCCCAAGTCCTTGCACCCACATGGGAGACCCAGAAGACGCTCCTGGCCCCTGGCTTCGGATCGGCACAGCTCTGGCCGTTGTGGCCATCTGGGGAGTGAACCAGCAGATGGAAGACCTCTCTCTCTCTCTCTGCCTCAGCCTCTCCCTCTGTAACTCTGCCTTTCAATCAAATAAATAAATTTAAAAGAAAATGAGAAATATACAAAATAAAAAATGGACATGAACAGACATGTCGTATCCAAAAAAAGAAAATGCATGCATGAAAAAATGTTTCATTTCACTTGAAATCTCCCTCTCTCTGTCACGCTGTCTCTTAAATAAAATAAATATTAAAGAAAAAAACTTAGAGATGCACTTTATACTTTGACTCAGTAACTCCACATATAGGAACCTATGTTAAGGAAATATTAGGTTTTTTAATGTGTTTATTTTATGTGTTGTATTATTCATTATAGTATCACTATAAAAGCAAAATTTTACAATGATAAATGTACAAGAATAAGAATCTGGAAAAGCAGCAGAGAATGGCCCAAGTCCTTGGGCCCCTGCACCCATGTGGGAGACCCAGAAGAAGCTCCTGGCTCCTGGCTTCAGACTGCCCAGCTCTGGCCATTGTGTCCTTTTAGGGAGAGAAACAGCAGATGGATGATCTCTGTGTGTGTGTCTCTCTCTCCCTCTCTTCCTCTCTCTTTCTGTAACCCTGCTTCTCAAATAAATAAAATCTTTAAAAACAAGAACAAAAAAAAGAGTAAAGGTTTAACGAGGGGCCAGCCCTATGGTGTAGTGGGCAAAGCTGCCACCTGTAGTGCCAGAATCCCATATGGGCACCAGTTCGAGTCTCGGATGCTCCACTTTCAATTCAGCTCCCTGCTAATGTACCTGGGAAAGCAGCAGAGGATGGCCCAAGTATTTGGGCCCCTGCACCCATGTGGGAGACCCGGAAGAAGCTCCTGGCTCCTGGCTTCAGTCTGGCCCAGCCCCAGCTGTTGCAGCCATTTGGGGAGTGAACCAGCAGATGGAACACCTCTCTCTGCCTCAGCCTCTGCCTCTCCCTCTCTGTAATTCTGCCTTTCAAATAAATAAATAAGTCTTTAAAAAAAAAAAAAAAAAAGATTTTAGGCCGGCGCCGTGGCTCACCAGGCTAATCCTCCGCCTTGGGGCGCCGGCACACCGGGTTCTAGTCCCGGTCGGGGCACCGGATTCTGTCCCGGTTGCCCCTCTTCCAGGCCAGCTCTCTGCTGTGGCCAGGGAGTGCAGTGGAGGATGGCCCAAGTCCTTGGGCCCTGCACCCCATGGGAGACCAGGAGAAGCACCTGGCTCCTGCCATCGGATCAGCATGGTGCGCCAACCGCGGCGGCCATTGGAGGGTGAACCAACGGCAAAGGAAGACCTTTCTCTCTGTCTCTCTCTCTCACTGTCCACTCTGCCTGTCAAAAAAAAAAAAAAAAAGATTTTAACAGAGGTACATGCATCTAAGAGAACACTGCATGACCTTTACAGCGGTGTCCACAAAAAGTACATAATAACATGAAGAACAATAACGTATTTTGTGGAAAATATGAATACAGACTTGTAATATATGGTACAGTTAACTGCTCACTCAGGCCACACATATACTAAAGCATAGTGCAGTTAAGATTATGCAAAGAATCACTCTATTCCTAAAGTTGTGTTTATGAAATGCACGAAGTTTGTATTCCTCAAATAAAAAGCTTCCACAGAAAAGAAAAAAATTTAATTAATTAATTTTAAAAAGATTATACAAAAAGTGAAATTGTACACCTATGCACAGAGAGAAAAATCAAGATATCTTCGTTGGATATGCTGGATACTATGAGTTTTATTTTCCCTTTTTTTAATTTAAAGATTTATTTATTTATTTATTTATTTATTTGAAAGTCAGAGTTACACAGACAGAAAAGGAGAGGTAGAGAGAGAGAGTGAGAGGTCTTCCATCTGCTGGTTCACTCCCCATTTGGCAGCAATGACCAGAACTGAACCAATCTGAAGCCAGGAGCCAGGAGCTTCTTCCAGGTCTCCCACACGGGTGTAGGGGCCCAAGGACTTCTACTGCTTTCCCAGGCCATAGCAGAGAGCTGGATTGGAAGTAGAACAGCTGGGACTCGAACTGGCACCCATATGGGATGCCGGCACTGCAGGCGGCGGCTTTACCCGCTACACTACAGCACCGGCCCCTGTTTCCCCTTTCTTTTCCTTACTTCTCTGTTCCTTTTTTTTTTTTTCAATGGTGAGTCATTCTTTTTCTCTCTCTTTTTAAACAATGTCAAGGTCACCACTCTATTCTTCTCACTGAGCTCTGCTCCAACTTGGAAAAAAAGATGTGGGGGTCATTTAGTGCAGTTTCTTAAGGTGGCTGATAGACATCCTTCACTCAAAGGAGAGAACTCAAGGTAAGCAGACAAGAGAAGATCTTAGAAATTGGTATCCAGAGGGTTGGTGTTGGAATTCCTGACTCCAGGCTCCTGGCTTTAGTCTGGCCCAGCACCAGTCATTTCAGCAATTTGGGGAGTAAACCAGCAGATAGAAAATGTCTCTCTCTCTTTCTCTTCCCCACCTTTCTCCCTTTTTCTCTGTAACTTCGCCTCTCAAAGAAATAAATCTTTACCCAAAAAGAAGGTACCTAATTGGGACAACATCTGTCCACCCTGCTCAGACCTTCACTAAACAACTGATCAAATCCCACCCGAGGAGGGGACAGAGGCAGGACAGCAGGGGGACCCGTCCCACACTTCAAGCCTTCTTTTCCTGGAGGGGGCAAGGATGCCTTGGTGCTTTGCTCAGTAAACTGCACTTGTAGCCGGGGGAGAGTGAAGCAGCAGACAGCGACCGAGCGGCTAGGAGGGTGTTCCTGGGCCTTTCACTCCTCCACTGAGCTTCTTCCTCCACGGTGCTGGGGGAAAGTATCGCCTGGGGGAGACCCGCACCTACCACATCTGCTTCGGGCTCCGCCTCTTCCTCTTCCTCCACTTCAGGTACATCCAGAACTGGCTCTGGGGAGACCAAAGACAGAAACAAAGGCATTCCTTAGAAAGTTAAACAGCTACCAATGGACCTAGCCACCTCACTCCCAGGTAGACGCCCCAGAGACTTCAAAGCAGGACCCAAGACATTTGTACGCCAATGGCACAGAAGCACTTTTCTTTTTTTTTTATTTTTGACAGGCAGAGTGGACAGTGAGAGAGAGACAGAGAGAAAGGTCTTCCTTTTGCCGTTGGTTCACCCTCCAATGGCCACCGCGGTAGGCGCGCTGCGGCCGGCGCGCTGCGGCCGGCGCACTGCGCTGATCTGATGGCAGGAGCCAGGTGCTTCTCCTGGTCTCCCATGGGGTGCAGAGCCCAAACACTTGGGCCATCCTCCACTGTACTCCCTGGCCACAGCAGAGAGCTGGCCTGGAAGAGGGGCAACCGGGACAGGATCGGTGCCCTGACCGGGACTAGAACCCGGTGTGCCGGCGCCGCAAGGCGGAGGATTAGCCTAGTGAGCCGCGGCGCCGGCCTAGAAGCACTTTTCGTAACAGGCGAAAGGCGGAAATAACCCAAGTGTCCACCGACAGATGAACGTACGAATGCAACACAGCATACATGCAGACACACAGTGGGACACTTGGATTATTCACCATGGGAAGGAGTGAAGGTGTGATTCACACTGCGACGTGGATGAACCTTGAACACATGAAGAAGTGAACTCACAAAAGACTACACGTTGGCCGACTCCATTTATAGGAAATGTCCAGTGTAGGCAAATCTATAGACAGGACACAGATCAGTGGTTCCCAGAATGTGGGGAGAAACTGCTCTGAGGGGAGGCTGTGATGCAATTTGAAAGTAAAGATTGGCCGGCGCCGTGGCTTAACAGGCTAATCCTCCAGCTTGTGGTGCCGGCACACCGGGTTCTAGTCCCGGTTGGGGCGCCAGATTCTATCCCGGTTGCCCCTCTTCCAGGCCAGCTCTCTGCTATGGCCCGGGAAGGCAGTGGAGGATGGCCCAAGTCCTTGGGCCCTGCACCCACATGGGAGACCAGGAGAAGCACCTGGCTCCTGGCTTCGGATCAGCACGATGCGCCGGCCCACAGCGGCCATTGGAGGGTGAACCAACGGCAAAAAGGAAGACCTTTCTCTCTGTATCTCTCTCTCTCACTATCCACTCTGCCTGTCAAAAAAAAAAGAAAAAAAAAAAAGTAAAGATGTAGGAGTTGTCTAACACTGAGCAGTCAAGTGCCTTTCTTTTGAGACAATGAAATGTTCTAAAATCAGATGGTGGAGATGGTCACACAGCTTTGTGAATATACCAGTGCCTACTGAATTGTACAGTTTTTTATTCTTTTATTTTATTTTAGAGATCGATCTTCCATTCACTGGTTCATTCCCCAAATGCCTGAAAAAGCCAGGGGCTGGGCCAGTCCAAAGCCAGGAGATGGGAACTCTGTCCAGGTCTCTCACACGAGTGACAGAGACCCAAGCACTTGAACGATCACCTGCTGCCTCCCAGTGCTATGCTTCATGCCTGCCCCATGAATCGGATGCTTTCATAGGGTGAATTTTATAGATGAATGGTCTGTCAATTTAAGAAGCTGACTGGACCTGGGTGCAGGCAGCACTAAAGCTATTCCAAGCATTCAGGTTCTGCCCTTCTGTTCTTCCTCCAACCTCTTCCCACGTGGAGAAGCCGAGGCTGCCAGGAATCCGCCCTCCTGGGAACCACCAGGCTCCTGGGCACTCAGTTCTGCCATGGTCACTCTGGACTCCCACAGCCCCGGCAGCTGTTTCCCTGTCCCGGGATCGGCTTGCAGCTCATGTAGATCAGGCTGTCAGCGGTGGGGTTTCCATTCCCCATGGGGGGAAAGGAGGAAGGAATAAAAGGGAGAGAACCAGCAGACCCTGGGGAGCAGGGCACCCTGACTTCCAAAAAGGAAAACTAAGAGGGGAATGAGGCCAAGGAACAAAGTTAGGAGAAGATGGAGCAGGTGGTTCCTGGAGCTTAGTGGTGAGCAGGACAATCCAACCTCCTTGGGCACACTGCTGGTTTCCCAGATTTCAGACAGGAACCAGGCCAGGGGAGGGAGACCGGACAATCTTGGGGTAATCTGGCTTTGTCTTTTTTTTTTTTTTTTTTAATTTATTTGACAGGCAGAGTTACAGACAGTGACAGTGAGAGAGAGAGACAGAGAGAAAGGTTTTCCTTCCGTTGGTTCACCCCCCAAATGGCCGCCATGGCTAGAGCTATGCTGATCCAAAGCCAGGAGCCAGGTGCTTCCTCTGGGTCTCCAACGTGGGCGCAGGGGCCCAAGCACTTGGGCCATCCTCCACTGCCTTCCTGAACTAGAAGAGAAGCAACTGGCGCTGCAGGCTAAGGATTAGCCAAGTGAGCCACGGCGCCGGCCCTGGCTTTGTCTTTTTAAACACAATTGATACAAGGCCTAAAAACATGCAATACTATAATAGCATACAACATCCATAGATAGATGCAGTAAAAAATTTAAAAACAAGCTTGAGAATGACAACTAACTATTCAAAATAGCAGTGACCTCTGCAGAGAGAGGGCAGCTTGGGGAGAGACAATTAGAGACAGTCAATTGGCCGGCGCCGTGGCTCAATAGGCTAATCCTCTGCCTTGCGGTGCCGGCACACCGGGTTCTAGTCCCGGTCGGGGCACCGGATTCTGTCCTGGTTGCCCCTCTTCCAGGCCAGCTCTCTGCTGTGGCCCGGGAAGGCAGTGGAGGATGGCCCAAGTGCTTGGGCCCTGTACCCACAAGGGAGAACAGGAGAAGCACCTGGCTCCTGGCTTCGGATCAGCGCGATACGCTGGCCGCAGCACACCGGCCATGGCGGCCATTGGAGGGTGAACCAACGGCAAAAGGAAGATCTTTCTCTGTCTCTCTCTCTCACTGTCCACTCTGTCAAAAAAAAAAAAAAAAAAAGTCTTAAAAAAAAAAAAGAGACAGTCAATTGCTGCTGTCACAATTTATGGAATTACTATATTATTCTCTGTATTTTTTTTCTCTTTTTTTCTGAAATATAGGTACAAAATCCCTACCCAGGGGCTGGCGCTGTGGCACAGTGGGCTAAAGCCCCAGCCTGCAGTGCCAGCATCCCATATGGGCAACAGTTCAAGTCCCAGCTGCTCCTCTTCCGATCCAGCTCTCTGCTATGGCCTGGGAAAGCAATAGAAGATGGCCCAACTCCTTGAGCCCTTGCACCTACGTGGGAGGCCTGGAAGAAGCTCCTGGCTCCTGGCTTCAGATCAGCTCATCTCTGGCTGTTGCAGTCATTTGGGGAATGAACCAGCATAATGGAAGCTCTCTCGCTCGCTCTCTCTCTCTCTCTCTCTCTCTCTGGCTCTACTTCTCTCTGTAATTCCTCTTTCAAAATAAATAAAGTAATTATTTTTAAAAAAAATCCCTACCCAAAACCCTTGGGGTCAGAGGGGTGGGCATTTGGCCTAGCGTTAAAACAGTTTGGGATGCCCGAATCCCACATCGCAGTGCCTGGGTTCAATTCCTGGCTGCAACTCCTGGTTCCAGCTTCCTGCTAATGCATGCCTTCGGAGGCTATGGTGTCAGCTCAAGTAATAGGGCCCCAGCCACCCACATGTAAGTCCCGGATTGAGTTCCCTGCTCATGGTGCTTGTTGCGGACACTTGGGGAGTGAATCGAGGGATGGAGTTCTGTCTCTGTGTCTCTCTGTAGTTGTCTCTTTCTCACTGTCCCTTTACCGCTCAAACTTTGTTTAATTAGGCCGGCGCCGCAGCTCACTAGGCTAATCTTCCACCTGCGGCACCAGCACCCCAGGTTCTAGTCCCCGTCGGGGCACCGGATTCTATCCCGGTTGCCCCTCTTCCAGGCCAGCTCCCTGCTGTGGCCCGGGAGTGCTGTGGAGGATGGCCCAAGTGCTTGGGCCCTGCACTCGCATGGGAGACCAGGAGAAGCACCCAGCTTGAGGCTTCGGATCAGTGCAGTGCGCCGGCCATAGCGGCTATTTGGGGGGTGAACCAACGGAAGGAAGACCTTTCTCTCTGTCTCTCTCTCTCTCTCACTGTCTAACTCTGCCTGTCAAAAAAAAAAATGTTTAATTAAAAAAAAATTCACAGTCAGGTATATTTCAGAATTTAGAACCGTGGGGGTGGCTGTTTGGTGTAGTGGTTAAGACATCTCTTGGGATGGTTGCATCCCATATGGGCATGCCTGGGTCTGAGACCTGGCTCCATCTGTGATTCCAGCTCCCTGCAGATGCATACTCTTGAAGGCAGCAGGTAATGGCTCAAGTGGTTGAATCCCTGTCACCCACGTGAGAGGCCCAGATGGAATTCCCCATCCCTGACTTCATCCTGGCCCAACTCAGCTATTACAGGCATTTAGGAAGTGAGCCAATAGATAGGCACTCGCTCTTGCGCGCTCTCTCTCTCTCTCTTTCTCTCTCTCTCTCTATCCCTGCCTTTCAAATAAATTAATTGTAAAAAAAAAAATTTAGTGAATGGCTTTTTTAAAAAGAGAATTTAGGACTGTAATATCAGAAGTCACATCACATGGTGTGCAGCCCTCTCCCCCAGCCCCAGGGGCTCCAGATCAGCAGGCAAAACAATCAAACTTTTAGTATTATGGGTATTTCTGAAGCAAAATATGTGACTATTTACACTAAGGAGCTTAAATAGACTATAAATACCTTCACGTTGGCCTGGGTTAGGCTTAGATGCCAAACTTTAGGGAGGTAAAAACCTTTCAATTGTTAGGGCTTTCGAAAATCACAGGTAAGGGGTTATGAGTCTGATTATCATTCTCCTTCTTCTTGTAATGGAAACTGAAGAGCCCTTAAGGAAGCAAAGGATATGGACACAGCCCTCGACAGTGTCTGCTCTCCAAGCCACCATCTCACCCAGAAGTGTTCCAGCACCCCCCACCACCACCACCAGTCTCCAGGAGACCAGGCCACGGCCCTTCCCCAGTGCCAAAGACTACAGGGACCAGTGTTGGTTTCAGGGCTGGTTTGGGGGCCCAAGCTCTTTCTGAACCTCGGTCTGGGTTAGGGAGCAGCAGAAGACTCTGCATCAAACGACAGGACGGCCTGGAGCTGCGAGAGCTGATACATTCATTTCCCAGCTCCTTCTCCAAATGAAACCTCGCTGTTTCCCCCAGCCCTCCTCCCCCTCCTCCCCACCACTCCTCATCCCCAGCCTCCAGGAGCCAGCCCCCGTGTTCAACTGCTTTCAGCTGTGTCCTTGAGCGCTCAGCAAGGAAAATGCTGCATGTCTCTGAAGTCCTGGATTCGAGGGCAGGTGCCTATGGCCCTAGCTGTCTCCCAGGCCCACAGCTAATCTCTCAGCCTTTGTTATCAAAAGGGGGACTGCGGTTCTGTCCATCTCGACAGGCTGCGGGCAGGGTACAGGAGGCCTGGGTGAAAGGGTCGCCCTCCAGCACTCAGCTCACGGTCCTGTCTACACTGGCAGTGTTTGAACAAATAGCCCAGTGACAGCAACAGCTACCCAAAACCTTGCAACCCTGCTGGCTCCCACTCTCCACACAGGAAAGGGACCTCTCCAATCAAAGCCACAAGTGGCAGCCTCTTTAAGCTCTTTTCTCGCTGGATCTAGACTTCTTTTCCTGTCGCCCTGAACCTGAACCTCCACGGTCTACCAAGTCCCTGCCAAAATGAGGGCGGAGATACAAGAGCCTTCAACAGATGGCAGAAAGCATCAGCCGGGCTTAGGATTCAAAGGGTGGCAGAGCAGGCTGAGTCTCCATGGTGATGGGCTTAATGGGAGAAAAACATTATTTGTTTTGCCACCCAGGGTGAAAATGGGAAAAAGGAAGAGATCAAACCCTCTTCAGTCGGTGGGAGCAACCAGGAGCACTTGAAATGAGGAGGAAGAGGCTAGAGAAAGCGTTGGCTGGTGAACTCCTGGAGCACTGGTGGGAATTTTTTAGGACAGAAAGAACAAGAAGTATAAGGCACAAAAAGAGACCCAGTGGCAGGGCTCAGGATCTGCTGAACCCCCACGGCCGGCAGGGCAGGGGGGTCGAGGGTGGTCACTGAGTTCCCAACCCCCCATTTCTAAGCACCCCTTGCCCTACTAAGTACCCACCAGGTTCCTCCTTGGAGAGCTCAGGCTGGGGCTCCGGCTCAGGGACAGCAGCGGGTGGTGCATCCTCCACAGCCTGTGTAGCCAGAGGGGCCTGAGCAGCTCGCCCCGCCCGGGGGGCCCGGGAGCCTCCACGGCTCCCTCTCCGTTTCTTCTCAGCTTTGCTGGACATGGTGCAGGCAAAACCTGCAGGCAACAAGAGTTGGGAGTCCACAGCCAGATCCCATCCCCAGTCAAGCCCTGTGATACCCATAGTCCCTTTTGAATTCTCAAATTGATCAAGACCCGCAACATGATCATCTTTCTCGGAGTACCCGCCCTGCTCCCTTCTCAAAGGGGAGAAGTAGTCGAGAAAAGTCTTCTCTCTTTTCCAGATACCCCACTTTCCTCAGAGCATTGAGCTAAAAATCAAAGCCCCTCAAAACATTAGGAACAAATAGAAATTAAAGATGATGTCCCGGCTGGCCAGCGCCGCGGTTCACTTGGCTAATCCTCCACCTGCAGCGCCGGCACCCCGGGTTCTAGTCCCCGTCAGGGCGCCAGATTCTGTCCCAGTTGCTCCTCTTCCAGTCCAGCTCTCTGCTGTGGCCCGGGAAGGCAGTGGAGGATGGCCCAAGTCCTTGGGCCCTGCACCAGCATAGGAGGCCAGGAGGAGGCACCTGGCTCCTGGCTTTGGATCAGCGTGACATGCCGGCAGCGCAATGGCCGTAGTGGCCATTTGGGGGGGTGAACCAATGGGACAGGAAGACCTTTCTCTCTGTCTCTCTCTCACTGTCTAACTCTGCTTGTCAAAAAAAAAAAAAAAAGATGATGGCCCGGGGCTGGTGTTGTAGCAGGTTAAGCCATAGCCTGTGACACCAGCATCCCATGTGGGCACCAGTTGGAGTCCTGTCTGCTCCACTTCTGATCAGCTCCCTGCAGGTGCACCTGGGAAAGCACCAGAGGATGACCCAAGTGCTTGGGCCCCTGCCACCCAAATGGGAGATGCAGATGAAGCTTCTGGCTCTTGGTTTCAGTCTGGCCCAGCCCTGGCCATTTTGGCCATTTGTGGAATGAACCAGCAATGGACAATCCCTCTCTCTCTGTAACACTGCTTTTCAAATAAATAAGCCTTTAAAAAAAATGGTGGCCTACCAGACACCCCACTAATAAGGGTTTAGGATCACCTATCTCTGCCAAGGGTATGGAAACGAGACAATCAGGAAAAGATCTCCTAAGCCTAGAGGTGGTTCCCCCAAACCCTCAACCATGGTACCCCCCAGACAAGGGTAGAGAGCAAAACTGTCCCCACGTTCCCCATCTCTGTCACTGCGGCAAAGCAAGGTGATTTTCCCCGGTAGCTCCTTTCCTCCCAAGTTAAATGGAAAAACGCTCCTTCTACTCACGCTGAAATCTGCAACGTCTTAAACAAAGAAAAACAGTATTTGCCACGTGTCTCTTTAGTGTTGCAATCCTGCCGGCGGGAACCCTGCTTTGTGTGGACTGTCTCCCAGTACAGCTGGCTGGGTAACTCCGTGCTGACAGGAAAGATGGGGCTCACTTGATCCCCAAACGCCCTGAGATCAGACGATCAGACTGGAAGCAGGGAGGACAACCGTCACCCAATAAACAATTGTGAATTGTGCAATGGGGGTGTCGGGAGGGGGAGGGAAATGGACGCAGGAGGAAGACCCCCACGCTGGCAGGTGTTCAGACTCCCCAGGGCCATGTGCCACTTCTGGGCAGCGCCTCTTCATCCAGCCTTAGCCTCGCGGCCACCTGTGGCTCTCCTCCCTCAGCCCCACAGGCTGCCATGGGCATTGATCACAGGTTATGAATTTCAAACTTGAAGGATTTGTACTTTGCTCCCAGGAAAAAACGTCCGGTTAGGCCAACAAATCGATAAAACCAACTACAGCATCGCAGCTTCCGCCGCCGGCCTCTAGGGAAGTGTCAGGCGGCTGCCCTGCCTCACGCCCCCGGGGCCCCTCACCGCGCACTTCACCTCGTGACCCCAGCCCGCGAGGAGGAACCGTCCTAGTCGCCTGGGACCCACTCTCTTACTTGGATACCACAGTCCCCACCCAACTGTCACTTCGTGGTCGCCACACCAAGTGCCCTTCCTCCTCGTCTTCCCTCACACACGTCCCATCTCTAACCGCCCACAGTCGCTCCTCCCTCTCCTCCAACTGCCCCTCTCTCTCCTCCCCAACTGCTCCTTGCCCTCCCCTCCCCCATAACTGCCCCTCTCCCCCCCCCGCCCCCGACTACCGCTTGCTCCCCCTCCCTGTACAACTGCCCCTTCTCCCCCTCAGTGCAGCTTCCTAGCCCCTCGCAGCTGCCCCTTTTCCTCAGCGTTCCTCCCCTCCTTTCCTCTCCCCGACACACACCTCGCCACGCCGACCCTCTCCTCCCTAGGCCGCCCGCTGGGCCACTCCAGCTAAGAAGTTGCCCCGCGTGGCCCTCTCGGGCCCGCGCCTGCACGCGTCGCCATGGCAACCCAGGGCCGAGCGGGGCGAGCGGCTGGTTCTCGAGTCCGCGGGACCGCCGCCTCTGCGCAGGCGCCGTGGGTCCCGGCTGCGCTGCCCCACCTCGCCCAGGTCTCCCCCGCAGGGACCGCAGAGAGCGGGCTGGGGGGACTAAGGGAAAGAACTAAACCTGGCGGGCTGTAGGGGAGGAGGGGCGGAGGCTGCCGGGAGTCTGGAGTGAGGCCCGAGTTGGAAGGGCTGGAGCTGCAAACTGGGAGCCGCTGTCCCGCAGACCTTGGAAGGGCAGGGGGAACCCAGGCGCCCGATCCCCGGTCCCAGGTGTGCGGGCTGCAGCCCGACGGGTCCAGCAGATGGCGCCGGGTGTCCCGCCGGCGAGGCCCGTCAGCGATGGCGAAGGCGCTCCAGGATTTCCAGGCAGCCGTGGCTGCAGCTGGGTCCGGGGGAAAAAACGGGGCTGGAGCACCCTTGCCCTCCTGCCCGGTCCCCCTTCGGAGTTTGGACCGGGGTCTCGGACTGCCAGGCGGCGGGGCGGAGGGAGGGAGGGAAGACTGGAACTGGAATTTTTGGAGTCTGTGGATTGGCTTTTAGAAAGCGTCGCTGCTGGGGGCGGTGGAGGGGTGGGGGGGACAGGAGGCGGGGACTACTCCCTGGGGAAGGTGACCGGGCCGGGGCGGGGCTTCGCTCTCCATGGGAACAAAGGCTGCGTCCCAGGGAAGCGCGAGGAGTGGGGTGCGAGAGGAGGGGCAGACCTCAAGGGGTGCTAGGGGGCGCTGCGGGCCAGGGCCCTAGGAGGCGCCCACGAGACTGAGCTGTACCTGGCGCCCGCGGGAGCAGCAGTTACAGGAGATACAGGGAGCCAGGGGGGGTGGGGAGGCGCCCTCCCCGCTTCCATCAATAGCGCCTAATTAAGACAAAGCCAGCAGCGAGCCCACTGATTGCATTTCCATGAGGAGCTAAATTGATGACATTTTCTTTGCCGGATGAAGAGAGAAGCTGGCACCTCAGTT
The DNA here is from genome assembly GCF_033115175.1 of Lepus europaeus. Classification (NCBI taxonomy): domain Eukaryota; kingdom Metazoa; phylum Chordata; class Mammalia; order Lagomorpha; family Leporidae; genus Lepus; species Lepus europaeus. The sequence goes on along the minus strand of NC_084844.1, from coordinate 51,744,874 downwards.
GCCCCTTCCTCTGGCGGGTGGTTGCACCTGACAAGTCTCGTTATGCCAGCCTGGCACAGCCAGGAGCTGCAGTCGCTGGCGCTCCTGAGGGGCAGGTGCATTGAATCCCCTCCCTGGCCCATCCCTGACCTCCCCAACCTGCTACCCTAGCTTTGTGGCCAGAACTGAGGGCCCCTGCTCTTGCTCCCCTTCCCGCTGTCCATAGGTGAGTTTCTGAACTCTGATTTGTGGCCTACTGCCCAGCCCAGACTTCTGTTGCTTCGAGCAGGGGTTGAAGGATAGAGGGCTCCCCAAACCAGTTACACAGCAAGCAGGGCTAAGATGGGACAGGCTGGCAATCCTCTACTAAGCTGGGCCCCAAGGGTGACAAGAGAGAGGTGATGGACGTGGTCAGAACCAGAACCCCCAGGGAAAGGTCCCAAAGGAGCAAAAATTTGAAGGAGGCATGGGGTGGGGCTCCTCCAAGTCAAGGACCCTGGCTCCCTTGGGGGAAAGGAACTTGAGGTAGACCCCATTCCATTTCCGACTGCCCCCACCCATGGCTGTGCCTAGGGATCCCAGCCCCCCACATTATGCTAAATAGGTAATCAAACATCTCGCTTTGCTAATTACTGCTCAATCCGATTAAACACTGCTGACGCTCATCAGCAGAGGTGGAGGTAGGGAGAAGGGATGGGGGAGCAACCCCAGCTGTGACAGGGGTCTTGTTCCCAGGGGCTCTAATGGACAGCTGAGAAATACCCAGGGTCGCAAGACTGGGTGCATCCAAGGGAAGGGGGCTGGAAGGGCTGTGTCCTCAGGCCCCGGCTCCTCTGCATCCCCCCAGCCACGGGCCTTTCCCTCCTCCCGGAACCTTCAGCACCCTCGGAACCCAGGCATCCGGCCATTCCCACAGCGCCCTACACACACCCCTGTCCCAGATTTAATAAGTTCTGCTCTCTCACTGTCAATATTTGATTTCTCAGAGCCATCTCCACGGAGAGGGGACTAGAAGGGGCTCTTCCCTTCCTTCCCCCCTACCTTGGTCCTCCTTGGCCCACCCCCAACCTCCTCTGAACTTGCTGACTTAATGAAATGATATTAAAGTCTTAGGCAAGTCTAAAAGAATGGTTGTTATGGTAAAGGGAGTGGGCAGGACGCCTGGGTCCCTGAGGGGAGCAAGGGCTGAGGAGGGGGAGAATGAACCACAAGCCAAGGTCTGGGGGCCCCAGTCCCTAGAGGGAAGCAGATTTGGGGTGCTCTTGAGGGCCCAGACCTCTACACATTCGCAGAGAGCAGGGCATGAGGGCTGGGGGCCGGCAGGAGAAGGTGGGAAGGACAAGGGCACTCCGGGGTCAGTGTCTCAGTCTGCTGTCCAGCTCGTCCATCAGGGACGAAGAGGCCAGCCCCGGGGGACAAGGCTTCTGTGCCAGTAGCTTCCCTGCTGACAGTGGCCCAGGCCAGTCCCGTGAGAACCAGAGAGAGCCCTCTGCAGCCTGGCTCATCCCTCTGCCCCCCTCCTCCCCCAGCAGCCCCCCACAGGTGATTTGTAGCTGATACCCCCGCGATGGTAGGGGCCAGGACAGACTCAGTCCAGGACACCGAGAGCTTCCAGGAGAGAAGACAACCGAGGCCAAGGGCTGGGAACCGCCCCCACCTCCCCCCACCCATCCCCATCGCACTCCCCTGGGGACCCTGGCCCAGCCCCAGTCCCCTTGGGGTGGTGGGAATGCAAGGACATTTGGCCAGAGCTGATTGATGAGGGAGGAGGCAGCCCCTGGGCGCTGAGGCTGCTGTTTGCTGAACACACAGATTCCTCCCCACTCACCAGCTGCCGCCCCCTGAGGCTGCTCGATCCCCCCCCCCATCCCACTGGCCATTGGCTCTGGAGGGAGCTGATGCCTGGGTCTCTGATGGCAACTGGGGGGAAAGAGAGCACCAGGAGACCAAATACTTTCACTCCCTGTGGGAATCGGGGGTCCCTAGGGTCTGCTCCCTGCAGAACTCCCTTCAGGATGCCACCTTTCCTAAGCCCTTTCCACCCTCTCTTTCACTGCCGCTCGTCATGCCCGTTCACTCTGCGTCCTCCTCCCTACCCCTGCCCAATTCTCTGAGCCCTTGCCAGCCGACCTCCCGCCTCCAAGCCACCCTGCAACATTTCTCCCAGTCTGCCAGGGGAAGAGGGAGCCCTGTGTCCGTGAATGCCCGTGGAACCCCTGAGGAAGCTCCATTTTTCTTTCTAACTGAAATTCCAGATGTGATGTCAGCCATTCTTCATCAGATTTCCACTGCATGGCTCCATCCTCCTCCCCTAACACCCCCTACACAAACCACATACACACACCCCCTCGGGCTGAATTTGTGTCCCTCCGCTGTGCTTTCTGGAAGGACAGGGCTAAGCCCCAGGACAGCCTCCATCCTATGCGGTGGGCAGGATGGGGGCACCTGCGGCGTCTCTGGTCCCCAACCCCCTTGGTTCTTTTATTTCTGCTCTGGACTCTGCCCAAAGCTGTCACATCCTCCAAGAGCTCAGCACATCATCCCTGCTCTCCTAGAGATCAAAACTTTGTTGAGGAAAACACAGCTCCCAGACACATAAACAAGGGAGACGGGCACTCATTCAGCACAGCGGTTAAGACGCCACTAGGGAAACCCACCACCCACATCAGAGTATCTGGGTTCAAGTCCCGGCTCTGCTTCCTGTTCCAGCTTCCTGCTAACGTGCACCCTAGGAGGCAGCAGTGACAGCATACGTTGGGTCCCTCCCACCCACACGGGAGACCCAGAGTGAGACCGGGGCTTCTGGCTTCAGTCTAGCTCAGCCCCAGCTTCTGCAGGTACTTGGGGTAGGAACCAGTAGATGGTTCCCTCTCTTCCCCTGATTTCAAATAATATGAAAATAAGTAAAAAGAAAATTTAAAAGAGGGAATGGAAGACCCCATTACAACAACTCCCTAAATGTGGGTTCTAGACCCTAAGTGACTCAGTCCCCTGCAAGGCTGAATCGAGGAAAGAACAGAACACATCTGGAATGAATGAGCTATTTTGAAACACTCCGAGATTTCACCTCTGCCTTCTTACCTGCTGCTCCTCCTGTATGGGGTGCCGTCCCCCACCATGCACCACTTATTCTTGTTATCCGGGTCCTGATTATTTCAGAGGCACCTTCCTGGCCTCCTCACTTCCCATCCTGCCCCTGTATGCTTTACCTAACCACCTGAACTTGTATTGTGATTTTCCCCACCAAAATGTAGACTTGACGAAAGCGGCGACTTTGCCTTGTGCACCACAAACTCCCAGGGTCTTGAAACTGACATTCAACAGGATCTTGACAATGTATGAATGATGAACAAATGGGGGTCCTCTGCCCCTCTGTTTCTGTTGTAGTTGTTACCCTCCGAGTGTGTATTTTTTACACAGAAAGCAAACAGGACGGCGAGGTTCTGCCTGACAGTCACCTAGCTCAGAACACACACAAGCGTCCTTGGACATGTGGAAAGCTGCAGATCTCAGGTTGCTCTGGTCAGGGTTGGTAGGGAGCCCGTGGAGCCTGGTACTCCGAAGGGGCGTGTCCCAGGGCACCGAGCAGTGTGTGCTGCTGCTCTCCCCAGCTGTGCATCCATCCCCAGGTGTCCTGTCTCTCGGCTTGTTCTGATGTCTTGGCTGCTGTGGCGAAGAGCTGTCAGAGTATTTATCTCCACTTCTTTTCCCTCCTGTCTCTCCACCTGTGCCTCTGCATGTGCAGGGGGAGTCGTCTCCCTCCACTCCCTTGCCCCCTCACACACACAGCCCTGCCCCAGTCTTGGACCCCTCCCTTTCTCAGTGGGCCCTGTTGCTGGGCTCTGGTTGCCATAGTGACGGTTGCCAAGTCCCTGAGGCTGATAGCCAGCGATGGGGCTGTCGGCTCCATCCACGCGGGAAGCTGAGGGGGGCTTCCCATTGTGTGGAGAAGGGGATGTTGCCAAGACAACCAACCCCCACTAAGGGGCAGGGACCAGCCCTCCCACCCCCCTCGGGCAGCTCCAGTGTGGGCTCAGAGGCAGCAGTGAATTCCAGGCAGCCCAGCACCTGGCCTGCCTGCTTTCAACTCCCCTCCAGCAGTGCCTACACCTCTCAGGACCCAGGCATCCTGCTCAGACGGGAAGAGGAGCAGGGGGTGCCCCTGGACAGAGGAGGGGAAGGGGGACCCCTTGACCTCCAGGCAGATGGGAGACAGCAGGAGGGGACCTAAAGTCAGGGGAGGGACAGGGAGGGCAGAGGTTGTGACCCCTGCTGACTCGCTCCAGTGATGCTCCTGACGGCTGCTTTTGTGGCCGGAGAATGGGGCTGAGCCTAGGGGGCTGGGCACCTGGGTGTTTTAGGGCAGAAGAGCCTGAGTTCTGGGTAGACAGGGAGCCCAGACACAGGCCCCACCCCTTCTGCCCATATCAGTCTCCCAATGCAAAACTCCCCAAGTCAGAAGCACCCTAGTTAGGCATGGCGGGGAGAGGATGCTAGGATGTGACCATGCATGTCTGGCCACTGTGTTCCCTGCGGTGACTTGCCTGTCTTAGCAACAGCAACATACTCCCCAGTGTGCGTGGATACCCTCGGACCTCCCTCTCTGAGTGAGTGGCAGCCCCCCACCCCGCCTGGCTGCCTCGTGCTCCCCTGCAGGGAGCTGCTTTCCCAGCCTTCTTCCCCAGCCCATGACTCCCTCCCCACGTACCTATGACCCACCTCTCCTCTCCAAGCCAACCCTCTCTCTACCCATTCCCCTCAGCAGCGCCGTGTGAGATCCAGCCCTCGGCTTGGGAGTCACTCGAACCCGCGGCTTCACATCCAGTCACTTTCCAGCCTTCTTATCAACTTTTGAAGTTTTTTATTCTTTTTTTTTTATTTTGGTTTTTGTTGTTCAAATTTCCCTTTTACAATAAAACTATCGAGGCGACGGCCATACCCCGCCACCTCCCCCATGGCAGTATCAACTTCCTGTTCCCTGGAAGGAGCGATCAGAAAAATCAGGAAGGAGCTGGTACTACGGCACCAGAGAGATGACGTGGCCACTGGTGGACAAAGCAACCATCTTGGCTGGTGATTGAGGTGGCCAACTTGGTGCCCACGGGCAGTTTTGTTCTAACAAAACCAAGCTGGGAAGAAACTGAGGCAACACACCCAGTGGTGCACTAGAGGGCAGGAAGAGGTATCCGCTGGTCACTATGGAAACAGCGGCTGTTGCTAAGAACCACTGTCAGCCGGACCAGTCAGAAGGCCACCATTCCGGTCACTAACAAGGAAGCTGTGTTGAATTCGGAGGGAGTAGAAATGGAGAACGGGATGAACAAGACGGCCATCTGGGTCACTGGGGAGAACACACAGGTTCTTGGGGTAGTCCTGTTGATTAACACAGATTATACTGGGATACGGAAAGGGAGGAACAAGACACATCGGGCCTGCCACTGCGGGTGGCAGTCATCTCAGCTGTCCCAGAATCTAGAGTCCAGGGAAAGGAGGTCCTGGGAAGAACCACTGAACACCAGGAGAGTCCTCCTCAGTCCACCCCCTTCCTCAGACAGCAAGCTCCAGCTTCCTCCTGAGACAGGAAGTTCTCCTGCCCTCTTCCCCACAGGGTAAGAACCATCCACCTCCCACCCACCCCCAACCCCACACTAAGCCACTTGGAGTTCCAGCCAGACCACTTCCTATTTCAGAAGTGCTACTTCCTGTCCTGGATGAAGGCACTTCCAGTTCCTGCTGCACTGCTTCCGCCACTTCCCAGGCCATTTCTGTGCAGGCCTGGCCACTTCTTGTCTGGAGCAGGTCACTTCCTGTCCCAAGTAGCCCATTCAGCATCAGACCGAGTCCACACGTGTCCCAAACAGCTCTTATCTCGCCATTGGCCACTGGACAAAACAGGACACTTCTTCTCATAGTAGTTGTCACGACCCAACCACCCCAAATGGCTGGAGAAAGTACGTAGAGGCCTGGGGCGGGGCAGAGAAGGAGGCCCTGCTGCCCGTGCCCTGAGCTGGGGTGGAGTGCCAGAGCCTTCCCCGGAAGCCCCCAGGCTGAGGAGTGGTTGGTATGCGAGGTCAGAGGAGGGCTGAGAGCTAAGGGGAGAGATGTTGTGATGCCCCCACCCAGGAGACGGGAGAGGATAAGAAGCCAAGAGGGCAAGAGGAGGTGTAGGGAGGAGATGCTAGGGAGAGGAACAGACCTAAAGACAGAAGAGAGAGAAAGAATAAGACACAGAGAGAAGAGAAACAACAGTGAGAGGCAGAAGGAGAGAGGTGCCAACCAAAAGACAGACTGTTCCCCCACTTCAGCTCGGGGCGGGGGGCAAGGACACCGGGGTCACAGTCACAGAGGAGGCTGAGCCTGTGCCTCCTCCCAGGGGACATGGAGACAGAGGGGGCGCCCATGGCTAATCGGGAGGGCAGGAGGGGCGCCGTGGAAATCTCAGGAATCCTACACGTGGAGAAAAGGGCAACAGCCAGAAAAAGGAGAGGAGCCGGCGGGGCAGAGGGGCCAAGGGGATGCTGGCAGTGTCCCTGAAACCTTTAAGTCAACTCAGGAGCACTCGACAAGGGGCCAGATTCAGGAGAGCCAGGCGGGAGGCGCCCTCATACCTTGTAGTAGATGTTCGGGGGGCTCTGCGGGGGCCCATCCTGCACGATATACACAGGATGCCCATAGTCGCCACTCACCTTCTCATAGTGGGGACAGAAGGGGGGATCTGCAGCCCCACCGCCCCGCAGAGCTATCCCTAGCTCCCCAGGCTCAGCCTCCCGGGCTCCCAGCCCGCCTCCGCCCCCCAAGCCCAGAGACCCTCCCCTCCCGAAGGAGCCGGGCCCAGGGTGGCGACTCTCCGAAGGCTTGGCCCGCCGTCTCCGCCAGCACATGGCACCCCCAGCCCCTGCCACGCCCAGCAAGAGCAGCGCCAGCCCCCCTGCTGCCCCGGCCACAGCGGGCATGCTGGGAGGGGGCAGGGGGCCTTCAGCACCCCGGGAGGTTGCATTGCTGGTGGGGTCACCTGGCAGGGAAGGGGTGAAGGAGGAAAGAGGGGGAGGGGCTGAAGGAGCCACCTGGGCATCTGGACACCCAGCCCTGGGGGGTCCCCGCGGGCTTCCCCAGCAATGCCCTGGCCCTGAGGGAGACCCCCGCCTCCCCTCCCCGAGAAGCCAGCTCAGAATCCAGGTGTCCAGCCCTTCAGCTCCCTGCCACGCCGTCCTCCCCACTTCTCTGACAGCACTGATTGAAGCACTGACTTGGCTAATTAGTTCTAATTGAGTCTTTTCCTCATTTGGCTTCCATTCCCTTCCCACCCTCCCATCCTCTCTTCTCCTCTTTCCTGTATCACCGCCCCCAAAACTGAAGAGGGAGGGAGAGGTTGAAGGCCAGGCAGCTGGGGTCTGAGCGCAGAGGAGGGTGGGGAAGGCAGAGAGCTGCTGACCCCCAGGGCTCCTACCTGGCACTGCGTTCTCCTTCCCGGGCTCCGGGCTGTGGGCTGCCCCTCGGTCTCTTTCCATGGGCATTTCAGACACGGGTTTTCGGGGGGCGGCTCCTCCTCGGGGACCTGGAGACAAGAAAGATCAGAGAGAGAGAGACAGGGGCTGAGACAACTGAGCCCTGACCATGATGGCACTGCCCAAGCTTCCTCCACTCCCAGAGGTGCCCCCGCCCCACTCACTTTGTCCCACTCGGAGAAGCACCTTCATGCCTCTGGTTAGGCACACGCCCCCCTGCAAGCTCTCCAGGCCTTCTCGGGTCCCATCCGACGTGGCTGGGAGAGAACACGGAGGGTGGGGTTGGCACGCAGGGTCTGGCCCCAGTTCTGCCCCTGGTCTCCCCCTACCCTGACCCACCCTAGATCTGGGGAACAGCTCCCCACTCGCCCCTGCCCCCTGCCCAGCGGTACCAATTATGTAGTAATCGTGGTGGGAGCGGAACTCGTGGCCCCAGAGGTTAGGGCTGTACTCCTGGAACTTGATGGTGAAACGGAGATCCAGGTCAGGTCGATCACAAGTGAGAAGGAGGTTTGGGGCAGGGGGTGCCTCGCAGCGCCGGCCCTGGGCACCCCCGACCAGGTACAGCTTGTAGAACTCATAATTAGGAGAAGAGTGAGGGCCAGGAGGCCGGGCCCGGGGGCAGAGCAGGTCTAGTCGGTCCCCGATCTGGGGGTAGAGCACGTAGCCACCCTCCGCCTGGAACCTACGGAGAAGAGGGCGAGGTGGGCAAGGAGGAGGAGACGGCAGGGGTCTGGCCCCCAGGACAGCAGTTCTCTGCCCCTGCCCGCCTTTGTCTGGGTGGAAAAGTGTGTTCTTACAGAGCAGGCACCAAAGACTCTTCGAGCTCACATTAGAAACAGCAGGAAGCCAGGCTCAGAGGTCTCCTGCCCCTTGGTGTGCCCAAATGCACTCTTCAGCCCGCCCTCACCACATGCACACTGCCATCTCCCGCTCCATCACCAGCGCCGTTGCCATGGCAACAGGATGCCAGTTACCAAGGAGCTGGCCTCTCTGGAACCACACAGCCCACCCCTCCCAGGTGATTTCACTATTCCATGGCAGTCGACCATGGGGCAGAGCCTCCCCTCATCCAGGCCACCAGCGAAATTTTAGGGATTTCAGGGCAAAAGGGGCGGGGCAGGGAAAGGGGCGTGGAGGGTGATGTACACATGTGTCCCAAGTTCGCCAAGGAGTGGGACAGGCAGCAAATGCCTGGTTTAGCAATGGCCCTAAGTAGGACTAATGAAAATCAGGGTGGGGGGCCAGCTGCCTGGGTCATTGCCCCCTCCTTCCCCAACCCTAGACATCCTGGGGGAAGGGCTCCATTGCTTTGGAATTGAAGAAACTGGCTTTTCCAACCATAACTGACAAAGCCCCACACCTCCTGGGTCACCACGCCAGGCACCCACTGGCCCAGCAGGGTCACAAGTTGCCAACCACTGCAGCCTCTCCTTATGCATTCCCAGCTGAGACAGGTGCCAGCATGGCTCCCCATGAGTCTGTGTTTGGCATCTCTCCAGACTGCCAAATGACCCACTCCCTCCCACCCAGGACACCCTAAACTCCCTTTTATCCAACCTGTCAGAATAAGCCTAATTTATGTCCTCAAGCCACACCTGAGACTCAACCTGTGGCTGGGAGTTGGTGGGTGGGAGATCGAGCATAGAAAAGGCAGTGAGATTATATCCAAAGAGATAGGGGAGGATGGAGGAATGCAGGATGGGGCAGAATGAGAGAGGCTGGAAAGTAAGAGGAAGAGCAGTAATCCTAACTCTCTAATGAGTGTATACTCTGGCCTACGCCTTACCTTGAATCCTCCCAACAGCTGCAGGGACTAAGGGTGCAAACTCAGAAAGGTTAAGTGACATGCTCAAGGCCACACAGCTGAGAGCAGCAGAAGCAAGGTTGAGACCACGCAGCTGAAGCGCTCCCAAGCCCATCTCCTTCCCCTGGCCATCTCCTTCCCCTGCTCCCCAGGGAAATAGGAAGTTTTTTTTCCAGACACAGAACTCTTTTGCTAAGGGGAATAGGAACCGCACAGAGGCAAGGGACCCAGATGACCTCCCAAAGGTCCTGTTCGCCCCGCCCTGTGTGGCTTGAAGTTTCATCTGACCCTTGGCCTCTTTTCAGAGCAAAGCAAGCATGCCACGGAACAGAGGGTCTGATGGAAGAGTTTGTAGCAGAGCTGGGGGAGGGGGCGGTGGAGTGCTCAGAACTCCAGATGCAGAGGGAAAAGGAGGAGGCTCCAGGGGTCTCCCAGCTCCTGCCAGAAAGCAGTCCCCAAGCCAGGAAGGCAAAAACTATGCAGCCAAGGGTTCATGGCCCCCCTGGCTGTGGGCAAGAGTTGGGAGACAGGCTGTGACGAACTTCAGGAGCCTTGGGGAAGCGGTCCCCAGAGTCCCCAGGCTGAGCCCCCTTCCCTCCCGCCTGCAACACCCAGTCCCTGCTGGGGAGGGAGCAGCCTTGCCCTTCCCCTCAGCAGCACCTACTCAGCGGCTCTCTCCTGAGAGCTGACATTAACCAGGCTCCCTCCAAGCCCAGCCCCCCGCCTGACACAGGTCTCCCACAGATCCAAATAACCACGCCACTGCCTCCCGCTACCCATAAACTTTCCCATCCTTGCCCCCTTGGGGTGTCCAAACTCCTAGCACATGGGTATCACCACCCACCTCCAGCTCTGTATGGGACCCAGGAGTCTGGCCACAAAGATCACCTCTCTCCAGCCACCCATCACCTCCCATCAAGCCCCCAGCTCCTTCCCTCCAGCCTCCTCTCGGCTCAGAGAACCCCGCCCCCAAGCCCCCCAAGCCTCCATACCCCCTGGCCCATCACAGAGCCTGGGGTCTCCCCAGCCCCAGACCACTCACCTCTTATTCGCCGAGTTCCAGTAGACAGGCTCCAGGCTGAGCCCAGACACCAGCCCCAAACACCCCAGCAGCAGCAGGGCCCCGACTCTCACGCCCCCCGGCCCAGAATGGGGGGCCCCCATGACCCCGCCAAGGCCTGGGGGGCGGGGCACCAACTCCCCTAAAGTCGCTCACCCCGGGGGTGACTGCCTGGGCTGCCCGGCTATTCAGCCCCGGCCACCCTGGTGGCCGATGCCCCCCCACCGCTCCCACGCGGACCCGCTTTCTGCTCTGCCCGCACCCCCTCTGCGGAGCGCTCAGCCCTACAGGAGCCCTTCCAGGGGCGTCTGCAGGCGCCCGACGCGCCCCCGGCCCACGCGCCAGCACCCCGGGATCTGTGCGCCGGCCTAAGTGGGGGACTGGGGCAGCCGGGGGCCGGGAGGGGGCGGCATGGGGTGCGGGAAGACGGAGCGAGGAAGGGGGCGCCGCGCCGGAGCCCCAGCCTCGCCGGGATTGAGGGCAGCGGGCTAAGGGAGGAAACCAGTCCCGAGCCCAGGAGGGGGGAGTTAAAGGAGAGGCGGAGAGGGGGAGAGGATGGTGGAGGGAAAAACTGGAGCTGGAGCTCCAGCCGGAGCGGGCGGCTGCATCCCGGGCCCACGCCCCCCACACCTCCCTCACCTCGCGCACCTCCCGCCCGCCGCGGCCGCCGCCCCGCCTCACGCCCTGGCGCGGTCTCTCACGCCCCCTTTGTCTCTGCGAGGCTGCGCTGCGTCTCTGGCCCAGCGTCTGCCCGTCTCCCCGCTGCCCTCGGATCGCCCGGGGGTTGGAATCTTCCTCTCTCGAATCCGGAAAGGCTCTCGCCCTCTCCACCCCTGCGGAACCCACCCCCTTCTCTCCCGCGAGCCTCCTCCTCCTCGTCCACCCCAAAACAACACTGCTGCTCCCGGGAGGTCTTTGGAGAATAATAATAACCTTGAAGGCCTGGCACTTGACAAAGTGCGGCTGAGTTGGTCTGTCCATGGATCACCTGTGTGAGGCGGGAGGGGCAGCGCCAGGGATCCCATGCCGAGGATGGAGAAACCGAGGCTCACGGGAGCCCCCTTGACTTGCCCAAGGTCACACGGGGAGAGTGGGATGCGGGCGCCAGAAACCCACGCCGGCCTCCCGGGCTCTTTACTGTTCTCTGAGGGCTGGGTGAAAGGCACGCGATGTAGGGGTGAACTTGGGCCCTTCTCAGGCGGTAGTGGGGAGAAGTGAGGCTGGGGGAGGGAAGGCAGTACCTACAGCCTGGCGGCAGGGCTGTTTCCAATTATCCTGGGGGAAGGGAGGCGTTGCCTTTGTGGGTGTAAGAACCCTGGCTTTCAGCACCTCTGGCCATGGCGACATTCCTCTCAAGCCCCCACAGGTCCCAAATCACCTCTCGGCCGCCAGTCTCTTCGAAGCACCCCTTCTCTGTGTGGCAAGGTGTGCGGGGGGGGGGGGGGGGGGAGGAGTCACTGCTTCCAACAACACCCCCCACTCCCAAAGACAGAGCCCAGGGAGAAACCAGGAGACCGGCGCCGGCAGCCCATGACTAAGCCCCTCTGCCCTTGTCTTGCATCTAACCGAACACTGAACATGACATCTGTATTTTTCAGCACCTTTACTTTCATGTGTGTCCTTGACTCTGGCTACTGGGTTGCCTGTCTCCTGGGGGAGTCCAAGGAGGGGAGGCGAATGCTCCAGCTCCCCTTCCCCCAGAGCTGAGTAATGGTCCCTCTGCTGCTGGGTGCTGGTAAATAGTGTGAGTGCGAGCCGTGCGAGCAAGCCGGCATCACCGCCGGCGTCTGGTCTGTCACCCGCCTGCAGTCTCACACAGTCACACCCAACAGTCTGACACAGAGCTCCTGCCACTCCTGCTCAGCCCAGCTCACCCTGACCCCTGCAGCCCCCACCTTGGGAGTGAAATTTCAAACAGGTTTCCCCCTTCAGTTTACCAAGTTGCCTAGCAACCAACCAGTCAATGGCATGAAGTCCCACCCCCACCCACTTGACTTCACACCAAGCTCAGCCACCCCATTGGCTCCTGCCTAGTCCCACCTCTCAACCCTTTTCGTGAACAATATGCCAGTCCCATCGCTGCAGGACTAGGCAGCCCACCAGTCCCCAACCTGGACCCCACTGCTGTCACCTGCCTCCCCAGACAGACACAGACTCTAGAATCATGTAAAACCTTTTATATAGGCTCATCCCCCCCTCCCTCTGTCCCTTCTTGTCCCTTCTCGCCCTGATCCTCAGGGCTACTGGGCTCGGGGGTGCCCCCACACCACCAGAGCTGAAGCTGACATTCAAGGTGGACGTTGCGCAGGGACAGCAAAGGAAGCTCCAGCTCCAGCTCCCCTTCATCCTCACTCTCTGTGGGCTCCGGGAACACACGCTGACCTGATGCAGTGGCCAGGAGAGGCAGGCTAGGGTGCAGGCTGGAGGGAGCGACAGGCAGGATCTGTCAGTACCTGGGTGACGCTTGCTCCCGCAGGGCTCTGCCCCCCCCAACCCCCACCCCAGGCCCATGTCCCAAGATCTGTGCCATTGAACTGAGGACCTCACGCCGTTGGTGCAGTCTTTCTGGGGCAGAAAGCTCAGCAGTGGCTCCGGTTTTCCAGCATCCTCGGCCCCGCTGGTGTCCCACACGGAGACAGCCCCGCTGGTGCTGCCACTCACCAGGAACTGTCCAGTCCTGGGAGAGAGGTGACTTGCTAGTATAGCGAGTCACCTCTCTCCCCTGCATCACCCCCACAGCAAGAACCTCTCACTCCTGGAACCCTCCAGCTGGCTCTGGCATCCCTGGAGGGGATCAGGGCCCCCGGCAGGAAGGAAACTCCTCCACTCACGGGTCCAAATCGAAGTAGATGCGCTGATTGGTGGTCACTTCACGACGTAGAGACCACAGTGGCTGACCGGGCTGCCGGAGATCCCAGCACAGAAGCTCAGCATCCTGAAGACACAGCACAGGGCCCTGCTGACCTGGCCGCCCCAAACTCCCAGACATCTCTGCCGCCCTCCAGGTTGACAGGCACTCCGCTATCCCACTCCTGCCCTGCTGCCCACGGGTCCTCAGGGCTGACCCCTACCTTGCGGGCCCCTGAGAAGAAGCGGTTGCCATCAGGGTGAAAGCAGACGTGGGTGACGCCCCCTTGGTGGCCACCCAGCAAGGCGAGAGGGGAGCCATCTTCCCAGGCATACAGACCCAGGGAGCGGCTGTAGGAGCCGCAGGCGTAGAGGGGCTGGGTTGGGCTGAAGGCGATGCAGGAGATGATGCCGCTCTGGCCCTGCTTTTTTGCTGGGAAGGGAAGACAAGAATGAAGCCGGGGAAAGGCAGTGGTACCCGGCATTCACCAGGCTCAGCAGAGGCACACTTGCCCCCGCTGCAGCACCAGTGTGGGGATGCCCCTAGTCCTCCTTGTCAAAGGCTGCCAATGCTCCCCACATCCCTCCATCCCCCCAAAAGACCTTAATTCCCATGAGCCCCTCTTCCCGCTCCAATCCTAGTTTTTCCAGGAAAGGACAGAAGGTTCAAGGAAAATGGACTCAGCTTCATCTCAAATTTTCGAGACAAAGATTTTAGAAAGCAAAGGGTACACAGCCGATGAGGCCCAGGTTGAGGAGTAAGCCAGTTCTCTGACCAGCTGGGTGACCCTGGGCAACGTTCCCTGGGCCTGAGTGTTTTCTCCTCTGCCAGCTGTGCACAACCTGTTGCTGAGGACCCAAAGAAGGCCCTCAGGTGGGCCTGGACTCACACGGCGCCCCTCTGCAGGCACCCTCTCCTTTCCTCCTCCCTTGCAGGCACAAATGCTTACCAAACGTGGCTCGGACCTCGCAGTCCCGGCCAGGCCGGGCCGTGGAGAAGACACGCACGGTCCGGTTGAAGCCGCAGAAGAGCTGGGCACCATCCGGGGAGAAGCAGAGTGAATGGGCAGCAGTCAGCTCATCCTGAGGACAGGGAAGGGCTGAAAACAGACCTCGCCAAGGCTCAGCTCTCCCCAAGGAAGAAGAGCTGGGCCAGGAAGAGCGCTGGGGCTGGGCGGGGAGGTCCCTACCAGGTGGTTGTAGGCCCGAAAGGAAGCCCGGAGCTCGCCAGTGAACGCGTCCCAGATGTGAATCGGGTTCTCCCGGCTGCTGCTGGCCACGCTGAGAGAGACATGGACACTGAGGTCCCAGTGCTGTCAAAGGAAGCGGAGGAAGCCAGCTGACCAGCTCTCCCAGCTCCCATCTGCAGGGCACACGGAACCCTCCTCCCACCAGGCCCCTGGCGGCCCTTGACCTGCTTACACAGGGCCCCACTGGAACTGAGTGTGGGGCGAGCAGGAGGGCAAAGGGCATCACTTACTAGGAGGTGTCTGGCTGGGATGAAGACATCAGAGAATACCAGCAGTAATCGTAGATGGTGTCACCTTCCACCATTCGAAGGACAGGGGTCTAGACAGAGGAGGGAACACCTGGGTCACTGGGGGGGCCGGGGGAGCATGGGACTCAGAGTCAGACTTGTGCCCCTGGCAGAGAGGAAGACCATCTGCGGCCTGAGCTGTAGTGTAGTGGGTAAAGCCCCAGCCTGCAATGCCAGCATCCCATATGGGCTCCAGTTCGAGTCCCAGCTGTTTCACTTCTGATCCAGCTCTCTGCTATGGCCTGGGAAAGCAGTGGAGGATGGCCCAAGTGCTTGGGTCCCTGCACCCATGTGAGAGATCCAGAAGCTCCTGGCTCCTGGCTTCAGACTGGCCCAGCTCCAGCTTTTGCTGCCATTTAGGGAGCAAACCAGTGGATGAAAGACCTCTCTCTCTACCTTTCAAATAAATCAATAAATCTTAAAAAAGAAAAAGAAAAGGCCATATGTGCCCCTAACCAGGCAGAAGGCGATGGGGTACAGAGGGTGACAGCATTGTGGTGCAGTGGGTTAAGGCACTGCTAGCAACACCTGCATCACCTAGGAGCACAGTTCAAGTTCTGGCCACTCTGCTTATGATCGAGTTCCCCTGCAAGAGTGGGAAATGACCCAAGTACTTGGATCCCTGCCACCCATGTGGGAGACCTGGATGGTGTTTCAGGCTCCTGGCTTTGGCCTGGCCCAGCCCTGAGTGTTATGAGCATCTGGGGAGTTAACCAGAAGGTGGAAGATCTCTTTGTCTCCCTCAATCTCTCCCTGTCACTCTGCCTTCAAAAGAAAAAAAATTGGGCTGGTTCTGTGGGATAGAGGTTAAGGCTGCAGCCTGCAGTGCGGCATCCCATATGGGCACTGGTTTGAGTCCCGACTGCTCCACTTCCATCCAGCTTTCTGCTATGACCCAAGTCCTTGGACCTCTGCACCTGCGTGGGAGACTTGGAAGAAGCTCCAGGTTCCTGGCTTTGGATTGGCTCAGCTCCACCCATTGCGGCCATCTGGGGAGTGAACCAGGGAATGGAAGACCTCTCTCTTCCTGCCTCTGCCTCTCTGTAACTTTGCCTTTCAAATAAATAAATCTTTAAATAAATAAATCTGGGACCTGCAAGGTGACATAGTAGGCTAAGTCTCCACCTGTGGTACCAGCATCCCATATGGGCACCGGTTCATGTCCCGGCTGCTCCACTTCCGATTCAGTTCCCTGCTATGGCCTAGGATAGCAGTAGAAGGCGGGCCCAAGTCCTTGGGCCCCTTCACCCATGTGGGAGACCCAGAAGAAGCTCCTAGCTCCTGGCATTGGATCAGCCCAGCTCTGGCCATTGTGGCCATTTGGGGAGTGAACCAGCGGATGGAAGACTTCTCTAACTCTTTCAAATAAATAAATCTTTAAAACACACACACACACACAAATTCTTAATTTAAAAACAAACATCAGAAAACTAGCATAGATTTCAGAAATTTTTACACCAAAATAAACTTATCTTTTCATTAAATTTGTCCATGAACTTTCTAAAGTACCCTCATATGTAAAGAATAAAATCTTGAGCTGGACATTGTGACGTAGTGAGTTAAGCCTCCACTACACATCCCATAGCAGAGTGCCTGTGTTGAGTCCTGGCTATTGGCACTTCCACTCCAACTCCCTCTAATGCAGCCTGGGAGGCAGCAGTGATGGCCCAAGAACTTGAGCTCCTGCCACCCATGTGGGAGGCCTGGATGGAGCTCCTGGCTCCTGGCTTTGACTTGGCTCAGCTCCGGCTTACCGCAGATAGACCTTCTCTCTATCTCTTTCTCTCTTTCCCTCTCTAGTACTCTTTCAGATAAATACATCTTTTAAAAATATAATTTTTATCACAATATTCAAGGGCTAACTCAGAATCCAGTGTCAATCAGATTTAGGCCACCAGAAACTGTAGATTCAGACCTTTTTTTTTTTAAAGATTTATTAATTTATTTGAGTCAGAGTTACAAAGAGAGAGAGAGAGAGACAGTGATTTTCCATCTACTGTTTCAGTCCTCAGGTAGCTGAAATGGCTGGGGCTGGGCCAGGCTGAAGCCAGGATTCAGGAGCTTCTTCCAGGTCTCCCACATGAATGGCGGAACCCCAACACTAGGGCCATCTTCTGCTGTTTTCTCCAGTCCATTAGCAGGAAGCTGGATTGGAAAAAAAAATTTTTTTGACAGGCAGAGTGGATAGTGAGAGAGAGAGAGAGACAGAAAGGTCTTCCTTTTTGCTGTTGGTTCACCCTCCAATGGCCGCCGTGGCCGGCGCATCTCGCTGATCCGAAGCCAGGAGCCAGGTGCTTCTCCTGGTCTCCCATGGGGTGCAGGGCCCAAGCACTTGGGCCATCCTCCACTGCCTTCCTGGGCCACAGCAGAGAGCTGGCCTGGAAGAGGGGCAACCGGGACAGAATCTGGCGCCCCGACTGGGACTAGAACCCGGTGTGCCGGTGCCGCAAGGTGGAGGATTAGCCTGTTAAGCCATGGCACCGGCTAGCCACGGCGCCGGCTTGGATTGGAAATTGAGCCCAAAGTGGTACCCATATGGGCAGTGGCTTTGCCTGCTACATCACAATGCTGGCCCCACATTTTTTCTTTCTAAACAGAGAAGAAGAAAATAACACTCCAACTCAGACACAAAGAACTACCCAATAATATGAATATTTACTGAGCATCAATGAAGAGCCATTTCATCATTAACAAATTAAGACAAGTCCATCTGAATTTATAATTGTGGTTTCTATAGGCTGGGGAGGTGGTGGGGAGGGCAGAAGGAAGGTGGAGAAGAGGTCACAAAACAGGAGAAATAGGCCTGGTGTTCCAGAGCACAGTGGCATGACTGTGGGTCCCAACAATGTATTATACACTACTGTGCCAAAAACTGGAAGTCTTCAAACACAAAGAAATGGAAACGTTAATTGTCTGATTTGATTCTTGTGATGTGTACTCTATATACATTGAAATTCTGCACGGTATCTCATAAAAATGCACAAGTGTTATTACATGCAAAGCACTAAAAAAGAAAAGAAAAATTCCTGCAACCCCTCTCCCTAACTTAAGAAAAAAATAATGGGCTTTGTGGCACAGCAAGTTAAGTCACCACAGGCAATGCTGGCATCCCATATAAAAGCCATTCAATTCCCAGCTGCTCCACTTCCAATCCAGCTCCCTGCTATTACACCTGGGAAAGCAATGAAAGATGGCCCAAGTAGGTGGGCTCCTGCCACCCACATGGGAGACCCAAATGGAGTTCCAAGTTCCTGGGTTCAGCATGGGCCATACTTGGCTGTTGTGGGCATTTGGGGACAAATGGATAGATCTACCTATTTCCCTCTCTCTAACTCTGCCTTTTAAATAAATACATGTTTAAGAAAAAAATATCATGTAAAACCCCTTTGCTAACAGAAACCCTTCTCAAAGGTAAGCACTACCCTGAATTTGCCACCCTCATGCATATTCATACAGACAAAAAGCAGAAGCTAGCATGTCTTTAAAGTTAGTATTAATGGCATCACATTGCATGAGCCCCTCCCTCTGTGACTGTGAGTCAACTACAGGGCCACATCTTGCCCCGGTTCAGACGCTTTCACTGCAATACACCGGGGTCTCCAGAATGTTCATGTGGGCACTTGGCCTAGCAGTCCACATCCCTATCAGAGTGCCTAGCTCCTAGGGTCAGCTCCAGCCCAGTTCCAGCTCCCTGAGGCTTAAGAACCTGGATCCTAGGGCCAGCATGTGGCAGAGAAAGTTGAGCTGCCACTGTAACACCGGCATGGCATCCCACACCAGGGTGCCTGCTTCGAGTCCTGGCTGCTCCACTTCTGACCCAGCTTCCTGCTAGTGCGCCTGGGAAGGCAGCAGAGGATGTCTCGAACACCCGGGTCCCTGCCACCCACGTGGGAGACCCAGACGGCGTTCCTGGCTCCTCGCTTCAATCAGGCCCAGCTCCTGCTGTTGCAGGAATTTGGAAAGTGAACCAGCAGACGGGAGATCTCTGTCTCTGTCTTTCACATAAATAAATTTTTAAAAAATTAAGTCCACAAAAAACTATGCAAGGATTTCAAACATTTTTGCACCAAAAGAAATTTAATTTTCATTCCATTTTTCCGGGAACCTTTTGAAGTCCTCTTGTAGCACTCCACTCGGGAACACAGCCAGACTGATGGATCCTTCTATCTTCTATGGACAGCTGATGGTTTCGTGCTGCTTGGCCAGTGGGCTTTTCATTCCGGTTTGCGTGTGGAAGGGATTCTCTACAGTTTCTGCTTAATGGTAAGTTACGGGTCTTTACACCGTGTGCTCTGCCAACTTGGTGAGGTAATGTCAAATTTCTCCCCCAAAGTGCTCATCTCAATTTACTTTCTCGGCAACAGCATGTAAGTGTGCCTGTTGCTCTTCGCCCTGCTGACACTGCCAGGCTTCTAAATCTTTCCCAATCTGAAGGCTGTGAAATGGCATTTCACTATGGCATAAATTAGCATTTCCGTCCTTACTGTAAGTGAGGTGGACATTTTTTTTTTTAGCCAGTTAGGTACAGCACCTTTTCATAATTTGTGCCCATTTTTCTACCCAGTGTTTCCCTACCAGGGTTTTGTCTTTTTCTAATTTGCAGGAAATCTTTAAGCAGTCTGGACACGGTTCTTTGCCAGTCACTTGCTGACCCTCAGGGTGATGTGACCCAGCCATGACTTCAGTTTCCACCTCATTACTCTGAATGCATAGATCCGACCGCCAGGCAGACGGCTGCACTCGGACATCCCACGGGGACCTCGTTCTGGACTTGTCCATGACAGACCCAGCGTCACCTGCCCACACACCTGCTGCTCTTCTCGGGTTCCACCCAACCCCCACCCCACACCTCCACTGCTCCCCTTCCTCACTCCCTGTCCATTCCTGGCCCAGCCCAGTATCACAGCCAACTACCCCTCCTAGATCTCTCTCGGGTCTGTCCTCTCCCTTTCATTCCTGCTCCTAAGACCCCATCACCAGCCACTGCCCTCTTGCTAGCATCTCTGCAACCCTGTGCGTGTTCTCTGGACGTCCTGTGCCCCACACTCCAACCCACACACCCATTCTCCATGCTTGCAGCCACATGGCGGCCCCAGATCTGGTGATATTGGAACTCTGGGGGCCGGCGCTGTGGCGCAGTGGGTTAAGACTCCGACCTGCAGTGCTGGCATCCCATATGGGCGCCAGTTTGAGTCCTGGCTGCTCCACTTCCGATCCAGCTCCCTGCTAATGTGCCTGAGAAAGCAGCAGAGGATGGCCCAAGTGCTTGGGCGTCTGAACCTATGTGGGAGACCCGGAAGAAGCTCCTGCTTCCTGGCTTCAGATCAGCTCAGTTCCAGCTGTTGCAGCCATTTGGGGAGTGAACTAGTGGATGGAAGACCTCTCTGTCTCTACTTCTCCCTGTAACTCTATCTTTCAAATAAATAAAATACATCTTTTCCCAAAACAACTGGAATCCTGTACGTTTCCCCTGCGTAAAGCACTTCAGTGCCTCCATGTGGGCCTCAGTACAAAGCCCCATCTCCTTACCGTCTTCTATCACCTCTCCCCCACCTCGGACCCCCTGAGGCTCTCCTCTGTGACTTAAAACCTCTGCAGACCCCTGCTAGTTCCAACTCCTCATGTTCTCAACCCTCAGGTTTCCACACGGCCCTGTCCCCAAGCCTGGAGACTCCCTCCTTTGCCTCCCCAACAACTCCTTTGAATATGAGTCACCCTTTGGGTCTCTCAGAAGCGCTCCACGTTCCTATAGCCGTCTGTACCCAAGACGGCAGGAGGCACGTCTGTCCCGCTCACTGCGACTTCCCCACGTCTAGCGCGGCAGCTGCAGCAGACAGGAGGCTGCTCCAGTGACACAGCCCCCCGTCGCAGCACCCCGGATTACTGTGGTGGCAGTGGAGTGAGAAGAGGGTGGATTAGAACGATTAGGCAGGCTTGATGGGATCTGGTAATTAATTGGATACGGGGAGTTAGGAAAAGGAAGATTAAAGGATGAGGACCCTGGCTTTTGACTTGGAAGCCCCAGGTCACCAAGAAGGCAGAGGTCTTGGGAGCCACAGGAAGGCCATGAGGCATGAGTGACAGGGAGCACAAAGCAGCCTCCTGGCTACAGCACTGGGAATGTGGTGCCCGCCCTGGCCCTGGCCTGACAGATGGGGGGACACAGAGGACGCAGACTCTCCCTGGAAAAGTCAGGGCCTCAAGCAAGAGCCACGGGCTGAGGTAGGTGCTCAAGGAAGTGGCTAGGGATAAGAGGTCCAGAAAGTTCTGTGAAAAGGTAGAAAGGGATTAGGAGATTATACTGGGAGGCCAGCTCAGCGCACACTGGTACAGGGAAAATGCCCTCCCCATTTTCCCCACCTACATATGTGTTATCTACTTCCAAATGCTGAACTTACAGATATCGGGGTATTTATTTATTTATTTATTTATTTATTTATATGAAAGGCAGAGTTACAGAAGGATAGAGAGAGAGATCTTCCATCCGATGGTTCACTCCCCAGATGGCAGCAATGACCAGAGCTGCACCGATCTGAAGCCAGGAGCCAGGAGCTTCTTCCAGGTCTCCCACATGGGTGCAGGGGTCTAAGGACTTGGGCCATCTTCCACTGCTTTCCCAGGCCATAGCAGGGAGCTGGGTCAGAAGTGGAGCAGCCAGGACTTGAACCAGCACCCATATGGGATGCCAGCACTGCAGGAGGCGGCTTTACCCACTATGCCATAGTGCTGGCTGCCAGATATTGTTTTAAAAATTTATTTATTTGAGAGGTACAGTTACAGAGAGACAGAGAGACAGAGAGGGAGGGAGGTCTTCTATCTGCTGGTTCACTCCCCAAATGGCCACAACAGCCGGAGCTGGGCTGACTTGAAGCCAGGCACCAGGAGCTTCTTCTGAGTCTCCCACGCAGGTGCAGGGGCCTCCTATGCCATCTTCCACTGCTTCTCCAGGCCATAGCAGAGAGCCGGACTGGAAGTGGAACAGCAGGGACTTGAATTGGTGTCCATATGGGATGCTGGCACCGCAGGCAGCAGCTTTACCTGCTACGCCACAGCCCCTACTCTGCTTCTAAACCAGCTTCTTGCTAACGAGCCTAGGAAGGCAGAAGATGAAGGCCCAGGTGTTTAGGCCCCTGCCACCCACATGGGAGACCTGGATGGAGTTCCAGGCTTCTGGCTGTTGTAGCCATTTGGGGAGTGAAACAGCAGGTGAAAGATCTATCTGTATCTGTCTCTCTCTCTCTCGAACAAAAGGAAAACATATAAAAATTTAAAAACAAGAATCTCCCTCAAAATACACAAAAATTTTCAATGAAGAAAATTTTGATATAAAAATCCTGGAAATTGGCCGGCGCCGTGGCTCAACAGGCTAATCCTCTGCCTTGCGGCGCCGGCACACCGGGTTCTAGTCCCGGTCGGGGCACCGATCCTGTCCCGGTTGCCCCTCTTCCAGGCCAGCTCTCTGCTGTGGCCAGGGAGTGCAGTGGAGGATGGCCCAAGTGTTTGGGCTCTGCACCCCATGGGAGACCAGGAGAGGCACCTGGCTCCTGCCATCGGAACAGCGCGGTGCGCCGGCCGCAGCGCGCTACCGCGGCGGCCATTGGAGGGTGAACCAACGGCAAAGGAAGACCTTTCTCTCTGTCTCTCTCTCTCACTGTCCACTCTGCCTGTCAAAAAAAAAAAAAAAAAAAAAAAAATCCTGGAAATTGCGGGCGCCGTGGCTCACTAGGCTAATCCTCCGCCTTGCGGCGCCGGCACACCAGGTTCTAGTCCCGGCCGGGGCACCAGATTCTGTCCCGGTTGCCCCTCTTCCAGGCCAGCTCTCTGCTGTGGCCCGGGAGTGCAGTGGAGGATGGCCCAAGTGCTTGGGCCCTGCACCCCATGGGAGACCAGGAGAAGCACCTGGCTCCTGGCTTCGGATCAGCGCGATGCGCCAGCCGCGGTGGCCATTGGAGGGTGAACCAACGGCAAAAAGGAAGACCTTTCTCTCTGTCTCTCTCTCTCACTATCCACTCTGCCTGTCAAAAAATAAAAAAATTAAAAAATAAAAATAAATAAATAAATCCTGGAAATAGGGGCCTGCATTGTGGCGTAATGGGTTAAGCTGCTGCATACAACACCCAGCATCCCATATGAACACCAGCTTGAGTCCCGACGGCTCCACTTCTGATCCAGCTCTCTGCTAATGTGCCTGGGAATGCAACAGCAGATGGCCCAGGTCCTTGGATCCATGAACCCTTGTGGGAGACCCAGATGAAGCTCCTGGCTCCAGCCTGGCCTAGCCCTGGCCACTGTGGCCACATGGGCAGTAAACCAGAGAATGGAAGAGCGCGCACTTTATGTCTAACTCTACCTTTCAAATAAATAAAATAAATTTTAAAAAACAATCCTGGAAATAACCCAAATTTCCAAATGGGCAAAGAGGTAAGAAAATTATCCTAAGAACTCAATGCAATATGACATCATTAAACAAAGACTGAACCACTACACAAAAGATTTAGGATATGATTGTTAAAAAGGAAAAGGCAGTGTGCAAAACCACCCGCTACAGGATTACAACTACACAGAAAGCTTCAGAGGGGTGGGCACTGTGGTGCAGCAGGCGAAGCTGCCGCTGGGGAGCCCATAGTCAACGCCCAAGTGCCCCTTCAACCCCAGGCTGCTCTGCTTCCAATCCAGCTCCCTGCTATTACATCTGGCAAGCAACAGACGGTGGCCCAAGCACTGGGGCCCTGCCCACCCAAGTGGGAGATCCGGACGCAGTTCTTGGCTCCACGTGTCGGCCTTGCCCAGCCCTGGCTGCTGCAGCCATTTGAGAAGTAAACCAGCAGGTGGATGATCTCTCTCTCTCCCTCCATCTCTAGCTCTCTAACTCTGTCTTTTAAAACAAATAAATCTTTAGGGGTCAGCGCTGTGGTGTAGCAGGTAAAACCGCTGCCTGCAGTGCCGGCATCCCATATGGGTGCTGGTTCCAGTCCTGGCTGCTCCACTTCCGATCCAGCTCTCTGCTATGGGCTAGGATAGCAGTAGAAGATGGCCTGAGTCCTTGGGCCCCTGCACCCACCTGGAGGACCCAGAGGAAGCTCCTGGCTTCGGACTGGCGTAACTCCAGCCTTTGCAGCCATTTTGGGAGTGGACCAGTGGATGGAGGATCTCTCTCTCTGCCTCTGCCTTTCAAATAAATAAATAAATCTTTTAATTTTTTTATTTTTTGAATTTATTTGAGAGGTAGAGTTACAGACAGTGAGAGGGAAAAACAGAGAAAAATACTTTCTTTTTTAAAAGATTTTATTTTTATTTATTTGAAAGACAGAGTTACAGAGAGAGGTAGAGACAGAGAGAGAGGTCTTCCATCTGCTGGTTCACTCCCCAGATGGCCGCAACGGCAGAAGCTGTGCCGATCCGAAGCTTCTTCCCGGTCTCCATGCAAATGCAGGGGCCCAAAGACTTGGGCCATCTTCTACTGCTTTCCCAGGCCATAGCACAGAGCTGGATCGGAAGAGGAGCAGCCGGGACTAGAACCAGCGCCCACATGGGATGCCAGTGCTTCAGGTCAGGGCTTTAACCCACAGTGCCACAGTGCTGGCCCCAGAGAGAAAGGCCTTCTATCCGCTGGTTCATTCACCAAATGGCTGCAACGTCTGGAGCTAGACCAATCCGAGGCTAGGAGCCAGGAGCCTCTTATGGGTCTCCCATACGGGTGCAGGGGCCTAAGGACTTGGGCCATCTTCCACTGCTTTCCCATGCCATAGCAGAGAACTGGATTAGAAGAGGAGCAGCCGGGAATCAAACTGGCACCCATATGGGATGCCGGCACTGCAGGTGGAAGATTAACCTACTGTGCCATAGCACAGGTGCCAATCAAATAAATAAATAAATCCTTTTAAAAAATAAAAAATAGGGGCCGGTGCTGTGGCGCAGCGGGTTAACACCCTGGCCTGAAGCGCCGGCATCCCATATGGGCACTGGTTTGAGACCCAGCTGCTCCACTTCCAATCCAGCTCTCTGCTATAGCCTGGGAAAGCAGTGGAAGATGGCCCAAGTCCTTGGGCCTCTGCACCCGCATGGGAGGCCCTGAAGAAGCTCCTAGCTCCTGGCTCCTGGCTTCGGATTGGCGCAGCTCCGGCCATTGTGGCCAATTGGAGAGTGAACCATCAGATGGAAAACCTCTCTCTCTTTCTCTCTCTCTCTATGCCTCTCCTCTCTCTGTGTAACTGACTCTCAAATAAGTAAATAAATATATTTTAAAAAAATAAAATAAAAAATAAATCTTTAAAACAAAAACACAGTTCAGTACTTTTAACAGAGCTTGGAAAGAAAGTAGAAAAATTAGAAAAACTGAAAGTGCTGAACTTTACAGAGAGGTGGGTAATGACTTCTCCCACTCCTCTTAAGGGAGTTTGTGCCACAATCTCCTACGTCCCCAGAGTCTCCAGCTCTGTGTGAAACGACCTCCCTGCTCCTGAACTCTTTCACGATGGCTGCTCCACAGACCCTAGCCTGTGACACTGCCAATTTCTGTCATAGGAACCAAGGCTTAGAACTTGCCCAGAGAACTCACGCCTGCAGCCTTTAGTCTAAGGCACACAGCAGGTGAGCGTCAGGACCAGCCAGGGACTGGGCACCTTTCTTCTTTTTTTTTTTTTAAAGATTAATTATTTATTTTATTTGAAAGATAGTTACAGAGAGGCAGAGATGCCTCCACTGGTTCACTCCTCAGGTGGCCTCAAAAGCCAGAGCTGCACTGATCTGAAGCCAGGAGCATCCTCCAGGTCTCCCATGCGGGTGCAAGGGCCCAAGGACTTAGGCCATCTTCTACTGCTTTCCCAGGCCATAGCAGAGAGCTGGATTGGAAGTGGAGCAGCCGGGACTGGAACCAGTGCCCATATGGGATGCTGGCACTGCAGGCAGCGGCTTTACCCATTACACCACAGCACCGGCCCCGCACCCTTCTGCTTTTAGGCACCCATCAGGACTCATCTTCTCCCCCACTGACCTCAGGCCCAGAGAAGTCCCAGGCTTCCAGGCCACCCGGATCACCATGGCCAGTACACTGCTCTAGTCACATCCTCACCGGCCCCAAGCCCACCTCCCGGCCCTCCCAAACCTTTAACCTGGAGCCTCCGAAATCCCACTAGAGGAGCTGAAAACCCTGATTTCTCATCTCAGAAAGTTTCACTGGCCCGGCTGGACATGCCTGGCCCTGGCTGTCCCATGGCCTCCTGAGCTGAGACGGCGCCAATGCTCACAACCCTCTCTAGCACGTTTCAGGGGTGAGAGGTTGCTGGGGGGCTGTCACCTTTGTCCCCACTGTCATCGCCACACCATTTCACTTCCCCAAGGCCCAGCTCCTCTGCAGCTCTTGCCGTCAGCTTCCAGCTCACTGAGGCTTTAGCTCCTGGGTGGCCACCTCCTGCTGTTCTTGCTGACGTCTAGGTCCACAGGCCCCGGAGTATCAGCTCAGATCTCCTCACACAGAGGGCTTCTCCAACCACCCTTTCCAGACTGCGGTTCACCCTCCCGGCCCTCTTCCCTGCTGCACTCATCACACGTGGAGTTTACTTGGTTATCTCCTCACTGCCTGTCACCCACACCGGAATAGCAGCTTCATAAGGACGAGGATTCGTGCCAGGCTTGCATCTGACTAATTCCCAAGGCCCGGGGGCAAAGCCTGGTACCCAGAACATGCTCCACAAAAATGGGCTGAATAAATGAATCAGCGGAAGAATGAATGGGGGCGGGGGGGCAGCACTGTGGCATAGCGGGTAAAGCCACCAGCTGCAGTGCCCACATCCCATATGGACGCCGGTTCGAGTCCCAGCTACTCCACTTCCAATCCAGCTCTCTGCTGTGGCCTGGGAAAGCAGGAGAGGATGGCCCTAGTGCTTTGGCCCTTGCATCTGAGTGGGAGACCTGGAAGAGGCTCCTGGCTCCTGGCTTCAGATCGGCGCAGCTCTGGCCATTGCAGCCAACTGGGGAGTGAACCAGCAGATGGAAGACTTTCTCTCTCTGCCTCTCCTTCTCTCTCTGTGTAACTCTTTCAAGTAAATGAATGAATCTTTAAAAAAGAAAAGAAGAATGAGGCCGGCGCCGCGGCTCACTAGGCTAATCCTCCGCCTTGCGGCGCCGGCACACCGGGTTCTAGTCCCGGTTGGGGCGCCGGATTCTGTCCCGGTTGCCCCTCTTCCAGGCCAGCTCTCTGCTGTGGCCAGGAAGGCAGTGGAGGATGGCCCAAGTCCTTGGGCCCTGCACCCCATGGGAGACCAGGAGAAGCACCTGGCTCCTGCCATCGGATCAGCGTGGTGCGCCGGCCGCAGCGCGCTACCGCGGCGGCCATTGGAGGGTGAACCAACGGTAAAGGAAGACCTTTCTCTCTGTCTCTCTCTCACTGTCCACTCTGCCTGTCAAAAATAATAAAAAAAAAAAAAAAAAAGAATGAATGGATCTGCCCAACACTGGCCTCTCTGCGCCTTGATCTCCTCGGCCCCCACAGCCACTGCCTTGGGTCCACATCAGCCTCCTCTCCCCACTCATCCCGGCCACAGTGCACCTCCATTCCAGCCTCGGAGGGTCACCTCTGGCCCACGCAGCTCACTTGCTCTGCTATTTCAGAAACATTCACAATCTCTCTCTAGTCCGCCAAGACGAGCACACCTTGCAGACACTCTCAAGACACCCGCATCTTTCGTTCCTGCCAAACGCCATCCAGACCAGCGTCCTAGTCCACGTTTGCACACGACTGGCACCAATGCCTCCACGTGTTTATTGAATACTCAGTACATGCCAGCCCCTGCATTAAACGCCTTACATTAATTCACTATTTTTTTTAGGGTTTATTTATTTATTTGAAAGGCAGAGTGAGACAGACAGACAGAAACGGAGAGATCTTCATCTGCTGGTTCATTCCCCAAATGGCCACCAACAGCCAGGAGACAGGCACTTCATCCAAGACTCCCACACGGATGGCGGGGAACCAAGTACCTGGACCATCTTCCACTTTCTCAGGCACACTTAGCAGGGAGCTGGATCGGAAGCAGAGCAGACAAGACTCAAACGAGCGCTCCAATACGGATGCCGGCGTCACAAGTCACAGCTTAACCCACTGCATCACAGCACTGGCCCCCTAGTAAATTCTCTCAGTTCTATTAATCATCCTCGTTTTACAAACTGAAAAACTCCAGTCATTTAACTCACTGGAACACATGTACAACTATCAGTCTCACTTTTCAAAATTTTTATGTGTTTATTTTTATTTTCTTTGAAAGGCAGAAAAATAGAAACAGAGAGAGAGATCGTCCGTCTGCTGGTTCACTCCCCAAATACTCCCAATAGCTGGGGCCAGGCCAAAGCCAGAGCACAGACCTCCACCTGCAAGGACCAAGTGCTTGAGGCACCACCTGCTGCCTCCCAAGACGCACACCAGCAGGAAGCTAAACCAGAAGTGGAGTCGCCAGAGCTCAAACAAGGCACGCCCGGACGGATGCAGGAGCCCCACGCTGTGGCTTCTCACTGCGGTGACAAATGCCTGTCACTAGTGTTGCTTTAAATGATGGCAACTCTTAGCTGGCGCCGTGGCTTAACAGGCTAATCCTCCGCCTTGTGGCGCCAGCACACCGGGTTCTAGTCCCGGTTGGGGCGCCGGATTCTATCCCGGTTGCCCCTCTTCCAAGCCAGCTCTCTGCTATGGCCCGGGAAGGCAGTGGAGGATGGCCCAAGTCCTTGGGCCCCTGCACCCACGTGGGAGACCTGGAGGAAGCTCCTGGCTCCTGGCTTCAGATTGGTGTAGCTCCAGCCGTTGCAGCCATCTGGGGAGTGAACCAGCAGATGGAAGACCTCTCTCTCTGTCTCTACCACTCTCTCTAACTCTGTCTTTCAAATAAATAAAACGAATCTTAAAAAAAAAAAACATGACAGCAACTGTGAGAGGCGCTGAGCAGAGAACATTCCTCCAAGGCTCTCCTTTGCTGCTGAGGCAGACAGAAACCTTCCAACCTCTCGCTGCTGCGAGGCCGGACTCTGCCTCTCGAGGCCAAGTTCTCCAGCATGCTCCAGACCCTGCATTCCTCCGGCCACCACCCGGGCGCTCTGCTCTCCCCGCGCTCTCTCCTGCAGCACCAATTCCTCCCTGTTGGCTTGGTCGTTCCTGACATCACAGATGTACCCTAAAAGCCCACACTCCCTCTGGTCACCAACCCATTTCTAGGCTCCCTTTCACAGCACCACCACGAAGAGTTGTCCACGCTCTTTCTCCCCCCACCCTGGTGGGCTTCTGCCTCCACCGCACCTCCGGGGCGGTCCTGCCAGGCCACTGACGTGCTCCTGGGCAGTCTCCAGACCCAGCTCCGGTCTCTCGGCAGTGCCAGTCGTGAGTCTCGGCCTCCGCCTTTGTCACTTCTCCCGCACCCCCTCCACACAGAGCAGCACTCAGGGCTCCGCTGGGGCCTTCTCCTCCTGGGTCCACACTCCCAGGACTGAACCCACTTTTCCAGCCATGAGCTACCATGGACACACCCTCCCATTTCTCGAGTTACAGCCCCAGCCCCTTCTCCCCGTAGCCCCACATTTCACAGCTTAGAAACCGGATTTGTCCCAATGCCTGCTCCTGTCCCTGTTTCCTCCTCGGCATACACTGGGCCCCCCAAACTCGCTGCAAACCCTGGACGTCACCTTCAACTGCTTCCTTCCTGCACCTCCACACCCAACGGATCTCCCAGTCCTACAAAAGACACCCCAAGTCCACCCACGCCTCTCCTGACATCACCCACCTCTCACCTGGGAGCCGATTTCACTCTGGCCCACCCTCAGCTTCTCTACTCTTCCGTTCCAAAGCTCTTCCGTGGCTTCCCAAGTCATCTCCAAAGGCCGCATCATGAGATCCCTCAGGCACACAGCTGGGGGCGCCCCCTGCCCTCACCCACCTCCCCCTCACTGGCTGCAGCCCAGCCCCACGGGCGTTCTTTATGTTCTCCAAACACGGAATTTCTTCCCGGGTCTGGTCTCCCTGATCTCCCTGCCTCTTCCTGGAAGGCGCTCTCCAAGGCTGGCCCAAGGCTCATCACGTCCTTTCCTGCCCACTTCCTCAAACACTAGCTCATCTCGCCTTCTATTTCCTTCACAGCCAATTTGAGAACAAATTTTGTGTGGAAAAAACAATTATTTCATTGGCCTGCCAGCGACTTGTTCATGTTTTAGTATTCCACAAGGATGTTATATACATACTTTTAATACATAATAACTGTACAGGCACTCATTATCATTTGTACTGATCTTATCAGTTAACCTATGTGTTATCCATTTCCCACACAAGAAAGCAAACAGCTCTTGTCTATATCAATCGCCACGTTACCCCAGCACCAAAAACAATGCCTACTGTATTGGCAGTCATTCAAGAAACATCTGGATATGTACATACTGCTCCGAGAAATATACTACTTTTTTTTTTTTTTTGACAAACACATCCTATACCCAAGAAGGAACAAACATCCTTTTGAATGACTTCACAATTCAAAGCAGAAAATGTGGCACAGTGGGTTAAGCTGCCACCTGTGACGCCAGCATCCCATATGAACGCCAGTCCCGGCTGCTCCACTTCCCATCCAGCTCACTGCCAATGCACCTGGGAAAGCAGCGGAAGATGGCCCCAGTAGTTAGGCCCCTGCCACCCATGTGGGAGACCGGAGAGAGTTCCTGGCTCCTGGCATTGGCCAGCCATTGCTGTTGGCGGCCACCTGGGGAGTGAAACAGTGGGCAGAAGATCTCTCTCCCACTCTCTATAACTCTGCCTTTCAAACAGATAAGTAGATCTGTAAATTCACAGGGAAGACAAGTGTGTGAACAGGCAAGCCGTGGTCCACACTTCCTCCATCTACATGAAGGTGCCCGCCAAGCCCCTCCCCTTACCATTTCTGCATATTCCGCCTGCTCCTCCCCAGTGTACAGCTCCGGGGGCAGGTTGTAAATCCGCAGGATGTTATCAGCACTATTGGTCAAGATGCAGGAGCCGTCAGGAGCCCTAAAAATAGGAAAGGGTTAGAATCCTGGCCAGAGCCAAGCGGTCCAAGCCGAGGGCTCGGGCTGAGCCGACCTCTGGGGGTGCAAGACACAAAGGCCTAGGTCCTAAAAAGGGCGCCTCACCCCTCTCCCACGCTGCTTTAAGGTGCAAACCTCTGGCCCCACTACCCTTACTCACCACTTACAGCCTTTCAGAAAGTTCTCGGGTTGGGCGCAGAACTCCGACCAGGAGCCGCTGAGAAATCGGGGCAGCTGGGAGAAGCTGTAGCTCCAAAGGCTGGAAGGAAGACGGAGGAACAACCAACCTGGGGCGCCGAGCCACGGGCAGACGGGCCTGGGGGCCGGCGGGCAAGGTCCTGCTCACACCTGCACTCGCCTCGCAGGCCTCGGCCAGCCGCCGCCACCACTTACGTGTCTCCCTCCTCCGACAGGCCTTCCGCAGCGAGGCTCGCCTCTTCGCCAAGCTCCTGCTCCTGCACCGGCGGACCCAGCTCGGTATCGAACTCGGCTTGCAGAGCGGACAGAGAGTCTGGGTCTCCTGCGCCCAGCTCCTGGGGGAGCCCTGAGCCAGGCTCCGCACCCGGGGACGCCGGGGGCCGATCGCTGCCTTCGGGCGCCGGCGGCATCGGGTCGGGATCCGGAGTTTTATCCACCGAGGAAGCCCGCGGAGACAGACCGGCTGCAGCGGGGGCCTGGTCCGGCGCTGCGGGCTGAGCCTCCGACGCCTTCATACTGCAGAGGCGGCGCGGCAGGCATTGGCCTCGGCCGGGCGGCCAGGACGGCCCCGAGGCTCCCGGGGACCGCGACGCAGACCTGGAGGAGCCCACCCGCGCCTTCCTGCCTCCTCCGGGAGCGGGAGGCGAGAGCGGGGACGCGGCACCGTGGGTAGAGCCGGCGTCTCCGCACCGTGGGAGCTGCGCGCCTCTGGCTCTCGCGGGATTTGAGCCCACCTTCCTCCGGATTGGACCTCCGCACCCCGGAGCGGATTTCGCGGGCGAACCACGTCGGGGCGAGGCGGGGGCCTAACAGGGTTAAGGCTCACAATTCCCATAAAGCCCTACGGCTCCTCGTGGCTGCTGGGAGTTGTAGTCTGAACGCGTCCGCCTCGGCGAGAAGTGCCAGAGCGTCCCCTACCGTCTCCCACGACAAGTCTCAAAGCGCCTACCCGCCTCGGCCTGCAGAGGGCGCCTGACCTTACAGCTTTTACACCTCTTCCGCATCCCACTCGCCAATTCCTCAGCCTTCTGTCTCTCTTCATTCATTCAATAAATATTTATCATCAAGCTCCTGCCAGCCAGCGCTGCTCGAGGCACTGGGGAACACAACGATGACAATAGACAGGTTCTCTGTCCTCAGAAGGTTGCATTGCTGTGTGGGAAAGGGTGGACTAGATCTGCAGGGAGAAGGCTTGTGAGGCTGCCCTCACAGCCCTGGCCTGCAGAACTTCGCCGCGACAAAACGTCAGCCGCTACAGCACCGAGGCTGCAAGAATCCTGACTCTCTCCACACACCCTCCATTTCCTGGGCCTCCCGCCGGCAGGCGGACGACTTGCCCTTACTTGTCATGGCGACCGTCCAGCTTTGTGCCAGGAGCCTCGCGGGGGCTGATGGGATTGGGGTTTTCCCCTCCCATGTGCTCAGACTGGCGCTAAAAGTTTTGAGCGCCTCAAAAGTCCGGGGCCACCGTCCGGGAAGCAGGTGGCCGCTGGGCTGCGGGGGCACCTGGCGTGGGTGGCCGGAGCGTGCCGCCCGGGGCCGTGACACGCGCTCCCGAGGACTGGGTGAGGCCCTGGCTGGGACTGGTGCGTGCCCTCCGGGGGGTCTGGCTCTGGGCACCTTGCATTGCCATCTCGGGGCGCCGCTGGGGGTGGGGCAGTGGGGAATGGACGGGGGGCCCGGCGGGAGCGAGAGGCCGGCGGGCGGGCGGGATTCACGGAGGAGCGCCGCGTCGGGAGGCCTGGGCACGGGAGCGGGGCTTTGGGGGGGCACCTGAGCCAGCCCCAGGGTTACTTCGCCCCCGAAGTAAGATGCACTAAGCCTTGGGGGCTGAGGTTTGCACTTCGCGAGGCTCGGACTCTAGGCCCGGGATGGTAGGGTCCAGGGCAGCGGAGGGGAGCCTCGGGCTCGGGACTTCCGGACCTTTGTCTTCCCGGAGTGGTCATCGCAGCCGGGTGGGGAAACTCCGATCGAAGCCGGGCGGCCGGGGCACGCGCCGAGCGCAGGGTTCGCCCGCGGCAGCCGGGGAGGCCGTCCCGGCCGGAGAGGCTCGGCAGCCCTGTTATTGTTTGGCTCCACATTTACATTTCTGCCACTTGCGGGAGCATTTCCGGTTTCTTTTTTGCGGAGCCGCTCACGGTCCCCCCGGTGCGGGGGGTGGGGAGAGGGAGAAACAAGTGTCTTTCAGGCTGATTCCTGTGCCTTGCGGGAGAGGTGTCTATCTTTTCCCACCTTTTCTGCCCTCTGGATGACTTGGCTCCTGCTTTTGCTCAGGAGGGAGGATTTGTTTTGATGCACACCTCCGTCCCTCCCCCCGCCTCTGAATGGTGCGCTCCACCCTGCCCCCCTCGCCGCCTAGGTGGACGCTACCATTCTGTGGGACCGGGGGGGGGGGGAGGCGAAGACGTTACAGATGGCAAAACCAAGTATTTTCGGAAATGGGTCCGCTGGGGAATAGGCTTCTGGAAGTGTGCAATGACAGGCTGTTCGTCTGTGTAGGGGGAAACAGCTTCTGTAGTATCCGGTTTTGGGCTAAGCCATACCAATCCCCAACGCAGCCCCGACGTCGTGGGTGCGGAAGGGGCGGGCCGGCGGGGTCCGAGCGTCCCGCGGCTGCACCGCGCGGGGCGTGGCGGGGCCCCTGGGGTGTTCCAGGCTCTGGGCGCCGTGGCCCGGTGTGCCTGCCTCCTTTCTAAGCCGTCATTTGCGGAAGCTTGAGTGTTTCTCTTCCCCTCGGCACCTGTGGGACGAACGGGAGATAGGCCAGGTGGAAATGGATGGCGTGTCCCCGGGAACCGGCCCGGGGGGCTCCGCGGGGCGGGCCGCCAGACCCCCGCCGTCGTCTGAATGTGAAAAGGTCTGTGCGGGGCCCAAAGGACGGGATATCCACTTGATTTGCCTTTGCAGTGCACGAATGTGGGTAAATACAAATTTCTGTGCACGGAAAGACAGCTTTTTGAAGCTGTTCTCGAAGCGGCGGTTTCTCTAACCACCTAGATACAGACGCAGCTTCTCCCTGGTCAGTTCCCAGCATCCGTGCTTGTTCTGTTTCGTTACTTTTTTTTTTTTTTTTGCTTGTTGGAGAATTTCGTTTATTTGCAAGGGAGCTCTTCCATCTGCTGGTTCACTCTGCAGATGCCGGCAGCAGCCCAGGCTGGGCCAGGGGAAGCCAGGTACTCCGTCCTTGTCTCCCATGGGGGTGGTGGGGGCCCAGGCAGTCGGAGCATTCATCTGCCGCCTTTCCAGGCACAGTAGCAGGAAGTTGGATCGGAAGCGGAGCAGCCAGGACTCAGACCTGCATGCCCGTGTGGGATGCGAACCCGTGGTTTCACCAGCTGTGCCCAAACAGCCCTGTATGTGTGTGTGAAGTGATACGTACCCGTGTTGTCACGTGTGTCTGTACTTGTCCTTTTATTCAGCTTTCTTAGAACCCTGCAGATACCAAAATTGGGGCGCTGGAAGACTTTTAATGGATAGTGCTTGCATATAACTTGGGTGCACTCTCCATATAGTTACAGTCTCTCGGGGACACTTGCGATTCCCAATTCAGTGTGAATACCATGTAAATTGTTGCTTCACCGTGTTGCTCAGGGAATAACGACAAGATAAAGGGTTCCCAGCCACCATATGTCTGCCTACGTGATACACTTGGTCAACAATGCAACATTGCTGTTTTCTTTTTTTAATTTTTTATTTTTTAAAATTTATTTGACAGGTAGAGTTACAAACAATGAGAGAGAGAGAGAGAGAGAGAAAGGTCTTCCTTCCGTTGGTTCACCCCCGGCTGGCGCACTCACCGATCCGAAGCGAGGAGCCAGGTGCTTCCTCCTGGTCTCCCATGCGGGTGCAGGGCCCAAGCACTTGGGCCATCCTCCACTGCCTTCCCGGGCCACAGCAGAGAGCTGGACTGGAAGAGGAGCAACTGGGACTAGAACCCAGTGCCCATATGGGATGCCGGCACCGCAGGCGGAGGATTAGCCAAGTGAGCCACGGCGCCAGTCCCAAACATTGCTTTTTTCAATACAGTACATGCAAAAGTATAATAAGTTTTAGCAAATTAAATCTGGCAATGTATAAAAACAATTTATGCCTTCTGACCAAGTGGGGCTTATCCCAGGATTGCAGTGTTGGTTTAGCATTCAAAAATTAATCCAGGTAATTTTCTGCGTTAGCAGATTGAAGGATAAGAAATCTTACAGTCATTTCAACAACTACAGGGAACACAATGGCCAATATTCAATGGCTGCTCATGATTTCAAAGAAACTTCCTAGCAAATTGGAGAAGGAAGTTTAGTCTGATAAGAGGACATCCAGGCATATTAAAGGGAAGAAATAAAACTCTTGCGGCCAGTTTGATTGTGTACATGAAAAATCCTAACTTGGGCTGGCATTGTGGCATAGCAGGTAAAGCCTGCAATACCAGCATCCCATATGGGCACCGGTTCAAGTCCCAGCCACTCCACTTCCAATCCAGCTCCCTGCTAATGGCCTGGAAAAAGCAGCAGAAGATTCTGTCTCTCCCAAGGTCTCGGGCCCCTTCCACCCACATGGGAGACCCAGATGAAGCTCCTGGCCCTGGCTGCTGACTTTGGCTTCTCTGTTGAGATTAACAAGCTGGTTCCAAAACGAAAAAGTAGTGTGAAGTTGGGAGTCTAACGCTGTCTTGATTTCAAGGTAGCGTTGAGGCTGTGGTAAGACGTAAGGACAAATGAACATGTTGCAGTCAGAAAAACAGATAAATGTGGCCAAAAGTGCCCAAGCGAATCTAGGGAGAAAGGGAAATCAACAAAAGGTGGTGGAACAACTTGAAGGGAAAAATGACCCCTGACCCCTGACTCCTGCTTCACACCGACAATACACAATCATCAGTTTGAGATGGGAGTAGACTGAAACCTTTAAAGAGAAGGAGACGCTGTAGGCTGAATGGTGATTGTTGGCAAAGCTGGGTGATGGTACACGTTGTTTGTTGTTTCTGTTTTTTCTAATATCTGTTTGTTTATTTATTTGAAAGGCGGAGTGACTGAGATCTTCTCTCCGCTGGTTCGCTCCCCAAATGGCCACAAGAGTTGGGGCTGGGCCAGGTCGAAGCCCTGAACTCCATCCAGGTCTCCCACTTGTGTGGCAGAGGCCCCCAAGTACTTGGGCATCATCTGCTGCCTTCCCAGCCGTGTTAGCAGGGAGGGAGCTGGATCAGACACCGAGCAGCCGGGCTTCAAACCAACCCTCTGATAGGGAATGCTGCTACGGGAAGCAGCGGCTTAACTCGCTGTGCCACAAGACCAGTCCCTCCGTGTTTGAACTGCACCTGGGTGGTTCACCTGCCTGGGTAACCCCCTGTTTATTTCCCTTTGTTAATAAAGCTGAAGTGCTCTGGCTTTCACTCCTGGCCCCGGGAACGTGTTGCATGTCCCTGCTGTGCGGCCGTAGGTTTTAGGAATTTGTATTCTTGATCGTCACTCACACTTTTACATCCATACATTCTTAAGCAATAAATGGTTCTGTGTCTTTTTAATTTGTGTAAACTGTTTGCTTCCATGACTGTTTTGCATTTTCCTGCAAATCATGTATACAGATCTTAACCACCTGCTCCCTGCCCATGGATTCCCGTTTCTTGTCACTTGCCAATCAAATAGCTCTCATCCAGAAAAGCTTTTATTTCAGTCTTGAGGAGACCCTAGGAGCATAATTATTTAGCCCTTGATTGTGCTGTCAGACAGTCCAGGTTAGAGCTCTAGTTCTGTCACTGGGGAGCTTTAGGAGCCTGGTAAGCGACTTTAATTCCTTTAACTCTCATTTCCCACATCTGTCAAACCTGCTTTGCTGATTTTTGAGAGGATTAAATGAGATTGCGGTGGAAGGCAGCGCCTTGTCGGCCACTAGGACCTCTGAGTGCGACCATTGTCACAGTCAGGGCTGGGCCTGTCCCTCCCTGGGGCCTGCGTTGCCCTGCGCTAACCATCTCGCAGGTGCCCTTCCACCCGACCCATGTGTTCCGGGCCCCTGGCGCCGGTGTGTGCTCTCCTTTGCTAGTGGTACCTGCCTGCCCAGCCGGGAAACGCTGACCGTGTTGCTGCTGAGAGCCAGGGGATGTGCCGAAGGGACACCTCTGTCGGGCTGCCTCCTCCCCCGGGCACTGTGACCTCAGAGCAGTCCCTGACAGAGGTCAGCGCGCACTCCTAAGGTGGGGAGAGGCCACAGTGCTGCCCTGACTCCTGGTCACAGAGTTCCCCTGAGAGCAAACAGAACAGTTCTATAGGCAGCCAACGTTTGTTGAGCACTTACGTGTGCCAGGCAATTTTCTCAGCTGTCTGTGTTTCCAGCAGTAAATAAATAAGACATGGGGGACGCTGAGGCTCAGAGGGGTTCAGCAGTCCCCAAGGCAGCCCCACTGTGACATGGTGAGGTCAGGGTGCAGGTCTACCCGCTGCCTCCACGGCCCATGGCCTGCTATGGCTGCCAGTGTTTCCCAGCCCCTGGGTGATTCACACCGAAGATACAAAGAAGGGTAACATTCAATTCTTAGAACTCAGGAGCCAAAAACTCATCCTTTTTTTTTTTTTTTTTTAAGATTGATTTATTTATTTGAAAGGCAGAGTTACAGAGAGAGAGATCTTCCATCCACAGGTTCACTCCCCAAATTGCCACAATGGCTAAAGCTGGGCCAGTCTGGAGCCAGGAGCTTCTTCTGGGTCTCCCACACGGGAGCAGGGGCCCAAGGACTTGGGCCATCTGCTGCTGCTTTCCCAGGCCTAGTAGAGAGCTGGGTCAGAAGTGGAGCACCAGGACTTGAACCAGCACCCATGTGGGATGCCGGCACTGCAAGTGGTGGCATTACCCACTATACCACAGCACCGGCCCTCCCAAAAAGTCATCTTTTTAAGATGGGTAAAGGCACCCAGCAAACTTAAAAACAGTGCAATGTCAGACCCAGGATTTCGTCTGTTTTTTAAGGTTTGTTTATTTATTTGAAACGCAGAATTACAGAGAAAGAATCTTCCATCCACTAGTTCTCTCCCCAAATTTATTTGGCTATAGCAGCTGAGGCTCGGCCAGGCTGAAGCCAGGAGCCTAGACCTCCACCCAGGTCTCCCATGAGTGGCAGGGGCCCAAGTACCTGTGCCATCTTCTGCTGCTTTCCCAAGCTGTATTGAAAGTAGAGCTGCTGGGGCCTGAACCAGCTCTCCGGTATGGGCTGCGGTATGGGTAGTGACAGCCTAATTGGCTGTGCCATAACACACGGCCCCCAAAGCTTTTGACTTCTGAGCCCCTTCCCATAAGTTTCTTTTTTAATCATGGATGTTTGAATCCTCCTTTTCAATAAAAGGTCATTCACTTGCCTGTGTGCCTGAAGGCAGGCCGCTTGACCCCTCAGGGAGCTCGTCACCTGTCAAAGGGCAGGTGTAGTTATCAGAACAAATCAGATAAGCCATGTGAAAGGATTTTGCAAACTCTTAAGCACATAAGCAAGCAAGCCCTCTATCTACATGAGGGTGGAAGTCAGGTGAAGGCAGATTAGAAAGCCCTGCCCTTAAGGAAGCTGCTTGGTAGGGAGGCTCGGCCAGTGCAAGGCACAGGTGCTGCGTGTGTTTCTTAAAGCTAATGGCAAAGACTGCATCAAGAAAGCTCAGAGAAGCAGTTGGGAAGATGGTCTGGGGGGAGTGAGATGACAGTGCGTGGTGTCCTGCAAGACCTGGCAGGCTGACCACCTTGCTCCCTTGCCCACTTGCCAGCATTCACTAAGGGCATGGTGAACGGGGTAGAGCCCCTCCCTGCAGGGAGGAAGTTTCTATCTTACTAGAGGCCTCTGGGAACCAGCAAGCAAAATAATCAGAGTACACTTACCGTGAGGGTTAAGACAGGTGGCTGGCTGGCTAGGGAAGGGGGGGTGTGCCTGGTGGAGGAGCCACCCATCAATGTTGAATAGGGAAGCCAGGATAGAGCCCTGGGAACCAGAGGGAGTGGTTGGGAGGAGGAGATGGAGAGGGAGGGCGGGGCCGGCTCAACTAGACTCCTGGGGCAGGAGGTAGGGGACTCTGGAGCCAGGTGCCCGAAAGGCTGAGGGAGGGAGAGGTGAAACAGACTTGTGATAAGAGGTGAGCATTTGTCAGAGACACGGATTCCCGCGTCCGCTCTCAGAGCGCCTGGGTTCAAGTCCTGGCTCTGCGCCCCATCCCAGCCTCCTGCAGATCCACAGCCTGGGAGACAGCAGGTAGGGATGGTGCAAGTACTGGGCTCCTGGCAAAAGCCTGGCCCAGCACCGGGCTGTGGTAGGCCCTTGGAGGATGAACCAGAGGATGGGCGCTCTCTCCCTGATTTTCTCTCTCTTTCTCTGCCATTCACATAAATAAAGATTTGAGAGACATGTGAGCTGTGTGGCAGCTCGAGGACAAGAACGTTGTGGGCAGGAGGTGACCTCCCTGTGGAGGGGGTCAGTGCCAGGGAGGCTGGAGGTCTCGACCCGGCGGCCTTCTCAGCCTGGTGAGGGCTAGGACAGGGGCAGCCTGGCTGGTGGTAAAAGACGGGAAGAGAGAAGGGAGGAGGAGCCCCTTCCCTGAGCCGTGGCTCCAGATGGGCCATGTCTCCCTTTG
Source organism: Lepus europaeus (assembly GCF_033115175.1). Taxonomy (NCBI): domain Eukaryota; kingdom Metazoa; phylum Chordata; class Mammalia; order Lagomorpha; family Leporidae; genus Lepus; species Lepus europaeus. The sequence goes on along the minus strand of NC_084844.1, from coordinate 51,705,327 downwards.
CCCCCACAGCGACCCGGCTGCCGCCATGGAAGAGTCACAGTCGGATCTCAGCCTCGAGCCTCCCCTGAGTCAGGAGACGTTTTCAGACCTGTGGAAACTGTGAGTGGCTCTCCGGAAGGGCGGGCTCCCTGCCTGGTGCACGCCCCCAGCCCCTGCCACACACACACACACACACACACACACACACCCGCAGAAGCCAGCACTGACTTTTCTGCTCTTGTCTTTCAGGCTTCCTGAGAACAACCTGCTGGTAAGGTCTGGGAGTGGGCGGGGACCGGGGGGCGAGGGGCCTGGGATCCCGGCCCTCTTGACTCCCGGCTGGCCCATCCGCAGACCACCTCGCTGAACCCTCCCGTGGATGACCTGCTGTCTGCAGAAGACGTTGCAAACTGGCTCAACGAAGACCCAGATGAAGAGCTCCGCGTACCAGCAGCTCCTGCGCCAGAGGCCCCCGCCCCAGCTGCCCCTGCGCTGGCGGCCCCTGCACCAGCCACCTCCTGGCCCCTGTCATCCTCTGTCCCTTCCCAAAAGACCTACCACGGCAACTACGGTTTCCGGCTGGGCTTCCTGCACTCTGGGACGGCCAAGTCTGTCACCTGCACGGTCAGTGTCCCTGTGGGGCTGGCTCCTGGGTGACCGTCCAGTGCCCACCCACAATCCATGCCCTACCCCCATCCCAGCCCCCAGAACTTTGGCGTTCCTCTTCAGCTTTTGGTGTCTTATCAGCCTTATTGCCTTTTGCCCCCTTAGTCTGACCTCTGTCCCAAAGCTGAGTTTTCCGCTTGACCCTATATGAAAATCCATGATTTCTCTCACGGGGGAGCCGATCACATTTGTTTCTTAGCCTTTGAAAATGAGCTCGCGAGGTGTAGACCCCAATGAGGCCGCGGTCTCTGGCTCCCTCCCACACAGCGCTCTGTTTCTAGTAATTGATTTGACACCCCTCCCTTCACTTGTCTCCTGACCTTGAACTCTGGCCTTCCGTCCCTGCAGTACTCCCCCTGCCTCAACAAGCTGTTCTGCCAGCTAGCAAAGACCTGCCCTGTGCAGCTGTGGGTCGACTCGACGCCCCCACCTGGCACCCGCGTCCGGGCCATGGCCATCTACAAGAAGTCTCAGCACATGACGGAAGTTGTCAGACGCTGCCCCCACCACGAGCGCTGCTCCGACAGCGATGGTGAGCAGGGGCTGGGAGACTGGGCGGCCGGCGGGGTCCCCAGGTCTCTAATTCCTCCCAGGTCTCTAATTCCTCCCTGACCGCTCGTAGGTCTGGCCCCCCCTCAGCATCTCATCCGGGTGGAGGGAAATCTGCGTGCGGAGTATTTGGATGACAGAAACACCTTCCGGCACAGCGTGGTGGTGCCCTACGAGCCGCCCGAGGTCTGGTTTGGTGGCTGGGTCCTCTGGGGGGGAGGGGCTGGAGGTGGGTGCAAGAGGGCTTTCTCCATCTCCCCGCCAGCCTTGAGGTGTGTGAGCAGGTGGGTCTTCCCCATAGTGGGTGACTCAAGTTCGCAGGGCTGGCCAGCCTCATCTGGGCCCTCTGTTCTGCAGGTTGGCTCTGACTGTACCACCATCCACTATAATTACATGTGTAACAGCTCCTGCATGGGGGGCATGAACCGGCGGCCCATCCTCACCATCATCACACTGGAAGATTCCAGGTAGGTACAGGAACCGCCTGCTGCCCTCCTCGCCTCTGCCTGGCTTCTGTCCCCTCGGCCCCACTCTCTCTCACCCATCATCCGGACTGTCCCCTGCTGTTCTCTGTCGATTTTCCTTCCTCTGGTTCTGGGACCTCTCCCAGGGCGCCCGACACTTGGAGCTCGCCCTCTAGATGGACGGGGTGGTTGGGCATCAGAACAGGGCTGAAGGGGCCCACTGCTCTCTCCTTACTCCGCGCAGTGGGAACCTGCTGGGACGGAACAGCTTTGAGGTGCGAGTGTGTGCCTGTCCTGGGAGGGACCGCCGCACGGAGGAAGAAAATTTCCGCAAGAAAGGGGAGCCCTGCCCTGAGCTGCCCCCCGGGAGCTCTAAGCGAGGTGAGTGGACAGGACAGGAGGAGACGCAAGAGGCCAGGGAGGTGCAGTTCCATCCCATAATCACCGTTTTCTCATCCTCCCCAGCACTGCCTACCACCACCACTGACTCCTCTCCCCAGACAAAGAAGAAGCCGCTGGATGGAGAATATTTCATCCTTAAGGTATCACGTCTAAGAGGCAGACGCGCAGTTTCTTGCATAGACCAAGTGGGATTGGGTAAGGGAAGAAAAGAAGGAAACGGAGGGACTACCCGATTATGGCCAGTTCCTGTGCCCGTTCTTTGCTTTGTTGGCAGCCCTGACTCTCGTAACACTGTTGGGTTAAGTTCCTAGTCAGGCACTCAAAATGCAATTTCCATCCTGGCTGCTTTGCCTGCAGATAGGGCACTGTGGTGCCTCAGAGACAGGACACAGGACAGGACACACTGTAGCACATTAAAGTTGCCCCTGCACTTCCGGTGGGGTCACATCCTGATAAGCCCACTGAGTCGGTCATGAAGTCAGAGGCATTAAATACACCTACCAGACAACACCGCCTAGCAACGCTGGGGCGGGGCGGTTGTTTGTCCTGGGGCCTTCTTGGAGCCACTCTGGAAGGATGGTTCCTGCTGGATGCCTGTGGCCTGTATGCCTTCGTTCAGACAATCCAAGTCAGGGACCATCTGTAATCATTTTAAAGGACCACCTTTCAAAAAGAAAGTTGTTCAAGAGAGCAGGAAAATGGATGTGGCTTTGCCTGGTGACCCTCCACCCCCGTTCTCCCCTGCCGCAGATCCGCGGGCGTGAACGCTTCGAGATGTTCCGAGAGCTGAACGAGGCCCTGGAGCTCAAGGATGCCCAGGCCGAGAAGGAGCCTGGGGGGAGCAGGGCTCACTCCAGGTGAGTGCTGGGCCCTCTCCTACCCCTGCTCGGGTGGCTGATAAAATGGGGGCGGGACGATGAAGAGAGTGACAGCGCAAGAGTGCTCCACCATCGGAACTTAAATTCCCCTTCTCCCAGCCTTAGGTGGAGGGGAGGGGCCCCAGGCACTGTCACTCATGTGATGTCATCTCTCCCTCTCATCTCCTGTCTCCCCTGCAGCTACCTGAAGGCCAAGAAGGGGCAGTCTACCTCCCGCCATAAAAAACCAATGTTCAAGAGAGAGGGGCCCGACTCAGACTGACGTCCTCGCCCTCTGGCCCCCGTTGACGACCCCCACGCCCTCCTCCCCTGGCATTTGGGACTCAGGTGCTTGAACCCCACTTGGTAGAGGTGTGCCTCAAAACTCCCAAGAATTCTTCCACTTGTCTTGGCCTGCACTGGTGGTATTGGGGGGGGGGGGGAGCGGGGAGGTGGTGGGAGCTAGGATGGGCCAGCCTTAGCTTTTAAAATTTTGACTGTGAGGAATGTTTGGGGGAAATTAAAGAAAAAAAGAAATGCTCTGAGAAGCAGCCCTAGGCTGGATGGGAAGCCCAGCCCTCCCGCGGTGCTGACCAGGGACACAGCCACCACTTCATGAAATGCTGATCATGACCACCTCACAGGGTCCGCTGTGAGGATTAATGAAATGCTGTGCGACTGGCCTGGAGAGCACCCTTTATTATAGGTGGCTGGGACGTGGCCCCCGCGTGGGTGCTGGTTCCCTGCCCTCCTGCTGGCTGGGTTGACAGCTTCACTGGTTAGGCAGCTGGTCTGCACTGGTGCAGCCGAATCCTGCCCAGCCTCTTAGTGACAATGGCCCCATCCCACGCCTGGAGGATTCCATCATGTGCCGTCTGTGTCTACCAAGACCTGTTCCACTTTCCCCCCAGTGCTCAGGGTCAATTTCTTTTGCACCTTGCATTTGTCACCCCCAGTCCTCTTCCCTTTTTATATCCCCTTTTTATATCGGTTTCTCATTTTACAATAAAACTTGACTGCCATCCTGTGTCTCAGAAGCAGGTGCAAGTGCAGGCTGCCGGGGCCACAGGGGCCACAGGTGCAGGGCCGAGTGAGGAGGTGAACTTGGGAGCCAGCCACCTGAGTCTCCAGAGAGTGTGAGCTGGAGGGGGTTGTAGGGGGGCCTGAGGCCCGAGTTCCAGGAGGGAAACAAAGGCTGGAGACTGGGTCAGCCTGCGGGCTGCATGACAACAAGGGAGGGGGTGACCATTCATAACTGGGAACCAACTGTCCCTCCTCCCTCCCCACCAGGGCTGGCACAAGGTTCCCTCCCGCCCCTGCTTCTAGGGTTGGGCTGCTGCCCCCTCGGCAGCCTCTCACCAAGGATTATGGGATTTAAACGTCTGATTTAGCAAGCCTGAGCCTCTGGGGTGGCCATCTGCTCCGCAGGGAAGGGCCAGGGTACCTGGGTTCCCAAGGGGACAGAGGGGGTGGGTGCTACTGAATGCAGTGGGAGACCTGCCAGCCGGGGTCCCAGGAAAGCAGGGGCAGCTAAGGTGAGGGCTGGGGCCTTCCCGACATCCCCTCATCCTGGGCCCCGTGCCAGGCGGTGGATGAATTGAAGCTTTAAACCCTGCCAGGAAAACCTTTCAAAGGGCTTCTTGGGGTAGGGAGGAGAGTCGGGGTTGGGGAGCTCGGGTACCCCTGCCCGCTCTGTTCTTCAGTGTGGCCAGCTCCCAGGGAGGGGGCAGGGCGGGCTCTCCCCACCACCCACTGCGGCCTGAGACGCTACTTGGCTGTCCTGCCTCCTCGGGGGTGGAGGGACTCCGAGGCCACCGTCTTCCCAGCCCATCAGCCAGGCCCAGAGCACCCGCACCCCTGAGCCCTCGCCTTGCCGTGCAGGGTCCCTGCCTTCGAGACCACGTTTTTCTTTCCTAACTTGGGAATGCCAGAGCCGACACTTAACTCGGCTCCCACCCCACTCACTCCTGAAACTCCATCTCCTCGCTCCTGTGGACAGGTCACCTTGAGAACCCCCCCCCCCTTTTCCCCCTCTTTTCCTTTTGGGAGCACAGTTGAGCCCAGGACAGTCGGGATACACAGGTTGGTGATGTGCTGCATGCATGCGCTGTGCGATGCTCCTTGTATTCAGGTTCCAGCCTCACAGTCGCCACCCGGGCTGAGGGCAAGGACACTGCAAAATCCATGGGAGCAGAAACTCCGGTTCTGATGCACAGCCAGCGTCCGCTCGCCCTCAGCACTTCAGGTGGTGTCCCTAGCTCTGGCTCCGCCACCGCTCTTCCCTGGGAAGTAGGTCCACTCTGCCTCTGCGGATCCCCTCCAGTGCGAGCTGATGGATCTGTGTGCCCTGAGAATCCTGAGGCCTGGGTGTTCAGGCTGGCTCTGCTGTTCGACCCTCAGTGAATCCTTAACCTCCCTGGTTCCACTTATTGGCTTCTGTTTTTTGTTTTTTTAAGATTGATTGATTTATTTGAAAGTCAGTAACACAGAGAGAGGAGGAGAGAGAGAAAGATCTTCCATCCGCAGGTTCACTCCCCAGTTGGCCCCAATGGTCAGAGCTGCGCTGATCCAGAGCCAGGAGCTTCTTCTAGGTCTCTCACGTGGGTGCAGGTGCCCAAGGACTCGGGCCATCTTCCACTGCTTTTCCAGGCCACAGCAAAGAGCAAGTTGTATTCTGGGGTCCAGGCACTGTGGCTCAGCGGGTTAAGCTGCAGCCTGCAGCGCCGGCATCTCATATAAGTACTGATTTAAATCCCAGCTGCTCCACTTCTGATTCAGCTGCCTGTTAATGCATCTGGAAGATGGGCCAAGTCCCTGGGCCTCTGCACCCATGTGGGAGATGAAAAGAAGCTCCTGGCTCCTGGCCTGGGCCTGGCCTGGCCCTTGTCGCTGTGGCCCGTGGGGAGCGAACCAGTGGATGGAAGATTCCGTCTCTCCCTCTCTCTAACTCTGCCTTTCAAATAAATCAATAAATAAATAAGTAGTAGAGTGTGGGGCAGTTGTTCCCTGACTCCAGCTTCCTGCCAATTCAGAAACTGGGAAGCAGGTAGTCCAAGTACTCGTGTCCCTGCCAACCATGTGGGAAACCTGGATTGAGTTTCTGGATCCTGGCTTCAGCCTGGCCCAGTCCTGACTGTGGCAGGCATTCCAAGGGTGAACTGATGGCAGATGAGATTTCTCTGCCTGTGCCCTTCTCTATCTGCCTAGCAGATAAAAAGAATTAAAGAGCAAAAAGGGAAAAAATCTGAATGCATCCCGACATCAGCGATACAAACTGAAATAGCAGGAAAAGAAAGGATAAATCTAAAAGCAGGGGATTTAAAAAAAAAAAAAAAAGTACTGAGATATGTTTTAAAAGAAAAACTGGAGCACTGGATTGAGGGAAAAAAGAATGATCAAAAACCAAAGAGTTCAGGGCTGGCGCTGTGGGGTGGTGGATAAAGTCACTGCCTACAATGCTGGCCTCCCATACAGGAGCCAGTTCAAGCCCCAGCTGTTCCACTTTTGATCCAGCTCCCTGATAATGTGCCTGGGAAAGCAGTGAGAAGCAGAGGATGGCCCTGTGCTTGAGCCCCTGAACCCTGGCTCCTGGCTTCAAATTGGCACAGTTCCAGCCATTGTGACCAACAGGGGAGTGAACCAGCAGATGGAGGACCTCTCTGCCTTCCAAGTAAATAAGTCTTAAAGAAAAAAAAAAAAAAAAAAAAAAAAACACAAAGATTAAATATTTATGCTATTCTGGGTCATAAGAAAAAAAGAATGAAATCCCAAATTCATTTACAATTATGCTGGCTTTGTTAATATTAAAACCTGATGAATATATTAAAAACAAATTAATATAGATGTAAAATCTCTAAATAGAATACACTGGATTAAAAATATCATACCTCCAGGACTGGCACTGTGGCATAGCAGGTAAAACCACCGCCTGTAGTGCCGACTTCCCATATGGGCTCCGGTTTGAGTCCTGATTGCTCCAATTCTGATCCAGCTCTCTGGTGTGGCCTGGGACAGCAGTGGAGGATGGCCCAAGTCCTTGGGCCCCTGACCTACATGGGAGACCTGGAAGAAGCTCCTGACTCCTGGCTTCAGATTGGTGCAGCTCTGGCCATTGTGGCCGCCTTGGGGGGTGAACCAGCAGAAGGAAGACTCTCTGTCTCTGCCTCTCTGTAACTCTGCCTTTCAAATAAATAAATAATTTTAAAAATATATATTATACCTCCTCTCCAAAACTACGAGGGTACAGTTAGATAGAAGGGAAAACTTATGTCCTATAACACAGGATAACTATCATCGATAACAACTAATATGTGTGTTTCAAAATAGCTAGTAGAGAGGATGTTGAATGTTTCCAACACATAGAAATAAAAGTTTGAGGGATGACCGTTACACACTGTATACACGTATTAGAATCTCACACTGCACCCAATACACGTGCCAAGCTGCTGCAAGTCAATTAGTAGGAGCAGATGCGGCCCTGCTTGGACACGCACACACCACACAGTGCCAGTTCCAGGTCTGGCTGCTCTGCCTCTGCTCCAGCTTCCTGCTAAGGTACCTGGAAAGAAGCAAGTAACGGCTCAAATGCCGCACACATCTGAAGACCTGAATGGGGTTCCTGGCTCCTGGCTCCAGCCCAGCCCAGCTGTTGTGGGAGTGAACCAGAAAAAGATCTCTCTCTCTCTCTCTCTTTCTCTCTCTCTCTGTCACTTTGCTTTTTAGTTAGTTGAAAATAAACACATTTTTTTTTAGAAATACTTATGCAGGGCCTGCACTATGGTGTAACATAAGCCACCTGCCTGCAAACACTGGCATCCCATGTGGGCACCAGTTTGAGTCCCAGCTGTTGCTCTTCCAACCCAGCTCCTGCTAATGCACCTGGGAAAGCAGCAGAAGATGGCCCAAGTGCTTGGGTCCCTGCCACCATGGAGACCAGGATAAAGTTCCTAGCTCCTGCCTGGCCCAGCCCTGGTCATTGTGGCCATTTGGGGAATGAACAGCAGATGAAAGATCTTTTTCTTTGTAACTCTGCCTAACAAATAAATCTTTTTAAACAATTATCCAGTGGGGGGCCGGTGCTGTGGCACAGCGGGCTAACACCCTGGCCTGAAGCGCCCGCATCCCTTATGGGCACGGATTTGAGACTTGGCTGCTCCACTTCTGATCCAGCTCTCTGCTATGGCCTGGGATAACAGTGGAAGATGGCTCATGCCCTTGGGCCCCTGCACCCACCTGGGAGACCCAGAAGAAGCTCCTGGCTCCTGGCTTCAGATTGGTGCAGCTCCAGCCATGCGGCCATTTGGGGAGTGAACCATTGGATGGAAGACCTCTCTGTGTAACTGACTTTCAAATAAATAAATAAATCTTTTTTTTAAAAAATTATCCAATGGGCTGGCACTGTGGCACAATATGTTACACTGACATTTGTAATGTTGGCATTCCATATGGGCGCCAGTTCGAGTCCTAGCTGTTACACTTCCAATCCAGCTCCCTGCTAATGTGCCTGGGAGAGTAGCAGAAGACGGCCCCTGCCACTCATGTGGGGGACCCAGATAGAGTCCCTGGCTCCTGGCTTCAGCCTGGCCAAGCCCTGGCTGTTGAGGCTAACTAGGGAGTGAATCAGTGGCTAGAAGCACACTCTCTCCCTCTCTATATATCTCTTTCAAATAACTAATTTAAAAAAAAAAGTAAATTAAAAATAATTTTAAATGTATTTTAAAAATTAAAAATAGGGGCCAACACTGAGGTGCAGTGGGATAAGCCACAGCTTGCAACACCAGCATCCCAAATCAGAGTGCCAGTTCAAGTCCTGGCACTTCCAACCCAGCTCCCTGCTAATGCATCTGGGAGACAGCAGGTGATGGCCCAAGTCCTTGGGTTTGTGCCACCCTCAAGGGAGACCCAGATGGAGTTCTTGGCCTGGCTTAGCTCTGGCTGTTACAGACTTTGGGGGAATGAGCCAGTGAAGGAAGATCTGAATCTCTCTGCCTCTCTCTGTCATTCTGCCTTTTCAATAGGTAAATCCTTCAAAAACAAAATGTTTAATGACAAAAGATACCACAAAGTGAAGAGGGAAACAACAGATTACGGAAAATTTTGTTACATGGAAAGTTTATGTCAAAATTGTCAAGGAGCTCTAGCAGATTAAAAAAAAAAAAAGGATAAAAACCTAATAAACAAAAACAAAATATGTAGCCATGTAAGAAATAGCTTAGGGAGTCAGCATTGTGGCCCAGCAGGTTAAGCCACCTGCTACACCTGGGCATCCCGTATGAGTGCTGGTTCGTGTTGTGTCCCGGCTGCACTTCACATCCAGCTACTTGCCACTGTGCCTGGGAAAGCAGTGGAAGATGGCCCAAGTGGTTAGGCCCCTGCACCCACGTGAGTGACCAAGAAGAAGGTCCTAGCTGCTGGCTTCAGTCTGGCCCAGCCCTGGCCATTGTGGCCATTTGGGAGAGTGAACAAGCAGATGGAGGATCTCTTTGTCCCTGTATCTCTGTAACTCTGCCTTTCAAATAAATAAATAAATAAATAAATAATATTTTTAAAAGATTTTATTTATTTTTTACTTGAGAGTCAGAGTTACACAGAGAGAAGAGAGGCAGAAGTCTTCCATCTGATGGTTCACTCCCCAATTGGCCGCAATGGCCTGAACTGCGCCGATCCGAAGCCAGGAGCCAGGAGCCTGCGATGCCAGTGCCGCAGGCGGAGGATTAACCTGCGCCACGGCACCGGCCCCCGGTGCAAAAAATTTTTCAAGTCTGGGACCAGTGCCGTGGCGTAGTGGGTTAAGCCGCTGCCTGCAATGCCAGCATCCATATGGCACTGGGCTGCTCCACTTCCAATCCAGCTCCCTGTTAATGTGCCTGAGAGAGCAGCAGAGGGTGGCCCACAAGCTCGAGCCCCTGCACTCACGTAGGAGGCGGAGATGAAGCTGCTGGCTTGTGGCTTCAGCCTGGTCTAGCCCTGATCAGTGTCTTTGCAGCCATTTTGGGAGGGAACTAGTGAATGAAAGACTTCTCTCTTTCTCTCCACCTTGCTGCAATTCTGACTTTCAAATAAATAAATCTTTATAAAATTTTTTTTGAAGTCAAAATTTTTTTTCATAGTATATATTTTCCATGGACATTTTAAATCATAAAAAGATAATTAATTAATTTGGGAGGTATAGAGAGAGGGAGAGAGAGACCCCTCCCCAAATTCCTACAACCATGGGAACTGGGCTGAGCTGAAGCTGGGGTCTGGGAACTCCAACCAGGTGTCCTGTGTGGGTGGCAGGAACCACTGGAGCCATCACTGCTGCCTCCCAGAGCCTGCATCAGCAGGAAGTTGGGGTCAGGAGCCGGAGCCGGGAATTGAACCCGGGTACTCCAGTGTGGGACATGGACATCTTAAGTGCTAGATCCTTTGCAAACTTTTTTGAAACACCATTATATACGCACAATTTTATCATGAATGTACAATAAACATACACCTGCATCATATATGTAAGGATCACTGGGTTTTAGTCATTGTTATACCCAAAGTGAAATATATTATACATACTTTGGTCATCTTTTTCCACTCAATCAATTTCACATGTCAGTCCTTCACCTGATAAAGGTCTAAATAATTTTTCAAAAATATTTTATTTAGGGACCGGCGCTATGGTGCAGTGGGTTAATGCCCTGCCTGAAGCGCCAGCATCCCATATGGGCGCCGGTTCTAGTCCCAGCTGCTCCACTTTGATCCAGCTCTCTGCTATGGCCTGGGAAAACAGTAGAAGATGGCCCAAGTGCTTGGGCCCCTGCACCCGCATGGGAGACCCAGAAGAAACTCCTGGCTCCTGGCTTCAGATGGGCACAGCTCCAGCCATTGCAGCCAACTGGGGAGTGAACCAACGGAAGGAAGACTTTTCTCTTTGTCTCTCCCTCTCACTGCCTGTAACGCTACCTCTCAAGTAAAATAAATAAAATCTTTAAAAAAAATTTTTGCACCAAAATATCTAAATTCCATTTCCCATGACTTTTTAAGCACCTTTGTATATATGAATATGTAATAAAACTATTTTTTTTTGACAGGCAGAATTAGATAGTGAGAGAGAGAGAGAGAGAGAGAGAAAGGTCTTCCTTCCATTGGTTCACCCCCCAGTTGGCCACCGCGGCTGGCGTGCTGCGCCAATCCGAAGCCAGGAGCCACGTGCCCCCGACCTGGTCTCCCAAGCGGGTGCAGGGCCCAAGGACCTGGGCCATCCTCCACTGCTTTCCCAGGCCACAGCAGAGAGCTGGACTGGAAGAGGGGCAACCGGGACAGAATCCAGCGCCCCAACCTGGACTAGAACCCAGGGTGCCAGCACCGCAGGGAGAGGATTAGCCAAGTGAGCCTCGGCGCCAGCCTAAAACTCTTTTTCAAAGCAAATGGTAATACCAACTGATTGCAAAAAATATCCACAAAAATAAAAAATGAAAATCAGGAGCCAGCATTGTGAGGCAGCAGATTAAACAACTGCCTGTGCTGCTGGCTTCCCATGTAGGCCCTTGTTCATGTCCTGGCTGCTCCACTTCCGATCCAGCTCCCTGCTGGTGCACCTGGGAAAACAGTAGAAGATGGCCCAAGTGCTGGGGCCCCTGCACCCACATGGGAGACCCGAATGAAGTTCCAAACTCCTGGTTTCAGCCTGGTCCATCCACAGCAATTGGGGCCACATAGGGAGTGAACCCGTAGATGGAAAGTCTCCCCCCACCCTCTCTGCAACTCTGCCTTTCAAATAAATAAATACTTAACAAAAAAGTCATAAATTCCTCCCCTCCCCTTATAGAGCAATATAACTGCTGTGTCTAACCACCCACTCTTCTGTTCTGTGTCCTTGTATACAAACTTAGGCTCCTGCAGGTCTGATATCTTGTTTTGAGGTCAATGTTTCTTCTATTTAACTTCTCCCATCTGTCTCTAAGCATTTAATGATGTTCTTTTCGCCATAAACCACCCATCCTTTTTGCCCCAGCTTCAATGCTGCCTCCTCTAAGAACCCTTCCCGGGCCGGCGCTGTGGGGCAGCAGGTGAAAGCTTGTGCTGCTGGCATCCCGTGTGGGCACCGGCTCCAGTCCTGGCTGCTCCACTTCTGATCCAGCTCCCTGCTAGTGCACCTGGGAAAGCAGCAGCAGATTGCCTGAGTGCTTGGGCCCCTGCACCCACACGGGAGACCCAGAGAGAGCTCCTCACTCCTGGCTTTAGCCATGCCCAGCCCCAGCTGTTGCAGCCATTTGGGGAGTGAACCAGAGGATGAAGACCTCTCTGTCACTCCCTCTCTCTCTTTGTAACTCTGCCTTTCAAATAACTAAAATAAACCTTTAAAAAAAGAAAGCTTCCCTTTGAAGCCCCCAGAAGGGGGTGGCTGGTCCCTGAATTTTGTCATCACCAGCTTTCTCCCCTTCCTGGATCACGTTTCTCTCTACCTTGTATGAGTTTCTCGTGTGCTCCTCACCTTTTCCGTTAAACTGGGGAGCTCCTTGGGGGCAGGAACTCTGCCTCCTTCATAAGTGTGTCTTCATGGTGCCTAGAATGCACACAGTAGGCACTTTATGAGTACGGTTGAATGGAGGAGTGTAGATATCCTCCCGCGGTTGCACTGAATGATCTCAAGATGTTGTGCACGAAGCCAGCCAAGGCGAGGCAGGCAGTTGGCAATTAAGACACCCTTGGAACACCCACATCCCGTATCAGAGCATCTGAGTTCAGATCCTGGCCTTTCCACTTGGGACCCAGCTTTCTGCTAGTGCACACCAGGAGAGGCAACAGATAATAGCTCCAGTACTCAGGCCCCTGCCGCCCATGTAGGAGACTCAGGTTGAGTTCCAAGCTTCTGGTTTTGGCTAAGACCAGCCCTGGCTGCTGCCGGCATTTGAGAATGAACCAGCAAATGTAAGGTCTCTGGCACTGTCTCTCTGTCTCTCTCTCTCTCTCTTTTTAATAGAGATTTATTTATTTTATTTGAAACACAGAGTTACAGAGAGGTAGAGAGAGAGAGAGAGAGAGAGGTCTTCCATCTGCTGGTTCACTCCCTAAATGGCCGCGATGGCAGGAGCTGGGCCAATCTGAAGCCAGGAGCCAGGAGCTTCTTCTGGGTCTCCCACATGGGTGCAGGGGCCCAAGCACTTGGGCCATCCTCAGCTGCTTTCCCAGGCACATTAGCAGGGAGCTAGATTGTAAGTGGAGCAGTCGGGACTCAAACTGGCACCCATATGGGATGCCGGCCCTGCAGGCCGGGCTTTAACCCACTGCAGCACAGCACTGGCCCCTCTGTCTTTTAATAAATAAAAATGTCTTATAAAATTAGTCGAGGTGAAGGAGAGGGGACAGGATGCTTGGGCACTGGAAGGAAGAGACAAAGGCAGGGAAGCAACCCCCAAACATGGGTAACCCTGGGATCGCCCACAAACCCCTTCCACTCTCTTCCCAGGGCTCAGAAAGGAACAACCGGCACACAGGGCTCTGTGTGTGATATATATTTATATATATAGTTGCTCTCATTTTATTGTACTTTATCCTCTTTTTACAGTAGATCTGTCACAGGCATTAAATAACTGCAGAGAGAGAGACCACTGGGGAAGGGGTGGGTGCGGGAAAGCCTGAGGACCCAATGGGAAGAGACATGGATCCAGCAAGAGGAAGAAGGGAGGGACTCGTGGGAGGGGGGAGGCGGGGCAGCACTAACAGAGGAAAGGGGGGGTTAGAGAGATCAGGAGGGAGGGACGGGGGAGAAAAAGTTAAAATGCCTCAGAAGCTAAGACACTCGGGGCAGGGGGCCCTCACTGAACATTCTAGGGGTGTTCTGGGGTGTTTCCTGTAAAGGCAGAAGATCTGGGAGAGACGGAGCCGAGAAATTCGGATCCTGGACGGAGGCGGGCATTTGAAACTTTGGGGATGGCATGCGCAGGAGACAGAAGGGATTAGTGATTTGTTGATGACTTGCTAAGGTCAGAGAGAGAGGACAGTGGGGGCCGCCGCTATGGCTCGGGGAGGGAGGTGGAGCAGTCCCACAGCCAAGCACGTTTCCCAAGGTAGCCGCTAGGGACGGGGCCAAGACGGCCACCCCTCCCCCAGAGCTCCCTGGGAAGTGGAACTTGAAGGATATTCTGGGAAGGCAAACGGGGGAAGGGCACCATCCATAGAAACAGAATTCAGCCCAGGTCAACCCTGCCCTCCTGAGTCAGTCCTGGCTCCTGGGGGTGACAGGAGGGACAGGGAGGGAACCAGGGGGCGCTAGAGGATGTTCGAGAAGGATCCTTAGGGACTCCTTTTCCAGTCCCTGTTTTCCAGCTCATGGGGTGAGAAGTAGCAGGATGTGCCAGGGAAGAGGGGCAAGGCCACAGAACCAACCACCTTGTGCTCAGGCACCAACCAATGGCTGCCTTCCAGAGGCGGGACTAGGGAGCGAGCCAGAGAGGTCAAAATCCTTCAAGACAGGGACAGCGTGGACCAAGCAGGAGGGTGGGGACAGAAAGGAACAGAGACGAAAGCTCAGGAACGGAGGTGAGAAAGCCGAGGGCTGACACGAGGGACGTGCGTGTGTGTGCGTGTGTGTGGGTGTGTGTGTGCATGTGTGTAGGGCAGTGGGTAAGTGGGTGTTTTCTGTAGCACCCAAAGGAAAGGGGGGCAGAAGTGGTAGCTGCAAGGACACTCCTCTCGCAACCACAGCAGAACCAACCACTCCGTGACCTTCTGGGTAACCCACCTCCCCGATCCGGCCGAGCTAAGGTTGGAGGAAGTTGGGGTGGGGGGAATGTGTGTAGCCAGGGGGGTCACAGCGCACATCAGAAGTCAAGGAGAAAGGTGTGAGGCTCAGACAAGTCATAGCTCTGTTATAAAAAATACCTTTGGGGTGGGTGAGGGAGGGATCAGGCAGGGTCAGGGACATTCCAGAAGCATCCACAGGAGAGAGGTGGGGGTGAGAGGAAGGGGCCTCAGGTTTTGTTGATGCGCAGTTTGAAGGCCACGCGGCCGGCGAACTTGTCCCGCTCGTCGTCGGTGGCAATGTTGGCGGCGTTGATGCGGCACTCCACGTTCACCTCCACGTTGGGGGTCACGTTCAGGAACTTCACGGCCACCAGGGGCTGTGTGTAGTTCACCTGGGCCACAGGGGAGCAAGGGTCTAGGCCTAAAGCAGCCCCGCCTTCTCCCCAAGGCCCCCTGTGTCTCCCAAGGAGTCACCATCCTCGGCCGCTCCCCGACTTACGTGGAACTTTTTGCCGTAGTAAGGGAAGTACATGAGGTCGATGTTGCCATTGGCTGGGAACATGACGAAGTTGCCCAGATTCTCAGCATCTTCATCTCGCTGTGCGGGTACAGGAAGCAGGAGGGGTGGGTGCATTAGGGAAGGCACCCCAAAGCTCACTACACTCCTCTTGGCTTTTTCTTTGCCCCAAGTTATCCCTGCCTTGAGCTGTGGAGTGCTGGGTGCCTGTGCAAGTGTATGGGAGTGAGTAGCCCGGCTCTCATCACACAGTGAACCCCTAAAAAGATGCTAAGGACACCAAGGCCTCCTACTCTACTCCTACCCCAGTTCTTACCCCATCCTCAGGAATCGGTCTCTGGAGCAGAGCCAAGAGAGAACAGACAAACGGGTGAGCGCTGGAGCGCTCGGGGGAAGCAGGGAGGGGGCAGCATGGCAAGGGGCAGAGGTTTCTAGGGAGGACAGAGTGGGGGAGCCGGGCACCAGGGACGCTTGGGGTGGCAGATGGTGCAGAGAGAGCAGCGGCTACCAGGGACCTACAGGGAACTGGCGGAGAGGAGCGAGACGCGAGGGAGGGCAGAGGACAAAGACAACCAGGGCGGGAGAAGGAGAAGGCAGGAGGCTAGAGGGAGAGGCCAGAAGTCAAGACTTTGGAGGAGTGTGTTTAACCCCTCGAGAGCGGGCATCTGCATCCTAGGGAAGCAAGAGGCGCGGGAGCCCCTTGGAGGCGAAGCCACATTGAAGCCCCTTCTTACCCCCTTGTCCCTATAGTGTAGGGGCCTCTGGCAAGCAAAGAAAATAACGGAGACATGAGCGAATCACACGGAAACCACCAAGAACACACAGGGGAGCAGGAAGCAGGGCCACGCCAACTCACCTTCCCGGCACAGGTGACGTTCATGCTCTGGTTGGCTCCTGCATAGAAGTTGATGACCTGCAGTGAGGAGGGACGGTGGTGACAGTTAGGGAAGCTGTCACCGCCATGGGCATCCAACCGTCCAGCTGCCAAGCGCAGCCTCCCATGACCCCACCTTCCTCTTCTCTCAGCTCCTCAAATACCCAAAAATCTCTCTAAGGCCTGGCAGCCCCAATGACCAGACACAGGTGTCAGCAGACGGTGGCCCCCCGAGGACAAAGGTCTTGGTACCCGGTTCATCTTGATGAAGACACAGGGCTGCCCAGTGCTGTAACCGTAGTGGGTGGGGTCCCCGATGCCAGAGCAGTTGCCCAGCTGAGTTCGGTTGAATTGGCAGGCGCGTTTCGGGTAGTTGAGGACTCCGTTATCTGGCTGTTCATAATAGCGCCCGGGGCGGCACACATCATTCTTTTGGGCTTGGATGGAGTCGTTGTAAGCTAAGGAGGTAGAAGGAAGCAGAAAAGTCACAAGCCCAAGGTGGGGCTCCAACCCCCTGCCCAAGGTCCCAGACGACCACAGAGCCAGCCCCACACTCACGTTCCAAGAACTTGTTGAGTTTCTGGACGTGCTGGTCCCAGCTTTCAGTGTCACTGACATTGACAATGACGTCAAGGTTCTCCGTCTTGGGGCGAATCATCAAGCCTACAGCAGCAGACATGGGTGGGAGTGGGGGGTCATGGAAGATGAAGGGCCACACTCAGAGGGGAGAAGATGGGCATGGAGAACCAGGGCAAGGTGCAGAAAAGCACAACTCCCCAGCACACAGGGAGTGGCTCACCGGAAGCTGAGGGCACGGCAGCCCCTCACTCACCGGGTGTGGCCAGTCGGTCCTGGTACTTGGGGGTATGTTCAGAGACAGTCTGCAGCATCACCCACATGGTGAGGGTGAACATGGCGGTGAGGAAGCCATAGAAGACGAGGTAGAAGAGGAGGATAAAGGCTAGGGAGGAGGAAACGGGTCAGTAGGTTCAAAGTCTCCCGCCATGACCTCACCTCTCCCCACACACCCTTCCAGCCACTGAGGAGTTCTGCGCTGGGCTGATGGCAGAGCCAAGGGGACGGCTCAGAGCTGTCCCCCAGGGAGCAAAATGAGACAAACTGGAAACAGGCAGTTGTGTCTGGCTTCCAGCCAGGACTCCCAGCCCCCTCCTGGTCCTGGAGCACAGCGAAGCCCAACCTTGCGAAAACCACAAGAGACCTAAAACTCTTGTTGCTGGGACAACCCCAAGTACAGGCCGCTGTCATTTTGCCTCCAATTACGTTTCCAACTTCCCAGCCATGCATGGCCCTGAAAAGGCACAACATCTGTTCCGACAATCCTGCTTGCTCCTCGTGCCTAAGGCTGTCCTTGTGAAGCAGCTCCCGGCCACCATTCACCTCCAAGCTCTCCCACCACCCTGCAGAGCCTGGACCCACTGACGGCAGTACGACCCTCCCCTCTCCTGGAGCCCCCAGAACCAAACCTAGAACTCAACTCCTGGACACTCTGGCCTAGCTACCAGGTCTCTGTGCAAGCTGCAAAGCTTGCAGTCAGCTCACCCTCAACACACACACACACACACACACACACACACACACACACGGAGCCCTGGGCAGCAGGGGGCCTGAAGGCAGAGTTCCCACAGCCTTCCTTTGACCCCTCCCCTCTCCAGGCTCTCTCAGCATGTGGTAAGGGCCTCCTGCTCTGATCACCTGAGACCACAGGCTTCCACCTCCCTGAAGTCCCTGCAAATTCTCTAAGCATGCATGGAGCCCTAGGGGCTGGCCTCCAAGGGCAGGGATTACGCTGGACTCCCCTCAGGGGGCCCCAGGTGGGTGGGCTGATGGGGATCACATCCAATCAGTGTGGATGGAAGGCAAATTGTGTCGCGCAGGGTCCCCTGTGCTTCGACTTCCCTGCCTGTGAATCCCTTTCAGAATTCCAGCCCTCACTGCACCTGTGCCCATCGCCAAGCCCCTGACCACGGACAACTCCCTCCACACCCTGAGCCCTGCCCTGCCACCATTCCCGCAGACACACCCCGCGATGATGTACACGTCTCGCCAGCCGCCCCTAGCTCCAAAGACATCTGGGCGGAACATCCAGCCCCTAAAACCTCAGGGGGTCACCCTCCCCAGCAGCCCCCTCCACCCAAAAAAGCAGCCACCGACTACTCCAAACGCCAGGTGGTGGGAGACTGGACCCACAACTTCGGCTGTTTAGAACCCCCTCACACACGCCCCCCTCTAAGACCCGCCCCCTCATGAATGTTCCCAGGGTCCAGGGGGTGGGCATGAGCTAAAAATAGCCGGCTGGCGAGCTGGTGGGAGCCAGAGGGAGGGAAGGGGCGCCCTTCCGAGGCGGGGGCCGGCGGCGCAGAGCGCAAAGGCCCCGAGAGAGGGCGTGAGCGCCGCGGCGCGGACACGCGCGCAGAGCCCGCGCGCGACCCCCCGCCCGAGGGGGCTCCGCGGGGGGCGGGAAGGCGGCAGTGACCTACTTTCTCCGCCTCCGCAGCGGCCAGCCGGGGAGATTAGACCGGTGATTCGGCCCCCTCCCAGCCCCGAGCCCGGCAGGGGGGCCGGACGCCGGGAACCGGGAGCCGAGCTGGGGCCGAGCCGGCAGGATCGTGCGCCCCCGAGGCGTCGCCTCGCCGCCTCCCCAGGCCCCTCGCGCGCCGACCCTGCGTACCCCAGCTGGTCCCAGTGCGGCCCATGAACTGGTGCGTCCTCGGGTTCCACACGAACTCCTTCCACTCCTCAACCACCTGCCCGCAGCTCTTCTTCTCTTTCTGGATGACCATCTTGGCGGCGCGGGGCGAGTCCCGGCGCGGGGCGGGGGGCTGCGGAGAAGCGGGGGCGCCGCGCGCTGGAGCCCTCCACGCGCTGGAGCGTGCGGGGAGCAGAGGCGCTGAGAGCGAGGGAGCCCCCTCTCAGATGTGCAGCTGCTGCGAATCCCGGGGTGCACGGCCACGCGCGGCGGGGTGCTGGCAGCGCGGCGGAGGTGCTGCTATGCTAGGCCCCCCGACTGCGATGGAAAGGGGGCTGTCAGGGTAGGGATGGATGACAAGGGGAGGGGTGCGACGCAGCTTCGGCCCTCAGACCGCCTGGAAGCAAACCGAAAAAGGGTGCAAAAAAACAGACGGCTACGAAACCCGAGCGAAACGCAGAGAAAAGCGGGGTGCAAAGAGGCAGGGAGAGGTGGGGGAGGGGGCCGCCCCGAAATCCAAGATGCCAAGAGGCTAAGTAACGGGGTGGGTGACCGCTCAGGGCTCCAGTGGTGGCTCGGCCGCGAGGGTGGGGCGGGGACGCGCAGTTGGGGGACAGCCGGGGATGGGGGCCCCCCGGGCGGAGGCTCCGCTCCTCAGCAGTGCGGGGCCCGCGGTCTCGGCGCGCGGTCTTTATACTCTGCGGCTCTGAGGGTGCCCGCCTCCTTCCCACCCCCCAGAAGCCCCGCCCCCGCCGTTGGCCCGGGCGACCTCATGCATATGCAAATATGGAGCGAGCCCTTGGGCCCGCCCCCCCGCCGCCTCTTTAGGACCAGGCTGTTTGTCCCCTGCCCCCACCCCAGATACTAGACTGGAACAGGGTGGAAGGAAGGGTACAGGGCGAGTCTGGGTGGAGTAGAGAGAGAGAGAGATAACCCCCGGGAGACTCAGAGACTGTTCAAAGATGGGGCCCCAAGCAGGGAGTTAGAAAAGCACTAAGATATACGAGGAGATGCCCCGGAAGTGTCCAGATGTGAGAGGAATGGAGAAAAAGCCAGAGACCAGGAAAGACGGCGCGAGACAGCAGCGGGGATGCTGGACCAGCGGAAGGAAGCCAGACCAAACCACAAACAGACCTCCAGAAGCCCCCGCAGGAGGGCAATCCCCCATCCCACCCCCAAGACCTCCTATAAGGAGGCGCGGGTTCCCCATCTTCCCAGCACAGGTTCCCCTGAAGCCCTGTCCCCAGCATGGCCCGGAGACCCCAGCCCTGTAGCCGGGCCTGCCCAGAGGTTCTGCCCACACCCCCAGCTCCATGCCTGAATTTCCCTCCCACCTCCTTATTGAGCACCTGCTGGAGACTGTGTGCAGCTGTCTTTCAAGAGAGGCCAAGACAGGTTCAAGTGAAGTGCCAGCTCTCACAAGGCGGCAGCGGCCCACTGCCGGGGAGGGGAGGAGAGGAGGGAGTGTTTAAGAATTACAGCTTCGGGGCTGGCGCTGTGGCATAGCAGGTAAAGCTGCCGCCTGCAGTGCTGGCATTCCATGTGGGCGCCGGTTCCAGTCCCTGCTGTTCCACTTCCTATTCTGCTCTCTGCTATGGCCTGGGATAGCAGTAGAAGATGGCTCAAGTCCCTGGGCCCCTGCACCCATGTGGGAGACCTGGAGGAAGCTCCTGGCTCCTGGCTTCAGCCTGGCTCAGCTCCGGCCATTGCAGCCATTTGGGGAGTGAACCAATGGATGGAAGACTGACCTCTCTCTCTCTCTCTCTCTCTCTCTCTCTCTCTCTCTCTCTCTAACTCTGGCTTTCAAATAAATAAATCTAAAAAAAAAAAAAAAAAAAAAAAGAATCACCAGCTTCAAATCTTGTCACTTTTACTTGGAGACATTCTTTGCTTTCCACACTCAGCCTAAATCCCTGGCCCAGGTCCTCAACATCTCTCCTATCACTCTTGTCCTCAAACAGAGTCCCTCCAGTCCAGTGCCAGCTCGTGACGTGCAACCTGCTCTGCTGCCAAAGGCCCCAGCTCAGAATTGCTTGGTTGCATGCTCTGCTATCTCCATCTTGAAATTCTTCATAGCTTTATCTTTGAACTTGTGCTTCGTAGATAAGCTCCAGTGGAACACTGGCGCATGGGTGTGAGCAGGTGCATGTGATATGCTGGCCCCACCACACGAATTCTGGTTTACCTGCGATTCCTGGAAGTAGACTCAAAGGGAGTTCCACTAGACCCAAAGCAAGCATGAAGGGAATGTGTTATGTCTACATAACTAAGTGAGTTCGTCTACAACTTTTATTTGACAGAGTTAGATAGTGAGAGAGAGAGAGAGAGAGAAAGGTCTTACTTCCGTTGGTTCACTCCCCAAATGGCTGCTATGGCCAGCACTGCATGGATCCGAAACCAGGAGCCAGGTGCTTCCTCCTGGTCTCCCATGCGGGTGCAGGGCCCAAGGACTTGGGCCATCCTCCACTGCCTTCCCAGGCCACAGCAGAGAGCTGGACTGGAAGAGGAGCAACCGGGACTAGAACCCGGTGCTCATATGGAATGCTGGCGCCGCAGGCGGAGGATTAGCCTATTGAGCTGTAGTGCCGGCCTCATCTACCATTGAGAGTGCTGATAGATGAGAGGCCACACTTTGTGGTGGAAGCAGAACTTAATTTGAACACGGAAAACAAGCAACGTCATTCTACCTTTCCATATGCGCGTTGAGGGCGTCCTACCTGTCTTGGCTGAGTCATGTTTCTTCTCTATGTTAATTTATGTCCAAAATAAGTAAATCTGAAAACAAAACTAAAACAAAAAAAAAGTTATTTGAAAGTCAGAGTTACAGAGAGACAGGGAAAGAAAGAGAGAGCAGGGGGCTGGTGCTGTGGCATACAGGGTAAAGCTGCTGCCTGCAGCACCAGCATCCTGTATGGGCACTGATTCAAGTTCTGGCTGCTCCACTTCCGATCCAGCTCCCTGCTAATGTGCCTGGGAAAGCAGTGAAAGATGGCCAAGTCCTTGGGCCCCTGCACCCACATGGGAGACCCAGATGAAACTCCTGCTCCTGGCTTCAGCCTGGCCCAGCCCTGACCATTGCAGCCATTTGGAGAATGAACCAGCAAATGGAAGATGAATATCTCTCTCTCTCTCTCTCTCTCTCTCTACCTCTCCTCAGTAACTCTGACTTTCAAATATATAAATCTAAAAAAAAAAATAAAGAGATAGAGAGGAAGGAAGGAAGAAAAAAAGGAAAAGAAGGAAGGAAGAATTAGAGCAGCTGGGACACAAACTGGTACCCATATGGGATGCCAGCGTCACAGGCTGTGGCCTTACCCGCTATGCCACAATATTGGCCCCATTAATTCTTAATTTTTAATAGCAAAGAGAAGCACCACAAGAAGTCAAGAGAAGAACTGTGGAAGAAAGGAAAATATTTAGTCTCTCGGTGCCTCTAACAGCACTTGTCCCCTGCTGTTTGAACAACACTTTGCACTTGGTCTCCCAGATCGTGCAGAGCTGGTCCTGCTTCAGCCTGTTTTGCAGGAGACTCGATTAATTTTCTTAAAATACAGCTTTAATTAGGCCACTCCTCAGTTCAAAAGTCTTCTTGGCTCCCTGCTCCCCAGCAGGAGGGAGCCCTGCTCCCCCCATCGGACTGCAGGGTGCCCCACAGCCCACACCCAGCCAGGGTCCTCTCCTCCTTTCTCGCTAACTCCACCAGGTCCTGTGCTGCCGCTCAGCTGGCCACTCCCAGGGCAGACTCTGCTTATTCTTTTCTTTCTTTATTTTTAATTAATTAATGTATTTATTTGAATGGCAGAGAGAGAGAGAGAGAATCTTCCATTCACTGGTTCACGCCCCAGATGGCTGTAATGACCAGGGTTGGGCCAGGCCTAAGCTAGGATCCAGGAGCTTCCTCCAGGTCTCCCACGTGGGTGCAGGGGCTCAAGCACTTAAGCACTTGGGCCTTCCTCCACTGCCGCCTTCTCTTTCTTTCTTTCTTTCTTTCTTTCTTTTTTTTTATAGGCAGAATGGACAGTGAGAGAGACAGACAGAGACAGAGAGAAAGGTCTTCCTTTACCATTGGTTCACCCTTCAATGGCCACCACGGCCGGTGCACTGCGGCCAGCACACCATGCTGATCCATAGCCAGGAGCCAGGTGCTTCTCCTGGTCTCCCATGCGGGTGCAGGGCCCAAGCACTTGGGCCATCCTCCACTGCCTTCTGGGGCCACAGCAGAGAGCTGGCCTGGAAGAGGAGCAACCAGGACAGAATCTGGCGCCCCGACCAGGACTAGAACCCAGTGTGCTGGCGCCACAGGCGGAGGATTAGGCTAGTGAGCCGCGGCGCCGGCCTCCACTATCTTCTATGCTTATTCCTGACTTCACACCTGGGTTCATTTCATTTCCTCCTGGAAGTTTGCCCGTCCTCAGAGCCCAGCCCCAACTCCCATTCATTCATTCATTCATTCATCCAGCGCATACCTAATGAGCACTGGCTTACAGCTTGATGAGGCTCTGGCCCCTTTGCTCCTGGGGACCAATCTAGCAGGCAAGAAAAATAAGTGAACAAAACAATGTCAATGTTAGGCAGAAAAAGTAAGACAGACTGGTGCATCAAAAAGTTCCTGGATAGTCAGGGATGGTTTTCCTGAGGAACAGACGTTTTAAAGAAAAAAAATTGGGGGCTGGTGCTGTGGCGTAGCTGGTAACGCCACCGGCCAGCATCCCAGATATGCGTTGGTTCGAGTCCCGGCAGCACAACTTCCGATCCAG
The DNA here is from genome assembly GCF_033115175.1 of Lepus europaeus. Lineage (NCBI taxonomy): Eukaryota > Metazoa > Chordata > Mammalia > Lagomorpha > Leporidae > Lepus > Lepus europaeus. The sequence goes on along the minus strand of NC_084844.1, from coordinate 51,681,840 downwards.
CTCTCTGCTGTGGCCTGGAAAAGCAGTAGAAGATGGCCCAAGTCCTTGGGCCCCTGCACCCACATGGGAAGACCTGGAGGAAGCTCCTGGCTCCTGGCTCCTGGCTCCTGGCTCCTGGCTTCGGATCAGCGCAACTCCAGCTGTTGCGGCCAATTGAGGAGTGAACCAGCAGATGGAAGACCTCTCTCTGCCTCTCCTTCTGTCTCTGTGTAAACTCTGGCTTTCAAATAAATAAATAAGTCTTTTTAAAAAATTTATTTCTTCATTTGAAAGGCAGAGTGATGGGGCCAGGAGTCGGGGTAGGGGGAGAGATCTTGCATCCACTGGTTCCTTCCACAAATCCCCACGGCAGCCAGGGCTTGGTCGAGCCGAATCCAAAAGCCCAAAACTTCATCCAGGTCTCCCACAGGGACAGCAAGAATTCAAGTACTTGAAGCATCCCCTGCTGCCTTCCCATGCACAGTAACAGGAAGCTGGATAGGAAATGGAGTATCTCGTACTGAAGCCAGTAGGCATCCCAGTAGTAGCCTAAACCAGTGTGCCACAATGCCAATTCCCTTCTTAAATTTTATCTATTTCTTTACATATTTGAGAGAGAGAGAGAGAGAGAGAGAGAGAGAGAGAGATGTTCCCATCCACTGGTTTACTCCCTAAATGCCTGCAACAATCTTCCTGGCTGGGACCAGGCTGGGAGGTTGGGAACTCCAACCAGGTCTCACATGTGGGTGCTAGAACTCCAATTACTTGAGCCATCATCAGTGCCTTCCAAGGTCTGCGTTAATAGGAAAGTGGAGTCAGGAGCCAGAGACAGGGACCAAACCCAGGCATTCTCATTTGGGATGCAGGTGTCCTGGCTGCTAGGCCAAACGTCCACCCTAGGAGGTGTCCTTTAATGTGAGACTTCAGTGACCCAAAGGAGCTGCGGAGAAGTGGGGGAAGAGTTTTCTGAGAAGAAGGAAGTGCAAGTTTAAGGCTGGGCATTCCAATGGAAGGCCAGAGCCATAGGGCAAGAGTCCCGAGAGGCATGCATGGGGCCAAATCATACAGGTCCTTGCAGATCAAAGGGAGCACTTTGGATTTCAATTCAGCCTTCATAGAAGTAACTCTAGGGTTTTGAGCAGGGCAGTGATGTGATCAAATTTAATGAGAGTCGCCAAGGAGGCCATGTGGAGAGCGGGGAGCAAGGAGAGCAGTTAGGAGAGCTCCACAACAAGCTGTGGGGCAGGAGGTGTGGCTGGCCTGGACCAGGGCAGCAGGTCTGCAGATGGAGATGAGAAGAGGGTTTCAAGGTCTACACTGGAGGTAGAGTGAAGGCTGCGGTGAAAGAGGAATCAAGGCTGATGCCTAAGTTTTTGTCTTTTTTTTTTAAGATTTTATTTATTTATTTGAGAGGTAGAGTTACAGACACTGAGAGAGAGACAGAGAGAAAGGTCTTCCTTCCGTTGGTTCACTCCCCAATTGGCCGCAATGGCTGGAGCCATGCCGATCCAAAGCCAGGAGCCAGGAGCTTTTTCTGGGTCTCCCACATGGGTGCAGGGACTTGAGCATTGGAACATCATCCACTGGTTTCCCAGGCACGCGAGCAAAGAGCTGGATCAGAAGTGGAGCAGCCGGGACACAAACTGGTGTCCATGTGGGATACTGGTGCTGTAGGTGGCAGCTTAACCTGCTGTGCCACAAAGCCAGCTCCATGTCTTTTCAACTAGACTCCATACCCTGGGTTTTTTTTTTTTTTTTAATGTCTATTTATTTATTTGAAAGGCAAAGGAGGGGAGGCAGAGAGACAAAGAGAGAGATTTTCCATCTGCTGGTTCACTCCCTAACCACCTGCAACAGCCAAGGCTGGGCCAGTCAAAGCCAGGAGCCATGGACTTGGTCCACCATCTGATGTTCGCAGGATGCAAATCAACCAGAAGCTGGATCAGAAGCAGAATAGCCAGGACTCAAACCCAGGCACGCAGTTATGGGATGCAGGTGTGCCAGGTGGTGGCTTAGCGCACTCTGCACCATAGTGCCCGCCCCAGACCTTTGTCTTTGTCTATTTATGTGCCCTGCACACCCAGCAATGCAGAGCTGCCAAAGATAATGCCTGGTTGGCCAGCGCTGTGGCTCAATAGGCTAATCCTCCGCCTGCGGCGCCGGCACACCGGGTTCTAGTCCCGGTCGGGGCGCCGGATTCTGTCCCGGTTGCTCCTCTTCCATTCCAGCTCTCTGCTCCCTAGAAGGCAGTGGAGGATGGCCCAAGTCCTTAGGCCTTACACTCACATGGGAGACCAGGAGGAAGCACCTGGCTCCTGGCTTCGGATCAGCGCGATGCACCAGCCGCAGCGGCCATTGGGGGGTGAACCAACGGCAAAGGAAGACCTTTCTGTATCTCTCTCACTGTCCACTCTGCCTGTCAAAAAAAGATAATGCCTGGTTGATGAACTGCACTTAAACATGGAATGCCTCCTTCTGCTAGAACCCCCAAGGATGCAAGCTGCTCTTTCCATCACCAGGGTCGGGAGCATTGGAATGGTCACGCCTCAATCTGGAGAGAGGAAACCTGGTCCCTAACCTCAAGACAGGACCTCAACACAGCCCTGGAGGCCCCCTGCTCACCGGGAGGGGAAGAACGAGTGTCTCCTGCATTGGGTCGTCTCCTGTAGGTTAGGAGGTGGTGGCCCAGCATTGATGTTCAGAACAAAAAAAACGGAGCAAGGGGAGATCTGGAAAAGTCCATGGGGGCTTGGGGTCAGAGTCATTACAAACCCCAGCCTCCTCCTGGAACCCAGCCCTCCCTCCAGGATCTCCAGAAAGGAAGAACTGGGAGAGAGAGAGAGAGAGAGAGAAAGAGAGAAAGAGAGAAAGAGAGAAAGAGAGAAAGAGAGAGAGAGAGAGAGAGAGAGAGAGAATCTTCCATCTGTTGACTCACTCCCCAAATGCCTGCAACAGCCAGGGAAGGGCCAGACTGAAGCCAGAAGTCAGGAACTCCTTCTGGGTCTCCCGTGTGGGTGGCAGGGGCCCAAGCATCTGAGCCATCATCCACTGCCTCCCAGGTGCATTATTAGTAGGGAGATGGATACAAAGCGGAGTTGGGACTCCAGTGCGGGATGTGGGTTTCCCAAGCAGGGATTTGCCCCACTGCACCAACAACACCAGCTCCTGTTGAGCAGTTTCTACAATGCCAAACACTGTATTAGACATGGAGCTTACCCACATGACCTCATCATGTGGATGATGGAGATGAGAATCTTCCCGCAACCCTATGGATAGGAGAAGTTCCCCATGTTGTACGTGGGGAAACTTTGAAAAGGTTTGGTCATCTGCTCAACTTCACACAAGTAACAACTCACCTCTTCAGGAAGCCTGTGTGGAAGGAGACACCAGGTCCCCAGTGCATTACAGATACCTCTACATTTACTTATCAGTCTCTCTCCCAAGACCTCAGTTCGCCAGGGCCTGCTCCACATCTCATGTTTCATTAGCGGGGCGAATGTTTGATACAGCAGTTAAGAAGCCACCTGGGATACCTGCCTCTCATCTTGAAATGCCTGCAGCATTGTGGCACAGTGGGTTGGGCTGTTGTCTGCAACACCAGCATCCCATAGGGGCACAGGTTCTAGTCCTGGCTGCCCCACTTCCAATCCAGCTCCATGCTAATGGCCTGGGAAAGCAGCAGAAGACAGCCCAAGTCTTTGGGCCCTGCCACCTATGTGGGAGACTCTGATGAAGCTCCTGGCTCCTGGCCATCCGAGGAGCAACTCAGCAGATGGAAGACCTCTCTCTCTCTCTCTCTCTCTCTCTGTCCTTTTCTCTCTCTCTAACTCTTGACTCTCAAATAAAAATAAATCTTTTTTTTAAAGAAATTATCATTATTATCTCTAGGGACTACCCAGAAACAGTGCCTGGCATACTGTCAGCAACCAGTAAATGTTAAGTGAAAGTAAAAGAGGGGAAAAAAAAGAAAGTAGAAGAGGGAGCAGAGAGGGGAGGAGAGAAAGAAAGAGGGAAAGGGTGGGGTGAGTAGGGAGACCAGGCCTGGAGGCTTCAGGATGTGCTGCCTGGCTCTGCAAAGTTTGGGGGTGTGGGGAAGGCAGAGGGCACTGGGCAGGCATCGTGGGTGCCCTTGGCGGGGGCCTGGCACAGCGTGTGTTGACGCGAAGTCAGTCTTAATGAAAGAGTGTAGACAGCTCTGGATGGTAATCAGAGGAATCTAGGGCAGGCTGGAGAAAGGCTGGGGGCACAGTGTCCCGGAGGAGAGAGTAGCAGGGAGGGAGGAAAGCCAGCCCCCGGGAGATCCCAGGGACACGGGGTCATGAGGTTGCCCTCAGAACACCCTCAGGGTACCCAGGTGTATCCGGCTAGCCCGCCTCCACCCCCACCCCCACCCCCACAGGCTCACACTTGAGGCCTTCTCAGGGTGACTTCTTTTCATTATTCAGATCTGTGCTCAAGTGACACTGCCTGAGAGGCCTCCCCTGCCACCCAGCGGACGCCCTTCCCACCCCCTCCATTCTGTCACACGATTTCATTTTGTTATAGCTCCGATCACTCTTTAAAAAGAAAAATCTGCCGGCGCCGCGGCTCACTAGGCTAATCCTCCGCCTAGCGGCGCCGGCACACCGGGTTCTAGTCCCGGTCGGGGCACCGATCCTGTCCCGGTTGCCCCTCTTCCAGGCCAGCTCTCTGCTGTGGCCAGGGAGTGCAGTGGAGGATGGCCCAAGTGCTTGGGCCCTGCACCCCATGGGAGACCAGGATAAACACCTGGCTCCTGCCATCGGATCAGCGCGGTGCGCCGGCCGCAGCGCGCTACCGCGGCGGCCATTGGAGGGTGAACCAACGGCAAAAAGGAAGACCTTTCTCTCTGTCTCTCTCTCACTGTCCACTCTGCCTGTCAAAAATTTTAAAAAAAAAAGAAAAAAAAGAAAAAAAAGAAAAATCTGTTATTGTATTTGTTTGAAAGGCAGAGTGACATAGACAAGAGAGGTCTCCGATCTGCAGGTTCACTACCCAAATGCCCACAACAGTCGGGGCTGGACCAGGTCGAAGCCAGAAAACCTGGCACTCCATCAGAGTCTCCCAACAAGGGTGGCAGAGACTCAAGTACTTGAGCCATCACCTGCTGCCTCTCAGAATCAGCTGGAAGCTGGGTCTGACTGCGCTGTAGCCTTGACTTAAACCACGCACTCAGATATGGAGCGCAGGCATCCCAAGCGGCAGCTTAACCTGCTGAACCACAGCATCTGCCGCTAGCTGTAACCACTATGTGAAATGATCCTGCTGCTTTGTCTGCCTCTCCAATACTGTGAGCTCCATGAGAACAGGGAACACATCTGTCATTTTCACTAATGCACCATCAGTGTCTGAAACAGTGCCTGGCCGGCGCCGCGGCTCAATAGGCTAATCCTCTGCTGGCACACCGGGTTCTAGTCCCGGTCGGGGCGCCGGATTCTGTCCCAGTTGCCCCTCTTCCAGGCCAGCTCTCTGCTGTGGCCCGGGAGTGCAGTGGAGGATGGCCCAAGTGTTTGGGCCCTGCACCCGCATGGGAGACCAGGAGAAGCACCTGGCCCCTGGCCCCTGGCTTCGGATCAGCGCGGTGCGCCGGCCACAGTGGCCATTGGGGGGTGAACCAACAGAAAAGGAAGACCTTTCTCTTTCTCTCTGTCTCTCTCTGTCTCTCTCTCTCTCACTGTCCACTCTGCCTGTCAAAAAAAAGAAAAAAGAAAAAAAAAAGAAAGAAAAGAAAAAAGAAACAGTGCCTGGCACACAGCAGGTACTCAATAAGTATCAGTTGGATGAACATACCCAGGGAGCCTAGATGGATTTCGAACACTTCCCAAGGGGAGACTTAATTTGCACTCTCTGGCCACGCTGCGGATTCTCCTACTGCTGGGTGAGTGAATGCAGCTGTAGACTCCGGAGGATCCGGGAGGATCTCCCGGGTCAAGATTGCAAGGGGTACAAGGTGGAGTTTGGGATGCGTTTCTTCCACCCCAGAGACTCCACTGAAGTCTTCTTACTCCGGGGTTATGTAAGCCCAGGCTGATCCCTGCTGCAGGGGACAGCAGGTACACTGAGTGACTCACCCTGTTGCCAGGGTTAATTATAGGAAGACCTTTGTAAGCAGCTAGGAAGCTTGGGACCAGCACTGTGGCAGGTTAAGTGGCTGCCTAAGCGCTATCCTATAGGGGCACTGGTTCAAGTCCCTGCTACTCCACTTCCGAGCCAACTCACTGCTAATGTGCCTGGGAAAGCAGTGGAAGATGGCCCAAGTGATTGGGCACTTGCCATACACATGGGAGACCTGGAGTAGTTCCTGGCTCCTGGTTTCAGCCTGGTCCAGCCTGGCTTCTGTGACCATGTGGGGAGTGAACCAGCAGATGAAAGATCTCTCTCTGTCTCTCCCTCACCCTCTCTGTAACTGCCTATATATATATATATATATATATATATATATATACACATATATATATATTTAAAGAAACCAGGCAGCTGAGAGACCCTGAGATTCACATGGAGCCTGGAGATTGGGGAATGGATTAACAGTTCTTTTCTTTTTTTTTTTTTTAAGATTTTTCTGGGGCCAGTGCTGTGGCGTAGTATGTAAAGCTGCCACCTGCAGTCCTGGCATCCCATATGGGCGCCAGTTCGAGTCCCGGCTGCACCTCTTCCCATCCAGCTCTCTGGTATGGCCTGGGAAAGCAGTAGAAGGTGGCCTGAATCCTTGGGCCCCTGCACCTGCATGGGAGACCAGGAAGAAGCTCTTGGTTTGTGGCTCCTGGCTCCGAATCAGGGCAGCTCTGGCTGTTGCGGCCAATTGGGGAGTGAACCATTGGATGGAAGACCTCTCTCTCTCTGTCTCTCCTCTCTGTATAACTCTGACTTTCAAATAAATAAATAGTTTAAAAAATAAATAAATCTTAAAAAATATTTATGTATTTGAACTATTATTTGAAAATTTATTTGAAATATTGAAATAAATGTAAATATTTATTTATTTATTTACAGAGGCAGGGAGAGAGAGGAAGAGAGGGGTCTTCCATCTGCTGGTTCATTCCCCAAATGGCCACAATGGCCAGAGCTGAGCTGATCTGAAGCCAGGAGCCTCTTCCAGGTCTCCCACATGGGTGCAGGGACCCAAGCACTTGGGTCATCTTCTAATGCTTTCCTAGGCCATAGCAGAGAGCTAGATTGGAAATGGAGCAGCCTGGACTGGGATGCCGGCACTGCAGGCAGTAGCTTTACCCACTAAGCCAGAGTGTCAACCCCTGGCTTAACAGTTCTTAAGAGAGATGAGGAATGAGAGGAGGAGACTGAGGGCTGGAGCCCTGAGGGCTCTGTAGTGGGCAGGAGCCTTGGGCTGGGGCACATGGGTTCCCTAACATGTCTGGGAACTGGGGCCAAGAGTTGGGGGCTTGACACAAGTGTTTCCCAGGAGCTGGGGGCTGAGACAGGAAGGTGCCACAGAGAAGGGTGGGGCACTGGAAGTCTCCAGGGGCTCAGGTCTGAGGGTTGGGTCCCACCTTCTTTGAGGGCACAGATATTCCCGGATGTATTTGTCCCAGCTGAGAGTAGCAAATGGGCACTCGGCAGGTGGGCTAGGAGAGAGGGCCTCCTCCCTGTACTCCCCTCCCTTTCTCTTCCTCCCCGCCTCCACACACCCTCCCCTTCCCAGAACCCCTGCCCCCATCTCTCCATGACCCTCTCACGCCCCCTGCTGCTCCTTCCCTGAGCAGCAGTTACCAGTCCAAGGCCTACAATGACCGAGACAACGCAATTCCTTCTCTCCTTCTGCCTCCTGACCTTTCCGGATCATTCTGGAGTCTCAAAGGGGACAGATGCTGGGGAAGGAGGCGGGCACCAGGCTGCCGTAAAGTGACTGTGGGATCTCAGCCCCCGGAGCTGCCTCTGGGAAGCCCTCCCTGGGGTCCAGACCAGGGCCTCTTGGTGGTCTCCACCTGTCATAATTCTCTGCCTACTCTTTCCCCCACACTCGTGACAGCTTCCAGTACCCACCCGTTGGTTAACTTTTGATCGGGACCACCGAAAGGGGAGGAGCCAGGTGTTGCTCATCAACACAACTCAGTGCGTGGCACAGGTCCACTGCCTGTGCACGGGACAAGTTTTTCAAGAAATGAATGAATGATATGCAAGGGGGCTTTAATGGGAGGTGTCGGTGCCATTGCCCAGGCTCGAGGGACAGCTGTGAGTCCAGATGTCTTGGCTTCTGTTCAGGGCCTTGTCCATGTCCAGCTTCTGGCCTTGTGCCCAAAGGCCGTCCAAGCAAAAGGAGGCAGAAGAGTCCTCTCCTACAGGGAGGTGGCAGAGAGCATTAGGGTGGTTTGGGCCCAGCAGCCCCTCCCCACTTTTCAAGTTCTCCACCCTGAGTTTCCAAAAGTGTTTCGTCCCACTGCTCCCTGAGCCTGTCTCTTCTGTGGCCTTCCCCGCCCCTGGAGGTCTCCTTCTCCTCCAGTGTGCACCCCCCCCCCAAATCACCCTCCCTTACCTGGTAAGGCCCCCAGGAAGAGACGCCCCTGAGGCTGGGCCCAGAGGTTGAGGAGGGGACCAAGGCCCGAGGGAGGCAGACCCACGGCCTGCTTCTTTGACCCCTGGCTCAAGACCACCGTGGACACACCCAGCTTCAGCTGAAGAGGGAGTCCCCAGGCCAAGGGCAGATCCAGCCCTGGTTCCATCCCAGAAGACAGCACCACCTTCTGCAGCGTGTGCAGGACAGGGGCAGGTGTTAAGGGAGGAAAGAAAGAGCAACACCTTCTCCCAGGCTCTCACCCTGAGCAGACTGCCTTCTGCCTCTCTAGTTCTCACTCCTTAAATCCTGCCCCAATTGTCCTCTATACAACCACCCCCAGCCCAACAAGTAACAGGCATTTACTTGCTGTAGGCAGCTTCCAGGTATGTGCCTGACCCCCACTCTTAAGCCTAGATAATATTGACATTTTGCAGCCCTCCTTCCCCCATTGCTCCCAGGTCCCACTGGGTTCAAGCAGGACCTCCCTCCCTTTACTTGATCTTGCAGGTGAAGGCTGAGCCAAGAAGGGTTCTCTGGCGTCCCAAGGGCAAGAAGGCGGCCTGAGCCCTCGGATGGCTTGAGTTCAAGGTCCACAGAGAAGGCCCAGGGCTCTGCCTGGGGCTGGGGAATGTCTGAGGAGAGACACATCCTCCTGATGCCTCCAGACAGGGGCTTTGTCGGAGGAAGGGAGAGCCGGTAATGGAAGGAGAAAGAGATCCAAAGGAAGTCTACCTTGGAGACTGAATTCTGCGTGAGTCCCTGGAGGGAAGAATATTCCAGGCTGCAACTCCACATCACAGCTTCTGAGGCTGGTATGGGCAGAGGTTGAGATCTGGGCCTGCGGGTCCAGCCAACTACCTCGGCGCACGCAGCCATCCAGCGCAGGGACCAGCTGGCCGGGATGGGAGAAGGGAAGATGTGCTGACACTGGGATCACGGCGTCCGAGCCCCAGCCCAGCCTCCCTGCTCTCAGTTTACTGCTCTCCGAGGCTCAAGCATTTGGTCTCCCCCACTGTAGCTCCCAAACCACCCCCCTCCTTAAAATCACGCACTTAGATTCCCAGGCTGCCCACCGAGCTGCATTTTTTTTTTTTCCCTGCAGCCCAGGGGCCAAGTTCCTGCCCTGGTGATGTGGTTACCGGTAACCGAAGGCTGGAGGGGGGGAAGAGCAGCCCCCCCACTGCAAGCTTCATGACGGGCTGGGGTTTGTCGTGCAGGGTCCCAGACACCTGGCTCAGGCGCAGCACCTCCTCCCCATCCACCTCCAGCAGCACCGAGTCACCCCTGATCTTTATGTGCACCTGCAGGAAGGCGGTGAGAAGCAGCATCCCAGGGCCCCGCGGCCTGCCTCCTCCACTTACTCAGAGGCGTGCAAAGAACACGCGCTCGAGACCCAGCCGGTGTCCTCGGCTGGCTTGGACCTTGTCACTTAACGCCACGGACTGAACCTCAGAATTCCCATCTCAGAAAACGGTGACAAGCACAATTGCCTCAGGGGGTTTGGGGTGCACAAAAACCAGGTGGCAGTCATGCAGTCCTGTTCCTCAGACCAGCGCTAGCTTACCTGATGCCAGCTGCCGTCGTCCAGTCGGGGCCCAGCGCCCACCGTCAGCTGGGCCCAGGGATTGCGCATTTGGATCTCTGGCCTGCCGTCCCGAAGTCCCAGCATGAACCAGTCATCTTTAGGGTTGGTATCCCCATAAAAAATCACTCCCTCTGAATCCCACGTTCGGAGCTCAAAGGAGGAGGAGGCTCTGTAAGGACGCAGATGGAAGGCTTGCGAGGGTCCACGTGGGGTTGGGGGGCGTGGGGTTCAGGGAGAGAGGACAAGTAGGTAGACAGGGAAAGAGGAGAGGGCCAGAGGACTGGGTCCATCCCCTACTTGACGAGCCTGGTGAGGTCAAAGGTCAGCACTTGGATAGGCTCCTGTCCTAGGCCATTGATGAGGTGCACAGCAGGAGAGTCCTGGGCCTTCTACCAGGGAGAGAAAATAAACAGAGAATAAGCAGAGAAGGGAGGAGGGCAGAACCGGGAGTGCGGCTCATTGAAGCCCACGCAGGGGCCGCGAGCCGGGCCGGGCTTCTGCACCTGGGTGGGCAGCACGCTTCTCAGGGCCAGTCGCTGGTGGGCGTGAGGCGGCAGCAGCAGCAGCAGCAGCAACAGTGGCGGCAGCGGCAGAGTAGCCATCAGGCCTCTGCTCTCCACAATCAGCCGGGCTCCAATCTGGCTCACTCAGTTCCAGGGACAATGAATATGTGGGGGCAGGCAGCTTTGCCAAAGGGTGGTGGAAGGCTAAAGGTTGCCCTGGCGGGGGAAGAGGGACAGGGACACTGACCCCGCGGCCCCTCGCAGGGCAAACGGGGTGAGGGCCAGCCACTCTGCTACCATCCCTCATTGCCAAGAAAGCCAATGAGCGGGGAGAGGATACCTCACTCGCTTCTCCTCCTCCACAGCCGGGCTCCCCCAGCCTCTGCAGTCCTGCCCTGCTCCCCAGGGAGCACCCTCTATCAGGAGGGGGACGCCAAAGCCCCAGGATGGAGCCCAGGAGCCTTGAGCAAGTCCCCTCACCTTTTGCTTCAAGTCCTTGTCCGTGAAAGCAAAATAATCCCTCCTTTATGGGGTTGCTGAGATAAGGGAGGGCAGGCGCAGGGCCTGGTATCTGCTCTGAACGCCTCCCTCAGGGCTTTCCCAGGCGCCTCGCACAAGAAGGTATTGTGTCTGGGGGGTGATTTAGTGGGTACCAAGAAGGGGCCCACCCCCCACTCGCAACTATCTTTCCTTATCCGTTTATTACAGGACCCAACAGTCTACCAACAGTCTGACCCATTTTAAAATGCAAATGCCCCTGAATCACAAAGTAACACTTGGGAGGCACCCAGAGCTGGGGGTCTCGGGGCTGCGCCCCCCTCGAGTGCGGGTGCTCCCAACTGGGTGGGCGAGCGTGAAGGTTTAAGTGGAAAACCATGCACACTTCCATGAAAGAACCACGAGGCGAGGCTGTGACTTCCGGGCCGTGCAGCGTCGCCCAGGGAGGCGGGGACGCTCCGATAACAGCCACCAGGAAGTCGGGGCGCTCCAGCCTTGACCCCTGTTCCAGGGCCCGGTCACAAGACTCGGCTGCCGGGGCGGGGCTGGCGCGCGGCCACGCCCACTCTGCAAGCTGATTGGCTGGTGGGAGCGCTCCGGTGTGGGGACCGTCCTGGGGCCGCCTGGGCGGTGAGGACCACCTGGCCCGACCCCCAGCTCCGCTTCCCGGGCCGCGGCAACTTCCGCCGCCTCGCTTTCCCTGGCGTTTCGGGACCCGAACTTGTAGGCCCTTGTGCGGAGCCCCGCAGGACGGAAGTGGGGATTGTGGACTTTGGTCCAGGCGGTGGGGACCGGGATGGCCTCCGTGCGGATCCGAGAGGCCAAAGAGGGGGACTGTGGAGATATCCTGAGGCTAATAAGGGTGAAAGCTGCGGGTCGGGAACCGGGGTGCCAGAGGGGGATGGGGCGGGGACTGAGCAGGGACCTGCGGGTGGGGCCAGGGTAGGGGTGCGCCCTGGGACCCTGCTCCTCATCTCGCCTGGGTCCCTCCGTCCTAGGAACTTGCTGAATACGAGAAGCTCTCGGATCAGGTGAAGATCACTGAAGAAGGTGGGGACTGAGCACTTGGGGCCCGATGGACATCGGGGAGGAAGTGAGGGATGGGTTCCCCCAGGCAGCAGCTCCGGGCTAGGCGTACACCCAGGGCCTCTTCCTGTGTCTCTTTGTCACAACTCCAATCTGTGCAGTCCTGAGAGCAGATGGCTTTGGAGAGAATCCTTTCTATCACTGTCTGGTCGCAGAGATTCTTCCAGAACCTGGAGAGCAGCTGGGTAAGAGCACCTGCCCATCCATCCCAGAGGTTTCTGGTCCAGGCTCCCACACGTCTTACCTCTCTCTCTCTCTCTCAGGACCCTTTGTGGTGGGCTATGGGCTGTACTACTACATCTACAGCACATGGAAAGGACGCAACATTTATCTGGAGGACATCTACGTGATGCCAGAATACCGGGGTATGGGCAAGGCCCCCCCACCATCCCCTGCCCTCTCGTCCCAGCGTGAGCCTTTTTTCTGATCCCCCTCGACTGCATCACTCTTTTTGCCTCTTTCTCTCTACAACAGGTCAGGGGATTGGCACCAAAATAATCAAAAGGGTGGCCGAGGTGAGGAGAGGGGTGGGCACTTCCAGGGAGTTCCAGAAAAAGCCCCCTGGGTAATAAGGGAGAAAAAAGGAAAGAAAGCCTTTTCCTCCATGATCCCAGGAGAGCAAGCGATGTCTTCTCTCACAGGTGGCTCTGGACAAGGGCTGCTCCCAGTTCCGCCTGGCAGTCCTGGACTGGAACAAGAAGGCCATGGACTTGTACAAGGCCCTGGGAGCCCAAGATCTGACTGAGGCTGAAGGCTGGCACTCCTTCCGCTTCGAAGGCGAGGCGATGAGGGAGTTGGCAGGAAGGTGATGCCGTCCCTCGGGGATCTCTCTCTGCTGAGCCTCTCCTCCTCCGTGAACTCCGAACTCCGGCACTCCTCCAGCGAACTCCGGCTTCCATTTCCGGTGCATATTGCTTAAGTATGCAAAGAGTGGAATTCAGGGGCGGCCTTTCCTCCTCGTTGAGGGTGAACAATAAATGAGTCTTGCCCTGTCCTGATGTGGTATTGGGTAGAGCAGTTGGTGAGGTGATCAGCCTTAAAGTGATCAGTTTAAGTTCATAATTGATCATAAAGATAGGATTAAGTGTCAAAGGGCTCACATAAATAAGACCAGTGTCTGCTAATAATAATTGATAGAATTAAAAAGGAGAGAACGGGCTGGTGCCGTGGCTCAATAGGCTAATCCTCCGCCTTGCGGCGCCGGCACAACAGGTTCTAGTCCCAGTCAGGGCGCTGGATTCTGTCCCGGTTGCCCCTCTTTCAGGCCAGCTCTCTGCTGTGGCCCGGGAGTGCAGTGGAGGATGGCCCAAGTCCTTGGGCCCTAAACCCTGTGGGAGACCAGGATAAGCACCTGGCTCCTGCCTTCGGATCAGCGCAGTGCGCCGGTTGCAGCGTGCCAGCCACAGCAGCCATTGGAGGGTGAACCAACGGCACAGGGAAGACCTTTCTCTCTCTCTCTCTCTCTCTCTCACTGTCCACTCTGCCTGTCAAGAAAAAAAAAAAGGAGAGAACGACCCAACATGGGAAGCTGGATACACAGCAGACTCATAGAATGGCGGATGTTCTAAACAGCACTCTGGCCTCAGAATCAGCCCTTAAGGCATTCAGATCTGGCTAAAAAGCCCATGAGAGTTTCTCAGGCATGGAAAGCCAAGACACTGTGGAAAAAAATGACCTAAATGAAAGATCTCTGCGAGTGAGATCCCAGTGGAAAGAACTGGCCATCAAAGAAGGAGGTACCATGGCCGGCGCTGTGGCTCACTAGGCTAATCCTCCACCTTGCAGCACCGGCACACTGGGTTCTAGTCCCGGTCAGGGCACTGGATTCTGTCCCGGTTGCCCCTCTTCCAGGCCAGCTCTCTGCTGTGGCCCGGGAGTGCAGTGGAGGATGGCCCAAGTGCTTGGGTCCTGCACCCCATGGGAGACCAGGATAAGCACCTGGCTCCTGCCATCGGATCAGCGCAGTGCGCCGACTGCAGCGCGCTGACCTCGGCGGCCATTGGAGGGTGAACCAACGGCAAAGGAAGACCTTCCTCTCTCTCTCTCTCACTGTCCACTCTGCCTGTCAAAAGATTAAAAAAAAAAAAAAAAAAGGAGGTACCCTTCATTGAAGGGAGGAGAGAACTTTCACTTTGATTATGGACTTGTCCATAGGTTGGAGTTTGTGAACTCAAGAGGCTTCAATAGCCTTGGCAGCTCAGGACAAGAGCCTCAGGTGATTACTGACATCATAAATAAGAGTGTCAATTGTTAAATCAACAACAGGAGTCACTGTACACTTACTCCCCACGTAGGATCTCTGTCCTTAATGTGTTGTACTATGCAAGTTGACAGTAAAACTAGTATTCAAACAGTACTTTATACTTTGTATGTCTGTGTGGGTGCAATCTGTTGAAATCTTTCCTTAGTATATACTAAGTTGATCTTCTGTATATAAGGATAATTGGAAATAAATCTTAATGAAGAATGGGATGAGAGAGGGAGTAGGAGATGGGATGGTTTGTGGGTGGGAAGGTGGCTATGGGAGGAAAAGCCGCTATAATCCAAAAGTTGTACTTTCAAAATTTATATTTATTAAATAAAAGTTAAAAAGAAAAGAAAAAAAGAGAAGCTTCAGCCGCCCCAAGAGCCTCCCTGAACGTTCTGTTCGGTGGATGCTTTCCTGCGGGGGAGGGGAAGCTGGGCCCAAGGTGACTGTCACACCCAGGTGGCCAGAGTCTTGGTGCTCTTGGAACAGCGAGGGCAGGGGAGCAAGGGGTAACCTTGGTTCATCCAGTTTGTTGCGTGTGGGACCCAGACAGAGGCCTCAGGTGTCTGGACTGAGCTGTGCCAGGTCTGAGAATTAAGCAGGCCCAGGCTCAGCCGACAGAACAGGCTGCCACCTGCTGTTGGCATTTCAGGGGCGCTGGAAAGGACAGGGACCCAACTTGTAAAAACTCAGCTCAGCCAGCTGGTGCTTCTTCGCTTTTCAAAAGTCATGGTCTTTATTTTCAGTCTGGCGTTCAGCAAAACTAAAACATTTAGGACCAAGGAGACAAGGTGGGAAACTTGCCCGTTTTCCACTTTCATAATACTTTATTTAAAAAAAAAAATTTTTTTTTTGACAGGCAGAGTGGATAGTGAGAGAAAGATAGTGGATAGAGAGAAAGGTCTTCCTTTTTGCCGTTGGTTCACCCTCCAATGGCTGCTGCGGCCAGTGCATCGTGCTGATCCGAAGCCAGGAGCCAGGTGCTTCTCCTGGTCTCCCATGGGGTGCAGAGCCCAAGGACTTGGGCCATCCTCCACTGCCTTCCCAGGCCATAGCAGAGAGCTGGCCTGGAAGAGGGGCAACCGGGACAGAATCTGGCGCCCCAACCGGGACTAGAATCCGGTGTGCTGGTACCACAAGGTGGAGGATTAGCCTGCTAAGCCACGGCGCCGGACTAAAAAATTTTTTTTCAATTTATTTATTTGAATGACAGAGTTACAGACAGAAAGAGAGAGACAGCGTCCATCTGCTCATTCACTCAACAGATGGCCACAAGGACCAGCACTGGGCCAGGCTGAAGTCAGGAGCCAGAGCTTTATCCGGGTCTCCCATGCGGGTGGCAGGGGACCAGGCACTTGGGCCATCCTCTTCTGCCCTTCCAGGCGCATCAGCAGGGAGCTGGACCTGAAGTGGAGCAGCCAGGACTTGAACTGGTGCTTTGAACTGGTATGCTGGTGTCACAGGCAGCAGTTTAACCCGCTGCACCACAATCCCAAGCCCCTTTTGGAATATTTTTATTAACTTGAGAGACAGAGCAAGTTCCTATCCACTGGCTGATTCTCCACATGCCCACAACAGCCAGGGCTGGGGCCACACCAAAGCCAGAAGCTGGAAACTCCATCCAGGTCTTCTATGTGGGCGGCAGGAACGCAAGTACTTGGCCATCATCTACTCCCTCCCAGGTTGCGTATTAGGAGGCTAGACTGGAAATAGAGGCTGGACTCAATCCCAAGGGTTATGGGATGTGGACATCCAAAGTGGCAGCTTGGCCTGCTGCATCACAACATCCACTTTTGTAAACTGTTTTTTCATTTAACCATATGCCAGAAACGTCTTCCCATTCTGTTCAAATGTACATCTGCCCTCAGTTTTGATGGGCACACGTTGCTCCTTCTGTGGTTGGACCATTGGTTTATGTTCATACAACATAAGCAAGCCAGCGGTTCTGCCATGGACAGCAGCTGGCTGTCCTCTACTGTGTCCTGTTCTGACTCGGCCTGAGATGGTTTCAGAGCCCAGAGGCAGAAGGCTGATGCTAGCCTCAACCGCTGGGTTGTTTTACCTATGTTTCTTTCATTCGTTTATTTAGAAGGCAGAGTTACACAGAGAGAGGGAGAGACAAAGACAATCTGCCAGATTCACTCCCCAAATGGCCACCTGGAACTCCAACCGGGTCTCCCGTGGGGGTGGCAGGAGCCCCTGTATTCGGCCTCTTCCACTGCTTTCCCAGGCACATTAGCGAGGGAGCGGGATGAGAAGCTGTACCGCAGTGCCAGCCCCTTCCCTGTGTTTCTAACTGGGCAGCTGTACATCAGGGTTCCCACAACCCTCACCTCTGACTCTACTTACTGGAGTGATTCACAGAACGTGGGGACACAATTAGGTTTATTGGTTTATTATAAAGGCTATTATCGGCCGGTGCCGTGGCTTAACAGGCTAATCCTCCGCCTTGCGGCGCCGGCACAGCAGGTTCTAGTCCCGGTTGGGGCGCCGGATTCTATCCCGGTTGCCCCTCTTCCAGGCCAGCTCTCTGCTGTGGCCCGGGAAGGCAGTGGAGGATGGCCCAAGTGCTTGGGCCCTGCACCCGCATGGGAGACCAAGGGAAGCACCTGGCTCCTGGCTTCGGATCAGCGTGATGAGCTGGCTGCAGCGACCATTGGAGGGTGAACCAGCAGCAAAAAGGAAGACCTTTCTCTCTGTCTCTCTCTCACTATCCACTCTGCCTGTCAAAAAAAAAAAAAAAAAAAAAAATCACAAATGATACAGGTGAAGGGCTGGGTATGGAAGAAGGAGCGAAGGTCATCTGGGCCCTATGCACGTTCCAGAAGCTCTCTCAACCCTGTCCTTTGGGTATTACGGAAGTCTCATTAAATACCCATGAGTGATGACATCACTGGCCATTGGTGATAGTTTAGCATTCAGTTCCTCTCCAATCCCTGGAGGATGAAAATCCCAACATTCTAATCGATCCTACCTGGATCTTTCTCTCCTGAAACCACCCAGGGGCTTCCAGCCCAACTACCAGTAGGTTCATTAGCATACTAAAAGATGCATTACTCTGACATTTAAGGATTTTAGGAATTGTTTGCCCGAATACTAGTATGTATTTCACAATATGACGCTGGCCTGTGAATCCAGCTTCCTGTGGATGGCCCATCTGCCCGTCTTGAGACAATGAAGTTGGTTAGTCCTTTTCCCAGGCAGGAGCAGAAGGAATTCAGTCTCATACCCTTGGCCCATCTCAGTCTGGCAAAGAGTGCTGCTCTTCAAGTGTGAACAATCTGTCTAGTGATTAAACCTAAAACTGAACACATTTCTGGAAGGATGCAAGAGCAGAGTCGTGTCCTCTTAGTGGTCGGGGTCAGAGGGAAGGAGAGGACCGTCCCCAAGCACCACCTAGGACTTTCTGACTTCTGTGTCATGCCTCCGTATCAGTTCTTCAAAAAATAAATAAAACTGTAAACACTAAAGCAGATGACAAGGGTATGAACTAGGAAACTTAATATTCCCTAAGTGTTGAATCCTAAAAAAAAAAAAAAAAAAAAAAAGTGTGGTGGGGTGGCATGCGCCATAGCAGGTAAAGCTGCTGTCTGTGACACTAGCTCCCTGCTAATGGTCTGAGAAATGCAACAGAATATGGCCCAAGTGTTTGGGCCCCAGCTAGTGACATGGGAGACCTGGATGAAGCTCCTGGATCCTAGATTCAGTCTGGTCCAGTGCTGGCTGTTGTGGCTATCTAGGGAATGAACCAGTGGATGGAAGATCTGTCTCCCCTCCTCTCTGAATTATTTGAAAGGCAGAGTTACACAGAGGGAGAGACAGTGCCTGAAGTGCTGGCATCTCATATGGGCACCAATTTGAGTCCCAGCTGCTCCACTTCCGATCTAGTTCCCTGCTAATGCACTTAGGAAAGCATCAGAAGATGGCTGAAGTCCCTGGGCCCCTGAACCCATTGGGAGACTCAGAAGAAGCTCCTGGCTCCTGGCTTTGGCCTGGCAGAGCCCTGACTGTGCGGCCATTTGGGGAGTGAACCAGCAGTTGGAAGATCTCTCTGTGTCTGTCTCTCCTTCTCTCTGTAACTTTGCCTTTAAATAAATAAATCTACATTTTTTAATTTGAGAGGCAGAGGCAGAGTCAAAGAGAGAGAGGTCTTCCATCCGCTAGTTCATTCCCCAAATGGCCACAATGGCTGGAACTGTGCCAATCCAAAGCCAGGAACCAGGAGCTTGCTCTGGGTCTCCTGCATGGGTGCAGGGGCCCAAGGACTTGGGCCATCTTCTACTTCTTCCCCAGGCCATAGCAGAGAGCTGGATGGGAAGCAGAGCAGCCAGGACTCGAACAAGTGCCCATGTGGGGATACTGGCACTACAGGCTGGGGCTTTTACCCACTGTACCACAGCCTCAGGACCATAAAAAAATTTTTTTTGACAGGCAGAGTTAGACAGTGAGAGAGAGAGAGACAGAGAGAGAAAGGTCTTCCTTCCATTGGTTCACTACCCAAATGGCCGCTACAGCCAGTGCGCGGTGGCTGATACACCGCGCCGATCCGAAGCCAGGAGCCAGATGCTTCCTCCTGGTCTCCCATGCAGGTGCAGGGCCCAAGGACTTCGGCCATCCTCCACTGCCTTCCCGGGCCATAGCAGAGAGCTGGACTGGAAGAGGAGCAACCGGGACAGAATCCGGCACCCCAACCGGGACTAGAACCCCGGGGTGCCGGCACCACAGGCAGAGGATTAGTCAAGTGAGCTGCGGCACTGGCTGAAATAAATTTTTTAAAAATATTTTAAAAAGTTAATCAGGACCAGTGCTGTGGCATAGCAGGTAAAGCCTCAGCCTATAGTGCCGGCAACCCTTATGGGTGCCGGTTTGAGTGCTGGCTGCTCCACCTCCGATCCAGCTCTCTGCTATGGCCTGGGAAAGCAGTGGAGGATGGCCAAGTCCTTGGGCCCCTGCACCCACGTGGGAGACCCAGAAGAAGCTCCTGGCTTCAGACTGGCCCAGCTCCGGCCGTTGCAGCCACCTGGGCAGTGAACCAGTGGATGGAAGATCTCTCTCTCTCTCTCTTTGCCTCTGCCTTTCTGTAACTCTGACTTTCAGATAAATAAATAAATCTTAAAAAAAAAAAAATTAGTCAGGGGCCGGCATTGCGGTACAGTGGGTAAAACTGGTGTCTCCAAATCCAGCATCCCATATAGTCGCTGGTTCGTGTCCCAGCTGCTTTACTTCTGATCCAGCTCCCTACAAATGGCCTAGGAAAAGCAGCGGAAGATGACCCAAGTGTTGGGGCCACTGCCACCCATATGGGAGATCCGAAAGAAGCTCCTGGCTCCTGGCTTTGGCTGGCCCAGTGCTGGCCCTGCAGCCATCTGGGGATTGAAAATCTCTTTCTCTCTTTCTCTTTGTGGCTCGGCCCCAGCTGTGGTGACCATCTGGGGAGTAAAGCAGAGTATGAACAGTCTCTCTCTCTCTCTCTCTCTCTCTCCCTCTCCCTCTCCCTCTCCCTCTCTTTCTCCCTCTCCCTCTCCCTCTCTAACTCTGCCTTTCAAATAAATAAATAAATCTTTTTTTTTTTTTTTAAATCTGTTCTATTCTTGCACTTGATTGACATTGTGGCTGGGTATAGAATGTTAGGTTGGAAATATTTTACTCAGCATTTAAAAAAAATATTCATTTTGGGGCAGGCGCTGTGGCACAGTGGGTTAATGTCCTGGCCTACAGTGCCGGCATCCCATACGAGTGCCGGTTCGAGACCCGGCTGCTCTACTTCCCATCCAGCTCTCTGCTATGGCCTGGGAAAGCAGTAGAAGATGGTCCAAGTCCTTGGGCCCCTGCACCTGCGTGGGAGACCCAGAGGAAGCTCCTGGCTCCTGGCTTCGGATCAGCTCCAGCCATTGCAGCCAATTGGGGAGTGAACCATTGGATGGAAGACCTTTCTCTCTCAAAAAAAAAAAAAAAATTTTTTTTTTCATTTTATTTATATGAAAGCCTGAGAGACAAAGCTGACAGAGATCTTCCACCCACTGGTTCAGTCCCTAAATGCTCCCAATAGCTAGGGCTGGGCCAGGACAAAGCTTGGGGCTGGGAATTCAATCCAGGTCCCCGTATCAGAGCGCTTGGGGTCCCAGCTCTGATCCTGATTCCAGTTTCCTGTTGATGTGCACCCCGGAATGCAGCAGATGATGGTTCATGTAGTTGGGTCCCTGCTGCCCAGAAGCAGAACCGAGACTCAGGCCCACTCTTTTTTTTTTTAAATAAACTATTTTTATTTATTTCTGCATTATAGTTTTTTTTGTTTTGTTTTGTTTTGTTTTGTTTTACAGGCAGAGTGGATAGTGAGAGAGAGAGACAGAGAGAAAGGTCTTCCTTTTTGCCATTGGTTCACCCTCCAATGGCCGCTGCGGCTGGCGCATCTTGCCGATCCGAAGCCAGGAGCCAGGTGCTTCTCCTGGTCTCCCATGGGGTGCAGGGCCCAAGGACTTGGGCCATCCTCCACTGCACTCCCGGGCCACAGCAGAGAGCTGCAGGCCCACTCTTATATGGAATATGGGCAGTTCAAGCAGGTTTGTTTTTGTTTTTGTTTTAAGGTTTATTTGTTTGAAAGGCAGAGCATCAGTGAGAGAGAGATCTCACAGCCACTGGTTCACTCCTGGCTGTGCCAGGCTGAAGCCAGGGGCCAGGAACCCCATCTGGATCTCCTAGGTGGGTGGCAGGGACCAAGTACTCGGGCCATCCTCTGCTGTCTTCCTAAGTGCATCAACAGGAAGCTAGCTCAGAAGCTGAGCAGCTAGGGTTTGACCTGTGATATGGATGTAGGCATCCCAAGAAACAGCTTAATCTGCTTTGTCATAATGCCCTCCCCAAGCAGTGTTTTAACTGCTGGGCCAGGCACGCACTCCTAAAATCCAAACTTCTAAACTTGTTTCAAGCCATTCAGGCTCTGGTCCAAGGCAACCCTTGCAGCCATGTTTCCTTTCCAAGATGGTTCCACTTGTTAGACTTTTTTTTTTTTTTTAATTTATCTGTTTATTTGAAAGGCAGAGTTACAGAGAGGTAGAGGCAGAGAGAGAGAGAGAGAGAGAGAGAGAGAGAGAGAGAGAGGTCTTCCATCCACTGGTTCACTCCCCAGGTGGCTGCAACAGCTGGAATTGTGCCGATCTGAAGCCAAGAGGCAAGAGTTCTTACAGGTCTCCCACGTGGGTGCAGGGGCCCAAGGACTTGGGCCATCTTCCACTGCTTTCCCTGGCCATAGTAGAGAGCTGGATGGGAAGTAGAGCAGCCAAGACTCGAACTAGCGCTCATATGGGGTGCTGGCACTGTGGGCAGCGGCTTTACCCGTCATGCCACAGCGCCGGCCCCTAGATTCTTCTCAGTACTTCAAGTACACTCTACACTCCTTCTTGTATATGGCCTTTGGCGCATGCCATTCCCTAGTCTGAAATGCTGTTCTCTTTCCTCCCTCCCTCCTTCCCTCCCTCTCTCTATCTCTTTCTTTCAAGCTTTATTTACTTTATTTGAAAGGGAGAGTTACAGAGATACAGAGAAAGAGAGAGTGAGATCTTCCATCTGCTGGTTCACTCTCCAAATGGCCGCAGTGACTGTAGCTCGGCCAACCCAAAGCCAGGAGCCAGAAGCTTCTTCTGGGTCTCCCATGTGGGTGCAAGGGCCCAAGCACTTGGGTCTTCTTCTGCTTCTTTCCCAGGTGCACTAGCAGGGAGCTGGGTCAGAAGTGGAGTAGCTGGGACTCAAAGTGGAGCCCGTATGGGATGCCGGCATCTCAGGCAGTGGCTTTATCCACTACAGCACAGCGCCGGCCCCGCTCCTTTTCCTCACCCCTATTCTTTGCCAGAATATACAATGACTAGAGCAGATGAAGCGGAGTCAGCAACAGGACTGTTGCTGCCATTTCTAAGATTTGTTTCTCTATTGCTTATGAGTCCAAATCCAAACCTTTCAGTCTGACAGTCAGCAAGCAATTTTTTTTTTTTTTTTGGGAAAAGCAGAGAGAAAGAGAGATAGAGACAGAGATCCTCCATCGGCTGGCGCTCACCCTCAAATGCCTGGCAAGCGAAAACCAGGAGCCTGAAACTCAATCTGGGCAGCCTATGCCAGTGGCAGTGACCCAAGCACAGCAGCCATCACCTGCTACCTCCCAGGGTGCTCACTGGCAGGAAGATAGATGAGAAGCACCCCCAGTACTCAAGCCCAGGCACCCTGAAGCTGGATGTGGGGCCCCCAAGTGCTATGCCAAATGTTGGCCCCTAAAACAAAATGTCGGCACACCTTGACAATCTGCCCACTGAATTTCTTTAACTCTCCCCACCCCTTATCAGAATCCTGCCGATTGTCTCTTTACTGTTTCTGCCTCCCTAGTTGCTGTTATTCTGTTGGAGGCATTTCTTTCTTTCTTTTTTTTTTTTAGTAGCCATTTAAATAGTGGTATAGTCGCAATTTCATCATAGACCCAATTCATTTCTCAGTGTATAATTTTCTTTAGCAACTTAATTGCCTGCTAGGGCTGTGACTATGACTAATATGCTAATGCTCCTACTTCCCCAGCCCAGACCTCTTCTGGGCTACACATTGTGTCCATCCACCTGCAAGACAGTTATTATTTGTTGTACCAGGAACTGTGTTAGGTACTGGATCTATAAGGTGGGGAAAAACAGACATGGAACCCAGTCTCTGACCTCACAGAGCTCAGAGTGTGATGGCAGAAAACAAACTGCCATCTGGACAAATTATTAACATTACAACCATGATGCATGCCATGAAGGAATACAGTAAGTTTTGAGAGTGAGGCAGGAGACCTAACCTAACATGGGTATAGTGGGAGGCTAAGAAAATTATATTTAAGGGGCCAGCATTGTGGTGCAGTGGGTTAAGCCACCACCTGCAATGCCAGCATCCCATACAGGTGTCAGTTCAAGTCCTGGTTGCTCCATTTCCAATCCATCTCGGACACCTGCATCCATGCGGGAGATCTGGTTGGAGTTCAATGCTGCTGGCATTAGCCTGATCCAGGCCTGGCCATTGTGGCCACTTGGGGAGTGAACCAGCAGGTGGATGTGCTCGCTCGCTCTCTCTCTCTCTCTCTCTCTGTAATTCTGCCTTTCAAATAATTGAATCTTTTAAAAAAACTTTGCAGGGATATGAAAAACTTTGACTGGATTAATTGATCTCCTTCAGTTTAAAAGAAGGCCAATACGCCAAATAAATAAATAAATAAATAAATATATATCTTTAAATACTTACATATTTTTTCTTATTGCATTTCTTTTTACCTTTTTATTTTAAGATTTATTTGAGGCCGGCACTGCGGCTCAATAGGCTAATCCTCTGCCTACGGCGCCGGCACCCTGGGTTCTAGTCCCGGTCGGGGCGCCGGATTCTGTCCTGGTTGCCCCTCTTCCAGGCCAGCTCTCTGCTGTGGCCAGGGAGTGCAGTGGAGGATGGCCCAAGTGCTTGGGCCCTGCACCCACAATGGAGACCAGGAGAAGCACCTGGCTCCTGGCTTCGGATCAGCGCCGTGCGCCGGCCGCAGTGCGCCGACCGCAGCTGCCATTGGAGGGTGAACCAACAGTAAAGGAAGACCTTTCTCTCTCTCTCTCTCACTGTCTACTCTGCCTGTCAAAAGAAAGAAAAAAGAAAAAAAGAAAAAAAAAGATTTATTTGAATGGCAGAGATACGGGGTGGGGGGAAGAGAGAGAATTTTTTAAAAAAGATTTATTTATTTATTTGAAAGTCAGAGTTACACACAGAGAGGAGAGGCAGAGAGAGAAAGAGAGAGAGAGAGAGAGAGAGAGAGAGAGATCTTCTATCTGTTGGTTCACTCCCCAAATGGCTGTGATGGCCGGAGCTGAGCCAGGCTGAAGACAAGAGCCAGGAGCTTCTTCCAGGTCTCCCATGTGGATGCAAGGGCCCAAGGACTTGGGCCATCTTCCACTGCTTTCCTAGACACATTAACAGGGAGGTGGATCGGAAGTAGAACAGCTGGGACTTGAACTGGCGCCCATATGGGATGTTGACACTGCAGGCAGAGGCTTAACCTTCTATGTCACAGCCCTAGCCCTTTAAATGTTTGTTTGTTTGTTTGTTTGTTTAAAGAAAGAAAATAAAGTTATATTTAAGCTGGAACCTGAAAGAGAAATTTGTTGAAAACAAGGGATTAGGGCTGGCATTGTGGCGAATCAGGTAGGGCCGCTGCCTGAGACGCCAGCATCCCATATGGGTGCCGGTTCAAGTCCTGACTGCTCCACTTCAGGTCCAGCTCCCTGCTATTGCACCTGAGAAAACAGCGGAGGATGGCCCAAGTACTTGGAAGAAGCTCCTGGCTCCTGGCTCCTGGCTTGGCCTGGCCCAGCTCAGACCATTGCAGCCATTTGGAGAATGAGCCAGCAGATGGAAGATCTCTCTGTCTCCCTCTCAATTCAAATAAATAAAATAAATCTTTTATAAAAAAAAGAAAAGGAAGGAAGGAAGAAAGAGAGAGAGAAAGAAAGAAAGAGAAAGAAAGAAAGAAAGAAAGAAAGAAAGAAAGAAAGAAAGAAAGAAAGAAAGAAAGAAAGAAGGGATCATCTCTATTTGTATGGCCCATGGACCCCTCAAACTCAAGGAGCAAAGCAAACTCATTCAACTCATTATCTTCTCCCCTGAACCTCTGTCTCTGTGTTCCCTCTTCCTGGTTGGAGTCACTGTTCATTCTGTAGGCCAAGCTAGAAACCTGGGAATTGTCTCACGTTCCATCTACTTCATTGGCTCCTGACTGCCAACACATCTCATCCTCCATCGCCAAATCTTGCTAATTCTGCTTCTAACAGGCTCAGATTCACCCTGCACCTGCACAGGAACCCACCTTCCCCACAGCCTTAATCCTAGCGGGTCTTCAGCATCCCTTAGCTGTGACCACTGCCTTCCAGGACCACCTTTACTCTTCAGCCTGGTCTCCACAGTTGTAAAATGCAAATCTTATCACAGTGTGTTACTGCTTCAAATTTTTCAATGGCTCTAACAGTACAGAAAAAACCATTCTCCTTAACCTGATTTACAGGACTTCACAGTTTAACTTCTTGTGGCTCCCCAAGTCACAGCAAATACTATTTGAACTCTGGTAACCGTGCTCCTCAAAGGCCATGCATTTTCTGTGTTTCTGCACCATTGCCTCCCTCATTCTCTCCGGAATACTGTGGCTGCATTTCTCCCCCAGCAAACTCCTGCTCATCCCTTGCATCAACTCCTCTGGGTGGTCTTCCCTGACCACTCCTGAGAACACTAACCAATGTCTGCTCAGAATTCCCCTCCTTACATCTATCACAGCCTCCGTCAAACTGTATGCGTTTATATATTTAATCGTTGCTTTGCCAATCTATTACACGTGCCTTGCTACCTTGCAATGTGTTTTTGTCTTTGTAACCCTTAGCACTGAGCGCATTGATTGGAACATAGTGTGAGTACAAATAAATATTGGCTAAATGATTACATGCAGACGGTTCTAATGTCTGTATTTTTTTTTTTTTTTACTTTCTCCTAATTTCTTATCTTAGTTCAGGAATACGAAGTTTTCCCGCTACTATCCTCACTTTTGAAAATTTTTCCTCTTTTGAATTTCCTCAATATTTAAGACACGGGATCTTGCACCAGCCTAGCTGCATTTGCTTTTCGGTGGTGCCTTGAGACGACTCGTTAGCCTCGCATTTTATCAGACTCCGCTCAGGGCGACAACCTCCAGTCTCAAATATCCTATAGCGCAGAGACGCTCACGAGAGTCCGTGCGTGCGCGCCGCTCAGCGCCTGCGCGCCGGGCACTTTTTGCTTTTCGACTCCCCCCACCCCTTTTTTTTTTTTTTTTTTCTTGGGAGCGTGCGCACCAAGACAGACAAAGGTGAGGAAAGTGACCAAGCAGTCATGCAGGCGCATGCCCACCCCGAACTTGTCCGAGCGCGGCGGCGCTCCCGGGGCGCAGAGGGCGTGGCCTGAGCGCGAGCGGCCGAGACCCAATCCGATTGAGCGAGCGCGGCTCCTCCCTCCCCGCTATTGGCTAGCGCCAAGTGTTGTGGGGCGGGGAAAGGAAGAGATGGGGGCTGTGGAGGGGCGGGTGGGGAAGAAAGAGGGCTAATCTCGTTCTGCGCAAGCGCAAGGAAGCGACCACGAGAGGGCGTGAGAGAGCGAAAGGGAATGTGGAAGCCCTGATGCGCTGGCGAGCGCGAGCTGGGTCGCCGGCCTTGACGCCTGCGCCGTGGGCCTCGGGGTCCCGCGCGCGGCGGGCGGGTGCCCGGTGCGCCTGCGCAGTAGGCGGCGGCGGCAGGGGGAGGTGGAGGCCGTGGAGCGGCAGCGGCAGCAGCGGGTCCCGGGACTGGGGCAGCAGCGGGGGCGGCGGCGGGCGGAAGCTGAGGTGACGAAGGCAGCGGCGGCGGCGGCCGTTTCCCTCACGGTGGCGGAGACCAAGGCGGCGGCGGCGGACGGGGAGCGGCCCGGCCCCGGCCCCCTGCTCGTTGGCTGTGGCAGGGCCGCCGTGGGGCCGGCCCGGCTCCCGCCCCCCGCGGCTCCCCCTCCGGCTCCTCCTCCGGGGAGACGCCGGGGGCCTGGCCCGGCCCGCACTCAGACCGCGGCTGCAGCCGCCGCCGGGGGCGTCGGAGGCGGCGGCGGCGGCGCCATGGGCGGCCTGGCCTCTGGGGGGGATGTGGAGCCGGGACTGCCGGTCGAGGTGCGCGGCTCCAACGGGGCCTTCTACAAGGTGAGGCGGCGCGCCGGCCGGGGACCCCGTCTTTAGCTAGCCGGAGCAGGCAGAGCGGGGCGGGCCGGGGTTCTGGAGCTGAGTCCTGACCCGTAGAACCTTCGACCCGTGCTCCCACCGCAGCCCTCCCCGGGAGACTGCCGGGAGTTCTCTCTCTCCCTCCCATTTTTGACTCCGCTCCTATACCTGCTTTTACCTTCAGCTCAGAATAAAATCGGGGCATTGCTGTGCCTGGATCGGCGCTCCCCGACCCCCAGGAGAAACCTCTTTCCTCAGCTTAATTGACTTTCCCTGTTTCCTATTGGAAGCCGTACCTTAGGCCCTGAACTCGCTGTGCCACAGCGCCCGCCCCATACCTTAGCCTTTAATCACCTCTTCTCCGCGGTCCAAGCACATGGACAATTCTTTTCTTCTCCCACATGACCCCCTTGGGAAGGCCCTCTGTCCCATATTAGCTCCTTTATCCTCAGAGAGGCCTCTGCCTACTGGCTCTGGAAGGCTCACCCCACTTTCGCCTTACATCGCCGTTCCCAACCCAAGGAGAAACGGTCAACATCCGTTTATGACTTTTGGCATCTCTGGCTTCAGGTTGTATCGGTGATATTGCCTTCCAGCTAGCCGTAAAGTGGCCTCTGCTCATAAGTCTGGCACCCCAGCCCCCCTTCAGTCCCGGGCCAGCCCGGTGGTCTACCGTTCTACCCAGGGGAAGGTTTCCGTTTGTTATCTTGCCTTGACCTCAGATACATTCAGGTCATTCATACAGCTGTATGTTGATGGTAAGCTTCCTATGCATGGTGTCTAAAAGGGAGTCTCCCCATGATCCCTTCCATTTCTCTTTTTAAGGATTTCCACTTCTAGAAGACTTTTGGCCATCTCTCCCAGTTCTGGAATCCTGCGGCCTGTTTTTGGAAGGAAAAGGGGACTATCCTTCAAAGACCCTTGCTTCTTTCAGCTCCCTCCTTGCCCAGGATTGGTTTCCTTAGGATTCTTTTTACTACTGCTTTATTTGTTTAGAATCCATTTTCTTGAACTTTTTGTCCCCATTTAGATGATGCCATACAGAGAGAGACCTTTTTAGCCACTCAAAGAATTTTTCTTTGTGTGATTGTTGCTAATCCTAACCTCTTTGGGACTTTGTGTCTGGAATTGTCCCAGAAATTTTCCTGATTCCTGTCTCATTCTCTCATTTCATCTTGAGGAGTCGCAAAAGAGAGATCTTCCCGGGGCCAGCTCTCCTTCAGTTCCCTTCTGGGCTTTCCCCCTACAAAGACCTCTCAATCTGCCCATGCCCTTGGAAGTGGCTGAGCTGATGACTGTGATGTCGTCTCTTACTACAGCTGGAAAGGGTCTTGCCCTTGGTTGGAGTGGATGGTAACTGCCTGCACTTCAGGTGATAAGCTCATTGTAGTCATTTTTTACTCTCTGTAAGTACCTATTCACTCTTTGCTTCCTTCATTCCCCAGATTGCTGTATATCTGTTCTTAACTCATCCTCTCAGTTCAAGTCTTTGGCCTTTTATCCTAATATTTCTGTAATCCCCAGGAACCACCTTATTACACTTCTAGCTGAAGGAAGCTCCCAGCTGATTGCTTTTGTCATTTTTTGCATACTTTCCTAACTCTTAGGACTTTTTCTTCATTTCTGTTTTCTTTGGCAGAACGTCTCTAATTCCTTTCTGGTTCTGATAGAGCACATTTGCCTCTTAGCATCCTTTCCTCCAGTCTTGCATTACCTTTGTTGAAAACCCTGCCTCATAAGATGTTAGCCTTGTTTATCCCAGTATCTTGTCTTTCATCTGAGTCCTGCCCACCCCCGAGTTCTGGAGTCCAAGAGAAATGATTCTTAAATTGAGTCTGAGATCAAGGTAATGATGTTTGCTTTTGTTCTAGGAAGCCTGACAGCCAGGCACAGCTGGGAAAGAATGGTACCCACTTCACAGTAAATGTGTCAAACAGCTGGGAAGGGCCATCTTTCCTGTAATGCATACCTAAGTGTACAACAGGAAGTCTCCGACTTTCCCTTTTTGCTCTTGGGCTGTGGCCATGAGTGACTTGAAGAATTGGGGCACTGAGTACTTTGAATCAGAGTGGAGTTTGGGGTTGAACTGAAAGCCAGGTAATGTGGATTTTGTGTTCTGGCAACATTAGCATTTTTTGTCCCATACCCAAGGGAAAAAAACAACAAAACAAATCTCTGAATTGAGACTAATCTTTCTTCAGCTCAGTGTCATATAGATATTTATCCATTCTGACCTTGCTGCTGATTTAATTTAATATTCATGACTCAGCAAACTTTAGTGTAGGTCAAGGAATGTTTCTACTGCTTCTGGAACTCTAAGTTTGGGAAGCTGCCTTTCTCCGAATTGGGTCTTACTGTTGGTTTTCTTCTGGTGTGCATGTCAGATTTGGGATCTAAGTTACTCTGTTGTTCTCCCACCAGCCTATCCGCTTCTGTTGGAAGTTAATGTATTTTACTCTTTTAAGTTGTACTCTCCCAAGCAAGATATCTTTTCACCTTCCAGGGAACAATCATCTCCTTTTTAAAACATATATATATATATTTAATTTGAAAGGCAGAGGGAGAAATAGAAGAGATCTTAATCTGCTGGTTATTCCCCAAATGGCTGCAATGGATGGGGCTGGGCTAGGCTGAAGCCAGCATCTCAGAACTCCATCCAAGTCTCCCACGTAGGTGGCAGGAGTCCAAGTACTTGAGCTGTCTTCACTGCTTTCCCAGGTGCATTAGTAGGAAGCAGGGTCAGAATTGTAGCAGCTAGGACTCAAACTGGCATTGGCATCGCAGTTGGCATTGCCTGGATATCTTGATTCCCACTCTTTTCTGAATAAATGTGGTGTCTTAAACCCCAGTACACCATCTCTTGGTGCTTTTCTCCTGTAACCCTTTTCTTTTGAGAGCCTAGGACTGGAAGACAGGGTGAATGTGGAGACCAAGGAAACACAAGGACCTAGGAATCTGGGGCTCTATTCCTGTGTCTGCCTGGTGCTAGGCCCAGCAGCCAAAGCCAGGATATGCTCTGGCCACTGAAGCAAGTTATCCTCTGGATTTCTGCACTTTTCCAATGAGCATGGACTAAGCAAAATTACCTACCACGGGTATCCTTGATGGGGGAGAAGCTAGTATCTGGGGTGCATGGGTGGAATTAAGGAGCAGAGACGGGATTGGAACAAAGGGGGAGAGCTTGTTTTGGGAATATTTAAAGGAAAAGATCTGGAATTATCAGGATGGTTGATACTTGCTTGACTTGCTGAGCCATGTGAGGGATGACTCCACTCAGAGCCTCCCATTTCTGCCTTGGAAACTGGTGGCTTGAAAAGCCATGGTGGTTCTGCTGCTCACCCTGAGGGCCAACCCCAAAATGGCAGAGCAGCTCTGGGTTAGAGCCATAGGCGTAACCTTTGTCAGTGAATGGGTTGGAGAGTAGGAATCTCTTTGTGAAAGACAGTTAAGTGACCCTCTTCTCCATCTATGTCTTTGTGTTTCCTGCTGTCTCATCTCTGAAATGTTCAGATAATAAGTAATTCTGTCTTAATAAATTACTTCTAAGGCTTGGAGATAGATATATTTTTTTAAAGATTTATTTATTTATTTGAAATGCGGAGTTAGAGGTCTTCCATCAGCTGGTTCACTCCCCAGATGGCCACAGTGGCGGAGCCAGGAGCTTCTTCCAGATCTCCACATGGGTGCAGGGGCCCAAGGATTTGGGCCATCTTCTAGTGCTTTCCCAGGTTATAGCAGAGATCAGAAGTGGAGCAGCCAGGACTCAAACCGGTGCCCAAATGGGATGCTGGCGCTGCAGGCAGCGGCTTTACCTGCTACAGCACAGTGCTGGCTCCAAGATAGACATTTTGAATAAAGGATTTGGACATAGTCAACTAAGAGGGCTGGTTGAAATGTTTCTAGGAATTCTTATAGATCTTTATTAAGAAAGAACTAAGGGAAGAATCCAAAAGAGCATAGAGACCCAGGAAAATAGGAAGAAAAGGGCCTTTAAAGACAAGTGAAGAACTGTAGGAGTGGGGGAAGAATGTTTCTGGATAAGAGAATTTCAGAGAAATATAAAGTATGGCTGAGAAGGGGACCAGGAAATATAGGAGAACTGACGCCTTGGGCAGTAGTAAGACTCAAAGAACTGGGGTTCCCTTACAAGGTCCTAACCCTAAAGAGAAGGTGGCTTGTATCAAAGTGAAGTTCAGGTTTAGATTTTTCTCACCATGGGGAAACACTGATAAAAGTATTCATGATTGACCAGTTATGTGAGGTGGAAGCTGTGTGTTCTCTGGGGCATTTTGGGTATTTTTTCTGCCACTCTCAGCCTTGTCCCTAACTGTAAACCTGTAGAGTACTTTGTGTATCCACCTTTGGAAACTGATTTTTTTTTCTTTGAAGAGCCAGAGGTGCCATTTCTAAGTGAATGAGGTTTTTTTGTTTTTGTTTTTTATTTGAAAGGCAGAGTGACAGAGAAAGGGATCTTCCATCTGGTGGTTCACTCCCCCAAATGCCTGCCATAGCCAGGGCTAGACCTGGCTGAAGCCAAGAGCCTATAACTCCATCCAGGTCTCCCATGTGGGTGGCAGGGACCTAAGTACTTGGACCATTGGACCATTTTTTTTTTTTTAATTTTTTTATTTTTTATTTTTTTATTTTTGACAGGCAGAGTGGACAGTGAGAGAGAGACAGAGAGAAAGGTCTTCCTTTTGCCGTTGGTTCACCCTCCAATGGCCGCCGGGGTAGCGCGCTGCGGCCGGCGCACCGCGCTGATCCGATGGCAGGAGCCAGGTGCTTCTCCTGGTCTCCCATGGGGTGCAGGGCCCAAGGACTTGGGCCATCCTCCACTGCACTCCCTGGCCACAGCAGAGAGCTGGCCTGGAAGAGGGGCAACCGGGACAGGATCGGTGCCCCGACCGGGACTAGAACCCGGTGTGCCGGCGCCGCGAGGCAGAGGATTAGCCTAGTGAGCCGCAGCGCCGGCCTGGACCATTGTTTTATGGCTCCTAGGCACACTAACAGGAAACAAAGTGGGAAGGGCAGAGGAACAGACTTGAACCAGGCGCTTCAATATGGGATGTGGATGTCTCAAGTGGTGGCTTAACCTGCACCACAGTGCCTGCCTCTGAAACCTTTACTTTGTACATCTTTTAAAGTTGATACACAATGAACTATACACATTTTAAAGTGTACAATGTAAGTTTTTACTTGTGTATGTAATTGGGAAACCATAATGACTCCATCAACCCCTTATCTACTTTCCTGTTACTGTTCTCATGTTAATTTGACAGAGGTGTGAAGAGGAGGTTTAACAGAGAAAAGATAGTTTTTTCAACAGCCAGTGTTGAAACAGCTGGATATCCAGAGATGAAAAGTGAAATTTTTGTCTGGTCTTACTGTATTTATGACATTTGACTCAGAATGTGTCATAGACCTGAGTATAAGACAGAAAAGCATAAACTTGAAGAAAACGTAAAAGAAAACCTTTGTGGCCTTGTATTAAGCAGAGAGTTCTTAGATATGAAACGAGAAGTACAGTCCATAAAAGAACAAGTTCATAAATTGGACTTTACCCAAATTAATAATCCCTAATTTTGAATGTTATAAATAGGGTCGATAAGGCAGAAGAATTGGGAACATAGGGTTGAACAGTAGCTTTGGCCTCGTTAGTGACAGAGAAAAAAGGAGGTGGACCTGTTTTGAGTTATTCCTGCTCCTCAGCACAGTCCTAAGGTTGAGGCCCCCATACATTTTATTCTCCTTAACAGCAGTGTCCATTTTTCATGATCCCAAATATCTGACATCTTTTATATCCCAAGTTTTTCCTTCTGTAAACTCTGTTCATCCTTGGTAACTTCTGCAGTGTCCTTATTCTGTTAGTACCCGGGCATTAGGCCCCGTGTCTGGCCGAGTCCCGTGCTATAGTGGGGGGCTAGCCCCTCCTCTCTTGGCAGATCCTGATGTCCGCTAGGTGCTCCAGGACAGCCTCACGCTGTCTCATGGGATATTCTTAGCCTTGCTGAAGGTTGTTGGTATTTTAATTGAACTTTGGCAGGCTGCTCAGTGCACAGAGGGCAGCCGGGGAGGCCTCTGGAAGCCATGCTAGACCACCAGTTTACAGGCCGTACTCATGCAGGTGGTCCTTACCTTGTACTTCTTTCCCACCTCATCTCATTTCTGGATTTTGCCACATACCTCTGTTTCCAATGTTTCTGTCCCTTTATTAAGGTTGTGGTAAAATGTCTTTTTTTTTTTTTTCTAAAATCCACTCTAGGGCTTTGTGAAGGATGTCCATGAAGATTCTGTTACCATCTTCTTTGAAAACAAGTAAGACCTTGGGACTAGAGAATCCAGCATACTAGGTCCTAGAAGGAGAGTGGAGAAGAGGGGGCAGCTGAGTCCTATGAGGCATGTAATAGGTGGGGGAGAGCTGAGGGTGTGGGTGGGCAACTTACCTGGATCCCATGAGAGGAGAGGGCTGAGAATTTGGTGAGGTTGGGCTTAGCTGACCCACTGGCTGGATTCTAGCAAGAGACAGATGACAGTACAATGGAGCCAGGCTGAGGGCTAGCCTCTGAGGACCAGGGAGGGTGGAGATTTCTCTGTTGGCAGTAACCCCTTTCTGCAGGAAAGGGCAGCATGTCATCCTGAATAACGTTCATGGCACTGTTTGTTTTGCAGCTGGCAGAGTGAGAGACAGATTCCTTTTGGGGATGTCCGGCTACCACCTCCCGCCGACTATAATAAGGAGATCACGGAAGGGGATGAGGTGGAGGTAAGGGCCAGTGTCCAGAGCACGTGAACTCACTCTCCACATGCCACTTTGCCCAGGATCCTAGGCTTTTCTCTGCTTCCTTCATGGTCCTTCTCCCCAGCTGAGCCACATCCAGCCAGGCAGCTGGTGGAGAAGTAAAAGGCAACAGTTTCCTTCCTGTCACTGTAGCAATCATTCGCACTCTCAGGGGGCTCTCCAGTTGCAGGGGATTCACTTTTCTTTCCTTTATGATAGCATCTAAAATCCAGTGCTGTTTGATTTTTAAGTAGTATCTCTTTTCTTTGGTTTCTGTTTCTCTTTTTTAAAGTTTTTTTTTTTTTTTTAAAGATGTATTATTTGAGAGGTAGAGTTACAGACAGAGGGAAAGACAGAGAGAGGCAGAGAGAGGGACCTTCCATTCGCTGGTTCACTCCCCAAATGGCTGCAATGGCCCGAGCTGGGCCAGGCCAAAGCCAGGAGCTTCATCTGGGACTCCCACATGGGTACAGGGTCCTAAGGACTTGGGCCATCTTCCACTGCTTTCTCAGGCACATTAGCAGGGAGCTCAATCGAAAGTGGAGCAGCCGGGACTTGAACCAGCACCCATATGGATTGCTGGTGCTGCAGGCAGTGGCTTCACCTTCTACGCCACAGGTCAGGCCCCTCTTTTCAGCCTCTCTATTTCTTTTTCTTTTATTAAGATTTATTTGAGGGCCGGCGCCACGGCTCACTAGGCTAATCCTCCGCCTTGTGGCGCCGGCACACCGGGTTCTAGTCCCGGTCGGGGCACAAATCCTGTCCCGGTTGCCCCTCTTCCAGGCCAGCTCTCTGCTGTGGCCAGGGAGTGCAGTGGAGGATGGCCCAAGTGCTTGGGCCATGGGAGACCAGGAGAAGCACCTGGCTCCTGCCATCGGATCAGCGCAGTGCGCCGGCCGCAGCGCGCCTACCGCGGCAGCCATTGGAGGGTGAACCAGCAGCAAAAGGAAGACCTTTCTCTCTGTCTCTCTCTCACTGTCCACGCTGCCTGTCAAAAATTAAAAAAAAAAAAAAAGATTTATTTGAGAGGCAGAGTGACAGGTTCATTCCCTCAAATGCTCACATCAGCCAGGGCTAGGCCAGGCTCCAAACCAGGAACCGATAACTCCATCCCAGTCTCCCATGAGGTTGGCAGGGACTCAGGTACTTACGCCATTATCTGCTGCCTTCTCAGGCACATCAGCAGGAAGCTGGATCAGAAGTTAAGTATCCAGGGCCAGCACTGTGGCATAGTAAGCTAAGCCTCCGCCTGTGGCACTGACATCCGATATGGGCGCCAGTTCATGGCGTGGGAAAGCGGTGGAAGATGGCCCAGGTGCTTGG
Source organism: Lepus europaeus (assembly GCF_033115175.1). NCBI lineage: Eukaryota > Metazoa > Chordata > Mammalia > Lagomorpha > Leporidae > Lepus > Lepus europaeus. The sequence goes on along the minus strand of NC_084844.1, from coordinate 51,646,562 downwards.
GCCCCTGCACTCATTTGGGAGATCCGGAAGAAGATCCTGACTCCTGGCTTTGTATTAGCCCAAATGGCTGTTGGGCCATTTGGAGAGTGAACCAATGGATGGAAGACCTTTCTTTCTTTCCCTCTCTCTCACTCTGCCTCTCAAATAAAATGAAATCTTTAAAAGAAAAAAGCTGGTATCCAGTATGGGATACAGGCATTTCAAGTGGCAACTTAACCCACTGTGCCACAGTACCTGCCCCTCTGGCTTCCTTTCTTTGGTTTAGGATGCATCTCAGGTATTGAAATGCTTGTTCAGTTCTTGATGGCTTTGAATAATCTTCAAGATCTCTTTTATTTTCAACTTCCCTTCAGGTTTATTCTCGAGCCAATGAACAGGAGCCGTGTGGCTGGTGGCTGGCCCGTGTGCGGATGATGAAGGGAGATGTGAGTGACGGTGTAGGCCTTAGGAAAACTACTGGAGCAAGTATTTTACTCCTAGACAGGTAGGAAGTAGATGCTCAGGCCATCTACAACGTCTCCCTCTTTCTCCTCTGCCAGTTCTATGTCATTGAGTATGCCGCTTGTGATGCCACCTACAATGAGATTGTTACCCTGGAGCGACTTCGGCCAGTTAATCCCAATCCCCTTGCAACCAAAGGCAGCTTCTTCAAGGTTACCATGGCTGTGCCTGAGGATCTGAGAGAGGCGTGAGTGTTAGGGATGTTGGGCGTGGGGGGCAGCCCTCTTTCCAGCCCTAGCCTGTCTTCATCTCCCAGGTCCCACTCGCACTTTGCAGCCTGACCTTTTGTCCCCTGGCCCTCTGAAGCCTTCCTTACTAGGTGTACTCTGACCAACTGCATCGTCCCTAATCTGTGCTTTAACTGTGGTCCCTCTCGTTTTCTCACCTGAACTGTTCAGTGCGTTCTGTACCCTGCCTTCTGAGTGCCTTCCTCTTTCCTGTAGCTGCTCTAACGAAAATGTCCACAAAGAGTTCAAGAAAGCGCTTGGAGCCAACTGCATCTTTCTCAACATCACAAACAGTGAACTCTTCATTCTGGTGAGTTTTTTCTGCCTGAATTTCCCATAAGCCCTTCCAATCGTTTTTCCTTTTCCCCTTTTAACCTCTGCACAAAGGGAAGAACTGAAATACGGTTACATTTATCTGTTAGAGTTCCTTCCTTCCTTCCTTTCTTGCTTGATTTATTTACTTACTTACTTAATTAATTTAATTTATTTATTTGAAAGGCAGAGATTGAACTCCCATCTGCTAGTTCACTCCCCAAAGCCAGGAGCCTGAAACTCCATTTGGTTCTCTGGTGCCAGGGTTCCCAAGCACTTGGGCCATCTGCTGCTGCTTCCCCAGGTACATTAGCAAGGAGCTAGATCAGAAGTGGAGTAGCCAAGATTCAAACTGGTGCTCTGATTTGGGATGCCAGCATTGCAAGCACTGCACTACAATGCTAGGCACTTTAGCGTCATTTATTTATTTTTTACATTTATTTATTTAACTGAAAGAGTTACATAGAGAGCAAGACAGAGAAAGATCCTCCATCTACTGCCTCACTCCCCAGATGTCTGTGACAGCTGGGGCTGGGCCAGGCCAAAGCCAGGGGCAGGAGAAACAGTGCACTTGGTATGCTAGCACTGCACGTAGCAGTCCGACCTGCTGCACCACAACACTGATCCCAACTGCAGGGATGCAGGCATCCTGATTCCCAGTCCCCGGCTCTCCCCAGGTCTGTATTCAAGTGAATTTTAATGACTTTCCATTGGTTTGCTTCCAGTCAACCACGGAAGCCCCTGTGAAGCGGGCGTCTCTGCTGGGTGATATGCATTTTCGAAGCCTGCGCACCAAACTACTCCTCATGTCCCGCAATGAAGAAGCTACCAAGCACCTAGAGGTAATTTGTGGCTCCTTTCCCTCCTGCCAAAGGGTGTTCCTCCTTGTCCCACTCTCCACCCATGCTCTTTGTTTAGAGAGCACAAAGGCCTTTTTTTTTTTTTTTTTTTTTTTAAGATTTATGTATTTATTTGAAAGGGTGACAGAGAGGAGAGAGGTCTTCTATCTGCTGGTTCACTTCCCAAATGGCTACAATGGTCAGAGCTGGGCCATTCCGAAGCCAGGAGCTTCTTCCAGGTCTGCCAGGCAGGTGCAGGGAGGGACCCAAGGACTTGGGCCATCTTCTACTGCTTTCCCAGGCCATATCAGAGAGCTGGATGTGAAGTGGAGCAGCCGGGACTAGAACCGGTGCCCATATGGGATGCTGGCACTGCAAGTGGCAGCTTTACCTGCTATGCCACAGCGCCTGCTCCCCAAAAACAGGTTTCACTTGGCTGTTAAACCTGGATTGACTGTTTTGTTTCAGATTCCTCTAGACGACAGAGTTGTATCATGTTATGGTATAATCTTTTTATGTATATATATATATATTTTATAATTTGAGAGAGACAGAGGTAGAGATGGAGAGGAGAGATATCTCCATCTGCCAGTTAACTCCCTAAGTGGCTGCAATGGCCAGAGCTGGGACAGGCTAAAGCCAGGAGCTGCTGCTTCTGGGTCTCCCATGTGGATGCAGGGGCCCAAGTACTTGGGCCATCTTCAAAGCAGATCAGCAGGGAGCTGGATGGGAAGTGGAGTAGCCTGGACCTGAACTGGCACTCATATGGGATGCTGGCGTCACTCTGTGCTGTGGTGCTGGCCCCGGCGCACTCATCTTCACACTTCAGCCACAGGCTCCTTCCGCCAAGTGAGATTTTACTTGAAGGCACAATGCATAAAACAGATTAACCAGAGCAGCTCTGTCTAAAAGTGGAAAGGGGCATGGCTCTTACTGTCACTGATGCCCTTGTATCACCTCTGGAAACCAAACTACTCTGTGGAATATGTGTGAGAAGTGTTTATACTCCGCTTAATACCGCTGGGCTTGGCCTCCTGCCTTGCTTTGTCATGTAATTGTCCATTTGGCAAATCATTTGATTTCACTGGGCTTTCTCTATCTTTTTTAAGATTTATTTATTTGAAAGGCAGAGTTTTGGGGTGGGCAGGGAGATCTTTTCCATCTGCTTGTTCACTCCCCAAATGGCTGCAAAGGCTGTGGCTGGGCTAGGCTAGGCTAGGCTGAAGCCAAGAGCCTGGAACTCCATCCAGGTCTCTCACATGGGTAGCAGCGGCCCAAGTACCTGGGCCATCTTCCACTCTTTCCCAGATACATTAGCAGGGAGCGGGATTGGAAGTGGAGGAGCTGGGACTTGGACTCGGTACACCACAGTGCCGGCCCCTTAGCTTGACTTTTTTTACCACGACAAAGAGGTAGTTAGACTCGAATATTTCTTCAAATTTTCGAGTCCTGATACACTGTTACTGTCAGATTCCATTTCCTAGGTATTATATCATTCCAGGTGAGTAAGAGATTTTGTGTGTCTTGAACATGCATCCATTTATCAAGTGAACTGGTCATTTGGGGAGGCTTGTCTCTGAGCATGTGCAAATTCTGGATCATGGTGGTATCAGATAACCATTTCGTCAGTGTAAGAACACTGAGAGGGCCAGCGCTGTGGCTCAGTAGGCTAATCTCCCACCTGCGGCGCCGGCACCCCAGGTTCTAGTCCTGGTTGGGGTACCAGAGTCTGTCCCAGTTGCTCCTCTTCCAGTCCAGCTCTCTGCTGTGGCCCGGGAAGGCAGTGGAGGTGGCCCAAGTGCTTGGGCCCTGCACCCGCATGGGAGACCAGGAGGAAGCACCTGGCTCCTGGCTTCGGATCAGCGCCGGTCGTAGCGGCCGTTAGGGAAGTGAACCAACAGAAGGAAGACCTTTCTCTCTGTCTCTCTCTGTCTTAACTCTTCCTGTCCAAAAAAAAACCACTGAGCGGTAAGATTTATTTATTTATTTATTTGAAAAATTGTTACACCGAGAGGGAGAAGCAGAGAGAGGTCTTTCATCCACTGGTTCACTTCCTAGTTGGCCACAATGAGGGGAGCTACACCGATCTGAAGCCAGGAGCCGGGAGCTTCTTCCCGGTGTCCCATGCAGGTGCAGATAGGGACCCAAGGACTTGGACCATCTTCTGCTTTCCCAGGCCATAGCAGGGAGCTGGATTGGAAGTGGAGCAGGCAGGACTTGAACTGGCGCCCATATAGGATGCTGGCACTGCAGGCAGGGGCTTTAACCTGCTGCACCACAGCGCCGGCCCCAAGGCCCACTTCTTAGACATAATAATTGGATCAAACCTTTTTTTTTTTTTTTTTGAAAGGTTATTTATCTATTTGAAAGGCAGAGTTGGGGGGCGGGGTCTGCAGTGCACTGGTTCACTACCCAGATGGCTGCAAGGGTCAGGGCTGGACCAGGCTGAAGCCAAGTGGCAGCAGCTTCTTCCAGGTCTCCCAGGCAGGTACAGGGGCCCAAGAACTCGGGCCGTCTTCCACTGCTTTCCCAGGCCATAGCAGAGAGTTGGATCAGAAGTGTAGCATAGCCGGTGCCGCGGCTCACTAGGCTAATCCTCCGCCTGCGGCGCTGGCACACCGGGTTCTAGTCCGAGTCGGGGTACCGGATTCTGTCCTGGTTGCTCCTCTTCCAGGCCAGCTCTCTGCTGTGGCCAGGGAGTGCAGTGGAGGATGGCCCAAGTGCTTGGGCCCTGCACCCCATGGGAGACCAGGATAAGCACCTGGCTCCTGCCATCGGATCAGCACGGTGCACCAGCCGCAGCACGCCAGCTGCGGTGGCCATTGGAGGGTGAACCAATGGCAAAAGGAAGACCTTTCTCTCTGTCTCTCTCTCTCACTGTCCACTCTGCCTGTCAAAAATTTAAAAAAAAAAAAAAGGTGTAGCAGCTGGGACACGAACCGGGGTCCATATGGGATGCCGGTACCATAGGCAGAGGCCTAGCCTACTACACCATAGTACCGGTCTCATCGGTCTTTTTTTGCTATTACATTTTCTAAAAATTATTTCAAAATATTGCCTATATAAAAGATAGACATGTGCAGACTTCTGTAGAAGACACTTAACAAGTCTGTGTAGATGTTTCCCAAACTCAGTGATGCTTGATCGTCCAGTTTGTTCCCTTTTACCTTCAGCTTTGTCATCTTGTCTAGTGTAAATCCTTGATTTGGGAGTATTTCATCTTGGAATTAGCAGAGTATTTGAAATTTTCTTGTCTTCCTGCCCTTGAGTTCAGGATCCCTGGTTGAGAAGTGTGGTGTTCCATAGGCTCATTTTTTGCTTTTCTCAGTCTCTTGCTTTCTAATCAACTTGTTGGGAGAAGTTGGTATTCATTTAGTTAAGGTTAGTTATTTACACTTTGCAGATCACATGAACTTTGTCAGATCTTCTTGCTGGTATTGAGAGTGGTGTAGGTCAGATGTAGCCACTTAGCAGGTGACAGGTCAGAGGCACAGGGTGTGTGTTTTCTCTCGGATCACACAACCACATAGTGTTAGAGCCAAATCCAGAACTTTGGTGGTTCTTCTGCCCTCAAGCCATTGCTATTTGAAAGTTCCTGAATTTTCTGTATAGTTCCTACCGGTCAGCTGACTCCAGTGTGGTTTTGGTTTTATGTTTTTTTTTTTTTTTTTTTAAGATTGATTTATTTATTTGAAAGGCAGAGTGACAGAAAGTGGGGGGGGGGGGGGGAGAGCGTGCATCCATCTGCTGATTCACTTCCCAGATGGCTGTCATGGCTGGTGGTAGGCCAGCCAAAGCCAGGATTCCATCCAGGTCTCCCTCGTTGGTGGCAGGGGTACTTGGGTACTTGTCTCCCTGGTGCGTTAGCAGGGAGCTGGATCAGAAGCAGAGCAGCCCGGACTCATACTGGCACTCTGATAGGAGATGGCAGCATCACAAGTGGTGGCGTAATCCACTGTGCCACACTGCTAGCCCCCAGCATGCTTCTCTCTGTTACGCAGAGTCTGCTACCTGGCATAGGTGTTCTGCGACTCCACCACCATGACTGTTCGAGTGGTTTTCCTTTCAGACAAGCAAGCAGCTGGCAGCAGCATTCCAGGAGGAGTTTACAGTGCGAGAGGACCTGATGGGACTGGCAATCGGGACTCATGGGGCCAATATCCAGCAGGCCCGAAAAGTACCTGGAGTGACCGCCATTGAGTTGGGGGAAGAAACCTGCACTTTCCGCATCTACGGGGAGGTCAGCACAAGATCTGTCTCCCAGACCCTGTAGTGGGCAGAGGGAAGGGAGCAGAAAATAAGCCCAAGTTATGTGACTTTGCTGAACTTGGTGCAGCATATCTTCCCAAAGATAGGAAGGAAGATGGTCATTTGAGATCCAGGTCCTGTTTTAGTGACGCCACTTCATTCTTCCCCTAGACGCCAGAGGCATGCCGACAGGCTCGGAGCTACCTGGAGTTTTCTGAAGATTCAGTGCAAGTGCCCAGGAACCTGGTTGGTGAGTTGGGTGTGTGTGTATTAAAGAGAATAGAGTTAGGGGCCAGTTGTGAGTCTCCTTAAATGACTCTGGGCTTGTAGTGGGTATTGGTAACTCTTGATTTCACAAGGACAGAAAGTCTATAGTTGGAATAAAAACAAACAAACAAACAAAAAAACGGAAGAATAAATTTCTAGGGATAAAATTTTTTACTTTCATTTTGGTTGAAAGGCAATTACATTTTTTCTTTTTGTTTTAATTTGACAATTAGAAATATAGACAGACAGAAAGGTCTTCCTTCTGTTGGTTCACTCCCCAAATGGCCGCTATGGCCGGCGTTGTGCCGATCTGAAGCCAGGAGCCAGGTGCTTCCTCCTGGTCTCCCATGCGGGTGCAGGGCCCAAGCACTTGGGCCATCCTCCACTGCCTTCCCGGGCCACAGCAGAGAGCTGGACTGGAAGAGGGGCAACCAGGACTAGAACCCGGCGATCATATGGGATGCTGGTGCCGCAGGCAGAGGATTAACCAAGTGAGCCATGGCACCGGTCCCAAAAGGCATTACATTTTCCATCCACTAGTTCACTCTCCAAATGTCTGTAACAGCTAGGGCTGGGTCAGGCCGAAGCCAGGAGCCCAGAACTCCATCTGGGGTCTCCCTTGTGGGTGGCAGGCAGGGACCCAAGTATGCATGAGCCATCGTCTGCTGCCTCCCAGGGTGTGCACTAGCAGGGACCTGGATTGGAAGCTGAGTGGCTGGGACTCGAACTAGGAGCCCCAGTAGGGAACGTGGGCATCCCAGCAGCAGTTTACTGTTGGGTCAGACATCCATCCTTTCTGTAAAACCTAACCAACAACTTAGAAGCAGGAGAATTAACGAAATGCAATCGGTACAGAGAGAGAAGGATGAGGCTGGGAGGCTGTTTCAACGGCCTAATTCCTCCTTTACCCATTTAGGCAAAGTGATCGGCAAGAATGGGAAAGTGATCCAGGAGATCGTGGACAAGTCTGGTGTGGTGAGGGTGCGAGTGGAAGGTGACAATGACAAGAAGAACCCCAGGGAGGAGGTATGGGCCAACTAGGACTAGAGGTTGGTTTCCACAAGTAGGTGGGCTTGTTCTCTGAGGGCTAAGACTTTGGAGGCAGGGAGGATGCACAGAAATTTTGTAGCTGCTCTAGTAACTTTAGAGCTAGACTGATCCCATTGGGTGGGTTCCCCTGGCGACTGGATGGGGCTAGCACGTGGCGTCGTACTGTTCTTCCTGATCAGCTTGCCTTCCCTCTGATCTCAGGGGATGGTTCCCTTCATATTTGTTGGCACTCGAGAAAATATCAGCAATGCCCAGGCCCTGCTGGAGTATCACCTCTCCTACCTGCAGGTACACGAGTCTGAAACCTGGGGAGGGAAGGGCTGGGCAGAGCAGGGCTGAGACTGCTGGTAGATAAAGTCCGCAGCTGTGGCGTGCGGTTCGTTCCTCTGTAGACTGAGAGTGGGAGGTGTGGAAATGTGGGGCTGTGGGGACAGGTCACAGGATTCTGCCTGTTCAGCCAGTGACTTCCTTCCATTCTTGAGAGTAGAGAGACAGAGACGGGGTGAGAAACATGAAGGAAAGGGACTGTCCACTGATCACATTCCTCTGTTTCCTTGCATTTTCTACCAAAACAGGAGGTGGAGCAGCTTCGCTTGGAGAGGCTGCAAATTGACGAACAGCTGCGGCAGATTGGGCTGGGCTTTCGCCCTCCTGGGAGCGGGCGTGGCAGTGGGAGCAGTGACAAGGCTGGCTATACCACTGACGAGAGCTCCTCCTCTTCCCTCCACACGACTCGAACCTACGGGGGCAGCTATGGGGGCCGGGGTCGGGGCCGGAGGACAGGCGGTCCTGCCTATGGTGAGAGTTGTGAGAGCAGGTTCCTTGATGGAAACCTCGGGAAAACTGGGATGGAGATGAGGTGGTGAGTGGCTCTGAATCCATCCCACTGTGCCCTTCAGGCCCCAGCTCAGACCCGTCCACAGCTTCGGAGACGGAGTCAGAGAAGAGAGAGGAGCCCAGCCGAGCTGGGCCTGGTGACCGGGATCCCCCAACGCGGGCAGAGGAGAGCCGGAGGCGGCCCGTTGGAGGCCGGGGTAGGGGACCTCCTCCTGCCCCCCGGCCCACCTCAAGATACAGCTCTTCATCTATTAGCTCAGGTACCAGACAGCTGGGTTTAGGAATGTGGGCTGAAAGGAAAGATGGCCCCCTGACTCTGACCGGTCCTCTTTCTGACTAGTGTTGAAGGATCCAGACAGTAACCCCTACAGCCTGCTGGACACATCTGAACCGGAGCCCCCAGTTGATTCAGAGCCCGGGGAGCCCCCCCCAGCAAGTGCCAGGCGCCGCCGCTCCCGTCGCCGCCGCACTGACGAAGACAGGACTGTCATGGATGGAGGCCTGGAGTCTGATGGGCCCAACATGACAGAGAATGGCCTGGGTGAGTAGTGCCCAGGGTCTGAAAAATGGAGCAGTGGCTGAGAATTGAGGGGTGGGAGATGGGGTGCATGGCTCTTGTTTGTCTCTGCCCTGTAGAAGATGAATCAAGACCCCAGCGGCGTAATCGCAGCCGCCGTCGCCGTAACCGTGGTAACCGGACTGATGGTTCTATCAGTGGAGACCGCCAGCCAGGTCAGCTGCCTCGAGGCCCTCCTCCTACCCAGCAAGAACCTGGGTTTGGGGTTCAGTGGGTGTCTCAGGGCTAGATGTCCGAGTTGCTTTTGAAACTTGCTCCTTTGCCTCCCCCAGTGACTGTGGCTGACTATATCTCACGAGCAGAGTCTCAGAGCCGCCAGCGGCCACCCCTGGAACGCACTAAACCCTCAGAGGACTCTGTTTCGGGACAGAAGGTAGGCAGGCAACATAAAAAAAAAAAAAAAGCCCAAAGAAATTGTACTGAATGAGAGGCTGTAGTGGGACTACAGAGATTTGAGTAGACCAGGGAGGCAAGGCCGCCTCGCTACTACGGGTCCCAGTGAGTGTGACTAGAGCATGAAACCAGGGAGCCTACCGTGGGTCACCAGGTGCAGGGAGAGCTTAGGAAGCAGAAAATGGCATGTGGCAGATCTACTCACCACTGGCTTTTCTTTTTCCACTTCCTCCTCAGGGTGACTCTGTCAGCAAGCTTCCTAAGGGCCCCTCGGAGAATGGGGAGCTCTCTGCCCCCCTGGAGTTGGGTAGTTTGGTGAATGGGGTTTCATAAACCCTCCCGCCCGCATCCATCCCTCCTCCATCTCGCTTGCTGCCCAACACCAGGCCCTCACAGGCCCAACTGACCTGCGCTGGAGCTGCTCTTATCTAGGGGGGAGGGGGGTGGCACAGCAGCTTGGGTCCCCCCTCAACCTCCAGGAGCTAGTGGAGGGGTGCGTAACAGGGTCATCCCCCCTCCCTCTTATCCACCCTACCCAGGGTGAGGGGAGCCTCTCTCCTTCCCCATCAGACTGGATGTGCCTTTATCCTCTAATGCCCCAATCTTTCTCAGAACACCCCCATTCTCCACCTGTTGGTGGGGGTGCTCCTTGACCCACCCAGATTTGACAGTTCAGGGGGGCTCCCCTGCTATCCCTCCTCCCATCCTGTACCCCCCATTTCTGGGGCCTCATCACTGTGGAAGACGGGGATAGTAAGGGTGTAAGTGGGTGGGAGGCATGGGGAAGGTTTTGGAGTAGAACCAGGGGTGTACGGAGGGGGTGACAAGGGCCCCTGGGGGAGGGGGATCAACCTTGTCTGGTGGATGAGAAGGCGTATTTATTTTTCACTGTACAGTATTTAAAAAGAGAATAAAAAAATCCAAATGGCTTTGTAGTTCCTGTGCTTTCCTTGGCCCTGGGGGTTTGTTTCTATAGAACTGATCTGTGTGGCCCTTGCCCTCGCCCTGTTCTTCTGTAGTTTGCTTCCCCCTCTCAAAGGTGGTCTTGTGGGAATTCCTGACATTCCCAGCTGCTTCCGGTGCAGGTGCCCTCCTGGTCCCTAGGAAGGTGGCCTGTTCTTGCTGCTGCCCCCTCCCCCCAGTTTGCTGGTAGAGGGAGCCGGGCCACTCCTATACCCTGAGTCACCACACAAGCTAGGCAGGGCTGCTTGGAGCTGGAACCATTCTGCTAAGAGTTGAGAGCCAAAGCAGGCTGTTTAATCGGATTACCTGAGGCCTGGGGCTTGGGCAGGGCTTGGGCAGAATGGGGGAGCAGGGTTTCTTCCCAACAGCCCCTGGAACCCAGGTGTCCAGCCCGCTTTCCTGGTGGTCTGCTCTGGCTCCACCATCCCGGGTTTCCCAGTTCTTCTTCACACTTGGGTTTGAAGATAAAATTGCAATCATTAAACAGCTGTGGAGAAATCCAGGTTTGGGGGCTAGAGGTGGGAGGAGGGCTTAAGTTTTCTCACCTGGAGAAGGCTGAATCATCGCCCAAGCACCTGCTGGAATGACTCAGGAAACAGAAACGGCCAGCCTCCCTGTGCCCCAGGGGCAGGTCAGGGGTCTGAGGAGCAGTTGGCACCAGAAAAGGGGTTGGGGTAGGGGTGGACGCTTCCCAAGCTCCTTTGAGCACGGTTCTGACCCTCAGGGTGTCTGACCCGCCTGTGCTTGATCTCATTGTGGAAGATAATCGACTTGAATGGCCAATGCTTAAGAAGGGAGGGGAAACCATCAGGACTGGGGCTGCAGGGCCCGCCGAGGCCTTGGGTGGGGAGGGGGCGTGGTGGCCTGCGGGAAGTGGTGGGGGCTGGGAGGAACAGGACACCTGGGTTTGCCTAAGGGAGAGGGGGGTGTTGGAGCCCTGAAGGAGGCGCTGGCTTTGGGAGGGACTGGGGAGGAGCCAGTCTTTAAAAGCTGTTCCTGGGTCTAGCCCGCCAGCCACAGACACAGCCCGGGAGGGAGAGGCCTGTGGCACCAGGGCGTCTGGCAGCGGCGGGAACTGGAGAGCCACAGAGCAGCGTTTACTGCCTCACAGGTTTGTCAGGTCGCAGCAGCGGGTAGGGGGAACAGGGGCAGGGCTGGGAACCTCAACGCCACGAGGAGAATACCTCTCCAGGCCACGGGTACCAGCCAGCAGACAGGCATTCGGCTCTCCCCAGTGCGCCGGATTGGTTGGAGACCCCACTTGAACTCTGGTCTTGGGGGTGACCTACATTTTTAAGGACCCCAGTTTTGTGCTCTGCGACGGCTCAGCCTGGAGAGATACACTTAAGGATCGCCGCTTCACTTAGAGGGGACGGCCTTTAGGACGCCCACTTAAGGCTCCCCCCGCCATGGCGCTACCTGGCTCCTCGCAGACCCAGGCCTGGAGCCTGGAGCCCCCCGCTCCCACGGCAGCTAACGCCTCTCCGGGATCCCAGGAGCCAGAGCAAGCTGGCAACCCAGTGGTCTCCGGGGGGCTCCCCCAGGAGAAGGTGAAGCGGCCCATGAACGCCTTCATGGTGTGGAGCTCCGCTCAGCGCCGCCAGATGGCGCAGCAGAACCCAAAGATGCACAACTCTGAGATCTCCAAGCGCCTGGGCGCGCAGTGGAAGCAGCTGGGCGAGGAAGAGAAGCGGCCCTTCGTGGAGGAGGCCAAGCGGCTCCGCGCACGGCACCTGCGCGACTACCCCGATTACAAGTACCGGCCTCGGCGCAAGACCAAAAACTCGGGCGTCGGAGCTGCCAACGCCAGCCAGGGAAGCGGCGGCCTGCTCTGGGGGCCAGGGTACGCGGCCACCCAAGGAAGCAGAGGCTTCGGGTACCAGCCCCCCAACTACCCGACAGCCTATCTGCCTGCCAACTACAGGTGAGTGCCGGGGAAGCAGACGCTTGGGTGGGGCCGGGAGCCTGGGTAGCGGGTGGAAACTGGCTGAAGGAGAACCTGAACCCGGCCCAGGGGCCCCGCAGGGTGGGGTGGGTTACAGTGGTTCAGCTTTTCCCAGAGTGGCCGCCCTGCGGGTGCAGAGACGGACCCCTAGATGTGAAACTCTTCTAGTTGTTGGGATCCTCGCTTTGCCCTGCTTCTGGCCCATGTGTGACCCAGCTTCCTCTCCCAGCCCCCGGGGTAAGGAGAGGCCAAGCCCATTATGCCCCTTCCTGGCCTGCTGCCCTGAAAGAGGGAAACAGCCGCACAGCACGCAAGCCGGGGCTGCAGCGTGTCCCAACAGGGCTGCACTGCTCTCCAAGCCATCTGTGGCTCTGCTTCCAAGCGTGCTGGGTGGGGGGCAAGCTGTACCCCTGTCCGCCCAGATTTGGTCTGACCCATCCCAGCATTCAGCTGGTGACACCAACACAGAAAGCAGCCTCTAACCCCCACCCCCCGTTTCTCTTTGCAGCTCTTCCCACTATAAACCAGAGGCGCCCGTGCCATGCTCCGTCCCTCAGAGCGACCCCAGACTCCAGCCAGAGCTGCTTCCCACCTACAGCCCCTATCTGCCCCCAGGCTCCCCCAATCCATACAACTCTCCACTTGCAGGCGCCCCCATGCCCCTGGCACACCTCTAACTCCCACGGACAGGGACCTCCCCGTAAGAGCCTCGGTCCCCCTTTTCCCTCAGAGCCACCCCCACGCACAAGCTGCACCCCCTCTCAGTGTTGAACCACAGCTCAGAGGCTGCCTGCAGCCAGCCCGCTCACAACACACAGGATAAAACTCATTTTGTACAACCGAGCCACCTCTGTCTTTATTGTCCCGTCTGTACTCTCCTCACTCCAGCAGGAGCCTGCACCAGCTCCACTCCCTTCCTCTGGACCTGCCGGAGCAGGAGCCACCGCACCCCACCCTGCCTGAGTCATTCTGTCCCCTTCCCCCACACGCAGCACTGGGGTCCAGGGCAGAGAGGCAGCCCCAAGTCCCTCCCCTCAGCTCGTCCTCTGGAGCCAGCAGGGAAGTGGGGAGGGGGGGGCAGGGGACTGGCCCAGAGGAGGGAGAACTGGAAATCACTGATTTTAATGTCCAAAGATCAACCTGGAAGATGACCCCATCCTTACTAAGGATCTGGGTCCCCAACTTCCACGTCCACAAAAACCCTGGCCCAAGCAATGGAGAGATGAGAATTGCGCCTCCCACCAGCAGCCTGGCTTGGGCGGGAGCGCCCAGAGGCCGGGTGGATGAATGGAAACACGCAAGGACTCCGGTGGCTGTTTCGGCCCTATCGCTCCTTTTTCTGCTCCTGGGGAGCCTGTGCATTCCAGTAGAAGAGGACCTGGGCAGCGATGAGGCCATTGCAGAGAGAGGAGACCACAAAGACGCCAGCCATGAGGTAGTCTCCAGTTTCCTGGTTGTAAAAGGCACCTAAGGTCAGGCTGCAGTGCAGCCCCAAAACCCATCCCCTGGAGACAAAGGTTCCAGAGAGGGTGCAACGTGCAGCCCTCAGCTGGGAGACAGCGCCCTCTAGAGGGAGAAAGGTGTACTCACCTGAATGGAAGTGAAGATCCGGGTCAGGGAGCCCCCGAAGAGCAGGAAGACTGTGACAGCAGAGAGCTGGCCTGTGTGCCCATTGTGGTAGTTGGTGGCTGCCTGGAGTAGCTAGGGCAGGAGAACCTTGGGTTCTGGCATCTCAACTCTTCCCACGTCCCGTCGCTGGTTCCCCCTCAGTCTGAGGCTCCTGCACGGGCACTCTGTCCCTTGATGTTGCCCCCCATCCTCTCCGTTGTTCCAGTACCTACCTTCCCCACCACCACAGCGGGCACGTTGGAGGCCTGCAGCAGGGTGACCACAGCCGTGGGCGTCAGCGGCGAGAGCAGCACCAGCAGGATGAGGGCGTAGCAGGCGAGGAAAGCCGCGCCTAGGGGTCAGGGAGACAAGCAGGCCTGGCAACCTCTCCGTGTGTCCCGCTTCCCCAGGCCCGAGTCCCATCAGGGTTCCCAAGAGCCGCAGCCGCCCTGGCGAAGTCCCCGGCACCTTTCGCAGTGTGTCCTCTGTAGTGCAGGACCAGGAAACAGATGGTGAGCGTCTGGAGCATCAGGAACAGGGCTTCACCCCAAGAGCTGCAGAGTCAAGAGTGGGGAGGAAAAGAGGCAGGCCTGGAAAGAGGCAGGGCAAGCCTCCGGAGCTGTCCTTCCAGGGCCGCCCGAGCCGTCCCGGCGCGGAGAGGGTTAAGCTCTCCTGCGCCTTTGCCTCCCTCCCCGTGCCCCCAGTAGAGTGGGGGCCATACCTGAATGGGAAGCTGTTGGTGATGCTGTAGACCACGGTGCCCGTCAGTGCCACGAGGTCCAGCACCACGGACTGCAGACTCAGGCCTTCGGCACTCTTGGCCCCCAGGAGTTTCAACACCTGGGGGAGCTTCACTGGGTGGGGGAGACGAGCAGGGCTGAGGACTGGGAGCGCAGCAGCCCGCTTCCCGCAGGGCCGGCCAGCCCCAGCCGCTCAGTCCTCCACCCCGCCCAGCGACAGGAAAGGAGGCCATGACACGACACGACACGTACCTAGAAGTGAGCCTGCCACGATGCCCAGCCCCAGGCCCTTGCTGAGGACAATCTTGAGGCAGGGGACTGAGGAGAGAGAGAGGTGAGCGGGAGGGGTGCGTCACGTGGCAGGGGAGGCGGCTTCCGAGCTGATGGCTCAAGTCCTTGGGTCCCCACCACCCACGTGGGAGACCTGCCGGAGTCCCTGGTTCCCAGCTTCAGGCTGCCCCAGCCAGGCCCAGCTGATGCAGGCCCCTGGGGAGTGAATGAGATCTCTGTGTCTGTCAGAGCGGCCTCTAAACTTGGCCTAACTTCCAAGACTTTCCCTGGTCTCCTTTTACAAAGCCGAGTGAGCCTGAGTGCCCTCTGACCCTTGCTGGTGGCCCCGTGTGCACGTCTTCCCTCCAAAGGCAGGTCTCCATGTTGCTCCTTTCTGAACCCTGACTGGCCCAGATCCCTGGCCCAGGCTCAACTCAATGTTTATGGGGCCAGTGCGGCGCTGCAGCGGGTCAAAGCCTACAGCGCCGGCATCCCATATGGGCGCCAGCTGGAGTCCCGGCTGCTCCACTTCCCATCCTGTATCCACAAGGGACACCCAGAAGGAGCCCCTGGCTTCGGATCAACTCCGGCCTTTGTGGCCATTTGGGGAGTGAACCAGTGGATGAAAGACCTCTCTCTACTTCTCTCTGTAACTCTTTCAAATAAATAAATCTTTTATCCGAAAGGCAATGAAGGAGGGAGGGAGGGGAGACCGCCCACCTGCTGGTTCCACTCACCAAACCACCAGGGCTGGACCAGGCTTTAATTAGGTGCCTGAAACTCAATCTGGGTCGCCAACTTGGGTGGCGGGGCCAAGGACTTGAGCCAGCACCTGCTGCCTCCCACGCTGTGCGACAGCAGGAAGCGGAGGCGGGACTTAATCCCAGGCACTGCTATGGGATGCGGGCGTCCCAAACCTGCTGCACCTGTGCCTGCCCCTTGGCCTTGGCCACCCACAACTTCTCCAGCCTTGAAGCCTTCCCCTAGAGCTAGGGCGTCAGGCTGACAGGTGCACCCAAGCGTTGCGTGCGCACAGGGGCGGAAGTCCTGAGGGAACCCTGCTGTGGAGCTGCCTCTTACACGGGAAGGGAGGCGAATTTTACCAAAATTAGCAACGTGGAGGCCGAATGAGCTATTCGGGTGTCAGTGGCCTTTGGGAAGGCTTTCAACTAAGCTTAGCTCTGCTGGCGACCTTACAAACGTTAGAATGCTTTGGTCCGATTTGTACTGTTTTGTAAATGTGAGCCGTTTGGACTTTCACTGTTGCTAACGCGCACGTCTGCCAGGCTACTCCCCCCTCCCCTTGCCCAAATACGCGGACCCCTTTTTTCGGAGCCCCAGACACTTCCGCCCTCTCAGAAGCGTCTTCCGCTCCGCGCAGCCGGGCCGCCGTCACCTCGTCTCTAGTCGCCCCACTGTGGTCCACAGTCGCTCGAGCAGGACTTTACTGAATGCTGAATAAAACTCACCATGAAGCAAATCCCACTGAAGGATAAGACGGTCGTAGCATTTCTCAGGTAAAAGAATCGGCACCAGTAGCCGTTTGAGCGGTCCGTCTGCCTCCGACGCCATGTTGGAAAGCGAGCTTCCGCCAGTCTCTTTCAAAGCCGCCATTGACTGACGGTGCGCATGCGCGCTCCGAGCACTCCGCCTTCCTTTCTTTTCTCGCGACGACTAAGTTGCACCGCCCCTCGTTCCTCGCCGTTTCTTACGCCACCCTCGCTTCAGGAGCGCGAAATAGGTCACGCCCGGAGACCGGGCTTTGGAGGCGCCCCGCTGTTTGGGTCTTAAAGCGTGTCGGAAGTGCACGCTTGCGCAGTTAGATCTTTCGCGCTTTTGTTTGCGCTCGCACTTCGGAAGCAAGATTTATCCCCCTGCCTGTCTCCGCTCCTCCCGCTAGGCGCCATCTTGTCTCCTCTTTGCCAACTTTACACGCGTATTGTTCTAAGTTGAGAGAGGGTGTTTGAGTCTCCAAAATGGCGTTGGGCGGGGGCGCTGTTGTTCTGTGTCTTCCGTTCTTTTGGCCTCTCTAGAGGGAACCAGGCCTCTGGGAGGCCTCCTTAGGCCCGGGGCTGCGCTCAAGGCCCCATGCTTCTGCCGCCCGTTTGGCCAAGGCCTTGGAGGATGGGGGCGCCAGAACTGCAGTGCCCCGGTGACGACGCAAGACAAAAAGTCGGGGTGGGTAGCCCCGGAGACACTGGGTGGGGTGCAGGGACTGCTCCAGCCCCGCACCACGTGCCGAGTGGGCCCAACAGCACCACCTGGGAACGGGCCCCCGGTGCGGCCTCGTGCTGCAGGTGCACCTGGTCCTGCCCACGTGTCGACCTCGGTGGCTGCAGCCTCTCACCTCGTGGGGTTCCTGCAGAAACAGGCCCCCAGCAGCGGGGCCACGGCCTACTGAAGAGAGTACGACTGGCACTCAGAGGCGCAGGTGGGAGCCCAGTGGCAGGTTTTTCTGTTATCCGGACATCGGCTGCTCCGCAGGTGACACTGTTGCCCGCCTCCCCGTCCCCCTGTACTGGTGGCCCAGACTAGGGACATCCGTTTAGCCAGGAACATGGAGGGGAAGTGCGTGGAGGCGCCCGCAGCTGCGGCAGGTGAGGCAGGTGCGGCAGGTGCGGCAGGTGCGGCGCGTGCGGCGCGAGCTTCCCAGGGGTAACAGCGGTTTCATGGGGCTCTCCCGCCAGCCCTGGAGGCAGCGGGCAGCCCCTGGTGCTCCGCATGGAAATGAAACTCCATCACCGCCCTCATTACCGTGCCTGAAACTACCTGGGGCTACTGGGGTAGGGTAGGGACAGGGGCCTGGACCAGCCAGTGCGCCCCAGAAGGGGAAGGGAGGGAGGCCTGGCAGATTCAACATGGACTGTGTCGGGCCTTCAGGGAGCGAGCCAGAGAGGGCGCTGGGTCCCAGATGCCGTTCAGCCCTGTGTGGCTCTGTGACTCAGCCGGGGGAGGCACAGACAGGCATGTGACAAGAAACTCATGGCTTTTAATCCTGTCAGCACAGGGGGAACCCAGGACGAAGATCTGCGTTTTCACTGCTCGTCGCCCGGGGGCTGGGAGTGTCACATGTAATAAAACTCTCCTCCCTCCCAACTGCACAGCCCCCGTTTTTGTTCCTCCCTCCCCTCGAGTCAGTTGCCTGGTGAGGCAAGGGCTGGTGCCCTGGGGGCCGGGCCGGTGTTCAGAGGGCCTGGTAGGCCGACGGGCGTCTCCGGGCGATGCAGAAGGCCACGAGCACCAGGGCGAGGAGGCCGACGAGGATCAGGCCGATGATGAGGGGCAGCAAGATGGACGGGTGGTCAGCGGGGCAAGAGAAGCCTGGCAGAAAGACAGGGCGGTCAGCATGGCTCCCGAGGGGGATGGGGGGCTCCAGTTCCTAGGAGATGGATGAGCATTAAGGAAAAGCACCAAGTGGGCCTGTGAGGGCAGCTGCCCTACAGCCTTGATGAGCAGGGGAGAGGGAGGGAGCTTGGTCCTGTAGATAGGACACGGAGCAGTAAATGCACGGGGCTTCAGATGGATTAAGAAGGGAAGGGACTGGCTCATGGGCCCGGGGCAGGGACTTTGGGCGCAGTGGGAGATTTTTGGAGACAAGCAGGAGGTAGGTCTTACTTGGCCCGAAGATCCCTGTGCGGGGCAGCTGAGCAGCCTGGACCCTCAGCGAGAGCAGGTCAAGGTGGAGAGCTGGGGAGACGGCGATGCTGGCATTTCTGCAGCTGAAGCTCCGCCCCAGCGGTGCCTGGAGATCTCGAAGGGATGAATTCTGGGCCGAGAATGTCCACCCTGAAGGGGTGAGGGGCGGGGGGTCAGGGGCTACCCACTGCCCCAGCCCCGGCTCTGCCCCCTCAGTGCTAGGGTGAGAAGGGGAGGAGCTGCTCACGTGCTGCCTGGGGGAAGGACACGTTGTACTCCACAGCCAGGTAGCTCAGGTAGACCGCGCTCTGGCCCTGCCCTGGGTCCTGCAAGGTAAACAGGAAGGCATAGCCTCCCATGCCCACCAAGGGAGGGGTGCAGCGAGGACAAGTGGAGGAGGAAGGTGAGGTCGTGAAGCCATACCTGTTTGAATCCAAAGCTGAGCTGTCCATAGGGGAAGGAGAGCAGCAGGTGGGGACGGGGACCCTCACAGCCCCCCTGGGCCTTGGTTCTGTTGGGGTTCAGCACAGACATGCCCCATGCCTGTGGAAGTTAAAGAAGGCGGGAGTCATGAGACTACATGACTTTGCTCCTCAAGGTTCCCTGTTTTCTCCATCCCCACCCTGGTTTTGTCCTCTCTCTTCCTCTTCCCCTTGAACCAAGGCAGGACGGGCCACCTTCCCCTTGTCCGCCTGCCTCCCCTTTCAGCTTTACCTGTCCACCACCCTGGGTTGGGTACAGGATTCGGATCTGAATCTGGGCTTGGAGTTGGACGCAGGGCTGCGAGCCGTTAGTCCACGTGTAGTTCCCAATGGCTTCCCTGGAGCCTGGGCTAGGACTTGGAGGGGGTGGAGGTGGTCCAGTGTGGGGGGGGCTGGTGGAGAATCCAGGGCTGGTTCCGGTGGTGGTGGTGGTGGTGGTGTTGCTGGTCGTGGGATGAACCGTGACATTTCCATGGCCAGTGGTAGGAGTGGCAGTTGTGGGTCTGTGGCTGGTGGTGCCTGGGGTGGCAGTGCTGTGACTGGTGGTGTGGGGGTTCTTGGTAGTCCTGTGGCTGGTTGTTCCAGAGCTCGCTGTGCTTTCTGTAGCTGTAGGTGTCACCGTGAAGGATGGCAGCAGAGTGGCCGCCTTCCTGTGAGGCCAAGTCCCCTGGGCTTTCAGCAGAGGGAGCAGAGAGGCTGATCAGCAACCCAGAAAGGGCTGGCTTCCTGGAGTTCCCCTCCATGCCCCCTTCTTACCTGCGTGTAGCCCCAGCAAGGCCAGGAAAAGCACAGGCAGCCTCATGGCAGATCCACCTCACCTAATGTCCGACTCTCAACTGGACACCAGTTGCTCAGCCCTCTTCCCTCTGCCTTCTCTTGGGAAAGGAAATGAAAGTCTCTTACTTCCTGCAATAGATAATCCCGCCCCCAGGCTGACTCAGGCACCACAGGCTCCAGCCACCAATCTGAGTCACTAGTCATTTGTTAGGGGACTATTGGCCCCAGCTCATTAGTGGGAGGTGTCAGGGCCAAAGTCAAAGCTGTCCCATGACTACAGAATGATGGAGCCGTGAGGCAGATTGGTGGGGCCCCTTTGTCACCCTTGGCAAACCTCACTAGGCAGTTAGGGCCAGTGGTTCTAACCAGCAGGCCCCTCCTCTGGCTAGCCCCTCTCCACACACAATTCTTCGTTACTTCCTCCTAGTGAGACATGTGACCCACTTGAGATAGCACACACCCAAGCCCTCAGTGGTTCATATTATCCTGTTATTACAATTTTCTGGACTAAGAAAATGGCTTCTTCTGGTAACTTCTAGGTAGTTAATAAAGCAACACAGCAGTAGTCACCGCTGTTGAGGGGGTAGCTGGTACACCCAGTGGCAGGTAGGACAGGGAAGGAAGAAATGAGAAGCCCGACAGGCAGTTTCCAAGTCATTTTATTCAGAATTTCGTGTTTGCTTCCTGAATCAATAAATACTATACAAAACAATGTAAAAATGGCTACCATTTTCTCTCCCCTGCTCCCCTAGCTGGGTTCAATCACTGGGCAACCTCACTGGGGGCTGCTCCTTGCAGGTTTGGTCCGGCACATGAGGTTGAGTGACTTGTTTTCGGCCCCTGAATCAAGTTCGGAGGAATTCAGCTGGGGTGGGAGAGCTCTGGGACCTGGAGGTAACTAGGTTAGGGAAATGGATTAGTGTTTTTTTTTTGGGAGGAGACGGCGCCTGGGGCAAGAGCCTACCCCAAAGAAAAGGGTTTCTAAAATGGTCACGGTTCCTTCTTTTGCCTCAAAAAGTGACATTTATTCAAAGAAAAAAAAAAATGACAAGATGTCCATCCCTTGGCTCCCTCCCCTCCCCCCTCCTGCTGCTCCTCAGCCCCTGAGGACTGAACCCCAGCTGGGGCTAGGTGGCAGGACAGCCCCTCTCAGATGAGGTCAGCAACATTGAGGGGCATCTCCTCAATGGAGGTGTTGTAGAAGGTCTCGATGTCTCGGAGAGTCCGCTTATCTTCTTCTGTCACCATGTTAATAGCCACACCTTTACGACCAAAGCGTCCACCACGGCCAATTCTGAAACACAAGGAGACATTGCAAGGATCGAGGGATGTCCAGAGCTTCCGCCCAGGATGCAGGGGGCTAGGCAGGAGGTGCAGACCCACACTCACCTGTGAATATAGTTTTCCCTGTTGGTGGGAAGGTCATAGTTGATGACTAAAGAAACTTGTTGTACATCAATGCCTCTGGCCTATGTGGAGACAGAGAGGAATTCAGTGCACACAGTCCATCCGGAAGGGGCTTAGTGAGTGCATGTAGGCAGCCCAAGGCAGGCAAAGGAAGCACGCGGCCCCTTGTCTCCGAGAGCCTTGGGCATGCCGGATTTTCTTCCAAGCTGCTACTTTCCTGAGAGAGGCACTAGTCGGGCCCCTGGGAGAGGGAATCACCTTGGATTCTTCTTCCTTCCAGCGCTGGAAATCCCCCTACTCACCAGCAGGTCAGTGGTAATCAGTACTCGGCTAGAGCCAGAGCGGAACTCCCTCATGATCACATCTCGCTCCTTTTGGTCCATATCTCCATGCTAGGGGAGAAAACTGAAGGTTAGCGACAGAGACGAGCACGGGGGAGCTGGGCACTCACACCAGGCGGGCGTGCGAGGACACTCACCATGGCAGAGACGGTGAAGTCCCGGGCGTGCATCTTCTCAGTGAGCCAATCGACCTTCCTTCGGGTGTTGATGAAGATGACAGCCTGGGTTATGGTCAGGGTTTCGTACAAGTCGCACAGTGTGTCCAGCTTCCACTCCTGGAGGTGGGGGCGAACAGTCAGTCAGGGCTATACTCAACCAGCCCCCACGCAGGCCGGCCTCCTGCACCCAGGCCCACCTCGCGCTCCACGTTGATGTAGAACTGGCGGATACCCTCCAGGGTCAGCTCCTCCTTCTTAACGAGAATCCGGATGGGGTCCCTCATGAACTTCTTGGTCACCTCGAGCACGTCGGATGGCATTGTGGCTGACAACAAAACCACCTGGTGAAACACAGACCAGCCTCAGGGTAGGCGACGCCGCAGGACGCCCGCCCCTCCCTAGTCCCCCAGAAAATGCTCGTGCTCAGACGCGGGGATCTCCCGGGGCGGCTCCTCCGGCACTGCCTTTCTCACCTGGGTGTTGCTGTTGAGCTTCTGGAAGATGTCATAGATCTGGTCCTTGAATCCACGGCTCAACATTTCATCAGCTTCGTCCAGTACAAACATCTTGATGTACTTGGGAGCTGTAGGCATGGGAGAAATACTACTATGTAGCAGTTTGGGAAACAGGCAATATATCCAACTTTCTTGAAGAACAGGGGAGGATAGAAGGCAGTCTGCTCTCAGAATACAGAGACTGATCCTTTGCCCAGGACTGCCCTGGAGGCCAATCAACAGCCCCAGGAAGTAGAACACTCCCTGGGCTTGGGCTGAGAGGACAGGGAAGCCAGGGCTCAGCTGACACGCATGGGGTTCATCACAGAGCAGCTTTCAGGGGAGGGAGAACAAGCGGCCTTGGGAACGAAGCTGGCCGACAAGGAAGGCTTGGCTAAGGTGAGGGGGATACAGGGCAGTGGAAAATTGAGCTACTCACACAGGTATCTCCGGTTAAGCATGTCGAACACGCGGCCAGGGGTGCCCACGATGATGTGGGGAGCTTCCATTTGCAGCTTCTGCACCTCAGCACGCACATTGGTGCCCCCGATGCAGGCATGACAGGACGCACCCATGTAATCTCCTAATGCCATGACCACCTTTTGTATCTGAACCAGAGAAAGGTGGATGTGCAACTGTTAGCTACAACCGTGGCAGGTCCCATCTCGCTTTTCCATGGATTCGGTCTTCCCAACAACCATGATACATGCAACTGAACCCTCAGCTTCTGAAAACTGTGGTCCATTTATTTACCTCCTTCACAGCCAGTTTAAAGAGCCACATGACACACACACATGGCCAACTGCACCCTTGCCCCCAAACACAAGCCACATGACCGGTTCAGTCTTGAGAGGCTTACTGTCACTTCTTGGTTACATATCTGCGCCCGGTTCCCATCGGAATAATCACTTCTACCATTAGGGTTTGTGCCCTAGGCATGAAACAGCTCTGGCCACCAATACAGGCATCAAGCTAGGATGAACAAAGGACTGCGCATCTGCTCTGCCCCTGACTGATATAAGAGCAGCACCACGAACGAGGTGTCTCTTTGCCCATTGCCAGGGGTGGGGGGGTGTTCATAAACAGTCACCCAACTTGCCTAGCCAGTCAGGCCCGGCCCAGCAGTCTTGTCATTTGACTCAGGAAATGGGTGGAGAAGTGGCAGTTGTTACGTTTGGGTAGGAAATGACATACAATTAACCCAGCTAAAAATCACCGCCCCATTCCCTCCCAGCCCCGAGCATCCTCTTCCTCCTTGGAAGTAACCCCCCGGAATTTCAGACTATGCTCATTATTCCTACAGCACCCCTCCAGGACAAAGAAGCCACGTTCTCACCTGTTGGGCCAGTTCCCGAGTGGGTGCTAGTACCAAGGCCTGGGTGGCCTTCAGATCCAATTCAATCTGCTGGAGAATCGATATGGCGAATGTGGCCGTCTTCCCAGTCCCAGATTGGGCTTGAGCGATCACATCATAACCTAGACAGACAAGAAATGAGACCTGGCGAACTTACACTTTGGGCTCATGGGACAGTCAAATCCTGACTTACGCCTAACTTAATGAGCTGAGATCAACAAGCAACTAACAATCATGAACGAAGCCTTAAGTGCCTTACAAACCTTACCTCACCACAATAGGGTGACATATTGGGGGCAAATCCAGAGAATGATCAGGCTATCAACTTTAGCACTGCACTAAGCTAGAAAACAGGGCTGTAAAAACTGTGTACAATAGTACCTCAGTAAAGGCAAGCCAGCAGTCCGTGTGTCCCAGGCAAGAACCAGGCATGGGCACAGACCAAAAGCCAAGCTGGGATAAACAAGGGTTTGCTTTGTCCCTGGCTGATAGATGGGCACCACCAACCCAAAGCCATTCTACCCCGGTCAGGGACAGCGCCAGATCCGTTCTGGGGCCCAAAGGTCTCACCCTTGATACAAGGAAGAATGGCACGCTGCTGGATGGCAGAGGGCTTCTCAAAACCATAGGCATAGATGCCACGAAGGAGGGACTCAGAGAGGTTCATGTCGTCAAAGCTGTCAACGATCTCATTCCAGTTACTCTGCAGGAGGCAAGGAAACGAAAGCTTTATCAGTCAGTGAGCGCAGGGTGTGCTTTAGCGAACACCAGCTGGTGCCTGGGCCAGCGCTTCGGAGCCCACAACCCTGACACCTTGGAGGGAGGCCGCTGGTTCCAGATGGGCTGGGCAGTCACTCTAAGGGGCCAGTGCACTTTAGCTGTGAGGTTGGAGATTGGCACGTTTCACACCTAGCCTCAGGACTACTAATCGATTCACTACAAACCATGGTCAAGACTCCTTTGGGGTAGAGCTTTACACTATGTCCTCGGGATTCGCACTGAATTCTGGTGAACTAAGACCCAAGTCTCTGCTACTCCAGGAACCAGGGGACACAGAGAGCGGCCTCTCAGAGATGGAGGGCAGTGGTGGCAGGTTCCAGTCTCACCTCGATGACACCTTCGGGCTCCATTCCATCGGGGCCATTGTCTCTGGATCTGTTGATTCAAAGAATGGATTTTGTGCCCTGCCTGACGGAGCCACGCCAGACATCCTGACAGTCAGGCTCTATCAGCAGCCGGCCAAGCATGATGCCATCAGCACTCAGCCCCAGTCTAACTCCCACCAGTGGTCAAGACACTCTCAAGTTACTTTAAAACTGAGGGCCTCTGCCCCGTCCTGTGAGCGGATCAGGGCAGGCACCCCCCTCCCACACGGTAGGGGGAACCTCCCTCAAAGCATAAAGGCTCATGGGGCCGGATGCGGTGCTTGCCGCCGGCCCACGTGTCCCAAGGCCCCGCGGCTCAAAGCCGAAGCGCGTGCACCGCCCCTCGCGGCACCAGCGCGCCGGAAGTCCCGCCCTTCACCTCCCACATCGGAGGGCAGGCCATCCCCTTCCCCCCCACGTCATTCCGCCCGCGCCCTCCCCTTCTCCCTCCAGCCGAGCCCCCCCTCGCGGTGCCCGGATGTGGGAGGCCGCGGGCGGTGGCGGCCTCGCGCACAATGAGCCCCAGCCGAGCTAGCACAGGGGGAGATTGCACAACACTTAAAAGCGAAGCGGACTGGGGGAGGGGAACACCTCAGGCCGCCATGTGCTTGCTCCCTCGACCACCCGGCGGCGTCTCCCCCCCTCCATGGAACAATCCACATCCCCGCCCGCCCCCGTCGCGAAATGGCGTCGCCCTCCCATACCTCAGGCCGCTCACCCCCGAAGGAAAGTGGACCTGCCCATCCGCAGTTTGCCAAATGCCCGGCTTGTGCGGCAAAATGGACCCGCCCGCCCGGCGCCGGGTGGGCTCCTGGTGCCTCACGCGGCCGCTCCTCGGGGTTAGGCTCAGTCCTGGCCGTCAAGAAAACCAGCACACTGAACGGCCGGTTTCTTCTTCCCCGACCCGTATTTCAGCCCGACGAAGCGACTGGACCTGAGGACCCAGGCACCCCCGCCTCTCGCGAGTGGTACCGTCAGAATCCCCCCGAATCCCAACGCGCGAGCCCTCCCCCCGGCACAGGGGGCAACCGGACCGCCGGCTATGGCCACGTAGTGGCGGCCGCCGCTGCCCTTCTTCCTCGCTGGGTCGCGACCTCGCCTTGTCACTCAGCGCTGGGGCTTCACGTACGCCACTGCCTCGGGTCGAGGCCTCGTAACGAAGCTCGCACTCCGGGCCCTACGCGGGCTGTTCCTGCCCTCTGTCTCGGCTCTGGCGGCAGCTCGGCCGCTGATCTGCCCCCGACCCGCCTCCCCCACCGCCGGACGTTTCCTCCCGGCTCGGTTTCCCCCGCAACCCTGGTGGCGCTCTCAGCCCCTCCCCGACGGGGCCCTCGGAAGGGAGCGGCAGGGTGAGTAGCCACAGCCTCTTGCAAATGCCTTTCTTACCGGGAATCCTGACTCGCAGACATGATCCTTAGAAACTAGGGCGGAGGGCCCGCCTATCGACAACTTATAGAGCGCCCGACCCCGCCCCAGCCATCGCATTGGCTTGGCCGCCTCGGCCCCGCCTGGCGGCGCTCGGCAACTCGGCGTGACGTTAGCTCGTAGGCGCTCTGGCTCGCAGCCACCATTGGATAACTTGAACGCCTATCAAGGCGAGGACCCGCCCCGCGGCCTCATTGGCTAGGGGGCCCGCCTTTCTCGCCGGTACGGAAGTGACATACAGCAGTCAGGCCTCGAGGCCTGGCAGCCATCTTGGGGCCCTGCACCCTTACACGTGCAGAGGCGATAGCGCCTTAGTCATGTGGCTTAATAGACCCTATCACGCAAGGGGGGCGAGGTCTTAGCCTCCAGGGACTTCCGGGCTCCCGGGACTACCACTTCCCTTTCCTTCTGCTCCAGGTTTCCACTGGACCCAAATTTTAGCTGTTCTCCCCTGTAGCAGAGACAGATTAGACACCGCCCGGCCCGTGTTCTGCGTGCGCCAGGGATGATGGAATAAAGAGCGACACATCCTGGGGCTGGGAGGACTCCTAGGGCTGGAGGGATGAACCTACTTCTGGGCACTTGGGGCAGCTGTCCCGAATCCAGACCCAAACCCTCCCCAGGCCCCTTCAGTGCCTTGCTCCTCGGGTTCTCGCGGGATCTTTTGTCTCTGAGTGTTCCCTGTGCTCCCACTTTCTGTGCTCGCCCTGGCAGGCCGATCTGGGTGACTGAGCCCCTGAAACCTCAAGATGCAAAAAACGAGAAGCTCACGCACTGGCTCGAAGGCCCGAGGTACAGCATATCCACTAGTTTGAGGCCCCTTAAGGAACACCACCACTTATTTATCTCCAAAGGATCCTTTATTGACCAGAGCAGGACCGTGGCATTTATATATATATATATAAAAAAAAGTTTGAAGACCTGGCAGGCAGTAATCCCTATGCCCGCCCACCACCCCCAGCACTGATTTCCTGCCCCCTGCACGTGGAAGGGGGATGACTGCCCCACCCAGGCCACAAGGCCATCCTCCCTGCAGGCAGGCAGGCAGAGAAAGGGGGCTTTTCTGTGGCCATCTCCTGCCATCAGAAATCAACAAGTATTTTCTCGGGAAAAAAAAATACAGAAATCAATTAAAACATTTAAATATGAAAAACCGAAGGGAATTGGGTGAGGAGAGGTGAGGAAAGGAACTGGAGTTTCTTGGAAAGGTCTCCCATGTCTCCCTGCCCATAAATGGGCTTGGGGCTGGGGTACGAGGCTCACACAGTGAGTTTGCAGTGACACAGCTCCTTGTAGATCTGCCGACGAAGTTTGGGCATGTCCTGCTGTGTGAAGCTGAATGGCTGAGACAGGGCCAGGTGCTTGCAGTACTGGGTATTAATAAAGCAGGCCATGAGAACCACCTACTGAGCACCCCCCACCACCACCAAGTGAGGACCTGCGCTACCTGTTTCATAGGAGATACATTTGCCTCAGTCTTAGAGAATATCTTCATTGCACATACAAAGGGAGTCAAAGTCCCGTAACCTGGGCTTCAAAGGCAGCCTAGCTCTAAAGCTGGCATTCTTACTCAGTAAGAGTAAACATTAAAAGGGAGAAAATACATGGAGTTGGAAGAGACGGCTACACGAGGGCGAGATTCCAGTTCCAGCGGAGGAGCCCAGGAGAGAACCAATGAAACCACGGGTTCTGTGCGCTAACACATAAGGCACTCCCTGCTCCATAACTGGCTGTGAGACAAATGAGGGACACAACAGCCTCCCAGTGCTTTACCCCTAACTGACTCCAGAGCGCCATGAGGAGGCCCCTCATCGGCTTACCTGCAACACAAAGGCGCCACAGTCACTGTCATTATTCTGTCTGGCCACATTCTAGAGAACAGAAAGGTAGGTCCTTCACCTGGAGTCTCCCAGGGCTGTGACTCCAATGTCCGCCTCCTCCCACCTCTCCTCCCACCATCACCCCATACTCCCCATCTGGAAACTTACCATTTTGAAGTAACCTTTCCAGCCCTGATGGAAATCCAGTCGGTCTTTCTTCACTGCCTCTGCCTGCAGATACTTGGCAATATGCTATATGGTTGGGGAGAAAACAAAGTGATGCCCTGAGAACCCAGGGTATGGTAACGGAGGCACCATGCTGGGTCACTCCTCAGAAGCCCAAAGCCTGCCCTCCTTCCTGCAATGCCTTGCCACTGGACCTCCCCACATTCTACCCATCTTCTTCCTACCCCCTCAAACCTTAGGGCAGCGGCGGTTCAAGGTGCGCTGTGAGTCAAAATAGGTGATGGTGCGTTGCCTCACGTCAACAGAGATGAGGGACCAATGCACTTCCAAGTGGATGGGGATTAGCAGTAGCTCCTTATTGAAGATGTCCACCTAAGGAGACAGCACCAGAGGTCAGATACAATACAGAGCAATCCTGCTGACTGCCATGAGGGTTCTGAAGAGGAACAGGCTAGGGAGCCAAGTGGGAGAACTCAGACCCAAGCCCTGGATTGTGAGACAAGGCTCAAGACCGTAGATGTTTCGATTCTTGAGAGCAAGAGTAGAACAGGAAGTAAGGAGATGCTATCAGATGAGGCAAGCACTTTTCACACAAGAGCAACAAGCACTTAGCAGCTAACAACTCAGGCTCAAGATTATGAAGCCTCAAATCCAGCCCCTAGTTTTACTGGTTTATGACCACAGGGAAGCTACTTAGTAACAGTCTAGATCTCAGTTGCCTTCTCTGTGAGAGGGTGGAAATAACAGTACACACCTCATCTACTTGTCTGAGAATTAAACTAGTTAAAATCCATGCTACACTCCAACAATGCCTGGCACAAAGGAAATGCTCCATCAGTTAATGGCCAGAACAGTCCTACCACAAAGTTGTCATGTTCAATCTAACAGATGAGGAAACTGCAGCTTGGAAAAGCAAACTAACTTGCTCAAGAAATGGCAGAGGTGGGGTTCAAACTCAAATGTACGAAGGGCAAGTTCTCTTCAGCGTATGCTACCTCTGCTTCTCCTGGAAGCAGCACACCTGCCGGGTCCCTGAGGGTGTGAGCTCATGAACCTGGGGACAGAAATCAAGAAAACGGGAGCCGACAATCCTGTCTCACCGTAAATGTCCTGTCACTAAATTGAGGCCAGGGAAACCAGAGGTAAAACGAACTCTTGATTTTCCTCACCAAATGTGCTCCTCTCATTCTTCTCATTTCTAAGTACGCAGGCCAAAAACCTGGCTTTCCCCTCCATTCCTGTCGTCTTTCTTCACTCCCACATCCTGACAATCCCACTGGTTCCACGTTAAAACTTTATCCTAGAGAAAACTACTCCCTCTGTCCTCTAGCACCTGGGCCAAGCTCCTCACTCCTAATTAGCCTGTCTGCTGTCACTCTTACCTCCTTCCAAGTTATCACTGAAGGAGCAGTTTCAAACATGAGGAACTCCCTAGCCCACGTACAACTTCTGACTGGCTTCTCAGGATACACAGAATGAACTCTACCCTCCCCAGCCCTCCATGCCTTTACACAGTCTACTTGCTGACCACATCTCCCATCATCCTCTCCCTGCTTTCTCTAGGACCAACTGCATAGGCATGTTCTTCTTCATTTTTGTCTCATGTACTGGCCTAGAACCCTCCTTCCCAGATCTACACACGTGGCTTGGCTCCTCATCATTCAAGTATCAGGTGAGAGGCCTTCCTAGGCAACCCAACAGACCCACATCCCAGGCTACATTACTGTTTTCATCTATTCACTGCACGTGTCATTAGCAGAAATACAACTTGTTTAGTCTTACTCCACAAGGGCACAAAGTTTTCCTTAATACTGTACCCTTGGTACATACAACAGTGTAGAGCACAGAGGAGATATTTAGTATCTGGAAACAGATGAAGGAGCAAGGGTGGGGAAAGGGCTCACAGAAAACAGAACTCTTTAGGGGTGATGTGCCACACAAGTCAATGTGGATTTGTCACTCACGTTTTTGGTCCACCTTTTCACCCCATCATAACCCTTGGTGCGGAGTTTATCATAGAAGAAACTGTTGAAGAAATGCACCTGTGCCAATGATGCAAAAGAGCTGGATGGAATTAAAACACCTCACATTCTCCCACGAAGCCTCTGCTCCCATCTACTTCCACCCCATATGGCTCTAAGGACTGGTTTCAACAATCCCCACTTAATTCACAGACAGTAAAATACAAATTGTTATTAACCTTATCTTACAGATAGGTTCCCATCCCAATTCTTGTGGTTAGCCATAGAGGGAAATATTAGACTGCCAGAAAGGAAAAGAATTGATAAATGTGGGGTCAAGATTACAGATTATCATCTGCTACCTCTCCCAGAATCACTTTTAATATAAAATGGGACAGATGAAAGGGACTGGGAAAGCTATTTAAAACTGCAATTTTTCAGGAGACTGAAGTATCTGGTTGGGCCTACCTTTTCAGGGACCGTGTCCATGACTAGGTCTCCATACATATTCATCACCTGGGGAGAAGATGGGATGCAACTTACCATGGAGGACATGGCATGAGTATGAGTTCAGGGCTCCCCCATGCTGAGGGCCCAGATACTGCTCCCTGAACCCCTTCTCAGGCCTGATTCTCCATACTCTTCTCACCTGGTCATTGAGCCAGTTCTGTCCATACAAAGTCCCCAAGTCGTCCATGGTCAGCACATGCCGCTTATAGGCTACTCGGAAGCCCCTTACCATGGCATTGCCTGGCATCCGCTGGTATGACTGGATCAGCTGCAGCACCAGGCCCTTCCTGAGTAGGCCAAGGGTGGAGTCACGGTAAGAGATGACACAGTTGTGGCACCCAGAAGTACTACTACTGCCTAGAAAAAGAATCTAAACCTACCTTTTTTTGGTCGTGGCTCCTTTTAAGGACCTACTAACAGCCCACTCCCCAGAAAGATGCACCTAAATATGTAGAGGGTGTATTTAATATGTCAGGATCTCAGGTGACAACCCTCGGAGTCAGCTTACAGGGACTTCGCACCTTGCCTACAGTTTCCTCCCCTTCAGCTCTGGCCCCCTCCCTCTCCCCAAGTGCATCCCTAACAGAAAACGGCAGCAGCGTTCTCTCCTCATCCCCCAGGTCCCAACCCCCCTTCAAAGGACAGCCATCTTTCAAGCCTCACCTGGAAGGCGTAGAGAACTCCTGCTGGAAGATGTCCTCCAATTTCTCTACTACCTCATCAGTGCTGAGGGGGATGAGGCTGCCGTAAGTTTGAAGGAACTCATCCAAGATGCCTAAGTGGAGGAGGAGAGAAGCATGGGTGAGGACTCCAGACTCAATCTAGCAGTCAGCTGAGGGAAGGAGCCTGGGTCCCCTTGGCCTCCTTACTCTGCACGCAGGTCACATGCTCCTCCCGCAGCGGGCTGTGCTGGCCAGCTTTCTCCCCAGGCTGCTCGGCCTCTTCTGAGGTGCCCAAATCTGAGCCTTGAAAAAGCTCCTGGGCCACATGGTCCCCAATGCTGCACACATTGCTGATGAGGATGCTGGCATCAGGGGGTGCTAGGTTGCGCTCCCCTTCTGGCCCAGGTGGCCCCCCAAAACCATTGGGCAGAGTACATGAGAAGAGGCCTATAAGGCAGGGGAAATAGGATGGGGATGAGACATTGGGAGGATTAACTAATACACACAAACACTAAGACTACATAAGGAACTGAAGCAGCATCTACCTACATAAACCTAAGAAACGGAGACCCCTGAAATAAGGATGTTCAACAGACTCCAATGGGACAGAGGAAAGAGTTCCCACTCAGACAGGAGGAAAACAGGAAAGACCAGGGTTCAGTGATGTAAATTTCAGGTCTCTCTAGTATAGGGTAAAGGATCAATAAATACTGCAAAGGGGGGTGTCATGGAGCAGCAGATTAAGGCACCACCTGGGGTTAAGCCCACATCCATGTGAGAGTGCCTGCCTGCAATCCAGTCCTGCCTCTGCATTCCTTTTAGCTAGTGTGCCTGGGAGGCGCCACATGGAGGCCCACGTACCTGATCCCTGCCACCCACAAGGGAGACCCCAGTGGTGGTCTGGCTCCTGGCTTTGGCCTGGCCCAGGCAGGATTTTAGGGAGTGAACTCATGGATGGAAGATCTTTCTCTCACCCAAGACTGTGCCTTTCAAATAAGTAAAACTTAAAAAGTACTTGACTATTTAATAAAAGTGAAGAGAGCCTGAAACTGTTTAGCTCCTGAGTTTCGGAAAGCAAAATACCCTGGCAAGAATGTTACACATGATCCCAGAGATGTCGGCCTCTACCTCTGGGAAAGGCCACATCCCACCCCCAACAGCCAAGAGGCACTGCAACGACCAAGACCACTGGATTTTTCTCAGCCACGTCTCCCCTTCTCCTCCGTGCTTGAGAGCACGGGACGCCTGCTTGCGGACTGTTTCCCCAGCCTGTCTTCTAGACATTTGGCAGCTATTCTGGCCTTTTCCCTCTGCCTTCCTACTCCCCTAGGCCCAGTTCTCACCAAACCAAGAGACTCCTAGTGCTCCAGATTTTTAGCCACTCCCCCCAACCCCTTTCCCACCTTACCAGAGTCAGGGTCCAGAGGAGACTTTGGAGTCCACCTTAGTCCATCTTCCTCCATGGGGGGCCCAGAGAGCACTGGTGGAGACCCTCTCACCCCATCCTCAGCCATGAGAGCACTTAGCAGACCCAGCCGGGGTGGGGGTGGCCCCCGGGGGGAGTCAAAACGACAGCAAGGGGATGGCACCTGTGGTGTCGCACCCCCTTCCTGGGGTGAAAGATGGTTCTTGGGGTGTGCGAGGCTCCGCCGCCGGCCCCGGTGGCGCCCCCAAAGCTTCCAGTGGAATGTCAGTGAGGTGCTTTTTGAGTAGAGCAGCATCCGGAAGGCTCTCATAGCTCGGCGGCGGCGCTGTGAGCATGTTTTTCGGTGACTGGGGCGGGAAGAGCGAGGCCGCTGTGAAGCTCCTAGTTGACCCCACCTGGGGGGCAGCCTCCAAGCTGCCACTTCCTCCTCCTCATCTTCATCTTCCTCTTCCTCCTCCTCTTCCTCCTCTTCACTAGCTGATGCATCAAAAGAGGGTCGAGGGACAGAGAGACGTCTTGCTGGTACTGTGGTCCCAGACCCAGGATCTGGCCCAAACCCTCCACCTGACTTGAGTCGGGGCTTGGGGGGTGGGGGCCAACGAAGACGTTCCCGCCTGGGGCTTGAGTAAGCTGGGGCTATGCCAGGTCCCGGAGGCTCAGGCCCCCAAGACCCGGTCCCCTGTGTGGTCTCTTTCATCTTCCAGCACCCTGTAAAAAAACAAAGGTTTGAATATCAGAATCATCCTAACCACCAGATCCTAGGCATCTTCCTCTGAATTCGGATGCAAATAAACTAAGGGAAGAGGGTATCACAAAGCTCAAAAGTTTGGATCTTCCCAATGAGCACAGTCTACAAGAGACTCTCTCCACGCTGTGCCATTATCTTTCCCAAAGGAACATGGCCAAGCGGTCGGCCTCAGGGATCGCATTTCGCAGATGCCCAGGTCGAACTCAGTATTTTCAGGCTTTGCTTTTCGGTTTCAGTTCCAACAGAAGTTGTCCGTTGAGAGCCTACTAAGGGTCCTTTCTTTGCTCAGGGAGATGGTCCAGCACAGGAACCCTGACATAATACTGAGGTACCTGAAACACCACAAGTTCAGGGAAACCATGAGACAGTTGTTGAATGGGGGGTGTGGACCCGCTCTGCGGTCATCTCAGTGGGAACGAGGGTGCCAGGGCTACGGCTCAGGGGACAGAGTCTGATAAAAAAAAGGGGGGGGGGGGAAGACTTTGAAGGAAACCGAAAAAAGAACGGCATCGGAGGCCAGGCAGCCCAATCAAGGCGCTGGGGCAGAACCGCGCCGAGCGAGCTGAGCCGGCCCAGCCCACTCTCCTGCCTCATCCCCGGGGACCAGAACTGCGTCCCGCCACGGCTATGGCCCTACAAGCTCGGTGTAGCAGGGCCGTAAGAAGTCCCTCCGGGGGGGCTTCTTGGCCGCGGCTCGGTGGGAGCGAGACCCAGGAGTGGAAGGAGCCACGGCAAGGCTGGGGGAGGGGAAGGGGCGTCCTCACCCGGAGCGGGGCAGCCGGGCGGACGGGCCCGAGGGCGGGCGTCTCTGGCCTCAGGCTTCCCGGCTCATCTCCCCAGCGACGGCGGCGGCCCCGCCACTCCCGCTGTCCTCAGGCGCAGCCGCCTCACTTCAGGATTCCAACGCTTCTGGGGCGCGCGCCGCGCCGCCCCGCCGCGGCCGCCTCTCGGCTCTCCCTCAGCCTCCACCTCCACCACCACCGCCACCACCTCCCCCTCCTCCTCCTCCTTCCCCGCCCGCGAGCCCCAGGCCCACCGGCTGTGGCGGCGCAGGATTAGTACGTCACACCCGGCGGACGGCGCCGGCGCGGCCACCACGCGCCCAGTCCCACCTACCCGAGAGCTACCGCACCTCCCCGCCCCCGAGCCCTACGTAGGACTGCGCCTGCGCACTGCCGCTGACCTGGCGGCGCGTGGCGGCCCGGCCTCTCGCCCCCTTGCGCATGCGTGCCCCGTCCTACCTCCCGCCCCACGGCGTGGGCCTGCCTTCTGCACCCTGGCGGGCCTGCGCCTGGGGGCTCCCTCCACGCGCCGGTCAGGTGGAGCGCCCGGGAGCCGGATGAGCCGGGAGGTTCTGGTGCAGGGACAGGCCTGAGGCGAGGAAATGGAGCCGGGGCTGTATCATTCCTTCATTCATTGATTTTATTCAACTTTAGGCAGGGCTGGAGCCGAAGAGCGAGCTCAGAGGAGGGAGGCAGGACCCGCGCGGGGGCGTACGATGTAGCCAAGGCTCCCGGGGGCCGGTCCCAGCCCGGAGAGGCCTCGGGTGAGTGCCTGCCACGCCACGCGAATGGAGAGCGTGAAAGGCAAAACGTGCGTCCCGCACAGAGCCCGTCGTCGTCGTCGTCGGGCGCCCGCCGCGGACGGGCGCGTGGTAGCGAGACCCGCAGGATGGCGGCGGAAGCGCGCGCTGCGGACGGGGACACGGAAGTGATCCGGCGGCGTCTGGTGGCGTGAAGAGGGAGCCGGGGTTTTCCCCGAGCGCAGGGCGGCTCCGCGGCCCGCGGCCAGGAGGCAGAGCGAGTCCCTCCAGCGGCCACTAGATGGTGGTGCTGCCCTGGATGCGTTCCAGCGGACCCGAAGGTGGCAGGGCTACACCGTGCCCGGCACGGCCCCCCGCCTCCAGACGCACGCAAGAATTTGGGTGGGGGCTAAAAGCAAGACATTCTAGCTCTTTAATGTCCACTACGTCAAAGGCTGGGGCACTGGGAGTGGAAGGGGAAGAGGGAGGAACAGAGACTCAAACCCCAGAAGCGGTCTCAGGCCCCTTGCCCATGCACTGTCCTTTTGTCTAGCCAGCTCCTGGCTGTATCCGATAGGAACCACGCTGGTCTTCCAAGCTCAGAACCACGTTCGATAACGCACAATCACAGTTTCACGAACCCCAGGAAGGTGCCATGTGGGGAGAGGCTGAATTTCGCCCGTGCCCGGGGAATTACCACACTCAGAATATCTCCTTGGTGTAAATGGAAGACACCTGAGAAAACAGAGAAATGCGATGCTCACTGACGGTCCCCCAGCCCCCTGCAGCCCCTCCTCTGGTCCCTGTAGGGTCCGGGGTATCGCGCCCGGCATCGCTCACATCTGCCTCTACACCCGGGCTTCCAAGTCCCTCGGGGTGTCTCCCTGCACCCCCAGGTCAGAGACGTGTCCGCACACCCACCCCCTCGGCTGTCCACGTGGCTCCCACCTGCGCTGTAGCAGCTGTTGTAGGCCCGATCCGGGTCAGAGGGCATACTGCATACACATCGGAATAGAGTCTCCTGCCTTCCCTGGCCCTCCCGGGATACCACCTGACCCATGGTGAAAGTCACGTCATGAAACAGGACCTGGCAGGGAGAGGAGAAGTTGAAGAAGACCAGATGGCAGGGTGCAAGTCCTGGGAGGCCTCGGGAGCCCTCACACCGGGGCCAGGGAAGGAACGAGGGTCTTCGAGGTTTGGAGCAGACAGAGGCCTGGGGAACCCTCAGCATCCGGGCCTGTAGGCTCTGGGAGAACAGCAAAGAGCCAGCCTTCGGGCCCCCGGTGTGAGGCTCAGGGGAAGTCTGGGGTTACCTGGCTGTACAGCAGATAAACTCCGGTGTCCCAGACTCGCACCATGTATCCCTGGGCCTCCAGGCCTCTGCCACGCTGAAGAGCTGGCTGCCACATCACCTCTGTGACATCTGAGTCCTCTGCAGATAAGCAGCGTGGTGGTCAGGATTTCTGGGCGCTCTCAGGCTCTCACTGGCCCTCCTCCTTTCACCTCGAAGATTCTCCTGGCCCAGGCGCCAGCCCCAGAGTTCCCAGTTCTTGCCCCTCCCCAAAAGCTCTGATTTAAGAGGTGCTCACCCTTGGAGGTGATGTTAATGGGAACAAGGTGAAGAAGTGAGCGCTTCTCTGAAGAGGAGAGACGGAGGAATCTCAGCAGCGTCCACCTGCTGCGGCTGCCCTGCTGCCCGCCCTCCACCCTCCCCGGCTCCAGGCTCGAGCTGGCGGTCCCGGCACTGCTCGATCACCTCCCACCCTGCTGCACCCCGGAGGCCTCACTCTTCTGTTTCTGGGTGGGCAGTGCTCTCCTTCTCCGGGGTCTCTCCCCATTCGCCCAGGCTTCCAGGGCATCGGGGCTCTGCTCATGGAAAGAGGGGCAGGGTCAGACTAGAAGGCAAGGGTCCCAGACCGCTGTCCTACCCCCGGCACTGGGAAAGCCTCAGATCTCTCAGGCACCGTTCCTAGCACCCTGCGTCTTGGTGCTGGCTGGCTTCCAGGCTCTGTTAGGTACGAGAGGCATTAATCTTTAACAGTTTCCTTTCCTGATATGGCCGCTCCCTCTGACTCCCAAACCCAGGACCCTCTCTCGCACCCACTTGGAGGTCTGCACACCAGGAGGCTGGAACCGAGGGGTCCAGAAACCCTCCTGCCGCCCATCCTTCTCCCCCAGCCACCCTCTCCCCTCACTCACCTGCTCCCAGAGGCTCTGCCAGGGGTACTCGTGCCCCTTCTGGGAGGGCCCGCCACTCCTCTGCAGCCGGCTCACCTCTTTCCTCAGGCTTTGCAGCTCTGTTTGTTGGACCAGCAGAGCCATGGCACAAGCCACAGCCCCCAGGGCCGCCCCCCAACTCAACCAGAGAGCGACTGAGAGTGCCGGCTCTCGGACCGGGCCCCCCATGTCGCCCTGCGGCCCTTTGGGGGCTAGCAAGAAAGAAGATGAGGCTGGCATGAGCCCAAGACCCTGCCAACAGCTATGGCCTCAGGAGTGGGGTGACAGAGTTGGCGGGAGGGTGGGGGTGCAGGCAGTGGTGCAGAAGGGAAGAAGGGCGTTACGCAAGGAAGAAATAAAAAGGAACTTGAGAATAAAAAGGAGGGAGGAGAAGAGCGAGCTAGGGGTACTGTTGGTGCTCCCGGCACCCCGCTGCGGGGCAAGTGTCGTCCTGAGAAGCCCCCAGCCCCAGGAGAATTTGGTGCCAGTCTCTCTAGGAAGAACAGGGCTGCCAGTGACACCCAGGAGGAGCGGCCAGAGCGCAGGAACCCAGGGGCGGCCCCAGAGTTGGGGGAGGGCAGGTTGGTTGGCTCTGGGGCATGGTGCCAGGAGCAGGGATGGGGGGATAAGCTGGGCAGTGTCAAGGGTCGGGGGGTGAGGGTGGAAGACCCCCCGGCTCAGGCATGGGCACGGTCTCGGGGGAAGCTCCAGGGGTGACTGAAGGCAGGAAAAGAGGGGCGGGGGTCGGTGGAGAGGAGAACCAGAAGCAAGAAACTGGCCGAGTGCTGGGGTTAAAGCCAGGCCGGGTGTGTTGGAATGAGGCCTCACTACTCCCTGTGCTGAACTTGGCAAGCAGGACTTCCTGTTTCCCGAGAAAAAGTCTTACATAAGGCTCAGGACGGAGAGACAAAGCGGCAGCCCCAAGCCTCCCAGCCCCTGCGGGATTCCTCCCCGGGACCCAAGGGGCCCAGGTTCCCCACCGTGCCTGGTCCCCGGCGTCCTGCTTACTGGCTCTGAGCCCCCCTCCAGGCCGGCTCCCACCCCATCTGCCAGCCAGGGCCTATGCCAGCACCTGCTCGACGTCCCGAGGCTGCCAAGAGGA
This sequence comes from Lepus europaeus, assembly GCF_033115175.1. Taxonomy (NCBI): domain Eukaryota; kingdom Metazoa; phylum Chordata; class Mammalia; order Lagomorpha; family Leporidae; genus Lepus; species Lepus europaeus. Next base: position 51,608,412 of record NC_084844.1, on the reverse strand, counting down.
AGGGCCCCGCTCCTCCCAGCCAGGGATTCCCCCGCAGGAGGAAGCCCGCCTCCTAGGGAAATGAGGCTGCTCCGGCTGTACCTTGAGCAGAGGATTGATTTTCTCCTGGGCAGTGTGCCTTCCCATTCTTCCTCCCACCTGGGGTGCACGTGGGTCCCCCCTCCAGTGCCACAGTTGCACCCGGGTATTGCAGCTACCCTGCATCCCACTCCCAATGCCCAGACCCCCTTCCCATGGCCCTCAGCTGCCCGGAGCACGGCCCCTGAGTCCCAATGAAGACAGACCACCACGACTCATTCTCTGTAGTATCTATTTATCAACACTCTATCACAATAATAATAAAAATAATATCTGTTCTAAAAATCCACAGGGAGTTTTAAGGGAAGAGCTTGTCTTGGGCCCTAACCCTCACATTTCAGAGCTCCTGGCCTAGTCCCAGGCTCTCTGGCTTCCTGCCACCAGGTCCAGCCTCCTCTTCGTGCCTGAAGATGGGGGTCTTCGGGACCCATCCTTGCCCACAGTCAGAAAACAGTGTCCTGGTTGGGGCTGGGGCAATGAGGGGGAGAAGCAGGGACTGGGGGGAGGGGGGTAAATGGGGGCATGGAAAGGTTAGGGCTTGAGAGCTGGTGAGGCAGAGACCAGGAGGGGGGCATGGTAAGAACGGGAGTGTTTATGTGGGATGGAGACCAAGTGAACAGGCCCTGGCAGCCTGCGGGAGGAGGGACAGTTCTGGAGGAGGGAGGAGCAGTGGTGGGGGCGGGGCAGGCAGAGGAGACCGGAGAGCTGTGGCGGGCGACCAGGGCCCCTCAGTGAACTTGGAAGAGTCCAAAATAGGTGAGGAAGGGCGCCGCCTTGAGATGGGCCCAGGGGAGGGTGCGGATCCGCAGGGAGGACCCTGGCCGCAGGGGCAACAGCCCGGACACTTGGCAGAGACGGAGCTGGGGACCGAGGGAACTGGCTGCCGTGGCGGAGAACTCCTCCAGGCAGCGCAGGGCCAGCACATCGTCCACCAACAAGTCCAGCTTCAGGTAGACGGCCTTCCCCTCGTCAAAGTGCACCTGCGGGGGCACCGGGGCGGGAGAGTCCAGGAATCTCAAATTCCTTAGCCAATCTGGCTTCCCATCCAGCCCGGACTCCCAGACGCGCCCCCCCCCCCCCCAAACCAGGTGGGCTTACCTGACAGTACAGGTAGTAGAGCCCTGCCCGGGTGACTATAAATTTCCCGATCTGGCGGTCATAGCGCAGAGGGTTGGAGCTGTTGATTTTGGCTTCCTCCCAGCCACTCACCGTGCCATCCACACCTGAAGGAGGGCATTCAGAGATAAGGAAAGGCCCCCACACTCCCCAGGGAGCCACTGAATTCATGAACACTGGGGACCCGCCTTCCCCAGAAGATACATACAAAGATGGCCCAGGCAGGGGAGGGGCTGTACCCTACGGAAGCCCAGAGAGTAACAGGAAGTTAGGGAGGTAAGCGGCAGGATTCAGAGCAAATTGTCATTTCTGGGGAAAAGAGTAAGCTTGAAGAAGTGTGGCGGCTTTTACATTTTACTGTGTCTGTGTCTATACTGTAGGGCACTGTGATGCTGAGAATGGACACATACGATACTGGAATCACAAAAACTAAAGGTAGGGGGCGGGCGTTCATCCACATCCCATATCCGAATGCCTGCGTTCAAGTCCCAGCTGCACTTCTGATTCTAGCTTCTTGCTAATGTGTACCCTGGGAGGCAACAGGCAATGGCTCAAGTACTTGGAAACCTGCCACTCATGTGGGAGACTGGGCTGGAAGTTCTAGGCTCCCGGCTTCAGCTAGGTCCAGCCCCAGTTACTGGGGGCATCTGGGGAGTAAACCAAAAAATCAAAGATCTCTCTCTCTCTCTCTCGATCTCGATCTCTCCCTCTCTCTGTCTCTCTGCTTTTCAAATAAACTAACAAATCTAAAACATTATAAAAGAAACACAACCGGGGCTGGCGCTGTGGCACAGTGGGTTAAAGCCCTGGCCTGAAGTGCCAGCATCCCATATGGGCGCCAGGTCTAGTCCCAGTTACTCATCTTCCGATCCAGCTTTCTGCTGTGGCCTGGGAAAGCAGTAGAAGATGGCCCAGGTCCTTGGGTCCCTGCACCCACATGGGAGATCTAGAAAAAGCTCCTGGCTCCTGGCTTTGAATTAGCGCAGCTCCAGCCATTGCAGCCATTTGGGGAGTGAACCAGCGGATGGAAGACCTCTCTCTCTGTCTCTATCTCTCTCTGTAACTCTGTCTTTCAAATAAATAAAATAAATCTTTAAAAAAAAGAAAAGAGGGCCGGCGCCGTGGCTCAGTAGGCTAATCCTCTGCCTAGCGGCGCCGGCACACCAGGTTCTAGTCCCGGTCAGGGCGCCGGATTCTGTCCTGGTTACTGTTCTTCCTGTGCAGCTCTCTGCTGTGGCCTGGGAGTGCAGTGGAGGATGGCCCAAGTGCTTGGGCCCTGCACCTGCATGGGAGACCAGGAGGAAGCACCTGGCTCCTGGCTTCGGATCAGCACGGTGTGCCGGCTGCAGCGCGCCGGCCGCAGCAGCCATTGGGGGGTGAACCAACGGAAAAGAAAGACCTTTCTCTCTGTCTCTCTCACTGTCCACTCTGCTTGTCAAAAAAAAAAAAAAAGAAAAAAAAAAGAAAAAAAAAAAGAAAGAAAGAAAAAGAAAAGAAACACAACCAAATTTCTATTGGCTGATGAACAGATTAATAAGATGTGGGGTACCTGTACAATGGAGTATTATTTGGTTGTGAAAAGGAATGCCACCGCATGAATAAGCCTGCCGTCACTGCGCTTCGTGAAAAAGGACAGGCATTAGGTCACCTGTGCGATCCCAACCATGTGAGATATTCAAATAGGCAAACAGGGAAAGTAGACTACAGGTTGCTTAGCGCTCTGGAAATAATGACTAGGAAGTAATGGGTACAGCGCTTATTTTGGAGGTGATAAAAAGTGTTCTAAAATCACTGTGGTGACTGATGGTTGCACAACTCTGAGTATGAGAGATCTTTGAAAAGTTCATGGAAAGGAGCGGGCACTGTGGTGCAATAGGTTAAGTGGCCGCCTGTGACACACTCATCCCACAAGGGCACCAGTTCAAGTCCTGGCTGCCTCCCTTCTGATCCAGCTCCCTGCTAATGCATCTGGGAAAGCAGAGGAAGATGGCCCAAATACTTGGGTGCCTGCTACCCACATGGGAGACCCAGATGAAATTCCAGGCTCCTGGCTTCTGCCTGGCCATTGTTGCCATTTGGGGAGCAAATCAACAGATGGAAGATCTCTCTCTATCTCTCTCTCTCTCTCCTTCTCTCTGTAACTCTGCCTTTCAAATAAATAAAGTTTTTAAGTTCATGGAAAATGAGTATTATGACAAAAACATGCATGGAGTTCACTCTTCTTGCACCAAAATATTCCAACATATAGCTTTTAATTGTCTTCTACAAGCTTTGTGAAATCCCCTCAGATACTAAAAACCATCAGATTGTACACTTTCAGTGGTTTATGCTCTGCGAGTTATCTGCCAATATAACCGTTACCAAAAGAAAAACACCCAAAACTAAAATACCCTAGAGCTACAGTAATTGCAGACTGCAAAGAAGAGACATGATAAATCGATCAAGCAGGCTAGCGAGTGGCTTCCCGAGTCCCCAGGCTCACCCTGTCCACCTCTGCAATGGACTCGCACACACTGCCCGGCTCCCAGCGTCCTGCCACCTCTTCCTACACCGTCACACCACCGGTGTCTGCCAGCAGTCACTGCCGTGGGACAGGAGCTTGTTTACACGCGTGTGTGCTAGTTTGGGGTCTGACACCCCCACAAGGGCAGAGATGACTGTCTTACTCCCCACTGTATCTCGGCACCTGGAGTTGGGCCAGCTCCAAGCGGGTGCCCAGAAAACACTGGAGGGAAGACAGAGGGGTGGAGGGGACGTGAAAGCCCTCCTGGGTTGGACTCTCCCGGGCCTCCATGGCTGGGTCTCCGGAGCCTCGGCAGGAGCCTTCCCCAGCGGCTCTCCCTCTGCCAGCCGCAGGCTCTGTCCTTGTCCACCTTTTACCCGAAAACTAACTCTTGCTGGGTGTTTTCCTGCCCACCACGCGCACACCTGAATCCCCTGCCCTTCCTCACCCTGCTAACCTCCACCACCTGCATAACAACCGGCCCCTCAACGCATCCCCAGGAAAACGCGCGGACTTCCCCCACTACACTAGCACTGCTGTCAGGATTCCACACTCGCGCACAGCTCTGCCACGACCTGGGGACCACGTCTCCTGCTCCTTTGCCAGCTTTGTGCATCGGTCACCTCGTCCCATGAGTTCTCCTCCTAGACAGCCCTGTCCCCCCTGCCTCTCCAGTCTGCTCACTGGGTCTATTCTCTGTCTCCACGCTGGACGCCCCATTTCCAATCTTGCCTCCTCCATAAAGTCACACAGGGACGTTTCCAAACTGCGGGCGTGAGCCTGCCTTTCCTTGCTCCCCTCCTCTCGATGGCTTGTCTCAGAATAACTTCCAGAACTCCATCTGTGACCCGGATCCTGTCCGCGGCCTGCCTCAGACCTCATCTGGCTCTTCTTGCACTTGCTGGCTCAGCCATGCTGACCCCAGTTCCTGCCTTCATCATGCCAGGGGACTTCAAAAAATTCATGGAGGGGCCAGAGTTGTGGCACAGCGGGTTAAGCCGCCACTTGGGATGCCGGAATCCCATGCCAGAGGGCTGGTTTGAGTGCCAGCTGCTCCACTTCCAATCTTAATACACCTGGGGAGGCAGCAGATGCCGGCCCAGGTACTCAGGCCCCTACCACTCTCATAGGAGACCAGGATGGAGTTCCTGGTTCCTGGCTTTGGCCTGGCCCAGCCCTGTGGCCGTTAACAGCCATTTGGGGAATGAATTAGCCTTTGGAAGACTCTGTGTGTATCTCTCCCTCTCTCTCTGTCACTCTGCCATTCAAATAAAATAAGTCAATAAATAAGTCAAGGGTCTGGTGCTGTGATGTAACACGTGAAGCTGTTGCCTGCAGTGCCGGCATCCCATATGGAAGCTGGTTTGAGTCTCGGCTGCTCCACTTCCGATCCAGCTCTCGGCTATGGCCTGGGAAAGCAGCAGAAGATGGCCCAAGTGCTTGGGCCCCTGCACCTGCATGGAAGACCCGGAAGAAGCTCCTGGCTCCTGGCTTTGGATCGGTCCAGCTCCAGCCATTGCGGCCATTTGGGGAGTGAACCAGTGGATGGAAGACCTCTCTTTCTCTCTCTCTGCCTCTGCCTCTCTGTAATGCTGCCTTTCAACTAAATAAAATTTTTTTAAAAAGAGTCAAGTGTTACCACAAAAACAAAACTATTTCATGGAACATGGAGTAAAAAAAAATTTAATTAGTAATTTTTTAAGTTATTTGAGAGAGGGAGAAAGAAAGAGTGAATGAGCTACCATTCATTCATTCATTCCTCACATGCCCACAACAACCGGAGCTGAGCCAGGATGAAGCCAGGAGCCAGGAACTCAATCCAGATCTCCCACGTGGATGAAAGGACCCAAATACTTAAGACACCGCTGTTGCCTCTCAGGATCTGCCTGGAGTCAGGAGCCACAGCAGGGGATTTAACTCAGATACTCAGATGTGCCACGTGGGAGTCCTCACTTGTATCTTAATCACTAGGCTAAACACCTACACTGATACATTTATTTTGGTGCAAAAAATTTTGAAATCCATGCATAGCTCTTTCATAATGTGCATTTGTCATGAACTTTTTTTTTGAAGGGTTGAATTTTTAAATTTTTATTTTCATGTTTTTGTTTGAAAGGCAGAGACAGAGAGAGAGAGATCTTCTATCCATTGATTCACTGCTCTAATGCTTACAACATTCTGGGCTAGGCCAGCTGAAGCCAGCCTGGAATTCAATCCGGGTCTCCCACAGGGGTGGCAGGGACCCAGGTTCTTCAGCCACCACCTGCTGCCTCCCAGGGTGCACATCAGCAGGAAGCTGGAATTGGAAGCAGAGCCAGGACTCGAACCCAGGCACTTTCATATGGGATGTGGTGTCTCCGGTGGCATCCTGACTGCTGTGCCAAATGCCTACCTTGCATTTCCCACAGACTCTCTGAAGACACCTTTCAAAGTTTTTGCTGGGACCGGCATCGTGGTGCAGTTGGTTGAGCCACCACTTGAGACGCTGGCTTCCCATACTGGAGCACAGGTTTGAGTCCCAGATGCTCTACTTCCGAGCCAGCTCTCTGCTAATGCACCTGGGAAAGCAGCAAATGGTGGCCCAACTACTTGGGCCCCTGCCACCCACATGGGAGACCCAGATGGAGTTCCAGGCTCCTGGCTTCAGCCTGGCCTAGTCTCAGCTGTTGTAGCTGTCTGGGGAGTGAACCAGTAGATGGAAGATTTCTCTTTCTCTCTCTCTGTCTCTCCCTCTGCCACTCTGCCTTTTGAATAAAACTAAATCTTTAAAAAACAAAAAGCATTGCATCAAAATAAATGTATCTTTCATGTTGTTTCCATGAACTTTTTGCAGCACCTTCGTACTGTTGGCAAACTCAGGGCATCTGCACCAGTGGTTCCTTTAGTGGCGATGTCCTTGGCCCTTTGTCCATCTTATACTCGCTCTTCAAGGCCCAGGGAAGCCCTGTCTTGAGAAGGAAGGCGTCCCTGGCTCCGCTGTGACATTGTCTGTCTTCCCCTCCGCTGCCATGCACCTCTGGCTACTTCCATTATCGTTTCTGTTCTATTCAGCTGCGATCACAGATTTCCACGCTTGTCTCTTCTACCAAATGCCATCCCTCGAGAACCGGCTAGCACCTGCTGTGGCTCCCGGCTCAGTCCTCCAATGCCTGTGTGTCCACTCAATGAATGAATGAACGTCAAGATAACTGCCAGAGAAAATGGTCTACACCCAGGAGAGGAAGGCGGCTTGGGTATGATGAAGAGTGGCAGGGGGAGGAGAAGAGGCCATTCCTGGCTGTGGAACCAGCTTGGGCAAAGGCTGATTACGCCCACAGGGTGTGTGGTTGCCTGGGACCATGGCAGCGTTGCCTGGTGCCACTTGTCTCACTACACACAGCCCTTGGGTGGACATTTCAGAGCCTGCTCTCCCTCACCAACCGGCTTTTGTACTCCCCAACACAAGGATCTGTACCGTCTCTCCTCAAACCTCCCACCTCTGTCCCCTTGGTTCTCTACGGGACCAAGAAGTCATCAGCCCAGGACGCCCCCCCCCCCCCAACACCCTGATTTCACATCCACAACCCACCTGCTCTCCCGTTCTCCGTTGACCTTTCTGTGACTGGGAGATGTGTCCGCCCTTCCTTCTAGAAACCATTCCCTCCCACCTTCCAGGACCCTGTCCCCGCAGGAACCCCGCTTTGCCCCAGCCACCTCTTCTCACACAGACGACGGCCAACACACAACACACTGTGGCTGGGATCCAACCCCGGCCTCGCTGCTACCACGGACATGCCCTCAGACAAACGCTGGAGGTCATCAAAATACCTTCCTTCTTAGGGCTGCTGGAAGAACTCAGTAATATGAAATCATGAGGCTTGGAGCCTGACCCCCAACAGCACTCAACAAACGTTAGCTAAGATGAACACGGCCTTGCTAACAGGACTGAACTTGACACACATCCCCCTGGAGTCCACCGGTCCACTCCTCTGCTTGTCACACAGAAGCTTCCGGAAAGGAGTTGTCACTGTCTCCAGTTCCCCACTTCCCAGTTTCCTCCTCAGTCCAATCCACGCTGGCTACCATCCCAACAACACCACTGAAAATGCTAGGTCAAGGTCAAGGTCGCTAGTTGAACTTTATGTCACCAACCAGTAGTCACGTCTGTGTTCTTATCCTGTGTGACCCACGGCTGCACTCAACAGACAGCCACATCCTCCTTCTCCAAACCGTTTGCACTCAGATGCCAGGGCACTGCCCTCCCTGGCTGCTCTCAGTCGCCCCAGCTGGCTTCCCCTCTGCTCCACTCCCAAGTGGCCCAAGAGCCTGAGGGCTTGTATCACGGGGCTCTTTTATCTCCTGGTGTCTCATCCAGTCTCACAGCTTTATAAACCATGCACATGGGGCCGGTGCTGTGGCATAGCAGGTAAAGCCGCCGCCTGCAGTCCAGCATCCCTCTAGGTGCCAGTTCCAGTCCTGGCTTCTCCACTTCCGATCCAGCTCTCTGCTATGGCCTGAGAAAGCAGTGGAGGATGGCCCAAGCCCTTGAGCCCCTGCACCTATGTGGGAGACCCAGAAGAAGCTCCTGGCTCCTGGCTTCAGATCGGCTCAGCTTGGGTTGTTGCAGCGAATTGGAGAGAGAACCAGCAGAGGGAAGACCTCTCTCTCTTTCTCTGCCTCTCCTTTCTCTGTGTAACTCTGACTTTCAAATAAATAAATAATTCTTTAAAAATAAATAAATAAATAAACAAACCCACCTACCCTGGCCTGACCCAGTCTAGTGGGTCCAGCCAGCTATTTGTGGATTTCACTTCAACGTCATCTACACACTTGTTTATTATTAGACATCCCAAAGTTAAACATTTCCACCCCTCCTGACCTGTTTCTTCCCTGGTTATAAACCCGCAAGTCAGCTGCGACTCCCCCTTGATCTTCTTCTCCACACCCGACCCCCTACGCCTCAAGCTGAATCTGTGCACTTGTCTCCACCTGCAGTGCCAAAGCCCTAGGCTCAGCCACTCCGAGGTCTGGCCTCCAGGCAACTCCAAAGGAAAGACATTCCAGGACAGGGACTGCCACCCAGAATGAAATGAGCCACGTCCACAGGAGGCAGGAGGGTCAGCCCACACACGTGGCGCCCAGCCAGGGTACACAGGGCAATGCTGCGAGACCAGAAAGGAAGCATTGCAATGACAGCCTGGCACCATGGTGGGACAGAGTGGATGGGTGGGGAGGGTATGGGATGGGGAAGGAACTAGAGGCAGCAGCAGACACTAGAAACATTCTGGGGGGAAATGATCAGCCACACACACACACACCCCATACACACACACACAAAGAAAAAAGATCAGGCCATGAGTACTTGTGGAATATGGAGGGAAAGAGGGAAGAATCCCGGGTGCTTCCTGCGGGGTGGAGGGGTGGGGACGGAGCTAGCCTGGGTCCTGGGAAGTTTCCCCGGGGTCCTCTGCCTGGATCCCAGAGAGAACTGAGCCCTGACGACTTCTCATAAACTGGCTGCTGGGGTTCCTGGAATGAAGGCAGGAAGGCAGTGGGAAGTCAAAGGCTTTGAGGGGCCTCTTTCCCAGGGAGCCAGAGCTGTGGGGGTGGTCAGGGAAGAGCTCAGTGGGGGCGGGGTCTCACCTGCCTGTGCTCCCTCCTGTCCTGGTCCAGGGTGGACTGTAAGGCAACACAGCAAAGGGTTAGGAGGCCTGCCTGACCCCTCCCCAGAACCCTCCCTGGCCCTGGGCCTTGCCTGTCACCCACCTTCATAGTGAGCTGCAATGGCTTTGCGAATCCGGGGCTTCCGGCCTTTGGGTGCTGAGAATCAAAGACAGACAGATGAGCGCGGCAGGCTCCTCTGGGATCCAGGGCCCACCCCCAGGCCTGTTCCCCTCTCAGCACCCGGCCTTCCATATTCTCAGCCAGACTCTGGCTTCACAATCTTCCTCCCCAAAGAAAGCAACTGTAATTCATCACCCAAATTGGGATCCTTCCGGGAGCACAGGGGGTGCCATTAGGAATCACACTGAGAAGACAGGTATAGGCCAGGACAGTCCCGTGCACTGCACACCTGGACAAACAAGTCACATGGGTGCCCCACACATGTGTCTGTCTGCTTATCAGGGAGATTCAAAAAGAGGGTCAGATTTCCTAGGCTGGGTGGGGCCTTTGGTCTAGTGGTTCAGACACTGGGTTCAAGTCCAGCTCCACTCTGAATTCCAGCCATTTGCTGATGCACACCTTGGGAGGCAGCAGATGATGGCCCAAGTAGTTGGGTCCCTGCTGCCCACGTGGGAGACCCAGATTGAGTTCTCGGCTCCTGGCTTCAGCCTGCTATTGCAGACATTCAGGAAATGAACCAGTGCGTGAGAGTTCTGTCTGTGTCTCTCTGTCTCTTTCAGTCTCTGCTCTTTCTTTCTTTCTTTCTTTTTTCTTTTCTTCTTTTTTTTTTTTTAAATTATTTGAAAGGCAGGGTTACAGAGTGGCAGAGACAGAGAGAGGTCTGCTGGTTCACTCCCCAAATGGCAGCAATGGCCAGAGCTGGGCTGCTCCCAAGCCAGGAGCCAGGAGCTTCTTCCGGGTCTCCCATGCAGGTACAGAGGCCCAAGCACTTGGGCCATCTTCCACTGCTTTCCCAGGCCACAGCAGAGAGCAAGTGGAGCAGCAGAGACTTGAACCAGCATCCATATGGGATGCTGGCACTGCAGGCGGCAGCTTTACCCACTACACCACAGCGCTGGCCCCCATGTCTCTGACTTTTAAATAAATAAAAATAAACAAATTAATAATACTAGCAAAATTTCTAGATTCAAGCCTTGACTGCCTAGCTGCATGGCCTCCCTTCACTCTGTGTGCCTCAGTTTCTCCACGGGGATAATGGGCTCCACTCTGCCTGTCCTCATTCCTGAGGCTGGGCTGCAGCGGGCTTACCACTTCTGCGAGGCCGAACTAGTCCGTTCAGGAAAGGCAGAGGATCCTGGCTTTCCTCTGTCTGGGGATTCAGCTCCTAAGGGAATTGGGACAGGGCTCAACCAGGGACATAAACTGGGACCGACACAGCCCCTCCGGAGAGCCACCAGCCAGCCCTAGGAAACAGCCACACAGTGCAGGCCCCAGCGCTCAGGCCCCTGCCTGAGGCCAGCCACATGCCCTCCACCCACCTCGCACCCAGCAGACCCTGTGCAAGCTGCACAACTGCCAACACCCGGGCAGAGTGCGCCCAGCCAGCGCGTGCACCCTGCGCGCCGCAGCTGTCGCTCCTCCAGGGCACAATTCACACACCTCCGATCCCCACTTGCCCCACAGCCAATAAACACTCAGCGCTCAGGTGGCAGACCCTGTGCAAGCTGCACACCTGCCAACACCCGGGCAGAGTGCGCCCAGCCAGCGCGTGCACCCTGCGCGCCGCAGCTGTCGCTCCTCCAGGGCACAATTCACACACCTCCGATCCCCACTTGCCCCACAGCCAATAAACACTCAGCGCTCAGGTGGCAGAACGCTCCTCACAGCCATCACCGGCTGCCTCTCTCACTCGCACAGCTGGTGCACCCACGCAGGGACCCGCACGTGCTGTCTTCACGCATCCACAGCGGGCGCACATCCGCCCCCCACAGCTGGCACAGCGTGCACACCCCCGCAGCCTCCCCGCGCCCAGCAGCCTGCAGCCCGCGCCCACACCCACTCACCGGGGGCTCCGGCTCCTCCTTTGCCACCAGCTCCCCGGGGGAAGACGCCTGCTGGGAAGGAGGCAGCGTCACCCCGTCCTTGTCCTCCTCCACCTGACATCTTGCCCTCCACCCGTCCTCAGGTCCCCTGGCCCTCAGCCCGCCCCGATCCTAATGTGCCCAAGCAGGGGTGTGCAGCGGGGCCTCACCTGGGCGGACAGCGATGCCCGGCTCCCCAGGCTGACCACGGCCAGCAGGAGGCCAGTGCAGGCCAGAGCCAGGCCCAGGCCCAGCATGAGCCGGGCCAGCAGGGCGGTGCCCAGCTCCCCCCGACGCCCCCTCCGCCTCTGGCTCCGACGGGTGGCCATGGGGGCGGAGGGCTGTGCCTGCCTCACCGCCCCCCCATCCCCGGACCCTAGGGATCGGGGAGGGGGAGCGGCCGGGCGGGGCGGGCGGTGCAGAGGGAGGGGCGAGGGAAGCGGCGCGGGAGGGGGGATGAGGACAGGAAGCCGGACACTGTTTGTGGAATTCGCCTGGAGCCTCCGCGCAGCGCCGCGCCCCAGCCAGCGCTTGCCCCCGGCCCCCGGCCCGGGCTCCCAGCGGGGCAGAGGTGCGTGTGCGCCGCGGGGCTGGCCCGCGAGAGCGAGTGAAGTAGCACGGAGCCGTGACTTCACCCAGACCTGCGGGCTGCGAGGGCCCGGGGCTGCTGCCCACGCGAACCCGCAATCCGACGCCCAGCCCCGGGCGGCGTTGGCCTCTCAGATTGCGATCGAGCAAGGCCCGAGGCCCCGTCCTCCTGACGCACTTGGTTTCTCTCTGCACGTAAAGGCAGTCCCTTCCAGGAAGTAGCTGGGGACGGACAGCGACGAGATGGTCGTGGGTTCACCTCTTCCCCAAACGCTGTGGCCTGCAGCTTACTGGGGAGCATGCCGGGCAGCCGATGCCTCCCCAGCCAGTGTTTCCAGAACTTCATTCTCTGGGAACATGGGGCTTCGGCTAATACCCTGGAACTCCAAAAGCTTGTGAGAATTGGAATTAAGATATAAGTTTATTGTGGTGTGAAACAGTTTGAAATCTTTGCATTGAAGGATTTCTTTCTTTCCTTTTTTTTTTTTTTTTAATTATTTATTTGAAAGGCAGAGTTAGAGTAGGAGAGAGAGCGACATCTTCCATCCACCGTGTCACTCCCCAAATGGCTAGGCCTAAGCCAGGAGCCTGGAAGTCCATGCAGGTCTTTTCCATGGGAGGCAGGGGCTTAAGCACTGAGCAGGAAGCTGGACCAGAAGTGGGGCAGCGGGGACTAGAAACAGCAGCGCTGTGGCGCAGCAAGTTAAAGCCCCTGCCTGCAGTGCCAGCATCCCACATGGGCACCGGTTCGAGACCCAGCTGATCCTCTTCCGATCCAGCTCTCTGCTATGGCCTGGGAAAGCAGTAGAAGATGGCCCAAGTCCTTGGGCCCCTGCACCCATGTGGGAGACCTGGAAGAAACTCTTGGCTCCTGGCTTCGGATTGGTGCAGCTCCAGCCATTGCAGCCATCTGGGGGAGTGAACCAGCGGGTGAAAGACCTCTGTCTCTGTCTCTACCTCTCTCTGTAACTCTTTCAAATAAATAAAATAAATCTAAAACAAACAAACAAACAGCGGCTCACGTGAGAACATGGGATGCTGGCAGCAGTTTAACACAATGCCAACCTTTTTTTTTTTTTTTTTTTAACTAAAACATCTTTTAATTCCATTTTCCACCAAGTTTCTGAAGTCCCTTCATGTCAGTGGACATAAGGGGTCCTTCAGCTTGGTGTGTGGTCACATAATGTCTCAAAAGTAACAGGTGAGGTAGACAGTTGGGGAGCACAACGCCTATGTCTGGGTGTTTAGAGCAAGTTAGGTTAGGGAAGTGACCAGCATGTAGAAGAGGGAGCAGGGGAGGGCCCTTTTTGTGCAAACAACACATATCTTCATACATCTCCTTCAAAAATCTGACTTCGCAATCGGTTTCTTGCAGCTTGGATGGGTTCTTGCTGGTGTTTGTCCTTGGAGTCCGCTCCCCTCTGCGTGCGATGTTGCAAGGAACGCCTTCCAGGAGCGGCTTCGGAAAAGCAAGCTGTTGCAATCTGAGCCCGGGGCTCCAGCGCGCCCTCTTACCTAAATTCTACACTTTTGTTTACACTGCTAATAAGGATACTGGACAACAAGGCAGGTTGCAAGAGCCTCATCAAAGGATTTGGTCAAAGCTGGACCCTTTGTGCCCTGAACACGGCTTTGTGAACAGCAATGCAGTGCTCCAGAGTTCTTTAATGGTAACGTCTGCTTGTGCAGATTTGCAATGAAGATTATTGGGAAACAGTTCTGCTGGAAGAGTAACAAACCGCAGGGTAAAGCCCTGGTCCTGAGCAAGGGGAGAGGTGGAGCCTCCTGTCTGGGCCATAGCGCTCCCCTGAGGAAGCCTGGGGTGCAGCCCTGAGGGAGGCTGGCAGGGGCTTCCACCAGACCCATGGCTGCCATAAAGCCTGCCATTAAGCCTGTCAGGTAGCCAGAGAGCTCCCCGGGTGGAAGAACCTGACCCATACAACGTGCTTCCTTGACGTGATTTCATCCCTACCTCAGTTTACCCGCTCTTCCTCTGACATTCAGTAAGCAGTTCACGGATAGCCATGGCCCGAGATGAATGAGCTGTCCCCATGGGCCCCGTCACTGTACTCACTGTACTAGAAAAGGAAACGGGAATTCCGCTTTGAGGCCAAGAGACTCCTATGCCTCCAATCCCACCCTAGATCTCATTAAAATAAGCAAAGATAATACTAAAAAAATGAGAGAGACAATACGCGAAGCCGGGTTGTGGTAGGGATTCCAGAAAAGAAAAACACCTGACCCTGCAGGAGCCCTGAGGGAGGGGAGCCGGCCTGGGAGCCTGGAGTCCACTGACAGTGGGCACGTCCCTGCCTCGCCCAGAGGCAGTTGCCCCCAGACACAGCGTCAGAGGCTCCTCTCCAAAGAAACCGCGCTCATTTTCCGAGGGAAGTCCAGGCTGCTGGGATGAAAGCCACCAGCGGAGCCATGATACGTGTCCCTGACTCAAGCATTTGGAGCGACAGGAGGCCATCAGCTCCCCCCAGCCCAAGCTGCCCCCTTTTAGTTGTCATGTCTTATATTTTAAAAATAATTTTTAAAAAAGTTTATTTATTCAAAAGGCAAAGAGAGAGAGAGAGAAACCTTCCATCTTTTGGTTCACTTTCCAAATGGCTACAACAACCAGGGCTGGGCCAGGCTGAAGCCAGGAACCAGGAACATCATGTTGGTGCCCTCAGTGGGTGGCAGGAGCCCAAGCACTTGGGCCATCTTCTACTGTCTTCCCAGTCACACTAGCACAGAGCAGGGACTCAAACCATCACTCCAGTACGGAACGTTCATGTCACAAGTGATAACCTGCTATGCTACAGCACCAACAGGTCCTCAAAGAGTCTGGGCAAAATTTCTACCCAGAGACAAACCTAAAGGAAAATTAATACAATCCGTACACCCCCAGGGGCACCGTCAGATAAAACACAGCATACGTGGGTAGTTCTTTATTAAATATTGCTATAGCAGAAGATTGTCCTCAACCCTCTTGGGGTCTAGGGATGAGTCCGAAAATAAAACCAACAAGGATTAATAGGAAAAAAGCACCAATTTATTTAATAAAAGCTTTACATAACACAAGAGTCTTCAGAAAAGACGACCCAAAGAACCAGGGAAACATGTATTTTTATGCTAAGTTTGATAAAGTGGATAGTTATAAAAAAAGGCTGCTTTGGCCACCTATATCCCATGTCAGAGCGCCTGGGTTTAAGTTCTGGATCTGCTCCCAGCTCCAGCTTCCAGCTGATGTGCCTGAGAGACAGCAGACGATGGCTCAGGTCCCTGCCACCACGTGGGAGATGGGCTTGAAGTTCCTGGCTCCTGGCTTTGGCCTGGCCCAGCCCCAGCTTTTTCAGGCTTTGGGGGAGGTGAACCAGGGGATGGGAGAGCTCTTTTTTTTTTTTTTTTAGTTTTTTTTAAAAAGATTTAGTTATTTATTTGAAAGTCAGAGTTACACAGATAGAGGAGAGGCAGAGAGAGAGAGGTCATACTCCGTTGGTTCACTCCCCAATTGACCTCAATGGCCGGAGCTGGGCTGATCTGAAGCCAGGAGCCAGGCGCTTCTTCCTGGTCTCCCACATGGGTGCAGGGGCCCAGGGACTTGGGCCATCGTCCACTGTTTTCCCTGACCACAGCAGAGAGCTGGATGGGAAGTGGAGCAGCCGGGACTAGAACCACAGCGCTGGTCCCTCTGTCTGTCATTTGTTCTCTCTACTTTCAAATAAAATGAAAAGGGGCCAGTGCTGTGGCTTAGTAGGCACTTGGGGAGTGAACCAGCAGATGGACGATCTCTCTGTTTCTCCCTCTGTCTGTTGCTCTGCTTATCACAAAAATACAAAAGTGCTAAAAAAAAAAAAAAGTTTTAAAAGAGCCCTGTAGAAATATCTTGTTTGCCTCCAAGCCTTAGCAAAAGTGAATGAAGCTTCCGGGGCTGGTGCTGTGGCGTAGTGGGTAAAGCCACTGCCTGCAGCGCTGGCATCCCATGTGAGCACCAGTGCAAGTCCCGGCTGCTCTGCTTCCGATCCAGCTCTCTGCTATGGCCTGAGAAAGCAGTAAGGATGGCCCAAGTCCTTGGCCCCTGCACCCATGTGGGAGACCAGGAAGAAGCTCCTGGCTCCTGGCTTCAGATCGGCTCAGCCCCAGCCATTGTGGTCAGAGTGGATCAGCAGATGAAAGATCTCTCTCTCTCTGCCTCTGCCTCTCTGTAACTCTGCCTTTCAAATAAATAAATAAATTTTTTTTTTTTTTTTTTGACAGGCAGAGTGGATAGTGAGAGAGAGACAGAGAGAAAGGTTTTTCTTTTTGCCATTGGTTCACCCTCCTATGGCCGCTGCGGCCGGCTCATAGCGCTGATTCGAAGCCAGGAGCCAGGTGCTTCTCCTGGTCTCCCATGGGGTGCAGGGCCCAAGGACTTGGGCCATCCTCCACTGCCTTCCCGGGCCACAGCAGAGAGCTGGCCTGAAGAGGGGCAACCGGGACAGAATCCGGCGCCCCGACCGGGACTACAACCCGGTGTGCTGGCGCCACAAGGCGGAGGATTAGCCTGTTAAGCCACGGCGCCGGCCTAAATAAATAAATCTTAAAAAATAAAATAAAATAAATTAAAATGTATGAAAAGAAGAGATCCAGGAAGACGAAGCATCCATAAAACAAGAACTGGATGCTATATGAAAAAAAAAAAAAAAAAAGAAAAAACAGAGGATAAGAAGTGTTTCTCAGAGACTAAAAATGTGATTGCAAAAATAAAATGTTCAAAAGAAGGATTTAAAACACAGCTCTAAAAATATACAGCAAAAAGATGAAAGATGGAACTCAGAAAATATAAACACAGAGGGCCAACATAGAAGGATTATATGGTTATTAGGAGTCTCAGAAATGAAATTAAATTCAAATAAAATAGGAGGAAGGCGAATATTTTGGGGGAAAAACAAAGAGGAAATTTCCAGAACTGAAAGGCAGGTCTTTGTGTGAAAAGGGTTTATTCGTGCTTGACGTAATGAACGGAAAACCAGCCGTACCTAGACACTTCCTCATGAAATGTGAAATCTCAAGAATAAAAGGGCGATCTGAAAAGTTTCTAGGAAAAAGCAATTTGGAGCAGTTAAGCCGCCACCTGGGACCCCGGCCTGCGCTCACCCTGTCTCGGCTTCCAACCCGGCTTCCTGCTCATGCGCATTGAGAGAGACAGCAGATGGTGGTGGCTCAAGTCCCTGGGCCCTGACAGGCCCAGAGGGAGTTTCAGGCTCTTGGCTTTCGGCTGGCCCAGCCCTGGCTGTTGGGGATGTTTGGGAAGTGAAGCACAGAGGCGAGGTCTCCGCCTTCTCTCTTTCTCTTGCTGTCTGTCCTCTGCCTTTCACATAGATAAACAAACAAACAAGAGGAAAGAATCCGTACTGAGGAACAGGAATCCAAATGCCTACGGGAGCAGACATTGTGGCACAGTGCGTTCCTCTGCCCCCGTGACGCCAGCACCACACATCAGAGTGCTGGGTGCACTCCTGGCTACTCTGCTTCCCAAACAGCGTCTTGCTAATGCCCTCAGAGAGCAGGCAGGAAGATGGCCCGAGTACTTGGGCCTCTTCCACCCACGTGAGACACCCAGATGGAGCTTTTGTGGCAGTTTGGGGAATGAACCAGCAGATGAAAGGTGTCTCTCTCTCCCTGGAGATCAAATAAACAAATCTTTAAAAAATGACTATAGACTCAGGGCTGGCGCTGTGGCGTAGCGGGTAAGGCAGCCACCTGCAGTGCCGGCATCCCATATGGGTGCTGGTTTGAGTCCCGGCTGCTCCATTTCTGATCCAGCTCTCTGCTATGGCCTGGGAAAGCAGTAGAAGATGGCCCAAGTCCTTGGGCCCCTGCACCCACGTGGGAGACCTGGAAGAAGTTCCTGGCTCCTGGCTTTGGATCGGCACAGTTTCAGCCATTGCAGCCAACTAGGGAGTGAATCAGCAGGTGGAAGACCTCTCTTTCTCGCTCGCTCGCTCGCTCTCTCTCCCCATGGTTCTTTCAAGTAAAATAGATAAATCTTTAAAAAAAAAAAAAAGACTATAGGTTCTTCATCAATAACATTGAGTCCTAGAAGACTGAGTAGAAGAACACCTGCACAGTTTGAGAAAAAAGAATTCTCACCTGGAATTCTATATCCAGTGCAATGATTTTGAAATCATTGCAATAAAGGGAGCAGTAACGGCGTGTTGTGACATGCACTGTTGGTCTCCACATACCCTTCCCTAGAAAATGAAGCATTCCGGAAAATGTGCATGTCAGCCAGAAAGGGGATGAGATAGGAGATGCTTGGGAAGCAAGGGATTCGAACTCAGAGGATCAATGAGCAGCAGAGCTAGGATGGCTGTGGAGCAAGCACCACGGTCTGTGGCCTTGAACTTGAGCAGGAGGGCAGATGGTCTTTGAACTGAAGAAAGGGTGTGAGAGACAGTTTGAAAAAAACACTAAAGATGTGATGTCATGGTCCATTTTCTGTTGCTAGTAACACAATAGTAAAGGAAGACCTTTCTCTCTGTCTCTCTCTCTCTCTCTCACTGTCCACTCTGCCTGTCAAAAAAAAAAAAAAAAAAAAAAAGAAAGAAAAAAAGAAAACCACAATAGCACAAGGCTAGATATTGGAAAGAGAAGTTTATGAAGAGGTCAAGGGGTCACATCTGGCGATGCTCTTCTCGCTGGCGGAGACTGGGCGGTGTAGGGCATTGTGTGGTGACCTTGCCAAGCTGAGTTTTATGGCAGACCCACCCTGGAGATAACCTCCTTCCCTTGATCTATCAATCCATTTATCACATGAAAAGATTAACCCATGGATGAGGGCAGAGCCCTAACCACTTAAAGTTTCCACCTGGTCTCACCTCTTCTGATCTCATTAATGGGGGTGAAATTTCTCATGAGTTTTGGAGGGGACCAACCATGTTCATGCCATAACATATGGAATAGGTTAAAAGAGCAGGAATGGGGGTGGGGGCTGGCCCTGATATATTAAGTTTTATCCAAGACTTTTCTAGAGGGCTGTTGCTATGGCGTAGCGGGTTAAAGCCCCAGCCTGCAGTGCCGGCATCCCATATGGGTGCTGGTTCAAGTCCCGGCTGTTCCACTTTCAATCCAGCTCCCTACTAATATGCCTTGGAAGACAGTGGAGGATGGAGGATGGCCCAGGTACCTGGACCCCTGCACCCACGTGAGAGGCCCAGAAGAAGCATCTAGCTCCTGGCTTCGGCCTGACCCAGTCCTGGTCATTGTGGCCATTTGGGAAGTGACCCACTGGATGGAAGACCTCTTTGTCTCTGTGTCTCTACTTCTCTCTGTAACTCTGACCTTCAAATAAACTAGAATCTCCCAGAAAATTCCCAAATGCTATAATGAAAAGGAGCACACAGAAAACGTGAAATATTTCTCAGAGAAGTAAACATGGTTGCAAAGACCCCATCTAAATGTGATTAAAATGAAAAACCAGCTGGGATATATGATTCATTGCATTGCCACAGTTATCAGTTCAGGACCTTAGTACTTGATGAGGTCTCCTTGGAGTGACAGGTGCCTCGTGGGATTTTGTGCATGGAGGACAAAGTGTGATCCTGGCACGTTGTTTGGCCTGAGCTTCACCAATATTTACAAGGCCGTGATAATGTTAAATCCCACTTATTGGATTTCAGTTTTTAGAGTCAACCGATAGAAAAATCCAGAAGACTGGGGTGCAATTGCAGTAAGGACTTGACTTCTGCTAGGTGTGGACCTGGGAAAAGGTTGTCTGTGGAAATGGGCGAAAGAGGAGGAGTCGCCTCGAGCCTGTCTCCCCAGAAACACAGGGCAAACGAGGTGGGAGGAGAGGGGCTTATTTAAATAACCAAAATAATTATAATAGAAATTAATATGTAGTCATCGCCGGGAAGAGGGAGTGCGAGTTATTTTTTTAATTTTTGACAGAGTTACAGAGAGAGAGACAGAGAGACAGAGAGAGGTCTTCCATCCACTGGTTCACTCCCCAGATGGCCACAATGGCCATAGCTGAGCTGATCTGAAGCCAGGAGCCAGGAGTTTCTTCCGGTCTCCCACGCGGGTGCAGGGGCCCAAGGACTTTGGCTGTCTTTCACTGCTTTCCCAGACTACAGCAGAGAGCTGGATCGGAAGAGGAGCAGCCGGGACTAGAACCAGTGCCCATATGGGATGCCGGCGCTTCAGGCCAGGGCTTTAACCCGTTGTGCCACAGTGCTGGCCCCGGGAGTGTGATTTAAACATCACATGTTAAAAGACTTTATTCTGAGAGTACAGAGAGAGAGAGAGAGAGAGAGGGAGAGCTAGACAGGCCAACAGAGAGATCTCCCACCCGCTGGTTCACTCCCCAAATGCTCACAGCAACCTGGGCTTGGCAGAAGCTGGGAGCCAAGAACCCAGTTCAGGTCTCCCATGTGGGTGGCAGGGACCCACCCACTCTTCCATCACCTCTGCCTGCTAGGGTGCGCATTAGCAGGGAGCTGGAATTGGGGACCGAACTGGACTCGAACCCGGGAACTCTGTTAGGAGATGCAGGTGTCCCAACCAGTCTCTATAAAGTAAGTTGAAGGCCTACCCCACACCACGTGGTTTTGTATGAGAAAGTTGTGCCGGCTCAGGTGGATACATAAAGAAATGGCAGTGTGCGCGTTTTAGCTAGGAGAGCTAAAACCATGAAGGGAGTCGCCTCCAGGTGGTGGGAAGTGGGGTCGGGGAGGGTGGAGCGAGGCGGGGAGGGCTGGGGCATCCTTGTGTTCCATTGTCATCTCACCTGTCCGGTGAACCAAGCATTTTAATTTGCTACAAGAAAATCACTGTGAAGCCGAAGCCTTGCTGGGAGAGGGAAAATCATTACCGCGGGCCCGGCCTGTGGTCCACACCTGCTAATGGAAAAAAACAGGCTGGGACCCAGGGAGGCGGCCCATCATCCTCACATCCCATAGCTTTGGCTTGAAAACTTAATTCGATGCACTTAACCTTTCTGTTCTTGGTGCGCGGCCAAAGCGAAAACGCACTTGGGCTTTTTTAGGACACTGATGGGAAACGTGCAGGAAAAATACTGGCAGGAAATCGCCAGTGTGGGCTTTTTCTTTCCCCTGCCTTTTTAATGCTTTTCTTACTTTTTAAATCTTCTACTATGACCCTAAGGGGAAAGTAAGGCTTTGTTTGTTTTTCTTTGTGGAGGCCAAGTTTAATATCACTTCAAGGCAAAGAGTGGATTTCATGGAAGGGTGGTACCAGGCAGGCTTTGCTGGCCCCTGTAGCCTTAGGGCCACTGGGAGTTTGTTGAATGAATAAATAAATACCATCTGACCACCCAGGGACTGCAGAATATGGCCTGCTGGTGGCAGCCCAGCAGTACACAGGGACCTTCCCAGTGTGGGGGAACTTGAGGCATTTTCAGTGCAAAACTAGGACAGTGGTGGGCAAACCAAGATGAGCTAATGTTAGTTAGGACTCCACCCCTGGGCCACCACCTCCATCTCTTTTGGCCAAAATTAGTGTTATTTAAATTTATGTTTCTCTCTCTCTCTCTCTCTCTCTCTCTCTGTAGTTCTGCCTTTCAAATAAATAAATAAATCTTTAAAAAAAAAATTGATGTTAATCAGCCCAAGGCCCTATACTGGGCCTCTCCCCACACCCACCCCACCCCCCTTTTAACATTTCTTTATATGGAAGGCGGAGTGACAGAGAGAGGGAGAGACAGAGATCTTCCATCTGCTGGTTCACTCCCCAAACGGTTGCAATGGCTAGGGGCTGGGCCAGGAGCCTGGGACTCCATCCGGGTCTCCCACATGGTCTGCAGGGGCATTAACAGGGAGCTGCATTGGAAGCAGAGCGGCCGGGGCTTCTACCAGTGCTTAGATGTGGCTGCTGGTGTTGCAGCCAGAGCTCCACCCGCTGTACCACAATGCCAGCCCCTGCACCTCTTTCTCTCCCTCCACCCCCCCATCAGCGACCCCCATGCTTGCCCTCACTCTCATGTCCGTCTACTCCCTGATGCTGTTCCTGCACTCTCTTCCCCAGAGCCACACTGAATGCTGGCTCCTGGGTCGTCCCCGAGTCCTGCACATCCCAAAGCCCCCTTCCCTGAGCCTCCGCATCGCTCCGGTTTCAGCTGTATCACAGATTGGTTTTGACAACAAGAGGCTTATTATGGCTCATGGTCCTGGAGGAGGAAGGTCGAGGGCCCACATCCTGCGATAGCCTTCTTGCTGGTCCAGCCCCAATGGCACAGGGCTTTGCGGGCACGAGACAGGGAGCCTGCGTGGGTGTCCTCTGGCCTCTCCCCCTCTTGTTATAAAGCCATCAAGACTCCATGATGGGGCTCCACCCCAATCCCTAACCCGCCCAAAGGCTCCACCTTCAAGACCATGGGCAGCTGAAGCTTCCATCTTCACAACTCATGTTGGCGAGCAAACCTCAACCACTCTGGCTCCGAGCGTCCTCCACCAGTTACGTTAGGAAGGTAGATGTGTGTGTTTAAGCGGCTCCATGGATTATTTTCCCAAGTTTGGTATCACAAATAGAATCTCCTAGAGAGCCCATCCTGGATCATTGATTCCAGTGTATTTTAAGGTGGGGATCTTGTTAGCTTTTTATTTTGAAAAATGTAAACCTACAGAACAGTCGCGGCACAGTACCACTTCACTCCACTAGCCACCCAATCCCCTACTGGTTGTGATAATGGTCTCTATAGCAATTCTGTCTTCCAGTTCGGGACTACATGTTGCATTTAAGCTCCTTGCATGGAAAACAGTTCCTTTGTCTTTCCTTGTCTTCTACAGTGTTGATATGTATTTTAAAAAATTATTTATTTGAAACGCAGAATGATGGGCCGGGGTGGCATCTTCTATCTACTCGTTCACTCCCCACGTGGTCACAACAGCTGGTTTTGGGCCAGGTTGCAGCCAGAAGCCTGGAACTCCATTTGGGTCTCTCACGCGGTTGGCAGGGCCCCAAGCACTTCAGCCACGTTAGCAGAAAACTGGATTGGAAGCAGAGCAGCTAGGACTTGATCAGGTGCTCCAATATGGGATGCTGGCATTGCAAGCGGTTGTTAAAATCCCACTGTGCCACAATGCCACCCCCAACATTGATATTTCCAAGTATAGGTCGGCAGTTTTAGAGAATATCCCCTAGTTTTTGTTTTATTTTTATTTTATTTTATTTTATTTTTTTAAGGCAGGGAGAGATCTCCCATCCTGCAGTTCACTCCCCAAATACAACAGCCAGGGCTGAGCCAGGCTGAAGCCAGGAGTTAGGAACTCAGCGAGGTCTCCCAAATGAGTGGCAGGGACCCTGCTGCCCCCCCCCCCCCAGTGCACAGAACAGGAAGCTGGGATCCGTAGGGGGGCCAAGACTCAAACCCAAGTTCTCCAATATGGGATGTGGGTATTGCCAGTGGCGTGTTAACCATAGTGCCAAATGCGTGTCCCCACACTGGTCTTTTTCCTCATTATTAGATTCAGGCTATGCATTTTTTGGCAGGACTACTACAGAAACAATGCTGTCTCCTTGGTATATTCACGTCAGGAGGCCCATGACGTCAGCTCATTCCATAATTGTGGAAGTTAATGTCAATCACTTGGTGATGGTCATGTCTGCCATTTTTTCCCCTTAAAGATTTGTTTATTTGAAATGTGCAGTTACAGAGAAAGAAGGAGAAACAGAGAGAAAGAGAGAGATTGATCTTCTATCTGTTAGTTCACTTCCCAAATGGCTGCAACGGCCAGGGCTGGGCCAGGCCAAAAGCCAGGAGCCAAGGATTCCGTCTTCTGCCTTCGCTGGGTGCATTAGCAGGGAGCTGGATCAGAAGTGGAGCAGCCAGGACTCCAAACAATGCTCCAATATGGGATGTTGGCATTGCAAGTGGCCGCTTAACCTGTGGTGCCACAACGCAGCCCCTAGCCATCCCCGATTTCACAGTGGTGTGAAAGTGACATACATTTGGTAGACACAGACTTTGAACACTGAATTTGGATCTTTGCCCCAGGCCAGGGATATGCAGCCCAATGTTCTCTGGCCATTGATGAGGGGCCCTGTGGTCGCAGGGGATACTGCAGAGGCTATGTGGTGCACCGCATGGAAGGGTAGGGGTACACAGTGCATTTTTTTCCTTTCTTTCTCTTCAGATTAATTTATTTGAAAGGCTGAGAAAGAAGGAGAGGTCTTCCATCCTCTGGCTCACTCCCCAAATGGCCACAATGGCCAGGGCTGAGCCAGGTCAAAATCAGGAGCCTGGCGCTCCATCTGGGTCTCCCAGGTGGGTGCAGGGCCTAAAGCACTTGGGCCATGTTCCCATCTTCTGTTGCTTTTCCAGGCACATTAGCAGGGAACAGGGTTGGAACTGGAGCAGCTGGGTCTCAGCCAGGCACTTACATGGGACGCCAGCACCACAGCCAGCAACTCGACCCCATGAGCCAGAACACCGGCCCCTATTTTTCATAAACTTTCGTTAAGTCTCCTGGTTATAAGCATAACCCATGTTTCTGGAAGGACAAGCAAGAAACAGCGACTTCCTCTGCAGAAGGGGAATCAGGTAGCCATGGGTCTGGTGAGAGAGTTTATTGTCACCCTATGCTCTTTGTCCTAGATGTGTCTCGTCCTTGCTAAATGAATAAGTCAAGGCTGCACAATGAAGAAGGCAATTAACAATTTTTTAAAAATGTTTGTATTCAAAACTAATTTTGATCCAAATCTATATAGTGGCACACACAGACATGAAGAATGTATGTACACACACACACACATAGCCCTCTGCTATGGCCTGGGAAAGCAGCAGAAGATGGTCCAAGTCCTTGGGCCCTTGCAACTGCGTGGGAGATCTGGAAGAAGCTCCTGGCTCCTGGCTACAGACGGGCACAGCTCCGGCCATTGCAGCTAACTGGGGAGTGAACCAGCGGATGGAAGACCTCTCTTTCCCCCTCTCTCTCTGCCTCTGCTTCTCTGTAACTCTGCTTTAATTTTTTTTTAATTTTTTTAAAGATATTTTATTTATTTATTTGAGAGGTAGAGTTATAGACAGTGGGAGGGAGAGACAGAGAGAAAGGTCTTGTGCAGGCCCAACAGTTTTTTTTAAAGTGTATTTATTTGAAAAGCAGAGTGACAGAAAGAGAAGGGGAGAGGAGACATCTTCCATCCATTGGTTCACTCCCCAAATAGGACAACATGCAGGGCTGGGCCAGGCTGAAGCCAGGAGCCAGGAGCTCCATCAGTCTCCCACATGAGTAGCAGGGGCCCGAGGACTCGAACCCAACCTGCAATCTTTAGGGCCAACAGTTCTGAACTTTTGTGAGAAAAGTTCATGTCTTCTTAGTTGCATGTTTTCCTCCAGATAAAATATTCTTGTGTTTTATTTTTCTTGATTCTGCAAAGAAGTCTGGGAGGTGCGGGCTGTTATCTGCATGCAACAGGGAACACATAGAGACTGGGGCACCTGTGTCACCACCCAGTGTTACTGGGATGGCTGCTGCTCACCGGGCCTCCCTGGCAGCACGCTTTAACCCAACGCTCACAGCAAACCTTTGGGGGTGATAGGATCCCCACTTCATAGACAAAAGCCCCTAGACTCGGGTGGGGCACGCGCAGCTCCTTAGTCAGAGGCAGGCAGCCTGGGTCTCTTGATTTCGGGGCATTGGTTTTTCTGCTACAAGTGTTTTTCTTCCTTGGTTCTCTGGGGCAAACGTTAGGGTACAGCTGAATCATCTGGAGGTGAGACCCGGTCCCGGGGTCTCTGGCCTGATTGGTTTGGGCCACAGAGAATTTCCCTTGGGTGATAACCTGCTGCGGGTGCAGGCTCCTGCTCGGGCAGCCCCGGTTTCTGGTCACCGGGTCCACGGTCCCGGCTCCAGCCCTGAAGCTGACACCTGGCATCAGATGAGCAGGACGTAAGCCCCCCGTCCCCCGACCTCCTGTCCTTGTCTGTGGCTGACTCGGTAGAGTTTTTTAGCCAAAAGCGGCAGAAGCCATCCCCGGTGCACCTGAGTGGTAACAGGGTTTATTGGAAGACGTGGGCAGCTCCCAGAACCACTGGGGAGGCTGCACGAGCAGGCTCAGGAAACAAGTTGGGTCAGGGAAACTGCAGCATGGACAGAGGCCAACGCTCACTGCAGAGCTGGTCTGGTGAGGACAGGCCGCCTCAGGCCCTGCAGAGCACACACTCCCAGCCAGCACCGCTGGGCCCGGACGCTGGAGGCCGCTACTGCCCCGGGGACGAGCATCCTTCGCCATGCTTCGCTGCTCGCCTCCCTTGCTCTCAAACCTAAGTCGGAGCCGGTGGTAGCCCCCTCGATTCAATCTGGGCCGTGTGCCCCCATCCCAGCTGCAAGGGATTCTGGGAAAGCGAGCCTCTGCTTTGGGGCTGTCCAGGCTGGAGAGCTCTGGCTTCTACCAACACATGCAACGTGTGGTCCTGGGCAGCCAGTGACACCCAGGCCCGCTCTGGGGGCAGCTTTGTCCTTGGGCTTTCAGTGGACACTGAGGCTGGGTTGCCGGTTGCTTGTTATTATGTTTTTAAGATTTATTTTATTTAGAGTTACAGAGAGAGGGAGAGACACAGAGAGATCTTCCCTTTGCTAGTTCACTTCCCAAATGACCGCAATGTAGGGCTGGGCCAGACCTAAGCCAGGGGTTGGGAGCTTCATCCGGGTCTCCCATGTGGGTGCAGAGGCCCAAACACGTGGGCCATGCTTCACTGCTTTTTCAGGTGCATCAGGAGGGAGCTGGATCAGAAGTGGAGCAGCCGGGACAGGAACCGGCATCCAGACGGTGGCTGCCGTGCTATAATGCTGGCCTCTGTTGTTTGTTCTTGTCACGTTTGGGACAATCAGTCAACATCGATAGCGGCACTGCTTCCGATCACGGCTGACAGATGTGGAGCCCTCACTTGTGGGTTGTGAGCCGATCCCCATCTTGCAAAGCTGGCTACAAAGACTGTGTTCTGCATTCTGTCTAAAAAGCCTTTTTTTCCTTATTCATTTGAAAGGCAGAGAGAGAGGGAGGGATGTTTCATGTCCTGATTCAATCCACAAATGTTTGTAACAGCCAGGGCTGGGCCAGGCTGAAGCCAAGTTCAGTCCAGGCCTCCCAACCTGGGTGGCAGGTGCCCTAGTACTTGACCCATCATGTCCCGCCTCCCAGGGTTCGCATCCGTAGGAAGCTGGCTCCGAGGCAGAGCTGGGACTCACACACTCCAGTACGGAATGCGGGCGTCTGAAGCAGCTGCCTAGCTGCTGTGTCTGCCCTCCACAGCGTATTGTTCTGAGATAGATCAGGTTTCCCCTTAAACCAGCAGCAGAGAGGCGCGCACCACTGGCAGGGAGAGAGGAGCCTCTTCTTTGATCTGAGCCGTCATCAGGGCAGCTGTGTGTCCGGCTGTGTGCTCTGGGGATCCTGGCTGATGAGGACAAAGCCACTGCGTGAGCGCCATTAAACCCCCGAACGTGGCCAGCACAGTCAAGCAGGTGCACACCGGGAGGCTGTTAGCAAAAGATCACAAGACTATAGCATTTCAGCAAAAAGCTGGGTTCTTTAGCGTGGAAGACGTTACAACCAGCAGCATTTTTCCAAGCTGGCTTCTGTCTCTTCAGCATCTCCCCCCACGACGTCTGATAAAAGAAAAATTCCGAGAGGCCAACCCTGAGGCACAGCAGGTTAAGCCGCTGCTGGTGACACCGACGTCCCACGGTGGAGCACCAGTTCCAGGTCTGGTTGTTCCACTTCTGATCCAGCTCCCTGTAATGCCTCTAAGAAGGCAGTGGCAGATGCACCTGCAGCCACGTGGGAGACCCAGATGGAGTTCTAAACTCCTGGCTTCCGCCTGGCCCAGCTCCAGCTGTTGTAGCCATTTGGGGAGTGAAATCAGTGAATGGAAGATCTCTCTCTGGTATCTGGGGAGTGAACCAGTGGAGGGAAGATTTCTCTCTCTGCCTTTAAAAAAAGAAAAATTTAA
Source organism: Lepus europaeus (assembly GCF_033115175.1). NCBI lineage: Eukaryota > Metazoa > Chordata > Mammalia > Lagomorpha > Leporidae > Lepus > Lepus europaeus. Next base: position 51,580,502 of record NC_084844.1, on the reverse strand, counting down.
AGGATATAAACACTGGCTTTTTAAAAGAGCCCAGCCACAACTACAAACCTTCAAGAGAAAAACAAGGAGGGAAAAGCGTTGGATTTGGCAGTGACTTCCTGGATCTAACACCAAAGACTCAGGCGAAAAACCAAAAATAGACGAGTCAAGAACGTCTGTGGCTCCAAGGACGCAATCAGTGCACGGGGAGGGCAGCCCATGGATGGGGGAGACTATCTGGGGGAGTGGGACGGGGGACAAAAAAGAAAATATTTGAAAGTCATATTTGATAAGTGGTGACAAGGGACAAAATTATGACAACTTAAAGACCTTAACTGGCTTTCTTTTTTAATTCTGGGATTGAGCAACGCTCCATAAACTGGAATGCGTGTTCCAGTGGCTGAGCAGAGGAGCCTGGTTTTATAGGCAGAGAGGAACCGGAGAAAGAAAAGCCACACCGCAGAGGGCCATTTCCAAGCTGCTTTCCTTACGAGGCAAGGGTGGAGCCAGAGCAGCAGGAAATGGTTGGGAACCACGAGCCTCCGCAGGCTACCTTTGTGTGAGGTTTCAAGGGTTCCAGCAGGGCCATGTCATTGGCATCGTATGTGGGGAATGTGCCTCTCCCGTTCCCTCCCGTCTTGGAAGCCGGAGAATGAGTTTCCTCTGGGTGATGTGGAACCTGAGCATGGGCACAGGTGACTCCATTTTGATTTTTACTCTGTTTTGTTGGGGCCTGGTGCAGTTCAGCCCCAAACAGTGGGCTCCTATAATTTTTACTTACCAGTGGCTGGTATAAAGAACACCTACAGTTCACACGCACAGAAAACCTGATTAAAAAAATAGACAAACTGGGCAGGTGTTATGGTACAATGGGTGAAGCCGTTGCTTTGCCGGGACTAGAACCGGCGCCCATATGGGATGCTGGTGCCGCAGGCGGAGGATTAACCTACTGCGCCACGGCGCCTGCCTCATCTGTCTTTCAAATAGAATGAAAATAAATAAGTAAAAATTACTTTAAAAAAATTTTTTTAAAAAGGACAAATAGGCCGGTGCCGTGGCTCACTAGGCTAATCCTCCACCTGCGGCGCCGGCACACCGGGTTCTAGTCCTGGTCGGGGCGCTGGATTCTGTCCCGGTTGCCCCTCTTCCAGTCCAGCTCTCTGCTGTGGCCCAGGAGGGCAGTGGAGGATGGCCCAAGTGCTTGGGCCCTGCACCCGCATGGGAGACCAGGAGAAGCACCTGGCTCCTGGCTTTGGATCAGCGCGGTGCGCCGGCCGCAGCAGCCATTGGGGGGGGGTGAACCAACGGCAAAAGGAAGGCTTCTCTCTGTCTCTCTCTCACTGTCTACTCTGCCTGTCAAAAAAAAAAAAAAAAAAAAAAAAAAGAGTAGAAAATCTACTGGGGGCGGGAGAGCATTCCCAGGGGCAGGTAAAGGCCCAGGGTGGGAAGGCGCCTGCAGGGCCACCACTGAGTTTGTCCTAAGGTCAAGGAAGACATTGACTCGGGCTCAAGCCAGGCAGGGGTGAGACCCGAGTCTAGAGAGACTCAGAACAGGGGGCACAGGGGAGGCCCAGACGGAGTTCCAGGCTCCTGGCTTCAGCCTGGCCCAGCCCTGGTCACTGTGGTCATTTGGGGGAGTGGACTACCAGCAAATGGAAGATCTCTTTCCTTGTCAGTCTCTCCCTCTGTCACTCTGCCTTTCAAATAAATAAAATATATCTTAACAACAACAACAAAATGAGCAAGAAAGAAGCCCCTGAAGCCCCTGGCCCTACACCAGCTGCAGCAGGGCCGAAGATTCTGCTGACACCTTCGCATCACCTTTCCACCATACAAAACCAAGCGTCTCCGCCTTCAACTGAACAGGGAACGCACGCAATGTGCCGTGTGTCTGCGCCCTGCTGGTAGCGTCCCCAGACCTTAAGGAGCACGCGTAACTGCTGCAGAAACAAGCCCTGTAAACCGTTCAACTCCTGGCTGATCAGAAAGCCTGGTTTCTCATCATGACAGCGTCTCGTTCTTGGCATGGCCAATGCAAACAAATCCCTTTCTGCTTACAGCTCACACTACCGTCCGCAGGTCTCCCTCTGTGTTTCCACCGCGGCGTACGCACTGTGCAAGAGCCCGCAGGTTTCTGCCTGACTACAGCACACTGACAGATAGCAGCGTTCTGGAAGGCTTGAAGCAGGCACTGGGAGCCACATGCCCTCGAGGAACTGCAAGGCGCCAGTGTGGCTGTGTGGTGGTGAGCGGGAGGGAGACAGTGTGGGGGTGGGGTGGAGAGGGGAGCAGGTGCACGCAGCCCTGATGCCCACAGGGAGTGGGGTGAGGGGACTTTTTTTTTTTTTTTAAGATTGATTTATTTATTTGAAAGGCAGAGTTACAGAGAGGCAGAGGCAGAGGGAGAGAAAAAGAGAGGTCTTCCATCCGCTGATTCACTCCCTGAATGGCTGCAACGGCTGGAGCTGAGCCAATCCAAAGCCAGAAGCCAGAAGCCTGGAACCAGGAGCCAGGAGCCAGGAGCTTCTCTGGGTCTCCCATGTGGATGCCTCAGCTTCAGCTGTTGCAGCCAACTGGGGAGTAAACCAGCGGGTGGAAGACCTCTCTCTCTCTCTGCCTCTCCTTCTCTCTCTGTGTAACTCTGACTTTCAAATAAATTAATAAACCCTTAAAAAAAGAAAGAAACAAAGAAAGGGGGACAGGAGTGGAGTGTTTGAGAAACAAACAAGAAAGACTAAGACAAGTAAATCAAAGGCCTGGGGGGAGAGTTTGGTGCAGGGGTTAAGATCCCACTTGGGATGCCCACAGCCTACAGTGCTGTGGCCAAGCTCAAGTCCCTGCACCACTTTGAATCCAGCTTCCTGCTAATGTGCACCCTGGGAGGCAGCAGGGGGTGGCCAACGGAAAGGAAGGCCTTTGTCTCGTCTCTCTCTAACTCTGCCTGTCAAAAAAAAAAAAAAAGAAGGGTGGGGTAGGTAAGTTTCTAGAAGCTCAGAGGAGTGCGATTGGTATTTTGTCTTCCTAAAGACGACTTCCAGGGAGGAGCAAGACTCCTTTTTTCACTCCCACAGGGACCTGATCTGCCTTTTAGTTCATCTGCCTCTTCACAGGGGTGCATCTGGGGAGTCGTGGAGCCAAGATCTCTCTCTCTCTCTCTCTCTCTCTCTCTCTCTCTTTCAAATAAACAGGAGTCATATGTGAACCTTGACTGTGACCTGATTTGAGACTATATCTACAGGAGACATGTTGGAAGACTTCTGGAAGTTACATATTTGATGTGTATTAGACTGTGTTCTCCAGTGTGACAATGGTATGGTGCATAAGGAAGAGAACATGTTATCTCCCAGAGAGTCCACTGGTGCATGTAGCACGGAAGTAGCATCCCCTGTGCAAACATGGTTCAACGAAAACAAACAAGTCCCCAGAGACAGACGAAATAAAGATTACAAAATATAGCTGTGGCTACATCTACATCCTGGTGTCTAATAGAAATCTCACGTAAGCTAAAAAAAACACCATTTTTCTAGTTGCCACATTTTTTTGTTATCTTTTTTTTTTTTAAAGATTTACTTATGTATTTCAGTGGCAGAGTTACAGAGAAGGGTGGTCTTCCATCTGCTGATTGGCTCCCCAACTGGCTGCAATGACTAGAGCTGAGCGGCTCAGAAGCCAGGAGCCAGGAGCTTCTTCCAGGTCTCCCACATGGGTGCAGGGGCCCAAGCACTTGGGCCATCTTCCACTGCTTTCCCAGGCCACAGCAGAGAGCCGGATCGGAAGAGGAGCAGCGAGGACTTGAACTGGTGCTCAGATGGGATGCCGGTGCTGCAGACAGAGGCTTAACCTACTATACCATAGCGCCAGCCCCCAAGTTGCACATTTTTAAAATGTCAAAAGAAACAAGTGAAATGTACTATTTTTTTCAGAATTATTTTATTTGTTGGGAAGGGAGGTGGACAGATTTCCCCCACCCATCAGTTCTTCCCGCAAATGCGTGCAAACAGCTGGGCTGAGCCAGGCTAAGGACAGGACATGAAAGCTCAGTCCAGATCCCCCATGTAGGTGGTAGGGAGCCATTGCCTGCGGCTGTTACGGGGAAAATGACGACCTTGCTTCTTGTCTCATGGAGAAGAATTTCCACTTGGACAGGCAGTGAACAAAACAAGACATACTCAAATCAGAAGGCTCCCAGAGAGGCCAATGGAGTCAGGGGTGGGAGTGGGGCCTTTTAAGCACAATTCGGGGAACAATGAATCAAAGGACAGGGACAAAAGCCATCAGGAGGCCGGAGCTGTAATCCTGACCAGGCTGGCAAAGCAAGCCATTACAAGGGTGGATAAGTAATTTCTTCTCTCTAGTCTCATGATAAAACTAGAAACTCGGGGAAAAAAAAAAAAAAGAAAAAACAGGGGGGAGGGGTGGGGACTGGTGTTGTGGTATAGCAGGTAAAGCCACTGCCTGCAACACCCAACATCCCATACAGGAGCCTGGTTGAGTCCTGGCTGCTCTGCTTTTAATCCAGCTCCCAGCTGATGCGCCTGGGAAAGCAGTAGAAGATGACCCAAGTGCTCGGGTCCCTGCATTCACATGGGAGACCCAGAAGAAGCTCCTAGCTCCTGGCTTCGGACTGGCCCAATCCAGGCCATTGCAGCCATTTGGGGAGTGAACTATGGATGGAAGGCCTCTTTGTCTCCCCCTCCCCTGCCCCCGCCTCTCTCTGTAACTCTGCCTTTCAAATAAATAAGTAAATCTTTTCTTTTTCTTTTTCTTTTTTTTGACAGGCAGAGTGGATAGTGAGAGAGAGACAGGGAGAAAGGTCTTCCTTTTTGCCATTGGTTCACCCTCCAATGGCCACTGCGGCCGGCAGATCTCGCTGATCTGAAGCCAGAAGCCAGGTGCTTCTCCTGGTCTCCCATGCAGGTGCAGGGCCCAAGCACTTGGGCCATCCTCCACTGCCTTCCCGGGCCATAGCAGAGAGCTGGCCTGGAAGAGGGGCAACCAGGATAAAATCCGGCGCCCCAACCGGGACTAGAACCCGGTGTGCCAGCACCACAAGGTGGAGGATTAGCCTGTTAAGCCACGGCGCTGGCCAATAAGTAGATCTTAAAAGTAAATATAAACCTTGACAAAATAAAAAGCATAAAAGCCTCCAATGGGTGGAATGACCACCTTGTAGGATACTCTGAATAACTCTAATTGAAAAGATAAAAATCCTAGAGAAAATATGTTGTATACACAAGCGAACAAAGAGAACTTTTCAAAGCCCTGCTGAGCTGGCACAAATAGGAGGCCTGGAGAGAACAGGGTGAAGTCCGGTCAGGAAGCCAGGGAGATAAGTGGGCGCCCATCAGCTCCCGGGCAGCACAGGACACCTTGAGTTTTGGGCAGATTGTTCCCTGGGACGCGGAGGGGCAGGAGGAAAAGCAAGCACTGAGCTCCTCTCCCACGGGCCAGCCCCTCCTGCAACCAGCATAAGGCAGAGAACAGAAAAACCTATTCAAGAGGAGGCAGTGAAGTAAGTCGCCTGCCTTGACCTTGGATGCAGCCCGGAGCCCGTGCTCCCAGGGACTGTGCTGGATCGTGCACTGCCTGTGTAGCCCAGCCAGAGCCCAGCCAGAGTCCAGACGGTCGGGCTGGGGTGCATCCGGGTGCAAGGCAGAGGCAAACGCAGATTCTCTACAGCAACCCCCAATGCAAGCAAGCCCTCAAAGTGCTCCCACAGATGGAGTTCCGAGGAGAAAGAGAGTAGTTCACCCTCGAAAGCTATAAAGTTAACAAGCGAATGAGGTGCTGGGAAATTGCTGGGAGAAGCAGGGGAGGCAGCAGTCCACAGAATTATACCTACGGGGGAGGGGGGGGCTGGTGACGCCATGGCTCACTTGGTTAATCTGCCTGCTGCGCTGGCATCCCATATGGGCGCCGGTTCTAGTCCCAGTTGCTCCTCTTCCAGTCCAGCTCTCTGCTGTGGCCCGGGAGCACAGTGGAGGATGGCCCAAGTGCTTGGGCCCTGCACCTGCATGGGAGACCAGGAGAAGCACCTGGCTCCTGGCTTCAGGCCGGTGCGCTGCGTAGCGGCCATTTGGGGGGTGAACCAATGGAAGGAACACCTTTCTCTCTGTCTTTCTCTCTCACCAACTCTGCCTGTCAAATTAAAAAATATATATATATTTATATATATTTTATATATATATTTATATATTAATATATATTATATATAATATATTATATATAATATGTATATATATATATATTATGCCTACAGGGACCGTGCTGGGCCCAGCCTTGCTAAGGATGAGGGAACAGGAAAAATAAAAATCACTAGCAGTGATATGGTTTTTGTTTCATTTATCTGAGAGGCAGAGAGACAGAAAAAAGAGAGAGGAAGAGATTGAGGGGTAGGGAGGAGAGTACCCATCCTCTGGTTTGCTCCTCAAATGCCCACAATGGCCGGGACTGGCTGGGGTCAGTCAGAAGCCAGGAACTCAACCCAGTTGTCCCACTCGAGTGGCAGGAAACCAACCACTTGAGTCATCACCTGCGGGCTCCTATGGTCCGCACTGGTAGGAGGTGGAGTCGGGAGCCGGCACTGGGGCTTGAACCCAGGCACTCAGCTATGGGACTTGGCTGTCCTAATCACTAAGCTAAAGGCTCCCCACGGTTCCTGGTTTTATTTAAAATTTTTGTATCTTTTTCTTCTTTTTTTTTTAAAGATTATTCATTTATTTTTTGAAAGGGAGAGTTACAGAGAGCAGAGGCAGAGAGCAAGAGAGAGAAAAGCAGAGAGAGAGAATCTTCCATCTGCTGGTTTACTCCCCAGATGGCTACAACAGCCAGAGCTGTGCCAATCTGAAGCCAGGAGCCAAGAGCTTCTTCCAGGTCTCCCACGTGGGTGCAGGGGCCCAAGAACTTGGGCCATCTTCTACTGCTGTCCCAGGCCATAGCAGAGAGCTGGATCAGAAGTGGAGCAGCTGGGGTTCAAACCAGCTGCCCGTATGGGATGCCGGCACTGCAGGCAGCAGCTTTACCCACTACACCACAGTGCAGCCAATATCTTTTTCTTCATACATAGATTTTTGTATTAGCTCTTTTTAAAATACAGCATTAAAATATTTACCTTGGGTGCCAGCACTGTGGCACAGCGGGTTACGCTGTTATCACCTGCAATGTTGGCATCCCATATGAGTGCCAGTTCATTCCCAGCTGCTCCACTTGTATCCACTTCCCTGCTAATGCACCTGGGAAATCAGCAGAGGACGGCCTGAGTGCCTGGGCCCCTGCCACCCCTGGGAGACCTGGATGGAGTTCCAGGCTCCTGGTTTGGGCCTGGCCCAGCCCCTCCCATTGCTACCATTTGGTGAATGAACCAGTGGATGGAAGATTCTCTCTCTCTAACTCTGCCTTTCAAATAAATAAATCTTAAAAAAATTATCTTAAAAATGAGCTTTTTCATATCCCTGAAGTTTGGGCCTACCCTAGTCCCAGCCTGGGGAACACGTCATAGATTATTACTGTCAGAAACCAGGGCTCAGGGGCGGCACTGTGGCGTAGCAGGTACAGCCTTTGTCTGCGATGCTGGCATCCCATATGGGCACCAGTGTGAGTCTCGGCTGCTCAGTTCTGATCCAGCTCCCTGCTGATGGCCCAGTGCCACCCACATGGGGACCCTGGATGAAGCTCCTGGCTTTGGCTGTCTCAGCTCTAGACATTGCAGCCATCTGGGGAGTGAACCAGCAGGTGGAAGATCTCTCTTCTCTCTGAAACTCTGATTTTCAAACAAATAAATAAATCTTTTTAAATAAAACAATTAACTCTGCTTAAGATGAGTGGAGTGGAGTGTTTCGCACTCACTAATCTCCATTCCTCTCCTGCACTTTGCCATAGCTAGCATTCAGGCTTCACTGTAACATGATGTGACTGGAAGAGAGGGTGGTGACAGTAAGAAAGCGGGTAAAGCTGCCACCTGCAGTGCCAGCATCCCTTTTGAGCACTGGTTTGAATCCCGGCTGCTCCACTTCCAATCCAGCTCTCTGCTGTGGCCTGGGAAAGCAGTGGAAGATAGCCCAGGTCCTTGGGCCCCTGCACTTGTGTGGGAGACCGGGAAGAAGCTCCTGGCTCCTGGCTTCAGATCAGCCTAGCTCCAGCCGTTGCGGCCAATTGGGGAGTGAACCATCGGATGGAAGACCTCTCTCTCTCTCTCTGCCTCTCCTTCTCTGTGTAACTCTGACTTTCAAAATAAATAAATCTTAAAAAATTAAATATTTTAAAATAAAAAAGGTAGCTGGCAAAGAGCGAGGCCACTAGTCCCTGCCTGAGCTCTGCCTGATCTACAGTCCCAACGCACTGCCCTACACTCCTCCCCCTCTCCGCTGCTGGAAGTGGAAGCTCCCATGAAACTGCTCAGAACCACGTGGGCCAAATACAGCCAACACGGCTGCCAGCTTCATCCCCACAGCGATCTTTACAGTTATCACGGCCGACACGCTCACTGCCCTCATGCAGTGATGCCCAGACACCTCTGAGATTTCAGAGAGAAGGGCGAGGGGCTGGCGCTGTGGCTAGTGGGCTAAGCCTCCACCCGTGGCACTGGCATCCCACATGGGTGTCAGTTTGAGTCCCAGCTGCTCTACTTCCGATCCAGTTCTCTGCTATGGTCTGGGAAGGCTCTGGAAGGTGACCCAAGCCCTTGGGCCCTTACACCCACACGGGAGACCTGGAGGAAGCTCCTGGCTCCTGGCTTAGGTTTGGACCAGCTCCAACCACTGCAGCCATTTGGAGACTGAACCAGCAGATGGAAGACCTCTCTCTGTCTCTCTCTCTCTCTAACTCTACCTCTCAAATAAATAAAAATATTTAAAAAGGGGCGGGGCAAGAAAATGGATGGCAGTCAAGCCCCACCCCTTATGAATATTCAGTAAGCCCTAGCCTTCACCACGCCCTCTGCCTCCAGATCTTATTGAAGGTTGGACCAGCACCTTGGGGAAAGCAGCGCCTCCCTGAACTTGCCCCTGTTCCTTCCGGAAGGTGGATTCTCAGCTGGCATACAAACAGATCTTGCCTCTCTGTTCACTTTCACCCACGTCTCATCCTTGAATCCCTTCTTGTGTTGCAGACAAGAACCTGGACCCAGCACTCTACGGACAAGAGCATCTTCAAACTCCAGTCTGTCACCAGGTTCTTGTTGTCTCCACCTCAACCCACAGAGCCCCAGATCACCTGCCCCACCAGCCAGGGCCCCAGAGTGAGGTCATGACCTGAAACGCAGGGCCAGCCAACCCACAAACAGAACAAAATCTTTGTTTTAATCCCCTAAGATTTTTAAAGAGATTTATTTATTCATTTTGAAGTAGCACCTTGAGAACCTGAGACTCCATTCTGGGACGGTGCCCCCCCACACCATGAGACTCTGGTCTGAGACTATGATCTAAAACAGTTGAACAATAGCAGTCCACTACATCACACTTGGCAGAGCACAGAAACCCCCTACCATGATCGCTCAAGCTTGGAAGTGGATAGGCTACACCTGGGTTAACAATAAAAATGTAACTTGTCTATGTCCTACATATGATTAAAACCAATACCTGGATTAATGTCAAGATTATAATTGAAATTGTTAAGATTGTAACTGGTATTGTCCAGATTATAATTGATACTAGTTTTGCATAGATTTTAGGTCAGCTTGACCCCAGTAACCATGTATCCCCCCTGATCCTAGCAACCATGTATTCTCCTCCCAATTTTGCGGTTTTTGCCTTTATAAACCCCGTTGCTTTGGGCTTCAGGGTCAAGAGTTCTTTAGGGCATGAGCCCACTCTCCACCGCCGGCAATAAAGGACCATCAAATTTTATCAATGTGTGGAGCTCCTTTGTTTGCACTCGTTCAGGTACAACAATTTGAAAGTTGGCTGGCCGGCACCGTGGCTTAACAGGCTAATCCTCTGCCTTGCGGCGCCGGCACACCAGGTTCTAGTCCCGGTCGGGGCGCCGGATTCTATCCTGGTTGCCCCTCTTCCAGGCCAGCTCTCTGCTATGGCCCGGGAAGGCAGTGGAGGATGGCCCAAGTGCTTGGGCCCTGCACCTGCATGGGAGACCAGGAGAAGCACCTGGCTCCTGGCTTCAGATCAGCAAGATCTGCCGGCCGCAGCAGCCATTGGAGGGTGAACCAATGGCAAAAAGGAAGCCCTTTCTCTCTCTCTCAGTCTCTCTCACTGTCCACTCTGCCTGTAAAAAAAAAAAAAAAAGTTGGAGTTACATAGAGAGAAGGAGAGGCAGAGAGAGAAAGGTCTTCCAGCCACTGGTTGACTACCCAGTTGGCCACAACAGCCAGAGCCGATCCAAAGCCAGAAGCCAGGAGCTTCTTCTGGGTCTCCCACACGGGTGCAGGGGCTCAAGGACTTGGGCCATCTTCCACTGCTTTCCCAGGCCATAGCAGAGAGCTGGGACTAGAACTGGTGCCCATATGGGATGCCGGCACTGCAGGTAGCAGCTTTACCTGCTACACCACCGTGCCAGCCTCTAACCCCCTAAGATTTTCAGGTTGTTTATGACAACCTCGCCTAAACTGACTGATGTTTTAAAAAGAAAGAAATGCACAAAAACACGAGCAAGGGTCTACACTGAGATGGCTCAAGCATCCCATATGTGCGCCAGTCTGAGTCCTGGCTGCTCCACTTACCCAGCCCCCTGCTAAAGCACCTGGGAAGGCAGGCATGGAAGACAGCCCAAGTGCTTAGGCCCCTGCCACCCACCGGGCGGCTCAGATGCAGTTATGGGCTCCTGACTTCAACCTGGCCCAGTCCCAGACTTTGTGACCACTTGGGGAGTGAACCAGCAGATGAAAGATCTGTCTCTCCTTCTTTATGTGTAATTTTGTCTTTCAAATAAATAAATCTAAAAAAAAAAAAAAAAAAAAAAAAAAAGAGGGGCCGGCACTGTGGTGTAGCGGGTAAGGCCTCTGCCTGCAGTGCCGGTATCCCATATGGGCACCAGTCTGTCTCCCGGCTGCTGCACTTCCAAACCAGCTCTCTGCTAATGTGCCTGGGAAAACAGTAGAAGATGGCCCAAGTGCTTGGGCCCCTGCCACCCACGGGGGAGATCTGGAAGAAGCTCCTGGCTCCTGGCTTTGGCCTGGCCAAGCCCTGGCCATTGCAACCACCTGGGGATCATTCTCTTTCTCTGTAACTCTTTCAAATAAATAAATCTTTAAAAAATAAATAAACAGAGTGAGGCCATCCAGTGGGGCTGGGGTCCGTGGGCCCCTTCAGACATAGTTAGTACGCCTTTCACAAGCCCGCTGTGGCTGGAAGGCCTGTTTCCAGACCATCCAGCATCTCCCCCACTAACAGCTTCTCGTGCTGCACCTGTGACCCTGCAGCCTACATCACACCTTCAGGGTGGGCGCAGTCTTTCACCCAGAGCTGGCAGGGGAAGGGGCTGGGCCCTGGGGAGAGTCAGACTGGCTCCAGCAGATCCAGGCGATCCTGTGTGGCCTAAGGCTTTAAATCACGCCTCCAGGGTGGCTGCAATCTTTCACCCAGAGCTAACAGAGGAGGGGGCTGGGCCCCTAAGGAGACGGACAGTCTCCAGGAGCCCCAAACCAACCAATATACGTATGTGAAACCCCCCTGTCCAATGGGCGCCCCCAGTAAGATAACCCAACGAACAGAGAGCAATGCCTTAAAAACCCGCTCGCTCGGGCACTCCTGCTCTCCTCTCAGACCAGACGCTTTCTCTGTTGCTTGCCAATTAAATAAAAGTTTCTAGGCCGGTGCCATGGCTCACTAGGCTAATTCTCCACCTGCAGCACCGGCACCCCGGGTTCTAGTCCTGGTCGGGGCGCCGGATTCTGTCCCGGTTGCCCCCCTTCCAGGCCAGCTCTCTGCTGTGGCCCGGGAGTGCAGTGGAGGATGGCCCAAGTGCTTGGGCCCTGCACCCCATGGGAGACCAGGAGAAGCACCTGGCTCCTGGCTTCAGATCAGCGCGGTGCGCCGGCCGCGGCGGCCATTGGAGGGTGAGCCAACGGCAAAAAGGAAGACCTTTCTTTCTCTCTCTCTCTCACTGTCCACTCTGCCTGCCAAAAAAAAAAAAAAAGTTTCTGCCTCTTTGCAAATTGTTTTCTGGCTTTTTATTTCTATACTACACTGAGGAAAAGAACCCACGAGATGCACTCTGGCAACCACCCTCCCCGCTGCTGACCGGTAACACAGAGCGTAGGAAAGTTCGAGTCTAAGGGTGCTCTCTGCAGGAAATGCACCTGCGGGAGCTGCTAGTGCCTCTTAATAAGAGCGGCGCGTTAACCCACAGCCAGCTTGTTCACCAGAGAGCTGCGTGCAGGGGGAAGCTCAGAGCAGAACCCAGGGCAGAGCAAAGCTCAAAGTCTGGCTGCAAAAATTAACCCTCTACGCGCACGACGATCGCACAGCTCCGCAGACGAACACCGGGGAGCAGAATTAAGTACTTCACTCCTATCTGATGTATCTAAAAGAAAAAAATAATACTACCTCTGCCAGGATTTAATTGGAGGAGCAGTTTATGCCCCAGGATGTTGTCAAAACCAGAGAGCAATCAGCCAGCAATTAGCGGAGCTTAACAGCAGCCAGCTGAAGTGGAAGGTGGGGCACGTGCGCCCAAGAACGCCCTGTGTCCCTGGACTGCGACTCTTCGCACACTCAAGGCTGCACCCTGAGAAATGACTGACACCCAAGGCTTTACACCGTGGAGAAACGCAGGGCCCCAAGAGAATCTAGCAAAGCAACAATACAAACAAGGCCCACCGGGAAGGGAGGGCGTGTTACTAGTCAGCATTTTTGTTCCATTAGCTAAAATACCCAGAAGAGCTTCTTGGGAGGAGGAGGTTGGTTTTGGCTTGCAGTCGGGAGGTTCAGGCGGCCCCTCCGGTCGGGAATTAGGGGAGCAGGTGCAAGGAAGAATCACATGGAGAGCCAGGAAGCAGAGGAGCTCAGCTGAACTCAAAGCCCCAGTGACCTAAAGACCTCCCACTGGGCCCACCCCCAGCCGCCATAATTAGATAAAGTCTCCACCCTCATCCCTCAACCATTAGCATTAATCCATTAGCTGGTTTATTTTATTTTAATGCATTCACATGACTTTAGGGTTTACATATCGGCATGAATTTAGGGAGCCGTGTCTTGCCGAATCTGTAACACAGGGGGACCAGAGCGGCTAACCCAGTATCTACAACAGTTTTCAGGACCTGTGTCCTGCCACAGCGTGTTAAGCCCCTCGTCCCATGTAAGTGCCAGCTCTAGTCCCCACTGCTCTGCTTCCGATCCAGCTCCCTGCCAATGCACCTGGGAGGGGCCGGCACTGTGGCACAGCAGGCTAAGCTGCGGCCTGCCATGCCTGAGTCCCATATGGGAGTCCTGGCTGCTCCTTGCCGATGTGGCTGGGAAAGCAGAGGAAGATGGCCCAAGCGTTCCTGGCTCCTGGCTGCAGATCAGCCCAGCTCCAACCATTGGGACTATTTGGAGAGTGAACCGGTGATGGAAGATCACTCTCTCTCTCTGTAACCCTGCCTTTCAAATAAACAAAAAGACCAAGTTTTCAGTTTAAAAAATTAGAAGATTTGCAAAGCAACAGGGAAGCGTGGTCTATACACTGGGGACGGGGGTAAGGCAGGCAAGGAGGCGTGGATGTTAGCAGGAAGATGCCTGCGCACCAGCCACTGTAAACACGTTCAAAGAACCAAGGAAGCCCCGCTTGAGGGAAGGAGGCTGAGGATGAAGCCTCATCAAGGACGGACATACAGAGACAGAAGCTATAAAAAAGAACCAGATGGAAATTCTGAAGGTGAAAAATATAGTGATGGGGGCCTAGGGGGTAAAGCCATGGCCTGCAACACGGGCATCCTGTATGGGTGCCAGTTTGTGTCCCGGCTGCTCCGCTTCCGACCCAGCTCTCTGCTATGGCCTGGGAAAAGCAGCAGGGGGTGGCCCAAGTGTTTTGACCCTGTCACCCACATAGGAGACCCAGATGAAGCTCCTGGCCCTGGCTTCAGCTTGGCCCAGCACTGGCTGCTGTGGCCTTCTGGGGAGTGAACTAGAGAATGGAAGATAGTTATCTCTCTCTCTAACTCTGACTTTCAAAATAAATAAATCTAAAAAAAAAAAAAAAAGAAAGAAAAAGAAAAAAACGATGACCAAAGTGAACATCTACTACATAAGCTCAACAATTGATGTCAACTGGCAGGACGAGAGGGGCAGGCACTGCGGCCAGTGGGCTAAGCAGATGAGATTGTGCAATCCAGAGGACACAGAGGGAAAAAAGACAAAATATTATTTGAGGTTATTTTTATAAACCAAGAATGAGAGTAAAATAAATACAGCATTAAATAAAAGCTCGGGAAGTTTAACAACATGTCTCATTAAAGGAAATTGATGGATACATTTCAGTCAGAAAAAAAAAAAGATACCAGATGAAAGATTTGAGATACAAGAAGAATACTGGACACTTCCACTGATGAATATGTAAATAGATTAATTTAAATAAGCTTTCATAGTAAAGCTACTAATATATATAAAACTTATGAGAATTACAAGAGAACAGAATTAAAATTCTGGCAAACAGTAGCATTTAAAAATGTTTTTATTATTTTCTTCACATTATTTGAAAAGCAGAGAGACGGAGAGGAAGACCGACAGAGAGGTCTTCCAGCTGCTGGTTCAGTCCCCAGCTGCCCACACCAGCTGGGGCTGGGCCAGGCTGAAGCCAGGAGCTTGGAAATCAAGCCGAGCGTCCACGTCAGTGACAGGGACCCAGTCACTTTGAGGTGCGCATCAGCGGAAGCTGAACTGGAGGACAGTTGGAGTGTTTCTTACAAAACAAAATGTCGTGGCCGGCGCCGCGGCTCACTAGGCTAATCCTCCGCCTTGCGGCGCCGGCACACCGGGTTCTAGTCCTGGTCGGGGCGCCGGATTCTGTCCCGGTTGCCCCTCTTCCAGGCCAGCTCTCTGCTGTGGCCAGGAAGGCAGTGGAGGATGGCTCAAGTGCTTGGACCCTGCACCCCATGGGAGACCAGGAGAAGCACCTGGCTCCTGGCTTCGGATCAGCACGGTGCGCCGGCCGCAGCGGCCATTGGAGGGTGAACCAACGGCAAAAGGAAGACCTTTCTCTCTGTCTCTCTCTCCCTTGTCCACTCTGCCTGTCAAAAAAAAAAAAAAGAAAAAGAAAAAATGTCGTCACGCCACAAGATCCAGTAGTCGCACGGCTGTATTTACCCAAAAGAACTGAAAACGTCCATCTGCGTAAGAATCACACTCAGATGTTTATGGCAGCTTTATTTTTTTGAGCTGCAATGGCTGGAGCTGCACTGATCCGAAGCCAGGAGCCAGGAGCTTCCTCCGCACACACACCCCCGCCCCCTCCGTGGGTGCAGGGGCCCAAGCACTTGTGCCATCTTCCACTGCTTTCCCAGGAGCATTAGCAGGGAGCTGGATTGAAGTGGAGCAGCCAGGACAGGCGCTGGTGCCCATGTGGGACGCCGGTACTACAGGTGGCGGCTTTACCCACGCTACACCACAGCGCCAGCCCCAGTGCTTTATTCATTATTGCTAACATTTGGAGGCAAACAAGATATTTTTACAGGGATTTTTAAAACTTTTTTTTTCTAGCACCTATTTACTTGTTTGAAACACAGAGTAACAGAGAGAGGGAGAGACAGAGAAATCTTCCATCTGCTGGTTTGTTCTCCAAGTGTCCACAACAGCTGGGGCCGGGCCAGACTGAAGCAAGGAGCCAGGAGCTCCATTCGGGTCTCCCACATGGATGGCAGAGACCTCAGTAGTCGGGCCATCTCCTGCTGCTTTCCCAGGTATATTGGCAGGGAGCTGGACTGGACTCCGACCAGAAATACGATACGGGCTACAGGTACCCCGGGCAGTGTGGTTTTACCCATCATACCACGAAGCTCACCCCCAAACAAGACGCTTTGTTTTTTTTGTTTGTTTGTTTGTTTGTTTTTTGACAGGCAGAGTTAGACAGAGAGACAGAAAGGTCTTCCTTCCGTTGGTTCACCCCCCAAATGGATGCTACGGCCAGCGCTGCGCCAATCCGAAGCCAGGAGCCAGGTGCTTCCTCCTGGTCTCCCATGCAGGTGCAGGGCCCAAGCACTTGGGCCATCCTCCACTGCACTCCCTGGCCACAGCAGAGAGCTGGCCTGGAAGAGGAGCAACTGGGACTAGAACCCCTGGGTGCTGGCGCCACAGGCGGAGGATTAGCCTAGTGAGCTGCGGTGCCAGCCAGAAACAAGACACTTTGTAATAGGTGAGTGGATAAACCCTGGTACACTCAGACAGTGGAATGTTGTTACTCGGTGGGAAAAACAAATGAACTATGACGCCACTCCATAGAGAAGACATGGAGGAAATTCAAGTGCATGTTACTGAGTTAAAGAACCAATCTGTAAAGGCTCCGTATTGCACGATTCCACTTTCTGACAGAACCACGCAGACAGCAGGAGCACCAGCAGTTGTCAGGGGAGAGAGGGGAGGATGAACGGTGGTGGTGGGCAGAGCAGTCTGAACAAAGGCAGTGCAAATACTCTGCGAGATACCATCAGGCCGGCCGGTCACTGTACTTTGCTCAAAGTAGTGGCGTAGTGGGTAAGGCTGCCGCCTGCATTGCCGGCTGCTCCACTTCCAATCCAGCTCCCTGCTAATGCACCTGGGAAAGCAGCAGCAGATGGCCTGAGTGCTTAGACCCCTGCACCCATGTGAGAGATGGGAAGAAGCTCCTGGCTCCTGGCTTCGGATCAGCTCAGCTCTGCTGTTGCAGCCATCTGGGGAGTGAACCAGAGGATGAAGACCTCTCTGTCTGTTCTCTCTCTCAGCCTTTCTGTAACTCTGTCTTTCAAACAAATAAATAAATATTTTTAAAAACAAGAAAGTACAAAAGGAAGAGCTAACCCCAGTGCACTCTCTGTACCCTGAGTGAATCAATGTAGTTCCACTGGCTGGAACAAAGGAACCAGGTGTTGACAGTGGCAGAGGCTGAGCACGTGGGCTCAAGGGAGGGGTATACTGGAACGCTCTGTACTATCTGCTCAACTCCCCTGTTCCAAAAAAAAAAAAAAAAAAAAGCTATTAAAAACTATGTTGCTGGGGCCAGCTGTGGCACACCAGGTAAAACTGCTGCCTACAGTGTCAGCATCCCATCTGAGGGCCAGTTTGAGTCCCGGATGCTCTACTTCTGATCCAGCTCTCTGCTAGTGCACCTGGGAAAGCAGCGGAAGATGACCCCAGTGCCATCTGCACTGCATGAGAGACCCAGAAAAAGCTCCTGGCTTCAGATCCGCCCAGCTCTGGCCATTGCGGCCATCTGGGGAGTGAACCAGCGGATGGAAGACCTCTCTGTCTCCCTCTTTCGGTCTGTAACTGCCTTTCAAATAAATAAAATAAATCTTTATATATATAGCCTTTTTAAAAAAGATTTATTTATTCGAAAGACAGAGTGGCAGAGAGAGATCTTCCATCCACTGGTTCACTCCCCCAAATGGCCACAATGGCCGGGGCTGGTCAAGGTTGAAGTCTCCAGAACTCCATCCGGGTCTCTCACTTGGCTGGCAGGGCCCCACACCCTTGGGCCAACATCCACTGCCTTCCCAGGTGCTGACAGGGAGCAGCTGGGACTTGAACAGGCTCTCTTAGACACGGGATGCTGGCTTCCCAAGCTGCGGTCTAAACTGCTGCACCAGCACGTGGTCTCCAACAATGTACTGCTTTTAAAACGCTTTCATCAGGAAAAGCGTGCCTGGCAGTTCCAGTTCCCTCAGACAGTAAGTACTGACTGTGAACAAAGTGACAGAAAACTACTGGAAGGCTCTGGAGGCAACAAGAGCAGGTGGATTTTTTTTTTTTTTTTTTTTTTTTTTTGGAGGGAGAGGGAGTAAAAAGAGCAGGCGGATTTTTTGGGGGGAGGGGGTAAAAATTTAGGAGCGGGCTGGTGCTGTGGTGTAGCGGGTAAATCTGCTGCCCGCAGTGCCAGCTTCCCATATGGGTGCCGGTTTACATCCTGGCTGCTCTACTTCTGATCCAGCTCCCTGATAATGTGCTTGGGAAAGCAGTGGAAGATGCCCAAGTGCTTGGGCCCCTGCATCCTTGTGAGAGACCCAGAAGAAGCTCCTGGCTCCTGGCTTTGACTGGAAGACCTCTCTCCCTCTCTGCCTCTGCCTTTCAAATAAATAAATCTTAAAAAAAATATATTAGGAGAAATGACCAGAATAGCACACATTTTCCATTTCTATGGATTTAGCCTGAAGTCAAGCCACCATGAGTGGCTAAAAATAACCCTTCTGAAGAACCAGGAGACAGAGTCTAGGGTAGCCAGGGCCACCAGGAAGTGAGACGTCCTGGAAAAGGGTGCCAAAGGGGACCCCAACTTCTGTCCAAACACCTGGCTGACCCTGATCACAGACTCAAAACAGCTAACAGCTAAAATGGAAGGACCTGGACTCAGGCTGGAGCTGCCTTCCACAAGCGAGACAGCATTTGCAGTCTGCGTCTGACCAAACTGATTGCCACATAAACCAAAGCCCAGGCACCAGCGCTGAGACGCAGCAGGTTAAGCCAGCGCTCACGTCATCCCTTATCACAGAGCCAGTTCGAGTCCTGGCTGCCCCACTTCTGATCCAGCTTCCTGTTGATGCACTGGGAAGGCAGTGGAGGATGGCCCAAGTACTTGGGCCCCTGCAACCCACATGGGAGACTTGGATGGCAGTCCAGACTGCTGGCTTCAGCCTGGCCCAGACCAACTGGGGTGTGAGTCAGCAGACAGAAGATCTCTCTAAGCCAGCAACTTTAACGTTCATTTGAAAAAAAAAAAAAAAAAAAAGGAAGGTTATTTGCAAAGTAGATTATTAGCACAGGGTTCTTTAAAAAAAAAAAAAGTTTATTTTCATCTGCTTGGAAGGCAGTACAACAAAGAAAAAGAGTTCTTCCATCTACTGGTTCATCCCCAATGGTCACAATGGCTGGGGTTTAGCCTAGCTGAAGCCAGGAGGCCAGAACTCAGTCTGGGCGTCCCCCGTGGTGGCCACCTGGGCCACCATCTGCTCCCTTCACAGGTGCATTAGCAGGAAGCTGGATCAGGAACGAAGCTCTGGCACTCCGCTAAGCAGGGCTCAGTCAGTGGCAGCCTAACCTGCTGTGCAACACCAGCCCCTGAAGCCTCTTTTACAGGGCATTACTTCATTTGTTAGGGTTTATGACTTAACCACTTCCCAAAAGCCCAATCTGTTAACACCATAATAGGGATTACATTTCAGGGTGACTTGGGGAGGGATAAACTCAAACCATAGCATCTTGCCCACACCCATGGTGGAAATTTTTTTTTAAAATATTTATTTTTTATTTATTTGCAAGACAGAGTTACAGAGAGAGGTAGAGACAGAGAGAGAGGTCTTCCATTCACTGGTTCACTCCCCAGATGGCCGCAATGGCCGCAGCTGTGCAGATCCGAAGCCAGGAGCCAGGGGCCAGGGGCCAGGAGCTTCTTCCAGGTCTCCCAAGTGGGTGCAGGGGCCCAAGGACTTGGGCCATCTTCTACTGCTATCCCAGGCCACAGCAGAGAGCTGGATCAGAAGAGGAGCAGCCAGGACTAGAACCAGCGCCTATATGGGATGTCAGGCACTTCAGGCCAGGGCTTTAACCTGCTGCCCCACAGTGCCAGCCCTGGTGGAAATGTTCTAATAAACATCCAGTACCTGTGGCATAAACGAAGCATATATTAAAACAATGTAAAAAAGTCTATCCTGGGGCTGGCGCTGTGGTTAAGCAGCTTAAGCCGCTGCCTGCGATGTTGGTATCCCATATGGGCGCCAGTTCATGTCATGGCTGCTCCACTTTGGATCCAGCTCCCTGCTAATGCTCCTGGGAAAGCAGCAGAAGATGGTCCAAGTGCTTAGGTCCCTGCCATATACAAAGGAGACCCTGAAGAAGCTCCTGGCTTTGGCCTGGCCCGGCTCTGGCCATTGTGGCCATTTGGGGAGTGAACCAGTGGATGGAAGATCTGTTTTTTTCTCTCTGTAACCCTGCCTTTCAAATAAATAAGTAAATCTTTAAAAAGTCTATTCTGTAGCAAAAAGGAATGACCTTCAGCATGGGTGAATCACTCCAACTTCTAAGAAGCCTGTGGCAGGGATGCACAGTGAGTTCACTTACCTGAAGTGAAAACACTGTATCAGATTCTTAAGGACGCACAGTCCTCTAGCAAGAAGAAGACCATCACAAAACTGGAGAGGGAGGTCCCCTCTGGGGGAGAGGGAAGGTCATGCCACGGGTGGGCACACAAGGACATCCATCTTCAGTCTCTCCAGTGGGTGGGACACACCTGTAAGATGCGTGCACACTAGCACAGCACTCACTACACGAGGTGCCCACGTTCCTCGTCAGAACACTGGGTTCCACTTCCGAGCCGGCCTCCTGCTAACGCAACGGCTGGGAGACCCAGCTAGAGTCCCAACTCCCTTGTGGGCAGCAGGGGACCGAACCAGGGGATGGGAGCTGTTTCTGCTTCTCAAATTTAAAAAAGTTCCTTTAACAAACATCACCTTGGGGCCAGTGTTGAGGTGTAGGTTACGCTGCTGCCTGTAACGGACATCCTCTACAGGTGCCAACTTGAGTCCTCCCGGCTTCACCTGCAATCCAGCTCCCTGCTGATGCCCCTGGGAAAGCACTGGAAGACGGCCCAAGTCCCTGGGCCCCACACCCACGTGGGAGACTCAGAAGCTCCTGGCTCCTGGCTTTGGCCTGGCCCAGCCAGCCAAGGGCACTGTGACCATTTAAGGAGTGAACAAGCAGATGGAAGGTCTCTCTTTCTAACACTGTCTTTCAAATCAAGTATTTTTAAAAATCACCTTTTTATAATAGATACTAATGGAAGAAAATAAGGAACAGCCAACTATAAACAGCAAATTATTCCCACACCCTTTAACTTCAGCTTCAAAATATGTTACACTATCCATAAGCCTCTGCTAGTTGGTTTGAGGCCAAAAACAAAGCTACATTTTTATTTGCTATTAAGTGACTCAAGAACCATATGGGACAAGATATCAAAACAAAACATGGCTCCAAAAAAAACCCAAAAACTAAAACATGCCTCCTAGTGGTGATCCCAGGGTGCTCATTATCCCGTTTCTGTCCTCTCCATTATTTCTGTAATTTTCCAAATTACTTTTGGTGATTAGGAACACAGGTTACAAAGCTGTTCTGCCCCACAACCCCGTATGCTGGGGGAGAGGGGTGTGTGTGAGCATCTGCCCAGGCTCCCTCAGAGCAGGGGCTGCCACAGTGTCCGAGGAGCCTCCGTGACAACCAAGTGGGCCACGCTCGTGCTCCGGCCCCGCTGGGGTCAGCTCCGAGGCTGACTGGCAAGCTCAGCCCAGCCCGGGCAGGGGCAGGGGCCTGGGTATTCTAGCTTCTTCAGACCCCAATCAGGCACTCAACGCACGTACGTTTGGTCAAAATTAGTAAACTTTATTTAAACTTCAAAAAAATAAAATAACAGACAAAAGGCAGCTTTAGATTTGTTCTTTCCCGAGATCTGATGTTACCAAACCAGAGCCGGAATTACCCCTAAGAAGTGAAAATACCCCTTACCCCTAATCAAGCCACAGGCCAGGAAGGATCTTCATGTGGGGTCAGAGTAGGAGAATCACAGCTAGGTCGGGGGGGGGGGGGGTCTGAGACAACACGAGTAGAGAGCAAGACGAAAAAATCCCTCGGAAACGGGGTCCAGACTTCAACGGCAAACTCGTCACAAGGAACTATGTACAGAGGAGCCAGCAGGAGGCTCCCGGCCCAGGAGGGAGGTGAGAGGGCAGCAGGCACTAGCCAGCTGCTACCGCGCCCTGCTCACCCTCAGTTCTCCTCGTCGCTGTCATCTGGGCTGATGGCTGGGCTGGTGAGGCTGTAGGTGGGGCTGGTGGGGGAGTAGCCCGGTGAAGTAGGCGAGTAGGTGGAGCCTTTGGGGGAGGTGGGGGAGTAGGTGGGGCTAGTGGGCGAGTACTTGGGGGAAGTGGGTGAGTAGGTGGGGCTGGTGGGTGAGTACTTGGGGGAGGTTGGGGTGTAGACAGGAGAGGTTGGTGAGTAAGTGGGAGATGTTGGGGAGTACTTGGGGGTGGTGGGTGAGTAGGTGGGGCTGGTGGGTGAGTACTTGGGGGAGGTGGGTGAGTACTTGGGGCTGGTGGGCGAGTACTTGGGGGAGGTTGGGGTGTACTCTGGTGAGCTGGGGCTGTAGGAAGGACTGGTTGGGGTATACTTGGGTGAGGTGGGGCTGTAGCTGGGTGAGCTGGGGCTGTAGCTGGGTGAGCTCGGGGTATAGGTTGGAGACTGTGGTGTGTATCGTGGGCTGGAAGGGGAGTAGCTGGGTGAGGTCGGAGAGTAGCTGGGTGAGGTCGGAGAGTAACTTGGAGAAGTTGGGCTGTAGTTTGGGCTGGTAGGCGTATAGTTGGGACTCGTGGGTGAGTAGCTGGGTGATGTGGGGCTGTAACTGGGTGATGTTGGGGTGTAATTGGGACTGGTTGGAGAATAGTTAGGACTCGTGGGTGAATAACTTGGAGAAGTTGGTGAGTAGCTTGGAGATGTAGGCGAGTAGCTGGGCGACGTTGGTGAGTAGCTGGGAGAGGTGGGGGAGTAGCTGGGTGAAGTTGGCGAGTAGCTGGGAGAGGTGGGCGAGTAGCTGGGAGAGGTGGGCGAGTAGCTAGGAGAGGTGGGCGAGTAGCTGGGTGATGTTGGAGAGTAGCTTGGGGAAGTTGGCGAGTAGCTGGGCGAGGTCGGGGAGTAGCTGGGCGAGGTCGGGGAGTAGCTAGGCGAGGTCGGGGAGTAGCTGGGTGAGGTTGGGGAGTAGCTGGGTGACGTGGGGCTATAGTTGGGGCTGGTTGGAGAATAGGATGGAGAGGTGGGGGAATAGGAGGGTGATGTGGGTGAATAGGAAGGACTCTGGGGTGTGTAGCCTCCGGGGGAGCGGGGCTCGTAGGCAGGTGACGTCGGTGAGTAGCTGGGGGACATGGCACCACCTGTGGGACAGAAGCCAACAAGGGAGGTGTAAGTGATGGGAAGCCTGGTCTGGGAGGAAAGACCAAGGAGGAGGAAGTGAACTTTCTCGACAGATGGCAACAACTCACCTGGCGAGGGGATGTATGGGCTGGAGGGGCCCGGGGAGCCGGGGGAGCCGGGTGTAGGAGACCAGGCAGGGGAGTAACCTGGGCTGAAGCCGCTGGCATCTGAAGCAGCACTGGGAGAGAAGCCAGCTGCTCCGGGGGTCATTCCACTCCCTGAAGTGAAAGCAGCAGGTTCAAACCAGAGCTGGAGCCCACACAGCCTCCCCCCTTTCCCAGCTCTCCAGGCCCCTGGCCTCCAACAAAGGCCTCCGTTCACCTCAGCGCACCCACCCGTGGACCGCCTCAGGGCCCTCTTCCCGGGCCAGTTTACTCACCCACACTGGGGGACCAGGCGCCATAGGCTGGGGTTGCACCCTGGTTCCAGGGCGTCATGGCTGGAGAGATTCCTCCCATGGGACTGGGTGCTGAGCCAAAGAACATGCCAGTGGCTGCAAGGAGGGACAAGGGGACTCAGGAGGAGCAGCACCTTGGGACTGACGACACCCCCTACCCGTGGCCTGCACCACCCCGCGCCGACCCCACCAGGGGTACTCACGTCCAGCAGCGCCCAGGCCGGGGATGTTGGTGGGGATCTCCATGCCGTACTTGCACTTCTCAGCATCAAGCAGGAGGTCGAAGCAGCCGGTGCCAGCCGGTGCCAACTGGCCCAGCATGATGTTCTCCGAGACGCCCTTCATGGGGTCGCTCTCCCCATGGGCAGCCGCTTCCATAAGCACATCCACCTGCACCACCAAGAGAGGACAGGCCCCTTAGACCCCACCACCCCGCACCATGGCCCAGCCCCAGTCCACACTCCTCCGCCACGGCGCCCTCCGCCCGTCCCGCGCAGGCTCCGCCGTTACCGTTTCCTCAAAGGAGCATTTCATGAGAGGCCCGGTGTCCTGGCGGTTGACTCCGTGTCGGGTGATGGCCATCAGGTGGCCACGGCAGGTCATGGTGTCACACAGGAGCGCCAAGTGCCGGTAATTGACATAGGAGCCGTCGAAGGAGATGACGTGGTACAGCTCCCGCTCCAGCGCCTTCCGCACGGCCTCGATGCCCAGCACCTGGCAGGGGGTTGAAGGAGAAGGGTCAGCACCTCGGTGCTCTGGGGTCAAGCAGAAAAGCAATCCGGACAAGGAGATCCTGAGGGAAGAGCACGGAGTGAGGGAGCCAGTGAGCTCCGGGAGGCCAGAGGCAGCGCGCTCACCGTGAAGATCTCCACGATGTCATTGGATGTGGTGCGCACAGGGTCCACGTCTTTCTCGCTCAGCACCCGCATCAGGCTCACGCCGTCCGTCTCCAGGATCCACTCCTGCAGGGCCTTGAACTCCCCGTCCTCGGTGATGATGATCTTCTTCTTGTTGTCTGTCTGCGGCAAGTGCATGTACACCTGGCGGAGGACACAGGCGCTCAGGCCGGCGGTGGGGCACGGCGGGGCGGGGCGGGGCTGGTTCGGGGGAGCGGCTCACCTTGCTGATCTGCTCGATCCCCTGCAGGGTCATGTCTGTCAGCATGTTGGACTCGATGCAGCGCAGGAAAACATCGTCGTCCATCTTGTCCACCACCTCCTCCTCCTGCAGAGAGGCCAGCTCCCCTGGAATATCTTCTCGCCTACTTCCCACCCCCCACTCCAGCCTCCCCAAGGACCAAGAGTCAGCCACCAGCCTGCTGTCTCGGCTCTGGTGACACTATCTTTCGTTGTGACTTTACAATAATATTAAAAGGATCCTAAGCAGAGGCACCCACACGCCAGCACCTTAACAGGACTGCTTTCACACGGCCCTGCCTAGTGCTTGGGCCCTTGCACAGGTTGCCTGTTCATGGAGCGACTGCAACCACAGCACTCCCTGTGCTATTTCTGCGCATCACCCAGCATCTGCCCAGGCTGCTGCTGACTTACCCATGAGCTCGCTCAATGGATCGATCAAGATCTACCAATATTGTCTTAACTATCCTGACAATTTTCAAGCACCAGGCACCCACACACGTCCAACAGTCTCTCAGGACCCACGTCGAAGGACGAAGTCAATAGTCAAACGTTTTCCTGAGCCTCACTACACCCGTGGTTCCATCACATTCCTGGAACCAAGCAATCCTTATTCCGCTGTCCAACCTGCACCCACCCTGCGCTGTCCTGAGGCTTGCGCTGCCCAAGAACAAGCTGTAGCAGCCTGGGGCAGAAGGCCAAGGGACAGGGCGAGGAGGGAGAGCCTCCGCTCCCATGCCCTCTGCTCTATTTGGGTGCTGTGCTGGACTTGAAGGATTCCTGCTGCTGAGATGACAACCCCAGGTCCCGCGAGCCCCTCGGTGCTGCCCGCGTCTGAGGCGCCCTCTGTGTCCGACAAGTCGGTTGCTTCACGGCTGCCTTTACCTCCTGCATCTTGTTTTCATCACTGTTCATGATGCGGATGCGCAGCACCAGCTTCTCCGCATTGTCGTCGTTGAAGATGCAGTTCAAGTCATCGCCAAAGCCTGTGGGACATGGCAAGCTGTGAGACGGGCTGCGCCGCACAGGGCTCACTGCCCACTCACGCTCCATTTGCGGCCCCTGCTCGTCTGCACAGAACCTTCCTTTCCCATGGAACCCCTCTAGAAAGAGGAAACACGGGAAGAGGAGGGAAGGGGCAGGGAGACCTGGCGGTCCTGACACCAGAGGACGGTGACCTTGGGGACAGATGCCTCGGACTCAGGGGCAGTGTACACCACAGAGGCGGGAGCCCAGGCAGGACTCCGAGCAGGCTCTGCCCTCCCGGCCTTACCAGCGTTGATCTTTTCGGCAATCTGTTCCATGGTTAGTTTTCGATCAGTCATGTGCTTCCGGTCCAGCTCCACTCGCAACAGCCAGGGGGAGATTCGGGCCACATCAAAGTCCGGCATCTCATAGTAGACGTTCACCCACTCCTGATCCTCTGCCACCACCGTGCTCTGGGGGTTGGGGTCATAGTAGATGGCTGTGTTGGCAGTCACCTTCCTCAAAGTCGTATGCTCCAGGCGGCACAGAATGTCCTGGGAAGAGAGCGGCTCATGACACAGGCGCTGGGGAAGCTCCACAGGCCTCCTCATGACGGGAATCCAAGTCCGCACTTAAGGGAAAGAGCTCCTCTCCTTTGCCTGCTGCCTGGACCCCTACCTTAGCTCTCTCAGCATCTCGAGCAGACTGGCCCAGCAGAAAGACAGTAAGCGAGGGGGTCTTCGGCTTCTTGGAAATGTTGATGAGCTCCTTAAGTCGAGGCACACCCAGCGTCACATTCTTGGCGGACACACCAGCGTAGTGGAAGGTGTTCAAGGTCATCTGGGTGGCAGGCTCTCCGAGGGACTGTGCAGCCAGAGCTCCCACCATTTCCCCAGGATGGGCCTAAGGAAAAGCCAGCATCAGACAAAGCCAGTCCCTCCCTTCTGGCGGCAGCTTTCCCCACCATGCCACAGTGCTGGCCCCCAATCTTGTCAGTAGTGTTTTGTAGTATTTCCCACTCTCTCTCTATATATATACATATATATATATATATTTTGACAGGCAGAGTGGACAGTGACAGTGAGTGAGAGAGAGTGAGAGAGAGAGAGTGAGAGTGAGAGAGAGAGAGAGAGAGAGAGAGAGAAAGGTCTTCCTTTGCCGTTGGTTCACCCTCCAATGGCCGCCATGGCCGGCGCATCGTGCTAATCTGAAGGCAGGAGCCAGGTGCTTCTCCTGGTCTCCCATGGGGTGCAGGGCCCAAGCACTTGGGCCATCCTCCACTGCACTCCCGCCATAGCAGAGAGCTGGCATGGAAGAGGGGCAACCGGGACAGAATCCAGAGCCCCAACCGGGACTAGAACCCGGGGTGCCGGCGCCGCAGGCAGAGGATTAGCCTACTGAGCCACGGCGCCGGCCCCACTATATTTTAAATTATTAATTTATAAAACTGGACTTACATCAGACTCAGAGGTATGCCTGTTATTATGCTTTTCCCCTGTCCTCTGCCCTGTAAAATCCTTAGACAGTGAAAACATATTCCAGTACCTATAAATCTCTTCTCCACTTACTCCAATTTCCCACCTGTCTAAATTAGAATCCTGTACATTATTTTAGGATAATCACTCTCCAAGTCTCTCAGTTTTTGTTGCTGCAACACGGGACTAACAATGTCTCCCCTGTTAGGGTCAGTAAGATTGCTAAAAGGCATAACACACAGAATCCAGGACTTGGTACATAGCAGGCTCTCAATGAATGAGAGCTACCATGGGGGGTCTTCAGAAAGTCCATGCAAAATGCCTAACAGGAAAAAACTCCCCATGGATTTTTGTTTTGCCCCAAGTAAACCCTTCCGTTGATTCTGCTTTTCCATGAACTTTCTAAGTGCTCATGTACTGGGTGACTGTGGGCGGGTGATTTTTGGATGCCAGAAGTCAGTAGGTAAGAGAAGAAGTACAGCACAGCACTCACAATGGCTTGGTTGAACTTGGACTCGATCTCCCCCAGCAGCCAGTCGAAGGCCTCTCCGCTGAGCCGAAACTCCTCGGCCATGCGGCGGGAGCAGAGCGTGGAGCGCAGGTGGATGTTGAAGAGCAGCGTGGCGTTCTCCTGCGCCTGCCGGCTCAGCGGGTCGTCCCCGTTCACGATCACCAGCTTCTTGCTCAATTCCTTCACTCCTAGGAACCAAACGGGGGGCAGAGAGACCTTCAGATGAGGGCTTGGCAGGCAGGTGCCCCCGGCCTGGCCTGGCACTCACCCTCGACCACCTTGATGGGGTGCAGGTCGGACGGAAGGCGAGGGTTGATGTGGAAGATTTTCTGAGCATTCCAGATCATGCGCAGCAGGTTACAGGGAAGCACAACCTGGGGGCGGGCGGAACGCAGGGAGGACAGCACGCTGGGAGATCGCCTCCCGCGGCAGCACGTCTCCAGGCCAGCTCCTCCCGCCCAGGCTCACCTTGCTGTCGCCAGTCGGGAAGATGACCCTGAGCACCTCCCGGTCCTCACGCATGCGCTCAAATTCGCGCTCCAGTTCGTTCTGTATGTGTGCGTTGCTCAGCACATCCTTCACCAGGTCCTCCTGCAGAGTGCGCCGCAGGGCCCGCTCGTTGGTGTAATCAAAGCGGAACCTGCAGAAGGCAAGGGAGAAAGTCGGGGATGGGCGGGCCCCACAAGGAGCTTGGGGAGGCTCCCACAGGCGCACAACCACTAGGGAGAGAGCTTCGGAAGCAGAGACCTAAGACTCAGGTGCCAGGCTGCCCCTCTCTGTCTGCTCTGTGCTGGCACCAGGGACCGGGCATCTACCCTCCCTCTCAGTGGGGCGGTAGTCTGATGGGTGAGGAAAGGGTGCTGAGAGGCCAGGCCCACTGTAAGGCTACTCTCTGGAGCCACATCCCGGGGAAACGTCTCGGAATCCCACAGCTCAGCCTGAACCACCCGCCTGCCCGCCTCCTCACTTCTTCTCGAAAGCCTTGTTGGAAGGCTTGAGCGTGGCCAGGTTCTGAAACTCCACACTCTCGCCGGCCAGGCCGTCCTCGCCGTAGCGCAGCTGCACCACCTGGTTGATGGAGTTCCGCACGGTCGCGTCGTACTTCACCATCACCGACTCCATGGACTTGATCAGCCGCCGCTGGATGTATCCTGGGTGAGGGAAGCCATGTAAGACGAAAGGCAGGAAGAGGATGACAAAGCCCAAGGGCCCAGCCCGGGGCCCTGACCTGCCCAATTCCCAAAAGCAGCAGCTTAGCAGCCCCCTCAGACCTGAGCCCAATGAGATGGGCTGGGGGCGCAGGGGAGAGGTCCCTGGGAACCGTCCCATGTGGCAGGCCAGCAGCACAGCCCACAGCTCCATCCCTGCAGCCTGGGGGCTATGAAGCGACCAGAACGAGGGCACTGGCTAGCTTGTGAGCTTCACTCTGTTCCTTCCACAAAGGCCAAAATTACACCTCTGGGACCACAGGCCTTTAGCCTGGACCACCACTGCCCCGAGCCAGGGCTCTCTCAGCTGGGCACATCCTGGGACAGGCCCACAGCCCACGAAGAGCCTCACAGAAGGCCTCACCAGTCTCGGCAGTCTTCACAGCTGTGTCGATGAGCCCCTCCCGGCCTCCCATGGCGTGGAAGAAGAACTCGGTGGGTGTGAGGCCAGCCAGGTAGGAGTTCTCCACAAAGCCACGGCTCTCGGGCCCGTAGTCATCCTTGATGAAGTGAGGCAGAGTCCGGTGCTTGAATCCAAACGGGATCCGCTTGCCCTCTACGTTCTGCTGCCCGACGACAGCAATGACCTAGGCAACAGAAATGGCAGGGGCGTCTAACTCCTTCTGCCCTAGGAATCAAAGTTCCCACTGCTTCCCCCAGAGCCCCCCCACCCCCAACCCTGACACACGGACATCCCTTCCTCCTCCCACACTGCCACACAAGACGCCTCACCTGGGAGATGTTGATCTTGGAACCTTTGGCTCCAGACACGACCATCGACTTGAAGTTGTTATATTCAGACAGGGACTTCTGGGCAGAGGAGCCAGTCTTGTCTCGGGCGTCGTTGAGAATGCGATTCACCTGATTCTCAAACGTCTGCCGCAGAGTGTTCCCCGGGGTGGGCTCCAACTCGTTGTTATGGGCCTTCTCAATGACCTGGAGACAGCGTCCTCAGTGAGACACGAATCCTAAGCCTGTCCACTGCCCTTAAACCCTTACATGCCCTCTGCTCTTGCTAATGGGAAGCTCAAAATGCCGGGGAGCCTCTTAATCAGTCCCGGCCCAGCCTTCTCTCTCACCTCAATTACATCCTGTTTGGCCTTCTTAATAGTGTTCTGAATGTCCTGGTAAGTCTTCGAGTCAGCAATGGAGTCCCCAATGCCGATGGTATGGCCTGGAGACAAGGAGAAGCATCAGCAACACCATCCTTGGACTTCCAAGAAACACGGGATGGAAGTGGGCACCAGAGCAGATGCAGACACCAGATCCCAGGGGGAGAAAGCAAGGGCAGGAAGCACTGTTAGAGGCAGGGGAAGCACACACAGGTGCTGGAGGCCCTGCTTACCCTCAATGAGCAGCCAGTTGTTGATGACAGTCTGGATGTTGGAGTAGAAGAGGCGAGTGATGTCATGGCCCATCTCCAGGTAGGAGATGTGGACCAGGGAGCCGGCCGAGGTCCCCAGAGACTTCTTACACAGGATGCCCATGATCAACTCCCCATTCTCCACCACCACCTGCGGCCAAAGCACGCGCTCAACACCGCTTCTGGTTCTGGCTCCCAAGCCCAAATCCCACCCTCACACACCCACATGCCAGGGCCTACCTTGGTGTCCCCAGGAGAGATGTGCTTGTAAGGGCCGCTGTCCTCATCGTCAGGATGGGTGCTGTGGGTGCGGACACAGTTAATGTGGCCAGGGATGATGAGGGAGAAGATCTGCTTGCCTGTCCACAGGGGCCGGGGCTTCAGGATGGCTGGCTGGGGCACCTTCCCGTCCCACGTAGACAGGAACATGAGGAGGTTCATCACTTCACCCTGTGGACACAGCACGGCAGGCAGGAAGTCAGACCAGGCCTCGCCCCTCAGCCACGCCAGGCAAGCCCCCCTGCCGAGGGCAGAGTCAGGTCCTGACGGCAGAGCTGTCCCAATAAAAGTCACTCCAGCAGTGACATACTCACATTTGGTTCAATAATAAACACAAATTTCTTTTAATGACTAGGAAATAAGTGAAAGTACATATACGGAGATCAGCAAGATCTTAGTAAGGTGTTACTTATTTTTTTCCCTTTTCCTCAACCCTACAGACGATACCCGGGATCATACAAACGCCTTTTTTGGCTGTGATCCATCCTAAGCCCCTCTCCTTCTTCCTCACCAGAAGGCAAAATCTCACATCCAGACAAGTCAGGAACACATCACAGCTCCTCCTCCCCAGCCCAGAGCCCTCTGCCCACCCACCAGGACGCGCACTCCACGTGGCCCACGCACCCGCTCCAGGAAGACGTCTCTCTTGGTGAACTTGCGCACTGCCGTGAGCGTGTCCTGCACGATACCCATGACAGGCCGATTGCTCTGGGGTGTGACAATCATGCGAGGCACCATGGCCAGCTCCTGGATCTCCGCCCGCGTCTCCAGGGATTGTGGCAGGTGCAGGTTCATCTCATCCCCATCGAAGTCCGCGTTGTATGGAGTTGTCACACTGCAGTCAGAGAGGAGTCAGAATCAGCAAGCACACAGCGAGATCAAGCAGCCCGGCCGCTCCTGCTCCTGACCCCAGCCTGCTCCCCTCAGCCAGGGACTGACCTAAGATTCAAGCGGAAAGTAGACCAGGGCAGGATGCGGACCCGATGCCCCATCATGGACATCTTGTGCAGAGTTGGCTGCCGGTTGAAGATGACAATGTCCCCGTCACACATGTGCCGTTCCACCTGGGGAGGTGATGTATGGAAAAGGTCTCAGTGGAGAAGGCAAGCCAAGAGCGAAATGACAATGGACTGAAAAAGTCCTCAACTGAAACAGACGAATCCCTGGGGTTATCTCACTTGAAACATTTATTCAACACCCTCTTTGCAGCCAGACATCAGGTGTCCGGGATGAATAAAACATAGCATCCACCCATCCCAGGGAACTTGGTCTGGGGAGCGAATCCAGAGTCTCTGGCCACAAAGCCCCTGCACTGTTCCTCCATGGCTCCCTCTTCCCTGCCACCCCCTTCCCGGCTGACAGCAGCCGGCAGCTACGAGCACACCTGGGACAAAGCAGCATTTAAGAAAACGTCACACAGTCTGGCTCCTGAAGTACGGACAGCCGCAGATGGCCCACTGCGGCCCCTAACTCCAGCAAGCTCTCTGCTCAGGTGGGCAGCAGAAGCCCTGGTCGGTTACGTGCCTTATAGCCTGTCTGCAGGTGGAGGTCACTGGGCTTGGGGTGGAAACGCAAGTCAATGCGATCGCCGTTGTCTCGGATGATGTACTTGGCGCCTGGGTACTGGCTGTTGCCCCTGCGAACTAGTTCCTGAAGTCTAGGAAGAAAAGAGGTGGAATAAACGAAATGCCTCCCAAAAAGACCCTGGAAGCCACCCTCAACCCAAAGCCCTGAGTGCAAGCCAGACTTCTAAACTTCAACACCTTGCTCCAGCCCACTCCCGAGGGGGGGAGCGTGTACTGTCTCAAAGCCTCACCACTGGGACCGTGTTTCCCCCGGCTCCCCCAACTAAGGCACACCTGTCAATGTTGAAGGGAGTGACGATCTCTGCAAAGGTCATGTTGGCGGCGATGGAGCGGGGCACGCCAACCTGGTCGATGGAGAGGTTGGGGTCGGGGGTGATGACAGTGCGGGCCGAGAAGTCTACTCGTTTGCCCATAAGGTTCCCTCGCACACGGCCTTCCTTGCCCTTCAACCGCTGCTTCAAAGACTTGAGTGGACGCCCAGATTTCTGCATGGCCTGTGAGGAAACATGGGGTGTGGACAACTCAGCTGGTGGCACGGGGCCTTCGTCCAGAGCTGAGGCCACGCGCTGGACTCAGGCCACACGGACTCACACGGGGCAGGCCGGGCAGCTCGTTGTCCACCATGGTGGCCACGTGGAACTGCAGGAGCTTCACGTCTTCCGCAATGACGTGGGCGGCCGCGCCATTCTGCTCGTTCCGCCGCAGCTGGTTGTTGATCTTCACGATGTCAGCAAGCTTGTGAGTCAGGTCATCCTGGGGGGGGAGGGCAGTGCCGTCAGCACAGCCACACGGGCTGGCGCACAGTGCGGCTCTCCTCCGCACACACCCTGGGGACAGCTGCGTCATCCATGTCACAGCTGCGGAAGCACCTTCATGCCCTTTAACTGCAGTGAGGTCCTCCTTAAATGTCACACAGCCAGCAAGTGGCCAAGTATTTTTAACCCTAAACCTATCTGTCCCCACGCACACGCCCTTCACTGTAGGCCTGTGCCAACTGCCTCGTAGCCATCCAGGAGAGGCAGAGTGCGGGGCCACTGACCTGGTTGCGGGCAGAGCCCTGCATCACCACAGCAGGCCGCACGGAGAGAGGCGGCACGGGCAGCACCGTGACGATCATCCACTCGGGCCGGGCGTAGCGGGGCTCCATGCCCAGCACGAAGCACTCCTCATCCGAGATGCGCTTGAAGATCTCATGCACCCGCTCGGGACTCAGCAGGATCTTCTTCTCCTGGGAGTCCTCGTTCACGTGCTTCCACTCGGCATACAGCTCCAGGCCCGAGCGCCGGATCCGGGGCTGGTAGCGCCCACAGCCACCATGGCCCTTCGCAGGGGAGAAGGACCGTCAGGGGCAGAGGCTGCGCCTGTTCCCACTACACAGCAGCTCCCCCACCACCCCGCAGCCCTCGCTGCTCCCCCAGGCTCCGCCGGCCCAGCCACCTTTTCCTTGGTCAGATCCTCATCGCCCTCAGGCTGCTCCACTCCAAACTTGTTGTCCATCTCCTCCCCGCCCTCACAGATGTTTTTGCCTTTACAAAGGTCATAGACGTGTGTGAGCCGCTTCTTAGGCTGCCCCTTGGACTTGGCCAGGATGTCCTTGATCTTCGGGTTGTTCTGGGGACAGGGCAAGGAGGGTCAGTTGAGACTGTCCTGTCCCCTTCCCCCGCCCAGCAGCCCCTTGCAGACCAAGCCCTGCCCGCACTCACAGAGTCCACAAGCAGTTTGGAGCAGAAGAAGCAGACACAGCGCAAAACCTTCATTGTCTTGACCAGAAAGCCCACGTGAAACACAGGCTTGGCCAGCTCGATGTGGCCAAAGTGGCCAGGACACTCCGTCATATTTCCTGTAGGAACAGGCTCTTGACATTCTCCTCTCAGCCCCTCACCTTAGAGACTACATCACCGTGGCCTCCCTCACCCCGGTTCCCTCTAAAGGCCCAAACCTCTCTCATCCCTTGGGGATCCCACCCAACCCCAGCACTCACCTGCACATGTCTGACAGCGGCCAGTCCGTTCAATCACCCCCTGCCTTGGATCCATCAGCCCCCCAAGCTTAGGGCGGCCTCCCTCTGTCGTCTCTGGGTATTTGATTCCACCCTCTGTCACAGACATTCGCTTCTGCAGAAAAGAAAGGCCGATAACAACATGACTCCTAGTTTCCAGCCTCTGTGGTTAGGGTGCTCTGTTTAAGGACTGAGACAACCCCAGATACTTACAGAACTGATCCAACTTAGCCTGGGTGAGGGGAACTAAGGATTCAACGTAAACACCTCTGGAAATACCAGAAGTGAGCATCACTAGTCAAACTCACTGGGTGCTCACACTACAAAATTTTAGAAGATTGACATCCACAGGGTGCAGGGCTCAAGGACTTGGGCCATCCTCCACTGCACTCCCGGGCCACAGCAGAGAAGAGGGGCAACCGGGACAGAATCCGGCACCCCAACCAGGACTAGAACCCGGTGTGCTGGCGCCGCAGGCTAAGGATTAGCCTATTGAGCCGTGGCGCCAGCTGACATCCATAGTTTTTTTTGTTTTTTTTTTTTTTTTTTTTTTTGACAGGCAGAGTGGACAGTGAGAGAGACAGAGAGAAAGGTCTTCCGTTTTCTGTTGGTCCACCCTCCAATGGCTGTCACAACCGGCGCACCACGCTGATCCGAAGGCAGGAGCCAAGTGCTTCTCCTGGTCTCCCATGGGGTGCAGGGCCCAGGCACTTGGACCATCCTCCACTGCACTCCCGGGCCACAGCAGAGAGCTGGCCTGGAAGAGGGGCAACCGGGACAGAATCCGGCACCCCGACCGGGACTAGAACCCAGTGTGCCGGCGCCGCTAGGCGGAGGATTAGCCTAGTGAGCCATGGCGCTGGCCTGGAATTAACAATTTTTTTTTTTTTTTTTTTTGGACAGGCAGAGTGGACAGTAAGAGAGAGAGACAGAGAGAAAGGTCTTCCTTTTTGCCGTTGGTTCACCCTCCAATGGCCGCCGCGGTAGATGCGCTGCGGCCGGCGCACTGCGCTGATCTGTAGGCAGGAGCCAGGTGCTTCTCCTGGTCTCCCATGGGGTGCAGGGCCCAAGCACTTGGGCCATCCTCCACTGCACTCCCTGGCCACAGCAGAGAGCTGGCCTGGAAGAGGGGCAACCAGGACAGAATCCGGCGTCCCGACAGGGACTAGAACCCGGTGTGCCGGTGCCGCAAGGCAGAGGATTAGCCTATTGAGCCGCGGCGTCGGCCTGGAATTAACAATTTAAGAACTGTTCTTCCAGGCAATTAACAGGGAGCCAGATTGGAAGTTCAGCAGCCAGGACGTGAACCAGAGCCCATATGGGTTGCTGTTGTCACAGGCGGTGGCTTTACTGCTATGCCACTATCCGAATGTCAACTTCAAGTGAAGTACTAAACTGTCCCTCTAATGCTACCCTCCAGCCCTCAGACACTGCTTGAAGCAACTCATCCAAGGCCTCAATCCCAAGGAGCTAGCAGAATTCAAATTCAAGCGTCTCTGGACGCAAACACATGCTGATGCCAGCCTCTAGGGCTCCAGCAGATAAACACCTCAACTACAGAGTCCAGCACCCCGGGTTAAGCCACCACTTGAGATACCCACATCCCACATCAGAGTCCCTGGGTCGGGGTCTCGGCTTCACTCCCATCTCAACTTCCTGCTAACACATGTTCTGGAAAGTAGCAGGCGATGGCTCGAGTATGTGGGTCCCCACTACCCACATGGGAGGCCCAGATGGAGCTCCCAGGCCCCTGGCTTCACCCTGACCAGCCCTGGCAACTGCAGGCATTTGGGGAGTGAACCAGCAGATGGAAGATATCGCTGCCTTTCAATGAATAAATAAATTTATTTTTAAAAAACTGTTTCTCTCCCTTAGAAAGAATAAACTCTAGAATACATTTTTCTTAGCTGGGTAACAGGGGGATTTGGGGTCAGGCACAGTGCTGACACCTTCATGGCTGTTCCGTAAAATAAGCATCACTGCTTAAATTGTGCAGATCACAAAACCTGAGTGGACCAAGGTCATACAACTAGGAAGTGGTGGAGCCAGGCCTTGAACCTAGGCCCAGGGATTTCTCCTGTGCATTCTTTCCACTCTACCAGCAAACAGCAGGTCTACAAGTGTTTGTGCACAGTTATCTTCCTAAATATTACAAAGCCATTCCTGCCAAGCCAGTGAGCTCCACTCTGCCAAATCCAACAGACCATCTCGGTCCTTAGCTGCTGACCTGTGATAGGCAGACAGGCCACCTCTAGAGGCTTTCCCTCTGCTTCTGCACCCCCATCCTTCCTCACCTCCCTGGTTACTGCTTCATCTCCCTCCTACTCCCCAGGGTTTTAGTTCATCCGCACTTTTCATAGCTATGTGCTGTCCTGTGATTGTCCCTGTATACTGATGATTGCTAAATTCCTACCTCCAGGCCTCACCTTCTGGAGTGGGGATTCACAGGGTAACTGTCTACTGATCCCTCACCTCCTGCACACATCCCACTGATAAAATCACATTCAACAAGTCTAAAAGCAAACTCCTCTCCACAAAAATCTCTCCTGTTCCTTTAGTCCCTACCTCATGGATGGCACAAGTCAGAGTCTGCAAAAT
This sequence comes from Lepus europaeus, assembly GCF_033115175.1. Classification (NCBI taxonomy): domain Eukaryota; kingdom Metazoa; phylum Chordata; class Mammalia; order Lagomorpha; family Leporidae; genus Lepus; species Lepus europaeus. The sequence goes on along the minus strand of NC_084844.1, from coordinate 51,543,942 downwards.
CCTTCCTAACCCTCGGGCTTCAAACAGCAAAGCACATGGTTCCTCTGTAGCCAGAGAGCCCCAGACTGGAATTCCGACTCTTGTCATTCATGACTTAATTAGCCTGCCTGAAGCCCAGTGTACTAGGTGTTCAGGTAAGTGATCACTACTGCTATTCTATTCACCAGGTCCTAGTCATTTTTACTTTTTTTTTTTTTTTTTTTTTTGACAGGCAGAGTGGACAGTGAGAGACAGACAGAGAGAAAGGTCTTCCTTTGCCGTTGGTTCACCCTCCAATGGCCGCTGCGGTAGGTGCGCTGCAGCCTGTGCCCTGCGCTGATCCGTAGGCAGGAGCCAGGTGCTTCTCCTGGTCTCCCATGGGGTGCAGGGCCCAAGGACTTGGGCCATCCTCCACTGCACTCCCTGGCCACAGCAGAGAGCTGGCCTGGAAGAGGGGCAACCGGGTCAGGATCGGTGCCCCGACCGGGACTAGAACCCGGTGTGCCAGCACCGCAAGGCGGAGGATTAGCCTAGTGAGCCGCGGCGCCGGCCTCTTTTTTTTTTTTAAAGATTTATTTGAAAGGCAGAGTTGCAGAAAGGCAGAGGCAGAGACAGAGCTCTTCCACCTGCTGCTTCACTCCCCAGATGGCTGCAATGGCCGGGGCTGGGCCAGGCCAGAGCCAGGAGCCAGGAGCTTCATCCAGGTCTCCCACATGGGTGCAGGGGCCCAAGCACTTGGGCCATCTTCCACTGCTTTCTCAGGCCATAGCAGAGAGCTGGACTGGAAGTGGAGCAGTCAGGACTCGAACTGCAGCCTATGTGGGATGCCAGCACTGTAGGTGGTGGCTTAACCACAACACTGCCCCATTTTTACCTCTTAAATTAGGAGTGGGGAACATTCGGCCCTATAAGGCTCACAAAATCATTTGGTCTGACCCTGTCAAAGCAACTGAAAGAGGGACCAGAAGTTCAACAAATCTGCAGCAGGCTAATTTTTACGTTGATCCTTGGTATGGCCCATGGACATGTTATAAATATCTAAATGGCCCTTGGCAGAAAAAGGATCCCATCCCCCACCTCCCAGGGTCTGGTCCCTCTTCTCCATCCCTTCAACCTCTGCCCTAGTAGTATAGATAGGCCTTTCCTTTGAAGGGCCTTCTCACAGGTCACCAGCTTGCCTCTCTCCACTCCATCCACACAATCCGACGCTCCTTCTAAAGTGGAACTCCACTCAATCACACCCTCTTGTCCTCAGGACGACACAAACCCAGAGGGATGCCTTACGCAAAGGATTTCATAACATCCCCACCTTCGCTTCCTCAAGCTCCAACAGTTCCTGTGTACTCTTCCCTGCACCTGTGGTGCACTGGGCGCTCTGGGCCATGCCCGTGCTAGGCCTTGCTCAGTGTGCGGTGCCCTCTCCCCCCAGGCTCCTGCTTTCGCCAGGCAGCCTTTGCGCAGGACAGGAGACCCTGCTCTGTGCTTCCACAGCCCTTCTAGACACACTGAGGTTCTCCGCTGCAGTCTGCTTCCCCTACAGACTACAAACGGCTCCCAGGCAGGTCGCATCCTTCAATCACCCACACTCCCTCCCATGTGCTTGCCTGGCACACAGCAGTGTCCCAACAAGTATCTACCAAGCTCAGCTGTCCTGCTTAGGACTGCAGTGGGCAGGGCAGGGCATTTACCCAACAGTGAAACCAGTGATCTGCTAACGATGGATCTGATTAGCCCCAAGTTCTCAGCAAGCTGGGCTACCACGTCAGGGAGACAGACCTGGGATGCACGTAATTCACAAAGCTGACGCCTCTCAGCTGCACTGAGAAGCATGAGAGGGATCTGCTCACCTTGAATACACACAGAAAGGCAAAAGCTGGCATGCATCTGGCAGGTACTGGTGAGGGGACCAGGAAATCACACTCAAAACCCTTCACCTCCCTCCGCTCAAAGTCCACGTGCACAGGGCAAACCACCCTGGTTCCAGGCGTCTGCAACTAGGCCATGGGTGTCCTTGACAGCGGGCAGGACCATCCTGGTTAGAGGACTCTCCCTAGAGCAGAGGTTAACAACTGGCACTGTGCATTCTGCACAACCACTTCAGCCTCCAAGCGCACACGGGTTCAGCCTACAGGATAAAGGTCAGGTTCCTGAGGGAGTGGCCAGTCAAAGGCCCCTGAGGTCACAGGCCTGCCTGGGATCTCAGTAAATACAGGGTCGCCTTCCTCAGCACTTAAGGTCCTTACCACTCCAGTTGGCTTCACAGCTCTATCTGGCACCACATCGCTCATCCCCCTGGTCTGTGCTCCAACTACAAAAGGCTGCTTAAAATTCCTTTTGCGTCTCATACCTTCTTTCAAGTAAATGTCCACTCATTCTCTAAGACCCAGCTGACTGTTACCTCCTTGTAAAGTCTTTGCTAACTCTTATCTGGCCTTATCTCTCGCTTCATCCACACCCCAGCAAGGTTCTCTCTCTCCCACTGGACTATAATCCTGGAGGGCAAGGATCAGGTTTTATTTGTCTTTATTCCCAGTGCCCAGCACAGTCACCAACACATGGCAGGGGCTCGGCAACTACTCACTGGGTATATAGGAAATCCCTCATCAGATTATAAAAAATCTGAAGATAAGCATAATCATCTTTTTTTTTTTTTTTAAAACAGGCAGAGTGGATAGTGAGAGAGGGAGAGGGAGAGAAAGGTCTTCCTTTTTTTGCCGTTGGTTCACCCTCCAATGGCCGCTGCGGCTGGCGCATCGCGCTGATCCGAAGCCAGGAGCCAGGTGCTTCTCCTGGTCTCCCATGCAGGTGCAGGGCCCAAGCACTTGGGCCATCCTCCACTGCCTTCCCGGGCCATAGCAGAGAGCTGGCCTGGAAGAGGGGCAACCGGGATAGAATCCGGCGCCCCAACCAGGACTAGAACCGGTGTGCCGGCGCCGCAAGGCGGAGGATTAGCCTGTTGAGCCATGGCGCCGGCCTAAGCATAATCTTCTGACTCATCAGCTGGCCCACACTCTACCTGAAAGAGCAGATTCCTGCTTGATATCCTGCAGACGTCACCAAGCACCCACTTCCCCAATTTTGTGTGAGCTTCAAATCCATCTTATTACAGCAAAGACAACAGCTCCCTCAAAGCCAACACAACGGGCCTTCTGTACATCCAAGCCCCCATCCCACCCCCAAGACTGGAAAACACCTAGCCTTAGACATCACCTGTTCCACAAGAGGCCCCCTACCCCCCCTTCCTCCCATCCAAAGCAGAATCGTCTGTAATCCCCTCAAAACACAGATGCACTCTATAAACCACAGGCGAGGCAGAGCAGCATCAACAGCTCCCCATAATCCTACATCCTGGAAATGAGCCCTGTGAGGTTTTGCGAACACTGTTCCATATATTTTTATTTGTTAATTCGCAAGGCTGAGACAGAAAAAAAATCTTCCATCTGCTCGTTCATTCCCCAAATGGCCGCACAGGGCTGAGCCAGGCCGAGCCGGGAGCTAGAACTCTATCTGTACCTCCCATGTGGGCAGCAGGAACTCAGCTACTTGGGCCATCCTCTGATCCCTCCCAGATGCCATTAGCAGGGAGCTGGAGCAGAAGCGAAGTAGCCAGGATTCAAACTAGCAGGAGTCCCCAAGCCTGCCACTTAACCTGCACTGTTGCATACATTTTTTAAAAAATGTAAGTATGCTCCTATTTTAACACAAACGGGGCCTCATTCTGCACACTTTTCAGTAACATGTCCACTTATCCAGAGATTCCTAAACAATATTGGTCCACAGTGCCCTAAATCTTAGTAACTTTCACAGCGTTTCCTAGGCCCAAGGAGAACCACTGATATTAAGTACCTAGATTCAAACAATTTAGTAAGTATTGTCCTAGCAAATTATCAACTATTTGAAAAACCATATATATGAACTGAAAAATAGTTTAATATATTGAGATAATTTTGTTTAAAATTTATTAAAAATATGTTACTTCCTTCCTAAATAACCACAATTACTCACTACGGCACCTGTTAGGTACTGCACAATTTCCCAAAGTTCCAACTCAGCCTGGATGCACCGCCCTATTTCCAGTTGACTTTTGCAGGTACTTAGCAACTGTGGAAAAACAGCTTCACAGCGATATGACGTCACTGAAAGGGATCTAGCGCCATCTAATGTTGAAAAAAGCACCTGGAACTAGGACTTCCCAGGGCACCAAACAAACGCACCCAGGCTGCCTCTACTTCCCTGTCTCTTCTGGAACCCCAGTCACATCAGCGCACTTTGGGGCACTGGATTTACCCTATCGGGAAGGTCTTGTTCCATTATACAGACAGACCCCGAGTTCTTCAGTGAGGTTCCCACTAGTCAATATTTAGGTTATTTATAATTCATTTTCAAACATTGCAATAAAAATGCTTCAAACCATCTCTGCATACTTGCTCAATTACTCCATTTGCTCATTTATTCAAATAAATTTTTATTACATGCCTATCAAGTGCCAAGGCACTATTTGAGATGCTGTGGCAACAGTGAGTAACGTAAAGTCCTCACGACATTTGTCATCAATGGAGCAGTGAGAGATAGAATCACTAATCCTTTCTGCAGTGACAGGCCATGAAGGAAAACAAAGCTGAGGATGGGTCAGAGAATGCAAGGCGGTGCTATTTAAACAGGGCCAGGCAAAGGCTCCCGACAACACGACATGCGACCAGGGAACACACCGCTGCACGGGCTCAGCCACACGGAGGCCTCCGCAACGCTGTTCCAAGCAGCAGGAACAGTGAAGAAGAAACCCTCAAGGCAGGAATGAGCCAGCAACGCTGGAGAGCAGGCACGTCAGAGCGGTCAAGAAAAGCCAAGAGGGGGCTGCTGTGAGATGGAGGGGCAAACGGGCCAAATGCTACAGGACCTCCTAGACGAATAAGGAGCTCACATCTGAAGAGGCTTCCATGCAGGAAACACACGATGAAAAGATGCCTCTAGCTTGTTCTGTAAACTCAGGAAGATAAGGGGCTACGGCTCCTGCAGTAGCCACGGGACCACGTGGGAAAGACGAAGGTGGGACACAGTGGTGGAGATGGTCAGATGGCTGGCTTCCAGACAGACTTGCAAAGGCAGAAGAGATGCAGTAGAGATTTTAAGAACGGGAAGAATCAAAGCTGGCTTGGGTTTTGACCTCAGCAACTGGATGAATGGAAAAGCTACTGACTGAACCAGCAAAGACAGGGAGGGCATGCTTGCGGAGGGAAATTAAGGGTTATTTATTTTCACTCACTTGAGAGGAAGAGAGAGCAAGCTCCCATCGACTAGTTCACTCCCCCAAATGTCTGAAACAGCCAGGATCAGGATCAAAGTGCACAGCCAGGAACACAATCCAGACCACCACATGGGAGGCAGGAACTACAATTACTTGAGTCATCACCACTGCCTCTCAAGGTTTACAACAGCGGGAAGCTGAAATCAAGGAACCTGAGCCAGGAATCGAACCCAGGCATACCAATAAGTGGGTGTCTTAATACCTGCTCCAGTGTTTTAAGAATAAATTTTTAAGGGGCAGGCACTGTGGTACAGTGGATTAAAGCCCTGGCCTGAAGTGCCTGACATCCCATATGGGCGCTGGTTCTAGTCCCGGCTGCTCCACTTCCAATTCAGCTCTCTGCTATGACCTGGGATAGCAGTAGAAGATGGCCCAAGTCCTTGGGCCCCTGCACCCACGAGGGAGACCCAGAAGAAGCTCCTGGCCCCTGATAGGCGCAGCTCTGGCCATTGTGGCTATCTGGGGAGTGAATCATTGGATGGAAGACCTCTCTGTCTCTACCTCTCTCTGTCTTTCAAATAAATAAAATAAATCTTAAAAAAAAAAAAAAAAAAAGGAAAATCCCATATAGCATTAAAAAAAAATAAATTTTTAGGCGCCGGCATTATGACACAGATTACGTTATTACGTTGCCTGCTGACATCAGCATCCCATAGGATCACTGATTCAAGTTCCAGCAGCTCCACTTCCCATCCAGCTCCCTGCTAACGTGCCTAGGAAAGCAGCAGAATATGGCTCAAGTGTTTGGGGCCCTGCCACCCACGTGGGAGGCCCAGATGGAATATCTGGCCTCAACCTGGCCCAGCCCTGGCCATTCTGGCCATTTGGGGAGTGAGCCAGCAGATCAAAGATTTCTGTTTTTCCCTCTCTTGAACTCTGCCTTTCAAATAAATAAGTAAATCTGAAAAATAATTAAAAATAAACTTGTAAGTGCTAATGTTGGGATCAAAGGAGACATATATTAAAAGGCTGGCCGGCGCCGTGGCTCACTTGGCTAATCCTCCACCTGCAGTGCCAGCACCCCGGGTTCTAGTCCGGGTTGCTCCTCTTCCAGGCCAGCTCTCTGCTGTGGCCTGGGAGTGCAGTGGAGGATGGTCCAAGTGCTTGGGTCCCTGCACCCCATGGGAGACCAGGAGGAAGCACCTGGCTCCTGGCTTTGGATCGGCGCAGCGCTGGCCATAGCAGCCATTAAGGAAGTGAACCAACAGAAGGAAGACCATTCTCTCTGTCTCTGTCTGTCTATAACTCTGTCAAATAAAAAAATAAAAAGGCTGACAATTGCCAAAAAGTTTGACAAAACTGTCAGACTGTCCTCCAAAACGGTTCTATCAGCCTATTCTACCAAAATTACATAAGCATGCCTACTTCCCAATAGTTTTGCCAGCAGGGAAGGATCAGTTCACAACATTTTTATTTTGTGGCCAGTGCTGTGGCGTAGTGGGTAAAGCCGCCACCTGTAGTGCCAGCATCCTATATGGGCACCAGTTCGAGACCCAGTTGCTCCACTTCCGATCCAGCTCTCTGCTATGGCCTGGGAAAGCAGTGGAAGATGGCCCAAGTCCTTGCACCTCTGCACTTGTGTGGGAAACCTGGAAGAAGCCCCTGGCTCCTGGCTTCGGATCAGCGCAGCTCCAACCGCTGTGGCCAACTGGTGAGTGAACCAGCGGATGGAAGACCTCTCTCTCTCTGCCTTTCTCTCTCCATGTAACCTTTTCAAATAAATAAATCTTTTTTAAAAACTTTATTTTAAATTATATTTAATTAGTAAGCCGAACATTTTAAAATCTACTTTTTAGTTTTCCTTTAAGTTGAAGCGTAAGGACAGAGTGATCTTCCATCTGCTGGTTCCCTTCCTAACAGTCTGCAACAGCCAGGGTTGGGCCAAGACAAAGGCAGAACTCAATCCAGGTCTCTTAGTGGTGCCAGAGACCCACACGTGGGCCTCCCCTTGCTGCCTCCCAGAGCGTGCATTAGCAGGAAGCTAGAATGGAAGCAGAGGAGCCAGGCCTCCGACCAGGCGCTGACACCAGTGCAGGTGCCCTAAGCGGCAACTTAACCACTGCACCAAATGCCTGCATTTGCGCAATTTCTGTGAACTGCCCGTTTATTCCCTTTATAGATGTGTATTTTCCTGATTTCTAAATGTTCCTTTGTGTCTGCATTGAGAACTCTAACCGTGCCCACCACACTACAAATACTGTTTCCTGATGTTTTCTTTAGTTAGTTCTGTTCCTGGTTTCTGATAAAAGAAATGGCTCTTACTTTTATGTAGTGAAATCTGCCTTGCTCTTGCATAATGCTTAGCTCATTTTAGAAACTCCGTAAGATGTACATATAATTTAACTTACTACCATTAAGGATTGCTGCCTCTGGTATCAGCCCTCCCAAAGCCTTCTGTGTTTTTGCACCCGTGACTTAGGGCTTTTGTAAAAATTTAAAACTCCATCTGGAATTCATTCTGTGGTATGGCGTGAGGTCAGGACGTTCTGACTCAGACACAGCTGAGCTGTCCCCTACCAAAATCAAATCCGTCCACACACAGCCATTAAACTACACTCTCCCCGGCCAACTGGCTCCCTCCTGTGAGCTCCGCTAAGGAAGGTGTCCAAGTCCCAACCGCTCTCCCCTGGGACTAACCCTACTCTCCCCCTTCCCCCAATCAGTTCCTGACAGAGCAACCACAGCAGCATGTTTGTAAATGTAAACTTGAAGTCACTCTCCTGCTTCTAACTGTCCACCGGCTTCCACTGAAAACAGGATTCTACCTTGAGTTCTTAACCGTGACTTCTCCAGCCCGTTTCCGTAATATGCTCTCCTCACCCACTGAAGCCCACCCATACTGGCCTGTGAGCCTGGGACACGGTCCATCCATTCCTCTCTCGGGCCTTTTGCACTTGCTGTGCCTTCTTGCCCCAGAATCCGAGCTGAAATGGCTGCTTCTCAATCGGGTCGTGTCACCTCCTTCCCAGACCCTGACACCACCCCAATTAAAGTCGCCCAGCCTCAGGGGCTCTCCACAGCATTATCCCGTTTCGCTTTTATTCAAAGCACCCCCAAACTATCTCACTCACTCCTTTATTCACAATGCTCATCTGCCCTTTCCCCCAGGGGAGACTGCCCAGTCCAACGCCGTCTCCCCAGCGTCTGTCCTAACCAGGAGCCAGGAGCTCCATCAGTATTTGTGGAAGGGGAAGAGGGAAACCTGGGGCTTGGCTTTGCCACGCAAACTAGCACAGATCCCCTAGGATGTGTCTGATCTCGCTGAACCAGGGTTAACTCGGCGGTGTGGAACCAGTCACCCCGACTCCGACACGGCCCTACACGTGCTCAAATCCTTGCAAAATGTAGCTCTGCTCGGGGAGCTGCGGGGGGGCGAGGGGGTCCCGAAGCTGGCCCGCACACCGCCGGCCTGGGCCCCGCGGGCAGGGAGAACGCCAAGTTTCCAGCCCCGCCCGCCGGCGAGGGAGGACCGAGCAGCTTACCAGCTCATCCGGACTGAGGACTCCGAACTGCACTCTCTTGATGGTGCGCAGCGGGCATGCGCTGTCCCCGGAGGGTGGGCCGCCCCCGTGCATGGCCGCGGCGGGCGCGCTGCGCAGGCGCAAACCTCGCTACAAAAAGCCTGCGCCGCCTCCGCCTAGGCGCTCAGACCCCGTCGGGGCGGCCGCCGGGAAGGACCTCCCCGAGTTGGGAGGAAAAAGACGGAGGGGGGAGAGGTGGGGGAGGGAGGGAAAAGAGGCGGGGAAGTGAAAAAAGGGAGCGAAAAGAGCCCTTCTCCCCCTTTCCGGAGATTTTTTTTTCGGCTCCCAAAAAGGAAAAAAATAAAAAGAGGGGAAAAGGAAAAAGGTTTCGGGGGAGGAGGAAGAAGAAAAAGGTTAACGAATAAATAAGTAACCGGGCTCCCGAACGGCGGAGGGCACGGCAGTTTGTCTCTCCCCCTTCCGGGAGCCGCCTTCTTCTCAACCGCCCCGGCCGCGCTCTCGGCGCTTCTGAGGAGCGAACCGGCCGAATGACGGCTTTTATAGCTTCGCCCCTGAGGCCCCGCCCCTTCCTTTCCCGCGCCCTCCCTTGCGCTACGGGGCCGCCCGCGACGGGCCGCACGGGACGCGCGCGCTCCCGCCGTTGAGCCTCCTCCGCGGCTCCCCGATCTGGCGACCTTTTGAAGTGACGGGGAAGGGGGGATAGATATATATTTTTTTTTTTTCGTAAAGCGCGCCGCCTCGCTTCGCGGCCCGCTCTGGCATTGAGGTTGAAGGTGTGGAGGATCGAGGGTAAAATCAGGCCGCTTTTATTTCAGCTTGGCGTATGGTTTCGTCTTCAGCAAAAGACTCTCCTTGACGCCCGCCCCCCTCCGCCAGCTGAGAAATGGTGTGTTCTGCGAGTCCGTGATGGAGGCGGGGCCGGCCGGCTCCTCCCGAGCGGGTTCCGGAGGGAGGGGCGGCGCTGGGGCTGTCCTCGCTCTTGAATATGCAGTTTCTCTCTGAATATGCATGAATAGACCAAGATGGCGAGGCCGGTTGCGCCTCCGGAAGTAGCCGATGTTTGTCGAGCAGCCTCCTGGGACGAGTGGGGTATCTCCTGGCCCCTAACGGGGAAGGGAGTGCGGGGGAGAAGGGCGCCGTACCGAGCCTTAGTCCCAGATTCCCGGCCTGAGCCGCTCCAAGAGGCTTGCTCCGGAAGGAGACTGGCCACTCACTGTCCGGCAGAGATCACGAGACCGCGACAATCCGGGAAAAGCAGATTAGCCACGGGGCGGCACACGAAAGTCCTGGGGAACTTGGGGGTCGGTTGTGTTGTCTGTGGCGGGGGCCGGGGAGGGGGGGGAATCAAGGAATCTGAGCATTAGGAAGTCCTCCACCTTCTAGAACAGTTCCGCAGTAACCGGAGGGAGGGTGGGGGTGAGAACATCCCCGGAGAGACTCCGCTGAGAGCCGTGGAGGATTTCCACTCTCCCTCCAAAGCCAAGATGACACCGGCTGCACAGCCGCGTTCAGCGTGATCCTTGTTTGATGTCAGTGTCACGTCATCACCCCAAGCAGTGGGGGCACAACCACAAGGAGAGGAAATCATCTTTCTTGTCCCCCAGGGAGGAGGAAAAGCACGCTCCCCTCCCCCAGTGCAGCTGCTTCTTCCATCTGCCTGAGCGCTCAGCACCCTCCACCCTCAATGCTCCTCTCTCTCCGCTACCGTGGGAATCCTCCCCATCGCCCACAGCCCCCCTGCCTCAGCCTCGTGGGACAGGCTCCTCAGACCCTACCCCGTAGCTATACTGATTGCCGGGACCCAGCCTAGACACCCTGGCTTGCCGCTGTGGGTCTTCCAGGTGGTTGCTCTCTCCACCAAGTCCCCAGGCCGCCCTGGGCTCCGAGGGGTGTCCCCACCCCACTCCAGTTCTCCTCCCTTCACGTCACTTGCTGTCCCACGTTTGTATTCCAGTCTGTCCTATTTACCCCTGCCCCCCCAACCCCCGACTCTCCAGTTCAATCACACCCCTCTACCTGCCCTTCCCTCTCACAGCTGAGGTTCTGGGCGGTGATGATGGCAATGCTGCCCAACACGACCCCTGCCCCCATGATGTCGGAAGGTGCCACGGTCTCATAGAGCACGTAGTACTGCAACATCAGGGCCACCACCACCTCAGAGTGCAGGACCGCACACACCAGGGCAGGGTGGGCCTTGGTGACCGCGTAGCTCACGCACACGAAGGAGACCAAGGCGAGGATCCCCACTGCCCCGACACAGCTCCAGCTCAGAGGGTCACTGGGCAGCACGGGGGTCTGCAGCACAAAGAGGCCCGGCACGGAACCCAGCAGCCCCACCAAACCAAACAGGAAGGCCACTGTCGGTAGGCAGGAGGGAAAGTGCAGGGAGCGGTAGACCAGAAGCCCCAGTGACAATGCCAACCCTCCCAGGAAAGCCAGCACGTAGCCCAGGGCAGTGTAGAGGCCTGTGGTCCCCTCCTGCAGCGTCCCCAGTCCAGGTCCCACAATGATGATTAGTCCCAGGGTGCTGCCCAACAGGCCACACCAGTCATAGCCACTGAGACCCTGGCTCTCGAGGCAGAGGGCGAGGAGAGCGGAGCAGACGGTGGAAGAACCTTTGCGAACGGTGGCAGCGTTCCCAGCGGGCACCACCTGAACCGCACTGTAGGCACATCCGATACTGAGCACGTTGAGCAAGGCATGGAGGCAGGCCCGGCCCCGGACATCCGGGGGTCCCAACAGTGGGTCGCCTCGCAGTTTAAGTAGCAGGGCGATGGGGAGGTGGAAGAGACATCGACAGATGAGCAGCTCCATCGAGGGCAAGTGGGAAGCCTGGTAAGCCATCCGGGAGAAGGGGCCCACGAAGCCAGCGGGCAGGCCCCCGCCCAGCAGGGCCACAAGCAGACCCTTGGTGGCATCGGAGGGCCGGCAGCGGTGGTGCGAGTGGAGGCTGGGCGGAGTGGAGGGCGGCGATGGCTGGGTGAAGTCGGGCAGGTTGAAATAGGGGTGAGTGCCAGCCTGTTTATGGAGAAAGGAGCTGAGGCGTGAGGGCTGCCACAGCCTGAGAGACTTGGGGCAGGGGAAGGCCCCATGGAACAGCACGAGGACAGCCTCTCTTGGGAGCTAGAAGGGGCCTGAAAGATGTGAACTGTGGGCCTTGAGCATCCAAAGCAGGAAGGGGGGCGTGAGCCTCCCTGAGCACTGTTTCTCTGGGAGGAGGAAGGGGCCCAGGATGCTGTTGGTTAGAGAGAGAGCAGACAGCCTCAGACGGTGTGTCTACATGAGGTCACAGGCTCCAGGGACGTGAGGCTATACCGTTAAAAATTTCATTTGGGGGTCTTTCTAGGTCAGCTGGGAGCCTTAAGGGAGGAGGAGAAGAGGAGCAGGCAGCAGTGACAGGGAGGGATGTCGTGCTATGCCCCCCGGCCCCCCATACTCACCATCTTTCCTTAGACTTCCTCCTCGCCTCCTGGTTCCGGGCGCCTCGACCCCTCAGAGCTCCGGCCATTGTGACCTGGTTGGAGTGGGGGTGGGGTTCTTCCCTGGAACCTTCCTGGGGAGGTGGGGGACTTTTCTCTGGAGCCTTCCTGGGGGAGGGGGGCTATTCTCTCACCGTGTGTGTTCGTTTCTCTGTTTCATGTCTATGTCTGGTGACTTAAAATTTGATTTTTTTTTTCTCTTCGTGATGAGTTTCCCTGGGCTTGATGGTCATTTGTTTACTGTCTCATTTCAGCAAGGTTCTCAGGAAGGGGCTGTGAGAGCAGTCCCTCCTGCCTCCAACACCAGAGAGGCGTCCTTAGGAATATCTCTCCGGATTTTTCAGGAATGGGTTTCTTCTGTGTATGCTTCTACCGGGGGTTTTGTCCGTTCTGTCACCTGGGGTCACACCAAGGCCTCTGCATTTAGGCCCAAGTATATAGACATGGATACTCGGGCCAGGGGAGACCCAGTACCAAGCCGTGCGGGGGTCCCATAGGGCTGGGCCCTCCTTGCTCGGGCTGTTGTGGGGTCCCTGTTCATTCCTGAAAAGGGTTTATGTGTGTCCAGGGCTGTCCTGCGAGCATGTTGACCCTGCTCTAAGGCTCCCACTGGGCCCAACTGTAAGTCTGCTATGTTGTGTGTGTGCCCTGAGAGCGTGCACCCGTTGTGTGTGTTTGTGTTATGTGTGCACACACATCTGCTCTTGGGTGTTTTGGGGTGTTGTGCACCCAGTGAAGGGCGTGCAGGGGAAAGACTGGGGAGGGTGGGTGTCTTTCTAAGAAGTGGGTGGTCGCGCGCCCCTGCAGGGGTGCTGCAACCCTGCCGGCGTCCTGTTGGGTGTCCACAGCCTTGGCGGCCCTCTCAGTGCGGTTCCCTGCGCCGCCTCCGGATCGGCTCGGCCGAAAGCCGTCGGGCGCTCTGAGCCTAGTGTCGGTGTCGGCTGCGCTGCGCCGGCCTCCTCGAGGCGGCGGCGGCGCTGGGGGGGGACTGTTTCCGGGGGTGGGGGTGGGGGTAGGACCGGGGCGGGGGGAGCCGATGATGTCAGCGGCGGCGGCGGCGGCGGCGGCGGCGGGGCCGGGCCGGGGCCGGGCGCTGGGGGGGCCGGGGCCGGAGCCGGAGCCGGAGCCGGAGCTGGAGGCGGGCGAAACCGGAGCGGCCGGGGGCGGCCACGGTGATGAGCCGGGCCTGGCGGACGCGGCGCCATCGCAGTCAGGTGGGCCCCGGGGCAAACCGGGCAGGGCCAGGGAGGACCGGAGCCAACTGCCGGGCCCCCTCCCCGCTGCCCGGCGCCGCGGGGGCCCGGGCCGCGCCCGCGCCCAGACCGCTCCCCTTTGGGGTTGACCTGGGGGCTCAGGGGTCGAGGGCTGAGCCTAGCCCCGCCCCCAGGCGCGCACGGCGCCGGGGGGCGACTAAGGGGGCACCGGTATGGCGTCCGAGTGAGCTGTGGCGGGGGGCGCGATCGCCTGGGGCCGTGGAAGGGGCCGCGCTACGCCCCTTTGAAGGGTTAATTCTGCAGCCCGCTGCCCCCCTCCCCCCGTGGGGCAGGTTGGGGGTGGGGTGGGGCGGGTGTGAGCCCGGGCAGGCGCTGCAAGCTGCTGGGAGGGCGATGGCGTAGGAGCCAGGCAGAGAGGGGGAGGGGTGGGCCGCCGAGCGCCCCAGAGTTGGGGTGTGCAGGGTGCGCAAGACGAGCAGGGGCCCCGGAACAGCCGCGCCGTCGGGGCAGGGTTGTGGTTGTGAGTCTTGGAGATTGTGTGTTTCCTGCTGTGTTGTGAGGCAAGGTAAACCTTTCCTGGGCACCGTCGCCTGCGGCTTTGGCAGCCAGGGGTCCTGGCGGGGCCCTCCCTGGGCCGTGGAGATGGGAAGCCAGAAGCGGTGGCCGGTGCTGTGGGGCCCTGTGGCTTTGGGTGACAGCTGAGCATTTTAAGCAGGGCACAACGCGCTGAGTGTGGAGTTTGTTCAATGTGGGGTTCTACATATGTTTTCTCCCAGCGTGTATTTGTTTGCATGTATGTTCTTGCACCACAGGAAAGAACGCTGTCTCTAAACTGCTGTGTTCTGCATAGCTGGCGTGGAGGATGTGCTGTGGGGGGCACCAGGACGCAGGCTGTATGTGCCTGCTGGGAGGGGGCAGCTATAGACCTTTGAGTCGGAAGGTGTCAGGTGTGGGGCCCACGGCTGGGGCCCTGCCCAGGTGTGGTCTGGTCGTGGCGAGGACGGGCGGAAGGATGGGTTTGTGTTTGTGATAAGCCGAAGGCATGGGGGGGGGGGCTGCACGTCTAGAACTCAGATCCTGGGGATCAGGAAGGGGGTGAGAAACGCCAGGGTGTGTCTCGCGTGCCTGTGGGTCGTCTGGCACCGTGCGAGGGGTGCTGGGGCCCGGGTGGGGGGGGTGGGTAGTGTGCAAGCTGTGTTTATGGGATCGTGGGTAGCCAGGCTCGGGGAAGGTTGTGTGTTTGCAACATTCTCCACGGGATTCTTTTGTGACGTTGTTTGTGGGAGCCTGTCCGGGCTGTTGGGCTGGGAGGCGAGCTGGTCAGAAAACACTTGTGGGGAGGGAGGTGGCGTGACAAGGGCAATGTGGGCCTCAGAGCCTAGAGACCAGCCACCAGCTGTGCGTGCCTGCGTGCGTGCGAGGCTGCCTTCTGTGTGCTCGGGAGCCCTGTGGGGCTGCCCAGGGGGTGTGGGGCTGCCCAGGGGATATGTTACAAGGAAAGGGGGGGGGATGAATACAGGGCACAGCAACGGCAGCAGGCGGAGGCCTGGGTGCTGGCAGGGTGGCCCAGCCCGTCTCCTGCAGGGTCCGTGTGCTCGCCCCTCTGTGGCCGCCTGCAGCGTCAGGGTCACCCGGGGAGGAGGGGGGGAGGCCAGGGTGTCTGCAAGGGAAGTGAGCTTAGACAGAATGGCTCCTTGGCTGTGTTTATGTAAAGGCCGGGTGTGACTTTTGTCACTAAAATGGAAAAAAGAAACATGAAGTTTGCAGCCTCCTCCTCCACTCCGCCGCCGTCTCCCTCTCTCTCTGCCCCCTCTCGGGTATCTCTGACGCACACTGGGCCCCACTGCTGCCGCCACTGCGAAGGGCCTCCAGCGGAATTCGCTCACTAGGCAGATTCCTCAGAACAGGTTTTCCTCACCTTTTGGGGCCCCGGCCCTTCGGCGGGGGGGCCGGGGGGGGTGCCTGCATGTGTGTGCGCGCACTCTCAGTGTGCACACCAGTGTGAACCACCCTGGCCTGGAGGAGCAGTGTGCACACAGGGAGGAGTGGGAGGGGCACTATGACTGGGCCCCTGGGCCATGGGGGCGGGGAGGGGCCGGCTGCTGCCCGAGCCCTGCCCGACAGGTGCAGGAGACCAGACCCTAGACCAGAAGCTGAGTCCTGGCGGCTCCACCACTTCCTCACAGGCACTTTCCCTGAGTGAGCCTCAGTTCCTCATCCGTAAAGGGCCAGCAGTGACATGGCCTACGCATCTTCCAAGTGACGGTGTCGGGACCGTGCCTGTACCAGCCCCTGTCAGCTCTCTGCCAGCCACGAGAATCCACTGCTTTGTTAGCAGCCACAGCAGTAAGCGCTTGGTTAGCACTGCTGTCGGATACGATCCCTCACCTAGTCCTCACCACGCCACCATGGAAACGGGCGCCGTCATCAATTCCCGTCTTCAGGGGAGGTGGACCCAGGTCCTGAGCGTTAATTTGCCCTCAGTGACTTAGCCGGTAAGGGGGAAAGCTGTCTGGGTATTTGAACCCAAGCAAGGGATTTGAACCTGGGTATTTGAACACAACCCAGGTCCTGTGCTCTGAATTGCTGTGTTCTGCTGCCCTCCTGGAACAGGCGCTGGGTCTCCCTGTGCACCTGCCACACACACACTCACAGACACACACTTCTCCCCAGTTTCCGCATTTGCAGCAGTCCATGGCAGAGACCCGTATGCTAAGGCCATATCCCAGCCCGGGGCGTGGGAACCTACATACATCCCTGCCGCTGTCCGAGTGGGCGCTGGCTGTGGCGCACAAAATGTTGATGAGTCAGAGGAGGGAGAGATTGTCCTTGCCCTGTGGGTCGGGGACAGCCAAGAAGGAGATGACATTTGACTTAGATCTTAACATTTTGAAGAGATGTCGGGAAGAGATTGGGGAAAGGACGCTTCTGGCAGGGGAGCCAGCATAGGCGAAGGCATGGAGGTGTGGGGCGTGTGGAGTTGGGAGGGCACTCCGGGTGTCTGATGAGAGGTTAACGGGAGATTGGAACTAGACCAGAGAGCCTTGGAGTGCCTGGTGGAGGGATTTGAGCTGTGTTCCTGAGTCGTTAGGAACCAGTGAAGGGTTCTGAACCCGCTATATCTGCATCGGGGATGTCGACTCTCAGTTGGACGGGAGCAGGTAGCCTGGAAGCAGGGGGAGAGCTGGCTGGCCGTGGCCGTGGCCGTGGCCGTGGCCGGTGTGAGCGTTGACAAGGATCTGAACCAGCTTAGGGGCCAGCGGCCGGTTGGAGGGAAGGCTTCGAGAGCCGTTCCCAAGCTCAGCTGCAGCTTCAGCCAGACTTGGTGACTGTGGGTCTGGGAGCGAGGGAAAGGGTGGAGTCAGACATGACACACTTAGCACTTAGCACGTGAGACCTTGTGTGGTGATTTATGTAATCAGCTGGCCGCCATAGGCCCCTTCCGGGCAGGAGCCAGCAGAGGAGGATTCGGCATCTGGGGGTCAGCCGGGCCTGGATTCGAATCTTGACTCTGCTACTTAGAACCGAGTGTCCTTCGGCAAGGCACATCCCTGGCTGAGCCTCTGTTTCCTGTCAAATGGGGAAAATATAAACACCTCCCGTGGGTGGCTGTGTGGAGGAGGTCGTTCCATGAGGCGATGCTCGGTGAGCCCCTGGAAGTGTCAGGCAAGCTGTGAGTACCCCAGAAAGAGTCACATTATAATCACCACCCCCAGCCCCTGGCCGCCTCCGTCCAGCACGGAGACTGGCTTCCTTTTCCCCCCGAGGGTGGACAGACTTGGAGGCAGGTTCATGTATTTACCAGATTTTTTTAAATCTTTAAAAAAAAAAATAGATAAAACCTCTCATTATGTGCTAGGCACCGTTTTAAGCACTGAGATGATACAGAGAAGGAAGCAGACAAACATCGCTGCCTCCCCCACCCCCAGAGCGCACACGCTGGAGAGAAATGAACAATATGTTCTACCAAGTACCAAGGAGAAAAATAAAGCAGGGTAGGGGATAGGAAGTTTGGGGAGGGGGGTGCCGTCGAGGGGTGGGGTTGTCCAGAGAAGGCCTCCGGGGCAGGTGACTCAAGACTTGGTGGAGGTGGGGCAGCCAGGCGTGAGGCTCTCTGGAGGTAAGGACATTGCAGGCAGGGGGAGCAGCAAGAGCTAGAGCGTGTCTGCTGGCCATGCTCAGAGGCACCTGCGAGGTCACAGGCACTCAAGAGGAAAGGAACAGTAAGTGCAAACAAATAAAAAAAAACAAACTTCAAATCTCAGAGCCACCAAACTTGTCGTGAAGTCTGATTTCTGCCTCTTTTTATGTTTTTCACCACTTTCCCCTACTGTTTTCCGGAGCTGAGTTCCAAGGTCTAGGAACAGTTGTCCCTCGGTATCCATGGGGGGTTGGTTCCAGCACCTGCAGACACCTGAATCCAATGCCACTCAAGTGCCTTATATACAGTGGCATAGGATGTGCATAGTATAACCTACTGTCCTCCCACAGGCTTCACTTTTTGACAGGCAGAGTGGATAGTGAGAGAGAGAGAAACAGAGAGAAAGGTCTTCCTTTTTGCCGTTGGTTCACCCTCCAATGGCCGCTGCGGCCGGCGCATTGCGCTGATCCGAAGCCAGGAGCCAGGTGCTTCTCCTGGTCTCCCATGCAGGTGCAGGGCCCAAGCACTTGGGCCATCCTCCACTGCCTTCCCGGGCCATAGCAGAGAGCTGGCCTGGAAGAGGGGCAACCGGGATAGAATCCGGCGCCCCGACCAGGACTAGAACCCCGTGTGCTGGCACCGCGAGGTGGAGGATTAGCCTGTTAAGCCACAGCACCGGCCAGGCTTCACTCTTACTAATTCTGTGTAAGAGGCAGAGGGAGACAGATAGCTCCCATTCCAAATCCCAGTGTCTACAACAGCTAGAGCTGCACTGGGCTGAAAGTGGGCGCCAGAAACTCAATCCAGGCCTCCCATGTGACTGCCGCCTCCCAAGGTATATTAGTGGGGAGCCAGAGCCAGGACTTGAACCCGTGTGCTCCTGTGTAGGATGTGGGTGTCCCACGTGGGCTCATATTCACTAGACCAAATGCCCACCCTCCATATATTTTAAATCATCTCTAGGTTCCTTATAATACTTAATACAATGTAATGTTGCTGTAAATACTAGATATTGTTTAGGAAATGACAAGGAAAAAAATATGCATGTTCAGTACAAATGCAACTTTTTCCCCCTGAATGTTTGAATCCGAAGAGGCAGAACCCACAGGATACAGGGGGCTACTGTACTGCCACTTACTGGCTCTTTTAGTCTTTTTTAAAAAATATTTTATTTATTTATTTGAAAGGCAGAGTTAGAGAGAGGCATAGGCAGAGAGAGAGAGAGAGAGGTCTTCCATCTGCTGGTTCACTCCCCAGATGGCTGCAATGGCCGGAGCTGGGCTGATCCGAAGCCAGGAGCTTCTCCCAGGTTTCCCATGCAGGTGCAGGGGCCCAAGGACCTGGGCCATCTTCCACTGCTTTCCCAGGCCATAGCAGAGAACTGGATCAGAAGAGGGGCAGCCAAAACTCGAACCGGTGCCCATATGGGATGCCGGCACTACAGACGGTGGCTTTACCTGCTACGCCACAGCGCCGGCCCCTCTTTTAGTCTTTATGACAACTCCAGGAAGTGGGAACTGCTACTGACATTCCCACCTTAGAGACAAGGAAACTGAGATGCAGAGAGGTTAAGTAACCTGCGCAGGGTCCCATCGCTGGTGTGTTCTCCGCTATCCATAAGCCCTCGCTGGGCAGTAGCCAGTGAACTTGGGAGGCTGGGTCCAAATCCCAGCTTGGATAGCAGTGGGACCAGGGTACTTGCTGTCAACCCGAAAGTGAGGAGTTTGGAGCATTTTATTTCTCTAAGCCTGTTTCCTCACTGTGGCCTTTCTGAGTGTTGAAATGAGATTATGCAGGTAAGATGCTTGGCATGCACTTTGCCCATAATAAATATTTCATACATGGCAGCTCCAAAGACTGTGATGATGAGGAGGATGCTGGTGGTGATTCTGGGTGGCCTCTGAAGGGCCACACTGACTTTGGGTCTCTGTGCGGTTCTAAGATGCCCTGGCAGGCCTTGTCTAAGCATCATGGCAGTCAGCACACAGCTGCTGTATAGGTACCAGGCCGGCCACGTGTGGTCGTGCCAGCGCACAGGCCTGGCCAAGGCGGATGGGGACTGGAATTGAACCTGGACGTTGCTCACCTGCACGGGGCTGCTACCTCCGGAGGAACGGCTTTCTAATTTTCACGAAGGCACAGGTGGGCTGGTGGTGCCCTAGCACGGACTCTAAACATATCCTTCCTCTCGGTGCGGTGACGTCACCAGGAACACAGGCTTCCTGGGATCAGATCCCAGCCGTGCTGCTAACTGGTCGTAGCTCCTTGGGCGAGCTTCCTAGCGGCTCTGACCATCACTCTGTCATTTTAAAGTGAGGCAGCAAGGCCAGCCTAAATGCCAGTTGGGATGCCTGCATTTCACATCAGAAGACCTGTGTTCAGTTCCTGGGTCCGGCGCAATTCCAGGACCCTAGGAGGCAGTGGTGATGGCTCAGGTAGTTGGGTTCCTGCTGCCCACACGGGTTGTGGACATTCAGGGAGTGAGAAGGTGGACAGGAGCTCTCTCTTTCTGTTTCTCTGTCTCTGGAATTTGGAAAAAAAAACAACAACAACAACAACAGTTAAAGGGGAGACCACTGCTACCTCCCAGAGCAGTGATGAGGAGCAGGTGAGATAATGCAAATGAAGTGCTGACTTCTGGGGTCCCGGTGAGCTGATGGCCATCATGGAGGAGAGTGGGAGCCCGCGACTGAGGCGAGGCCCCTTCTCCAGGGTTCCCGAGAGCTCCGCAACCCAGCGTCTAACGGGGCTGACCCGTAATTAGTATCTTGTCTGTGCCTGGCAGTCGTGTTGTTAAAACGCCAAACATCAGCCTCGTTTATCCTCTTCTTTCTTCATGTCCAGGAGAGGCATCGGGCAGTCTTTTGGGGAACTTGAAAAGAGGGTCTGTGTCGGGCGGGGGAAGGCCTGTCAGTCCAGGTGGCAGGAGTAATAAAGGGAGAGAACATCGTTCCAGGGCTGGGAGTTGTATGAGGGACTCCTGGTGTGGAACACACACCTCTGCTGACCCAGGGCCCTGGGAAGAGGAGAGAGCTCCCCAGCTTTGCAGAAGGCAGATGGGAGGGCCCGACAGCTCTGCAGACAGGCCCACCTGTCACTGTCACTACCAGCTGTGTGTGCCCTTGGATAAGTCGCTGAGTGACTCTGGAACCCAGATCTTCAACTCTAGCATGGGAACCCTCGGCCCTGCTGGTGCCCATGGAGGAAAGTGCTTTCTGAGCTGGGTTCTGTGCCGCTCCTTCTGGGTGGGCCTCCCAGCACGAGGTGAGGCAGGGGCTGCGTGTCTTCCCTCCGCCACCAGGAACAAGTCAGGAGTGGAACCAAGCCTCTCACTCCCAGTTGGCTGGCCTTTCCAGGGCTCTGGAAACTGGAGCGAGTAGGGGCACGTGTGTGAGCCCTGGTCTGCAGGGGTCTTTAGTGGTCACCTGGCCCTTGGGCCAGAAACCTCTTTTAAGGTTTATGGGGCTGGGAGTAACAGGAGGAGGTCCTTTCCTAATCTGAGTATCCAGCAGCTTGGTCCAAGAAAAAAAAAGCTCAGGGAAATCTATTTTGATATCTAAATAATCTCATTGTGCTAAAAGACAACATGCAAATCTTTGATTGCCTCTGAGCCCTGAAATGGGGCCACAGGGACTTGAGAGGGATGTGACAGGCCTCCCGGAGCCTGGGATAGGACTCTGCTGCCGCCTTGTTTGGGGGTGTCCTGGGAATATGCAAATGATCATGTTGCTGTACTTCTTGGGGCCTGCAGAGCGAGGCCCTGTGATAGTCCACGTGACCTCCCAGGTCGGAGTGGACGCGGCTGAACGCACAGCCCGACAGAGGCTCTCAGGAGAGGGGCCGGGCGTCCTCTCTGAGCCCCCCCCCGGGGTCCCTTCCCGCCTCCTCCTCTCGGCCCCCTGACGAGGTTTCCCTGTCTCCACAGGGGGAAGAGGCCCGGCACAGGGGACCTGCTGAGCCACGGCTGCTCCGCTCCATGCTGGCTGCGCTGTCAGGTGAGAGGGCGCTGACAAGATGTCAGAGCTCAGGCTGCGGGCCAGCGAGGGCCGCCGCGGCCGGCGGGGGAGCTCAGGGGAGTGGGCAGCAGCCCTCGCGGGGGCCTCCGCCCCCTGCCAATGAGAGGGACTTCCCCTTTGCCCCTTCTCCAGTCCGAGACCTGGGAGGCCGCGATTCCTTGCCCTTCACTGTGACCTGAAGTAACCCTGGCCAGACTTGGGTGGCTAAGGGTTAACCCCTGACCTCTGCGAGCTAAAATTACTCGGTCTCTCCCGGTAGTTGTTTCTGACCAGCAGTCTCCCCGCTGCCCAGCCTCTGAGACTCTCCCTGGCCTCTTCTCCCACTGTCTAGGCTGGCGCCATGCCCCCCCCTGCAGAGGTGACGGACCCGTCCCATGCCCCCGCCGTCCTGCGCCAGCTCAATGAGCAGCGGCTCCGTGGCCTTTTCTGTGACGTCACCCTCATAGCCGGAGACACCAAGTTCCCTGCTCACCGCAGCGTCCTGGCTGCTTCTAGTCCCTTCTTCAGAGAGGCCCTGCTCGCTTCGGCGCCACTGCCCCTCCCACCACTTACTGGGGGCTCAGCTCCCAACCCTGCTACCACCACAGCTGCCTCCTCCTCCTCCTCCTCCTCCTCCTCCTCCACCTCCTCCTCCTCTCCCCCTCCAGCCTCTCCCCCTGCTTCCCCCCCACCCCGGGTCCTGGAGCTGCCAGGGGTCCCAGCAGCGGCCTTCTCTGATGTCCTCAACTTCATCTACAGTGCCCGGCTGGCGCTCCCTGCTGGTGGCGGGGACGGGGCCGCCGTGGCCGAGATCGGAGCTCTGGGGCGGCGTCTGGGCATCTCCCGCTTGCAGGGCCTGGGGGAGGGAGGCGATGCCTGGGTACCTCCTGCCCCAGCCCCTGTGGCCCCCTCGCAGCCTGAAGAGGGCGGCTTCGGGCCTAGACCAGCTGGAGAGTGGGAGGGTGACGGGGCCGAGGCCCAGGCCCCTGACTCCCAGCCCTCTCTGTCCCGGAGGTCCCTGCCCTGCCCCCGATGTGGAAAAAGCTTCATCCATCCCAAGCGGCTGCAGACCCACGAGGCCCAATGCCGCCGGGGGGCCAGCACGCGGGGGGCTGCAGGGCTGGGCCCCGGGAGTTCTGGCCCCGGTGGTCCCGCAGGAGTGGACGCCTCAGCGCTGCCCCCGCCGGTGGGCTTCCGAGGTGGCCCTGAGCACGTGGTGAAGGTGGTGGGTGGCCATGTGCTGTACGTGTGCGCGGCCTGCGAGCGTTCCTACGTGACCCTGTCCAGCCTGAAGCGACACAGCAACGTCCACTCGTGGCGGAGGAAGTACCCCTGCCGCTACTGCGAGAAGGTGTTCGCCCTGGCTGAGTACCGCACCAAGCACGAGGTGTGGCACACCGGGGAGCGCAGGTGAGTGGCCGGGGCCCAAGGGTCAGCACTCAGAGACCCCCGGGATGGGGGAGGGGGTGGGCACAGCGTGGGGCCTGCAACTCACCCTGAGCCTAGGCAGCTCACGTGCCGTCTCCTGCTCACCGCCACTCACCCTCTGCCTCCCTCCAGCCCCAGTTCCTTCAGCAGCTGTCTGTCAGCATGCGGGCCTGGCCCGGGCCTGGCCTGGTGCTGTGAGGAAGGCTGAGAAGGACAGAGAAAGTTGCCCTCCCGGGAGAGGACGCTGGGCGCACAGGCGTGACCACCAGTCCCCATAGCGTTCAGAACAGCGCCTGCCGTGTCCGCAGTGTGCCCTGTGCCCAAGGCGCTTCCTCGTGCTGTCACCCGTGCTTCCAGAGAGGGTTCGTGAGTTAGGCAGGATGCAAGTATTTCCTGGTCACAGAGGGGACAGCTGGGGCGCAGAGCCTCACAGCCTGTGGGGGCCACTGAGCTAGGACTGGTGCCCCTCCTCGAGGCTGGGGGGTGTTGCAGACTGGAGTGGAGGGCACAGGAAGCTGAGGCCCTGGCTTCCGGGCTCCTGACTTAAGTGGCTCTGTTCCTGCCCTGTTCCCTGCTGTCCTGGCCCAGGTACCAGTGCATCTTCTGCTGGGAGACTTTTGTCACTTATTATAACCTGAAGACCCACCAGCGAGCCTTCCATGGCATTAGCCCGGGCCTCCTGGCCAGTGAGAAGACACCCAATGGAGGCTACAAGCCCAAGCTCAATACCCTCAAGCTGTACCGCCTGCTCCCCATGCGGGCAGCCAAGCGGCCCTACAAGACCTACAGCCAGGGGGCCCCTGAGGCCCAGCTCTCTCCAAGCCTCCGTACTCCGGCCCCCGTGGCAATGCCAGCCAGCTCCCCTCCCAGACCCCCACCTGCCCCCGAGCCTGGCCCCCCGCCCTCTGTCATCACGTTCGCTCACCCGGCCCCCTCTGTCATTGTCCATGGGAGCAGTAGCAGTGGTGGGGCAGGAGGTGGGCCAGCAAGCACTGGAGGGTCCCAGGCCGCCTCCGTCATCACTTACACTGCTCCCCCAAGACCCCCCAAGAAGCGGGAGTACCCACCCCCACCTCCTGAGCCTGCAGCCACACCCACGGGCCCTGCCACTGCTGTTTGCCCAGCCACCCCGGCAGGGCCAGCCTCGGCCTCTGCGGAGGAGGCCAAGGGCCGGAATCCCCGGGCGGGGAGGACCCTGACATACACAGCCAAGCCCGTGGGCGGGGTTGGTGGGGGCGGGGGTCCCCCCACAGGCCCTGGCCGGGTCCCCTCTCAGCTACAGGCTCCGCCTCCACTGTGTCAGATCACTGTGCGAATTGGGGAGGAGGCCATTGTCAAGCGCCGCATCTCAGAAACTGACCTGCGTCCTGGGGAGCTGAGCGGAGAGGAGGTGGAGGAGAGTGAGGAGGAGGAGGACGAGGAGGAGGACGAGGAGGACGAGGAGGACGAGGAGGAATCGAAGGCTGGTGGGGAGGACCAGCTCTGGAGGCCCTACTACTCCTATAAGCCTAAGCGCAAGGCCGGAGCCGCTGGCGGCAGCGGCGGCGGGGTGCCCCGGAGCCGCCGGCTCCCGCGCTGGAGGCAGAAGCTGGAACGGAGGAGCTGGGAGGAGACCCCAGCGGCGGCGGCGGCGGCGGCGGAGGGCCCGGCAGGGCGGGCCCGCGGCGAGCGGAGGCACCGCTGCGGGGACTGCGCCCAGACCTTCGCCACCTTGAGGAAGCTGCGCAAGCACCAGGAGGCCCACAGCGGGGGCTCGCACGGCTCCCGGGCCGGCCGGAGGCCCTCCACCCGCTTCGCCTGCCCGCAGTGCGCCAAGGTGTGCAAGACGGCAGCCGCCCTGAGCCGCCACGGGCAGAGGCACGCGGCCGAGCGGCCTGGGGGCGCGCCCACCCCCGTCATCGCCTATTCCAAGGGCAGCGCTGGCCCCAGGCCCGGCGAGGTCAAGGAGGAGGCCCCGCAGGAGATGCAAGTCTCCTCCTCCAGCGGCGAGGCGGGCGGCGGGAGCGCGGCTGCGGAGGAAGCTTCCGAAACCGCTTCGCTCCAGGACCCGGTCATCTCGGGGGGTGAGGAGCCCCCGGTGGCGGCAGGGGCGGGCAGCTACGCGTACCAGCCCGTGCAGGAATTTCCACTGGCTCTGATTGGGAGCGGCCGGGAGCCCGGCGGTGGCCGGGTGAAACCTGGGAGTGAGGGGCCAGTGGGAGCCCCAGAGGGGGACCGGATGGAAGGGATGGGGGCTGCCAAAGTCACCTTCTACCCTGAGCCCTATCCACTGGTCTATGGCCCCCAGCTCCTTGCCGCCTACCCGTACAACTTCAGCAACCTGGCTGCTCTCCCAGTCGCTCTCAACATGGTCCTACCTGATGAGAAGGGTGGAGGGGCCCTTCCCTTCCTACCGGGGGTCTTTGGCTACGCAGTGAATCCTCAAGCAGCACCCCCTACTCCCCCGACTCCACCTCCCCTAACTCTTCCCCCACCAATCCCCCCTAAGGGAGAAGGAGAAAGGGCAGGGGTTGAGAGAACCCAGAAGGGAGATGTGGGGTGAGCTCTGGGGCCAGACCCCCCTTTCACCAGATGCCACCCTCCCTGCACCCCCCACCACTACAGCTTCCTGGCCTCCCTGGCCCTTGGGAGCCCCTCCACACTCTTGTGCAGGGACTCGGGGGGCCCCTGGAGCTCAGGGGCCAGGCTGCTTTGTGTGAGATTGTAGTTTTCCCATCTCCTAGGAAGGGATCTTTGGTGGTTCCCCCTCTCGATCTTCCTCCAGGGAATGGCCCCCAAGAGGGGCAAGGGCCAGCTCCCATCCTTCTCAGCCCTCGGGGCACTGAGCAATATACTTATCTGAATCTCTACTCACAGCCCCCACCAGCTCTGAATGTCTAACCTGCTCCCCTGATTCGCAAACTTAGGGGGAAACCATGGCTCTCACCTAAGGAGTGCCCCTAGTTCTCCGAAGCCTTCTCTAAGCCCCGCCCCAGATGCTTCCTAGCACATTCCATTCTTTGTGGCCCAGAGCCTGGACCAGACCATTGTGATGCCCGACCCCCTCCCGTGGGAGCAGGGGTTTCCTCCCGTTGCTTGGAGAGGTCACGCCTTCCTTGGCTTCCATGCCTTCGGAGCTTCCATACTCCTCCCCACCCTCCTAGACTTCGGGGACAGCCTCTCCCAGTCCAGGTCAGGGCGGTGTTGAGGGAAGGGCTACCTTTCTGTTCCTGTCACCTGGGGCAGGGAAAGCACGGCCCTATCTTGACCTCCAAATCCAGTGAACCCCAGATACTTCCAAGGCAAAGGAGGTGAATAGATCACACCTCTTCCTGCCTCTACGTAGAGCCTCTTCTGGGCTAAACCAGATTTGGGGGCCAGAAGGGAAGAAATCCACATGGGTTGGAGAAGGGAAGCTACTTCCTCCCTGTTTTTTTTTCCCGCTGGTTTCTCCCAGACTAGACCAAATAGCCAGAAAAATGATGGGGGGCTGGATGGGTGGGTTACGCCCAAGATTTGCACATGACCTTCCATCCTCACCGTTACCCCGTCTTTCCCAGTGTCGCTGCCCTCACCGATCACTCCAGATGGTTTTGGGGGAACCATCCTATCCTCCCGGTGGGCTTTGGGGTATTCCCACCGGTTTTTCCCTCCAAAATAGCACCTTACACCCCATCTTTGACTCAGTTCCCCACACCCAAAGATCCCAGCTTAGGGATGGGGTGCAGGGACCTGCAGTAGTCCCTGACCCCTAATTTGCACTAGTTAACCCTGGTCAGGGTCCCTGTACTTCCTTCCAGTGGGGGAGATGAGGAAACCCTTGCTCCTGATTCTCTGAAAACTGGGCCTCCCGCTCTGTGATGGGATGGACATTTCCCATCCTACCCACCACCTCCTACCCTGCAAAACAAAAGACAAAAAAATAAATAAAAAACAGCTCACAAAGGGGAGAGCCAGTTTAGGGGAGCAAATTTAACACACGGGGATTAGAGGAGTGCAGTTTCAAAAGGGGAAAAGTTGCTGCCACCAAAGTGGCCGCCTTTGACCCAGCTACTGTTTTTGTTGTTGTTGTTTTTTTGTTTTGTTTTGTTTTTGTTTTTTTGGGGTGGGAAGGGGGGCCAAGATGGCTGCCCTCTCAGCAGATGCTCAGAGGGCAAGATGGTGGCTTTTGGAGGGCAGTGGTCCTGGGGGAGGGCCAGGAGCGTCCTCCCGCCCTCCCAGCGTAGAGGAAGGGGGAGATTTGCGAGAGGCTCCCTGAATGTTGACCACGGAGGAGTCACTCCTTCAGTCCTCCTCTGTCTCTTTGCACTTTCTTGGTGTTGGCCACAACCTGAGTGAAGAATTTCCTACTGAATGTACCAAGTTCCAATTTTTAAGGGAGGGGGCGGGGAGTTTCAAACAGGGAAAAAGAACGCAAAAAAAGAAAAAAAAAAAAAAGAAAAAAAATCACTAAAAATTCCCACAAGTCTTGTTTCTGGCACTTTAGAAAAACTGCGGAAAAAGTACATAATAAAGAATACATATATATATCTACACACAAATTATATATATCTATATATACAGCGGAACCACAAGAGAGACGGAGGAGGGCCTGGAGGCGGGGGCAGAGGCCATGAGCGCCCCCATCCCCCGTGTCCTCACCCTGCCTCACTCCTCTGGGGCACAGGGCCAGGGAGGGGGCTGAGGATGGATCGGGAATTTGAATTTCAGAACAGGTCAAAACTCAACACCATGCACATTTTGGGAGACTCGAGATCGTAGATATTTCTTTTTCATTTCTGTTTTTGAAAATACGACTAAGGAGACTAGCTTCCGGAATTCGGTGGGTCTGGGCAGCAAACGAGAACCGTGGCGAAGTGGAAAATACGATATATGTTATCTGAGCTGGGGAATTTGACTACTGTGAGTTTCAGATGTTGGAAATCGGGGAATCTTACAATTTTGTCTTTTGAAAATGATCAGGTCTTGTCAGAGTGCGCCCTCCTTCCCCGCGCTCCCTGGGAGGAAGGGCGGTGGGGGGGAGGGTGTGAGGACCACCGGTTCTGTGCCACAGCACGCGAGATTTAGAATTCTACAGACTCTAGCTCTATACGTAGTGAGGACCCAGATTTAGAAAAACTGACCAATATTTATCTCCGCATTTGTGTGTGTGTCCAACTCTCTAGGCCAATAAACCAACAGGACAAACAAACTGTGCTCTACAGTGGGATACCAGGTGCAGTTATTTGCGTGGCTGGTGGGTCTGGGGGAAATGCTGACCTTGTCCCACGGGGATCCCTGGAAGTCGAAGCCCTATCTCCCCTCCTAGGACAACAACTTCCGGCCACCGAGGGTGTGAGGGCTTGCTGGCTCCAGGTGCTTCCCTGTCATCTGCTGCAGGCAGGGAACACAAGCTGACTGTGGCCCAACACCAGGCAGAAACATCAGCTCAGTCCAGCTCGCCCTGCCTGCTGTGCCCAGCTGCTCAGAGCAAGATCTGTGCTTCCCCAGAGCGGGCCTGAAAGCAGGTCCAAGCCTTTTTCCAAGCTGAAAGGAGACTACAGCATAAGAGACCCAAACTTTCTTTTTCCACTTCTTTCTCTGCTTCTCCTCCCCTGTACTTTTCTAATGTTAAGGGAGGGATCAGCAGGTCAGGTGAGTGGAGGCTTTGAGAAACTGTAGCACAAGTAATCTTTGTTTTAATGTTTATTTTATATTTTTATGTTCTATCTACTTAAAAGGCAGAATGCGAGAGACAGAGAAACTTCTATCCATGGTTCACATGCCTGCAATAGCCAGGGCTGGATCAGGTCAAAGCCAGGAGCCCAGAGCTCTACCCAGGTCTCCCACAGGGGTGGCAGGCACTTGAGCCATCATCCACTGCCTCCCAGGACGCACTAGCAGGAAGCTGGAGCGGAAGCAGAGCATATGGGACTCAAACCAGCACTCTGATATGGGATGCGGGCACCGAAAGCGGGGGCCCTGACCAGAGTGAGCACCCATTAGCCAGCTCTAGTAAGTGGCTTCCAACAGGGGACCCAGGCCAAGCAACACTATATATCTTTTTTTTCTTCTTTTGAAAGGTAGAACTATAAGAAAGACAAAAATCTTCCAAGTGGTGGTTCACTGCCCAAATACAAGAGCCAAGACTGGGCCAGGCCATAAGCCAGGAGCCAGAAATTCCATCTGGGTCTCCCATGTGGGTGTCAGGGGCCCAAGTACTTGAACCATCATCTGCTGCCTCCCAAGGTGTGCATTAGCAGGGAGCTGGATTGGAAGTAAAGGCAGGGCTCAATCCCAGGCACTCTGATATGGGATGCAGGCACCCCAAGCAGCAACTTAACCTCTTATAGCACAATGCCCATGCCAATTTTATTATAGTTTTAAAACAAATCTTTTCAAGAGAAGCCAGAAATCTAAATTTCTTTGTGAAATATCCAGATTTTAAAATGTGCAGGCCAACAACATGGACCAAACAAAACACACCAGTTTGCAACCTCTGCTATATACTGAATCTGCTTTTGTTTTCATCTCATACGAGCCTCGGGCAGCCCCCCGAAGCATACACTATTATTTAGCTCGTTTTACAGGTACAAAGTTTAGTGGGTTGCCCAGGGTCTTGCATCAAAGCTGGAACTTTAATAGAGGTCTTTTAAATGTTCCCCCCACCCCTTTTAAAAATATTTTTTTCATCCTAAAGACAATATTCATTACAAAACAAAATACATTACAGAAAAGCTTAAAACAATAACAACAACAAAATGACCAACAGTCCCAACATGCAAACGTAAAAAATACTGACGGGTGTATTTCCTTCTAGAATTTTCCCTCCTATTCATTCAACAAGTTGTAAGCACTTGGTCAGGACCTGATGCTGGGCATATTGCGGTGAACAAGACACATTTCTTGCCCTCACGAGGCTTACAATCTAGTTCTTGTTCTTTGTTCTACTTGCTGATTTCCCAAAGAACCCAAAGACTAAAGCAGCCCACTGCCCAGCCCTCAGACCCACCCCAGCTCCCTCCGAAGCAGGGGAACCTGGAGGCAGAGGATGGCGGCGCTGGAGAGAACCACCGAACTCGGCTCAGCCGTCCTCAAGGAAAGGGGTCGGCCGGGGGCAAGTGGTAGGTGGCGTCCAGGAAGATGACCAGGGTCCCCACGCTTGTGAAGATGATGAAGGTCCACAGGAAGAGGCGGTCCACTACCATGGCCACAAACTGCCAATCCTCCTTCAGCTGGGGGCAGGCAGGGGGACCTGTGTGAACTCCAGGCCCAGGCGCCCAGGGAAGCCCGCCCCCGCAGAGACGGACCTCGCTCGGGCTCCCCCACCCCGCGTCGCAGTAGGCGAGCGAGACCCCCGGCGAGGACAGTCGGCCGGCAGGGGGCGGGACCACAGGGGGCAAACTTTCCAATCGGAAACGAGAGTGAGTGCGTGGGGCGGAGCCGCGGGCTTCAGGAAGGAGCCAGGGTCAGCGAGGCCCTGCCTCCCTGCACCCTCTCGGGACTTACCGCGTCGTGGTCCTCCTGTTCCTGCAGCTGGCGAGCGATGTAGCTGATGGAGGAAACCACGTCCCGCAGCTCGGGAGGCAGGCCCACAGTCCGGTTGGGACCGTCGATAAATCGCCGTAGGTCCAAGGCAGCTGTCTGTTCAGGCTGGAACCTGGAAGAGGCGTGATTGCTTGGCCACGCCCCGGGCGCAAAGACCCACGAGCAGCGCCAGTGACCTAGGCCCTGCGCCACCTCCTCCTGCAATAACCTGCTAGCACTTAACACATAAGAGGGCTCTTCAGTCTCTCCCTGCCAGCGGCGGCTTCTCCCACCCCTCCAAGCTTTAGTTCCCACTTCCCCGCAGAGTGAACAGGAGGACTACAACTCCCATGATGCTCAGCCAAACGTCTTCCGGGAGCACGGGTTGCCTGATTCCCCGCAAAGTCTTAAGGGAACTGTAGTTCTCCCTCTCCTTGCCATGTTGGGAATGGCTGTAGCTCCTACCTGTTGGGTTTAGGGAAGAGAAAATCATTCGGTGGCTTCCGGATGAAATATTCATCTGTTCCCCGACCCCAGCCAATTCCTGGAGGAGAAGAATGAGGGGGCTCCGGCATCTGGTCTCTCTCAGGTTTGGGCCTCTTCAGACCCAGACAGAGAGGGAGCTTGTGGATGAAGATCTGCAGAGCAGAAAGAGAGGCATAGTAAAAGGAACTCTCATGCTTTCAGAGCAGAAAGCAAGCAGCCAGCCACCCCACTCCACATGTCCACTCGTGGGCATGCCTGCCATGATCCCACAGAGCCACACAGACAAAAAAATGCAACCTCACGGCCATAGGAGCTAACACAGGTTGGAGGAGGCGATCTCTCTCACCTGACGGACCCAGAGGGGCATTTGGTGGGTGTGAGGTGAACGGTGGTGCAGGTTGAGGACCACGACACTAAGGATGACGGAGAAGGTAACGAGGATCATGGTGAACATGAGGTACTTGATAATGATGGGGACCGAGAGGGAGGTCTCAGGCACTTTGTCGGCCAGCAGCAGCAGGAACACGGTAAGGGTCAGCAGGGCAAAGATCGACAGCCCCATCTTCTCTCCTTGGAGGGCAGAGGGGAATGCAGAAAGATTGGCTTTTGCCAGAAGGGAATCTGCAGCATAGTAACCATGTTCCCAGCCTACTAAAGGACATGCGTTTGAAAGGGCTGACTGCCTTCACACCGCTCGCATACTTGTACCCCGACCTGGACTTCTTCCCAGAACTCCAGCCTCACAGCCACCTGCCAACTCAACCCTGCCGCTGGGGTGTCCGATGGACATGTGGGACTGAACATGTCCCAAACCCACTTCTGTCACCACCACACCACCAGAGCTTCTCCTCTCGTAATCTCACCCATCTCATCAGCTCATCAGTGATGAGGACAAACTCTTCTGATCTCTCTGTCTCTCTCTCCTACCATATCCAAGCCAATAGCAAACCCTATTGGCTCTTCACTAAAAATATATCCCGAGACTGACGACGGCTTATCTACCACCATCACCTCGAGTCTGATTTATATAAAGGTCTCGCAACTAGTCTCTCTGCTTCATCCCCTGCTGCCTGTTCTCAACGGAGGAGGTCGACGGACTTTGCTGAAATACAATCAGAGCACAACATTCCCCTACAAAACCTGAGGTTCTCCAGCTCCTTCAGCATAAAGCAGAGCCTTTCCCAGTAACTCCCTTACTTCATTGCCTGCTGTTTTCTGTTGTTTGTTTCTACTGGGTCCTCTGCCTGGCACATTTTTATTTATTTATTTGAAAAGCAGAGCGTTCCAGAGGGAGAAGGAGGGACAGACACAAAGAGGTCTTCCATCTGCTGGTTCACTCCCCAGATGGCCGCAATGGCTGGGGCTGAGCTAGGCTGAAGCCAGGAATTCCATCTAGGTCTCCCACCTGGGTTGCAGGGGCCCAGGTATTGGGTCATCTTCCATTGCTTTCCCAGGGATTGGATGTAGAGCAGCCGGGACTCAAACCGCTCACATGGGATGCCAGCATCACAGATGGCCGCTCAATCCGCTGTGCCACAACGCCGGCCCCTGGCCACCACAGGATTCTTCCAGACACTTGCCAGCATCATTCTCCTTCAAGCCTTTGCTCAAATCGTCCCTTTTCTTTTTCTTTTTCTTTAGTAAAATTTCAACTTTATTTGGTAGTCCCTTTTCAAGGAGGCATTCGCTGGATCCCGTTATTAAACTGCAACTTCTATCCTAATTCTCCTCCTCAGCAATTGCCTTTCCCACTTTATTTTCCTTTTCAGGACTTACCCTCTTCTAATATATCCTGTCAAGTGCACTTATCTATTTTGTTTATTGGCCGACTGCTCCCTTAGGATGCAAACGCCAGCAAGGTAGGGACTTTTTATTTCTTCTATTCACTGATGTGTCACCACTGCCTAGCGTGTAGACACTCAACAAATAGTGTTGTATGAATGAATGGCCATTTTCAGGGAACTACACAGCCACTGGAAGCATCTAAAAACGAAACAAAGTATACAGGGACAGGCCAGGTGGCTGATTATTCCTGTGGCACACCACAGTAGTCACAAGCTTCATGGAACATACGGAAATAACCCTTACGGTCCACTCTACTTCAGTCCAATTATATCAGGTTCCAAGATTCGCCCTGCTCCCGGAAGGAGGTATGGGTTACATTTGGAAGTATGTTCTAGAGCTTTGTCAGCCTCCTCTAGATAGACGACTGATGCCAGAGAGGAGGAAAGCCGGTTCTGAATACCGGAATTAAGAATATTGGGTCTCTGAACCAGACTGGCTCCGGCCGGCAACACTGCTGCTTTCTGTGTCACGTCAAGCGGATGCCTGAACCTCTCGCAGCCTCCTTCGGCTCCTCTGTGCAGTGGGAACACCAGTCCAGTGCTTACCTCACAGCGTTGTTGTAAAGACTGGAATTCACACCTGTAACTGGCTGGTTTGTATTACCTTACAGCAAGTGCCCAACTGTAGTCAAAAAGCAACTAACTGGGCCAGGCATTCAGCAGAGAAGTTAAGATGTCCATGTCCCATTGAGGGTACCTGGGTTCCACACTGGGCTCTGGCTCCTGACTCCAGCTGCCTGCTGATGTGGGCCCTGGGTCTCCCCGGGCGATAGCTCAAGGGGTTGCGTTCCTGCCACCCATGTGGGAGATGTAGATTGAGTTCTCAGGGGGGCTGGTGAGGGTGTGAGCCAGCAGATGGGAGAGCTCTGTCTGTCTCTCCGTCACTGTCTCTGTCTCTCTCAAATTAAAGAAAGAAAGTGAACCAACACTTTACCCAACCAGAGCTGCTTGGGTGCCAGGCCCCGGGTCAACCCTTAATATAATCTTATGCAGCTGGAACAATGATTATCCCCATTTCCAGATCAGGAAACCGAGACACATGGAGATGAAGCAGTTTGCCCAGATTACTATCCCGTGAGGCCTCCTAAAGAAAGTGGGTCTATTATTTCACAGGAAGATAGGACGCTATGGGTGTCTGAGGAATGGGGAGAGGGATGCCAGCTATGGCAAAAGGGAAGAGGAGCGTGGTCCCAGGCTGGCAGTTTGCTGGGCAGAGGAGTGAGGGCTCCCGGGATGATGGGCTAGGCCTCTTCAGGGAGAGTTCCAATGCCACTGGCAGCAGGGGAACAGGTAGCAGAGCCTGAGGTTGGGGCCACTTGATGGGAGGGAAAACCTGGAAGAGATTCCTGAAGCCCAGTCCCTGGTGGTTTGGGTTGGCAGGATGAAGGTGAAGACGAGGGAGTGGGTTGACGATGAGGAGGGCTGGGGCCCCCGCCCCCTTACCTGCGTCTGGCGGCAGGTAGAAGACAAAGATGGCCAGGACGGTGATGAGGATGCACGGGGCAATGACGTTGACCAGATAGAAGAGAGGCTTCCGGCGGATGATGAGGTAGAAGACGACCTCCTGGCGCTGGCCTTCCCTCCCTCCCTTGGGGTCCCCAGGAAGCTGAATCAGCCGGGAGGGCTTGTGGATGATCTCCCACTGCCCATTCTCTGGGGGAGGGGGAGAAGCAGAAGAAGGGTTAGAGACAGAGACGGGGGAGTCAGGTGTGGCCACAGCCTAGGCCTGAGGGGGCTGATGGGACAGGGACTGGCTGCGGACACCGGATTGGGCAGCAGCCCGTCTATGATAACCTTGGACGAGTCTTGATTTCTGTACTCGGGAAGCAGGGAGATGGTCATTTTGCTGCCTCCCCAGGGCTGCCTTGGGCATCGCTGGCAGAATGCATTCTGTAAGCTGGAACTCACAAAGCCCAGGCATGCGGCAGCCATGCCCACTCACCAATGAAGGTCCCTTCGTGAATGTAGATTTCCTGCCGCTCCTGCCCGTCAGGGCCCAGGCCCGTGTGCAGGCTGACCTCGGAGCTGTCGTAGCTGTAGGAACTGAACACCATGGTGCAGTTCTGCCAGTCGAAGGGGAAGTAGGTGACCTGCATGCGGGGCGGAATTAGGACTGGGGGAGTCGGGGAGGCCACAGGGTCTGGGGACCGGGCAGATAGGGATCACCAGCAGAGAGCGGAGGGAAGGGGGGCTGCAGAAAGTCGCGGGGTTACGAAGGGAGCCCATTGGGGAAGTGGGGCGGAGGGCGGTTATCAAAGAAGCCTGGAAGTCAAAGTGCACAGAGAATATGGCAGTCAACTGAAAAGCAGAAGAGCAAAGGAGAAATGAGGGTCGTGCGGACGAGGAGGGAGGGCCGGGAGTCGCAGAAGAGTCCGGGTATGGAAGGAGAGGGAGGGTTTCCCAGGGCTCCCGGAGCCCCCAAGGCCGAGCCGGAGACCTGGATGCTGCAGCTGCTGCGGTAGATGCCTGGGGGCTGCCAGCGCACGGAGCCGTCGGGCGACACCACGACGTCAATGTCCAGAGCGACGTCGAAGTTGCCGTCGTTGCTGCGGGGACGGCATTGGCTGTCTGGGCCAGGCCCCGTCCCCGACGCCCCCGGGCCCGCCCCCTGCCCGAGGCCCGGGCGAGCCCTACTTGTTCAGCAGCACCACGTCCGGCAGCCATACGGACGCCGCGGTGACGCGCAGCAGGTCGATGCCGTCGTGCTCCGCGGGGTCCCAGCTCAGCCTGTAGTCCGTCCACTCCTGGGGAAGCAGAGGGCTGAGGGGACCACGCGCAGCTGGGAGCCAGGAGGGGACTTGGGATGTCCCAGGACGGAGCCCCGGGACGGGAGCAAGGGAGCGCGCGGGCCTGGGCCGCGGGGGTGGCCGGGGTTGCGGCTCTGTCTCCGCCTTCGCTCGCGCGGACCCAGTAAGCAAACTTCTCTTCCCCACATCGGGTCAGATCTCTTAGTTCGTAAAAATGAGGCGGTCACACTAGCTAGCCTCTAAAACTGCTTTTCAGACTCTTGGAGAATTAAATTAGTGGACCCGAACCGGTGCTAAAATAAAAAGCAAAAACTAGCAAGACGCGGGCGTGTGGCACTAGAGGTTAAGCCCCTGCTTGGGACAACAGCTGATTCAGCTGCTCTGCTTCCAATCCAGCTCCCTGCCAATGCGCCCGGGAAACAGATGATGGCCCACGTAAGTGGATCCCTGTCACCCCACATGGGAGAACTGTGCAGAGTTCCTGCTTCTGGTTTCAGCCTGGCTCAGCCCTGGCTGTTGCAGCCATCTGAGGAGTGAACCAGCAGATCTCTCTCTCTCTCTCTCTCTCCCTGTCACTCTGCCTTTGAATCACATAAATCTTAAAAAAAGATAGACTGAAAAATGCAGGAAACACAACTCTCAAAGTAAGCCTAGGTGTCGTTTTATGAAGCTTCTGTTTCAGTCATAAATGTATTTTACAAATTATTTACTTAGGGCTGGCTGTGACATAGCGGGTGAAGCCGTTGCCTGAAGTGCCGGCATCCCATATGGGCACCAGTTCGAGTCCCGGCTGCTCCACTTCCTATCCAGCTTCCTGCTAATGGCCTGGGAAAGTAGGGAAGTCCTTGGGCCCCTGCACCCACGTGGGAGACCCAGAAGAAGCTCCTGGCTCCTGGCTTCGGATCAGTCCAGCTCTGGCCGTTGTGGCCATTTGTGAGCCAGCGGATGGAAGACCTCTCTCTCTCTCTCTCTCTAACTCTGCCTTTCAAATAAATAAATCTTTTTAAAATTATTTATTTATTAGGCAGAGAGATTGTCCACATATGTCCACAACTGCCCCCGCTGGGCCAGGCAGAAGCCAGGACTGGAAAGCTCATCCAGGTCTCCCACGTGGGTGGCAGGAACCTAATTGCTTGAGCTGTCACCGCTGCCTCCCAGCGTCCACATTAGCAGGAAGCCAGAGCCGCAGCCCAGGTAATTGGGTAAGGGCCGCGACGTCTTAACCGCGAGGCCAAGCATCTGCCCCTACATGTATTTTCTTTTTCTTTATTAGACAGGTAGAGTTATAGAGACTGAGAGAGAGACAGAGAGAAAGGTCTTCCTTCCGTTGATTCACCCCCGAAAAGGTCGCCATGGCCAGCTCTGCGCCCATCCGAAGCCAGGAGCCAGGTGCTTCCTCCTGGTCTCCCATGCGGGTGCAGGAGCCCAAGCACTTGGGCCATCCTCCACTGCCTTCCTGGGCCACAGCAGAGAGCTGGCCTGGAAGAGGAGCAACCGGGACTAGAACCTGGTGCCCATATGGGATGCCGACGCCGCAGGCGGAGGATTAGCTAAGTGAGCCACAGCGCCGGCCCCCCTATATGTATTTTCTGAGGTCGACATGCAAGAAACATTCTTACTGGTGGGACGTTGGAGGGAGTTGTAAAGGCAGAGGGACGCCCTTTCCCACCCCGCGGGGTTTCCGTACCAGGTCCAAGTACACCTTTGTGCTCATCTCTTCATCCTTCTCGTTCTAGGTGGGAGAAATTTAAAGGGCAGCGATGTAGCGTGCACAGAGAAACGAGGACTCCGGGGAGAACCTCTCCCAGGAAGCTCCGCCCCCTTCTCCTGGTAGGTGCGTTCGTTCTAGCCCCGCCTCTACCTGGACACACCCCTCGCGTTGTCTCCACGCCCACTGCGCTCTCAAGCAGCCCCCCGCCCGGCCCCGACCTCTGCCGGTGGCGCCCTCAGTTCCTAATTCATCCAGTCCTGGGTCTCCGCCCGCTGCATGATTGACTGAGGTGAGCGAAGGGCCCCTTCCCACCTTGTCCTAACTTTTATGGCCCCGCCTCAAGGGCCGGTCCCCGGCCAGTCCAGCGGCTCCCAGCCCTACCCCAAGACCCGCCCACATGCCTGTTCATCACCCAGCCCAGCTCCACCCTCGAGCCGCCCAGCCACACCCGCGGCCGCCCATTGGTCCAATTTCGCCTGGCCCCGCCCCCAGCCTGTCCATCGGGCCTGCCTTGCGCAAGGCCACGCCCCCAGCCTGTCTGCGGGCCTGACCCCGATCCCCCGCGAGCGCCCTCACCAGGCTGATGAGCTGCGCCAGAACGAGACCGACGCTGACCTCGACGCGGTCTCCCACCTCCAGCGCCGGCCGCACCGAGCTGTCATAGCCCGAGAAAAGTTTCTCGCGGAGTCTGCCCTCGGCCTCCGAGCCGCCGACGCCTGGGAGAGGAGAGCACTAAGTGAAGCTCTGGTGCCCGACCACGACCTCTGCTGCCCTGGTTCGCTGTGTCCTTGGGACCCAGACTTACCTGGCGCGAGGGGTGCCTCC
Source organism: Lepus europaeus (assembly GCF_033115175.1). NCBI lineage: Eukaryota > Metazoa > Chordata > Mammalia > Lagomorpha > Leporidae > Lepus > Lepus europaeus. Next base: position 51,505,821 of record NC_084844.1, on the reverse strand, counting down.
AGCACCCCCAGCAGCAGCAGCAGCGGCAGCGCCCCTGGGGTCATAGCCTGGCCCGTCGCTCAGTAAGTTCGTTCCGAGAGCCGCCGGGACTGCCAAGCGCAGGGGAAGTGACGAGGCGCCCCGGAATGTGCACCTGTTGTCAGGGGGCAGCAGCCAGCCCACCCGTCCCGCCCCTGGGACTTGGTCCCGCCCCGACCAACTGCCGTTATCTACAGAAGACAGACAACACTTGGGTTGTATAAATCGTCTTTAATTGAGAAAGCATGGAGTGGATGGAGACCCGGTCCCCTGGGAGCGGAGCCAAGGGCTGGGTGGAGCCTGAGCAGGGGTTTGTGTGGGGGTGGGGGGCATCTATCCCTCCTGCAACAAGCCGGAAGTACAGGCGCCTGAGGAAAAGTGGCCTGCCTTTGAGCAGAAGCCCCTCTCAGAGCCCCCTGTCTCTCCTGTTCAGTTCCACGTGGAGTCTCCCTAGAGCACTAGTGGTCTCCCGACCTTTCCCGGGTCCATGCTTCGCTCTCCACGTTTTTCCGAAAAAATCCAGGCAGGCTTTTTTTTTGGGGGGGGGGGTACCTGAACCCCAGCTGAGGCTATAAGCTATAAAGTAAAGCAAGTCTATTCAGTTAGAAGCTCTGGGGTATACATGGTCTTAGCCCAAGAAGCCCTCCCCTCCTTGGCCTGTCTGACCTGTAGGGGGAAGGAAAGGGACTTATTGCTGAATTGGGGTCTCCTCACTGAGGGGGGGCACTCAAGGCTTTTGTCCTTTCTTTCTAGAACAAACGTAACTTTTGCCCTTTCTTCCTGGACCCATTACCATAAAGACCTCAGCTTTAAAGGGGACCTAGAAGGAATTCCTGCTGAGGTAGCTAAGTGTTCGTGGCCCCCCCGGCCCAGACCCAGGTTCAGTCGTGCCAGGGTTTTGGTCCCTTCTCCACCCCCGTTTCCCTACTAGGAGCCAGGGGCCCTTCCGCAATCCTCTGTTTCTGTGGCAGGACCCCCAGCTGCGTTGCAGGAACTAGAAATTGCATGTAAAAATAAGGTTAGCATCCTATATGGAAGAACAAGCTTTTTAGAAAATTGTCCAGGGAAAACAAGCAGTGGCTCTCGATTCATCCAGAACTTAATTCTTTATGAATCATAGCTGGGTCCTTTCCAGAGCTCATCTCTAATATGTACCACGTGGGGGTGGGGGTGGGGGTCTAGAACTTACTCTAGGCTAGAGCAATAGTATGGCTATATAGGCCCCAGTTCCATGCCGGAGAGAAGGGCTGAGTCACGGTCCATGTCCTAGAGCTGAGAGTCGGGAGAAAGTATGGCTCCATAAAGGTCTAGAACACCATGCTCTAGAATTGGGTGTCTCTGGGATAAGAAGGTTAAACCTGTGGAGATCTGAGGTTGGTCCTGGTTGGGGCCAAGGCCAACAGCGACACAGGGCTCCATTCCGGCCTCTCTGTCCTTGGCAGTCAGGGTCCGTCTGGGTCAAGGATAGAAGCCTGAGGGATCCAGAACGGAGCCTGGCAGCATGCCTGGGTTCTAGCACAGAGCCCTGGTACAGAAGTGGCCCTGGATGGGGGCGTCTGATGCTCCAGAGTGTCCAGACCAAGGCAGAAGGTAGCAAAGGGACAGAAGGAAAGGAATCCTGACTCCAGTGGACCTATACATCTATGGCTCAGTGGCAATGAAAGGGACACAGGGCTCCAGGCACCGGCTGAGCCAGGGCTCTGTCAGTTTCGGAAACCCCAGTGCCATCTCAGGAAAAGGCTTTGGTGGGGGGAGGAGGGAGTGTGGAAAGAAAGAAGCAATCAGCCAGGCCCGTATTCAGGCATCCCCTCTCTCCGACCCCCTCCCGGGCCCCTTGGGTCTAAGGGTCCCAGCAGCCCTGGAAGTCCCAGCCAGCCCCTAGGGCTCCCTCAGGGTAGAGCACCTGGTGGGACCTGGCTTCCTAGGGCATATGTGTGGCGGCAGGGCTGGGTGGGGAGCAGGGCAGGGAGACAGGCTTGGCGGTGGCTGGCTCCCTGAGAGTGCAGGGAGTCTGGAGTCCAGGAACTACCTTCAGGGTGCAGGGGGACTGGATGGGGACGTCTCGGGGACACTGTGGAGAGAAGGCTCCCGGTACATGGCCACTGAAAGGGGACAGAGAGGAGCAGAGAAGGGGAGTTAGGCACAGAGAGACCCAGCAGGACCAGTGCTCTGACAGGGCTTCCTACCCCTACCTGCCCCACTCCGGGAACCCCAACCCAAAGGAGGAGAGTCCCCCAAACCGTCAAAGGCTAAAGGCCCCCTTAACACTTGCAGCCGAAGCCCTCCCTAGGTACCCACACCAGGGTCCACACCCTCCCACGTGGCCCACTTTGTCTCGGGTGCATACCCACCCTCCAGGAGCTTGGGCACAAAGTGGGCAGCGGCCTTCGTCTTCTTCACTCGGTTTCCCTTCATGACCCGACCCTCCTTGTCCAGGCCTAGGTACCAGGCCCGGCCAGAACGCCGCTGGCGGTAGAGAGCAGAGGCATACAGGACGTAGTAGTTCTCAAAGACACACTCCTTAAAGCGACACTCGGCTGTGAAATGCGGCTGTGGAGACAGGCCCAGAGAGGCACACACAGAGAAACAAAGACACATCACTGGGCAGAAGGAAACCCTTGAATGGAAGAGTCCAGGATATAATTCCGGGGAGAGGAAGGGCAACTCCTGGGTCCGTGCAGAAACTGCTAGAGGGAGGCTAAGGAATAGCCTGGCAGGTCCCTGGGAGTTAAAAAAAGAAAGAAACAAAACTAGACTTAGGGGGCCGGCATTTGGCCTGGTGCTCAAGATGCCACTCGGGACACCGGCATCTCATACAGGCATTGACGTGCCTGGTTCAGGTCCTGGCTCTTCTGCTTCCGATCCAGCTTCCTGCCAATTCACGCCCTGAGAGACAGCAGGTGATGGTTCACATACTCGGGTCCCTGCCACCCTGTGGGAGACCCGGATTGAGTTCCAGGTTTCTGACTTCCGCCTGGCCCAGCCCTGGCTATTGTAGGCATTTGGAGAATGAATGAACCAGCAGATGGAAGATCTTTTTGTGTCTGTCTTGTCTGTCTCTCTGTCTCCCCCACCCCATCTCTTTAAAAAAAAAAAAAGTGAAAATAAATCATTTAAAATAAATAATTTAATAAAAAATTTGAAAGAACTAGACTTCTGGAGGTCCTGCAGTATTATCCTCCCCCCTTTTTTTAAGATTTATGTATTTATCTGATAGACAGAGTGACAGAGAGGGAGAGACACAGAGAGAAAGCTCTTCCATCCACTGGTTCACCCCCTAACTGGCCCCAAAAGCTGAGCTTGGGCCAAGCTGAAGCGAGGAGCCTGGAACTCCATCCAGGTCTCCCACATAGGTAGCAGGGGCCCAAGTACTTGGGTCATTCTCCGCTGTCTTCCCAGGTACACCAGCAGGGAGCTGAATTGGAGGTGGAGCTGTCGGGACTCAAAGTGGCACCTGCTTGGGATGCGGGTGTCCTAACCTGCTGTACCACAACGCCAGCCCCAAGATCCCTTCTTTCCACTCTCCTCCCAGTCCCTCCCCATCCCCGGTCCTGAATGCCTCCGGGGAAGTGAGTAATAATAAAGTCTGGAGGAGGAATGATGAGAAGTGGGAGCCCTAAAGGACTGAACATGTGATGTGGGACACTCAACGAGTCGGGGAGTATTTGGGGGACTGTGTGAACAGCGGGGGTTCGGACAGCCCCTACAGGAGGTGCTCTGGGCTGGACAGTGGTGACAGCAGCCAAAGTTGGAGGGCGAGGGACTCGCGCTGCAAAAACCCCACCAGACCATGTCTGTAGTTGAGTACGATGACAGGTGGGGGAGTCCCTGGTACCCCAGGCCCCTCAGCCTCAGTGTCTCACCGAGCTGTAGAGCAGCCCCTCGGCATTCATGGCCATGTAGTGACCCAGCTTGGCACTCTGGATGGTGACCACGCGGAGCCCCACGGGGATCAGGTTGAAGTGGGCTGGGAGTGGGGAGAGGAGACATTAGTACCCAGGCCTCTCACTGCACATGAGCTGCCCCAGCACACAGCCCCTCCCCCCATCCATGGTGTCCCTTGGATGTCAGGCAGAGAGCCTGCAAGCCACAGAATCTGAAGAGGGGCCACGAATGCCATCTCCTGTCTGCATCCTCCCCTTCCCCCCGCCCCCCGCAGCTGGCTTCCCCCTCACTGAAGGAGCTGGTGTCCTCTGGGGTGCCCTGGATGCTTCCGTCGGGATTCGCCTGGAGGTAGAAACCCTGGCGGCAGAACAGTTTGGTGACGATGCCTTTGAGCTGAGGCTCTGGAGAGAGAGAGAGAGAGAGAGAGAGACATTCATCTTTGGAAACGACATCTCTGTTCCCAGAAACACTGCTACACTTGGCAGGGTCAGGAGAAAGAAAGGCAAGGGAGCAGAGGAAGGGGGTCCCAGCTTTCTTATCCTGCCAGCCAACTCTAGCCCACCTCTCTGTGACTGCTGGGGAAGCTGGGGTGTGGGCCCCTTCTGTTTCCTCTAACCTCGAGCTTTTCGGTTAATTTATTGAAATTTATTTAAATGGCTTAATTCCTACTGTACAGCTGAACCAGAGGGGGAGGGGAGAGGGAGGAGGGGAAGAGAAACATCCAAAGGCAGGGGACAGAGGGAGGCAGGCAGCTACTGGAGGGGCAGTGTTTGCCAATGTGGGAGGAAGGGGGCCCGGTGTCCACAGGGTAGGGGCTCCCCCTTGGGGGTGGGGTGGGGCCAGGCCTGACGCTGACTCAGCACCTGCTGCTGCGGCTGCTGCTGGATTGGCGCGGGCCTCCCCTTGGCCACGCTCCCGCCTGTCTGACACTGACCAATCTGTCTGTCTGTCAGTCTGTCCATCTGCTGGCACCCACAGGAGCCCAGCTCTCCCTGAGGCTCAGCCTCTCCCCTACATTCAAGTAACCCGCCTAGGGTGGGGAACATTCCATGCCATATCAAAGAAATGGGGGAAGGGGGCAGAGGAGATGGAGTGGCAGGCTGAGTCACGTGGGGGCCGCGTCCCTCTCCCAGGGTGGGCTGTGGACCGTACCACTGTGGACGGCAGGTGGCGGGGTGAGGAGGGAGTGAGGGGGCTACTCCCAGGGGAGCTGGAAGCCGGCTGTAGCGGGACCAGAGGGACTCCCTGGCTGTCACACCCGGACGGGGACCACACACTAACCCTCACAACTCTCCTCCTCCCTTGCTTGCTCTCTGCCGACTTCCCTGTTCCCCTTGTAGGTGGTACGACCCCCCCCCCCAAGTCTCCGCGCCAGTCTCCGGTGGAGAACTCCTGGCAAGGTCCCCCGAGCCCGTGGGACCCGGTTTTGGAGTCGCGCGGGGGGAATGCGGAGGGATGCCAGCCCCACAGAGGGGCTTGCTGGCGTGGTGGCCGCAAGGACACCGGGGGAGAGCCGGGGAGATTGGCTTCGAGCCAGGCGAGCTAGACCAGAGGAACCGAGCCAGGGCGTGCTGAAGCGGGAGAACCGGGGCGGGGGCGGGGCGGCCGGAACCGCAGAAACCCTCGGGGTGACCCAGGCGTCCGGAACCCCCCCCCCCCTCCGCGCCCCGGCCCCTCCGCTCTGGACTGAAAGAATCGCGAGAACCGGCACGTAGGCGGAGGACGGTGGGGGTGGGGACTCCGGTGCTGGGGGGTGGGGTGGGCCAGGGCGCCAGATTTAGCCCCTTGCCCTCGAAAGCACAGACTCGGGGCGATGGACAAAAGAGAAGGGAAACTGAGGCACGGTCTAGCAGGGACTCTGCGGTCCTGACCCACTCCGGGACTCCCCGCCCCCTCGCCGGGCCCCATTCTAAGGAGTCCCTGGCCTCAACCTCCCAGGCTCGGAGACCCCCGCCCCAGCCGCACTCACCCGGGCCGCGGTCCGGCCGCGTGGGCCGCCCTCCGCACAGTCGCACCTTGGACAGCAGGATGAGGAGCTGCTTCTGGCAGAGGGACTTGGTGCCGCGGGGACACACGCGCCGCTGCGCCGACACCGGCCGGCTGCCCCCGGGCTCACGGACCTCGCGCTTCTGCCTGATCAGGCTACTGGCCAGCGCCGCCATGGCGCCCCGGGAGGAGACACCCCCAAACCAACGCGCTCACCAGGGCATGCTCTCCACTCCCTGGCCCCAGCTCACCGCCCCACCCACAGGACCTGAGGCAAGCCCCAGACTCCTCGCTGCGGCCGCCAGCACCCACCCTTGGGCCCTATCCTGGCTCCACCTGACCTGGCCGCCTATGCACTCCTCGGTTTCCCTCACCTGGAATGTTGCCCCTAACTGAAAATCCCCCTCTTCACTCCTCTCTGGTGTGTCTCCACGCCCTGGGTTCCAAAGCCAAGATCTCCCAAGAGGTGGCTCCAGTTTTCCCTCTTCCCCCCTGCTTTGGAGCCCACACTCCAGATCTACTCTGATAATCTGAAAGGTGTGGGTCCCAGCTTCGGGGCCATCAACTCGTCCCAGCCCCACAGGACAACTCTCAATGTCAGAGAGGAGCCCAACGCTGGTGCTCCCTCCTTTGCTACCTTCTCAATGGAGATGATCTCCTACTTTTTTTTCCCCACTGAAATCCCCCCAAAATATATCTGGGAGAACACAGGCTGTCCGGGTTCAGCGAGGAGCAGGTCCCAGATCCCCTGGGTGGACACTGCCTTTCTTCACCATCACTCCCATTTCTAATAGCACAGGGCTCCAGCTGCCCACAGACCCTCTCCTCACCTTGTCACCCTCCACTCCTCTCCAAGTCACCTCCAAATCCGCCCTTCCTAATGGATGGATACACCAGGTGTGGTAGTTTGGAGGGCCCCCGTCACCTCCGAATGAGCATTTTCTTTTTTCCTGGACTGCCCCTTAAGACAGCTTGCGCTGTCTAGATCCCATGCCCTCCTATCTAGTCAGGCCCCCAGAGAGGAGCGCACCCACGTTGCCACCAGTCCCCAAATGTGAAGAGGCCCCCTACAAGTCAGAGCTCACTAGAGCTTCCTGCGACCGCGCTTGCTCGTCCTCCCGGGGACTGCCTGCAGCACCCCCTCTTCCTTTCCCCGACGCCCCTCAACCTGTCCTGTCCCGTTGATCCGGGCGGCGGGCGGTGCGGGCTCCGGCTTCAGGCTCCTCCCTCCCTGTCCCCCGCAAGCGGAGCTTCCCCCCACGCCCGGCTAGGCGTCCGGGACCCCCGGGAAGGAGTGAGGGTGTCTCCTCAAAGCGTCCCGGTCCGGCGAAGTCACAGCGCTGGGCCTGGAGGCTGGACCAGGCGCAGCGGCGGCAGCGGCAGCGGCGGCGGCTGTGGGAAGCTGAGGCGGCGGCGGCGGCGAGAGCAGCTCCCCCTCCTCCGAGAGCCAGCCCGGGGGCGGGGCAGGGGGCGGAGACGCCGGGAAAGAGGGGGGCGAAGCCGGGCGGGAGGAACCCAGGGGTTCCTCGGCGGCAGGGAGCGGGGACTGTCCCGCAGGCAGGCAAGGCGAAGCCAGGCCTCCCGTCTCGGGGTTCAGAGGGAGAGGGACAAGGAGGCCTCATTAGCGGAGCTGTGGATGGGGGGAGAGGCTGGGCTTCGCAGAGATGGAATGGCGGCCGCGGGGAGCATGAAGAGAGGGACACTAATGCCCCGTCTGGAAGTGAGGGCAGAACTGGAGATATGGGGGTGGGGGTGAGACCCAGCCCGGGGCGAAACCTGGCCTCTTTAATCCAACTGATCAGTCCCAATGCCTTCCGCATTTTGTCAGCAAATACATCCCTCCCATCTCTACGGGCTCCGAAGATAAAAGACTAAAAGAAGTGGGGAGGGCTGGATGCGGGAGGCTGCATCCGGCAGGGAGAGGTGCTGCCGGCAGATCTGGAGAGTGGCTGGAGCCGCAGGGCCGGCGGGGGCTTGAGGAACCGAAGGGAAGCCTCCTGCGAACTGGACGGTGGGCACGGGGCGCAGTCTGTCTCCTGGGCGAGGGGTGACCAGTGCCTTCTACGTCCCGATCGCCAGAGGAAGGAAGCGTTTTCCAGGCCGGTAGGAGCAGCGTCTTTAATGCGCCCCGCCCCCCACGCCCGCCAAGCCGCCCCCCTTGCGGGCAACCTTGGCTTCTTCCACCGCCGCTCGCAGGGCCTGGACAGGGTCCCCACGGAGCTGGACCAATGCCCCCAGCAGCGCAGGGGAGCCGTCCCCAGCACTGAGCTGTCGGCGGCTCAGAAAATAGTGAGGCAGCTTTCCGGCCTCGAGCGCACGGCCCAGCTCGTCCAGCAGCCCGAGGCAGCAGGCGCCCGCATTTTCCGGCCGCGCCAGGTAGAGCGCGGGCAGCCGCTCGCACGCCCAGTACAGCAGCGTCCGCAGGAGGTAGGGCGCCGCGGCCCGAGTCCCCGCCACCAGCGGGCGCAGCAGCGCCTGGGCCGCCGCGTGCGCCTGCAGCAGCGGCGCCGGTACGCGCGCTTTGAGCGCCAGCTCCTGGCGGGCGAAACAGAGCTGCCATTCCGAGGCGCCCCGCCGCTCGGTGCCGCCACCCGGCACTAGGTAGAAGGAGGCCGACTCGCAGCCCAGTGGGCCGGCCCACGAGTGGCTCCGAGCTCCAGAGGGCCAGCCGGCCACGGACACCACGGGGATCAGGTCGAAGAGCAGGAGGCGGCGCGGGGGCCCGGGCGTAGCCAGGAGGACCGTGGTGAAACCGGCGTGGCGAGCTGCGTGCACCAGGCGTGGCGCTCCTGGCACCGGGATTAGGGACTCGGCGACCGCGGCCAGTGTAGCAAAGAACCAGGCGGCCACCTGTGTGGGGCACAGAGTGGGCCACGCCTCCTGAGCCTCCAAAGGCTTTGGGACTCCGCTCTCGACGGTTGCCTCGGTGACGTCACTACTTAGGTTTTTCAATGGTGCGGGAGAGCCAGTATCGGTGACGTCAGGCTGAGGTGACTCGGGCCCTAAGACGTCACTTGGTGAATTTCCCAAAGACACGTGTGCCTCTGGCTCAGTGAGGTAACCTTGCGGCTGGTACACCGGGCTTTGCCAGTCCGTGGGACTTCCTTTGTCCTCGGTTTGGTGGATAGAATCCCGCCCTCCTGGCACTGGGGGTCCCAGGCAATCGTGCCAGGCCTCCCGGACTGAGGTCCCGCACACCAGTTCTGGCAGGCGGAGCCAAGCGGAAGAGGATTCCAGGTCCACTTGCAGCTCCTGCCCGGTGCCATCCAGCGAAAACACCGGCACCAGGAGTGTGAAGCCAGCGTCGTAGTGGGGCCCCCGGGCGTAGGGCCCCAGGGGTGCATGCCCTAGATCCAGGGAACCCTCGCGAATTCCACCACGTAGCAGCAGGAGCTCTACCTGGGGAGGAAAGCGGGGGTCTCTGCGATGAATGAGACCTAAGAGAAGAGAAGGAATCGTGAGGACCTGGCCCAAAGCTGGGGCTGCGAGTGGAAAGGGTGGGAGCTGCGAGTCCCAAAGGCAAGGGTTACTCACCAAGCAAAGAGAAGACAAAATCCCTGGCCCGGAGGAGGTCGGCTCCCGGCTTGGGCCCGTTACTCCAGCTCTCCTGCACACCTAGCTCCTGGATCAGCTGGGTCAGCTCCTGCAGCTGCGCCCCAGAGCAAAAGTCTATGTCCGTGAGCGGCCGGGCTGGGGCGGGGGGCGGCGGGCCCCACCAGGGGGCACTTGCCCAGACCGTGGAGGCCATGCAGCTCTACCGTCTCGGGTTGGAGGAAACAAGGGCAGCCGAGGGCCTAGACGGGCGTTTTCCTTTGCTGCCAGAAAGTGGCTCCTCCCTCTTCCCGGAGCCCAGCGAGGGCCCCACAGTCCACGAATGGGTCTGTAGACGATGGCTTCTAAAGATTTAGTCTTCCAAATGAACAAATACCTCCTCCGTCCGTGCCCTTTTCTCATAGGCAGGTCCCCACCCCCGTGAACCAGTTCACCTGACTCAGCAGATGAAAAGTAGCTGGGGGCCCCGCCTACGGAAGGCAGCCGCCCATCGCCGCCGCCGCCCCTTGCCCACCTCCCCTTACCTCTTTCGGAAGAGGCTTATTGGTCTGCAGCTTCCCCCTCAGCGGTGGCCGCAAGGAAGGCAAGAGAAAGGATAGAACGAGTCAACAGGTGACTTCTTCCTGATGCCCACGTAGCCACGCCCTCCAGTTAGGCCACGCCCCCTTCTGGAGGGTGTTGAGGCTGTTCCGGCTGGGCCCCGCCTCCAGTCAGAGATCTCGCGTTACCCTGGGAATTGTAGTTTGTTTCCCGCGCTACCCGGGCGTTGGAGCCACGCCCCCACTTCCTTTCCCGTTCCGCTGAGGTGGTGCCGGATGGAAGTTGTAGTTTCTGTGGCGATAAACTAGCTTGTTTTTTTTTTTTTTTCCAAGCCCGGATCGAACCCACACGAACATGCCTTGGGGTTGGAGTCCAGGGATAAAAAGCTGGATGTTAATAAAAATACCCTAGGGCCTGGGGATACGTAGGGGCGCTTGGCTCCCTTGTATGAGCGGCTGAGCCCATGGTCACTTGGATCCAAGAGGGTTCTTCCATGCAATTATAATTTCACTTTGCGAAGGAGGAGGCTGAAGCCTAGAAGGGTCACATCGACTTTTCAAGATCAGAGATGAACCAAGGAAATGTTGGAAAGGGGATGCCTGGCTGGGCAGGGAGGCGTTAATTTATTTTTTATTTTTTTATTTATTATTATTATTATTATTATTTTTTTTTTGACAGGCAGAGTGGACAGTGAGAGAGAGACAGAGAGAAAGGTCTTCCTTTTGCCGTTGGTTCACCCTCCAATGGCCGCCGCGGTAGCGCGCTGCGGCTGGCGCACCGCACTGATCCGATGGCAGGAGCCAGGTGCTTCTCCTGGTCTCCCATGGGGTGCAGGGCCCAAGGACTTGGGCCATCCTCCACTGCACTCCCTGGCCACAGCAGAGAGCTGGCCTGGAAGAGGGGCAACCGGGACAGGATCGGTGCCCCGACTGGGACTAGAACCGGTGTGCCGGCGCCGCAAGGCAGAGGATTAGCCTAGTGAGCCGCGGCGCCGGCCTATTTTTTATTTATTTTTAAAGGTATTTATTTATTTGACAAGCAGAGTTACAGGCAGAGAGGGAGAGACAGAGAGAAAGGTCTTCCATCCACTGGTTCACTCCCCAATTGGCCACAACAGCCGGAGCTACGCCGATCCAAAGCCAGGAGCCAGGAGTTTCCTCTTGGTCTCCCACACGGGTGCAGGAGCCCAAGCACTTGGACCATCTTCTACTTCTTTCCCAGGCCATTAACAGAGAGTTGCATAGGAAGAGGAGCAGCTGTGCCCATAGGGGATGCTGGTGCTGCAGGCAGAGCTTAGCCCACTATACCACAGTGTTGGCCGCACGGCATCTTTTAAAAAATGATTTATTTATTTATTTATTTATTTATTTATTTATTTATTTGAAAGAGTTACAGAGAGGGAGGGAGACATAGATAGATATAGAGAGATTTTCCATCCACTAGTTCACTCCCCCAGATGGCCACAAGGGCTGGGGCTGGGACAGGCTGAAGCCAGGAGCTTCTTCCCAGTCTCCCACGTGGGCGGCAGGAGCCCAAGCACTTGGGCCATCTTCAGCTGCTTTTCCCAGGCCGATAGCAGGGAGTTGGATTGGAAGTGGAGCAGCCAGGATGTTAACCAGAGCCCATACGGGATGCCGGTGTGCAGAGCAACGGCTTTACCCACTACGCCACAACACTGACCCCTAGGGAGGCATCTTCTTGGAATCATTGGTGGTAGTTTGAGGCAGGGACACACAGATGGTGATGCAATAATGGACATCTGGGTCTTGGAAGACACAAATGAATGATGCCTACCTCAGATGCGTGATTTGTGGCAGGGATAATACTTCAGGATTTTTAAAAAAGGTTTATTTATTTATTTGAAATTCAAAGTTACACAGAGGCAGAGAGAGAAGAGAGAGATCTTCCATCTGCTGGTTCACTCCCCACCTGGCTGCAACGGCTGGGAGCTTCTTCTGGGTCTCCCATGTGGGTGCAGGAGCCCAAGGACTTGGGCCAACTTCTACTGCTTTCACAGGCCATCGCAGAGAGCTGGACCGGAAGTGGGGCAGCCAGGACTCGAACCAGTGCCCATATGAGATGCTGGCACTGCAGGCAGCGGCTTTACCTGCTACACCACAGCACCGGTCCTGACACTTTAGGATTTTGCAGCACAGATGTGAACATGCAAGAGTCACCCGGACTGAAGATCGAGTCCAGAGCAAACTCCTGGCTGAGCAAAGGAAAATGATCCAGGGCAGGACGTTACTGAAATTCCTTTTCATGGCAAAACCCTGGTTATTAGGGACAGGAATGAAGGGCCACAGTGTAGCTTCAACTCAGGCTGGAACCCATCCCAAGCCGCTCACCCTAGTGCCTCTGATGTTCATATCTCTTCCTTTGTTTGGGGTTCCTCTGTAAAGATGAACTCATTAAGGGGGTGAAACAGGGGTAAGTGACCTTGAATCACTTCCAGGCCAGCTCTCTGCTGTGGCCCGGGAAGGCAGTGGAGGATGGCCCAAGTGCTTGGGCTCTGCACCCCATGGGAGACCAGGAGGAAGCACCTGGCTCCTGGCTTTGGATCAGCATGGTGTGTCGGCCGCAGCGCGCTGGCCACGGCGGCCACTGGAGGGTGAACCAACGGCAAAGGAAGACCTTTCTCTCTGTCTCTCTCTCTCACTGTCCACTCTGCCTGTAAAAGAAAAAAATCACTTAACATAGCTATCTTCTCAATGCTAGCCTCTATTCCTTTTTTTTTTTTTCCCATTAATGTATTTGAAAGGCAGAGTTACAGAGAGAGAGGGAGAGAAAGAGATATCTTCAATTCACAGTTTACTCTCCAAATGCCCACAACAGCTAGGGCTAGGCCAGGCTGAAGCCAGGAGCTTCTTCTGGGTCTCCCACATGCTTGCAGGGACCTGGGTGCGTTACAGGGAGCTGGATCAGAAGCAGAGCAGCTGGGACTCAACTGGCACCATATAGGATGCTGTTGTCTCAGGCAACGCCTTTACAAGCTACACCACAGTGCCGGCCCCTTAGTTAATTTATTTGAAGGCAGCGTAACACACACACACACACACACAGAGAGAGAGAGAGAGATCTTCCATTTACTGGTTCACTCTCCAAATGGTTGCAATGGCGCAGGCTGGGCCAGGCAGAAGCCAGGAGTCTAGAACTTCATCTGCGTTTCCCACGTGGGTGGCAGGGGCCTGGACACTTCCGCTGCTTTCACATGGAGCAGGATTGGAAGTGGAGCAGTTGGAGCTTGAACAGGCACCCATATGGATGCTGGCATTGCAGGCAGCAGCTTAACCTGCTGTACCACAACACGAACCTCACTAGCCTCTATTTTTTTTTTTTTTAAGATTTAATTATTTGAAAGGCAGAGTTACAGAGAGGCAGAGAGAGAGAGAGAGAGAGAGAGAGAGAGAATCTTCCATCTGCTGAATGACCACAATGGCTGGAGCTGTGCCAATCCAAAGCCAGGAGCCAGGAGCTTCCTCTGGGTCACCCATGTGGGTACAGGGGCCCAAGGACTTGGGCCACCTTCCATTGCTTTCCCAGGCCATAGCAGAGAGCTGGATTGGAAGTGGAGCAGCTGGGACTTGAACTAGCATCTATGTGGAATGCTGGCACTGCAGGCGGTGGCCTTACCCACTATGCCACAGCGCCAACCCCTAGCCTCTATTTTGAGACCTTTTGCAGGAACTCGCAGGCCCTGATCAAAGACTCTAGTACCTAATCCACCCTTTTGCCTGGACAGACTTGAGCCCACCAAAGGAAGCATGCTGGCCCCATCACTGACCAATCAGAGGAAGGCTGTGTGCCCTGTGGACCAACCAGAGGCCTGCACATGAGGTGATCATGCAGTGCTCATGCCTAATCTTGAACCCTACTATTTACTCCCTTGGGGAGTCCAGGGATTAAGCATTAGCTGCCTGACTCCTTGCTCTGGCTTTGCAATAACAATCTGTTTTCACCACTACCCCAGTGTCAGCAATTGGTTTTCTGAACATCAGGAGAGCAAACCCAGTTTTGCGACCCTATAGCAACTCCTCCAATCAGTTTTGTGGTGTTTGATGGTAGAGCCAGGAGCCAGGAGCGTAGGAAAAAAAGATAGGAAGCCAGGAGCAGACTCACAGCCCCATTCAGCCCGGGCCAGGATTGCATATGCTCCTTCTGCCCATGTTCTGTCTGCAGGGTGGAAGAGGCCTAAGACTTTGGACAAGAGAATCATACAGGGATGCTGAGAGCAATTAGAGGGCAGTCAAGGAGTCTCCCGAAATCCGAAGCTCTATATGGGAAACCCAGACCTCAGAGGTTCCGCTCTAACAAAGAGAGCTCAGTACCCTCAACAACCAGAGGACTGGGTGCGCCACAATGGCTGAGAATGGGAAGGCAGCTTTCTATACGACTGGTTGTACAGAGAGGCCAAGGTCAGAACTGAAGTCCGGATTCTTGCTCACAGTATGGGCTCACTAGGCATCAGCTCCCCCCACCACCACCACTTCCCGTCTTCCCCAGGGAACCACCCTAACAAAAACTATGATCCTTGGGCTCTGTGGGAACTTAAAAATGTTTAAGATGGGTGGCAAGAGAAAATTCTCTAAAGCAGTCCTCTCCAACAGACCAGAGTTTTCTGTGATGATAGGACTGTCCTGAATGAAACGGTGGTGTCCAACACAATAGACACAAGCACTTGAAATGCAGATCCTGAGACTGAGGCACAGAGATTTATTTTTAAAAATTAAAATTTTAACTGAGTTTTCTTATCATTTGAAAGGTAGGCACACAGAGCTCCCGTCTGCTGGTTCACTTCCCAAATGCCAGCAGCAGCCAAGGGCTTGACCAGGCCAAAGCCAGGACCCAGAACCCGGTCAGGCCATCTGCAAAGGTGGCAGGGACTCACCACTGGAGCCATCCCCTGTGCCTCCCAGGGTCCACATTAGCAGGAAACTGGAATGGATGGCAGAGCTGGGATTCAAACCCAGAAAGTCTGGTAAGGGAGGCAGGCGTCCCAAGCAACGGCTTAACTGCTGCACCAAACATTACCCCTTGAGTTTTAAATGATATTTTATTTGAATTTATTTTTCCTCTTTTTTTTTTTTATTTTTGACAGGCAGAGTGGACAGTGAGAGAGAGAGAGAGACAGAGAGAAAGGTCTTCCTTTTGCCGTTGGTTCACCCTCTAATGGCCACCGCGGTAGCGCGCTGCGGCCGGCGCACCGCGCTGTTCCAATGGCAGGAGCCAGGTGCTTATCCTGGTCTCCCATGGGGTGCAGAGCCCAGACACTTGGGCCATCCTCCACTGCACTCCCTGGCCACAGCAGAGAGCTGGTCTGGAAGAGGGGCAACCGGGACAGGATCGGTGCCCCGACCGGGACTAGAACCCGGTGTGCCGGCGCCGCAAGGCGGAGGATTAGCCTGTTGAGCCACGGCGCCAGCCTGAATTTATTTTTCAATAAGCACATATGGCTGGTGGTCACTGAGTTGGACAGTGCAGCTCTAGGACCTTGAGGATGATGGGCTTAGCTAGGAAGCCATGGGACCGCCCTCCTCAGGCACTGTGGGTCGCCAACATGACGGGTTGGGGCTGGGGCAGGTGTCATCAACCAAACACAGAACACTTCTCTCGCATCTTTATTCTTGATGCACTTTGAACCCCTCTTTGTCTAAGGTCCTCATCACATTCTGATATCCCCACTCCCTGATGGTCTCCCCTGAGTTGCTGGGTGCCTCTTGGCGAAGGCGCCTGGGAGACAGAGCTTCACACTTGTCCCTGCCCACTGCTAACTGTCTCTGGCGGGCATCAAAGACCACATGCCCTGCCCGGGGACCTGGTCCCGGGCAGTGGGACTTCCAGTTGATTTTGGGAGGCATAGACATCTGGCGGTAGTTCTGGCAGGCTGAAGGAACTGTGTCCACAGGGCGGTATACCCAGTCTTGGCTGCCTACCCGCCGGGAGGATGGCTGAAGTTCAATTAGTACGGGCACTTCTGAGAAGGTTTGCATGTCAGTAGAGACCAGCTGGGCTTTGGAAGGACAAGGGGTTTGGTTGATGGGAACAGAAGTCCAGGATATGTGTTGCTCTGCATTCTCCTGGGGAGCCTTCTCAGGTCTCAGTGACTTCCTCGTTGGGAGTGTTGGCTTTGGGGTCTGATGTGCATCCAAGACTTGGACGGACTCGGTACCTAGAGCAACTCTTGGGTTCTTGTGGAGGCAAGGATCTGAGTTAAGGCTCAAATCGTTGTGGAGGCCAGCATTTTGGGTAAAGTCTGGAATCTGGGAGATTACAGGGTCTTGGGTAAGGGCTGGGGCCTTCTGGGGGCCAGGCTCTTGATTAATTCCTGGGTACTTGTGGAGGTTAGGGTCTTGGCTGTGTTCTGGGCTCCTGTAAATTCCGGCATCTTGGGCAAGGTTAAATCTTCTGTCAACTTCAGTGACTTGTGTAAGACCCGGATTCTTACGGAGTCCTGAGTCTTCCGAAAGGCCTGGGTCCCTTCGGACTCCAGGATCTTGGGTAACACCTGGATTCTTATAGTCTCCCGAGTCTGGGCCCTTCTGGAGGCCAGAGGTTTGGACGAGGCCTGGACTCTTGAGACTAGATTCCTGGGGAAGGCCCGAGGAGTGGTTGACTTCAGGGTCTTGGGCAAGATATGGACTCTTCTGTGGTCCAGACTCTTGAGTGAGGCCCAAGCTCCTGTAGACTTCTGGATTTTGGACGTTGCCTGTATTCTGATAACCTCCAGAAACTTGAGAAGTGTCTGGGATCTTCTGGAGGTCAGTTGCTTGGGAGAGATCTTGACTTTTGCAGACTATCACGTCTCGGTTTAGTTCATGATTCCTATAGAGGCTGGCGTCTTGCACAAAGCCTGCACTCTGAAGCTCAGAAGTTTGGGTAAATGGTTGATTCTTATGGAGGCCAGAGGGCTGGGTGAGACACGGGTTCCTAAAGACACCGGCATCTTGAGTAGGACCTGCGTTGTTCTGGGGGCCAGGATATTGGACAGCTCCTGGATTCTTAGGCAGTCTCGTGTCTTGGGAAGGGCTTGAGGTCATTTGGAGGCCAGAGTCTTGGATGAGGCCGAGACTCTCATGAAGCTCGGGTTGTTGGGGTTGGACGAGGGGTTGGGAAGTGGTGGAGAACAGAGGAGGGATGGGGAATTGGCAAGGTGGGATAGACTGAGGCAGCTTGGAGGCCGAGAAAAGGGTGTGGGTTTGAATTAAGGTGGAGGGCTTCTGATGGTTGGTTGCGACCACGTAGGTTCTGGGAGGAACGAGCGGCAAGGAGAGCGTGCAGGGCGGAGGAAGGGCAGACAGTGAGTTCTGTGTAGCAGTTGGAGAGTGGAAGCAAGGTTTAGAGGATGCAGCATCCTGAGAGTAGACCAGGAACTTGGGGTAGACTGGAGCCTGGGAGCTCTTCCTCTCCGAATTGCAAGGTTGGAAGCTGCAGTAAGAGAATTTCTTGGGCTGGGAGAACTTGTCTTTGGCATCGTCTGAGACCTTCCATTCCATATTCCCCAACTCCAGGTAGCCCAGGATGGGTGCTGAAGGAGGCTTGGCACAATCCCCACTGCGTGGCTTTAATGTTTGCTCGGATACCCCCGGACTCACCAGGCCCTGCCCATCTTGGGACCTGGAGAAGATACTCAAGTCCTTTCTGGGACACCCAGAGTTCTGGGGGGTGCACATATGGAAGATGTTCTGCTTCACTCTGCGGGCATCATAGACCACGTGGCCAGTCGAGAGGCCGTGGTTGAAGGCAGGCAGGGCAGAGGGAACAGGACTCAGAACAGGAGTGTGGGCGGTGGCAGGGATAGGAGGAGGCACTGAAGTGGTAGTCAGGGCCACGACCAGTGACGGAGCAGAGGCTGGGCCACAGATGGGGACGGGGACTGGTTGTGGAGGAGTGGGGATGGGCATCGTGGCTGGGGCAAGCTTTGGGGGAAGGGCTGAAGCCGAGGCTGGGGCAGCGAGTGGGGTGTGGCTGTAAGTGTGGACTTGTTGAGAATGGGCTGTGGTGCCTTCTGGGGCCTGGGCTGATGTGTGCTCAGGGCCAGGAGCCTGGGAGTCAGTCCACGCCTGGGCTGAGGTGTGGGCTGGGTTGTGGCCCTGAGAGTGAGCCAAGGTTTTTGCAGGGGCCCTGAAGGAGGACTGGACTGAGGTGTGCGCGGGGCTGTGGGCCTGGGAGTGGCTACGATTAGGACTCTGGTCCGAGGCTGGGGCCTGGGCTGGGATAGGGGCTGCAGTGTTGTGGCCTGGGTCCTGGACCAGAGTAGAGGCTGAGGTGTGGCCCGGGGCCTGGGCTGAGGTAGGGGCTGCGGCCTTTGCTGGGTTAGGGGTTGGGGGCGGGGGGTGGCGGAGGGGTCGGGGGCAGGGGTGGGGCTTCGGCAGGGGTGGAGGCCGCAGTGTGCTCAAGGCCCTGGGTCTGGGAGTGGGTTTGCTCAGGAATGTGGGCTAGAGAGTGAGTCTGAGTATGGCTGGGGGTGTTCGTTGTGAAATGGGAATGGGACTGGGTTGGCGCATGGGCCTTCGTCTTGCTCTCTTGAGGCAAGCGGAGCGGAACCATGTCCACTTTGCTCATCTTCAGGAACAGGGAAGATGATACTGGCCTGGAGAGCGAGGAGGCTTGGGCCTTCAAGGCTGAGGCCTGGGGGGCCTCCCCAGCTCCCGTCATCCCCTCCTTCCACTGTGCCCATGGAACCTCTGGAGCCCCAGCATGTCCACAGGGAGGCGGCATCCAGAACCTGGAAACCTTCTCCTCATTCGTGTCTGGCGTCCAGGAGTCAGGGTGTTCGTTGTGCCCCAGCAGGAAGCTCGGGCGCCGGTGAAAGCGGGAGGAGATTCTCGAGCACAGGGTCTTGGGATCTGTGGCGCAGCGCACGCACACGGGGTGGCTGCCGATCCCGCTGGGTTGCTTGTCTGCGGGGAGGGGTGAGACGGGACAAAGCCGGGCTCCCTGAGAAACTGAGGACAAGGATAGGGAGAGAAGAAAGGGGACAGGCTTGCTTCTCCAAGAGCCCGTGCTGGGGTCCACTCACCTTTGGGAAAAAAATGATGGAAAAGAATCCGCAAGGAGCTCTTCAGATGCTTCCAGAGCTGAGGGGAGTAGGGCAGGGTGAGCCCTGAAGTCCAGCCCTTTGCCGCCCACATCCCAGCAGCCCTCCCACCTCAGCCCTGTCCAAACTCCAGAGCTCCCCCACCCCTGCTCTGCCCAGACCCCGCCCTGACCAGAGTCACCACATTGATCCCCACGTTGAGCAAGATGAAGCTGCCGAGAATCAGAAGAATTGAGTCTCCTAAGTCCTGGCATTTTCTGGGGTTGGTGCCAGAACACACTTGGGCTCCGTGGTGGGCTCGCTCACCCATGGCCTGGGGTCCCAGGACTACCTGGGCCCCCTGGCCCCCACATACTCACTAGGAGCCAGACTCCTCTGGTGGGGGAGGGGCAGAAGGACTGAGTCATAATGGGGCAGGTGGTTGGGGTCACAATGAGGGAGGTGGCGGAAGAGGAGGGTCCTTGGTAATCAGCTTTGAGTATAACCCGAGTCCTGATTGGCAAACAGGGCCTGGGGGCCAGGGCACCCCATCCCCCTGCCCCGAGTCGTTCCCTCCCTGCAGCATAGGTAGTCAGGCACGCCCTGGCTCCATCATTCCTGCAGTTTCCGTGGCGAATCCTGTACCTGTCACCCTTTGAGCACTCCTGAGACTGGGGCTGAGCTCGGAGCTGTGGGGAAGGCGAGGTTAGAATCTCCAGCCTTGTCGGTCTTCTTCCTGCCCTACCCTGGGCCTTGGGCCTGGGTCTGCCCAGATGTGGAAGCCCCCAGGTCTGGATTCTGACCTTGGCGTCTCTGAAGGAGCCTGAACTTCTGAGCCCCCTTTTGGAGAGCAGAGAGACAGGGCGGGTGTCCAGAGGATGGCGGCTTTGGAGTCTGCTGCTGCAGATCCACGTAGTGTGTGCTATGGGACCGAGAGGGGCTCTCCTGGCAGAAGTGTGGCCGTGAAGCTAAGGGCAGCCTCACGCCGAGAACGGGATCCTGGCTTCAGGAATCCAAGCGCAGGGACTTGGGCTCGGGGAAGGAATAGCGCTTCTAAAACCACAGACCACCACGGCGTGTCCTGGACTCCGTCTCTTTATTCCTCTCTCCACGCCTTGCCCTATCGCCCATCCCACCTGCCGGTCAGTTCAGCTTCCCGGCACGGCTCCTGTGCAGAGAGGGCCTGGAGGTCGAGGCGGAAGGTGGTGGCAGCGAGCTGGCCCGCGCCCTGCTCTCCTGCACCTGCCGTTTCAGCTCCAAGCTGTCATACACCTGGTAGCTGGCATTGCCCCCCGGGTTCCGGCTGAGTGGGACGAATGTGGTTTGGGGTGGGATCGGATCAGCTGCCTCAACTTCAGACATGGGCTGGGAGGAGTGAGGGAGCAGGACTGAGCTGGCAGCTGGGGCTCGTTGGTACGAGGCCTCGCCCAGCACCGTGAGGGAGGTGGAAGTGGTGAGAGGGTGCCGGGCAGGCAGAGCCTCAGCCCAGTCAGCTGCCCGGCGGCGGACCTCGTGGGAATCCCGGGAGAGGTAGCCCAAGTGGCCCGTGGAGGGGTGGGGGCTGCGGTTGGGCTGGCTGTGGGTGTGGCCAGGGAGGCTCCGCCCATGGGACTGGGGGGAGTAGTGCTCTCGGTGGCCCTGAGCCTCGGGCCTGGAGCTGCGTGACACCAAGGCAGGTGGGGGCTCGGAGCTCTCCGCATTACGCCGGCGCTGGTCCCAGGAGTCATACAGAATCTGTCCCCCTGAGGAGTAAGGGCTGTGCCCCCCGGGGACCCAGGAGGGGTTGGGAGGCAGCCGGCGGGGCGGGGGTGGAGACGGGGCCCACTGCTCGGCCTCCACGTTACCCCACTGTCGGGACTGTGAGCAGTGGGGCCCGTAGGACTGCAGCCTCAGCTCAGACTTGGCCTCCACACGCTTGGGCAAGCGGCGCAGCTCGGGGGACAGGTAGAGGGACGGTGGAGGCAGGCTGGCCAGGATTCCACCCTGGCGGCCCCACAGCCCCACGCTGGAGGGCGGCAGGGCCATTCGCGGATAGAACCCGCCCCAGCCCCTCCGTGGGTACTTGGGGTGTGGGAAGGACAGGTCCTCCTCCTCCTCCAGGCAGGAGTCCCGGTCCTCCAGGTCAAAAAAGGGCTTTGGCCGCAGCTTCGGCACTTTGTAGCCGTGGTGTTGGTTGCGGAAGACTGGCCGGCCCCTGGGGAATCTTCTGGGGTTCTGTGGCCTCTGCTGGTGGCTGCAGAGGGGCATGCCGCGACGGCGGCAGCGGCGGCCGCGGCTGTTGGTGCGGTTGCGACTGTTGCGGCGATTGTGGAAACGGTGGCAGGAGGACGAGGAATAGTGTATGGGCTGGGTCATCTTCACCTTTACAGGGTCCAGGGTGCAGTGGATGTGGACGTCCTGGGGCTTGGCCGGGGGATCTTTGGGTGGACTTTCGCTTGGCTGAACTTCATCTGGGGGAAAGGCCGGAGTCCACGAGGTCAGGGTAGTCGTCAGAAGACACGGGGCTGGGAACCCGGCTGGGGTTTCAGGGTCTTGGGCCGGGCAGGCAGGGTGGGGTGCAGGTCCCTATCCGACTAGCTGCCACCCTTACCTTTCGGAAAAATGCAAGAGATCATTCTGTCCAAGATATTCTGGAGCCCTTGCCACATCTGGGGGTGGAAGGGGATGGGAGTGAAGGCCGGTGGGCCACCTGGACCCCTCCCCGCCCAGTAAAGACCGTTCCTGCAGGTGCAGGCTGCGGCCGCTCTGCTCTCCCTAGCGGGGTCCCCGACCATCACTGACCGCAGTGGTAACATTGATGCTGATGTTGACAAGGATGATGAGGCCCAGGAGCACGAACAGGATTTCCTCGGCGTCCTGCGGGCTTGCTTGGCATTCACTGTAGCACCCCAGGTTGTCATGCCAGAGCTGGTTTTCCATGGTGGTGGTGGTGGGGGGGATCCTAGGGCCACCGGGGCCAGTCCCCCCCCGCCGGCCCCGACCCACACTGCACTCATGCTGGTACCTGGAGTCACCTCCCAGCTGGGGAGGGAGCCAGGTCATAATGAGGCCAGTGACCGGGAGTCACAATGCAGAGCGCAGCTTGGGTGACAGCAGCACACTGGGGACCACCGGTCAGTGGTTTGCACAGTGGACTCCTCAGTAGAAATAGAGTAGAAGCCAGTGAGCAGTTCCCACCACGCCTTCCAACACCGGGTAGAGGCTCAGTATTTGAGGGAGCTTCAAAATGGATATGGGAAATGGAATTAAAAGTTTATTTTGTGCCGGCGCCACGGCTCACTAGGCTAATCCTCCGCCTTGTGGCGCCGGCACACCGGGTTCTAGTCCCGGTCGGGGCACCAATCCTGTCCCGGTTGCCCCTCTTCCAGGCCAGCTCTCTGCTGTGGTCAGGGAGTGCAGTGGAGGATGGCCCAAGTCCTTGGGCCCTGCACCCCATGGGAGATCAGGAGAAGCACCTGGCTCCTGCCATCGGATCAGTGCAGTGCACCAGCCGCAGCGCGCTAACCGCGGCGGCCTTTGGAGGGTGAACCAACGGCAAAGGAAGACCCTTCTCTGTCTATCTCACTGTCCACTCTGCTTGTCCAAAAAAAAAAAAAAAGTTTATTTTGCTGAAAAATATTTTTGATATCTACACAGTTTTTTTTTTGTCATAATATGTATTTCCACGAATCTTTTTTTAATTATTTATTTGAAAGGCAGATTTACAGAGAGAGAGAAGGAGAGACAGATCTTCCATCTACTGGTTCATGCCCCAAATGGCCACAACGACCAGGGCTGGGCCAGGCTGAAGCCAGGAGCTTCTTCCTGGTTTCCCATGTGGGTGGCAGGGGCCCAGAGACTTGGGCCATCTTCCACAGCTTTCCTGGGCACATTAGCAAGGAGCTGTATTGGAAGTAGAGCAGCTGGGACTTGACTCGGCACCCACTCAGGGTGCTGGGGTTGCAGGTGGTAGCTTAGCCCAGTGTGCACAGTGCCAGCCTCTGTATTTCCATGAACTTTTGGAAGATCCCTCCCATTCCCACTGAGCTGAGAGCAAACGATCAATAACCCTAGCTGGATGTAAATGAACAGAGAGGGAGAGTCCCACTGAGTCTGCCTGCTCAGACTCCAGGAATACAGCTAGTATGGAAGGTGGGGTACAGCACCCGAGGCCCCTGTTCCTGAGCTGTGTGTGCATACACAGGATCCCAGCCAGCTAGGAGCAGGGCAGAGCCTGAGTTCCCTGTTGCCCAGTGGGTGGATTATTCTGAGTTCCTGTGGCAAACTGAGGAAGGTGGGAGAGTCTGGTGGGCCAAGCTGACGTGGTGGCAAGGGACATCTCCCTGAAGAAGCAGGGGCATGGAGCGTCTGCGGCCTTGAACTTGATCCTGGATGTCTTTACGGCCATGAGCGAGTCATGTGATCTCTCTGAGCCACATTGGTGACAGGGTGGGCTAATCAAAGTGAGATCACAGAGGGCTTGTGATATTGCCTCGAGTGTCCCTAACATTTCCTCTGGTGCTCTGAGCCTGCCTGGGTACCCTTACCCTCAGGCATCCCTCCCCCAAGAAACCAGGGCCAAAGAGGGAGCAGCACTTCAGCTGTGGCTGCAGGCTGAACCTGAGTTCTGAAGAGCCTGGGCCGTGGTGGGTGGAGGGTGTCTCTGCTCTCGTGCCCAGGGATCCCAGGGCCAGACTGGGAGCCTCTTTGAAAAACACTGATCAATCAAAGGGTAGAGGCAGGAACGAAGAAGGGCCTGGGAGAAAACTGATGACAGGGTTTGTAAGGACAAGAGGTTGGTGAGAGTCCTCAGGGCCCTGTGGGTCCCATTGCTAGGGAGGACATTCCCTTAGCAACCAGGGCTTCCAGGCGCTCTGTGGGCCCTGCCCACCCCCTGCCCCACCCCACTATAAAATGGCCTCTCTCCTTTTTATCCCCCCCCCCAACTCCCAACCCCGCTCCGATTCACCTTGCAGTCGGGGAACGATACACCCAGTCTTTACTTGCCGCCTCGGCAGTGCTAGACCCAGAGACTACGGGGTAACAGCGGGCCAGGGCCTCCACCTCCCGCGTCAGCTCCCGAAGCCGCCGCCTCACGTCCCGGGCATCATACACTATTCGGACTGAGGAGCGGCGCCGGGGAAATTCGGGAACGACTGCGGGGCCCAGGACGGGCGGAGGGGCAGGCTGAGCCTGGCACTGGGAGGCCTCAGCCTCTGCGCCCGCTTCTGCCCCCGCCCCGCTGTTCCTGTGGCAGGGGGCCTCAGGGCTGGGAGGCGGGGGGTTGACAGGGTACACGTAGGCCTCCAGGCCCAGCTCCGATCGGAAGTCCGTTTTGTGGGGCCTCTCCTCTATGTTCGACTGGAAGCGGATGGTGTGGGGAGCCGGCTCCAGAGCGTCTGGAGTCCAGGGAGCCCAGATGCCCTGGATGGACTGGAAGCCTTCCCAGTTCTTGGGGCCGTCACAGTGGTGGGAGCAGATTGCTGGGTGCTGCGGTGAGGGCTTCTCGTCATCCGTGTCAGGTGCCCAAACCACGGGGCGGTGGGCACGGCGTGACAGAGAGCCTCGGCGGCGGTGGCGACGAACCGGTGGAGGGGTCACGGTCATTTTCACAGGGTCCATGGTGCATCGGAGGTGGACTTCAGGGACACCTTGCTTCGAGGGCTGGGCTGGCTTCTCGGGTGGGGGGGGCAGTTTAGGGGCATCTGCGGATTGAAAAGAGGTGAGAGGCTGGCCCCGAGGCTGGGGAAGGGAGGAGGGCTCAGTGGGAGCAGCTGGGAGCAGAGAGCAGCAAGGGAAGGGGCCGGCCTAGGACCGTGACCTCGAGCCGGGGCTGCAACAACGCTACCTGACTGCCTCTGCTTACCTTTCTCACAGATGGCACAGAACACTCGGTATAAGATGACGCGGAGTCGGCTCCAGAGCTAGGTAGGGGAGGGACACAGTGACCCGAGGCCCATCCCACCTCTCCCAGTCGCCCCACCAGCACCCTCCTCCCGCCCGGCCCTGCCCTGACCAGGGTCACCATATTGATGCCAATGTTAATGCAGATGATGAGGCCCAAGAGCAACAGGATGGAGTTGCCCACGTCCTGGCAATTGTTGTGGTTGGGGCTGTGATGATAGGCCCAGCCAGGCCGTGGCCGCTCAGCCATGGCCATGGCCGTCCCCAGGGCCACCAGGGCCCTTAGGCCCCCCAGCCCACTGTGCCCACAGAGTCCACAGAGCTAGAGGGTCCTGGCCGGGAGAAAGCGGGTCACAATCACGCTGGCGCTGTCCCTCACAATGTGCTAAGGGTCCCTCACCATGCACGCCTGTCCTGTGGCCCTGCCACTTGGACAAGCCCTGGCAGTCCCCGCCCCTCCTCTTAGCACTGCACCATGGCTTCGATCTCCGCACTGACCCAGGTCCTGCTCTTACCCTCCAGACGATCCCATTTCCACGACAACCTCATCCCTCCCTCCCAGACCTCAGAACTGCTCACCGATGGCAGGGCTGGGGATCCCTCCCCAGTCACTCCCCCAAGGCTTGTCTCTTCAGAGCGCCCCCTACCCTCACCCAACATCACAGCAGGCGTAACCAACAGTTAAACTTTTATATTTACAATATTCTCTTCATCTTTTGCCAGGTTTAAAAATGTGTACAGAGCCGCAAAGGGTTGGGGTGGGGGCACGGGGTCGTCGAGGGGGATTGTTTCAGGGAGGGGGGCTGGGTATTGGAGTCCGTGGCTGAATCGTGGGGTCCCCCAGCCCCCCTCCCATGCCCCGCTTCTGAGGCATCCGTCTACAGGGTTCAGGGCCTGGGTCTCTAGCATTTGGCGGGCATGGCTGCTTGGAGAGGAGCTGGACCAGGCAGGGGAAGGGGACATAAAAGAACCAGGTTTCCACGGGTGGAGGAGGGAGAAGAGACGGTCAAAGGCAAAATTCTGGGGACTCAAGACCAGGGACTCTGGAGTGGGAAGAGTATGGAAGACGGCGCCCGCCCCCTCCCCCGGTTTGGCACTCACATCTCACCGACAGCAGCTGGGGAAGATTGTCCGGTGTCCCTTAAACCCCACCCCACTTCCTTCCTCTCCCCAGAGGCGCAAACCCGAGCACCTCCTCGCACATCTCCTCTCAAACTCTTCCTGCTGGTGTCTGCCCGAGCCCCGTCCCCCACTGCCCCTCCATCTGTGCCTCCGCACAGCTGACCTCATTCTCGCCCCAACCTGTCCAGTACAGCCTCTCGCGGCTCGTTTCCTTCAGCCCGGCAGCCAGGCGAAGGGGGCAGGGCAGAGAAGGGAGTGGTCAGCCGAGGGGAGAGGGCCAGGTGATGCTGAGACGGGGAGACACAGGTGGAGCAGGGCGGGCAGACAGACACAAGTGAGGGCTCCCTTAGCTGCTGTACCCCCTGCTCCAGCCCAGGACTGGGGGATCCTTGACACATCTCGGGGGTGGGGGGCTTGGGCCTTCTCCCTTCAACCCACCTACCTAGCTTGGCACAGATGAGTGAGCATCCGAGCCCTGAGGGAAAGGCTGCCCTCATGCCCCTGTGAGGGCTTTGGTCAAACATGCATGGCCTCAGTGTGTGGCCCACGCCATGCACAGGGCCTCCAGCTCAGCATCTCCGGAGAAAGGGGGGTCCCCTCAGGGTTTGTCTGCCACCCTCTACCCCAGTCTGAAGTCTGTTCCACCTGTGGTGTGAGGAAGAATCGCATGCCAGGCCTGAGGCCTGGTGGTGGTGGGGGGTGTCCAGGGCAGTGCTGGGGGGAGAGGGACCCTCTGCTTGGGAAAACACACATCCGCATGCAAGCCCATGTGTCCACTCAGAGAAGTGTGTCCCAGGCCAGGCCGGAGTCTCCAGGAAGTACCGGGCTGGGCTGCACAGGGCTCCTCCCTCCCCTCCAACCTGCCGGGAGGTCTGTCTGTCCTGTGACTTCCGGGGGAGCGGGCCGCTTCTGACTTGTGCCAGGGGAGAAATCATGCTTTGCTGGGGCGGCGGGGCGGGGCGTGGGGGCGGGGGACCCGCGACTTCCGCGATGCTTCCCAGGCACCACCCTGTGTCCTCTGGCGGCCCAGGGTCACTGTGTGTGAACACATCACTTCCAGGGTCTCCAGGGGCTGGGAGGGGGAGGAGGTGGGAGAAGGCATGAGGGGGTGGGATTCTGGGGTACAAATCCCCGCAGAAGTTCCTTGAGGGGGCCAACATGTGTCCAGGGCGGCGAAAAAAAACCTCACCCTGCACATGGGAAAATGCCCACCTCGCGAGGAGAGCGCGCCTCCACGTGGGAAATACGTCCACATTTCCATACATCCAAGACTGGCGTCCCTTTGGAGGGGGGAAGGAAAAACGCCCCCCAGGTGTTCAAAGGCCCAGGTCCAGAGACGAGAACGGGAAAAAGACGCGTCCACCGTCACCTCTGTGATGGACAGCTCCGCAGGAGACGGGCCTGTCGCCAAGTCCTCCTCCCTGCTTGTGGAGCGGCCTGGGCTGGGGAGGGCTGGGGAGGGGGCCTCCCCAAGCCGCCCCCTATACCCGAGTAGTGGAGTGGGGGTGGGGTAGCGTGTTGTTGTGGCTGGTAGCGGTGGGGGGAGGCGGGGGGAAGGGCCCAAAGGGATGCAGAGAGGGGGGCGGCGGGGGTGGGGGTGGCCCCAGGCCACTGGGCAGCAGGGTCAGGGCTCCGGGGGCCAAGAGAGGCACGTCGTCCGGTGCCCGGCGCAAGGCCAGGGTGTAGTCGGGCGGGCAGGCGGGGCGCAGGGCCTCGGCAGGGTCCGCCCCGACGCCACCACCCCGCTTCAGCTGCAGGGACACCAGCTCCTCCTCTGGTGGCAGCTCCCGGCCCGCGGCGGGGAGCAGGGGGCCCCCACCAGGCACTCCGGATCCTGAGCCCCCAGGCGGGCTGAGTCGCCTGCACCGCAGCTCCTGCCGCCGGTCCCGCTTGTAGTAGAGGGCGGCGAAGGCAAGGATGTTGAGGAAGAGGAGCGAGGCGCCCACAGCCACGGTGACGCTCAGCTCAGTGGAGTAGTCCCGGGAGTCCCCAGGGAAGCGGTCGTAGGCCCTGGGGCCTGGCTCGGGCTCGGGCTCGGGCGGCAGGGTGGCAGGCGGTGGGGGCCGGCGCGTGCCTGGGGCACCGTTGGGTGGACGAGGCGGCCAGCGAGTGGCGTAGGGCGGCAGGCGCGTGGTGGTGGTGAACAGCTCGGTGTGCAGGTTGTGCAGGTGGGGCACGAGCTCCAGCCAGAAGGCCACCTTGTTGGCACGGTAGTTGTCACGCACGCGTGGCTTCAAGCCGATGTGCAGGTACTGCTTCTCCTTGCTGTTGAACTTGCTCCACACCACCTCCTCAAAGCGGTTGGGCTTGGTGTGGATGAACTTGGTGTCCTGGGGCACCGGCTGGTTGGGGTCGCTGTGGGCACAGGATGGCAGGATAAGAGGGAGTGAGGGCCAGGCTGGGAGGGAGGGTGGGGCGGCTGTGGGGAGGGAGAAGGCAGAGAGACAGAGACAAGGAGACAGCAAGAAAGCCAGAGAGAAACACAGAGGCAGAGTCTGAGAGGGATGTGAAGACAGAGAAACTGCCCGAGTCAGGGCCAGAGAGCCACACAGGGAAGGAGGCAGACTGCTGGGCCAGCCAGAGAGGAAGACACCAAGACAGATACAGGCAGAGACCGGGAGAGCCGGAAACTCAGATGCAGCGAGACAGAGACACACGAGAGACAGCCCGAGGCAGCCGGGCCAAACCCAGCCAGCAGCCAGGGAGAGCAGAATGCAAACAGATGCAGGAGCAGAGGGAAAGGGGGAGATTTCCAGAGAAACAGAGACAGCCAGAAAGAAATAGACACAAACCCTACACATACTTAGACACACACGCGTGCGCGCACACACACACACACACACGTGCACGCGCACGCAGCAGTCAGGCAGGGGCGTAGAGCACCGGGACGGGGGAGGCAAGTGGGAGCAGATGACGGACACCAAGCCAAAACCCCTGGGGGAGCCCGGCCCCAGCCAGGAGAGGGTCCCCTGTCTAACTGCCAAAACCCCCACTCTCAACTCAGTGCCTGCCCTGGAGAAGGCGCTCAGCAGGTGTCTAAGTGGGTCACCTGAGCAAGAAGCGCAGGCAAGAGCGAGTAGCATCGGGATGGAGGACCGATGGCCAAGCGGAGGGGAGGCGGGGGAGGGGACCGCCGAGGCCAGAGAGGTGCCCTGCTCAGCCCCGCCCAGCCCCTCCGCCCCTCACCCGGTCTTGGCGAAGTTGGTCCAGTAGGTCATGACCACGGCGCTGAGCATGACGTCATTCTTGGAGAAGTTGCACGGGAAGAGGTCGGTGGCGCCCACCATGGGCACACCAAAGACGTAGGGCAGCTCGTCCCCGTGCGCCGCGTCCGCCCACTCAGGCCGGCCCTCGGCCTGGCAGTGGTGGTAGAAGGTGTAAAAGTAGACAGGGGACTGGTAGTCCGCGTGCAGCTTGGCGGTGGCCACAGCCGGCGCCACCCATTGGTGATCGGTGAAGAGCGCCAGCAGGGTCTTCCGCCGCATCTCGCCGTTGTCCCGGTCGGCCCAGTCCGTGTACATGAACTTGATGGTCTCCCGCAGCACGTCCTTGCCCTCCGGGTAGCCGTACAGGTTGTCCACGAAGTTGGAGACGGTGAAGTCAAAGGCGCTGGCAGACACCCCATCCTCGCTCTCCGCAGAGTCTTCCACGAACTTGAGGCCCTCGCCCTGGTTGACGCCGATGAGCATGTCGTAGTTAAGGAACTCTCCTTGCTGCATGAGGATCTCGGGGTCATCCGGGACCACGTCGCCGTCCACCACAGGCCCGAAGGCGATGTGGTAGCTGGGAAGAGGGGGCGCGGGGTCTCACCACCTGCTCACTGGCCGCCTCTCCTCCCACAGCCGCCTAAGCCCGTGGGCAGGTGCTTCCTTCTGCATGGCAGACCCTCTCCCCTCCTTGAAGACCCCCAGTGTAAGTCCATCAGGGCACTGGGCCTCTCGGGAAGTCTTTCTAGCACTGCATGGCCCCCTGTGCCAGGGGCCGCCAGGGGCACCTGGAGCCCACCTCTCCTTGCCAGATGAAATGCCCACAGGACCCTCTCACCTCGACCCCCTTGGAACCAGCAAGGAGAGTGACGGCCTGGACCCAGCCCTCTCCCGCCCCCATACCGGGCAGGCTGCACATCCTGGTCCACCAGCTCCCGGGAGGGCTTCCGGCGCAGGCACTCCACGGCTTCGGCGCTGTCCTCCCGGTCGCAGCCCACCTTGGCTGCCAGCAGCCGCGTGTACTTCAGCGGCTGGTAGTTGACAGACCAGCTGGAAATGGCGGTGCCACTCTGGGCGATGGCCTTCTGGAACAACCCTAGAGGGACAGGCGGACCTCAGGCTGGGCCGTGGGCATCAGCCAACGGGAGGAGAGGGGCCGGGCAGGGCCAGGGTGTGGGGAGGGGCGCAGGCTGGGCGGGTGCTGCCGATACCTTCTGAATGGTGGGAGAGGATCAGAAGGTTGACACAGGAGGCCCCTGCCCCGGACCCAAAGATGGTGATGCGCTCAGGGTCGCCCCCAAAATGCGCGATGTTTTCACTGAGCCAGCGCAGGGCCTGGATCTGGTCCAGGAGCCCATAGTTGCCTTTTGCAGCCTGGTCCCCAGTGCTGAGAAAACCTGGGGGTGGAAGAAAAACGAGACTTCCTGGAGGTGTCATGGGACCTCTGTCCCCTCTCTGGGGCAGCTCCGCCCGGCCCAGAAGCCATTCTACCCCCACCCCCCAGGGTTGGCCGGTCCCCCTCACCGAGCACCCCAAGTCGGTAGTTGAGTGTGGCAACGATGACATTGCCGTAGGCGGCCAGGACAGAGCCGTCGAACATGTTCCCGGTGCCCTCCATGTAGGAGCCGCCATGGAGGAACAGCATCACTGGCTTCTTCCCGGAGTCCCGGATATCTGTGGGGTGGGAGGCAGTGGACGGGCCAGGGGAGTGGGGGACAAGGACACAGTCAGACCAGAAGCAGCACTGCCACTGCCTAGCTCCTAGGCCTGCAGAGGACCAGCCTGGAGCTCAGGGGACGTGTCACTCCCGTCCCTGGGGGGCAAGACCGGATTCCCCTCCCACCCTCCCCAGCTAGCCCTGGTGGAAGGCCCTTCCCAGCTCCATGATCCATCCCACAGCACCACTCCAGGTGCTGGGCAGACCTCCCAAGAAGCCCAGTTGGAGGCCAGGGCAGGAGGTAGCCCTCCTCAAGGTATCTGCTGGATCCGGGACCCCTCCTTCCCACACACACGCAATTCTCCTTCCTGCTCCAGGAAAAGCCAGTTCCCCGGGCTGCAGCTACAGCTAGGGATGCTGGGAGGGCCCTGGCGTGGCCTCGGACTCAGGCCTTGGGCCTGAGCGCCACATGGCACCCTGGTCTGTGGGTGAGGGGGTGCCAGGCCCTAGGGTCCCTGGGGGCTTGGTCTCCTCCCCGCCCTAATTCCTTTCTAGGTCACCTCCCCAGTTCCCATGGCAACCCCAGCCTAATTACTGTGGCAGGAGGAGGCAGGGTGGGAACAGCCTGCTTAATGAAGCCAGGGTGCGGCTCTCCAGGCTGGGACCCCACGACCTGGCCTGAGCTCTGGCCCTGCAAGGGACAACCCCCCAGCCCCCGCCCCCACCCCGGCCAGGTCCCAGAGGCTCCCTTAATCACTGCGCAACGTGACAGTCCCTGAGACACTCCAGATGGGACTGAGGAGCGACTAATTCGCAATAAGGGTGGGAGTCGGAGGGGACCTGCCAGGGCCCGCGAGGCTCTCATCCCCTCCCATGATTCAATTACAGGGCCGGGGCTGGGGTCACAGGACCCCCAGGCTCTCTTCTTTCTTGGCACCTGCCATCCATCCCTGATTGGCAGCAAGAGCCAGGCCTGGGCCTCTGACGCTGGGCCCTGGCACTTCTGCCCATCCCCCTCATCCTCCTGCCACAAGGTCACCGGGCAGGTCATCAAGACATTGCCCTTGACCTTCCCCAGCCGGGTCCTGCCCCCTGTCTCTTGGACCTTCTCTGCGGCCTCCGCCCCTCAGACTTCCTAGGCCAGGGCTCCCCTCCCCTCCCCCAGTCCGGCTCCTCCCTGCCTCTGAGCCCAGGGCGAGCTCCCCCTATCTCAGGCTGAACTCTTTCCCTAAGGTCCTGGGTTCTCCCTCCCTCCCCCCACCCCTCTCTCAGAGCTGGGGGGAGGGGGTCAGAAAGGGAAGGAGCAGGAAGAGGGGCTGGGGCAACAAGAATTCAAAACCAACAACAAAAACCAGGATCAAGAAAGAAGAAAGAAAGAAAAAACAACAACCAAAAAGCAAGAAGCTCTCGGGGCAGTTTCAACAAGAAAAGAAAAAACAAAAAAAGATCCATTTTGGAAAAAAAGAAAAAAAAGAAAAAAATTCTTTGCAATTTTGTTTTTCAAAATTTTGTGGTGAAACTTCAAGATATTGGGCCCTGTTTTCAAAAATTTTCCAAATTCTTTCACTGGCTTCGAATGTTGGAGTTTTTGTGTCTGACAGGCTTTGGAAATTGTAGCAGGTTTTGGATATATCGATTGTGTCAATTGGCCAACTTTAAAATTCTCTTTTGAGTGTTGATTTGCTCCAAATTGAAATTATTTTTCAAATGTTACAATTTGCAAGTTTTGAAAGCATTCGAATTTCTCTCAAACTCTGACAATTTTTTTTTCTGGCATTCCAAATTTTTTTTTTTTCTTTTTCCACTTGATTTTTACCATGATTAGCTTTTCTTGCAGGCTCCCTACTGGGTCCAACATTGTTCAGATTTTTTTTTTTTTGAAGTTTTCATAATGCTTTTTTTTCCAATTGTTACAAATTTTTCTTTTCTTTTCTTTTTTGTTTTTAGTCAGGAGAACGACTGGGGGGCCTAGAGGGCTGTGGGGCATTTAGTGAGGGCAGGGCCATGGACGTCCTTTTGTAAAAGCAACCACATGCAGCAGCGGGATTTTTAAATCTACCTGTGTCTGGCGGATTGAGCGTCGCCTCGTCACGTTTTTTTGTGAGCGGACCTAAGACCGGGAACACAAAACAGAGAAAAAAGGACAATTTTGTGGGGAGAGATGGGGGTCGGAGGAGGTGGTGGATGGGGAGGGGGGGAGAGAAAGCAGAAAAGGGGAGGGTGGGGGAGGCAGAAAAAATAAGCCAAAAAAAGCAAAATTTGTTTGCAAGAAAAAGAAACCAAGAAAAGAGAAAAACGTTTTCTACAACCCAAATGTGTTCCCCTCCCCGGAAAAAGTCATGCCCCAAAGAAAATGCGGGTTTTGGGGGTGGGGTGGGGTGCCTGAGTGGGCCGAGGCCTGTCTGAAGACAAATTGACTTTGCTGGGAAGGACATGGAGTGTCCGTGAGGTTGCTAATGGCTGGAAATGGCTGGAAAAGGGAAAGGCGGGAGGGGGTGGGGGGGAGCCCGGGAGACCAAGGCCACGCAGGCCACCTCTCCTGAAGACCCCCTCGAGGGCCAGCCAAGCCCCTGCCTGCTGCTCCACCCAGGCTGCGGCACAGGGGACTCTGCCTCCCTTTGGATCACTCAGGAGGGCAGAGGGCAGGGTGGGGTTGGGGGGCAGCCTGCCCCACTGTGCGCAGCCCCTGGACGCCCTCCACGCCCCACTGGAGGGCTGTGGGTAGGTCCACGAGGGCTGCCCACCTACCTACCCAGCCTCACCCGCCAGCATTTTTTTCCCATCCGCACACCCAGGCCTGGCTTCGCACCCTGTCTCCCCAGTGTGGGCAAAGCAGGGAAAGGGGTCATCAGGTCTTGCCCTCCACTCCAGCTCATCCCTCCATACCCCCTCTCCCCGCCTTGACCCTTACCCAGGCCTCCTCTCATCCCCCCAGAATGGCCCCCAGCCCCGCCCCTGCTCCACTGCCAGAAAGCCCCCCTCCCCACTTGGGCGTTCAGTCCACCAAGAGGGGACAGGACACGCATCACCAAGGGCTAGCCTGACACATAAGGTGCCAGGAAGTGCGAGGAGGCACACAGGCTGCCCAGCATCAGGGAAAGGCCCCAGATGGGGCCCAGGGATTGGTTCCTGGTGTCTTTCAAATTAGGGGGTCAGGGAAGAGTTGGAACCCAGAGGCTTCAGGTTTCTGCTAGTGGATGGTGGCCCCCTAGGGACCCACTGCACAGGACCTCTTTGTGAGAGGGTAGGGATGGGGATGAAGTCAGCAGGGCATGTGTGCACGTGAGAGCATGAAGTGTGTGTGTGTGTGCACGCCTGAGTCAGCCTCTTCCAGGGCCGCTGTGAAGACTGAGTGAGATCACCTGAATGTGTCAGGCCCCAGGCGGGTCTGCAAAAGCGGCGGTTAAAAATACAGCAGGTGTGGGCAATGGTGGTGAGGGGGCAGGGGGCCGACACTCCGTGTGGGAGTGTTGGGGTGGACGCTCCACTGGTGGGAAGTGTTGAGTGGCTGCTTCACACAGCCCGCAGGTGGGGCATGGGGGGGGAGGGGTGGACCACCTGTGTGGGGTGGGCGTGGGGAGGTGAGAGAAGCCCCTGTGAGGAGGGCCTGGGTGAGGGGTCCACAGGAAGGAGGAAGGGTGCTGGCAGAGCTAGTTCATCAGAGGACAGGGGGACGCGGAGCACACAGTTTTCACACAGAGGGTGTGGCGGTACTGGGGAGGATGTGCAGGGGTAAGTGGTCCACGGCGGGGAGGCTATGGTTCTCGGGATTTGGACAGGAGATGACGTTTCTGTGCATTGTGGGGATGGGTGGTTAGGAGGTGTGGTTGATCTCAAAAAGGGCAGTTAGGATGTTAGGGTGCACTGCTGGTGCTAGGGGCTCAGGGTGGATGGCCCCTTGGGAGGTGTGGGGATGGATGCGGGTGCATGGAGGTGCAGGGGTTATTCTGTGATTGGTTTGAGAGGATTCTGGGTGCAGGGTGCAAAAGGCTGTGGCACTTGATCTGTGGTAGGGTGCCGAGGGTTGTCAGATGTGTTGTTGCCACCCGAGGTGTGGTGCGGGTGACTTCTGGGTGGGAATCGGTCGATGGCGCTTGAGGAGGGTTGAGGGTGCTGGGGACTGTGGTTTGAATGTCTTGCTGGGGCGCACAGTTCCAGCTTAGGGGAGGATAAGGTGTGTGTGGGTGTTACTAGGACACACAATCTATATCCAGGGATATGGGGAGAGGTGCAGCTCTGCTTGGGTAATGGGAACACAATACAAGAAGTGTTGGGGCACGCGTGAAAAGACGCTGGGAATTGTGTTACGTGGAGTGGTGGGGCACACAGCCAGCGCGGAGGTCGGCTGGGTGCAGGATCTGAGTATGGAGTAGGTGAGATTCAGAGTCTGTTGCGGGACTGGTGTACATCCTGTGGGGAGTTGGTTGGGTCCAGGGCACATTAGGCCTGTGCGGAAGGTTGTTGGAAGCATGGCCAGAAGGGGGTGCTACAGTGGTGCTGGAGGTGCTGGTATGGTGTGTTGGGATGGCTGGAAGCTGCCCTGGAAGGCACTCTGGTTAATGTTGGTGTGCCGAAGGCTGGGAGAGTGTGTGCTGGGGTTAGGAGCTGTGCTGCAGCAGCCAGGAGTTCATTGTCCCGGGCAGCGGCTGGAGGGCCACAGAGATATCCAGCCGGGGATGGGGAGACTGTGGTTGGAGCTTCCGGGGTCCTGCAGGGGCGTATAGGGGTTGGGGAACAGAATATCTTCCAGAAGAGGAGGGTGTGTGAGCCGCTCTGCCAAGGGCACGGATCTGCCTGTGATGTGTTACAAGACGGAAGTCCGCCCTGCTGGCCTAGGAGAGAGCGGGGTGTGGTTGTTCCTGAAGTGGCCCACGCCTGGGGGGTGCGAGACCCGGCAAGGTCGGGGTGCACATCTGGGCAGGTGATGGCGATCTCCCTCGCCTTTTCACCCTCAGCGTCGGCGCTGAGATGAGGCAGGGGATTCTGTGCGCCTCTTTGGGAGCGGGTGAGGAGGCCTGGCCTAGTGCCGGCCACCCTCAGTCATGGCTGTCTAGGGGCGCAAAGAACTTGCGGGGTGGCTGTGCTCCGGCTGTTCCTGGGGCCGGCCGGCAGGCACCCTCACCACGCTCGGAGGGCACGCAGAGGCTGCAGGGACCCAGCCCGGTGCCGGCGGGTCTGCGTGTGCGTTTGTGGGCTGTGTCCACGGGGTGCCCGGCCTCGTGCCCGCGCCCTTACCGTCCTCGGTGGGCACGTAGAGGTTGAGGTACAAGCAGTCCTCGCTCTGGTTCTGCACATAGGTGGCGGCCGCCTCCAGGTTGTCGGTGAACCACACAGGCAGCATGATGGCGGGCAGCGCCCCGTGCAGGTTCTGCGGGCAGGCGGGCGGCAGGGTGGTGGCGTTGCGCACGCCGGGCCACGAGGCGGGGGCCTCAGGCGGCTGGAAGCGGCGGGCGCCCAGGGGCGGAGTGGCGTAGGGCACGCCCAAGAACTGCACGACGGGGCCCAGGATCTCGTTGTTGAGCTCGCGCCGGACGCCGCGCACTCGCCCGTAGGCCGTGTTCACCACTGGGAAGCGCTCCTCCCCGAGGCTGCCGAGGCCCAGGCCCGGGCCGCCCGGGGCGCCGCCGCCGGGACCCCCGCCCCCCCGTTGAGCCCCCGCCAGCCCCACCAGACACAGCGCCAGGAGCCACATGCTGATCGGGGGACCCCCCCTCCCTCCCCGGGACCCCCCCCCTCGGAGAGAGAGAGAAGGGGGGGGAGAGGGAGGGAGGCCCCCCTCGCCCCAGGGGGGAGGAGGGGGCGGGGGAGAGGAGGGAGGAGGGGGGCGGGGAGGGACCTGGGTTAGACGGGACAGAGAAGAGTTCTGTTCCTCTCCATGGAGGGGGCAAGGGGTGGGGAAGGGGAAGGAGGTGGGAGAGGATGCTGACAGGCCCGACCTGCGGGAGGCAGAGCGACGGACAGACGGACAGACAGAAAAATACAGAGGAGAAGGGGAAGGAGGGGAGAGGGAAGTGGCAGGGGCAGCGGAAAGGAATGGGGAAAAGAAGAGACAAGTGGTTAGTGACTTGGACTTCAGACCAAGTTGCCCCCTTCTTCCACCCACAGCCCCCCACCCCCACCCCCGCACCTCCCCCCTCTCCTGGGCTGGGGGCCGGGTCGGGTGTGGACCCAGCCCCAGCACGCCCCTCCCGAGCAGGATCTCTTCAGGGACCCAGGAGCCCCACTTCCCACCTCCCTGGGAGGGAATGAGATAGACAGGGAAGAGAAAATAAAAAATACCAAGTCATTAATTAGCAGGAAGTGGCGGGTTTGTTTATACGTGTTAATTACTCCTGAGCTGTAATTTTGTGGCACTGAACCCCCACCCCAGGCCAGACTGGAGCCTTTCTTGGGACTGCTGGAGCCCGGCACCTTCTCCCCCCTTCTACACACCATTTCCCTAAGGACTTGTGCAGCCCCAGCACCTCTTTCTCCTCCATTCCTTCCCTCAGAAGTTGGGGTGCCTTGAGGCAGGGGTTAGAGTAGGGAGGGGATGCTGGAGGGGCAAATCCGGGGACAGATGCGTGATCCTGCAGCCGGTTGCCGGGCGACGGGATGCTGCCCCGCAATGTTGCCTCGGCAACGGGTTGCAGCTTTAACCCTGGAGGGGGGGTCTGGAGGAACAGGGGAAGGGACTGGCTTGGTTGTGGGGTCCATTCAGGGCATGAGGGGGAGGGCAGAGGCGTGAGTCAGAATGCTGGTTTCCCCAGCCTTAGCACCGAGGAAAAAGTATAAATACCGAGGGGGGAGACTGGGGGCATCCACCACCCTAAAAGACCTGCTTCCTGCCCCCCTTGTTGGCCAAGCAGAACCTAGCCCTAGTGGCCAGCCTCTGGAGAAGGGATGCTGAGGCGGGCTTGGGGAGGGGTCCCATGAGCCTACCGACTGCCCCCTCCCACAATCTTGAACGGCATTGGACCCCAGACACCTCTCATTTTTTTGCACAGCATTTTGACCCAAGTCCTGGGGGGCAAACCTCAGTTTTCTTCTCCTTGCATCCCATCCATTCACCTCCCCTTCCCCTTGCCAGCCCCCCACAGTTGCTGCTCTGATCCCTGAGTGCTCAGGGCAACAGAGGCAGGACTAGGGCAAGAGATCAGACTGAAGGGGCAGGCACCCAGGTCATTTCAGCAAGCCCCCCCCCACCCCGCGCCCCCACCAGCCGCCGGAGCTGTTTGCTGACGCGGGGTTTTCGGAGCCAGGCGCCAGCCCGCGGGTGGCTCTCTGCAGGTGTCAATTTATTCCAGAGATGAGGACACAGGAATCCTTACCACTCATACCCAGTATGCCCTCCCCTCTTCAGGCCCTCCTAAGCTCCTGCTCCTCCATCACCTGGAGGGAGCTCAGGGTTGGCTCCCCCCCCCCCAATCCCCCAATCTCCTCTTCCTATGCCAGGCCAGGCTCAGCCACCATGGCCTTGCTGCCCCCTCCCCCTCCCACCAGCACGGTCAGACTGTCACCCCCTCTCCCTTAAGGTACTTTGGGCCCCTGGCCTCCACCCCTCCAGCCAGCGCCTGTCCCTCCAGCCCTCCCCCTGGAGCCCCCGCAGCACCCCCCCCCCTGCATCTCTCTCCTCTCTGCCTCGGCCTCTT
This sequence comes from Lepus europaeus, assembly GCF_033115175.1. NCBI lineage: Eukaryota > Metazoa > Chordata > Mammalia > Lagomorpha > Leporidae > Lepus > Lepus europaeus. Next base: position 51,467,325 of record NC_084844.1, on the reverse strand, counting down.
GCAGCTTGCTCCAGCTCCAGCTTGCTCCAGGCTCTCGCCCCTTGGTCTTTTTCCATCTCCCTCTTCTACATCTCTCTCCTTGGTGTTTCTCAACCCCCCCTCCAAATATCTTCCCCAGATTTCTCCCTCAAGCCCCCTCTTCCCTCCAGTCTTTCCCCAGCTCTGTCTCCCCCATTTTCTCTCCCCATCTCTATCTGCCACATCTCGCTCCCCCCTCCTTCTCCCCATGCCTTTGCCTTGCTCTCTCCGATCCTGCCCAGGCCCGACTCCCCCCCAGCCCGGGAGAGTTGAGGGATGGGGGCTCAGGCCGCAGGCCCCCCCTTTCCTGCAGTGGGGAAAATGGCTTGGCCGGGAAGAGGAGAAGGAGGGGGAGGGGGAGATGGGAACACACGGGGTCTGTGGGCCCATTCAAAGGATCATTCATGGGCTGGAGAGAGGCAGAGACAAAGAGACCAAGACGTAGAGACACCGCGAGAGCATCCCTAGGCGGAGACACGCAGACAGAGCAGGCTGGGGGAAACCAGGCGCAGGGAGGGAGATGGGGAGAAGGAGACCCCAGCGGACCCCCACGCAGCCCCCGCCACCCGGCCCAGCGTAGCTCCTACCTGGCTCAGCCCTGGGGCCGTGGTGCCTCCATCCAGGGCTCCGAGTGGGGGGCGGACAGGCTTGGGGAGGGGGGCGGCGGCCTCCAAGCCCCCGCGGCCCCGCAGGCCCAGCCCCCGCCCGCAGCGCCTCACCCGGCGGGGGAGGGGGATCGCCCCAGCCCCGGGGGGCGGGGCCGGGATCCAGTCGATCCCTGGGAAAAGGAGAGCTAGGGGATGGGGTCAGGGAGAGCCCGAGAACAGGGAACCCCGCAGTGGGGACGGCAGAGCAGGGAGGAAGCAACGGGACAGGATTGGATTGGGGATCCACTGGCTCCGTGGGCTGGCTTCGAGGGACCAGAAGGCGGTCCAGAAGGAAGATCCTAAGGGATCGGGTGCTGGAGGAGGAGTCCACGGCAATCCCCAGGGCCCCAGGGCCCCGGAGCGCAGGATCCGCGGTGCAGGGGCAGGGATCCAGCCGGAATCCTCGGGGAGGGGGAGGGATCTAGTCGATCCCGAGGGCGGGCGGGAGGGGGAGGTCCGGGGAGTCGGAGGAGGGCGGGGAGCCGAGTCCGGAGCCCCGAGGCAGGGGTCGGCGCGGCTCCTGGGAGGCCAGGCGGGGGGTTGGGGGAGGCTCCGGGGGACGCTCAGCAGCCAGGAGGCCCGGACTCCTGGCTCCGCGCGCCAGGGCCCGCCCGCCCCGCGTCCATCCCAGCCCGAGAGTGATGATCCGCCGGCGGAGCAGCCGCAGCAGCCCCGCGCGTCACCGCGCGGCCGCCTCCCCCGCCCCCTGCCGAGAGAGCGGCGCACACCCCTCGCTCGCGCCCGCCTGCCCGCCCGCCCTCCGGAGTGTGGGGGGATTGCGAACGGTGGAAGGGGGCGGGAGTGGACAGACGGACGGATGGACGTAGCCGGCCGAGGCAGGGTGGAGACACCCCCGCCCCCGATCTCCCACCCTCTGGGCAGTAGCTGTGAGGGAGGGGGGAGGCTGAACCATAGGGGGTGGGGCATCATCTGAAGGGGCGGAGCCTTTGGGCATGAAGGAGGAGCCATCGCGTGGTGGGCGGGATTTAACGGCGATGGGTGGGGTTTGGGTATCCGTGGGGCTGCCTCTTTTTGGGAGTGGGTCTGGCTTGAAGCTGAACAGGAGGAGCCTGTGGGGAAAGGGGCGGGACTTTGCGTGGGGACCGGGATCTTTGGAAACTGGCCGGAGTTGGGAGGGGTGGCTCAAAGAGGCGATCAACTTGGAAAGTGGGCCAATCCGTGACGCAAATCCTCTGGTCCCGCCCTCCGCAAGCCTGCCCCCACTGCTCCGCTCCTCCGCTCCTAATTGGTTCTGGTTTCTCCGCCCGCCAGACGTCTGCTCCATTCAGCAGCGGTTTTACAAAGGCGCAAGTACCCGGGTGAGGACCTGAACGCTAAAATGAACACGGTCCGGATTGGGCACCTGTGGACTTTATTTGCATGGGCGATCGGGATTGGCTGGCCTCTTGGGTGGCCTGGGCGGTGTTCCTCAGGCGCGTGACCACCCACAGCCATGGCCGGGCTCGGGGCTGCTTTTCGCCGCCTGGGCGCCTTGTCCGGAGCTGGGGCCTTAGGCTTGGCCACCTACGGGGCCCACGGTCAGGGGGCGGAGGGACGCAGCTTGGGACAGTACGGGGGGCGACCTCTGGGGTCTGGTGGAGGGGAAGAGCCTATGGGACAGAGGTGGACCCCAAACCCTTGAAAAGCCCCTCGGCCGGGCTCAGTTGATTCTCAGCATGCCTGATGCGCGTTTCCACCCATTGGCGGCTCCCCGAGGGGCGAGGGGAGTCCTTCACCGGGCCCCGGGATGGAGGACGGTCGGGGCTGACACGGGGACCGGTAACCTTTGCTTCTCTCCACAGGCGCCCAGTTCCCCGATGCCTACGGGAAGGAGGTGAAGTAGCCGCGCCGGGGCATAAAGGCTGGGGTGTCCACGGGATGTAGGGAGGGGGTGTGACACGCTCGAGGCTCGGGAAATCGGAGGTGTGGGTGCCCGAGGGAGGCTGAGATGGCGGGCCTGGCCTTTGACCATGTGTGTGTGTGTGTGTGTGTGTGTGGCTCCTTAGGACCTGCCCCCTTGTTTCTTTTTGCTACAGCTCTTTGACAAAGCCAACAAACACCACTTCATACACAGCCTGGCCCTGTTAGGTGTGCCCCATTGCAGAAAGCCACTCTGGGTAATGTGTCCCCCGCCCAACCCTGCCCCAGCGCCACCCTCTTGCCCTCCCCCAGCCCCGACCTTACAAGTGGGCATCTGCCCTGTGTCTCCTCAGGCCGGGTTGCTGCTGGCTTCCGGAACCACCCTGTTCTGCACCAGCTTTTACTACCAGGCTCTGAGCGGAGACCCCAGCATCCAGACCTTGGGCCCTGTGGGAGGGAGCCTGTTACTCGTGGGCTGGCTTGCCTTGGCGCTTTGAGCTCCCTTTGTGTAATTTCTGGCCTTTCCGAGTAATTTGGGGGAGAGGGTGGCGATTGAAACAGGAAGGGAATTAAAAGAGAAAGGCAAATGAAAAACTTTGGAGTCTTTGTTCATCCAAACTTTTGGAGGAGGAAGGGTAAGGATTCAATATTTTAAAAAAGAGAGAGAGAGGGGCTGGCACTGTGCTGCAGTGCCAGCATCTCATATGGATGCCAGTTTGAGTCCTGGCTGCTCCACTTCCAATCTAGCTCTCTGCTGTGGCCTAGGAAAGCAGTAGAAGATGACCCAAGTCCTTGGGCCCCTGCACCCACATGGGAGACCTGGAAGAAACTCCTGCTCCTAGCTTTGGATCAGCACAACTCTGGCTGTTGTGGCCAATTTGGGAGTGAACCAGCGGATGGAAGGCTCCCCCCCCTGCCCTGCTTCTCCTTCTCTCTCTGTGTAACTCTGACTTTCAAATAAATAAATAAATAAATATTTTTAAAAATATTTTATTTGAGAATAAATATTTTTTAAAAAAGATTGTATTTATTTGAGAGAGTTACAGAGATAAGGAGAGACAAAGAAAAAGGTCTTCCATCTGCTGGTTCATTCCCCAAATGGCCACAATGGCCAGAGCTGGGCCCACAGGTGTGGCTTAACCTGCTGTAGCAGGTTAACACTGGCCTTCCAGTTCTTGACTTTTGCCTGGCCTGGCCCAACCCTGACATTTGTGGGCATTTGGAGAGTGAACCAGTGGATGAGATCTCTGTGTTGTGTATAATAAATAAATATTCACGAGAAGAAGCTTCCAAGGGGACCTCGAGAATGGCCCAAAAGTTCAGTGGCGGAGCCTGAGTGGGGTCCCCAGGCTCCCACCTCCCTGTCTGGAGCTCTTGCTGAATTTTCATCCTTAATCTCAGGTGGCTTCTAGGGCCCAAGGGGAACTTCCAGGTGGAGGAGACCCCAAGCCTCTGAAATGGCCACCCTGCATGTAATGGGATTCCCAGTTGCCTTAGCTTTGATCTTGCCAGTGGCTGGACTCTTGGGGAACCCAGAAAAATAAGACCTGCTTGAAAACTGGTCCCTATGGTTACCACTGTGATTTGCAATAAGATTTGGCGTTGTCAGGTGTGGCACACCAAGGGACTCTCATACCAGAATGGTGAGCAGATTGAGTTTATTGCTCGTAGATGAGAGAAAAGGTCAGCACACCGCACAGAGCCAGGACACAGGTGCTCAGCCAGCAGGTGAGCACACAAGGGAGGGGGAGGAGCCTGCGAGCTGACACCTTCATCTTACCTGTGTGGGTTTCCAGGGCCGGCTTAGATTGGTTAACGTGAAGGGAGCATAAGGCCAAGTGTGGGAGCTCCGGGTTTCATTGCTGGGCTCATAAGCCTTCAAGCAAAAGCCATTCAGGATGGGGGCCTGAGCCCGCTAGAATCAAGAGCAAGACTGGGTGGAGAAGGCCTCAAGGGTGACAAGGACAAGATAGATGTGAAGGCAGCGTTCGTAGGGGTGAGAGTTGTGGCAGTTCCTGAGCAGTGGGTCAGGTCCTCTCAACAGCCCTGCGGTTTTGTGGAAAGGGGAGCTACAGCAGGGAAGTAACTCGTTCCATTTCTTGCAGGGGGAACCTGGGGAAGCTGGGACTCAGTCTCTTCTGTCCAATTCTCACAGCTGAGTTCTTTCTGCTCATCAAGGAATTCAGGTTTGAGCACGCAGACAGACCCTTGAAAAAGACAATTGGATGCCACGTGTTCAGTGGTACCAGTAGATACCGAAGTGAGCTTCTTTTGCCTTTGGGTACCCATAAGACTTCGGTCCATTCGCTGGGTTTTCAGCATGAATAGGCATTTGCCAGGGACAAAAGGGACAGGACTATGTTGTGGGGACAAGTCCAGAGTGAGAACAGGAATGACTGGAACCCAGGACTGGGAGGGCAAGCAGGAAATGACCGAACAGAGTAAGGGTGGCACCCACACTGTACAGAGGGTCTCCTGGTAGTCTAGGAGTCACTGTTGAATTGTCTTCCTTACATCAGACCTGCAAATGTCATCTAGTCCCGTTGGCTCAAATACATACCCAGAATCTGCTTCTTACACCTCCATCGTCACTGCCCCGGCCTCTGACCCAAGCCACCATCATATCACACCTAGAGTTCTGTAGGGACTGCCTCCCACCCTTGCCTGTCTACAGCCTACATTTTTTTAAAAAATGATTTATTAGGGGCCGCCACTGTACTGTAGTGGGTAAAGCCACTGCCTGCAACTCCAGCATCCATATGGGCGCTGGTTCAAGTCCCAGATGCTCCACTTCTGATCCAGGGTGCTGGTTTGAGTCCTGCCTGTTCTACTTCCAATCTAGTTTTCTGCTGTGGCCTGGGGAAGCAATGTAAGATGGCCCAAATTCTTGGGCCCCTGCACCCATGTGGGAGACCCGGAAGAAGCTCCAGGCTCCTGGCTTCCGATTGGCCCAGCTCTGGCCACTGGGGCCATTTGGGGAGTGAACCAGCAGATAGAAGATCTCTATTTCTGTGCCAATGGCTCTGTAACTCTGCCTTTCAAATAAACAAATATATCTTTTTTAAAAAGATTTATTTATTTGAAAGGCAGAGTTACACAGAGAGAGGAGAGGCACTTGGGCCATCTTCCACTGCTTTCCCAGGCCATACCAGAGAGCTGGATTGGAAGTGGAGTAGCACTTCCATATGGGATGCCAGCACTGCAGGTGGTGGCTTTACGCACTATGCCATAGCACCAGCCCCAAATAAATCTTTTTTTTTTAATTATTTATTTATTTGAAAGGCAGAAATACAGAGAAAGAGGGAGAGAGAGATCTTCCATCCACTTGTTCACTCCCTAAATGGCCACACTTGCCAGGCCTGGGCCAAGCTGAAGCCAGGAGCCTCTTCCGGGTCTCCTACATGGGTGCAGGGGTCCAAGCACTTGGACCATCTTCCGCTGCTTTCCCAGGTGCATTAGCAGGGAGCTGGATCTTAACTGGAGCAGCCAGGACCTGAACCAGTGCCCATATAGGATGCCGGTGCTGCAGGCAGAGGCTAAACCTTTCATGCCACAGCACTAGCCCCTATAGCCTACTCTTGACGAGGCAGCCTGAAAGAGGGATTTGTCTTTTATTTTTAAATTTTTATTTATTATTTTTTCAAAGGCAGAGAGACACAAAACGATCTCTCATCTCCTGGCTCACTTCCCAAATGCCTACAATGTCTGAGATCGGGTCAAACTGAAAACCAGGAGCCAGGCACTCAATCCGGGTCTCCCAGGTTGGGGGCAGGGGCCCTGCTACTGGAGCTACCATTCACTGCCTCCCACGGTGCAAATTAGCAGGAGGGTTTGGAATCAGGAGTGGACCCAGGACTCAAGCCCAGGGTATTCACAAAAAGTTCCTAAGTCTGCACCTCACCCACGATCATTCAAATTTGGTTGATGTGAAGTAGGATCCAGGCATTTATGAGTTGGGGGGAGGGAGAGAGCTTCTATCCGCTAGTTCACTCCCCAAATGGCCACAGTGACCGGGGATGGTGCCAGGCCGAAGCCAGGAGCCAGGAGCTGCTTCTGGGTCTCTCACATGGGTTCAGGGGCCCAAACACTTGGGCCATCCTGCTCTGCTTTCCCAGGCCACAGCAGATTGGAGGAGGATCAGCCTCTTCTAGTGCCACAAGTAGATGCTTAGCCTACCATGCCACAGCCGACCTTTTTATTTTTAAAATTAAAAAAATTATTTTGACCCCAGCATAGTGGCACAGTGAGCTGAGCTGCTTCCTGCAACACCAGCATCCCATGTCAGAGTGCCAGCTTGAGTCCTGGCTGCTCTATTTCTGATCCAGCTCCCCACTAATGTGCCTGGGCCCCCACCAACCATGTGGGAGACCCAGATGGTACTTCAAGCTCCTGGCTTCAGCCTGGCCCAGCCCTGGCCATTTCAGCCATTTGGGGAGTGAGTCAGCGGATGCATGATCTCTCTCCCCTTTCTTCCCATCACTCTGCTTTTCAAATAAACAAATCTTATAAAAAGTTATTCATATGTTTATTTGAGAAGTACAGAGGCTCCCATCCGTTGGTTGATTCCCCAAAATTCCCCCATAGCCAAGCCTAGGCCAGGGCCAAAGCAAGACCTGGGAACCAGTCCAGGTGTTGCTGTGGGTGGCAGGAACCCAACTACTTGAGCCATGCTGTGGCTTCCCGGGGTGTGCATTAGCAGGAAGCTGGAGTGCATAGTCCGAGGCAGGCACGGAACCCAGCACTCTGATGTGGCACAGGGGCAGCTCAGATTCTAGCGACAAATGCTTTCAGCCACGCAGACTGGACGCCCACACATGCCCTTTAGACTTTCGTTTGTCACCTCGGAGACACCTTCCTAGTGTGCACCCCGTGCCCACCACTCCTTTTCCTCCTCGTCCTGCTCTGTCTTCATGGCACTCAACTGATTTCCCACCTATTTTTTCCTTATTTTTCTGTCCCTTCTCCAATAGAATGGAAGCCCCAGGAGGTCAGGATTTTGGTTGGTCTGCGTGCCTGCTGCCTCACATATCTGCCATCTAGTAGTCGTTCACTAAATCTTTCCCGGTGACTCGATTCCTGCATGCGTGTGCATGTGTGTGTGTGCGTGTGTGTGTGTATTTTGGTGAAGGCTGGCTCATGGTTTGGGCCATGCAGAGTCTCAGTGCATGCTGGGGGAAAGGACAGGCATTTGGGTCTGGAGTGGCTGATGACTGAAGTTGTGGGAGGAGCTGGACAGCCTGGGGACAGGGAAGCCAAGGCCAATCCAGATGGACATGGACAAGGACGTAGGGGCAGGTGGAGGCCCCCAGATCTGCTCATCTTGGGGGTGACACTTCTGCTTGGTCACTAGACAGCCACTTGGGGTCCTCAACTGCTCATCTCCAACCAAGCTCTATGTTAGGATCTAAATATCTCTAAAGATTGCCACATGCCTCTGCACACCACTAGCACAGCCATTCTTTCCCCAGTTTACTGCCAAGAGCCCACCCTGGGCACCCCCATTTCTCTCCACGGTGTATGTGGGGGTCAATTGTTTATTTTTTCCTTCAAGCTCCCATTCTCTGACTCACTTTCCAAATATCTGCAATGGCCACGGAGGCAGAAGCCAGGAGCTGGGAATTCAACCCAGATCTCTCACGTGGGTGTCAGGAACTAATGGGTGTCAGGAACTAATTAACTGAGCCATCACCGCGGCCTCCCAGGGTCTGCATTAGCAAGAAGCTGGAACCAGAAGTAGCGGCCGGGACTCGAACCCAGGTGTCTGAAGCCCTACACCAAGCGCTGCCCCGCAGTATCCAGAGAATCCTCTTTCTACAGCACAAATCCGATTCTCCTGCTGCAGTTTAAAATCTCTCGGCTGGCTCCTTGCCGCCCTTGTGCGTGTGTCCGGCGTCCCTCTCCAAACTCCTCTCTGGCCCCACTCGGTCTACGCAGACCCCATAGGCGCAGGACCCAAACAAAGAACTGCTCTCCGCGGGGGAGGCCTCCTCGGAACCCCGAGCTCCCCTCACTCCTGCTGACCCTGTGGCCGGGGGCGCCCGTGGGGGTCTCCGCTGTGTCAGGGAAAGAAGTCGCCCCGGGGAGGTAGAAAAGGGAGCCAGGCACCAGCGCTGGAAGCCAAGGAATGAGTGCGAAGGGTGTTCCGCTGCGTCAGCGGGGCCCGAGCTGGAGGAGGAGCCCAGGCTCCAGCGCGGCGGGGCGGCGGGAGCGCACGCGGCCTCGCTCCCGGCCAGGGGCGCCGAGCACCGCGCGCCCGCGGGCCTCGAGGGCACGGCGGGGCCGCGACCAGCAGCCCCTGGCCGCTCTTCCCCGGCATCTGTAACCGGGACCGCGGGGCAGAGCTCTGGGTGCAAGGTCCGCGGCCCGGGGCCGGCGAGGCGGCCTCCTCCGCGCAGCCGCGCCGCGCGGGCCGGGGGGCGGGGCCCGGCCGGGTCGAGGGGCGGGGTCGGGTCCTGGGCCCGCCTCCACCAGCTCCTGGGAGCCGCGGAGCGCGCGGCACCCCGACGATTCTGGGGGGCTCCAGGTGAGCGGGGGCACCGAGGGGTCAGGGAGACCTCGGCCGAGATCGCGCCGTCGGCCCGACCGCGGCTCCGTCCGTGCTGCCGTCCGCCAACAGCCGCCCCCGCGGAGAATGGGAGAACAAAGGGAGGGGGCGGTTCTGGGGCCCCTGAGGGAATCCAGGGTCCCAGGTACCCTGCCCCGCCCGCTGACACTTTCGGTTTCTCCCCGAGTCAGAGGCGCCGCCCTAGAGACCCTGGGCCGGCGTCAGGCACAGCTGCGTCCTCGCGTTTGCCTGTCCGTCTCTGTGTCTGTCTCTGTGTCTGTCTGGCTGTCTCCGAGCTTGCCTCCGCTTCCAGAACTAATCCGCCGGGACACCTTCACCCCGCGAGCTCCCGTCCCTTTCCATGGCAGGTAAGGGGGCGCGAGGCTGGGGTCTCCGTTATCCCCCCCGGACTTGGGTGTCGCGTGTGGAGCGCATCCCCCAGGAATGTGCCCGGACTGGCCGCGTGGGCCCCTCCCTTCCTCCTGGGGAGCCGCCGCCCTGCTCCCCTGCCCCTGCCCCTGCCCACCCCGTCTCTGCTCTGCCGCGCCGCGCGGGGGGCTGAGGGACAAGGGGGACGGGGCGCAGATACTTTCCTCAACTACCCTTGCCCCCCCCAGGCTACCTGCCCCCCACGGGCTATGCGCCTTCGCCCCCACCTCCCTACCCTGTGACGGCTGGATACCCGGAGCCGGCGCTGCATCCTGGGCCCGGGCCGGCACCAGTGCCCGCACAGGTGCCCGCCCCTGCACCCGGCTTCGCAGTGTTCCCTTCGCCGGGCCCCGTGGCCCCCCCGGGGCCTGCTGCCCCCTTCTTGCCATTGCCCGGGGTGCCTGCTGGCCTCGAATTCCTGGTACAGGTAAGGGGGAAGGAGGGAGGGGACTGGGATGGAGGCCGGCCAGCTGATGTCAGTGCTGCCCCTGCTCTTTCCAGATCGATCAGATCTTGATTCACCAGAAGGCTGAACGAGTGGAAAGTAAGTGGGAGGAGGAGTAGGTTGGTCCTCCCCACCCTGGCAGGGCTGGTGGGCTCCTGGGTGGCCAAGGCGCCCGGGCTTTAGTGTATCACCCCTGACAGCGTTCCTAGGCTGGGAGACCTGTAACCGGTACGAGCTGCGCTCGGGGGCCGGGCAGCCTCTGGGTCAGGCAGCTGAGGAGAGCAACTGTTGCGCCCGTCTGTGCTGTGGCGCCCGCCGGCCGCTGCGTGTCCGCTTGGCAGACCCTGGGGACCGGGAGGTGCTGCGCCTGATCCGTCCGCTCCACTGTGGCTGCAGCTGCTGCCCCTGCGGCCTCCAGGAGGTGGGCGGGGAGGAATAGGCCTGGGGATAGGTTCTGAAGGGCAGTGGGCAGTAGGGGCCGGTGGGCAGTAGGGGATGGGGGAGGCCTGGCTCCCGTGGGAGCTGGATGGTTTGGGAGGCAGATAAGTAGACAGAGCTGGGACCCGTGGGAGCTTGGGATAGGGCGCCCCGGTTTGGCGGTGACGCCGTCTGCCTCCCACTCCAGATGGAGGTACAGGCTCCACCAGGCACAACCATCGGCCACGTGCTACAGACCTGGCATCCCTTCCTCCCCAAGTTCTCCATCCAGGATGCCGATCGCCAGACAGTCTTGCGAGTAGTGGGACCCTGCTGGACCTGTGGCTGTGGCACAGACACCAACTTTGAGGTATCAGCCGTAAGGGGAGCTGGGACCTGCACAGACCAAGGTGGCCGCTTCCAGGAGGCAGGATGGGTTTAGTAAGCTCAAGACCCTGAGCTCAATGCAAACGCAATGATGCCTGCCACACTTCCATCTAGAAATAGGATGTTCCATGATGTTAGGAAAGTATGGCAAAGAGTGTGGTGCTGATGGCTACTGACAGCCCTGCACTAGGGGTGGGAGTGGAACTCTAAAGCCAGACTTGGGGGGAAGTCGGCTGTGGGCTGGGCTTGAGTTTGTGAGCCTAACACCTGAAGCATGCCTGGATTTAACATCCTGACTTGCCCTGCCGATCCGGAAGTCCAAATGCTCCCTCCAACGTGGAGCCCATGTGATGCCCTTAGCACCAGTTTTGAGAGCCTACGTGGTGAGGGTCTGAGAGTCAGGCCTGGAACGCGCCTTGGTTTCTGGAAGGCAGAGGCACTGCAGAGACTCCCCAGGCCTAAGTCCCTGTGCAGATAAAGCAGAGACAACGGGCGTGATCCAGCAGACTTGCCAACGTGTCTGGTGAGGCGCTTCACCTAGGGTTGCTCTTTAAAATGAGTCACGCTAATAGCCAGAGGGAGGCTCTGTGATGGGAACCAGCTGGGAGAGCGAGCACTGGGTGTTCTCTGGATGGGAATGGGCAGATTGTGGGGTTCTCACAAGCCTAGTGTCTCTTTTACATAATTATGAATGGGCTGTACTCGGGGCTGCCTGCTTGGGACTGCAGCGCGGCTGGGACGGGGCTGCAGGAAGTGTCCCAGAGCTGTAGGAGAGTGGGGCCGGGGGGTAGCAGACACACAGGGAAGTCGCTCTGGTTCTAGTTACTGGATAATGGGCAAAGGAAAAGGACCAGGAAGTCACTGTGAGTCACCGCCTATTGTAGCAGGGCCTGGCTCCCCTCTGCATGAGGGCTGCGGTCAGTGCTGGGCAGGGCCCACCTTAGGGAAAAAGTACCCGTCCGGGCAGATGCAGGCTTCCAGGGTCCACGTGGCTGGTAAATGAGGCAGCATTTCAGCAGCCTCCTCTGTCTTCCCGGCCAGGCTACTGCGTGCGGGGCGCCAACTGCACCACCCGGAGGGAGGCAGCAGGGACACTGACAACCAAAGCAGACAGCAACCAGCCTCACGCTAAGGGGATGAGGCTGTGTCACGCTCCCATTTCTTGCACCGCACATGTTGTCACACAGGGTCCTTAGAAGGCAAGGGACTGGGTCTGAATCCAGACTCACGGTGAGACCCAGGGTGCCCAGTCTCCCCAGCTGTCACATGGACGGTTGGGGGGATTCACTGAGTGTAGAGCTCCCATGGTTCCTCCGTGGCGGCCGGGTGGGGGTCCGCAGGCCACTGGGATGGGGTGCATGCTCCTAGTGGGGTCCTCCCCTCTCCCCCAACAGGTGAAGACCAAGGACGAGTCCCGCAGCGTGGGCCGCATCAGCAAGCAGTGGGGGGGGCTGCTCCGAGAGGCGCTCACGGACGCAGACGACTTCGGCCTGCAGTTCCCACTGGATCTGGACGTGAAGCTGAAGGCTGTGCTGCTGGGAGCCACGTTTCTCATCGTGAGTTGACTGCCCCTGCCCCTCTCCTCCTGCCAGTCCTTTGCCATCCCTTATTGAATCTCTGTGCACTTGCTGGCTTCTCATTAGGGGTGGGTTAGGGACGGTGTCGTGGGGGGGAAGGGGGTGTTCCAGACCCAGCCCAGCCCCCTGTTCACGGCGGCTCCCCTGCAGGACTACATGTTCTTCGAGAAGCGAGGAGGCGCGGGGCCCTCTGCCGTCACCAGCTAGAGGCTGCCCCAGGGTGAAGGAAGTACCACCTCCACTGGTCACGGGCCTGGCCTCGCCCTCCTGAGCAGCAGCCCCCTTTCTTCCAAGTACACTGCAGGGGACAGAGAGGCTGGGGTCCTGGTGCCCCACCCCTCCCCTGCTCCCCGGCCTCCTCCACCTGGGGCCCCCACAGGAGGGTATGTATGAGAACCCATCCCTGCCACCCCCAGCCCTGTCTCCTAGCAGCCCCTCAGCACACAGGCTTACCAGCTTTCAAACTTCCCACCCGCTCCAAGCCCTCCAAAGGCCTTTGGCACCTAGGACTCTGGGATCTTACGACAGGGCATGGCCGAGTAAGGACAAGCAACAGCAAAGACGGCCGACGCGGCCACCCCTCTCCTTTGTCAGCTTTGCCAATTAGCTCAGCCTCGGACCCTGGCACTTGGAGGGGATCTCCACCTCCCCGCCGGCAGGTGTCAGGGCTGGGCCCCAGCGCCAACTTCCTTTCCCCCTTGGGCCCTGCCCAGAGGTGCTTCCTGCAGCTTCCTGTGCCTTATTTAACCACCCCTTCCTTGCCTTGCCCTAGGAAGGAGGCTGCATCTTTGTATGTTATATTCATAAACACTTTGTAACTTTTTGGACATTGGAAGATGTATGTGATGGGGGAGGGGAGAAGAGCTGATGGGAGGTAGAGCAAAGGGAACTGTGAACTAGTGGGCTGGGGCAGGGGCTGGTGCTCTCATGGTCCCTGCTGCCAGGATCGAATGCCCTTGTGTCCACGATGGTGCTGGACCAAACCTGGGCAACTGGGGCCCCAAGTCCCGATGGCCGCTTCCACCATCCCAGGTGGCCGCCCCCAGAGTCAGTGAGGTAGCTCAGGGCGGCTCCGGACAGCCACTCGGTCGTTCTCTGAAGGGGAACGGTCTCCCCTGGGTCTGATGTGCAGTTCTTTTTCTTCAAGTCCTCCTCCTCTCTGGGAATGTGGCGAGCAGAGCACACTTCCTTGGCCCAGCCAAGGGACCCTGAGCCTTCAGAGGCCATGGGCAGGGTAGGGAAGAGATACCACTCCGTGCCCAACCCTGGGCTCCCTTGGGTGCCTCCTGCACCTGCTCTCCGCAGGTGGGGAACTCTGCCCCTGTGAGGACCTCGTGTGGTTCTGCTGGCTCCTGCACAGCCAACCCCGAAAGTCCAGGTCTCCCATGCTGCTGTCCCGCCCCAGGAAGCAGAGCTCAGGACCGGGCCAGGACATAGCGGCTGGCAGCTGACAGGTCCCACTGGTAGTGCTCCAGGATGCGCCGGCAGTCAGCTCTCGACCGGCTGCTCATGTGGAACAGCTGGTCCACCTGCGGGAGGACCGGAGGGAGAGCAGCTGAGTGCCAGGGAGCAGCGGCAGGAGAGAAAGGAGCTTCTATAGAGAGGGGTCTGCTTTACCTTGAGGCTCTGGATGGCAGAGGCCACATCTCCGCCGGTGGCTCTTAGAGCCGCCTGGCACTCCTGATAGGTGACCCCATGAACGCCCAGCTCCACCTGCGGGGGACAAAGCCTCACTCAGCCCCGCCCCAGCCTGCGGCCCCTTCTGGACAGCAGGTCAGTTCAGTGAGTCCTCACCTCTGAAATCTTCCTCTGCAACTCCTGGTCGGGCAAGAGGCCTCCAGGGGGGACAGCAGCTTTGCCGGCTCCAGGCCCTCCCGTGCGGTGATTGTGGGGAGGGTCTCTTTTGGGCCAGGGAGGCCGCTCCCTGGGGGGTTGGCTAGGCTGAGAAGAGCCGGAGGGAATGGGTGGGCGTGGAGGCAGGACTGGGAGTCCCTGGGGCACGGCTCTGGCATGTCGAAGTTCAGGGGGGCTTGAACCACCCCCTGTAGGGCAAGGACCCAGGGACAGAACCGACTCCAGACTCTTGGAGATGCCTGCACAGTTAAGAAAGAAACAACTTGAGAGGCGGCCCAGGTGCTAGGCCCTGCCTCTGCCTGCTCTGTCTGGCTGGGGGGTTTAGCCAGTGCTGGTGGCTGAGCAAGTCCACCCTGCCCGTGGGGTGCTGCATGTAGTAGGTGGGGCAGTAAGACAGGAGTGCAAATGAACTTCAAGACCTAGGTCGCTGAGGGTCCAAAGGACAAAATCTCGAGCCAGAGTGGGGGGATGCTGGTCAGCAGGGTAGACGGGGGCGCTCCATATTCCTTAAGATCGTGAAGTACGATGGTAACAGGCAGAACCAGGGGAAGGAAGTCCCAGCCGAGGCATGGCTGCAGGGCAGGAGGACAGAGCGGAGGGGTGTTCCCACTCTGAGACCCCGGAGCCCCTCCACACCCACCTTTCATCCTCTGCAGGGGCTCATTCCTTCTCTGGCCCCGGGCTGGGGGCACATCCCGGAGCTTTGCTTTCTCTCTGTCCCTGTTGGAGGGGGATCCACCAGTTCATCCCCTACCCCACGTGGTAATGTCCCCTCCCGAAGAGACTCGGGCTCCCAGGCACGGGGTTGATGCTGCGGCTGGGAGGCGAGTGCAGCCTCACCTCCAGCTTCCCCATCAGAGCAGCTGATGAACTCAGTGCCCCCAGCCCAGCTCCGCTGCCCACCCTTTCAGTTCCTCACCCGTCTGTGACTCCCCGGCGGCGCTCTCCCCGGGCAGGGGGGCCTCTGTGGACTGGGTAGGGGGCTGGCTGGCCCCCCACATCTGCCAGTGCCACTGCCGAGGCTGGGAAGCTGCCCACTTTGCAGGTGCGTCCGTTCTGGCCCTTCCAGGTGGCGGAGTCCGGGCTGTGGGAAGAGGACCTGGTGAACGGATGGGAGCCAGGGAGAAAGTGCCGCCTGGGTCCCAGCCCCACTCAGCTCCCCCAGCCGTGGGCCTTGGAGCCATGTCTGCCCAGACGAAGGGAGGCCTTTTTTCTCTAGCACAAAAGGGCTCTATGGGCCGGCAGTGGCACTCGTGGGGACCAGAAGGGAGAGGAGGAAAAGACAAGGTCAGGAATTGGAAGAAGTCAAGAGAGGACCAGGAGTCAGGGAGACTGGCAGGAAGTGAGCTGCCCTCTGGGGATGCTCAGGAGACACAGGGCTGTCACCTGCCCTCGATGATCGTGACGGGGTCACCCGGCTCCATCCGCAGGGCACCTGGCTCTGTGACATCCCTTATACAGTGTCCCTCAGAAGGCCAGGCCTGCGGAGACAGGAAGAAAGGGGAGGTGAGCAAGTGGCCTGGGTCAGAGGTGTGATGTGAAACAGGGAGGGAAGGAGACGCCCCCTGTGCCCCCCACTCAAGCCCATACAAGGTGTGTCCTCTGTGCTGGGCCCGGGGTCACATCGTCCCTGTGCCCTAGCTGTCATCTAGGGTGAAGGGTAGACCTGCATCCCACGCCAAGCTGGACACGGCCCAGGGTTGAGGGAGCAACAGAGAAAGGCCCCATCTCTCCCTACGGGGACCAAGAGGAGAGCCATCACGTTCACCACTCTGGGGGCCCGCCCGAGCTGCCTCCCCCCTCCTCATCTCTAGGCCTTCATCGGGATCCTATGCCTACGCCCTCCTACCACCAGGCCAAAGCGAAATGACACGTAAAGTCAGCCTGTCACTCCCCTCCCCACGCTCCAGGTGCCCTGGGAGGGAAGACGGAACTCAAACAGCCGAGCACAGGAACTGGGGAACAGCTTTGAAGTCAGATCCACTGTTCACATCCGGCTGTATGACTTACGTCACGAAAACTGCTAGTGCCTCAACTGCCCCTTCTGTGAAATGGGGATAACCACGCTGGTCCCACCACTGAGCGAATGTCCGTACCCATGTGTGTCAAACTCTTAGCCACAGCAGCTCATACGGGCCCGCGCTCTGTGAGGGAGCTAACCTTGGCTAACCATCTTACGGCAGCTTCATCAAATTTCTCCCTCCCTCACTGAACCTCTTTCTTCCTGGTCAAACACCCACAGCCAGCTGCGGCTCTGCTCTGTGCCTCTTCTCTGGGACACAGACCCCAGCCCTTCAGCCTGGATCCCAGGGCACAGCACAGGCGTCCCTATATGTCGGCCTTGTGCATGGCTGGGGAGGGTAAGGGCCCCACCTCTTGGAGCAGCCCCTCCAGATGGGAAAAGCTAGGCCGGTCAGCTGGGTGGGGGGCCCAGCAGCGCAAGGCCAGGGCATAGAGCGCCCTGGAGCAGAGCGGAGGCCTGGGCAGCCGGGCGCGTTCCTTCTCCAGCCGCTGCAGGATGAGGTATGGTGGCACCCCCGCCCAGGGCTCCTCGCCGCCAGAGAACATCTCCCACAGCGTCACCCCAAACATCCACACGTCCGAGGCAGACGAGAAGGCTCCCTGGCGCAGGCTCTCTGGGGCACACCTGTGAAAGCGGAAGCTGAACGGAGCCGGTCCGGTCCGGGCCCCTCACAGCCCCAAAACACTCCCCTCGTCCCTAGAAGGCCTTTGCCAGACCCAGCCACCCTTCGGATCCCAGCCCGGGGCTCTCCGAATCAACGCATGCAGCCCGCCCACCACGGGGCGGTCCTCACCAGGCGTAGGGGATGGGGCGGGGCCCGCCCATGACGTAGCGGCCCCGGGGACCGCGCAGCGGCCGCACCAGCCCGAAGTCGGCCACCTTGATGGTACGCGGCGAAGCCAGAAGCAGGTTGCGCGTGGCGAGGTCCCGGTGCACCAGCCCGCAGGCCCCCAAGTACGTCATGGCCGCTGCCAGCTGCCGCAGGAAGAGGCAGAGCAGGGCCACGGGCAGCAAGGGGGTCGGGGCCGGGGCCGTCAGGCGCGCGTGCAGGGAGCCCAGGGGCGCCAGCTCCATCACCTGCAGGGGCACGGCGCCGCGTGAGCTGTGACCCACGCCCACCCTCCTGCTGCCCAGCAGCCCGGGATCTGCTCACCATCTGCAGGGGCTGGCCCAGGACCAGGCCGTGCAGACGCAGCACGTGTGGGTGCTCCAGGTTCATCATGACGGACACCTCTCGCAGGAAGTCCCCCAGCTCGGTGCCCACGGGACCTTCAGGACCCACCCGGAGGGACTTGATAGCCACTGAGACCTGGGGGGAGGGGAGGGAGAGGCACCATCAGGCTGCCACGGCAGAGAGGGCCAGGGGAACACAGGCGGCAGCTGCCCCAGGTACCCCAGATGACATGGGCTCCCTGGACACTCACACTCTGGCCGCTGGGCAGCGTCCACACCCCCCGGTGCACCACGCCAAAGCAGCCGGAGCCCAGGAGCTCCCCTCTGCACACAGCCCCCTCTGGGATCAGACACTTGAGTCCCGCTTCGGCCTCGGGGAGGCGGGCTGGGCTGTCAGCCGCTGGGGTGGTCTCCTTGTGCTCAGGGTTAAAGCCCCCAAGGATCTGAAATGAGGAGGATCGGACAGAGGGTGTGCTCAAGCCTGCCCACCTCCCCCTTGCTGCTCAGCCCACCCAATTCCCAGGCATAAATTGGCCCTGTAAGCCTCCTCCCACGCCCACCACGACCAGCACACACCTTGTAGACCCAGTTCTTGGACTTCAGCCCTGAGCGGTGCCTCTTGAGAGCTTCAGCCAACCTGCGCTGGGCTGAGAGAGGCCGACATCAGAGGGCTGGGGAAGGGGCGGCGTACAGGGAGATTGACAGCTTAGAGGGCGGGAGGAGCCCAGGGCCTAGGTGCAGGGTCCCTTACCAGGCCGGCCCATGCCAATGCCATCCAGATCCTCGGGCCTTACGAAGTCGAAGTGCTCTGGGCGAGTGACATTAAGCTCCTCCAGGATGGGCCTGTAGAACTGGGCCAGTTGGATGTCCCGGAGCAGCCGCAGCAGCCAGGGGGAGCCGGCATCGGGCAGCATGTCCGCAGGAGGAGCCCTGGGGACAAAGGCACCTTCCTTTACGTGTCTAAGCCCACGGCAGGCACCCAGGACGCACGCACCCCTAACGGGGTCTCCCGCTCACCCTCAAGTAAGAAACACTCAGGTACAGAGGGAGGGACGTGCCCCAGACAGCCAGGCACCCTGCCACTCACACATATGGTTTCCGGGCAGAACTTGCCCCTTCCCAAGGCCTCCAGGTACCCCACGGTGCTCACCTCGGACAAACATGCCCACCTGCCACCTGAGATTTTAGTCTACGGCCTGCTCATGGGACACACTCCAGAAATGCTGAGACACCGTGGCACGCTGCCCCTGGACAGCCACACACACTGCCCCTTTAGACCCGAGCTACACCACTGCACCCACGTACACCTGAGACACCTCCTTCCCCGCACGTGACATATCTTTGATGCCACACTGACCACACCATCCTGCATACGTGTAGACAGACACACACTGAGACACTCACATACACATCGCTCACGTCTGGCACATTCCGGCATGCTATCTCAAAGTGCCTGTTAGTAAAATGGTGACGTCTTATCTCTTATCTCTGGCGCCATCTTAAGCCCCAGGCACCGTCTTAGGCTCTGGCCCCCATCACCGTCTTGCATAGTAAGCGTGGGTCCTAAGCCCAGACTGACTTGCTAGGAGTCAGGTAACCAGATGGCCCAACCACAAGCGTCAGCTCCACCCCCACCCTAACGGGATTTGCCATTCCCACTTCCCTACCCTCTGCGAGAGTATAACAGGACCTGCTTCCCTCAGTGTCTGTCTGTCTGTCTCTCTCTCTCCTGCTCTCTCGCCTCTCCCTCACTTTCCCCTAACTCCAGTGTTTGGTGTTTTGTGGTGGCCTCACAGTGCCCACATACCCTCTCACCTACCAGGGTACTTGAAAGAGTTGGGGGCGGGTGCAGAGGCTTAAACCGCCACCTGCAATGCTGGTATCCCATCTTGGGACACAGGTTTGAGTCCCTATAGCTGTTTCTTTTTATTTATTTATTTATTTTTTAAGACCTATTTATTTATTTGAAAGGTAGAGTTATAAAGGGGGGGGGGGAGAGGGAGAGAGAGAGAGTCTTCCACCCACTGGTTCCCTCCCCAAATGGCCACAACAGCTGAAGCTGGGCCAATCTGAAGCCAGGAGCCAGGTGCTTCTTCCCGGTCTCCCATGTGGGTGCAGGGGCCCAAGGACTTGGGCCATCTACTACTGCTTTCCCAGGCCACAGCAGAGAGCTGGATCAGAAGTGGGGCAGCCCTGACTGGAACAGGCACCCATCTGGTACCTGCTATGTGCTGGCTTCCCCTGACACACACACACCCCAGCTCTATTTCTGATCCAGCTTCCTGCCAATGTACCTGGAGAGTCAGTGGAAGAAGGCCCTAGTGTTTGGGCCTCTGCACCCATGTGGGAGACCTGGATGGAGTTCCAGGCTCCTGCCTTCAGCCCCAGGCCAGCCCCAGCTACTGTAGCATTTGGGGAGTGAACTAGCAGCTGAAAGATCTTTCTCTGTCTCTCTGCCTTTCAAATAAACTAGGTCTTTTGTAAAAAAAATAAATAAATAAATAAAAAAGTTTGTGGGAAAATGGAATGAAAAGACAACTTTGTTTTGGTGCAAAAATTTCAAAAACCATGCCTAATTTTCTCCTAATGTAAATTTTCCATGAACTTTTTTGAGATATCCTTATTTGAAATATTAAAATGAGACACCGAAGATACTTAGATCCACAGCCGGGTCCCTGTGAGACACGCCCCCCCCCCCCCCCCCAGGCCACATGAGTACGCACAGCACACAAGAGGCAACATCCACACACACCTGAGCTACGCAGGTACACTCACCCCAGAGAGGCCCAGGGGCGCGAACTCCCAGAAACCCACTCAGGCATTTGCTAAATGCCGGCCTGCCAGCTAAGCTAGGGACTGCCTAATAGAGCCCCTCCAGAGGCGGCCAGGGGCCTGCGGGAACTTCACGCCCACCTGGGCGCCCCTCCAGGCACCGAGCCCGCCGGCACACCTGACTCACTCAGTCTACCTTGGCTTCCAGACAACTCCACCAACCCGCGTTAAACATGGCTCTAGGGGCCGCGGGCCCGGAGGCCGGCACAATCACTCTCCCCACACACACCTGGCCCTCTCCTCCCGCCCCCAAATTCAGGTTAAGCGAGGAAAAAGCCGAGGTGGACTCGGAATGCGGGGAAGGAGAAAGCCAGGACCCCGGACCCCCGACGCGGCAGGTAGGGTGGGAACAGGAACCTGCACGAGCAGGGAGACCGGAGGAAACCTGGCGCCGAGGGAAGGCCCGCACCCCGCGGACGCGCCGCCAGCGGCAGCTGCCCCGCCCGCCGGCCCCAGCCCGGGGCGCACCTGCGGGGCCCCGACCCTCACCTGCCGAAGGCGGAAGCGGCGGCTGCGGACCCGCCCAGGCTGCCAGGGTTAAATCATGGAGGGCGGGATCGGAGGCACGGAGGGCGGGCCCGTGCCGTGGCCCGCGGCGGGCAGGGACGCACCCCCAGTGCCCTGGTAGCAGCGGGGGCGGGCGCCCGGCGGCCCCTGCCTTCTCCTGGCCGGGCGAACCCCGCACCCCACACCCGCTTTTCAGGCCTTCCCAAAAGTGGCTCCTGGCATCCTGGCCCATTCCTGAAATCCCTTATTCTCTCAACCAGGACCCCACCCTCAGTGAATGAGCAGTAAAGGAAAGCTAGGGTAGGGCCCCGGGGGTGGGGGTGGGGGTTTGCAGTGGAGCCAGCGCCCAGAGATGTTGCTGTCTGTACAGGAAGGCAGCCCTGGGCCCAGAGAACCTCAAATGGAACTACTACCACTGCATGCCTCAGGGGACCCCACTTCCTGTGCCCATCAGGGACCCCACAGGCTCCCAGCGTGAAGCTTCCAGTCGTGGCCCCAGCAGCTGCTGCCCCCAGGGCCTCTTGGAGGGAAAAGCTCTCCCCTCTTGGTAAACACGCGCAAGAATGTTCCAGCATTGATAGGAAAATCTTCATAATGCAGTTCTGTTGCATTGTTTTCTTGCCAACTCTCTTGCCACTGGCTCGACGTGCTGTAACTGCGCTCTCCACATCTGCCCCCCGGGTGACAGTGTGCGCTCCGAGGGTGGCGCTGCTGCCTCGGGTTCTACCGGCTGAGGACAGGGTCGGCTCACGATAGACACGGTGCTGGCTGGCTGCTCGGGCAGGTGTTGGGGTGGTGGTTAAGTCCTGCTTGGGATGCACACATCCCATACCGAATGTCTGAGTTTTAGTCTCTGCTTCTGGTTCCAGCTTCCTACTAACGCGCACCCTGGGAGGCAGCAGGGATGGCTCAAGGACCTGAGTCCCTGCCACTCACCTGGCCGATCTGGACAGAGCTGCAGGCCCCTGTCTTTGGCCTGGCCCAGCCCTGCCTGTTGCAGGCTTTTGGAGAGTGAAGCACTAGATAGGAGATCTCTCTCTCTCTCTCTCTCTCTCTCTCTCTCTCTCTCTCTCTGCCTTTCAAATAAACAACAATAAATAATTTTTAAAAGAAGACTGCTGGGGGCCGGCACCATGGCTCACTTGGTTAATCATCCGCCTGCGGCACCGACATCCCACATGGGCACCAGTTCTAGTCCCGGTTGCTCCTCTTCTAGTCCAGCTCTCTGCTGTGGCCCAGGGCGGGGGCGGGGGCGGGGGCAGTGGAGGATGGCTCAAGTGCTTGGACCCCTACACCTGCATGGGAGACCAGGAGGAAGCACCTGACTTCGGATCGGAGCAGCGCCGGCCTTAGCGGCCATTTAGGGGGTGAACCAACGGAAGGAAGACCTTTCTCTCTGTCTCTCTGTCTATAACTCTACCTGTCAAATAAATAAATAAGAAAAAAAAAGAAGACTGCTGAGTCTAATGGTCATTCCTTTGTAGATGATCTGCCTTTAAGCTCTGCTTGTTTTTTCCTTTTTAAAGATTTATTTATTTATTTTGAAATGCAGAGTTTCAGAGAGACAAGAGAGAGAGAGAGAGAGAGGGAGAGAGAGAGAGAGAGAGAGAAAGTCTTCCACCTGCCAGTTCACTCCCCAGATGGCTACAACAGCCAGAGCTGTGCTGATCTGAAGCCAGGAGCCGAGAGCCAGGAGCTTCTTCCAGGTCTCCCACGCGGGTGCAGGGGCCCAAGGACTTGAGCCATCTTCCACTGCTTTCCCAGGCCACAGCAGAGAGCTGGATCGGAAGTGGAGCAGCCAGGACACAAACTGGCGCCCATATGGGATGCCAGCACTGCAGGCGGTGGCTTTACCTACTACGCCACAGCGCCAGCCCAGCGTCGGCCTCATGCCCTGCTTTAAGATGATCATTGGTGTTTTGTGATTTGTTACAATTGTCTGCATACAGATTCCTTCCGGTTTTTCAGTTCAGTGTGTTCTATTCCTGGTATCTAAATCCACAACTTCCGTCAGCTTTAAATTGGTTCAGTCAGCTTCTCTCCATTCTCCTTCTTCTGTTCTTGCCTTGTGGACTCCGATCAGAAGTGTGCGAGGCCCTTTCACTCTGTCTTCCATGTCTTCCAGCTTCTCCCCATGTCTTCCCTTCTCTGTGTTGTGGCACTGCCGTCCAGGTCATCCCTGCAGATCTGTCTTCCAGCTCCCCAGTTCTCCCCTGTGCTGGTGAAGCCATTCACTGAAGTGTTTTTGTTGTGTATTTTCTCTTTGGATGAACATTACTGAGATTTCTATTGTAGTCACTGACAGGTATACACGTAGCTGCACAGCTCAATGAATTGCAACAAATGTGTACATCCTTTAAGGCAGGTAAAGATCCGGAACATTCGTATGATCTCAGAAAGTTCCTTTGGCCCCATTTTCAATCAGTTGTATCCCTCAGAGGCAACTATAATTCTGATTTTTTAAAAAAGATGTATTTCTTTGCAAGAAAGAGTGACATAGAGAGGTAGAGACAGAGATCTTGTACCTGCTGGCTCACTGCCCAAATGGCCAGGCTGAAGACAGGAGGCTGGAGCTCACCTGGAACCCAGGCGACTGGGTCTCCCGTGTGGAAGGCAGGGGCCCACATACTTGGATTGAAGTGGGGCAGCTAGGACTGGAACCCATGCAGGAGGCAGCTGAACCCACTGTGCCACGATGCCAGCCCCTGTAATTCTGATTTCTAAAACCCTCAGACCATTTGTCCCTTTTCTTGACCTTCTCATAAATGGATTCAGGTAATTCTTATTATTTTTCAGTTTCTTTCACTCAACATAATGCTTTAAAAATTTATTTGAAAGGTAGAGTGATGGGAGAGAGAGAGAGAGCGAGAGCGAGAGCGCTCGTCCATCTACTAGTTCACTCCCCAAATGGCCACAACAGTTGGGGCTGGGCCAGGCTGAAGCCAGGAGTCAGGAGCTACTCCTGTGTCTTGACATGGCTGCAGGGCCCATGTACTTGAGCCATCTTTTCCTGCTTTCCCTAGGCCATTAGCAGGGATCTGGGTCAGAAGTTGAGCAGCCCATATGGGATGTAAGCATCGAAGGTGGCAGCTTAACCTGCTGTGCCACAATGCCAGCCCCAAGACTTTTTTATACCAGGCATATAGTTACATTTCATTGTGTTTTTAGCTTACATTAATTAAATTAATTTAATTGACGTTAACTTAATGATTGATGATATCGAGTATCTTTCCATGTGTGTATTTACCATCCACATATCTTTTTTTGTGAACTGTTTTATTCTTTTGACTGCTTTTCTTTCTTTTTATTTATTTATTTTATTAAAGACAGAGTTACAGAGAGAGGTAGAGAGAGAGAGAGGTCTTCCATCAGCTAATCTACTCAGCTGGAACTGGGTGGATCTGAAACCAGCAGACAGGAGCATCTTCTGGGTCTCCCACGTGGGTACAGGGACCCAAGCACTCAGGCCATCTTCTGCTGCTTTCCCAGGTGCATTAGCAGGGAGCTGGATTGGACTAGAACACAACATCACAGCACTGGCCCCTTGATTGATTTTCTTTTTTAATTTTTGTTATAAAAGATTTATTTATTTATTTGAAAGTCAGAGTTACACAGATAGAGAGGTCTTCCATCTGCTGGTTCACTCCCCAATTGACCACAACAGCTGGAGCTGGGCCAAAGCCAGGAGCTTCTTCTAGGTCTCCCATGCGGGTGCAGAGGCCCAAGGACTTGAGCCATCTTCCACTGCTTTCCCAGGCCACAGCAGAGAGCTGGATTGGAAGTGGAACAGCTGGGACTCGAACCCGTGCCCATATGTGATGCCAGCAGCATAGCTCTCGCCCCTAACTATTACGTGTTTCAGTTCATATTTTCAACCAAGGATATTTTTGGTCCTTTTCTCAAAATTTCCTTGTCATTTTTTATAGTCTCCTGTTGCTTTCTGTTTTTTTTTTCCACATTTTTGTTAAACATTTCATTCATAGTTTTATTTTGCTTTTTAGATTCCGGTTTGTAGTATCCTTACAGACCTAAGTCTAAATCACTCACGGTGGGTTATCCCCTGGGCGTCTAGTGGCCTGTGATTGTGAGATTGTGTTTTATTGATCTCAATTTGTAAGGCTCCCAAAGGCCTACATTTGAGATATTTTGCTCCAGAGCAAAAAATGTCAGCTGTTTCTGCCCGGAGCCAGAGGTTGTCACAACCTGAGCCGGCCTTGGCGTCGTTCAGGACTTCCGGCTTAGTGCGGGAACCTCCTTGTGGTGGGCACACAGTTGTCTGCAATACCAGCACTGGCGGCAGCACAGGTTCTCAGCGCAGTAGCTCTCACATCAGGAAGAAGTAAGAGGGCCGTGGGGACGCAGAGAGGCGAGGGAGTGTTGTTCCTGGACTGGACGGAACCATGAGGGAGGGAGGAATTCACGAAAGAGCTAGTGTCTGAGCTCGCCCTGAGTGACAGGCAGTCCAGGAGGCGGGCTTTATCTCAGGGGCTGAGAGGCCTGCGACCCACACCAGAGCACCTGGATTCTATTCCCAGCTCCGGCTCCTAACTCCAGCTTCTTGCTGATGCAGATCTTGGGGGACAGCCCTGATCTTTGAGTAGTCAAGTCCGTTGCCACCCATGTGGGAGACCTGGACTGTGTTCCTGGCCCAGCCCTGGCCCAACCTTAGCCACTACAGATATTTGGGGAGTGAACCAGCACACGGGAGCTCTGTCTGTCTTTCTGTGTCTCTCTGCCTCTCAGATAAAATAATAGGGGGGCTGCCATTGTGGCCTAGCAGGTTATGCCACTGCTTGTGATGCCAGCATCCCACATCACAGTGCTGGTTTGTGTCCCAGCTGCTCCGCTTCTGGCTAATGTGCCTGGGAAGGCCGCAGAGAATGGTCCAAATACTTGGGCCCCTGCTGCCCACAGGAGAGTCCAGGATGCTCCTGGCTTCACCCTGGCTCAGACCTGGCTGTGACGGTCACCTGGGGAGTGAACCAGCAGATGGAGCATCTCTCTCTCTCTCTCTCTCTCTCTCTCTCTCTCTTGCTCTTTCAAATAAATAAATATTTAAAAATAATAATTTTTAAAAGATAAGGAGGGGTGGAGGGGTGGTGTGCAGCAGGTTAAACTGCCCCTTGACACATCCACATCCCATCTAGCTGCTCCGCTTCTGATCCAGCTTCCCGCTTGTGCACCTGGGAAGGCAGAGGATGATGGCTCCAGTGCTTGGGCCCCTGCGTACCCATGTGGAAGACCTTGAGGAAGCTCCTAGCAACTGGCTTTGGCCTGGCCCAGCCCTGGCCATTGTGGCTATTTGTGGAGTGAGTCAGTGGATGGAAGATCTCTCTCCCTCTCTCCCTCTCTTTGTCTTTCCTTCTCTCTGTAACTCTACCTCTCAAATAAATAAATCTTAAAAAACAAACAAACAAACAAACAAAAAACGGATGCAGAAACAGGAACAGGTACAGGTACAGAGAGGTTAATTATCTCGCCCAGGATCCAGGGGGAGAAAAAGACAGGATCTAAAATCAGTCAGCCCACTTTCTTTTATTTATTTATTTATTTATTTATTTATTTATTTAACAGGCAGAGTTAGACAGTGAGAGAGAGAGACAGAGAGAGAGTTATAGACAGTAAGAGAGAGACAGAGAGAAAGGTCTTCCTTCCGTTGGTTCACTCACCTAATTGCCGCTATGGCCGGCACTGTGCCAATCCAAAGCCAGGAGCCAGGTGCTTCCTCCCGGTCTCCCATGCGGGTGCAGGGCCCAAGGACTTGGGCCATTCTTCACTGCCCTCCTGGGGCACAGCAGAGAGCTGGCCTGGAAGAAGAGCAATCGGGACTAATGCCCGGCACCCCAACCAGGACTAGAACCCTGGGTGCCGATGCCGCAGGCGGAGAATTAGCCAAATGAGCCCTGGTGCCAGCCATCTTTTTTTTTTTTTTTTAAGGTTTATTTATTTATTTGATGGGCAGAGTTACAGAGAGACAGAGGCAGAAGGGGGAGAGGGAGAGAGAGAGAGAGAGAGAGGTCTTCCATCTGCTGGTTCACTCTCCAGATGGCCACAATGGCCAGAGCTGCACAGGAGCCAGGAGCTTCTTCCTGGTCTCCCACATGGGTGTAGGGGCCCAAGGACTTGGGCCATCTTCCACTGCTTTCCCAGGCCATAGCAGAGAGCTGGATCTGAAGTGGAGCAGCCTGGACTAGAACTGGCGCCTATATGGGATGCTGGCACTGCAGGTGGCGGCTTTACCCACTGTTCCAGGGTGCCAGCCCCTCAGCCTATACATTCTTAACCATCACGTGATGCTAGACAGAAAGATGCAAGCTGTGTGGAGTTTTAGGAGGGCCAGTGTGGCCCCTGAGGGAGCACCTGGGAGGGCCCACAGGCAGCACATAGGCCCTTCAGGAATGGAGGGGACTGTGGACAGGTGTTAGGTGCAGGGGATCCAGCTGTTGCTTCACACCCCCACGTCTCCTATTGGGAGTGCCTGGTTTAAGCCCCTGCTGTTCCATGCTTCTGATCCAGGTTCCTGCTAGTGCACCTGGGAGGCAGCAGATTATGGTCAAGATATTTGAGTTCCTGCCATCCACGTGGGAGATCTGGGTGGAGTTCCAGACTTCTGGCTTTGGCCTGGCCCAACAGATATTTGGGGAGTGAATTGGTGGATAGGAGCTCCCTCTCTTTCTCTCTCTCTCTCTCCCTTCCTCTCTTCCTCCCTCCCCCTCCCCCTCTCTGCCTCCCTCCCTCTACCTCAGATAAATAAATCAATCTTTAAAAAATATTTTATTTGAAAGGCAGAGTTATAGAGATGACACACACACACACAGAAATCTTCCATCTGCTGGTTTATTCCCTAGATGGCCACAATGCAGGGACTGGTTCAGG
Organism: Lepus europaeus; assembly: GCF_033115175.1. Lineage (NCBI taxonomy): Eukaryota > Metazoa > Chordata > Mammalia > Lagomorpha > Leporidae > Lepus > Lepus europaeus. The sequence goes on along the minus strand of NC_084844.1, from coordinate 51,439,736 downwards.
CCAAAGCCAGGAGCCTGGAGCTCTCTGGGTCTCCCACTTCTGCTTTCCCAGGTGCATTAGCAGGGAGCTGGACTGGAAGTGGAGTAACTGGGATGGGATCTAGAGCTCTGATGTGAGAAGCAGCGTTGCAAGCAGTAACTGAACCATCACACCACAACGCCGGCTCCTCTCATCCTGTCTTGTGCAGTCGTGCTGCCTAGCACCTGGTAGGTACGCTCTAAGTATTTGTCAAGTGAATGAATGAAGGAGTTGTTCAACCTTGGACAAATTGTATATATATTTTTTCTTTTTTAGGAAAATGAGGCCAGCATTGTGGCACGGCAGGTTCAGCCTCCACATGTGAAGCCAGCATGTGATGTGAGTGCCGGTTCCAGTCCTGGCTGCTCCACTTCTGATCCAATTCCCTGCTAATGCACCTAGGAAAGCAGCAGAAGATGGCCCAAGTGCTTGGGCCGATGCCATCCACCTGGGAGACCAGGATGAAGTTCCTGGGTCCTGGCTTCAGCCTGACCCAGTGACAATGGTTGCCGATATTCGGGGAGTGAACCAGCAGATGGAAGATTCCCCTCTCCCTTCTTCTGTAACTCTACCTTTCAAACAAACAAAATCTTTTTTTTTTTTTTTTTTTTTGACAGGCAGAGTGGACAGTGAGAGAGAGAGGCAGAGAGAAAGGTCTTCCTTTTAGCCGTTGGTTCACCCTCCAATGGCCACTGCGGCCGGCGCATCTCGCTGATCCGAAGCCAGGAGCCAGGTGCTTCTCCTGGTCTCCCATGCGGGTGCAGGGCCCAAGGACTTGGGCCATCCTCCACTGCCTTCCTGGGCCATAGCAGAGAGCTGGCCCGCCCCAACCGGGACTAGAACCCAACCCGGTGTTCCGGCACCGCAAGGTGGAGGATTAGCCTGTTAAGCCACGGCGCCGGCCACAAAATCTTTTTCTTAAAAAATTATTTATGAGGCAGAGATAAATACAGACAAATGGAACTTCTATCCATGGCTCCCTCCTCAAATACCTGTAATGGGCAGGGCTGGGCAGGGGCTAACGCTGGGAGCTGGGAACACACTCCAGGTTTCCTATGCGGGTGGCAGGGACCCACGAATTGAAGCCATTGCCTGCGGCCTCCACCTCCCAGGGTGTTCGTTAGCAGGAAGCTGGCATGGGGAATGGGGCTGGGACTCGATGTGAGTGTGGGCATCACACCGGTCTCTTCACCACCCGTCAAAGCCAACTCCAAGTTCCTGGTCTCATTGTGTGTGTGTAAAACGAAGGGACTGGACTAGAATGTATAATACTAGATGGAAGGTCCTCTTCCTCTTGTGAAAGGAGGGCCCCAGGAGCACCCCTAGAACTCTGCTTCCTTGTATAAATGTTTATTTATTTTCATCTATTTGAAAGGCAGAGAGAGAGGGAGAGGGAAAGGGAGAGGGAGAGGGAGAAGAGGAATGGGAGAGGGAGAGGGAGAGGGAGAAGGGAAGGGAGGGGGAGAGGGAGAAGGGGAGAGGGAGAAGGGGAGAGGGAGACATCTTCCATCCGCCGGTTCACTCCCCAAATGTCTACGATATGCAGGGCTGGGCCAGGCTGAAGCTGGGAGCCAGGAGCTCCACCTGGTCTCCCACATGGCGGTGGGGGGGGGGGGCAGTGGGGGTAGCACATCTTCTGTTGCCTCCCAAGCAGCAGCTTATCCACTGTCCCGCAATGCCTGCCCCAGAACAGCGGCTCTAAGCCTCTCTTCAGGTTACAGGCACCAAGGCCCCAGGCCGCCACTGATTCCAGAACAGTCTCCAGGTGGGGCTCATGCAGCTTCCAACGCACCCTGGAGCTGCCGGGGACCAAGTTTGAAAATCACGGCCTAGGTGAGAACGGAGGTCCTCTCCAGACCCAGGGGCTCAGGCTGGGACTTGGCCCTGGCGACAGATCTCACTTTTCACGTCCCATCTCCCATCCCTAAACCAAAACCCCCTGAATGCGAAGGAACCAATGCCAGGGGTTCTCAGCCACACACTACCGGCATTTTGCACAGGATCGCTCTTTGCCAGTGCACAGTGGGGCGCTGAGCTGCATACTTGGTCTCTACCCATCAGGTGCCAGTGGCACAGCCCCTGCACCCAGTTGAAACGATCAGAACTGTCCCCATCCCCTGCAGTGCAACATCACCCCTGCTGAGAACCAGGGGACTTCGAGACGCCGCGGTCACTGTGTCCCCCTGCCCTTGCTGGCCGCAGACAGATGGGAGATGATGGAGGGGTGGAGCAGCAGGTTTAGTTGGGCCCAGCGGGAGGAAGGCCCAGGCTTCTCCCTGGGACACAATGGAGGGAGCGCGTGCCAGCAGCCTCACTGATGTGGTCTCGCTGCAGGGGGAGGGAGTTTTCCAGAACTCTCGTTCCCAGCTCCCCAATCAGTCACAAGAGGGCCCAGAGACGCTTCTGGGGCGGCCAGCCCCCGCTTTCCGGGAACAGAGCAAGGGCTGTGGGAGGGGTGGTGGTGGCGTGCAGGGGATTCTTTCCTTCTGTAGATAATTTCCTGGCAGGGTTGGCTGCCCAGTCTGATTGGTGGAGGGCCAGGGGTGGGGGGTGGGGGTGGAGGAACTCTCCAGCTGCGGGTGTCTGGGTTCCTGGAGGCCATCTGATGCTGGGATGGTGGGGACATCTAGATTTGGGGGTCAGGAAGGCTGGGGCCAGGGAGGGCTGCTGGTCGAGGTGTGGGGTACGCCCCTCTTAGAGGGAGCTGTCAGCATCTCACCAGTCACCTGCTGCTCGGAGGTGGCGGGACCTGAGGGCAGAGGATGGGGGAGGGGCAGTGAGGAGGCGCCTGGCCGGAAGGATGGGCGATGGGAGGCAGTGGGCAGTGTAGGAGGCCAGGAGGCCGTCTCCCGTCCCCAGCCCAACAACTCACTCCAGCTGGAGGCTCAGAACGCCCAGAAGCAAGGCAGCTCCGGAGACGCAGAGGAGCAGAACCCTGGCTTCCCAAAGATCGTGACTTCCTAAAGAGAACCCAGGAGGCCGTCACGGATCCTGGGGACCATGCCCACTGATGCAGCGGGAGCCCCGGGGAGCAGGGATCTGGGCAGGGTGGGCGGGGCTGCGGAGTAAAGACCTGGGGAGCAGCGCTTTCGGGGCCAACAGGACACCTCGGCACTCCTGCAGGTGGAGCAGTTGTACAGGATGGTGCTGCCCCCTGCAGGAGACAGCGGGCGCAGCACTGGGAAGGGGACGCCCAGGCCTCTCCCCTTCCAGCTGCCTACCGACTTCCTCTCCTGGGCTACCCTGGAGAGCCCTCTCCCTTTCTACTCACGGCAGGCCGGAGCACAGAGAGCTGCAATGAGATAAGGCAGGGGTGGCCTGGATGAGCCGCTTAGCCGCGCACCCCTTTGCCGCCCAGCCCGGCCGGCGGCATCTGTACCTTCTCTGGTGTACTGGGGTATCAGGGTCTTCTGCAGCCATTGCCAATAGGGTGGGAGTGAAGAGAGAGACCTTTGGATCTCTGGGGAGGCAGAGAGCAGCGATATTGCCCTGGGCCTCGACCCTGCCAGCTCCCAGCCCCTCCTCCCTGCCCAGTCCCCCTCCTCTACCTCTCCAGCCCCCGCCCCCCTTCCCCTCCTGGGTTTCCGCCCAAGCCCCTTGACCTCACCGATGACCCTGAGGACTCTGTGAGTCTTCTCTGTGACCTTGTTCATGGTCACCTCATCTGTGGGGGCAGGCAAGGGCCAGTGACTCCCTCACTGGCCCCGGGCAGTTCTGGAGCCCCTCCTGCTTCCCTGGGATCACAGAGGGAGAGGCTGGGGTAGCCAGAGAGGGCTGATGGGCACAGCTGGGAAGCCACATGCTACCCGCCTTGGGTTGGGGCTGACTGTTGCTGGCTCTGGGGTCAGGTCTTACCCAGGGCAAAGGCAGAGAAGTCTGGGGAGGCCCACTCCTTCCACTGGGCCTCCATCTGGCTGCAGAGCCGTGCCAGGCGGCCTGACAAGTCTCTGTCCGGGAGGCGGCAGAAGATGCAGGCCTGGGTGGCAGCCAGGAATACCCCAGCTAGTGCCAGGCTCCTCATGACGCCTGCGGGGTGGGGGGTGGGGGCAGGCACCCCCCGGGCTGGGAAGGCCTCAGAATGCAGTGTACCCATGGTTCCAGCCCTTTGCCTGGAATGTTCCAGAACACTTGCTGGTTCTAGAATGTTCCAGAGCAATGCTACTGCTCCATCCTTGGCTGGAGTAAAGCTGGGTACAAGGAACTGCAATCCAGAAGACATGGAGATGGCCAGAGACAGAAGTGGGGAGCCAGAGCCTTAGCCTGGCTTCAGCAGTCTCCACAAAGCAATTTTATTTATTGTTCTTTGAAATCAAGGCCGGTGATAAATAACGAGCGACTTCTCCAGCAAAGCTGTGCATGTGTATCCCATCCGTCCACAAGGACCCCCAAGCCCCGTATCCTCCCCCACTCTCCCTCCCTGCCCTGGGCAGCCTTGGGCCTTCCCCAGCTATCTCCTAGCAACAGGCTCATGGTTGCCTCAGCAACCAGGAGCTCCACACAGGCCTCAGAGGCCCAGCAAGCCCAGAGACTTCTCTTAGTTCTCACCAGGAAGATCCCAGTGACTCAAACCCCAGCAGGCCCCTCCTGCCTACGTGGGGATGTGGGCACATAAACACACACACACACACAAACACACACCCTATGATTAAACCACGGAGTCGCCGTCTACTCACAGACACACCTGTGCCCCTGCAGTGGCTGGGCAACCCTGGCAGGCCTGGACCTGCGGAGACCACAGGTGGGCCGGGCCATCATACAGACCAGAATCAGCTGCCAGGTACCCACACACCAGACACGCACTGGCTGACACGAACGCACACATGGAGGCAGGCTAGGACACCGCCCTCTTCCCCCGGCCGGCCCCACCATCAGTGTGGGATCCTTGGAAACAGAATTCCAAGAGGGGGCTCCAGCCCCAGTGCTAATGGGGCTTCTCCTAGCTCCCTTCTGCCAGCTGAGGGTGGGGCGTGCCCTTCCTGCTGCCCTCAGTAGGCAGACTGGGATACAGCAAAGAACCTCTCTTCCCACATTCCAGAATGTTCTGGCCTCTCATTGGTCAGGCCAGGCCTACCTGGCTCCAGGAGGAGAAGCCACGGTCCAGGGGACCACGTTGGGGCCATCCCAAGTGCCGCCTTATGCCTCAGCCCTAAGCGTCCTGCAGGGAGCCCTAGGCCTGGCCTAGGCAGATCCAGGAGACGCTGGGGGTCCCCAGGCCTCAGGCGAGAAGAAGCCAAGAGAATGCTCCCAAGATCAGCACTGGCCCATATCCTCGGTGCTCCCTGCAAATGCTCCGTGGGCGCGGATTCCCGCCCACATCAGGTGCAGCGGGACCCCGACTCTCCCAGCTCCCGAGCTGCAGGAGCCCCTTTACCTCCTTAGCCACCCCGTTCCCTCCCTTCCCACGATCAAGCTGATGGCAGCATCCTCAGTGCCGGACAAAGCGCAGGGACCGCGAGTTAAGCAGGTCCTCAGGGTCAGGGAAGACGGAGTCCAGGCGGAAGCCATGCTCCAGGGCCACCCGCAGCACCTCCTCCAGGAAGCTCGGCGTGCCCACCACCTCCCGCCCTTCTCCTGGGCCCCCGGTCCACAGCGGCTGTAGCCCCAGTCTCCCATACTCCGCTTCGGGGAGCTCCGCAGGGCGGGGGGCCCATTCCAGACGGAAATGAGGGCCCCCCTCTGCCCTGTCCCCAGCAGCCACGCCAAATCGGGCCCGCAAGGCGCCCAGACACTCGGGGTCAGTGCAGAAGAGGTTGGCTCGGAAGGTGTCCACCTGGACGGAGCTCAGCTCGTAGTGGTGCGGGCCCCGGCGGGCCGAGAAGTGCACCAGGCGCGGGCTGACGTCCACGTCTGCGTGGAGCAGGGCGGCTGTGGGCGCAGCGGTCCCCCGAGAGGCCTCAAGCTCCCGCAGGGCATCCAAGAGGGGCCGGATCTGGTAGAAGTCGGCTTCTGCCCTGAGAAGAGCTGTCTCTCCGTAGCCACGGGGCAGGTCCAGGCGGCCCAGGCGCAGGAAGTTGAGGATGTGTCGGAAGGCCTTGCCATCCCTGTCGATGAAGTAGTGACCCCCTCCTTGGGGGCTGAGGCTGGCGGGCATGGGCGCGTCCGCCCTAAACATGGCCCCCAGCATGGAGTCTGGGAAGCGGGTCAGGGTCTCCAGGGTGGTGGAGTATAGCGTTCCCCCCACATTCAGGGTCACGGGGCCCCCAAAGGAGGGGGACGAGGAGGGCACAGGAGGAGGGGAAATTTTGGGGGTACAGGAGGCACCGAAGGAGAAGGAAAGGCAGAATTTCCTGGGTGTGCGCAGAATTGGGTGGTGGGTGAGGTTCAGACTCGGTTGGAGGCCTGGGAGGCGAGGCAAGAAGTTCACCCCGGCTACCTTGTGTGAGATGGGGTGGGGGCCTGAGGGAGGGCTGGAAGAGCAGCTAACAGCAGAGAGCAGTCAGAGATGGGTGGGAGTTCAGTGCAGGCTTATCCGGTTTTGGGAGATATGCCGACAATGGGTTTCTGGAATCCCACTCAGCAGGTGACAGTGGCGAGCTTAGGGCCAACTCTTCGGAGGGTTCAGCTTCCGAGTTCCTGGGCAGATCAATGTCGCCGTAGACGCGTCGACGCAGGGCCCCGGGGCCGGTCGGTCCGAGTTCTGGCTTGGTGCAGGGCACGGGTCCCAGGGGATGGAGGCGGAGGAGCTGATGGGAGCGGATGGTCGAGCCGCCCTATACCGGCTGGGAAGCGACAATCCTCCGTCCGAGCTGGGAGTGTCCGAGGGCGCTGATGGAGGTTGGCGCGAGCCTCAAGACCCGGGCGCCGCTGCCTTTCCCGGTAGTCGCCGCGGCCGCCGAGGTCCTCTCCGCCCCCAGGAAGTGGCCTAAGGGCAGCGGCCAGGGCCCTTTAAGGGACGGCCCCGCCCCCGCCCCGCCCCCCGCCCCCGCCCGGCTCGCGCCGCTCGGGTGGAGGCGGGGGCCCGGAGTGGCCCGAGGGACGGGGCGGACGCGCCGGACGCGCCGGGCGGGGGTGGGCTGACTCAGGCGCGTCGCCCCGGATGCGGCCGCGACGGCCCCGCAGGTGTGCCCGGCCTCACGTCTGGAAACCTGGCGGGGGCCAGAGTTCGCCATCCCTGCTCGCTAACACGAGCGAGGCCCGCCCATCCCCAGGCCAGCGCCCAGTTTCCTCCCAGTGTGGCTCCCGTGGGGAACTCCCGAGGGGGCGGGTGCTGAGCAGCCGAATTCCGGGGATGCCTCCGGGCCGGGGTGGCCGGAGCCTGCTCTCTCCGTCCCGGCGCCGTGCCAGCTCCCCCTAAGGGAAGGCTGGCCCCCACCCCGCAGGGGCGGCCCCTCGCTCCGGGCCCCCAGCTGAGGCTGAAGCTGCCCCCTCCCTCCCCGGGGAGGGTCACGAGCTCCCAGACGACCCCTGCACCCTGCGGGGCCCCGAGGGTGAAGCCCAGGAAGCGAACCACGAAGGAAGAGCAAAGAACGGAGGCTTTAATGGGACGGGGCTGGCGGTGGGGAGCGGCAGCCGGGGGTGCGCGGCCCGGAAGGCGGGGATCAGAGTGTGTGGAGGTCGTGACTCCGCCGGCTCAGCTTCTCCGGGTCGTCTGACGCCATTAGGGAGAAGTCCCGGAAGATGTCGAGATACGTCTCATCTCCTGGAGGGGATGAGGAAAGGCTGGGGAGGCCGCACAGCCCTGCCCGAGCGCAGAGCGTGGAGCGCGGAAGGGCGCTGCGGGGCAGCTGGGGCGGGTCTGGTCCGAGCACGCGCTTCGGCCGGCCGTGGGTGGAGGGACCTCGTGCACCCTGCACCCTGCACCCTGCACCCAGCACCCGCGCCTGTGTTTTGTGCCGCGGGCCTGGCACGTCGGACGCACCCAATACATATTTGTTGAATAATTGATCGTATTAACCAATGCTGTTGGGTACAAGAGGTGAGGGACAGATGACAAGGCGGAAGCCCAGGGCTCGGGCGAGGGGCATGGGGTGAGTGGATACTCTACCTGCCTGGCCCTGAGCGGCCTCGGCCTCCCTCATCTTTGCCAAGCGTAGCCTGGAGGAGAGGGAATTAAGGGATGAATGGCGGTTCCCTTGTTCCCCCTTCCCCAACCTTTGAGCTGGGTGTCTCATTCCCGTCTCCCCAGGGTTGGGTCTAGCGCCTAAGAAGCCTGTCTGCATGTGGGTCCCTGAGTGCTGGCTGGCTGAACTCATTCTCAGACCCTGCCAGCACCCCGCTTCCTAATCCTGAGTGCACCCGTTCTCTCGCTGGCCCCGCCCCTTCCCGGGCCCCACCTGTCACGCTCCAGTCTACGCACTGGCCCCGCCCCGAATGGATAGTCTAAGCACCAGCCCCGCCCCTCGCGCCATCTCACAAGGTGACGATGTCAGCGTTCGCTGTTTCCATGGCGATGGTCAGAGGGTCCCTGCCTTCAGAGTCCCGGGCCCCCAGGTCGGCCCCCCGTTTCAGGAACAGGCAGGCGAGCCTGGAAACAATGACCACGTCCAGAAGGCCCTCCCCCCGCCCCAGAACCTTCCTCCCCAGGGTCGTCATGCCTACCCAGTGTGGCCAAGAATGGTAGCGTGGTGCAGGGGCCCTCGGCCCGCACTGTCTGCCTGGTTCACGTTCGCCCCGTTCTGCAGGAGAAACTCACAGGCCAGAAGAGAATTCTGCATCGAGAAGTGGAGGGGACGGGTCGGGGGTGTGGCATCTTTAGAGGTGGGTATGGTAATGGGGGGTTACAGCTGAGTGTCTAACTCCTCATAGGCATTTGTTAAATCCAGAGTACAACAAAGAGTGCGCTAGAGAGAGGTTAGTAACTAGTGTAACTAGTTCAGCCTCCCCTGGATTCCAGCTCAGGTTCTCTACCTCCAAATCACACATTCCTAACACCCAATCTAGTTTGCTCATCTCTCCCTACAGGGTGGGGGCCTCAGGGACAGGCTGGGGGAGGGGTGGGAGCCTTGAGGGAGACAGGGAGGCTGCATGGGTCTCACAGCAGCTGTGGCCTGGATCAGCGGCGTTGCATTCTCTTGACCCCCGTTGACCCAGTTGACATCAGCTCCATGCGCAAGGGCATCGGCCATGGTGGGGAGGGATGGTGGGTGCCCAGCAGCTCGAAACAGCAGGGCCCCAGGGTGCAGATTTCCCAGGTCCTCAGACAGGGGCTCTGTTAGGGGGAACGAGCTCTGAGACTGGGAAGAAAACCCTCCCTCCGCACAGTCCCCGATGCTGTAGTGGGGTGGTCGGGATGGTGGAGGCAGATGCCATGGCCTGGGTGTGGGCCTGTGGAAGTGGCAGCGTGCATGTGTGCAGGGCCCCTGGCGTGACTCACTGCATCCTGTCCAACCACCCGGACGGGTCCGGATGACACAGGTGAGCTAACTGCGGCAGCCAGAGCGCTCTGCGGCCGAACGCACGCCCTCCTCCTCCCCTGCAGATCCAGGCTCCGTCCCTGCCTTTTCTCAGGCTGCTGGCGCTGGTTATTTGTCGCCCTTCCTGCCTGCTCCCCGCCCCATGCATTTTTTATGGTCTTAAAGCCACTCTCCCTGGTAACCCCTGAAACTGTAGTCTTGTCCCCCCAACATTCTCAACGGGAAGACCTGGGCCTCGTACCCTGTGCCTCCCTGCAGGGCCTGACGTGGTGTAGAGCACACAGCAGGTGCTCGATGTTGGCCCATCCCACCCCATACCTGGCTTGGATCTGAAACTCCCCTGCTGGGGCCTGATGGAAGGCTTTGGAGGTATAGGAGGGTGTCCCCGAGGGGCCCCCCGGCCACTTCTTCGCCCTCGAATCTCAGGGAGCTTGGTCAGGAATTTCTTCTCCACATACTTGGCATGAATCCAGGCCTCCTTCTCCTGCCTGGTGGAGGGGAGAAAGGGACAGGCTCCCTTCTCCCCGTCCCAAGCCCTTTCCCTCTCCCCCCCCCCCCCCGGCACCCGTCCCATCCTCACCGGGAGCAGCTGGGCCCTGGCTTCTTCACCGCCATGGCCTCCACACGGGCCTCATAGATCTGGTTGATGACCACGTTTCCCAGCTCGCACATGAGCTTCGGGAGGCAGGGGCAGAGGCACACGCAGGTGGGGGACAGAGGTGGAGGTGAGTGTCTCAGCCCTTGGGGTCCTGCATTCCCAAGTGTCCTCACCCCCCGTCTTCACGACATCCCAAGCTACCTTCACTAGTTCCGGTTCCCACGAGTCGAGAGTTAGGGACCGGACTTTGGAGAAATGAACCCCAAGGCTCCTGGAGGGCAAGAGGAGACGGGGTCAGAGCTTCTGTGGGGCCGCGGCCTGGGGAGTCTGCGGCTGCGGCTGAAGAGACTCGAGGCGAGGCCTGTGTGTAGGGGTGCCGGGCCAGGGCAGGGCAGGGGGGCCCTGGAGCCTTGACCTGGTTCTGGCAGGATCCTGCCTGGTCCCCATCCTTCTTCCATCTTCCTTGTGTTTCATTTTAAGGCCCTCATCCACCCCCTTTCCCCCAGTACACTTTGACCTGGACAGCGCTTCCCATGCCTCCTTCCACCAGACTGACCAGGGTAAGGGCCTTAGAGACACCGAGGCGAGGCCTCACAACCTCTCTTCTCTCCTCGGCTGCCCGATCCTCAGCAGCACTGACCCCCACACTTCTTCCAACCAAGCCAATAAACTCCTCTGAGTGTCCCCCAACCAGGGCCAGACCAGGATACCGAGGGACCGAGCCCAGCTGTGTCTACCTTGTGCCCCAGCCCCCATTGCTCAGTGACCCGGATGAGAGAAGAAGGGCAGGAGGAGAGGAGCCTGTGTGACAGGCTCTGCCTCGGGGGCAACACTGCAGCCTGAAGGAGCCAGGCTCGTGCGGGGGGCCTTGGGGAGCGACCTGTGGATGCCGGAGCACTGAATGCACAGGGTGACACCGAGGTTGATGCTGGCCCACTCTGGGGCTGGCTCCCGGCAGTCGCAGCACTGGGCGTTGCCGTCCACGCTCTGCACCTGGGCTGCCACGTGTCCGACTCCCCCAGGCTCCCTCCCCTTGGCCATGCCTCCACAGCCCAGGGTGGCAGCAGAGCCCATGGCCAGGTGTCCTGAGCCCTGGAGGGAGACAGGAAGAAAGGACACGCAGTGGGCCTAGGGCTGGAGGTGCCCTATCTCCCAGGGCAGCCTGGCCCTGCATCCCCACATCAAGGTACCTGGCCTGGACCCCTCGGGCTGTCTTCAAGGCGCGCCTGGCTGAAGGCCGAGGCAATGCTGCTCTGCACAGCGCTGACCCACAGCTGCAGGAGGCGCTCGGAGTCAGCCTGGAGGAGGCAGGACCTGGGGAGGAGGGGCGAGAGGATGAGGAGGGCCTGTGGAGCGATGTGGCAGGAAGGGCAGGTGGACAATCAGCCGGTGCTGAGCTGGCCTCGGTTGCCCTGCAGTGCAGACGGTCCCTGCCTCACTGGCCGGGACTCGGGAGTTTTCGGCTTTGCGATGGTGCAGGTGCACACCCATCCAACCACTCTCCGATCCACCTGCAGCGCAGTATTTACTAAGTTACACGAGGCATTCCGCACTTGGCTTTAGCACGCTTTGGGGCAGATGATCTTGCCCGGCTGTAGGCTGAGGTGTAAGTGCTGTGAGCACGTTTAAGGTGGTCTCGGCCAAGCTGTGATGCTCCCAATCGGTGCACTGAATGTGTTTTTGACTTGGGATATTTCCAGCTGACGGTGGGCTTATGGAGGCAGAACCCCATCACAAACACACTCCTGTATGTCTGTACAAATTGGTAATATCCTCCTCGATACCCCTCACCTCCCATTCCCTCCTCCTAGCGGGTCTCCAGCCGCTAACAGTTGAGGGCCTGAAGCTGCAGGCAGGGCTGCCCTGTGACGATTGGCAAATCTGTAGATATAACAGAGTCTCACCCCGGGACTGCACTCACTTGCTGGTGGACACCACTTCAAAGCAGAACCGCCTTTCTGAGTCTGGGCAGAGCTTCACCGTGCAGAGACGAAGGTCGTCCACCACCACGGTCACAGGGTCCTGCGGAGAGGAGACCATGCGTGCAGGTGCCCAGCCACGGGCGAGCGCTGAGTATCCCTGGGGGCAGTCATCCAGGACCCGGTCTACCCACCTTATACTTCTTCTGATAAACCAGCTGGTTGCTCTGAATGGTGAACCAGCGTCTGGAGGAGGTGGAAATAATGAAGGACACAGACAGCATTGGGATGGGGCAGAAGAGAGGCTGTGCCTTTTGCCCCATCAGGGATCATTCTAAGAGGGGAGAGACCTGGGCTGCCTGGCCCTTAAGAGACATTCCAGAGAAAGCGGGACAGCGGTGCAGACTGGGACAGCTCAGCTCTGATACGTTTATGAGATAATTCTCCGGCAGATGGCAGTAAAATGCCTTCTCTAACAACAGCAATCTGTTGGGGCCCAACGTGGTGCAAAGGGTCAAGCCACCACCTGCAGTGATGGCATCCCATAAGGACGCCGGTTCAAGTCCCGGTTATTCCACTTCCCATCCAGCTCCCTGCTATTGGCCTGGAACAGCAGTGGAAAATGGTCCCAGTGTTTGGGCCCCTGCTATCCACGTGGGAGACCTAGATTAAGCTCTTGGCTCGTGGCTTTGGCCTGGCCCAGCCCTGGCCATTGCAGCCATCTGGGGAGTGAACCAGTGGATGGAAGATCTCTCACTGTGTCTCTCCCTCCCTCTCTAACTCTGCCTTTCAAATAAATAAATACATTTTTTAAAAGAGTCTATTGCTGCAGCTTTCCCCTTAGGTGGCCAGTGTTTAAGGGAATAACAGTGCTATGTGGCTGTAAAGTGAAGTTTTGCATCAATCTCACTGGGCCAAGGGATACCCAGTGAGTGGAAGAATGATTTTGGAGTGAGGAGGATGTTTGCAGAAGAGATTAGCATTTGAATCAGAGCTGCTGCCATGATTTTGACAAGTGGAAATGTCTTGGAGAAGGGGCTTCATTTTGCAATTTGCATAAAGATCCCCTCTGGGATGGTAATGGCCATGGAAGGGGAAGTAATGGCCCCAAACCTTAGGGGCTCCGAGTGGACCCAAGGTCCCTACAAAAGCCAACAAGGTCCTATAATGATTCAGAGTCCTATCACCTCCAACTGCACCTCCTGTGACTTCCTCCTCCCTGCTCTGTCCAAGTGGCGCTGGCCCCTCTCTCCGCCTAGAACATTCTTCCCCCAGTTATCCTTCAAGCCTCTGCTTAAAGTCAGCTTCTCATGACCCACAGTTTCAGATAGCATCCCTAACCCCCCCACACCACCACCACCACAAAGCCTGCCAGTCCCTTGCTGGCTTATTTTTGTCCTATGGCACAATTACCTTCTAACACAACATACAGTCACCGGCTTCGTTGCCAGGGTTATTGTCTGTCTGCACTGAGGGAACTGGAAGGCAGAGGCTTTGCCTGTTTTGCCTGGCCGAGCACACTGTCACTACTGGAAAAGCGTCCCCCTGGGTGCTCCTGTCCCACGGAGGCGCCCCCTCCTCACCTGCTCCAGGTCTTGAAGGCGTTGCTGGCACGTTTGAAGAGATGCCCTTCCATGACCAGGCCACTGGGCCCCTGCCTCAGAGTTGGCTCTGGCTCGTCCCCACCCAATTCCTGGGGACACAGAGGGTCAAAGGACAACTGAAGTGGGCAGAGAACGAGGGCACCGGGCTCCAGCCCCTTGCCGGCCCCCTCACCTTCTGTTTCAGCACCACGTGCCTCTGCTCCATGTCCCGCCTCTCCCGCGCTGAATTCAACACCAGCTGGTGCAACTGGGCAGAGAAGGGGCACCTCCGATGCCAAGCGTATCCTCCAATGGGGCCCCAGAGTTCCCCGAGCTCCCCACCTCCCCCTCTACCAGCTGCCTGCTCCCTGGGGTCCCACCTGCGCGCCCAGCTCCTTGCGATACTGGGCCAGCCGGCTCAGCTCCTCGTGGCCCTGCTGAAAATGGGCGGCCTGGGCTTCCACCAAACGCAGCACCTGGAGGACAAGGTGGGCAGGGGGCAGAGCTTCCCGCTGGCCCTCTGACAGCAGGCTCCTCTCCACCTCGCCCTCGCCACTGCCACAACTCACAAACTCCATGATGTCAAACTTCCTCTTGTCCTCAATCACGTTGATCTGAGGGCCAAAAAAGACCTCGGGTCAGTCTTGAACACAGGCCACCCCCTCCCACTGTACACAGGTGAGTCCCAGGCTCAAGGTGACCCCTGAGGCGCTGGAACCCTAGGAGGACAGGCACCTGCAGGGCATAATCCAATGCCCGTCCCTGGTACCCAGCCCGAGCAGTCCTCAGAGCTGCTCCAGCCTCTTCGGCATCCTGGACCCGGCGCCTGGGGACCTCGGCGTTGTGGGTCAGAGCGGCCTCCAGGCTCTCGGCCCCTCGCCAGAAGTCCCGGCGGGCCTCCCGGAAACCCCGGAGACCTCTGGGGTGGGGAGGGGGAGGGGAGAAGACACGGAGTCACAGAGGTGCCGGCAGGGAATGCCCAGGGGGAGCTGGCCCGTATTCTTGAGGTGGCCTCTGTCTAGTGGCATCCCTTGGGAAGGAAGGGCAGAAAACAAGACACCAGATCCCTGCCCCTACCTCCCCTCTCCGCCATCGCACTCAACTCTCAACCTCCCCCCACCCCGCAGTGACAGCAAGAGGCCGGGAGGGCTGCTTCCTGGGAAATAAGCCCCTCCCTGCTCACTCCTTGACCAGGGTCTGGATTTGCTGCTGCAGTGTGTGTTGGGTGGCATCGAGAAACTCCTGGGGGAAGCAGAAATTGGCAGGTGAGGGTCAGGATCACAGACAACCCTGCCCTGTCTCCACACTACGTAACCCCATCCCAAGTCCTCCCCCCCCCCCCCACTCACTGCGTGGCTATCCAGCTTGTGGCTCAGGCTCACGGTGAACTTGTTCAGGCACTCCTGGGCAAGAAGACAGACAGACAAAGTACCAGGCGCGGGGTGGCAGAGCCCTTCATTCTCAGACCCCTCCTGCTATGGCTGCCAGGATGGTGGCCCCAGGCCTTCAGCCCCCAGGCCAGCCGTCCCAGTCCATGGCAGTTTCCTCATCCCAGCCCCTGGCCCACCCTGGTTTGGCCCCTCCACATACCGCCATCATGGGCTCTGGTGGACCCAGGCGGGCCAAGTCACAGATGCCAGCAATGAAGGCGCGGCTGGAGGCGAGGTACTGGCGCCCACTTTCCAGGAGACTGGTGCCCAGCTTGAGGAGCTGGGAAAGAGGGCAACGGCGGGTGTGCCAGGAGCTGTGGCACCAGGTGACGCCCCCCGCCCAGGGCGCACCCTCCTTCCCACCTTGCCTACCTGCCTTGCAAGCCTGGCCCAACTCTCCCCATTCTCACTCAACCTTGTCTGTTCTCTCTGCTCGGCTCCCGCTGTCAGCTCCTCCCAGCCTGTTTCCAAGACCACTGTCAGGTCTTTCTCCCAAAGCATCCAGACTCACTCTGCTGTGTCTGCCTGGCCAGCCTGCCTAGACTCAGAAACACCCTCTTTCTGCACTGTCTGGCTCACAGGTGGGCATGCAACGCCCTAGCTTTACTGTTGGGGGTTGTCATTCTTTTTTTTTGTTTTAATGTGAACATATTTATTTTCTCTCAGTAAACACTACATTAATTAGTGTTTATTCCATCACATCAGAAAATCCGTCTCAAGTCTAATTGCCACTGGCATGATAAATGTCAAATAAATGATTACTGACCAGCAGAAAAATTGAAAAAGATTAAAATGTGGTCATCCATTCTGTGCTCATTCAAGGTTCCCTTACAGTCATCGCTCCCCTAAGCCCCAGGGTCAGGGCCAAGATGGGAGCCTAAGGTGTTCTGGGAGTCCATCCTCTGTGGCCTCTTCAACCGACAGAGACATTTGATCAACCAAGGGGCAAGAGGCTGGCCTGTGAAGGGGCCCTCTGGGAGCAGCAGGTGGCTGAGCCAGAGTCCAGTTCCTGACCCCTAGACCTTACTGCCTGCAGGGCTATGACATATTGCCCCTGAAGTCACACCACTGGGCCCTCTGGCCTTGTGTCATCCTGCCTGGGGTGGGGCCACTGTCTGTGGAGCCCCTCAGCTCAGCCCAGGAGGCAAGAGACCACCAGGGTGCTCCAGGGCAATCCAGGGCAGCAGGAGTCCAGAAAGCCGGGGCTGCTGAGGTGTTCCGCGCACCTCTGTTAACCGAGCAGCGTTTTCTGGGACTTGGGGATGCTTCAGGGACTACAGCTTGGAGGCAGCTGGCAGACAGGACCGTTGGCGGTCAGGAAGCTGAGCAGGACTAAAGCAGAGCGGTGTGTGATGGAGGATGCCCACAATGCACTACGTGTCTACTCTGTCCCTCACCCACCCCAGGCCCCGCTGTATCTGAGCACGGACACTGCATGACGTAGAATAGTCCTCAGCAAGACAAAGGAACAAACTACTGCCACGTGCAACAGCTGGAGAGCATCACTCTGAGTGGGGGAAGAGTCAATCACTTTAGAAAAGATGTATTATTTATCTGAAAGATAGGGTTACAGGGATGGGGCAGGGGACGGGGAAAAGACAGAGAGAGAGAGAGAGAAGGACTTCCATCTGCTGGTTCACTCCCCAAATGGCCACCATGGCTGGAGCTGGGCCAGGCCAAAGCCAGGAGCTTAGAATTCCACCCAGGTATCCCACACGGGTGGCAGGAGTCCACCTGGCATCACAAGTGGTGGTTTAACCCACTGTGTCACAACATCAGGCACAAAGGCCAATCTTTTTTTTGTTTTGTTTTGCTTTGACAGGCAGAGTTAGACAGTGAGAGAGAGGAAGACAGAGAGAAAGGTCTTCCTTCCGTTGGTTCACCCCCTAAATGGCTGCCACGGCCGGCCCGCTGTGCCAATCTGAAGCCAGGAGCCAGGTGCTTCCTCCTGGTCTCCCATGTGGGTGCAGGGCCCAAGCACTTGGGCCATCGTCCACTGCACTCCCGGGCCACAGCAGAGAGCTGGCCTGGAAGAGGGGCAACCGGGACAGAATCCGGCGCCCCAACCAGGACTAGAACCCGGGGTGCCAGTGCTGCAGGCGGAGGATTAGCCTAGTGAACCACGGCGCCGGTCAAAGGCCAATCTTAAAGGTCAGGTGTTTGGTGAGCAGTTAAGATGCTGTGGGGTATGGACGACCACACCAAACATGGCATCGCCTGGTTCACTTCTGACCCAGCTTCCTGCTCGTGTGCACCCTGGGAGGCAGCAGGTGATGACTCAAGTACTTGGGCCCCTGCCACCCACACGGGAGACCTGGATGGAGTCCTGGGCTGCTGGCTTCAGCCTGGCACAGAACTGGCTGCCATGGATATTTGGGGAGTGAACCAGTGGATGGAAAATCTCTGCGTTTCTGTTTGCCTTTCAAATGAAGTGAAAATAAATAAATACAATTTCTAAAAAGGTCATATATTATATGATTCCATTTATACAACATTCTAGAAGTGCTAAAACTATAAAGAACAAATCAGTGTTCACCACGGCTTAGAGACGGGATTGGGGAGGCTCTCTCTACAAAGGGACAGCACAAAGGAATTCCTCTGTGGTGACAAGTTTTGGATCCTGAGGAGTAATGGTTATATGCATCTTACATGTGCTAAAGTGCCATAGAATTATTATCAAGAAAAAACAGTATGCCCAAAACACAAGATCAGAGTTAAGTATGCAGACTTTATGGTGAGCTGTACTGAGCAAATGTTAATTTCCTGGTTTTGATAAGGCCCTAGACGTATGCAAAGATGTCACCACTGGGGGAGCTGGGTGATGGGCACGTGAAAGTCTATAATTAACTCAAATTATAAAAAAGTGTATTTAAAGGTAGATATGCATTGGGCAGCTATTAGCTCTCAGAGTCTCTCAAGCACTGGAGACTGAGAAAAAATAAAACATAAAAGGCCCTCCTAGCACTTCCATCCTAGTGGAGAAAAGCATACAAAAACAAACTGATGCAGTGGGCATTTGGCCACTTGGGACACCCCTTCCCATATCAGACTGCCTGGTTCAAGTCCCACCTCCTCCACTTCCAATCCAGCTTCCTGCTAATGGGAGGCAGCAGGGGATGTCCCAAGTAGTTGGGTTCCTACCACCCAGGCGGGAGACCCAGATGGAGTTCCAGGCTTCTGACTTCAGCCTGGCTAAGCCCTAGCTGCTGTGAGCATTTGGGGAGTGAACCAGCAGATGCAAGGCTTCTCTCTCTGTCTCTTGTCTGCCTTTCAAATAAATGTTTTTAAAGGGTGGTTGTGGGGGCAGAGAGGATAACAGGTCTGCACACAGAGAGCAGGCAGCTGTGCGGCACAGTGGGCAAGTTCAGTTTGCAGTCGCACACTGCACACTGCGTGCAGGACGAGGAGGGAGCACTTGGTGGGCTCCACACAGAGAGCAAAAGACAAGGAAATGGAAATGCCAGTTACCTGACTAGTTCATGTGTTGAAATACTGTACTCTATCCCATAAAAACCTACAAGAATTGCATAGTCAACAACAAAAGCTTTTGTTTTAGTTAACAGTAGCAACAAAGCAGAGTGGCGAGTGGAGGCCTCCCTGTCCTGGGTGTGTAACGGCTTCACTGCTGTGACTTCCACGGCCAGCCTGTGGGCTCTAAGCGCCCAGGAAGGCTCCTACTCTGCCTGGGGACTGCCCGATGCAGGGGGCTCACAGCAACTCTTGTCTTCTAAGATCTTGAGCTCCTTGAAGGCTCAGACCACCTGTGTGCTTCTCTACACTCCCCCACATATCTACCCTACACACTCAGCACTTAACTCTGGAACCCCGTCTCACTCTCCAGCTTTTTCCCTGGCCCTCTCGTGCTACTGGGCTCCTGGGTCACCTTTTCCAGACGGGTCTCCAATTCTGACACTTCGGCTTCCACCAGCTCAATAGAGGCTCTGGGAGAGGAGGGACGCGGTCACGGAAACAGAGCTTGGATCTGTAGGGGTCTCTCTGCCGCGCCCGTGTTGGGGTGAGGGGCGCAGAGTGCTGGGTACAGACTGAGCAAGCTGCTGGGTTCAGGAGACCCCCCCTCCCCCACCCCCAGCCCCTTGCTCGATCACTCTAGGAGCAACTGCAGCTGGGGGCCGGAGCAGGAAGGGTAGAAGGAAGGTGGATGTGGCCAGGACAGGAAGTTGCTAACCGCCCCAGAGCAGGTGCGGGGGGAGGGGCAGGAGTCCTGGTAGGAGGGAGGTGGCAATGCCAGCTCTGGGGGATGAGAGAGGCTGGAGAGGCCAGAAAGTGCAGGCAGTGGGTGGGGAACGTTGGAGGCCCACGGTTAGATACCATTCGGGTCCACAACTTACTCTTGTCCCTTTGGGGCCTACTCCCTGGAGGGAGATCTGTGCTGGGGAAAGCCGTGTCCGTTGGGGGGCCTTGGGCCTTCCCCTCCTCGGGCCCTGCAGACCCGCACACACTCACCGGAAGCGAGGCGAATCCTTGAGACACTCCTCGAAGTCCAGCTTGACCGTCATCTTGGTCCAACTTGCCCCAGGGTCCTTGGAGGCAGGTGGGTGAGGATGTAGGCGGAGGCACACGCCGGCCCCAGCAGGGGCGTCGCAGGAGGGGGAAGCAGAGAGGGTCCTCTGCTGATAGGGCCTGGGGGTGCACTTCTGTGCCCAAGGGAAGGGGGCGTCCTAGGAGGAGCTCTCACCCCACACTTCCAGGCTGTGCTAGGAGGGGTAGGGTGGGGCCTGCGTGGGGGGAGGGGGCCTGAGATCAGAGAAGCCACAGCCCCGCCCCCAGAGACTATGGCCTGTCATCTTCCTCCTGGGGCCTGAGTCTCTGGGGCCGGTCTAGGCTCCGTGACTTAGAAGTTGTGTGGCCCTGGGCAAGCTCGATTAGTCTCCTGAGCTGGAAGCTGGAAGCAATAACCTCTGCCGTCCGGGTTGCTTGAAGCATTGAGGAGGAGGATGCTGGCAAACACATGGCGACCAAGCTGACTGCCTCGGTCACGGCCACCCTGCCGGGGTCCAGTACCCTGGGCTGCTCCCTCTGCTCCACCTCCATGGTGTCCTGTGCATAGACCCCCTTCCTTCCTCCCCTCTCCTCGAGGACTGAGCCTGGGCACCCAATCCACAGCACTCAGACTCCTGCTCGTCTCTTTATTGTGCACCCTGGGGCAGCCAAGGCGGGGGAAGGTGGTCCTCACCCCACCCCCAGATGGCTGTACTTTCCATGGTCAGATCTGGTCTTCCTGAGTCCAGTGAACGTGTAAGGCTTCATCTGGAGAGAGAACAGGTGGGCTCAGTAGCTTTCCCGCAGCAGGCACGAGATCTCATCCATTTGACTCCCCCCCCCAGGCTCCCTGGACCCCACCCACTGTGCCCCCTTCTCTCCTGGGACAGTGAAAGCGCCCCCCCCGCCCCGCCGCCTCTGCCTAGGCTCACATTTGTGCCCGCTCTGGCCTGGGGCATTTGGTTTGCTTCTGTGTTCTTTCTTTGAGCTCCCTGGGCCTTGAGGGTCCAGCTCCTTGGCCGCGGGCCGCTGATACCAGCTGGACACTTGAGACCCACTGTCCTGGGAGGACACAGTGGTTCCTGCAGTGGGGCGGGTGAAGCGGTAGAGGGGAGTCAAGGAGGCGGTGCAAAGCTGACAGACGGGGCCAAGCTGGAAAGGGTCTTGACCCACCCCCCGGGCCTCCCTGGCTCCTTCCTGGACGATTTGGGTCCTGGCCTCTGGGTTGCCTCAGGCCTCCCTTACCACCTGCTATTGCTGGGTTGGGGGCTGGGAGACAGGAGCTTGTCACCCCGGTGCCCTCACCAGGCTGTGATGATGTCATTGTCAGGGAGTCCTCACTGGGCTTGTTGTGATCCCTCAAAGAGCCTCTTTTGGGATCCAGGCAACGGACCTCAGTGCTTAAGGGACTCTCCATCACCCAGGTCAAGCCCGTGGAGCCTGGAAGCGTCACAGGATGAGGGTCGGGCACCCAGGGTGGGTGTGTTGGTTCTCAGCCCTCCAGCCCCCAAGACCGATCCCCCCCAGCTCTCACTGTCCTGCCGCGTGTCCTCTGTGTCCAGCTCTGGATGGGAGTCCGACCTCAAGTATCTTCCTTTGCTGAAATACTCCTTGCGTCTTGGACCCATGCCCTGCTCCATGGTGACGGGGCCAGAGGCCGGGACAGACCGATTGCCACAGGAAGCGTAATCTGAGGAATTGCCGAAGCCTCAGGGTCAGCTGCATGTCCCTGCCTCCCAGGTGTCCATTACAGGCCCCCTTGAGCCTTGGAGCCCCAGCATCGCTGCCCCCTGGCTCCCGGTCACTGCGCCCGGTCTCACTTTTGACTCCGCTGCCCAGTGCTCCTTCCCAGTCTCTCTCCACAGGCCTGGGCTCTGGGTCCCGCAGTACATGTTGACCGCCACTGCTGATATTGGCACCACGTCCACGGCCATCCTTGTCCTCCAAGACCACGGTTTTTTGAGGCTTGAAAAACTTCCCTTCGTCGTAGTGTGTCTTGCGCTGCTTGCCAAAATCGCTGGAGTCTATGGGTCGGCGTGAGCTTGGCTGTCCCACCAGGCCCTCTCTGGTGGAAGGCGCATCCTGCCTGCCCTTCCCACCCAGTCCCTGGCCCTGGATCTTACACGTCTTGGCAAAGCTGTCTGCAGGCTCTGAGCTTCTGTTATCACCATACTGGAGGACCTTGGGGAGGAAATTGTCCATTGTTGCAAACCTGAAGGGGAGGGAGACTAGTTGGGGCAACCATGGGGGCAGTTGGTAGATGGGGCCACGCTGCCTGATCCCTCCCCACCAGGCTGGTTCCAGACCAGGCCTGACAGCACGGGTCGGACCTCCCATTTTGTGGACCCAAAAGGACTGCCTCAGACAGAGCCCCGTGGAGTGGTGACCTCTGCCAGGACACTCACCTCTCCTGCAGCAATTCGGGAGATACCTTGGGGGAGGACCCTGCAGCCAGGTCCTCATTACTGTCCTCTCTGCAGAGGAGGGGGAAGCAGTGTCAGGAGACCGGCAGCCCGCCCCCCCCCCCGGGGGGGGGAGGGTGTTGGTCCTGAGGGCTGCAGCAGAGCCTCAGCACCTGTGGTAGGGAGTGCTGGGCTCGTCCACCTTCATAAAGCCGTAGTCCTTGTCGGTAGGGTGGTAGGTGGCCAAGATATTCATCTCATCCCAGCGCTGAGCCTTTCTTCTGGGGGTGGGGGGGCACAGAAAAGGGGGAGGAGACTTTCTAGTGACTGCTTCCTCACGGCCTCCCTTTTCCTTCCAGGGATTCAAAAAACTCTTAACACCCTGGTAGATGGGGCAAGGCACTTAGGCGGCCCGGATTCCTGGGGCGCCTGCTGCTCTCCCCAGAGGCCGGGAACCTCAGCGTTCCTCCCCCAATTAGGGGTGGTTCTCAGGACTCCACCCCGTCCCCTCCTGGGTCCGCCCCTCCGGCGTCTCGAATTCACTCCTGCCCGGCGCTGGCCCCCAGCCGGCAGGGCTGGGCTCCTTACTTCTCCGCACTGGGGGATCGCGACAAATCGGGGCCGGTTTTTAGGATGCCCCGGGGTTGGTCCACACCGGAGTCTTTGGAGTGTAAGCAGGTTGCCCCGTGGCACGAACCGCATTCCGAACCGTGCGCCCCGGAGTGGGGTACACTGCTTCCAGGGTACGGGGTGCTGTATCCACCAACACACGTGCCGCACTTGCGGCCAGGGGTACCGAGGCCCACTCCCGCAGGGGCCCGCCGCGAATCAGGGCTGTGAATGGCGGAGCTCCCGGGGGGCTGAGGGTGCCGAGTGCCTGCCTCGGCTCCTCTGACCCCTCCTGGCCCGGCCTTGGTTGCCCTGCCAGGAGATCCCCCGTCGAAGCGGCTGGCAGCTCCCCAAGGCTCCTGCTTCTCCATGGCCCCACCAGGGGGCCACTGTCCGCCACCCGCCCCGCCTCCCTGCTCCGCAAGCCCCGCCCAGGCCCCGCCCCCAGCGCGGGAGGGGGCGGGGAACGCGCAGGCCCGGGCCCCCTCCCCCTCCGTTCTCTGCCGCCGCGGCGGGCGGTGGGCGGGATCTAGACCATCGCGGGGCCTCCGGCCGGGGCACCCTCCAGTCGCCCTTCCCTTTCTGTCCAACCCGGAGGCTTTCTTTCTTTGTCTCTGCGATTTGTTCCCGCCCTCCTCCATCACCGCCCTCATCCGAATCAGCCAATCAAAGCCAGAGGACCTGGCTGGGGGCGAGAGGCCTCGATTGTGACATCACAGTCGGCCAACGGCGCGAGGACAGGAGTTGCGCCGGGGGCATAATAGTTCTGAGGGAATCTTTTGGGACCATCGGTGCCGTTGCTTGAAACTGGGCGCTTCTGTGGCTGGAGATCAAGCTAGACTTGACTTGAAATATACAGGAATTTTTTTGTTCTTCCCTAAACAGTCGGCTCTCTGCCCCTCAGGAGAGGAGCGAGGGATTGCGACGCTGTCGTAACGCATTTCCGGTCTCGTTGACGTGGAGGGCAGACACTTTCATTTATAAAGCTACCGCTTTTCTGGCTCCCCTAGACCCGGCTCATTGCGCCTCGCAGGAAGTAACGCGCAGCGAATCGGCCCTCTGCTGCCGTAAAGCGAATACTTGGAGGTGTTGCCTCCCTCAGGGGGTGGGGCCGGCAGCGCGGTCGTCGCAAAGCTGAATCTGGGCGCCAGCATCGCCTCCGTCGTAAAGATGCCTGCGACAGGCGTAGCCTCCTTTCACTGTCGCAAAAGCGCCCTCCCCAAGTCTTCACTCCTCTCAGAGCCACTCGGTCATCGCGTCTTGCCGTAAAGCAGCCCGCCCCGACCCCGTCGTCCTTTCTGTTCCCACCGTTGTAGTCCTTAGTTCCTTAGCCGGAGGTGCTTCGTTGCCCGGCTGTGCCGTAAAGCGTTTCTGGCCCCAGCCCCGGGTCGTATTCCCTCAGGGTGTCCGTCTACCGCGGTTGCCACGGTGCCGCCAAGCGCGACTGTCGCGCGGCCCCGGTGTCAGCGGCGATGGCGGCGGGGTCGGGTGGGAGTGGGGGCCCCGGGCCGGGGCCGGGCGGGGGCGGGGGGGGCCCCGGCGGGAGCGGCCCAGGGCCGGGGTCCAGCGGGGGTCTCGGCAGCGGCGCGGAGCTGCACCCGCGCACTGGGCGCTTGGTGAGCCTGTCGGCCTGCGGGCGTACAGCGCGGCGGCAGCAGCCGGGCCAGGAGTTTAACCACGGACTGGTGTTGAGCCGAGAACCCTTGCGCGATGGACGCGTCTTCACCGTCCGCATCGACCGCAAGGTGCAGAGCCGGGGCGGCGGAACCGAGATGTGAAGGAGTGGGAGGGGACCAGAGGGAGAACGGGGCGGGGTCGCCAGGGCAGCCCACGTCGCTGGGTGCTGACAGGGGAGCGACAGGCCGTGGAGCACCAGGCGATGCACAGGGAGCGAGCAGGGACGTCCAGTCCGAAGGAAGAAACACGAGCAGAAGCAGAGGGGGACACGGGGGCTCGCCGGGAGAATGACGGGGGAGCAGCCTCCTTGGAACAGCTTTTTGGGGGTGGGGGATGCAGAGATGTGCTGGGAAAAGAGAGACCCCAAGGCAAGGACAAAGCTTCGGAGCGGGGAACTCTCAGGTAGGGCCAGAGAGATGGGTGAGGAGGACCCGGGCGAGGCAGGTGTATGTGAGAAAGAATCTGGGAGGAGATTCTGGGCGGAGCCTGGAGAGAAGGAGGCCCGAGGGAGGAGGGTGACCTGGGGCAGCTAGGAGGCTGGGCTGGGGAGCCTGCGCGGGAGGGGGCGGGGAAGAGTGGGGTAGACCCCGAGCACCCGAGGACACGCAGGGTCTGGAGGAGAGCAGACCCTAACGATGACTGAGGCAGAGTGGGAAATGCCTCGTGGGTCTGCGAGTCTGGATCAGCATCTCAGAGAGGGAAAGCCAGTGAGCCGAGGGATAGGAAGAAGGGGTACAAAGGCCTGTGGGGTGTGGTTTTCCAGCCGTTGGGGACCCACTGATGGCCCACCCCTGTCCACCGCCCTTGTCACACACACAGGTCAACTCCTGGAGCGGCTCCATTGAGATCGGGGTGACGGCGCTGGACCCCAGTGTACTGGACTTCCCAAGCAGCGCCACGGGACTGAAGGGGGGCTCGTGGGTAGTGTCAGGCTGCTCGGTGCTGAGGGACGGACGCTCCGTGCTGGAGGAGTACGGCCAGGACCTGGACCAGCTTGGCGAAGGGGACCGTGTGGGCGTGGAACGCACGGCTGCCGGGGAGCTGCGGCTCTGGGTGAACGGGCGGGATTGTGGCGTGGCTGCCACGGGCCTGCCCGCTCGGGTCTGGGCTGTCGTGGACCTTTATGGCAAGTGCACCCAGATCACTGTGCTGCCCCCTGAGCCAGGCTTCTGTCCCCCTGCTCCCCTCCCCACCCCTCCCCTCGAGCCCTCAGCCCCCTCTGAAGACCCCGCCTTGGCTGAACAGGGAACCTCCGGGGATGAAGGTAAGAACGCAGCCCGGGCCGCGGCCGAGGGGTGGGGCTGCGGGAGTAGCTCAGGTGGGAGACTTGCAGTGACAGGTGAGGCCGGGTGTGGGCAGGGCCCTTCAGATCCCTGCAGAGAGCAGGGGCTCAAGGAGGGGGTCTCCTGGCTGTGGGCCCTGGAGTAGGGACTGAACCCTTATTCCCCTCCCATCCCACCTGGTCCCCAGCCTTCATGGTGTCCCCAGCGCAGGCCCGGCCGGAGACGTTTCCTAACAGCCTTGACTCGCATAATGGTGAGGGCTTCGGGGAAGCCCTGGGAGGGGAAGTGGGCAGTGAGGTGGACAGGGGAGGGGCCTCAGGAGAGGGCCAGGGAGAGAGGGCGCCAAGCACGAGGGCGCTGTCTCATCTCGCTGTCTGTCTTCCGTCCTGCCGCTGTAGACTTTGCCAGCATGGAGCTGTCTGAGGTGGTGAGCAACACCATCCTGTCTGCCTACAACGGGGGGCTCCTGAACGTGAACCTGAGCTCCCCCCCGGCAGGGGATGGGCTGGCATCCAGCGGCGCTGCCACCTCGCCCATCCTCACTTCCAATGACGCCCTGCTCTTTCACGAGAAGTGTGGGACCCTCATCAAACTCAGCAACAACAACAAGACAGCTGAGCGTCGGCGGCCCCTGGATGAGTTCAACAATGGGGTCGTCATGACTAACCGCCCGCTGCGGGACAATGAGATGTTTGAGGTGTGCAAACCCTGGGGTTTGGCCAGCGCCTCACCCTCTGGGAACTGAAGATGGGGCTGGATAGGGAGGGAGGTGCTGGCGGGGGGTGGGGAGGGAGGGCGTGCTCCGGGAAGAACCAAGGCCTGGGGCCCCTCCTCTGTACTTACACTCCGTGCTCTTCCCTTCCACTGTCACTCGACCCCAGATCCGCATTGACAAGCTTGTGGATAAGTGGTCAGGATCCATCGAGATCGGTGTCACCACGCACAACCCCAACAGTTTGGAGTACCCAGCCACCATGACCAACCTGCAGTCAGGTGCCCACACTGGCAGGGGTGGAGGTGCAGGCCTGGGGTTTCCTGAGGGGAAGAAGCCTGGCTCCTAACCAGGGCATCCACCTCCCGCACCCAGGCACCATCATGATGAGTGGCTGTGGGATCCTCACCAATGGCAAAGGCACCCGCCGGGAGTACTGCGAGTTCAGTCTGGATGAGCTGCAGGTATGCAGGGCCCAGAGCCTCTGGCCGCCCTCCTGGGCGACGCGGGGATCCTGTGTCCCTGGCTGGCCACCATGCATGCAGTGGCCTCTGATCCAGAACTGAGGTTCCTTCTGAGGAGGTGGGGTTGCCCTGCGGCCTCTACAATGAGGTTGTTCACAGCACAGCACGCATTTTATAGGTTGAGGTTTGAGGGAGTTGACGCCCGTAAGATGGTTTAACTCAGCGCCTGACTTGCACTGAGTGTTCAGGAAATGCAGACGTGGCCGTGTGTGGAGAACAGGGCCCCTGCACCTGTCCTCCTGTGCCGCAGGGTGATCTGAGGCTAGCCTGGACATCCTGTGGAGGGGGTGGCGGCAAGGCCCAGCGCTGTTCTGGGGCCTGACGGTGGGTAGATTCCAGGCTCACGGCTTTTCTGCTTCGAATAGGAGGGAGACCACATCGGCCTCACGAGGAAGTCCAATTCTGCCCTGCACTTCTTCATCAATGGCATCGACCAGGGTGAGCGGCTGCTCACAGGTGCTGTTGGGCCAGGGCTTCCAGCCGCACGGGGAGCCTTGGGTCAGGACTGCAGCCTCCTGCCTCTTGTGGGTGCTCGGTTTCCCTGTGGTTGACTCCCCTCCCCCGTTCTCCACCGCATAGGTGTGGCCACCCCGCTGACGCCCCCCGTGGTGTACGGTGTGGTGGACTTGTATGGGATGGCGGTGAAGGTGACCATCGTCCACAACAATAACCACAGCGACCGTCTCCGCCGCAACAACGCCATCCTGCGGGCACTGTCCCCCGAGGGCGCCCTGCGCCGAGCCGCTCCTGCCGCCCAGGCAGAACCCGAGCGCCTGCTCTTCCACCCTAACTGTGGCCAGAAGGCAGCCATCACCCACGAGGGACGCACTGCCCTGAGGCCCCAGTATGGCCCACGGGGTGGGGAGAAGCCTGCAGAAGGGGCTCTAATGGGATTGGGGAGGGGGTGGCTGGACAAGTGAGAGGCAGAGGGAGTCGGGACTGGGGCGTTTTGGACAGGAGAGTGGGGCGCCTCCTGCAATGGGAGGTTCAGTTGGTTGGATGGGGCCAGTGGGCGTCACTGGGGGAAGCCTTGACACCGAGTGTGTTGGGATCTGACTCCCCACGTGCTGTGCCCTCAGTGCCACCGACGACTTCAATCATGGCGTGGTACTCAGCAGCAGAGCCCTGCGGGATGGAGAGGTGTTCCAGGTGCGCATCGACAAGATGGTGGACAAATGGGCTGGCTCCATTGAGATTGGCGTCACCACTCACAACCCTGCCTATCTCCAATTGCCCTCCACCATGACCAACCTGCGCTCTGGTGAGCTCCCAAGAAGGGCAGGCCAAGGTGGGGTCCCAGGGAGGAAGCTGTCCCCAAAGCCCTGACCCTCATTCTCATCTAGTGGCTGGGGAGCACCTGGTGGGCAGGGCAGAGCTGTTCTGCAGGGGCTGCCATGCAAAGGAGAGAGGCCCTGCCTTCCCTCTCGTGTCCTCTGCCACTCCTCATCCCCCTAGGGACCTGGATGATGACCGGGAACGGGGTGATGCACAACGGGACGACCATCCTGGACGAGTATGGGCACAACCTGGACCGCCTCAAGGTGGGAGAGTGAGGGTCCTATCTGGGCACAGAGGCAGGGGAGGCAGGCAAGGGGGCTGATGCAGGACCAGCCCAGGCAGGAACTCCGCCTGACTCCTCACTCCAGCCCCCCTTCTTCCAAGGCAGGGGACACGGTGGGCGTAGTGCGGCGGGAGGACGGGACGCTCCACTTCTTCGTCAACGGGATGACTCAGGGCCCTGCCGCCTGGAACGTGCCTCCTGGCGTCTACGCCGTCGTTGATCTCTACGGCCAGGCAGCCCAGGCCACCATCGTGGACGACGTGGGTGAGGGCCGGGCAGGGCTGGGGCAGGGGCTTGGGGTGGCCTTGGGAGGCTTTAGAGACACCTGGCGACCTGTTGGGTGACGTCCACTCTTGCAGAGGTGCCCCCGGTTCCTGAGCCCCTCCCTGAGGGGAACAACCAGGTGTCTCCGAGCTCTCCGTCGTCAGGGGCCGGGGGCTCTGACCTGCGCTTCCACCAGCTGCATGGCAGTAACGCCGTCATCACCAACGGCGGCCGCACCGCGCTGCGCCACAACTGCCGCAGCGAGTTCAACGACGCCATCGTCATCTCCAACCGGTCAGTCTCTGCGCGCTGGCGCTCCTGCTCCCCGGAGCCCCGCCTCAGCCTCCCCAGGGCCTCTCTCACCGCCGCCCTCCTTGGCAGGGCCCTGCGCGACGGAGAGCTTTTTGAAATTGTCATTCAGAAGATGGTGGACCGCTGGTCAGGCTCCATTGAGGCAGGTGAGGGACATCTGTGTGTGTGCTGGGGGGGCCTGGGGGCCTGTGGCCTCGGGGTCAGTTCTGACCAGTTCCTGCCTCCTCCCCAGGAGTGACTGCTATCCGGCCTGAAGACCTGGAGTTCCCCAACACGATGACCGACATTGACTATGATACGTGGATGCTGAGGTTGGGCTGCCTGCCTTTTTTTTTTTTTTAATATTATATATTTATTTATGGGAGAGGCACAGTTACAGAGAGAGGGAGAGAAAGTGACAGAGGTCTTCCATCCGCTGGTTCAGTCCCCAAATGGTCACAACGGCTGGGGCTGGGCCAGGCTGAAGCCAGGAGCCAGGAGCTTCCTCCGGGTCGCCCCTGCAGGTGCGAGGTCCCAAGCACTTGGGCCATCCTTCGCTGCTTTCCCAGGTCTTAGCAGGGAGCTGGGTTGGAAGAGGAGCAGCCTGCCAATACCGCAGGCTGAGGCTTAGCCTTTTATGCTGTAGCACCACCCCCAGGCTTCCTGCTGAGGGGAGGCCGAATGGAGCCGGCTGGGCGGGGCAGAGCCAGGGGACTGGCTGTCCCTTCTCAGTCACGGAAGCCCTGCCTAGCCCTACAGGAACTCGATCTTTCTTCCTTGTAGGATGGTTTCTGCTTTCCCCTGGGGGACCTCGGGGTGGGGCTTCTGGCCCAGACCAAGACCCCAGTGTGGGTCTGGCCAGCAGGGACTGAGCAGGGGCCCGTGTGGGGATGAGGCTGGGAGGCTGAGCACACCCCTGCCGTCCCTGCAGCGGCACCGCCATCATGCAAGACGGCAACACGATGCGCAACAACTACGGGTGTGACCTGGACGCGCTGGGCACGGGTGCGCGCATCGGCATGATGCGCACCGCCAAGGGCGACCTGCACTATTTCATCAACGGCCAGGATCAAGGCGCCGCCTGCTCAGGCTTGCCTCCGGGTAAAGGTGACTACTCTGTGGCTTTGGGCCTGCACCCTCAGGCCGTGCACCCAGGCCCCGGGCGTCTGACCGTGGCTTCCTCTGCCGTCCAGAGGTGTACGCGGTCGTGGATCTCTACGGCCAGTGTGTGCAAGTGTCCATCACTAACGCCACCGGCCCCATGGACAACAGCCTGGCCACCAGCAACAGCGCCACCGAGAAGTCCTTCCCCCTGCATTCTCCAGGTGCAGTGGCAGGGAGGGGGCACAGGCTCCGCTTTCCTGCTGTGGGCCCTGGGGGTGCCGCAGGCCCGGGGAGGGACAGCCCACAGTGGCACGCTGTCAAGTGGGGGAGGTTATGCCTGGTACACAGAGCCTGACACCGTGGCCTGGGCGTGCCAGGCATGGGAACGGGTGGTGTAAAGGTGTGGGGCTCTGAGGAGTAGTGGTGGAGGGGGCCCTTTGTGTCCACTTCCCACTTCATCTGAAGGCTCTGCCCTGTGTCTCGCGTGAAGCCTGCAGCCCCAGTCCTACCCCTTCCCTGGCGCCGTCTTTCCACAGTGGCTGGTGTGGCTCACCGATTCCATACTACCTGCGGCAAGAACGTCACCCTGGAGGAGGACGGCACGAGAGCCGTGCGGGCGGCTGGCTATGCTCACGGCCTCGTCTTCAGCACCAAGGAGCTCAAGGCTGAGGAAGTCTTTGAGGTGGGCTGTGCAGGTGGGACGGACAGTGGGCGCCGCGGGCAGCACGGCAGGGCCAGCTGATGCTGTCTCTCGTGCAGGTCAAAGTGGAAGAGCTGGAGGAAAAGTGGGCGGGGTCCCTCCGGCTGGGACTGACCACGCTAGCCCCAGGGGAGATGGGGCCTGGGGCAGGCGGCAGCCCCGGGCTGCCTCCCTCCCTGCCAGAGCTCCGGACGAAGACCACCTGGATGGTGTCCAGCTGTGAAGTGAGGCGTGACGGGCAGCTGCAGAGGATGAACTATGGCCGGAACCTGGAGAGGCTGGGGGTGAAGCAGCTGGCTCTGGGGACTAGGAGGGCTTGGGCGTGGGGGTGGCAGGGAGGTGGGCTGAGATCTGCCCTGTCCCACATCGGTCCTAGGTGGGCAGCCGTGTGGGTATTCGCCGGGGGGCCGACGACACAATGCACATCCTGGTAGATGGAGAGGATATGGGGCCTGCAGCGACTGGCATCGCCAAGGTAGACCGGAGAGCTTCCTCAGATTCCAGGATGGGCTCCTGAGTTGGGGCCTTCCTCTGATCTCTGGTTTTCTGGGTCCTGTGTGTCCGCAGAACGTGTGGGCTGTGTTGGATCTCTACGGGCCAGTGCGCTGTGTCTCCATTGTCAGTTCCACCCGACTGGAGGAGTCAGAAGGCACCCAGCCTCCTTCCCCCAGCTCGGACACCGGCAGCGAGGTCGAGGAAGATGACGAGGGCGAGGAGCGTGGCCTGGGAGTAAGAGGCTGTGTGGGGCCTACTGGGCATGCGGACGGGTAGTGGGCAGCCATTGGACGCCTGGCCTCTCCTGGCTCCTCTGATGGTCCGGCAGAGGCCTTGTCCTTGAGCTCTGGGTAAACCCCCACAGTGGGTTGGCCGTGACTTCAGCAACCCATGCAGTTCAGTCTCTTCCTCTGCCCCAGGGTCAGGATCAAGTGGATGTTGTGCCCACAGCACTCGAGTTCCTGGAGAACCATGGGAAGAATATCCTCCTGTCCAACGGGAATCGGACAGCCACGCGGGTGGCCAGCTACAATCAGGGCATTGTGGTCATCAGCCAGCCCCTCGTTCCCCAGCTGCTGGTCCAGGTGGGCCCTGCCTCCTCCAGCTCCTCCCAGTCCAGGGCAGCCCAGGGCCAGCCCTCCTGGAGGGAGGCCTTTCCAGGAGAAAAGTGAAAGGCAGGCCCCTTGGATGAGCTGCCTGGGCTTTTGTTTCTGTCTGTAATGGGGTTGAAAATTAGTTCTCACAAATGCCTACTCTGACTGGCGAGGGCAGCAGAGGGCGAGGGGCTGGGTGTCCGAGGGAGATGCCTGGGAGGAGGGCTTTCTGCTGCAAGTGGAAAGTGGAGGAAGCCCCTGAGAGACACAGCCAGACCATGGCTCCCAGGAGAGAGCAGCTTCCGGCCCCTGCACCAGAAAGGGTGGCTTCCCAGGCCACACCCTGGCAGGTGCAGAATGCCCGCCCTGTCCTGCTAGGTGGGAGGAGGGGTTGCGAGTAGTCCTGTCTCCCCCAGGTGCGGATAGACTTCCTGAACAGACAGTGGACGTCTTCTCTTGTCCTGGGTGTCATCACCTGCCCACCCGAGAGGCTCAACTTCCCTGCTTCTGCCTGTGCCCTCAAACGGGCAGCCTGGCTGCTGCGGGGCCGCGGCATCTTCCACAATGGTCTCAAGGTGAGCAGGGAGCCAGGGAGAGCGCAGGCGGCCAGGTCTCCAAGGAGGGAGGGGCTGGCCCTGGAGGAAGGAGTGCAGGTCTGAAGTGGGATGGCAGGGGATGGGCAAGGGTGTGAGTGCCGTCAGCTCAGTTTCAGGCCTATTCCCCGCCACTGAGTAGCTGCAGTGGGGAGCAGGGAGGGGCCTCTAGGTAACTGAGCAGAGCTCAGAGAGCGGGCAGGGAGCCATCCAAGGGACGGGCGACCAGAGGCAGACTGAAGGGCGGGGTGGCTGCTGCAGGTGGGAGTCTGATCTCTGGAAGACAGCAGGTCTCTCCTCCCAGATCTGTGAGAAGTTTGGGCCAAACCTGGACACGTGTCCTGAAGGCACCGTACTGGGACTGCGGCTGGACGGCTCTGGGGGGCTACATCTCCACGTCAATGGAGTGGACCACGGCGTGGCCGTGCCAGACGTGCCCCAGCCCTGCCATGCGCTCGTGGACCTCTACGGACAGTGCGAGCAGGTAAGTGGCAGTGCAGGTGGGAGACTGGACAGTCCCAGGAGGGGGATCACAGAGGGGATCGCCAGGCCCTGGGGGCTGATGGAGCCTTGGCTGACCACCCTTCTTCCCTGCAGGTGACAATCATGAGCCCTGAACCAGGGGCCGCCAGTGGGAAGAGTGCTGGAACCCAAGGGGACATGGAGAAAGCTGACATGGTGGACGGTGCGCCAGCCTGAAGGGACCAGGATCTTCCACTCACTTCTCTTCCCCCATCCCTCCAGCCCCAGCTCCTGTGACCCGTGCCCCCTCTGCCCCCTCAGGTATCAAGGAGAGCGTATGCTGGGGTCCACCGCCAACTGCCAACCCCCTGAAGAGCTGCGAGTACCACGCCCTTTGTTCCCGCTTCCAAGAGCTGCTGCTGCTTCCTGGTGAGTGCCCGTCCCCCAGAACTCTCATCCCGAGCCGGGCCAGGGCCAGGGCCAGGCCCAGAGTCTGGAGACCGGCTGCAGGGCTACAGCACGGTCAGCTGCCACAGCACCAAGCCTGCCACTCACTCCCCACAGAGGACTATTTCATGCCTCCACCTAAGCGTAGCCTGTGCTACTGTGAATCTTGCCGGAAGCTTCGAGGAGACGAGGCCCACAGGCGCAGAGGGGAGCCCCCCAGGGAGTACGCCCTGCCCTTTGGCTGGTGCAGGTTCAACCTCAGGTACAAACGGGACACGGTCACGCGTTTCCCCTGCTGTGCTGTGTCGCCCTTGAGGGAATCCCAGGAGGGTACATGGAATAGTGCTAGAGCTTCCTGTCCAGGGGGTGACCTTTGTCCTGTCTGCCATGTCTGTCCACCTCCCAGGGTGAATCCCCGCCTGGAGGCTGGGACGCTAACTAAGAAGTGGCACATGGCCTATCACGGGAGCAACGTGGCAGCGGTGCGGAGGGTGCTGGACCGAGGGGAGCTGGGAGCAGGTACTGTGGAGCGGGCGAAGGCAGGGAGGGGGGAGAAGGGCTGTCCTGACCCAGCTCTCCTCGCAGGCACTGCCTCCATCCTGAGCTGCCGGCCCTTGAAGGGAGAGCCCGGGGTAGGGTTTGAGGAGCCCGGCGAGAATTGTGCACCTCCCCGGGAAGAGCAGCCCCCTCCAGTGCTGCTTTCCCCTTCCCTTCAGTACGCCGGGGCCGAGACCCTGGCCTCCAAAGTGCAGTGAGTACACGGGCGGGGTGTGGAGACTGCAGGGCCCCGGAGCCCCCTCCCTCGCTGCATCTTGTCAGTCGCTCAGGCTGCACCTCAGTCCTTTCTGGATTCGGTGATGATAAATGGACGAAGGGAACCTTGCTCCTGTGGAACCTAAATCTTCCCTGCAGGATGCTGACAGAAAATAAGCCTTTTTTTTTTTTTTTTGACAGGGAGAGTTAGAGAGAGAGAGAGAGAAAAGTCTTCCTTCCGTTGGTTCACCCCCCAAATGGCTGTTACGGCCGGCACACTGTGCCGATCCGAAGCCAGGAGCCAGGTGCTTCCTCCTGGTCTCCCACGGGGTGCAGGGCCCAAGCACTTGGGCCATCCTCCACTGCACTCCCTGGCCACAGCAGAGAGCTGGACTGGAAGAGGAGCAACCGTCACAGAACTGGCGCCCCAACCGGGACTAGAACCCGGTGTGCCGGCGCTGCAGGTGGAAGATTAGCCTAGCGAGCCGTGGCGCCGGCCAGCCTTTAGTATTTTTAAAACAGAGGAAGGAGAGTGGGGGGACGCGGACGGGAGTGCAGATGCAGCAGCCACATTACAAGGGGTCGTCCCGGGACTCACGGTACCTGGGGTCAGTTCCAGGCTCTGGCTCCTGGCCCCAGCCTCCTGCCGATGCAGATCCTGGGAGGCAGCAGTGATGGCTCCAGTGACTGGGTTCCTGCCACCCCTGGGGCAGACCTGGATTGACCTCAGCTCCTGGCTTCAGTCCTGGCCCAGCCCTGGCTGTTGTGGGCACTTGAGGACGGAACCAGCACGTGGGAGCTCTGCCTATCTGTCTGTCTGTCTGTCTCTGCCTCTCAAATCGGGCGGGCAGGGTAGGCGTCACAGGAAGGGGAAGTGAGGGTTGTGGCCGGGCAGGCTGTGGGAGGCAGAACAGCTGGAGCTAAGGCCTTTTCCTTGGAGTGAACCCTAAGTGTGGCTGGGGCAGAGGCCTCACTCCCGTTTCTGCTTCTTGCCCAACAGATTCCGGGACCCCAAGTCTCAGCGGACACACCGGGCTCAGGTGGCGTTCCAGGTGTGTGTGCGCCCTGGCTCCTACACCCCGGGCCCCCCTTCCGCTGCACTCAGAGAACCTCCGGACCCCCACTTCGGCGCGGCCGAACTTGAGTGGGTCACTAAGGAGAAGGGGGCCATACTCCTCTATGCCCTGCTGGTACGGGTGGAATGAGGGGTGAGACCCCACTACTACAAGCACAGCTGGGTCTCGGCCCGCGGACTCCCGAGTGACGCCTGCCTCCACCTCATTCCAGTGACTCATGGCATGCACAGGTGCTCAGTGTTGGCAGATGCGCAGGAACTGCAGTGTAGACAGGCTCTCAGATTCAGATGGGAAGTGGAGCACACCTCCGTGTCCAGGGGCCCAGAACACTCCCTCTGATGGCGGGGAGCTTGGGGGGAGCCCAGCTCCGGGCCCTGGGGACCCCTCTTCATGCACTGATTTGGGGAACACGACTCCCTACTACTCCCCTCCCCCATATCACTTAATTTATTTCCGTTTTTGTTTCTGGTTACTGTGAACCCCAGGAGTCTCCCTGTGTCCACATGAAGCTGCTTTTCCGGGGCCGGCGGGTGGGCGTGGGCCGGGCGGGCGAGGACGACGGGGCCCTCTGTACAGTTGTTACTGACTGATTTCTAAAGAGCCAATAAACGCCCTCTCCTAGCATCCGCTTCGGCCTCTCTGTCCCCGCCGCCCCGCCTCCCGCGCCGAGGTTTGGGCTTCGCGGGCACCCGTCCCAGAGCACTTCCGCCTCTCCCTCGCCCAACCCGCGAGGCCGGCCGCCGCCGTGACTCCGGAAGCACTCGGCCCGGCCGCCGGATGTGACGTAGCGGGGGCCAAGGTGCGCCGGGGCCGCGGAGAGAGCGCCGAGGCGGCGGGTAGGGAGGGGCAGGCGGCCCGGGCCGCGGAGGAAGGGGGCGGGAGCGTCCAGCCCCCGGGCCGTGGTGCCGCCGGGGCGCGCCGCGGAGCGGGGTCTGTGGCCAGACCGAGCGAGGGGCTCCCGCCGCACGTGACCCGGACGGCGAACGGGCCGGGCGGACGGGCTTCCGCCGCGGCTGGCCGCGGCCCCCACTGAGCTCCCGCCTCCCCGCAGGCCTCATCCCGAAATCTGGCAGTCACTGACATAGCCGGGCGCCCGCGGCCCGAGCGTCCCCACCGGCACCATGCCCGCGCTCCTGGAGCGCCCCAAGCTTTCCAACGCCATGGCCAGGGCGCTCCACCGGCACATCATGATGGAGCGGGAGCGCAAGCGCCAGGGTGAGCCGGGCCGCAGTGGGAGGACGCACGCCCGGGTGTCTCCGCTGGCCCAGGGTCGGCCCCCGCCCACGGGCCGACCCCTGCGCGCGAGGCCGAGTTAGCGGAGGGAAGGAACACCCCCACGTCGTGCGGGGAGTTAGAGACCTGCTCTAAGCTCCAGGGAAGGACCTTGGAGAGCACCTTATCAAGCCGCCCTCTGGCTGTCCGGTGGCGGCGGAGGGAGCGTGCAGGAGCCTCGGGGTAACGCGTTGGCTAGCCTTCGATCGCTAACGTTTGGATTGTCCCCACCGCCCTGCCCCTTCTCCAGAGGAAGAGGAGGTGGACAAGATGATGGAACAGAAGCTGAAGGAGGAGCAGGAGAGGAGGAAGAAGAAGGAAATGGAAGAGAGGATGTCCCTGGAGGAGACCAAGGAGCAAGTACGCACCGCCACCTCCCTGCCCTGCGCCTCCCGTGGCAGCCCGCGCCTTCATCCTCTCCTCCCCCCCCGCCCCCCCCAGATCCTGAAGCTGCAGGAGAAGCTTCTGGCCTTGCAGGAGGAGAAGCACCAGCTCTTCCTGCAGCTCAAGAAGGTTTTGCACGAGGAAGAAAAACGGAGGCGAAAGGAGCAGAGGTGGGATCGGGGAGCCGAGAGTAGAAACAGGGCCAGCTGCACCCGGGACGGGGACATGGGCACTGGTGCTCGATGGCGAGGGGGCACCTGTGCTTCACTCTGACCTGCTTTCCTTTCCCTCCAGCGACCTGACCACGCTGACCTCGGCTGCCTACCAGCAGAGCCTGACGGTTCACACGGGAACTCACCTGCTCAGCATGCAGGGTGAGGGCTGAGGGGCCCACCTGCCAGACGGGGGGCAGCCCCCCACTCCAGCGTCACAAAGCTGCTCTTCCTTCCTAGGGAGCCCCGGAGGACACAGCCGCCCAGGCACCCTCATGGCAGCTGACAGAGCCAAACAGATGTTTGGACCCCAAGTGCTTACGGTGAGAAAAGCAGGATTGGCTGAGTGGGCCCCGGCCCGTTTCCCCGCTACGTCCACCCTGGCCTACTTGATGTGAGAAACATCACAAGCACACCTCGGGTCTGCAGAGCTCGCGAGTCACTGAGTTTGTGTTCCAGTTTCCATGGAGCTCTCATTCTCCCTCCCTAGACCCGGCACTATGTGGGCTCAGCAGCAGCTTTCGCAGGGACCCCAGAGCACGGGCAATTCCAAGGCAGTCCTGGCGGTGCCTATGGGACTGCTCAGCCCCCGCCTCACTACGGGCCCACCCAGCCAGCCTATAGTCCCAGTCAGCAGCTCAGAGGTGAGTGATGGGGGCCTCTCCTGGGAGCCTGGAAGCCTGGAAGGAACACTGCGGAGTTCTGATGCCTGTGCCTCTTGCCTTTCCCAGCACC
Source organism: Lepus europaeus (assembly GCF_033115175.1). Classification (NCBI taxonomy): domain Eukaryota; kingdom Metazoa; phylum Chordata; class Mammalia; order Lagomorpha; family Leporidae; genus Lepus; species Lepus europaeus. Next base: position 51,402,186 of record NC_084844.1, on the reverse strand, counting down.
ATCAGCGTTTCCTGCAGTGCAGTACCTCTCTCAGCCTCAGCCACAGCCCTATGCAGTGCATGGCCACTTCCAGCCCACCCAGTCAGGTGACCAGGACACCCATCAGGAGCCCTAGCTCCAGCCCCTCCCATGCTCACTCGGCTCATTTCACACGCCCTGTCCCCCACTTAGGGTTTCTACAGCCCGCTGGTGCCCTGTCCTTGCAAAAGCAGATGGAGCATGCTAACCAGCAGACCGGCTTCTCAGACTCCGTGAGTAGGGGGCCCTGGGGGGTGGGTCAGGACTGAGGAGCCCTTGGGGCAGGGGGTGTGGTGCTAGGACTGCAAGGTTAGCCCTGCGCACCTCAGGTCCTGCCTCTGTTCTCTGCAGTCTTCCCTGCGCCCCATGCACCCCCAGGCTCTGCATCCAGCTCCTGGACTCCTTGCCTCCCCCCAGCTCCCAGTCCAGATGCAGCCAGCAGGAAAGGTAAGGATGGTGGTCAGCCCCTCCACCAGCAGGGAAAGGTCAGGACAAGTGGCCACGACCCCCGCCCCGCCTCCACCCCGGGATGCTTGTCAGGGTCTGAGTGGAAGGCAGAAGGTGCCACTGACAGACCCCTCCTATCACTCCACCAGTCAGGCTTTACAGCTACCAGCCAGCCCGGCCCTCGGCTCCCCTTCATCCAACACAGCCAGAACCCACGCTTCTACCACAAGTGACCACCAGAGAGTCTCTTCAACCCCACCACGGGTGAGGGTCCCCCTTGTGTGTCCCAGGCCAATAAACTCTACCTGCCATGGCCCGGCTGCTGCTGTTTGTGTTGCCCCCACCCAGCTGTGGAGCACTCCGAGGCTGCCTGGGGGGAGGGGGAGGCCAGCAGGTCCACAGCAAGTCCAAGTGATGACAGTCGGTGACAATGAACCCAGAAGCAGAGTTCAGTTTATTTCTGGCTTCCAGATACACTTTCCAGTCAGCAAGTAGCCATTCAATTCAAGTAAGCAGCTGAGTTGGGTGCTTCATATTAAACTTGTAGTTTTATTCAGGTTTGATTTTTAACAAATGTGTCGGGGAAGAGAGCCCGCAGGAAAAGGGTGAAGCCCACGGGGGCAGGGCCTCCCAGATGCCTGAAGAGGGGGGCAGGTCCCCTCCCCTCCCCTTCCCTCCCCATCTGAAGGGGTTTGAAGAGAGACCCAGGCGGGGGAGGGGCTGGTCCCCAGTCTGTGGGGAAGGTGCTTAGGGTGAAGGCTATGAGGAACAGGAGACCAGACCAGGGATGAGGAGGGGACGGGCACAAGGACCATTTGCCAGAATCCACAGCTTTCTGATTCCAGATTGAATTAAAAAAAAAAAAAAAAAAACTAAACCACAAGCAGCACCCACCCCCTCTCCCCCACCAGGGCTGTAGTGCGAGGGGAAAAGAGGAGGGCAGCTTCACCAAGGCCACTGCTCACTAGCTCTTGGCCAAGGGAGCTGGGGGAAGGGCAGGGGCTCCCCGACAGATTGAAGGGGTGGAGGAAAACCAAAATAAAACGTCAAATAAATTGTGTAGGAGTCCAGCCGAGGGCCAGGCCAGAGTTGGGCCAGGCTGGGGGAGGGGCCTCTGCAGGCTCGAGGATCGCTGCTGCCACCACCGCCACCCTGCGTGGGAGACAGGAGAGAAGCCACATAAGACAGAACGGCGTCTTCACAGGAGAAGGGCTGGGGCAGGGCTGGTCCATCACTCACCTGGGAGCCAGTTATTTTGCCATGGCCTTGATTGCAACAGCTGCCTCCTCTGTCATGGCAGACAGCACCGTGATCTGGAGGAGCAAGGGGGTCGGTCAGGTGTCTGTGCTCAGAGAAAGCAGCGCTGAGAGCGAGCTGAGCACAAGGGGCGGGGGTGCCCATACCAGGATCTCTTCTCCACAGTCGTACTTCTGCTCAATCTCCTTGCCGAGGTCTCCCTCAGGCAGGCGGAGGTCCTCTCGCACCTCCCCACTGTCCTGGAGCAGGGATAGGTACCCATCCTGGATGCCAATCAGCTGGGGGCAGATAGGAAAGGAAGCTGAGGTAGGCCCAGGTAGGTTGAAATCAAGGGACCTGGGACAAGCCGGGATGACAACACCCTCCTGTTCTTCCTTCCTCCCCTGGCACAAGCTCCTCTGGTCAATCGCACCCCCACCCCCACCCCCCACTAACCTATGACCTATACTCCCCTTGACCATCCACATACCTGGAAGTCATTCCTTTTAATGTTGGGGACATCCATATTATGAGTTGACGGGCAGATATCTTCATATTTCTTCCCAGTAAAGATGTCAATACCAACCAGGTGGACCTGTGTATGCATCACAAAGAGAAACCCAACCAAACTCTACATGGAGGAGATACAAGCTCAAGCTGTCCCTGGCTCCTGAGACTTCGTTGTCAGGGCAAAGTTAAGGGGAGTTGGGATTGAACCAGTCCACCCAGGAAAGAAACACCAAAGCCTCTAAAAAGAATCCCGAGGCTAAAGACCACCCTACCCCTGAGGTTGGGGTAGACAGCCCGAGGGCAGACAGGAGTTATCAAAAAGCACTGACAAAACAGGATGCTCAGTCTAGGGAAATGGAAGTGATCCAGTGAAAAGTTTAAGAGTTTTCCAGAACCCCAAATGAGGAGCTGAGAATTTGCAAAAAGGTAAAAAGAAAAAAGCTGAGAAAACAGAAGAGAATATGAAAAGAAAAAAAGGACTTGGGGAACAACAAAAAGAACTGAGTTAGGACATAAGGAAATCAAGAGCACAGAGAAGCATCCAGACGTTAGGGGATAACCAGGATCAACACAGAGTCAAAGATGCAAAAACCAGCTAGTGAAGAAATTCAGCAAGGATAGACCAGGTTGAATTTATGAGGAAAAAGAGGGCAAGTCTGAGGTAAGGCGTTAAGCAAGAACGTTGAGACCGAAGAAAGCAACCAGGCCGAAGGAACTGAGTGGGCACGGCAAGTAGAGGGAGTTCAGTTCTGCAGAGTTCCAAAGGGAACGGCAGGACCAAGGCACCGCGCAGCAAGGCGATTTCAAGGCTCCGAAGTACACAGGGAAACCATGAGCACCTACGGGCGCCCAGAGAAATGCAGGAAGGAAGGAAGGAGGGGCTGAACAGCCAGAGCATAAAGAACAGTAAGATAAGAGACTGGCCCAAAAATGAAGAGAGAGGAACTGTGACGGGGTATAGGAGGGTACCCACGAAGAGGCTGCAGACGGAGAAGCAGGTGTATTGGCGTAGGGGCTGAGTACTACACGAAAGCAATGAAACAGTAAGAACTCAAAGTAGAGGGCGAGGAGAAATGGCAGCTTGCTGCCAGGAGCCCCATGGAACCAGGGAGGTGGTGTGTGGGGAAGGCAAGATGGGCAGAGGTGAAATTCTAACCTTGGCATGGCCATGCTTGCCAGTCTTCGAAGTAGACATCTCGACGATCTTACATGGCCGGCCTTTGAGCACCACAAAGCCATTCTTACGTAATGCTGAGCACTGCATTGGGAAGGTGGCTGAGGCCCCTGCATCTCCTGTCTCGAAGTCCAAATCATCTGCCATTTTAAGAAGCTTCGATTCCAACTAGAGCCAAGAAGAGAACTGGGGTCAGTAAGGATGGCGATTAACAGGACCTCCAAGCTAGCCCATCAGCCTGGAAACATTGCTTCATTTCCCCCAACCCTTTATTCCATAACCCACCTAAAATAAAGTCACAGTTCCTGCATTAAATCCCAACTGGGACCAAATATACTTCAGAACTGCTGTGCCGACAGGAGGGAATAGCTGAACCCTCCCCACAAATGAAAGCTAAAGTGGAGGCTTGAGCAAGGAAGGCTCTAGGGAACTGGGATACCCCATCTCAGAGGAGGAAAGGCCTACTTCCTGGGACCCAGAGGACTCAGGTGTTACTTGCCACTGAAACCAGCCACCCCTCTTCCCCTCACAGGCAGCCAGGGCTATAATTAGGTGAGCAGCCATGAGCCAGCTAAGGGCGGGGCTAATGGGGGGGTGGAGATGGGAGGACAAGGCCCCACCCGTCTCTGTTACACCCCCCACCCCTATCCACACACAAGCCAGTCACTGGTACAGGAAACCACAAGGCCTCTTTGGGGGATTCCCACCTCTCCAACATGCACTTGCAGATGCAGTCAAGGGAGAGAAAGTAAAGTTGTCTCCTAACCGATCCCCTGCCAAACACTTCGATCTCGGTTCGCAAAGGGAACCCAGGAACCAGCCTCGCCTCGAGGGCCCTCCCACTTTTCCCAGGATGCCTCGGTCCTGTCGGCTTTTCAGGCCAGGCCTGTACAGTCAGTAGAAAGTAGGAGAGTGGGGGGTGGTGAATGACAATAAAAAGAAAAGCAAAAGGCTGGTAGTAGTGAGTAGTAATTACACTAGACTGGTAGAGTTAAGGACGCTAAAACGGAGGGGCTCCCAAACCAGACACAGCGGGGAAGACAGCGACAAGGTGAAGAGCACGTATCACGCCGGGGAGCTCCTCTGCCGGGACTTCAAGGCACCGTCGGCGCGGGCCGACAAGAGTTGGGCTCCTGGCCAATCGCCCTCGCTCTCCCCGTTCCTCCGGCCTCTTACACCTGGCCGGCCGCCTCACTGCCAGGAGGACTGGGGCAAAGGCTCCAAGGAGGGGCTCCTGAGGCCGGGGAGCGCTAACATATGTCCGCAGCGGGCCGCAGCGGTGATGAGGCCCCGGGCCTCGCGCTCCTCCGGCTCCTCCGAACTCCAGGCTGGCTCGGACGCCCGCGCGGACCGAGGGCCCCGCGCTGGGGGTTGCCGACTCCCTCCCACCATGTGGCCGCCCGGGGCTTCCGGTGGCCGGGACCTGGGGGGAGGGGTCCCCGCGCTGCCATGCGGCCCCGGTCCACGTTCGGCCATGCGGCCTCCGACCCCGAGGGCAGCCTACTGTGGGGGGCACTTCCGGTGCCGCGGCCCCCCCCCCCCGCCCCAAAGGCTGCGCCCGGCCGGAGCCACGCCGCCTCCCCTCCCCCCGCCGGCCGCCGGCCCCTCCACATGCCCTCACCGGATAGCCCCCTCCCCCACCTCACGTGGCCGCGCGGCGTCCGGTCCTCAACCGCCCAGGTACGCCCGTCCCGGCGGCCCGATCCGGCCCCGGGCCCTCGCCCCGGCGTGGCCGCCTGGCGGCCTCTCCCGCGTGGCGGCCTCGCGGCTCGCCGTCCCCCGCCCTGCGTCGCTCCAACGTCACCGGGCTGGCCCCAACCGTCACCCTGCGCGCCAGCCGGGGCGCGCGCCCGCGCCCCTCCGCACCTCGCGCCGCTCTCCGCCGGAACCCGTGCGGCGGAGCGCCGCTCCCCTCTGCCCCCTCCCAGACCCCCGCGCAGTTCCATCTCCTCCCAGGCCCAAGCCAAGGTTCCGCGCAGGCGCGCCCTGCCCGCTCTCACCTCGCGCGAACGCACTGACTCGACCCGGTCCGCTCGCCGCGAGCCCAACCGCTGCCTCCGAGCCCGCTGCCGCCGCCGCCGCCGCCTCTACCGCCGCCGCCGCTGCAGCACACGGGTCTTAGTACGCAGGCGCCGACTCCCCACTGACCAACCAAGCAGCCCTGTGACAGCCGCGCAAGCGTGCTATCTATCTCCTCCGCCCTCCACCCCCGCACTGCGCAAGCGCATAGGCCCTCCCCGATCTCCACCCTCTCTCCCACCTACCCATCCCATGACGCGCGTACGTGACCCCGCCCCTCGCAAACCCTGGGCTCTTCCAACCCTTCCGCAACGCGCAGGCGCACCCGGTTTTTTAATCCCTTCAACCCCCTCTTCCCTCCCCTGAACAGACCACTCGCCCTACCGGACAGCCCCTGCGCCTGCGCAGAAAGGAGCTCTGCACTCCACACCCTCTGAAGGAAACGCCTCGGTCTTAGGACGCATGCGTGTTGTGAACCCTAAACGCCCCTTCCACCTCAGACGTCGTCCGTACGCCGGGCGTTGAGAAGACCACGCCGCCACAGTATCGCTGGTCTTGCCTAGGACGCATGCGTCTGGGGAAACGCCCCACCTCGCTTTAACTGGACCTGGGCGGCTCACACGTTTCTGAAAACTCGCACCGTGGGGTGGGCCCCTTGTCTGGAGATGCTTCCCTGCAGTTCCACACATGCGCGAGCGCTCCCTTTCCGCTTCGCTCCTCCCGGCGCACTAGCGTGGCCGGGTGTCCGCCCGCCTCGGCGTCGCCGCTCCCCACTCCACGGCGCTGCCCCGCCATAGAGTCCCGCCCGGGCAGCTAGAGCGGCCCCGTGCGGCCACCATCTTGTTCAGGGTCGGCCCGCAGTGGTCCTGTGGCTTCCCTAGGGGCCCTTCTACGCTTGAATCCTGACTGGAAAGATGTATATTTTTGTGTTTTCCCCAGCTAATAATTGTGTGCAAGCTCCTTAGGAGGCAATTCTGTATAAAGAGTGGTTTGTTAAATTACCCCGACATTCCCCAAGCCGTGGGTGACCATGGAGCCACAAACACGCTGAAGCCCCCGCTGCTCCCGAGACTTCGTCGTCCTCTCCCTGCAGGTCCTAAGTCTCCAGCAGCTCCTTCGTGACCACCTCTGAGGAAGCGAGGTGGGTGGACGGCGGTGGGGCTCGGAACCCAGAACCGTGGGCCTGGTTCCTGTGTGTCTGCGTCGTCAGTAGTCATCGCTTTGCCTTAACTTCATTCCCATAATTGTGCTTCCCAACTCTCCAGGACCAAGAAAGAACCCTATGACATAGGTCCACTGCCGAACAGAGCCCGAGTCAGCAGTTTGTGCAGATCCTGCGCCTTCCCGTCCTTTCCTGAGTGTCTCGCCCTTTCCTTTGTCAACAACAGCACAGCTTTCACCAAAAAAAAATTAATAAACCCCACAACTTCTTGGCATTGTCCAGTTCCTGTTCTCAAAGATGCTCCCATGACCCAGGAATTCTACCCCATGGGTATTCATAGATACCAATAAAAACAGGTACCCAAACAGAGCCCTGCGTGTGTTTGCGTTATTCCCAGTAGCCCAAGGTGTAAACAACCCAAATGTCCTTCAACAGATGAGTCAATGAACAAAATGTGGCATAGACATAACAATGAAATATTATTCAGCCCAAAAAGGAGTGAACCATGAGTGCACACTACAGCTGTATGAGCCTCAAAACCGTGGAAGAAGCCAGACCCAAAGGATCACATATTCTGATTCCACTGACTTACAAAAATGCCCAGAACACGTAAATCCATAGAAACAAAGCCAACAAACCAGTGGGTGACTACCAGGTTCTGAGGAAGAAGGAAGACACGGTAGGGAGTAACTTCTGGATGGATAGGAGGGGGACTTTTTTTGTTGCTGTTGTTGTCCTAAGCATTTATTTATTTGAAGGAGTTACACAGAAAGGGAGAGACAGAGAGCAAGTCTTTCGTCTGCTGGCTCACTCCCCAAATGGCCACAACAGCCAGGCTGGGCCAGACTGAAGCCAGGAAGCGGGAGCTTCATCTCTGTCTCTCATGAGGGCACCGGGGTCTAAACACTTGGGCCATCCTCCATTGCTTTCCCAAGCACATTAGCAGAAAGCTAGATTGGAAGTGGAGCAGCTGGGATTTGAACCTGCTCCCACATGGGATGCCAGCACTGCAAGCAGAGACTTAACCCACTGCACCACAGTGCCAGCCTGGGTATGAGGTTTTATATTAGACTCAAGTCAAAACGTTTTGGAACTAGATGGAGGTTGTGAATGCACTGAATGCCACTGAATCGCCTGCTTTATTTATTTTTTTAAATTTTTATTTGAGAGGTAGAGTTACAGACAGTGAAGGGGGAGATAGAAAGGTCTTCTTTCCGCTGGTTCACTACCCAAATGACAGCTGCAGCCGGCGCTGCGCCAATCTGAAGTCAGGAGCTCCTTCCGGGTCTCCCAGGCGGGTGCAGGGGCCCAAGGACTTGGGCCATCTTCTACTGTTATCCCTGGCCATAGCAGAGAGCTGGATCAGAAATGGATTAACCTACTGCGCCACAGCGCCAGCCCTGAATCGCCCACTTTAAAATGGTTACTTTTGTGTTATGTGGAAAAAAAAACCTTGGTTACAGATGTTCAAATCAGAATTATTTATAATAGTCAGAAGTTGAAAACAACCCAAATGTCCATCAACTGCTGAAGGGATAAATAAGATGTAGTGTGTATCCATACAATAAAGTATGTATGCAATAGGCAACACAAAGAATGATTCATTGGGTGCATGCTACAACGTATATAAACCTTGAGAACATTATGCTAGGTGGAAGTCAGTCACAAAAGACCACACAGGGTATGAGTCCAGACATATGAAATGACCAGAATAGACAAATTCATGGAGACAAAAAGTGTATTAGGGGTTGCCTAATGCTGAGGAATTTGGGGAGAAGGGGAGTGACTGGTAATGGGTATGGGATCTTTAAATTGTTTTCAAACTGAAGTGAGGGTTGCCCAACTCTTCAGATATTAAGAACTGTTGAATTGTATGCTTTAGGTGAATTATACAGCATGTGCATTATGTCTTGATCAAGCTGTTACTTCATGTTTTTTTTTTTTTTGTCATCTTTGTTTGATAGTATATACCACGCATAATATGAGAGGCTTAAGAGGTACTGGCAAAGTGTCTTGACTGAGCCAAGCCGAAGGCACAAGTTCTGTGATCTCATAATGAGGTTGAGCGACCACAGCATCCAAGAGCTTCCATTCAACCTAGAAGAGATACAGATAATTCCGACAGAAGACTAAGCGGGTGCTGTCAGGGAACGGCAAAGGCAAAACATCACCTGGCCCTGCAGAGTGCTGAGACGGTCAGTGCCCAGGAAGTGTCTCGATGGCGCTGCACGTACCAGGCGGCCACAGTCTGGAGAGAGCCTTAGCTTGGAAGCCCAGCATTGCATTTTGCCAGCTCAACTCAGTTCTTCAGGGCAGCTTTACCTTTTTTCCCTCATTTATTTCATTCTATTTGAAAGGCAGAGAGGGAGAGAGAGAAATCGATCTTCAATCTGCTGGTTCATTTTCCAAATGCCAGCAACAGCCAGGGCTGGGCCAAGCTGAAGCCAACAGCCTGGAACATAATTTGGGTTTCCCGTGTGGGTGGTTTGGACCCACATTCTTGGAGCTGTCACTATGCCTGGCAGGGTGCACGGTAGCAGGAAGCTAGAACTGAAAGCCGAGCTGGGACATGAACTCCAGTACGGGGTGTGGGCGCCAACAAGCAGTGTCTCAACAGTTGAGCCAGATGCCCCTCCCAGGGGAGCCTCTCCTGACCTGGCAGATTAAGTCAGTTTCTCGGGTTATTTGCTCACATAGCAAACACTGTAGCATTTACCACAGCTTGTTGATATTTGTTTATTTGAGTAATTGTTTTATTAATGTCTGTTCTTCCCCATTCGAATGAATCTACCTGTTTTGTTCATCACTTTGTCCCCAGCTCCTAGAACTGTGACTAGCAAATGCTTGGTATGCCATGAGTATCAACTTAATGTTTTTTATAATGTTTATTTATTTATTTTAAAGGCAGAATTACAGAGAGGCTGAAGCAGAGAGAGAGAGAGAGAGAGAGAGAGAGAGAGAGAGAATCTTTCATCCGCTGGTTCACTCCCCAGATGGTTGCAATGGCTGGAATTGCGCCAATCCAAATCAGGAGCCAGGAGCTTCTTCCGGGTCTTCCACGCGGGTGCAGGGGCCCATGGACTTGAATCATCTTCTACTGCTTTCCCAGGCTATAGGAAAGAGCTGGATGGGAAATGGAGCAGCTGGGACCAGTGCCCGTATAGGATGCCTGCACTGCAGGCAGCGGCTTTACCTGCTATGCCACACACAGCGCTGGCCCCAGGTTTAATATTGAAAAAATGTATGCCTGCTTTTAAATAATCAGACTCACAATAGACATAGGAATGACAAACACATGGTAATGTCAACTCATTTATAAGTGAATTGGAATGACCAAGGGCAGTTGTTGGCTAAATGGAAAGACAAACCCAGTCTCTAGGAGTCTGGAGTAAGGCATGGGAATTAGCTGCACCATCTTCATGACTAGCTCCATAGAGGCCGGTGCTGTGGTGTAGTGCTGTCATCGATATGGGCGCCAGTTTGTGTCCCAGCTGCTCCACTTCCGATCCAGCACTCTGCTGTAGCCTGGGAAAGCAGTGGAAGATGGCCCAAGTCCTAGGGCCCCTGCACCCGCCTGGGAGACCAGAAAGAGGCTCCCGGCTCCTGGCTTCAGATAGGCGCAGCTCCAGCTATTTGCAGCCGATTTGGAATGAACCAGTGGATGGAAGACCTCTCTCTCTGCCTTTCCTTCTCTTCCCTGTGTAACTCTGACTTTCAAATAAACAAATAAAGCTTTAACAACAAAAAAGAGCATGATACAGTTGTATTCAGTGGGAAAACAGCCTGTCTTCCCTTCAAGAAAAATTCAAAGATATTAATAAATCAGGATCCTGAATTAATAATCCTAGAATATTAGTTCTGGATCAAGACAAACCTAAAAAGCTACTGAGACCCATTCTTTGGCCTTCTTTTCTTTTCTTTTTTTTAAGGAATATATCCTTCCTTTTTCATATTTAGGATGTCTTTTTTTTTTTTTTTTTTTTTTAGATTTGTTTGAAAGAGTTAGACAGAGAAGGAGAGGCAGAGAAAGAGGTCTTCCATCTCTGGTTCACTCCCCAGTTGGCTGCAAACGGCTGGAGCTGTGCTAATCCAAAGCCAGAAACTTCTATCTGGTCTCCTATGCACCATCTTCTGCTTTCCCAGGTTGTAGCAGAGAGCTAGATCTTTCTTGAAAAAAATGTCAGCTGCCCTTCAGTAGCTTCTCAATGGCTTTCGATGATGCATTTGTACTGGCAGGTTTAATTCATTTCATTCGTGACTTCCTCATTTCTTCTGACAGGGTAACATTCACCGGACATCCATATTCACATGAGAAAGAGGTTTGACAGTTGAGTCTAGTTTTGTTTTGGTAGATTTTAAGAAACATTTTATTTTGAAATCATTTTAGATTTATGGAAGAAATGCAATAATAGTACAAACAGTTCTTTGGGAGGTACCAGTGAAAAGTTGTGAATGGAAAGCAGTGATGTGGAAGGGACTGACAAGCTCTAACAAGAATCAGTTAAGATGCCCTTGGGACACCTATAGCCCATAGATAAGTAACTAGTGGTAGCTTTGGGATCTGCACGGAAGGAAGGCCTATACTTCCGGGAATGGAAAGTTCCTACCTGTACTTCTTGGGAAGAGTCCTTGTCAAGGTCCCTGCGGGTGCCTAAAGGTCAACCAATGAGGATCAGACCCGCCTCAACCTTTAACCCCCCTGCCCTGAATCTATAAAAGGAGCCCTCCCAATCTCTGATGCGCGACTTCCCCAGCCCCCACTCTGTTGGGACCGGGGAACCTCGCCCGGGAGTGGAACCCCAATAAAAGCCTGTGAATTAATTGATTGATTCGTCTGCCTGGGAAGATGTGTTATGCGCCGGACACCTTGCAACTAGTTTGAGTCCTGGCTCCATTTCTTACCCGGCTTCCTGCTAATGTGTGCCACGGGAGGCAGTAGGTGATGGCTCAAGTTCTTGGCTCCCTGCCACCAATGTGGGAGACACAGATTGAGTTCCTGGCTCCTGGTGCAGCCCAGCCCAACCCTGGATGTTGTGGACACTGAGGCATGAAACAGTCAAGGGAGATCTATCTCTGTCTCTCTGCCTTTTAAAGAAATAAATATTTTGCCGGCGCCGTGGCTTAACAGGCTAATCCTCCACCTTGCGGCGCCGGCACACCGGATTCTAGTCCCGGTCGGGGCACCAATCCTGTCCCGGTTGCCCCTCTTCCAGGCCAGCTCTCTGCTGTGGCCAGGGAGTGCAGTGGAGGATGGCCCAAGTCCTTGGGCCCTGCACCCCATGGGAGACCAGGAGAAGCACCTGGCTCCTGCCATCGGAACAGCGCGGTGCGCCGGCCGCAGTGCACCTACCGCGGCGGCCATTGGAGGGTGAACCAATGGCAAAAAGGAAGACCTTTCTCTCTGTCTCCCTCTACTGTCCACTCTGCCTGTCAAAAATTTAAAAAAAAAAAAAAGAAAGAAAGAAATATTTGCGGGGCCGACCCCATGGTGCAGCAGGTTAAATCCCTGGCCTGAAGTGCCTGACATCCCATATGGGCGCTGGTTCTAGTCTTGGCTGCTCCTCTTCCGATCCAGCTCTCTGCTATGACCTGGGAATGCAGTGGAAGATGGCCCAAGTCCTTAGGTCCCTGTACCCACGTGGGAGACCTGGAAGAAGCCCCTGGCTCCTGGCTTTCAATTGGCACAGCTCCGGCCATTGTGGCCATCTGGGGAGTGAACCATCGGATGGAAGACCTCTCTGTCTGTCTCTACCTATTTCTGTAACTCTGTATTTCAAATAAATAAAATAAATATTTAAAAAAGATAAAAATATAAATATTTGCAGAAAATGGAATTAATAAATTTACTTTAAAAATCAGTTGTATGTATGTCTTTTTTAAAAGATTTATTTAATAATAAATATTATTAAACCTCTGTCTGTACCTATTTCTGTAACTCTGTATTTCAAATAAATAAAATAAATCTTTAAAAAAAAAATAGAATCCAAAGGGTCAGCGCTGTGGCACAGGAGGTTAAGCCACTGCATCTGATGCTGACGGCTGGCATCCCATACAGGAGCACCGGTTCAGGTCTCAGCTGCTCCATTTGATCCAGCTTCCCGCTAGTGCACTTGAGAACACACTGAAGATAGCCCAAGTCCCTGGGCCTTTGCTGTCCACTTGGGAGACCCGGATGGAGTTCTGGGCTCTTGGCTTCAGCCTGGCCTAGCCCTGACTGTGGTGGCCATTTGGGAGTGAAGCAGCAGATGGAAGAACTTTTTCTCTCTCTGCTTTGTCTTTCAAATAAATAATACAAATCCAAAAAAAAAAAAAAAAAAAGAACCAGACTGGAAGCAGAAGAGCAGCAAAGACTCTGGTGGCAGCCACTGTGAGCCAGAGTGAAGGCCTGGATCAGAGCAGTGGTGGGGGAGGCGGGGAGGGGGAGGGGGCAGATCTGCTTCATGGAACTCAGTGGTTAACAGAGGAGGAAGATGCAAAGGGCAGGTCCAAGGTGCCTTCAGTCAGTCAGTGTGGCTGGAACACACAGCGGCCTCATCCCGCCACCCCTGCAGACACATGCAGTCATGCGGGAATGGGGAAATTCTCCTAAGGTTCTGGGATTCCTGGATCCTCGGGACGCCTGCTCAGAACTGGTGGGCACGTACCTTTAGTCCCACAGCAGAGCTGGGCTTGGGAAGGAAGGGGCAGGCCTGGGGGAGCAGCTGGGACTTCTTCTCTCACCTGGAAGGGAAGGACTCCAGTTTTTAAAAACAGGAGCATTGGGACTAGAACTGTGGTGCAGCAGGTTAAAGCCCTGGCCTGAAGCACTGGCATCCCATATGGGTGCCGGTTCTAGTCCCGGCTGCTCCACTTCCAATCCAGCTCTCTGCTGTGGCCTGGGAAAGCAGTAGAAGATGGCCCAAGTCCTTAGGCCCCCATGCCCACGTGGGAGACCCGAAAGAAGCTCCTGGCTTCAGATCAGCCCAGCTCTGGCCGTTGCGCCCATTTGGGGAGTGAATTAGCAGACGGAGGATCAATCTCTCTCTGTCTCTGCCTCCCTGTAACTCCGCCATTCAAATAAGGAAATTTTTAAAAATTAAAAAACAAACTTATTCTCATTAGGGAGACTGCTCCTTCCACCTGCAAGGGCTTTCATAAACATGAAACACAGCAAATGAACTTGAGGAAAGGCAGACAGGCGGCTCCTGGGCCTCGTCTCATGGCTCGGATGATGGCAGACATCTTGAATGCATTCATTCACTGATTCATTCATTCATTGTGTGAGGCGTTCAGCAAGGCTGGGGGTGTGGAGAGGCAAACAAATGTAGAATTTTGGTGCTATGCTGCTATCAGGGGTCTACCCTTAGTGAGTGATAGTGATAAGCTTATGTGTGGTGGCTGGTATCAGAGGAGGAGGCACGCCCAGATGCCTGAGAGATCTTTTGTGATTTTGACCTCCCTTCCAGGAAAGGAAGGGAAAGAGGGTGGAGGTGGGGAAACATGAGATCAGCAGAGAAAGCTTCCAGAAAGTTCTTCCTTCACTCCCAGAGGCCTTGCTGGACCTAGGAACTCAGAAGGTTCCTTAGAAACTAGACCAAGTTGGTAGGGCACAGGCCTGGGAACAGATGGGGGCCCCAGGTCACAGAGGAAAGCAGCTCAATGAGGCAATGGACAAAGGGCCGTGCTGGGCCCCTGCTCCTTTGCTCACTCATTCGCTCCTCACTGGTGACTGGGGTTTGCACCCGGCCAAGCCCTGCAGCCCCGCAGGGGAGATTAAGAGGCAGCCAGGCAACCGCAGAGGAGTGGCTGTTAGCACCAGCAGACCACACCCAGGCCTGAAGGCTGGCAGCTCTCCAGCGGGAGAGGACCGAGACCGCAGGGTCTGGGACTGACGCAGGGTTCCTGAAGCACTAGCTGCATCTCGACCCTGTGGGCATCCATGGAAAGGCAGATGAGGCTCACATTCAGAGAGGAAAGAGCCAAAGGGCACGGCAGGCTTTGGACGAATGAGCCAGAGTCAGGATCTGACCGCTCTCATCTCCAGCTCCAGGAGAGCCAGAGGATCCACGCACTGGGTATTGCATCCTGAGCCCCAGGCCCTTGCACCTGCCCAAGTCACATGCTTGCTCCTATTGCCATTCTTGCCTACTCCCTCTTCGGCTCACTCTCAGGGGCCTTTAAGAACTAAGGTCTGGTTGCCCGCCGCTGATGCCACCCCTTGTACACCCAGGCTGCCTCACGGCCCCCATGCCCACCCCTCCCAGCCTCTGTCCTCTAGACACACCTGCTGCCTCCCCCACCGGGTCGCAGCCCCTTGATGGCAGCGTTTTGCATCCCCAGCACCTTCCTCCCAGCCTGGCAAGTGTTGGCTCTGTCTATAGAAATGGGAGGCGGGTGCAGAAGCAATCAGAGAGAAGGAACTGCCAGGAGTGAGGAGGGGGGTTGTGAAACAATGAGGTGTGAGTTTGGCATTCCAATGGGCACACTTCTGGTGCCAGCCTGCCCTGACCGGCCAGCCGGAAGGAAGGCCTGCGACCCGCCCCCATGCTTGCCTCCCAGTCTTCCTGGCACTGTCGCCTTAAATGTGGCCTTTAAAGAGAAATGGGGATGGACAGCTCAGCGCCTGCAGGACTCGCTGAATCCTCACTCCCACAGAGAAGACCCCAGCCTCAGAGATGGAACTTGGACTAGATGGAGGATTCCTCCTGCGGGCGGCCCAAGAGCTCCTTAGAGAAGAGGGCGTCTCTCCTCTTGCCAACCCCGAAGGAAGAGGCATTCCTCCAAGTCAGCTGCGCGGGTCCTCTGAGCCGTCCATCCCAGGGCGCCCAGACCGAGCTGTGAAGAACAGAGCTCGATCTGAGAGGCCCGAAGACCTTCCTGTCCATCCTCTCTGCCCGCTGGAGCCTGGGGGGGGGGGGGGAGGCCTAAATCCCCACCAGTGGTTTCAGTACTCTGGGACGATTCAGTTTCACCAAGACACTCCCATGTAGGGGCCACCCAGGGCAGCTTCCACCTGGTTCAAGGCCTGCTAGAGCCTGGCTCCCACCCAGCTCTCCTAGTTGTTCTCCTGTGGGCCACCTGTGCTCCCCAAATACATGTGCTGTCCTGTGCCTCCCGGGCCACTGCTTCCTCCCTGCAGTCACTCAGCCTCTCTGGGACCCAGCTCCTCCTCTCAGCCCCATCCTAGGGCTTCCAAACACCATCTGTGTTCGTGCCTCCTGCCCCAGCTTATCTCCTGAGCTGCAGGCTCACAGCTCCATGTCAGCTGGAGCTCTCTTGGATATTTCAAGCAAGCCCCAAACCACACTCCTGACTGCAATCCTCTTCTGGGGTTTTCTCACTGGAATAAATCACATCATCTCCATCATCCACCAACAGTGCTTCAAACTAAAAACTTAGGTGCCAGCGTGGGCAACTGGCCCAGAGAGTAAGATGCCAGTGTAGGTGCCAGCATCCCACATTGCAGTAGCTGCGTTTGATTTCTGGTTCAGCGCGTTCAGCTTCCCGCTAATGCACACCCTGGGAGACAGCGGGCGATGGCTCAAGTACCTGGGACCCTGACTCTCACACTGAAAACTCAGATGGAGTTTCTGGCTTCTGGCATCAGCCTAGTCCGGCCCTGACTGTTGTGGCCATTTGGGGAGTGAACCAACAGATAAAAGATTCTCTCTCTCTCTCTCTCCCTCTCTCTGTGAATCCCAGCTTGACTTGGTCCCAACTGTGTGACTTGAGGCCTTGTTGGTTTCTTCCATTATACCTCAGTTTCCTTCTCTGTAAAATGGGGATGATTTTTAATAGAATCTACCTCATGGGGTTGTTGTGGGGACGAAAGGGCCTGCCACATCTCGAGGACTTAGCATGGCGTGTGGCACACAGTGAGTGCCCAGCAAATGTTGGTTCTTGCAAAGACTACCGGGGAGAAGGACGAGACGAGAAGGAGGCGGCCAGTGATGACACCAGATACAGCAGAGGGGCCGGGAGGTGGGGTGGAGAAAGGTCAGGGATTTGGCCGAGTGCTGGCCAAGGCTGCCAAGAGCCGACAGAGGTCAGAGTGGCAGAGGACCGGGCGGAGAGCAGGAGACGGGGTGCAGGTGTGGCACTGTTGTAGCAGGTGAGAACTAAGAGCAGTTAGAAGTGAGAAGAGGTCACTCGGATTTGAGCAGCAACAAGAGGGTTGGAGGGAGAGGGTGCTGAAGTGGGAGGGTACTCAAAGGTAAGTTTACTTCTGTGCCGAGTGTTTTCCAGCGGCCTGGTGTTGTGGCACAGCAGGTCAACCTGAGTCAGCATCCCGTGTTGGAGTGCTGGTTCCAGTCCTGGCCGCTCAGCTTCCAATCCAGCTCCCTGTTAAGGCGCCTGGGGAAGCAGCGGAGGATGGCCCAAATATCCAAGTACTCAGGTACTCCCACACAGTTGCACCCGTGTGGGAGACCTGCCTGGAGTTCCTGGATCCTGGCTTCAGCTTGACCCAGTCCTAGCTGTCAAAAGCTTTTGGGAAGTGAACCAGCAGTTGGAATTCTGTCTTTGTCTCTCTGTCTCTCCCCATTTCTCTGTCAATAAGATAAATACCGGGCCAGCACTATGGCGCAGTGGGTTAAAGCCCCGGCCTGAAGTGCTGGCATCCCATATGGGAGCCGGTTCAAGTCCCGGCTGCTCCTCTTCTGATCCAGCTCCTGGCTCCTGACTTCAGATCGGATTGGCTCGGCTTCAGCCATTGCAGCCATTTGGGGAGTGAACCAGCAGATGGAAGACCTCTGTCACTCTCTGTCTCTACCTCTCTCTGTAACTCTTTCAAATAAATTTTTATAAGTAAATAAATAGATAAAATAAATACTTAAAAATTTATGCATAGTTTTTTTTTTCCCTAAAAGTATTTCTTTTGAAGACCCCCTCATAGGCATGGATTTCATGGGTTGAGCTGCCACCTACAGTGCCAGCATGGCACATGGGCACTGGTCCATGTCTTGGCTGCTCCACTTCCCATTCAGCTCCCTGCTTGAAGGCCTGGGAAAAGCAGCGAAAGATGACCCAAGTGTTTGGGCCTCTGCCACCAGCATGGTACACTCAGATAAATCCTGGCTCCTGGCTTCAGCCTGACCCAGCTGTGGTTGCTGTGGCCATGTGAGGAACAAACCAGTGCATGGAAGACTCTGTCCCTCTCTCTCTGTAACTCTGGCTTTCAAAACGAATACATAAATCTTTTTTTTTTTTTTTTTTTTTGGACAGGCAGAGTGGACAGTGAGAGAGAGAGACAGAGAGAAAGGTCTTCCTTTTTGCCGTTGGTTCACCCTCCAATGGCCGCCGCGGCCGGCGCACCACGCTGATCCGAAGGCAGGAGCCAGGTGCTTCTCCTGGTCTCCCATGGGGTGCAGGGCCCAAGCACTTGGGCCATCCTCCACTGCACTCCCTGGCCACAGCAGAGAGCTGGCCTGGAAGAGGGGCAACCGGGACAGAATCTGCGCCCCGACTGGGACTAGAACCTGGTGTGCCGGCGCCGCAAGGTGGAGGATTAGCCTATTGAGCCATAGCGCCGGCCTTTTGTAAGTTTTTGTACCAAAACAAACCTACCTTTAAATTTTATTTCCCCTGAGCTTTTTGAAGTGCCCTCATACCAGCGGCCAGAGGCAACATCATCTTTTAAGTCTTTCAAATATTACCTCAAGGTAACACCACAAATCTGGACCCTTGCAGTGCCAGGCCTGGACATGTGGGGAGGCTGGTCCACAACGAGGTTGGGCACTCACAGATGAAGGCGGATGAACGGCGATGATTCGTGCAGTGGAGAGGGGCGTGGGAGGGAGGACTTGGGTTTGTGAAGGTTCAGAAACCAGTGGGCGCTTGGTTAGAGTCTGGTTGGAAGAAGATGGGAGGGACTCAGGTCTGGAGATACAGGACTGGGAGCCATCAGGGAGTGGTCACCGGACAGGTGATCCAGACACTCCTTGGGATACCCGCATCTCATGCTCAGTGCCTAGGTTAGCCTTGGCTCTGCTCCTGATTCGAGCTTCCTGCTAATGTACACCCTGGGAGGCAGCAGGTGGTGGGTCAAGAATTTGGGTCCCTGCCACCCATGTAAAAGATCCGGATTAAGTTCCAGGCTTCTGGCTTCTGTTTGGCTCAGCCCTGGCTGGCTGTAGCAGGCATTTGGGGAGTGAGCCAGCAGGTGGGAGATCTCTCTCTCTCTCTGCTTTTTAGATAAATAAAAAATTAAAAATAGAAAGTGGTCACTGAAGCCAGGGGAGTGGATAACATTGATCCTCAGAAAGCAGTGGCAGGAGAACATGACCTGGCAAATACTGGGGGTGGTGGAAGAGAAAAAGCCGCCAAAGGAGCAGTAGGAGTGGAGGGGTGAGGCCAGGCCATGGAAGCCGTGGCCACAGCACTTCCCTGAGTGTCACGAGAGAGCCTGGAGCCATGCTCTGAACATCTCCATTGAGACAGTACCGTGGCCATTGCTGGGAGAGACTTAGTGGAAACACAGCAGAGACAGGAACCAGACAGGGCTGGTGGGGTGTGGAAGAAAAGTGAGGCGGTAAAACCACATAAGACGGCTTTCAGGGGCCGGCGCTGTGGCGAAGCGGGTTAACGCCCTGGCCTGAAGCGCCGGCATCCCATATGGGCGCCAGTTCTAGTCCCAGCTGCTCCTCTTCTGATCCAGCTCTCTGCTATGGCCTGGGAAAGCAGTAGAAGATGGCCCAAGTCGTTGGGCCCCTGCATTCATGTGGGAGACCTAGAAGAAGCTCCCGGCTCCTGACTTCAGATCGGCACAGCTCTAGCCATTGCAGCCATCTGGGGAATGAACCAGCGGATGGAAGACCTCTCTCTCTCTGTCTCTACCCCTCTCTATAACTCTTTCAAATAAATAAAATAAATCTTAAAAAGTAAATATTAAAAAAAAGACTGCTTTAAGGAAAGTCTGTGTTAAAATCATGGCGGGAGTGGGAGGGAGGCATTGGCTTTAGTGGCTAGGAGGTCCACATACCACATCTGAGTACCTAGGTTCAATGCCCAGTCCCCCTCCTGAGTCCAGCTTCCCCCAGACTCCAGGTGCTGGCATCGATAGATTAAGTGGTGAGTTCCTTCCAGCCATGTGGAGTGAGTAGCTGGCTCCCTTCTTTGGCCTGGCCCCAGTGTGGCCATTGCAGGCATTTGGGGAAGTGAACCAGCCGATGGATGGAGCAGGTGTTGGGATGCAGCGGGTTAAACCACAGCCTGCAATCTCATCTTCATCTCATATTGGAGTGCCAGTTTGAGACTGGGCCACTGTGTTTCTATTCCAGCTCCCTGCTAACTAATGTGCCTGGCAAGCAGAGGATGATGGCTCAAGTGCTTGGGACCCTGCCACCCACATGGGAGATCCGGATAGACACCTGGCTCCTGGCTTTGGCCTGGCTCAGCCCCAGCTGTTGCAGCCATTTGGGGAGTGAACCAGGGAATCTCCCTCCCTCTCTTGGCCACTCTGCCTTTCAAATAAATAAATAAATATATTTTTAAAAAATAGCAACTAGGGCTTCTGTTTAATTTTTTTCAGTAATGAACAAATCAGACAGGTGAGAGAATTAAATGAAAAGGGAGTAAGTGTGACAGAAAGCTGATGTTTTGGCCGGCGCCGTGGCTCAACAGGCTAATCCTCCGCCTTGCGGCGCCGGCACACCGGGTTCTAGTCCCGGTCGGGGCACCGATCCTGTCCCGGTTGCCCCTCTTCCAGGCCAGCTCTCTGCTGTGGCCAGGGAGTGCAGTGGAGGATGGCCCAAGTGTTTGGGCTCTGCACCCCATGGGAGACCAGGAGAAGCACCTGGCTCCTGCCATCGGAACAGCGCGGTGCGCCGGCCGCAGCGCGCTACCGCGGCGGCCATTAGAGGGTGAACCAACGGCAAAGGAAGACCTTTCTCTCTGTCTCTCTCTCTCTCTCACTGTCCACTCTGCCTGTCAAAAAAAAAAAAAAAAGAAAGCTGATGTTTTGCTAGAGTCCCTGGAGCCCTTGTTATCTATGGTACTTGAAAATATTTGAACAAGCAGAAAACTACATGCACAAACCCTTTGAATAGAGTGATCTATTGCATCTCTTCGTGGCATCTGTGAATTCTTCTCCTGGAATCAGAGCATGTGTAATTGTTGTATACAGGAACTGTCATCTCCTAACAATTTTTTTTCTTTTTTAAAAAAGATTTATCGGCTGGCGCCATGGCTCAACAGGCTAATCCTCTGCCTAGCGGCACTGGCACACCGGGTTCTAGTTCTGGTTGGGGCGCCGGATTCTGTCCTGGTTGCCCCTCTTCAGGCCAGCTCTCTGCTATGGCCTGGGAAGGCAGTGGAGGATGGCCCAAGTGCTTGGGCCCTGCACCTGCATGGGAGACCAGGATAAGCACCTGGCTCCTGGCTTCGGATCATCGCAGCGTGCAGGCCGTGGCAGCCATTGGAGGGTGAACCAACGGCAAAAAGGAAGACCTTTCTCTCTGTCTCTCTCTCACTGTCCACTCTGCCTGTCAAAAATAATAAAATAAAATAAAATAAAATAAAATATTTATCTTTTTATTTGAAAGGCAGAGTTAGAGAGAGAGAGGAGAGATAGAGCTACCATTTACTGGTTCACTCCCCAAATGTCAACAGAAGCCAGGGTCCTAGAACTCCATCCAGGTCTCCCACGTGGATGCAGGGACCCAAGCACTTGGGCCATCATCTGCTGCTTTCCCAGGCGCATTAGCAGGAAGCTGGATCGCAAGTGGTACAGCCGGGACTCAAACCAGTGCCCATACGGGAAGCCTTGTTCAACCTGCTGAGCCACAATGCCAACAGCCCCTGTGCGAGTTTCTTGATCTTATTTCAAAAAGGCTCACCCCTCCCTTCCTGTGAACTTCTTGTCATCTCTAACCTGTAGCTATCCAGTCCCCTTGAGCTCCCACGGTATCTACCACGTGACCTGTTGCTGCCACCGGCACACTTGGGAGGTTTTTTCCTCCTCTTCCCCGATTTCTCCAAATTCCGTGAGCTCAGAGTTGGGCCCAGGTAAAAGGGTCCATAACAGTGCACACGTGTGTGGTTTCTGCATCCCTTATAGCCGTGCCTTGCCATTTGGGTTTCCCTATTTTTTTTTTTTCTTTTCCTGTGAATTGTGCCCAGCGCCCTGACAGGGCCGGAAGAACCGGCGCAAGGTCTGCAGGGGGAGCGGGACCCGCGGCCTCGGGCAGCGGCCTGCAGAGGGCGCGCCGGGACCGGCAGAGGCCACGGCCGCGGGCTGCGGCGAGCGCCCGGCGCCCGGCGGGGACTCCGGCCCTGGGGAGGCGCACGTGGGGCGGTCCGAGCGGCGCGAGGGGGCACGTGTGCTGCCGGGAGGCGAGACACATGCTGTCCTGGCTTCCACAGCCTTGTCATTCTGGAAGATCCCGGCTCCCGGGCCGACTGCTGGGCTGCCCAGAAACCTGGGACCAGTCGGCCACGCCCGAGTGGAGTGGGGACTACCCGCTTGGGTGAGCCTGCGTTGTGCCAGGCACTGCCTGGGCTTCAAGCATCACTTCCTGGTTCTTACAGCCTAGTGTGTGTGTGCAGGGAATACGTCGACGCAAACGGTCAAGATCATTTCATTTTTCCGAAAGTCCCACGAGAAACACAGGGACGATGTGAGAATGCGGAGTAATGTGTAAGCTGGAGAGATCCGCCCTAAGGGACACGCCACGAGGGACAAGGCCCGAGACTCCGGAGCCGACAGTGGGCAACAGAGGCCCCTGAAACCGGTGGACAGCAGACCTGCGGCTGCCTGGAAGAAGCTCGTGGGAACCCTGTGCGGGGAGGGGAAAACACCCAGGTTAGGGCGCTGGGCTGCACGGATGGACACGCGTATCACAAGCCAGCGAAGAGCCGCGCCGTCCACGGAAACTTTGTCTCGAAATCAAAGAGAAAGGCCGCGGCTCCGCGGCTCCTGGGGTGTGCAGGTGCATCCTCTCTGGAGAAAGCGTCTACACCCGCCTGGGTGCAGGCAAGGTCGGTGCCGAGGGTGGAGGGGAGCCGCGCGGCTCCCTGACAGAACCGAAGCCGCTGACTGACGCCTGCCCCCCGCGTCGTCAGGACAACCCCGGAGCCACGCCCCCCCGCCCCGCCCTCCGCGCAGAGGCCAGGTGGCAGTTGGGGCACCACCAGCCCGTTTGATTTCCCGCGGCCGGTGGAAAGGGGCGGAGGGGGGAGGGGAAAGGAGCAGTCAGCCAATGGGGTGGGCCGGGGTCTGTCACGTGACGGCGCCGGGGCGGGGCCCAGGTGTACTTACGGGGCTGCGGACGGAGGCCTCGGCCTCGGTGCGAAGTCCGGGAGGCGGGGCCGGCGTGCGCGCCAGGGGGCTGCTGAGCTAGGATTGGCTGGTGGCCAGGAGGCGGGGCCTGCGCGCGCCGCTGCAGCGGGCTGCGATTGGCCTCGGATCGGGGCCCGCTGCCGGCGTGCGGGCGAGGCTCGGGGCGCGAGGACCGAGCCGGGCGGCGGGTTCGCGAGCCGGGGGGAGGGGCCGGGGCGGTGGCGGCGGCGGCGGCGGAGGTGGAGGTGGTGGCGGCGGGGGCCGGTACTGGACCCGGCGGGATGAGCGAGGCGGAGGCGGCAGCGGTGGCGACAGCGGCCCCCGCGGCGACAGTGCCCGCGACGGCAGCAGGGGTGGTAGCGGTGGTGGTACCGGTGCCCGCGGGGGAGCCGCAGAAAGCAGGCGGCGGGGCGGGCGGCGGCGGGGGCGGAGCCGCCTCGGGCCCCGCTGCTGGGACCCCCTCGGCGCCAGGCCCTCGCACCCCTGGCAACCCGGCGACGGCAGCCTCGGGGACCCCCGCGCCCCCGGCCCGGAGTCAGGCGGACAAGCCGGTGCTGGGTGAGGGGGGGGCCGCGCGCGCTAGGGCGGCTCTAAGGAATCGGCTGGCTGGGGGAGGGGGGCGGGGGGGGGCCCGGAGGTCCAAAGACCCACTGGGAGGGGAGCTGCCTACCAAAGTGGATTCCCCTGGTGGGAAATCCTGCCCCGCCTACTGGGCGGGAGGGCGGGGTCGGCGGGTCCAGCCAAAGCCCTTAAGGTGGGCAATCAAGCCTCAGGGTTCCTAGTTGGCTGTGGTTAGTGCTAGGTGGACCTCTGAGCCTGGGGAGCAGGTGGCTGGGGATCCTTACGCTGGGAGGGCTAGAAACACTCGGGTATGTCCCGAGGCCGGCACTTGGTGGACCAGGTGAGTACCCGGTTCCAGACGAAGGACCTGGATTTGTAGCGTGTGGAGAGAACATGCCTCGGAGTTGCAAGGGGTCTGAGGCCCCTGGTGTGAGTCCATTTGGTGGAACCGGCATGACAGATACCGTGAAACCCGGCTGGCTTGAGAGTTAGCTTGCAGGCAATAATAATAAGGAAGGCTAGACTTTGGAGTGTCTCAAAATTGAGTCCGGCCCCGTCTCTTCCCCCATCTCACTGTCCCCACTGCATCTCTGCCTGGCAGCAATTCAGGTCCTGGGCACTGTCAAATGGTTCAACGTCCGGAATGGTTACGGATTCATCAACAGGTATCCGAGGAACCCAGGGAGGGGGTGGCATGGGTGCCTTCCGAAGTGGCCTGTGGGACAGGACACCCTCCCAGCCTCCTCCCTGTCCCTGCCAAGGCACACGGTCACGGTGTCCAGCTGCCGCTGGTTGAGCCACAGCACAGATGCGGTTAGAGCTCAGTGGCGAGACGAAGCCGCCTCCACGTCTCAGAGGGCAGCGGATGATTAATGATCCGGGAACTTGGCAAACCTGGCTCTGGCCCTCCCAGCTTTTCTGTCTTCTGGAATTGCCTCATGACTTGTAGTGTGCTGGGGCCGAATGTTCAGGGCTCTCTGTGCCTCGCGGCTACACATCCAGGACTCCTCCTTGCTCACTTCCGGTCTAGGGCCATGCTCCACTCCTCTCCTTTAAAGGCTGTGGCTCGTTTGAATCCCCCACCTGCTGGGACTGCCTGAGGCCCGGAGGAGGGTAGGGGTACGAGGCGAGGCCCCACCCCTCCCAGGACCGGGAGAGGCTGTGGTGGTAGATTCTGAGCGGAGCCCGGGCTCCCTGCCTGGCCCAGTCCTCCTGGGATAGCAGGCTGACCTTTGTGTAGATCCAAGTGCTTTAGGGCGAGAACATTTGTTCTGGGGAAGGGTCTCTAACTGTGGCCGCCCCTGGGCTGGAGTCCCTCCTGGAAAACCCCTCCTGCACCCACAGCGGCTCTAGGGTAAAGCAGGGTGATGAATAAGCGAGGGGTGACTTTCCCAGTGTCTCCCCACTGGCTCCTCTATGTGGAGGAGCCGGACCCTGAGCTGCACCTCCAGGCTGAGAGGAAGAGTGAGGTTCTGTGGCTGCGGAGAGCAAGCTCCTGACGCCTGTCCCCTTCTGACTTGTCCTGCACCTCCGGCCCTGTCCCTGCTCTCTGCCTCCTGGAGTGTAGAAGGAAGGAGACGGCGGAATTTTCCAACCCCCACAGGGGTGTTGGCCAGGGACAGTTAGACCCAGCACTAGCAGGTTCTAAGGTGGCCCAGTCGACAGGGAAAGAGCTGTCCCGGCTCCTTCAAGGTGCCTTTGCCTCTCCTCAAGTTCACGCTATCGCTGGGCTTTCCGGGTACTTCTCTATGCCAGCTCTGGGGGCCCAGTGGAATGCTGGGAGGAGCGGGCCGCTAGGGAGCCCCCGTGGGGCTGAGCCAAAGCCACCCCTTAACCGCCCATCCTGTTCTGCAGGAATGACACCAAGGAGGATGTCTTTGTTCACCAGGTAAGAGCTAGCTCGCCTTTCTGAGCGGCACCTGCCCTCTCTCTGAAGGCTCTGGCTGCGGTTCTGGGCAGCACATGCTAGCACGTTTCTCCAGCTCTGAGCTCACCACAGCCTGGCCACCAGGAACTAGCTCCCCTCCCCTCTGCCTCAGGTGCCTGTATCAACGGCCATTAGCCCCACTTGTGTGGGGTTGCTCTTGCCCTCTGGGCTTGGCACGCTCACCACCTACTGGGACCTGGGAGCACAGGAAGGACTCAGGCTAGCGACCCCTGGGTGCAGTGGTTCTCAAAGTGTGCTCCCTGCGCTGGCAGCGGCAGCAGCATCACCTGGCCGCCAGCCCAGGCCCCCTGAATCAGCCGCTCCGGGCTGGGCCCCGCAGCCTGTCCTAAGGAGCTCTGCAGGTGATTTTGATGCACGCTGCCGTTTGAGAACCACTGCTTTGGTGGAAAGCGCTCTCAGTGGGACTGAGGTAAGAAGCACAGCGCCTTTCACCCACTCTGCAACTCCACGCTGTCTCCGCTCCCTCTGCTCCCCTCCCTTTTGAAGTCCCTAGAGGGGGGAAAAGGGGGCGGGAGTGTGTCCCTGTCCCGGGACCACGGTAACTTCACCTTCACCGCTCTGGCGCCCCTAGTGTAGGACTCCCCCCACCTACCCCGACTAAGGTGACCACCTTCTTGCTCCGACTTCTAGCCGCAGCCCCCCAAGTAAAATGTGGAAGAGAAACAAGTGGGCTGGCGGAGCAGCGGGGGTGAGAGGCGCGGTCCTGCCACCCTCACCTTTCTCGTGGCCTTTCCCCCATCAGACAGCTATTAAAAGAAACAACCCCAGGAAGTTTCTGCGCAGCGTTGGAGATGGGGAGACTGTGGAGTTCGATGTCGTGGAAGGAGAGAAGGTTTGGGGGCTGCTGGGGGGTAGAGTTGGCCAGGCTTGGGGCAGGGTGAGCTGGGGGTCAGCCCAGGCTCTGGCCTCTGACTGCGGGAATGGTGCTGCGAGGGATGTGCCCCTCTCACTAGGCAGCAGCATCCAGGCTGCTTCTCTGTGACCACTGAGCGCTTCCGTGTCTGCTCTCCGCAAGGGGCCCTGTTCCCGGAGGAGTAAAAGGTGGCTGCTTGCCACCGCGGCTCTTTGTCTACCCCTAGCCCCAGGCCGACCACCCGGGGACCCTAGCAGGTGTTTCAGAGGCACAAGGTGCTCCTTCCCAGATGCGGACACGCTCCACTGCCCCTCAAGGGAGAGCAGGGAGAAGCAGAAGTTGGGGGGCTGAGGAAGCTGGAGCTGCGGGTGCGGTGCGGTGCCTCTGCTGCTGGCAGAGCCCTGACTGTCCCCTCTCCACCCTCCCAGGGCGCAGAAGCTGCTAATGTAACTGGGCCCGGGGGAGTGCCGGTGAAGGGCAGCCGCTACGCCCCCAATCGACGCAGGTTCCGCCGTTTCATCCCCCGGCCTCGCCCAGCTGCCCCGCCACCCATGGTGGCAGAGGTGCCCTCCGGCGGGACAGAGCCCGGCAGTGAAGGAGAGCGGGCCGAAGACTCCGGGCAGCGGCCCAGGCGGCGGCGCCCACCACCCTTCTTCTACCGACGGCGGTTTGTGCGAGGCCCGCGGCCCCCCAACCAGCAGCAGCCGATAGAGGTGAGGGGAGGCGGGGAGTGCGGGGGTGGGGCAGTTGCCACATTCTGGAAGAGGAGTGGGAGTTGGCGAGGGTGGCTGGGAAGGGCAGTGGAGAGAGAACCTGGCTCCGGCTCCCACAGCCCACCCATGTCTTTCTGCTCTCAGGGCACTGATGGGGTGGAGCCCAAAGACACAGCCCCATTGGAGGGGGACCAACAACAGGGAGACGAGCGGGTGCCCCCACCCAGATTCCGGCCCAGATATCGCAGGTAAGAGTTCCTCTCTGGGCCTCTGTCTTCTCTACCTAGCCTGCAGCCCACAGGCAAGGGGCGGGGGGATGGGGAGGGAAGAGTTAAATCTCTTTGTGGCCAAGCTGTTCCCCAGAGAGGCTGGAGGTGGGAAGAGGAAGCCTAGCAGTTCTGGGGGGGGGGGGGGGGGGAGGAGGGCTAGTGGTCTGCCCTGGGGTCCCTGGCATCTCAGGCTCTGTTTCTCTCCTAGGCCCTTCCGCCCGAGGCCACCCCAGCAGCCTACCACAGAAGGTGGGGATGGTGAGACCAAGCCCAGCCAAGGCCCCACTGATGGCTCCCGGCCTGAGCCCCAGCGCCCACGAAACCGCCCCTACTTCCAGCGGCGACGGCAGCAGCCCCCTGGCCCCCGGCAGCCCACAGCCCCAGAGGTGAGGACTGGGAGGTGCCTGATCCAGGGGGTGGGATGCGAAAAGGCTGGGACCAACCCCTGTCCCCTTCTTCCTCTCCCTCCCCTCCTTCTCTATCCCTTGGTGCCTCCCCTCCCCCACTCTGCTCTCTCCCGTGTAGGGAGCCTGCTGGGCCCACCCTGCCTGGTGCCCTCCTCAGGCTCCTGTCGCCCCTGCAGACCTCCCTGGAGCCACCACCAGCTTGTGGCCCCTGCAGACCTCCCTGGAGCCACCACCAGCTTGTGGATGTGGCTAGGGGAAGGGGCTGGGGGGAGGAATGAGAAGGTTGGAGTCGGGGGCTCTAAAGAACAAGAGGGTCTCAACTGGCCACTGCTGTTCTCTCTAGACCTCAGCCCCCATCAACAGTGGGGATCCCCCCCCCACCATGCTGGAGTGATTCCAACTCAGGACACCCAGCCACCATCTGGTGAGTGGCTGCTCCACTCAGGGAAGGTGGCCAAGGCGGGGGACTGGGGCGAGATGATAAGTGGCTGCCATTCATGATTTCTCTCTCTCTCTCTCTCTCAGGTATCTGCCAGTTTTTCCAACTGACTTGTACCCTACCCAGCACCCCTCCCCCCTTTCCCATAATTCATGACATGAAAACATCGGCTTTTCCCTTTTCCCTGAGACTCAGGAGAGCCAAAGCTACAGCCTTTTGCGTTCTTCCCCTCTCCCCTACCAAGGGTTGAAGGAAGGGATCCATCCTTATTTTCAGAGGCGTCGACTCCCTCCCCTAAATCGGGCTGAGAAGGAACCAGCCAGCTCTTACCTTCTCCGGGTTGTTTTTCTTTCCCACCCCAGTTTATTTTTTGTTTCCCTCGAGCCCCTACCTCGGAAGCCATTCTATGAACTGTCATGTGCCACCTGAGCCTCCAGTAAAAACAAAAACAGGCTCTCCTGGTGTCCTGGCTTCTGCATCCTGGCTGGGGCCCGTGCGCGGGGAGGAGGTGGGGGCAGGGGCAGGGGGCAGGGCCTGGTCAGGGTCCCTGCTCAGGACAAGCATCTGCATCACGAGGCCTCCTGTCGCCTCACCTGCAGAGTGAGCGTCTGTCCAGCGGGGCGGGGCATGTGCAGAGCAGGGCGCCCCGAGGGCTCTGAGGCAGGGTGGGGGTGGGGAGGCAGGGAGCGCCTCCACAACAGGACACTTGTCTTCATACAGTCACTTTATAGAGGCAGCTCCATACACATTTAGTACAGCAGACCTTGGCTGCTCCTCCCTACCCCTTCTTCAAATATATACAAAATATCTGACGGCTCCTCCTAGCCCAGTGTTCACGGGCAGCCTTTCCAATCCCCTTTCCCTAGTTGGTCAAGAGCCTGTGGGTGCAGCACCCTTCCAGGAGGGGAGCAGAGGACGGCGCCGGAGCCCCCACTTGGCAGCCTTGGCGAGCAGCCGGGGTAGGGCCCCAAGCCCAGGTCTGGAGGCGGGAGCCTGTGGCCCCTTCCTCGCGCCACATATGGGCATGTGCTTTCGCATTCCCTCTCGCCCCGCGAGGCTGAGCCTGCCGTGAGAGGCAAGGCTGCATCCTTTGCCCCGGAGGGCTGAGACAGAACTCCCTTCACCCGGAGTCCATGTGGCAAGAGTCCAGTGGAAGTGCCGGCTGGCGGCCGGTGGGAACCGTGACTTCTGCTCTCCCAGCCTGCTCTCCGCCTCAGTTTGTCCCACTCCCTCCAATCCCTCTTCTCTAGCCAGAGGCAGAGTCGGGGAGGGGCATGGGGTGGGCAGGAAGGGGCTGGGCTAGGGAGGAAGACAGCAGGGGAGAGTGGGCCACGCTGCTGGCCACAGCCTAACCACCACACATAAATAACCCAAGAGTCACACGAGGGGAATGAGGGGCGCTCAGACCGGCCCTTCCCTCCTGCCTCCCAGTTCCACCAGGCTGCAGGGGAAGTCTGTCCGCCCTGGCAGGAACTGGGAGGAGGGGGTTAAAGTGCTGCGGAGGAAAGGAGGGTCCCAGGGGGCGGGGAGGGCGGGCTCCCCCACCCCTGCCTGGCTCAGTCGTTCTCATCTGGCCCCAAGTACTCAAGTTCCGTGCTGGGCTTCACCTCCTGCTCTAAGAGAGACGGCGTCCGGCGGAAGGCAGCTGAGATCTGGTCAAACGTCCGGCCTCGGGTTTCAGGTACTCTTAAGAAGGTGAAGATGAAGAAGCCCAGCAGGAGGACAGCAAAGAGAAGGAAGACGTAGGGCCCCATTGCATCCTGGGACAGGTGGAGAAAGAGGCGTTGACAGAGTAGGGGAGGGGCCGGCAGGGGTCAGCTCAGGCAAGCCAGGGAGCTGGGGATGCTACAGAAAGCAGGCGGCTCCTCTGAGGATCCCAAAGGAGAATTTCCGTGGAAAAAGGATTCTCTGAACCCCGCTCAGCTTCAGTTTTCCCCTCCTTGCCCTCCTGGGTCACTGCACTCAGTAGATCCTTTGACTACTGCCAATGCCTGGGGAAGTTTATAATGTTCCTCTGGCCCGAGTTACACCCCCTCGTTTGTTGCCTAGACACCTGTGCTGCCGCCCTCTGCCCCAACTCCTCCCGTCCCCTCTCCTTGGATTCTGGTGGAGCAGGTGTTCACCAGATTGGCCCAAAGACAAGCGGCTGGGGCCGGGGAAGTCGCTGGCTGTGCGCTGCCTGCTGCAGCCGACACCGCGGGAGATGGAGGTGGGAGGGGTACCTACCGCAACGTACTGGAACCCCATGCCGATGATGAAGTTGCACGTCCAGTTGGAGAACCCAGCCACAGCCATGGCTGCAGGGCGGGGTCCCTGGCTGAAGAGCTCGGCCACGATGAACCAGGGGATGGGGCCAGGGCCGATCTCAAAGAACGCCACAAAGCCGAAGATGGCCACGATGGACACATAGCTCATGGCTGGAACCCGCTCCTGGGGGCCGGGCAGGGAACCCAGTTCAGGCTTGGCTGGGTGTTCTCTTGCCCTTGACCCAGAGGAGAAATGAAATCTGCCTTGCAGCTGCTTGGGTCTGGGTGGCTGCGGCTCTAGCTCTGAGCACTGGTGTTGGGGCTACCCCAGGGGCTCCAGGTGGAGGGAACTTTGAGGTCCTGTGGTTCTCATCGCATTTGATTCCCCAGGCTCTGAAGCTGGGTGTTCAGAATTATCATTCCTGAGGCTTAATGGATTCTCAATCCTGGCTGCCATAGAGTTGTGCTACAGCCGCTTCCTAGACAGGCTCCAGTACAGCCAGGATCTCCCAGGCCAGCGGCCTCTGGGGGCAAGAACCCATTGGGCTGGCCCAAGGGCCAGCTGGGCCCCAGAATCGAAGGTGGAAATGGTGAAGGAATGGTGCTGGCTGGCCACAGGCCTCTTGGGGCGGTTCCCCGGGGGGTTGGGCTGCCAGCCTCCTCCCAGGCCCCAGGCCTCACCAGCAGAAGCAGAGCCATGGTCATCAAGATGGCGCAGCCACACATGCCCGCCAGGCCCAGGAGGTGGAGTGTCCGGCGCCCAGCCCGCTCCACTAAGAACACCTGTGGGGAGAGTCAGTCAGGGCTCAGCAGGCAGCCTTTGGACACAGAAAGTGGGCGGGCTCGGGGCAGGTCAGGGCATCCCAGAGTAGGACTCGGGGGACAGCGAGGCGTGTGAGGCCAGTTACCGAGACCAAGGTGAACACTGTGTTGACCACTCCGGCTCCTATGGTGGCATAGGCGGGCTGCCCTACCCCTGCTGTCTCGAAGATGCTGGTCGAATAATAGAAAACCTAGAGGTGAGAGAGAAGCAAAGGTGATGGCAGGGGCTTTCCGCCATCCCCTCTAACCACACCAAGCTGGCCCGGCCCTGACTCCTGCCTGCGGGGGGCTGCCCCCTACATACAGCGTTGATGCCCGAGAGCTGCTGGCTCAGCTGCAGCACCACGGCAATGATGAGGGGCTGCCGGTGGGTGCGGCTGCCCAGGAGTTGGAGCAGGGACAGTGGCCGCTCTCGCTCCAGCTTCCGCTTCTCATCTTTCAGCTCTGCCAGGGCTCCAGACACATCGGCCCAGCCTGTCAGGCGCTTCAGACCTGGGGAGGGGGAGGGTCGTGCTTGAGGGGTGCGGAGAGCAGGCCAGGCACTTGCTAGCAAGGCGGGGCGGAGGCAAGGGCCAGAGCTCACTCTTTCTGGCCGGCCCCTCCAGGTTCCGGATGATGTAGAGATAGCGGGGGCTCTCGGGGCAGAAGGGCAGCAGGATCAGCTGCAGGAGGGCAGGGAGCACCGTGATGCCCAGGAGCAGCGGCCACAGGGTGGCGGTGCCCAGCATGGACTCCAAGCCCAGCACCTGTGGGGAGGGAGGCAGGTCAGCCAGCTCCCCTACCTTACCCAGGAAGCCCCCTCAATTTATTCTCCGATGCCACCGTCCACCCACCTGGGCAATCAGAATGCCAATGACGATGGCCAGCTGGTTGAGCGTCCCCAAGGCGCCTCGCAGGTGAGTGGGGGCGATCTCCCCCACATACATGGGCACAAGGCCTGATGTCAGCCCTGCACGGAGGGAAGAGAAGGTTGAGGGCGGCTGCTCGCTCCAGCAGAAGCCCAGGCGTGGTGAGGGGGAGCAGGGTGCTTGGCTGGGCTGTGGTGCCGGTGGGTACCTGAGTAGGCGCCAATGAGGAACCGTCCAAGGATGAGCATCTCATAGGAGGCAGCGGCATTGGCCAGGCCCATGAGGGTGCCCCCCAGCACGGCCAGGACGTTGTTGGCCAGCATCGCCCTCTTCCTGGCAGGCAGAGCGGGGTCTGTGAGCTACAGGTCGCCCGTGCCAGAGACCCGTTCCTGTTCCCCCGCCCCTGCCCCCCAGCCCCATACCTTCCCAGCCACTGGGAGATGATGCCAATGAGGAAGGAGGAAATCATGCCGCCCACGGAGAAGATGGCCACAGAGAGGGCCCAGAGTGTGGTGAGGGTGCCGGGCGGGATGGAGCCGGGGCCCTCGGGCCCCTGCCTCCCGAGCCACGTCTCATTGTAGCTCTGTTCAATCACCTAGGGGGACAGCACAGGAGTGACTCCTGCAGACCTGGCCCTTCCTGCCACCTTTTAGTCAGTCCCCACCCCCACCCCCCACCCCCGCCTGGGCCCCTCCACCTGGCCATCTGCAGGGACTCACCTTCTGCGGGGCATTGATGACCCCAATGTTGTAGCCAAACTGCAGGGACCCAAGCACAGCCGAGAACACGGCGAGCACCAGGGTTCCGGTGACCCGCTGCTGGGGGGGTTCCCCATCCTGCACAGGCAGAGGCAGAGGGCACGGCCGTCACAGGGCAACCCACTTGCCTCCCTTCCTCCCATGCCCGGCGCCCAGCTGCAGCCGGACGACGCTGGGTTCCATCCAACGAGCTGGGTGAGGGAAACTGGGCCATATTAGGAATTGCACAAAGATCTCAATATAAACAGCAGCACACAGAACTCAAAGGCAGCTGGGGGCGTGGAGGAGAGGCTGAAGGTTTGAGTCCACAAGGCAGAGAAATGTTGGAGGACCTAAGCCTCAGAATTCCCCCCTGTGACCTTGGGACAGGCTTGGCCTTGAGAGCTCAGGTTTGTGTGACCTTGGGCGAGTCACTTCCCCGTTCTGGACTTAGGCTTCCTCTTCTGTTGGGGGGGGGGGGGATGTCACCTGCCTTGCCCACCTGTCGGTGAAAGTGTTGCGAAAATCAAAGGCCAGTGTTATCGGTAGTCCTGACGTCGTTGCTGGTTTAATAAATAAATTGATAAGCACTTTATTGTCAGGGGCCACTGTCCCCCTCCCTGCCCTCTGGGGGTTCTCAAGGCCAGCTCCAGGAGGCCCCCCGACCGGCCCAAGAAGGGCAAGTGCAGGTCGTCGCTCGGGGGCAGTCCCCTCTTGTCTCTGCCCTGGCCTTCCCTCCCGCTCTGAGCGCCCATCAAGGGCGGGGGGCCATGCCCCGGTTTTGCCCAGAGAGCCCTCCCCAGGGAGGAGGGCAGGATGGTGGTGTGAGGGGCGGTGGCGGTGGTGGCTGCTCGCTGGCGGCACAGACTGTCTCCAAGCGGAAACCTGAGCCGGGGGAAGGGGGGCTGACACTCCCCTGCCCCTCCACCAACCATAGGGCCAAGGGAAAGTTCAACGTGCTGGACGGCGGCCAGGGATGGGGGTGGAGGCCCACGGAGAGCCTCAGTCCTCGAAACACCGCCCAGGAGCAGGGACCGCCGGGCAGCTCCTTGGGGGCAAGACCCGCCTGGATCTGCTCTGCCCAGATGCAGGGCAGGGCGTCCTCGATGCGGGCGCAGTGCGCCCCGTGCTGGGGGAGCGGGTGAACCCTGAACTCGCGGAATCCAGCTGTGGCCAGAGCCCCCAGATGGTCCTCCGGACCTACTCCGCCTCTTGGCGGGATTGGAATCTGACAGTCACGGGATGCACAGACCGGGTATAAATAGCCAGCCCCCCACCTCCACTCCCTGCGCCTGCGCAGGGACCGCCCCCTAGCTGACCCCAATCGCGACCCCAGCCCAGGACAAGCGAAACCGGTGCCCCCGCCCCGCCCCCGCATGATGGTCCCTACTTCGGAGCCGATCTGTTGGAAACCCGACGGCATCTTAGAAGAGCTGGAGGCCACAGGGGCTGCGGTGATGAAAGAGGCGACTGGCGGTCTGTGGTCCCGGCCTGACGGGCGCAAGGCTCGGGGACCACGGGGGTCCCGGAGCGCTGTGCGGAGGGCGAGGCTTGGGGGACCCCCCAGCCAGACGCCAAAGAGCCAGAGACCTGCGGGGCTCCCAGGGATCTGGCAGAGCCTGGCTGCGGGAAAAGACGCGAGGAGCCCCCGCCACTTCACTCCCGCACCCCGCCTCCCACGGGCCACGCCCTTCACGACGCCCATTGGCCAGCAGCCCGCACACCCCAGAAGGCCACGCCCCCTCGCTAAGCCCGGGAGGTAGAGTCGGGCATTAGTCTGGCAGGCCGGCGAGGCCGCGCCCCTCTGCGTGTGGGCCGGACGCACCCCTCAGGTTCCCGCCAGCCGCTGGCTGGGAAGATTTGAGAACCCGGCCCTCGGAACAAAAGACCCCGCCCACCCACGTGTTAGGACCCGCCCACCAGCCAAAAATCCCAGGCCGAGGAAATTTATCTAGGAGTCTAGCTCGGTGGGCGGGCCGGCGGGGTCTAGAGGCGGGGAACGGCCAGGTGTACCTGCCTAGGGATACTCCAGAGGCAGAAGACGAAGTGCGTGAGCCCCAGCGCGGGGTTGGTTAAGAGCAACGCCCCCAAGTAACCCGGAGCGGCTATTTTTAGCTCCCACGTTGGGAGCCGCCAAATGTCAGGTCCCGGGTGTCCCAGCACGTCCCGGGCGGGGGAGGGCAGGAGATGGAGCCTTAAAGCGTCCGCTTCCCACGCGAGGGTTGCCCTGGGGACAAGGAGACGCCTGTGCCGGCGGGTCCGGTCCGGTAGCGCGTCTTTCCACACGTGCCGGCTCCGGGGAGCGCATCTCCGGCCGTCCCCCTTCCACGTCCCCCGCGGAGGGTTCCCGTAGGCGGCCCGACGGGCCAGTGGTCACTCCGACCACGTCGCTAGCCCCGAGGTCCCTCAGCCACCACCCACGTGCTGACCGCGTGGGCGACACGCTCTGCGGAGGCTGCCCCGGGTTTGGGTCCGCAGTGGACGTCAGCGGAGAGGGCGCGACCTAGGTTGCCGAGTGGAGAGCGCGAGAAGCCCGCCGGACGGCCGGAGTGCCCAGCGCCCGGCTCGGAGAGTCCGCCTCCGAAGTGCGGGCCTGCAGTGCCACCTGGAGGGAGACCGAGGAGCCACAGCGGATTGGAGCAGGGCTGTGGCCCCGCGCTGTCCGAGGCGCTCCGGATCCGGGTGTCCACCTACTGCCGGGGTGGGCACGCACATGAGTAGCATCTCCAAGCCTGCCCCTCTTCCTAACGTCCTTGTGACAGTGAATTGGCCACCCTGTCACTCCTAGGGCGCACCACTTCCCCTTCCACCAGATAGTTAACATCAGTGTGTGTGTGTGTTTTAAGATTTATTTATTTATTTGAAAGTCAGAGTTACACAGAGAGGAGAGAGAGAGAGGTCTTCCATCCGATGGTTCAATCCCCAATTGGCCTCAACGGCCAGAGCTGCGCCGACCAGAAGCCAGGAGCCAGGAGCTTCTTCCAGGTCTCCCACACGGGTGCAGGGACCCAAGGACTTGGGCCATCTTCTACTGCTTTCCCAGGCCATAGCAGAGAGCTGGATCAGAAGAGGAGCAGCTGGGACTAGAACTGGCGCCCATATGGGATACTAGTGCTTCAGGCCAGCGCTTTAATCCACTTTACCACAGCACCAGCCCCAACATCAGTGGTTTTTAAAAAAGATTTATTTATTTGAAAGGCAGTTACAAAGAGAGAGGGAGAGAGAGATCTTCCATCCACTGATTCACTCCAATAGATGGCTACAGTAGCCAGGTCAGGACTAGGCTGAAGTGAACTGTCAGAATTTCTATCCAGGCCTACCGTGTGGTTGGCAGGGGCCAAGTACTTGGGTCATCCTCCACTGCTTTCCTAGGCGCCTTAGTTGGAAGCTGGACTTGGGGCAGAGCAGCCGGGATTCCAACTGGGGCATCCAAAGGGGATACCAGTGTTAAAAGTGGTGCTCTGGGGCCGGCGCTGTGGTGTGGTGGGTTAAGCCGCCATCTACATCCCATTTGGATGCCGGTTCAAGACCCAGATGAAGTTCCTGGCTCCTGGCTTCAGCCTGGCCCAGTCCTGACCACTGTGGCCATTAGGGAGTGAACCAGCAGATGGAAGATCTGTCTCTTTCTCTGTCTAACTCTGCCTTTCAAATAAATAAAATCAATATTAAAAAAGAAAGAAAGGAGGCCGGCACCGTGGCTCAACAGGCTAATCCTCCGCCTTGCGGCGCCGGCACACCGGGTTCTAGTCCCGATCGGGGCGCCGGATTCTGTCCGGTTGCCCCTCTTCCAGGCCAGCTCTCTGCTGTGGCCAGGGAGTGCAGTGGAGGATGGCCCAGGTCCTTGGGCCCTGCACCCCATGGGAGACCAGGATAGGCACCTGGCTCCTGCCATTGGATCGGCGCGGTGCGCCGGCTGCAGCGCACCGGCCACGGTGGCCATTGGAGGGTGAACCAAGGGCAAAGGAAGACCTTTCTCTCTGTCTCTCTCTCTCACTGTCCACTCTGCCTGTCAAAAATAAAAAAATAAAGAAAGAAAGGAGCCAGAAGAGAAAAAAAGGGGAGTGTAGCAGTTGGGGTGCAGGGCTGGCACCCAGATCCCTCAGTTCTGTCCTACCTGGGGGGCCAAGTGCATTCCTGCTATTGTTCTCACGCTTAAATGCTTCTCAGGGACCCTCCTAGGTCAGGGGTGGGTGTAGGAGACAGGGTGAAGGGTGTAAAGACGGTGATGGGCATGTGAACAGGAGGAGTAGGGAGGTGGGAGAGAAAGATAAAGGAACAGGCAAAGTGAGAGAAAGATTGATCAATAGAGGATCGAAAAGAAAGTACAGAGACATGAGAGGAGAAGCCTTGTGCTGGAGCTTTCTCTCTCCCTCTCTCTCCCTGTGTTTGTGTTGATCTTGTGTAGTGATCCTTGGCCCATTTGATACCAGAACCAGGGATGGCCTTTCCTGAACTCTCCCTGTATCTTGGGGAACTGATTTCAGGCTTTTGTTTCCTAAGCTCCTGTGTCTGGTAAGGAAATGAGTGGAGGCAGGAGGAAGCCAGGACACTCCCCGTGCCTCCAGCGCCTGCTCCGCAGGTCCACTCTACATCCAGCTTCTGGGGCGAAGCCTCGACCCCGAGCTCCAGCAGCCCTGCCTCCTGCCTTTGTCCCTTCCCAGATTTTATTTGTGGATTTGGGTTTTAGATTCAGAAGTTTGAGATGATAATACCGTTCTTAACAGAATGTCTTCCTTACTGTATGTCTTACTTGAAAAATTACTTCCATGCCATTTCTGATTTTTCTTCCTTCAGAAGTTACGATGGTGCTGGCTGAAGTCATTGGATTCCAGGCACCCATGTGGGAGACCTGGACTGAGTTCCCAGCTACCAGCTTCAGCCTGGCCCAGCCCTGACCATCACAGGCACTGGGGGAGTGAACCAGTTGATGGAAGCTCTCTAGCTGTCTCTGTCTCTCTGCCTGTCAAATGAATAAACAATTTAAAGGGCATGACTATTCCAATGTTGTTGATGTTCATTTTAAAATTAGTCATTTAGTGCAAACTGTTGGTTTATGTAATAGCATCTTGTTATATATTCCATTCTGGTCTTAGTTAAGTAAGCAATATGTGTTTTTTTGTTTTTTGTTTTGTTTTTTTTTTTTTTTTTAAAGATTTACTTGTTTAAAAGGCAAAGTGACAGAGAGGGCAGGGAAGACCGTCCATCTGCTGGTTCACTCCCCAAATGGCTGCAATAAGCCAGGGTTGGTCCAGGCCAAAGTCAGGTGCCAGGAACTCTATCCAGGTCTCCTGCTTGGATGGCAGGGATTCAAGTACTCGAGTCCCCATCTGCTGCTGCCTCCCAGGCACATTTGCAGGAAGCTGAATCCAAAGCAGAGCAGCCAGGACTTGAACTGGCACTCCAATATGGATGAGGCATCCCAGGTGGAGGCTTAACCTGCTACGCTACAATGCCCACTGCAGCACTGTTTTTAAAATCCACCCTTGCTCAGTGGCTGGGGAAGCCATAGCAGCACGGGCCTCCGCAGAGTCCGTCACACTGCACTTTCCCGGTGCACCACCCTGGGGCTGAGCAGTGGTCCTCTTCAGTTCCCACCCAGCGCACATCAGACACACGAGCCTTTCCACACAAGGGTCCTGACGGACTCCTAGGCGAACATCTTCGGAAGATATGTCCCTGTCTATATTTATAGCCATCTGCGGGAGCAGAATTGCTGAGTCATAGGGCGTTCAAAGACCTACTGTGACGGGGTTCTGCCAGCTTGCTCTTCGGAAGGGCTGTCCCAGTCTCTGCTTCCCCCCCCACCCCATCCTCGGCAGCACGCACCCAGAGGCAGCAGAGTGCAGGGTGCGGATTCTGGGCCCCAACGGCCTGACTCTGAGCCCCAGCTCTGTTTCTTACCAACTCTGTGCCCTTTGGAAGATTCCCTAAGCTCTTTGTGCTTTATTTACATCATCCGTAACATGAGAAGGGAGATAATAATAGTACCTATACCTTAGGGTTTTTCATGAAGGTGAATAATATAATGTTCATAGAATGCTTACCATAGATTGGATTGCATGAGACTGCTTAATTGAGGGATAACTGACATATAATAAACAGCACGGATTTAAAGTGTACTATCTGATAAGTTTTGACAGGTATGTACCTGTGAACGCTTCCGCTCCCCCAAAGTTCCCTTGTACTACTTCATCTTCTCTCCTTCTGGCCCCTTCCCACCCTCTGGGTAAGCACTGATCTGCTTTCTGTCATTATAGGCTAATTTGCATTTTCTAGAATTTTATGGAACAAGAATCATACAGAATGTGCTCTTTTGTCTGGCTCTTTTCACTGAACTAAAGGATCTTGAGGTTCACTTGCGATGTCACTTGTATCAAGAGTCCGCTTTGTATTGATGAATAATATTCTGCTGTATGAATGTATCATGTTTTATCCATTCGCCTGTTGATGGACATTTGAGTTTCCAGTTTGGGAGTTGCATCTCCTCCACTCCCAGGGGATTCGTCTCCTGAACAGGAAACATTCACCTAGACGGTTGCATTTACTGAAAGGCTGAGAAAGCCTCCTGGCCCAGAGGGGAGAAGGAACTGGTTGGCTGGTCCCCACTGGGATTGCCCTAGAAGTCACAGCTGTAGGCACCCAGGGGTGATCTGGGAGCTCTGGCTGGGGAAGAAGCCGTCTGCTGCTGCTTCCCAGGAGTGTTAGCAGGGAGCTGGATGGGAAGTGAAGAAGTCAGGACTTAAACTGGCTCTGGTATGGGAAGTAGGCATTTTGATGAGGGCTTCATCTTCTATGCCACAATGCCCACACCCATGATAGGAATTTGTGAGCTCTATGATGGTCTTATGGGACCACTGCCCCTTAGTACACTCTGTGGTTGACCAGAAGGTCATGAGACAGTGCATGACTGTGTTTCTTTCTTTCTTTTTAAGAATTATTTATTTATTTAAGAGGCAGAGAAAAAGAGAGAGAGAGCCAGAACTCCTGTTCGCTGGTTCAGTTCTCACATGCCCGTGAGTGTTGGAGCTGGGTTGGGTTGATCCTAGATGGCAGGAACTCAATTCAGGTTTCTCATGTGGGTGGCAGGAATCCAACTGTTGCAGTGGATTCTTTCTGAGAGAAAGAGCATGGTGGGGACAAGAGGTGCAGAGTCACCACACAGACCCCGGGAGTCGGGTGAAAGCAGGCCAGAGGCGAGCAGCCTGCAGACTCATTTATTTCAGTTGCTACAGCAGCTTATATAGCCAAGGCAGCCAATCCGGTCAAGGGGCGGTCTATGCCCTAACCAATCACACCCTGTTGCTAGGCAGTTTCCGAAGCCATCCAATCACAGCCTGTTGCCAGGCAGGCTATGTTGCCAGCGGCCATCTTGACATGGCCTTCTCATTCCACCACATCCAACTACTTAAGCCATCACCACTGCATTAGGAGTTGGAATCAGGTATTGGATCCAGGTGCTCTGAATGTAGGACACAGCTGTCTTAATTGACATCTTTCTTTTTTAAGATTGATTTATTTATTTGAAATTCAGAGTTACACAGAGAGGAGAGGCAGAGAGAGAGAGAGAGAGAGAGAGAGATCTTCCATCCGCTGGTTCACTCCCCAATTGGCCACAACAGTGAGAGATGCACTGATCCAAAGCCAGGAGCCAGGAGCTTCTTCCAGGTCTCCCATGCGGGTGCAGGGGCCCAAGGACTTGGGCCATCTTCTAATGCTTTCCCAGGCCATAGTAGAAAGCTGGATTGGAAGTGGAGCAGCCGGGAGTCAAACTGGTACCCATAGGGGATGCCAGCACTGTAGATCGCCCCAAAGTGAAATCTTTAAAAAAACAATTCATTGGGCCCAGTGCTGTGGCATAGTGGGTTAAGCCTCTGCCTGCAGTGCCGGCATCCCATATGGGCACTGGTTAGAGTTACAGCTGCTCCCCTTCTGATCCAGGTCCCTGCTAATGTACCTGGAAAAGCAGCTGAGGTCTGACCAAGTGCTTGGGCCCCTGCCACCCACATGGGAGAGCCAGAAGAATCTTTTGGCTCCTGGCTTTGGCCTGGCCCAACCTTGGCCATTGTGGCTGTTTGGGAAGTGAACCAGCAGATGAAGATATCTTTCTCTCTGTATCTGCCTTTCAAATAAATAAACAAATCTTAGAACAACAACACAAAAACGATTGATTGATTTGAAAGGCTGAGAGGGGGAGAGAGAGAGAGAGATTTTTGCTGGTTCACTCCCCAAATCCCAAATAGCTGCAACAGCCAGGGCTGGGTGAAGCCAAAACCAGGAGTCAGGAGCCAGGAACTGCAGCCAGGTTTTGCACATGAGTGGCAGGGACTCAAGTGCTTGAGCCATCATCTGCCTCAACCCAGGCACATTAGCAGGGAACTGGAAGTGAAGTAGCTGGGACTTGAACCTGCTCTCTGATGCAAGATGTCAGTGTCTCCAGTTTAACCCACTCAGCCACAACACTTGCCTCTAACTGGCATCTTACTTGTTAGGCTAAACACTCACCCTATTTATTTTACTTCCATATAGTACATTGGTAAAGTCCTCCAGGACCTTGTCAAACAAGGTGTAACAGGCGATATCTTTGTCCTTCTCACTATGGTAAAAGAGACAAGCCTAATGTTTCTTCATTAAGTATGAGAATTCTAATCTTTGTTTGCCAAGAGGTCTTATCAGAAGCAAGTATTAAACCTTATCAAGTGCTGTGTAAAATGAATGACTGAGGTGGCCAT
This sequence comes from Lepus europaeus, assembly GCF_033115175.1. NCBI lineage: Eukaryota > Metazoa > Chordata > Mammalia > Lagomorpha > Leporidae > Lepus > Lepus europaeus. The sequence goes on along the minus strand of NC_084844.1, from coordinate 51,360,793 downwards.
ATGATTTTTTTCTTTAGTCTACTGGTGTGATGAATCACACTGGTGGATTTTGTAATGTTGAAAAACCTGCATTTCTGGGATAAACTGTGCTAGTTTGTGATGCGTTCCTCTTTAAATATACTTTTACATTTGGTTAAGTAATATTTTAAGGATTTTTACATCTCTATTTATAGATGAAGTGGGCTTACAATACTTTTCTTGAATTTTCCTCAACAAATTTCAGAGGTAAGATTCTTCTAGCCTCATAAAATGAGCTGGTTGGGCTGGCTTTGTGGTCCCATGGGTTAAGCCACTGTTTGTGACACTAGCATCACATATTGGAGCATTGGTCCAAGTCCTGGCAGTTCTGCTTCCAATCCAGCTCCCTGCTAATGTGCCCGGGAAAGCAGCAGAGGATGGGCCCCTGCTACTCACGGGAGAGACCCGGATGGAGTTCCTGGATCCTGGCTTCAGTCTGGCCCAGCCATGACCATTGTCACCATTTGGGGAGAGAAGCAGCAGATGGAATATTTCTCTCTCTCTGTCTCTCCTTCTTTCTGTCAATGAATGAATGAATGAATGAATAAGTGAGTAGTCACTTTTTCCACTGCTTTTCCAAATCTGTATCTCAAATATTCACTCCAAAATGAACCACAGGAGATCACCTCACTCAACTTCTTGCTTTTTTTATTTAAAGGATACACATTTCATGTAGCTGAATCAGAAGTGGAGAAGCCGGGACTAGAACCAGGGCCCACATGGAATGCCAGCATCCCAGGTGGCTTCACCCACTGTGCCACAGCACTGGCCCCCAGTCTCTTGCTTTCTATTTATTTATTTATTTATTTATTTATTTTGACAGGCAGAGTTAGACAGTGAGAGAGAGAGAGAGACAGAGAGAAAGGTCTTCTTTTTTCCGTTGGTTCACCCCCCAAGTGGCTGCTATGGCCAGCGTGCTGCGCCAATCCGAAGCCAGGAGCCAGATGCCTCCTCCCGGTCTCCCACGCGGGTGCAGGGCTCAAAGACCTGGGCCATCCTCCACTGCACTCCCAGGCCACAGGAGAGAGCTGGATTGGAAGAGGAGCAACCAGGACAGAATCCGGCGCCCCTGACCAGGACCAGAACCCGGTGTGCCGGCGCCACAGGCAGAGGATTAGCCTAGTGAGCCGTGGCGCTGGCCATCTTGCTTTCTAAAACAGGTAAAAATATTGTCACTCCCATTTTGTAGATGAGACCACTGAAGCCCATCCTGAATGCCTTGGATATCTATCTGTCTTGGGTCCATAAACTTCCTGATCTGAACAGTATAATAATTAATAACTAATTCATGTTTAAATAATTCTACATAGGCACCAGAGTTATGATACAGCAAGCTAAGCCACAGCTTATGATGCCCAGCATCATATATGAGCACCAGTTTAAGTCCTGGCTGCTCCACTTCCATTCCTGCTTCCTGCTAATGTGTCTGGGAAACAGTGGATGATGGCCCAAATCCTTGGGTCCTTGGCACCCCTGTGGGAGACCAGGATGGAGTTCCTGGCTCCTGGCTTAGGCCTGGCCCAGACCTGGCTGTTGTAGCCATTTGAGGAATGAATCAGTAGACAGAAGAGGTCTCTTCCTCTCTCTCGATCACTCTACTTTTTCCAATAAATAAATAAATCTAAAAAAAAAAAAAAAACCAGCAAAATCTTTATCAGTGCAACTCATCTAATTGTAGCCTCTCAGCGCCTCAGTCTTATCGCCACTGATCTTTCTCTTCAGTCCATCCTCAGGCCCTTGTCCTAGACTTTCTCATCTCTCAACACCACTTTTCATGATCACCTCCTGGCTTCCCAGGCATGGCTTCCCAGGGTGAACCCCAGAGAGCCCAGCGTACATCCTGCCAATTTTTTACTATGTAGCACCCCCATTAGTGTTTACCCTCCTTGCCCCATTTGTATTGATGGTCTGACACGTAATCATTCTCCTAACATACCCTAAGATCCCTTTACCATCTTTTTAGAAAAATCCCAACCCTGGTTAATTCTAAGCATCCACCTCCCCGGGCCTTCACACTAGCTGTTTCCTTCAAGGCCACTGGAGAGGATACAAATCCACAATGATGTTCAGGGGCCACACTAATCGGTGATTCTCAACTGGGCCTGCTCTTGCCCCCCCCTTCTCAGGACATCTGGCAGTAAGGAAGATGGCCCACATATTGGCCTCTGAACCCCCAGGGGGACCCGGATGAAGCTCTTGGCTCCTGGGTTTGGCCTGGCCTAGCCCTGGCTGTTACAGCCATCTGGGGAGTGAACCAGTGGACAAAAGATCTTTCTCTGTCTCTCCCTCGCTCTAACTCTGACTTTCAAAATAAATAAATAAATCTTGTTTAAAAAAAAAAAAAGAAAAGAAAGAAAGAAAGAAAAACATACACACACAGATCAACAGACACAAAGAGATCTTTTATCTGCTGGTTCATTCCCCAAATTCCCCCAACAGTTGGCATGGGGCCAGGCCAAAGCTAGAACTCTGTCCAGAGATCCCGTATACATGGTAGGAACCCAAGTGTTTGAAAGATCATCTATACTTCCCAAATGGCAGCAATGGCTGAGCTGTGCTGATCTGAAGCCAGGAGCCAGAAGCTTCTTCCGGGTTTCCCACACAGGTGCAGGGGCCCAAGCAGCATCCTTCGCTGTCTTCCTAGGCCATTAGCAGGGAGCTGGATGGGAAGTGCAGTAGCTGGGACTCGAACTGGTGCCCATATGGGATACTAGCACCCCATTACTCCACAGTGCCAGCCCTGAGGTGGGCATTTGACTTAGTGGTCAAGACATTGTGTCCCATATTGGAGTGCCTGGATTTAATCCTCAGCTCTGCTCCTGACTCCAGCTGCCTGTTGATGTGGACTCTGGGAAGCATCAATGACGGCTCAAGTGGTTGGGTTCCTGGCTCCCTGCTAGTGTGCCTGGGAAAGCAGCAGAACACGGAGTTCCTGGACCCCTTCCAGCTGTTGAAGCCATTTGAAGAGAACCAATGGATGGAAGATCTCTCTCTCCCTCTCCTCTCTCTCTCATTCGGCCTTTCAAATAAATAAATAATTTTAAAAATTAAAAAGTCAGGACCGGCGCTGTGGTACAGCAGGTTAAAGCCTTGGTCTGCAGCACTGGGATTCCATACGGGTGCTGCTTCAAGTCCAGGCTGCTCCACTTCTGATCCAGCTCCCTGCTGATGCATCTGGGAAAGCAATGGAAGATAAACCAAGTGCTTCAGCCCCTGCACCCATCTGGGAGACCCAGAAGAAGCTCCTGGCACCTGGCTTTGGCCTGGCCTAGCCCTGGCTGTGGTGGCCGTCTGGGGAGTGCACCAGCAGATGAAGATCTCCCTCCCTCCCTCTCTCTCTTTACCTTTCAAATAAATAAATAAATCTTAAAAACAGAGAGAAAAATTTCTTTAAAAAAGAAAAAGTAATTGGGTTCTTGCTAGCCTCAGGATTGAGTTCCTGGTTCCTGGCTTTGGCCACCCCTGCCTCTCTCCACTACTGCTGCTATTGTCTCTCAATAAATAAATAAATGAGAAAATGTGCAGACAGCCATGAGAGCACTGAGCAGACGACCTGACTCAGTCTGGGGTGGGGCGGAGGCTTCAGAGAAGAAGTGATACTTGAGCGGATAGCTGACGGATGAGTCAGTTAGCTGGGCTGGGGGAAGGGACAGATGGAAAGGAGCATCCAGGCATAGAGAACAGGGAAGCGGGTAGCGTGCGTAAGGGGCTGAGACACAGGGGCAGGTAGACCCTGGTGTGGCATTCATTGGCAGGGGCATGAGAATGCCACTGAAAGATTCTAAAGAGGCAAGGACAAGGTCTAAGTTCACAAATGAAAGTCACTCTAGGCTACAGATTTTAGCAGGACAGGAGTGGGGGCAGGGAGATTAGAGCAGTCAGGGCGTCCTGGCAAGAGGTGACCATGCTATGGCCCAGGGAGGTAGCAGAGAGCTTGGAGAAAAGTTGGGTAAGTCAAGGGAAGAGCTGGAAGTCACCTTAAAAAAAAAAAAAAAACTCACTGTACTTCTAAGTACAATAAAAATGAATCACAGAAAGTTCTCAAGAGTCCACATTTTCATACAAGAGCAGGTAAATTAGATGAGCACAAAGGGCCGATTAATAAATGCACATAATAAATGAAGATTTACAGAGAGATGTTTGAGGAAGTAGAACCATGGGAGGAAACTGCAGAGAACCGGGGTGAAAAGCAGAAAGAGGGCAATGGAGTGAGGGAGAGATGGGGCGGAGGAGGTGTGGAGGGTCTGGGCTGGAGGAGAGGCAGACTGGCAACCGGGCACGCAGAGGTGGTCAAGGCAGCCACCTGCCCAGAGGAGGACCGTGGGATGGATGAAGGGGCGGGGCTGGAGGTGGGCTACGCCCGAAGGTGAACTGAGAGACAGAGGGGGGACCGGTGAGCGTGAGCTGCCAGTCTGAGGATGGACTCAAAGACCCCCTTGGAGAGCCAGATGTTCGGGTGGACAGAACACGGAGGGGATGGGAGAGTGCGTACAAGGCGGCTTGGCTGGGAGAGAGGCAGCGCGCAGTGTGACTGGTGGGGCGGGGAAGGTGGAGAATGGGTCTGAAAAGACGCCAAGGGAAGGGAGTGATGGGCGCGGCCAAGGCTCTGACCCAAGCCTACCCCGGCTCCCCACCCTCAGCCAGCTCCTGGCCCTGGTGGTTTCTGCGCTCTGCTAGGAGCCTAGATGCTGGAGCGGGTGGCAGCCTGGGGGAGGAGTGTGAAGGGCCCAGGGATGCACTGGGGGCCGGGAAGGGGGGCTTCTTGAGGAGCAGGGGCTCAGAGGCCTGCGGGCTGTTGCAGGGCCAGCCCAGGTGGGAGGGCCAAGGCCGGGGAGGTGGAGCGCTCGTCCAGGGGTCTCCAGGAGTGGCAGTTCCAACAAGGCTGCCAAAAGGCGCGATCCTCAAGGACCGGCCTAAGGCCACCCATCAGAGCAGGAGACAGAAGAAAAAGAAGAGAAGAGGGTGGAGCGGACAAAGAGCATTGGAGGCAGAAACCGGCGGCGAAAGGGCGGCGCGAGCCTGGCCACCTGGCTCTGCAGTGTCCCAGGTGCACCTGCTGGGAGAGAGAAAGGGGCATCTCCGATTCCGGGGGAAATCCAGTCCTGGGGGCTGACTCGAAGCTGGAAAATCCAGAGAAGCCTCCGCCTCCTCTTCACCTGCGGCCAAAACCCGGCAAGTGAATGGGCGTGACCCTAGTGCTCAGGTTTCTTCCTTTTCACCTGGGCAAGAAGGGGTGGGGGCCAGGACTTCCGGTTCAGGTGAGTGTCCCTTCGGTGACGTCAGGTCACCCTCGGCCGCCCCTCCGGTCCCGCCCCCCCTCCCGCGCTCCCGTTGCCCGCGGGGGCGCGCCCCCGACGCCCTACTTATACTCAGGTGCGCCGCACCTGTCCGCCCGCACCTGCCGGCTCGCCTCCTCTCCCGTGCACCGCAGCTTCAGGCCGATAGCCCGGGATCTTATCCTGGGCTTGCCAGCACTCAGGGCCGCGCCCATACGGCCCCTACACCTTTTGTTTGCGCAGGGTCGCCCGGAGCGCCGAGGGGGACCGCCCGGCCTCGGGGATCGCCGCGTGCGGAGCCGCTGCTCCGGGAGTGACCCGCTCCCTCGGCTGAGAGACCGGCGCTCTACCGGAGGCGTCGATTTGCCTTTACTCCGGGGACAAGAAGATAAACGCCTCTTTTGTCTCTTCGGGCGGCTGAAAACTCCACCTGGCTTGTTTCTTGTGGGGCTGCCCCCACCCCCAAGTTTTATTTGCTTCACTGTAGGGTCCCCCGCCCGGGGCTCCCAGTCTCTTTCCGAAGGCGGAAATGGCCAATTCGGGCCTGCAGTTGCTCGGCTTTTCCATGGCTCTTCTGGGATGGGTGGCCCTGGTGGCGAGCACCGCCATCCCGCAGTGGCAGATGAGCTCGTACGCGGGCGACAACATTATCACGGCCCAGGCCATGTACAAGGGGCTGTGGATGGAGTGCGTCACGCAGAGCACCGGCATGATGAGCTGCAAAATGTACGACTCTGTGCTCGCCCTGTCCGGTAAGGCCGCGCGCGGGCCCGACGGGGCGCGCTCGCCCCGGGCCGAGGTGGCGGGGTGGTGTCCCGGGCAGGGCCGAGGCCCCGCGGCCGGGCGCCTCGGGTTGCAGGAGGAAGCGGAAGAGTACAGGCCGGGGCGGTGGGGCTGGGCGGGCGCGGGCCGGGGTTCTGTCTGCTGCACGTGGGCTCGCGCCTCGGCCACCTGCGCGCCTCTTCCATCCCGAGCTTGGCCTTCTACCTCGCCGGGGGAAGCGGAGCCCGAGGCTGGGGTCGTCCCCTTCTGTCCCCTCCACCGGCAGACAATGGCTTCCGCCATCTCCCGCCTTTTTCTCTCGGACAAAAGGGGGCACTGGGCGAGGGCCGCGGAGCGAGCGCGCTCTGTCAGCTGTGGGCCGCGGTCTGCGGCCTCTAATCTTATCGCCCGATTAGCCAAGGCCACGCGCCCGCGGCCTCGATAGCAGGGCCGGAGCTGGGACGCCGGCCGGGACGTGCGACCAGCGCGGGAGCCCCGGCTGCCCCGTCGGCTGCCCCTCTGCGCCCTTCCCCCTCTCCGTGGCGGTTTCATCGAAACCCTGGCGCCCCGGGCGGGTTCCGAGCAGAGGGCGGAGCAGGAAGGCCGCGGTGCCGGGAGGGGGCGGGGACCTGCGGGCTCCGAGCCGGCCGTTAGATGCGGCGGCGGCCCCGGGCCGGCGGCGGCGGCGGCGCCCAGCGCCAGGAGGACAAGGGTCCAGGGGTCACTGGGCGCGGCCCGGCCGCCGAGGCTGGAGCCGACGGAGGGCCTCCTGCCTTTGCAGCCATGACAGCGACCTTTCTCCTTCCTCGCAGGGGCCTTGCAGGCCACTCGAGCCCTCATGGTGGTATCTCTGGTGCTGGGCTTCCTGGCCATGTTTGTGGCCACGATGGGCATGAAGTGCACGCGCTGCGGGGGAGATGACAAAGTGAAGAAGGCCCGCATTGCCATGTCTGGAGGCATCGTCTTCATCGTGGCAGGTGGGCCCCAGGCTCTCTCCCACCATGAAGTCGTGGGCGTGGGCAGAGCACACCCTATCTGAACTCTCTCTTTCTCTCCAGGTCTTGCTGCCTTGATAGCTTGCTCCTGGTATGGTCATCAGATTGTCACAGACTTTTATAACCCCCTGACCCCCATGAATGTTAAGTAAGTCTGGGAACTCTGCCTGTTGGGACAGGCCTGTGGGCCTGGGGTAGGGGGAGAGCAGAGGCAGGCCAGGGTTCTGACCCAGTCCCTTCTCTTCCACAGGTACGAGTTTGGTTCTGCCATTTTTATTGGCTGGGCAGGGTCTGCTCTGGTCCTCCTGGGAGGCGCACTGCTCTCCTGCTCCTGCCCTGGCAGTGAGAACAAATCTGCATACCGTGCACCTCGCTCCTACCCCAAGTCCAACTCCGCCAAGGAGTACGTGTGAGCCGGGACCCATGCCCCAGCCTGACAGGCTGTGGGTGTGCCCAGACACCTGCAAGGCCCACGGCACAGCTCAACCTGTGAGCAGGTGCAGGACAAGGCCTCCTGTTCAATCTACCCCTGCACACCATGTACAGTTCTCTGCGGGGCGGGGAAGGGGGGGCAAACAGAGGGGAGGGTGTGCTTTTTGTACAGTAATAAAAAATAGGTTTTGGAAAGGCGGCTCTTTTTTTTCCTTTGAGGGCCTCTGCTTTCTTCCACCCTTTCCTTACAGGGAGCATGGAAGCTGAAGTGCGCCTACTTCTTTAAAACACTCACAGATGCCCAGCGGTGCCCAGGGCTGGTCTACCCTGTTTCATTTTCATTGTTACTCAGGCCCCAATAACTTAACCGATGATTCTTCAACAGTCAGGTGCTCCGCTTCTCTCACTCATTCCTGTCCCCACTCTCTGTTTAAATAGCTACGAGTTTCTTTCTTTTTATTATTATTTTTATTTATTTGTGTTAGAGAGGTAGCACCAGAGAAAGAGAGAGTCTTCCGTCTGCTGGCTCACTCCCCAGAGATCGCAATGGCCAGAGCTGAGCTGAAGCCAGGAGCCAGGAGCCAGGAGCTTCTTCCAAGTCTCCCATGCCGGTACAGGGGCCCAAGGTCCTGGGCCATCTTCTATTGCTTTTCTAGGCCACCATAGCAGAGAGCTGGATCTGAAGTGGAGCAGCTGGGACTCAAACCAGTGCTCATATGGGATGCTGGTACTGCAGGTGGTAGCTTTACCCGCTACACCATAGCGCCAGCCCGAGTTTCTTTTTTGATTAAAAAAATATTTTATTTGGCACCGGGGAGCGTGCTGTTCTTCCAATTTATCCTATGCCCTTGTTCCACTTTCCGTCCTGATCAGACTCTGCTCTCTGGCTCACTGGGCAGTGCCTCCACTGACACAGAGAACAAAGGTGGGGCAGGAACAGGCAAAGGTAAACAGCAGGATGATGGTTCAGGGCCCAGGGTCTGTCCCCTGACTTGTTACAGCCTAGTCAAACATCTAGGTCATCATCCGGGTCTTCTTGGTCCAGGTCGTCGTAAGCATCTGGCTCATAGAAGATGTGGCTAGCAGCCTGGCCTTGCCCAGGGCGTAACAGAGCCTGCTGTCTGAGGAGGAAAGAATTGGCACTGGTGAGAGTGGGTGATGGGTGGAGTCCAGATACCCCCTTCCAGGTTACGGTGACACTCAGGCGGCCTTTCTTGGTCCAAGTCCCTTTCTCTGACTTCCATGTTTCCTAAGTGCTGAGGCACCGTTTAGCACTGGGAAGGATGGTCTAGCATTGCTCTCCCTACAATACCCCACGTTCTTAGCTCAAGGGCAAGGATTCTACTGTAGTCTTGCTTCACCCACCCACACACTGGGCACAGAACAGCAGGATCCACTGAGCCCTTGTTAACAGCCTTTGCCACACTCACCAGAGTGTAGCTTCCTGTCCTCCTAGCTCTGCTGTCTGGAGATGAGGCTACCTCCCCTGGGTCTGGTCTGGCTCAGCCAAGCCCAGATTGCTCTGGGGCAATCGTGCGGCTAAGGCTCTAATGGAGAAACGAGACAGAAAGGCCTCTGCCACTGTGGGAACTATGGGTGGGTAGAGAACCACTCCCCGCACCTGTCTCTGGAGGTGGACTTCAGCCCCTGTAAAGTCGGACAGGTTAACCAATAACCTGTCATCACTCTGCCTCTGTGGCCCTGATGCTGAGCTCTGGTTAGGGATCCAGGCCCCTACACCCAACCTTACTTTTCAGAGCTGAACTGGAAAGGCAGGGTCAGGCCATCTCTGGCTTCTTTCTCTTTCTTCGACAGGCGAAGGTTAAAGGTCAAATGAGTTGTGGGGTCCACCTGTAGGGACAAAGGACGCTGTCACTCTGCTCCATCCCTGAAATCCCTGACGCCACCCCTACTTCCTCTTCCCTCCACTTTGCCAGACCCTGAGCCCAAGCCCCTCATTCCGTCCTTGGCACTCTTAGATACCGGGGATGTGTAAGGGTCTGGGTGGGGCTGGCACTCAGGGCGGGGTCCCTCCTGGAGATGCAGGCTGAAGTCAGGAAGGATGGAGAACCACTGAGTCTGAAAAAAAGAGAAGAGAGTGAAGAAGGCGTTTTCCATCTTGCTGGAAGGCATCAGAGGAAGATTTAGGGCCTCACACCTCAGCCCCCAAACACCTCCGGAACTGGCTGCTGTCAGCCCCCACCCCTCCCCGAAGTCTCCACAGGCAGTTGTTCCTTCTTCCCCGAGTACTACCTTAGTCTTCAAAATCCTGTTCCATTTCCTGGAAGACGGTATCTTTCATTGCTTAAGCCCACAGGCTCTGAGTCAGACATTTTTTTCCACTGAATTTTTATTTCATTTTACTTAAAAGGCGGAAAGTAAGAGATTTCCTGTTGGTTCACTCTCCAAATGCCTCTAACAGCTGGAGCTGGGCCAGACCAAAGCCAGGAGCCTGCAACTCAACTTGGGTCTCCTACATGGGTAACAGGGCCCCAAACCCAAGTGACTGAGTCATCACCTGCTGCCTCGCAGGGTGCGTGCTAGCAGGAAGCTGGCTCAGAAGTAGAGCTGGGACTCGAACCCGGTCCTCCAATATTGGATGTGTGTGTCCCAAACAGCGCCTTCACTGCTGCAGCACACACCTGCCCCGAGTCGGGATAGTCTGAGTTCAGATCCTGGCTCTGCCACTCACTCTAATCTTGAGTCAGTGACTTCAGTTTAAATCTCCCTAGATTTGTTTCCCACTCTACAAAGTGGACGGATGAAACAATTACCCCACAGGACAGCTGGGAGGATCAAGTCACAGAAAACACGGGGAAGGACTCCATCTTGTCAGTCTGACGGCCCCTCCCATCCCGTCATGCCTCCCTCTGGCCTCAATCTCCAGTCGTCCCTGTTGCTTCTCCTGACCTGATGAGTGGGGCGCTGTCGAGGCCTCTGATACACGATGTGAGCTGAGTCCAGGCCCGCTGTGCCACCCAAGGTCACCTCGGTCTGAGCAAGACTGCTCAGCGCTCCCACGGGGCCTGGGCCATGAAGCTCTTCATGTAGCAGGCCCAGCACACGCACCTGCTCCGCTGGGGGGCTGTGACCTAGACAGGGACATGAGATGGAGGGCATGAAGGGCAGGGGACTGCGTTCAGGTGGAAGCTCAGGAGCAACCAAAGAGGAGAAAAGGAAGGGGCGGCCCACATTGCATCACAGCGCTGGCTCAACCCTGGCTCCCTTGCCCAGTTTCTCTGCCCTGCTCTGAGCCTCTTCCAGCCTACACCTTGACATGAATACACTTCCTTATTCCAAGGCCAATCTGACCAAGGAACCAGTCTCATCTGAACCCTCCAGCGGGGCCTCGTGGCCTTCAGGGTGGACGAGCACTTTCTGCACCTGGTGTCCACTGACCGTCCACTCTCCTCTCTTACGCACAGCACTACTTGCAGTTTTTGAAACCTGCCAAGGTCTCGGACAGTATCACTGACTCCCTCCTTCCCTCTCTGGGGTTATTTACAGAGTGTCAGGCAAAATGCTACAACCATCTTTAAAAAATGAATATAACTGAGTTAAAAATGAAAAATAATTTGAAAAAAATTATTTATTTGAAAGGCAGAGAGATTGTGGGAATAAGACATAGTCTTCACTCCCCAAAAGGTCACAACAGCCAGGATTAGGACAGCAAAAGCCAGGAACTCCATCAGCGTCTTCCATGTGGATGGGAGGGACTCAAGTACTTGGGCCCATCATCCACTTCTTCCCAGGTGCATCAGCAGGGAGCTGGATTGGAAGCGAGCCTTGAACTGGCGCTCAGATATGGTATGCAGGCACCCCAAGCGGCAGTTTCACATACTGTGCCACAGAACTCACCCCTGTACTGAACATCTTATCACAATGTTTTAACCCTCATGTAGGTCAAAATCATTAAGTCAAATCATGAAATGGCTGATATTTGACCTGCACAAATGGGCATTTCAAGTGGTCATCCTAATGTTATACCCTGCATCAGACTATCTTGTAGCCTCCTGTTTACGTGTCTGTATCCTCTAGGAAGGAAAAGATCCAACTACAAAATTTTTATTTCTCCATTATCTAGAATTGCACCTGATATATTTTATCCATTCAACCTGCCTGGTGAATGCACGAGTGAATGGATGAGTGAAGAAAAACTTGGAGGGGCTGCTGGTGTGGTGCAGCAGGTTAAGACTCGCTTGTGGGCCGGCGCCGCGGCTCACTAGGCTAATCCTCCGCCTGCGGCGCCGGCACACCAGGTTCTAGTCCCGGTTGGGGCGCCGGATTCTGTCCCGGGTGCCCCTCTTCCAGGCCAGCTCTCTGCTGTGGCCCGGGAGTGCAGTGGAGGATGGCCCAAGTCCTTGGGCCCTGCACCCCATGGGAGACCAGGAGAAGCACCTGGCTCCTGCCTTCGGATCAGCGGTGCGCTGGCCGCAGCGGCCATTGGACGGTGAACCAACGGTAAAGGAAGACCTTTCTCTCTGTCTCTCTCTCTCACTGTCCACTCTGCCTGTTTAAAAAAAAAAAAAAGACTCGCTTGTGATGCCAGCGTCCCAAACTGGAGTGCCGGTTTGAGGCCTGGCTGCTCCACTTCTGATCCAGCTCCCTGCAAAAGTAGTAGAAGATGGCCCAAGTACTTGAGCTCTTGCCATGTGGGAGACTCAGATGGAGTTCCTGGCTCCTGGTTTAGGCCTGCTCCAGACCTGGCTGTTGCTGCCATCTGGGGAGTGAATCAGCAGAAGAAGAGCTTTCTCTGTCAGTCTGCCTTTCAAATAAACAAACAAACTTTAAAAAGAAAACTTGGAGAGGGCAGGAGTTTGGTGCAGTGATCAAACTGCTGCTGGGGATGCCCACATCGCACATTACCGTGCTTGGATTCGAGTCCTGGCTCCATTTCCAACTCCAGCTTCCTGCAAATGCACACCATGGGACGCGGCACGTGGTGGCTCAAATACTTGTGTCCCTGCCACCCACATGAGAGATCAGGACTGAGCTCCTGGCTTCAGCCTGGCCCAGCACTGGCTGTTTTTTTGCATTTAGAGAATGAATCAGCAGATGCAAGATCTCTCTCCCTGCCTTTCAAATAAGACAAAAATAACTAAATTAAATTTAAAAAAAAGAGAGAACCTGGAGAAAAAAACAAGAATGACTGGTAGATGGCATCATGGAATGGTTAAAAACTAGGGAGGAAAAGGGTTAAGAGATGGAAGAATGTTAATCGGCAATCTCAGGTGCACAATCCTCAGCACGGGGCAGATACTCAAGGGAAGCAATGAAGCAGGGGGTCTCACCAGGGCGGGGGTGGGGGGGAATCTCACCAGGGCAGGAGGGTCTCGCCAAGGCAGGGAGGGTCTCACCAGGGCAGAGGGGGGTCTCACCAGGGCAGGAGGGTCTCACCAAGGCAGGGAGGGTCTCACCAGGGTAGAGGGGGGTCTCACCAGGGCAGGGGGGGTCTCACCAGGGCAGGGGGGGGTCTCACCAGGGCAGGGGGGGTCTCACCAGGGCAGAGGGGGGTCTCACCAGGGCAGGAGGGTCTCACCAAGGCAGGGAGGGTCTCACCAGGGCAGAGGGGGGTCTCACCAGGGCAGGAGGGTCTCACCAAGGTGGGGGGGGCTGTCTCACCAGGGCAGGAGGGGTCTCACCAGGGCAGAGGGGGGGTCTCACCAAGGTGGGGGGGAGGGGTCTCACCAGGGCAGGAGGGGTCTCACCAGGGCAGGGAAGGTCTCACTAGGGCAGAGGGGGGTCTCACCAGGGCAGGAGGGTCTCACCAAGGCAGGGAGGGTCTCACCAGGGCAGGGAGGGTCTCACTAGGGCGGGGGGGGGGGGTCTCACCAGGGCAGGGGGCTCTCACCAGGGCAGGGGGATCTCACCAGGGCAGGGGGTCCGATGGCTCAGGGCATGCAGAACCTGGCAGACTGCGGTGCAGGGTTGGCGAAGCAACAGCCAGCTGAGCGAATCGATGGCAATGGTGACAGGACCAGCATCCGTCCTCTTGCACATAGCTCTCAAAGCTCCCAGGGGTCCTCCAGGAGGGGCCTCCCCAGTTTTTGACCAGTTGAGAGGGTCCCTGAAGAGATCATGATAAACAAGCCTGCAAAGGGAAGACAGGAGACAACATGATATTGCTCCCCATCTCAAGCCTCATCCTCTGGTTTTTGTCTCTGTTTTCTCAGTTTTCCCTAATATCCTAAATATTAGTGAAACATAATTACTGAGAAACAGAACACAATGATTGAACACGGACTGTAACATCACACAGCCTGAGCGCCACCTCACTGATAAATCAGCCGATCTCTTTAAGACCCAGTTTCTTCACGTGTGAAATAGGGAGGCCAACTTCGTGGCTTTTAGCACAGCACTTGATGTATACCACATGCTTGAAAAATGCTAGCTATCGTCATTACCAACTATTTCCCGAGGGACACCAAAGTGCATCGTTCTCTGACCAATAGAGAAAGCTGAGGACATAGGGCAGGCGTCCATCCTGTAGCAAAGTCAAAGATTAAGTCACTGGGTACTAATGGTGGACGGAGACAGCTCAGAAAGGGAGGCTGGCCTGGGCTAGAAATCCTGGAACTCTTCACGGTACAGAACTTGCTGCCAGACACCCTTGTACCCTGACCCCTCCGAATGCCACCTTAACACACAGTACCACCTCCACCACAGTAAAAGACAGAAAATCAAAGCTCAACAGACGGGGGCCGGCGCTGTGGCGCAGTGGGTTAATGCCCTGGCCTGCAGCGCCAGCATCCCATATGGGCGCCAGTTGGGGACCTGGCTGCTCCAATTCCGATCCAGCTCCCTGCTATGGCCTGGGAAAGCAGTGGAGGATGGCCCAAGTCCTTGGGCCCCTGCACCCGTGTGGGAGACCCGGAGGAAGCTCCTGGCTTTGGATCAGCACAGCTCCAGCCATTGCAGCCAACTGGAGAGTAAACCATCAGATGGAAGACATCTCTCTCTGCCTCTCATTTTAAATCTTAAAAAAAAAAAAAAAAAAAGCAAAGCTCAACAGATGTAAACTACCACTGTCCGCTGAGCCGCCCAGACTATGGAACAGAAAAACATTCCATTGGTGTTTCTTATACTCCCCAAATGGCCGCAACAGCCAGAGCCACGCCGATCTGAAGCCAGGAGCCAGGAGCTTCCTCCAGGTCTCCCACGCGGGTGCAGGGCCCAAGCACTTGGGCCATCCTCCACTGCCTTCCCAGGTGCATTTGCAGGAGCTGGATTGGAAGTCAAGCAGCCGGAACTCGGCATCCCTCTGGGACGCTGATGCCACAGGCAGTGGCTTCACCGGCTGCCAGCCTGTCTGGAGCCTCCTTGTCTGGGCATTTTCCTTTATTCCTCGCCAGTCAAAAATCCTGGGACTCCCACGAAGGGAAAACCTTCAACAATCAGGTGCCTCTTTACTCACAGACTTGGGGATCTCCCAGGAAGAGGTATGCCTTCTCTTATCTCCCTAATTTCACACATGCTGTTCCCTCTACCTTTAGGACAAGCTCTTCAGTAGCTTGCAGCCAGCGTGGATGCCAAGTCCACGCCTGAATTAGGCACCATCGGATTCTGCTGGCACAGCCTCTGGTGCCAAGCTGCACTGTTAGCTTTGATTACCATTTCTCTCCCAATTTCTACAGCCCCTCCCTTAGCCTTCCCAAGTAATCCCCACTCTGGTTCATTCCTGAGTCACGTCTCCTCACACGCGTTCCTTCAATGACTACTTGAGCAGCTGCCACTACTTGTCTGTGCTCGTCGCTGCAAAGGGACATCTGACGAAAAGCTCTTCCTTTTCGTACTCACCGGCTGTTGACATCCGAGTCGAAGCCTTCACGGAACTCCTCCTCACTCACTTCGCAGCCCAGGATGCGCACCTGCTCCCCACTGAGGCAGAGGCGAGAGGGCAGTGTCACAGGAGGCGGGGCACGGGGCCTCCTCCGGGGCAGGGCGGGCACGCGCTGTGGGGTACTCACGACAGTGCAGCTTTCCTGATGAGCGCCTTCAGGAAGCTGCGCCCCTCCCACTCCACGGAATCTGGGAAGAGCGAGGACGCATGGCGTGAGAACCAAGGTTCTCGCCTTCACGCAGCTGCCGCAACTTCCACCCCTGGCCTACGACCCTATGACCCATGGCCCTTTCTAGCCGCCTCCGCCACGGGCCAGGCCCGGAACCTCGGTCCCTGTGGCTCTCACCCCGGAGCAGTACGAGGCCGCCCAGGGCCAGCAGCGATTCCAACATCTCGGACCAGCGTCCGCACCCTGCGGCGCCCTCTGATGGCGTCACGGCCCCTTGCCCCGCCCCCTCGGGGTGAGAGGGGCGGGACACTCATGTGTCCTCCCACCATTGAGAACGGGCAAAGGCTGGAGTGAGAGGTGATTCTGTTCAGCGCTCCCACAGGGGGCTCATACGAAGGGGCCCCTCCTGAGCCCTGGCGCACAGATGTAGGGACAACGCCCCTACTGAACATTTTCACCGTGACTGGGGAGGAAGAGCCGTTGGGGCAGTTTTCAGCTGGAAGGGGGAGGAGACCGCACGAGCCCCCGGCGGGGTCCGAACCTTCGGGGCAAGTGACGTCACTCCGCCCCGCCCACTCGTTCGAGGCGGGGCCACCTTCGCCTCGGGCCCCGCCCCGCAGCCCCCCCCTTCCGCGCGTGCGCAATCCTGCATCTTTGCTCTGAGCACTCTCGGCTTTCCTTATCCCTACCCCCACAGACGTAGTAGGGGGAACATCAGTCCCGGTGAAGCGAATACACGTCACCACCGGAAGTCGTGTCAGAGGGGAAGAAGCGGGGGGGAGAGAGGAGGAGGGAGCCCTCTGGGCGGTAAAATGGCGCCTGTCAGAGTGGGAAACCCAGCTGCAGAGGCTGCAGCCCCGCTTCGCAGGGGCTAAAGGACCCCCGACCTCGGGGAGGGGGAGGCCACTCCGGCCCAGCGCCCCGCGCCCTCCGGCCCCCCCTCCCCTCCTCCCTGCTCCTCCGCCCAGCCAGCCCGGCCGCCGCGGCCCCCTCCCGCCCCTTTCCCGCGGGCAGCCCCCTAGCGCGCCTGCGCAGCGGGCCACCCTCCGCTTCCCCCTTCCCCTCCCCCTCCCTTCTCCCTCCCTCCCTTCCCCTAGCCCCCTCCCCCACTTGCCCCCTCCCCCAATTCACCATCCCCTTCCCTCCCGGTCTCGGAGGACCCCGTCGTAGCCCGACCCGTCTCGGCCTGCAACCTCCGCGAAGCCGTCGGTGCCACTCCCCGCCCATGTGGGCCCCCGCGGGCTGCCCACGCCTGTCCCCCAGCTCCCCGTGCCGCTGGGCTTTCCCCTCGCTGGGGGTGGCTTTCTGAGCCGCCCGCCCCGCGCCCCTCTCTGTAGCCTTTCCTGCCACTCGGGGCCCCCGTCCCCCCTCCCGGCGGCGGGGGGCTGCCCCCGGGGGGCTGGCGGAGCTGGGCCGCGGGGGCCCCGGGGCCGGCGGTGCCGGGGTCATCGGGATGATGCGGACGCAGTGTCTGCTGGGGCTGCGCACGTTCGTGGCCTTCGCCGCCAAGCTCTGGAGCTTCTTCATTTACCTTTTGCGGAGGCAGATCCGCACGGTGAGCCGGGGTGGACGCCGCTGCGGTGGGGCCCCTGTCCGCGGTGCTCGCGGCTTGTCGGCAAGTGTTGGGGCCTAGGAGGGGTCCTGGCGGGGCTTTTCCCGCTGGAGAGTCAGGACACGCTGAGCGGGGCGTGGGGTGGAGCCGAGGGAGACCCTCGTAATAGAATCGAGACCGGGGGGGTTTGGCAGCTCTTGGGGGCTCGAGTGGTGGGTGGGGCGCTCTTTCAGAAAGCTGGAGTTGTTGCTAAAGAGACAGAGAGGCGGGGAACACCTGTTTCGTGGCATCCAGCTCTGTTGATGTAGGCTTGTGAGAGACCCTCCTGTTGGAACCTCCGGGTGTGTCTGGTCTGAGAAGGAAGACAGGGGCTTAGGTGTGCAGGGTGGAGGCCGGTGGGAGGACATAGGTGGCAAACAAGGATGGGAACTTGGGGAAAAAGGCCTGGGTGTGAGGGACAACCGCAGCGGCTCATTAATGGAACTCCTCCCAAAAGGCCCTGAAAACTTATTTTGCGGTGTGTATCTGGATTTATGGAGACCCTGGGACTAAAAATGAATTTATCTATTGATTTATTGATTTATTTATTTTGCGATGGGCTTCTTTAGGCAGGGGAAAGGAGCCTAGCACGGTTTTGGCTGTGCCTGTCAGTGCTGAGGCTGGTCAGTTGTAAGGGCTTGAGTCGGCGGCTGTGTTTTTCAGGAGACCCTCGCGGTACGAGGGGTACTGTGGGGGACTGGGGGTGTGTGCATGTCCCCAAGTATCCCTGGGTCTCCGGGGATGTAGCTTTTCTCCAAGGTCAAGGCTCCTTCTGCTAACATCATTTCATGAATGTGCCCTGTGTTCTCATCACTACGGAGAAGGAGCGTCTGGAGGGAGCTGAGGGAGCCGGGGCACAGCAGGTCTCTGGTCCGTACTCTGGCAACAGCTCAGTCCGATGGGAAAGAGTCAAACCAGGTCTGGGCGGCCACGGTCGGGAGTTTCTCAACAGCCCTGGGTGGATCGAGGTAGTTGATTTAATTGATGCAGGGGGATGGGCCTTTCTCTGGGTTCATGCTTTCCTTTACCAATCTACTTCCTCCACTTCCTGATTTAGGGTGACAGCTGTTCTGGGTGCTTGTGGTTGTAGGCAGGGCCATTCCCCTGTGACAAGAGCTGGGAGCCGAGAAAGTCCAGGATGCTGAGGGCTGTGTGTGGGGAGACCCTGGGTTTTCTTGATGTGTTGATTGCCATCGTCCGTGACCCTGTTCTGAGCACAGCCCGCCTCCAACACATCTGTTTCCTGGGTATAGGGAGTCAAGCTCCGGCCCATCTATTGGGAGCTCCGTCACTTCCAAAGGTGCACTCTTTAGGGCAGCACTGACCCTACAGCCGTTTGTCCTCCCTTCCCTTCCAGCCTGGTTCCTCCCCCACCCCCTTTCTGGCAGATGCTTGGAGCATTCCCTACATGCCCAGCACATGCAACCCGAGATAGCAGGGCAGGACACGGCCCAGGGAGAAAAGAAGGACAGAGGCCTTGGGAGTAGGGGGAGAGAGCCCTTTGGTTTGCGAGGGGAGAGCCTGGTTCTGGTGCAGCTTGGGGCCCTCGCGTGGACAGAAGAGTGTCCGTGTCTTAGAAGGAGCGCGTGGAGTAGGGCGTTGCCAGCTTCTGCATGGGGGTGTCCTGCGTCTCGGGAAGCAGGCGCCTCCAGCGAAGCGGAGCTGGGAGGCCGAGGTGCGACGTCCTTACCCTCTCGTCACCTCTCGCTCTCAGCCCTCACTTCCCTCTGGCCTGCTCCACGCCCTGCCAGGCAGCTTGGCAGGTGGGGCTTCCCTGTGTTCTCTGCCATGCCCTGGGTAACGGACTAAGGAGGCTGTTAAGAGGCCTGAGGTCCTCAGCAACTTGTGACTTGGCCAGCAGCGACAGAAGTGGACAGGTGGCTGGTTAAAATAGGCCTGGTGGCCCCCTGCCAAAGAACTTAGCTGACCTGACAGCCTCTGGATTCCCTTACCCTCTGTTCCCCGTAGGGCTCCAAAGACCTCCTGTCCTGACCCCTGTTCCCTGTCCACTAAGGAGTAGGAGGCTTTCCGTTCCAACGTGAGATGATGGGACCTGCCACCAAGGGCTCTTGGGGTGAAGGAGGGGGATGTGTGCGTCTGTTCCTCGCTGCAGGGTAATACCATTAAGAGGACAGGTTCTTGGGTTGGACTCTGCGTGGGTACAATCCTGACCCCGCCCCTTCATTGATTTTTGTTGTTGTTGTTGTTAAAGATTTTATTTATTTAAGAGGTAGAGTTACAGAGACAGAGAGAGAGGTCTTTCATCCACTGGTTCACTCCCTAAACGGCAGCAATGGCTGGAGCTGTGCAGATCCAAAGCTAGGAGCCAGGAGCTTCCTCTGGGTCTCCCAGGTGGGTGCAGGGGCCCAAGCACTTGGGCCATCTTCCGCTGCTTTCCCAGGCTATAGCAGAGAGCTGGATTGGAAGAGGAGCAGCTGGGACTTGAACAGACACCCATATGGGATTACAGTGCCACAGGCAGAGGCTTAGCCCACCACTCTACCGAGCTGGTCCCCCTTCATTGATCCTATTGCTACTGACCACCCTTGGTACAGTGCTCTGGATACTGGGATACAGCCCTGACCAACACAAAAGCCAGAGTTTCCATTCTAATTTGGGAGACAAATAAGCTATTTGCTAGCTGTGTGACCTCAGGTGAGGTATTTAACCCTTCCAAGCCTTGGTTTCTTCATTCTTAAAACAGAGACTATTACAGGATTGTGTTAAGGATTGTACGAAATCGTCCCCAGTCACCGACAGTGCTCGGCCTGTTACTGCTGGCAGACAGTTCCTTGTCAAGTGTGCTAACCCCCTCTCTCGCTGTTCTTAGGTAATTCAGTACCAAACTGTTCGCTATGATATCCTCCCCTTATCTCCTGTGTCCCGGAATCGGTTAGGTGAGTACGCAGGCCGGGAAGACTCCTGTGTCGGGAGTATGCGTCCTGCTCTGGGCCGCACGTCAGTGGGCCTTATCCTGTGCCATTGTGGTTCAGCCCAGGTGAAGAGGAAGATCCTGGTGCTGGATCTGGATGAGACGCTCATTCATTCCCACCATGATGGGGTCCTGAGGCCCACAGTCCGGCCTGGAACACCCCCCGACTTCATCCTCAAGGTTTGTGGGGGTTGGGAGTAATCAAATGGTGACATGTTCCTTTTCCCAAACCCGGACTCCCTCCCGCAGTCCAGGGCCTCTGGTTCCCATCCGCTGGCACCAGGGTCAGCCGGAAGGAGGGCGGGAGGCCCAGGCTGCCCCGTGCTCTGGGCCTGTGCTGTGCTCAGGACTCCTTCCCGCCTCCCCATCCCTCTGCAGGTGGTAATAGACAAACATCCTGTTCGGTTTTTTGTACATAAGAGGCCTCACGTGGATTTCTTCTTAGAAGTGGTGAGTTTGTGGGAGCTAAAGGAAACTCTGAGGAAGGAATGGTTTGAGGGCTCTAGGAATTCGGGGGGTTTGGAGGTGGGGGTGAGGAGAAATGGATCAGAGCGGTTTTGGAGAGGGGCGGTTGTGAGTGCGAGGGGATGGCTGTCAGAAGCTTGGGTTCATTTGTTGCGATTAGATTCCGTTCTTCCCTGGACATGCTGCTCCTCTGTTTCTGCCTCTGAATCGTATGGGTAACAGTGACATTGGAGGTGTGGAGGGTGGTCAGGATTTTTTGTGCCCAGATGGACAGACTAGTGTGGTGTCCTAGGGAAAGGGAACTGTGTGTCTGAAAGGAGTGAACACCGCATACATCTCCCTTTCTCCTCATCCATCAGGTGAGCCAGTGGTACGAGCTGGTGGTGTTTACAGCAAGCATGGAGATTTACGGCTCTGCCGTGGCAGATAAACTGGACAATAGCAGAAGTATTCTCAAGAGGAGATACTACAGACAGGTTAGGACTGGAATCCAGGTCTGAGTGAGACTTGGGAGGCAGGCCATCAGGGAGGGACGTGGATTTGAGGCCCCTGCCCTGGACGGGGCATGGGGGAGGCACACTACATAATCCCCTGCCTTCCAGCACTGCACTTTGGAGTTGGGCAGCTACATCAAAGACCTCTCTGTGGTCCACAGTGACCTGTCCAGCATTGTGATCTTGGATAACTCCCCGGGGGCTTACAGGAGCCATCCAGGTAGGTGGTGAGTCTGGCAGCGCCAGGATGTGGCTCTGAGGAGGTGTTGTGAATGCAGGGAATTTGGAGGCTGGAGATCCGGACCTTGGTCCTGGAGAGCTGACATTGCCTGGTTGATCCTAGATCTAAACGTGTATCTGTCTGAATGCAAGTTGTCCTCTATTCAGATAAGAACCCCCCTTCCCATATGTCCATCCCATAAATCTGATTTCTCAAATTTGTTGTGAGGCACAGTAGCAATGTTTGACTAGAAACCTCACACTGGTATGAGATCTGGTGGTTAAGATCTCATTAGATTTTGGAGGATAAGTCAGGAAGGTTTTATTTAGGTTGTTGATTTTGGGATGAGGGAGGTGTGTGTTCATAAGTAGCGATTCCTCCTTGTCCCGCAGATATGAAGAGACAAAAACTGTCTCTCTTGAATCCTGTGTTTTTCCTCATCTGTATCTTCTCTCACCCTAGACAATGCTATCCCCATCAAATCCTGGTTCAGTGACCCCAGCGACACAGCCCTTCTCAACCTGCTCCCAATGCTGGATGCCCTCAGGTGAGGGAAGGGGGCTCCAGACGGTTGGGTTTCCCAGGGAAGGAGGCGGTGGGAGAGCCCGAGAGGGCATACAAAGTCTGTTTCAGCATTTGGACCCAGGATTTCTTATTTATTCCCCAACTTGTCACGTTTGGCCTTTGGGTTTTGGGCAGATTGAACCTGTCTCCTCTTGCGAAGATGATGGCAAATTCTGTCCCACATCTCCAGTGAGGCCGCGGGGCACTGGCGCTGTGAGGACAGGAGCTGTAAAGGAGGTACTCTGCTAACACACGTGATTGTCACCCCAGGTTCACCGCTGACGTCCGCTCCGTGCTGAGCCGAAACCTTCATCAACATAGGCTCTGGTGACAGCTGCTCCCCCCCCACCTGCATTGGGGTGGGGGGGAACGGGAGGGCGAGCCCTCGGGATGCTGTCGGATGCCCTGTCCAATGTGAGGACTGCCTGGGCAGGGTGTGCCCTTCCCACCCCTCGCTGCCCTCGGAGTCTGGATGGACGCACGGGCCAGGCTTCCAAGCAGCCTCACTCAGTTCACGGTCACACTCCATGGAAACCCAGACTGGGACAGGCTGAGGCCTAGGAGAACCGAGCCGTGTCTGGTGGAGACAGGACTGGCCAGAGACAGACATACCGTGCGTGACCCAGGAGGCTCAAAGAGAAGCCGAGTCAGCTTTGCTGTGATTTGATTTTTTTTAAAACTCTTGTACAAAACTGATCTAATTCTTCACTCCCGCTTCAAGGGCTGGGCTGTGGGTGGGAGACTGGGGATTTGGGTCACTGGATCTCCCCTAATTTACCCTTCCCTTACTTTCCTTCTATTTTTCTCTCCCTAGATTCCTCAGACCTGTAACCAACTTTATCTCTTTTTTTTCCTTTCCTCTCTTTTAAACCATGCATTATAACTTTGAAACCAAAGCTGCCCCAGATCCTTCTCTCGGGTTCCGGGAACTGAAGGGAGGGGACAGAGGGGTAAGACACTGCTGCACCCAGGGGCAGGAGGGACCCGGGCGCTCAGAACGTTGGCGCGGTGAGCCGGGTGACAAGATGGGCGGCGCGGACGCGCCTCAGAGCAGTAGGCTACAGGAGAAACCCGGAGCCCGAAAGGGCATGGGACTGGACAAAGACCAGGGTTCGCCCGGGGACTGAGGCAGATAAGCTCCGCGGGCGCGGCCCCCACACCGCACTGACGCAGGCGGCGCCCCGGGCGGCCGCGCCTCCCGAGCCGGCCCTACTTCTCCCTCTCGCCACGTGACGCTCCGCCCTCCTCAGATCACATGATTGTGCAGTTACACACCCTGAAGGTGTTCCTCCGCCTGGAGCCTAGTCCTTGCTTTTCGGCCCTCCTCCAGTCCCCATTGGCCCACTCATTCCTGAAGCCCAAGTATTTTATACACGCGTCCAAACATCGGTTTCTTTTCTGCACGCCTATTGCCGGAGATTCGCCGCCGCTTGGGTACTACTTTGTTTTGGTGTCAACGGCCGCCTTCAGCGTAGCAGCACGTTCTGTGAATAGCTGTCCTTGAAATTGCTCTTCCTCTACGCTATTTCTGAAAAGAACGTCTGCCGAATCAAGTCTTGTATCCTGGGCATCCCCCACTACCCTTCGCCCCCAGCTCCTGAGAGGGGAAGGTTGGGGAATGGGGTTCAATTATTTGCGGCGGTAGTAAAAGCCCACCAGCTTCGCTGCGTCGCCTGCGTAGCTCACAAATTGATTCCAAAGCGATTGCGCTGGTGGCGTAAGGGGCGGTCAGTGGGTGGCGCTACGCCAGCTGCGTTAACGCCGCTGAGCTACTGGCGTATCTTAGCAGTGAGGGCGGCCCCTGATGGTCGGGGGCGGGGTTGGTGAATAGGGAAGTGGCGCAAATCCGTGGATCGCTCCGCCGCGTCTGCCCGCGCGTCGCCTCCGTCGCCGCCGCCCCCCGTCCCGGCCCCCCCTCCCTGGCTTCCCTCTTCCCAGCCCGGTCCAGCCCGGTTCCCGGGAGGATGAAGTTCGTGTACAAGGAGGAGCATCCGTTCGAGAAGCGCCGCTCTGAGGGCGAGAAGATCAGAAAGAAATACCCGGACCGGGTCCCGGTGAGGAGAGTGGCGGGGGCCCGGGGCGCGGGGCGCGGACGCTGACGCCGCAGCCCGAGCTTGGGCTCCGGACAGGCAGCAGCGGGCTCAGGCTGCTGGCCGCGGCGGGGGTGGGAGCGAGCCTGAAATGGATGTCCCTGAGACCGGGCGTGAAAGGACCCGGGGAGTGGGAGAAGTGGAAGTGAGAAGACGTGGGACAGGAGAGAGGCACCTCGGCATTCGTGCGTGGAGGCCTCAGGGGGCTTGACAGCCCGAGCTTCCCGGGGCCATCCCCCCACCCAGCGAAGTCTGTGGGTCCAGACGAGCCTTGGCCGTCTGGGGAGGAGTTGTTTATTGTGACGCCCTGTTCGGGGCTCGTCCCGAATGTTAGGGTGAGCTCAGGCCAGTGGGGCGAGGAGCTCTGGACTCAGGGCTGCCCCGTGTATACGGGGACAAGAAGAAGGGAGTCTGGGGTAGGTTTAGGGACTGCTGATGTTGCTACTTGAGTTCTTGACAGGTGGAGCAGCGGGGCGGTGCTCCTCACATGTCCCCATTTTCACCTTCCCTTTATCAGGTGATAGTAGAAAAGGCTCCCAAAGCTCGGATAGGAGACCTGGACAAAAAGAAATACCTGGTGCCTTCTGATCTCACAGGTGGGAACCTGGTGGCTCCTGGGTCTGCTTCCTGTGGGTGGGAGTTGAGCTTCTGGGAGGCGGCTCCACTTAGCAGCTGTTCATAGGAGGGCAATTATGATCCTGTGACTCTCTTGTTCCTTGTATCTTTGGTAGTTGGTCAGTTCTACTTCCTGATCCGGAAGCGAATTCATCTCCGAGCTGAGGATGCCTTGTTTTTCTTTGTCAACAACGTCATTCCACCCACCAGTGCCACCATGGGTCAGCTCTACCAGGTACGGTGTCTCGGAAGGAGTAGGGCTTTGGACTGAGGAGTTCTGGGAGAGCTTGAGGGGGAAGATGTGTCAGGTCAGCAGTTCTTGGATTAGCTGGCTAGCGAGCCTTCACACTTCGTGCCGGTCCTGGGGTGGAGATCTGGGACAGAGCAGAGGGAACAGAATAGAAGGAAAGAGCACAGTAAGGGGAGGAACCACCCTGACCAGGGCTCTGCCCCGCTCCAAGGCAGCAGAGAACTCGTTGACATCTTTTTCTGCCCAGGACTGCTGCAGGGATGATCCTGCTTGGCTGGAAGGCTTGGCGTCAGGGAGGGAGGGAGGCACTGGTCTCGGGGGGGGGTCTTGCCGAAGAATGGTTCTTGAAGAACGTGAGCAGTGGATGATCCGAGTAGCTGAAGCCTGGTTTTCTGCTCACACCCCCCCAGGAGCACCACGAAGAGGACTTCTTTCTGTACATTGCCTACAGTGACGAAAGTGTCTACGGCCTGTGAAGCTGCTGCCCCTGAGGTGGGGGGGGCCCCCCTGCCTTGACCTCCCCTCCTCCTCCAGGCTGCAACACCACCTTCTTTCTCCAGGACCTGCACTTACCGGCGGAGGCTTTCCCTCCCACCCTTCTTAGCAGGAGGGGTCATGGGAGCCTCTCTCCCCCCTTCTCCACCCGCCTTTCCCACTCCGCTTTAGACTTCTGGATTGTCAATCTCTGTTGCACCCAGTGATTGTTCTGGTTTCTGTTCCCTTTCTAACTGCCCAAGGGGTTGAGGACCCCAACAATCCCTTCCTTTCACTACCTTCTTTTTTGGGGGTAGATGGAAGGGACTGAAACTGGGGGGGAGATAGGAGGCGCATCAATAAAGAGGAAACCACCAAGCTGAATTCGGCTTACTGTGTTGATGTTGGGCTTTCCCCTGTCTGCATAAAGAGGGTGCTGTTGCTGTGGAGCAGAATCCTCTGATGTTTTAGGAAACTGGTTTTGATACACGTGTGCTGGGTCCCAATGTAAGAATCCTATTTTTCACTGTGGGTTCCTGTGGAGAAAGTTCCAAAGTCCTTGCTTTAGATAAACACATCCAAGTTCGTATAACATTCTGGATTACAGAAGAGATTTTCGTGTATGCTAGCTGGTAAAAGGACTGTCCCCAGCTGCCTGTCCCTTGGCCGGACATTGCGCCTGCTGTGGCATTCAATGGAGTGGAATCCGAGGGACGGAGTCTTTCATCACCGGGAGGACTTCATCTCCCAGCAGCCATTTCTCCGCCTGGCCGGAAGTGGGGCGGTCCCCGAGGGATAAAGAAGGTGCAGATTGAGGCAGTATGGTGGCCGAGAGCTCTAATCCCTTCTTCCTCTTCTTTCTTCGTCCCGCCCAGCCTACATTTCCCAGTAGCCCGCGCGCACTCTTCCGCCCTGCCTTCTTGCTCCCAATCTCCCCGCCACTCCCCGGGGGAGGGAGTGGCCTAGTGCGCCTGCGCCATTGTGTGGGTTGCTGGGAACTGAAGTCCTGAAGGCTCATGTGGTCCCCTTTCCGCTGTCCCCATATGGACTACAACCCCCTGGGTGCATTGCGCGTGGGCGCCGGCGCGGGGAGACGGGGGAGAGAAGAAGAGGGAGGGAGGAGGGAGGGAGGAGAGAGGGGGAGGAGGGAGCAGGCGGCCGGCGGCGCGGGGGGAGGGGGCCCGGTCCGGGAGTGCGGGAGGCTGTGGTAGAGGGAGGTGGCGGCAGCGGCTAGCGGACTGGAGTCTCAACCGGGCTGAGGCGGACACTTTTGTGGCGCGAGGCGGAGAAGCACCGAGCACCAGAGGCGGCACCGGGATCCCCGGCTCAGGGGAGGGGGCCGGCGGACCGGGAGGAGGGGAGGGGGCGATGCTGGAAGCCATGGCGGAGCCCAGTCCCGAAGGTGAGCTCTCGACCGGCACACCGCGCTGAGCCGGTGGGGGGGGGGGGAGGAATCAATTGGCAAACTTGGAGGTCTAGCCCCGGAGCCCAGCGGGGGAGGACCGGGAAGGGTCGGGGGCCTCGCTCTGGAGGTGGGAGAGCGACGAGTTGAGAGACCTTGGAGAAAGGAGTGGGAGACTGGGCTGGGTAGCCGGAGATCAGACACCGTGTGTGTGTGGCGTGGTGGGGAGGACGGGCGGTAGGAGCCGGGAACCGGCGCTCCGGGGGTTAGGGGTCGAAAGGGCCTCCGCCTGGCTGGGGCCCTGGAGCTGGGAGGCTGGGGGGAACCGGGGGCCGGAGAGTTGTTGAGGAGGGAGGCCGGAGAGGAGGACTGCGTGGAGGGCCCGGTAGTTCTCGGAGGTGGGGGAGTTGGTGGCTGTGTGCCGGAGCTCCGAGTAGTTGCCGCCGGAGGCAGCCCGGCGATTGTTGGCGGGGCGGGCAGGTAGTTGTGGGGGGCAGAGGGGTTCTGGGCATTGTCTGCGTTAGAGGGACCTGTGCCGGGGCAGCTGTGGAGAGCAGGGCAGCGAGGCGAGCTGGGGAGTTGTAGGGGGCGGTGGGGCGGGGTGGGGGAGGCGGGCTGGTCGGCGAGGGTTAGAGCCTGGGAGTTGCGGAGGGCGAGGGGGGCCCGGGGAGGTGCCGTGGGGAAGAGTGGCCGGCTGGGGGGAGGGGGCTGGAGTTCAGGGGTCCCGCAGCCCAGGGACTTGGTGAGTCCGGGGGCGGAGGGGGGGGGCGGCGGCCGGAGAGAGCTCGGAACAGGGCCCGGGGGCCCGGCGGGGAGCCCGAGGAGCTCGAGACGGGGAGGGGCCAAAGCCCCGGATGGGGGCGGAGGGACGGCGAAATTGTGGGGAGCGCGGCTTGGGGGGGCAGGTGGGGCCGCGTCCGGGTGGGAGCTGCAGGGTCTGTCCCGGCCGCGAAGTAGCGCTGGCTGTGGGAGCCTGTGTGTGTGTTTGGGGTGGGGGTGAGGGGCGCGCCGGGCCTCGTGCTCGAGTGCAAGGAGCCGGAGGGCGGGGAGCGGTTCGGCGTGGTCATCCTGGACCCTGGGGGCCTCCCGGCGGCTTGTGCGGTCCCTGAGGGCCCAGGGCGGCAGAGCGCAGCCGAATCGGAACTCGGGGCTCCGGGCGCGTGTGCAGGACCGGGCGGGCGGGCGGGCGGTGGCCCGGGCTCAGGCCTGAGAGCGGTATGGCGGGGTGGGGCGCTGGGAGATCCCAGTAGACTGGAGTCCAGAGAAACCGTGAGTTGGGGGGGGGCGGGGCGCCGGGCCGCCGGTGGGGGGGAGGGGAGCGCTATAGCGAGGCCGGCTCCGCCTCTCCTGGGGCGGAAGGGGGAGCAGGGGCGGGTCCAGCACACCCGGGAGGGGGGCCTGTTGGTGTGGCGCAGGGACCCGGGAGAGGAGGGGGTCGCTTGAGAGCGCCGAGGTGTGGAGGTGCGGCTTTCCAGTCCTAGTGCCTTGACTCAGCTTTTATTGCTTCCGCAGATCCACCTCCGACTCTGAAGCCCGAGACGCAGGTGAGGTCTCCTGCCTTTGCAGGCCAGGTCGCGCCTCCCCCACGCCCCCGCCTCACTTTCGGGGCTGTGCTTTGGGAATGCGCCCCTCACACTGGCTGCCCTGTGATCCACCTTTCCTTCCTTTCAGCCACCAGAGAAACGGCGGAGAACAATTGAGGACTTCAACAAATTCTGCAGCTTTGTCCTGGCCTACGCGGGTTACATCCCCCCTAGCAAAGAGGTAGGGACGGAGCCGCTGGCTGGAGGCTGGTGCCGGCCTAGGACTGTCACACAGAGCGTGCTCCTTCTTAGGAGGAACCTCTCAAATTCTCTGTTGACTAAGGAAGCTGGAAGCAGTTAGGACTGGTGGGAAGGCGGGTGGAGTAGCTGGGCAGTAGAGGTTCCTGGCTTGAGCAGCAGCTGGTGATGGAGGGGGTTTGGACAGCTTGGTCAAGACTCTGGATGGTCATGGGGTTCTGTTAATGAATAAGTTTAAGGAAGCCAAAAGTGGTAACAAAGGAAGCTGTACAGTAACAGCTAAAGAAATAGGGCCTGGGGGATACAATGTTCCAAAGACCTGAGCCAGGGAGCAGTGGGGAGAGTGACCAGAACAGGAGGGGACCAGGCAAGAGGACTCCCACGGGGACTGGGGGAGGGACAGGTTGCCCGAGCAGGCTGGCGTGGTTGGGGGTAGGGCTAAGCCTTGGCGTTCAGGCTGGGCTTGTGGAGGGGCTGAGAAGACACTGGGCTCCCGCTGACCCTAGTCTCTGCATCCTTTTAAGGAAAGTGACTGGCCAGCCTCTGGCTCGAGCTCTCCACTGCGAGGTGAGAGTGCAGCCGACAGTGATGGCTGGGACTCCGCTCCCTCAGATCTTCGAACCATTCAGACCTTTGTTAAGAAAGCAAAGTCATCCAAGAGAAGGGCGGCTCAAGCAGGGCCCACCCAGCCGGGACCCCCAAGGTCCACTTTCTCTCGTCTGCAGGCCCCTGACAGCGCCACCCTGCTCGAGAAGATGAAGCTCAAGGACTCTCTGTTTGATCTGGACGGGCCTAAAGCAGCACCGCCGCTGGCTCCCGCGGCCCTGACGCACCCCGCCCGGCCCCCCGCCCTCACCCCAGTGCCCCTTGCCCAGGGGGACCTCTCCCAGCCCCCTCGAAAGAAGGACCGAAAGAACAGAAAGTTGGGGCCCGGTGGGGGGGCTGGCTTTGGGGTTCTCCGGAGGCCTCGACCAGCTCCAGGGGATGGGGAAAAGAGGTCTCGGATCAAGAAGAGCAAGAAGCGGAAGTTGAAAAAGGCAGAGCGGGGGGATAGACTCCCACCTCCTGGGCCTCCCAGGGCACCCCCCAGTGACACAGACTCTGAAGAGGAGGAGGAGGAAGAGGAAGAAGAGGAGGAGGAAGAGATGTCAGTAGTGGTAGGGGATGAAGCCCCAGCCCCTGTGCTCCCCACACCCTCTGAGGCCCCCAGGCCCCCTACCACAGTGCACCCCGAAGGAGCCCCTCCCACCGACGGTGAAAGCAAGGAGGTGGGCAGCACTGAAACAAGCCAGGATGGAGATGCCAGCTCCAGCGAAGGCGAGATGCGGGTCATGGACGAGGACATCATGGTGGAATCAGGTGAGGTGGGGGCTGCCCGGGCAGCGGGGACGGTGGGGTGCGGGGTGTTTGGATCCAAGAGCACAGGCAGGACATCCAGCAAACCTTCTTTCCCCAGGTGATGACTCATGGGACCTGATCACGTGTTACTGCCGGAAGCCCTTTGCAGGGCGGCCCATGATCGAGTGCAGCCTATGTGGGACGTGGATCCACCTCTCCTGTGCTAAGATTAAGAAGACCAATGTCCCCGACTTCTTTTATTGCCAGAAATGCAAGGAACTGCGGCCTGAGGCGCGGCGGTTAGGGGGGCTTCCCAAATCTGGAGAGCCCTGACACTGCCAACTCCAGGCTGGAACTTGCAACTGACGGCTCCGGAACTGAGCCTGGGGGCTTCAGCCCATCCCCTGGAGTCTGGAGGGTGGTCCCCGCTTCAAGGCAGGAATGTCCAAGGCAGACTTCGGGAATGAGTCTCACGGTCCTTCCCTCCCCTCCCTCCCCAGCCTGTGGACTGCAGTGGACGTTGCGTTGGGCGTGGGAGGCTGTCGGGGGCCCCGGATGCAGCATCTTGGACCTGCCGGGGTTGGAATTGGGATGGACTGGGACAGCTGTCTATAAACTCTAGTGTAAATATAGCATTCCCCTCCCTCATCTTTTATTTTACTCCCAATTCATTTTCTTCTACACCGGTTGTATTTTTCATGTTGGACTTCCTCTTTTGAGCGTGGCGGCTCAGAGGTGGAGTGAGCCTGGCCAAGCAAGCAAGGAGAGCGGCAAGGTGGCGGTCCTCACGCACCTCTTGTTTTTACTACTGGCCAGCCGTTTGTACAGACAGCCTGCGTGTTGTAAATAAAGCAGAGTGGGCTCTTTGTGTTTCTAGCCCTCCCTGACTGTCCTGCTTGGGGGGGGGGAGGCTCTGGGGAGCTGCCGCGCGGCTGGCCGCAGGGCACAAACCCACCTCGGCGTCCGGGCCTTCCCGCGCCGGGACACAACCCCAGGGGCTCCATCGGCTTCTTCCCTCCACGCGCGCCCGCGGTCCCGCTGCTCCTGCACGGACGGCGCAGGGCGCCCCCCACCCCGAGGGCGGAGGCCCCCGGGACACGGTGCCCGCCGGGGAGGACCTCCGGTGGGGGACGCGCTTGGGGGCGGAGTGGGTCGGGGCTGGGAGACCGTTGCTGAAGGCAGCGGTCACGTGGAGGGAGCGCTAGGAGGAGCCGAGTGGTCACGTGATGGCGGAGGGGTCACGTGGCGAAGGGCGGTGCGGGGAGCGCGAGGTGGGCGGGCTCGGGCCACGTGACATGAGGCGAGGTGGGCGGGGCCCTGGAGGGCGCTCGCGACGTCGGCGGCGGTGGCGCGCGGCGGCTGAGTGCGCCGCTCCGGGGCGCGTCGCGCGGCCCGCCACCCTGCCGCACCCCGCCGCCTCCCCGCTGCCCCACGCCCACACTGGCTCTGTCGCGTCCGCGCTCCGGTCGGGGTTCGAGTGTGCGCAGGCGCGGCGGGGCGCGGATAGCCCCAGTGGGTGGGCGGCGGAGCCCGGGAGCGCGCGGGCGAGACCATGGCGGGCAGCAGCACGGGGGGCGGAGGCGTCGGGGAGACGAAGGTGATTTACCACCTGGATGAGGAGGAGACTCCCTACCTGGTGAAGATCCCAGTCCCCGCCGAGCGCATCACCCTTGGAGACTTCAAGAGCGTTCTGCAGCGGCCCGCGGGGGCTAAGTACTTTTTCAAGTCCATGGATCAGGATTTCGGGTGAGCGCGAGGCCTAGCCTGGAAGCGACGGGGGCTGTACCCGCACGGATGGGGCGTTCTGCAGGGGGCACGGGTCTGCTCTGGGTCACACTGGGGTTTTCTGGCCTCCAGTGGATCGGATTGTGCCACACTGAGGCAGAGTGGCCGTCCCAGGACGGACAAGGTTATGCCTGGACAGATGGATGCGCACAGAGCGATAAAGTGGAGAAGATTGGGCCATATGGAATAGGTGGGGGCGCGCAGGTTGGTTGTGGGGTGGTCGGGGCTGAGCGTTTTCCTGTAGCACACAGCTTGTGTGGAGTCAGCCTGCGGGCTCTTGACATAGCCGGGCTTGTGTTGGCGGCAGTTTGGAACGTTGTGGTAGAGACAGGATTGTTTGGGGACTCCAATGCAAAAAAAAAAAAAAAAAAAGTTGCGATGTTCTAGGCTGCCCTGGAGTGGGCTACTGGGCGGGCTTGGGTCATTCTGGTCTCTTGGTTGATCCTAACCTAATATCTCTTCTTCGGCACACATCGGGGCACTTAGTACAGGGCAAATAAGGCTGCTGGGGCTTTTGCTAATACAGACAGCTGTATTGGGGTAGTCTAGTCTATATTGGTGCAGACAGCTGCATGCGGGGACGTTGTAGGCTGTGCTAGAATAGATTGGGCTATCCTGGGGTGATTTGGGGATTCCTGGGCTAGACTGGGACTGTAAATAACGTAGTCTAAGCTCTTTGGTTGTTCTCACTTTGGGGAGTGACCACTCTTGTTTTGACCACTCAGTTGTTTCACTGGCTGGCAGGATTGTGTTGAGACGGCTTGGATTTTAGGGGAACGGAACGAATTGGACTCTCCCTAAAAAGGTTGTTCAGCGTGGGGAGAGTGACAGTTGTCTTGGGAGTTATCTTGGACTTAAAGCTCTTGGATTGGTCAGCAGTGTAATCTTGGGCAATTTCATTTACCTTTGTGCGTTGATTTTTCTCACATTTGAGATAGAGATAATCATAGAGTGAAATGCTTAGTTCCTGCGCTTGGCACATGGGAAATTCTTGGGGCGTGGTCATGCTCGTCCTTGGCATTGAGGCCGACAGGTCCATAATCTCGGTTGTGGTGATACAGAATAGCCCGTCGTGGAGTGGGCTGAGCTGTGCCAAGATGGGTTATATTGGGAGAATACTAATTATACTGAAACAGATTGGTAGTGGCTGGGCCGTGTTGTCGCCTTACGTATATACACACTCCCAGAGGCATATTAGGCTAAAGGGTTAATCAGACAAGACGTTCTGATTTGGGGATGAAACAGGGTGTGTTTGTGAGACAGAGGAGAACCCAGAGAATCTCATGGTTTGTGTGTTTTGTTTGTTTAGTCAACAAGTGTTAATGCCTATTGAGTATCTGGGACAGTGCTGCGTGGTCAGGACGTGGTGTACAACCGAATGGGTGTTACTGATTGCAAAGGGGTGGTTGAGAGGGAAGGGGGGCAAGTCCAGTCCACTACAGGGAACACAGGGGAGCTGGTGGGGCTTTGGGGTCTTCAGATCCAGCATATCGCTGGGAGCAGAGTTCTTCCAGGCGAGGCACAGGGGACTGGGAAGCCTGGCTTCCTCTCTTCTTCCCAGCTCTCAGCCTAAGGAGATGCTGTTGGTTCCTCTAATGGGCATTTGTCCCCTGACAAAGACAGCACATCTGGACCACTCTCTGGAAGTGGATTAGAAAAAACTAAAGGGAAGTGGGAGAGTAGAAGCTTACACGAGGTTGGGGAAGGTGTGTATGGAACAGGGCTAGGTTTGGGGACGGCTGCCAGCAAGGCTTACTGGCAACCAGGTAACCATAGGGGTTGGCCTTTGAGTCAGACTGCAGGACGTCTTTGGAGCAGCATTGCCCCTGAGAGCCAGCTGGGGCGAGAAGGCAAAACAGGAGGTGGGAATGGGGTTTGGAGGTTGTTTCCCTAGGAGAGAGGTGGAACGAGGCAGGAGGTGGTCAGCGTCCTTGAGCTGGATGGAGACTGGGGGAAGCTGGCGGTGGGGGTGGCTGACCTCCGTCCTGTCTCCTGGCAGGGTGGTGAAGGAAGAAATTTCAGATGACAATGCCCGCCTGCCCTGCTTCAACGGAAGGGTGGTATCCTGGGTAAGGGCCCAGTTCCCTCTGGGTTCCCAGACTGCTCCGAGCCTCATCTGTCTGTAGCCTCTCCCTGCCCAGTCATTGCCCTAGCCCTTTGCCTCCCTCCCTGTTTGGAGAGCCAGTGGGAGCCCCTCGGCTTTCTTTTGGAGCCTCAGCCATGAGGGGGCTTCAAAACGTTCATGGAAAATGCGTATTATGAGAAAAGGATGCCTGGGCCTCAAAACAGGGTGCGTGGGCATGCGTCAAAATAAAGTTTTTATTATTACTTTTAAAAAAGTATTTGAGAGACAGCGATCTCCCATCTGCTCATGCACTCCTCAAATTCTGGCAGTGGCCTGGGCTGGGCCAGGCTGAACTGGGCACTCAATCTGGGTCTGCCGTGTGGGTGGCAGGGACGCAAGTGCTTGAGCCACCCCCGCTGCCTCCCAGGGTGCGCACTAGCAGGAAGCTGGAATCGAGCCAGAGCCTGGTTTTGAACCGCGGCCGTCTGATAGGGGGCACAGGCAGCTTAACTGCCAGGTCAAACACGCACCCACACTTGTCTTTTAAGTCCGTTTTCCATGCACTTTTTGAAGTCCCCTTGTACTTGGGCTCTTCTCCGTGCTCCACAAAACCCATCCACTTTCTGATCCTCCCCCGACTCCCATCCTCCACCGTCTCCCAGTTGAGCTGCCTTCTGTCATTTACATTTGTCTAGCTAGTGTCGTCAGATAATCCCCAGCCTGAGACGGCCCCCCCGGCCCACGAGCCGCGGACAGAACTGGCGCCACCACCCCCACCTTTACCTCCTCTGCCCCCGGAGAGGACCAGTGGCATTGGGGACTCAAGGCCTCCATCCTTCCAGTGAGTTCTCCGGATTCTTGAGCACAGGGGAGGGAGGTGTAGCAGCCCCTTGGTTCTGATGTGGGTTGGAAACCGTCTCCGCCCCTCTAGCCCTAATGTGTCCAGCAGCCACGAGAACCTGGAGCCAGAGACAGAAACGGAGTCCGTGGTGTCCCTGAGGCGGGAGCGGCCCCGCCGGAGGGACAGCAGCGAGCATGGCGGTGAGGGAGGCTGGGCAGAGGGGAGGCGACGAGGGGCGGGCCCCTTGATGAGACCCCTCCTGAGGGCCCTGTTCCTCCTCAGCTGGGGGCCACAGGCCCAGCGGCCCCTCGAGGCTGGAACGCCACCTGGCTGGGTACGAGAGCTCCTCCACCCTCATGACCAGTGAGCTGGAGAGTACCAGCCTGGGGGACTCGGATGAGGACGACACCATGAGCAGGTGCGGCTCCACACGACGCCCCCCACCCCCGCGCTCTGGCGCCCCGCCACCCTGGCCTACAGGTCTCCCCCTCCCCCGATCCTGACAGGTTCAGCAGCTCCACCGAGCAGAGCAGCGCCTCCCGCCTCCTCAAGCGCCACCGGCGGCGGAGGAAACAGCGGCCTCCGCGCATGGAGAGGGTGAGGGGCTCCTCCAGGGGCACCTGGGGCTGGGAGAGGGCGGGCAGGGGCCTCGGGCTAGGCCGTGGTAGGGCTTACTCTTGGGTTTTCGAAAGGCGGTCCAGCCCCCCCGTTCTCCCACCACAGACCTCGTCCTTTAGCAGCGTCACGGACTCCACCATGTCCCTCAACATCATCACAGTCACGCTCAACATGGGTACGGGGGCGTGCGAGGCTGGGCGGAAGTGGGCACGAGCCGGCCTGCGGAACTCAGGGGCTTCCCCGCCTCACCTGAGCTCCCTCCACAGAGAAGTACAACTTCCTGGGAATCTCCATCGTGGGCCAAAGCAACGAGCGGGGAGACGGAGGCATCTACATCGGCTCCATCATGAAGGGCGGTGCCGTGGCGGCCGACGGGCGCATCGAGCCTGGGGACATGCTCCTGCAGGTGAGCTGGGCCAGGGCCGCCGGGCTCCCGTGGGCGGGGCTCCCTGCCCTGCGTCTGACCCGCTTCCCCTCGCGCCCAGGTGAATGACATGAACTTCGAGAACATGAGCAACGATGATGCTGTGCGGGTGCTGAGGGACATCGTCCACAAGCCCGGGTGAGCCCCGTGCTGGTCCTGGTCCCCCGTCCACAAGCCCGGGTGAGCCCCGCGCTGGTCCTGGTCCCCCATCCACAAGCCCGGGTGAGCCCCGCGCTGGTCCTGGTCCCCCGTCCACAAGCCCGGGTGAGCCCCGCGCTGGTCCTGGTCCCCCGTCCACAAGCCCGGGTGAGCCCCGCGCTGGTCCTGGTCCCCCGTCCACAAGCCCGGGTGAGCCCCGTGCTGGTCCTGGTCCCCCGTCCACAAGCCCGGGTGAGCCCCGCGCTGGTCCTGGTCCCCTGTCCACAAGCCCGGGTGAGCCCCGCGCTGGTCCTGCCCCCCGTCCACAAGCCCGGGTGAGCCCCGCGCTGGTCCTGGTCTCCCGTTCCCTCGCTTTCGTTTGGTCGTTTTAAATACCGGTGAGACGTAAGGCTCGATGTACGTGAAGCAGAAATATGTAAGGTGACGGATAATTCTAGAGTGAAAACCCAGGCCGCCGCTCCCTCACGCCTGAAGTGCAAGGTTGCCCATGCCCCTCTGCCCCTCGGGGTAGTCACTCTGCTGACTTCTGCGGCCCAGAGAAAAATCTTTGTTTCACTCGATACTTTCACTACCCATGCATGTATCCTCCAACGGCGGGGCTAAGTGCCACCTGTTGTGGGACTTCCTGGGAGTGGGCTTGTACGGTGGGCAGTGTCCTGTCTCGCTCAGCCGTACGACCCAGGAGTCCTCCACGTGGGTGGGTCAGCCGCAGTGTGGAGCCTTGCACACTCACTTTCTCTGGCCTGGCCATGTGCTTGCTTTTTTCTTCTCGTTCTTTCTGCTCCTTAATCCACTCTTGCTGCAGACCTTGGCTCTCCCAAGGCCTCCACCCTGCCCACCCCTAACTGGCCATCTCCCCACAGCCCCATCGTGCTGACTGTGGCCAAGTGCTGGGATCCCTCTCCCCAGGCCTATTTCACCCTCCCCCGAAGTAAGTGACGTCCAGGGAAGAGAACAGGGCAGTGCGGAGGCTGGGCTGGGCTCTGGGCTGTGGAGAATGGGCGAAGGAGGGTCAGGGCACAGATGGGACAGGACTCTGAGCTTGGGAGGGACGGGTCTGGCTTTCTGGGATGGGAAGTGACAATCTTCGTGGCTCTCTTTGTCTCAGATGAACCCATCCAGCCGATTGACCCTGCCGCCTGGGTGTCGCACTCTGCTGCGCTGACTGGCACCTTCCCAGCCTATCCCGGCTCCTCCTCCATGAGCACCATTACATCCGGGCCCTCCCTGCCTGATGGTGAGCCTCCCCTCCACATCCCCGGGAGCCGCATCCCCGGGGCGGGAGCCCTACCCCTAATCCTCCGTTGTCTCCTCTGTCAGGCTGTGAGGGCCGGGGTCTCTCCATCCACACGGACATGGCATCTGTGACCAAGGCCATGGCAGCCCCAGAGTCCGGGCTGGAAGTCCGCGACCGCATGTGGCTCAAGATTACCATCCCCAATGCCTTTCTGGGTACGCTGGGCCCTGGGCAGGTGGCAGGGGCGGGGAGGAAGAGGAGAACCCAAGCTGGCCATGGTGCAGGCAGGGTGGTGGCAAGGGCTGGCAGGAGAACCTGAGGCCCTTTTGCCCTGTGGGTGACCCAGGCTCGGACGTGGTCGACTGGCTCTACCATCACGTGGAGGGCTTCCCTGAGCGGCGGGAGGCGCGCAAGTACGCCAGCGGGCTGCTCAAGGCAGGCCTGATCCGGCATACCGTGAACAAGATCACCTTCTCCGAGCAGTGCTATTACGTCTTTGGTGACCTCAGTGGCGGCTGTGAGAGTTGTAAGTTCTTCTGCCCGCCTGGCTGGGGGCGGGGCTGACAGCCACTCAGGTTCTGCTAGACAAGCTGTTCACCGGGGTAGCCAGGGGCACCTTTTCCATGTCCCACAACAGCGCGTGGGCTGCTGGTGCCCTGGCTGTGCCCTGCCCTGAAGCAGTAG
Organism: Lepus europaeus; assembly: GCF_033115175.1. Classification (NCBI taxonomy): domain Eukaryota; kingdom Metazoa; phylum Chordata; class Mammalia; order Lagomorpha; family Leporidae; genus Lepus; species Lepus europaeus. The sequence goes on along the minus strand of NC_084844.1, from coordinate 51,323,272 downwards.
TAGGTAGATTTTCCAAGACCCTGTAACCCCTCTCCACCCGCGTCACAGGTGGTCCTGGGGCTGTGGTTTCCGCCACACATTTCCGTCCAGCATTCTAGGGTCCTGGCCTCCTAGGCAGTGACCTCCTCATCCCTTCCCTTGTTCTCCAGACCTCGTCAACCTGTCTCTGAATGACAACGATGGCTCCAGTGGGGCATCAGACCAGGACACCCTGGCTCCTCTGCCTGGGGCCACTCCCTGGCCCCTGCTGCCCACCTTCTCCTATCAGTATCCAGCCCCACACCCCTACAGCCCCCAGCCCCCACCCTACCACGAGCTTTCGTCCTACACCTATGGAGGGGGCAGTGCGAGCAGCCAGCACAGTGAAGGTAAGCCGCCCCAGATACTAGCACGTGCTGGGCGGAGCAAAGGGAAACCAGTGGAGCAGGGGCTGGCGAGGCCAGAGGACCCTGGGTCCCGGGCTCAGTTGTCCCACCCCTCTTCCCCCCACAGGGAGCCGGAGCAGCGGGTCTACACGAAGCGATGGGGGGGCTGGGCGCACAGGGAGGCCTGAGGAGCGGGCCCCCGAGTCCAAGTCCGGCAGTGGCAGTGAGTCGGAGCCCTCCAGCAGGGGGGGCAGCCTTCGCCGGGGCGGGGAACCTGGTGGGACTGGTGATGGGGGTCCTCCCCCGTCCAGGGGCTCCACAGGGGGTGCTTCCAATCTCCGAGCCCACCCAGGACTCCATCCCTACGGACCACCCCCTGGCATGGCCCTCCCGTATAATCCCATGATGGTGGTCATGATGCCCCCGCCCCCACCCCCTGTCCCTCCAGCGGTACAGCCCCCAGGGGCCCCTCCGGTCAGAGACCTGGGTTCTGTACCCCCAGAACTGACAGCCAGCCGCCAGAGCTTCCACATGGCCATGGGCAACCCCAGCGAGTTCTTTGTGGATGTTATGTAGAGCCGTTGGGGCCATGTCTGACTCCTCGGTGCTCCTGCTCCGTGGCTGGTGTCTGCCAGTCGCGCACCTGTTACTCCCCACAGTGCCTGGGCTCAGCCTGGCGGCTGCCGCCCACACTAAACTTATTGCCACTGTGACTCACCAGCAGTGCCTGGTCCTTCCCCTCCCGCAGGGGTACACAAGGGACCTGTGGTTACTCTTAGCTTTATTATTTTTTATAAACTTTTTGGGGGTTAAAGTATACTTTGTTACATTTTGGGGACTATTTTTTTAATAGACATTTCCTTTTTTATATGAAGAATTCCCATTTCCTGGGCCCTTTCTTCTAACCCCAGAATGTGGCCTCCTCCAGTCACCCCGTTGGCTCTGCCCTACGCAGGGTGGGGAGTGGTCCGTGGTACCCTGGGAGGAGAAGGGGTTTGGGCCCCCCAGACAGCAGGCCAAGGAAGCTGGGGTATTTGGTACTGGGGCCTTGTAGCTGCCTTTGTTATTCTATTTATTTTAGTCACTTGTATAAAACACCAAATAAAGCAATAGAGGCAAACTCCCCAGGCCTCTGGTTCTTTCTTTGGGAGGGAGGTAGGCAATAGAGGGAAAGACCTGAGACATAGTAGCCAAGTCTGACTTGTTAGAAACTGTATTTGTGAGGCAGCGCTCCTGGGAGCAGGCACAGTTCTGGGAATACGAGGCCCCCCTCAGGGTTCTGGCGGGGGGCCTGGCTTTAGCTTGAGAGAAGGCACTGATGGGCCAGGCCCTGGGTGAGAATGCTCAGACGCCAAGGGGGCGGCTGGTGACCACGCCACCCTGCTCCACCAGCGCCGTGGAGATGCTTCGGAAGTTCCGGAAGAGCTCCTGCTGCTGGGGGTCTGACTGCAGAGCGGCCATGCTCTCCCGGATCCGGGCAGCAGCCTGTGCGGGGGGAGGGGGGTTCAGGCCTGTGCCTCAAGCCCCCCGCGGCATTTGGTAACCGTAGCCCCAAGCCTCACCTCAATACACCAGCTGTCACAGAGTATTTTCTCGTGCTGGGCTGTAGGGTAGCCCTCGTTCAGGGCTCGTGAGGCCCTGGTTGAAAGCAGGAGAAAGTAAATCCAACCTGGGCTATGCTGCTGCCCCTGGTGGGCCTCTCCGCACCCACCGCTTCCTCACCTGGAGAGAACCACCACCATGGCGTACAGGTCGATGGCCCCGTCTGCCAGCCGCTGCAGCACAAACTGCTCATCTGTCAGGTGGGTGGGAAGGGGGCGGGGCGTCAGTCTGAGCGAGAGCATGGAGGGGAGGTGGGGGGGGGGGCTCACTCACTGACGATCCCCTTCTTGTGCTTTATCAGCTTGGCCTCCACCACAGCGGCAAACTGCTCCAGAGCCCGCACTGCCTGAGGACAGGGAGAAGGCACACAGGGCTCAGAGGGACAGCCTTGGACCAGGCTGACCCCGCCCCGCCCCGCCCCGCCCCGCCCGACGGCTTACCAGCTCACCACTCCGATTCAACTCTGGGTGCACAATCCCGCTGAGACTCAGGCCACTGCCCAGCCCTGCCCGCCTTGGAGGAGGGGAGAATGACAGGTTAGTGGGCACTCCCCGCCCCCCCTCCCCTGGCCCTGCCCGAAGCCTACCTCCTTAGCTGTTTGCCCGCCTCCCCTATCAGGAGGCCAGCATTCCCAAAAGGGTTCTTCAGAGCATTGCCGAGCCCAGAGAGTTCCTTTCCTTTGTCCTGTGGGGAGGAGGGGCCGCAGTCAGAACTCCCTGTCAGCTCCTCCCCTCCCCTCCCCAGGTCCCCTTCTCTCTTACCATGCAGCCTTGCAGAGCCACAAACAGCCGCAGGATGTCGTTTGTCCCCTCAAAGATCCGGAAGATTCGAACGTCGCGGAGCACACGCTCGACCCCTGCCTCCTACCACAGGGAAGACAGCTCCTCAGCCCCGCTGGGTGGCGCGGCGCCTCCCACCACCGCGGCTGCCCCCGCAGGAGACTGGCCCGCACCTTCATGAAGCCCATGCCCCCCATGATCTGGATGCACTCGTCCGTCACCTTCCAGGCTGCCTCCTAGGGAAGAGAGCCAGAGATGACTTAGAGCTGCGGCCCCACATCGGACTTGCCCTCCCAGCACGCCTGGGACCTCACCGAGCCAAAGATCTTGCTGATGGCGGCCTCTATCTGGAAGTCCGTGAATCCCTGGTCCATGTTGGCACTCAGCATGTAAGCCATGGACTGAGGTGGCGTGGTTGGGATGTGGGAAGGAAAATTGGAAAGGGCTGTATCAGACTTGCCTTCATCTTCTAAATCTCCCAGGACCGGGCCAGCCTGGCGCTCCAGGCTCCCTATGTTCGCCTTCTAACGCGGTGGTCAGCTCAGGCGCGTAGAAGTATTTGGCCCCTGAGTCAGTCCACCAGTGGCTTCTAGGCGGCTGACTTGTTGGAAGGGGTGGAGGTGTGGGCAGAATGAACGCCTGGAGCCCTGGGACGTGCCTCCGCAGAACGGCACTGCTCTCCCCTGCAGGAGCTGAGCTGGCTGCGCCTCCCCGCATCCCCTAGGGCATTGGTGTAAAGCTGGAGACCCACTGCCCCAGGTGCTGCTGGGGGTCGTAGTCTGACCCACTGGAAGAAAGCCACAAGGCCTCCAGGGAGAGGGGCGTGGGGGGCCCTCACCTCAGTCACGTACTGCAGAACAGCCATCCGGGCCAGCTTCTCCTGGATCAGCCCAAAGTTGTGAATTTTGTCCCCAAACTGGGTACGGTTAGCAGCATGCTCCACCTGGAAGAGGGCACACGTGTCCCACTGCGGTTCTGCAGTCTGCCCAGCAGAGTGGCTGGGCTCGGGCTGTGGTCCAGACTGGGAGTTCAGTCCACACTGGAAGGACACCTAAGCAGCTGCTGCTGCTGGGGAGGGCTCTCTGGAGGTGGGAGCACCTGCCTGCAAGGGAACAGGGACACATGGAGAGGGGGCAGGGGGACTCACTTGGGCGGCTCGGTATCCGCAGGCAGGGTACCCACCGCCTTAGCAATGATGGCTCTCATGGTGCCTGCCAGGGTTGCGGCCATGCCAAACCTTCCATTGTTGAGGATGTTCACGGCGACCTTGAAGCCGGCCCCGACCTCGCCCAGCACGTTCTCTGAGGGCACCCGTACTCCATCAAAGTTCACCTCCGCTGTGTTCGAGGCCTTGATGCCCATCTTCTTCTCAGGGGCCCCACTGCGACAAGGCAGGGTGGACAGCAGAGGCGTGTTCAGCGTGTTGTCCATTCCTCATGAACCAGGGAGGAACTGTAACTCCCAGACTGTAAGAGGGTGCAGGCAGCACCTCCATGTGCCCCCAGGGCCCAGGAGGCCTGGCTGGGTCCTGCTACTCTGTGTGGGCCTTGGCTGCAGTAGCCAGAGCTATGAGGTCAGTTCTGTACCTGGTTCTCCCAAAGGGGAAATGCTGTGTACCTGCCTTGGCTTGTGCACACACAACCCCAGGGTGACGTGTAATAGCCATTTGCCCTGAAGTCCAGTCCTGCCGCCCTCCCCAGCCTTGCCTCCTCTTCCCCAGACCCACTCACTGGGTAACACCTTCAAAACCCTTCTCCACCACAAAGGCTGTGATCTTCTCCTTCACAGCCCCTGTGGCTGCGTCTGTGACCGGTGTCTTGGCAAAGACCGTGAAGATGTCTGCCAGGCCCCCGTTACTGTGGAAGAAAGGGGGTGCTCAGAGCATGGAGTGGCCAGAGGAGGCGGCGGGGTGAAGTGAGAGCAAGAGTACCTGATCCAAATCTTGCTTCCAGTGAGCGTGTAATATTTCCCACAGGGGCTGGGCACAGCTGAGCTCTGGATCGAGGCTGCGTCTGACCCACTTGAGGGTTCAGTTAGACAGAAAGCTGCCAAGGTCTCCCCTGTGGGGAGAGAATGCCTTCACCCTAAGTCCCGCCAGGCATCCAAGTCCCCTCAGCGCTCTCCTGCCGGGGGCTGGGCCCCTGCATGCCTCTGGCCACGGCCTGTTCCTGTGCTTTTCTCCACAAGCACGCGGGTGCCTCCCTGGAGCCTCCCCCAGCTGACATGCCTCATCGTGCAAGCCCAGGGCACCCCCAGGCCTTGTCTCCCAGGGCGGCCTCACCAGTTGCCAGTTTAGGGAGGTATTTCTCTTTCTGGGCCTTTGTGCCAAAGAGTAGGATGCCTTTGAAACCGATGCTCTGATGAGCCCCGAGAGTGACGGCCACACCAAGGTCATACATGCCCACGATCTCTGCCAAGCGAGCATACTGTGGGGAAAACAGGCATGTGGGCTTGTGATTGGCTATGTGGGGACCTGCCCTTGCAGGAGAGTCTGGGTAACAGGGCAGGGCCTGACCTGGGCCATTCCCTCCAGAGTGAGCGTGGGGAGAGGATGCCAGACCACACAGAGGGTTCTGAGTCTGTTCTAGGTTGGGGAGGGGGACTTCCCACTACCGTGGTGTTAGACAGTCCCCAAGGGCTTGGGAATCAGGTCATGGCCACATGGGCCTGTGTGCAGACTGGATTATGGTTGTTTTTTTTTATTGGAGGAGGGTGGGATATGGCTGGGAAAGTCAACAGGCCACAAGAGCAGCTGCAGTTAGCTGTGGGGGGAGCTGAATGGGCCTCTCGGAGGAGCCTGGAATACTGGGAAGTGAGGAGGGGCTCACCTGTGTGTTGCAGAGGCCCACACCGCCCAGCTCGCTAGGCACTTGCAGACCGAAGGCCCCCAGCTCCTTGAGGCCCTGCAGAGTGGTCTCCTCCACCAGCTCCAGAGCGTCATTCTTGGCAGGGCTGTTCACCTCCTGCGGAAGAGAAGGCCTCAGGTCCCTGACATCCGTGCACCCTGCCCGGGGCCCCAGTCATTGCTCACCTCAAAGAAACGAGACACGGGTCCCACCAGCTCTTTGAGAAACTGTGTCTGCTCCTCGTTGAGCACTGTGGGGGCGGGGAGAGGGACAGGTCGGCCAGGTGAGGTAGGTCAGCCGGCCAGAGTCCCCACCCAGCTCTGACTACCCCTTCCCTCACCTGACGGGTACGGGAACACCTGAGTGGTGATGAGCTGGCCTTTGAACATCCCCACAGCAAAGGACCTAGATTCCTGGCCAGAAAGAACAACGGGGTCTGGAGAGCTGGCTGGGGTGGGTGTGCCCTGACGGAGGTCCTCCCAACCTCGGAGCCACATACCGGCTTGGCCTGGTTTTCCCTGGTCGCAGCATCAGAGGAGGGGGGCTCTTTCTCCACAGCCGCCTGGGGAGAGGGGGTGCCGGTTTGCCAAGGAGAGCACAGGGGAAGAGCTGGGTGTGAGGCTTGAGCTGATCCCGTGCCTTTCCCCTAGTTTCATCCCAGGGCATCCCGGTTTGCCCTTTCCCCTACTTTCCCAGCCAAAGCTGTCAGCAGGTGACTGGCACGGGGAGGGAGACCCCTGCCGGCAGCGGGGAGGCGGGAGCCCCTCTCCCAAGGCCGCCGTCACTTACCTGAGCGGCCCCACTGGCATAGAGTCGCTGGGCAGAACCAGGCCGGGGCTGGCCCAGGAACGCACTGGGCCGCGAGCTGTGAAGAGCAGGGGTTCGGTTCTGGCTCGGTCGGTCAGGTCCGCCGGCTCCCTCTCCCTTCCCAACCCCCGTCATACACACCTTCCGCTCGCCAACCTCAGCAGCTGCCGCCCCACGCTAGGGGCCATCCGAGCCGTTCGCATCTCGGAGCCGCTCCAGCTGCCGCTGCCTCGGACGCTGACCTCGCACTCGCGTCCTGACTGTCCAAGTCTGGGTGTCCCCAGCCCTGACTCATCGTCCACAATGCACCGGGCGGGGGCGGGGCGGGGCTTCCGGGCGCTGGGCATGCTGGGAACTGTAGTTCCAGAGCGCCCCCGGCCACTGCGGTCCAGCTGACCTAGCGCGATCTCCAAGCGTCCCTTGTCTCCCCAAAACTCCTTTAACCGCCTGTCCGAATTAGACTCTAGTCCTCCGAAGGGGTGAAGGGATAGGAGGGGACGGGAGAGAGAGGAACTTAGACGGCTGCAGCTAGAGGGGTAGAGGTTGACTGAAGGGAGGACCTCCCCGATGGAGTTAAGAGAAGGGAGAAGACAGTCATGGAAAGGCAACTCTCGGGGTCCCTCCCGAATCTGCCTCCACCTACACAAAAGGGAGGGGAACTGTGCGCTGGGGGACTCCAACTGGGCTGTGAGCCTCTCGTGCAGCGTGCTCTCCGCCCTAGGAGGTGCCACTCAGAACCCCTGAAGTTTCACAGGAGCAGGGACCCCGGTTCAGCGGCTCTCTGAAGGCCTCCGAGACCTCCTGTCTGCCCTCCGTTTATTCCAGAGTCCCTGTGGTCACCTAGACCTCAGGGCAGATGGGTTCTGCCCGGTCCCGAGAAGACCTGAGTGGAAACGCTCGTTTCTCCCCACTCCCAGTCCCTTTCCTCAGCTTCTCTAGCCCTGGCCAAGAAGTCCCAGGCAATGTACCACCCTGCTTTCTGCACCTCCCCGGGGGGTCAGGCCCGGGAGGGAGCCCGCTGGGCCCAGCTTCCTTTCTCCTTGGGGGAGACTGCCCCTTGTGAAAGCCTGGCTGAGTGCTGCAGGCCTTGGGGGCAGGGGCCCAGGTGTGGGAAGCTAGGTGGTGGTGGTGCCACCCTGAGGGACAGCAGGCCAGTTCAGAGATGCGAGAACTGAGTGGGGAGAGGGCAGCTCAACTCCAATCCCAGCGGATTAGGGAGATTAAAGCCAGAGAAGGGAGAGATGTCCCAGAGACCAAGAGGTGAAAAACAGGGGTCCTTTTGGAGGGGAGGCCTGGGAGTGAAGTGGGGGAGACTGGGACTCAGAACTCTTTCTCCCCAGTTCTTTCCATGGGGTTGGGGTGCTGGGAAGCCGAGGTGGCTGAGCGTGTCAGTCTGTGTCTCCTCCCCACCCCAACCTCCCCTCACTTGCCTTCCGCCAGCTCCCAGGTCAGCCCTCTGGCTCCTGGCACCCCCACTCTTGCGGTGGGCACCCCCGCTCCTGGCCGTGCTACACAGCGACCTCTTCCAGGCCCTGCTGGGTGAGTAGCCCCAGTTTTGTGAGGGACAGCAGGGACGAAGGCCTGGGCCTGTGAGGGCCATCAGTGCTGGCTTTCAGAAGCCTGGAGCCCCAGGCAGGGTCCTCCCCACAGTGGCCCTGGTCAGCACGGGCTAGCCTGGGCTGGAGGCCGGGGCCAGGGAGGGTGACTCGGTTCTGTTCCTGTGACAGACATCCTGGACTATTACGAGGCTTCCATCTCAGAGAGTCAGGTAAGGAGGCGGTGGGTGCCTGGCTTCTGGGGGATGGGGCGGTGCTGAGCAAGGTCTGGCTAATATCAGATGGGAAAATGGAGACGTGGGGGCCCTGGTACACATCCTGGGTCGGTGGCCCAGGGACATGGGGGCTCTGAGAATGCACTCTCTCTGGGAGGCCCTGTAGCCCCCTCTCCTTTCTTCCCCCATGTCTTTGCATGCCCCAGTATAGCCACTGAAGTGTCCACGACATAATTACTTTCCAGGCTTCCCGCTGTGACTCCTGAGGGAGACCTGGGCCCCAGGGATTCCCTCCTGCCAGCCCCTCCCTCACACCAGGCCCCCTACCATGGCTTCCCTCCAGTATTTAAGCAACCAGGGGTACTCCTAGCCCATCTCCGGGTGCTTGCTCCTCTGAGAACTGAAGTCTGCCCCCCCCAGGCTTTGCTGTCCTCGCTGGTGGCTGGCCAGGTCTCCATGTTTGCTTCAGGGCCTCTCGGCGTCTGCTTCTATCTCCTTTCCCATTATCCGGGTTCCTGCCGGCACCGAAGGAGTTAACTCTGCCAAGGCACCCCCCCATTCTGGCTCCTAGCTCCCTCCCTCCCTCCCCCTGCTTCCTCTCTCCTCCTCTCTCCCCTTCCCTCCTCGGCTCCTCGGCTCCCTCGGCCGCTGCCGTCTCCAGCCCCCCCACCCCACTCCCCCGCCACGGCCTCTAGCCCCTGGCCGCTTGGCAAGACCCCCCCCTACCCCGGGGCTCCCCGAAATCCGGTTCCCCTCCCCCACCCCAGCTCATGCCCCAGCCCCCGAACTCCGGGGCTGCCAGCCCCCGGTGCCCCCGCCCCTCCTGAGAATCGGGGTGTTCTCCCCAAACCCCCTCCCCTCCATTGGGGCGCCCGTTTTCGGGCCCCCTTCCCCTCCCTCCCACGCTCCCCTCCCCTTCCCTTCTCCAACCCCCTCCTTCCCCTCTCACCCCTCCCCCCATCCTGGCCCCCCCTGCAAAAGTGGGGTGCGGAGGGGGGAGGGGTGAGAACCCACGGAGGGAAGGAAGGAAACTCTGATGAAGTCAGAGCCCCTTACCCGCCACCGCGGCCAGGCCCCCCAACATGGACTGTCTCTGTATAGTGACAACCAAGGTAAGCATGATGGGGGCTGTAAGTAGGGGGGAGGGCATTAGTTGGTGGGGAGGGGTCCAGCAGGCCTTATTTGGGGCTGGAGGCCCTGGAGTGAGAGCATCAGAAGTAAGATGCATTTGGGGTGGATAATTTAGTTTTGGGGTTCACATCTGAGAAAACGCTGAATTTGGCCACAGGTGCCCCCTGGAGTGATCCCTCTGTACCTGTAGAGAAATGGAAAATTTGGGGTGTTTCATGGTTTGGGGGACTGGTGGGTTTGGGGGTTCACCTGTGATGTTTGAGGGAGACTTGTTTAAAGGGAAGCCTTGGCTCACATGGGAGTTCTGCTTGTGGATGGGGGAAGGTGGGCTATGTGTGTGTGTCTGGGGGGTCTAATTCCCTCCCTGGGGAAAAGCTGGTTTCCAGGGGGCTTTTCCAGTTTCAGGGGGCTCCTGGCATGAGGGTAAAGGTGATTGGTTCTGTGTGCCTGACTGGTCTGGGGGTGTCAGCTGGCAGAGAAGGGGTGGGCCTGCAGGCTACAGAGCCAGCGTCTTGTGCTAGATACGTTTGGGGGTGCTGTCTCAGTTTGAGGGTTTGGTCGCAGGGACTGGAGACAGTCGGGACTTAGAGGGCTGGGGCCTGGCACTGGCTCCCCTGAGGGAAGGGCCAGGTGAGGTTGGGGCTGGGGGTATTCCCGTGGGAAGTAGGAGCTTGCAGGAGCTGAGCTTGCCAGCCCCTGAGGAGGAGGAGAGTTTTGCGGAGAGAGGGGATTTGAGGAGGGGGACCAGGTGGATGGCATGGAATTTGGGGGTGTCCCAGGCAGGTGCCCAAGAGCCCATCTTCACCCACACTGCAATCAGACCTGATCAGGAGTGAGGGAGAGGAGCAGATGGCGGGGACTGTCCGTTCCCCCGGGATCAAGGTGGGGGAGGACACCTGGATCGGAGGGTCCCCGAGGATTTCTGATGGAGGCCAGTGGGGTGAAGTGTAGGAGGGCGCAGGGCTGTGCAGGGGTGTCCCTGTGGCTGGAGCTCTCGGGTGGGGAGCGCAAACTAGCTCCTGGTGGGATGCAGAATACCTCGGTCTTTGCTTCCAGACTCTGGGACTGGAGAACTGAATGCCTGGTGTGTGGAGGGAGGCTTGGGCGGGTGGCAGGCAGCTGGGGGCTGGGGGGTGGGACAGGAAGTGGGGGCCGGGGGAGGCGGGGTCTGGGTGAGTCACAGGCTGGGGAGGGGGTTATATTTAGTGGGAACTGCAGCTTCTCATGGGAGGGAGCTGAGGACACACATGTTCTGTGCCACAAACTCACACATATGTGTACACATGCGTTGTGCACATGGGAGCATGGTTGGAAGAGATTGGGGACCCTCACCCCTTCTCCACCAGGGCTCCTTGCTTGTGCCCCGTTCCGTGGGGCTGTAGCTTTCTCCCAGGTGGCTGCTTTCCCCCACGCCGTGTAGTTTTAGCCGCTTTCTGTGCCTTGGTTTCTCGGCCGGGTTTCCTTGAATGGCAGTGTCTCTGGCCTCTGGGCCTGCTCTGGCCGCAGGCTCTGTGGCTGTGACTCCCTGTGTACAGGCATATGCAGAAAGCGCGATGGAATGTGTGGTTCCGCTTCCAAGCCTGGAATGGGAGCGAGGGTGAGGGGCTTGCCTGCACTGGCAAGGGGCGGGGGGGGGGGACTTACTCATCTCCCCCTGCAGACTCTTACTCCCACCACCCTGCCGTAGAGCCCAGGGCTGAGCATCCTTGAAGGAGGGAGGCTTGCAGAGAGGGTCGTGCATTCCGGGTTTTACCCAGGCGTGGAGACCCCGGCTCTCCTCCACCGGAAAACTTGTCCGCCTTCGGGTGGCGGGGACTCCAACTCCCATAAGGCCTTGAGGCACAAGCTCCCTCAATGTTAGGAGGTTGCTGCCCATAGGGGTGATGGGAGTTGTGGTTGGTCTCTATCCAGGGCAGCGGAGGGCAGCCCGGCAGGAGCCAGCAGGGGGCACCTGGCCCCTGACCCCCACCCGCCCCACACTAGAAGGCAGGGTGGGGTAGCGAGTCCCCAGCTCCGTCGGAGAGCCCTCCATCTTTCACTGCCTATATTTAGCCTCGTGCCGCAGTGATTTAAGGAACATTTATGGAACGCCTCCTGTGCGCCAGGTCCTGCGTTCCGTGCAGGCTCTGTAGCCATCACTCGGTCTGACTCGGCGCCTGGCTCCCTGGCAGGGTCTCCCGGCCTCCGAGCCTCCTTCTCCCACTCCGCCCCCGTCCCTCCCCCTCTCCCCGCGCTGCTGCCGCCGTTGCTATGGTAACCGGCGACGACCGGAGTTGCGTGGCGGACTCGCGGGCCGGGCGCGGGTGGCGGAGGGCGGAGCAGAGCTAGTGCGGGGCGGGGGGGGAGGGGGAGACGGGGGCCCGCGCCCCGGAGGCGAAGCGGTTAAACCCGCCGGGTGGTCCTTATTGGGCAAAGCCGAGATGCTGAGGGCGGGACGGTGTGACCAACGGCCTCATTCATTGGCCGAGAGGGGCGTGGCGGAGGGACCGTGTGGGCGAGGCCGGGGGAGCGAATGGGCGGGAAGTGGACGGGGGCGTGGTCTCGGAGGCAGGTGGGAGGGGTCTGGCTTACTCTATCGAGGGAGGCGGGCCACAGCCCTCGGAAAGGGGCGGGGCCTTGGGGCCGGGTTACCTGACCGAGATGGGGGCGGGGCTGACCCGGGAGGGGCGTGGCGTGAGCCCCTAGTTCGGTGAGAACTCGGGGTTTTGAGGGGCTGTCGCCTGAGTAACCGCGGGGCGCGGGGGTCTTTGGATAGGAAAATCCGGGGGTTGGGAGATCTGACGTCTCAGTTTTCCTAAGATGGAGGCCTGTTCACATTTCATCAGGGCACCCCTCCTTCCTCAGCTCTCTGTTCCAGGGAGACGGTTGCTAGGCGACAGCAAAGTCCTTGATTGCTGCGTTGCCAGGCAACAGGGAAACGGAAAATGGAGGGAAAAAGGAAATGGGGGATGGGAGAGGGGCTTAATGGGCCATAGCGCCCACTGGTGGAGACGCAGGGTCTGTGCGTTTCTATTCCGCATGGAATTTCGAGTTCGGCCCCTTCCGCACTGGCTCCCTCTGCGAACACGAGCATTCTCTCCAGATACAAAAACTGGGACACTGGGGGTCATCTTGGAGGCGCACCCAACAGATCAATCTCGGATGGGCGAGATCCTAGCTTGGGAACTCGTCCTTTGTGCCACGTGTGGGCACGCCGTAGGTGGCAGACAGCCACCGATTTGAGGATACCCCCCCCCCTGGGTTTTGAGAGCTGGACAGGCGGGGGCTTTCAGTGGGAGAATATTTGGAAGAGAGGCGTTCAGGTTCGGTCTGGGAGGAAACAGAAGTTTTCTGAAGAGATCGGAGGCAGGGGGTTTGGGGTGCTTTGGAAAATGGGTGGGTCATTGCAAACCTGAGGCCACATCTTTAGTTGAGGCTCGTGTGGGAGACAGATATATTTGGGAGCAGTCTTCCAACTAAATTAGAATTCAGAATCATGGAGGGGATATTGAGATGTAGGGAGGGCAGCCAGTTGCTTATCAACTTGAGGGGCACAGAAATAGAGACTGCAATTGCATGTGGAGGATTTGCTGTAAGGTAGATGGGATAGTCCCTGAATGTGGGCTTCTGGTGTGTTATTGGAGACTGGTGTATTAGAAGTCATTTAGATTCAGGGATTTGGACAGAGGGCCCCGAACAAATTGAAGGACTAGCAATTTATATCAGAGGAAGGGTAATATTTGCATTAATTTCAAGGTCTCTTAGTGGATTGGGGAACAGAAATTATTGAGAAAGGATGGTTTGGGGGCATGTTAATTTGAGGGCATGACAAGGGTCCTTTCAGCTCTTGGTTGTCAGGTGTGCAACTGCAGAAAACTGTGCTGTGTTAACATGGGCTGGTGGGAGGGGCAGTTTATCCCTGGCGTTCTTGGGAGGACGATGTGCCGCTTCCTTCCCTGCACCCCGGCAGTCCAGCAGCGGTGAGATGCCCAGTGAGATTCTGGAATGGTTAGGGGCCTGGTCATTTTGGGGGGAGGGGGAAGGATTTGGTGAGATTAGGGGCTCCTGCGAACCCGGAGATTAACTGGTAAATTTTGGGAGCGTTTCTGTTTCAAGAGGGGTCGGAATAGGGGTATGCTCCACAGAGAAACTGCTGGAACCGGAGAAGTTGGTGGCTAAGAGGGTCTCCCCTCACCCCTCTCTCCCATCGTGACGCTCTCTCGCACTGCGCAGGCGCCGTCCCCCCCCCTCCGGCCGCAGCCTCCAGTCGCCGCGGCCGCCGCAGCCCCCGCCCCTCTGCCCCTCCCCCTCCCCGACCCTGGGACCCTTGCTCTCCCGCCCACCCTTTCCCTCAGTCCCCCTCCCCTTCTCCATGTCGGCTCGGAACAGATTCGCCTCCATGTGTCTCTGCGTGGTACGTGCCGCGGTACGGCTCCGGGCCCGCTCCCCTCCTTCCGGACCCCCCAAATCTCAGGGTGCAAGCTTCAAGTGCTGTCGCTCTTCCCTCGGCTTGGCGTGGGGTCTCTGGGTTGCAACTTCTCGGGGACAGGTGCAGGGGATCGCCCCTCTTACTCACTTGGACTCACACCCCTCTGTTTTGGGGGTGCCAGCTTGGGTTCCAGGTCATTCTGTGCACCCGGGGCTCTGGTGAAGAGGGGGCCAAAGGGGAAGGCGCAGTGACCCTCGGGCCTTTTACATGTCCTAAGCCCCAGTATACCGGGAGTTCAGACTCGTCCTAATTGCAGGGAGCTGTCATGGGGGGAAGGGGGGGTCCTCTTCCTGTCCTGCTTTAGCTGCGGGGAAATCTGGGACTGAGAGGTGCCAACGCCCCTCCCATCCCCTGGCTGCAGTTTCAGCATTACTCCCCCTCCCCTGCCCCTCCAGGCTGTTTTTGCTTCTTTTCTCACTCCATGTACATCGAAAATTCCCAGGGATTGAACATAGGGCCTCACCTCTTGCACCCACATCCTGGAAACTTCGATGCACCATTTCTTGCTCCCCTTTCCCCTCCTGTTGTCTGTCAACCCCAAGGAGCCTTCCCCTCCGTGCCAGACACCCCCACCCCTGTGGGCTGGGGCAGGAAGAGGTGTCTGGGGCTTCAACGTGATCAAAGTTTACCTCTCTCTCTCCGCTCTAGAATAAACGGTGAAACATCTTTCTTAACACTTACGGTGCACCGTGATGCTTCTTCATCGGATTCAGGAATGTTCTCTGCCGGGTGGGTGAAGCTGGAGGGGCACTGGGCTCCAACCCTCACCCAGACCCCAGAGCTGGGAGCTGCACCTTGTGGTCCTGTCTCATGTCCTTCCCAGGCAGGGCACCAAGGCCTTGTGGAGTGACAGAGGGGAGCTGCCCCCCCCCCCCGATCCCTAATTCCCTTGTGCACAGTCTTGGCTGAAGACCACCTTTTCAGGAATAACCTCTTCCAGTTCCCAGAACTCTGTTGTCCACGACCCCTCAAGGATTGAGGGTTGTTGTGCCGTCCTCTTCCTACTTTGCTTCTCTGCTTTTTTTTTTTTTTTTTTTTTTTTTGTCTGTGGTATTGAACCCTGGAGTCCAGGACTCTAAAGTCCATGGGCCAGAGGGCAGCCTGTCTCCCTTCGGCAGTCACCTTCCAGAATGTCAGGGTGTGTCCTGGGGGGTCAGGTCTCCATGTTGACACACTGTTTCCCTGCTCAGTCTCCTGCCACACGCTGGTCTACAGTCAAAGTTGGGTGGCATCCTCAGCTTTGATTCATCCCTGGTATCAGGCATTGTCCTTGATCTTGATCTTGAAACTGTTGCCCTCCAAAAGTTGGGGTACTCTCAGCTTCTCAGGCACTTTGGGGAGGGAAGCCCTGCCTTCTGTCTTTGCCCATGTGCACTAGGGCATATGATCTGTGTTCGCCAGTGCCCGGGGGAACCTTGCACCCAGCATCTTCCATCTCTCCTGACCCTGGAGCTGGGGAGGGTCTGCTTCCGTGGGGACAGCCCTGGAGGGGAGGAGCACAGCAAGGTGTGGAAGCAGCCAGGCAGAGTTGCTGCCCGTCACTGCTGTCCATCTGCCCTCCTCCTCTCTCCCCTGCGCCCAGTTAATCTCATTTACTGGTGTCCCTATTAAACCCAGCGGGAGGCCCTTGAAATGGCAGCTGGTTAATTGGACAGAGTTACAGATCTTTCTGGGTCTTTCACCCCAAAAGGCCAGAGGGAGACCAGGAGTTCACTCTTGAGCCCCCAAAGACTTCCCTCTTCCTCAATCCGAAGCCCTGGCACCACTGCTGCCCCCCTCAAGAGCCCCACTGCCTCCCTGTCCTCCGCGCCCCATCTCCTCCTGGTACATCCGGATTAGCTGTGCGCTGCTGTTGGGGTGGGGCTACACTGCTGTGCCCCTCTGCTGACTACCTGGGAATCTGCAGGGCCAGGGAAGAAAGGGCTGGACAGGCTTAGCCTTGTGGTGTCTGGGGGGAGCTGATGGCAAGTATCTTTGGGGTGAAGGGCCCCAGCTTGGCCTCTGCCTGGGGCATGCTAGGTGCTGGAGAGCCAGTCGCTGCTGGGGTAGACGCTGCAGTAGGGACATGGTGGCGAGGAGGGTCGGGCTGGGGTGGCCTGGGAAGCAGGAGCAGCAAGTGAGCCATTGGAAGGGAAGGGGAGAACATGGTGGGTGGGCTTAAGTGAGGAGGGAAGCAAAGAAGTTGGATGGATGGGAAGAGTGGGGGTGCAGGTGCCAGGGGCTGGAAGGCTTGGGAAGGGGGTGCACAGAGATGTCAAAGGAGGGGGCATGCCAGGTGAGAGGCCAGGGTCCCAGGGTATGCCGGGATGGGGCGGCGACTTGGGGAGAGAGGGCAGGTACTGAGGCCCTGGCGCGAGAGGGGGCTGTCGGGAGGGTGGAGAGAGGGGAGCCAATGGGCTGGAGGGGAGGGAGGGGGAGGAGCTGGTCAGGCCCTGGGGCCTTCCGCACTGCACAGGCAGGGGGGGAAGAGGAGGCGGCCGGGCGGCCTGGAGCCCGAGGCACTGGACCGGCCCCAGTGACACCTCCATCCCCATCCCCAGAAATACCGCTACCAAGATGAAGACACGCCCCCTCTGGAGCACAGCCCGGCCCACCTCCCCAACCAGGTAAACGCCCCCGAACTGGTGCACGTGGCGGAGAGGAACTTGTCCCACCTCGAGGCCGTCCACGGGGTCGTGGGCCACGCCCACCTCTCCCCCCTCAAGGTAGGAGACCCTGGCGGCCCCCTCCCCAGTGCGGCCCTCGGAGCCTCGGAGCTGCAGCAACCCCCCAGGGCCGGTAGGGCAAGAGATGGGGGGGCGGGGGCGGGTCTGGGCTTGGGCTCCTGGGGCCTGGGGGAGGGGGCGTTCGGGGTGGGGGGCTGGACACACTGGTCCCAGCGAGAACAGGCCAGGCCAGCCAGAGTGGGTGCGGATCCTAAGCTGGAAAGTATGTGCGTGTGTCTGCGCGCGTGCTGTGCTGCGCGGGTGTTGAGCTGCCTGCGTTCTCCCCCGAGGCCCCCCACGCCAGGACCCTCTTCGTTCCTTCACACCCCCAACCTCCGCTTCCGTTTTCTGTGTCCAGAGCTCTGTTCCAAGCGCCTGCTGCCCTCATTTGCTCCGGTCCCTTGGCCGCCTCCTCCCCCCACCTCCGCCTCAGGGCCTGGCTCTCCCTGTGCGTGAGTCCGCAGCCCTTTCCACCTGTCTGGCCTGAGACTTCTTCCCATGGCGCAGCCTTCGGCCTGGTCCCCTGCCCCAGCCTCTGCTCCCCTCTTGTGCTTCCTCCCCCTCCCGCCTTTCCCTCCCCGCTGCCTGGCTGGCTGGTTCTGGATGCTGTCTCTCTCTTCCTCCCACGCATTCTCCCTCTGCCTCTCCCTGTTCCCAGCTCAGGCCTCTGCGGCCCCTCAGTCCTCTCCCCTTCCTCCCTTCCCTCCTCCCCGCCCTCTCTCTCTGGGGTTCTCGCCTCACCTCCACCCATTGCTGCTTTCTGCCCTGCTCTGCCCCTCCCCCCTATTATTATTCCCCACCGCCACCTGTTCCGTCTCCGCCTCCTCTGTGCTCACCAGGTGCTTTCCTGGGTCTCTGAGGACTTCCGCTCTCCAGCTTCCTTCTCGAGTTTCCTCTGCCGGGGACAGGGGTTGGGGAGGAGGGCATGAGCTGCCCAGGGATCTGGAGTGGGGATTCCAGGTGGTCTCGGGGCGCCCAGGAACGGGGAGCTGCTGACATTTCACCCAGAAAATGGAGAAGTTTCTGAGTGGAGGGATGAGCAGCAAGAGGGCAGCAGCAGGTTCTGTGGTGGGAAGGGTGTGTGTTCCAGGGGCAGGGGACAGACAGCGATGAGACCGTGAACCAGGACAGCGGATAGAGCTGAGAGGACATGGCCGGTGAGCCCTGGCCGTGGAGAATCTGTGTGACCCTCTGAGGCTGCAAGGAGACGAGGAAGATGACTTTTGGCTTTAGGCGGCCATTAAGCCCAGGGGTGGGGCAGGGAGAGAGAAGGGAGGCCAGAGCAATGGCAGTTAGTGCAGTGTTGGGGCCTGAGCTCAGGGAAGCCGAGCACACGGGAGAGCGCAGGGGCAGGAGAAACCCCAGCTCTCAGAGGTGGGCAGTGGGTTGGGCTGTGATGTGGGATAGAACCCTGCAGGAGTGAAGGTGGGGCCGGAAATGGTGAGGAATGAGAAATTGTGGTGCAGGGCGAGACAGTCGGGTTGATGAGGTCCAGGGAGGCCGAAGGGTGGGACAGGGCCTGGGAAGTGAGGCTGGTGTTGGAAGAGGGAACTTGGAAGGGTGGGGACGGATCTGCAGATGAGGGGTGAGGGGTGGGTGTAGAGATACCAGTGGGAAGCAGAGAAGTGGTCTTGAGTGGAGGATGGGGTGTGAGGCAGCAGGTTCTAGGGTGAGGCTGCTGGAGGAGGCACACGTGGGTGAGATTTTGACAAGCAGCGACTATCTGTTGGACACAGCGTTTGCTGGGATTTGTGGGGTCGGAGGATGGTGTTAATAGGTCAAGGAAACCTATTACAGAGCCGGCGGTTTGTAGGATTAAGAAACAGCAAGAGAGGAGGGACACCTTCGGAGGGGCAGAGCAGGCAGGAGACGAGAATCCTCCCGCATAAATATTTGTTTAAGGAGATAGGTTGTAGACCCCGGAAGGAGGCTCCTGGCGGCCTCCCCTCATTGCCATAGAGACGTGGCTTCGGTTGCCCTGGCAATTGGGGAAGCCCCTAGGACCAGCCTAAGGCTGGCCCCGCCCCGGAGCCTAGAGACCAGGCCGCTTCGAGGCGACTGACGACTGACGTCAGGGTCCTGGGCACGCCTCACTTTAACCCTTTGCTGGATGAAGGCGGGGGAGTAGATGAGCGGGATAGGACCCGGATGTCTGTCACCACTCCCCCTTCCTGACGTCCTTTGCATTGCGTAGGGTGAGGGGAATAGGGGAGAGTGGAAGGCCGGTTATTCAGGATGCTCTGTGCCCACAAACCGCTTCAGCCTGGTCTTTCGTCGGCCTGGCCATGGGGGGCGGGGCCCGGGATGAGAGAGGCGGGGCTAGCGGGTCTCAGCGCTCGGACCCTAGGCCACGCCCATCCCCCCTCCCGCCGCGCCTGTTGTCCTGACGACAGGGCCTCCAGGAGGTGGGTCTCCCCAGGTCTTGGCTGGTCTTAGATACCGTTGCTAGGCAACACGGTCCCTAGTGGAAGGGGTGGATTGGATGGCGGGTGGGTGAGAGGGAGGGAGGGGCCTGCCTCTGGGGGAACCCCGGATTCCCGGGATGCAGATTAGAGCAAATGTGTGTGAAGGTGAGGTGTACACGCGGGGGAGGATTATGAAGGTATCTGCGTGTATGGGGGGTATGGAGACAGGGATGGGGCAGGCCCCTACGGGAGCAGGACCTGGTGGACATCGGCCTGGGGTGTGCGTGTGTAGCACATAAGGCATGTAACACCCTGTGGTGTTACATCCGGTGAGAAGCTCCCCCTCCCCCCCTCCACTCTTTACCATCTGCTGCTCCCTCTGCGTCTGGCTGTCTCTCCCTTCCCGCTTCTCATACACCTCCTTCCACATGCAAGGGCCTGGAACATACACGTGTGTGCCTGTGCATGTGTGTGTGTGTGTGTGTATGTGTGTGATGGCGGCTGAGTCTGGGGCCAGGAGGAGCCCTGAGGTGGCGGAGTGGGCTTGGCTGAGGGCTGAAAGGGTAGCCAGGCAGGGGGCACCCTCGGTTATGGGCTCCCTCTGGAGCGTAGGCTTAGGCCGCTTCTCGTCTCCTGTTTGCTCTCGCAGGCCAATTCTCCCCCTGTGATTGTCAACACAGACACCCTAGAAGCCCCAGGATATGTGAGTTGTTTAAATTTTGGGGCAGGGGCCATTGCAGGGGGCAGGGGAGAGAGGGAGGGCCTGGGCAGCAGAGGGGAGGCTGGCGCTCGAGGCCAGGATGTCTGGCTCACTGTGTTTGTGTTTGTGTCCGTGTTGGAGTTGCAGGTGAACGGGACCGAGGGGGAGATGGAATACGAGGAGATCACATTGGAAAGGGTGAGCGGCTCCCCGCTCTGAGGTCCCTTAGCTCCCCTTGCCTCCCCTCTGTGCGCATGTTGCTAAGCGGCCCATCCCTTTCACCCTGTCCCTTCCTGTTCCGGCTGTGCCTCTCCGGCCAGTTCCCCTCCCACGCAAGGCGTCCCACTGGGGTAGCTGACACTGTCCCCCTCCTCCCAGGGTAACTCAGGTCTGGGCTTCAGCATCGCAGGTGGCACTGACAACCCACACATCGGTGACGACCCATCCATCTTCATCACCAAGATCATTCCTGGCGGGGCTGCGGCCCAGGATGGCCGCCTCAGGTGGGCAGAGGAGACAGGGACGAGGGTGCTGGTGCCCTGGAAAGTGAGGGCCTGGGCAGCAGGAAGCTCCTGGCTCAGGCCCCGCTTGCTGCTCCCAGGGTCAACGACAGCATCTTGTTTGTCAATGAAGTGGACGTGCGGGAGGTGACCCATTCAGCCGCGGTGGAGGCCCTCAAGGAGGCGGGCTCCATCGTCCGCCTCTACGTCATGCGCCGGAAGCCCCCGGCTGAGAAGGTCATGGAAATCAAGCTCATCAAGGGGCCTAAAGGTAGTGACCCGTTCTGTCCCCACCCCCATCCCCCATCCGGGCTGTCCTGGGCTCCAAAGCCTGCTTTCCAGGCACCTGGCGCTCACCTCTGCCCACCCCACCCCCTTCCCTCCAGGTCTTGGCTTCAGCATTGCTGGAGGGGTGGGGAACCAGCACATCCCAGGGGATAACAGCATCTACGTAACAAAGATCATCGAAGGGGGTGCTGCCCACAAGGATGGGCGGTTGCAGATTGGAGATAAGATCCTGGCGGTGAGCAGCCCCAGCTGGGTCTTGGTTCCTCATCACCCACCCCAGTGCGTGTGCCTTGAAGCCATTTTGGCCTCTGTCTGAGCCCTGCTTTCTTGACCCCAGGTCAACAGTGTGGGGCTGGAGGACGTCATGCACGAGGATGCCGTGGCAGCCCTGAAGAACACGTATGACGTTGTCTACCTAAAGGTGGCCAAACCCAGCAATGCCTACCTGAGTGACAGCTATGCTCCCCCCGACATCACGACCTGTGAGAGCACTCAGACCCCGCGACCTGGGCCCCCACCCGCCTGACACGCAGTCCCAGGGCAGCCCCTGTGGCTGTTCCTCTTCAGATACTGCCCGTGTCGTAGCCAGGACCTCTGGGAGTCGGTGTGGTTGCAAAGTGGATAGAAAACCAGTCATCAGCAATGCCTACTCTAGGAGGCACAGGCCCTGTTAGTTCTGGGGCTAGTTTTATGAAACCCTCAAAGAATAGATCTTTTTTTAAAGAAATGTTTATTTTAGTTCATTTGAAGGGCAGAGAGAGACAGGTAGACAGGCAAAGCTCCCATCTGCTGTTTCACTTCTCAGATGCCTACAACAGCTGGGGCTGGGCCAAGCCGAAGCCAGGAGCTGGGAGCTCAAGCTGAGGCTCTCTCGTGGGTCGCAGGGAGCCAACGACTTGAGCAGTTACTTGTTGTCTTCAAGGGTGTGCATCAGCAAGAAGCTAGATCAGGAGTCACACCCGGGCACTCTGACCTGGGATGCAGGCATCTGAAGTAGCATCTTAGAAGCTGTGCCCTGGAATTCGGATGCCCGTTTGGAGAAGAGGAAAAGTTTCACGTTTCATTGGATAAGGCCACTTCAGTTGGTCACAAGGATGACATAGAAGAAGCAAGCACAGACCAGTCTGCTTCTGAATAGAAATGTGAAAATCTACAATGACATAGCAGCAGATCACACACAGCCTGTTAAGAAAATACCGTCGTCACAAAGTAGGGTTTGTTTCAGAAAACTAAAGGTGGTTCAGTGTTAGGAGATATCTCAGTATGATTTGTTGTCTTAAACAGTTCAGGGATTAAAAACTAGAAGATGATCTCAAATAGACATGGGGAAGTATCTGATGAGACTGGATGTGTTCAGGTAAAGACTTCCAGTGAACTAGGGACAGTTCGCCTAACACGGTGAAGAGCAATTATCAGAAAACAACTGTGGCTGTTTCATGACTGTGAAATCCTAGCATTGTGCCCCTTCGTTTAGCAAATAGGCAAGGATTCCTCTCATCACTGCGATGTATTGCTTTAGAGCATGATTTCTCAGTGTTGGTACTGGTGACATTTTTGGACCCAATAACTCTTCTTTTTTGAGATCACTTTAAAAAAAAAAAAAATCTGAGAGGCAGAGTTACAGACAGAGGGAGAGACAGAGAGGTCTTCCTTCCTCTCATTCACTCCCCAGAAGGCCACAACAGCCAGAGCTGAGACAATCCAAAGCTGGGAGCTTCTGGGTCTCCCATGTGGGTGCAGGGGCCCAAGGACTTGGGCCACCTTCTACTGCTTTCCCAGGCCACAGCAGAGTGCTGGATGGGAAGAGGAGCAGCTGGGACTAGAACCGGTGCCCATATGGGATGCCAGCATCACAATCAGGCTTTAAGCCTACTACGGCACAGCACTGGCCTCTCTCTTTTTTTAAGATGAATTTATTTGGCAGGCAGAATGACACAGAGAAAAGGGACAGGGAAATCACCTGCTGGTTCACTCCCCAGTGGTCACAGCAGCCAGGGCTGGCTCAGGCAGTGACAGGAGCCCGGAGCTCCATCCGGGTCTCCCACATGGGTCTCAGGGGCCTAAGGACTTGGCCATCCTCTGCTGCTTTCCCTGGTGCATTAGCAGGGAGCTGGACCAGAAGAGCAGCCAAGACTTAAACTAGCACTCCAATATGGGATGCTGGCTTCACACGTGGTGGCTTAACCTGCTGCTCCCCAACGCTGACCCAGAACCCGCTAATAGCTCTGTGTTGTGGGGGGTTGTCCTGTGCATTGTAGGAAATTCAGCAGCAGCCGTGACCACTGTCAGTGACAGTGGTGTCCCCACCCTCTTCTCTCACAACACACACACACACACACACAGAGCAAAATCGCTCTGTTGAAAATCCCTGCTTTAGAGAATGCACGTAGCATAGCAAGATAAGGAAAATACATGGAGTGCATAGATGCTACGTTGGAAAAGAGAGAAACAGTTGTCCTTATTTGTAAAGTGTGCTTTTCTCCATCTAGATTAAAATACAAGTCATTAACTGACGAACAAAAACATGGAAAGGCGAGCGTGCGGCCCTGAGCAGGAGCAGCTGTTGTGGCTCAGCAGGTTAAGCTGCTGCTGGGGACCCCTGTATCCCCTGCCTCATTTGCTTCTGATCCTGCTTCCTGCTGATGTGCCTGGGAAGGCAGTGGGTGATGGCCCAAGTACCCAGGGAGGCTCTAGATGTCTGGCTTTGGCCTGGCCCAGCCCCCGTTATTGTGAGCTTTTGGGGAATGAGCCAGCAGAGAGCAGATACTTGTCTCTCTCTCTGTCACTCTGCCTTTCAAATAAGTAAATAAATCTTAAATAAAAAAAGAATGTGGCCATATGTAAGTCAATAACCAGAATTGAGCTGGCGGGTCAAGCCACCGTCTGCAATGCCGGCTGCTCCACTTCTGATCCAGCTCCCTGCTAATGTGCCAGGGAAGGCAGTGGAGGATGGGCCCTTTCACCCCACGTGGGAGGCCCGGATGGGGCTCCTGGCTCCTGGATTCGGCCTGGCTCCACCCTGACTATTGCAGCCATTTGAGGAATGAACCAGGATGGAAGATCTCTCTCTCTCTCTCTCTCTCTGCCTCGGCCTCTCCTTCTAACTCTGCCTTTCAAATACATAAATCAATCTTTAAAAAACAAAACAAAAAACAAGAATCAGTAACTTCCCAGCAATGAAAAGATGTGATGGGGAAGATCTCATTTGCTATAGAAAACAATTCTACAAAATTCTTATAAATACAGACTAGACAAGAAATGTAAGATTTATGTGAAAAAAAAAATGACGAAACTTTACTGAGGCATATAAAACAATGTTTCTGCATGGAATGACTTAATATGCTACAGCTCTTAAACCTCTCCAAATTAATCTATATATTTTATGCAATCCAAACCAGAATTTTAATGTTGTTTTTCCCCCTGAGAATTTAGCAGGTTGATTTTAAAGTTCAACTGGAAAAATATGTGTGGGAGAATAGCGAAGACATTTTTGGAAAGGAGTAATGAAGTACGCCTGCCCCTACTGAATATGAAATCAGACTGTGCAACCATATTGAAGTCACATGGCGGCTCTTCTTTTTTTTCTTTTGGATTTTATTTATTTTCATTTTTACTTGAAAGAGAGAGAGAGAGAGAGAGAGCGATCTTCCATCCACCAGTCCGCACAGGGCTGGAATGCAGTCCGTCTCCCGTGTGGGTGGCAGGGACACAGGTGCCTGGGTCATCACCTGTTGCCCCTCCGGATGCACACTCAACAGGAAGCTGGATCGAAGTGGGACACCCAGAACCTGAACCAGGCACGCTGAGATAGGATGTGGGTGCCCCAAGTAGCGGCTTAACTGCTGTGGCAAACACCTGCCCCGGGTGGGCCCTGTTTCTAAATACCAAAACCTCCCCAAAGAAGCCTGGCCTTCATGGGGAAAGGGGAGCCAGTTTAAAATCCCGGGCAAGGCCGGCGCCGTGGCTCACTAGGCTAATCCTTCGCCTGTGGCGCTGGCACTCCAGGTTCTAGTCCCGGTTAGGGCGCCGGTTCTGTCCTGGTTGCTCCTCTTCCAGTCTAGCTCTCTGCTGTGGCCTGGGAAGGCAGTGGAGGATGGCCCCGGTGCTTGGGCCCTGCTCCTGCATGGGAGACCAGGAGAAGCACCTGGCTCCTGGCTTCGGATCAGCGCGGTGCGCCGGCCGCAGCGGCCATTGGAGGGTGAACCAATGGAAGGAAGACCTTTCTCACTGTCTAACTCTGCTTATCAAAAAAAAAAAAAAAAAAGTCCTGGGCAAGAAATATCTAAGATTCACTTGTGATGTCCTCCATTCTAGAAAGCAAAGGAGGTATCCAGGACTACTAGAGCGTGTTAAAGACACAGGAGCCCAACTTAAGGGATTCTTCCTGGCTGTTGAATCAGAACTCCTTGAGTTAAAATTTATGGGGTCGCAGTAGTGCTTTAAAATATTGGGGTACCTTTGGAGGCTATAAACGGACCCATTCATTCTGAAAATAAAGAGGGAATGTCAGACCTTTGTCTTCCCATCTCAGAGTGGTCTACGTAAGGCAGTTCTTTATAGAATTCCTGCTAACAAATGCTTCCTTGTTCCCCCACCCAAAGTAGAGTATCACCATTTTGCAAACCCTGATGAATTTCTAAACCAGGCAGTGATCAACAACAGCCTTGAAAATTTAAGTGGAAGACTGGTGGGCATTTGATAGTGCATAGACCAGGTTGTCAGCCACCAACCCTACTCTTCACTCCAATAGAGATGCAGTAGTGGGGGGGCAGTAGGGCGCGCTCAGCGCCGCCTGTGATGGATGCTGTATTTAGAAATTGAACTGGAACCTGGTTGCACCCCCAGAACCAACTGCCAGCTTACAGGAGGTGGAAGGGCAGAGACGCAAGATGAAGCAGACCTTGGGGATGCAGGCAGAGGTTTCTCTGTTGGATTCCCCTGGTAGGATGTTGGACATTCTTGCAGACAGAGTTAGCTTGTTCAATCAGTGGTCAAGAGGGAGAGGAATTCTGTGGCTGAAGGGATGTGCGAGAGACAGCAACCAGTAGAAAACCCCCAAAGCGTGGATTCCCATTCGCCTGTAGCTTCATCTCTGGCCTGCTGTGGACAAAAAGCCTTTAAGCCCCTTGTTTCCCACAACCACCCCGACGCCACCTGTAAGTTGCTGACCCCTGGCAGGGCCGTGTCTGATGTCCCCACGGGGGTATCCCTGGCAGGGCAGCTTCCCTTTCACCTGAGTCTGGCTCTCTCGGTTCCCGCTGGGGCGGGGGGGGGAGGTGGGGCAGTGGGTGCCGTGTCCCTTCCATCCACTTCCACCTTGTCTTTCCTCCCATGTCCGCCCTCAGCGTACTCCCAGCACCTGGACAACGAGATTAGTCACAGCAGCTACCTGGGCACCGACTACCCCACAGCCATGACCCCCACTTCCCCTCGGCGCTACTCGCCTGTGGCCAAGGACCTGCTGGGGGAGGAGGACATTCCCCGGGAGCCAAGGCGAATCGTGATCCACCGGGGCTCCACCGGCCTGGGCTTCAACATTGTGGGCGGCGAGGACGGTGAAGGCATCTTCATCTCCTTCATCCTGGCCGGGGGCCCTGCGGACCTCAGCGGGGAGCTGCGGAAGGGGGACCAGATCCTGTCGGTGAGGGAAAGCCTGCCCCACCCCTCACCGAGCTCCTTGGGGCAGGGTGTGTGTGTGTGTGTGTGTGTGTGGCTGGGCTGATCCCTACTCTATGTGCTGGGAAGTGCCCCCGCCCTGTCCCCAGCCACACAGCCTCTGCTCCTGCCTGCAGGTTAACGGGGTGGACCTCCGCAATGCCAGCCACGAGCAGGCCGCCATTGCCCTGAAGAATGCGGGCCAGACGGTCACGATCATCGCTCAGTATAAACCAGAAGGTACCCGGCGCAGGGCTCCCTGTCTTATGGCCCGAGGGCGTCCTCAGAACTCTCTCCTCGGCTGATGGCTGTCTGGGGGTGAGGGGAGCGGCCGCAGGAGGAGGGCAGAGCTCAGGAACTGTCTGGTCCTCCCTCAGAGTACAGCCGCTTCGAGGCCAAGATCCATGACCTTCGAGAGCAGCTCATGAACAGCAGCCTGGGCTCAGGGACGGCCTCCCTGCGGAGCAACCCCAAGAGGGGGTTCTACATCAGGTCAGAGGCTCGCTGGGCCGGGCTCCTCAGGCTCCCAGGGCCGGATTCCTTTGCTCTGTGCCTGTTCCCTGGTCCCCAGCCACTCTCCCTAAGCCCTGCCTTGTTCCCCTTTCCCAGCCCTGGCGGGCATCCAGCGTGGTGATCAAGGAGGGCTTGGCTACAGAGCTTTACATTGTTACTCCAGAAGGCAGAGTTACAGAGAGAGAGGTCCATCTTCCATCCACTGGTTCACACCCCAAATGGCCACAACAGCCAGGGCTGGGCCGGGCTGAAGCCAGGAGCCAGGAACTTCATCTAGGTCTCCCACATGGGTAGCCGAAACCCAAGCACTTGGGCCATCTTCCACTGCTTTCCCAGGTCCATTAGCAAGGAAATGGATCAAGAGAGGAGCAGCCGGGACTGGAACCGGCGTCCATATGGGATGCCTGGGCTGCAGACAGTGGCTTAACCTACTAGGCCACAGCACCAGCCCCAGGTTTACATTGTGAAACACAGTTGACCTCTGGGCATCCATGGAGTCAGCCCACTGTGGATCAGAAATACTTGAAAAAAGCACAGTGATGGACTGGTCCAGACTGTTATCCTGTCTTCCTTCCCCAGACGATACAATATGAGCGTGTGGTGTTTACAGTGTATTCAGTATTATAAATGATCTAGAGATGACTTAAAGACCAGGGGAGGATTGCGTAGGTTACATGCAAATAGCATTTTATGTAAGGGACTTGAACATCCAGGGATTCTGTGTCTGCGGGGCCTCCTGGAAATGACACCCTGCAGGTTGCCAGGGCTGACTGTGCTCGCTGGGCGGGGAACAGGCTCTGTCTCAGGTCTCTCAGGTGCCTGCTCTCCTTGCTGGAGGACTCCCGGGCTGCCCACCACTTAACGCCTCACAGCTTAATGCCTGGCATAGCAGCGCCCGCTGGCACAGATCGAGTGTTGCCCGAGCCTCCGTCTCGGGAGAGATGGGCCACAGCGCTCTCGGCTGTCTCCTGTCTCCTCGCTGGTGCCTTGCTCTCTCCTAGGGCCCTTCTTCCTGTTGACTCCCCCTTCCCCTGTGGACTCTATATCCTGGGTGCCCACCAGCCCCTCTCCTCCTCTCTGATCCTGTCCACTTGCACAGCTTGGGCCGCCCCGAGTCTTGCAGGCATCTCTCAGAGCTGTCTGCCCTGGCCTGCCCTCTTCCTGGAGGCGCTGACCTGCAGCTCTGGCCATGTGCTTTCTGGGATGTCCCATAGGCGTCTCACGCTCAGCATGGCGCACACCGAGCTCATGGTCTTTCTCCCGGGTAGTAAGGTCTCCGTCTTGCCCAAGCAGTGTTACTCTCTCTTGCTCAGTGGCATCGCTGTCCACCCATACACCAGGCTGAGTGAGGCCTGGGTCTTCTCGGCCCTCCCCTCCCTGCTGGGGTCCACCCCAGGGTCTTTCAGTTCTGACTTCCGGTGGGTGCTGAACGATCCTGGGACTCTGTCCTTTCCTGTCTCGTTCCAGAACTTTAGTCCGCGTCTTCGCTTTCCCAGGGAGGGTTGCTGTCCCTTCTCTTGTGAAGGCAGGGGTGTAAGGACGGAGTGGGAGGGATTTCCTGCTTTTAGGGTAACCAGTTTGCGGGCAGGGGACCTCTTAGTTCCTATGGATCTCAGCAGATTGTGATGACTTGGCAACACACCTGTGTGCTTCAGCCTGCTTCCCGGAGAGGTGGAGGTTAGCCCTCACTCCGGAAGTTGTCCGCAGCATAGACTGAGGACGGTTAACAGTCCTGGTGACACCAGAGCTTTGGGTGCTCACAGCTGCTGGGTTCCCATGGCAGTGCTGCCACTGGCCCCTCGCCCAGGACCTGTACCCCGGGGCCCAGGGTGGCTGGTGCCTCCTTCCTTGGAGCCCCCCACCCCCACCCCACCAAGGCTCTGACCAATAGCCACTTGGCCTCCAGGGCCCTGTTTGATTACGACAAGACCAAGGACTGCGGCTTCCTGAGCCAAGCCCTGAGCTTCCGCTTTGGGGACGTGCTGCATGTCATCGACGCCAGCGATGAGGAGTGGTGGCAGGCGCGACGGGTCCACTCTGACAGTGAGACCGACGACATCGGCTTCATCCCCAGCAAACGGCGGTGAGGCTCCTGGGGTCTGCAGCCTTCCCGCCCCGGGCACGGACATCCCCCTTCCACGGTTCCCCCAGACGGGGGACAGCCAACAAGGAACCAGTTTGCCCTCTGACCTCTTGGGGACTATGGCTTGTGTGAGCCTATGGGACAGACAGCTCCTCACTGAGGTGCCCAGGGACCACTGGCTGCTGGGAGGCCGGGTGGTCAGCTGGGCCTTTTCCTACTCCCCATTCTCCTATGTGTTCTGCAGGGTTGAGCGACGAGAGTGGTCAAGGTTAAAGGCCAAGGTAGGTAGAGGAGGGTGTGCCTGGGGGACAGAGCGGGGCCTCCCAGAGCTGAGCTCTTAACCAACCGCACGGCCTGCGTTTTCTCCCCAGGACTGGGGCTCCAGCTCGGGATCACAGGGTAGGTGGGGTGAGCGGGAGGCACGGAGCCGCTCTGGACAGCCGCAGGATGGCGAGCTGGGGGTCCGGGGACCCGCAGCCCCTTGCAGACGTGCTTCCTCCCACCAGGTCGAGAAGACTCTGTTCTGAGCTACGAGACGGTGACACAGATGGAAGGTGAGCACTGGCCCCTGCCTGGCCACAGCCCTCCTGCCCCTTGCCCCGTGCCCGGGCCCTGTGCAGGGGCCTGAAGCTGCTCTCTCCCCTCAGTGCACTATGCTCGCCCCATCATCATCCTTGGGCCCACCAAGGACCGTGCCAATGATGATCTTCTCTCCGAGTTCCCCGACAAGTTTGGATCCTGTGTTCCCCGTGAGTGTGGGGGCTTGGAGGTGTGTTGGGGGTGGGCTGGAGGCAGAGCGGGGAAGGGCCAGGGGCCGCCTGCAGGCATTGGCATCCAGTGGGGCGCAGGGCTCCTCAGAGGCCCCCAGCAGCCCCCCTCACTGATGACCAGCTGGGCCCTGCGGGGCCGGGGCTCGGGGCGGCAGGTTTTCAGCTTTGGAGGGGAACGGTGGTTAGACCTGTGCGGGGCGGGCTGACTTCCCGGCAGATACGACACGGCCCAAGAGGGAGTATGAGGTAGACGGCCGGGATTACCACTTCGTGTCATCCCGAGAGAAGATGGAGAAAGACATTCAGGCGCACAAGTTCATTGAGGCCGGCCAGTACAACAGCCACCTCTACGGGACCAGCGTCCAGTCCGTGCGGGAGGTGGCCGAGCAGGTAGGACCCGGCGGGCACCCCGTCCCCTTCCTCCCGCCCTCTCCCCGCCCCACTGCCCCCTCCAGCTCTCTCTAACTCTCTTTCTCTCTGTCTCTTTCCCCGCTGGGTCTCCGCTCCGCTCCTCCACCTCCTTCCTCCTCTTGGGAACTCTGTCTGATCGCCTGCTCTCCGTGCCCCACCTGCCTGACCCCGAACTCCGCACCACCATCTGTGCCCGCTCCTCTCCCCCGCCTCACCCCGTGCCCCGTTTCTCCTTCCCTCCTGTGGCTTCTCTCCGACCGCCTGGCCTCCCCTAACCCGGTCCCCCGTTCTTCCTGACTCCTCTGGGGTCCCCCTCCTCCCCTCCCCTTTCCTGGGGGTCCCCACGCCCCTCTGCCGCTTGTCTGCTAACTCCTTTCCCTGCCACTCCTGTCCTGCCTGCCTCCCCCCACGGCGCCATCTGCCTCGCTCTCTCCCATCTGTCTCTCCTCGCTCCTTCCATCTGTCTGTCCTCTGTCCGTCCTCCTCGCCCTCCTCCCTCTATCCTACTTCTTTCTCCGTTCCCTTGGCTTTCTTCCCCCACCTGCTCTGTCCCTTCCTTCTGGACCCCCCATTCCTGCTGCCCCTCTGGCCCTTGCCACCATCTTTGGGGACCCCTCCCTCCCTGTTTCTCGTCCCCCCGCCCCCGGCCCTGTCCTCCGCCTGCCCCTTTCCTCTCTCTCTCTCTCTCTCACTCTGTCCATTCCCCTCCTCACCTGTCTTCTCACATCCATGTCACTTCCCCCTGGCCAACCTCCTGTCCCCACCTTTCCGTGTCCTGTGTCCCACCCTGGCGCCTGCCCCTGTCTGTCCTTTCCTGCACCTGCTGGCCCCCCCGCCCCCCCTGCCTGCCCCCAGGGGAAGCACTGCATCCTCGATGTCTCGGCCAATGCCGTGCGGCGGCTGCAGGCGGCCCACCTGCACCCCATCGCCATCTTCATCCGCCCCCGCTCCCTGGAGAATGTGCTGTGAGTATGGTCCTGGGGGCCACCCCTCTGCTCCCCTACTCCTGTGGCCTGGGCCTCCCGAGGCCTCTGCGGTGAACTCTTCCCTCAGAGCCCTGGACAGCGGCTCCCCTTGAGGGGGATCTGCACTGAGGACTGCCACCCAGAGGATGCTGGGAGCCCTGGGCCTTTGCCCCTCTTCTCTGGCCTTGGACTAGTCAGGACTACAACTCCCAGCTGCCCCAGGGGGCGTACACCAGCTAGGGCGAATAGGGCGAGCCAGGGCCTCAAGGGCTGTTGGGAGTTAAGAGCTTGAATACCTTCTGCTGGAAGAATGAGGCGGCTGCACCTTGTTGGGGTGGGGCCTCATTGTGGGGGGGGGGGTGTCTCACTTGTGGCCCCAGAGGATATTGGGAAATGTATTTTTGTGTGTGGTCGTGTGGTCCGTGCTCCCAATGAGAAAGCACTGGTTGCAACTTCACATCCCTGGACGGAGGAGGTAAAGGGCAGGGTGGAGCCCGCCCTCAGGCCCGTGTCTGTGTCCCTCTCCACACACAGAGAGATTAACAAGCGGATCACAGAGGAACAAGCCCGCAAAGCCTTCGACAGAGCCACCAAGCTGGAGCAGGAGTTCACAGAGTGCTTCTCAGGTGAGGCCGCTTCGGCGAGGCCAGCAGGGGGTGCCTGCCCCGTGGTCAGCGAGAGCAGCCCTGCGGCGGTGGGTGCAGCCCCGTGGGTCTCCCTCAGGAGCTGGGCGCCCCTTCCCCCGGGCCCCGGGCCTCACTCCCTGCTCCACTGCTGGCAGCCATCGTGGAGGGCGACAGCTTTGAGGAGATCTACCACAAGGTGAAGCGCGTCATCGAGGACCTCTCAGGCCCCTACATCTGGGTCCCAGCCCGAGAGAGACTCTGATTCCCGCCCTGGCTTGGCCTGGACTCGCGCTGCCTCCGCCGCCCGGGCCCTCGGTCTGGACTGATTTGCCCAAGCCCTCCGCGCTGCCCTCGCCTCCCTCCCCCCCCTTCTTATTTATTTCCTTTCTAACTGGATCCAGCCCACTGGAGGGGGGACCCCCTCTGCATGTTTCCCCGCACCCAGAACCGGGCTCCTGAACCCCAGGAACCTGGGGTCTGGCGGGGAGCTGGGCTCCTGGTTCCGAGCCCTTGCTCTTGACGCCGCCTGCCCCCTGCCCGCCCCCAACGCACACTCAGACCCGCCGGGGGCCACCTGTCCTTCCCACCGCCTCCCACACACATTCCAGAATCAGGGCCCCTCTCAAGGAGCACCCGCTGCAGGGATGCAGGCCACAGGCCTCCGCTCTCTCCCGAGGCAGGGTCTGGGGTCACCCCTGCCCCCATCATAGTTCCCCATGTCCCTTGAGTTCTCATTTATTTTCTCCATTTTTTTTTCCTTCTCAAAGGTGGTTTTGGGGGGGATAAGTAGGGGACTCCCCTCTGGGCCCCCTGCCTTCCACACACCCCCACCTGTTTTCTTTGCCGGTTTGCATGAGTGGAAGGTCTAACTGTGGCTTTTTTTTTTTTCCTGGGATTTTTTTTTTCTTTTGGGGGAAAGGGGGGGATGGGTCTGGGGAGTGGGGACTGTGGGAGGGAGGGCGGGGGGGCAGGGGTCGGGGCTGGGTGTCCGGGAGCCAGGGGGAGACTGGAAATGCTGCCGCCTTCTGCGATTTATTTATTTTTTCTTTTGAGAGAGTGAAAGGAAGAGACAGATACTTGAAACTCCAGTGTGTGGCCTGATTATTTGGGACCCGGGCGTGGAGGGAGACAAGGTGGGGGCACAGGGATAGGATGTTTCCCCAATCCCGAGAGATTACGGGGTCCTTGCAGGGAGCCAGCAAGGCGGGGAGCCCGAGTTGGTGAGGGCCGGGGCCAGGGAAGGCTGGGGGCTCTGTCCAGAGTCACTGCTCGACTCTGCAGGAGGAGGCCCAGCCCGCGTGGGGCCCTGCTCACTGCCTGGGCTGCCTCAGGCCTGCTGGGCAGCACAGCAGTTCCCAAAGGAACAAACAGATGCTCCTCGCTGTACAGAGGGGTCCTGTCCTTGGAAACCCACCATTGGTTGAAGGTATGGTAAATGCATGTGCCTTTGGGGCACCTTAAGCGCCCAGCAGTGTAGCCCAGTCTCCCTCCAGCGTGCTCTGGGCACTTCTGTGAGTTTGCCCTGGGCAAGGTCACCCAACACCAAGTCTGTGTTACAGTGAGGCTGACCCTCACGGCTGGCTGGGAGCTGTGGCTCTCTGCCACCGCCCAGCGTTGTGCAAGACAGCATCTCACGGCACATCGCTAGCCGAGGAAAAATCCAATTCACAATGCAAAGGACAGTTTTTACTGAAAGCAAGTGACCTCCGCGCCATGGTAAAGTGGAAAGCCGTAAGTCAAACTTTGAGAAGCTGGGGGCCTGTGTGTGTAGAGGAAGCTTTCTTTGTTCGTGTTCATGGAGCTGTGCTCAGATCTGAGCTGGAGAGACCTGTACAAGGGCTTGTTGATTTAGTGGATTTCTGTCTTTGTTTTTTAAGATTTGTTTATTTGAAAGGCAGAGAGATAGGGAGAAACACAAGAGGCAGAGTCAAATGGCTGCAAGGGCTGGGGCTGGGCCAGGCAGAAGTCAGGAGCCTGGACCTCCATCCGGGTCTCCCACGTGGGCGGCAGGGGCCCATGCACTTGAGCCATCGCCTTAGCAGGACACTGGAACTGGGAACAGAGGACTTGAACCCAGTCACTCTGATGCGGACTGCGGGCTTCCCAAGCAACGTCTTGACCACTGTCAAATACCCACTCCCTACTGCCTACTTGCTCGTCTGGTCCTTGGGTGTTGAGTCCGGTCTTTAGGGTGGCCCCAGTGAGTCTCACCCCTGCCACTCAGGCGCCTTCCCCAGTGAGGAGGGCTCACTGTAGGCTGCTGTGGAAAACATGACTCGTGACTGAGGCCGGGCTGCAAGACACTGTGCTCTTGGGTCATTAGGGGCGGGGGCAGGGGGAGCCAGCTGCCATGCTGTGAGGGTGCTCAGACAGCCCTAAGCAGAGGCCACATGGTGAGCACCTGAGGCCTCCCGCCAGGCACTGGCATGCAGGCCCTGGGCAGTCAGCCTTCCACTGCACCCTCAGAGCCCGAGTCAGCGCCCACCCGATGGGCTGCACCCAGACTCCCGACCCACTGCACCCTCGGGGAGAGCCCGAGTCAGCACCCACCCACTGGGCTGCACCCAGATTCCTGACCCACTGCACCCTCGGGGAGAGCCCGAGTCAGTGCCCACCTGCTGGGCTGCACCCAGACTCCCCGCCTTCAGAAACGGAGCCAGGGCACCAGCAGCCACTGTTCCTGGTTTCTGAGCTCCAGGGTTACTGTTTTGCAGCAGTAGATAACTGATAACACACGTGTGGCTATAGAAATCCAGTATGTACATGTTACATCCCGAAATAGAAATGGAAAGAAAAAGATTTCAAAAACCAGCATGTGCAGGGCCGGCATTCGATGCGGTGGTTAAGATACCACTGGGGGTGCCCACATCCCGGAGCGGGGTGCTGGTGTGCGTCCCGGCTGCTCCAGTGAACGTGTGTGGGTGGGCAGTGGCAGATGACGCAAGTCCTTGGGTCCCTGCCACCCGTGTGGGAGACCTGGACAGAGTTCAGGCTCCTGGCTTTGACCTGGCCCAGCCCTGCTTGCTGTGGTGGATGGAAGATGTCTCTCTTTTTCTATCTTTTCCCTCCCTCTCTGGCAATCTGCCTCTCAAATAATTAATTAGAAAAGCAGCCCTTCCCCTCCCAGATGCAACACCTAGTTGTGGAGCCCTGCCTAGGGTAAGCTGGCGCTCTCAGGATAATGCTGTTTAGCAGAGCTAACCTTATTTATGACCATATGTGTACATACATGAAGCTGTGCATACAGATGACCCGCACATATGCATGTGTGTGTGTTTTAAAAAGATTTATTCGAAAGGCAGAGTTATAGAGAGGAAGAGGCGGGGTGTGTGTGTGTCTGTTTCCATCTGCTGGTTCACTCCCCAAATGGCCATGATGGCCGAGCTAGGCCTTTCCAAAGCCAGGAGCCAGGAGCTTCTTCTGGGTCTCCCACATGGGTGCGGGGGCCCAAGGTCTTGGGCCATCTTCTACTGCTATCCCAGGCCATAGCAGAGAGCTGGATTGGAAGAGGAGCAGCCGGGACTAGAACTGGCGCCCATATGGGATGCCAGTGCTGCAGGTGGAGGATTAACCTACTGTGTCATGGCGCTGGCCCCAGATTTATTTATTTATTTATTTATTTATTTATTTATTTGACAGGTAGAATTATAGACAGTGAGAGAGACAGAGAGAAAAGTCTTCCTTCTGTTGGTTCACTCCCTAAATGACCACTACGGCCGGTGCTGCGCTAATCTGAAGCCAGGAGCCAGGTGCTTCCTCCTGGTCTCCCATGAGGGTGCAGGGGCCCAAGCACTTGGGCCATCCTCCACTGCCCTCCCGGGCCACAGCAGAGCTGGATTGGAAGAGGAGCAACCGGGACTAGAACCTGGTGCCCATATGGGGTGCCGGTACTGCAGGCAGAGGATTAACCAAGTAAACCTCTGCACTGGCCCCTCACATGTTTTTTTTTTTTTTTTTTTTTTATAAATATTTTTTAAAGAGTTGCAGAGAAAGAGAGAGAGGTCTTCCGTCCACTGGTACACTTCCCAGATGGCTACAATGTCCAGGGAAGGGGCCAGGCTGAAGCCAGGAGCCAGGAGCTTCTTCCGGGTCTCCCACATGGGTGCAGGAGACCAAACACTTGGGCCATCTTCCACTGCTTTTCCAGTCACATTAGCAGGGAGCTGGATTGGAAGTGGAGCATCTGGGACTTGAACTGGTGCCCATATGGAAATGCTGGTGCTGCAGGAGGCAGCTTTACCTGCTGTACCACAGCGCCAGCCTCTATGTGCGTTATACACACCGATGATGTAAGACTATACGTGTGGGCCCGATCTAATCACACAGCCCCTCTTAAAAGCTCAGAGGTGGTCGGGGTTGGAGCGTGGGCGAGAGGTGATGCGCTGTTGCTGACTTGGAAGGTGGAGAAGACCACCTGACTGTAGGGACCCCCGGGAGCAAAGAGTGGCCTGCGGTTTTCAGCCACCGGGGAAGTCATGTCCGTGCTGGGAAGGGGCTGGAAACTGGATTCTCCTCTGCCCCCAGAAAGGAATGCAGTCCTGCTGGCTCCTGACCCTGCCTTGGCGAGACCCCAGCAGACAATCGACAGTTGGACTTCTCCTTGGACGGGTGCACTGCAGGCTGCGAGCTGATAGACCAGTGTTGCTTTAAGCCACGTAGCGTGTGGTCCATTGTTACTCAAGGGTGCACAACCCACACACGAGACTTCTCCCATGAAGATCTTGCACAATTCAAGCTATATATTCTTAAAGGCATAAACGGACCTGCAGACAGGTCCCCAGAGTGCATAATCTGTTACTGTTGTAGCATAGCTTTTCGCTACTTTTTGCTTTCTCAAGTGTTACTCCTGGTATGTTGCAGAAGGCTTGCTTATAAATTCCTGGCCCCTGACCTACTGGAGCTCAAGGGCTTTGGAGGGTGTGGCTGCTCCCTAGTCAGTGAGCCTGGGGGGAAGCAGTGAGAGAGCAGGAGCTCAGGCGGCTGTTTTGCAAGCTGAACACCACCACGTAAGCAGCATCCAGGCTAAGATGGCAGATTCCATCACCGCCAGAGCCCCTCTTCGGCTCCCTGCCAGTCACCACGGCTAGGAGGGTCGCTGCTCTTCCGACTGAAGTGGCGCAGTTTGTCTGCTTGAATGACCTAGGTTGTAAGGGCCCCTATCAGAAATCCTGCCGCAGGCCCAGGGCATGTACACAGCAGGAGGGTACTGGGGAGCCAGACAGAGGAGCCACCACACTTTACACACGGGCCACGTGGCGGGATATCTCACAGCCACAACTGCTCACTGAAACGGCTTTGTGAAGCAGCACTGGTGTGCCCACGTTAGCATGGTGAATATCGCCCAGTTTGCAAGTTAGCATCACACACCCCTCTATCAGCGCCCCTCCCCCCGGGCCAGGAGGAGCCACGTTCTGCATCTTTTGGGACCCAGGGCCCAGCCGTGTCCGCAGGTGTGGGTCCTGGTGGTTCTAGGGGCAGCACACAGGGCTGGGAGTCAGGATGCCACAGTACCTTGCCACCCTTTGCTGCCCTCTTAGAGTGTGACCCTGTGCAAGCTCTTACCTGCAAAATGGGATCCCTGGATCCCAGCAGAGGCTCCTGGCCTCTCCTGAACCACGCCCCCAGGCCAGAGCTGCAGGGGGCAGGTGGGGGGGGAGGCTGGGGGCTTGGCTTGGCCCCACAGGAAGTTGGGACCAGTGGCTCCAGTGTCAGGGTCACAGGCCCAGATTGGGCAAGAGCAGGGAGCCGCTGCTTCTGATCCTGGTCAGGAATGTTTGGAGGCACCAGCAATTCCGGGCACTGCACAGGCAGGAAGTGAAGGGGGAGGGTGGGGGTAAAAATCGGCTCCTCTGGGCCTGGCTCCTTCTCTCCAGTGGTACAGCGAGGAACAAGGTGACTGGTGTGGGGGGGTAGGGGTGGGGTTCAGCTAGGAAACCCCCTCTCCCTGGGGAAGGGAGCTGAAACCACTCACCCCACTCCACCCCCACCCCAGTCCCAAATCCATTTCTACTTTTGTTTACCGTTCAAAGTCCCAGGCACGGCAGATGCCAGGCTCTGTATGCCGGGACACAGGGACACAGAGCTGGGGTTCAGCACCCTCGTATGGATCCTGCCCCCTTTCTCCCACTGTCCAGGGCTGTCCACCTAGCCCAGGCTTTGGCCCCTCCTTATCCTGGGATCTGCACGCCACTGAGGGAGCCAGGAGCCAGACGTCCAGACCTTCAGCAAGTAAAACGGGAAGATAAGCAGGGTGCCAGAGGGGGTGGGGGGACTTTGTCGAGGTGGGGGAGGGCTGGGTGGGAAGACATCAGAGGATGGATTTGGGGGGGGTCAGGCCTGGGAGGGGACGGAAGAGAGGACAAAGGTGTGCATGGAGCTAGGACTTGATGAGGGACCGCACCCCAAACTCCAGCCCCAGCCCTGTTTAGCCCCAGCCTCAGCCGGGCACCAGTGCTATAATGACAAAGGAGTACCAAGACCTCCAGCACCTGGACAATGAGGACAGCGACCACCATCAGCTCAGGAAAGGTGAGTGGCACCTGTCAGCCACACACACACACACACACACATGCCAGCACTCCATGCTCCTGCTGTGCCTGCAGCCCCTGGTTCTGTGTGGGTCTCTGACATGGGGGGCAGGGACTGAGGGGCCTTCTTGGGGGTTCGGTGCAGGACTTGGGGTTGGAGTCCTTTTCCTGGACACAGGTGCCCTTCCCTGAGTCCTCTGACCTTGGCCATGCCACCTACCTCCTAGGACCCTGGGGAGACTGGACTTAGGGGTGCGGGAACTGGGGAGATGAAGTTACTGTCTGCTTCTCATGGAGGGAACCCCCTCTTCCTTTGCCAACACGGGGTGGGAGCCTGCACCCTGTGCGTGTGTGTGCACTGTGGAGCTGAGACATCTGTCCCTGATCTTTGCCGGCATAAGGACCCCCCCCACCCCCACCCCGCCAACTTCTTTGCCTTGCCAAGGGGAGGTAGGAGGAATGTGGGGAGGGAGGGAGGCCCTCAGATTCCAGCTCATAGGGGACAGGCCTAGAGGGTTCTACTCATCTCCCTGCACGCAGCCCAGGACCGGTGGGATTCAGGGAACGGGAAAAGGAGCCACAGTCCCTTCTTTATCTTCGGTGGGAGCGGGGCAAGGGGAGGAGCGACGCCCCCAGGCGGCGGCGGCTGCCGCTCGCAGGTTCCCCGGACGCAGTGATGCCATCTTGCCACTAGGTGTCAGCAAAGACCCAGCGCCACCGCAGGGCTCGCGGGGGTCGAGGCTCCGGTCCGAGCGCTCCGCTTCGCTCCCCGTACTCCAGCGGCCTGGGGCTCGGCAGGGTCGCCCGCTGCGCAGATTTCATACTCTCTCTATGGCTCCTCGGCTCTCAGCAGCCTTAGCCTGTTCCCCTGCTGGGACCCCGGAGCTGCGCCAGGCTCCCCCGCGACCCTGGCTGAGCTCCCGGCACCCCCTCTCCTCTTGCAGGGCCGCCGGCCCCCCAGCCCCTCCTGCGGCGTCTCTGCTCCGGATCCCGCCTCCTCCTGCTCTCCCTGGGCCTCAGCCTCCTGCTGCTGGTGGTTGTCTGCGTGATCGGGTCCCAGAGTGGGTGCCCAGGGGTGGGCAGCGAAGGGAGCAACAGTGAGAGGGGTCAGGTGGTGCGGCTAGCTCGGTCATGGGGTCCCATCCATGCCTTCTCTTGCCCAGACTCCCACCTGCAGGAGGAGCTCCGGGCCCTGCGAGAGACCCTGAACAACTTCACCTCGAGCACTGGGGCCGAAGTCACGGCGCTGAGCTCCAAGGGTGAGGGGGGCTGGGAG
This sequence comes from Lepus europaeus, assembly GCF_033115175.1. NCBI lineage: Eukaryota > Metazoa > Chordata > Mammalia > Lagomorpha > Leporidae > Lepus > Lepus europaeus. The sequence continues at coordinate 51,284,079 of NC_084844.1, read as the reverse complement.
GCTGGGGGGCCGGGGGAGGGGAGGGTCGTGCGGACCCTGAGCCAGCCTCTCCCTCAGGAGCCAGTGTGGGGAAAAAGATGAAGTCGCTGGAATCCGAGATGGAGAAACTGCAGCAGGACCTGAAGGAAGGTTAGAGGGCGAGAAGGGGAGAGAGAGAGAGAGGCAGAGGCGTAGGCGGCCATGGCGGGGGGTGTCCGCTCCTGGATGACGGACACCCCCCCACACTCCCCGCCATGACCCCGTTCTCCTCCTCGCCCCAGATCACTCCAGCCTGCTGCTGCACGTGAAGCAGTTCGTGTCCGACCTGCGCAGCCTAAGCTGTCAGATGGCGGCGCTCCAGGGCAATGGTGAGCACGCAGGTGCCCGGGCCCCGCCTCCGCTCCCAGGAGCGCCTCGGAGGCTTCAGCCGCGCTCTGCCCCCCCACCGCAGGCTCGGCGGGCACCTGCTGCCCCGTGAACTGGGTGGAGTATGAGGGCAGCTGCTACTGGTTCTCGCGCACGGGGAAGCCCTGGCCCGAGGCGGACAGGTACTGCCGGCTGGAGAACGCGCACCTGGTGGTGGTCACGTCCCGGGAGGAGCAGGTGAGGCGCTCGACCGGCGTGGGGCACGGGGCTGGCAGGTTGAAGGCACAGGTCGCCACTTCTCCCCTCTCCCCCAGAAATTTATCGAGCACCACATAGGTTATTTGAACACCTGGATGGGCCTCTCCGACCCAGACGGGGTCTGGAAGTGGGTGGACGGCACCGACTACGAGGCCGGCTACCAGTGAGTGCGCGGACGCCCGGGGTGTGGGGGGGCGTTCGTGGCCGAGGGTGAGACCTCGTGCGGCCCACACTGGCTTCCCGTCCGTCCGCAGGAACTGGAGACCAGGCCAGCCGGACGACTGGTCCGGGCACGGGCTGGGAGGAGGGGAGGACTGCGCCCACTTCACCAACGACGGCCGCTGGAACGACGACATGTGCCAGCGACCCTACCGCTGGGTCTGCGAGACGAAGCTGGGCCCGGCTGCCTAGGCGCCCCCTCCCTGCTAACTTATTTCCTGGGTGCCTCGACCTGCCGCGGGGGCCGGGGCTCCTCCCCATCCTGGGGAGGACCCTCTAGGATTTTAAGGGCTGTGGAAGAAGATGACCCCGCCCCGGGCTCTTTCTGTAGTTGGCAGGTTATTGTCACCAACATTTATTTTTTAGAGTTAGAGAGAAATAAACGTAGCCGTCCTACATTATCTGGTTTTGGGGGCCTAGGACCTGGAAGAAGATTGCCAGCTTTTGGGGGTGCCCTGAGAGCTGACTGGGGGTGGGGAGCAGCCAGGGCTATGATGCCCTCCCGAGCCCTCAGCGCCCTGCTTCCCATCTGAGGCTCCTGGCCGTGGCCATTGTGGCCGTCTGGGGAGTGAAGCAGCTCATGGAAGGTCTCTCTCTGTCTCTGTACCTCGGTCTTTCAGATAAATAGATCAATAGTTTAAACAAAGAGAATTGAATGGGGCTCAGAGCTGGGCGCCCGGGTTAGGAGGCCAGCTTTGTTATCCACAGTGTGCTGGGTTTAGGCAGGCGTCTCTGCTCTCTGTGTCTCAGCTGTAACACAATTGTTGGGGCTGGCATTGTGGTGGGAAAAGCCACTATCTTCGGCAACTGATTTTGAGTCCCAGCTGCTCCAGTTCCAATCCAGCTCCCTGCTGATGCGCCTGGGAAAGCGGCAGAGGATGGCCAAAGAGCTTGGGCCCCTGTACCCATGTGGGAGACCTGGAAGAAGCTCCTGGCTTCAAATCAGGCCCAGCTCAGGCCATTGCGACCATTTGGGGAGTGAACCAAACCAGATGGAAGATTTCTCTCTCTCTCTCTCCCTCTCTGTCTCTGTGTGCCTACCTTTCAAATCAATAAATACATCTTTAAAAAAATATATAGAATTGTGACTGGAGACCATCGTGGGGGAACCACCCTGATTGGTTGTGTGCTTTGGGAACTTGGAAGGAAGCTCTGTGGTGTCTGCCACGTTCGTTATGGTTAGCAGAGCGGCATCCCCAGCACTGCAACAAATACACAAGCAGTATCCCCTGCCGCCCACAGAGGAGGGAAGCCGGCGCCGGGGGAAGCCCGCAGCGGACGGCACCCACAGCCAAGGCGGGGGTCAGGGCGAGCGGAGGAGGGCTTTACAGATGCATAAGAGCTCCTTAAAAACTGGCAGTGTGCTCACCCATGAATGGGACCTCAAGAGGAGAAATACTCTGACCGCGACCAAGTCAGAAATGAACACAAAAGTGAAGCCGAAAATAGACCCCTCACCGGGCAATTTTCTCAATAATTTTAAGAGAAAACCATAGGGGGAAAAGGTCGTCTAGAACTGAGCAGTGAGAGCATACGCTGGAGTGGGGCTGGCCTGGAGCGGCGCTCAGGAGAGAGCACAGGTCTAACAAGACAAGAAAGTGTGAAAACGAACGGCCAGGTAAATCGCCCAAAAGAAAAGGAAGGTATCCGGGCGGGCACAGCAGGGTACGATCCCCCTGCAGCGCCAGCATCCCGTGTCCCAGCGCCAGTTCGAGTCCCGGCTGCACTGCGTCCCATCCAGCTCCCTGCTGATGCGCCTGAGAAGGCAGGGGATGATGCCCAAGCCATGGGTCCCTGCCACGAACCTGGGAGACCCAGATGGAGTTGCAGGCTCCTGGCTTTGGCCTGGCTGTTGTGGGCACTTGGGGAAGTGAACTATCAGATGAAGATCTCTCTCTCTCTAACTCTGCCTTTCAAACAAATCTTTAGAAACAAACAGCAAATATGAAAAATCCAGATCTTCCTGTTCTGCTCACGGGTGGACTTGGACCCCTTGGGAGCCGCGCCTTCCTCCTCCCGGACCCATAGTGCCCCCTGGACCCCAAGGCGGATTGGAGGCCTTCGCGGTGGCGGCAGCGACCCCTAGCGGCGCGAGCCACAGCGCTCTTCCTGGCTTCCAGCAGCCACATCGCTGCACCGGACAACCACACCTGCGAATTAACAGTGAGGTGGTTGGTGGGGGACCCCGCCTTGAGCTAGTCGGGGTTGGAGGCTGAAAATAGCCTTGGTCTCTTAGATGACAACCTGGAGATGACCAGGCCCTTCAAACCTCACGTGACAAGGCCAAGGTGGGCTCCTTGGAACGGGCAGGCAATGCCACAGCCAGCAGCCAGCAGGGTGCCTTTCCCAGGAGAGAGTGGATGTTGGAGGAAATGGGTCTGAGGAGTTGGTGTAGATGACCTGGACCGGGTCAGGGGAGCTTCGGGCCGCACTGGGTGACAACTGGTGTCATCTCGTTGTTCTAGATCAGGGGAATGATTAAAAAAACCCAGATGGGGAACCCCACTGGCCACCTCCCAGACAGCTTAGCAAAAACCAGCCAGGCTGCCCCCTTTACTTCCGGCAGCCTCTTCCCCCGGCCCCGGGTCCTATCTCCCGAGGAGAGAGGTGGCCGAGGAGAGGGGCAGCCGGCCAATGTGACCAGGACCCTGAGTGAGGCAAGGTGGAGGAGGCCGAGCAGGCTGCTCGGTAAAGATTTGGATGCCTGCTGGCCGGACAGCACCGTCGTGGCTGGAGAACGCGAATACCGGGGCATGAGGCAGGTTTTCACAAACCTCAAAGGTAGAATTCTCACTGTAATCACCAGCCACGGAGAATTCCTGTCTCAGGTAAGAGCTCATCCAATTAAACAGTGCATTAAGAGAGAACACGTTCCAGCAGCCCTTGCGCCAATAATTCAGAGATGGCTTAACACCAGCAAAACCTATTAGTGTACGAGATTTAGAAAGTACAGAGAATAATCAAGAGAACAAACAAGAACTACACAAAGCTGAGAAAGCGCGGGGCAAAGGTTCAGTTCCTATTTCTGATAAGGTCTTCTGCCTCGCATTCCCGGGTATCTGCCCCACTCTGCCCATGACCCATCCCATCCAGGACAAAGGGGAAGGGGCCAACGTGGGGCAGTGGGCTAGGCTGCCATCTGGGATGCCAGCATCTCATATGGGTGCTGGCTCGAGTCCTGGCTGCTCCACTTCCAATCCAACTCCCTGGCCGGAGCCAGGAGCCAGGAGCTTCATCTGGGTCTCCCACGTGGGTGGCAGGGGCTTAGACACTTGGGCCATCTTCCACTGCTTTCCCCCAGGTCGTTCGCAAGGGAGCTGGCAGCACGACGCTGGTCCTGGGAGCTGCCATGTCTGCCCTTTGGTTGCAGGCAGGGAAGGAGCCAGGGGAGTCACACCCTCACCTCTTTCTTCCGCCCTCTCAGTCCTTGCTGGGGCTGGGAGCCAGGGGGTGTGGGGCCACCTGATGCCAGCTCAGCCTCCAGACCCCAAAGCGGAGAAGGGTGGAGGGCGGACCCAGAGCCCAGAGACAGAAATAGCCAGCCCTGGCTGCTTGGGCCCTGGGGAGAGAACCAGCGGAGGGGACATCTCGCTCTGTCTGTCTCTCTGCCTTTCTAATAACATGAATAAATAAGAAACTTAAGAAGGAGCAGATAGAGTACCTGTTGAGAAAGTGCGACAGGTATAGGCAGGCAGATCAGACAGCAGGAACACCAGTGGTCTAACGTGCATAGTTCTGGCTGCTCCACTTCCAATATCCAGCTCCCTGCTAATGCGCCTGGGAAAGCAGCAGAGGATGGCCCAAGTCCCTGGGCCCCTACACCCATATGGGAGACCTAGAAGAAGCTCCTGGCTCCTGGCTTTAGCCTAGCCCCACCTTGGCTGTTGCAGCCATTTGGGAAATGAACCAGCAGATGGAAGACCTCTCTCTCTCTCTCTCTCTCTTTCTCTCTCTGCCCCTCTTTTCCCTCTCCCTCTCTCTCTGTTTCTGACTTTCAAATACATAAAAAAAAAAACAAAAAAAAAAAAACAAAAAAAAAACTTCAGAGGAAGCTGAATGCTGGCAAGGATGTGGGGGAAGTGAGAATCTTTTTCTAATGTAATTTAAAATATTTATTTATTTAGAAAGAAAGAGATGATGATGATGATGAGAGCCAGACAAATGGAGAGAGTCCCCTTTTGCTGGTCCACTTCCTAAATGCCCACAATGGTGAGGGCTAGGCCTCGGTTGAAGCCAGGAGCCACGAACTAGGAACTCAGTCCTGGGTCTCCCATGTCGTGCATTGTCAGGAAGCTGGATTGGAAGCAGAGCTGGGACTTGAACCCAGGTACGGAACGTGGGCATCCCAAGCAGTATCTTAGCCACTGCACCAAACGCTGACCCCAGGAAGGAGACTCCTACACACTGCTGATGGAAGCATGAACTGGAACATAGTTGGTGAAGTTACGAATGCTTGTACGTCATGGTTCCTGCGATCCTACACGCTAGAGGAATTCTCCCACAGGTTCCATGTGGAGGCTGAAGATGTCCACCGTGGTGGTGTTCAGGGAGCAAGGGGCTGGAGGCAGCTCAGGGGCGCCCAGAGCCCACGGGCGCCAGTGTGCCTGGCAGGTTATTGGCCGCCGTGGGAAGCAGCGGCCTGATGCACACCAGCAACATGAATCGACCTAAACTCAGCGTTGCACGAGGAGTATGGACCAGAACGCAGTCTAGAGCAGCACACTGACTCGAGTTGAAAGCCTGCCTGCACCTCGCTTATGCCATTTCGACGATCCGCGTGTTTTCAAGGACATCCGTCAAGCCTGCTCCAGCGGTTGCTTAAGGGAGGAGAATGGGTGGGTGCAACCCAGAGGAAAGGGCTCCGGGAAAATGAGGGGAGGGGGGGGACGACTCAGACCCCACCCACAGTGACCCTCAGTGGGCAGAGATGAGAATCACTTCCCTCCAGACAAGGCCAACGTAAGGTGTGCGTTGCCACCTGGACGAGTTCTGGAGGTTGATCCATAGAAAGAAATGCACATGGGCGCTTTAGAAAGGAGGTTGGATTGTACAAGTTTGCCAGGGTGCGGCAGTTAAGATGCTTCTTGGGACACACGCACCCCTTCTCTGAGTGCCTGCTCCATTTCTGATCCAGCTTCCTGCTAGTGAACCCTGGGAGGCAGCAGGCGATGGCTCAGGGAGCCCCTGCCACCTACGTGGGGGAGAGGGACTGAATCGCCGGCTGCTGGCTTTGGCTTGGCCCCGTTCCGGATATTGTGGGCGTTTGGGGAATGAACTAGTGGTTGGAAGATCTCTCTGTCTCTCTGCCTCTCAAGGAAAGTGAAAGTAAATAAATAAAATTTGAAGAAGACATTCTGTGCCTCCTGTGATGCAAGAGGGTCCGCACAACCCTGCTTGTGCAATGTTTTCATCAGATAACCTTGAACCTGATCTGTTAGGCTTCCACCAGTTCACAGGAAGTGCGGTGAGAGAGGAGTGTCCACGTGAGCAGGCCTGAGGGGGAGGAGTTCACAGATTTCTGGTCTCTGCAAAAAAAAAAAAAAAAAAAAAGGTGGGAGAGGGGTGGGCGCTTGCTCAGCGGTTTAGGCACTCGTGTCCCCCATCAGAGTACCTGGGCTCAAGTTCCGGTTTTGCTGCCAGTTCCAGCTTCCTGCTAATGGACACCCAAAGAGGCAACAGGTTCAAGTATTTGGGTCTCTCCCGGCTTTAGCCTGGTCAGGTGCCAGCTGCTGGGGGCACCTGGGGTGTGATCCAGTGAATGCGTGCTTCTCTAATTAAAACAGAGCGGGGAGGGCTCGCCACAGATGACAGGCGGCTTCAGAGGCCAGCAACTGCAGGCAGCGCTCGGACTTTGGATCCCGACCGGATTAAACCAATTATAGAAAGACATTATGGGGAAATCGGGTGCATGGGAATACGAACTGGGCAAGGCCCTCTTGTCGATGTTATTTTTGGGATGATCATACTGTAGCATTTGGTGAAGTTCAAAACCAAAGCTTCTACACTTTAGAGATTCATGCTGAAACATTTCCAGGGGCAACGGTAAGAGATTTGCTCTGAAATAACTTGATGGGGCTGGAGGAGATGGGAGGGGTACAGAAGAAACAGCTGTGCTCCATCTATGCAGCCCTCCCACCAAATACCCCACAGTAGCTGTATGCAGGTGTTGGCCCACTTACAATGGGGTTACTTCCCAATAAATCCAAATATCAAAGGTACCCTTAACCTACCAGGCATCCCAGCTCGGTGACACAACACACAGTAGAGGGGCAGCTGTGTCCCCTAAACCCAGCATCCAATAGAGCTGTCTGGGAAAAGATCCAAATTCAAAACTCAAGTGTGGGGGCTGGCGCTGTGGTGTAGCGAGTAAAGCTGCCACCTGCAGTGCTGCCATCCCATATGGGTGCTGGTTCGAATCCCGGCTGCTCCTCTTCCTGTCCAGCTCTCTGCTGTGGCCTGGGAAAGCAGTGGAAGATGGCCCAAGTCCTTGGGCCCCTGTACCCACGTGGGAGACCTGGAAGAAGCTCCTGGCTCCTGGCTTTGGATCAGCACAGCTCCAGCCATTGCGGCCAATTGGGGAGTGAACCAGCAGATGGAAGACCTCTCTCTCTGCCTCTCCTTCTCTGTGTGTAACTCTGACTTTCAAATACATAAATCTTTTAAAAAAAAAGTGTGGTTGCTACAGAATGCCATTGTTTTTGCACCGTGGCAAAGCTGAAAACCCTACACGGGGTGGGCATTGATGCTTGGAAGAGCAGTGAAGACATTGGTTAGGGTTCAAATCCCACTTCCACTCTGATCCTTGCTTCCTCCTCACGCACACTCCGGGATGCAGAAGGTGACTGGGCCCCTGCCACTCGTGTGGGAGACCCAGCTGGAGCTCCAGCTCCTGGCTTTGGCCTGGCCCAGCCCTGGTGTCGCATGCATTTGGGAAGTGAAGCAGTGGATGGAAATCTGTCTTTGAAATAAATAATGATAAATCTTTTTTTTAAAAAATATTTATTTGAAAGTCAGAGTTACACAGAGAGAGAAGGAGAGGAAGAGAGAGAGAGAGAGAGATCTTCCATCCTCTGGTTCACTCCCTAACTGGCCGCAACGGCTGGAGCTGGGCCAAAACAAAGCCAGGAGCCAGGAGCTTCTTCCAGGTCTCCCACGTGGGTGCAGGGGTGCAAGGAATTGAGCCATCTTTATTATTTTTTTAACTTTTATTTATTTATTTATTTTTTGACAGGCAGAGTGGACAGAGAGAGAGACAGAGAGAAAGGTCTTCCTTTTGCCGTTGGTTCACCCTCCAATGGCTGCCACGGCCGGCATGCTGCAACCGGCCACCGCGCTGATCCGAAGCCAGGAGCCAGGTGCTTATCCTGGTCTCCCATGGGGTGCAGGGCCCAAGCACTTGGGCCATCCTCCACTGCCTTCCCGGGCCATGGCAGAGAGCTGGCCTGGAAGAGGGGCAACCGGGACAGAATCTGGTGCCCCAGCCGGGACTAGAACCTGGTGTGTGGGCGCCGCAGGCGGAGGATTAGCCTATTGAGCCGCGGGGCCAGCCTTTTTAACTTTTATCTAATAAATATAAATTTCCATTGAGCCACCTTCTATTGCTTTCCCAAGGCATAGCAGAGCTGGATTGGAAGTGGAGCAGCCAGGACTTGAACAGGTGCCCATACAGGATGCCAGCGCTTCAGGTGGCTGCTTTACTCCCTATGCCTCAGCGCTATCTCCAATAATGATAAATCTTAGGAGAAAAAAAAAAATCAAAGACCTCCAGCTGACCTCTTGCCCTCCTAATTTCCCCCAGTCCACGGGGCTTTGGGGTGAAAGGGAAGGGCTGCCGTCTGGGTTGAGATGGGGGCGGGGGCGGCAGGCTGGGGCGAGGTGCAGCCTGTGGAGCTACAGTCCCATCAGAGGACAGGGGATGCCTGCGCTGAAAGCTGGCAGTAGGAGGGTGGCGGCAGGACCCGTGTGAGCACGGCTTCAGGTGCAGGCGGCGGAGTGACCCACCATGCTACAAGGCCCGCCCCATGATTTTGCTTTTTTAGGTCGTGGGAAAGGCAGTCAGCCTGGGTGTCACTGTGATGGCTGGATGAAGGACCGCCCAGCAGCCCGGATGCGTCTGAGGGGGCAGGGTGATACGGCCCCGCCTCGCTGTGGGCAGGCACCGTCAGCCCGCTGGGGTCGGCAGGGAATAAATACATAAATACGGAAGGTGGCTCCATCTCTTGCGCCCAGAGTTGGGAGACGCCAGGCACCTGCTAGGACTCCCGTGCGCTCCCCAGCGCCCCCTGCTTCGGAGCCCTTGGGGCTTGGCCTGGGCGGTGCTCTTGGTGTCCCAGGGCCTGCAGCCGGCGGCCAACGCAGGGTGGGACTCCAATCCCCCTAATACTGGCGTGCCTGGGTTTGAGTCCCAACTCTGCTTCTGATCCCCGGATACTAATGTGCACTCTGTGGGGGGAGGGGCAGCAGGTGGTGGCCCCAGCACCAAGTCCCTGCCACATGGGAGACCCGGATGGAGCTCCTGGCTCCTGCTTCAGCCTGGCACAGCCCTGGCATTGTGGCCATCTGGGGAGTGAACCAGCAGATGGAAGTTCTCCCTCTCTCTCTGCCTCTGCCTCTCTGTAACTCTGCCTTTCAAATAAAGAGATTTTTAAAAACCAAAGAAGAATTTCAATCTGCTGGTTCACTCCCCAGATGGCTGCAACGGCTAGAGCTGTGCCAACCTGAAGCCAGGAGCTCCTTCTGGGTGTCCCATGTGGGTTCAGGGGCCCAAGGACTTGGGCCATCTTGTACTGCTTTCCCAGAGAGCTGGATGGGAAGTGGAGCAGCAGAGTCTCGAACCAGCATCCCTATGGGATGCTGGCATGGCAGGTGGCGGCTTTATCAGCTGCACCACAGCGCCGCCCCCTTCCTGTGTTTCTGTTACATAAACATTTAAGAGTATAAGTTCTCTTCTGTGTTCTGCTGTGCTGTGTCTCACAAAGTTTCGATGTGTCGTATTTATAATATTCTTCAAGTCTAAAGACGCGGCTAGGATTTTGTCACTCATCTATTAGACGTTAGAATTGGGCTTTTAACTTTCCAAACGCACAGGAATATTTCTATTCCTGCATGTTAATGACACATTAGAGGTCTGTGATTTTCCTTGTTTGAAATTGGTTGAGACTTGCTTAGCGTGTATTGCAGGTGTGTTTGAGTAGAAGGCATCATCTTTAATCATTTGGAGCAAGGTTTTATAGAAGCCATTAAGCCAAGCTTTTAAATTACGTTCTTCAAATCTTTGTTCACTCTCTTCCTTTTTCTGATTTGACCTGTCAATCATTGCAGGAGTCATGGCGAACTCTCCCACTCTGCCGGTGGATTTGTCAGTTGCTGTCTGTACTTCTATCAAGTTTTTCTTTTATATTTGTGAAGAATGTTTCACTGAGAGGCCAGCGCTGTGGCGTAGCGGGGAAAGCCATGTCACCTGCAATGCTGCATCCCATTTGGGCGCCAGTTCGAGTCCCGGCTGCTCCACTTCTGATCCAGCTCTCCCACACTGGTGGCAGGGACCCGAGTGCTTGAGTCATCATCCGTGGCCTCCCAGGGTGCTCATTAGCAGGACGCTGGATTGGAAAGGGGAGTAGTGGGGACTCAAACTAGGCACTCAGATATGGGGCGCTGGTCTCCCAGGTAGCTTTTTTTTTTTTTTTTTTTTGACAGGCAGAGTGGACAGTGAGAGAGAGAGAGAGACAGAGAAAAAGGTCTTCCTTTGCTGTTGGTTCACCCTCCAAATGGCCGCCGCGGCCAGCACACCGCGCTGATCCGAAGCCAGGAGCCAGGTGCTTCTCCTGGTCTCCCATGGGGTGCAGGGCCCAAGCACTTGGGCCATCCTCCACTGCCCTCCCGGGCCACAGCAGAGAGCTGGACTGGAAGAGGAGCAACTGGGATAGAATCCGGTGCCCCAACCGGGACTAGAACCCAGTGTGCCGGCGCCACAGGCGGAGGATTAGCCTATTGAGCCGTGGCACCGGCTCCAGGTAGCTTTCTGAAAGACCGTGGAGATGGGTACCGGCAGCAGCCCTGCAGGCAGGGAAGGAAGACGTACATGCTGAGCAATGAGTAAGTCTGTATTTTGCATCCTCTGTGATGTGCGATGCCACTAACCTGCTGACCAGGGGTGGGACTGGCTGCTTCTCTCTCACATCCCCATCACCCATCAAGTCCAGCCTTTGGATGAGTTCTTCTACCAATCGCAGGCAATCTCAGGCAGCAGAGACCACCACCGAGGCCAGAGGATTTGAGCCAACCAACCAAACAAGCAATCATTAGAGCTTCCTCAGAGACTGACTAACCCCGTGAATGCATGATTGCTAGGAAGTGCACCGTATTGACACAGTAGCTGAGCGGCATACAGCCCTGGTTCTGTAATGCAAACGGGCAATGGCTGATATCGCCAATGCATTATCAAGGACAGTGGAACAAGATGATGAGCTTGGAAATTTGACCTTGAACAGACTAGAGTCCCTTCACGGTCAGAGCTGCTTTGCCTGTGGGTCACACAAGCGCCCCCTGGTGGCTAGGGGAAGGGCGCGCCACAGGCAGCCCTCCACCACGGGAACAGGTACTGCACATGTCCAGGGAACCGTGGGCAGGTGGAGGACAGCACGGTGTGTGTCTCCCAGGAAGAGTCGGGGTGTGGGCTGGACACTGTGGATTGCAGAGCTGTGCTCCACTCAGAGCGTTTATGACCAGAGATGTTAGGACTGGCGTGCCTGGACTACAGGGTCTGCCTCATTCAGGGGTTGCCTCATTCAGGGGCCCAAGAGGTCAAGTGCCAGTGCTATGTCCTCCAGTGTGGATGCACTGAGTCTTTTTTGGGGGAAGGGTATCAGTGGGGTAAAAGCCAAGGAAGACCTTTGCATCCACAAAGGTCGACCTACACCTCGTACAAACGCAGGTGCTGTCCCGGCCGGCAGACTTTGCTTGTCCAGGAATCCCATCATTGTGTTGGTCATCAGAACCCATGTTCATGGCCTGCATCTCTTCCTGCACTGGTGCACATAAAACACTCGGCCATCCTTAAAAATCTGAACTGTCAAAAAATAACCCAGTTGGGGCTGGCATTGTGGCGTAGAGGGTAAAGCCACTGTCTGCAGCGCCAGCATCCCATATGGATGCTGGTTCGAGTCCCAGCTGCTCCACTTCCAATCCAGCTCCCTGCTAATGTGCCTGGGAAAGCAGTGGGAGATGGCCCAAGTGCTTGGGCCCCTGCACCCATGTGGGAGACCCAGAAGAAGCTCCTGGCTCTTGGTTTCTGCCTGGCTCAGCTCCAGTTATTGTGGCTATCTGAGAGTGAACCAGCGGATGGAAGATCTCTCTCTCTCTCTCTCTCTCTCTCTCTCTCTCTCTCTCTCTCTTTCTGCCTCTCCTCTCTCTGTCTGTAACTCCAACTTTCAAATCAATGAATAAATCTTAAAAAAAAAAAAAAGTAACCCAACCTAGCAATAAAAATTTCTCCCATACCAGTTAGGATTATTATATAATAAAATCCCACAAGGAAAGAATTATCCAGCAAGATTTAGATCTGTGAATTTCTACTCTGGAATCCCTACTTGACTGACGCAGTTCCTCATTTGCCAGGTTTTGCTGTGGGCATGGGAGGCCGGCGTAGGATGCCGTTGCTGCTTCCAGCAGCGGCCCCTGTGTCTAGCATTGACGGTGGTGCTCAGGGCAGCTGTTTGCACAACAGTTAATACACCCACGCCCCACGCCAGGGTGCCTGGGTTCAAGTTTCTGACTCCAGCTTCCTGCTAATGCACACCCTGGGAGACCATCACGTGATGGCGCCAGCTGGCGGGCCCCTGCCACCCGCAGGGAAGACCTCAATTGATCATGGGGCTCCTGTCGGCAGCCTGGCCCCAGCCTTGGCTGTCCTGGACATTTGTGGAGTGAACCAGCGTGTAGAAGATCCCACCTGGGCTTAGCTGTCTTTTTAGGGGGCTGTATCTCTGCAGAGGGGTCCCCGGGAGGAAGGCGCAGAAGCTACAAACAAGCTGCTTCGCTGTCACTGGGTTTTGTCCCAACTCCCCTCTCTTCGCTTCCCCGTGGGTGCCAGGAGGTCCCCCACATCTTCCCTGCAGGGACCCTTTCCTGCTTTTGTGGGGGAGAAGAGAGTGACTTGCATTCTTCACAACTCCTGCAGAAACGCCTTCTGATTCGACAAAGGGCATTCTTTGTGCTCACTGTGAAGGTGCCTCCGGCCGCCAGCGCCAGGGGATGCTCCCGGGTCTAGGGTGATCGGTCGCTCCTGGGACGCCCTAAGTCCTCAGACAAACTTCACCTTTACGGCTCCACTGTGTTTTTAAGGCAAACATTTAAGGACCTCAGCAGCGGAGGGTCATGCTCCCCCTGGCGAGATGAACACGAGGCTTGTTTTGGGAACAAGTCAGCCCTTCATTCTGCCTGCACATTCTGGAGCTGCGAGGCTTCCTTGAGGACGAGCGAACCCGTGACAAACATCTCAAACACGGGTTTCACTCCAGAGGTGCAACCTATTCAGACATCCGAGCCAAATCTGCCAATCTGCCGGGGGTGGGGGGTGGGTAGGTGGCACAGCGGGGGTGGGGCGGGGCGTGCGGGGAGTATTGGGGCCACCCCTGCTTTCTGCGCAGTTTTGCTGTCAGTCTGAAACTGCTCTAAAACACGGAGCCTGTTGGGGGCTGGTGCTGTGGTGCAGTGAGCGAAGCTGCCACTTGCAACCCTGGCAGCCTCTATGGGTGCGCTGGTTCGAGTCCCGACTGCTCCACTTCCAATCCAGCTCCCTGCTAATGTGCCTGGGAAAGCAGCGGAAGATGGCCCATGTGCTTGTGCTCCTGCACCCACGTGGGAGACCTGGATGGAGCTTCAGGCTCCTGGCTTTGGTCTGGACCAGCCCCAGCCTTTACAGGCATTTGGGGAGTGAATGAGCAGATGGAAGATCTCTCTCTCTCTCTCTCTCTCTCTCTCACACACACACACACACACTCTGCCTTTCACATAAATAAATAAAAAATATTTTTAAAAGTCTGTTAAGCACAATTCCCCAAATTCCTACATTTATCATGTTTTCCAAGGTGGAGATTTTTATTTTTAATTAATTTATCTGTATTTAAGAAAAGTCATTTCTGCAAATAAGCCAATACCTTTTTTTTTTTTAAAGTATTATTTATTTTGCTTGAAAGAGTTACACAGAGAAAGAAGGAGAGGCAGAGAGAGAGAGAGAGAGAGAGAGAGAGAGAGAGGTCTTCCATCTGCTGGTTCACTCCCCAATTAGCCGCAATGGCCGGAGCTGCGCCGATCCGAAGCTGGGAGCCAGGAGCTTCTTCTGGGCCCCCCATGTGGGTGCAAGTCCTTGGGCCATCTACTTCTGCTTTCCGAGGCCATAGATAGAGCTTGATCGGAAGAGGAGCAGCCAGGACTAGAACCAGCGCCCATATGGGATGCGGGCGCTTCGGGCTAGGGTATTAACCTGCTGCGCCACAGCACCAGCTCCACTTTTTTTTTTTAAAGGCTCTGGACACTTGTGGTTGTGTAGAGGACCAGAACCAGGGCAGCAAGCAGACGAGGGTTCTCCGGGGAGGGAGGTCCCCAGCCCTGCCAGTCCTGGGCGTCCATGGGAAGCAGTGGAGATGGAGCAGGAAACCTGGGATGGTGCAGGTGTGTGTAGGGGGAGGGCGGAGAAGCAGTTGCCCCAGGCAGCAGGTGCAAGGGTGTGGCTTCCGGGTCAAGCAAAGGGCACGGACCAGAGAGAACACTTCCTGTCCCATCAGCGCTCAACACCTCTGGTCCCCATGTCTGGTGGGGTGTGCGGTTCCATTTTGAGGGTGAGACAAGATGGGGATTCTGGGAGTGAGATCAGCGCACCTCCACCGAGGACTAAAGGATGTGCTGGGTCTGCTGAGGAGCTGAGCAGAGTGGTGGTCCCTGCACTGAGGGCAGGAAGACACTCCTGCCCCCCAGGGCTGGGAGGGCCTGGCGTGCAACACGCACACTATTTATTTAGGTGAAGGTCAGAGTTACAGAGGGGGAGAGACAGACAGAGATCTTCCATCTGCTGGTTCACTCCCTAAATGCCGGCAACAGCCAGGCAGAAGCTAGAAGCCTGGCGCTCCATCCGGGTCTCCCGTGTGTGTGTGGGGGGACCCAGTTCTTGAGCCGTCACCTGCGGCCTCCCAGGGCGCATTTTAGCAGGAAGCTGGGAGGGGGAGCAGAGCCAGGGCTGCGGCTTCACCCTCTGCCCGAGGCACGGTTGTTACCCACGTGACTGCTTCGCCAGTTCGGAGTGAACCGAGGGAACCTCGCTTTCCAATACTGAAAGTTTTGTCCAAGTCCTCAGAAACCTAGATTCGTGGGAAGGCCCTTGCTTAAGTCCTTGAAAAATTGTGGGGACTTTAACACAGCCTACAAGGGTCAGACGGCGCCCCCCGGAAGGGAGAGCAAGCAGTGAGGACCGGCCCCGGGCACCGCCCTCCCTGGTTACCATCTCCCGTGGGCTGTGCCACACCCCTGGCTTCCATGTCCCCTCTCACCCCCTGCTGTGGCCTCCAAAACACTTCTGTCTTACCCATGGGGGTAGGGGCACCTTCAATCTGGTCTCCCTGTGCCCATTCCAGACCTCAGCACTGATTTCAGGGCCTGTGGGCTGAATGTGTGTGTCCCCCCAACTCATCCGTGAAGTCACCACCCCAAGGCCTGTGGGGGAGGGGCCCTCAGAGGAGGTCACGCAGGTGGTGCCCCGATGGGCTCAGACCTTGGAGCCTTTCTCTTCCTCCACGCGTGGAGTGGCCACTCAGCCGGCCGCAACCCAGGTGGGGGCGCCCCCCAATGGTCTGCCTTCGGGGGGCGGGGGGCTCGAGCTTGGATGGGCCACCTCCAGAACCGTAATAACCAAGTGTTTGCTGTTTAAGCCGCCCAGCCGAGCTGCAGGGCCGAGAGCTGTGCTTCCTTTTTCCTCCTGGCAGCATTAGCTGGGGCCTCAGGACCCTGGGGGAGGGGCTGGCGCCTCTGAGCCTCAAAGCAAAGGGGCCGGGGTCTCAGGTCTCTGGTGTGTCTGTGTGTGTGTGTGTGTGTTGTGTGTATCAGATCGATTTATGTACTTATGAAAGGCAGAGAGAGAGAGGGAGAGGGAGAGGTCTTCCATCCGCTGGTTCATTCTCCAGATGGGAGGGGCCCAAGCACTGGGGCCATCTTCCGCTGCTTTCCCAGGCACATTAGCTGGGAGCTGGATCAGAAGTGGAGCAGCTGGGACTGGAAGCGGTGCTCATGTGGGATGCCGACACTGCAGAAGGTGGCTTTACCCCTCTATGCCACAGCGCTGGCCCCCAAAGTTGTTTTTTTAACAAGATGATTTTGCCTTTTTTGTTTTTTAACAGCAATGTATTTACTTTTAAAAAACTTTTACAGGCCGGCGCCGTGGCTCAACAGGCTAATCCTCCGCCTTGTGGCGCCGGCACACCGGGTTCTAGTCCTGGTCGGGGCACCGGATTCTGTCCCGGTTGCCCCTCTTCCAGGCCAGCTCTCTGCTGTGGCCAGGGAGTGCAGTGGAGGATGGCCCAGGTCCTTGGGCCCTGCATCCCATGGGAGACCAGGAGAAGCCCCTGGTTCCTGCCATTGGATCGGCGCGGTGCACCGGCCGCAGCGCGACAGCCGCGGCGGCCATTGGAGGGTGAACCAACGGCAAAGGAAGACCTTTCTCTCTGTCTCTCTCTCTCACTGTCCACTCTACCTGTCAAAAATAAAAAAAAATAAAAAAAAAACTTTTACAAATTTAATTGAAAGGCAGAGAGAGAGAGACAGACAGAATGACATCTCCTATCTGCGGGTTCACTCTTCAAATACTCGCAACAGTCAGGGCTGGGCTGGGGACAGCGCTGAGGCCAGGAGCCTGGGGATTTGGAAGCAGGGCTGGGCCCCAGGCTGAGGCACTCCTGAGGGGCCGCAGGCATCCGAGTGGTGTTGTAACTGCTGAGCCCGAACCACTGCCAAATGCCCAGCTCAGTCACCCACACAGTTTTCTTTAAAGATTTTATTTGGAAGGCAGAGTTACATTGGAGGGGGTGATGGGGAGAGAGAGAGAGAGAGAGAGAGAGAGAGAGAGAGAGATTTTTCACCTGCTGGTTCACTCCCCAAATGGCTGCTATAGCTGGGGGCTGGGCCCGGCCAAAGCCAGGAGCCTGGAACTCCATCCGGGTCTCCCACGTGGGTGCAGGGGCGCAAGCACTCGGGCCCTCATCTGCTGCTTTCCCAGGCACATTAGCAGGGAGCTGAACAGGAAGTGGAGCAGCCGGCATTCGAATCGGTGCCTATTTGTGATGCCGGTGCTGCAGGCTGCAGCCATAGCCATACAGTTCTTCGGCTCCTGTGAAAAGTGCTCACCTCTTAAGGCCCACGGAGGAGTGCAGCTCCCCGAACCCCCGGACACGTCCTGCCTGCCTTCCCCCTGGCCTCTGTGTCCTCTGTGTCCTGCCGGCTTGCCAACTTACCCAGTTGTTCCAGCAGAGAAGGATCTCTGGCCAGGTCACTCAGTGACTTCACTTAGAGACGTCGTTAAAACGTCAGCTTGGGCCAACAAGCAGGCTCGAGTTCCATCTTCTGAGAGGAGACATTGCTGTGTGGGTCACAGGCAGGCCAGGGGCCTGGGACAGCCTTCAGGGAGGGGAGCCTACGTGTTCATGGGAATAGCTCCCAGCGAGTTCAGAAAGGGCAGGGCTTACCTGAAGGAGCACAGCCCCTCCTGCAGGTGTCTGCAGGCCATGGCAGGTGCACCCAGAGGGCAGGAAGGACCCTCCCAGAGCAGGGCAGGAGAGGAACCAGTCTGTCCTCGTTGTCCCAGCTCCAGGACTCAAGACCAGTTTGAGCCTGTCCCAAACACTTGTAAGTCGATGCCCTACAATCCTGATGGGGAAGACAAGTTTGCACCTGCCTGACACAGGGTGCTGTGTCTCCCGGGGCGGGCAGAGTGGGGGGAGGGGGACGGCTTTGATGGCGGCGGGGTAGGCCCTCTCATGTCCTTGCCCGCACTTGCTCGTTCTGTTACGGCACGGAAGGGTGACAAAGATCTGCCGGAGCAGAGAAGCTGAGGTTGGCATTAAGCACTTCTGCAGAAAGCACAACGTAAGAGGCCTCATTCACCGAACTCCTACAAACCCGGGGCTTCGAAATCCACTGGCCTGCTTGCAGCAGATCTGGGTGTGAGACAGGGAGAAGTTGTCGCCGTGTGAGGCCAAGGGGCCTGAAGCCGCCAGCCTGTGCTGTGTGCTCACAAGGGCGCTAAGGTTAGAGTTTCAGTAAGCAGGAAGTGTGGGGCATCGTTCCTAGATTGTTAGTAACAGTTACTAAGAGAAAAATGATCAACCGAAAAAGTTGCCAAGCTGTCTTCAGGAACTGAATTGTTGCAAACCTTTAGCTCTAAGAATGATCTCCTTACTGTTTACCACTTCACTTTAGCTGTTTGGAGAAGGGCGAAATACTGAAGACAAGTGGGTGGAGGCGGAGGTAGCAGACTCTTCGTAGACTCTTTGCCCACAGCTGTGACCACACGGGGGCGCTGCCGTCCTGCGTGTCCAGACCTGAGGAGCAAGAGAAAAAAAGTCAACTGTATTTTTCTTTTTTTTAAAGATTTATTTATTTATTTGAAAGTCATAGTTACACAGAGAGAGAAGAGGCAGAGAGAGAGGGAGAGAGGGAGAGAGGGAGAGAGAGAGACAGAGGTCCTCCATCCGATGGTTCACTCCCCAATTGGCCGCAACAGCCGGAGCTGCACCGATCAGGAGCCAGGAACTTCTGGGTCTCCCACATGGGTGCAGGGGCCTAAGGACCTGGGCCATCCTCCACTGCCTTCCCAGGCTACAGCAGAGAGCTGGATTGGAAGTGGAGCAGCCGGGTCTCAAACCGGCGCCCACATGGGATGCTGGCACTTCCGTCCAGAGCGTTAACCACTGCGCCACAGTGCCAGCCCCAAAAGTCAACTTTCAAAGAGGTGACAGAGCAGACCTCCAAAACACAAAGTGACGTTCAATCCCTGCTGCAATCATTAAACACTTTTAAAAAGTTTGTACTTTTTAAATTAAAAATTTATGCATAGCATAAAATTTATCATTAATTTTTAAAAATTTATCTACTTGAGAGGCGGGGGGGGGGGGAGAAATGGACAGAGAGAGCTCCCATCTGCTCAAATACCCGCAATGGCCAGATCTGGGCTAGGGCTGAACCTCGGAGCTAGGAACTCAATCCAGGTCGCCTGCCTGGTGGCAGCGTCAGCCTTGCCTTTCAGGTGTCCGCTGGTGGGACGCTGGTGTCTGGAGCTGGAGCTGGGTGTGGAACCTGGGTCCCGTGACGTGGGACACGGACCTCCCCACTGGTGTCTCAGCTTCTCTCCATTGTAACCATTTGAAGGCTACAGTTCAGTGACATTGAGAGCACTTATGTTGTGCTGCTGTCCACACAGCTCTGTTCATCTCGCAGAACTGAAACCCTGAACCGTTAAACAAAAACTGCTCACCCTCCCTCCCCCTGGCTTCCGGCTGCCACCATCCCACTCTCTGGCCCTGTGAATTTGGCGTTTGTCTACATAGAGGAATCATCCAGTGTGTGAGCTTTCGGGACTGGCTTGGTTTTCCGAGCCTAACTTCTGTAGGGTTCATTCTTGTTGAAGCATGCGTCAGAATCGCCTTTAAAAAAAAAAAAAAAGATTTATTGGGGCCGGCGCTGTGGCGTAATGGGTAAAGCTGCCACCTGCAGTGCCGGCATCCCATATGGGTGCTGGTTCAAGTCCTGGCTAATCCACTTCCAATCCAGCTCTCTGCTATGGCCTGGGAAAGCAGCAGAGGATGGCCCAAGTGCTAGGGCCCCTGCACAAGCATGGGAGACCCAGGAGAAGCTCCTGGAGGCCAGCTTAATGAGTTAAGGCCACAACCTACAGTGTCAGCATCCCATATGAGCACCGGTTCGAGTCCCGGCTGCTTCTCTTCTGATCCAGCTCTTGCTATGTTCTGGGAAATCAGTAAAAGATAGCGTAAGTGCTTGGGCCCCTGCACCCGCATGGGAGACTGTTGAGAAGCTCCTAGCTTTGGATCGGCATGGCTACAGCCATTGCAGCCATCTGGGGAATAAACCAGCAGATGAAAAGTTCTCTTTCTGCCTCTGCCTCTCTATAACTCTGCCTTTCAAATAAATACGTAAATCTTTTTTTTTTTTTTTTTTTAAAGAATAATAAGAAGAAGTCTTGGCTCCTGGCTTCAGGTCAATGCAGCTCCGGCCGTTGCGGCCAATTGGGGAGTGAACCAGCGGAGGGAAGACCTCTCTCTCTCTCTCTCTCTGCCTCTCCTTCTCTCTGTGTGTAACTCTTTCAAATAAATAAATCAATCTTTAAAAGAAAGGAAGGAAGGAAGGAAGGAAGGAAGGAAGGAAGGAAGAAAGAGAGAAAGAAAGAGAGAAAGAAAAAAGAAAGAAGAAGAGAGAAGTGAGCTAGCCCATCAGCTCTGGTGTGCTCCAGACGGCTTCCTGCAGCCGGGACCCAGCACTTAGCAGAGGAGAGCCAGGTGGGAGGCTGCAGACGACCTGTGTGAAAAATGAAGGCAGGTGCTTCTCAAACCGAGACTGGTCTTGGACACAAGCCATGCAGGATTGCCAGGACGTCCGTCCACGGTTCACTCCCCAGATGCCCACCACAGCTGGGCCTGGAGCAGAGAACTCCATCCAGGTCTCCCGTGCGCGTGGCAGGTACCCAGTCGCCTGAGCCACCACCTGCCACCTCCAGGGTTTGCATTCCCAGGAAGCTGGAGCCAGGTATGGAGCCCCAGGCACTCCGACATGGGACACGAGCATCCCAAGCCGCATCTTGTCCGCTAGCAAAATGCTTGCCTCCTCCGGTGATGTTTTAAAGGCGTGTGTGTCCTTTCAACATACAACCTGCATGCCACAGAAAGTCCGGTGATGTGGCCGCTGTGAAGCAGGCAGGGACAAGAGGCCTCCATCGGCGAGGCCCGGTCCTGTAGGGTAGAACGCGGCCGAGCGTGGCTGACCAGGACTTCTGGGCAGACAGAGAGGAGCCGGAGCCCCGGAGCTGGGAAGCCGGCGGCCCGCAGTCTCGCGCCTTGCCTGGCGGCCGGAGTCTGAGCAGCAGTTCCGTGGTTTTAACAGGGCTTCCTGTCCCGCACTCTGCCTTTCCCAGGGACAGTGGCCCCCGTGGTAGGGGACTCCGGAAGGAGATGCGGATGTGAGATCGGCAGAGCCGTGGTGGGGACCTGCTGGCCGGGGACGCCCCCCACCCCCCAGCCCTGGCCTCTCCCTCGGGCTCTCCCAGGCGCCTTAACCCACCAGCCCGCTGAGCACTTTTGCTTCCCCTCCCCAGCCTGCCCCTCTCAGCCACCCCTCCCCATCCTGGGTTCAGCGTCTGCAGGGCTTGGTGCTGGAGCCCCCGCACATCCGCGGATCCACAGACACCAGCATCCAATATCACAGGGCCTGGGCTTCCTCCTCAGCGCGGCTCCTGCTCCAGTTTCCCGTTGCTGTGCACCCTGGGGGGAGCAGGGGTGGCTCAAGTAGTTGGGTCCCTGGCACTCATATGTCTGACCTGGATTGGGTTTCTGGCTCCTGGCTTTAGCTTTGGCCCAGCCCCAGCCGAGCACCGGCTGTTAACAGGTATTTGGGAAGTGAACCAGTCAATGGGAGCCCCCTGCCCCTACTGTGGCTGGTTTATTTCACTGAGCCAGTGTCTTCGTGGTTCATCCATAGCAGGTGTCAAAATATCCTTCCTTTTTCAAAAAAAAAAAAAAATTAAACATTTGCTTATTTATTCAGAATACAGAGGGACACTCGGAGATGGGCAGAGATCTCCCACCTTCTGGTTCACTCCCCAAATGCTGCCAAGAGCCAGGACTGGGCCACACCAAAGCCAGAAGCTTCTTCTGCATCTCCCACGTGGGTGGCAGGGACCTAAGCACTTGAGCCACCTTCCACTGCTTTCCCAGGCACATGAGCAGGAAGCTGGATTGGAATCGGAGCAGCCAAAACTCGAAGCAGCACCCACATGGGATGCCAGCATTGCAGGCAGCGGCTTTACCTGCTACACCACAGCGCCGGCTCTGCTACCTGGCTTCTTAACCACTGTAGGGTAAACCTGCCCCTTCCCCTCTTTCTACAGGACGGCAGTCCGATTGGGTCCTGCTTTATGACCTCATTTAGAAGCCCTGGTTCCCGAAGCCGCCTGGGGGTACGGCACCACCGAATGGCTTCCGTGAGGGCTTCTTTGAGGGTGTGTCCCAGAACACAAGGCCCTTCAGATGGTTCTAGGTCTGCTCCCTATTGGAACTGAGTGGAGTTTGTCAGAGCTCGGGGCTGACTTCCAAGCATGGAGAGAGTGAGAGGTTGCATTTCCTTTCTCCGGGATGCTCTGTCCTAGAGAGCCAGCAGAGCTTGGAGTAGCCTTTTTTTTTTTTTTTTTTTAAGATTTATTTATTTATTTGAAAGAGATACACAGAGAGAGGAGAGGCAGAGAGAGAGAGAGAGAGAGAGAGAGAGAGGTCTTCCATCTGATGGGTCACTCCCCAATTGGCCACAACGGCCAGAGTTGCGCCAATCTGAAGCCAGGAGCCGGGAGCTTCTTCCGGGTTTCCCACATGGGTGCAGGGGCCCAAGGACTTGGGCCATCTTCTACTGCTTTCCCAGGCCATAGCAGAGAGCTGGATGGAAAGTGGAGCAGCTGGGTCTCAAACTGGCGCCTGTATGGGATGCCGGTGCTTTAGGCCAGGGCGTTAACCCACTGCGCCACAGCCCCGGCCCCGGGGTGGCCTTCTTAAGGCAGATAGGGCCTAATGCTGTGGTGTAGCAGGTGAAGCCACCACCTGCAGTGCCAGCATTCCCATATGGGCACTGGTCGAGTCCCAGCTTCTTCAGTTTATTGTCTGGATTTGTGTGACTCATGTTACGGCCGCAGCATCTCTGCTTTCCTGGGGGCCACCACAGAGGGCCTCAGCCCCCGTGGACTCCAGTGTCCAGGCCCCTGCACCCTTGCAGGGTTCAGTGTGACTGAACTTGAACTTCACTGTTTTCTTAGCTCCCAGAGCCCAAGTGCACAGCCAAGTGCACCCCCAGCCCATCGAGGACTGGGAAGACCCTCCTCCTAAGGGATCCCTCTTCCCTCTTCACCGGGCTTTGCCTTCCCAGTTTCTCACCGGTCCCCCCACCTGGCACTGCGTTTCCTCCCTGTGAAACGGCAGTCTTTGGGGCACCTCCCTCATGGCGGTGCTGACCGGTGACGCTTGACGCTTGAAAGGGAAAACAGCGCAGCTGATCGGGGACAGCGGTGGGCACAAGGGCAGGACTTTGTGGTCCAGAGGGCGGGGCCTCCCGCAGGCTGTCTGCCTCATTTTTCCCCTCTTCGGGAGGTTGGAGGTTTTACTCTCCTGCACAGGGCTGGGCAGGTCAGGCTGAGCCCACAGGAAGCTGAGGCCTGCGGCGCCAAGGCCAAGGTCACAGGTCTGGATTGGGCAAGAGCAGAGAGTCCCCCTGACAGTGGACAAGGGGTGTTTGGAAAGGCAGCAATTCTGGGAAATCAGAGGCAGGAAGTGGGAGGGGAGGGTGAAACAGCCAAGTGCACCCCCGGCCCCTCCAGAGCTGGCTCCCTGTCTTGAGCAGTGCAATACAGAGCCAGGTGACTGGCGTGGGGGGCAGGTGGGGCTCGCAGGGGAGGCCAGAGCGGGAGGCCACCTGCGCTGAGCGGAGGACAAACGAGGCTGTGTCTCCACCTCTCTCCACCTCGCTGTCTGAATTCCAGCCGCGATGGCCTCTGTTTACTGTCCAAAGTCCCGGGGGCAGGAGATGCCAGGTCAGAGTCACCAGGGCCTCAGACCCGGCTCAGGCCCTCACCTGCCCCGGCCAGCCCCGCCTCTCCCGCCTGGGCCTCAGCAGGACCACCTGCCCAGTTCTTCCTCTGCTCCGCCCTGGGGTCTGGGAGTCCGCTCTCCAGACCTCCCACAGGCAGCCGAGGTAGAGGAGGCAGGGGGGCCTGGGGATGCTGGGGATTTCAGGCTCCGTGGGGGCTGGCTGGGGAGACGTGGGGGGGTTCGTACCTGAGTGTGGAGGGCAAGGCCTTCGGCATGTCCTGAGAAGGGACAGGCCCCTGCTGCGTGGCACACCTCGGCCCCAAACTCGCCCCCACCTCAAACCCAGCCCCAGCTGTCGCCCCGACCCCTCGGGCGCCTACGGCGACCCCGGCGACCCCACCGTCAGCATCCTCCGGAGCTTGCGTCTTGGCACAAGCCCCGGCCCCAGCCCTGAGCACAGCCTCAACGCAGCCCAGGTGTGAGCCGGCCCCCGGCACATCATGGCCAAGGACTTTCAGGACATCCAGCAGCTGGACCCCGAGGAGAGCGACGAGGGAGCAGGCGCCCATGGGCAGACTCCCAGGAGAGAGGACGCGTTCTGGAAAAGTGAGTGTCTGCCTCCTGGGACCTCCTCCGTCTCAACCACCCTCCCCCCCTTGGAGGCTTCTGTTACGTCTACCCCTTCCCCGTGTGGGGCAGGGACTGAGCCCTCTGTGGGCTCTGAGGTGCTGGCACCTCAGCTGGCCCCAG
The DNA here is from genome assembly GCF_033115175.1 of Lepus europaeus. Lineage (NCBI taxonomy): Eukaryota > Metazoa > Chordata > Mammalia > Lagomorpha > Leporidae > Lepus > Lepus europaeus. The sequence goes on along the minus strand of NC_084844.1, from coordinate 51,259,669 downwards.
CCGCATCTGCCTCTGCACGCCCAGGTGCCTGGGAGGGAGTGAGCGTGCACTGGCGTGGGGAAGGCGCTTCCTCCCTCCCAACCTGAGCCACATGCTCTTCTCGTAGTTTTTCTCTCTCTGTTTCATTTAAATAGTTATTGCTAGGTCTTTAATTATATGTTTACTTTCAAATTAAATATATATACATACATACATACATATATTTAAATGGCAGATATAGAGAGATCACATTCTTTTACCCATGCCCCCAGATACCCAGCCAGGGCTGGGCCAGGCTGAAGCAAGGAGCCAGGAACTTCATCCAGGTCTTCCATGTGAGTGGCAGGGATCGAGCTACTTGCTGTATCACTTGCTGCCTTCCAAGTTTACATTAGGGGCCGGTGCTGTGGTGTGGTGGTAAAGCCATTGCTTGCAGCACTAGCATCCCATATGAGTGCCGGTTCGAGTCCCGGCTGTTCCACTTCTAATCCAGTTCCCTGCTAATGACCTGGGAAGGAATAGAAGATGGCCCAAGTCCTTGGGCCCCTGTACCCATGTGGAAGACCTAAAAGAAGCTCCTGGCTCCTGGCTTTGGATCGTTGTGGCTGCAGCCGTTGTGGCCATCTAGGGAGTGAACCAGCAGATAGAAAATCTCTCGGCCGGCACCGCGGCTCAATAGGCTAATCCTCTGCCTTGCGGCGCCTGCACACCGGGTTCTAGTCCCAGTTGGGACACCGGATCCTGTCCCGGTTGCCCCTCTTCCAGGCCAGCTCTCTGCTGTGGCCCGGGAGTGCAGTGGAGGATGGCCCAAGTGCTTGGGCCCTGCACCCCATGGGAGACCAGGAGAAGCACCTGGCTCCTGGCTTCAGATCAGCGTGGTGCGCTGGCTGTGGCGGCCATTTGGGGGGTGAACAAACGGCAAAGGAAGACCTTTCTCTCTGTCTCTCTCACTGTCCACTCTGCCTGCCAAAAAAAAAAAAAAGAAAAGAAAAGAAAATATCTCTCTCTGCCTTTCAAATAAATAAATAAATAAATCTTTTTTTTTACAAATATTTTTTTTTTTGACAGGCAGAGTGGACAGTGAGAGAGAGACAGAGAGAAAGGTCTTCCTTTGCCATTGGTTCACCCTCCAATGGCCGCCGCAGCCGGTGCACCACGCTGATCTGAAGGCAGGAGCCAGGTGCTTCTCCTGGTCTCCCATGCGGGTGCAGGGCCCAAGCACTTGGGCCATCCTCCACTGCACTCCAGGGCCACAGCAGAGAGCTGGCCTGGAAGAGGGGCAACTGGGACAGAATCCGGCGCCCTGACCAGGACTAGAACCCGGTGTGCCGGCGCCGCAAGACGGAGGATTAGCCTGTTGAGCCGTGGTGTAGGCCATAAATATATCTTTTTAAAAAATATATATTTGAAAGGCAGAGTTACACAGAGAGAGAAGGAGAGGCAGAGAGAGAGAGAGAGAGAGAGAGAGCTTCCATCCGCTGGTTCACTCCCCAATTGGCTGCAACGGCAAGAGCTGTGCCGGTCCGAAGCCAGGAGCCAGGAGTTTCTTCCAGGTCTCCCATGTGGGTGCAGGGGCCCAAGGACTTGGGTCATCTTCTACTGCTTTCCCAGGCCATAGCAGAGAGCTGGATTGGAAGTGGAGCAGCCGGGACTCGAACCAGCACCCATATGGGATGCCGGCACTGCAGGTGGCAGCTTTAACAGCTAAACCACAGCACCGGCCTCATAAATAAATCTTTTAAAAAAGTTGACATTAGCAGGAAGCTGGAATGGGACTGGGGCCCGCGGGCTGATATGCGATGTGGGGGTCCAGGCGGTGCTTTAGCTGCTGTGCCAGACTCCCGCCCCCCGTTTTTCCCGTGCGTGTCTGATTTCCCACCAGAGCCGGCCAGTCTAGTTCTCGTTGCAGGTGTTGTAGACATTTCAGACAGGGGATACGGGTATAGCCTCTGCCTGAACGTCCTTGTCTGCCCATTCTAACGTCTGTGTCAGCCCCGGATCTGTGTGGATAGATTAAGCTCCTGGTTATGTGCTCCTGCTTGCTGTTTGCCTTGTAACCTTTGAATGCTGCGTGCTGTGATTTGAGCTGCTTGGGAGCTCGATGCTCTTGTGCTCCCCAGAAGCATTCCTGAGCTTCATTCTGGGGTGCAGTTCAGTAGGTGGGCTCGGTCTGAGCCTGTGGACACGAATGGTCGTGGCCTCAGACTCTCAGCTCTGTCTGCTCAATGTGGGAGTCTGCTGGGTTCTGCCTGTGTTTCCTCGCCCTGCCCTGTGTCCGGGAACCTGCCCCCAGCAGCACGCCGGGTAATCGGAGCGCTCACCGTGTGTGCCTCCTGTCTCTCGGAGACTACTGCCTGCTGTCCAGGCGCCTGGAAACAGCCGTTTCCTGTGGTGCTCTGGTGTTTCGATTTGGTTGCTCCAGGAGGAGGTGAATCTGGGCCGTGCTAGTCCACCTTAGACTCTTTCTTTTTCCTTCTCTTTCCAACTTGCCTAGGTAGCACCTTGCGTGTTCTAACTCATTTAACCCTCAGAACAACCCACTCTGGTAGCCATGGCTGTCATCCCCATTTTATACACGTAAAAGTGGAGGCACAGTGGAAGGGAAGGCTCGCCCGTGACTGCAGAGCTAGCCGGTGGCATGGCTGGAGGATGCCCAAGGGCAGCCGGATTTCAGGGTAGCTGTGTGCTGGGCTGACCCTGAGTTGAGGGCTGGCAGGTGACAGGTCAGGCTGGGAAACAGGACAGGGACCTGCTGTGTGGACATACTGGGGAGGGCAGGCGGGGGCTCAGCCGTGGACTCCCAGCCAGGTGGAGAAGCCGGCGGCCAGGGAGAGTGCTGGGGGGAGGGTGTCCCAGCCCACACTGTGATGACTTAACACAAACTCAGGATACCTGCATCCGGGCAGTTTACAGTGGAGAGAGCTATCGGGTCACGGTTGGGACGCTGGGAGGTCAGGATTGAGGGGCAGCGTCTCGGGAGGGCCATCCCAAGGTGGAAGAGCAAAGAGCAGGTGCACACATGGGGGGGAGGGGGATGCGAGCCAGGCTCACCCTTCTGTAAAGAGTCCAGGACGGGCATAACAAGATTAATCCACCCACAAGGGCAGAGGGCAGAGCGTTCACCACCCAGCACCCTCCCCGGGCCCATCTCCCAGAACCGCTCCGGGGACCATGAGCCTTGGGGACAGGTTCAGACCACGGCAGGGAAGAACCCACAGGCCATGGCAGAGGACCAACAGCCGGGGGAGGCGGAGCCCAGCGTGGTAGTGGGAGTGGCAGTGGCGGCGTCCAATGGGCCCCTGCGTGTGGCCGCCCCGGTGTGACAGGTTCTGGGTGGCCACACGCAGTAGTGGCCAACTCGGGATGGTGGCCGGCCAGGAGGTATCCCGGTGAAGAAGAGCTTGGGCCCCTGATGTTGAAATCAACCGAGCTGCGGCAGGGACTCCCAGGGCTGTGCAGGGCTGGTGGGGGCCAGGAGGACTCCCAGGGCTGTGCGGGGCTGGGCGGGCGGAGGGTCTTGCTGTCCGCTCAAGCCACCGCCTCTCCACAGGGCCTCCTCCACCCCAGTCCCTCCTGCAGCGTCTCTGCTCCCAGTTGTGCCTTGCGCTGCTGGTCCTGGGCTTCAACGTGCTGCTGCTCGTGGCCATCTGCGTGATTGCATCCCAGAGTGAGGATCACAGGGCCGGCAGCGGTGGGGTGAAGGTGGGGGGGGGCCAGCAGGGGGCATGTGCTGGGGGCACCAGGGGTCGTCCATGGGGGAGATGATAGGGCTGATGGTGGCCGAGTGATGGGTGGCAGGGGACAGGCACAGGGACAGTGACGGATCCAGGAGGCACAGCCCCTGCCCCGGTCCCGTCCTCACCACCTCCTGAGCAGGTGCACGGCTGCGGGTGGAGCTGCGGACACTGAGAGCAAGCTTCAGCAACTTCTCCTCGAGCACCCTGGCGGTGGTCGGGGCCCTGGGCTCCCACAGTGAGTGCCTCGGGCTCTGGCTGCTCTGTGCAGGGGGCAGTAGGTGGCAGGGGACGGGTCCATGCTGGCAGAGACCGGGAAGCCTGGGACAGTGCTGGTGTGGTGGTGGGGGCTGAGTGGGGACCCGCGGGGGAGGCGGAGCAGGGGGTGGTCCGGGCCTCTGCAGCACAGCAGAAGCGAGCAGGGGGCAGCCCGCACGGGGAGACCGAGGACCAGGCCTTGGCCCAGTGGGGGAGGCGGGAGGCGGGGCTGGAGGGCGTGGGGGAGGCAGGGCGGGCAGGCTCCTCAGCTCTGTCCTTCCAGAGGGCGGCCTCACCGACAGTCTGACGGCTCTGGGGGCCAAGCTGCAGAAACAGCAGCAGGATGTGAAAGCAGGTCAGAGACCACGCGTGCGAGTGTGATATGTGGTGTGTGTGTGGTGTGTGTGCGATGTGTGTGGTATGTGTCTTGTGTCTGTGGTGTGTGTGTATGTGTGTTGTGTGTGTGGTATGTATGGTGTGTGTGTGCGGTATGTGTGGTGTGTATGTGTGATGTGTGTTGTGTGTGTAGTATGTGTATTGTGTCTGTGGTGTGTGTGGTATGTGTGGTGTGTGTGGTATGTGTGATGTGTGTTGTGTGTGTGGTATTGTGTCTGTGATGTGTGTATGTGCTATGTGTGGTGTGTATGTGTGATGTATGTTGTGTGTGCAGTATGTGTGTTGTGTCTGTGGTGTGTGTGGTATGTGTGGTGTGTGTGGTATGTGTGATGTGTGTTGTGTGTGTGGTATTGCGTCTGTGATGTGTGTATGTGCTATGTGTGGTGTGTATGTGTGATGTGTGTTGTGCGTGTAGTATGTGTGTTGTGTGTGGCGTGTAGCATGTGTGTATGATGTGTGATATATGGTATTGGTGGTGTGTATTGTATGGTATGTGAGTATTGTGTGTGCAGTGTGTGTGGTGTGTTGTATATAGTGTGTGAGGGGGGTGTGTTTGTTGGAGGATGTTGTGTGTGTATATGTGGTGTGTGTTGTGGGGTGTGTGGCATGTAGTGTATGGGGTGTGTGTATGTGTGTGGGTATAGGTGTGTGTTGTGTGGGTGTGTGGTGTGGTGTATGGGTGTAGTATGTGTGTTGTGTGGCTGTGTTGTGTGTGGGGGTGTAGGGGTGTAGTGTGTGTGGTGTGTGTGTATGTGTGTGGGTGTGGGGTGTGGCGTGTATGGCATATGTGTGGCATGTGTGTGGCATGTGTGCGGTGTGTGTGGGGTGTGTGTGTGCAGGGGTGTCTGTGCTCCCCCAGCTGGAGTGGGGGGGCGTTCCCGTCCGCCCGCCCCCTCGCCGTCCAGCCCCAGCCATCTGTGCCCGCAGACCACGCCACGCTGCTCCTGCACCTGAAGCACTTCCCGGTGGACCTGCGCACGCTGTCCTGCCAGCTGACCTTCCTGCACAGCAACGGTAGGGGAGGGGAGGGGAGGGGAGGGCTCGCAGCCCCCCCCGCGCCGGGCCGGCCGCCTCTCAGCTCCCTCTGCCCCGCCGCCCCGCAGGCACGCAGTGCTGCCCCGTGAGCTGGGTGGAGCACGAGGGCGGCTGCTACTGGTTCTCGCGCACCGGGAAGACCTGGGCCGAGGCGGACAGGTACTGCCGGCTGGAGAACGCGCACCTGCTGGTCATCAACTCCTGGGATGAGCAGGTGAGCCCTCGCGCCCCCAGGCAGGACGAGGCCCAGGCTTGCCATTTCCTTCTGAGCTGAGGCTGAGTCCAGAGGCGGAGGCGTGGTGGAGCAGGGACGGGTTCATGGTGGAGCAGCCATGGACTCAGAGGTAGGAGACAGCAGCCAGGAGCTGGGGCCAGGGGCCCAGGTGCCACGGGGCCGATCAGGAGACAGAATTCCAGCTGGGGAGACCCGGGGTCCAGCACGTGGGAGAGGACGGTGCAGAGCTGAGTCCCCTCTTGCCGTGCTGCCCTTTGGAGGTGGCGGTCACTTGGGTCACTTGGGCGCGGGCAGTGACTTCCTTGCAATGGGTATGGGTCCCCCCCTGGTGCATCTCTGTGTCTCCCTTTCCCACGGCTGCCACCAGACAAGCACCTCAACTCCGAGTTCCCGGGGAAGGAACTGGGACAGGAGGAGGAGGAGGGCTACGGTGCCCACGTGCTGGCTACTGTCACCTATTCACTTGCTTAGTCGACACAGTCCTGCTCTCCCCTCTGCGAGGGAAGGAGAGATGCGGACACTAAGCCAGGTACGGCCGCTCGCTACCCAGCCAGCGAGTCCCGATGGAGCCCTGTAGTCAGCACTTGCCTTGGTACCACGGGTCGGTGCAGGCTCCACTGTGTGTAAGTATTACAGTGCCAAGGCAATCCAGCCATGTGATGCAGAGGCCGGCATTTGTTGACTATATATTGACATTAATGTATATTTGTATTAAGGTCATGCAGAGTGTGTCACGTGGTACAGTGACTACAAACATATTTTGCTCTGCTGGTCAGATTGAAGTTGCCATTATTGAATCTGTGCAATTTAGGACTATGTCAGTTTCATGCTGCTCCACCTAAGATTCCTGAGCTGTGTGGTTTGACCCACGACACACGTGTGAGAGTTGCAGCCTCATGTGGGTGGTGCTGTTGTGTGGTGTGTGTTGTGTGTATGTGTGTGTGGCGTGTGTGTTGTGTGGGTGTGGCGACAGTGATGTCAGAGTCCACTGAATGCTGTTTGCCTGGAATTCTTCCTCATCTATACGGATGCCAGCACGGTCCTCTGTCGGACCCTCACCAGCAAGGGTCCAACGCAGTCACGACACGGTCAGTGTTTCTCGGTTCTCAAGGAACTTTTACTTGTGGGGGCAGAAGGAAAGAGTGAGGGGGAGAGAAGAAAAGAGAAGGAGGAGCAGCCGCAAGCCCAATTCCCAATATCTCTTTATACCCCAAGTCCGTGGCGCATCCGCTCCACAGCCAATAGCGGCTGTCTTCCCATGCAGTTCACACTGGTATCGTCCAATCAGATGAAAGGACGCGTATAGTCTCAGGTTGAAAGTTCATCTGTTTCACCTGGTTCTTCCTAGTTGTTTATGCAGAGTCCATCCTGCCTCAACTTCATCTGTTTCACCGGGTTCCTCCTAGTTGTTTATGCAGAGTCCGTCCTGCCTCAACTTCATCTGTTTCACCGGGTTCCTCCTAGCTGTTTATGCAGAGTCCATTCTGTTTCATCTGTTTCACCTGGCTGTTTCCGTGGGCCTTGTGGTCGACCGATTGCTGCAAGCTATGCAGATGAGGTGGTTTCCACAGGTGGCCAGCCTGCGGTTCCCCACAGTCCTCCATACCTCTCTACTTGCCTTTGCTTGGGCACCTCGGCCCTTCCTTTCTTTCTTTCTTTTTTTTGACAGGCAGAGTGGACAGTGAGAGAGAGAGAGACAGAGAGAAAGGTCTTCCTTTTGCCGTTGGTTCACCCTCCAATGGCCGCCGTGGCCGGCGCACCGCGCTGATCCGAAGGCAGGAGCCAGGTGCTTCTGGTCTCCCGTGGGGTGCAGGGCCCAAGCACTTGGGCCATCCTCCACTGCCTTCCCGGGCCATAGCAGAGAGCTGGACTGGAAGAGGAGCAACCGGGACAGAATCCGGTGCCCCGACTGGGACTAGAACCTGGTGTGCCGGCGCCGCTAGGCGGAGGATTAGCCTAGTGAGCTGTGGCGCCGGCCGGCCCTTCCTGTCGTTCCAGGCTCTTTGATTTTTGGAGCCTCTTAGTTTTAGGTGCTGAGTCTCGGCCTTGGCTTAGCTTCCTCTGGGTGGCACCTCACAGTCCTGATTGGATCTGTGGCTGAGTTCAGCCTGGGCATTCCCTTAAGGGAAGCTGCTGTGAAGTCAAGCTTGTGCTGTTTCTCCTGTGATGCTGGGTGTTGTCTTCTTCAAAGATTTATATATTTACTTTTATTTGAAAGGCAGGAGAGAGAGAGAGGAAAGGGGATGGGAAAGAGAGAGAGAGCGCACTTTTGTCTGCTTGCTCATTTCCCAAATGGTTGCAGCGGCTGGGGCTGGGCCCAGCTGAAGGCAGGAGCCAGGAACTCTATTTAAGTCTCCCATGTGGGTAGCAGGGGCCCAGGGACTTGGGTCATCTTCCGCTGCTTTCCCAGCATGGGGCAAGGTTGGAAGTGGAGCAGCCGGGACTGGAATGGAGCCCGTAGGGGATGCCGGCACTGCGGGTGGCCACAGCGCCGGCGCCATATAATCTGCTCTCAGGATCTACTTTTTACACCTCTCTGATATCACAGTTCTTTCTTCCTCCTCCTCTTCCTCTTTTTTGGCTTTCATTCCACTTGGTTTTCCTCCTTGCCGCTTTCACGACTGGGTGCAGTGCTGTCATCCTCCCACAAGGGGGTAGGAGTCACTCAGGTCACCTGGCACCGAGTGGTTTTTCCCTCCCAGGCTTCACCACCGAGGGCTGGGCGCCAACGACCTGTGTTCTTTGTTCAGCTGTCGGCTTCTCTTGGGGGTGGGAAGAAGGGACGGGGGCAGCCGGTCTCAGTGGAGCATCTGGTCTCCAGGCACCGCCTCGCCGGCCCTGCAGGCTCTGCAGGAACTGTGCCTGCCCTCTGATGGCGCTCCGCGCTGTCTCCAGGGCGTGACGGCGGAGTCAGGCAGTTTCCTCCAGGCCCAAATGCTGTTATGTGTGCATGCTGGCCAGCGCCTTCCTCTGCTTCCTCCAAACCCAGGTGGCCACACCTCCTGCTGCCCCCACCCCCACGGCCCAATCCTGGGGGAAAAACACCCCCGCAAGAGGAAGCCACGTGGAGGGGCTGTGCCTGAGAGCGGGGAGCTGTCTGCAAGCTTAGAGGCCACTTCCCCCCCCCCCCCCCGGCCCCTGCCAGCTGGCGCACGGGCTGCCCCCTCCTCCCCAGGGTGTCCTCTCGCGTTCCGAGCAATGTGCCAGATCCCACGTGGCCGTGTCTCACAGGCGTTCTGGGCAGAGGGCATGAGTTCGGAAGCTCTAGGGCCTGGCAAGACTACACATGAAAGCAACCAGGGGCCCCTGAGAGGCAAGCGAAACGGAGATCCTTAATGGTCTGGCGTCCACGGGGTCCGCGGGAGCAGGGTCAGGATTCCCAGAGTTGGAGGCTGTGGAGAGGACCGTGGTGGGGGCAGCGGCGGTGCTGGGAAGGAAGCGGACCCTGGGCCAGGGCTGTGGACGGGGCCCAGTGGTCATCAACTTACAAGGGGGTTGCCTCTGTGGACTGTGCCACCTCCCTGCAGAATCGCGGCAGCGCCCGACCTAGAGGGCGTCTGAGGACTCGGATCATCCGTGTGGCGCGCCTGGCCCGCAGCCTAGCCCGGCAAACGGTCGCTGGCCAGCAACTGCGCTTGCAGGAGAAAAAGCGAGGAAGCAGTCACCCTGCGAGCTGGGGAAGCAGAGGGCCCACGCGCGATGCCTCCGTGGCGGAGGGCAGCACCGCAAGGGGCCAGAGACTTCCCTTCTGCCTTTTTCTTCCAGAAGTTCATTGCACAACACGTGCGCCCCTTTCATATCTGGATAGGTCTGACTGACAGCGACGGCTCCTGGAAGTGGGTGGATGGGACCGACTACAGGTCCAGCTACAAGTGAGTGGCTTCTCCAGCGCTGGGCACTGTCCCCTGGGGATGCCCTCTGGGCCTCACGCTCCCCAGACGCCCCACCCCTGAGGCCGCAGCGTCAGCTCCCTGACTGTGCCTTTCTGGGGTGAGGGGCTCAGAGTTTGCGCTTTGCTTGCCTTCTTAGGAACTGGGCTCCCACTCAGCCCGACAACTGGCAGGGCCACGAGCTGGGCTCAGGCGAAGACTGCGCGGAGATCCGCTCGGACGGCCAATGGAATGACGACTTCTGCCAGCAGGTGCACCGCTGGGCCTGTGAGATGCGGCGTAACATCACCGGCTAGGAGCGGCCGCCGCGCCCCGCCCCCGCCCCCGCCCATCAGAGAGGAAGAAGCGGGCAGAAAGGGGTGGTTTAAGTCCCAGACTTCAGGAGGCCGAGCCCTCCCCTCCTCCAACAATTCCATGTCATTATTCTAAGTGGCAGCTTCCTCCTTGGAGTAGGAAAAGAAGGAACAAACACCCCAAACTCTGCGTGGCCTCATTATTTGGAACTGGGAAAGGTAGCCTGCCAAGAGGAGGGACACGAGAGGGTCTGGGGGAGACAAGAGAGCGGCAGAAACACTAAGCGGCCAGCACTTGTGCGAGCTGGAGGGTCTGCCAGCCCCCAGGGTTCCTGCAGGAAGCGGCTGTCCTTGCGTTTGGGGTCTCCCCAGACCAAGTTCCGGGAATGCCCCTCTTGACTCTCAGCTCCCAGGGAAAATGTTTGTGAAGAGGAGGGGGATTGGAGCAGAGCTCGGCCAAGTCTTTTTCATTTTTTAAAATGTTATTTATTTATTTATTTAATTTGTTTGAAAAGCAGAGACAGAGAGAGAGAGAGAGAGAGAGAGAGAGAGAGAGAGAGATCTTCCATCTACTGGCTTACTCCCCAAATGCTCACAACAGCCCAGGCTGAACCAGGTCGAAACCAGGAGCCAGTAACTTTGTCTGGGTCTCCCACATGGGCAGCAAGGGCCCAAGAACTTAGGCCATCAGCTGCCACCTCCCAGGATGCGTTAGCAGGAAGCTGGAGAGGAAGCAGAATCGCTGGGGCTCGAACCCCGCACTCTGATGGGGGATGCAGAGGCTCAACCACTGTGCCAGATGCCTGCCCCTGGCTGCCTCTCTTTGACCCCAGTCAGCTCCAGGCATATCTGTGGCACAGGATGTCACCAACAGTGTCCGCGGTTGGCACACTCCCCCTTCTAACATCATTTGGAAATGGCCCTTAAGAGAATCTCTCAGTAATTACTTTTTTAAAAAAAGATTTATTTATTTATTTGAAAGTCAGAGTTACACAGAGAGAGAAGGATAGTCAGAGAGAGGTCTTTTATCCACTGGTTCACTCCCCAGTTGGCCGCAATAGCCAGAGCTGTGCTGATCCAAAGCTAGGAACCAGGAGCTTTTTCCAGGTCTCCCACGTGGGTGCAGGGGCCCAAGGACTTGGGCCATCTTCTACTGTTTTCCCAGGCCATAGCAGAGAGCTGGATTGGAAGTAGAGCAGTTGGGTCTTGAACCGGTGGCCATATGGAATGCTGGCACTGCAGGCGGTGGCTTTACCCATTATGCCACAGCACTGGCCCCTAGTAATTGCCTTTTAAAAAGTTTTAAATTACAAAAGCAATATCTGCTGTACTTTTGAAAGTGCTTCAGGGGCTGGTGTTGTGGAGTAGCAGGTAAAGGCACACACACGCACAGACACACATGCACACACTTCTCCCCAGGGTCACCTGCTCCCGGAGTACCCTGTCAAGTCGTCATCTGTGTCCACCACCGGGCAGCTTGCTCCTGGGGACGTTATTCCAACCTGCGCCATTACCTGATGGGATTTCCCTCACTGAATTTAACCACTGTAGGGAATTCCAAAGCGTGGCTCTGCCATGCATGATTTAATCATCCTCCATGACGGGCGAGTTGGTGCTACTTCTTGTTTATTTTTACAGTCAGGTTTCAAGGAATTCCTTGCCGCGATGCTCAGTGGCTGCATTGTCTAGGGCAGCTTCTTCAGACTGCGTGATGGGCACCAAATGGGAGTGGTCACACATGTGCTGTGAAGTCCTCCAGGGCTGGAAGCAGGCACCGGACTTGCTCCTCTCTGCTACTCCTGCCTCCCAGAGACCCCACATTCCATGTTCTAGCTCGCTCTTCTAGTCCTGATTGACACGTGTCATTCTAAATAATACACATAGACTGACATCCCTTTATCAGTTGTAAATATTATTTAGTCCTCTATCAAGTACATGAGGTAAGATCTTCCACTGTAGTCTATAATTTTTAAAAATGGTTTCTTTTTAAAAAAATATTTTACTTATTTGAAAGGCAGAGAGTTGCAGGGAAAGAGAAAGAGAAACCTTCCATCTGCTGGTTTATTCCCCACATGGCCATAATGGCTGGGGCTGGAACAGGCCAAAGCCAGGAGCCAGGAGCTTCATCCTGGTCTCCCACGTGGGTGCAGAGGCCCAGGGACTTGAGCCACTGTCTGCTGCTTTCCTAGGCACATTAGCTGAAAACAGATCAGAAGTGGAGCAGCCGGGACTCTAACTGGTGCTCATAGGGGATGCTGGCAATGCAGCAGTGGCTTAACCCATTATGCCACAATGCCAGCCCCCTGTAGTCTATAATCCTAAAAATGCTTATCTTTATTTATTTTTAAAGGCAGAGAGAGTGAGAGCGAAAGAGAGAGATCATCATCTGTCGGTTGCACTCCAACCATTCTGGGCTGGACCAAACCAAAACCACGAACCCATAACTCAGTCCAAATCTCCCATGTGGGTGGCAGGGACCCAAGTACCGAAGCCATCACCAGCTATCTCCTAGGTGTGCATTAACAGGAAGCCAGAACTGGAAGCAGAGCCAGACCGCAAACCCAGGCACTGCAGTATGGGTTGTGGGTGTCCCAAGTGGTGTCTTAACTGCTGTGCCAAGTGCCTGCCCCAACGGTTTTTATTTAAAAGTCTTCATTTAGAATCTGTGTTGTTATGCCTGCGTAGTAGTCTAATCTGACTGCCTTTCCTTTCTTGCACAACTTCTATTTCTCCTGAAGTTAGTAATTGTTTTAAGAATTTGCTGCATTGCCAGTGTGGTGCAGCTGGTCCAGCTGCTGCCTGTGACACCAGCATCCCGAGTGAGTGCTGGTTCAAGTCCCGGCTGCTCTGCTTCCAGCTTCCAATCCAGCTCCCTGCTAATGCATCTTGGGGAACAGCAGATGATGGCCCAAGTGCTTGTGTCCCTGCCACTCACAAAGGGGACCAGGGTGGAATTCCCAGGCGTCTGGCTTCAGCCCTGGCCATTGTGACCCTTCCATTGTGGCCATTTGAAAGAGATCTCTCTCTCTCTCTAACTCTGCCTTTCAAATCAATCAATCAATTAATCAATCAATCTGTAAAAAGCCTAACTATAACTTTTTCCACACATGTGAGCCAGTTGTATGGTCAATATTTTATTTCATTATATTTTATTTTTAAAAAGATTTGTTTATTTCTTTGAAAGGCAAAGTTACAGAAAGGCAGAGGCAGAGAGAGAGAGAGAGAGAGAGAGAGAGAGAGAATCTTCCATCTGCTGGTTCACTCCCCAGATGGCTACAACGGCCAGAGCTGCACCAATCTGAAGCCAGGAGCCAAGAGCTACTTCCAGGTCTCCCACGCAGGCGCAGGGGCCCAAGCACTTGGGCCATCCTCTACTGCTTTCCCAGACCACAGCAGAGAGCTGGATGGGAACTAGAACAGCCGGGACTCGAACCGGTGTCCATATGGGATGCCTGTGCTGCAGGCAGCGGCTTTACCTGCTACACCACAGCGCCGGTCCCTGGTCAATATTTTAGTTGTACTTTTTTTTTTCCCCTAGAGCCAGAATACTGAATCCAAGTTTTATGGGGATTGAAATGTACACAATTTGGGGGAGCCCTTTGTAGGAAAAATATAAAGTTATACATGTTTATTTAAATTAGGAAAAAAGTTGCACACTTAAAAAGATGAAAGGTGTCACAAACATCACAAAAATCCAGAAAAATGCAGTAGTACATTCCGTAACTCATCTTTCGACATTCCTCTAAAACCCTTTCTTTTCAGTTTATTGCTTCGTACTCATTGCTTCTGCTATGACAAAGATTTTTTAAAAGATTTATTTACTTACTTGAAATGCAGAGTGACAGAGAGAGAGGGACATGGTAGGAGGAGAGAGAGAGAGAGAGGTCTTCCATCCACAGGTTCATACCCCAAATGCCTACAACAGCCAGGGCTGGGCCAGTCTGAAACCTGGCACCAGAACTCCATGTGGGTCTCCAATGTGGGTGGCAGGGACACAAAGCTTGGACCATCTTCCGATGCCTTCACAGGTGCATCAGCAGGGAGATGGATAGGAAGTGGAGGAGCCGGGACTTGGGTGGGAGCTCTGGGGTAGGATGTGGGTGCCCCAAGCGGTGGCTTAACCACTGCACCACACTGCCAACCTCACGATGAAGATGGTAAAGCTGCTCTCTCTGCAGAGAGGAAGACGACTCGGTGCTTCCTCTAGCACATTTCTCCTATGCCTGCTGGTGTCAGGCACTTCAGGGCACCCTGTGCTCCCCCTTTGGGTCACCCCCCCCACGTCCACCGAGCCCCATGAGTGGTAGAAGCACCCCTGAAAGCCGTTCTTGTGCCGGTGAGGCCACGGCAAAAACCGAACTTCTTAGCTGGATTGTAAAAGGTCACCTGAGACAGGGGGACATGTGATGGAGGGGCCACTGGACTGGAGGGGGACAGTGGTCACTTTAACTGATTATGGCTGAAATGAATTTTGTTTTCATCGTTGGCAAACAACCCTATGGGCTTATGAAGACATAGCCGGTGCCTATGTGTGTGCCCACGAGGGCTCCTGGCGTCATTGGGCTCATGGCAAATCCACCTGTGTCCCCAGCCTCGCCCCGCCCACCAGCCTCGTGTTCTAAGCACCCACTGCAAGAAGGGCTTGTTCCCCAGGCCTGCAACACAGCCTTTGCCCTGGGACTCCCTGCGCATCCTGGGATGTCCATTCTCTCCCTCCTCTCGCCTGGATCCAGATTTTTTTTTTAATTATTATTATTTTTTATTTGAAAGGCACAGTTACAGAGAGAGAGAGATCTTCTATCCGTGGGTCACTCCCCAACAGTGGGGGCTGTTGGTAGGTCGGTGAGTTGGTAGGTAGGTGGGTAGATGACTACTTCACAGAAAAGAAAATAAGCAACCACCCGGGTCACAGAGTCAAGAGTGCGCTGGGTAGGGATCCAAGCCTAAGTCTCTAACTACAAAGACAGCCTTCTTCCACTGTACCACAAACCCCCTTCAAAAATGATCCAAGAGCCAGGAGCTCCATCCGGGTCTCCCACGTGCATGCAGGGGCCCAAGGACTTGGGCCTGCTGCTGCGGTCCCAGGTGCGTTAGCAGGGAGCTGGACTGGAAGCAGAGCAACCAGGACTCGAACTACGCTCATATGGGATGCATGGAGGTTATGAAAACTCTTCAGCAGGTGAGACTCGATGAGCTTGCACGTTGGGGGTCACATCCACGTGCCAGGAAGGGGGTGTACCCCAACTCCACGGGACAAAGGCTGCCATCCTCGGGACCCTGCTGACCCCAACGCCCATACACCCCTTCACCCGGCTGCTCATTTCTGTCAGTTGCAATACCCATGGTAATAAGCTAAGTGTAAGTCAGCATTGCCTTGCGCCTTGTGAGATTTCTAGTGAATCACTGAACCCAAGGTCAGGGTTGTGGGAAGCCCCTGCTTACAGCTGGCTGGGGTCCTGTGTTGTGGCGCAGGGGGTTAAGCCGCTGTTGTGGGCATTTGGGGAGTGAACCAGCAGGTGGAAGCTCTCTCTCTCTCCATCACTCTGCCTCCCAAATAAGTAAATAAATAAATAAATCTTCTACTGTTTTTAACAAAAGGAGGGAAAAGTGTCTCAATGTCTCAAAAGACATTGCACCATGCTCTTCATATCCCAGTGGGACGCACGCTGGGACAGTCACACCAGCTTCTCTTTCCCACGCCCAGTGAAGTGAACAAGCCTCCGCCACCGCTGTGGGGAAGCAGCCCAACCCCCCAGCAGCGCCCACCCTGGAAAGGGCACCGGGCATCCCACACGGACGCGGCGATGTGGACATGAAAGCGGCAAGTCTCCATCCTTTTAGATTTGATCACGGATTCTGAAAGCGGCCGCATCACGGCTCTCCCAGCTCTGCCGTGGGCCTCGCCTGGGCTGCACCCCCAGCAGACTCTCGTAGAGAAGCTGTGAAGTGAGCCCCGGGTCTCACTTCTACCTTCTGGGACGTTCCCTGCTGTTCTGCACTGAGTGATTGGTTTTAGTTACTATGTATGTGTCTCACACTCCCCCAATGGGCCAGTGTTTGCAGTGTGTGTATTTTGATCGTTTAAAACATTTAAAAGAAATAAGAGAAATCCTCACAGCTGAAGGACCTTTGTCCCAGCAAATTCTCTGCAGGACAGGTCAGGAGGGGCCACCGCTGGTGTCATTAGCCACGGAGGGAGGTAAATAAGTAACTGTTTCCAGAGAGGGTGATCACTGACAGGGCAGAATTTCTCAATCAGTAAAAGAACGAAAACAATAACTAATCATTAAAAGTCCAGGTGAGTTGTGTGTGTGTGTGGGGGGGGGGATGGCAAGAAAGTATGGCAGATAGAAAACATGAAATTATTGGACAGTAATAAATCCAACCATAGCAATCACTATCAATGTGAATGGGTTTCATTCCCATAATAAATAATAGAAACTCTTGGACTGAGTAAAAAAAAAAAAAAAAAAGAAAGAAAAGAAAGCTGGTGCTGCAGCTCACTAGGCTAATCTTCCACCTGCGGCGCCGGCACACCGGGTTCTAGTCCCGGTTGGGGCGCCGGATTCTGTCCCGGTTGCCCCTCTTCCAGGCCAGCTCTCTGCTGTGGCCCAGGAGTGCCGTGGAGGATGGCCCAAGTGTTTGGGCCCTGCACCCGCATGGGAGACCAGGAGGAAGCACTTGGCTCCTGGCTTCGGATTGGTGCAGTGCTGGCCGTGGCGGCCATTCGGGGAGTGAACCAACGGAAGGAAGACCTTTGTCTCTCTCTCTCTCTCTCTCTCTCTCTCTCTCTCTCTCTCTCACTGTCTATAACTCTACCTGTCATATTAAAAAAAAAAGAATAAAGAACAATGTTAAATGTTCTGAAGCACAGGCAGGGTATGTCTGTATTTGAGAATTCTTTCATCAGTAACTTGTAGTTTTCAGCATATAGGTCTGTACGTATTTTATTAGTTATACCTAAGCATTCCATGGGTTTTAGTGCTAATTAAATGGTAATATTTAAAAAAAAGGGGGGGGGGAGCAAATGAAACGAGATGACAGACTTTTCAGATGTAAAACATTTAGAAAAGGAAGAGTAGTATCCTATTAATAAATTAATATCATATAAATAAAAGGTATGCGAAATGAGCCAAGGGCACTCGAGTACCTGTAGGAGTAGGCCCAAGTCAGAGCAGAAATGAATGGACATACAAGGAGAATTTGACAATATCACAAATCGCTCAAGAGGAACTTCGTCTTATACAGACACGGGACAACACAACTCCCGGCTTCGAGAAAGGTGAATCTGAAGTTCGAAGAGCCTCTCTCTTTGTTACAGCACTTTGCATCTTAGTAGATGTCACTGAATTTAAAATGATCACTTTGGTTTTCACCTTCCGTGAAGCATTTAAAACTCAGTCCTGTTCCACACACTCTGAAAATCCAGTGCAGGGGCTGGCGCCATGGCACAGTAGGTTAATCCTCCACCTGCGGCGCTGGCATCCTATATGGGCGTCGGTTTGAGTCCCGGCTGCTCCTCTTCTGATCCGGCTCTCTGCTATGGCCTGGGAAAGCAGTGGAAGATGGGCCAAGTGCTTGGGCCCCTGCACCTGCATGGGAGACCCGGAAGAAGCTCCTGGCTCCTGGCTTCGGATCAGCCCAGCTCCAGCCATTGCGGCGATTTGGGGAGTGAACTGACAGATGGAGGACCTTTCTCTCTGTCTCTCTCTCACTGTCTGTAACTCTACCTCTCAAATAAATAAATAAAATCTTTTTTTTTTAAATCCAGTGCAGTGTTCACTGAGTATGAGGATACTTCAAAGGCTCAGGGAAATTGGAATTAAAACTCATGTTGAGGGCCAGGTGTTTGGCCAAGTGGTTAAGATGCCTGTGTCCCACGCGGGAGTGCCTGGGTTCGAGTTTCGGCTCTGGTTCGTGTGTGCAGCTTTCTGATCAGGCAGTAGTTGGGAAGTAGCAGGTGAGGGCTCAGGTCCTGGAGCTCCTGCCACCCAGGAAGGGTCTGGATGGATTTCCCAGCTCCCAGCTTTGATGTTGGCTCAGCCCTGGCTGTTGCAGGCATTTGGGGAGATGGGATCCCTGTCTGTCTCTCCCTCCCTTGTTCCCTCCCTCCCTCTCTCTCTCTTTCTCTGCTCCTTGAATTGAAAAAAAAGGGGAGGAGGCACTAATTTTGTTTCAAAAGAGTTAGAACTCGATGTATAGTTTTTTCATAATATGCATTTTCAATTAACCTTTTTTCATTGAACTTTTAAAAGACCCCTTTAATATCTAAGCATCCCATTATAACCTTAAATATATACAGTTACCTATCAGTTTTTATAAAGCAAAAAAAGTGGACTCAGCATTCACATCTCAGCTTAAACATTGCTTCTGCAGAGCAGGCTCCCCATTCATGTAGAAAAAGGAACTTCGGCCGCTGGAAGCCCCCGTGTGCCTCATTGTTCCCAGCTCTGGCTGCTGTCACCTTGTCATTTCTGGTGCCACTGTGCGTCCTGCCTGGTGGACAGCTCCAGGAGGGGGAGCCCGGCTGCATGGGGGGGGGGGGGGGCTGCAGGGCAGGGGCGTGGGAGGCTGTTCAAGGAGCAGAGCGGATGCTCACAGTCAAGGGCAGGAAGCTTAGGAGCCGGCATTGGCCTCGTGGTGAAGACACTCACGTCCCACGTGAGACAGGACCTGGGTTCAAGTCCAGCTTTAGTCCTGACTCCAGCTTCCTGCCAAGGCGCACCCTGGGAGGTAACGGTGATGACTCAAGTCCTTGGGCCCCTGCACCCGCCTGGGAGACCCAGAAGAGGCTCCTGGCTTCGGATTGTTGCAGCTCTGGCTGTTGCGGCCAACTGGGGAATGAACCAACGGATGGAAGGCATCTCTCTCTCTCTCTCTCTCTCTCTCTCTGCCTCTCTTCTCTCTGTGTAACTCTTCCAATTAAATAAATAAATCTTTAAATAAAATAAAATAAAAGCTACACTTTCATGTACTAAGACAACAGCCCTAAATTTTTCTCCGAGTGGCAAGAATACATTTTAAAAGAAGACTGTTTTTTAATTTTAGGAATCGTCTCATGTTGATTCTGTAATTTTGCAAATGAACCCTCTGTTATTCAAAGTTACACAAGACTCTCTTCTGAAAAAGGATTTGGAAGAGAGAAAATTGCTCTTTGGTGATCATGTAAACTCTAAAAAAACTGCTTCTGGGGACGAAGAATTTTAGGTAGAGAGGGTGAGACCATGGAACAGATGGTGTGGCGCTGGTTTGAACCCTTGTGAGAGTCCTCAACTAGAAAGACTGGTTCTAATTGACAATCTCTGAGCTTAGATATGCTAGAAACCATTCACTGTGTCTCCCACAACCTACTACAGGTTGAACTGTCTCTCCCAAAAGGTAAGTTGACGTCTAAACCCAGGATCTTGGAATGTGACCGTACCTGGGCTGTGGCCGTTGTAGCTAAGCTCAAATGAGATCATGTCGGAGTAGGGTGTGCCTTCAACCCAATCTGGTGGGTGTCCAGGTAAGAGGGGAAGACGCACGTGCACCCGCACCCGCACCCGCACCCGCACCCGCGTGGGCGGCCAGAGGCTGAGATCACAGTCGTGCAGCTGCAAACCCGGGAAGCCCAGGGTTGTCAGCTACGCCCTGGAGGCCGGCCTGCGGCAGGGAGGGAGTCTCCCCCACACTTTTGGAGGGAGCAGGGCCCTGCCAACACTCGCATTTTGGACTTGTCGCCTCCAGAGCTGTGAGGCAACACATTCCTGCGGCTTGAAGTCACTTAGGTCATGGAATTCTGTTACTGGCAGCCCTAGGAAGCCGATACACAAGTCCAGGGCAGGGAAGTGCCTAAGGCGCAGACAGACTGGGAAGCGGGGCCAGCCAGTGTCTCCCCTCTGCTCGCCCTCTTCCCCGCCACAGGCCTTGCTCCCCGCGACTTCCGGTCTGGAGCACCGTAGTCCCGCCCCACTTCACTACCAAGGCCCTAACTATGATTGGTTGAAGCCCATTCGGGCACGCCCGCCCTCTTCGGTTTGTGATTGGCTTAGGGGTGCTCATGTGACTCAGTTTGGGCCAATGACACTTGAGAACCTGGAAGCGGGCTAGGGCTGAGTGAAGAAAGGCGGAAGGGAGGAGCCCTGCTGGCTAGCTTCCTGCTGTGGATGTTTCCTCGTGAGGACATGTTTGGACGCGTGCCAGCTGTCTCATGACTGCAGGGGAAGCCAAGAGGAAGGAGCCTGCTTGGCTGCGGGAGCACCGTGACCCTGCCCTGGCCCGGAAGGCGCAGAGCTGGGCGCCTGGCCGTCCCCTTAGCGGATCCAGTGCCTGTTTGATGCTAGGCCTTGAGAGAGGTTCGGGGTGCATCCTGCTCCTCACCTGGAGTGACAACACAGTAGCCTTCAGCTCACTGGCTTGCAGGTGTGGGGGGAGAAGGACGCCCAGGGTTAAGAGACGCTGGAGAAGAGGTGTGACTCATTGGCTAGGAAGGAAGTGGTGCCTCCAGCAGTGCCCGCGGAATCGGAGGCTTTGAAATGTCAGGTTGAGTCATCGCCAGTCGTGATTTGTGTGAACAAGCAACCCTGTTGTGTGTTATTCCCACGGGGCCCTGTGACTCTATGGGGGTGGGCAGGAACCGTCTATTGCCATTTGGCAGACTGGTTTTAAAGTGAGAAGAGCATTTAGTAAATCAGTGGGCACCCCTCCTAGCTCCGTCAGTTCACTACACTGTGTGAGAATGAGGCAAGACTCCTAGGCCCATGTAGACGCAGGCGGAACCGCCCCCACCCACGGTCAGCAAGTCGGAAGTCAACACGGACACGCTGTTTACCATGCAGGCCGTGGTGAAGCGCCTAAGGTGGGCAGAACCCACTGTGGAAGATTCTAGAAGGTTGGTGCGGAAGTGGATGATTAGATCTGGGAGGAGTTAAGCAGATGGCTTCCCGGGCCAGCATCGTGGCCCAGCACTGGCTGTTGAGACCAGCTGGGGAGTGAACCAGCAGATGGAAGATCCTCTCTCTGTCTCTCTCTGTGTCATCCTGCCTTTCAAATAGATAAATAAATCTTAAAAAAAAAAAAAAAAAAAAAAAAAAAAAGACAGGGGCCAGCGCCGTGGCTCACTTGGCTAATCCTCCACCTGCAGCGCTGGCATCCCATATGGGAGCTGGGTTCTAGTCCCGGTTGCTCCTCTTCCAGTCCAGCTCTCTGCTGTGGCCCGGGAGTGCAGTGGAGGATGGCCCAAGTGCTTGGGCCCTGCACCCACATGGGAGACCAGGAGAAGCACCTGGCTCCTGGCTTCGGATCGGCATAGCTCTGGCCGTAGTGGCCATTTGGGGGGTGAACCAATGGAAGGAAGACCTCTCTCTCTCTCTCTCTAACTCTGTCAAATAAAAAAAAAAAATTATTCTTAAAAAAAAAAAAAAAGCTTCCATGATAAAAGCAAACCTGGAAATGCTATGAGTTGGCTCAGGTAGGAGAGGCACTAAGCTGGGCAGCAACTCCCTGGTTCCCACATTTCCCATCTCCTCGGGGCCTTTGTGTGCCTGGCTCCTCTCCTAGCCGGGACCTAGGCCAATACCCCCAGCAGGGTTCAAGCCAGGTGAACTGGGATGAAATCTTCTTAAAGGCTTAAGTAGGCGCTCAGGGATCGAAAAGTTCTTCTACATCTGCTTATTTAAACAAGCACACCCTTAAGTAGTGCTTACTTGTTGCTAGGAATCGTTCCCGAAACTTGACAAACATGAGCTCGCTTCATCCTCACGACAACCTGAAGAAGTGGTGCCAGCTGTGCCGAGGCCCTGTTGTTATCCTCTGGGTGTTTGGGCTGTTGTCACAAAAATACCTCCAGTGGGAAATTTACAAGCAACGGGCAGTCATTGAAAACTGTCATGGAGGCTGGGGGGGGGGCCGAGGCCCAGGCTCCGGCGGCCTCCACAAGGGTGTGCGCTCTGCTTCGTGGGCACTGCCTTCCAGCTGTGTCTTCCGCACAGTAGAAAGGCAGACAAGCTCCCCGGGCCGTTTTATTATAAAGGCACTAAGGCCACTCCCGCAGGCTCCACCCTCAAGGCCTAATCGTCTGCTAATGGCTCTGCCTCTTAATACTACGTCATTGGGCATTTGATTTTATGAATTGTTGGTGGATGCAAACATTCAGTCCATAGCAGTTGTCACTTTATGTGTGTGTGTATGTTATGTGACAGTCATTGCACAGAGAGGTTAAATAATTTCCTCAAGGTCACAGTAAAGGGCAAAGGTAGAACTTGAACCCAGTTTGCTTCCAGAGTTCCTGCTCCTACCACACCACACTACCTCTCCATATTGAGTGTATTAAACTCACATTCCACACTAAATACAATGTTTTCACCATTAAGATTTTTTTAAAGATTAACTTATTTATTTGAAGGTCAGAGTTACGCAGAGAGAGAAGTCTTCCATCTGCTAGTTCACTCCCCAGTTGGCTGCAACAGCCAGAGCTGCACTGATCCAAAGCCAGGAGCCAGGAGCTTACTCTGGGTCTCCCACATGGGTGCAGGGGCCCAAGGACTTGGGCCATCTTCCACTGCTTTCCCAGGCCTTAGCAAAGAACTGGATGGGAAGTGGAACAGCTGGGACTTGAAATGGTGCCCATATGGGATGCTGGCCCTGCAGGTGGCAGCTTTTACCCACTGCCCCACAGCACCAGCCCCACCATTAAGATTTTTTAAAAGATTTTTCTTAGTACCACAAGGAACTCATTGAATTTATGATTGATTTCCCAGCAATCATGATGAATATTTTAGAAACCCTTGCAAATGAGAAAAATCAATCAACAAATCATTTTCCAAGGTAATGAGGATTTAGGGCTCTGAAATGTAACAAAGAAATGGACTACTATCAGGTTTTGTAGACGTTTACTTAGGCATTTAGAAATTCACGATTTGGGATTTTCAGTTTCATTTTGGTATCTTGAAGTCCATCAGCTTTGTCAGCGGAGGCCGCGCTTCTGTAAGCCCTGGAAGGGCTCCAGCCCAGAGACAGGGGTCGGACCAGCTCTCTTTAAGGATAAGGAAAGAAACTCAGAAACCTCAAACCGCCTAAGAGCAGCCTGATTTCACGTGAGGGTGTGAGTCCAGCACCCGCTGCTCGGACCTGAATCTTTGCCCTACTCCCCAGCTCCCAGAGCCCTGGGCCCGTGGCGGAGTAAACGCCTCTCCCACCACTCCAGACGCCCTCCCCAGGCACCCGGTGGAGGGAGCTGCCCGGGTCTCCACGTGGGTGTGACTTCCCTCCCAGTGAGACACTGACATCACACTGCTGTCAGCACCGCGAGGGACCCCGTGGTGAATTATAGTAAGAGAGCGAGGATGGGAGCTCGAGCTGCTGGTGGAGAAAGCTGGGCAAAGCTGTTTGTCTGAATGGGACAGACAGCCCGCCCTTAGGAAGAGACACTGCCAGGACATAGAACCCTTTGAAGGTGGAGGAGAGGCAGAGGCTTTGCAGAGGGAGGGACTTTGAATTGTGGGCAGGGGCAAAGGAGATTCATAGCTTGGGATCCTGGCATCCCATATCGGCAGAGCGCTGGTTTGAGTCCTGGCCGCTGCACTTCCAATCCAGCTTCCTGCTGGTGCACCAGGGAAGCCAGCAGAGGATGGCCCAAGCAGATGGGTCCCTGCACCCACATGGGACACCCGGATGGAGCTCCTGGCTCCTGGCTTTGGTGTGGCCCAGCCCTAGTTCTTGAGGCCATTTGGGAAATGAGCCAGTGACTAGGAGATCTCTTTCTCCATCTCTCCCTCTCTCTTTCAAATAAATAAATAATAAAAAAATTATTAAAGGAGAGTCAAAGCAGACAAGGGCCCTCTGTGGAGCGGTGATGGCATGGAGGGCTGCCTGGTATTGGCAGCCACCTTGGGACTCTAACAGGGCTTGGCCAGGCCCAGCTCCACTCCCTGCAGTGTCCACACGGGGCGAGGAAACAGGCACCCGTTGCTTCCTTGGCCCTGTGTCACACCCTCCAGGGAGTGTCACTCACTGACTTCCCCGCCGCTGCCAGATACCTGTTGTGTAGTCCCAGCTCCTCCCAACTCGCTTCTGGCCCTGGCCCACGTCGGTCGGCGGGGAAGGAGATGTAGCCACAGCAGGCTGAGGCTGAGCTGTTTGTTTGTTTTAGATTTATTTGCTTGAAAGGCGGAGTTACAGAGAGATCTTCCATCCACTTCCCAGTTAGAGAGAGCCAACAGCCAGGAACTAGGAGCTTCTTCCAGGTCTCCCACGTGGGTAGCAGGGGCCCAGTGACTTGGCCATCCTCCGCGGCTTTTCCCAAGTGCATCAGCAGGGAGCTGGCTGGGGACTAGAGCAGCCGCCTGCCGTGCCACGGTGCCAGTCCTGCGGCTGTCTTTTAAGTCAGCGGCAGAGGTCTCAGGCTGGGACTGGGAAGGCAGATAAATGGGACCAGAAAGCTCAGAGGTGGCTGAAAGGTGGAGCCAGAACAAACAGTACCCGCTGGTACTTTCTGGCCTGACTTACCCTCTCAATCAGGACAGGAGGTGCACGGGGGCAGGAGCAGAGATGGGTCTGGGTAGAGATGGAGGAGTAGGAACACGGGATGGAACGAGGGCCCTGCATCGTGGTGCAGTGGCTTAAGCAGCCTGTGTGCTGGTGTCCCCTTTCGGATCACCAGTTTGAGTCCCAGCTGCTCCGCTTCCCAGCCAGCTCTCTGCTAATGCGCCTGGGAGAGCAGTGGAAGATGGCCCAAGTGCTTGGGGGCCCCTGCACCTGTGTGGGCGACCAGGATGGAGTTCCTGGCTCCTGGCTTTGTCCTGGCCCAGCCCTGGTGTTGGAAGATCTTTCTTTTCTATCTTTCCCTCTCTCTGTAACTATGCCATTCAAACAAATAAAAATAAATCTTAAGAGAAAGGAAGAAATGGGAGGGGGATGACAACCTGGAGGGCTTGCCCTGCATCCGGGGCTGTGCTGGGTCCTCTCCAGGCTGCGCTTCACCCGAGGGTGACCTCAGGGGTGCCTGAAACCAGCGGCCAGACTTTCAGAAACTCACCAGTCCATTGCTTCTCTGGACGCACACGTGCTGTGGCCACGGGGGAGTCCCTTTCCTGTGATAACCGTCTCTGGGAGTTGGGCTAAGCCAGTTTTAGGACATTTGGAGCGGCCTTGCATCTGAACTGCTTCCTTTGTGTGAGCAGCTCCCCAGGGGCGGGTTAGGCCACCACCTGCAGCACCAGCATCACACACGGTGGGCACTGCTTCGTATCCTGGCTGCTCTGAGTCCAATCCAGCTCCCTGCTATGGCCTGGGAAAGCAGCGGAGGATGGTCCAAGTACCCTTCAGCCCCTGCACCCACGTGGGAGACCCAGAAGTTCCTGGTGCCTGGCTTTGGCCTGGCCCAGCCCTGGTTGTTGTGGCCATTTGGGTAGCGAAACAGTTGATGGAAGACCTCTCTCTCTCTCTCTCTAACTCTTTCAAATAGATAAATAAAATGTTTAAAGCTTATTTAGAGCTGCACGCACCCTTCCCATTGAAAAGGAAAGAAGAAATCCCACAGGGCAGGCATTGGTGCTACAGTCTAGCCACCACTTGGCAAGCCCCCACTCCATATCAGAGTGCCTGGCTCAAGGTTGTGCTCGACACTCAATCCCAACTTCCTGCTGATCCACACCCCGGGAGGCAGCAGGTGCTGGCTCAGGTCCGTGGTCCTTGCCGCCCACGTGGGAGACCCGGATCGAGTTCCCAGCTCCTGGCTTTGGCCTGGCCTTGCTGTAATTGTTGTGAATATTTCAGGAGTGAACCAGTGGGAGGGATCTCTCTCTCTCTCTCTCTCTCTCTCTCTCTCGTTTCTCTCTCTCTGCCTTTCAAATAAATAAAATAAAAACCTAATTTAAAAAGGACCTCCCTGAAAATCCACGGTGTTCCCTTTCCTGGTGCTCCTCCCAGCCAGGATGAGAGCACGTGGCCAAGGTTCAGGTGGTCGGCACCCCTGCCCTGGACTTGGACTTGGGGGCTCCAGGCACAGAGGAGCGGCGGGGGCAGCTTCCAGGCCCAGCGGCCGACGAGGGCTGCCAGCAGCGACCTCTAGTGTCCTGTGGGGGCAGCGATGGCTCTAGCAGCCTGGTTAGACTTCTGGCAGTCCCTGCCTCTGCCATGCCTGGTTCGGAAGCCCTCTTGATATTTTGTGAGCTATCCAGCACCCTGTAATCAATCACTTCTTCCCTCAGACATGTCTGATTTAGGGCTCATGGCTTACAACTGAGCCGTATACGTTGGCCACAGTCCCAGAAGCAGAATGTGCCAGAAAAGACACAAATGGGTACTTAAGACCAAAGCCTTCAGCTGGTTACGGCCCCCACTGTCCCTGATTACTGCCCTGGGATCGGGCTATGCACAGAGACCCCCGAGGCAGCCCCTCCAGACCCATAGCAGCTGGGGGTGGTGACAGCCGCGGGAGAGGACTGGGTTGGAGGAGGCTCGGGGGACAGATTTGCTGAGAGGTGGTGGACAGTGAAGAGAGGCGGGCTCGCATCCCGAGCCAGGCCTTCCCCACAGCCCCACCTCTGTTCCATCACCAGGCTGCCCAGCCCAAGTGCTGACACAAGGCTCGGGGACTCAGCTGGGTTCCCTACGCGTCCGCCCAGTGCGGTCATCCACGCAGGCTCGTTCCTGTGCACAGCCAGCGCCCTCACCCCGCTGTCTCAGCCGTCGCCATGGCTGTGCTCCCCGGCCCCAGGCCACACACTTGGAGCCTGGTGTCTGGTGCCCCTTCGCGAGTCTTGTTCTTCTTCCGCCTTTGCAGGGTCTGGGTCTGGGGGCTGTGCTCCGCGCTGGCTTCCCCTGGCCTGGTTTCTGGGTGAGTTGGGGAGATGATGGTGAGGGACGGCTCTGCTAGGACTCAGGGGCCCAACATCAGCTGAAGCAAACACTGGCAAGCCTCTGCTTTCTTTGAGAAAAAAAGATTGTTTATTTGAAAGACAGAGATCAGTAGTGCAAGTCCTCTCTAAGGCCACCCCCAGAGGGGACAAGAGGGTGATGTCACTGCAGGCTGAGACGTCTTGGGGGAGGGGGCAGATGGGGAGCTGTGTGGTCAGGGGGCACTTCCCGGAGGAAGGGGCTCCCTGACACCCCGGCGGCTAACCCGCTGAGATACTAACTCCATATCTCTTCCTAGGGAGTTCATTTTTCTCCTGAAGAGAGACAGAAAAGTTAAATAATTGATTGAGTCACTTACAGTGTTGCTTTCCTATGGAAACATGCATCAGAGATTGTTTTAGAGTGGAACGTGGGGTGGGGGCTTGGTGCAGTGGTGGATACTGCTCAGGAGCCCCCATCCCGTATGTGGGTGCTTGGGTTCGAGTCCTGCCTCTGCTTCCAATTCCAGCTTCCCGCTGATGTGCACCCTGGGAGGCAGCAGGTGATGGCTCAAGTCCTTGGGTCCCTGCTACCCTCGTGGGAGACCTGGATGGAGTTCCTGGCTTCAGCCTGGCCCCACCCCAGATGTTGTAGGCATTTGGGGAGAGAACCAGTGCATGGGAGATCTTTCTCTTTTGGTCTCAGAATCTCTACGTTTGAAATGAAATGAAAGTAAACCATAAAATAGAATGTAAAATTCCGTATGAATGTTCAACCTAAAGCAAGACATTCAGAGCTTCCTGTCACCCCCCAGACTTTTCTGTCATTTGGCAGTGGCCTGCGTCCTCTCCCCTTTGGCTTCAGCTGCCAGGATCGTGGACGCCGCTGCAGTGGACATTTCCACAAGTATTAGCTTCTGGAAAAACAGCCGAGTTTCTCTAACGGCCCCTCTGAGCCCTTCCAGACGGAGCCCCTGCCCCGGCAGCCTCATCCCACATGGTTCTCCTACACACGCTCTGTTCTCTGCACAGCGGCTGTTTCCAGCTCCCCAAACAAGGAGCGCCGTGCCAAGCTGGTTCCTGCCTTTGTGATCTGCCACAGGCGGCTCCCTTTGCCTGAATGCCCCCGCCTCCACATCCATCTGGCAAACTCCTACTCACCCTGCAAGACCCAGCTCAAGGGGCCCCTCTTCTGTGAAGCCACCCAGCAGCCCAAGAAGCAGAATGAGTCTACGGTGTGTGTGGCCCTCTCTGTGTGCTGAGGGTTCTTTATTAAAAAAAAATTATTTATTTCAAAGGCAGAGTGACAGATTGTGCATGTGTGTCAGGAAAAGAGAGAGAGAGAGATAGAGAGAGAGAGAGAGAGAGAGAGAGAGAGAGAATCTTCCGTTTGCTGGTTCCACTCCCCAAATTCTTGGAAAAGCCAAGGCTGGGCCAGCACAATGCCAGGAGCCTGGAACTCCATCAGGGTCTTCCACAGGGGTGGCAAAGATCCAAGCACTTGGGGGTCCCCTGCTGCCTTCCCAGGCACGTTAGCAGGAAACTGGATCAGAAGCGCAGCAGCCAGGACCTGGGTGGGCACTCGATAAGGGACATGGGTGTACCGAGTGACAGCTTAACCTGCTGTACCACAATACCCATAGGTGTCTATAAATACTTTGCATGAAGAATCAAATGAATAAAATGTATTCTGACTCCTTTCTTTTCTCTCTCTCTCTCCACCCCCCTCTCCTCTCCCTCTCATCAAGTTAGGGAGACCAGAAGTAGGTGATGGAGCAATAGTTAATTCACCACTTTGAATGCCTGCACCCCACATCAGAGGGCCTGGGTTCAAGTCCCGGCTCTGCTCCTGACTCCAGCCTCCTGGGAGGCAGCAGGCGATGGCCCAAGTCCTTGTGTCCCTGCCACTCACGAGGGAGATTTGGATTGAGTTTTCTGCTCCTGGCTTTGCCTTGACCCAGTCCTGGTTGTTTTAGGGATCTCCAAAAGATTGAGAGATTTTTCTCTGTCTCTGTTTCTTGCTCTCTCTTTTCTTCTCTAACTTAAAAAAATAATAATATGGAGACCAGCATTTTCTCATAAGCTTTGGAAAACAGTAAGGAAAACATTTATCACAAATAAACCCACAATTTTTTCCATTTAATTTCCTTATAGTTATTTGCATCTTTTAAAAAAAAGATTTATTTATTTGAAAGGCAGAGTTACATATAGAGGGAAAGAGAGATGGGGGGTGGGTCTTCCATCTGCTGGTTCACTCCCCAATTGGCAATCCAAAGCCAGGAGCCAGGAGCTTTGTCCGGTCTCCCACACAGGTGCAGGGGCCCAAGCACTTGGGCCATCTTCTACTGCTTTCCCAGGCCACAGCAGAGAGCTGGATTGGAAGTGGAGCAGCTGGGACTAGAACCGGCGCCCATATGGGATGCCGGTGCTGCAGGCGACGGCTTTACCCCCTACACCACAGCGCCAGCCCCCATCTTTTTTCTTTTTTAAGATTTTATTTATTTATTTGAGAGGTAGAGTTACAGAGAGAGAGAGGGACAGAGAGGAAGATTTTCCATCCGCTGGTTCACTCCCCAATTGGCTGCAATGGCTGGAGCTGCGCTGATCTGAAGCCAGGAGCCAGGAGCTTCTTCCAGTCTCCCACGTGGGTGCAAGCACTTAGGCCATATTCACTGCTTTCCCAGGCCATAGCAGAGAGCTGGATCAGAAGTGGAGCAGCCAGGACTAGAACTGGCGCCCATATGGGATGCTGGCACCACAGGCAGAGGTTTAGCCCATTACACCACCGCGCAGGCCCCATGATTCGCATCTGGTTCTGCTAAGAACTCAGCAGCTCAGCGTGGTTCCGTGACCCCGAGGTATCAGAAGTGAACAGCTGGGGGGGAGGGGCAGTGTGCTACAGGGGCAGCCAGCTTCCTCCGAGTGACAACAGCAGCCACAGGCTGACGCTTCGTGTCTCTTATTTACACACTCAGCTGACCCTTATCACAATCCTAAGGGGAAACTGAGGCACAGAGGGCTAAGGGACGTCCTCACGACCACACAGCTCGTACGTGGTACAGCTGGGATTAAAATCCAGGAGCTCTGTGAGCAAAAGTTGCCAATTTTGGGTGCT
Source organism: Lepus europaeus (assembly GCF_033115175.1). Taxonomy (NCBI): domain Eukaryota; kingdom Metazoa; phylum Chordata; class Mammalia; order Lagomorpha; family Leporidae; genus Lepus; species Lepus europaeus. The sequence continues at coordinate 51,229,920 of NC_084844.1, read as the reverse complement.
GGTATTGTGGCGTAGCTGGGAAAGCCGGTGCTGCCTGCAATGCCCCCATCCCGTATGGACTCCAGTTTGAGTCCTGGCTGCTTCACTTCCAAATCCAGCTCCCTGCTGATGTGCCTAGGAAAGAAGTGGAATATGGCCCCAGTCCTTGTGGCCCCTGCACCCATCTGGGGAATCTGGACAGAGCTCCTGACCCCTGGCTTTGGCCTGGCCCAGGCCTGGCTGTTGTGGCCATTTGGGGAGTGAACCAGTGGATGGAAGATCTCTCTCCCTCCCTCCCTTTCTCTGTAACTGCCTTTGAAATAAATAAATATTTAAAAAAAGAAAAAAAAAGAGGGCGATTTTGGCCACGGTTAAGGAGCTCGAGGTAGAAGAGGACTGCCCTTTCGCATCCGCCAGGTCTGGAGGACGCCTCTCGGCTCACGGGAACGCTGCAAAGGCGCTCAGCGTCACGGCACAGTTTCCAGACCCAGACGCCTGGCTCCTCTTGGACTGCATTTCACCTTCACCACAGAGGGATTCTTCGCACAGCAGAGCGGGGCGGCAGCCACCCCAGGAAGCTGGCCACCTGTCCAGCAGGTGTCTGAGGGCCCGCTGGCCCCACCTCCTGGAGCAGCTTTCAAAACAGGACTTCAGCCTGGGGAAACCGGTGGGGCCACTTTCCTAAGGTGTACGTGGCAGGACCTCAAACCCTTCCAGGAGACTTGCAAGCGGACAGCCAAAATCCAGAAGCCAGCAGACGGATCCACGCAGCAGGTGCAAAGCTCACAGCTGATGGGAGGGTGCATGAGAGAGGGGAAGGGGGTGGAAGGCACAGGTAGCCCAGGTCGACTTTCTTATTGCAAAAGGCCTTAAACACATAGGACAGGCGTTTGGCGGCCCCAACCCCGCAGAGGCCACGCCCCCTCCCCTGGGGGGCCACCCCTCCTCCCAGGGGCCACGCTGTTTCCCCCGGCTTGGAGGTCTGAAGCAGCTGTTGGTCTTTTCCTCCCAGGCGGGGCCTTTCTCAACAGTTAGGAAACACTGCCATCTCGTGGCCGTGCGTTGATAACGCGCCCACCTGCAGGCGGCTGAATTTTGTTGTGTTTAATAATGAAAGCAAGCAACACATCAGATAGGAACAGCTGAAGTAAACCCCATGTGAATCTATTTTTTAAAAAAAATACGTCTTGTCAAGTTTTTTAAGAGGCCAGTACCCGAGTTTTAATTCTGATTTTTTTTTTCTTTGCTTTTTTCCAATTCTAGCCTAAGGCTTTAGAGATTCTAAGGCCAGGGTCTCTTCCAGCCCAGGTTTGAGAGTTACACACTCTTGGCTCTGCAAAGGCTGGGTCTTTTGCAGGGCAGTGTGCACCAAACGCCCCTCAGGCGACTGCCTTCCACTGCCCAGGTCTCTTCTCCCCGTGTGGTCCCGCAGCCGGACAGACCTAAACACTCCCGCCACTTTTGAGCTGAGCGATTTGGGGCGCTCGGGTGCTCTGCCAACTGGGGGTGCCATCTTCGTCCTGGCGCTACTGAGAGGATGAAACCATCATCTGTGTACAGAGAGTGCTTGGCACACCGCGGGTCCCTCTCCCCGTGCCCTGGGGACTTGACCCCGGCTCTGTGATTTGCCGTCGGGGATCTACCTGCTTCTAGGATTTACCTGGTCTTGGGCCCCTGAAACAAACCCACTCATCCCCTCTGGCCTTGGCCATCACTCCGATTTCCGTGCGTTGGCAGCAGGCCCAGGGCCGCCTCGGGCTTGGAGCGAGCACCTCTGCTCCGCGCGCAGCTGCCGGCAGGTGCGTGGGCGCAGGCCGGGCGCGGCGGCGGGCGGGCGGGGCGGGGCGGCTCTCGGTGCCCGCCGCTCCCTATCCTGGCGCTGCCGGCTGCGTGTGGATAATTCGATCCCCGTGGGGCTCGGCGGCAGGCCTCACCCGCAGCCCGGCGGATTGGCTGCCGGTCTCGGCTCGCCCCCGCCCTCCCGTACCCCTAGCGTCCCAGGTGGCTCGGGCCCCTGCGGGGATCTCTGTTTACCGAGCAGGCCCGTCCAGGCTGGGCTCCCGCTCGGCTCTCTCCCCTCCGGGGCCCCGCCCGCCCGGGAAGCGAGGAGAAAACCGAGCCCTCCCCTTCCCCCACCGCCCGGAGAGGTCGGGTAAGGGGGAGAGGGCGTGGGTAGGGGGGAGGGTCCTGCCGTCCAGGCCCCCGGGGCCGCGCGCGCACGGACCCAGAAGTTCTGCCACCTCACGCTCGGGCTCTGGAGTCCCCCACCTGCCCAGGCATGCTCAGGGCCAGCGGCTGGACCCCGGGGATGCCCGCGCCCTGGCAGCCTCCACTCACTGGCGTTTCTCCACCCCGCAGACGGCCATGACCGCCAAGCCGGCCGGACCCCCGGACGGGGGCTGGGGCTGGGTGGTGGCGGCCGCGGCCTTCTTGGTGAACGGGCTCTCCTACGGGCTCCTGCGTTCTTTGGGCCTCGCCCTCCCTGCCCTCGCCGAACACTTTGACCGCAGCGCCCAGGACACGGCGTGGGTCAGCGCCCTGGCCCTGGCCGTGCAGCAGGCAGCCAGTGAGGGGGGGCCCGAGGGGGAGGGGGCGCGGGCGCGTAACGGCGGGAGACTCCCCGATGAGTAGGCGACCGGCACAACCGAGTTCTAGAAAGGAGTGGGGCTGGAGGTCGAGGGGAGGGGCTGTCAGGCCGGGGGGGTCGGGCACACTGGCCGGGACAAGCGCTGCAGAGTTTGGGGGCCCAGGGGCGTGTCTTGCGGTGACTCCGCCCCTTTCCAGGCCCAGTGGGCAGCGCCCTGAGCACGCGCTGGGGGTCGCGCCCGGTGGTGATGGTTGGGGGCGTCCTGACTTCGCTGGGCTTCGTCTTCTCGGCTTTCGCGGGAAGTCTGCTGCACCTGTACCTCGGCCTGGGCCTCCTCGCCGGTGAGGGAGGGGAGCGGGGTGGCGGACGGAGGGCTGGGGGAGCAGGCTGGGGCCGCCGCGCTCACCCCGCCCTGTCCACTCGCAGGCTCCGGCTGGGCCCTGGCGTTCGCGCCTGCCCTGGGCACCCTCTCGCGCTACTTCTCGCGCCGTCGAGTCTTGGCGGTGGGGCTGGCGCTCACGGGCAATGGGGCCTCCTCGCTGCTGCTGGCGCCCGCCTTGCAGCTCCTCCTGGACACTTTCGGCTGGAGGGGCGCCCTGCTCCTCCTGGGGGCCATCACCCTCCACCTCACTCCCTGCGGCGCCCTGCTGCGCCCCCTGGCCCTCCCTGGCGACTCCCCGAGCCCACCCCGCGGCCCCGTGGCTGCCCTCGGCCTGGGTCTCTTCACGCGTCGGGCCTTCGCAGTCTTCGCTCTGGCCACGGCCCTGATCGGGGGAGGGTACTTCGTCCCCTACGTGCATTTGGCCCCGCACGCTTTGGATCGGGGCCTCGGGGGGTACGGGGCTGCGCTGGTGGTGGCGGTGGCTGCCGTGGCGGATGCGGGCGCCCGGCTGGTCTGCGGGTGGCTAGCGGACCAGGGCTGGGTGCCCCTCCCGCGACTGCTGGCTGTGTTCGGGGGTCTGACCGGACTGGGGTTGCTGGCGGTGGGTCTGGTCCCCGCGACGGAGAGCGAGGAGGGCTGGGGGCGCCCCCTGCTGGCCGCAGCCGGTGCCTACGGGCTGAGCGCCGGCGCTTACGCCCCACTGGTGTTCGGCGTGCTCCCGGGGCTGGTGGGCCTCGGCGGTGTGGTGCAGGCCACGGGGCTGGTGATGATGCTGATGAGCCTGGGGGGCCTCCTGGGCCCGCCCCTGTCAGGTAAGGGCCTGAGCCAGCGGAGTTGCTCCTCAGCACCCTGGGTTCCTGGGCTGCGACGCCCCTAAATTCCTTCACTCCTCCCTCAGGTTTTCTAAGGGACAAGACAGGGGACTTCACCGCCTCCTTCCTAGTGTGCAGCTCTCTCATCCTCTCCGGCAGCGTCATCTACACGGGGCTGCCCGGGGCGCTGCCCACCTGCCGCCACCGGGCCTCCCCTCCAGCCACGCCTCCCCCTGAGAGGGGGCAGCTGCTCCCTGCGCCCCAGGTTGCCCTGCTCTCCCCAGGAGGCCCGCAGGCCACTCTGGACACCACTTGTTGATCCGTTTCCTGTTTGAGTCCAGCCCCCAATAAAGAAATTGTATCCCGTTTTCCTGGTAGCTGCAACTGTTAGCCATTCTAGGGCCCTGAGGCCACTGGACTTAGATAACCAAGATGACTGAGGAACAGGATCCCAGTAGGCCCTGGGGGTGGGGAAGGGTGCTTGTCAGCCTGGTCAGTCCATTCATCTTTCTGTCCAAATCTTTGCCATAACAGGGACTCTGCCATCAGTTTCCATTGTTGCGGGCAGGGAGAGATGCTCAGAGGAGCCACCTGCTCCATGCCCCTTTCCCTTAGGGGATGACCCAGTGTCCCCTGGACTGTTTCCCGCATGTCACAGGGCAGTGGGGCAGAGGAGGGAGGAGCTGTGGCCCTGACAGCAGAGTTCGGGGTTCCGAGCTCCCGGAGCCCTGCCTGGTACTGCCGGGCTGTGACTCCATCCGGTCCCCCTGCTGTTTCTGAGGTGGTGGGGCTCATCTGGGTCCCCTATTCAGTCTCCTCTCAAAGGGCCGACCTTGTTTCCCACACACACGTCTTCCGAGGAGAAACGGGACACAGCAGCAGAGGTCATATGTAAAATGAGTCCAGTCTCCTGGCCGTGGAGTTTTGCAGTGGTTTCGTGGCTCAGTACAGCGGGAACTCCTGGATCCTTCAGGGAAAGTCGAGGGAGCCAAGCAGAAGAACCCTACACAAAATACAAAGGGTTGGCACACCCACTGCGGGAGCCCGGGGCCTGCTCGGAGGGGAGGTAGGCCCAGACTACGAAGGCATCACGGTTCTGGAACAGGGCACTGTCGCGCCCTGGCTGTCTGCACCCGGCACCCTCTGGGTGGCCTTTAGTCCTCTCCAGGCCCCTCCGCCTTGGCCGGGGGGACTCTGGTCTCCAGCGCCTCTGTTCCAGGGGCCTGGGGCCTGGAGGCAGCCGCTGAGAAGCAGAAGAAGTGGGGCAGGGTGAGGAGGACGCCACTCCCAGCCAGGAGGAAGGCCCCAGCCGCCACAAAAGAAGCCGTGTAGTTCCCTGTCATGTCGCGGAGGTAGCCTGGGTCCAGGAGGAGAAGAGAACACAGGTGGGTGAGCTGTTGGCCAGGGTGGAGGGCTCAGGTTCACGTTTCTGGGGCAGGGGAAGACCCAGCAACTCCGAGGAGCTGCGACTCCCAGGGTAGGGCTGGGTGAGCTCGAGAATTCTGGTCACCACCCCCCCACCTGCCCCAACCAAGGGGCCTAGTGTGGTCATTACAGCCACTCTCCTGTCTTCAGCAAGGACTTCTCAGCCAGCCCATGGGGATCCTGGTGAGTTAGCTGTGCCTGTGGCTTTGTTTCGGGCAGCTCTGGCCCCTCTACTCCTTCAGTTAATAGTTAAGAGGGCAAGGCTGTAGGTCTTGGTGTTAAGAGCCTGGAGAACTTTGGCCAAATGGCTAAGAGACCTGGACTAGGGCCCAGTGGGCCAAAGGAGGTGGGAAACACTGGAGGGTCAGGCCTGGCTTGGTCCAGCCTGGTCCCCTGGCAACCCACGCAGTAGGAACCCTGGCAAGGGTTCCCCACGGCTCCTGGGTTTTCACCCAGCCCTTCCCAGTCCCCAAGGACCCATTTCGGGGCTGCTGCGCTTGGTCACGCAGGCTGGAGGCTGTGCCACGTCAAGGGCACATGTCCCCCACGATGAGAACAGTGCCCACCCCCAACTGTGCAGCCCTGGCCCGCCTGGTCACCCCATCCCCTTACCTGACAGAGGAGCCCCCAACAGCCCCCCGATGCTCTCTACCATCTGCACCAGTCCCAGGCCACAGTAAATCCTTGCCGTCCCCACCAGTTCTGGCAGCACGGAGAAGGCCACTGGGGTCAGGGCCCCTGATGAGAAGCCATAGGCCACAGCCAGGACGACCAGGGCTGTGGAGGTGTGGGCCACAGGGAACAGGGCTAGTGACACCCCAGTGAGGGCGCTCCAGAGCATCAGAAGTCGTGTCACGGGCCCTGGGATTGCATCTCCCAGCCAGCCAGAGGCCACGCGCCCCACGAGGTCAGCTATGGCAGCCACGGAGAGCAGGAAGGCAGCAGGCAATGGGTCCCAGCCCAGGTCCTGGAGATGAGCCACCAGGTGCACATAGGGGATGAAGAAGCCGGTGTTGATCAGGGTGAGGGCAACGGTGTAACGGAGGAAGGGGCCTTCGTGGAGGAGGGACATGAGCTGGGCCCCAGGGCCACCCACAGCAGGGTCCTCGGCCAGGGAGAGCGGGCGGAGGAGAGCCCCACAGACCACCAGGTGCAAGGAGAGGGCAGACACGAGCAGCAGGGCCCCTCGCCAAGCGTAGCAGCTGAGCAGCCACTGGAAGAGGGGAGCAAATGCGAATGAGGAGAGGCCCACGCCTGTCAGGGCCAGCCCGGTGGCCAGGGATCGGCGGCGAGAGAAGTAGCGGGACAGGCAGGCCAGGGTTGGCGTGAAGGTCAAGGCCCAGCCAGAGCCTGTCAAAAAAGGAAGAAACGGGGGTTGGGGACTCGTGGTGAGTTTAAGCCACCAGGTCCATGTTCCCAGTGCCCAGTGTAGCCCTTGCTTTGGATCCACAGACCCGGCGGGCGGTCCTGCCTTTGACACCTGCTGGCTGCGAGCCTTGGTGCATTCTATCTCCAACCTCAATCTCCTCTTCTGCACGGTGGGGTTAATATATACTTCCTGGGCTTGTGGAGGATCGGAGCTAATATTTGTAAAGTAACCACAGAACTTTGGAGTTAGACCTGGGCTATGTGGCTCTCACATTTTGAGTTGCATAAGCTTTGAGGGCTTTTCTTTGCGAACAGGATAAAGATATCCATTTACAGCCACATTACCTAGAAGGATTGCATAGTACATTCTGCCTTTTCTCTTCCTGTCCCGCTCGCCATTGGTTTGTATGGAGATACTTCAAAAAACTCATACAAAAATGTATATTATTAAAAAAAAAAACTATACATGAGCTTCCAATTATTTTGTACCAAAACCTATTTTTTAATTTAATTTTTTCCCCTGGACCTTCTGAAGTACCCTTGTATAGCCTAGATTCATCTACTTTAAAAAACAACTTTTATTTGGTTATTTACTTATTTTCATTTTATTTGAAAGGCAGAGGCCCACTACAGCCTCGCTGGGCCTGGCAGAAGCCAGGAGCTGGGAACTCAACCCAGGTCTCCCACGTGGGTGGCAGGGACCCAAGTCTTGAGCCATCACCTGCTGCCCCACAGATGGCTTCCTCCTCTATGGATTAGGATCCCCTAATTTCCCTGCCCTGTTTATCAAGGTAACTTTACCACCTAAGAATTCCCTTCAGGGCACAGGTGCAAGGCAAACTTTCAGTCGCCCCTGGGAGGATCCCCAGGAAGGTTAAAGGACATAGGCCCAGGGGACTCACCTGAGAGCAGCCCAATGCTCAGGTACAGGTGGGTTAAGGAGGTAGCAAAGGAGGCCAGCAGCATCCCCAGCGCGGCCAGGAGGCCGCCACTCATCACCACGGGCCGGGGCCCGAACTTCGTGCTCAGGGCACTGCCCACTGGGCCTGGGGAAGCGGAAGGGGTTCTGCGAGGTCTCAGGCGTCCTCCCCGGCACCCTCCCGCCCCTTCCCTGCCCCGCCCCGCCCCCCATCCTCTCTCCCCTCCGAGGGTCGCGGGGCGCCCGGCCCAGGCGCCGCACTCACTCCCGAACTGCTGCACGGCGATCCCGATGGAGGCGATCCAGGAGACGCGCGCCGCCGGCTCCTCAAAGGCCGCCACGAACTCCACGAAGAAGACGCCGAAGGAGCGCAGCACCCCGAACACCAGCGCGGACTGGAAGAACGCCGAGAGCACCACCATCCAGCCCCAGCCCCCGTCGGGGGGCCCGGCCCTGCGCGCCATCGAGCGGGCGCGGGGCTGCGAACGCGCCCCCCACCCCCGCCCCCGCCTGGCGGCTCGGGACCCAGCGGGCGAAGGAGGCGGCCTGAAAGGGTCGGCGCGGGAGGGCTACCCCCGCCCTAAGCGCCCGGGGGCGTGGAGCAATGGGGCGGACCTCCGTGCTCAGTTAGGGGCCGGGGGGCGTGCCAGTCTCGGGTGCATTATCTGTTTGATCCCCGGAGATGTCACCACCTGGCCACGCCGGCCAACCTCCCGGTCTGCAGCTCGCCAATGAGAACGCGAGACTCCCGGACAGGGGGCGGAGCCAGGAGGGCGGGGCGGGGCTTACAGCTTTGTTCTGGAGCCTGGCGGTAAGCGGGGCGCATGCGTAAGGAGGGGCTTTAGGGAGCCGGAGAGAGTCCCACGTGACGCGGGGACCCACCAGGAGGGTGCTGCCGTCTCCCGATCACTTTGCGGGTGCACTCGTCCGCGGTTCAGCTCCGAGACCCGCAAGGTCAATTGGCGAGTCCACTGGTCCTGAGGCAAGCACTCATTCGTCTAATGAGGGATTCAGGACTTGCAAGGCCACGTGGGGACGAGGGAAGAGGCTGGGAGAGAGGCAGCGTGTCCGTGGCCACTAACACGGACTCCCCCTGCCCCGAGCTCGGATCCCTGAAACGTTCAGAGGCCCAGGGGAGCGGGTTGTGGGGATCCCCGCGTTCATTTCTGCCATGGGAACCCTTTCGTGTTGCTTCTGTCCCCACTAACAGGAAACCTACAGGCCTCAGAGACCAAAAATAACCTGAGAAAGGAAGGGCGGCCGCGAGCTGGGGGTTGGGGGGGAACCAATACTCACACCACCCACCTCTTCCTCATTGGGGCTGCAACCTTTCTAGCCACAACCACTTCCTAGCTAGAGGTCGTTGATCTCCTGATGGGAGAGATTACAGGGGAAGGCTACGACTGGCCACTGGAGCAGCCACCCCTCCCAACCAACCAGTACTCCAAGACCCCCGGTCCTGGAGTCCACCGGCCTCCCTGAGTCCACAGCCGGAGCCACCTGAGCTTCCGCCTCCTTCTAAGTCAAGCTCCCTGGGACGCTGACCTTGAACCGTGGGCTCCAGAAAGGGCAAACGAGAATGGGGGTGAGACACAGCCTATCATCTCCTATGTGGGAAATGGAAATAAGCATCTGTAAATCTCTCCCTCTCTCTCTCTCAGAGATGCAGCAATCAGTATGGCCATGCAACAGTGTTTAACAGCTCAGTCTTTGGAACCAGATCACAGTTCCAGTCTCCACGTCATCACTTATTAACCTGGTCAGGATACTGAACCCTCTCAATGGGTTTCCTCATTATCTGTAGATTACAGATAATAGTACCTACCTTTTACCAATGTTGGGGGGGGGGTTCAATTAGAAAACGTGAATTAAAATGCTTCCTTTAGCAGGTGATAAAGAACATCTCGTGTTGCAGGAGATAATATTAGCCGGTCTGATTTTCAACAGGCCATAAGCTGGAGTGGAAGGTTTTAGTTTAGTTTTTTTGTTTTGTTTTGAAGTCTAATCCAGGTCATGGGTTTTAAAAGATTAAGAAACACAACCATGAGCTAAATGTTGGCGGGAATTGCACAGACCATGGTAACTGGCTTTTTCCACAAATGAGGAATTTAAGGCCCAAAGGGAGCCCAAAGGGAATTAGTGACCCTGGCCATGGGGGCAGAGCAGAGTGTGCACCCAGGACACAAGTAAGACAAGGTAAGAGTGGGAGGGCTGCATGCCTTGGACACTAGATGGAGGCCAAGATCTCATTCCTGGGGAAGGGTGGGGTTGACATGTTGGCCCTGGCTGCATAGCTTTCTCACTGCTGCCTCCAGCCCCTGTTGTTCTTTTGGGACCCAACTCCTATGCATTTTTCTTGGTCACAGGGGTGGAAATGCGGGTGTCCCAAGCATTAAGATCCTCAGCACAGGGGCCAGCACTGAGCTTAGCAAGTTAAGCCTCTGCGGCACTGGCATCCCATATGGATGCTGCTTGAAGACCTTTCTTCTCCAATTCTGATCTAGCTCCCTGTTAATGCACCTAGGAAAGCAGTAGAAGATGGCCCAAGTGCCTGGACCCCTGCATCTACATGGGAGACCCAGAAGAAGCTCCTGGTTCCTGACTTTGGTCTGGACCAGCCTTAGCCATTTCGGCCATCTGGGGAGTGAACCAGTGGATGGAAGATTCTCTCAATCCCCCACTCCCCTGTAACTCTTTCAAATAAATAAAAATAAATCTTATATTAAAAAGAGATCCCCAACACAGATGTATCCCCTAGTCTCTCGGCATAACTAGTGGCTGTTCGGTCCCTTCCTGCCACCTCCACACGTCAGGCAGGAAGTGACTGGAGAGCAGCAGGATGCAGGTGCCTCCGGAGAAACTTCATGAAGTCACTGATTCCTACACAATGAGCCGGAAGGCAAGAGCAGCGAAAGGGAGAACAAGGACCATTTAAGATGTCTGCTGGGATGGGACAATGGCATGGATTCGAAGTATTCCCCCTTAGGCAAGAACCCAAGACACAGCAGGTGGCACAGAGAGGCTTCTTTATTCCAAGGATCTGATTTTGCAAAATCTAACATCTTTGCCCCCAGGAGCTCTCCACCTCCCCATCCAGTCTGCTAAAGAGAAATCAGGCTTCCTTCTCACACCACCCTTCTTCTTCCTCCCTCAATTCTGGGATGGGGTGGTGGGGAGTAAGAGGGGAAGAAGAAGAGTAGCCTTCTCACCAATCCCCAAGTGACTTATCTTGAAGTTCTGGCGCACAAAGTCAAAAGTGCTTCTTACCTTCCACTCCTCCCCCCCAGTCTTATCATCAAATAGGCCCCAAGGACTCAGAGCATTACCTAACATCCAGACGCTCCAGCCAGCCAAGAGACAACCCCATTCCTAACTTTCTACCTACTTGGCCTCCACCAAAAACCACAACCCTCAGCCAACTTCTTACTCCTAACCTGGAAACTGTCAACTTTCGGGCCTTTGACCCAGCCTTTCCAATCTCTTACATCTCATCCCTCTCCAGTAATCCCAAACCACAACAAACCCAGAATGGAACTCAGCCCCTTGTCTTCCTGCGGAAGGCACTAGACAGGAATGCAGGGATGGGAAGACTGGGTCACAGACCCAGCTTTTCCATGGTAAGAAAGTGACCAAGCACCTGTGACTTCTAGAGGCAAAGGAGTTTCTGGAATTCGGACACTTGCCGGAAGATGTCCAAAAACCCATTAAAGGAAGCAAGGGCCCATTTCAGGTAGAGAGAACCCCAAGGAACATGCAAATGCGGATGCCTCTGCAGCAAAGGGCGGCTCATGATGCGTTACCACCCAGTGACGGTGACGAGTTGTGTGATTCTCCCCTAAGTCGTGGGCACTCAAGAGACTGGGCAGAATCTGAAAAGCTTATATCGTGTCTGACAGGGAATTCCAGCTCCCTCCCCCAGGGAGGGCTCAACTCAGCACTAAGAACGGGTCCTGGTGATTGTGGGCTCAGCCCTAGCCCTTGGGTGAGCTCTACCGTGAGAGATGGCTACTGTGGAAACAGACCCAGGTGACCGGTTCAATGGACAGCATGGGTTCTGGGCCACCCTTCCAGCCTCCACTGGGGGTGACACAGAATCCAGCCTGCACCCCCAGTCTTCAGGAGGCATTTCATAGCTCCATAGAGGTTCCTATCACCTGTGAAGAACAGGGAGGGTAAAAAAAAAAACAAAAAACAACAACAACAACAAAACAAAACTACATCCATGTCTAGCCAGCTAGAGAACCTACAGCACCTAGAACACCAGGGAGGGAGCCTGACCCAATCCCACAATCCCACATGTTCCCAGAGCTGCCCTCAAACAAAGGTTCCAGACCTCGAACAGGAGGGCCAGGACACAGAGAACCCCTTTCTCTGTTTAAAGCAAACAGACAGGAGAAAGGACAATTCTAAAGATAAAAGTTATGACAAGAACAATATAAAGCACTTCAGCCAGGAGACAGAGCCAAGTGCTAATCTCTGCCAGCAGAGCCGTGACCTCATCTTCTGTGTCTTGGGTCACGTTTGATCACACTTGTGGAACAGGGAAGTGGGAGACGCCATAGAGACGGCCCTGGCGCCACCCAAAGGCCTCAATAAATTATATGTACAGAGAAACCCAGCGAGACAGAGGCTGCAGCTGGAGGGCTGTTCCCTCTAAGGAAACCAGACCGCCAGTCTTTCTCTTCCGCCAGCCCCTGCCTAGACAATCCGCATTGTGGGGAAGAGGTTTTGACCAGCAAAACAGAGGCAGATCTAGCCAGGACCTGCCACCCCTGCTCTCCCCAGCAAGGAAGGAAGGTGGCAGCAGTTTCAGATACCAGAAGTGGCCTTGCCCACCCCCTCGCCTGCGCCTGCAGCCTTCCTGGCTCTTAGGAAGCAAGTGGGGTCCAGGCCCGCGCTCGGCTAGGGGCCCCCCAGAACGTGGTAGTGCACTTTGGTGTTGGTAGCGGCTCCATGCTTCTGGCGCAGATGCAGCCGAAGTTGACTCTTGTGCCGGAAATGCAGGCCGCAGGGGTCGCACTGTGGAAGAACACCCGGGTCAGGTCCCTCCCCCTCCACAGCCACCTTTTAGGTGTTGAGTGCAGTAGAACTGGCCAGCTCTCCACCGAAAGATAACTCACTGGTCTTCAGGTCCTCCCACATCTTTACGCCCTGCCTTATCTGGCCAAGGTTTTCCCATTAGTCCCTCCTCTCCGGGCAAATAACATCAACCCAGGAGCTGTAAGTCCTACACCTGCGCATTCCGACCCCCGGCCCCGCCCTTTATCCTTAGGGACCCGGCTCATTGCAAGAGCTGCAGGACCGGCAAGGCCTGCCTGTCTCAGAGCCCTGTGCCTCGACAAACGGTCAACAGTTCCAGGGCCAGCCATGCTGGGTACCCACATGGTATGGCTTCTCTCCTGTGTGGATGCGCACGTGGCTCTTCAGCGTCTGCAGGTGGCGGAAGCGAGTCCCACAGGTGGGGCAGGGATAGGGCTTCTCGCCGGTGTGGATGAGGACGTGCGCGCGCAGATGCGCCACCTGGGAGGGGAGGGGACTTTAGACGGCACGCCTCGGGATGGCGAATCTGGCGATTTTGCCTTTGAAGCGTGTCGGGGCGGGGCGGCCGCCTACCTGCACGAAGCGCGAGCCGCACGTTTCACACTTGTAGGGCTTTTCTCCCGAGTGGATGCGGCTGTGTGTTTTCAGGTTCGCCGGCCGGTTAAAGCGGGCCCCGCAGATGGAGCAGTGGTAAGGTTTCTCCCCTGCAGGCGAGGAACAAGTGCGCTCAGGGGGCTTGGGCTGCCCAGCGCGGTGGGTGCAAGGCCCGGGGCCCTCTCCTCCTTACCTGTGTGCACCGTGCGGTGGCTGGCCAGGTTGCCCTTGTAGCGGAAGGCGGAGCGGCAGAGCTGACACTTGTAGGGCTTGTCCTCCTCCCCGGGAGCCAAGGGGTCCAGCCCCGATGAACACCCAGCCACAGCCTCGCAGTTCTGGCAGCTGAAAAATTCACTTCCTGCGAAGGGCGAAGGGGTGGGTAAGAACCACCATTGTTTCACGGAGGGCTTCCTAGGTGCCGGTGAGCCTAACACCCCGTTTACTGTAAAGGCCCCTGGGGGCTCATCTGGCCTTCTTGGGGCCCAGAGTGGGTCAGGTGGGCCGGGAGAGGCTCCTGCCAAGCCCTGGATGGGGACAGGCCAGAAAGTCCCAACCTCTGCACCTGGAGAGCTTGAAACACACTGGTGTGGGGTCGGCATTGTGGCACGGTGGGTGAGGCTGCCACTCATGATGCCAGCATCGCTTATCAGAGCCCCCGCTCGGGTCCCGGCTGACCCACTCCAGCTCCCTGCTATGGCCTGGGAAAGCAGCAGAGGATGGCCCAAGTGCTTGGGCCCCTGCACCCACGTGGGAGACCCAGATGGAGCTCCTGGCTTTGGCCTGGCCCAGTCCTGGCTGTTGCAGCCATTTGAGGAGTGAACCAGTAGGTGCGGGATCTCTTTGTCTCTCTGTCACTTGCCTATCAAACCTTAAACAACATACTGATGCTTGCTCTCCACTGCCAGGTATTCTGATCTGTATGGCGTGACCTGCTGTTTACAAGCTTCCCAAGTGATTCTAATTTGCAGTGAAGTTCGAGCGTCACTGGGAGAGGCCTTTTGGCCCAAACTGGCCTGCAACAGCCACAAGAAAAAAGCCAGGACATGGCGGGGGGCGGGTCTTACCCGGCAGTGGACGAGCCTGCTCAGAGGGTGATCGGGTGGTCTCCTGAGCCCGAGGAGTGAGCAGATGCGGGGTACTGGCTGGTGCCCCACATTTGAACTGTGCAGTGGCCGCAGACAGAGACAGCCTAGGCAGAAGGCAAGGCCCAGAGAAAAGGATCAGGGGAGATTATATGGACAGAGGTTTTCTCCTGGAGAATTTGGAGCCAAAGTCCATCTTCTGAAGGTGAGCCAATGCAGGTCCATGAGCCGCTGTGCTGCCACAGCCCCAGCCCACTGAGTCCGCACCTGGCCTCTGGCCAGCTTCCCTGGGTGGGCGAGAGTCTCTGCACACTGCCCCCCACCCATTCTCCCTGCTTCATACCGCCCGGGTTTAACGGTCCTGCTCCCCAGTTCCAGACTCTGCACCTGCTCTGGGGACCGGGAATGGGTCCTTCCTCGCTGCTGCTGCTGGAGGCCTCGTCTCCACTGGGCAGCCTGGCCTGGGGGCAAGGCTGCCCGGAACTCCTCTCGCCCACCAGGCTCCCTGCTTGGGAAGCCTGAGAGTTCAGCACGATGAACTTGTACTTCTTCCAGTTGCAGGCCTTGGGGTCGGGGCTGGCGGGACTCGGGGGACCTTGGCTGCAGCTACGAGACTCCGTTGGTGGGTCTGGGTGTCCTTCGGAGCACCTGGGGCTGCCCGGTGGAGGTGCCGTCGAGGGGGTGGGGGGTTCCGCCACCAGGGGCCGCAGCGAGATGCCCAGAGGGTCACAGCTGGGAGAAGGAGGAGGGACATTTAATGGATTTGCTAATCTGTGACTGCCAAGGTGCCACCTCACACTCTGAGAACACCCAGCCAGGGTCCCCTCACCTGCTCTGGATGAAGCGGTGGCACGCCTGGACCACATGTTCCATCTGCAAGTAGGTGGCCGCGGCAAGAACAGCAGGTGCAGTGGCGGGAGAGAGACGGAGGCGCGAAGTGTACATGAAGTCCAGGAGAGGGGCGAAGCCTCCGGCTTCGGGGCCTCCAGGCAGGGACAGCACGTCCACCCCGACGCCCGCTCGGCCCCGGAAAATGGAATAGAAGAAGCCACTGGAGAGAAAGACACAGAGGTCACGCTGGGGAATAGAGGGCACGCGGTGGTCTCCCCGCTATCACTGCCCCCCAACTCCGGGACGCTCCGCCTATGGCTTCTGGAAGGTGTGACATCAGATTCCCTCCCGACAGCCTTATTGCCCCGCCTCCCCCTCCCCTCGAACCTGCAGGCGATCAGGACCGCCTTGTGCGCTCGGAGGGGTTGCCCGCCAACCAGCAGCGTGACGTCAGTGAGGATCCCGCGCAGGCGCAGCTCGTTCAGGTTGCCGAGCACGTCGGACGAGTGGCGCGTGAACTCGCGGACGTAGCCCAGCGCGCCCTCGGGGGCCGCGGGGGATCCCATCGCGACGCCGGCCTGCGCGGGAAGGGCTTGGGGATTCAGGCCTTCCAAAGACGGCTTCCTCCGCCCGCGAGGCGCAGCTGCAGCCGGGGCCTCCCGCCCCGCGGCCCCGCACAGGCCCCCATAGCTCAGGGCATCCTGGGCATTCCGCCCCGATCACGGTGTCGCTCTCTCCCCTCCTCCAGACCCGAAGTGGCCTGGAGCGGGTGGAGGGTTCCTGCCCCACCGCGTCGATGGCTGACGTGGGAGGGCTGCGGCGCGAGGCGCCCCGAGTTCGATTCCTGGCGCCTCCCTTCCCCAGCACCTCTGCTTTCCCTAGCTTCGCTGCGCTCCCGAATCTCACGCGTGGGACCTGCCTGGGGACCCCAGCCCAGGCCCATACCCCTCCCAGTTGCCGCTATCTCCCCCCAACCACAGAAGTCCGCGTCTCGTGCTTACCCCCGGCCTGCAGGGGCCGCGGCTCCTCTCCTCGAGGGGGCGGGGTCTCTCCCGGCTCTCGGCCTGGGCTCCTTTATCTGGCCGGGATGGCGGGGGCGGGGGTGGAGGTGGGGTGAACGCCTGGGTCCGTATCCTTCCTTCCTCCCTCGCTCCCCAGATGGTGAGCCCTGGGCGGGGGCTCCGTCTCGAGGGCGGGACCTCAGAAGCGCAGCGTGGTTGGAACTAGTGGGTCTAGGGTCATCGAAAGTGGGGTCGAGGGTGGGGACACTGGAATTGGGGAGGGGGCTGGGGATGTCGAGGCGACCGACAGGATCTAGGTCGTCGGAGGGCCGCAGATAGCAGAGAGTTGGGGGGGGGGCTCTGGCGGGGGGGTCGCCAGGAGCCTGTGACAGGGTGGAGCGAAGACAGCCGCGCTGTCCCCCTTCCGAGGTACCGCGTTACGGGAGAAAAGGGGGGAGCCCCAGGAGGCAGCGGGTTTGGGGCGGGGGCTGCCCTGGGGTCCTTGACAGCCACAGGGTGTGGTGTGAGCGACAGGCCCCTCCAGCGCGGCCGACAGAGAGGGGGGCTGTGGCCGGGCGGGGTGGGGAGAGGGCGGATATGATTTCTAGTTCGTTTCCTTCCATTGTCCTGCGACCGGACGGCTCCGCCAGCTGCTTCCCCTCGAGGAGGTGGGGAAAGCCCCGGGTGGGGACCAAGAGACGCTCGGGGGGCCTAGGCGTCCGGCCTCTCACTGCCGACTCGCTTCTGGATCCTTCTGGGAACCCAGAGGGACGGACTCCCGCCCAAAGGCCGCTCGCTCTCCCCGGGGCCGCGGGCACCGGCCCGTCGGCTGCGGCCGGAGGCTGGCCGGACGCCGGGGTCCAGCGCGGCAAGCCGGCGAAGCTCGGCAGTGTCCTGCTCCTTCCACGAGGGGGCGGACGAGCACCAGACTCGCTTCGCCCCGTAGTCCCCACCCGGCTGGGGCCGAGCTCAGACCCGCGCGCTGTAGCGCGTCGGCCTGGGCGGCTGAGACCTCCGGCTTCCTGCCCCATGCGCCGCGGGGTTATTTTGGCGCCTCTGTCTCCTGGGTGCCAGGGCCCTGGGGTGCGGCGGAGGGCTAGAGTTAGGGTTTCCGGGGCGGGGGGACTCTCCTTCAGGCTGGGGTTCCTACCTGAAGTGAGGCATCGTGGACTTCGGGACCAGGGGAGTGGGTGAGGGGGAGACCAGAGCACACGGTTGTCCCGCCGTCTTTGGGGGCGGAATTTTAGCTTGCATCAGTACAAAAGTTGGGCGGGGTGAATGGAGAGAAATGGGAAACGGAAGACGGGGAGAGGGCTGGAGAGGCCTGACAGCCCTAAATTCAAGTTCCTGGCGCTGGGGAAGCCCTCCGAGGGCGGCGAGGTTCATCTGGCCGAGGGGTGGGGGCACAGCTGGGTCCTCGGACTTGGGCTCAGGAGGTAGACGGCGGACCGGGAAACACTCACCGCCGCGCCCGGAGCTGCACGGCCCGGCGTGGGGCGCTCCCCTTCTGCTCCCGGTGCGGGAAAGAACAGTGGGGACCTGGGCACTGGGGGCGAGGAAGGGAGATGGCTTTGGTGACTTTGCTCTCCGTAAAGTTCCAAGGGGGGAATTGCACTAGGGGCTCCCTTCAGTGTCAGCGTGCACTGTTATCTGATCAGTTGTGGGGTGCGTGCTTATTATGGGGTGTCGAGTTGGGGCCTGTATCCCCCTGAAGAGTTTGTGGCAAGTTGGAGCAAGGCAAGGGGCTGATTTGGATGCTACATTAGTTCTGGGGGCTCTGACCCCCGCAACTGGGAGACTGTGCCTTTCTCTGTTATCTCTCCATCTCTGGAGAGCCAGAGTACTGCTGGGGGTTTTGGGGGTGCCATGTGCTTTGGGGTGTCACATAAGTTTCAAGGCTCAGATTCAAGGTTGTCAGGAACATGATTTCCATCTGCGGGATTTTAGTCTGAAAAGGAACACAGTAGGATGCTAAGAGCACGTTAGAAGGCTTTCTAGGATGGGGGTGTGGGAAGTGGGGAGCAAAGTTCCAGAATGTCCTGGAAACACTCTCAGGGGAGGCTCTCCTTGTGTGTGCGTGGACAGCCACACAATATATCTCCAGAGCGGAAACAAGGTGAGGGCCCCCAGGGTGGGGGACCAAAGTTTTGGGGTGTCCTTAGTTGGGGATGCCTTGCCACTCTTTGGCTGCATTTGGTGAAGGTAATGGATGGATAAGGGGAGGCCGATTTGGAAATTTACTTAATTTGGAGCACGATTCTGGTTTGGGAGGTCTTTTGCTTATAGCTTGCTTACTCCAGCTTCTAGAACTTTCTTTCGTTAGTGAACCCCCAAATAAGCCCAGGACTTGAAGGGCGAGATTTGAGAAGGGCGCAGTGTCTCTTCTTAATCGCTACACGGCCTCGATTGATCTGAGCAGAAAAGGTGGTATCAGGCTCCGAACCCCGATTTATTACGGGCACCCACTTCGGTTGGAGGGAAGGTGGAAGAAAATGGGGTGTCTCTTGGTCAAGTGGACACCCCTGGCCAGGGCAGTGCTGTTGGAACTGTGGCAAGAAGGGGTGGCGGTGGGGTTCAGGAGGTGAATCTCTGCCCTGATGTTCCAGGATAACAGCCCCAAACAGAAAGCAGAGTGTGGCGAGATGAGGGGGGAGGGGCTCCCCACGGCGGCAGGGGCTAGAGGGTGAGCCAGGCCAGCTCTTCCCGCCTGGGTCCCGCTCTCCTCGGCTCTCCTCCCCTCTCTCCCTCCCACCGCCCACCCCCCCAACCCAAGGAAAAAAAACTGCCTGTGCAACAGCAATGGCAGATTCCAATCCTCCAGGCTTTCCTAAACCACCACGGAGACCAGCCGGGGGGAGGGGAGGGAGGATCGGACTTTCCTGCTTCCTCGAGACTGGGGCAAATAGCTTGACCTCCTGGCCCCTAGCCCTCTGAGGAGTGCCCCCCGGTCTGGAAGCCAGGTGTCCTGGACCCTAGCCCCCGGGCGGGGGGGCCTGGAGAGACGGGGAGGAGGAGGGAGGGAGTGACTTCCAAAATTGGCATCGGGACAGAGCAGGGCTGGCGGGAGACAGGCGAAAGACGGAATTTTCCTGAAAAAACGGGGGTATCTGAGGACCCCAAATTTGGGGAGCTAGTCCAGGACCGTCCTCCCAACATCCTAGATTTTTTGGGGATTTTTTGGGGGCCCCGGGACCCCTCTAGATGGGGTGAGGAATGTAGTGTTGGGGGAATCTGACTGGGGCATTGCAGCTGCCTCTCCCGCCGAGTTGGAGACGGATGGGCTGGGACGGGTTTTGGGGGGGTGTCCCCAATTCTGACTGGGAGTGGAGGAACCCCCCCAGAGCTGTCTTGTGGGGGTCCCCCCTCCCCAGGGCACTCCCCAGTCCCTGAGCCAGCCGAGAGGAAGGAGGCCAGCGATGCGACTGGGGCGGCTCCTTTCTCCTGCACCCCAAATGTGAGGGATGCACCCCAAATTTTGCTCCTTTCAAAATAGGGGACCAGGATCTCAGGGGAGAGTAGCTGAGGTAAGTGGGGAGGAAAAAGTGTCCCCTGTTTTCAGGAGAGACGTGGCGGTTGGGGGGAGGTTTGGAGGTGCGTGCTGGGGTGGGGTTGGCTTTGTCAGTTTGGGAATTGGGGGGACGATCGGAGAGGCTTTCTCTTGTACCCCTAAGCTGCAGCCCCCAAGATGGAAACCAAAGGCGGAGACCGTAGGGCCCCCCAACATCCTAGCTGTTAGGATAGTGTTTGCTTTCTCTCTCACCCCCACAAAGGCTCTGCCGAGGGTGGGAGCCGGGGGCAGCTGTGTGAGTTGGGGGCTCTGGAGGGTGGGGTGAGGTGCAGAAGACCTTGGCAGGGCTTGATGTGGCGAAGGCAGGGGTCTTTGGGGAGTGGTCCGGCATCTTTGGGTGCCTAAAAAGATATCTTACATACACCATCTTAGATCTTTTAGATTGCTAAGAGTTTTGGGGGGTGTGTCGGCCGGGGGGGCGGTAAAGGGTGGCATGGGATATGGGCTGATCACTTTTGGGTTCCACAGGGGATGATTCTGACTTGCAGAAGGGATTTTGATCCTTGGATGGGGGTTGCTTTTTAAAAATCGAGTGCTGGACAGGAGAAAAAGGCTGAGGGAAGGCCTAGGGTGGGGGGTGGGGAGAGGCATGTTTGTCTCAGCTTAAACGTGGCTCTCTGGGGTGGGCCCGCCTGCCTGGGCCTGGTGGATGGCTGATGGGTGGCATTGGGGGGCTGGGGCTCGGGTCCCGGGGGGGCCCCGGGGACTTGCAACAGCACTGGGGGCCGAGTTGCTGGCCCCCCAGGTCCAGATGGCCTTCTTCCTGGGCCCTGCTGCTCCCCTTTCCCCCTGGCCTCCATTTCCTGCCTTTGGCCTCCATCTTGTGGCAGGCCCAGGGCCCAGGGCAACTTCCGGCCCCCCTCTCCCAACCGTGTTCCGGCCCCACCACCTCTGGACTGCCAGCTCCCAACCCTGCTGTCCTTGGCCCCGAGTCTCTCCTAGCTTTCCTCCTGGGTTCTGACCCGGGGAGGGAGGGATGGACACAGGAAGCCTCGGGTCCCTGGCCTGGCTGTCGGAGGCAGACTGTTGGTGTCCCTGGTCATTCCCTGTTGCCTCTGCCCCAACCCTGGGGATCCCCTGAGCAGAGCTCCCACCATGGGAAGATGGCTCCAATCCTACAAGTGTCCCTTTTTCCAGTTGCCTTCCCAACTCCTGTGCCTGGTTTGCCCCCATCATCTCTGGGGGCCATGTTTGCCTGTAAACCTCTCTTGCTGCTCTTGGAGGTTGGTGGTTTGGGGGTCTTCACAGCGCTGTCTTGCGACCTCTTCCTCTCAACCCACCCGAATCCTGCTCCCGCCCCAGCAGCACACTGTGGTTTGTACGGCACTGTGGCCACGTCCAAACCACACTGTGGTGTTAGAGCGAGGGTGGGGGAGGCACCGCCGAGGCTTGGCCCTGGGAGGCCACCCTGGAGAAGTGACTCAAAAAACATCTGGGGCCTTGTGATAAACTTCTCATGACTTGGTGGTGGTGGTGGTGGTGGTGTGTGTGTGTGTGTGTGTGTGTCGGGGGGGGGGGCGGTGATGAATGCGCTGCAAACAGGCCCTTTAAAATCCCCAGGGAAGTTTCAGGACTTCTGCCTGCCAGAGGCCCTGGGACTATGTCCTGGCTCCAGAGAGCAAAGTGGAGTCTTTGTTGCCTACACCCCGCTCCCCCGGCTCTAGCAGCACAGAAATATTGGCACCGGGAGGCGAGTCTGCCAATATTGGCTGTGCTGCTCCAGGCGGGGTGGCGAGAGCTACTGGGAGGGGCTGGGCCCCTGAGGGCTGAGGCCAGGAGAGGGAATGGCCCTCTCCTGTTAATAACGTGAGCCCGACAGCACCAAGCTGAGAGACAAATCTTTATTGTTTTCTGTATAAAAATGTCCATCAGACAGAGGTCAAAGGGCTTGGGGCGGATGCTCGTCCAGGACCAGCCAGGCGGCCAGCCCCAGCAGCCTCTGCGCCTCTCTCGGGCAGGCCTCGCTCAGAGTCCCAGGCGATCCACAGGTCCAGGCGAACGGTGAGAGGGCTCGGAGGTGGGAGGTCAGCAGGAGAGCAAAGGAGCTTCAGCGCAGGTCTTTAGGCGGCCAGAACCCAGGGTCAGGCTGTCTGGAACAGGAAGGAGAACAGACCGAGATGGAGCGGGCCCCAAGTAGGCCTCTGAGACAGTGTCCCCGGGCTGAGTGCACAGGGAAGGGCTCCTGCTGAGATCCTACCCCACCCCCAGCTGGTGTGGGAGGAGGGGGACTCCTACCCTGGTGGAAGTTGAGTTTCTTGGCCGGAGTTTCTCCCAGCCCTTCAATATCCACCAGGTCACTGTTGGCGTCCGAGTCGTTCAGAGCACTGAGAGTCACGTCTGCGAAGGGGGGCACAAGCTAGGCTGTAGGTTCCCGACCACCCCGAGGTCTGTGCTCACCCCATCCGCCCCATCCCCTCCCCTCTCTGCCCACCCAGGGGAGAGGAAGCCAGAGGGAGAGGAAGAGATGTGTCTTGCTTCACCTGAGGCCCAGTTCTCTCACTGAGCCTCAGATGGGACCTCTCGCGCCGAGGCAGCGACTCCACCGCCCTCACCGGACTTCTGTTTCTTTACAGGGGGGGCCCCGGCATCAGGGACGCTGCAGCTGCTGGGCGGGGGGGCAGCCGGGGGAGGCGACAGGACCCCAGAGGCCACCTTCTTGGGCCCTTTCTTGGGTGACTCAGCTGGAAGCGCAACGCCAGAGTCTTCATACACCTTGCGTTTCACAGTGGCCTTTATCTGAGCCCTGAAGAGAAGACAGCCGGTTAGGGAAGGAGTGATCCGAAAGTGGGGAGGGTGGGGGAGGAGGGAGCCCCTTCGCAAGAATTTTTGGTGGGGTTCTTTTTCCTGCAGCTTTGCCCTCACACCGGGCAGATGCATGTGAGGAGTGGGCTCCCTGAATTGAGTATGGGGAAAGGCCCATCCCCGAGTCTCTCCTGGGAGAGAGGTGTGGCTGCAGAGGGCCACCAGGTAAGATTGAGACTTATTCATAGATCCCAAGCAACTAGTTCAGAACCGCAATATTCCTGGAAACACTGTGGGAGAATCTCAAGAGATCTGTCGGATTACCCAGGGAACCTCCTGGGTCAAATGCAGCAATCGAGTCTCTCAGACAACCTAAAATCAGATTCTTGGAAGGCCCTCATTGCCAGGGCATTTCAGGGATGTCTGACCAACGTGACCATTCTTGTGTGTTTGGAGGACTCAGAGCTGCAAGGGACTTGTGAGGAGGGTGGAAGGAGGGGTAAGGGGAGGAAAAGGGCCCGCCCCCCGTTCTCTGCCCGCCTCCCTCCCTCACACGGTCCGTTCCTTGATGACACAGCTGATGTGATTAAGATCGTCCCCAAATCGTTTCACAGCAGCCCTCAGCATCTCTATCTCGGTCTCCGTCCACTTGGCTCTGTCGGGAGGGGAGAGGGGTCAGCAGAACGGGGAGAGGCGTGGAGCGAGCCGGCTGGCGGGGCCACAGCCGGCCAGTCGCCGCCTCCCGGTCTCTGGGGCCCCCCATCACGGATCCATAAAGAGGCCCTCTGTAAGGAGAAGAAAAGCTTGGAGGACCCCTCCCCGGCTGCGGAAAATCGGGGACACCTCGGAGCACCTCTCTCTCCCATCAACGTGAAAGCCTTCCGAACTGCACCCTAGCAGCCTGCAGCAGCCCGAGGAACGGGGGTGGGTGGTCGTGGCGGGGGTACCACGGGGAAGTAGTGCGGGGCGGGGCCTGTCTACATCTGTCACTCACTCACTCGACGATCACTTATTAACACCTGCTCCGGCTGTGCCAGCCACAGGGAAACTAGCCGCTGTCCCTGCGCTAGAGAGGGTCCGCGTCCGCGTGGAGTCCGAGCGTCCGCCCTCAGCGTCCACGTCCCGGCCCGGGCTCACGTACCCCGCGGGAGAAGAGTCGGCCACGGGATGCAGTTGCATCGTCAGCTCCCCGAGCTTCGTGAAGGCGGCGCCCGCCGCAGAGAAGATCTCCCCGACCTGGGGGCGGGGCAGCATGACGGGGGGCCGGCGCACACCCCCGCGCCGGCCCGCCCGGAGCCCCTAGCCCCACCCCGGCTCGGCTCCCGCCCGCCCCCCGCCCGCGGCGGAAGAGCCGGGAGCCAAGCGGGGGACCCGCCCTCCCGTGGCCGCCAGGGAGCGCTGTCCGCGAGGGAGGTCGAACCTTTGTGGACGCTGACGTCATGGCCCCGCGCACCCCCTCAGGGAGACGCTGCCGCCGCCGCCGCCGCCGCCGCCACGCGAGCCGGGACCACGGAAGGAGCCTGGCTGCCGCGCCGCTCCGGGCCCCGTGCAGGAAGTCCCGCCCTCCCCGCCGCTGATTGGCCCAAGCCCTGCCGCTCCCGCCTCACCGACCTCAGTCACTGGGGCCGCCCGGGCGCGCCGAGGGAAGGAGAGGTGGAAGGCGTCGCCTCACTTCCGGTCAGCCCCATTCCATTTCCGCCCGGGGGTCGGGGTTCCCGTTCTGAGTCTGCCCTCCGGCCCGCCCCCTCACGCAAGCACAGACACAAGTTTTAAGAGAGCAGCTTCTCTTTATTGTGGTACGGGACGAGGCGGGGAGGGCTGGGGAGCCAGGGAGCGGCCAACCCAGGCTCCCTCCGCTGGGGCTGCCAGAGGCCGGCGGACAGGGGTTCAAGACTGGCCGAGGGGGGCACCCAGTCCCGCAGAGCGCGCCAGTGACCTGGGCCGGGGAGAGTCTTATAAATAGAGGACGGGGCTGGCGAGGGCAGCAGGGACCCTGCTCTAGCGCACCATGTATTCCTTGCGCTTATTGAGCCGGACTTGGCAGAAAGAGAAGCCTCCCAGGAGGAGGTAGAGGCCCGCGGCGATGAAGCAGTTGTAGCTGACTTGCTCATAAAGCTTGTATATGTTCTGGGGGCCGTTCCTGGAGGCGGGGATTAGGCAGAGAAACGGCGAGCGTTAATAGCAGCCACCACTCAACGGCGCAGTTCCTGAGCGCCTTGCTGTCAGTCCTACGCGGTGAGTGCCACAGTGCCCGCTTTGCAGCGGGGGACGGAGCTGGGCGTAGGATGGCCGCTGAGGCCTGACCCCAACACGGCTGGCCAGCTGCTTCCTCCAGCGCCCCAAGCATCCCGCCCTTAAGTCAGACTCTAGCCACCTGCCCACCCGACTACTTACTCAAAGTCTTTCTCCGTGAAGGGAACGTCCTCGATTAGCACTGCGGAATGGACATTGAAAAATATCCCGAGCATTATCTTAAAAAAAAAAAAAAAAAAAGGAATGGGTAGATTGTAGGACTCAGGCACCTGACTTCCTGGTCACCCCCTAAACCCCTTCTATTTCTAATATTGCCACAACACCTGGGCCTGGGACGAACCAGATGAACCAGGATTAGGAGCGGCTGCTGCCGGCTTCGGACTCAGCCACCTGGAACAGGGCGTGCGGTGGCGACGCCGAGACGGGTGATGGAACAAGCGCTTTCCCAGGAACCCACACTGTCCTCCTCCCCAGAAGCGTCACCCTCACGGGACAGGGCGGAAGACGTGGGGGAGGACCGCCACTTCTTCAAATCATTTCTTCTGGAAGTGGGGGCGGGTGGAGTCCGCCACCCTCTTCGGGAACGAGCACCCCTTATCCCCTGTATCCTCCGTCCGACCCAAGCATCTCTCAGGACCCCAACCCCAGCTCCCATTCTACGCTCCAGTCCCACCACCCGCTTGGCTCCAGCTCCCCCTCCTGCAGCCTCAGTTCGGTCCCGTTTCGCACCCGCCCCTCCAGCCCGCCTGCTGCTGGCCCAGGCCCGGAGCTGCCTAGCCTCCGGCCCCGCAGGCTCGCCTCCGATTCACGCCGGGCGGCCCCCTCACCAACATGATCACTCCCCAGGCGCTGAGGACGATGCCGCAGGCGGCCAGCTTCGGCCCACAGCACAGGAGCGACGCCATGGAGACGGGAACGGGAGATCGCCTAGGAGCGAGCCGAACAGAGGGGCGGTAAGAAGCCCTGGATGCGCCGGCGGCCAGCGAGCTGCGCTCCGGGGCTCTCGCGGCAGAGGACGGCGGAGGGGGCGTGGCCTCCGGCCTCAACCACCCTCGTGGGGGCGGCAGGCGGCGGACGCTCGGGGTCCTCTAGGGAATTCGGCGCGAGAAGGAGGCCTCTAAACTAGAGTAGCCTTTCAGAGTTCCTTCTTGACCCGTGTAGCTCGGAAATATTGCAAGAGCAGGACTCTCGTGTCTTGGCTCCCCCTCCCCAGGCTGGAATGGTAGGCGCCGCCCCGCCACGTGACCAACTTTGGCCGTCACGTGACGAGGAAGTAGCCGCAACCAGGCCTCGGGAGAGAGTCTGACGGTGGCAGAGCTCCCGGGAGTCCGGGCTGTTGTGACCCGAGGGCTGGAGTCATCTACTTTTCCCCCTCAGACACTTAAGTTTCGGGTGATACCTGTGCAGGGGAAGTGGTAAGTGAGACAGAGATTCCCTTCGAGAGAGGCCGTTCCCAGCTCTGCTCACCTCTCCCCTTGAAAATAGGTGTTGGCACAGAGAAAGGGGGTCGGAGCCCCTTCCTGAGGCTAAGCGTGCTGTCGTGGCTAGGACGCCGCGTTTAGGATACTGTTAGCGTTTTTATCATCACACTCGGGTGCGGTTCAGGATGGGGTTAGGGAAAGCAGCAGACCCCCTGAGCAAGCTGTGAGGGTGAGCAGCCCTGCGGTCTACCCCAGAGCTAGGGGTAAGTACACAGGAATGCCTCCTTGCCCCCTGCTGCAAGCAAAGGGAGTGGGTCAGAGGTTGAGTAAGGTCGGGGATGAGATAGTAAAGGAAAGTTTGCATGCTTGGTAGAGACAAATTTGTACCGGTTTTTTTCAGGAAGGTTACGGAAGCTTGGGGCACACAATTTTCTAGTGAACTTGTATCCATTCTTGTGAGGACAATGACCACAGTAAAATTGAGTGACCATTTGGTCCTGAGACCCCAAAGACCAAATGGAGAAATACTGTCTTTATCTAGAGTAACTTAGTACATACGGGTTTTTTTTTTTTTTTTTTAATTTATTTATTGGAAAGTCAGAGATAGAGAGAGGAAGAGAGTGAGATCTTCCATCCACTGGTTCATTCCCTGAGTGGCTGCAGCAGCCAGGGCTGAGCTAGGCTGAAGCAGGAGTTTCATCCAGGTCTCCCACTTGGGTGGTGGGGACCCAAACTCTTGGGCTATCTCCCACTGGTTTCTCTAGGCCATTAGCATGGAACTGGATCAGAAGTGGAGCGGCCAGGAATTGAATTGGTGCCCATATGGGATGCCAGCATCGCAGGCAATGGCTTTACCTGCTATGCCACAATGCCAGTCCCCACACACTGGTTTTTAAAAAAAATTTTTTTAAAGATTTATTTATTTGAGGGCCAGTGCCACGGCTCAATAGGCAAATCTTCCACCTTGCGGCGCCGGCACACCGGGTTCTAGTCCCGGTTGGGGCGCCAGATTCTGTCCCGGTTGCCCTTCTTCCAGGCCAGCTCTCTGCTGTGGCCCGGGAGTGCAGTGGAGGATGGCCCAAGTGCTTGGGCCCTGCACCCCATGGGAGACCAGGATAAGCACCTGGCTCCTGCCATCGGATCAGCGCGGTGCGCTGGCCACAGCACGCTGGCCAGGATAAGCACCTGGCTCCTGCCATTGGATCAGCGTGGTGCGCTGGCCACAGCACGCTGGCCGCGGCAGCCATTGGAGGGTGAACCAACGGCAAAAGGAAGATCTTTCTCTCTGTCTCTCTCTCTCACTGTCCACTCTGCCTGTCAAAAAAAAAAAAAGATTTATTTATTTGGAAGAGTTATTTAGAGAGGTATTGACAGAGAGGCCTTCCATCCACTGGTTCACTCCCTAAATGGCTGCAACAGCCAGAGCTAGGCCAACCTGAAGCCAGGAGCCAGGGGCTTCTTCTGGGTCTCCCATGTGGGTTCAGGGGCCCAAGGACTTGGGCCATCTGCCGTTGCTTTCGCAGGTGCATTAGCAGGGAGCTGGATCTGAAGTGGAGCAGCCGAGACTCGAACTGGCGCGCATGTGGGGTGCCGGCACTGCAGGCTGGGGCTTTAACCCTCTGCGCCACAGCCCTGGCTCCTACATACTGTTTTTGAAATGGTTGAGAAAGAGAACTTGGAATTTGGGAAACACGTGGAGATCCCAGGCTATTAAAGGGGCTGGGGAAGTGGAATTGAAACATGAATTTTGTTATCTTTTCTGTTTGGGACTGTCTAGGGAGGGAAGGCGTTTTGAGGCCAAAGTTTGTATTTTGCCCCAGGAGCACCACTCTTACTCAGGGACTTTGGGGAGTACATGTATGAATGGGAGGAATAGGGGTCAGGAATTTGTAAGCTGGTCACCAAGCAGCTAGCTAGTTCCTGGGAAAGGAGAGTAAATGGAAGTAGCTGATTTCTCTGATAACTCTCCCTGTACACACACACACACACACACACACCGGCTCTTGGATGTTTTGGAATTACCGTCAGAGACCCAAGTTAGTGCAGGCTACCAGGGCCAAATTCACCTTGTAACTTGTGCACATCCCTCAAGCAAAGCGCACTTAAAACATGTTTTTGCATTTTATTATTAAAGATTTATTCAGTTATTTGAAAAGCAGAGTTATGTGTGTGTGTATATATATATATATGTATATATATATATATATATATAGACAGAGACATCTTCCATCTGCTAGTTCACCCCCCAAAATGCTTCAGTGGAAGCCAGGCACCAAGAATTCCATCTGGGTCTCCCACATGAGTGGCAAGGGCCCAAGAACTTGAGTCATCTTTTTGCTGCTTTTCCCAGGCCATTAGCAGGGAGCTGGATCAGAAGCAGAGCAGCTCGTACTGGAACCGGTGCCCATATGGGATGCCGGTGTTGCAAGTGGGAGCTTTACCCACTGTGTCACAACAGCAGCCCCCCCCCCTTCATTTTAAAATGGCTGAATAAACAAACCTAAATCCGAGTACTTGGAGACCTGTGAAGTTCATATATTGGTGTATTCCACGAATCGAGTTGTACTGGCACACAGCCATGCTTATTTCTGTATCGTCTGTGCCTAGCAGTTGTGATGGAGACTGTGTGGTCTGCAAAGCCCCAGATCTCACTCTGTCCTTTACAGAGTTGAGTGTCCCCCAGACTAGGCATTGCTGATGTCGAGGGCTCACCTGGGGGAGGACACGGAGTCCCGGCAGCGGAGTTGGGACAGCGGGTACCGCTCAGGATGGAGAGGCCTGTCCTCCTGGGGGCCCGCTTTCCGGCTCAGATGGTGATGCTGTTCTCTATGCGGCTGGGCTTCAGGTATTCATAGGGAAGGTCAAGGGGCTCGTTCCGGGCTGTGATCTCTTTTTCAAAGTTTTCCAGATCTGTTTGGAATTGGCTTAGCACGGCTTTGGCCTTGGGATCTGAGAAATATTCTTCTTTGTGATGCCCCAGAGGCACCTGAGACAGAACAAGGGGTCAGGGAGTTTCTGGTCTGAAGACAGAAGCCCCCAGAGCCCAGCCCCTCTCATGTTTCCTTTCCTGCCCTCATCTCCCTCTCCCCAGAATCCCCTCTCACCATGTCTGGCTGCTGGCGACCCAGATGCCACGTGATGGCCATCTGAAGTGAGGACTGCCGGACATCAGGTAGTGACCCCATGACCGTAGCCATTGTCACATTGTCCTTGGTGGTAGGTGGGGGCATCCGCATTGTGCATGGGGCATTCGGGACCCAGCCATACCAGTCCAGCTGTAGGAAGAAACTGAAACCCTAGAACCCTGATACTTAGGATTTGAACCCGCATCTCTCCTGTGCGCCTCCCAAAGGTCTAGATGTCCAGATGCTTGCCCTCTGGGACCTGGGGTTTCAGCTGCCCATACCTGGCCCTGGTTGATGGCCCCATGCTGGACTGTGCACGTGAAGACACACATGGTCAGGAAGTGGCAGAGTTGAGTCTGGGACTGGAAGGAGATGGGGAAACCTGGGTGGGAAAGAAACACCAGCTAGAGGCTGTAGCTAAGAGAGACATAGAGGCTGATGTCTTGGGGTGTCCATATTTTAGAGTTGATTAGTGTGTACTGATTTGTTATTTACTTAGATACATTTGCATTAGACATAGGTTTCAATCCTGGTTCAATGCCTTAGAGCTTGGTTACCTTAGGCTAATTACTTAACCTCTCGGAAGCTCAGTTTTTGTCACCTATAAAATGTGTCAAAATCACCTGTTATGTAGTAAACACTCAGTGAATTATTACTATGGTAGAGTTAGGTGCTGAAGCAGTTGCAAATTTAGGGATGCTTCCTCTTGTTCCCAGACAGGGAATTTCAAGTCTCTGAGTTGTAAGGTGGGAATGAGAGAAGTCGTGGATTTCCAGTATGACTGATAAAGAGGAGCTTCTCACAAGGTTGACCTCGTGCCATTCATTTGCCAGTGGAGGTCACGGGACCTACCCAGAGCCCCAACAATCCCTTTAGTTAAATGTAACAAATGTCATTAGATAAGAAAATCAAGGACCAGAGAGATTGAACTGCCAGTCAGGTTTGCCTAGTTGGGCAAAGGCACAGTCTGACCTTGAACTCAAGCTCCTGACTACTGACTAACCCGATATAGTTTTAATTTTAGCAAGCTTCCTCTGTAAAGTCTGTGGAGAACATTAGAGGGGAGCTGTGAGAACTGAGGAAGAGCTAGGGGAAGGGAGGATGAGAGGCAGTCAGTGGAGGTTACAGTTAACGTGTGTGGTGTTAGGATTGCCTGCAGGTCCCTCCCAAGTGCATATGTTGCAGTCTAACTAGCAGGGTGATGGAAGTGGAGACCCTGGGAGGCGTTGGGGTGGGGAGGGCGGAGTCCTCATGAGGGGGCTTTCCAGAATAGGCCAGGGAGCCGGCTTGCTCTCTTTGTGCCATGGGCTGCTTTAGGAAGTGGGCTGTCTCACCAGAACTTGGAACGTGCTGGTACGCTGGTCTGGGAGAAGTACGTTTCTGTTGTTTAAAAGCTACTCAGGCAGCAGCCAAACTGACTAAGACAGTGTATTTATTGGGGCAAAGATACCCAGGGAGAGGAAGAAGGGGTTCTGGGGACATGTGGCACCTGGGGGACCAGAGCACAGGTGTTGGCGGCATCCACAGGGCCTGGCCATAGTGGCTCCCCAGTAAATGTTTGTAGAGGCAGAAGATGGGATTCAAGGTGAGGGCAGGGGCTGAAGGGTGATTCAGAGCAGTCCAGGTAGGCCCCTGTGTGTCAGAGAGGAGAGCACGCAGCTAGGAAGAGCTCAGGAGAGGCTGTTTCTTCTCCACGGACTACTGCATAGGGCCTGGTGGGACTAAAGGTAGCGGTTAGATCTGGGACGGGGGCGGTGGGGAGGGAGGCTGGATTGGCCGAAGAAACCTGAGCCCCACACATGGGTCAGGGCCCTGAGCTCGGGTTTGAGCCAAAGCGTGGACAGTACTCAGTTGGCACCTAGAAATGACCTTGTACTGTGGCCACTGTTGCTGGACAGCAGCAGGCGGGAGGAGAAGGAAGGGAGAGCCGGGGTGGGAAAATCTCCTTGTGTAAAGCCTCAGGTAGAAAACTAGGGAGCCGCGCGAGAGAATGTGAGCCCCAGCAGGCCCCGGGTGGAAACTCTTGGCTTGCCCAGTGCCACACTACGGCAGGTGAGCCTAGGGTAGGGCAGAGTGGCGTCTGAGGACCAGGGTCTCCCAGGAGCACAGTCCCTGGGGTTTTTGGCCGTTGTCCTGAGTCTTAGCAGGTGTGAGTGGGATTCAGAAGCTGTCCTGTCTTGAGTGAGGGGTGTGGTGACAGGGTGGCATCCCGGCCCCAGGGGGGCAGGGCTGGGAAGGGCTCTGGTGGAGTCTCCCCAGCGCTCCCGTCCCTGGGTTGGATCTTACCTCGGTTCTGGGCCTTGCGCAGCCCCACCTCAGTGATCTCCCGACACCAGGCCTGCAGCTCTGAGTCGCGCCTCACGACGTCATCGCTTTGGTAGAAGAGGAGGACGATGCCCTCCACGTACCTGCCCAGAGGAGGAGGGAGCCGAGCTCTGAGAGTAGAAGGCCACACCTCTGACCCCTGCTCCTCTGGGGCCTCTGCTCAGCTGACTCCCCTGTGCCTGGGGACCTGCCTTTGGGGACACTGCCTACCCTTTCAACACACCAGGGTGCAGGGTGTCACAGCAGGAAATGCGGGTCATTCATCCTCGGAATTCCCCATGCACAGTTGCTTGCTCTCCTTTCTGACAAAGTCCTGATTCTTCAGTTCCCTGGCTCTCTCCACAGCTTCCTCACCTCTGCTCTCTGACGCACCCCAGTGTCTGTTCACTGTTCCTCATCTGGCCCCTGCGCCATGCCCTCTGCTCCTCCTGTGTGGAGCTGCTGCTTCTCACTTTGCCTTTGCCCCATGCTGACCTGAAGCAGAGCCCCTCCCTCCCCCACATCCCCCAGTCCTCAGCTCCTTCTCGATCACCTGGTGATGATCTCCCAGAGCTGTAAAGCATCGTGGGCGTAGAGGGCACTTGGGATTCCCAGCAGGCCCCGCTCAGCCAGGTCATGCGGAGGGCAGAGGGAGTGGTAGGTCAGCTGAGCCACTGCCCGGCGTAGCAGCTGCACATGGCCCCCTCCACCTGTGCTCACTGCCTGGGACAAGAGAGGCGACAGCTCTTGAAAGATGGAAGCAGGGCTGGAGAACCCTGGCATCCTGTAGAGGGCTTTGGAGGTGGGGTTTCAGATTAGTCAAGGCTGTAAAAGGCGCTGGGCTTGTGAGTCTAAGGGTCAGGACGTTACACCGGCGGCTCCGGGGGCCTGCGGGTAGTGGAGGGTCACGGCTTAGGTGGCTCCATCCCCCTTTCCTCCTTACCTGATCAAATATTCCTCCATCGGAGATGAGTTGGCTCCGGGCCCGGGTGTTGATTTCCATGGTGTAGCGGATATGGGGCATGAGGAGCTGGGGACAAGGAGACAGAGCTGGGTGGTTAATGGGGTCATGCTTGGATACTTCCTTGTAGGGCTGGGCGCCCAGCTTCTCACTCCCTGCTGCTGCCTTGACAGGCTGGTCTCCGGCTTCTCCCATCACTCAGTCGCGTGCTCCCCAGCTTCCTGTGAGTGGTGCTCTGCAGCCCCAGGGACCAGGATTTGACGCTGCACTGTGCTGCTCTGATACTTGGGCAGCAGCCTCCTCATCTGTCAACAGGGGGCAGTGATGGGATCTCTTATGCCAAGGAGTGGTGATGACCCTGTGTCAGTGACGTGTCCTCGAATATCGCTATCACTGCGCCGAGTGTAGGTGTCTGATAGGAATCAGACCCTCCTGGTTTTCCTTTAAACTTCCTTCCTCTGTCGTTCACCCCCTTGTGGCTTAAACGGGCCTCTCTACTCATTTTTCAAACTGCACTTCCTGGGTCCCATGTTGTGGCACAGTGGGTGAAGGTGCGACTGGGACACCTGCATCCCATATTGGAGTGCCAGTCCAAGTCCCAGTTGCTCCACTTTCTGCTAATGCGCCTGGAGAGGCAGCAGATGATGGCCCAAGTGGCCGGATCTCTGCCACTCATTTGGGAGACCTGGATGGAGTTCCAGGCTCGTGGCTTTGGCCTGGCCCAGTCCTGGCTGTTGTGACCTTTTTGGGGAGTGAAGCAATAGATGGAAACTTTCTCTGTCTCTCCCTCTTTTTGTGTCACTCTGCCTTTCAAATCAATCAGTTGATTTTAAACCAAGAATGTTTGAAAGAAAAAATGAACTCTAGGGGCCAGTGTTGTGGCACAGTGGGTTAAGCTGCCACCTGTAACACTGGCATCTCATATGAGTGTGGGTTTGAATCCGGCTGCTCTGCTTCCTATCTGGCTCCCTGCTTATGTGCTTGGGAAGGCAGCAGATGATGACCTGAGTACTTGGACCTGTGGGAGACTCAGATGGAGTTCTAGACTCCTGGCCTTGGCCTGACACAGCCCTGGCCATCATGGCCATTTGTGTGTGTGTGTGTGGGGGAGTGATGAACCAGTGGATGGAAGATCTCTCTCTGTCTCTCCCTCTCTAGTTCTGCCTTTCAAATAATAATAATAATAATAATAATAATAATAATAAAATAAACTCTGCATCTTCATCCTTTGGTCGTTTTACTGTTGGGTTTCTGTGGGAGATGGGTAGGGAGGGTACTTTTAGTCAGAATTAGGGGTGCAGTTGGGCAACCTGCGGAAGCAGTGGAAGGGCTGTGTCAACGTCCGTCTGCACCCACTCAGGCTCTGGGAGGCCCCCTCTCTCCGCTTTTCTTCAGCCATTTGAAGAGCTACCCGAGTCTCATGTGTGTTTCTTTTCTTTCTTTCTTTCTTTTTTCTTTTTCTTTTTTTTTTTTTTTTGACAGGCAGAGTTAGACAGTGAGAGGGAGAGACAGAGAGTGAAGTTTTCTTTCTATTGGTGCATCCCCCAAATGGCGGCCATGGCCAGCGCGCTGTGCAATCTGAAGCCAGGAGCCAGGTGTTTCCTCCTGGTCTCCCATACGGGTGCAGGGCCCAAGCACCGGGGCCATCCTCCACTGCCTTCCTGGGCCACAGCAGAGAGCTGGACTGAAAGAGGAGCAACGGGGACAGAACCGGCGCCCCAACCGGGACTAGAACCCGGAGTACTGGCGCCACAGGCGGAGGATTAGCCTAGTGAGCTGTGGTGCCGGCTTCATGTGTGTTTCTTGTCTTGGACTATTTGTCTTCCAGGTTGCATGCAATTCTGGCATTCATCTGATTTGTTGATACTGGACATAGCAACAGCTCAAGTGACACTTTGGAGTTGAGCTATCAAAGCAGCTCACATCAGTCTGAAACTTTTCAGAAGGCTCATCACAGATGCTTAATGTGCTAGAAAGCTCAGAGTCCACACAAGGAGAGAAGACGCCCGAGGACACACAGCCTCTGATGACAACTGCAAGCACTCATGGTGCCACAAGAGTGTGTTACGTCACCTGACCGGCCCCACCGTGGAGGCCATGTGGTGAGTAGGTTCAGGATGCAGAGCGGCCTGCACACCTGCAAGCCCCGCCTCCTGTGTGTCTGAGCACAGCTCAGCTGTTTGCCGCTGGAGGGCGAACGGAGGCAGGGCAAGGGCAGGGCTGGACAGGGGTTTGTGCGCTAGAGGTTTCCACTTGCTCAGGTTGGGCAGAAGATGGTGAGGCGGGAGGCGTCCTGAAATAAGTGACATCCAGGATTCTGCTAATCAGACAGGGCGCTGTCTTGTCCATGTATCCAAAGGGATAACCTCTCTGGGGTCCCAGCTGTATCGGTCAGACTTGAGGGATCCAGGCCAAGGCCTTCAACAGAAACACAGTTTGGTTTTCCTCCTTGCCGGGTAATTGCCGATGTTTCAAACTCCGCATACTTAAAACTGAACACTCATTTTTACTCCCAAGTTGGTTTTTTCTAACTTCTCTGTTTCTGTCAATTATTCTTTTTTTTTTTTTTCCTGTCAATTATTCTTGCTGTGGGCCGGTGCTGTGGCATAGTGGGCTAAGCATCCACCTGTGGCACTGGCATCCCATATAGGCGCCAGTTCATGTCCTGGCTGCTCCTCTTCCAATCCAGCTCTCTGCTCTGGCCTGGGAAAGCAGGAGAGGATGGCCCTAGTGCTTTGGCCCTTGCATCCGAGTGGGAGACCTGGAAGAAGTTCCTGGCTCCTGGCTTCAGATCGGTCCAGCCCTGGTCATTGCAGCCATCTGGGGAATGATTTAGAGGATGGAACACCTCTTTCTGTCTCTCCCTCCTTCTGGAACTCTATCTCTCAAATAAATAAATAAATAAATATATCCTCTCTGCCATGTTCCCTAATAAAGTGTCATCAAGATTTTGAAAAGATTTTTAAAGCAAGTCTTATTTTGCTGCTTCCATCTATCGACATATAGAACTCATCATTTTATAAAGTTACTGTGTTTCTAGGTTGTACTGTACAACACACCTTCCCTGCGAGCTTCCAGGTACTGCAGAAACTTGCTGTCTGCAGCCTTATACCCTAACATGCTGTAGCTACTGTTTCCTCCCTTCACCAAGTCTTTTTTTTTTTTTTCTTCCCCTTTTCATTCCTGTCACCACCACTCTAGGGTGCGTCCTTATCCACCCTACTCTCTGGCAGGTCTAAAAACCCTGCAGGGCAGCTCTTCTTGCCTTTGAATCTGTTCTGTTCCTACTTTGCTGCCTGAGTTGGGATGGAACATTCTCTGTAAATGCCATAAACCACCTGTAGCCTGATCCCCTGTGAATTCAAACTCTCATTCCGGTTGCTGTTCTCCGGTTGATTCTTATGGGGACTGCTTGTCTTCCTGGCCAAATGCTAACTATCCTAGGGCAAGAATAAGGCTCTTGTTGAACTGATAACATCCCATCGGTATTGTGGAGTATCAGATCTCTAAGAATTTCAGAGGGTTCCCCTTATAGTGTGTCTTGTAAAGCACTAAGAGTTTCAGCTTAATTAGAATACAGTTCGCAAGATGTTGATAAGTCTTATTTTCTTGTCCCCCTTTTCAATCACAAACAGCTGTACGTATGTTTTTTGCTGCTGCGTTGTCCTTTGGGTCTGAGAGAAATGAGACAGAGGGCAGAGCTTATACCTTGAAGACAGGATGCAGTCCCGGGAGGCACCTCATGGTGGCGACAGCGATGACCTCAGCCACCAGATGAGTGTTCAGCAAGTGATACTGGAGCTCATGCAGCTGGAAATCTGAATTTCGGACCCAGGACTTGGCCAGGAGCCAGGCAAGTGGGGGATCTGAGGGCAGGAACAGTGTTGGGGTGGGAGAGCCGGCGTTGGGAGGCTGAATCTGGGAGAAAGAGAAATGAAGTGTTTATTAACCTCCCACTCTGTGTGATGGGATCACCATTCTTGGGACAACAGAGGTAACTGAGATGATTGCCTTCCAGGGGATTATATACATGTATATTTTGAAGATTTATGTATTTATTTGAAAGCCAGAGTTATGGGGAGGGGGAAAGAAAGAGAGAGGTCTTCTATCTGCTGCTTCACTCCCCATATGGCCTCAAACCACCTGGGCTGGGCCAAGCTAAAACCAAGAGCCAGGAGCTTCTTCTGGGTCTCCCACATGGGTGGCAGGGGCCCAAGCACTTGGGCCATCTTCCCCTGCTTTCCTCAGGTCATTAATAGCTGGATCAGAAAATGAGCAGCTGGGACTTGAACCAGCACCCATTTGGGTTGCTGGCATTGTAGGCAGAGGATTTACCCGCTGTACCACAATGCCAGCTCCATCTTACAGGGATTATAATATGGTAAGAGGAACAAGAACTATACTAGCTTGCCTTTCAATAGCTGTTCCATCGTGGTGGGTTGAGTGCAAAGACTGGAAGCAAGGAGTCCAGTAAGAGGCTTGGGGGAAATGAGCTGGAGGTCAGAGCTCTGGGGGCAGAGTGGGAAGCAGAAGCTGGGTGTGTAAGGTTATCGCTAGTGCTCGGTGAGGAAGTAGATACTCAAGATGGACAGTGGGTGTTCAGGAGGCAAATACGGTGTGGTCTGAAATAGCAGCAGCATTACTTTGGAACTTGTAAGAAATGCAGATTTGGTTCCCACCCCAGACATAGTGAACCGGACAGGCTGGTAGTGGGCATGGCGACTTGTGTTCTTCACAGGCCCTTCCGGAGATCCTGCTGCACACTGGAGTTGGAGAACTGTATGGGATGCAGACTCCAGGGGGCCGTTATGGCTCTTGCACCTGTATTGCCTCTTGAGTGAGTCAAGGGAGAGCAAGCTGCAAGCCAAGAGATGAGGACAGGTCTCTGAGGGAGGATGGGCTTTGGGAGCTGTGAGCCAGGGGTTGGGCCCCTGGGAGCAGAGGCTGTGGTGAACAGAGCACAGTGTGGGAGGGAGACGCCCAGGGTGCCTCACCTGGATGACCATGGGGAGCAGCTTCCCATCGGGTTCCATCTTCAGCATGACGAGGGGGGCAGCCAGGTACTGCTGCTCTCCTCGGATCACATTGGCTGGGATGCCATCCAGCAGGCTAAAGTCAGCCTCAAACAGGGAGCCGTTCTGGGGAGAGGGGGACGGTGTCCATTTTCAGAGTGCAAATGTGTGAAGGCGTTCGTTGGCTTCTTGCCATTTTCCTCCATCAGCACCAGAGTTCTAGGATAGAGCTGTGGTACCTGCTGCAGTCCCTCTCACTGTAAACAGCCTAGTGAGGGTAGATGTCGTGTGCATGGGAATGTGAACCAGGCCTGCTCCATCCAGTTTGCATCACAGGCATCATCAACGGACCTCTTGTCAAGATCGCCAGGCCCCTGCCCACTTCATCCCTGATGATCTGTTTTCTGCTCTTGGCTTGCATCGGTTTAGCAAACCTTCCTCCATGCCTTGTTCAAACTCATCTCCTCTGTCCGTTGTCTCACAGAGCTCCCCCTGATTACACATGCACACACACATCCCACCTAGGCTCACTCTCATGTGCAAGTCATCTCTTCCAAATCCAGCTCTCTTTTTTCCAGAAAACCTCTCTGTCCTCACCTGATGGCCCATAAACACTGCCGTTCAGAACACTGACGTCAGCCAGGGAATGTCACCGTGTCCGTTCCTGCTGCTGGCCCCCATCTGTGGGCTGGGAATCCACCTTTCTCCCTCATGCTGGAACCTCCTTGGAGTTCGTCCCCCTACATAGTTGATCATTTCTAGCATTTTCTAGCACAGGACTCTGCATCAAGCGTCAGTGGTTACTGCAGCCTCCTTACCTGGAGTTCTTTCTCCAGTTGGACGCGAAGCACCTCCATCCCCGATGGCAGCATTAGCCTAGAGGGCAGGCAGGTGGAGCGTCGCAACAGCATGGGGTTGGCACCATTGAGGAACTGGTAGCCAAAAAACTCATCGTCCTGCCAGCGCTGCCGAACCTTCTCTGTGGGGTGGGGTAAAGGAGGGAGGGTATCTACCTTGGTACCACTCTCCTCCAGACCCTACCCCAGGGAAGGAGGCATACTGCTACCCTGTGCCCAGCCCTCTTCATTCTTGAGTCTCTCTGAGATGGCCAGACAGGATGAGGTCTTGTCTTTCAAGGAATTATGGGAAATGTGGTGTGTGATGCATCGGTCATGAGAAGGGGTTATCAGACCTGGAGGAACCACTGACCAGCCAGGGCACTCTTCTGGCCCCAGAAGATCTGATCGAAGTCTTCTAGACGGTCCCAGGAGCTCAGGAGAGTGTAAACACGTTTGAAGATCATCTCCAGAGCCCTAGGGAGACATATTGGGGCATGGACTCCTGCGCCTGTCCCTCAGCTCTTTCCCATATGCTACCATTCTGGATCTCCCCACCCCTTTTCTGCTCTGAGCCCCAGCCTTTCTCTCACACTGTCTTTAGCGTCCATTCAAAGTCCAGCCTCTTATCCTCGTGGAATCTCATATTGGGGGGTAGATCGTCCTTCGAGTCTGCTGCTATTGTCAGGAGCAGGCCTTCCTTCCAGGTGGCCCACCTGGAAATTGGGGACAAAGCTTCAGGGAGGTGGGGGGTCTGATGGGGCCGGGTGAGGGAACGGGTGGGACGACTGGGAGGCCCATGGGTGGGTTGTTACCGGTACATCTGCTGTCTTTCCTCTAGTTCCTTGTCTCGATGTTTCTGGAAGATGTCCGAGGCATTGTCTACTGCCAGGCGGGCTGGGGAGACGTGAAGATGATTGGCCACGCAGCTTGGTCTGGGCCTGTGCTTTCCCCGGCTTGTCCTCATCTTGTTTTCTGTTACACCCCTCTTCTCAGCCCTGCACTGATGCTTTTATCTCTGGCGTTGCCTCTTGATTGAGCCTCAGGTGCATTTATCCCATCTCTGCCAACTGTATGCTACTGATCTCACTGACACCCGCCCTCAGCTCTTGCCTGGAGACGGAAATCTCATGCCTGTCACCTTTTCTTGTTCCTTGACTCATCGTCCCCTTCCTGCCCACTTCATCAGTATGTAAGGTTGGGGAAAAAATAATCATTTGAATCATGAGTCTCTGCTGCTCTGCTTCCCATCCAGCTCCCTGCTAATGGCCTGGGAAAAGCAGCAGAAGATGGCCCAAGTGTTTGGGCCTCTGCCACCCATATAGGAGACCTAGAAGAAGCTCCTCGTTCCTGGCTTTGGCCTGGCCCAGCCCTGGTTGTTGTGGCTATCTGGGAAATGAACCAGCAGATGGAAGATCTCTCTTTCTCTTTGCTACTCTGGCTTTCAAATAAATACTAAAAGAAAAAAAAAATACCCTCATTAAGTTGATAAAGTCTGGATCACCTGTGTGCTCACACGTCTGTATTTTGCTTTGGCTAATTTTGTGCTCCTTCAATCTCAGTTGCCACACCTCCATCTGTTCTCCAAAGATTCTTTTTTTTTTTTTAAGATTTATTTATTTATTTATTTGAAAGAGCTACAGGGATAAAGATATTTTTCTGTCTGCTTGTTCACTCCCTAAATGCCCAGCCCTGACTGAAACCAGGAGCTTCTTTCAGCTTTCCCGTGAGGGTAAAGGTCCCAAGCACTTGGGCAGTCTCTGCTTTTCCCAGGCCATTAGCAGGGAGCTGGATTGGAAGTGGAGCAGCTGGGATTCAAACCGCAGCCCTTAAGGGAAGCAGGCATGGCCTTTACCTGCTGCTCCACCACAGCGCCTGCCCCTGTTTGCTTTCTGTACCTGCCTTCACCTCTCTTGGACTCGCCATCATAATCTGTGTTTATTGAGTTGTTCCTTCTCCTGTCTAAACTTGGGGTCAACATTGTAGATAGATCCTGTTTCCAACCTTGCCAGCCCTACTCTCCTGTGTCTGGATTTCCCATCATACCAAGAAAAAGTCAACATTTGTGGCTTGCTCATCCCCTCCTGCCAGTGTGTCCTCTGTCCTCCTGCTCCCAGGGAGCCACGCAACAGCATCTCCCTTCCCGCACCGTCTCCTGCTGCGTGTGGTCCCCTTGCGCCTCCCTGCCCTGAGTCACACAGAGCTCTCCTTTTCCCCAGGACTTTGCTTCTCTGTTTTCCATCCTCGCCCGCAGCTCCCCCACCCCCCACTCCCCGCCTTCCCGTGCGCCTGACATGGCCTTCAGCCGAGCTTCTTCCCGTCGCCAGCCCTGCACCTGGGCGTCTCCACCCTTTACCCGCCGTGACCCTTCGCAGCGCCCGCAGCGCCCGCCCACCCGCCGCACGCCGCTGCCCGCTCACCGCTGCCCTCAGGCAGGCTCAGGACACCGTCGCCGCGCACCCAGCGGTAGCACGGGAAGGTCGCTGTCTCGTGGGCTCCGGGGCCCCGCACCATGATGCGGTCGCAGAACCACGCGTCGTCCACCAGTGAGTGGAGTTTGCGCAACTTCACGAACTGCAGCGGCC
Source organism: Lepus europaeus (assembly GCF_033115175.1). Lineage (NCBI taxonomy): Eukaryota > Metazoa > Chordata > Mammalia > Lagomorpha > Leporidae > Lepus > Lepus europaeus. The sequence continues at coordinate 51,189,093 of NC_084844.1, read as the reverse complement.
CCAGCTCCTCGGGGACGTCGTGCTCGAACTCCTCCTCCTGTGGGAGCATTGCTCAGTAGCTGGGCCCGGGGGCGGCCGTTTGCGGGGGGGGGGGGGGGGCGTGTGTGGGCTGGGGTCGGGGAGGAGGACGACGAGAGGACGACTTGGGAGGGGGTCGCTTGTGCCTCAGTGGACCCAGGCCGCGAAAGGCAACGTCCCATCACTCGCTCCCTGCACGGCCTGCCCGGTGGGTGTCGGGCGGAGTTTGAGCATCGTCCCATAGTCGGCGCCCGTTCCCCGAGCGCTCCCCGAGCCTCTGCTTGCGGGAGCCGTTGTCGACCACAGGGCGTGCATTGGAGAAGGAAGTGGGGGCTACCAGGACAAGGGTCGCGGGCAGGAGGCGGGGGCCAAGCCCCAGCCTGGGATCTGGGCTCCCGACGCCCCTCACACCTCCCACCCATTCTGGGATTCGCAGGAAGTGGAAGCCCCCGCTGGCCTCCTGCCCCTCGCCGCCCACCCATAATGAGCCTAACCCGGGCCCGGGGTCCCTCCTGGCTTCCCGCTGACCTCGCCCCGCGCGGGCCGCAGCTGCAGCTCCAGCTCCGCCTCCCCGCGCGCCCCGACCAGCCACAGCCGCACGCGATTGTGCGACCCGGAGAAGATCCAGGCCCCGGTGGCTACGCAGATGTGGTAGCGGCCCATGGTGCCCCTGGCAGCGTAGGTGAGCGGACCGCCCAGGGCCTCCCGGCGCCGCGGGGCCAGTTGCAGGCCTTTAAAAGACCGGCCTACGTCCCCGCCCTCTGCACAATTTTAGGCGCTCGCAAGTCCCCGCCCCGGACTAGCCCGAACCTGCTAGAGGAGCCATAGAGCAGGTTGTGGGAAGGGCCGTGCCTCCTGTGCGTGGTTCCTGGGAGATGCAGGGGCCCCGCCAGGGTAGGGCAGCTATGGACTTCGGGGAGGGGGACCTGGGGTAGACCCCTCCTACTTGGAGGGAGCAAGCGTAAGAACACCCTCAAAGGTCTCTAGGTCTGGGGAGGAGCTGTGAGAAAGAGTGGATGATCCCTCAGCTTCTCTGGGCTGGGAACGGGTTCTGCTTCTGTAGGCTGGACTGGGCTAGGGGCCCAGTAAGTGCTCCCTCCCTTGGCTTCCTGCCTGTGAGCGCTGTCCTTCCATCAGTGAGCAGGGATTCTCTAGGTAGGGTATCCAGGCTGCCTAGAACCTGGACCAGTGACAGCTCAAGACTTGCCCCTTCCCAGGTCCCCCAAAACCTTCTCAAAAACTGACTACAGTTTGAGCCACGCTGGTGTGGTAGAATGGAAAGTATGGTAGGATGCTGCTCAGCATCCCGGTGTTAGGGTCCCAGCATCACCAAATACCATGGACCAGACATCTTGAGAGAGGCCTGAGGCAGGGCAGGGAAAGCTTCATTTTGTTTAATCTCCATGAGGGATATGGAGACAGTATGTTAGGCTACTGTGGGGAATCACTTAGGCACCCGTGAACTTGGTGCTCTCCAGGTGAGTGAGCCGGTTCCCCTTCAGTAGGTTTCAGATTAATTTTTGTTCCTGGGCTATTTCCTGGTCTTAGTGGGTCTCAGGGTAGGAAACCCAGGAGCAGCAGTTCCTCCCATGCTGGTTGGAGGTTTGCAACCATTAGAAGGGTGAGTCAGAGCTTAGACACCATCACCCATCCAGAAATCAATCAGATGAAGCCTGCATGGGCCCCTATCTAAGTTCTAGATCCACATTGATATGAGCATCTGGCTCCCCGTGGCTGTGTCTGGCAGCCTGGGCAAAGGTGAATCTCTTTCCTGAGCCAGACCTGGAAAAGGACTCGTTGCACAGTATCTGATCTCTTGTCCTCTGGGCCTGCTCCTGCCTCCAGCCTCTGCGTATACCCTCGGCTGGTCTCTGGTTCTGTAACAGCCAAAAAAATGGCTTACATGCTAGGTAATAGCAGAAACTGGCCTTTTCCACTCACCTTCACCTCAGCAAAAAGTTTGTTTCACATTTATTTCCAAAGTCAGTCCCTACCTCAGCCTGCCCTTCTGCCCATGCTGGAATACTGTGAGGCCACAGGCACAGCGCGGGAATGAATAATTGAGAAAAAAGTCGTCCAAGCTGTTGCATACGCTAAATGCTAGAGTATGTTGAAGCACTTAGAACAGTGCCTGGCACATAATCTCTCTCGGTACTAGCTACTATTCTTTTATTACTTTATTCCCCACCCCTGCAAAATCTCCCAGGAGTACTCAGCCTCTCAGACCCTCCCTCCTACTTCATTTTTTCTTTTGCCTGTCTCAGCACATGCACTGTTTTTTAAATACAATTTTTAAAAAGATTATTTATTAGACAGAGAGAGCAGAGACAGAGAGAGCTTCCATCTGCTGCTTCACTCCCCACTCAGATGGCTGCCATGGCCAGAGCTGGGCCAGTCCAAAGCCAGGAGCCAGGAGCTTCATTTGGGTCTCCCATATAGGTGTAGGGGGCCCAAGTACTCTGGCCATCTTCCACTGCTTTCCCAGGTGCAGTAACAGGGAGTTGGATCAGAAGTGGAGCAGCAGGGAGCTGCTCAAACCAGTGTCCTTATAGGATGCTGGCGCCTTAGGTATCAGCTTTACCCGTTATGTCACAGCACTGGCCCTGAGAAACACTATTGTTATTGAAGAAGCATTGCACCAGAATGTGATGAACATTCCAGGCAATTGCTAAGAAATTGCAAAGACAGCTAGACAGCCAGGCATATACAACGATCATGTTTTCAAGATAAATAGCTCGGGGCCGCCGTTGTGGCATAGTGGGTTGTGACGTAGTGAGTAAAGCCACCACCTGCAGTGCCAGCATCCCATATGGGCACCAGTTCAAGTCTCGGCTGTTCCACTTCCAATCCAGCTCTCTGCTATGGCCTGGGAAAGCAATACAAAGTGGCCCAATTCTTTGGGCCCCTGCACCTGTGTGGGAAGACTTGGAGGAGGCTCCTAGCTCCTGGCTTTGGATTGGCCCAGCTCTGGCTGTTGCAGCCAACTGGGGAGTGAACCAGTGGATGAAAGACCTCGCTTTCTCTCTGCCTCTCCTTCTCTCTCTGTGTAACTCTGACTTTCAAATAAATAAATAAATAAAAATTTTTAAAAAAGATAAATAGCTAATCCTTAAGTAAGAGGACTTGATAGCTGCATTTATCACACAGTGTATACTAGACTGACCTGGTAACTGGGGTGACCTCTGTGTTAGCTAGTTGGCTTAATCAAAGGAAAAAAACAAGCTTCTCATATCTTTGGGAGGAGACGTAGATTTGCAGCATAAGCAAAATGCCTCTGCAAGTTAGGTTCCTGCCCTTCCATGGAAACTGGGAGGTGGGACTTTCAACGAGCTGGCTCCCAGGTCCTCAAGAAAGACATTCTTGGGTGGTAAGGTTGGCAAGACACGTGTATAGCTTTTAAAAAGATTTGTACTCATTCCAAAGAGACAGCAGGAACTTCCTAGTTTGCTAAAGCAAATGCTCTATGAAAAGGAAGAAAGTCTTTCCCCATATTTTCAACAGATTAAGCCTCTTGCTTTTGAATTTTGATTTGTCTTTACAACAACCATTTTGTTTTTACATGTGCCATGGAAAGCCAGGCTGATTGTGAAGCCCACACTGGCACACGCGCATGCCAGGGCTGCACTCTTCCCCTTCCTGCTCCCCGTGCCCTGCTGTCTGTGCCTGGTAGCCAACTCCCACATTCCCATCACTGTTCTTGCAGAACATTTAATTTCTCATCAAAGCTTCTCCCAGTAGGTTATGCCCCTGGGCATGTAGATGGGGGGGATGGACCTTACTTTTCAGCCAAAAGGCTTGCTAAAGAGTTTTTCTAGATGCAAGACTGATTCTTTTACATTTTAACATAGTAGTGTGGCTCAAACTGCAGTCAGGTTTTTTTGTTTTGTTTTTTGTTTTGGAAGATTTATAATTTTGTCTGAAAGGCAGAGTTACAAAGAGGTAGAGAGAGAGGTAAATCTTTCATCTGCTGGTTCACTCCCCAGATGGCCACAATGGCTGGAGCTGGGCTGATCCAAAGCCAGGAGCCAGGAGCTTCTTTCAGGTCTCCCATGCAGGTGCAGGGGTCCTAGCACTTGGGCCATCTTCTACTGCTTTCCTAGGTCAGAGCAGAGAGCTGGATTGGAAGTGGAACAGCTGAGACTCCGGCACCCATATGGGATGTGGGCACTGCAGGCAGCAGCTTTACCCTCCACACCACAGCGCCAGCCCCTGCAGTCAGTTTTGATGATAGCTCCATTGTCTGCTAGGCAAAGAGACTTCAAAACCTTTGTGGGCAATGGAATTAAAAGATAAGTTTGTTTTGATGCAAACATTTTTTAAATTCCTGCATAAGTGTTTTGGGCCCTTGCTTGGCACTGGGCTGTATAAATTGGTATTTGTTCCTTGAAGCGCCTATACATTGGACACACAAGCATGGCATTATACACCATGTAATTTTAAACCATATAATCATAGGATGTGAGTTCAGGGCAGACATTGTATCATTTGTTTTTCCAATTAGTAATTTGGGTACTTACCTTTTTTTATTTGCTGGAATCCGGCACTTCCCTTTCTGCATGCTGTCACTTGCTTCTGTCATTGTCTTCCGGTGTAGCTGGGGAAACCTTGTCCTGTGCCGTCCAGTGGGTCATTTTGCAGTGCTGCAAGGATCCCTGCAGAGGCCCCAGCGCTGACATAGATGTGAGCTTCCAAACTCTTTGTTCACGGTCCCTAACCATGTGTGCAGCCTCAGCCTCCTGAACCTTCAGACCCTGGAGTTGAGCATGGTTCTTTTTTTTTTTTTTTTTTAAAGAAATATTTATTTATTTGAAAGGCAGAGTTACCGAGAGGCAGAGGCTTAGAGAGAAAGAAAGAGAGGTCTTCCATCCGCTGGTTCACTCCCCAAATAGCTGCAACGGCCGGAGCTGGGCTGATCTGAAGCCAGGAGCCAGGAGCTTCTTCCGGGTCTCCCACGTGAGTACAGGGGCCCAAGTACTTAGGCCATCTTTGCCTGCTTTCCCAGGCCATAGCAGGAGCTGGATCAGAAGTGGAGTAGCTGGGACTTGAACCAGTGCCCAAATAGGGGATGCCGGTACCATAGGTGGCAGCTTTACCCACTAAGCCACAGTGTGGGCCCCTGAGCATGGTTCTTAGAGCAGACCACACTTCTCCCAGAGGGCTCCCTCTTGAGATCCTGGGTGTTTCTTCCTGCTCGTGGCCCTCTGCTGGGACCATCTCAATCTTTCTGAGAGGATTTAATTAATACTGAGCAAGGTCTAAAACCCTCGGGTCTCAGTCTCTCCTCCCACAAGGTTAGTGCCTTGGGCCATTTAGTCAGTTACCCTCTGCTCCTCTTGCTCCAGCTCCGCATACCAACTGAGTGTTGGGGTGGGGAGTGGGAGATGGACAGGCTGAGCCTTTTCATGCCTGTCAGAGAAGAGACCAGAAACACTTGTTCCCAGGTTGCTGTCTGTGTCTATTCAGAGAGAAACAAATGCCTGACAGATTCTTGCTTGTTTTCTGCGTGTCCCTCTCATCCCCTGCCCTCCTCTCACTCAGTCACTCCAACCTTAGTAGGTATCCCTAAGCCAAGCCCAAAGAGTCTGCTCATGTTTCTTTTTTCTTTTTCTTTTTCTTTTTCTTTTTTTTTTTTTTTTTTTTTTGACAGGCAGAGTGGATAGTGAGAGAGAGAGACAGAGAGAAAGGTCTTCCTTTTTGCCGTTGGTTCACCCTCCAATGGCCGCTACGGCCGGCGCATCACACTGATCCGAAGCCAGGAGCCAGGTGCTTCTCCTGGTCTCCCATGGGGTGCAGGGCCCAAGGACTTGGGCCATCCTCCACTGCCTTCCCGGGCCATAGCAGAGAGCTGGCCTGGAAGAGGGGCAACCGGGATAGAATCCGGCGCCCTGACTGGGACTAGAACCCGGTGTGCCGGCGCCGCAAGGTGGAGGATTAGCCTGTTAAGCCACGGCACCGGCCTCTGCTCATGTTTCTATGCATTTGTAGATTATCATTAAATATGAATACATATATAAGGGTGGTTGGTTTTGGTCGTTTAAAAGAATCTGTACCAGGGTGAGTGTTTGGGTTAGTAGTTAAGATGCTGGTCAAGATGCCTGAGTCTCATATTGGAGTGGCTGGGTTTGGTTTCCAGCTGTGGCTCCTTATTCCAGCTTCCTGTTAATACATTCTCAGAAGGTAGTGGATGATGGCCCCTGTCACCCACAGGGGGAACCTGGTTGGAGTTCTGGGCTGCTGGCTTTGGCCTGGTCCATTCCTGGCTGTTGTGAGCATTTGGGGAAGGAACCAACAGATGGAAGATCGATCTCTCTCTCTCTCTCTCTCTCTTTCTCTGACACTCTGCATTTCAAGTAGAGGGAAATAAATAAATATTTAAGAGAAGATAAGTTGATTTTGTTGCACAATTTTTGAAATCCATGTGTAGTTTTTTCAATTATATGTATTTTCATGCAATTTAAAAAGATTTATTTATTTGAAAGAGCTGCAGAGAGAGAGAGAGAGAGAATCTTTCATCTGCTGGTTCACTTCCGAGATGGCCACAACAGCGAGGGGTAGTGAGTCTGGGCACCAGCTGGTGATGCAGCAAAATCACCATGATCTTTTTGAAAATATTAATTATACTTATTTTTTTTAAAGTTTATTATTTGAAAGGCAGAGTTACAGAGAGGCAGAGGCAGAGAGAGAGAGACAGAGAGAAAGATTTTCTATCTGCGTTCACTCCCCAGATGGCTGCAATGGCCAGAGCTGAGCCAATCTGAAGCCAGGAGCCAGGAGCTTCCTCTGGGTCTCCCATGTGAGTGCAGGAGCCCAAGGACTTGGGCCATCTTCTATTGCTTTCCCAGGTCATAGCAGAGAGCTGGATCGGAAGTGCAGCAGCCAAGACTCAAACTGGCACCCATGTGGGATGCCAGCGCTGCAGGCTGTGGTTTTACCTGCTACACCACAGCGCCGGCCCCAGTTATATTTATTTCAGTCCTATTGTAATACCTTGTTACTTCTATTTCACTGGGCGTAAGGTCCTTCAGCTTTTCGAGTTTGTGTCCCTTTACGGTGTTAGACCCTTCCCAGCTGTTGGGCAGTAGTTTTGTGCAGACTTCATGGTCTAGACCGCAGTCCTGTCTTTTCCCAGCCCAGCTGGGCCCGAAGCTGCTGTGCTGCTGTCAGGGCCACACTCTGTACTCGCTCTTCCTGGAAGTTGGGAGACGGTGGGTTGTGCTGCCCCTAAGGTACATGGGGAATTGGTGTGCAGGGTGTGATGGTTCCATATTCCCTGTGGAAGCTTCCATGTGGCCATCTCTGAGGGAGAGATCTGTTATATGGTCCCGTTGATGTTCCAGGTTACACTTTCTCACTTCAGTCTAATCTAGAATAATTTCTGTCTTTTAAAGAGTTCTCTCTCTCCATTCCACCATTTTCATTTGGTGCATAGTTGGTAATTTATGTTTCACATATGTTCTGTTGTTTTTATGGTTAGAATTTGGTGTGAAAGCTTACATTCTAGTACTTAACAGTTCATCATCTTTTAAATTTATTTGAGAAGCATAGAGACAGAATGAGAGATAAGAGATAGATAGAGCATATTCTATGTTCCTCCTCAGATGCCTTCAGTGGCCAGGGCTGGAGCCAAAGCTAGGGCCTGGGAACTCAGTGAAGGTCTCCCTTATGGATGGCAGAGACTCAATTACTTGAGCCATTACTGCTGCCAACCAGGGTCAGCATTAGCAGGAAGCTGGAATCGGAATAGAGCTGGGTGTGGAACTCAGGCACTCCCGTGTGGGACTTCAGTGGCTTGACTGCTAGGCACATCCCCAGTCCACCATCTTGTAGTGAGTTTTGCACACTTATTCTATATCAAGTCCTCTCATATTGGTATCTTATAACTGAACATATTTTAAAACAGTCTTACGATTGTTCGACTAGGAATCAAAGAAGCCAGAAGTAGCTGAGCACACATACCCTGTTCCACCAGGGTGTTAGAGTTAGGCTGCATTCCTTTTAGTGGTTAGATCAAACTGTTCTGAGCTCCACCTGCCAGGGAGGGTGTGTTCTTTTTCCTTCTCCAGGGTCCTTCCTCCGTGATGCTAGCTGACAGTGCACAGTGCTTACTTTGGGCCTTAGGAAATCCCTTTTCTATATCTGAGTTCCTAGCAGCTCCAGACTCCTCAGGGAGGCTAAGTTTAGCGAGTTAGTGCTCATCATCCTCCTGGGGAGAAGCGATTCTGAAGTGCTGCTCAGTCAGCCCAAGCACCCTGTCCTCTCTGTCTGTGGTTGCTGTTGCTCACGTATGGTCTTGCTGGCGACTCTCAGTCTGCCTGGTGATTTTACCCCTCGTTTACTGCGAAACACTGCATTGACTGCTGGGGAACAAGAGTAGCACCTTCCCGGACAGTGGCTGGTTCCGAGTTGGACACGTGGCCCAGGGTGGGCTGATCAAAGCCAAAGAGGGTTTTTCTGGGACTTTGATGGAGATAGAATGGGTGAAGTCTTTGTGTTTCCTCCATGGCTGCCTAGCTAGGAGACTATGGGCTTGTTGACTCAGTGGCTCCCGTGGAGAAAGATCATCAGAGGACAAAACCAATGAGCAGGAAAGCAAAGGTGGATTGTGAAGGGGAGAGAGGATGAGAGAGCCTGAGTCCTGAGGATACTCAGGAACTCCTTGATCCAGCCATGCCTGAGTTCAGACTAACCTGACCTTTTAAATAGCAGGAACAAGTGCCATTTTTATTTTTAAAATGCACACGTGTGCACGCACGCACGCACACACACAACTGTATTATTCCTTCGTAGTTGAAAGTGTCAATCCTCTGGTGTTTAGTTTTTCTGGAGAAATGATGTTGATGATGGTGGTTTTTGTCCCGGTGCCTGCCCACTAAGGTGAGAGGTGAGAGGTGAGAGGGGTGAGAGGGCGGCTTGGCTCTGTCCCCCAGTTCTCCCAGCAGAGGTACTTTAAGGTGCATTATGTTGATGCTGTGTCTCCTGTTTGCTTTGCATTTGTTCACAGGTAATATTCCAAGTCTTTCTGTCACTCTGCAGGGAGCACCTTTCCACTGGCCATCTTCTGTGTGTCCATTCACAGTAACATTTGTTATCTTTTCTGTAGTTCTTGATGTCCGGGAGTGTTGTTGTAAGAAGCAGTAATAGTTAGTCAGTACTTTCTTTTTTTGGGGGGGTTTTGTGTTTTGTGTAGATTTTTTTTTTTTTTTTTTTTTTTGGCAGGCAGAGTGGACAGTGAGAGAGAGACAGAGAGAAAGGTCTTCCTTTTGCCATTGGTTCACCCTCCAATGGCTGCCATGGCTGGCACGCTGTGGCCGGTGCATTGCACTGATCCGAAGCCAGGAGCCAGGTGCTTCTCCTGGTCTCCAATGAGGGTGCAGGGCCCAAGTACTTGGGCCATCCTCCACTATACTCCCGGACCATAGCAGAGAGCTGGCCTGGAAGAGGAGCAACTGGGACAGAATCTGGCGCCCCGACCGGGACTAGAACCCGGGGTGCTGGCACTGCAGGCGGAGGATTAGCCTATTGAGCCGTGGTGCCAGCCAGTGTGGAATTTCTAAAGTTTCTCTTCCTCAGCTCCACTGTAAAGCACTGAGCAGTGAGCAGTCGTCTACACCTGACTGGGTCAGGGACATCAGTTACATTTCCAGAAATGTCCCAATTTCTGCTCCTGCAACAGTGTTACCAACATTCCAAAAAATAAATTCAGTGACTTATTCTACAAAATAACAGTTTAGAAAATAATTTTGGAATCATTTTAGATTTATAGGAGCATTGAGATGCCGGTGCAGAGAATCTGTCACCAACATTTTGACATGTGACTTAAAAATTTTAGGTTGGGGATCCTGTCTGAGGTTATTTGATAGCTGTCTCATACATTCTTTTTAATCCTACACTTAGAAATATTTATTTATTTACCTGAAAGTCGGACATACAGAGAGAGAGACAGAGAGAGAGAGATCTTCCATCCACTGGTTCACTCCCCAGCTGGTCACGATGGCCAGACCAGATGCTTCATCCAGGTTTCCCGTGTAGGTGGCAGGAACACAAGCATGTGGGCCATCTTCTACTGCGTTTCCCAGGCCATTAGCAGGGAGCTGGATCAGAAGTGGAGCAGCTGGGACTTTGAACTGGCACCGGATGGGATACTTGCATCACAAGTGGTGGCTTAACCTGCTATACCACGATGCTGGCTCCAAAATACTTTGGTTCTGAAGGGCCATATCAGTTTATTCCTTTCTCAAAATTTTAAATTTTAAAATAATTAATATTTAATTGAAATTAATAAGCTTTATAGGAAATTACAAGGATAGTGTAAAAAGTTTCAATGTATATTTTAATGTATCTGTAGTACAATATCAAAACCAGAATTTACATTGGCATTATATATGTATATAGTTCTTTCTACACTTCTTGTCTGTTTGTCTTCCATTTTGTCACATTTTATTATATGTGCATATTTGTGTAACCACCATTGCAAACAAGATAAAAAAAAAAAACTATTCTACTACTTCAAGGATCTCCTTGAAGGATCCTTCAAGGATCTCCTCTTCTTTTGTTTTGCTTTATTAAAGATTTATTTATTTATTTGACAGGCAGAGTTAGAGAGAGGGAGAGATAAAGAGAGAGATCTTCCATTCACTGGGTCATACCTCAGATGGCTGCAACAACCGGAGCTGGGCTGATCCTAAGTCAGGAGCTTCTTCCGGATCTCCCACATAGGGGCAGAGGCCCAAGGACTTGGACTGTCCTCTGCTGCTTTCCCAGGCCATAGCAGAGAGCTGGATCCAAAGTGGAGCAGCCAGAGGCTTAACCTACTATGCCACAGCACTAGCTCCTCCACTCTCTCTTCTTACCATCTTTAACTGTCCCAACCACTAATATGTTCTCCATTTTAATATTTTTGTCATTTCTAGAATATTTTACAGATGGAATCATTTATATATTATGTTTTTAATTCAGCATAGTGTCCTTGCATAGTTGGGCTGTTTAAAAAAAATTCACTTTGTCATCGTCCTCTCTTAATTGCTTAATGTAGATTATTTATATTTAATGCAATCATCAATATGTTATGACTAAATCTGCCATTTAATTTTTAAAAATTGTCTCTCTGGTTTTCATTTCAGATTGCTTTTTTTTTTAAAAGATTTATTTATTTTTTTAAAAGACACAGTTATGGAGAGGCAGAGGCAGAGAGAGAGAGAGATCTTCCATCCACTGGTTCACTCCCCAAATGGCTGCAGTGGCTGGAGCTGGACTGATCTGAAGCCAGGAACCAGGAGCTTCTTATTTGTCTCCCATCAGTGCAGGGACCCAAGCACTTGGTCCATCTTCTATTGCTTTCCCAGGCCATAGCAGAGAGCTTGGTAGGAAGTGGAGTAGCCGGGTCTCAAACTGGCACTCATTGTCAGTTCCAGTCCCGGCTGCTCCACTTCCAATTTACTCTCTGCTATGGTCTGGGAAAGCAGTAGAAGACGGCCCAAGTACTTGAAGTCTGCACCTGTGTGGGAGACCTGGAAGAAGCTCCTGGCTCCTGGCTTTGGCCTGGCCCAGTCCCAGCTGTTGCAGCCAATTGGGGAGTGAACCAGCGGATGGAAGACCTCTCTCTCTGTCTCTGTCTCTCTCTCTCTCCTCTCTCTCCTCTCTCCATGTAACTCTGACTTTCAAATAAATAAATCTAAAAAAAACCAAAAAAAACAAAAACCTGGCACTGCAGGCCAGGGCTTTAACCTGCTACACCACAGCACCGGCCCCCATTTCAGATTTCATTTTCCTATCTTTCTGTTAATTTCTTTAACAATTTTTAGAAATCCATTCTTATTTATTTATCATGTTTTTATGTGTATATGCATAAGTTATATATACATAACTTATCACAGCCTATTGATGTTGACATTTTGCCAGTTTGAGTGGAGGGTAGAAAACTTAACTCCCTTGAATACTCTTTACCTTCCCTTGTTTATAATACAGTTGCTTTACATATTTCTTTTACGTATTTGACGGACCACTTCAAACAGTTATAATTTTTATTTCAGCCATCAAGCATAATTTAGAATACCCAAGAGGAGAAGGAAACTCTATATGGGCCTGCTGGCACCAAATACTCTTAATTTTCCTTTACATACGAATATCTTTACTTCCTCTTATTTCCCAGAGGATTATTTCACCAGGCATAGTATTTAAGATTCTAGTTCCTTTCTTTTTTGTTTGAAAAATCATGTGCCACTTCTTTCTGTCTTCCATGGTTCCTGATGAAAAATCCATTATTATTCAGGTTTTTCTATCTTTTGGTATAGTATTGACTTTCTCTTACTGTTTTTAAGATTTAGTTTTCAGAATTATTGATTTTGATGTGTCCTGGCATGGATTTGAGTTTTTCCTGTTTGAAGTTTGCTTGATTTTTGTACATTTAAGCTTTGGACAAATTTGGAGAAATTTTGGGCTGATGCTGTGGTGTAGTGGGTAAAACCACTGCCTGCAGTGCTGGCATCCCATGGGTGCTGGTTCAAGTCCTGGCTACTCCACTTCTGATCCAGCTCTCTGCTGTGACCTGGGAAAGCAGTGGAAGATGATCCAAATGCTTGGGCTCCTGCATCTGAGTCTGAGAACCGGAAGAAGTTCCAGGCTCCTGGTTTCGGATTATCTCAGTTCTGGCCGTCTTGGCCATTTGGGGAGTGAATCAGTGGATGGAGCTGGGCCTATCCGAAGCCAGGAGCCAGGAGCTTATTTCAGGTCTCCCACGCGAGTGTAGGAGCCCAATGACTTGGGCCATCTTCTGCTTTCCTAGGCCATAGCAGAGAGCTGTATTGGAAGTGGAGTGGCCAGGACTTGAACTGGCACCCATATGGGATGCTGGCACTGCAGGCAGCGGCTTCACCCGCTATGCCACAGCACCGACCCCCATCATTCAGTCTTAGAAACAAGAGCGAGGGAAGCCATGGGGGTGTCATTCCTGAGGTCCAAAGATTCCTAGTGTATCCGTGTTCTCTCAACCTTTGAGAGTCTTATCATACTTGCTTTATATTGACAGTGTCTGTGGTTTTTAGCTACACTTGGTGAGAGATACAGAAGGAAGTTCCAACCTCTGTGTAACCTTCAGTTTCCTCCTTTTTGTAGATGAGCAATATTCCATTGTATGCAAATGCAGTTTATTTTTCCATTTACCTGTTGATGAACACTTTGATTGTTTCCAGTTTTTTGCTTTGTGAGGTGATGCTGCTTTGGACATGATTTTTGTTTTATGAATATGTACTGTTAGCGCTTTATGTGGACGTGTGTTTTTGTTTATATTGAATAAATAGGAGTGCAGTTGCTGAGTCACATGGTAATTATGTGTTTAAGTTTATGAGAAACTGTCAAACTGTTTTCAGCAGTAATTGTATGTTTCACTTTACCACCAGCAATGTTCCAGGTGTTCTACATCCTCACCACTGCTTGGAGTTGACAGTCTTCCAAGTTTTAGAAATTCTAATTTTAATACCTGTTTCTCTGGTGACTGATGATGTTGAATATCTTTTCATGTATCTATTTGTCATTCATGCATCTTCTTTGGTGATGTGTCTGTTTAAAATATGTCTTCCATTTTTTTTTCCAGTGGATTTTGTGTCTTGTAAAGTTGTAAAGTTGTTAAGTATCTTCTGAATACAGTTCTTTCATTAGACATATGTTTTACATATAGTTTTTCCCAGTGTGTATCTTGTATCTTAGTTGTCCTAACAATGCCTTTTTAGGAGTATAAGTTTTTCATTTGGATGAAATCTGGTTTGTTAATTTTTTTTTCTTCTGTCGTTTGTATTTTTTAAATTAGTTTTTAGCTTTAGGTTTTTATTATTTTTATTTGAAAGGCAGAGAGAGAAAAAGAATAAGAATGAATGAGAATGACCTTTCTACTGGTTCACTGCCCAAATGCCTGCAACAGCCAGGGCTGGGCCAGGCCTGGACCAGGCAAAGCTTGGAGGCAGAAAGTCAGTCCTCATCTTCCTTGAGGGTAGCAGGAACCTGAGCCCTGGAGCCATTACCTGCTGTCCACCAATGTGTGCTCAGCAGGTCGCTGGAGTCAGGAATCACCAGAGCCAGGCCTCCAACCCAGGCACTCCAATAGAAGATGCAGGTAGCTCCAAGCCATGTCTTAACCACTACCTCAAACACCCACCTCATGTAGTTTGTATTTCTGTGTTCTATCTAAGAAATCTTTGCTTACTCCAAAGTCACAAAAATGTTTTCCTCTGTTTTTGTCTAAAAGTTTTATAAACTCAATGAATATGTTGAGATTATCACTAATTTAGAGTTATTATTCAGATAGTATGATTTTAAGTGTTGAGATCTGTTCTTTTGCCTGTGGATGTCCAATTATTCTGGCACCTTTTGTTGAGAAGAGAATCCTATAACCTTGGTGTCGTTGTTGAAAATCAATTGACTAGGTATTGCGAGTCCACTTCTTGACTGTATTCCATTGATCTACATATTTATCATAAGGCCAATAATACACTGCTAATAATATATATTACTATTATTATATTAGTATATATTAATATTTAATGATAGAAAGAACTAGCTTATTGTCAGTTCTATTTAAATCTTAAAGATCAGGTAGCATAAGTCCTCCAGCTTTGGTCTTAGTTTTCAGTTTGTTTGGCTATTCTAGATCCTTCATTTCCTTGTTTAAATATGAGACGTTGCTTTTCCATTTCATTTTGGATTTTGATTGGTATTTTGTTAATCTACCAATTAATTTAGGGAGAACTGATACATTTGTTATATTGAATCTTCTGGACCATGAACATGGGATATTTATTTATTTAAGTGTTCTTTAATATTTCTCAGAGTTGTATATTTTACTTTTTAAAAGATTTATTTATTTATTTATTTATTTGAAAGAGTCACGCAGAGAGTGAAGGAGAAGCAGAGGAGAGAGAGGTCTTCCATCTGCTGGTTCACTCCCCAGTTGGCTTCAATGGCCGGAGCTGCACCAATCCAGAGCCAGGAGCCAGGAGCTTCCTTCAGGTCTCCCACATGGGTGAGGCCCAAGGAGTTGGGCCATCTTCTACTGCTTTCCGGGGCCATAGCAGAGAGCTGGATTGGAAGTGAAGCAGCTGGGACTCGAACCGGTGCCCATATGGGATGTCAGCACTGCAGGTTGTGGCTTTACCCACTAAACCACAGCGCTGGCCCCCAGAGTTGTGGATTTTAATTTTCAGTTTTGATCTTTTTTTGTGACTTTTTTTTTATTCCTTCTTTCCTTCCTTTTAGTTTTTCATTCTTTTTTCCTTTTTGAGTTCAGCTTGCAGTACATATTAAGGGTCCTTATTGACATTTTATCCATTTATTCTCATTTGAAATGAATTCTTCGGCAAGTGCGTTTGAGGTATCTGCAGACAGAATCAGGCAGAGGTGGCAGCCGAGTTCACAGCACGCAGTGGAGAGGCGGTGTGGACTGGTTTTTAGAGGCATAGACTGGATCACTGCACATGCAGTAATTGAAACGGTGCCTTGTAAGCACCGTGCTGGTGCATGATGGCACCACCGTACTGGTGGCCCACTGTCTCCTGGGAGGATCAGTCCTTTCACGGCCACACCAGTGAAATGTCCTTGTAGGAGAATTCTTACTGAGGACTCAGAACACAGAGCTCGCAAAGGTCAGAGAAGTTTTCAGTGGGAAAAACCAACTCTTAAAAAAAAAGTACAAGAGCATTTTATTATTTGGCCGGCGTTGCGGCTCACTAGGCTAATCCTCCGCCTGCGGCGCGGGCACCCCAGGTTCTAGTCCCAGTTGGGGCACCGGATTCTGTCCCGGTTGCTCCTCTTCCAGTCCAGCACTCTGCAGTGGCCCGGGAAGGCAGTGGAGGATGGCCCAGGTCCTTGGGCCCTGCACCCGCATGGGAGACCAGGAGGAAACACCTGGCTCCTGGCTTTGGATTGGCACAGTGCACTGGCCGTAGCGGCCATTTGGGGGGTGCACCAACGGAAGGAAGACCTTTCTCTCTGTCTCTCTCTCTCTCACTGTCTAACTCTGCCTGTCAAAAAAATGAGAGCATTTTATTAAAGCATGATACACATATCAAAAGCTGTTAATATTTATATGTTTTGATGAGTGTGTGGGTAAATATACACCTTTGAAACCATCACACCATCAAGTTCATAAATATATTTATCACCTCCAGGTTTCCTTCTACCCCTTTATTATGATGATGATTATGTGGTTGTTTAGAATAGTAACACTTAATGTAAGATCTACCTTCTTGGCAACTTGAGTGTACAGTATAGTAGCGCTCCATGGGCATTATGCTGTAGAATAGATCTCCAGGACTTACTCATCTTCTGTGGAGGAAACTTTGTTTCCTTTACTGTTCCCCTCAGCCCTGACAATCATGGTTCTATGCTATGCCTTTACAAGTTTAACTATTTTAGAGTGCACATATATGTGGAATCATGTATTGTGAGAATATTTTTAAAAATTAGTGGAGAAATAAAAGTTTATTTTTAAGAAAATATTTTAGATGGCCGGTGCTGTGGTATAGTGCATAAAGCCGCTGCCTGCAGGCGGAACCGGGCTAGTGGCACTGGAGAGCAGAGACGATGGACCGAAGTTGCTCGGTCATTGATTGGGAAGGGGTCTGCAGGACAGGGTGGGGTCAAGGTGACAGGCCTGGGTGTCTGGGAGGATGGGGAGTCCACTGGTGGGAAAGGGGGCTGCTGGAAGAGGACTCTGGGCTGCGTGAGGTAACTGGGGGGCATGCAGATACACATGTCCAGATCGTACTGGACACAGGGCACTAGATCCTGAAGGCGGCGCTGGGCTGCAGCCAAAGGTGCGGGAATCATTGGCAGACAGTAACTGTAGCCAACATCATGGATGAGGTCACCCGCGAAATGTGATCCAAGCACAGGGCTTGGGAGGAACAACACCCAAAGGAAGGGGGGGGGGGGGATTCAAGAGGAAGAGCTGGGGGCTGGCGCTGTGGGGTAGTAGGTTGGGCCGCTGCCTGCGGCGCCAGCATCCCATACGGGCACCGGTTCGAGTCCCGGCTGCTTGGCTTCCGATCCAGCTCTCTGCTGTGGCCTGGGAAAGCAGTGGAAGATGGCCCAAGTGCTTGGACCCCTGCACCCATGTGGGAGACGTGGAGGAGGCTCCTGGCTCCTGGTTTCGGATTTACTCAGCTCTGGCCATTGCAGCCCTTTGGGAAATGAACCAGCGATGGAAGATCTCTCTCTCTCTCTTTCTCTGCCTCTCTGTAACTTTGCCTTTCAAATAAATAGATAAATCATTTTTTAAAGGGAAATATTTTAAAATTTTATTTATTTATTTGAAAGAGTTACACAGAGAGAGAAGGTCTTCCATCCTTTGGTTCACTCCCCAATTGGCCGCAACAGCCGGAGCTGTGCCAATCCGAAGCCAGGAGCCAGGAGCTTCCTCTGGGTCCCCCATATGGGTGTAGGGGCCCAAGGACTTGGGCCATCTTCTACTGCTTTCCCAGACCATTAGCAGGGAGCTTTATCAGAAGTGGAGCAGCCGGGACTCAAACCAGTGCCCATATGGGATACCACCACTGCAGGTGGCGGCTTTACCCACTGAGCCACAGCGGCGGCCCCCAAAAATGTATTTGAAAGGTAGAGTCGCACACACACACAAGAGAGAGAGGGAGAAAGAGAGAGGGGGGCACAGAATAGGGGAGAGGGTAAGGGGGAGAGAAAAAGAGAAAGAGAGATTGACCAATTGTCCATTCTCTCGTTTACTCTCTAAGGCTGAGTCATGCTGAAGTCAGGAGCCAGGAACTACACCTCCTGGGTCTCAAGTGGTGGCAGGTGGCCATCGTCTGCTGCTTTGCAGACACATTAGTAGGAAGTTGGATCAGAAGCAGAGCAGCTGGAACTCAAACTGACACTATGATAGAGGATGTAGGCATCCCAAGTGGCAGTTTAACCTACTTTACCATAATGCCTGCCAAAGAAAATTTTATTTTGGTGCAAATACATTTTGGAATCCAAGTACAGTTTTAAAATAAATTTCCATAAACTTTTTGAAGACCTTTCATATGAATGGATTTCAAAAGTTTTTTGTACCAGAATAACCATAACTTTTAATTTCATTTTTCATTAACTTTTCAAAGTGCCTGCATTTTTGCCTTCCCATGCCTTGTTTATTTCAATTAACATAGTGCCCTTTAGGTCCCTCCAACTGTCACAAATAGAAACATTTCTTTCTTTTTAAAGGCTGAGTAATGTTCCATATTATGTATATATCACAGTTTTGTTATTCACTCCTCCATCAATGAACATTTAGGTAATTTACATATCTTGGCTTTTTATTTTTTTAAACATTTCTTTATTTGATGCTGGCGCTGCAGCTCACTAGGCTAATCCTCCACCTGCAGTGCGGATACTCTAGGTTCTAGTCCCGGTTGGGGTGCCGGTTCTGTCCTCTTCCAGTCCAGCTCTCTGCTGTGGCCCGGGAGTGCAGTGGAGGATGGCCCAAGTGCTTGGGCCCTGCACCCGCATGGGAGACCTGGAGGAAGCACCTGGCTCCTGGCTTCGGATCAGCGCAGTGCGCCGGCTGTAGCAGCCATCTGGGGGGTGAACCAACAGAAGGAAGACCTTTCTCTCTGTCTGTCTCTCTCACTGTCTAACTCTGTCAAAAAATATTTATTTGAAAGGAGAGATACCAATCTTTCATCGAAGAGTTCACTCCCCAATTGGCTGCAATAGCTAGGGCTGAGCCAGGCTGAGACAGGAACCTGGAACTCCATTCTGGTCTCCATGTAGGTAGAAGGGGTCCAAGTACTTTGACTATCATCTGCTGCCTTCCCAGCTGCATTAGCAGGGAGCTAGATTAGAACCAGTGCAGATGGGACTTGAACCAGTGCTCTGCTGCAGGAAGCCAGCATTGCAAGCTATGCCACATCACCTGTCCCTTGGCTATTGGTAGTGATGCTGCAGTTTATGTGTACTGATTTCATTTCCCTTGGATATATACCAAATAGTGGGATTGCCGGAGCATATGGTAGTTCTATTTTTAATTTTTTGAGGACTCTCAGTACTCTTCTCCATTATGGCTGTACCAATGTACATTCTCACCAACAATGTATAAAAGTTCTTTTTTCTTCCCATCCTTGCCAACACTTTTTTTTTTTTAAATCTGTTTATTTACTAAGAGGCAGAGTTCCAGAGAGAGAGAGAGAAACAGAGAGAATGGTCTTCCATTTGCTGGATCACTCTCCAAATGGCTACAATGGCCAGAGCTATGCTGAGCCTGGAGCTGCTTCTGGGTCTTCCATGTGGGTGCAGGGGTCCAAGCTCTTGGAACATCTTCCACTGCTTTCCCAGGTGCATTAGTAGGGAGCTGGATTGGAAGAGGAGTAGCCAGGACATGAACCAGCAACCATATGGGAAGCTGGCACTATAGGTGGAGACTTGACCTGCCATGCCACAGCACCAGTCCTACTAATACATTTTTATCTTTTGAATTTTTTGGAAGATTTATTTATTTGAAAGGCAGAGTTATAGAAAGACAGAGAAAAAGATCTTCCATCTGCTGATTCACTCCCCAAATGGCCGCAGTGACCATGGATGGGCCAGACCGAAACCAGGAGTCAGGAGCTTTTTCTCCTTTGTGGATACAGGGACCCAGGGACCTGGCCATCTTCCACTGCTTTCCCCAGCACGTTAGCAGGAAGTGGGATTGAAAAGTGGTGCTGCCGGGACTTGAACTGGTGCCCGTGTGAGATGCCAGTGCTTAACATGCTGTGCCACACAGCACTGGCCCATCTTTGAATTTTTGATAATGGCTATCCTAATAGATGTGAGGTGATAACTCACTGTGGTTTGATTTGTATTTCCCTAATGATTACTGATGTTGAGTACCTCATATGCCTGTTGGCCATTTGTGTGTCTACTTTGGAAAGATGTCTGATAAGATAATTTACCCATGTTCCAATCAGGTTTTTAAAATTTTGTTTTGCCGATGAGTTATTTGCATTCTTTATATAGATCAAATATGTGGTTTGCAAGCATTAACTCTGTCTACCTGGGTGCCATTTCTATTTTTTCATTGTTTCTTCTGCTGTGTAGAAACTTCTTGCTTGTTTTCACTTTTGTTTCCTGTGTGTTTGGTGCCATATCTAATATATCATTGCCAAGATCCATATCATGCAGCTTTTCTCTATGTTTTCTTCTAGAATTTTTGATAGTTTCAGATCTTACATTAAACCTTGAATCTAACTTGAGTTGATTTTGTGTATAAGATTTTGTGTATAAGATTAAGATCCAACTTCATTGTTTTCTTTTGTATATATCCAATTTTCTTTTGTATATATTCAGTTTCTTCACTGGTAAATTCTATATTTAAAGATGAATTAATAGGGGCCAGCACTATGGAATAATGGGTAAAGCCACCACCTGCAGCATTGGTATCCCATATAGGCGCCAGTTCAATTCCTGGCTGCTCCACTTCCAATCCAGCTCTCTGCTATGGCCTGGGAAAGCAGTAGAAGATGGCTCAAATCCTTGGGCCTCTGTATCCATCTAGGAGATCCGAAAGAAGCTCCAGGCTCCTGGCTTCGGATCGGCACAGCTCCAAGCCATTGCGGCAGGTTGAGTAGTGAATGAACCGATGGGAGACCTCTCTCTTTCTGCCTCTCCCTGTCTCTCTGTGTAACTCTGACTTTCAAATAAATAAGTAAATCTTTTTAAAAAAGAGATGAATTAATACTAGTCCTTCTCAAACTGTTCCAAAAAAAAAGACAAGAGAATACTTTTTTTTTTTTTTTTTTAACAAAAACTGCTGCTGTGTTTTCCTGTTGCAACATCTCAGGAGGAATGTGGTGTCTGATTGAACCACTCTTAGTGATGCTAAGATTTGTCACTGCTTTTGGTGTCATCCATTGTTTCTTGGGAGCCCCGTCAACCGTTCATCTAATGATTCTAACAGTTACTTATGGCCACCACCTAGATCTGTTATTCCATTAGGATTACAAAGTACTGATTTTCTAACTTTGTCATTTCTTTTGCATTTGTAATTGTAATTTTAATATTTCAGTCTATATCAGCAAAATTCTTTGCTTGCCAAACTTGAGTCAGGCTTCTGAGTCTTCTGCTAGGTCTCTGCATTTTTTGGTAAAATCCAATTTTAGCAATGAACTCAGTTTAGTAACAATTTCCCATCCTGTGTATCTGATCATCCTCAATATTTGTCCATGTTCCTCATCCTCTACCATCTACTAGGTGATGTTTGGTCACCCCGGCCTGTCTTCAGCAGGATAGGTGTAGTAGAATCCCTCTGATGTTTGCTCTTAGTCATTTTCCATCCTTTGACCTCCAACCCTGCTCCTTGGCTACCAATTCCCACTTGCCCATGCTGTATTCAGAGTCGAGCCCAATCTCTCTTCTCTACTGCAAGATGTTGTGTCTCTGTGGTCCTAAATAGTCTTCTTATGCTTGAACAAGTATCATTGAGTAATACTGTCTTTATTTTTTTAAAAGATTTATTTATTTATTTGTAAGTCAGAGTTACACAGAGAGAGAAGGAGAGGCCTTCCATTGTGTCCACAGCCCGAGGTAGCCAGGGAAACACCTATGTATAACTACTGGGAAATTGTACCTTGAGAGTTGCAAGCTGGGGAGTAACACTTGAGGACATTCACTGCAGCTGCTCTGGTGCAGATCGGAGGAGGCCAGTGGAGTGAGGGCGGACCATCAAGAGGCTGTTGTGGAAGTTCAGGTTGGATGGAGCTCTTCATGGGGAAGGGGATAAAGACACCCATGTTTATGCCTCCAGCCCTGACCTCTCTTCCGCAGATCAGATCTCTGTACACAATTGCCTGCTGTGCGTTAACTTTCAGATAGTAAAACTCGCCTCAAGGTAGCACATTCAACCTGAGCTCACATTCTTCTCCCCCAAACCTGATCCTATTCCAGTGCTTCCCATCTCGTGAGTCACTTCCATAATGTAAGTAAAGCAAGCTAGGATCTAGAAATCTCCCTCACCTCCTCCTCCCCATCGCCAAGCCTCGTGGATCTTATTTCTTAAATGCTTCTTTAGTCTTTTGGTTACTCTGCGTCTTGATCATCTTTGCCCTTTTGAAGTGGTCTAGGCTGTCCTGAGAATATTCACTTTTGCTCGCTCTAATTGGCTTGCAATTCATTCATCACACTACAGCCAGAGTGAAGGATTCTTATGGTTGGATCCAATCTGAAGCATTTTTCTTTTTGGTTACCTCCCAGTACATTCGGGCTTATGCCTTGTTCAGTGAATCCACTGTCAGCATAAATAAGGCAATGTCGGAAGTTTATGGAAAATGGGATTAAAGATACATTTTTATGTTGATGTAAAAAATTTTGAACTTGCATAGTTTTTGCATAATACAGATTTCCATGAAGTTTTTGTATGGATGGCTTTCAAACTTTTTACACCAAAATAAACTTATCTTTTAATTTTATTTTATCCCAAACTTTTTGAAGTATACCCATAGATAATATTTGAAGGCATTGTAAAAATGAGTTTCTCCAGGGATGATTGTGAGAAAAGAATACGACCAAGGACAGAATCCTGAGGGTTCTGGCTACACCTGGTTCTAGATACAGAAATAGCAGGGTGATTGTGCTGTTAGGATCCAATTCCAGCCACATTCGTAACACTCATAAGAGAGTATTCAAAACATTTGCTCAAATTAAGAAATTTGACCATCCTCTATTTTTTCCCCTCTTCTTTAACTTTTATTTCTGTATGTCCTAGGGGCTCTTAGTCACCCAAAGCAATCACACGTCTGTTTTTTTGTTGACACCCCCAGCTTTCTGGGAATTTCACTTGCCTCCATCAGCGAGAGGAGAGAGAAGAGCCAAGTTCACACCCTTTCCCTGGATATAGTAGGTTGCTCCATAGGAGAGCACCTAACTGGCTGGGCCAAACATCCCCAGGAATTTAGAAATAAAGAAATTTCAGCTCATACTGACACTGTATTGAATCAGAAAGTTGTAAACTTAGGACTTGCAATGGTGTTGATTTTCATTAAGTGGATTGGAAAATTAAAAAAGCCAATTTATGTGGAGATAGAAAAATAAGCAGTGAGCAGAGAGAAGCAGAGATGAAAGATGAGATGAGAGAATTTTCCAAGTTCCATGAGTTGCTCTAATCCCTCAGTTTTTCATCATAACCATGAAATACCTGAAGCAACTCACTTTACTTAGCTCACAGTTTTGGGAGTTCAAGTCCAAGATCAAGTGGCCTGGCCCAGCCCTGGCCATTGTAGCTGTCTGCTATCGGGGGAATGAACCAGTGGATGGAAGATCTTTCTCTCTGTAACTCTTTCAAATATACGTGTGTGTGTGTGTGTGTGTGTATAGATATATAAAATACATATTTTTGAAGTTGAGAGAAAGCAAGATCAAGATAAAATGAGGGGGTGGGCATGCAAAAAAACCATATAGAAAGGAGCGGGAACCTGACTTGCCTTGGTACACTTCAGCAGACAGCCACAAACCAAGGTGCTCTAGAACAGTGCCTTCAGAATTCTGAAGAAGAATGACTCCCAACCTAGAATTCAACACCAGCTAAATTATTCACCAGATAAGAAGGTAAACTGAAGACGTGTTCAGACATGCAAGATTTACTGCCTGTGCGTTCTTTCTTAATAAGATATAGGAGGCTGTTCTTCATGGTTCTTTTTTTTTTTTTTTTAAGATTTATCCATTTATTTGAAAGGCATCGTTATAGAGAGGCAGAGGCAGAGAGAGAGAGAGAGAGAGAGAGAGAGGGAAAGAGAGAGATCCTCCATCCACCGGTCCACTCCCCAGATGGCCATAATGGCTGGAGCCGATCTGAAGGCAGGAGCCAGGAGCTTCTTCCAGGTCTCCCACATGGGGTGCAGGGGCCCAAGGACTTGGGCCATCTTCTACTGCTTTCCCAGGCCATAGCAGAGAGCTGGATCAGAAGAGGAGCAGCCTGGTCTTGAACTGGCGCTCATATGGGATGCCGGCACTGCAGGCGGGGGCTTAACCTGCTATGCCACAGCACTGACCCCAAGGCTGTGCTTCTTGAATGAAAGAACAGAACAAGACAGAGGAAGACATGGTGCACAATGGGTAGGAATCTGACACAGGGGAACATGAAGGGGATCCTCAGGATGAGGGTGATGAGGGAGTCCAGGATGACAGGTACCCAAGAGTTGCAGACGGCAGCAAGGTGAGCTTTGATCAGTGGGACTGCAGAACTCCAGGACTCCAGGAAGAGACACGCTGCGTCTTCCATCACTATTCTTGTCACCACCACCAGGCTGACTTTGAAATCACAGACAAGATACCAAGAGTCTGGCTCAGGTTTTTCCTCTGTACTTACTCTGCCCTCGTGTTCCTACCTGTTTGTGCACGCCCTGCTGCCTGATCTGCTGTGGATGTTGTCTAGATATTTGGCCTCTTGTTGCAGGTGGAGAGGAAGTCACAGTGAACAGAAAACACGGAACAGCCCTCTCCCTCTGACTGTATCTTTGCTAACTATCTAAAGCCCGCTCCACGCTCCATGCGGCTACATGCCTCAGCTCTGCTGAGCCAGTCCTCTCCCCGTGTTACTCATCCTCTTGCTCAGTGATTTTCCTATGATTGGCTCTTGTGCATGCGCAGGGAGGCTGCAGCTGGGCAACCACCTCGACAGTGTTCTGTCTCTTCTCTCCCCTTGAGTGTTCCCCTCGCACAGGTAACATCATCTCCTCCTTACTCCCCTAGGTAGGTGCTTGCAGGTTTTCCAAAACTAAGTATCATATTTGTTTAGGGGTGCATAATTAGGCAGAAGGCTATGAAAGAAAAATGGCAGTGATTAACAAAATAGTCATCACGGAAGTGATCACAAGGGATAGGGAAGAGGTACGACTGGGGGAGAGCGAACACTTCTAAAGGACTGTCCACATTTGATATCGGAAACCGGGCGGTGACTGCTTACCCAAGTGTTATATTTAAGCTGAGCAAGTGATTTTGTTCATGCTTCTACTTACGTGATGCATTGCACAGCAGACCACTTGAAAATCAGGAGCTGTTCCCAAATAGAAGGGGAAAGGAACAGGGGAAGGGGTCAAGTGGAAAGAAGAGATGTTTATGCTAAATCTTTGGGACATAAAAATATCTGGAAGGATAAAGGAGAGGAAGGGATATTCATTCTGGTTCTTTTTGCTTCGAGGACAGAGACCTGTTCAATTTAACTCAAGGAAGGATGGGAGGAGCCAGCGTTGAGGTGTAGCAAGTAAAGCCACTACCTGTGATGCTGGCATCCTATATGGGCACCTGTTCAAATCCCAGCTGCTCCACTTCTGATCCAGCTCCCCGCTAGTGCACCTGGGAAAGCAGTGGAGTATGCCCCAGGTCCTTGGGTCCCTGTAACCAAGTGGGAGACTCAGAAGAAGCTCCTGGCTCCTGGCTTTGGTTTGGCCCAGCCCTGGCAGTTGCTACCATTTGGAGAGCGAACCAGTAGATGGAAGATCTCTCTCTCTGTCTCTCCCCCTTTCTCTCTATAACTCTGCCTTTCAAACAGATAAAACAAATCTTTTTTTTTTTTTTAAAGGATGGGAGTTATTTTGTGCCTATAGATGGAATGAACTCAAGTTGTTTACTCTCCCTTTATCTGACCGCCCTGTCCTGTAGTAGCTATATAACACATCTTCCCCAAAAGTCATTGACTTTAAGCAAACACCAACATTTATGTATTGGCTCACAACATTGATCAGGGAATGAATTGTCAGGGACAGCTTGTCACTGCTCCATAAGATGGTAGTTGGCCAGCTTGCCTGGGGCTGGAGGGTCTGGTTGGCTTTCCTCCATGTAGCTCCTCACTGAGAGACGCAGAGTGGTCAGGGACAGGCTTGCCCAAATGAGGTCTGTTGTACGCAGTGGCTCGGGCTCGCAGAGGAGGAAAGTGGAAGATCTTTGGTCTCTTAGTGGTCAGAACTGGCACAGTGTCACTTTTGCAAGTCATAGAGCCAGTCCAGAAGATTGGGAGGAGACTTCACTTCTTAATGGAGAAGTGGTGTGTGCTCAAAGAGATGCAAAGGATTCTTGGCAGCTGTTTTTGCAAATCATTCGCCAGATCTTTTTTTTTTTTTTTTTAAGATTTATTTATTTATTTGAAAGAGTTACACAGGGAGAGAAGGAGAGGCAGAGAGAGAGAGAGAGAGAGAGAGAGAGAGAGGGGTCTTCCCTCTGCTGGTTCACTCCCCAATTGGGCACAATGGCTGGAGCTGCACTGATCCGAAGCCAGGAGCCAGGAGCTTCTCCAGGTCTCCCACGGGGGCACAGGGACCCAAGGACTTGGGCCATCTGCTACTGCTTTCCCAGCCCATAGCAGAGAGCCGGATTGGAAGAGGAACAGTCGGGACACAAACTGGTGCCCATATGGGATGCCAGTGCCTCAGGTGGAAGCTTAGCTTACTGTGCCACAGCACTGACCCCTAGGTTTATTTATTTTATTTTAAAGATTTATTTATTTTCTTGAAAGTCAGAGTTACACAGAGAGAGAAGGAGAGGCAGAGATTGAGAGAGAGGTCTTCCATCTGTTGGTTCACTCCCCAACTGGCTGCAGCCGTCGGAGCTGTGCCAATCCAAAGCCAGGAGCTATGAGCCTCCTCCAGGTCTCCCACGCGGGTACAGGGGTCCAAGCACTTGGGCCATCTTCTACTGCTTTCCCAGGTCACAGCAGAGAGCTGGAAAGGAAGTGTAGCAGCCAGGACTCTACCCGGCGCCCACATGGGATGCAGGCACTGCAGGCAGTGGCTTTACTCGCTACGCCATAGTTCCGGCCCCTGGCCCCTAGGTTTAAATTCATAAGAATTGATTGGTTTAGTTCATCTTTTCACCTCATGCCAGTGGTCAAAGGTCAAAGGCCAACTTAGTTTTATCTCAAGTTTTTATTGGCACATTAGTTTTATCATCCATATATGTATGGTGCTAGTTGGAGACATCTCAATGTTTGACATATCAATACTTCAGCATTTGTCTCCTGACAATAGGATTTGTCTTAAATAACCACACCAAATTATTACACTCAAGAAATTTAACCTTGGGTTGGACATTTAACATAGTGGTTCAGTTGCCAGTTAATATGCTCACATATCATTTCAGGCTGCCTGGGTTCAGCCCCCAGCTCCAGCTTCTGATTCAAGTTTTCTGCTAATGCAGACCCTGGGAGGCAGTGGTTACGGTTCAAGTGGTTATGCTCCTCTCAGACCTTCTCCTGAAGTGTCAAAAGAGTGGCATTATAGCTCTGTGAATTAGCAGATTATTGTTCTAATGAGATATTCACTCATGAAGTTGAGAGAAAAGAAAATTCATCTCTGCCAAGGGGGTAGGCATTTAGATTTGCAGTTAAGACACCCACATACGTTGGGGTTGCCTGAGTTTGATACCTGCGTCCAGCTCCTGACTACAGCTTCCTACCCATGCAGACCCTGGGAGGCAGTGGTGATGGCTTAAGTAATTGGGTTTCTGCCATCCATGAGGGAGAACTGGATTGAGTTCCTGGCTTCTATTGTCCCATTCCCAGCCATCGCAGCCATCCCAGTGGATGGGGGTCTCTCCCTCTCTCTGCCTCTCAGATAAATAAATTAAAATAAAAAAATAAGTTTAACCTTTATATATAACCATAAGCCAAAGTGTTATCCATAAACATATTTCTTTAATTGCCCCATAATGTTCTTTACAAGATTCTCTTTCTGATCCAGTATCTAATCTGTGATCACACATTGAAATGTCTGTGTCTCACTAATAATGTCTTTTATCTTAGTTAAGTTTCCTGCCTCCCCCCACCTTTTTTTTTTTTGTTTTTTAGCCCATTGATATGTCAGAGAGCTTAGGCCAGTTGTTTTGTACACTGTCAGTTATTTTGAATTTGCCTGATTGCTAACTAGTGATTTTATTCAGCTTAAACATTTTTGTAAGAACATGACATAGTTAATTTATGGCTAGCCATAATTCTTAGACAATTGCTGGCCAGTTGCCTGTCTGTGCTCACTCTCGATCCCCTTACTCCATCATTTCCAAGGCTCCTTTTCCCAGAGGCTTCTGGGTAAGTTTGGCTAAGGAGAGACAATGGTGGATGACTGGAGGTTAAGAGAGGGGCTGAGGCTAGGATATTTTCTCCTATTTCTCTGATTCCTGTGAGGCCCTTGACTGTGGCTACTTCGCTTCTGTGTCTCCAGTTCCTCCAAACAGACCCCGCCTCTGTGGTTGCAGCTCCCTTAGGGAAATCCCCCTTCCTTGGTGCTGGCTTCTTCTGGTTGGCCACAACTTCTGTCCTCTGATAAAACCACTTCTCCTGTGTCTCTTCTGCCCTAGGCTAGCCGTTGTTTCTGGCTGTGGCTAACATTTCAGTTATCTCACCTTCCTGTGTTTGATTTCTCAGCTTTTCCATTTCCTATGCAAGCAATTTCCTTATTAAATTTTCTCTTAGTTGGTTTGAAAAACCTAGGGTAGTGTCTGTTTTCATAACTAAACCCTAATACAGGCAGGGTGTTCACCACTGGTCAGATCTGCGTGACTTATGGAATGGGGTCACATGGTACAAAATCAGGCAGCGTTAGCAGCAGAGCCTATAAGAGGGGGAAAGCCCTCCTCCTTGGTTACAGAACTACATGAGAAGGTAATGTGTAGAGGTGGTAGAATTTTAGATGGTTTTTAAAAAAGATTTGTCTATTTGTTTGGAAGACAGAGTGACACGTAGACCAGGCTGAAGCCAGGAGCTCCACCCAGGTCTCCCATGTGAGTGGAGGACCCCAATGTTTGAGCCGTCATCTGCTGCCTCCCAGACAATTGGCAGAAAGCTGGATTGTAATTGCAGAATAGAGGGGACTCCACCAGACACTCCAGTATGGGGGGTGGCTTGATCTTCTGCACTGCAGTGCCCACACCTTGGATTGATTTTTATATTATTTTTATTCTTTTGTTTGTTTGCATTGCCTACATTTTTTTTTTTTTTTTGACAGGTAGAGTGGACAGTGAGAGAGAGAGACAGAGAGAAAGGTCTTCCTTTTGCCGTTGGTTCACCCTCCAATGGCCGCCGCGGTAGCGCGCTGCGGCCGGCGCACCGCGCTGTTCCGATGGCAGGAGCCAGGTGCTTCTCCTGGTCTCCCATGGGGTGCAGGACCCAAGGACTTGGGCCATCCTCCACTGCACTCCCTAGCCACAGCAGAGAGCTGGCCTGGAAGAGGGGCAACCGGGACAGGATCGGTGCCCCAACCGGGACTAGAACCCGGTGTGCCGGCGCCGCAAGGCGGAGGATTAGCCTGTTGAGCCACGGCGCCGGCCATTGCCTACATTTTTTACAATGAGCATGGATAGTTTGGCATGAAGAAAAACTCTTCTGCATGCTGTGTTTAATAAACAAATGAAGAGCATTGGATTTGCTGTGCACAGTAAGACATATCAAAGAACACAGAGGGACCCATAAAAGCATTTTGTCCCTCAAATCTTTTCTTTTAGAGGTTTATTTATTTCTTTGAAAATCAGAGTTACACAGAGAGAGGAGAGGCAGAGAGAGAGAGTGAGAGAGGCCCTGTATCTGCTGGTTCACTCCCCTAAGGTCACAATGGCCAGAGCTGCGCCGATCTGGAGTCAGGAGCCAGGAGCATCTTCTGGGACTCCCATTTGAGTACAGAGACCCAAGGACTTGGGCCATCTTCTACTGCTTTCCCAGGCCATAGCAGAGAGCTAGATTGGAAGTGGCGTAGCCAACAGCTGGGACCCATATGGGATGCTGGCACCACAGGGAGAGGCTTAGCCTACTGTGCTACAGCGCCAGCCCCATGTGATATAAAAATATGATTGTGTCATAAAAAAGAGAATCATCAGGGCTGGCACAGAGGGTTAACGCCCTGGCCTAAAGCACCGGTATCCCATATGGGTGCCAGTTCAAGTCCCTGGTGCTCCACTTCTGATCCAGCTCTCTTCTTTTTTTTTTGACGGGCAAAGTCAGACAGTGAGAGAGAGAGAGAAAGGTTTTCCTTCCGTTGGTTCACCCCACAAATGGCCGCTACGGCTGGTGCACTGCACCAATCCAAAGCCAGGAGCCAGGTACTCCCTCCTGGTCTCCCACGTGGGTGCAGGGCCCAAGCACTTGGGCCATCTTCCACTGCCTTCCTGAGCCACAGCAGAGAGCTAGACTGGAAGAGGAGCAACTGGGATAGAACTGGCACCCCAGCTGGGACTAGAACCTAGAGTACCCACACCGCAGGCAAAGGATTAGCCTAGTGAGCCGTGGCGCCAGCCATCCAGCTCTCTTCGATGGCTTGGGAAAGCAGTAGAAGATGACCCAAGTCCTTGGGCCCTGGCACCCAAGACCTGGAAGGCCTGGAAGAAGACGTGGTAGACCTGGAATAAGCTCCTGGCTCCTGGCTTCGGATCAGCCCGGCTTTGGCTGTTACAGTCATTTGGGGAGTGAACCAGCAGATGGAAGACTTTTATCTATCTCCCCCCCCCCCCCCGCTCGCTCGCTCGCTCGCTCTCTGGCTCTACCTCTCTATGTAACTCGTTTTTGAAATAAATATTTTTTTTTTTTTTTTAAAGAATCATCAAGAGGGAAATGGGGGTTGGGTATTCACCTAAAGGTCAAGCCAGCTAGTGGGTACCTGCATGTTACAACAGAGTGCCTTTTTTTTTTTTTTAAGATTTATTTATTGATTTGAAAGTCAGAGTTACACATAGAGAGGAGAGGCAGAAGGAGAGAGAGAGAGAGGCCTTCCATCCGCTGGTTCACTCCCCAATTGACCGCAACGGCCGGAGCTGCGCCAATCCGAAGCCAGGAGCCAGAGCTGCTTCTGGTTCTCCCACGTGAGTTCAGGGGTCCAAACACTTGGGCCATCTTCTACTGCTTTCTCAGGCCATAGAAGGGAGCTGGATCAGAAGAGGAGCAGCCAGGACTCGAACCGGCGCCCATATGGGATGCTAGGGTGTTAACCCACTGTGCCACAGCGCCGGCGCCATGAGTGCTTGGGTTTGAGTCCCAGCTCTACTTCCAATTCCAGCTTCCTGCTAATGGAGACCCTGGGAGGCAGCAGTGAGGGCTCAAGTTGTTGGGTCCCTCCCACCCACTTGGGAGATCTGGAGTGAGTGTCTGGCCCAACCCAAGGCCAACCTTTGTGGGCTATTTGGGGAGTGAACCAATGGATGGGTGTTCTATCTCTCTGTCTCTATCTTTCTGTGTCTCTGCCTTTCAATTAAAAAAAAAAAGTAGAGAAAAAGGGAAATGTTTCAGTGGTCGAGATTTGTACATTGTCACTTGATCCCACAAATGGAGAAGTCTTCAGTGATCCTGAGAAAATCATACCAGTTTTTAGGTGTTTGCATTCCACAGTGGCCTTTCTTGATTGTTCACACTAACTGATGGTACTGTTTTCAGTGCTTAGTTAATTAAATATTCTTAGGAATTTTGGAAAATTTATTAGATATGAAAGGATTTAGAGGGCTATTAAAATGAAATAATTGCAAAGTTAACATATAACTGTCATAATGAAGACATACAGAAATCACTGGAGATAAAATGAACTATTGAAAATGAGAATAACAAAATAAAATTTATAATCAACAGCTACTGGATTTGAATAGCTTTCATAGAAGGGCCACATATAGAAAATACGAATTCTGATTGACAGCATGCAAAAACCTGTTCTGCTCTGCATATAATCGTATCTAATCAGGTACAGAGGATCTTACAGAGTCAGGGGGCAATGGTTTTCTAGGTGTTCGGCTCTTTAGTCGCCATCGGCAGTACCAAGCAACAGACTCTGGACTTCAGCCTCTTACACCTGCCAAAACCTGTATTTAGTCAGGCTCTAATGTGGCTTTCAGGAGTTTATTCATTGGGCTCATGAAGTGTGAGACTAGGGTTGTTAATGGTATGAAATGAAACGAAGCATATGAATAAATAAATGTCTCCATTTTATTATGAATGATTATGACTTTCTCATATTGCATGTTTAACATTATCTTTTATGAACATGGAAGCAAAGCCAGAGTTAAACCTCTTTGTCTGCCACACACACAGGTCCAAGAATCATCTCTGACTCTGAGACTCTCTTCCTTTAGGACTTTCCACTAACAGTATGAAGAGTCGGGTCCAGGCTATGCAGTTGTTGGTTCCACGTGGGCTCTGAAGTTTTGAGAGGTGTTGGTATGTATCTTTGCAGATGTCTCTATTTTAAAAATCATGTATTTATTTGAGAGGCAGAAAGAGAGCGCGCTGAGTGAGAGGGACAGGGCACTCCCATCTGCTGATTCACTTCCCCATTGCCTGCAAGGACAGGGTTGGCTCAGGCCAAAGCTGGAAGCCAGGAGGACAGTCCAGATCTCCTAGGTGGGGCAAGAACACAATACTCTGAGCCATCACCACTGCCTTCAAGGGTGGTGCATGGGTAGGAAGCTGTCAGCAGGAGCTGGACGCAGGAATCCGAGCCAGTAACTCCAGTGTGGGATGCAGTGTCTTAGCTCCTAGACTAAACACCTGCTCCCTTGGCAGAGAACTCTTGAGGAATTAATCCATTATCTTTATTTTCTCCCAACTTTTATAATAATAAGTCAGTATCTCATGAGAGCACTAATCTGCCAATTCACAGAGCTTTTTTTTTTTTTTTTTTTTTTTTTTACTTTTTGACAGGCAGAGTGGACAGTGAGAGAGAGAGACAGAGAGAAAGGTCTTCTGTTGGTTCACTCTCCAATGGCCGCTGCGGCTGGCGCGCTGCGGCCAGTGCACTGCGGCCGGCGCACTGCGCTGTTCCGATGGCAGGAGCCAGTTGCTTCTCCTGGTCTCCCATGGGGTGCAGGGCCCAAGCACTTGGGCCATCCTCCACTGCACTCCCTGGCCA
Organism: Lepus europaeus; assembly: GCF_033115175.1. Taxonomy (NCBI): domain Eukaryota; kingdom Metazoa; phylum Chordata; class Mammalia; order Lagomorpha; family Leporidae; genus Lepus; species Lepus europaeus. The sequence goes on along the minus strand of NC_084844.1, from coordinate 51,156,259 downwards.
CAGCAGAGAGCTGGCCTGGAAGAGGAGCAACTGGGACAGAATCCGGCGCCCCGACCGGGACTACAACCTGGTTTGCCGGCGCCGCTAGGCGGAGGATTAGCCTGTTGAGCCATAGCGCTGGCCCAATTCACAGAGCTTTAATGACTTCCTTTGGGTACATCAGGGAAATTGAGGAAACAGATTTGGGAGGAGAAAACTTAGGCTTGTGATGCCTGCTCAGTGGTATACCTGACACTACCCAAATAAATTGTTTTAAAGATTTATTTATTTATTTGAAAGAGTTACACATAGAGAGAAGGAGAGGCAGAGAGAGAGGGAGAGAGGTCTTCCATTCACTGGCTGGTTCACTACCCAATTGGCTGCAACTGCCGGAACTGTGCTGATCCTAAGCCAGGAGCCAGGAACCTCTTCCAGGTCTCCCACGTGGGTGCAAGGGTCCAAGGACTCGGTCCATCCTTTGCTGCTTTCCCAGGTGTGTTAGCAGGGAGCTGGATTGGAAGTGGAGCTACGAGGACTTGAACCCATGCCCATGTAGGATGCCAGCACTACAGGCAGAGCTTTAACTTGCTGCACCACAGCACTGGCCTCCCTCTTTTTTTGTGTGTTTCTTAGGAAATTTCTTGTTTCTCTCTCTCTCTCTCTCTCTCTAGCTTGAGAGAGAGATCTTCCATCCACTGGTTCATTTCCCCAAAACCTGCACAATACCTGCAGTAGCCAGGGCCAGAGCAGACTGAAGTCAGGAGCCAGGAACTCCATCTGGGCCTCAGTGTGGGTGGAGGGCCCCACGCGTGTGAGCCGTCATCCTCTGCCTTCCTGATTGCATCAGCAAGAAGATGGATTGGAAGCAGAGGAGCCGGGACTTGAACCAGCGCTCTGATATAGGATATGGGAGCCTTAAGTAGTGGCTTAACCCACCGCGCCACAGTGCCTGCCCTCGAGCTTTTCCTTTTGTGTTCTCTCCCTCTCTTTTTGAAGTAATTCTAGATCACAGTTGTATTTCCAGAGCACTATGAAATAAAATTACTTAGACTTTTTTAGTAGGTGATAAGTGAAGAAGTTATTATAACATTCTCAGCATGATAATTGGCATTCTTAGAAAAGTCAAGGACAGCTGTCATTTATGGAAATATCTAAGGCCTTGAGATATCAAGGCAGAGTGGAAAATATATCTGAGCTGTGGTGAATGGATGATTGGGATTCTTTTGAAAGTTACTGATTTTAAGTTGTATCAGAAATATTAAACTGAGAGTAATCACGTTTATACTCCAAACTGCTTTTCCATTCAGTACATTTAACTTAATTACCTAAAAACAAGGGTATTTGTGCAGTAATTTGGCCTTTCTAAGCAGTGAACCATTGACTGTTCCTCTCAGTTGCTTTCCATCATGTTCAAAAGGCATATCTCCCAGAGGAATCTGGTTTTTTTTTTTTTTTTTTTTCCCAATTCCTACTCAGTTTAATTCGCTCTCCTGCATTGCCTAAATAGGACCTAAAGTAATTCGTCTTTATTTTAGGATAAGTAGCTTTCTTTACATTCTTTCTAAACACAAAGGAATCTACTTTAGTTTTGTTTCTAAAAATTAAGATCAGAAATGCTAACACTTAAGTTTTGTAACTGTTTAAAAGGGACACATTGATTCTATGTTTTTTATGAAAAAGAATACTATTTCCATGGTATACATTTTTTTAATTCAATAGAGCCTTTTTAAAAAGAGCGATTTTAAGCTTATAGAAAAACTGAACAGAAAGTAGCAGTCTATTTTTTGAGCAGAAATTCTTAAAAGCACATGAAATTTCAGAGCCTGTTGCAGTACTTGGGTTCCTGTCCTGATGAGCTTGTGGGTACACCAATAGCTGTAACTAAGTGCAAAGTAGTATATCAAAGTCCATGACTATTATAGTGTGCTGTCAATCAGATGGCTCTAAATTACAGTTTTCATATACCTATAGTTTTGACACTGCTGTTTCCATAAAATAGTTGCTGTTATCCTCAGTGAAGTATGTTCCAAAATGTCATTACATTTGGCATTTTTAAGACCACCTAGAAACTGCCCCACACCAAACTTACCATCATGTCTTCTGTTTGAATACAATGGGTGGTGCAAATCAAGGTTACACTGCTGATGCCATCAAAGATGCCACTACAAAGCTGGTGCCAAAGGATTGCTGGCCTTTTGGATGTCATTGTAGCGCTGCTGAATGACAGGACAGCCATTTCCAAGGCCTGACTAAAGGATTTTACCCTTTCCCAATTCACAAGCAGAATCTCTTTTACTATTAAGTTTCTCTAAAATGGCTAATGAGACACCCTCAGCTCATTGCTCGCAGGAAGGTTTCTGAGGTATTGTGTCAGTGTTCCATCGTTAGAACAGATACATGAAGGGAGCTATTTAGGAAAGAAGGTTTATTATTTTTTTTTTTGAAGTTTTTTTTTTTTTTTTTTTTTGACAGGCAGAGTGGACAGTGAGAGAGAGAGACAGAGAAAAAGGTTTCCTTTGCCGTTGGTTCACCCTCCAATGGCCGTCGCGGCTGGCGCGCTGCGGCCGGCGCACCGCGCTGATCCGATGGCAGGAGCCAGGTGCTTTATCCTGGTCTCCCATGGGGTGCAGAGCCCAAGCACTTGAGCCATCCTCCACTGCATTCCCTGGCCACAGCAGAGAGCTGGCCTGGAAGAGGGGCAACCGGGACAGAATCTGGCGCCCCGACTGGGACTAGAACCCGGTGTGCCGGTGCTGCTAGGCGGAGGATTAGCCTAGGATTAGCCTAGGACTAGCCGGCCAGAAGGTTTATTTTTGTTCATGGTGTTGGAGGTTCAGAGTTCATGATCAGCAGCCCCATTGGTCTAGCGTCTCATGAGGGTGGTGGATAGTGGACCCACGAGGATCACCCAGCAAATCAGGAAGTAGAGCGAGAGACAGGAAGCACAGTCTTTGTCTTCCTCCGAATGGGTTCTCATAGTCACCATGATCGATCACAGGGCACTTCTCCAACAAAGAATTCATCACTCCAAGGCCTCATCGTCAGACACCATGATTGGCTTAAGTTCCATCCTTAGTCCATCGACATCAGACTCTGGGGAATCACACTTGTCACACATGGGCTTTTGGGGGACACTCAGACTTTTTTTTTTTAAAGATTTGTTATTTGAAAGTCAGAGTTACACAGAGAGAAGGAGAGGCAGAGAGAGAGAGAGAGTCTTCCATCCACCGGGACACTCCCCAGATGGCCACAATGGCAGGAGCTATGCCATTCCAAAGCCAGGAGCCAGGAGCTTCTTCCAGGTCTCTCACATGGGTGCAAAGGCCCAAGGACTTGGACCATCTTCCACTGCTTTCCCAGGCCATAGCAAAGAGCTGGATTGGAAGTGGAGCAGCTGGGACTTAAACTGGCATCCATATGGGATGCTGGCACTGCAGGTGGTGGCTTTACCTGCTATGCCACAGCGCCAGCCCTGGGACACTCAGACTTATCCAAACCATGACAAGTAGTGTTCTGAATGTAGAATGTTTCCCATCTTTTCTGTGCTATTTTTAGTTTCAGAAGACTGGCCTTGGGTGGCTGGGTTGCCCTTGGAGGCATGCTGATCCAACTGACTGACTGACTTCATGGCCCAGGAGGCTACTGGACAATCATGTTAGGTCTGAAAAAAATAAGATATCTGATTGTTGGTTTCCAGGCCTGTGTTCCTGTGACATCTCTCAGAATGAGAGCCTAAACTCATAGATTCTATGGCAAAATTCCTAATGTGGGGTCCAAACCTCTTGTTCTTGGTTATGAGTCTATAAATCTCTTAAAAATACATGCAAGTTTCCTGTAAATTTGACTTTCCCGGAAAACAAGTTTGCTATGGTTTGGATGCCAAATGTCTCCCAAAGGCCCTTTGTTAAGGCTTGACCTTCAAGGTGGTGCTGTTGGTAGGTGGTAGAGCCCTCAGTAGATGAGGCCTAGTGGGAAGTCCTTAGGTCATTGAGGTTGTGCCCTCTGGAGAGACACAACCCTCATGGGACTCCTTAGTAGTTCTCCTGAGAGGACTGATGTAAAAGCCCGAGTTTGGCCTCTCTATCTCTCTGCTTCCTGGCTTGCATGTGATCTTTTCTGTGAACACACTCTGCCACCTGCCGTGGGCCCCTCACCATTCCCAAAACCTGTACCTTGCCATTTGGACTTTGAGCCTCCAAAACCATGAGCCAAAATAGCCCTTTTCTCTGTAAGTTAGCTGCTTCAGCTATTTTGTTACAACTGACTAATGCAAAATTCTTCTTTCCCATCAGATTTTTCAAGAATTGATGTACCCCAAAAGGTTAACAGCCACTGGTATGTCCCATCTTCTTTAATTTCACTGCTTGGTATACACAGTTCCTCTGTTTTGTTTCTGTATTTTTAAAAAAAGATTTATTTATTTGAAAGAGTTGCAGAGAGAAGGAGAGAAAGAGAGAGAGAGAGAGAGAGAGAGAGAGAGATCTTCCATCCCCTGGTTCACTTTGCAGATGGCCGCAACAGCCAGGTCTGGGCTTCTTCCAGATCTCCCATGTGGGTGGCAAGAGCCCAAGCACTTAGGCCATCTTCTGCTGCTTTCCTGGGCACATTAGTAGGGAGCTGGATCGGAAGTGGAGCAGCAGGGAATCGAACTTGCAGCCATGTGGGATGCAGGTGCTGTAGGCAGTGGCTTAACTTGCTGTGCCACAGTGCTGGCCTCTTGTTTGTATTTCCAACCAATGGAGTGAATATTGGTTTTTACCAAATCCTTAATTGTCTCTCTCTCATTCTTTTTTTTTTCCAAAAAGCTAATTTATTTTTAAATTGACACATGAAAATCATTTATGTTTTATGATGTACAAGATGACTTTTTGAAACATGTATACAGAGACTATTGCTTGACCTAGTAAATAAGATTCTGGTTGAGACTCCTGTATCTCACATCAGTGTCTGGGTTTAATACTTGCCTCCATCTCTCAGCTCCAGTTCTGGCTGAGGCAGACCCCGGGAGGAAGCTGTGATGGCCCCAGTAAGTGAGTCCCTCCCACTGGGAGACCTTGACTCACTTCCTGGCTCCCAGCTTTGACAGGAGCCAATGATCAGCCCAGCCTTGATCATTGTGGGTAGCTGGGGAGAAAACGAATAGCTGAGACATCTCTTTCTCTCAAGTTTTAAAAAAATTTTAAAGAAATGTGTGTACATTGTGGAATGGCTAAATTGAACTAATTAACATACACATTACTTCATATGCTTGGTTTTTATGGTGAGAATACATAAAATTTACACAGTGATCTTCAAGTGTGCAATACATTGTTATTATCTATAGTCTCCATGTTGAACAATAGATCCCTCAAACTTACTGCTCCTGTGTAACTGAAATGTTACGGCGTTTGACCAGCGTCTCCCCAACCCTCTCTATCCTCCAGCCCCTGGTAACCACCCTTCTACTCTACATCTGAGTTCAACTTAAGATTTCACATAGATGTGAGGTCACACACTTTCTGTGAGTGGCTTTTTCCTTACTCAACAGAGTGTCCTTCAGGTTCATCCACGTTATCACAGATGACAGGATTTCTTCCTTTATCAAGGCCGAATAGCATTCCACTGGCATATACCACAGCACATTTTCTTCATCTGTTCACTCACGGATGGGCGCTTAGTTGATTCCATATCCTGGCTATTGTGACTAATTCTGCAGTGAGCATGCAAGTGCAGACATCTCTTAAATGTACTGATTTTGTTTCCTTTATTTCTAATCCTACTCAGCTGCAGGATTACTGGGTCATACAGTGTGGGGAAATTAGGCACACGAGGCAATTCAAAGATGGCGCCCAAGGGAAGTAAGGTGGGGTGGAACTCAAAGTTGTTTACCACCAAAGCTAATTGGCCTCGCAACATCAGGGGAAGTGAGGACAACTGATGACGAGTGTACAGACATGTGGCTAGTCCTATGAAAATCGCCCCGTAAAATGATCTTCTAAGTTATTGGTTGGTTCTTATGCCCTGCCCCAATGACTCTGCAGTTTTGTGCTTTAAAAGACTTTGTTATGCGCGCAATAAATGAGTCCCTGCTTGACTTGGCTCCCCATATGTCTGATTGTCTCCGGGATCAGGAGGCTGGGAAACGGGCGAGCGGTGTGCTTACCTTTCCTCGGGCCCAGTCCATCCTGGTATGGGTGGACTAAGACCCTGCAATACAGTACTTTTTAATTTGTGAGATACCTCCATAGTGTCTTCTGTAATGTCTGCACTAATTTACGTTCCCACCAGTAGCCTGCAAGGGTTCTCTTATCTCCACGTTCTCATAGCACTTATCTTTCATCTCTTTTGACAGATGTCCTAACAGATGTGAGCCGATATCTCACTGTGGTTGTAATATCTGCATCTCTGATAATTAGTGATGTTGAACACTTTCTTCACATACCTGCTGAATTTTTTTTATGTCTTTGAGAAATGTCTATTTAGGTCCTTTGCTATTTTTTTTTTTTTTTAATTTTTGACAGGCAGAGTGGACAGTGAGAGAGAGACAGAGAGAAAGGTCTTCCTTTTGCCGTTGGTTCACCCTTCAATGGCCGCCGCGGTAGCGCGCTGCGGCCGGCGCACCGCGCTGTTCCGATGGCAGGAGCCAGGTGCTTCTTCTGGTCTCCCATGGGGTACAGGGCCCAAGCACTTGAGCCATCTTCCACTGCACTCCCTGGCCACAGCAGAGAGCTGGCCTGGAAGAGGGGCAACCGGGACAGGATCAGTGCCCCGACCGGGACTAGAACCCGGTGTGCCAGCGCCGCAAGGCGGAGGATTAGCCTAGTGAGCCGTGGCGCCGGCCGGTCCTTTGCTATTTTTAAATTGGACTATTTGTTTTCTTGCTATTAAGTTGGTTGAGTTTCTTAGATATTTTGTATATTAAGAGCTTCTCAAATGTATAGTTTACAAACATTTTATCTTTGTAGGTTGTCTCTGTACCCTGTTGATTCTTTCCCTTGATGTGTAGAAGAGTTTTAGTTTGACATGATCCCATCAGTTTGTTTTTGGTTTTGCTGGTTATTGCTGTGGAAGGCTCTTGTTCTTTGTAGTTAGATGTTTGGTTGGACAATGAGTCTTTGGGTATTCTTTCTTTCTTTCTTTCTTTCTTTCTTTCTTTCTTTCTTTCTTTCTTTCTCTCTCTCTCTCTCTCTCTCTCTCTCTCTCTTTCTTTCTTTCTTTCTTTCTTTCTTTCTTTCTTTCTTTCTTTCTTTCTTTCTTTCTTTCTTTCTTTCTGTTGTTGACAGAGTGGACAGAGAGAGAGACAGACAGAGAGAAAGGACTTCCTTTTCCATTGGTTCACTCCCCAGTGGCTGTTGTGGCCGGCGCGCTGCAGCCGGCGCACCCGCACAGATCTGAAGCCAGGAGCCAGGTGCTTCCTCCTGGTCTCCCATGCAGGTGCAGGGCCCAAGCACTTGGGCCATCCTCCACTGCATTCCCGGGCCACAGCAGAGAGCTGGCCTGGAAGAGGAGCAACCGGGACAGAATTCGGCGCCCCGACCGGGACTAGAACCCAGGGTGCAGGCGCTGCAGCTCTGGCCTTGGGTATTCTTTCAAACACTGCTTGTGAGGTTTCATTTACTCAATAATTTATCTTATGGTAGTAGTTGTCCCTAAACATGACTTCGTCTTACCCTTCTATAGTGTGGATTGTATAAAACATACAAAACGTGTGTATGCGTGTGTGTGTGTGTGTATATATGTATGTGTATATATATATGTATGTGTGTGTGTATATATATATATATATAGAGAGAGAGAGAGAGAGAGAGAGTCCAGCTCAAGATTTAGAATATTGACAACATCCTGATATTCACACTGTCCCTGCCACTTCCCCCACCTGCAACAGGTTCTCCCTCTGCCCCAAAGGAACCCCTCTTCCAACCTTGTGAAAACCAGCTCCTGCCGCATCCTCACAGTCTTACCATCTGTTTACCTGTGCGGATTGTTCAGTTTTGCCTGGTTCTGAACTTAATATACAAGGCATTATACTAATTTATTTTTGTCTTGCTTTTTTAGGTCGATGGTGTCTTTGTAACAAAAAATCCCATTGCTGTGTGTAGCTGTGGTTCATTTATTATCATTATTCTGTCCAGCTGAGTGTATGAATATACTACAATCAATGTATTCACCTAATTATTGATGGACCATTGGGTGGTTTCCTGTCACTGACAGTGAAGGATAGTGCTGTCTTTCTCATGTAAATGGAATGTACAGACAAGAGTTTCTGAGAGACCTGTGACTCTGAATTGCAGTCTCTGTGCTGCTGGGGAAGGAGCACGTTCAGCTCTGCTAGGAAGCGCCAGATGGCCTTCCTGAGTGGCCCTGGGAATGTGAGCTCCCACCAGCAGTGAAGAAGGGTCCCCAGTGTTCTACACCCTTGGCGTTCTGAGAGCTGCTATTTTAGCTATTCTGGATGTATCTCCTTTGAGGTTTTCATCTCTATTTTCCTGATTACTAATGAGGTTAAGAATATACTTATTGGTCATTGGATCTCCTCCTTTTTAAAGTGCCTTTCTGAATATTTTTCCTTTATATTTTATTCTTTTTTATTTTTTAAAGTTTTATTTACTTATCTGACAGAGTTACAGGGAGAGAGGGAGAAACAGGGAGATCTTCCATCTGCTGGTTCACTCTCCAGGTGGCCACAACTGCTGGCCAAAGACAGGAGCCAGGAGCTTTCTCCAGGTCTCCCATGTGGGTGGGAGGGGCCCAAACACTTGGGCCATTTTCTGCTGTTTCTCCCAGGCCATTAGCAGGGAGCTGGATCAGAAGTGGAGCAGCCCTGGGCTGGGGTGGAGGAGGGAACAGGAGCTGGCGCTCATACGAGATGCTGCTGTTACAGGCAGTGGCTTAAACGAACCCTGAATATTTCACTCCTAGATTGTTCCTTACTGATCTATTGGAGTTCTTTGTGTATTTGAGATACTAGCCCTGTATGCTGACTGTAACTTCTCTCATCATTGGTTCTCCTACAATTTTTTGTCTTTTATAAAAATGTTGTTAATGGTCGTTTTCAAACATACACAAAAATAGAATATATAATAAGGCTTCATATTCTAATCATCCATATTGAACAATTGTACAGTGCTTTTTTTTTAAGATTTATTTTTTTTTATTTGAAAGGCAGAGTTACAGAGAGGCAGAGGCAGAGAAAGAAAGTCTTCTATCCGATGGTTCAATCCCCAAATGGCCAGGACAGCTGGAGCTGGGCCAAGCCGAAGCTAGGAGCCTGGAGCTTCTTCCAGGCCTTCCATGTGGGTGCAGGGGCCCAAGGACTTGGGCCATCTTTTACTGCTTTCTCAGGCCATAGCAGGGAGCTGGATCAGAAATGGAGCAGCCAAACTCAAACCAGTGCCCATATGGGATGCCGCTGTGCCGACCCCTATACAGTGCCTTATTTTTTTTTAAAGATTTATTTATTATTTATTTGAAAGTCAGAGTTACACAGAAAGAAGAGAGGCAGAGAGAGAGAGGTCTTCCATCCGATAGTTCAGTCCCCAATTGGCTGCAACAGCTGGAGCTGCGCTGATCAGGAGCCCGGAGCTTCTTCTGGGTCTCCCATGCTGGTGCAGGGGCCCAAGGACTTGGGCCATCTTCCACTGCTTTCCCAGGCCATAGCAGGGAGCTGGAAAAGAAGAAGAGCAGTCGGGACTGGAACCGGCGCCCATATGGGATGCTGACGCTTCAGGCCAGGGCTTTAACCTGCTGTGCCACAGCACCAGCCCCTGTACAGCACTTTTTGATGAACAGATGTTTTTAGTGCAGTCCATGTTATCAAGCTCTTTTTTTTAAGGTTAATACTAAATTTTGAGAATTACTTATATATGTATGTATTTATTTGAAAGGCAGAGTGAAAGAAATGCGGAGATAGATGGAGAGAGAGAGAGTTTCATTCATTGGTTCACTCCCCAAGACCCACACATCTGGGGATGGGCTGGAGCCAGGAACTCCATCTTGGTATTCCTTGTGGGTGGCAGGAACTCAAGTTCTTGGGCTGTCATCCATTGCCTTCCCAGGTGCATTAGTAGGAAGCTGGATTCAAAGTAGAGGAGCCAGGATGCAGACCACTCATTCTTTTTTTTCTTTTAAGATTTATTTATTTATTATTTGAAAGTCAGAGTTACACAGAGAGAGGAGAGGCAGAGAAAGAGAGAGAGAGAGGTCTTCCATCCGATGGTTCACTCCCCAATTGGCCGCAACTGCCGGAACTGTGCTGATCCTAAGCCAGGAGCCAGGAGCTTCTTCCAGGTCTCCCACGCCGGTGCAGGTGCCCAAGGACTTGGGCCATCTTATGCTGGTTTCCCAGGCCATAGCAGAGAGCTGGATCGGAAGTGGAGCAGCCAAGACTAGAACCAGCGCCCATATGGGGTGCCGGCACTGCAGGCCAGGGCATTAACCTGCTGCTCCACAGCGCTGGCCCCCAGACCACTTATTCTAATATGGGATGCAGATGCCCTAGTAGTGGCTTAAACTGCTCACTGCAGCACCTTCTTATAGTTTTGTCTGTTTCTCCCTTTTTTTTTTTTTTTTAATATTTATTTATTTGAAAGGCAGAGTTACAGAGAAAAAAGGAGGGAGGAAGAGAGAGATCTTTCATCTGGTGGTTCACTCCCCAAATGACCATGACAGCCAGGACTGGGCCAGATCACAGGCAGGAGCCAGGAACTCCATCCAGGGCTCCCATGTGGATGGCAGGGCACGAGCACTTAGACCATCTTCACAGCTTTTCCAGGTGCATTAGCAGGGAGCTGGATTGGAAGTGGAGCAGCCAGGACTCAAACCTGAGTTTATATGGGATGCTGGCATCGCAGGCAATAGCTTAACCTGCTGTGCCACATGCTGGCCCCTATAGTTTGATCATTTATATTTAGACCTTTACTAAACTTGAAACTGACTTACGTATAAGGTCCTTTGTCCCCCATAAGGGCACCTACCCATCCCAGAACCATGTTAAGTATACCTGATTGTTTGCCAACTGATCTACCCTATGTCTCTACCTAGAATAACGTATTCAGGGACAGGCGTTTGGCTTAGTGGTTAAGCGGCCAGTTGGGACATCTGTCTCACACATCAGAATGTCATGGGGTGGCTAGCTGGATCCAGGTTCTTGTCTCTGACATAAGGGAGAGTGCAAGGATGAGAATCAGGTACAGGTCAGCAGCAAAGCAAGATTTATTTGCATCTGTGTGAAAAAATGCACACTCAAGAAGGAGTGGAGGGAAGCTCGAGAGGAGCCACAAACCTACGGTTGCAGTCTTCTGTTGTTGAGACTTATTTATTGTCCAGTGTGATTCAGTTTTAAAGGTCCCACATGTCCTGGAAAAGAATGTATGGATTGCAAAGTTGGGTGGTATGTTCTACAAATATCCACTTGATCAAGTTTATTGATTGTGTTGTTCAAAAATATATTCTTACTGATTTTTCATCTGCTTGTTCTATCAATTACTGAGGCAGGTGTATTAAATTTCCCCGTATGATGATGGGCTTGTTTGCTTATTTATATGAACAATATTTGTCTCATATATTTTGAGATTATGTTGTGAGATCTATAGAAATTTAAAAATTGTTCTGTTTTCCTGGTGAATTGAACATTTTATCAATATGATATGAACTTCCTTGTATCTAGAAATATTGCTGACTTCAGTTTTTTTTCTTTCTGCAGTAGTAGAGTGACAAGTATTTGCTGTATATATGTGTGTATGTATGCATGCTTAAAAATGTAAATGCGTGTGTGCATATATATATATATATATATATATATAATTTCTCATTGTGAGATACACATAACACCATTTGAATCTAAAGGGACAACTCCGTTGCAGTTGTGCAACCATAACCACCGTCCATTTCGAGGAGATTTTGATCATCACAAGCAGAAACTGAGTACATGTTAGACGATAGCTCCCCAATCTCCCTCCTCCTAATCCCAGATAGCCTCTAATCTGCTTTTTGTTTTTATGAATTTGTCCCTGCTAGGTACCGTATGTATTCTGTCTCTCTCTCTCTCTCTAGTTTATTTGTTGAAGAAACAATCATTTTTTCTGTAGCATTTCAGAGACTGTGTTTCATTTAGCATGTTGTGTGACTACTTTTTTTTTTTTAGATTTATTTATTTGAAAGGCAGTTTTAGAAAGGCAGAGGCACACTGAGGAGGGGGAAGGCCTTCCATTTGCTGGTTCCCTCCCCAAATGGCTGCAAAACAGCCAGAGCTGGGCTGATCTGAAGCCAGGAGCCTGGAGCTTCTTCTGGGTCTCCCACATGGTGAAGGAGCCCAAGGACTTGGGCCATCTTCCAGGCCATAACAGAGAGCTGGATCAGAAGTAGAGCAGCTGGGACTCGAACTAGAGCCCATATGGGATGCCAGCACAGCAGGCAATGGCTTTACCTGCTACGCCACAGCGCCGGCCTCTATAAGAGCTCTTTGCATGGTGTTCTGCATTGCCTGATGGTGTGTTTAGATGTAGATTTCTCAGTTCTGAACTGTTCTCATCTATTATATCTCCAGGTACTTCCTTAGGATGTTGGCCTCTTCATTTTATTCTGCCTGCGTGTTAACATTCACCTCATATTGTCAATCTTCGCATCGTTGAGTTGCAGTGTAATTTACGTGTCTCTGATATTCTTTTTTTTTTTTTTTTAATTTTGACAGGCAGAGTGGACAGTGAGAGAGAGACAGAGAAAAAGGTCTTCCTTTTGCCGTTGGTTTACCCTCCAGTGGCCGCCGCGGTAGGCGCGCTGCGGCCGGCGCACCATGCTGATCTGAAGGCAGGAGCCAGGTGCTTCTCCTGGTCTCCCATGGGGTGCAGGGCCCAAGCACTTGGGCCATCCTCCACTGCACTCCCTGGCCACAGCAGAGAGCTGGCCTGGAAGAGGGGCAACCAGGACAGGATTGGTGCCCCGACCGGGACTAGAACCCGGTGTGCTGGTGCCACAAGGCGGAGGATTAGCCTAGTGAGCCGCTGCTCCGGCTGTGTCTCTGATATTCTACTAATTATCTCCTCAATTGTGTGTAATCTGCTGATTGTGTTTTTTTATTTTTATTTTTTTGACAGGCAGAGTGGACAGTGAGAGAGAGACAGAGAGAAAGGTCTTCCTTTGCCGTTGGTTCACCCTCCAATGGCTGCCGCGGCCGGCGCGCTGTGGCCGGCGCACCGCACTGATCCGAAGCCAGGAGCCAGGTGCTTCTCCTGGTCTCCCATGGGGTGCAGGGCCCAAGCACTTGGGCCATCCTCCACTGCACTCCCTGGCCACAGCAGAGAGCTGGCCTGGAAGAGGGGCAACCGGGACAGGATCGGTGCCCCGACCGGGACTAGAACCTAGTGTGCCGGCACCGCAGGAGGAGGATTAGCCTAGTGAGCTGTGGCGCCAGCCTTGATTGAGTTTTAATACTTTGCTATATTTTTACTATGTTATATTCTATTTGGTTCCTTTTCAAAATATGCTAGATTCTATGCTATAGATGGAATCTTAAAATTTTTCACATCAGAATAAGTTTATTTTTTAGTTTCATTTTTAAGACATTTATTTATTTAAAAAGTTTATTTATTTGAAAGAATTACAGAGAGAGGGAGAGACAGAGAGATCATCCACTTGTTCACTTACCCAAATTGCCGCAATGGCCAGGGCTGAACAAGGCCAAAGCCAGGAGCCAGGAGCCTCATCTGAGTGCCCATGTGAGTGACAGGGGCCCAAACACTTGGGCCATCTTCTGCTGTCTTTCCTGGGCTCATTAACAGGGAGCTGGATTGGAAGTGGAGCACTCAGTACACAACCAGCGCCCATATGGGATGCTGGCATTGTAGGTGGTAGCTTTACCCCCATCCCAGCCCCTTCTGAGACCTTTCTGAAGTATCTTCGTATGTGGGCCAATTCTGTGTTTTCATGTTCTTTAGACAAACATAGACCAAATTGCAACCTAGAGCCACATTCTACAAGGGATTTGAGAGCCATGCCACAGAAGCTCTACTTCTAGGTGTGGCCACCCACAAAACCCTTTAAGCCCGGACAAGCAGGTCTTCAGCAGATCTCTAGTAAATTCCTCTCTGTTCTGTTTCCTATTAGTCACCACCTCAGAGAGGCCCCGACGTCCTCATTGTGATGGGCGTGTCTCCAGTGTGTCTGTCTCAGCTGTGATACAAACCTCAGTCGCTACAACTTCTCAGAGAAAGAAGGAAGCTTCCCTGGATTCTGTGTTCCACTTTGTCAGTCATCACATTCTGACTAGATTTACCCCCTGGAAGAAGCAACTTGTCCTAGGAAGACTCAAGCCAACACTAGCACAATGTCTATGAGTTCCAGGCTGCATCCTTGGGATGTCCTACCCCCTCCGAAAACACCTGCCCAGTGAATTTACTGTCACTAGCAGCTAACACTAGAAGATGGGGCCCCTGTCTCCCAGCCTCTGTGAGAAGCAGCAACCTAATGTTGATACACTGTGGTTAATACCATGTTACTTTTGTTTTCTTAAGATTTATTTATTTTATTTGAGAGTCAGAGTTACAGAGAAAGAGAAGGAGAGGCAGAAAGAGAGAAAGAGAGAGATAGAGAGATAGAGATATTTTCATCTGCTGCTTCACTCCCCAATTGGCTGCAATGGCTGGAGCTGTGCTGATCTGAAGCCAGGACCCAGGAGCTTCTTCTGGATCTCCCATACGGGTGCAGGGGCCCAAGGACTTGGGCCATCTTCTACTGCTTTCCCAGGCCATAGCAGAGAGATGGATCGGAAGTGGAGCAGCTGGGACTTGAACTGGTGCCTTTATGGGAATGCCAGCACTGCAAGGGCAGCTTTACCTGCTACTCCACAGCGCCGGCCCCACCATGTTACTATTAAAATCTATCCTTATGACTTCAACCAGCATTTAGTTTGTTTGTCCATGGTTCCACATGAACCAACCTGGCTGTCCTGCTCTTGGTAATTTTTAACTTCCCTTACTCCCTGAGCCCCGTCTCACTCATCCTCCCGGAAAAACGCCCCTCAACCCTGTACAAATGGAAGTTGCACTCAGTTCACCCTGGGCTCTCTTCCCTTTTGCCATACCATATAACTGATGGATGTCATCCTTACCTAAACCAGGATCTGGGTTTGTTTGTCTTTAATAGACTAGTCTACAGTTTAAAATACTTTCTTTTTGATGGGCATTTGAATAATTTCCAGACCTTGGTTATTGTATAGGATATACAATATTATATTATGTGTAGAATAAAGTTGCTATGAACATTCAAATGTATGCCGAGTATGAAATCAAGTGTGTTGGGTCCTATGCTGTGGCGTAGCAGGTAAAGCTGCCACTTGCAGTGCTGGCATTCCATATGGGCATGGGTTCGAGTCCCAGCTGCTGCGCTTCCAATCCAACTCTCTGCTATGGCCTGGGAAAGCAGTAGAAGATAGCCCAAGTCCTTGGGCCCCTACACCTGCATGGGAAACTCAGAAGAAGCTCCTGATTTCTGGTTTCAGATTTGCGCAGCTCTGGCTATTGTGGCCATCTGGGGAGTGAACCAGTAGATGGAAGATTCTCTCTTTCTCTCTCTCTCTCTCTCTGTCTCTGCCTCTCTAATTCTACCTTTCAAATAAATAAATAAATAAATCTTAATTTTTTTTAATTTTAAAAAAGAAAACAAGTGTGTTTTCATTTCTCTTGGAGAAATACCCAGGAGTGAAATTGCTGGATCATAGGGTAGATGCATTTTTTAATTTATTAGGAATTACAGTATCTTCTGTCATTTTAAACTTCTATGAGCAAAGTAGGGCAGTACCAATTTTTTTCACATCCTTGCTCAAAATCAATTTTGTCAGTCTTTTCAGTTTAGCCTTTCTGGTGAGTATGTCATTCAGTTATGGTTTTAATTTATATTCGCTGAAGACTGAAGTACATCGCCTTTTCACGTACCTATATCCTCATCTTGTCCTGTGGAGTATCTGCTTAAGACTTTTCTTCTCACTTAAAAAAGTAAATTCTTTGACCTTTTATTTATTTGTAATTCTTCACTTTGAGTATGAGCTGTCTTTCTGATTTATGCATTACAAATATTTACTCCTTGTCTGTAGTTGCTCTTTTCATTTGCTTTGTAATTTATTTGATGAACATCAAGTTTTAATTGATCACGTTTTCCACGTGTGTGTGTGTGTGTGTTTAGTATCTTGTTTTCTGAGAAGTCTTTTCCAGGGTTATGAAGATATTCTACTGTGTTTGCTCTAAGCAGTTTTCTAGTGTAAGCTTATCACATTTAGATGTATCATTCTTTGTGAATCAATAGTGTCTGTGGGTTATTAACAGTCTCTTGTGATATTTTACTCTACAGTCTTATGTTTTCTGTTGTTTCATGGGCACTTGTTGAAGATTTTCTACAGGAAAGCTGCCCCTCCATTCACACATTTCTGATACTACTGTGGAGGTTTTTTCCACACCAATGAACAGTTCACCAGCTCGCTGACAACACCAACCAGGTGGCTCACAACTCCATTTAGTTCATTCTGAGACCGTCTAAAGTGGTGTCAGACCCCACAGGCTTAGGGCCCAGTCCCCTCTTCAGATACCAACTTCAAGTGCCAGGCCTCCAGTATGTCTGTCTTTTTTAAAAACCTTTTTTTTTTTCTTTTCACTTTGTAATTGTTTTAGTTTTTAACATGTTCAGTGTAATTCATATAGTTTTTTTCCCAAAAATTTATTTATCTATTTGAAAGTCAGATTTTCAGAGAGATCTTTCATCCACTGGTTCACCCTTCAGATGATGGCAAAGCCAGGATGGGCCAGGCTGTTGCAGCAACTCCAGTGTGCATTTCTGACCACCCTGGCTACCAACTGGGTATTCCCATGACCCTCTTCTCAGGTTTGGGAAATGGATTACTCAACTCAAGGAAATGCTATTACCTATTTATTATCAAGGATATTATATGGATAGATATGAACAGCCAGTGGAGTGGTATAAAGGGTGAGGCCCTTGAGGGGTCCTGAGCATGGGAGCTTGCAACTGCAGGGGGCTGCTGGATACTCACCAATGCAGAGCTCCAAACCCTTCCACTGCAGAGTCCAGACTGATCAAATTGTTGGCCACTGGTGATTGCCTCAACCTCCAGATCCTCTCTCCTTCCAGAGGGGAGGAGGAAAGAGGTGGGGATAAATTCTAATCCCCTGGTCATATGGCTGGTTCCTCTGGTCCCAGGCCTCATCCTCCAAGGATCACTTGTGAGCATAACACAGTCAGTAGAATGGTTGAAGGGCGATTATTATAATAAGCTCTTGTTAAGTATGATTGAATAAGAATCTTCCTTCTCACCCCATCACTAAGGACATTCCAGTGGTATTTGGAGTCCTGGCAGGAGATAGGGCAGAGGCTAAATACTGTTGTGTATTTATTATGTTGCACCTTCCTTCATAAAAAACAATAAATCACATTGAAAGTTTATTGAGAAATCAATTGACTGTATAATGTAGGTCCATGAATTCTGTTTTTTTTTTAATTTGACTTTCTTTAAATGCCACATTACCTATAAAGTAAGCCCATAAATCCACTAACTGTATTATCATTCATGATTGTCTTGGCTAATCTAGCTACCTTGCATTTGTATATACATTTTATTTCAATTTCTACAAAAAGATTCTGCCAGGAATTTTACTGAGGTTGCATTTAATCTATAGGTCAAATGGGGAGACAATTGAATATTAATGGTATTGTCACTGGATAATGCCTCAGGCAGCTCTGAAGTCTTTATTGTGACTCATTTCTACTTCAGATCTAAGGCTTCCAAAGCCCTGTGTTCTCCAAAGGCGTTTTCCAGGTTTCCAGTTACGTTCAGGATAGATGTGCAGTCACCTACCACCCTGAACTGGTTCAGACTCTACTTACTGCAAGGGCGAGGCCTGTGTAGACAGGTCAAAAAGCATCCAAAGGCCACCCTTTGCTTCTTTTTGATACTAAGAGCTCCACTCCAGGAGGAGCTGAAGCCTTAAGGACAAGCGCTGTGTGTATCAGCATGTTCTAGACCTCAACTGCCTGAGCGTATGCCACCTTACCTGGGTGACAGCCACTTCCCCTCTTGCATTCATTTCCCCTACGATGTGAGACGCCCACTTCCCTTTTGCTCAGAGAGCCGCAGCTTTGGACAGGTTCCCTGTGGTCTCCTTATTTTGCCTTGTGTGCTGACTCCTTGTGCATTTCTTGCTTGAACTTGCCAAAAGGCGACCCACAATTCTGGGCAGGTAGCAGTACTGAGTCTTCAAACCATGACCAGAGTATCTGCTTCTCCATATACTTGTCTTACTTAGCTTCTCTCTGCATCCATCTATCTTTCTTTCTTTCTTTCTTTCTTTCTTTCTTTTCTTTTCTTTTCTTTTCTTTTCCTTCCTTCCTTCCTTCCTTCCTTCCTTCCTTCCTTCCTTCCTTCCTTCCTTCTTTCCTTCTTTCCTTCTTTCCTTCTTTCCTTCTTTCTTTCCTTTTTTACTTTTCAGTGATGTTTTATATGAGTACATCTTTTATTAAATCAATTATTAGTGTGGAAGAAAAGGAAGTGATTAAGACTAAGAGTTTCTGAAGTGGAGTGAGGAGAGCGAGAGATGATTACATGCATACCTGCTAAAGGTTAAACCAAACTAATCAGTCAGAATGGGCTTGCAGTTTAGGATTTCTGCCGTCTCCAGAAACATCTACTGAGAACATTCCCTTCAAAAAAAAACCCTCTCCTGTATTTGTCTCAGGGAGCACTATTTAGGGTTGTCCTGATTCAGTATACCTGAATTGCAGTTGTTTGCATTGCCAAATGAATGCTATTTCTTTTGACCTCTGTGTTAACTTTTATTTTATTTATATATTCATTTTGACAGGCAGAATTAGACAGTGAGAGAGAGAGACAGAGAGAAAGGTCTTCCTTTTTCCATTGGTTCACCCCCCAGTGGCCGCTGCGGCTGACAGGTGCTTCTCCTGGTCTCCCATGGGGTGCAGGGCCCAAGGACCTGGGCCATCCTCCACTGCCTTCCCGGGCCACTGCAGAGAGCTGGACTGGAAGAGGAGCAACCGGGACAGAATCCGGTGCCCTGACTGGGACTAGAACCCAGTGTGCCAGCGCCGCAGGCGGAAGATTAGCCTAGTGAGCCGCGGCGCCGGCCATGATTGCTATTTTCAAATTATCTATTGCTAATGTGTGGACATTTAATTGATTTTTGTATATTGACCGTGTGTGCGCCAACTTTGTTAAACCCATTTAGTAGTTCTAGGTTCTATTTGTAGATTCTTTTGTATTTTCTGCACACACACACAATCATGTAATTTGTGAATAAAGACATTTTTACTTTCTTCTTTTCACATAACATATAACAAAAGACATATAAACAAAAGACAGACTACCAGTTACCACTGGCTAGTGGTAGAGGGATGTGAAGTATTATACAAATGAGCCAGAGATAGTCTCTGTGTATTAGCCTAAAATAATCCTATGGTTTTGATATTTTTTTTTCACAATTCTTTTTAATTTATATAAGGTGAACATATTTCTTGTATTTCATAGATACAGATTTAGGAGCATAGTGATACTTCCTACCCTACCCTCCCTCTTGCCCACACCCCTGCCCTCCCTCTTCCTCCCCTTCTTATTCTTTTAATTTTTACAATGATACTTTCAATTTATTTTATAATCAGAAGATTAACCCTCCACTAAATTGCTTCTTTCTTTTCAGTCTTTACACTCTATTTTCCTTGACTTATTACATCAGATATAATCTCCGTTACGAGAAAGAAATTTAAAACCAGGTAAGATTGAGGCTCACAGGGCCCAGCGTTGTGATGCAGCAGGTTAAGCTGCGGTCTGGACACCAGCCTCCCATATGAATGCTAGGTTGAGTCCCAGCTGCTGCACTTCTGATCCAGCTCCCTGCTAATGTGCTTGGGAAGGCAACAGAAGATGGCTCATGTGCATGGGCCTCTGCACCTGCGTGGGAGACCTGGTTGAATTTCCAGGCTCCTGGCTTTGGCCTGGTCCAGCCCTGTCTGTTGGGCCCATTTAAAAAGTGAATCTGTGGGGGCCGGTGCTGTGGCATAGCAGGTAAAGCTGCTGCCTGCAGTGCCTGTATCCCATATGGCCGCCGGTTCGAGACCTGGCTGCTTCACTTCCAATCCAGCTCTCTGCTATGCCTGGGAAAGCAGTAGAAGATGGCCTTGGGCCCCTGCACCCGTGTGGGAGATCTAGAAGAAGCTCCTGGGTCCTGGTTTCAGATCAGCACAACTCCAGCCATTGCAGCCAACTGGGGAGTGAACCAGCAGATGGAAGATCTCTCTCTTTCTCTCTCTGCGCCTCTCCTTCTCTCTGTGTGTAACTTTTGACTTTCCAATAAATAAATAAATATTAAAAAAAGGTGAATGGATGAGGAAAATCTCCCTCTCTCTGTCTTTCTGTCTTCCTCCCTCTCTGTAACTCTGCCTTTCAAATAAATAAATATTAAAAAAACAACCCGAAGGTTACTAAAAATCACCACCCCATAAGCGTGAGCCATGGGACCCTAGTCAGGTAAAGCTGTTGCCCGCCAGCTGACCCCACCTGGACAATAAAAAGCTCAGGCCACCCACAGGTCACTGCATGTGAACGTGCAGCAGAGTGTGAGCCCGTCACCCGCTGTGCTGTTCCGTGTACCCGGGTGACCGTGACGAGCAGTACTCTGTTCCTCCTGGTTTTGGTCTCTATTCAGACTGCTCTGAAGCTGCTCTGGGGCACCTGTTCCAGGCAGGGTGTTTCCAGAGCGGCCGTCCTCACCTCATGCAAGGAAACTCCCTTATTCCGACATTCGGTGGCCTCAGCGTGCTTCCTAGGTTGACAAGTTCAGCGATAAATAGAAATAGTGAGACTGGACACCCTAGCCTCGTTCTCCATCTGAAGTATGAGGCTGATTGCAGTTTTTTTAGTTACCCAGTAGCAAATTGAGGACATTCTTGTTTCTAGTTTACCAAGAGGTTTTTTTTTTTTTTTCCAGATATTGTGTTTTAGCAATTTTTTTCTTCATTTATTGAAATGAATGTTTACATTTTTTCCTGCATTTTATTTGAAACAAAGCCCCTATACCTGATGCCTTTAAAAAAAAAAAAAAAAAGACAGGCCGGCGCCGCAGCTCACTAGGCTAATCCTCCACCTTGCGGCGCCGGCACACTGGGTTCTAGTCCCGGTTGGGGCGCCGGATTCTGTCCCGGTTGCCCCTCTTCCAGGCCAGCTCTCTGCTGTGGCCAGGGAGTGCAGTGGAGGATGGCTCAAGTGCTTGGGCCCTGCACCCCATGGGAGACCAGGATAATAAGCACCTGGCTCCTGCCATCGGAACAGCGCCGTGCGCCGGCTGCAGCACGCTACCACGGCGGCCATTGGAGGGTGAACCAACGGCAAAGGAAGACCTTTCTCTCTCTCTCACTGTCCACTCTGCCTGTCAAAAAAAAAAAAAAAAAGACAATAATTTATTTATTTATTTGAAAGATAGAGTTACAGAAGTGAGGAGAAGGTCTTCCATCTGCTGGTTCACTCCCCAGTTGGGCACAATAGCTGGGATTGGACCAGGCTGAAGCCAGGAGCCAGGAGCTCTATCCAGGTCTCCTGTGTTGGTGGCAGGGGCCCAAGAACTTAGACAATCTTCTGCTTTCCCTGGCACGTTAGCAGGAAGATGGATCAGAAGTGGAGCAGTTGGGACTCAAACCAGCACCCATATGGGATTCACTGATGGCTTTACCAGCTCCACCACAATGCTGGCCCCATTACCTAATCCCTTTGATGTAGACCTTATCAAGTACCAAGCTTCCCCCCTTAACTTTTTTTTTTTATGAAGATTTATCTATTTATTTGAAAGAGTTACACAGAGAGAGAAGGAGAGGCACAGAAAGAGAGAGAGGTGTTCCATCAGCTAGTTCATTCCCCAGTTGGCCACAATCAGCTGTGCTGATCCAAAGCCAGGATCCAGGAGCTTCCTCTGGGTCTCCCACGTGGGTGTAGGGGCCCAAGGACTTGGGCCATCTTCTACTGCTTTCCCAGGCCATAGCAGAGAGCTGGATCGGAAATATAGCAACTGGGACTTGAACCAGCGCCCATATGGGATGCCGGCATTGCAGGCAGCGGCTTTCTCTGCTATGCTGTAGCACCAGCCCCCCTTCCTTAACTCATAGTCCTCTGTTTCCACTTTGATGATCACAAGTGAACTCCTTACAGAAGATTAACTCACTAAACAAAGGGAGTGGTGCAAACATCAGGTGGATTCCCCAGCACCCCAGTTCACAAGATTCAGAGTTCAGTTACCATCTCCATCATTACCATCCTAATGCTAGACCCCAGTTGAGGGTTTTACAGGATCCCCAGGCTCTAATCAAACAGAGTAATAACCAACTCCCTACAGACCCCAGACCCCAGCTGAATCAGAGCTCACTTCACTGCAGTCTCCTATCACTGACCAATCTAAGGAAGGCCACAAGCACTGTGGGCCAAAGACCTGCACACGAGCAGATTGTGCACTGCCGAACCCCAACTTTGATCTGTAGACTCACCACCCTTAATCCCTCGGGGAGTCCAGAAATGAAGCAATAGCTGCCCGACTCCTTACTCTGTGCTTTGTAAAACAAACACCTCCTTTCTGCCAGCACCCAGTGTCCGTGATCGGCTCGCTGGGCCTCAGGCGGGCAGACCCAGGTCTGGGGAGTTCTGCAGCGTGTTAATCCAGTCTTAGGTTCCGGGATGTGCTTCTGAGTCATGATGTACTTTTATGACTGGATGTGATTTTCCAGTGTTGTATTTGAGGGTTTTGCATTTGTTACGAATTTTCTTCCTATAATGTCCTTGACAAGTTAGGATTATATTGATTTTGTAAAAGAAACTGTTTCTCCTCTGAAGGGGTTTTGCCCAAAATTGTCACTGTTTCTTCCTTAAAGTCTAGTGGAATTCAGCAGTGAAACCATCCTGAAGCTTTCATTTTGGAAGTTTTAAAATTTTTGTTTGATTTCTTAAAAGAATAGAGCTGTTCAATTTTGTCTATTTCAGAAAGTTGTGTTTTTCAAAGAATTTTGCCCATTTCCGAAAAGTTGTCCTATTTGTCAGATAAAGCTATTCATAATATTTCATTCTCTTCAATGTCTGTAGATTCTATAGTAATGTTTCATTTTTTATGTATTTTTTCTAATCAATGTTGCCAGGGATTTGATAACTTTATTCATTTTTTCAAGAAGCCAACTTTTGATTTTGTTGCAGTTTTTTTGTTTCTTTTCAATTTTAATGACTTTTTACTCTTGTTTTTATTACTTTTTTCTTCACTTTACTCAACTTAATTTGGTTTTTGTTGTCGACCTCCTCCCCCTCCTTCTCTTCCTCCCCCTTCCTCCGTCTTCATGTTTATCTTCTTCCTCTTCATCTGAAAGGCAGAAAGAGAAGGAAAAAGATTTTCAATCTGCTGGTTCACTTCCCAAATGACTGTAACAGCCAGAGCTGGGCCAGGCTGAAATCAAGAGTCAGGAACTCCACCCAGGTCTCCCACATAGGTGGCAAGAGCCCAAGCTCTTGGGCCATCTACTACTGGCTTCCCAAAACAAGAAACCAGAACTCCAACCAGCATTCTGCTATGGGATGCCAGTGTTACCAGCAGCTGCTTAACCTGCTGCTTTCTAGCTTCTTTGGTTGGAAGGTTAACTCTTCCTCCTTTTCTGTTACATAGGCATTAACTCATGAATTTCTCATCATACTGTTCTTTAGCAGCATGCTACAACTTTTGTTATGATCTCATAATTGAATTTCAAATACTGTCTAATTTCTCTTGGGATTTCCTTGTCCCATTGTCTGTTTAGAAGAATGTTGCTTAATTTTCAAATGTAGAAGATATTCTGGTTGTGTATGTGTAATGAGTTCTGATCTAATTCCATTTTGGGGAAGGATCTGACAACTTCATACTCTGTATTTCAGTCCTTTGAAATCCCATGGCAGTTACTTCATGGTCCAGCGTAAGGTATATCTTGGGGAATGCTGTGTCTGCACCTGAAACAATATTATTCTGTAGTTGTCAGGTCTTGTCAATGAATGAAAGTGATACACAGTTCATTTTATTGAACTTAATTGGCTTTATTTTCAATTCCAGAATCAAGTAACACTTTAGTCCATGAAAAAGGTGTTCCAGTGAACACTTATAGACAGAGAAGGACTGAAGAAAGCAGAAACAAAAACACAAAAAGTGGGTTGGTCACTTCAAAATTACTTTCCTTTTAAGGCGGGACTAGGAGGCTGAACAATAGGAAAAGAACTCACTGGTTAGCATCAGGTTACTTCAGGTTCTCTGTGTGTGTGTGAAAGGATTAAGGCAGTGGAACTTCACTGTCATGCCAACTGAAACTGGCTGGTTTAGGAAAGTTGGCTTTTACTTCTCTAATCCTGATTTCTCATCAGATAAGCAATTTCATTTCAGTCAAGTGACTCCATTTTGATTTTTAGACAAGTCGGCTGGGCCCTACACAGGAACTTAATTCAAAACAATGGCCTCCTGGAATTTTTATTTAACAATCTCCAGACCCTTCGAAGAACTTTTTGTCACATTTTTGCAGAGTTTCTAAGTAATTTTGGCAGGATTGGTTTGAAACTAGCTATGGCTCCAAAACAGAAGCTAGAACTCTGGCTGTAACTGGACAGTCCTGTACAAGCCTCACTGGGTCTCTCCTCTGGCCCTAACACTTTGTCTTCAAGGGCACAAGTTCCCCAGCCCAGTTGGTTTATGCTGATGAGATCCAAAATGGATACCAGCGTGACCTCCAGTCAACCCTAAGTCTCAGTATCATCTCATTTTCATGCTAAAAGTCACTCCCACAGGCACCATGACAACTAGTGGAAGAGACCATGAATGAGCAAAAAGAGGTTGGTTTCCCAGTTCTGAGAATTACGATTCCCCTTCTCCGGAAAACCTCAACTGTTCTGCCACTCTCTGGCATGTGCCTTCTCACATCTGCTGCCCTCCCCCTCCGACTTCTCAGCCCCGCAGACTGAGACGCTGATCTGTGAGCTGGGCCTCTGTCCATCCTTTGGCCATGGAGTACAGCTTGTGCCATGGAGGCTCAGCTTCCGTTTCGTTATTGGCTTCCTGACACCATCACTTTTCTCTTTTTACGTGTACTTTAATCACTTTACTCTTTTAACGTGTACATACTAATGGTCACAACCCCTAAGCTGCACGAAAGCTTTCCTCTCCAGTGTCTTCTTTTGATGTTCTGTCTGAGGGAATTATTCTTGGTTAATAATGTCTGTGAAGAAGAAACCAGAAAGGCTCATCAGGCCTCTGAATGGCGCATTCTTTTTTTTTTTTTTTATAAAGAGTGTCTTTTTTTTTCAAGATTTATTTATTTTACTTGAAAGTTACAGTTACACAGAGAAGAGGCAGAGAGAGAGAGAGAGAGAGAGAAGTCTTTCATACACTGGTTCACTCCCCAGATGGCCGCAACAGCCGGAGCTGCGCTGATCTGAAGCCAGGAGCCAGGGGCTGCTTCAGAGTGTACACCGCTCATATCCAGTGTTACTCCCAGTCAGGGGACCCCACACAGTGCTGGAACCCCTCTGGGTAACACAGATGAGCAGCCATTGGTCTGCAGGCTCAGTGGCAGGTGCTCGGCTCAGGGTTGGTGCAAGCGTGAGACACAGAACCCTCTCTCCTGTGAGGGCCTAGTCTTTGTGTTGGCCCCAAACCTCCTATTCTCTTATGATTTCTCTAGTACTTTTTTTTTTTTGCCAGCTCACTTCAGTTGAAGGGTTCTATTTTGATTAGAAATAGGTCAATAATTTGAAAAATCAAGGGAAACCACTTAGGCCCTTATTTCCATTTTTTTTGGAAGGGTCTTGTCTTTAGGGTGTAAATAGATGAGCTAAGGAGGTACAACCTGCTTTTTTCTACTAAGAGCATTTAAATTCTTGCCCTCAAAACAAACAACAAAAAATCCTGCTATACTACTGAACAGTGAGTGACTTTACTATGTTAGCAGACCGTGCACTTCCTCAAATACTTTTCTTAAAAGGATTTATTTATATATTTATTTGAAAGGCCCAGTGATGGGGCCAGGAAGGAAGAGAGAGAGAGAGAGAGAGAAAGTCCGTGTACTGGTTCACTCCCCAAATGCCTGAAACAGCCCAGGGTTGGGCCAGGCCAAAGGCCAGAGTCAAGAGCTTCATCTGGGTCTCCCACGTGGGTGGAGGAGCCCAAAGACTTGGGCCATCTTCTGCTGCTTTCCCAGGTGCATTAGTAGGGAGCGGGACAAGAAGTGGGTGGGAGCCAATGTAGTGGTGCAGTAGATTAAGGTGTTAACCCGTGGGCAGAAATCTGTACTTAGGTAGAATAAGATAAAAGGGCTTATGTGATGGGACTTTAAAGAGTTTGAGGAGAATTCTCACTAAAAGGTAAGTTTATTTTGGTATCCAAATTTTTGAAATTCATGCATAGTTTTTCCATAAAACATTTCCATGAACATTTTGTGTACATGGATTTCAATTTTGGCACCAAAATAAACTTGCCTTATTATTACATTTCTGTGAACTTTCTGAAGTACTCTCCCATTGTAGTCTCCCGTGGAGTGGGAGGGAAGCATGGGCCAGGCATGTCCCGGGGAGAGGGGGTGTGTTAAGATGTGGAAGATGCATATCGTGGAGAGGGAACAGAAGGACTCTGATGGGTGGAACGAGCTGAAAACAGGAGAGCCAGGGCTTCAGACCCGTGGCTCTAAGGCAGGTTGCCTGGGTGCCCTCAGGATGGGCTCAGCTCCCAGGTCCTACACTGTGCTCTGTCTCAGTCCAGCACAGCCATCTCCACTGCAGCGCAGGACACGGTGAGGCACCCTGCCTCTTACACTGTCCCAGGGCCACTTGGGGTGCAGAGAAGAGGGGTCTCAAAGTGTTGGAGCCTTCTAGCTCCTGGCCCTCATGTGTCTGTAGCTGCCTCCTGCTTAGACCCCCAGGTTCCTTTTTTTATCCCCTACCCTTAGTGTGGGCTTGCTACCTGGAGTTAGTAATTTCCCCTCCATCCTCTATCCCACCTCTCCTACCAGCCCTGCGGCTCCCCCTTGGGAGTTGGGGAAAGTCCAACAAGGAGGACTGGAAGGTAGACTCTTTAGGACACTCCCGCTGGGGAGGGAGACTGTGAGCTGGCATCGTGCGGGAGATCTCGTCCCCATTCCTGGGTTTCTGATGAAGAAGCTTCCTGACCCAGGGCCGGGGTCCTCAGCACACTTGAGGGGCAGAACCTCGGGGATTCTGCTGCCCACTCTCTGGCCTCAGCCTCTCTGCTCCCTTCTTGTCCCTTTTGGTGATTTCAGGGCTCGAGAGGACCAGCCTAGGACTCAACTGCCCAGCTGCACAGGCCATGGGAAGTCAGGGCCGGGACAAAAGATCCACAAGGACCCAGACCACCTCACGCTGTTGTATCTACTTTACCCACTGCACTGTGTCCCACAGGTCTCTGAACACAGACGCCACCTCCCCCTTCACCAATGCAATGGAAAGCAAATAAAAATCAGAGCCTGCATTTTTTCTGGGAAGGAGGCAAGGCCATTTCTGCTCTTGGGAAGGGAAGTCAGGCCTCCCTTACAGCAGCGTGGAGATGTGGTTGGCTGCAGAAGATCCACAGGCTGAGAGAACTCAGAGCAATGGTCCCTTCAAACAAGGGAGGAGAGGGCCCCATCAGTGAGAGGGAGGGGACAGGATTTGCTCTTGCAGGAAGGAAAGGGGCAGATATTGCTTTGGGTGTTGGGCAGCCACATCAGCAAAGTGGGAATGGGGGAGCTGAGAGGCAGGGCACACAGGAGCCAGCCTTCCCTTCCTCTTTCACGTCCCACTTGCCTGCCTTTTGCCCTGGGTGGGTTTATCTTTGTCATCCTTTTTCCATTGAGGATTGTATCGTAAGCATTTTCTAGGTTGCTAATCTGTTTTCTCAGTAAACTTTTTTAATTTGGGGATCATTTAGATTTGCCAAGAATTTCCAAAGCCAGTACAGAGCATTCCTGTGGCCCCTCACCCAGTGTGCTTCTCCCAGTGTTACTGTCTCACATTCCTGTCTGTGGTCCCTGGTCAAAACTAAGAAACCACTCTTGCAACACTACTGAACGTTACTGTGTGAAGCTCCGGGCTTTGTTTAGATTTTGCCAGTTTTTATGTCAATGTCGTTTTTCATTTCTTTTTTTTTTTTTTTTTGACAGGCAGAGTGGGCAGTGAGAAAGAGAGACAGAGAGAAAGGTTTTCCTTTTGCCGTTGGTTCACCCTCCAATGGCCACCGCAGCTGGCGCGCTGCGGCCGGCGCACTGCGCTGACCCGAAGGCAGGAGCCAGGTGCTTCTCCTGGTTTCCCATGGGGTGGAGGGCCCAAGCACTTGGACCATCTTCCATTGCACTCCCGGGCCACAGCAGAGAGCTGGCCTGGAAGAGGGGCAACCGGGACAGAATCTGGTGCCCCGACCGGGACTAGAACCTGGTGTGCCGGCGCCGCAAGGCAGATTAGCCTGTTGAGCCGCGGTGCCGGCCGTTTTTCATTTCTTGATCCAGTCTAGGACGCCATTCTGCCATGGGTTCTTGGGCTTCCTTCATTTCAGACAGCTTTCCCGTTCCTTACCTGTCATGGCTGTGATCCTTTGGGGTTGTACTGACCAGGCATTTTGAAGAAAGTCTTTCAGATTAGCTCATCTGATGTTTTTCTCATGAGAGTGGGGTGATATGTTTTTGGGAAGACTATGATAAATGGTGATATGTCCTTTTTGTTATATCATATGAGGGTACTTAAAAAACTCACGGGGAATGGAATTTGAAGATAAGTTTATTTTGGGACAAAAACAAATTTTGAAGAGTAGGCCTTAGGCGTATGATTAAGATGCCAGTTGCAATGCCTGCATCCCATATAGATGTGCCTAGGTTTGAGTCCCAGCTCCGATCCTTAATCCAGCTTCCTGTCAGTGCATACCATGGGAGGCAGCAGGTGATGGTTCAAGTTATAGGGTTCCTTCCACCCACCTGGGAGACCTGGATTCAGTTCCTGGCTGCTGGCATTGGCCTGACCAGCTCTAGCTATTGTGGGCATGTGGGGAGTGAGCCAGTGGCTTCAAACTCTGTCTCTTTGTCTCTCTGCCTCTCAAAAAACTTTTTAATAAAGATTTCTTTTATTTATTTGAAAGACAGAGTTATAGAGAGAAGCAGAGACAGAGAGGGAGGACTTCTATCCTCTGGTTCACTCCCCAGATGTCTGCAACAGCTGGAGCTGCACCGATCCAAAGCCAGGAGTCAGGAGATTCTTCCAGGTCTCCCATGTGGGTGCAGAGGCCCAACGAGTTGGGCCATCTTCTACTGCTATCCCAGGCCATAGCAGAGAACTGGATCGGAAGAGGAGCAGCCAGGACTAGAACCAGCGCCCATATGGGATGTCAGCACTTCAGGCTAGGGTGTTAACCTGCTGCGCCACAGCACTGGGCCCTCAAAAAACTTTTTTAAATTTAATTAATTCAGTTTAAAAATTTGAAATCCTTGCATAATTTTTTCATAATTCACAGTATCCATGAAGACTCCTTAAATACATGATTTTAAATTTTTTGCACCAAAATAGATTTATTTTTATATTCCATTTCCCATGAATTTTTTAAGTTCTTGGTTTTTTAAATATTTATTTATTTATTTGAGAGGCAGAGTTACAGAGAAAGGGACCAACAGAGAGAGAGAGAGATTTTTTTTTTAAGTTCACTGTGACTTTTTTCCCCCAGAAACCTTTATTTAAGGTATACAAACTTCATGCATTTCATAAATACAACTTTAGGAACATAATGATTCTTCCCACTGTACCCACTCTCCTACCTTTCTTCTTCCTCCTTCTCCTATTATTTTTTACTAAAATCTATTTTCAATTAACTTTATACACAGATGATTAAAGACTTCAACAATTAGTATGGGAAAAAAAACACTGTTCTTCAACAGTTTTTTTTTTTATTTTTTGATTTCTTCTATGACCCACTATTCACTCAGGAGCATGTTGTTCAGTCTCCATGTGTTTGCGTATGTTCTAGAGATTCTTGAGTTGTTTATTTCCAGCTTCATTCCATTGTGGTCAGAGAAGATGCATGGTATGATTTCAATTTTTTTTAATTTGCTGAGACTTGCTTTATGACCAAACCTGTGATCTATCCTAGAGAAAGTTCTGTACACTGGTGAGAAGAATGTGTATTCTGCAACTGTAGATTGAAAAGTTCTGTAGATATTTGTTAGGTCCATTTGGTCTGTAGTATTGATTAACTGTTGTTTCCTTGCTGATTTTCTGTCTGGTTGATCTGTCCATTGCTGAAAGTGGGGTATTAAAGTTCCCCATTACTGCCGGCGCCGTGGCTCAACAGGCTAATCCTCCGCCTTGCGGCGCCGGCACACCGGGTTCTAGTCCTGGTCGGGGCACCGGATTCTGTCCCGGTTGCTCCTCTTCCAGGCCAGCTCTCTGCTGTGGCCAGGGAGTGCAGTGGAGGATGGCCCAAGTGCTTGGGCTCTGCACCCCATGGGAGACCAGGATAAGCACCTGGCTCCTGCCATCGGATCAGCGCGGTGCGCCGGCCGCAGCGCGCTACCGCGGCGGCCATTGGAGGGTGAACCAACGGCAAAGGAAGACCTTTCTCTCTGTCTCTCTCTCACTGTCCACTCTGCCTGTCAAAAAAAAAAAAAAAGTTCCCCATTACTATCATATTTGAGTCTATGTCTCCCTTTAGATCCATTAACATTTCCTTTAAATATCCAGGTACCGTATAATTAGGTGTGTATACATTCATTATAGTAATATCTTCCTGTTGAATTGGTCCTTTAATCATTGCATAGTTCCTTCTTTATCTCTTTTAACAATTTTTGTGTTAAAATCTGTATTGTCTGCTGTTAGGATGGCTACAACTGCTCTTTTTTGATTTCTGTTAGCATGGAATATCTTTTTCCATCCTTTCACTTGTAGTCTGTGTGTATCTTTGTTGGTGAGATGTGTTTCTTGTAGGCAACAAATAGATGGGTTTTGTTTTTTAATCCATTCAGCCAGTCTGTGTCTTTTAACTGGAGAATTGAGGCCATTTACATCCAAGGTGACTATTGATAAGTAACGACTTGACCCTGCTATTTTTCCATAAATATTCCTGTTGTTTACTTTGGATTTCCTTTGTGCTTTTACTGGGAGATTTTCTGCCTTCACCTTATTTTCATAGTGATGATCATGTTTCTGTGTTTCTATGTATAGCACATCCTTAAGCATCTTTTGTAAGGCTGTATGGGTGGTGACAAATTTTTTCAATTTCTGTTTATTATTTCACATTATTATTATTATTTCTTTATTTCACCTTAATTCATAAATGAGAGCTCTGTAGGGTACGGTATTCTGGGTTGACAGTTTTTTTCTCTTAAGAAATGGAGTACATCTTGCCATTCTATCCTAGCCTATAGAGTTTCTGATGAGAAGTCAGCTGTGAGTCTAATTGGAGATCCTCTGAAAGTAATCTGGCATTTCTCTCATGCACATTTTAGAATTTTTTTCTTTATGTTTTACTGTGGAGAGTTTGACTACAATGTATCATGGTGAGGATCTTTTCTGGTCATGTCTATTAGGAGTTTTACGTGCTTCCTGTACTTGGATGTCACTTTCTCCAAATTAGGGAAGTTTTCTATAATTATTTCACTAAAAAGGCCTTCTAATCCATTCTTTCCACACCTTCAGGAGCTGCCAAGACCAGTATATTGGGTCATTTGATAGTATTCCATAAGTCTCCAACACTTTTTTTTTAAGATTTATTTATTTATTTGAAATGCAGAGTTACAGAGAGGCAGAGGCAGAGAGAAACAGAGGTCTTCCATCCACTGGTTCACTCCCCAAATGGCTGCAACTGCCAGAAATGAGCCAATCTGAAGCCAGGAGCCAGATGCTTCCTCCAGGTCTCCCACACAGGTGCAGGCACCAAGGACTTGGGCCATCTTCCACTCTTTCCCAGGCTGTAGCAGAGAGCTAGATCAGAAGTGGAGTAACTGGCACCCATATGGGATGCTGGCACTGCAGATACTGGCCTTACCTGCTATGCCACAGCACCAGCCCCTCCAACACTGTTTTTTAGTTTTCTGATTTCTTCTTCTTTTTTTTTCTGACTAAAATTTCCAGAGATTTGTCTTATTGTTTTTTTAAAGAGTTATTTATTTATTTGAAAGTCAGAGTTACACAGAGAGAGAAGGAGAGGCAGAGAGAGAGAGACAGAGAGACAGAGAGAGAGAGAGGTCTTCTATCTGCTGGTCCACTCCTCAATTGGCCGCAATGGCTGGAGCTGCGCCGATCTGAAGCCAGGAGCCTCTTCCAGGTCTGCCACATGGACGCAGGGTCCCAAGGGTCTAGACCATCCTCCATTGCTTTCCCAGGCCACAGCAGAGAGTTGGATTGGAAGTGGAGCAGCTGGGACTCGGACCAGCGCCCATATGGGAATGCCAGCACCGCAGGTGGCAGCTTTACCCAATATGCTACAGCGCTGGCCCCAGATTTGTCTTCTAACTTGGATATTCTTTCTTGTACCTCATCGAGTCTGTTGTTAAGGCTTTCCACCATATTTTTTATTTTTCTTTCAAATGTCAGTTTCATGGGAAAAGTGTTCATTCATGTCCTATACATATGTCTAATTTGTGGATTTGCTTCTGATTACTTGTAAGTAATCCTACAATCATTTTTTTTTTAATTCCGTCTCTGGTGTTTCTTCAATCTCTTCATTTTCACATTCCAGTATTGAAGTTTTGTTGTATTCCTTTGGAGATATCATGTCTTCCTTATTAAAGAATCTTCCTTATTCTTGTTTCTTGAATCGCTGCACTTATTTGAGGCATTTGTTTTGGTTTTTGTTTTTGTTTTTCCCTGTGATATTTTTTATCTTTGGATTATGCCTCTGTGGATTAGTGGAGTGTCTGTTCTTTCAGTGAATACCCTGAAGCGTGTGCTGGGGGTGGCCAGGGAGCTCTTTTCAGTGCTCCAGGGTGAGGGGAGTGTCCAAGGTGACACCCAAATTGGATGTGGTAATTTTTTTTTTAATCAGAGGGAAGATTTAATCTTCTCTGTTGGCATAGTGTTACACTTACCTCTTCTCCTCCAAGGAGACCAATGCCTGGTTGCTAGCCCCAGTGGGTAAATATTTGTTTACACTGCCACAGGAGCCACACAAAGGATCCGTGCAGTCCTCCATGTGAGCATGGATCCATGTGAGCACAATGACCCTCACCAGGGAATCCAGGAGCCCTGAGCATGTGGAGCTGCCCACATGGCTACCCAAAGACCCAGCTACACCCTGCACCCTTTACGCAGACAGTGTTTTCACAGTCCCAGCACACAGGGCTCCCACAGTCACAAGCACCCAGGCCCCTGTCAGTTCTCCCAGCCAAACTCTTGGCTTCTCTTCTCGGCTGGTTGCTGGTATGTGGCGCAGCTGTTATGTATGTCCAAAATGGTGCCTGCTCTCTCTCAACTAGTTACAGGACACCATTGCCAGGTGGTTGGGGAGAAAGAAACGTGTCTCCCTTTTTTCTCCTCTAGGTTGGCAGGTACACTGTCCCCCACAGGGCTCCAAGCAGGACTCACACCAGGCTCTTCCCACAGCTTTATCGCCATTGGCTTAGGCTGCTGCAGTGTGGTCTCACCTCACTCTCTCTGGTGCTGAGGCTCTTGGCTGCTGAGGTCCTGAGCTGTGCATGTCCACATCCTCCCCAGAGATCCACAGTGTCTAATTTGTATGGAGTTTCCTCTGCCATTTCCCTAACTCTTCTCCGAGATTGCACTCTCTCCACGTTTTTTTGTATTTGTTTTGTTTTTTAACTATCTTCCCCTGGAGTAGAGCACTAAGTTCCCTCCCTATTCCACCATCTTGGTGTCTCTGAGAGAGAGGTCATCCACCTGCTAGTTCACTCCCCAAATGGCTGCAGTGGCTGGAGCTGGGCTGAGCCGAAGCCAAGAGCCAGGAGCTTCTTCCTGGTCTCCCATGCAGATGCAGGGGCCCAAGCACTTGGCGCCGCAAGGTGGAGGATTAGCCTGTTGAGCCATGGCGCCGGCCAAGGCAGCTTTTTTTAAAAAAAAAAAAAAAAATTTTATTTATTTGAAAAGCAGAGTTACAGAGAGGCAGAGGCAGAGGCAGAGAGAGAGAGAGAGAGAGAGAGAGAGAGAGGTCTTCCATCCATTGGTTTACTCCCCAAATGGCTACAATGGCCAGAGCTGTGCCAATCCGAAGCTAGAAGCCAGGCGCTTCCTCTGGGTCTCCCACACGGGTGCAGGGTCCCAAGGACTTGGGCCATCTTCTACTGCTATCCCAGGCCATAACAGGGCACTGGATCAGAAGTGGAACAGCTGGAACTCGAACTGGCCCCCATATGGGATGCAGGTGGTGGCTTTACCTGCTATGCCACAGCACCTGCCCTACAAGGCAGCTTTTAACCCACCCACCCACACACACACACATACACAGCTTTCACTGACCAGACCAGGCTTCTCCATTCCTGTACTTTTTTTGTGTTTGGGGCCTGCTGACTCTTCTCTTTCAAGTTCTTTATGCAGGATATGGTTCACCATTGTGACCCGTAATCACCCCACAGTGCTGCAAAACCCCAGAACCTGGTATGTTCACCACTGTGTTCAGTACTCTCTGTCCATTCCTCCTCCCATCCCCCTAGCTTCAGCCTCACTAAGCCCTGGCCGCTGTGACCACTTGCGGAGTGAACCAGCAGATGGAAACTCTGTGTCTCCCTGTCTGCTTTTCAAATAAATAAACCTTAAACAAAAGATTTCATTATTTTATGTGGTAGAATAATACTCCATTGTGTATATATAGCACGTTATCCATTCATCTGTTGATGGATGGCTAGGTTTGTTATGTATTTCTGTTAGGCTGTCACAAAACGCACCAAACACCGGAGTAAGGGAAAGGGCTTTTTGGGGAAAACCCAGCAGGCTGGAGGGAAGGGGCAAAGAGGGCAAAAGAGAGAGAAGGAGGGTGTAAGAGAGAGAGAGACAGAGAGGAGAGGAGCCAAGAGAGAGGAGAGGAGAAGAGAAGAGCAGAGGAGAGGAGCCAAGAGAGCCACGTGTTCAGGAACTGGTCTTTTTAAAACTTTGCCAGAGGGCGGGCAGGGAAGCAGGAGCAGCGAATCCCATTAGGATGGGTGGAGCTTGACACCGGTGGTTGGGCCATGTGGCCACCTGGCTTCCAGCAATGGCAGCGGAAGCCAGGGCATAGGAGGTAAATCAAGGTGCAGACCGCACCATAGATAAGACTGCGCCGTTTTCCTAGCAAGGTTGATTCCAGATCTTGGTTACTGTGAATAGTGCTGCAGTGCACATGGGTTGGTTTTTGTTTTGTTTTGTTTTTCATGAGCCTATTTCATGTCCTCAGGATACTTACCCAGAAGTGGAATAGCTGGGCCATGTGGGAGATCTACTTTCAGTTTTTGAGGAATGTCCATAATTGCGTGACTAGCCTTTGTTCCCATGACCATGTGTAAGAGTTCTCTTTTCTCTACACCCTTTCCAGCATTTATTTTTTGTCGTTCTGATAATAGCTGATCTAAATGGAGTGAGATAATATCCCATTATGGTTTAGATTTCCATTTCCATGGTGGCTAACGATATTGAGCATTTTAAAATGTATTCGTTGGCCATTTATATTTCTTCTGAGAAATATCCAAATCCTTTGCCCATTTTTTAAAAACTGGATTGGTAGTTAATTTGGTGAGTTTTCTAAGTTCCTTACATATTTTAGATATTAATTATTTGTCAGATGAATAGTTTTAAAATATTTTCTCCCATTCTGTTGATTTCTGTTCACTATATTGATTACTTCTTTTTGCTGTATGGAAGCTTCCTAGTTTGATATAATTATGTTTATTTTTGCTTTTGTTGCCTGTGCTTAGGGGTCTTCTTCAAAAAAGCCAGTCTCTTGAAGTGTTTCCCCTATATTTTCCTCTAAAAGTTTTGTAGTTTGGGGGTCTTAAATTTAGATCTTCGGTCCTTTTTGAGTTGTTTTTTGTCCAGGTGAAAGGTAGGGGTTGGGGCTTGCTTCAGTCTTTTGTGTGTGGATATCCAGTTTTCTCAGAATCATTTCTTGAAGAGTGTCGCTTCTCCTGGGTATGTTTTTTGACTCCTTTGTTTTTGACTCCTTTGTCAAAGACAAGTTGGCTATTGATGTGTAGATTTATTTCTGGGATTTATATTCTTTTCCACTGGTCTAGGTGTCTATTTGACGCCATTACCATCCTGTTTTGATTATAATAGCTCTATAATAGACTTGAAATCTAGTATTGTGATGCCTGTGGCTTGGTTCTTATTATTCATGATTGCTTTGGCTATTTGGGGTCTTTTGTATTTCCATTTGGATTGTTTTTTATAGTTCAGTGAAGAATGTCATTAGTATTTTGATGGGGGTTGCATTAACTGTATACACAGATTTGGGTAGTATGGACATTTTAACAATATTAATTCCTCCAATCAATGAACATGGAAGTCTTTCCACTTCTTGTGTCCTGTTCGATTTTGTTCAAAAATCTTTCACAATTTTCATTGTAAAGGTCTTTCTCATCCTTTCTCAGTAAAACACACTGCTTTTTTTTGACAGGCAGAATTAGTGAGAGAGAGAGAGAGAGAGAGAGAAAGGTCTTCCTTCCATTGGTTCACCCCCCAAATGGCTGCTATGGCCGGCGCTGGCATGCTGTGCTGATCCAAAGCCAGGAGCCAGGTGCTTCCTCCTGGTCTCCCATGCAAGTGCAGGGCCCAAGCACTTGGGCCATCCTCCACTGCCTTCCTGGGCCACAGCAGAGAGCTGGACTGGAAGAAGAGCAACTGGTACAGAACCGGCGCCCCAACTGGGACTAGAACCGAAGTACCCGTGCCGCAGGCAAAGGATTAGCCTAGTGAGCTATGGCGCCGGCCAAAACACACTGCTCTTAATCTTGCCATTTTCATTGGTATTTGGAAACCTTTCTGTATCAGCACAGAACTCTTCCTTTTTTTTTTTTTTTTTTTTTTTTTTACAGCTGCAAAATATCCATTGTATGGATATACTGTAATATATTTAGCCAATCATCTGTTGATGAACTTTTAGATTTTTTTTTCAGTCCTTTTCCAAAGTGAACATTAAGACAATGATTAGCCTTCTTCCTTATTTTGCCTGTGTGCAAGTACCCTTGGCTGTCCATATCCTTGGAATCTACTTCCTTGGATTCAGCCAACCACAGGTTGAAAATATATATTTAAAATTATGCCTGCCCTGAACATATACAGACTTTATTTTGTGTCATTATTCTCTAAACAATACAGTTTAGCAGCTATTAACATAGAATTTTCATTGTATTGGGTATTATACATCACCCACAGATGCTTGGAAGCATACAGGAGGATAAGTGTGAGTTATTTGCAAGTACTGCACCATTTTATGTAAGGGACTTGAGCCTCTGTGAATTTTGGAGTCTGTAAGTGTCCTGGAAGCAGTCTGCTCTGGCTACTAAGGACCAACTGTACAGGAGTAATGAATCCTCACATTCCATCTTGGACCAGTAGCAGAAGGCTGAAAAAAGAAGCAGAGCTGGGACTTGAACCCAGGCACTTCGATGTGGGACGTGGGCATCCCAAGTGGCATCTCGTTTGCTGCCTCAAATGCCTGCTCCCCTTCCTGGGTCTTGACTGCACAGCCCCTGTATTCTCTGGGGCCTCTCCGCACATGAGGAATTCCCAGCTCTGTGTGCGCTCGGGGAATTTTTGACTCACAGATCTCCAAGTACTCGTTCTCTTGGCGATTGTTTCCCCAGCCTCATCAGTCCCACCCTTCGTCAGACGGGCCCTCAGCCACACTGCAGATTTCTGGGGCCCTTTCTCCGCAGCCCTCTTCTGCCTGGCCTGCTGCCCCCTGAGTTCTGCCTCAGCTTCCTTGGAACTGTGACCTCTCAATTTTCTCAACTCAGAAAGCTCGTGGTTTCTCAATTCGCAGTTTTCTCAATTCAGTGTTGCTGTCTTGGGAGCCCCTGCCTATGCTGCAGGCCCTCCGCCATCTCTAGGCAGAAAGCCTGGGCAATTACAGGGCCCATCTCATTGATTTGCCTTCTTGGCCCTACACTACCTGTTTCCCAAGGTTTGAAACTTTGTTTCCTGTATTTTCTCAATTTTTCTTTATTTCTTTTTTATGGCAGGAAGGCAAGTTCCATAATAGTTTCCAGATCTTCAGCTTCGTATGCATTATTTTCCTTGTGATTTTCTTCGATTTAACTATTACCTTGCTTCAGAGGTACGCTAGCCCTTTACAGGAGGGGAGGAAAGGAAGTTTTGGTGGTGAGAATGGAGGAGTGAACTTAAGGGACTGCAGCAGGAACAAGTAGCAGGATCTGGTCATTGCATGTGGTCACTCTCTCCCTGTACAAATAATAAGTTACATATTATCAAAAGTTACAATCACAATGGCAGTGACACTGAAAATAAGACTTTCAGCCCAGTTAGAAGCAGTTGCTCTGATCTCAAGGTAATATTGGGACTCAGAAAAGGATACGCCAGAGACTGGAGGCTGGACACACAGAGCGGCCTCGGAGGCTGCCCCTCTGATCTTGTCGCCAACAGCTGCAGGAAGGCTTGAGCCAAGCCCCTGTGCGGTGCCCTCGGTGCAGATGCTGGATCCTGCCAGGTCCTGGTCGCCCACAGTCTCCAAGCCTCCCTCCCATCCCTTAAAGTTTCCTTGTCCTGGCCGGCGCCGTGGCTCAATAGGCTAATCCTCCGCCTTGCGGCGCCGGCACACCGGGTTCTAGTCCTGGTCGGGGCACCGATCCTGTCCCGGTTGCCCCTCTTCCAGGCCAGCTCTCTGCTGTGGTCAGGGAGTGCAGTGGAGGATGGCCCAAGTCCTTGGGCCCTGCACCCCATGGGAGACCAGGAGAAGCACCTGGCTCCTGCCATCAGATCAGCGCGGTGCGCCGGCCGCAGCGCGCCTATCGCGGCGGCCATTGGAGGGTGAACCAACCGCAAAGGAAGACCTTTTTCTCTGTCTCTCTCTCTCACTGTCCACTCTGCCTGTCAAAAAATAAAAACAAAAAACAAAAAACAAAAAATAAAGTTTCCTTGTCCTGTGCGTCCTAAAACTCACTGAACCGAGGGCATGGTACAGCCAACCCCATGAGTCCTTGCTCACAAGGCTCATGAGGTCATTTCTCTCCCATCTTTGATGTTCGGTGTTGTCCTGAGCAAGAAGTAACCACTGCCTGGCTGAAGGCCACTTTTCTATCCCCAGATCCCCAAAGAGACACGTTGCCCACCACTCAGAGGCGGCCCTTGAGCACTGCAGACCACGCAGGGGCTCCCCCACAGGCTGGACGCACATCTGTCAGCCCCAGCTTCAGTTTCTAAGAGCCTTTACTCCCACCCCTTGGATACCAGATTAGGTGACAGCTGCCAGGCTCCTTGCTCTGTGATTTGCAATGAACAATACTTTCTTCCACCACTTGACATCAGTGATTGGCTTGCCATGCGTTGGGCAAGTGGACCTAGGTCTGGGGGAGGAGGGGGAATTCCACAACAAGGTCTCGTTGGAATTCCCTTATCCACATTAGGACCAGACCAAAAAAGGAAACACAACTGCCCTGCCTCCCCTCCTCACCTGAATCTCGTGATCTGCCTCAGAAGAGGAGAGTGAGCACTGTAACCACGCCTGGGCGGATTCTGTCACTATCTTCCAGGGGCCCGTCTGAAAAATAGTTTGTCTCTTAGCTCTGTTCATTTTCCCTAAAAACATTCCGAAGCCTTCGAAGTTATCTACATTTCCCATCCTCCTCCCTATGGAAAAAAGCTCCGTACGCTTCTGAATCTTGTGGAGCTGCAGGTACTTGTACTTTGTGACATCTGCGTGCACTTTAACAAATTTGTGTGTTTTCCCCTATTTAATCTGTTGTCGGTTCATCCCAGTGAGCCGTGAACTCCACACTGTCACTTACTTGCTGTTTACAGTTTGAATAAGAAAAAAACGATACACCTCCAGAGAAGCTGTGATGGCATAAAAGAAATAACACTTTACAAACACAGGAGACTTCTTGAAAAGAGCCCTGAATTGGGGATCAGGAATTCTGGGATCTAATTCCTGCTAAGCCATCCGTAATCTGTGCAGCCTGCAGCCCCTCTGGGCCTCAGTTTCTCTGTCATATGTAAAAGTTCATACAAAGCAGTGACGTGAGCTGCATTGTGCCATGCAGAGGCAAGCCGTCCCTGCGCTAGCTATTATCGAGCAGAGCGAGTGTTAAGATGCAGAGGGTCACGGGGACGCTTCAGTCCCAGGCGGACCTTTGTCATCTTGGAGGTCTTGCGGAAGGAGGCATCGTTCCAGATGGAAGCAGTAACTAGGCGGGAAGGAAGGGGTGTGAGAAGCACCGCGAGCAAACCACAGAGGCAGAGACAAGCTCGCGTTCCCCACCCTGGCCAAGAGCAGCTGACGGGCACTTGGAGGAAATGAGACGAGAGAGCTCAAGGGCTGGCACGGGAAGATTAGGGGTGTGTGGGGAGGAGGAGGTGAGGACACTGCTGAGAAGGAGCTAAGAAGGGTGACTGGAGAGAGAGAGGGATGTGGGAGAGCAGAGCGGCTTATCACCACTGCTCTGTGGCTGCGGGGGGTGGGTGCTAATGATGAAAACGATGCCTTCTAATTGTAAAAGCCATGCATGCTAGAAGGAAGCCTCCTCAGCTGTTTTTTTCCCAAGTATTCCTACCAGTATGGTGAACATCCTCATATGCTTTCTCCCATGCATGAACACATATATAATACAAACTTACATTGATGTCAGATGATAGTTACCCCTCTTAACCTTGAAACCCCTTCCTGTCTGCCATTGACTTCTTCGTCCCTGTGCTGGGGCTCTCTAACCTACAGATCGGCGTACTCGAGGCCTGGGTCTTGGATTCCTGCTCCTCGCCCTGCATTTCTTGTTTTGCTCTTGAAGAGCTCTCCATCCGTGCAGTTGGCTCCCTAGTCTCCTCTTTAGCACCTGATTTCTCTCAGGAGCTCCACGTCTGTGTTTTCTGTTGGACATCTCTTCCTTTGCTCTTACCCAGCACCGTATATGGACTTGCCTACCATCCAGGTGAATTAAGTAATTGCAAAGGATTCCTTCTTCAAGCTTTCCAGTTTTGTCAGTGGTGTTACATACCCCCAAAGTCATGTGCTCAGACATTGTTTTACCCTTGATTTTCTTCCGCTGTCGTCCAGGTCCAGTTAGTTCTGCTCCCATGATATCTCCCTTCCCCGTCCGTCTTCAGCACTTAGACCGTGATAAACATCCTGCTTTAATCCATCTCCTCCTAGATACCACACCAGCCCTTATAAAACACTATTTACATGGTGTCACTTACGGAGACGTGAGGTGCGGTACATAGAGAGTGGAAGGGTGGAGAAATAGGATGAGTTTGGCTTTCAACAAACCAAGTCTGGGGTGCACTTAGGAGTCACAGGACCTCCTCAGGGCCCACTTTAACTGTTCACGCCTGTGCCCCTGTGAAAGCTCTGATGTCTGAGAGAGGCCCTAGGGACCCCTGCGTGAGGGGCTGTGAGCAAGTGGTTGAATGCTCACTGTACGGCAGACACGGCGTGACCCACTGCGGTCTCCACGGTGACCTGGACTCTCCCTGATGGGTTCGCACGTGCATCCCGGTGCCTCCTGCAGTGACGGAGACACTGTGAACGCTTATCTAATATCTGATTGATGAGTGTCTGCGTGCACGCGTGGATGAAGGTAATGGGTAATGGAAATACAGCAGTGAGCTTCTCGATCCCTTCCTTTGGGAGCTGGCTGTCTGGTTAGGGAGACACAGACAACCATTGTCAAGTGGCACATTAAATACACGACTACAGGTCGACTCAGAGGGCAATAAGGATTCGGGCAGAGAGGGCATGACTTGGCACTTGTGCTGAGTGTTAAAGAACATATCCAGGTTTTCCAGGCGAGGACATGCCATGAAGGAGGCCTGCAGGGGCGCGTGGCTGTGGACGGCTCTCAGAATAGCAGGCTGTCTGATGCAGCTGTGCTTCACGCGGCAGTCACAGGCCAGCTCTCCCTGGTGGGCCCACCCCTTCCGCAGCCCTGGCCGAGGGGAAGCGCTGCGTATACTTGCTGTGTGCAAAATGGAAGTGCACCCCAGTCACAGGTGGTCCCTAAGGCAGGCAATCATAAGTTTCTAGCAGCTGAAGAGATGTGTTCCGGTGGAGTCTGTTCGTGCTGACCTGCACTTCTGGGTTGCAGGCTGCCTTGAAGTTACTAGAGGGAAAAAGTAGTAAGCCCACTGCTGGTATTCTCTCTGGCCTTTTCCTCCAACTTACCCACCACTGTTAGCTTCCAGAGTCCTCAACAAGCTGCTCCATGTGTGTAGCATAGGTCTTTGCAGCTGCATTCCGCAGGCGAGAGGACCCGGGCATCTCTGATAGAAAATACGAGGAATTGTAAAGCACGATGATTCTAACCTGGCCGTGCTGCGTTTGGCTTCCGCACACATGGCCATGTTTCTGCAGCTCAGATCATTTCTATCGGATGATTTTCCCTCTTCTCTGGAAGCATTCTCACATGTTTCTTTAAGGTCCATTTTTAGAAGTAAATTTCCTCATTCATTTCTTTAAATTTAAAAACAATGTTGAATTTTACTGGGTTCGCATTTCTTAGCTGATCAGTAATTTCTGTCAGCACCAAGGACCGGACCCCGTTGCTTCCTGGCTCCCGCTGTTGATTGAGGCTTCTGTCATGGTGGGAGCCTTGATCCCTTGCAGGCGACCCTGCCTTGTGGTGTTTTCCAGATCCTCTTTCCGCCTATGGCCTTCTGAAGTTTCATCCTGATGTGTCCGGTGCTTCGCGGATGTCCACTCCTTCTGCCCGGGATACGCTGCCCTGTGGGCTCCAATGCTTCATTTGTTCGGCAGCACCGTTAACCAGTATTGCTTTAAATATTTCCTTTTGTCTGTTGTCACGACATCTTCTTTCTGAAACTCCAGTTATTTCCATCCGGCACCTTCTCACTTTATCCTCCGTGTCTGTATGTGTCTCATATATTTTAGTATCCTTACCTATCTTTGCCACATCCTGAGTTTTAGTCTTTTGACAAAATCCTTTTTGGTAAATCTCTGTCTTTGGTTCTTCCAAATCTTCTGTTAAGTCATCTTTTCAGATTTTAATTTCAACAATCCTATAATATTCTTGTTTCCAGAATGTTTTTCCTGATCTGTCCAATCCGTATCACTTCTTTTTGTATACTTATATTTGTAATACAACCCCCTTTTCTATGTAAACATGTAAAAGGTTTCTGTACCTCTTAATCTCTCTCATTTTATTATGCTCTCTTATTTCATGTTTATCCCCTATGTTGTTGTGCTTTCTGTATCTGTGACTCAAAAGTACTGCTTTTCATTTTGTCTTCATTCCTGTGATATTTTAATTTTTTCTTCTATGTTAAAAATTATTTATTTGAAAGGCAGAGTGCCAGGACCGGGAGGAGGGGATATCTTCCATCCATACCCTGAAGGCCTGCAACAGCTTGGCCAGGCAGAAGCTAGGAAGCTGGAACTCCATCTGAGTCTTCAGGGACCCAAGGATCTGGGCCATCATTCACTGCCTTCCCAGGTGTGGTGGCAAGACACTGGACTGGAAGTGGAGGAGCCAGGACACAAACCAGCAGTCACATATAGGATACAGGTGCACCAAGCAGTAACCCAACCAGCTGCACCGCAACGCTGGCCCTTTCCTTCTCGTTCCTCAGTTCTCCAGTTCTCATTTTGATCCCTGCTGTTGCTTTGCTATTTCATTTTCAAATTATTGTATTTCCTACTTTGTAGAGTTATTTTACAATGGCAGTTACCTTTTTTTTTAAAATATTTTTAAATTCACAACGAAATCCTTGGATGTATATTTTTTCCAACCCATGAGAACATATTTTTGATGAATGATTTCTGTAGAAATGTTTTGTGCTATTGTTCATGCTTAAGAGTGTGATTTGTCATTAGATGAACACAGTGTTAGTTCCTATTTAACACTCCTGCTTGAATGAGTTGGAGTCTTCCCTATCAGTTATGTGCAGAATTTCCTGTGGGTACTCAGTTATGCAGGGACACGAATAATGTTCCCTTTCCTGTTTCTGGAAAGATGGATTTTCTTCAAATAGGATGATTTTATGTATCCATGCCCTCAGATTCTCCCAGCCATAGCAAGTTCAAGGGGCTTCACTGACTGTGGCCACCAAGGGACCCAGTCTGTGACTCTCAGTGCCTTCAGAGCTCTGCCGATCAGAGGACCCTGTGCACGGCTTCCCTCCCAGGGGCCCCGTCAGTTCTTCCGGCAGAGCTTCCGTGCAGCTTTGCTGGCACCAGCTCTTGGATAGATTTACACATCGACATGAATTGCTGCCTTTCTTCTAGACTTCTCAAAATTGGCCTTTGAATTCTCTTTGTTATGCTTTATGATTTCCAAGGGAAGAAATAAATTTATATATACACATTTAATGTATATCATTATATAGTGTTTATTGTGGCTATAGTTCTATAGAAATAAAGTACAGAAAATATGAAATTCATCATAACTTAATTCTTGTAGAATATAGTATATGTGAGAAGCATTGTGGTACAGCAGGTAAGGTCTCACTT
This sequence comes from Lepus europaeus, assembly GCF_033115175.1. Taxonomy (NCBI): domain Eukaryota; kingdom Metazoa; phylum Chordata; class Mammalia; order Lagomorpha; family Leporidae; genus Lepus; species Lepus europaeus. Next base: position 51,111,671 of record NC_084844.1, on the reverse strand, counting down.
GCAGCACCAGCTTCCCATATTGGAGCGCTGGTTTTAGTCAGGCTACTCTGCCTCCCATCCAGCTCCCTCCTAAGGCACCTGAGAAGGCAGCAGATAATGGGTCAAGTGCTTGGGCCCCTGCCAACCATGCGAGAGACCAGGATAGAGTTCCTGTTTCCTGGACTTATGGCCATTTGGGAATTGAACCAGTGGATGAAGTTTGATATCGCTTGCTCTCATTCTTTCAAATAAAAAAATTATTTTTAAAGAGCTCATGGAAATGCATATTATCTTTAATTCCATATCCAAAGCACATCTTTAACATATTTATTTGAAAGGCAAAGTGACAGAGAGAGAAGGAGAGACAGACTACTGTTTAGACGGAGTAGAACAAAGCAAAAAACAGAAATTAATAAATTGGGAAATGAAAAAACAGTAAAAATACACATAAAACATTTTTTTTACAAAACCAAATACAAGAAGCACCTCAAGTCAGCTTTATTTTTTACAAAGTGAGAGTAAAACTAAGCCAAATAAAGAAAGAATAAAAGAACGAAAACTTCTTATATGACTATGTCATAGAGACTTTTTAAAAATTGCCCAAACTGCGCAGAGGGGTAGAAAAGAAGGAGTGTTCTAAGAAGCCGTGATAATCAAAAATGCCGGCTTGGGCTGGAATTGTAGTATAGTGGGTTAAGAGCATCAGCGATGGCAGCATCTGGTATCAGAATGCCACCTTGAGTCCCGCCTGCTCTGCTTCCAATCCAGCTCCCTGTTAATGTGCCTAGGAAAGCAGCGCAAGGTAGCCCAAGTGATTGGACCTCTGCCACCCACGTGGGAGATCCAGATGGAGTTCCTGGCTCCTGACTTTGGCCATGCCCAGCCCCTGCTGCTGTGGCCATTTGGGGAGTTAATCAGTGAATCGAAGATCTCTCGCTCTCTCACTCGCGCTCTCTCTCTCTCTTTCTAACTGTGCCTTTCAGTTAAATAAATAAATCTCTAAAAATGCTAACTTTCCTCTTGTTAAGTAATAGGGATTGTTGGCTTTGTTCTCAGTCAATCCAATAGGAGCCATGCTAAGATCACATGAACTAGTACATGGCTCCCCAGTTTAGTACCCATGGTTAAAGTAGGGAGCCCCCCCAGTCGGCGACGCGGCTCATTAGGCTAATCTTCCGCCTGCGGCACCAGCATCCCGGGGTTCTAGTCCCAGTTGGGGCACCAGATTCTGTCCCGGTTGCTCTTCTTCCAGTCCAGCTCTCTGCTGTGGCCCAGGAAGGCAGTGGAGGATGGCCCAAGTGCTTGGGCCCTGCACCCCATGGGAGACCAGGAGGAAGCACCTGGCTCTTGGCTTCGGATTGGTGCAGCGCGCTGGCTACAATGTACTGGCCATGGCAGCCACTTGGGTGAACCAACGGAAGGAAGACTTTTCTGTCTCTCTCACTGTCTTAACTCTGCCTGTAAAAAAAAAAATTAGGGAGCCCCCCAGGGGTCAGCAGTGTAATAACAGGAGTGTGTCTGGCTGTTGAGGAGATGGATTCCAGCCTAAAGAGAAAGCTTGGCGTCAGAGGCTTGCTCATGTCCCTTCCCAGTGTACAACTGCATCCACAGAGAACGCTGTGCACCTCCAGGGTGGGCAACAGGGCAGGTGCACGGGCAGAAGATCTGGCCTGAATCAGCTCAGGATCATCTAACCAGGGTTCCTGGTCAGGTCCTGGGTCTGGTGTAAAAGGATGGGGAAAGAGGCCTTGATGTGTAAGGGGCAGGTAGAGTCCACATGGGATCCCCACACAGTGGGGGTGCACACAGTGGGGGTGCAGTCGTGGGTCCTTGGTAGGCACAGTGCCCGTAAAAGGAGTGGAAGGAGAGGGTTGTGTTGGACACTCCTGGGATGTTGGAGAGGCTGTTCTGGAGGCAAAGGATACGCTGTGGGAAGTGGTTTTAAAGCAGTTACAGATGTGAGGGAGGCTTAGTGAGAGAGCTGATGGAGAAGCAAGATCTCCAGGAGCTATCCTGGTTGTCTCCCTTATCTCTCTTTCTTAAAAAAAAAAAAAAAGATTTATTTATTTATTTGAAAGTCAGAGATACACAGAGGAGTGACAGAGAGAGAGAGAGAGAGAGAGAGAGAGATCGTCCATCCTCTGGTTCACTCCCCAATTGGCCGCAACGGCTGGAGCTGTGCCAATCTGAAGCCAGGAGCTTCTTCCAGGTCTCCCATGTGGATGCAGGGGCCCAAGGACTTTCCAGGCCATAGCAGAGAGCTCAACTGGAAGTGGAACAGCCGGGACTAGAACCAGCACCCATATGGGATGCCGGCGCTTCAGGCCAAGGCGTTAACTTGGTGCACCACAGTGCTGGCCCTGTATCTTTCTTTCCTTATCTCTCTCTCTCTCTCTCTCTCTCTCTCCCCCCCCCCTCCCTTCCTCTCTCTCTCTTTTTTTTTTATTTGAAAGAGTTAGAGAGGCAGAGAGAGAGAGAGGTCTTCCATCTGCTGGTTCACTCCTCAAATAGCTGCAATGGCCAGAGTTGCACCAGTCAGAAGTCAGGAGCCAGGAGCTTCTTCTGGGTCTCCCAAACAGGTGCAGGGGTCCAAGAACCTGGGCCATCTTCCACTACCTTCCCAGGCCATAGCAGAGAGCTGGAATGGAAGAGGAGCAGTGGGAACTTGACCCCGGTGCCCATATGGGATGCCAGCACTTCAGGCCAGTGCTTTAACTGACTGTGCTCTGGCGTCAGCCTCTTTCCTTATCTCTATCTTTAAAAAAAAAAGAAAAAGATTTAATTATTTATTTATTTGAAAATCAGAGTTACACACAGAGAGAAGGAGAGGCAGAGAGAGAAGGAAGTCTTCCATCCTCTGGTTCACTCCCCAGTTGGCCGCAACAGCTAGAGCTGTGCTGATCCAAAGCCAGGAGCCAGGAGCTTCTTCCAGGTCTCCCACATGTGTGCAGGGGCCCAAGGACTTGGGCCATCTTCCACTGATTTCCCAGACCAAAGCAGAGAGCTGGATCAGAAGTGGAGCAGCTGGATCTCCAACCGGCGCCCAGATGGGATGCCAGCACTGCAGGCGGCAGCTTTACCCACTATACCACAGCGCCAGCCCTGTCCTTATCTCTTTTAAAAAACATTTTGCCTATCATCAATATCATCTATCAGTCATCTATATATGTCTATCCATTTGAAAGGCAGGGAGAGAGAAGACAAAGTGAGAGGGAAGGAGAGGGAGAGGGGGAGAGAGAGATCTCCCATCTGCTGGTTCACTCCCCACATGCCCGCATCTGACATGGCTGGCCCAGGCAGGAACCAGGAGCTGGGAACTCACCCTAGGTCTCCCATGCGGGGGACAAGGCCCCAGCTGCTTGGCCCACACATCTCTGCTTCTGCCTTATCAGTGTCCCATATTAACCTTATTGAAATCGCCTCAAATACTTGTGGAAAGCTGTAAGACACATATAGATAAGTAACTGAATAGTTAAGATGTGTAAGAAGATTTTTGTCTTTTTCTCTGTCCCATAGCCCCTGGCATAGCTCAAGTGTTCATCTCCTTACCCTGAGATGATGGTAATTCCCTAATTAATTGCTTGTTATCTACATTTTCAGATCTGTTTATTTGCTGTATTTCACATGTCCTGAATCATGGCTTTGAGTCCCCCTTTGAATTAGTTCTAGACTAGACCTTGCTCTATATGGGGTCTTCAAAGAGTTCATGGAGAGTTTGTACTGTGAAAAAAAAAAAATACGTGTGTAGACTTCAACATTTTTCTAAAATAAACTCATCGTTTAACTCCATTTTTTCTGTGAACTCTGTGAAGTGCTCCCATCGTTGGTTGTCTGTCATGTCTTTAAAAGCACACAGCCCTGCAGGAGGCAGAGTGGTGTGTCCGTGATACCCGTCTCTGTCTTGTCCTTGGAGATGGAGGGGGCTTCTGTATCGTCCACGGGTTCCAGGGGTAGCAGTCCAGCTGCGGACAGAAGCGCCCAGAGACCCAGGCCGCTGACCCACACATTCTGTCCTCCCAGTCTGTATTTGAGGGACCCTGGTTACCGGCGCCCTGGCCCAGGTGGGCACAGCACACTGTGCATATGAAGATACACAAGGAAACACAGTGGCAAAGGTGAGGGACTCTCAAAAGCTGGGAACCTGAGTCAGATCAGAAGAGTGGCCGGCGCCGCGGCTCAGTAGGCTAATCCTCCGCCTTGCGGCGCCGGCACACCGGGTTCTAGTCCCGGTCGGGGCACCGATCCTGTCCCGGTTGCCCCTCTTCCAGGCCAGCTCTCTGCTGTGGCCCGGGAGTGCAGTGGAGGATGGCCCAAGTCCTTGGGCCCTGCACCCCATGGGAGACCAGGAGAAGCACCTGGCTCCTGCCATCGGAACAGCGCGGTGCGCCGGCCGCAGCGTGCCTACCGTGGCGGCCATTGGAGGGTGAACCAACGGCAAAAAGGAAGACCTTTCTCTCTGTCTCTCTCTCTCACTATCCACTCTGCCTGTCAAAAAATAAAAAAAATAAAAATAAAAAAAAAAAAAAAGATCAGAAGAGTTAGAAACGGAAAGACCAGAGGAGACAGAGCTGAGCCAGAGAAAGGGAGTCAGAGAGGGAACAAATCTTTGGGTTCCTGGCCTTTGGGTTGGAGTTTATTCACAGTGAGTAAATGAGTGTTCACTGACCTAGAATGAAACTTGAAACTACGGAGAGAGACTAGGGAGGCAGGAAATTGCCTAATATATGTTAAAAAAAATTCAAGAGTATAACAGACATACCCCACAGGTAAGTACAAAGAAAACCACACGTGCACACACCATGATCAGCCACTGAACTCCAGAGAAAGGAGAAAATGCTCAGACAGAAGCCAGAGAAAGACATACTCATCTCAGAGGAGCAGGGGACAGCCAGCCACCTTCTCAACAGAAACAGTGGAAGAGAAAGAGTAATGGCTACCCAGAATCTATACGCAGAAAAATACTCCACAGAACCAAGTCAGAATAAATGGGTTAACAAACAAAGTGAGAACACTGGGAGATAAGCACTCTAAGGAATAAGAAAGGGAGTTCCTTTGTAAGTTTATTTTTAATTGATAGGGAAAAACTATTTCTGGTGTAAAACAGATGTTTTAATAGACGTTGTGAATGTCTAACACTAGCGTATTTCAGATATCATTTGCTCCCACACTGATCATTGAAGGGGTAACACTGACAGTACACCTTCTTAGCAGTTGTCAGGTGAACAGTGTATCGGCACCAACTACAGTCACCATGATACATGCAGGATCTCTGAGCCTGTTCCTCCCGTGGAAAGAACAGACACCCTGTGTGTTTTGACTGTCTCCCCTACATCCGCACACCCGGGCTCCAGTGGCCACCGTCTTACTCTTCTGTGTGTTTGACTTTCTAGACTGCACATTTACGACCTTGTGTGCTATTTGTTTTCTGCATCTGGCTTACTTCACTTAATGTAATTTCATACAACATAGGGTATAGGATATAACCTCACTTCATCCATGTTGTGAAAGATGCCAGAGCCAGCGCTGTGGCATAGTGGGTGAAGCCGCTGCCTGCAGTGCCGGCATCCCATATGGGCACAGGTTCTAGTCCCAGCTGCTCCTCTTCCAATCCAGCTCTCTGCTGTGGCCTGGGAAAGCAGTGGAAGATGGCCCAAGTCCTTAGGCCCCTGCACCTGTGTGGGAGACCTGGAAGAAGCTCCTGGCTCCTCCTGGCTCCTGGCTTTGGATTGGTGCAGCTCCAGCCATTGTGGCTAATTGGGGAGTGAACCAGCGGATGGGAGACCTCCCTCCCTCCCTCTCTCTCTCTCTCTCTTTCTGCTTCTCCTTCTCTCTGTGTGTAACTCTGACTTTTAAATAAATAAATAAATATTAAAAAAAAAAAAAGATACAATGCCCTTGTGTGTAAATGCTGCAGAGCAACCCCTGCATATATTTAAGGCCTCTCTGTCCGCTCTGTGTCCACAGACACTCAGGTTGACCCTGCTTCTGGGCCATTGGGAACCTGCTGCCCTGAACCCAGGAACGCAGACAGCTCTGGTGCGCTGACCTTGTCTGCCCAGCAGTGGACTTGCGGCATCACAGCATCACAGGGTAGGTCTGTCCCGCCGTCATCAGCTGCACGTCTGGGCTTGAACACTGGCATCCAGGAGTGTGTGCCGAGTGACTCAGGGCAGGGCCGCCCCTCCCGGGGCTGCTGGGGCCACTGGAACAGAGGAGGAGGCCGGAGGGATCTGCGGGTGGGAAGTGAAGACCCCCGGAACCCCAACACAATGGGGAGCTGAGTGTGGCTCCCTGGTGACCGGGGCTCAGAGCACCTTATACCGATTTCCCTAGGGGGATCCCTGGAGGTCCAGGCGCGGTTGGGGGGCTCCAGGACCTGGGGCGGCTGTGGGCGGTGGGCGAGCTCAGGAGGCCACCGCAGCTGGTGTGGGGATGCACCGCAATGTCCCGGGGCCGGTGAGCGTGGGAGCGGGGACGAAATAGCATGTGGGTGGGCGTCGGGTCGCAGAAGGGAAAAATGAGAGGACCAGGAAAGACGAGCGGTGTCTCCCTGTCCGTGCCGCAGCAGGAGGCACGGGCACGCCGCCGGCCTCAGGGGTCTCCCGGAGTTTGTCCACACAAAGCGGAGCCAAGGTTCTCCGGATGCGCACTGACCCCGCTGCAGGTCCCCAGCCCTGCCTGGGTGCTGTGTCGGGTCGTGCAGGAGACGGTGCTGGAGCTCCGTGTCCCTCCGCTCCGGGGGCGCCTCCTGCTGGAGAGGCTGCGCAAGCACAAACGGCTGGTGGATTTCCGCAGCTGTGCCTGTGGATCCCAAAGCACCTGAGCGCCCAGGGGAGGTGCTTGCCTCATCCATCCCCAGGTGCAGGACGAGGGCATTGTGTGCGTAGCCAGGGGCACAGGTGAAGGCTCCTGGGGAGGGAGTGCGCATCGGGCAGGCTGCAGGAAGCAGGGGTTCCGAGGGGTGTGGCGATAGCAGAGGGGCAGGAGAGGGGGCTGAGGATGCTGGCGGGCGGAGGGGCCCCAGCTCCCAGACGGGAGTAAGGATCCCCAGCACGTGTTTCAGAAACATTAGGAGCCCGGGAAGGAGGAAGATGCGACTGTGAGCTCGTGTAAGCCTCCCATCTCCTCCTCGCTGCTCCACCTACCTCCAGGTGGGGCTCCTGGAAGGGAGGGTTAATCCCACCCATAGCAGGGAATGCACCAGGGGGTCTCCCCAGGCATCAGGGATTCCTGGAGCATAAGGATTTAGAGATCTCCCTCTCCCACCCCCTGCAAAGCTGTGAGGGCTGGAGGTTTGCACCCTCCGGGTGCAAGGTGGAATCCGTTTTGATCTCCTTGCACTGCACTCTTGACACGGGGTAAAAGATTTGACCGTCAAGGGAGATATTGGACCTCACAAACTGTTTAAAAAGATGGAAATTGAAAATGTTCCCCCAGAGTAAGAACGTCAGGCTGCTTGGTTCCCACCACCTGCCGAAACCTAGCGACACGTTTCCTCCACAGCAGATTGGGAAGAAGCAGGGCAGAGGAGGTGGGAGCTGAGCTGTCAGCGCGGCCGGGAGCTCGGGGTTCCCAGTGTGCTCCCCAGCCGTGTCCTCCGAGTGCTGTGTGAACCCAGGAAGATGGATGAGACAGCAGATTCTCAAGGGTGCAGAGTCAAGCTCCGAGACTTCTGGGAGCCTCTGGGAGCCGGGAGGACTTGACCCAGCAGGAGCAAGGTCAGGGTCTGTGGCCCGCATCACAGCTGCAGCCAGCAGCCCAGCCCTTTCTCTTTGCCTCCCAGCCCTCCCCTCTGCCTTCTTCTCAGCTCTCCCCCACCGAGTCCACGGTTCCTCAGCCTGGGCACCCGATAAATGGGCCCCAGAATTCTCTGTTGTGGCAACTGTTCAGTGTTTTGTAGCGTGTTTTTAATTTTTAAAAATTTTTTTTAAGGATTTATTTATTTGAAAGTCAGAGTTACACAGAGAGAGGAGAGGCAGAGGAAGAGAGAAAGGTCTTCCATCCGCTGGTTCACTCCCCAGTTGGCCACAATGGCCAGAGCTGCACCGATCCAAAGCCAGGAGCTTCTTCCAGGTCTCCCACGTGGGTGCAGGGGCCCAAGGACCTGGGCCATCATCTTCTGCTTTCCCATGCCACAGCAGAGATTGGATCGGAAGTGGAACAGCTGGGTCTCAAACCGGTGCCCATATGGGATGCCAGCACTGCAGGCAGTGCTTTACCCACTACGCCACAGGGCCAGTCCCCTTGTAGCGTGTTTAATAGCAACCCCTGGCCCCCACCCACTAGTGACCAGGAGCATCCTCCAGGGCTACTGTCACAAATGTCTCCAGGCCTTTCCAAGTAACGTCTGGGGCAGAATCACCCCTGGTTGACAGCCATGATGCACACCATCGCCTCTGCTAGCCCTTCCCTCTTCTATCCCTCCTCTTCCAACTCCACCTTCATCTCTTCCTTTTTTTCCAGCCTTAGGAAGGAGCTTACACGTGTGGAGAAAACCAGCAGGAAAGATCAAACAAAGTCCCTGCAGAGAATGGAAGCTTTTTAATAAGAGCGAAGTCCTGCACCACATAAGGCTAAAGTCTGCAGGGTAGAGGTAAGACTTGAGGGGGGAGGGGGGGGCGGCGCCGTGGCTCAGCAGGCTAATCCTCCGCCTAGTGGCGCCGGCACACCGGGTTCTAGTCCCGGTCGGGGCGCCGGATTCTATCCTGGTTGCCCCTCTTCCAGGCCAGCTCTCTGCTGTGGCCCAGGAAGGCAGTGGAGGATGGCCCAAGTCCTTGGGCCCTGCACCCCATGGGAGACCAGGAGAAGCACCTGGCTCCTGCCTTCGGATCAGCACGGTGCGCCGGCCGTGGCAGCCATTGGAGGGTGAACCAAGGCAAAGGAAGACTTTCTCTCTCTCACTGTCCACTCTGCCTGTCAAAAAAAAAAAAGACTTGAGGGGGGTGGGGGGCTGTTGCTGTGAGAAACTGAACCTCCAGGAGCTCCAGCTGTGGTGGAAGACACAGGTTGTGTGCCATTCAGGGTTGCATTGTGGGAAAGCAATGTATTTAAACTGAAAGACTTGATTGAGTGGAAGCAGGATTTGGCCTGTTGAATGGGAGAAGGGAAGGTCCGGAGCTGACTGCCTACAGGCTGGGTTTGTGGAGGAAGCCATTTCCCTGGGGTTCCGCTTCCTTCCTTCCTTCCCTCCCTCCCTCTCTCCCACCTTCCCCCCTCCCATTCACCCTCCTCCTCCCTGCCTCCTTCCTTCCCTCACTCCTGTTAGGAAAAGAGTTCCAGGATGGTGCCTCCTCACATGGGGCACCATAAATGTTAGAAAAAGAGGTGCAGAATAGAGAGCAGGCAGTGAACAAATTTACAGCCAGACCGAATTTATTCAGAGAAAATAAATTCGTAGAGGTGGGTGACCAACTGCCCGCACGCACATGATGGAACACGTGGCAGAAGGCCCCAACAACGGGGGTGGGGGGAGGCTTTTTGTATTTTAAGAGGGCTAGGGATGGGGGTAGGGTAGGGGGCAGCAGGCGGAGGTGAATTCAGGGCCTTGAGAACTTGAAAAAGAATACAGGATGGGGAATGAAGGCAGTAGGGTGTGAGGCCCCATTGAGTCAAGGGCAAGGAGCACATTCCAGTGTTTATCTTTTGGGCAGTGAGCAAGAGTCTTTGTTCCCTCACCTCCATCCTTCCCTCTCCCTCCCCACTTTCCTGTCTGTCCCTCCCTCTTTCTTTTTTAAGATTTATTTATTTGAAAGGCAGATAAAGAGATCTTCCATCCACTGGTTTGCTCCCCAAATGGCTGCAGCGGTCAGAGCTGAGCTAATCTGAAGCCAGGAGCTTCTTCTGGGTCTCCTGCACAGGTGTAGGGGCCCAACTAACTGCTTTCCCAGGCCACAGCAGAGAGCTGAATGGGAAGTGGAGCAGTCGGGACTCGAACCAGCGCCCATATGGGATGCTGGCAGTGCAGGTGGCGGCTTTACCCACGGTGTCACAGCTCCAGCCCCCCTCCCTCCCATTCTTTCTCAATCCTCCCTCAGTCCTCCCTCCCTCCTTCCCTGGCTTCTGCTGTCTCCTCCCTGCCCTCTCCCTCCCCCCTTCTTGCTTCTGCCTCCCTCTCTTCACTTTCTCCGTCCCTCCCTATTTCATCTCTGCCTCCCTTCCTCCTTCCCCTCTACCTCCCTCCATCCCTTTGTTCACCCCTTCCTTCCTCCTTCCTCTCCCTCCTCTTCCCTCACTCCTGTTTCCTCGCTGTCTTGCTTCCTGTCCTCTCCTCCCTCCTCCTCTCTTTCCTCCCTTCCACCTCCCCTGTCTTTGCTTTCTCCCTTCCCCGCCCCATCCAGCCTCCATTTCTTCCTCCCTCACTCCCTTCCTTCATTCTGCCTTTTTCTTACTCTCTTCCTCCCTCCCTGCCTTCCTTACTCCTGTATCCCTTCCTTTCTCCCTCTCTCCCTTCTCTCCTCCCAACCTTCTTTTCTTACTCCCTCCCTCACCATCCTTCCTCCCTCCCTCCCTTCTTCCTCGCTCCATTTCTAGCTCCCTCCTTCCAAGCTCCCTCCCTTCTTTCTTTACTCCTCCCTCCCCTCATTCCATCCCTTCTTCCCTCCCTTCCTCCCTCCTCCTTTCCCTCCTTCCCCGCTACCCCAAACACCCATTCCCCAATGTCACCACTTAGCAGCAGTATGTGGCAGCCTCCTGTGATGCTGCAGCTTGGTCCAGCCTGAAGACAGACTTCCTGGTGACTGGCCAGGCACACAGCCCTCAGCCTCCACTCACTCTCCTGCTCCAGCTGCGTACACACACACACACACACACCGAGGCTGCCCACCTCCCTGCTTCTTGCCCTTGCTTTGACACATGGCTTAGCCCCAGGTCTGTAGCTCTACCCCCAGCCACCCTAGCTATCGTCAGGTCTGCTGGGAGAGCCCTGTAGCTAAGGTGGGTCCTGTGGTTACAGCACTGGGGCAGCATTGTCCTCAGAACCTGACTGCCCTCCGCCTTTCACACTCCTGGCCTCAGAGGCATCTCCTCAGATAGCCCAGCCGGCCCCTGCACGCACCTGCTCCCTGGGCCGCAGGTGCTCAGTCTCGGGCAGGCGGTGGCGGGACCTTGGGACTTCAGTCCCCTCAGCACCTGTCCCTGCCCAAGATCTCCACTGCGCCCTGGTGTTCCAGCCGCTCCTCCTCATTTCACCCAGACTCCCTGTCTCCCTGTGGTCCTGGCTCAGCCCTGCCGCTTTGTGACCATGTCTGGCTCCACCTGGGCCAGGTAGCTGCGTGACACCCTCCACGGGCTCCTGGGCTATAGAAGACGGGATGCGATGTCCGTTTCTGAATGGTTCTCCTACCTGTGGCTTGGTGGGTACTGCTGGGTCCCTGATGATTTGTGCACCGTGGGGAAGCCACCACCCACCCCAAGGCTGTGCCACAGCAGGGCACAGTGGACTCACCACCTGGTCTCCACCAGACCTGCTTGGAGATGACGCTTCCAGCGGGCAGAAGGCAGCTTGAAGGGCAGTGGTCTTGGTGGAGGAACCCAAAGGGCTGGGCCGTCTCGTCCTCCTCCTCTCGGCGGAAGGAGGAACGCGGAGGAACGCGTCTCAGGCCCTAGATTCCAATCTGCGGACCCAAGCCCAGGAGGAGCTGATTGCCGGGCACAGGGACTGCTGTCCAGAGGCAGGCCTAGACGCGTCCTGTGAGTACCTGCAACAGGGGAATGCTGTGCCCATCCCAGAAGCCCCAGAGCTCCACCCCTCCTGCAGTGCTCCTGGGCTGGATCGCGTGGCCCCGGAACTGGGTGCTCAGAGTGCTCAGGCACCCACCACTCACCTCTCACCTCAGGCCATTGCACCCGGCAACCTGACACCCTCTAGTGTCCTACCTGGGTGCCCATCCCCCTGCACTGGTCCTTGTCACCACCACCTCTTTCCCAAAGGATCTGCTCTGCATCTGAATACGTTCTGATAAATAATGAACTGGATTCTGCATGCAGCCTTGGGGAAGCGGGGAGAAAGGACCTTACCTTGTGCCTGCCTGTGTGTTCACATTCCAGGGAAGGAAAAACGTGTTTTGCTGAAGCAAAAATGTCTTCCAGCAATCAGTGGTTCCTGCTAGGGTCTCCCCAAGCCTCTGTGAGATAAAGGACCCCGGTGTTCACTGAGCCCGGGGCCTGAGGGATCTGCCTCCTGAGCAGGGAGGCGTCTGAGTCCTCAACCAGTAGGTCCCCCCCCCCCCCGCCCCTGCTCATCTCTGCCGGGCCGGGGCGCCCTGCTCTCGCGGCAGCTCAGGCTTCCTCTCAGCCCTTCCCATTTCTGCTCTCTCCTCCTGCCTTTTTTTTTTCTTTTTTTAAGATTTATTTATTTATTTGAAAGTCAGAGTAACACACAGAGAGAAGGAGAGGCAGAGAAAGAGAGAGTTCTTCCATCCGCTGGTTCACTCCCCCATTGGCCAGAGCTGCACCAATCCAAGGCCAGGAGCCAGGAGCTTCTTCCAGGTCTCCCACTTGGGTACAGGGACTGGAACTGGCATCCATATGGGATGCCGGCACTGCAGGCGGCAGCTTTACTCGCTATGCCACAGCGCCGGCCCCTCTCCTCCCACCTTTAAAACACATCATGTAGGGGCTGGCAGAACAAGTAAAGCTGCTGCCTGCAGTGCCGGCATCCCATATGGGCGCCAGTTCGAGTCCCAGCTGCTCCACTTCCAATCCAGCTCCCTGCTGTGGCCCAGAAAATCAGTAGAAGGTGGCCCAGGTCCTGGGACCCTTGCACCCGCATGCATTGTAGACATTTGGGAAGTGAGCCAGGGATGGAAGACCTCCCTCTCTGTAACTCTGCCTTTCAAATGATAAGTAAATCTTTTAAAAAACACATCGTGTAGCCCATAGTCCTAGACTTTGGGGACGGGAGGACAAGGAAGGAGTGGCAGGGCGGGCATAGTGCTAGGTTTCAGTAAGTGGTCTCAGTTTCCCCTCCAGCACTCTGTGGCTGCTGCCCCCACCCACACCGTATACCTGAAGTGGGGCTGGAGAAATGACGAGAGGCGACCTGGGCCTGAGACGCAGCAGGACAAGTCCTGTCAGTGCAGGGCCAGGGCCAGGGCTCTGATCACGGCAGCAGTAGTTGCACGGTGAGATCTGACACGCTGAGTCTGCAGTGCAGGCGGATGGAGCGGGAAAGACGACGACGACCAAGAAACCTGGCAGGCAGAGAATCTGCAGGGGCGGGTACTGTGCGGAGTGGGCTAAGCTGCTGCTCCCAGCTCTCACTGTGAGGCCATCACAAAACACACCAAACACTGGCGTTAGAGGAAAGGGTGGGGGAACCCGACAGGCCAGGGGGAGAGGGAGAGGGAAGGGGAGGGGGGAGGGAGGGAGAGAGAGGGAGGGAGGGAGGGAGGGAGAGAGAGAGAGAGAGAGAGAGAGAACACGTGTGCGGAAGCAGGTCCTGTTATACCTTTGTGGGGGATGCCAGGAAGTAGGAGCAGTGAATCCCCTTGGGGGGGGGGGGCAGGGCTGACACCTGTGGTTAGACCATCTGGTCACCTGGCTTCCAGCAAGGGGCGGGGTGTGTGTGTGTGTGTGTGTGTGTACACCACAGGTAAGACGGCAGCATTTTACTAACACACATCCTGTATGCTGACGCACGTCCCAGCTACTCCACTTCCAAGCCTGCTCCCTGCTAATGCTCCTGGGAAAGCAGTGGAAAGGAGTTTAGTCTCCCTGCACCCACCTGGGAGACCTGGGTGAGGCTCTTGGCTTCTGGCTCCAGCTTGGCACAGTGCTGGCCATTGCAGCCATCTGGGGAGTGAACCAGCAGGCGAAAGATCTCTCTCTGACTCTCTCTCTGTAACTCTGACTTAAAAATAAACAAATCTTTTAAAAACACACAAAAACAAACAAATGCTGTCAAGCATGTGGAGAAAGGGGAACTCTTATACACTGTTGGTGGGAATGTAGTTGCTGCAGCCGCTGTGGAAAACAGCTGGGAGAGTCCTTTAAAACCTAAAAGCAGAACTGCCGTGTGATCGAGCAATGCCATCACGACGTAAATACCCGAAAAACATGAAGCCCCTTAGCAGACACCCGCACCGCGACGCTTATTCAGCACTCTTCCTAACGGCCAAGAGCAGCATCGGCCAGGGTGTCCACAGCAGACGAGTGGATAAAGAAAATTCGGCACATGTATACACAGCGGACTATCATTCAGTCTTGCGAAGAATTAAACCCCGATTTCCGCAGCAGAATGGTTTGTGAAACTGCAGGTCCTTGTGATAAAGGGCACTAAGACACAGAAACATCACATGCCCGCCCTCTCCTACGTGGAAGCCAAGAGGATCCTCAGTCTGTCACCTGCTGGTTCACTCCCCAGATGGCTGCAATGGCCAGAGCATCGCAGGGCTAGGACAGCTAGAGGGAGCTCAGAGAACTGGTACCAAACCAAAGTGAGAAGGAACAAGTTCTCACGCTGCACAGCGGAGGGGTGACGAGCGTTCACACAGTCTAGTGTCCTTGGCAAAGCCAAGAATCGTAAAGGGGGGATTTTGCTCGCAAGTGTCCCACTACGCTCCGTCAATGTGTGCTGTTGCTGTTCATAAAACTTTTATAAACACAGACGAGTCTGAGTCCTTGATACCAAAACAACTCACACGTGTAAGCGCGTGCCAGCGTTTTCAGGAATTCGCACTCAGTTTTCCCTAAGGCACAGTTTCCCTTGAACATTCCAACTTCCTGTGGTGCCCGCTCGCCACTGCTCTCCCACAGGATCACAACGCTGCTCGCCCCGGACCCCGCACCGTGGTGCGGTCACGGGACCAGCCCCGGACCCCGCACCGTGGTGCGGTCACGGGACCGGCCCCGGACCCCACACCGTGGTGTGGTCACGGGACCGGCCCCGGACCCCACACCGTGGTGCGGTCACGGGACCGGCCCCGGACCCCGCACCGTGGTGCGGTCACAGGACCGGCCCCGGACTCCGCACCGTGATGCGGTCACAGGACCACGCATCGTCCACCAGCGAGTGGTGTTTCCTCAACTCCACAAACTGCAGCGGCTCCAGCTCCTCGGGGCCACGCTCGGTAGCCAGTGGTTTGCGGGTGGTGTGGGCTGGGGTCGGGAAGGAGGATAACCAGGGGCTGGGCCTGGGGAGGGGGTCGCATGTGTCCCTGTGGATCCCGGGCCATGGAAGACAACATCCCCTCATTCGCTCCCTGCAGGCCTGCCCCGTGGGTGTCAGCGCTCCCCACACCCCTGCTGGCCAGAGCCGAGGGGTCAGACCACAAGGCATGTGTCTTCAAAGAAGAAGGTGGGGGCTGCCAGGACCAGGGTCCAGGGAGCCAGAAGGGCTGCGGGCTCCCTGATGCTCCCCACATCTCCCGCCCCTCCTGGGATTCACAAGCTAGTGGAAGGCCCCGCCCGCCCATCTCAAGCCTGGCCTGGCCACACTGACCTCATCCAGCGCGGGCCACAGCTGCAGCTCCAGCTCTGCCTCCCCACGCGCCCCGACCAGCCACAGCCACACGCGGTTGTGCTACCTGGAGAAGATCCAGGCCCCGGTGGCCACACAGATGTGGTAGTGGCCCATGGTGCCCCTCACGGCTGACTCGACTGTCGCCTGGCACTCAGCGGTTCTCCGTGGGGTCTGGGCACTGGTCTTGGGCTGAAGAAGGCGCGTCCCCGCGAGGCTGGTGAGGGGCTGCAAGATTGAGGGCACTGAGACCGGGCGAATTCTGTGTCACCAGGCCTCCCAATATATCCTCTGTGGTTTTGCTACCGGGTGGCACAGGTTGGACCAATCCCTCTACCTCCCAGCGCTGCCAGTTACCTGTGCCCACCTTCCCTGCCTCTACTGGGTACCCCACACCAGGAGCTCCTGGGTTGCCAAGGGAAGGCCCCTTCCTGTGGGACACTCAGGGCGGCATTGGGGCTCCCTGTAATGGAACTTTCCATCACCATCCACCATCCAGCTGCCCCCAACATGTGCCCCAACAGAGACGCCACGTTCAACAGTCAGGTGTGTCTCCTGGCCACTGCCCCTTCCTGTCTGTGATGGTTTTAGTGATTTCCACAAACATGATGTCACATCAAAATTTTGTTCTTGGAACTTGCTTTTTAAAAACATACTTGTTTTCATTTAACTGGACAAGGCTGAGACAGAGGTTGAGAGAGAGCGTCCATCAGCAGATTATTGCCAAGCAGGTACAACAGCCCAGGGCGGGGTCGGCAGAAGCCAGAAACTCAAGTCTGGATCTCCCTGTAAGTGGCAGGGACCCAGGTACTTGAGCCTCACCTGCTCCTTCCCAGGGTGCGCACTAGCAGGAAGGGGGATCGGAAGCAGAGCAGTAGGGGCTGGAACCAGGCACTCGGATGTAGGATGTGGGTGTCTGCCCCTAGAACTTGCTGTTGAACAGCAGAGGGTTCGGGGCAAGTGCTCAGCACAGCAGCTAAGGCGCCCCTGGGGCTGCGGCACACCGCGTTGCCGCATTGCCGTGCCCAGGCCGGAGTCCCTGCTGCACTCTGTTTCAGCTTCCTGCTTCTGCTCCCCTTGGGAGGCAGCAGGTCACGGTCACGGCTCAAGTACTTGGGTCCCTGCCACCAAATTCAAGTCCTGGCTCCTCACTTCTTCCTGGCCCTGGCCTGACTGTTGTAGGAAATGCACTGAACTGGGCAAGGATTTTTTTTAATAAGATCCTAACAGTACAGGAAACAAAAGAAAAAAAATGGAGGCCGGCGCCGCTGCTCACTAGGCTAATCCTCTGCCTGCGGTGCCGGCACACCGGGTTCTAGTCCCGGTTGGGGCGCTGGATTCTATCCCGGTTGCTCCTCTTCCAGGCCAGCTCTCTGCTGTGGCCCGGGAAGGCAGTGGAGGATGGCCCAAGTGCTTGGGCCCTGCACTAGCATGGGAGACCAGGAGGAAGCACCTGGCTGCTGCCTTTGGATCAGCAAGATGCGCCGGCCACGGCGGCCATTGGAGGGTGAACCAATGGCAAAAAGGAAGACCTTTCTCTCTGTCTCTCTCACTGTCCACTCTGCCTGTCAAAAAAAGAAAGAGAGAGAGAAAGAGGGGGAGAGAGAGAGAGAGAGAGAGAGAGAGAGAGAGAGGGAAGGAAGGAAGGAAGGAAGGAAGGAAGGAAGGAAGGAAGGAAGGAAGGAAGGAAGGAAGGAAGGAAGGAAGGAAGGAAGGAAGGAAGGAAGGAAGGAAGGAAGGAAGGAAGGAAGGAAGGAAGGAAGGAAGAAAAGAAAAGAAAAGAAAAGAAAAGAAAAGAAAAGAAAGAAAGAAAGAAAGAAAAGAAAAGAAAAAAATGGGATTATGACAAACTAAAAATCTTCTGCACAGTCAAGAAACAATGATCCCCCTGGAAGGTCTGATTTTAAAAATGTGTTGCTTGGGGCTGGCGCTGTGGCAGAGTGGGTTAATCTTCCACCTGTGGTGCCGGCATCCCATATGGGCGCCGGTTCCAGTCCCGGCTGCTCCACTTCCAATTCAGCTCTCTGCTGTGGCCTGGGAAAGCAGTGGAGGATGGCCCAAGTCCTTGGGCCCCTGCACCCACATGGGAACCCAGGAAGAAGCTCCTGGCTCCTGGCTTCGGATCGGCATAGCTCCGGCCTTTGCGGCCATCTGGGGAGTGAACCAACAGAAAAAGGACCTTTCTCTCTGTCTCTCCCTCTCACTGTCTATAACTCTACCTCTCAAATAAATAAAATCTTTTTAAAAAAAAATGTATTGCTAAATGCTCTTGGCTAATGGCGTTTAGCTGTACTGTTGCTATGATTTCTTTTATGAACCACTGGCTTCAGATTCCTCTAATTACCTTATATTTAGATTGCTACAGAATTCCCAGAGGGTTCTGTCCCCAGCTTTAGGCCTCGGCTACAGCCTGACCTTCACAGGGAACCCTCTTCACACCCCGGCCCACACCAGGTGCTGTTGCTATGTGGCACTTGACACGCACACCCTGCGCTCCGGGGCCTGGGGCCTGCGGCTCCCTCGCCAGCTGCCCCCTCTGTGAAGAGATGGGTCAGAACAGCTGTATGTCCGTCTCCAGAGGTAGACGCTTTATCACTTTCCCTTTCTACCCCCAAGATGACGACCAAGCCCTATAAGCCTAAAGACACAGAGGGGACACACAAAGCTGCAAGGGACAAGAAGCAAAGATAACACACTACCAAACATGTCTACAGAGCCCTGCCCTCGTGGTGTCCGTGGCCTCTAACCCTGCCTGCGACAGTGTGGGGTTGGAAGCTGGTGAGGACATTTAAAGCAGCTTCTTGCTGGAGCACAGCACACACCGGTTATACATGGGGATGGGATACGCGCACGTCAATTATACATGGGGACGGGATCCACACATGTCAGTTGTACATGGAGACAGGATCAGCACAATGGGTTATACATGGGGACGGGATCCGCACATGCGGGTTATACATGGGGATGGGATACGCGCACGTCAGTTATACAGGGGGACGGGATCCACACACGTCAGTTGTACATGGAGACGGGATCAGCACAATGGGTTATACATGGGGACGGGATCCGCACACGTGGGTTATACATGGGGACGGGATCCACACATGTGAGTCATACATGGAGACAGGATCCGCACATGCCGGTTATACATGGGGACAAGATCAGCACATGTGGGTTATACATGGTTACACGTGGGGACGGGATCCACACACGTGGGTTATACATGGGGATGGGATCAGCACATTATACATGGGGACGGGAGTTTTTTGTCAGTTATCTCATGAAGCATATACAAAATAATTTGCTATTATGTTAACTGAATACCACTCCATTAAAGAATCTAAAAAAACAGTTGCTGGGGCCGGTGTGATGGTGTAGCAGGTTAAGCCACAGCCTACAACACCCGGCATCCCATATGGGTGCCAGTTCAAGTCCCAGCTGCCTCATTTCCCATCTAGCTTCCTGCTGATGCACCTGGGAAAGCAGCAGATGACCCAAGTGCTTGGGCCCCTGCACCCACACGAAAGACCCGGATGAAGCTCCTGGCTCCTGGCTTCAGCCTGGCTCAGCCCTGGCTGTTGTAGGCATTTGGAGAGTGAACCAGCAGATGAAAGATCTCTTTCTCTCTCTGCCTTTCGAATCAAAATGAAAATGAAAAATTAAACAAAAACAGATAACAGATTGGTGGTTGATGGGTGAAGGGACAGGAGAGGGGCAGGAAGGAAGTGAGTGTGTAGTGAGTCCGAGGATCTCAAGGCGAAAAGGAGAAATATGGGACCACAAGGTGGCGGTGACACTCAGCGGGTGGGTGACAGGTCTGCCGGGCACACAGCCGCCTGGAGCAAAGCTTTCAAGGAGGAGAGCCCAGAGGCCTCCACGCAGAGCAGAAGGGTAAGGGGACTCCCAGGGGAAAGAGGAACCAGAGAGGGGCTTCCCGAGTCTGGATGATGTCACTCAGCCGCACGGGGTGGGGGTGGGGGTGCCTGCGCAGAGCTACCAGCAGCAGCCTGGAGTCTTCCATGGCCCCTGGGTTGGATGTTGGATGCAGTTTCTAGGGATCTACAAAGCAGGCAGGATCTTTTTTGTTTTTTAAGGTTTATTTATTTAGGGGGCCAGTGCTGTGGCATAGTAGGCTAAGCCTCTGTCTGTAGCCTCGGCATCCCATATGGATGCCGGTTCAAGTTCCTGCTGCTCCTCTTCATGTCCAGCTCTCTGTTATGGCCTGAGAAAGCAGTAGAAGATGGCCTAAGTGCTTGGGCCCCTGCACCTACATGGGAGACCCAGAAGAAGCTCCTAGCTTCAGATTGGCTCAGCTCCAGCTGTTGCAGCCATTTGGGGAGTGAACCAGTAGATGGAAGGCCTTTCTCTCCATCTCTCCCTCTCTGCCTGTAACTCTCTCAAGTAAATAAATAAAATTAAAAAAAATTTTATTGGGGCCGGCACTGTGGCATAGCAGGTAAGGCTGCAGTGCCGGCATCCCATATGGGCACCGGTTTGAGACCCAGCTGCTGCACTTCTGATCCAGCTCTCTGCTATGGTCTGAGAAAACAGTAGGAGATGGCCCAAGTCCTTGGGCCCCTGCACCTGCGTGGGAGACCTGGAAGAAGCTCCTGGCTCCTGGCTTCAGATCAGTGCAGCTGCGGCCATTGTGGCCATTTGGGGAGTGAACCAGCGGATGGAAGACCTCTCTTTCCCTGCCTTTCAAAGTCAGAGTCTATATATATATATATATATATATATCGAGAGAGAGAGAGAGAGAGAGAGAGCGCGAGCACGAGCGCTTCCATCCACTAACTAGTTCATTCCCCAAATGGCTGCAATAACCAGGGCTGGGCCAGGATGAAGTTAGGAGCTTCTTCCAGGTCTCCCCCGTGGGTGCAGGGGCCCAAGCACTTGGGCCATGTTCTGCTGCTTTCCCAGGCACATAGCAGGGAGCTGATGGGAAGTGAAGCAGCCGGGACTTGAACTGGCACCCATATAGGATCTCCAGCAGGCAGGATCTTAATGGCTTAGGAAAAAAAACTACATATTTGAGGGTTACTGGATGCAGAACATTTTTCAGTTAGTGTTGTGGGGAGAGCTCTCCAGGCGACACGTCTCAGCCCTCTGTGAAGATGGACAAATGTGCAGGGGCCACCTTTGGGTCATTTGCATAACATTAAAATATATTTTCTCTGCAGTAGTTTTCACATGTTCCTTTGTAAATATGATTTTATAGCGTGGTCATAAAAGGACATCTGAGTGCTCTTTGTGGTAAGGGATGGTTCTGAACCTTGCCTGTATAAATACCATCACTCCAATTGGCACAATGTACTATACAGGGCACCTCAAAGGTTTGGGCCATGAAGTTAAATGTTTATTTTGGTTCAGAAAATGCAGAATTTTTTAAATCCATGCATACCATGGATCTTCAAAAATATTTTTAAACTATTGATTTGAAAGAGTAAGAGAGAGAGAGGGAGAGACACAGAGAGATCTTACATGTGCTGGTTTACTCCCCAAACAGCTACAACAACCAGGGTTGTGCCAGACTGAACACAGGCGCCTGGAACTCCATCCGGGTCTCCCACGTGGGTGCAGGGGCCCAAGCACTTGGGCCATCCTCTGCTGCTTTCCCAGGCTATAGCAGAGACCTGGATGGGAAGTGGAGAGTTCAGAACATGAATTAGCATTCACATGGATGCCCCGAAAATAAACATCTTTTAACTTCATTTCCCATGAACTTTTTGATGTGCCTCCTGTAGTTTTGGAAGATATTAGCATCAAGGGAAACTGGATAAAGGATATACAGAATCTCTCTTATTTTTAACAAACACATGAATCTAATGATCACAAAATAAAGTTTCACTTGGAAGAAAAACTCACTAACGACCTAGCAGAAGAGAAGGTATGCCTGCCCATTTCCAGACTTAAAAATTATAAACTAATTGAGTCTCCACTGCCCTGTACAGAATCTCTGGCTTCCAATCAGAAATGGCAGACCACACAAGTAAGCAAGAAAAACAAGGGACTTCCAAGGGACTAGGCAGTTAGTGATTGCGGAGAGAAGCCAGCTTCCCGGCACCCACAGACCTTGGGGCCCCGGAGCTGCCGAAGTGAGGGGAGAGCTCTGCTTCCAGCACCCCACGGCCAGACAACCCAAGGGAGGTTTCCTGCGGTATCACCACTCCGCCTGCTACACTACGCCAGTGTTCGACCAGACTATAGTGGCCCTCCACCCCAGAAGTTGGAAACACAATGTCTCAACGGCTCTTTCAGTTCCATGTCTGGAACCGCTGGGTGACCACTCAACCCTTTCACTCCTGACTCCGGATTTATGCAATGCAAGAGGAGAAACAAGACAACGGGGTAAAACAAATCCCAACTGAACACGAAGGTGAGGGAGGCAGATCCGTGACATCCGCAACGGCTGTGCTCGGTCACTTGCGCTCTCTCGTCCTTCTCCCGTCTGCCCCCATCTAAGACGCACAGAGACAAGCATGTCGTTTGGCCATGAGGTTGGGGCCCGGGAAACTTCCCTAGAACTTAGAGGTTTGGGGATTTCTCTGGCGACACGAATCTTGTAAAGCTTCGTGCAGTGTGAATCAGGCGGTTCCGTGTGGCAGTAACGAAGGTGGAAAAGGTGGAGACCCTGATCCTGCCTGGCCTCGCTTTGACCGCACCCCAGCACTGGGGTTTTCTCTCTTAGCGTCGCGCTTCATTGCTGACCCAGTCAGCTCCTTCCGCCTCCGCCTCAGCTACGAAGCCCAGGTCCTCACCAGTGAGGCCTTGGCTCCCCAGGCTGGCTCTCTGAAGAGCACCTCTGGCCTTTATCAGGCGAGGAGCACACGGCAAGTGTTGTCTGGGAGGCAACTGGGGTTAGGGTTCCCGAGTTTTCCGGTTCACCCCAGGTTCGCGTCATAATTCCTGGAATTTCCCAATCTCTTTGCCTTTGCGCAACTAGATTTTGAGGGGCACAGGGAATTTGGCCTTTGTAAGCACGCAAGGGGCACTGTGGCGTAGCAGGTAAAGCCGCTGCCTGCAGTGCTAGGATCCCACACGGATGCCGGTTCAAGTCCCAGCTGCTCCTCTTCCAATCCAGCTCCCTGCTATGGCCTGGGAATGCCCTGGAAGATGGCCCAAGTGCTTGGGCCCCTATTACCCATGTGGGAGACCTGGAAGAAGCTCCTGGCTCAGGATCGGCACAGTTCCAGCCACTGTGGCCATCTGGGGAGTGAACCAGCAGATGGAGGATCGATCTCTCTCTCTCTCTCTCTCTCTCTCTCTCTCTCTCTCTCTCTCTGCCTCTGTCTCTCTGTAACTTTGCCTTTCTAATAAATAAATCTTTTTTTTAAAAGATTTATTTGAGTTACACAAAAAGGAGAGGCAGAGAGAGAGGTCTTCCATCCGATGGTTCACTCTTCAATTGGCCACAACATGGAGCTGCGCCGATCCAAAGCCAGGAACCAGGAGCTTCTTCCAGGTCTCCCACATGGGTAACAGGGGCCCAAGCACATGGGTCATCTTCCGGGGCTTTCCCAGGCCATAGCAGGGAGCTGGATCAGAAATGGGGCAGCCGGGACTCGAACTGATGCCCATATGGGATGCTGGCGCTTCAGACCAGGGTGTTAACCCACTGCACCACAGCGCTGGCCCCTAATAAATAAATCTTAAAAAATAAAATAAAATAAAAATAAAAAAAGGATGAAGCCAGGAGCCTGAACCCAATCCGGGGATGACAGGGACCCAGGTACTTGAGCCGTCGCCTACTGCCTCCCAGGAATTCAGTCAGGCACTCTGAAAGGGGGTGTGACTGTACCGACTGCCACCCCCAGAGAGTCACTGTTTTAAATGACAGGTTCAAGGAAGGCCACACGGAGAAGACGGCACCTCGGCAAAGACCTGAAGGAGTGGCAGGCGGAGCCATGCAGATGCGGCAGCACAGGGGGCGGGGAGGGGAAGCACGTCTGACTTACGTGTGGCTACAGACAGTAGACAGGAACAGGAGGATGAAGCCAGAGAGACCTTGTGCCCCACCCCTTCTGAAACGCCTCACCCCGCCCTTCCCCATGGCAGACCGGGGGTACGAACTCTAAAGAGCAAGAGGAAGACGGCCAGTGAAGTCAGCGCGCACCCAGTGACAGACATACAGATTCACAGATGGGCGATGAGCTGACCCATGGAACGGGAGCGAAGCCATTGGGTAGCAAACCAACTCAGGAGCTGCCAGCAATGGCAGCTTGTGCCAGCGGCTTTCGCCAAGTGTGGGCACCGCCATGGAGGCGCTACCATTCTCTTAGAGCCCACACTGCCTGCTGCCAGCCTACCACCGCTTTGCTTTCCTTGGTCGCTACTCAGTATCAGACTAATTATAGTAATTACACACACACATACATGTGAACCAAAAACGGCGGTACTCAGGCATTTCAAGTTCCTGGAAGGCGGAATCAAGTTATTCTGGTGCAGAAGGTTATGCGACCCATGCACAGTTTTTGCACAGCACACACTCTCTGTGCACTCTGTGGGGACCCCTATATATCACGCGTTCCTCTTATCTTTTTTAGACAGTTGGGTTCCTGCCTGGAAAGAACGCCCAGAGACTTCATCTTTGGACTACCCCTGTCAGTCAGGTGAAATTCCGCAGGTCAGCGGCCAGTGAGGAGGGGAGCCTTGCCCCCGGCGTTCTACAGGGATGAACCCCTGGCCCTCTTTCCGAAAGCCTCCCTCTCTTCTATAAGCTACCGCGCCGCTGGAGGGAGAGCCCACGTGATGAAGAAACAGCTCCCCTCCAGCCCACTCCTCACCACCAGCACGTGCGCAGGATGGAGTCCCAGGGTCCCGGCTGTAAATGCAAATCCGATTCTGGAAGAGAACGTCACGTCCTGGGTGGAGTTTAGAATGTGCCTCTTTACGGCAGTAAAAAAAAAAATGTGTTTATGGAAAGGGATTTTCGAGGGTTGCCAACTAAGACAAAAGGAAGGTGGTTTGGGGGCCAGTGCTGTGGCACAGCAGGTTAAAGCCCCGCCCGGCAGCACCGCCATCCCTTATGGACGCCGGTTCGAGTCCTGGCTGCTCCACTTCCAATCCAGCTCTCTGCTATGGCCTGGGAAAGCAGTGGAAGATGACCAAGTGCTTGGGCTCCTGCACCTGTGTGGGAGACCCGGAAGAAGCACCTGGCTCCTGGCTCCAGCTGTTATAGCCATCTGGGGAGTGATCCACCGAATAGAAGACCTCTCTCTGACTCTCTGCAACTCTGCCTTTCAAATAATAAATAAATAAAGGTTTTTTTTTTTTAAAAAAAAAATGGAATAAATGGGACACAGCATTCATCCTGGGCGGGGGGGGGGGGGGGGGTGGGGAGGGGAGCACAGCCCGGACTTGCTGTGCAGTTTGCTCGTATTCGTCTCCAGAGCTCAGAGGTCACCTGGCACCTAAACACAGAGAAGCCCATCCTACGTAAGCCACAGTTTCAAGGTCATCAGCGTTACCCCTTGTAGACTTACTGGTCACGGAGGGGAGGGTGCTTGCTGGAGCGAGCTGGGTGGGTTCTGTTTCTCAGCTTAGTATAGAAATAAAAAGCTGGGAAATAATTTACAAAAAAGAAGCAAAAACTGTATTTTTTTTTTCACAAAGCGACAGTGAAGTGTCTGGTCCGAGGGGAGACCACACAAGTGCCCCAGGTGGGAAACTAAGTTCCAGGAACTGCACAGGGCTTAAAAGCTGTATTCTGGCCAGCGCTGCGGCTCACTAGGCTAATCCTCTGACTTGGCGCCGGCACCCCAGGTTCTAGTTCCGGTCGGGGTGCCGGATTCTGTCCCGGTTGCCCCTCTTCCAGGCCAGCTCTCTGCTGTGGCCAGGGAGTGCAGTGGAGGATGGCCCAAGTGCTTGGGCCCTGCACCCACATGGGAGACCAGGAGAAGCACCTGGCTCCTGGCTTCAGATCAGCGCGATGAGCCGGCCGCAACGGCCATTGGGGGGTGAACCAATGGCAAAAAAGAAGACCTTTCTCTCTGTCTCTCTCACTATCCACTCTGCCTGTCAAAAAAAAAAAAAAAAAAAAAAAAAGCTGTATTCTTAGGAGGCGCCTATGGGGGCGACAATTGGACAGGGGTCTCACATAATGTATGCTCATTGGCTTGGGGCCCATGGAGAGAGCAGGGGTCTCTGGGAGGCAGCCCGATTCCCCTCGGGGCTCACCCCCCCCCCACTCCGTCAGCTCTGGGTGAGCTGCAGCTACAACCAGGGGCTCACGCGCAGACCAGGAAGCTACAGTGGGGAAAGACGCCGCGGCTCTCGAAAGCAAGCCTTGCCGCTGCTTGCTCAAGACGCCCCACCAACGTCTGAGGGCCACAGACCCTTTATCTTCACTCCTTACCTTCGCTATCTATCTTTGCTCAAGAGTGATGGCTCAATTCTGATGAGTAACAGTTGTACATAGTTGCACACGGGCCAGGGTCTCATCTCAGAGAGCAGTCTCTCTCTCTCTCTCTGTCCCTCCCTCTCTCCCTCCCCCCTCCCCCTCCCTCTCCCCCCTCCCTCTCCCTCTCCCCTCCCCCCTCCCCCTCCCTCCCTCTCTCTCTCTGGTAGAAGTTTGCCCTTCCTGCTCCAGAGCCTCACCCAGCACCACCATCCAGAAGCTCACCGAATGTCTGACTCACGGATACACACTCCCTGCACACTGGGGGGTCGCGGGGGCCCTGTCGTGTCACAGACGCACACTCCCTGCACACTGAGGGGTCGCGGGGGCCCTGTAGTGTCACACACACACTCCCTGCACACTGGGGGGTCGCGGGGGCCCTGTAGTGTCACACACACACACTCCCTGCACACTGGGGGATCGCGGGGGCCCTGTCGTGTCACACACACAGACTCCCTGCACACTGAGGGGTCGCGGGGGCCCAGTCGTGTCACACACACAGACTCCCTGCACACTGGGGGGTCGCGGGGGCCCTGTCGTGTCACACACACACACTCCCTGCACACTGGGGGGTCGCGGGGGCCCAGTCGTGTCACACACACACACTCCCTGCACACTGAGGCGTCACGGGGGCCCTGTCGTGTCACACACACACTCCCTGCACACTGGGGGGTCGCGGGGGCCCTGTCGTGTCACAGACGCACACTCCCTGCACACTGAGGGTCGCGGGGGCCCTGTCGTGTCACACACACACTCCCTGCACACTTGGGGGTCGCGGGGGCCCTGTCGTGTCACACACACACTCCCTGCACACTTGGGGGTCGCGGGGGCCCTGTCGTGTCACAGACACACACTCCCTGCACACTGGGGGGTCGCGGGGGCCCTGTCGTGTCACACACACACTCCCTGCACACTGGGGGGTCGCGGGGGCCCTGTCGTGTCACAGACGCACACCCTGCACACTGAGGGGTCGCGGGGGCCCTGTCGCGTGTCACAGACGCACACCCAGCAGCAGCTGCTCGGACAAAGCATCCGCACGGCCTCCCGAAGCCTTGGCTGACACTCCACAGGGTTGGGTGCTGTCCTTCAGGATGCAGCAAATGCACCCCGCCGGAGACCTCCACGTCACCAGGGGAGGACAGAGGACGTGCCCAGGAAGTAAGAGGTGGGAGAAGGAGGGGCCCTCCTGACCGTCACTCCCCACGGGTCACTGCAGGTCTTGCGCTTCCCGTACTCACAACTCTGGGCTCTGCGGGGTTAAACGTTCCGGTCCCCAGAGAGGCACACCCTTGCCAAGGGACTCAGCAAAAGCCCACACAGCACAAGCTACAGTAACTACCCTGGGCACTTTGGTCTCCTTGCCTCCAGGAACCAACCAGCATTAAGAAAGAGGAGTCATGGGGGCGGCGCTGTGGCGAAGCCATTAAAGCCACTAGCTGCAGTGCCCGCATGCCATATGGATGCCCATTGGAGTCCCGGCTGTACCACTTCTGATCCAGCTCTCTGCTGTGGCCTAGGACAGCAGAAGATGGCCCAAGTCCTCGGCCCCCTGCTCCAGTGTGGGAGACCTGGAAGAAGCTCCTGGCGCTGGCTTCGGATCAGCGCAACTCCAACCGTTTCGGCCAACTGGAGAGTGAACCAGTGGATGGAAGACCTTCCTCTCCTCTCCTCCCTCTCCCTCTCCCTCTCTCTGTATCCTGCTCTCTCTGTGTAACCCTAACTTTCAAATAAATAAATAAATCTTAAAAAGGAAAAAAAAAGATGGCCCAAGTGCTTGGACCCCTGCACCCATGTGGGAGACCCAGAAGAAGCTCCTGGATTCAGATCGGCCTTTGCAGCGATTTGGGGAGTGAGCCAGTGAATGAAGACTTCTCCCTCTGCCTCTGCCTCTCTGTAACTCTGCATTTCAAATAAATAAATAAATTTCTTTAAAAAAAAAAAAAAGAGGGGTCGGCTCTATGGCACAGCAGGTTAACTCCCTGGCCTGAAGCACCGGCATCCCATCTGGGAACCAGTTCGAGTCCCAGCTGCTCCTCTTCCAATCCAGCTCTCTGCTATGGCCTGGGAAAGCAGTGGAAGATGGCCCAAGTCCTTGGGCCCCTACACCCATATGGGGGACCCAGAGGAAGTTCCTGGCTCCTGGCTTCGGATCAGCACAGCTCCAGCTGTTGCAGCCAATTAGGGAGTAAACCATTGGATGGAAGACATCTCTCTCTCTCTCTCTCTCTCTCTCTGCCTCTCTGTGACTCTGCCTTTCAATAAATAAATAAACCCTTTTTTTTTTTCTTTTTGACAGGCAGAGTGGATAGTGAAAGAGACAGAGAGAAAGGTCTTCCTTTTTGCCGTTGGTTCACCCTCCAATGGCCACTGTGGCTGGCGCATCTTGCTGATCTGAAGCCAGGAGCCCGGTGCTTCTCCTGGTCTCCCATGCAGGTGCAGGGCCCAAGGACTTGGGCCATCCTCCACTGCCTTCCCGGGCCATAGCAGAGAGCTGGCCTGGAAGAGGGACAACCGGGACAGAATCCGGCGCCCCAACCGGGACTAGAACCCGGTGTGCCGGCGCCGCAAGGCGGAGGATTAGCCTGTTAAGCCACGGCGCCGGCCATAAATAAATCTTAAAAAAAAAAAAAAGAAAGAAAGAAAGAAAAACTTCCTACCTAGACAATGCAAGTGGAATGCAACTTTAAGTCACACATTTTTCATTATTATCTGATAATTGAAAAAAAACAATTTTCAAAGATTCTTAATTTATAAAGATTACTTAAAGAACTTTTGCTTTAGTTCAGCTTTTAAAAATGCAAATTTTTTAAAGATTTATTTTATTTATTTGAAAGGAAGAGTTACAGAGAGAGAGAGGGAGAAAGAGAAAGGGAGAGTCTTAGTCCACTAGCTAACTCTCCAAACGGTCAAAACAGCCAGGGTTGGGCCAGGCAGAAGCAAGGAGCTTCATCTGGGCCTCCCTCATTGGGGAAGAGCACCCAAGGCTGGGCCATCTTCCACTGCTTTCCTAGACGCTTAGAAGGGAGCTGGTAGGAAGTGGAACAGCCTGGACTTGAACCAGCACCCACATGGGATGCCGGCGCTGCAGGTTGTGGCCTGACCCATTATGTCACAACACCGGCCCCAAAAATGTCAATCTTGAGAGCAGGCACTGTGGTGCAGCGGGTTAAGCCACCATTTGTGACAACGTTAGAGTGCCACCTGGATCCCAGCTACTCCGCCTCCAATCCAGCTCTCTGCGGATGCACCTGGGAAGACGTGGCTGATGACTCTAAGGAGCTGCTACTGCAGGAGGGCCAGATGGGGCTTCTGGTTCCTGGCTGTTGGGGCCATTTGGGGAGCAAACAGACAGATGGAAGAAACTCATTCATTCTCTCCCTCCCTCCCTCCCTCCCTCCCTCTCTCTCTCTCCCTCCCTCTCTCTCTCTCTCTTCACTCTCTATCACTCTTTCATACAAGCAAATAAATCTTTTAAAATGTAAATCTTAATGTCTTGCATGAAAGTTAATATCAACTTTTTATTTCACAGTGAAAAAGGATAAAAAGTCATTTTAACCACAAAATTTATAGGGGGGGGTTGATTCAATTCATCAAATGGTTTGTCTTGATTAGAACTATAATGAGAACTAGGATTAAAATGTTTTTCTCTTATATTTACTTCACCGAATATTACAACTGTCTAAATCTTTAGAAAAAGTCTCAAATACAGAGGAGTTTCTTAAAGACTTTTTGACCATAATAGTTAGCCTGCTATGAATACATTCTGAGAGAACTTCAGAAAGTTCTTGGCACAATGGAATTAAAAGATTACATTTACTTTTTTTTTTTTTTGGACAGGCAGAGTGGACAGTGAGAGAGAGACAGAGAAAGGTCTTCCTTTTCCATTGGTTTACCCCCCAATGGCTGCTGCGACCGGCGCACCGCGCTGATGCGAAGCCAGGAGCCAGGTGCTTCCTCCTGGTCTCCCATGCGGGTGCAGGGCCCAAGCACTTGGGCCATCTTCTACTGCACTCCCGGGCCACAGCAGAGAGCTGGACTGGAAGAGGAGCAACCGGGACAGAATCCAGTGCCCTGACCGGGACTTGAACCCGGGGTGCTGGCGCCATAGTCGGAGGATTAGCTTATTGAGCCACGGCGCTGGCCAGATTACATTTATGTTTTTAAAAAAAAATTATTATATACACACGATCTCCTTGTATTGCTTTTTTTTTTAAAAGATTTTATTTACTTATTTAAGAGGTAGAGTTACAGAGACAAGGAGAGACTGAGAGAAAGGTCTTCCACCCCAAATGGCCCAACGGCTTGAGCTAAACTGATCCATCTGAAGCCAGGAGCTTCTTCCAGGTCTCCCACGTGGGTGCAGGGGCCCAAGGACTTGGACCATCCTCTACTGCTTTCCCAGGCCATAGCAGAGCTGGGTCAGAAGAGGAGCAGCCGGGACTCGAACCAGCATCCACATAGGATGGCAGTCCGCAGGCAGAGGCTTTGCCCACTACACCACAGCGCTGGCCCCCTCACTTTGTGCAAAAGTTTTTTGAAACCCTTGCATGGTTTGTTCATGGTGTATATTCCCACGGACTTTTTGAAGACCCCTCATGCAAGGCTTCCAAATCTTCTGCACCAAAATTAAACTTATCTTTTAATTCCCCTTTCTACAAATGTTTTGAAGTCCCCTCCTATGTGTTCTCCAGCTTGTAACTCAGCCAAATAGGATCAAGTTTCTTTTTAGTGAGCTGAGCTTTTTCAAAAGATAACACGAATATGTAGGAAAGGGAGAATATGGATTGACCTGTTATTAAAACCAGTTATTGCATGCAGTTGTTTTATTGATCTTATTAGAGTATAATATTTATGTCTTCAACAAAAGTTACCTTATCACCTCAGAGCACTTTACTTGTTCAACTCAGAAACTGCTTTCCCCACTAGAAAGCAACAAGGTTCTGTAATGTAAAAATCTAGGAGCGGTGTTGTGGCTTAGCAGGCTAAGCCTCTGCCTGTGAACCTGGCATTGAATGTGGGCACCAGATTGAGTCCTTGATGCTCCATTTTCAATCTAGCTTCCTGCTAATGCACCTGGGAAAGCAGTAGAAGATGGCCCAAGTCCTTGGGCCCCTGCACCCACGTGGGAGACCTGGAAGAAGCTCCTGGCTTCAGTCTGGCTTAGCCCTGGCCATCTGGGGAGGGAACCAGCAAATGGAAGACCTTTCTCTCTGTTTCTCCCTCTGTCTGTAACTCTCTCTCTCTCAAATAAATAAATAAATAAATAATTTTTTAAAAATCTAAGTTATTTAAAGTATTTTACTGGGAGCCGGCACAGTGGCATAGCGGGTAAAGCTACCACCCTGCAGGGCTGGCATCCCACATGGGCGCCAGTTCGGGTCCTGGCTGCTTTACTTCCAATCCAGCTCTCTGCTATGGCCTGGGAAAGCAGTAGAAGATGGCCCAAGTCCTTGGGCCCCTGCACCAGCGTGGGAGACCAAAGGAGTCTCCTGGCTCTTGCCTTCAGATCGGTACAGCTCCGGCCGTTGCAGCCAACTAGGGAGTGAACCAGCGGATGGAAGACCTCTCTCTCTCTCTCTGCCTCTCCCTCTCTCTCTGTGTAACTGTGACTTACAAGTAAATATATAAACCTTTTAAAAAATATTTTACTTGTACAGGTCACCAAATGCAATGGATGCCTTAGATCTCTGTAAATATTGTGAATGCATGGCCTTCTTCAGTACTTCCCCAATCTGAAGAGTTTTTCTTAAAAGGCCAGCAGAGGGGCTGGGTGTTCAGCCTGGTGGTCAAGATCCCACGTCCACATCAGCTGGGGCGTCTACACCAATCCTGGAGGAACACAAGGCTCCAGCACACACGCTCCCTCATCACTACAAAGGAGTCTCAGACAGGAACCCTTTTCAATTCCATCCTCCTCCATCTCTATTGGATTTTCAGGCAAGGATTTTTAAAAATCTCATCATGGGGCTGGTGCTGTGGTGTAGCAGGTAAAGCCACAGCCTGCAGTGCCAGCATCCCATATGCACACCAGTTCAAGTCCTGGCTGCTCCACTTCTGATCCAGCTCTCTGCTGTGGCCTGGGAAACCAGTGGAAGGTGGCCCAAGTCCTTGGGCCCCTGAACCCATGTGGGAGACCAGGAAGAAGCTCCTGGCTCCTGGCTGCAGATTGACGCAGCTCCAGCTGTTGTAGCCAACTGGGGAGTGAGCCAGCAGATGGAAGATCTCTCTCTCTCTCTCGCTCTCGCTCTCTCTGCCTCTCCTTCTCTCTCTGTGTAACTCTGACTTTCAAATAAATAAATAAATCCTTTTTTAAAAAAAAAAACTCATCATATTCACAACATCCCATAACAGAACACCAGTTCAAATCCAGGCCCCTCTGCTTCTTACCCAGATCCTTGCTAATGTGCCTGGAAAGGCAGCAAAGGATGGCCTAAGTACCTGGGCCCCTGCACCCACGTGGAGACTCAGATAAAGCCCTTGACTCCTGGCTTTGGCCTGTCTCAGCCCCAGCTGTTGCAGCCATTTGGGGAGTGAACCAGCAGATGGAAGATATTTCTCTCTCTCTCTCTCTCTCTCTCTGCCCACCCCTGACTCTGTAACTCTGCCTTTCTAACAAATAAGTCTCCCTTTAAAACTCTCAGACTCAATTAAAAAGAGGCTAACTTGGGAGGAAGTCAGAGCTACCACAGATCTGTGTTCCTTGAGTGGAAATAAATGGGGTGATGGCGTTGTAGCAGTCAGTTAGGCTTCCTCCTCCCACACCAGCATTCATATGGGTGCTGTTCGAGTCTCAACTGCTCCACTTCTGCTATGGCCTGGAAAAAGCAATAAGACAGTCCAAGTGCCTGGACCCCTGCACCCATATGGGAGACCTGGAAGAAGCTCCTGGCTCCAGCCTGGCCAGCTGTGGCCATTGCAGCCATTTGGGAAGTAAACCTGCAGATACAGGTGAGCTCTCCCCACCCCACACCTGCCTCAGCTTCTCTCTCTCTGTAACTCCTGCCTTTCAAATAAATAGTTTTTAAAAAAAATTATTTATGTATTTGAAAGGCAGAGTTACACACAGAGAGAAGGAGAGGCAGAGAGAAGGAGAGGCAGAGAGAGAGAGAGAGAGAGGTGTTCCATCTGCTGGTTTACTCCCCAATTGGCTGCAAGGGCCGGAGCTGTGCTAATTCGAAGTCAGGAACCAGGAGCGTCTTCCAGGTCTCCACGTGGGTGCAGGTGCCCAAGGACTTGGGCCATCTTCCACTGCCTTCCCAGGCCACAGCAGAGAGCTGGATTGGAAGTGGAGCAGCTGGGAGATGAACCTGCACCCATAGGGGATGCTGGCACTGCAGGCAGCAGCTTTACCTACTACGCCACAGCGCCGAGCCCAATAACTAAATATTTTTTTTAAAAAATGGAATAAATGGGACACAGCATTCATCCTGGAGGGGAGGGGAGCACAGCCCGGACTTGCTGTGCAGTTTGCTCGTATTCGTCTCCAGAGCTCAGAGGTCACCTGGCACCTGAACACGGAGAAGCCCATCTTTCATGAGCCACAGTTTCAAGGTCATCAGTGTTACCCCTTGTAGACTTACTGGTCACGGAGGGGAGGGTGCTTGCTGGAGCGAGCTGGGTGGGTTCTGTTTCTCAGCTTAGTATAGAAATAAAAAGCTGGAAATAATTTACAAAAAAGAAGCAAAAACTGTATTTTTTTTTTTTTTTCACAAAGCGACAGTGAAGTGTCTGGTCCGAGGGGAGACCACACAAGTGCCCCAGGTGGGAAACTAACTTCCAGGAACTGCACAGGGTTTTTAAGATCTTGCTGTATTCTTAGGAGGCGCCTATGGGGGCGACAATTGGACAGGGGTCTCACATAATGTATGCTCATTGGCTTGGGGCCCATGGAGAGAGCAGGGGTCTCTGGGAGGCAGCCCGATTCCCCTCGGGGCTCACCCCCCCCCCCACTCCGTCAGCTCTGGGTGAGCTGCAGCTACAACCAGGGGCTC
Organism: Lepus europaeus; assembly: GCF_033115175.1. Lineage (NCBI taxonomy): Eukaryota > Metazoa > Chordata > Mammalia > Lagomorpha > Leporidae > Lepus > Lepus europaeus. The sequence goes on along the minus strand of NC_084844.1, from coordinate 51,077,848 downwards.
ACGCGCAGACCAGGAAGCTACAGTGGGGAAAGACGCCGCGGCTCTCGAAAGCAAGCCTTGCCGCTGCTTGCTCAAGACGCCCCACCAACGTCTGAGGGCCACAGGCCCCTGGCCCCACTGCACGGCCTCACAGACTACTCTCAAAAGGGGAAAACCCCTGGGGCCGGCGCTGCAGTAGCGGGTGAAGCCACTGTGGGGCAGTGCTGGCATCCCATGTGGGCAGGACTCGAACCTGCGTACTGTCATCTGTACCTGTGTGCATCCATAGGGGTGGGTCTGGCCCCTGGGGCGATTTGGGGAGTGAACCAGCCTATGGAAGACCTCTCTGTCTCTGCCTCTGACCCTATGTAACACTGCCTTTCAAATACATAAATAAATATACCTTTAAAAAAAAGACACAGAAGTATCAAAGTACATAATCAATTTATAAAATATCAAAGGGCAGAAATACACTAGCCTCAATTCTGATAAACTTCTTATCACTGCTAAAAGCGGCAGCCACTCATGCCAAGGTCAGTTCCACCTCTGAGCCAGGCACGCTAAAGCCCAGGGGAGACCTCGCCTGGAGCCCTTGAACGCACGCCCAGGGCCACCGGGCAAAAAGGCGTGAGCCTGAGAACCAGGCCTGCCTTCGTTTCCTGTGCGCGTGACAGACCCTGCTCCCCGACACACCGCTGCCTGCACTGCCCAGCCCCATTAGAATTCAGTTTATCCCAGCAACTTAGTTTTCCCCTACTCAGCCTTGGCCATGAAGCCAAAGGTAAAAGAAAATGGAGGCCGGCGCCGCGGCTCACTAGGCTAATCCTCCGCCTAGCGGCGCCGGCACACCGGGTTCTAGTCCCGGTCGGGGCGCCGGATTCTATCCCGGTTGCCCCTCTTCCAGGCCAGCTCTCTGCTGTGGCCAGGGAGTGCAGCGGAGGATGGCCCAAGTCCTTGGGCCTTGCACCCCATGGGAGACCAGGAGAAGCACCTGGCTTCTGCCTTTGGATCAGCACGGTGCGCCGGCCGCGGCGGCCATTGGAGGGTGAACCAACGGCAAAGGAAGACCTTTCTCTCTGTCTCTCTCTCTCACTGTCCACTCTGCCTGTCAAAAAAAAAAAAAGAAAAAGAAAATGGAAAGAGCAACAGCCCTTGGCCTGGGGAGCGGCGCCCCCCCCCCGCCCCCCCTCACTAGATGACCTTTGACCCCTTCCTGGAAGTGCTTCGCTAGAAGGAAACTTGGTCCTTTTCTTGACTCATTACACTTTGGGGCGTCTTTGTCAGGGGACCGTACCCTGCACTCACACACACCAGTCTGTGGAGGGAGACGTATTAATGCCAGACCAACATATTGGTTTAGACAAGCAGTCGGCATCACACACTCTGAGGGGTTAAGCATTAGTTCTACCGCACGTAGAAAAGGACCTGTGTAGGGGCCGGTGCTGTGGCACAGTGGGTTAGCGCCCTGGCCTGCAGTGCCGGCATCCCATATGGGCACCAGTTCTAGTCCCGGCTGTTCCACTTTCCAATCTTGCTCTCTGCTGTGGCCTGGGAAGGCAGTGGAGGATGGCCCAAGTCCTTGGGCCCCTGCACCCACGTGGGAGACCCAGAAGAAGCTCCTGGGTCCTGGCTTCAGATTAGCACAGCTCTGGCCATTGCGGTCAATTGGAGAGTAAACCAGCGGATGGCAGACCTCTCTCTCTCTCTCTCTGCCTCTCCTTCTCTCTGTGTGTAAGTCTGACTTTCAAATAAATAAATAAATCTTAAAAAAGGAAAGGAAAGGAAAGGAGAGGAGAGAAAAGAAAAAAGAACGTGCAGGCAGCAGCTTTACCTACTACGCCACAGCGCCAAGCCCAATAACTAAGTATTTTTTTAAAAGAAATAAATGGAACACAGCATTCATCCTGGGGCGGGGGGGGGGGGGGGGAGCACATCCCGGAACACACAGCGCAACCTTCACGGGGTTTTCCCATCACATAGCAACACTCCGCCTACTTAAGGCAAGGGTGAAGGTTGCTAAAGAAAGATTCTAAGCAACCGGATTTTCTCTAGAAATTTACAACAGCGTTCCCTAATCAGTCAAAAATTACTAGTCATGCTAAGAGACGAAACCATGGAACCAACACCTAAGATAAAAACCAGGGGAGGCAGAACGTACAGTATTGCGGTTCCGGCTTCGCATATGAGCACCGATTTGAGTCCCAGCTGCTCCATTTCCAATCCCGCCTCCTGCTAGTGTGCCTGGGAGGGCAGTGGAAGATGGTCCAAGTCCTTGGGCTCCCACATGGAGACCTTGCCACCCACATGGGAGACCCACATGGAATTCCAGGCTCCTGACTTCCGCCTGGCCCAGTCCTAGCTGTTGTAGCTATTTGCATAGTGAACCAGTACATGCAAGATCTCCTCTCTCTCTCAAATAAATAAAAATAAATCTTTGCAGAAGAGTAAATCATATTCTATTCATCATATTTAGAATCAATGTTGCCGCTGTTGATTTAGTATCTCCTGTTGGAGTACAGCAGCCTTTAGTACCCCAGGGATCGGAAGTGGGAACTGTGCCCCAGATGAGCTCAAACTTCTCACTCCCTACAGTCCCCATCTGGTTGTTACAAACAAGCAGAGATAAGTTCATGCGCGTCACAAACTGACTGACTGGCAGTCTTCTCAATTAACCTCCCACATCACTGATGAAGTCCTCTTTCCCAGGAGTGGGCATTTGGGCCTGCGGTCAGAACGTCCATTAAGCTCCCCCGTCAGATGGTTAGAGATATTCAAAGTCTTAAGAGAAAAGAACTATCAACCCAGAATACTGTACCGTGCAAGGCTCTTATTTCACTCTTGAAGGTGAAATAAAGGCCTTCCATACAAACAGAAATTGGAATTTGTCATCACTCATCCAGCCCTATAGAAGATGCTGAAGGATGTGCTGCACACAGAAACACAGAAACATGGTCATCACTATGAAAGAAGGTAAAGGAAGGAAAGCTCCCAGTAAAAGCTCAAAGGAAATTCAATGTAAAAAATAGGAATATATTTGGGAAAATGGCAGGGCAAAGTTACTACTTAACAATAGTCACTTTGAATGTAAATGGCCTCAACTCCCCAGTTAAAAGACACAGACCAGCTGAATGGATTAAAAAACAAAACCTATGTATTTTCTGCCTACAAGAAACACATTTCACCAACAAAGATGCACACAGACTGAAAGTGAAAGGATGGAAAAAGATATTCCAATCCAATGGAAAGCAAAAAAGAGCTGGTATAGCCATCCTAATATCAGCTAAAATAGACTTTAACACAAAAGCTGTTAAAAGAGACAAAGAAGGGCACTATGTAATGATTAAGGGATCAATTCAACAGGAAAATGTAACTGTTATAAACATATATGCTCCTAATTATAGGGCACCTGGCTATTTAAAAGAAATATTAATGGGTCTAAAGTGAGACATAGACTCCAATACAATAGTACTCCAGGGGCCGGCGCTGTGGCTCACTTGGTTAATCCTCCACCTGTGGTGCTGGCACCCCATATGGGCACCGAGTTCTAGTATCAGTTGCTCCTCTTCCAGTCCAGCTCTCTGCTGTGGCCCGGGAAGGCAGTGGAGGATGGCCCAAGTGCTTGGGCCCTGCACCCCATGGGAGACCAGGAGAAGCACCTGGCTCCTGGCTTCGGATCAGCGCAGCGCCAGCCATAGCGGCCATTTTGGGGGTGAACCAACGGAAGGAAGACCTTTCTCTCTGTCTCTCTCTCTCTCTGTATATAACTCTACCTGTCAAATAAAAATTTAAAAAAATAGTACTCCAATACAATAATGGACTTCAATACCCCCATTTTCAGCAATGGACAGATCAACCACACAGAAAATCAGCAAGGAAACAGCAAAGTTAATCAACACTACAGACCAAATGGGCCTAACAGATCTACAGAACTTTTCATCCTACAGAGGCAGAATACACATTCTTCTCAGCAGTGCATGGAGTTTTCTCTAGGATTGACCACATATTAGGCCATAAAGCAAGTCTCAGCAAATTAAAAGAAAATCGAAATCATACCATGCATCTTCTCAGACCACAATAGAATGAAGCTGGAAATCAACAACTCAGGAATCCCTAGGACGTATGCAAACACATGGTGACTGAAAAACCTGCTCCTAAATGAACAGTGCAATCATAGAAGAAATCAAAAGAGAAATCAAAAAGTTTCTGGAAACGAATGAAGACAACACATCAAAACCTATGGGATACAGCAAGAGCAGTGTTAAGAGGAAAGTTTATAGCAATTGGTGCCTACATCAAGAAATTGGAAAGGCACCAAATAAATGAACTATCAATGCATCTCAAAGATCTAGAAAAACAACAGCAAATCAAACCCAAAACTAGTAGGAGAAAAGAAATAATTAAAATTAGAGAAGAAATCAACAAGATTGAATGATTGAACCAAAAAACAAAACAATACAAAAGATCAGCAAAATGAAGAGCTGGTTTTTGAAAAAAATAAACAAAATTGACACACTATTGACCCAACTAACCAAAAAAAGGAGAAGACCCAAATTAATAAAATTAGAGATGAAAAAGGAAATGTAACTATGGACACCACAGAAATAAAAAGAATCATCAGAAATTACTACAAAGAGCTGCATGTCAACAAACTGGGAAGCCTAGAAGAAATGGAGATTCCTGGACACATACAACCTATCTAAACTGAGCCATAAAGACATAGAAACCCTACACAGACCATAACCAAGAAGGAAATTGAATCAGTAACAAAGACCCTCCCAACAAAGAAAAGCCCAGGACTGGATGGGCTGAATTCCACCAGACACTTAGAGAACTAACTCCAATTCTTCTCAAGTTATTCAAAGCAACTGAAAGGAGGAAATCCTCCCAAATTCTTTCATAAAGCCAGCATCATCTTAATTCCTAAACCTGAAAAAGATGTAACAGAGAAAGAGAATTACAGGCCAATATCCCTGATGAACAGAGACGTAAAAATCATCAACAAAATTCTAGCCAATCAAATCCAACAACACATCAGAAAGATTCACCCAGACCAAGTGGGACTTATCTCTGGTATGAAGGGATGGTTCAACATTCACAAATCAATCAATATGATACATCACATTAACAAAATGAAGAACAAAAACCATATGATTCTCTCAATAGATGCAGAGAAAACATTTGATAAAATATAACACCCTTTCATGATGAAAACTCTAAGCAAATCGGGTATAGAAGGAACATTCCTCAACACAATCAAGACAACTTATGACAAACCCATGGCCAGCATGCTATTGAATGGGGAAAAGTCAGAACCATTCTCACTGAGATCCGGTACCAGACAGGATGCCCATTCTCACCACTGCTATTCAGTATAGACCTGGAAGTATTAGCCAGAGCCATTAGGCAAGAAAAAGAAACCAAAGGGATACAAATTGGGAAAGAGGAAGTCAAATTATCCCTATTTGCAGATGACAGGATTCTATATATATATATATAGGGGATCCAAAAGACTCCACCAAGAGACTACTGGAACTCACAGAAGAGCTTGGTGAAGTAGCAGGGTATAAAGTCAGTACACAAACATCAACAGCATTTGTATACACAGACGATGCCAAGGCTGAGACTAAACTTCTAAACTTTTAAGATCAATCCCATTCACAATAGCTACAAAAAAATCAAATACCTTGGAATAAATTTAACCAAAAATGTCAAAGATCTCTATGAGGAGAATTACAAAACATTAAATAAAGAAATAGAAGACAGATACAAAAAATGGAAAAATCTTCCATGTTCACGGATTGGAAGGATCAATATCATCAAAATGTCTATTTTTCTGAAAGCAATTTACAGATTCAATGTGATACTAATCAAAATACCAAAGACACTCTTCTCTGATACAGAAAAAATGATGCTGAAGTTCATATGGAAACACAGGAGGCCTCAGATAGCTAAAGCAATCTTGTACAACAAAAACAAAGCTGGAGGCATCACAATACCAGATTTCAGGACATACTACAGAGTACTTATAATCAAAACAGCCTGGTACTGGTACAAAAACAGATGAATAGACCAACAGAGCAGAACAGAATCACCAGATATCTATCCAGGCATCTACAATCAACTTATATTTGACCAAGGAGCTAAAACCAATCCCTGGAGCAAGGACAGTCTTTTCAACGAATGGTGCTAGGAAAACTGGATTTCCATGTGCAGAAGTATGAAGCAAGACCACCACCTTACACCTTACACAAAAATCCACTCAAAATGTGTAGTGGAATGAGAAGGCCATGCCAAGGTGGCCACTGGCAAGCGAGAGTTAGTCAGTCAGGAATGGCTTTGAAACTGCCTGGCGACAGGCTGTGATTGGATGGCTCTGGAAACTGCCTGGCAACAGGCTGTGATTGGTTGGGGTATAGACAGCCCCTTGACCAGATTGGCTGATCTTGGCTATATAAGCTGTTGTATCAACTGTAATAAACGAGTCTGCGGGCTGCTCGCCACAAGCCTGCTCTCACCTGACTCCCGGGGTCCGTGTGTTGACTCCGCGCCTCTTGCCCCCACCACGCTGCTCCTCTCAGAAACGAACCCACTGCAACATTGTGGAGAAATCAACGACAACATCTGGCGCGCCAACGTGACTGAGAAAGAGACAGTGTGTCGGACTCGGCGAGGTCCCCCCTGGATTTCGGCAAGTAGGCCCCTCGGTGTTTGGTGTGCTGTTCGGTTCTGTGAGGGTGAGCACAGAACCCCCTCCTACGCCCCTTTCCTTGTCCTTGTCCTCGGTCTAAGTGACCCCAGGTTAGCACACACCGCCCTGAAGCGTACGTCGCTTCTCGGCTCCTCCTTTTACTTTCGGTTCGCCTGGCGAATTCACATAAGGGACTGATCATCCCAGAATTCGGAACCAAGTCATCTTCCCTCACTCGAGAGAGGTGACGCTCCGGAGACACCGTGTGGGCATACGGCCTTGACCTAACGAATCAAGGAAGTCCCCCACTAAGCACAAGACATACGTACGATCTGATACACCACTATCTGTTTGTCTAGCATAGGGAAACCTCCTACAAAATGCCATCCACAGTTGAGGTGCTAGGAATTTGCTTTGTTACGGTAGCAGTGCTGTACGTGTCTTTCCTCTGGCTAGAGTTGGCGTGCCGTGCCGCTCTTAAGCGCTCAGATATGGGAAAGATACCCCCCTCTCAGAATCCTGTGCAGATTATCAAATTGCCGCGGACCAACTCTCACGGAGTCAGCAGACCGAGGGAGAACAAGGGCGAAGGCTCTAGGAGGAAAGAATTCGGCGAGGGGAATGACAGACAGACACACTACTTTGAGTATGCTGCTGCGTTTATTGGCTGCAAGGCATAAGCTTTTATACCGCTTTTACACGGAACTTGGCAAAGCAAATACAGGCTTCAAGGAAAAGAAATTATGATTACAATCATTAATCAACAGGACATTCTAACTCACATGTGAGACAATAGTGGTTTCAGTTTTTCAATCTACATGTGTCGTGAGAATCGTTTTTACACTTTTATGAAAGGTCAGAGAGAGTTCATTTCTTAACTTAAAGACAATTCTCCTTTTATAAATTTCTTGATCATTTCATCCCAACCTCCTCTCACACGTACTAATTCGCTACCTGAATAATCACTAGAGGGGGTAAATATTTTCCCGCTTGCGGGGCCCACCGAGGACGAGTCCACCACCGCCCACTAATTAGATATTGTTCATATCCTTTTGGCAAAGTTCTCTTGGGAATCTTTGCTAATTCTTGCTCTCTTTTGGAATCTTTTTGGGCGTGCACATTTCCTAATAACATCTCCAAGTGGGCTTCTGCCGTGCCATCTCCTTCATCAAAGCTAAGCAGCTCCAGCTGCTCCGTGGGATCAAGCAATGTTCCCAGAGTGCCATTTGGGGTCAATGCCCAGGCTGCATTGTGCACAGCCTGGATGAATGGCGGCGCCCACAAGGATATGTTCCCGGAGGTAAAGTTTATTGAATCCTGGTGTCCCACCTGTACCCCACTTGACTGCACATAGCACAATGAAAAAGCACTGCTAAAATTAACAAAAGCAACAGCAAGGAAAGTTCTCTGAGCCAAGCTGGCAGTTTCGTGCCTCTCTAGCTGCCAGGGGCCATGACGACCGCTGACTGCATGGGAACCGCCTGGGGCTTCACTCCGCGGAGCACTGACCCCACCCCTCCAGCCCGAGGGTCCCAACATGGCAGCATTTTTGCTACGCAGATGGGACAGCTGTGGGCGTAGCATCAAATATAGTGAATCTGTGAGTGATAGGAGCCTGACACTCCAGGTCCCTGTCTCACAGACAATGGTTAATGACTTAGGGAGAGAGAGCTCTGACAGTGAAAAAAACAACGTAGCAAACAAGGTAGCAATGCCTAGTCAGCCACCCCCCACATACCCGTGGGATGAACTAAGAGGACCTCTACACAATAACTCATGCGAGGTCATCCCATCTACACCCAGTGAGGATCCCCACATTTGTGGCAGTCCTTGGGTACCCCAATATCTCAGGGCAGCCGCTAGATCCCATGCCATCAGCATGTTTGCTGTTAATGTTGAAGTGTACACAAAATTCAGGCCCTGGATTCCAACGCCTGTAAAAAGGCTTCTATTAACCAAGGGTCGAGGATATGCTTGTGTCTTTCCAGAGAATGCGGAACAGCCCATTTGGGTACCAGCCAGAAACATCAAGCCTGCAACTGACAGCCAACCAGAACCAGCTGAACAAGACCGAGACTCCGCCTTGTTAGCAGATACACCTGCCCTATCATCCTACCCTGAGAAACTGCCCAAAGCCACATCTGTTACCATTGTGTACCCCACTAGCTCTGGTCAGCCACTCCAATGGCCCACAGCCTGTGTGCGGTCATGCCATTCCTGATAACCATTATTCCTCATTCCTACCCCTATCTGAGCAAGCAATCCTGTGGTCTCTCGATTTGAGCGCTGGTTAGTCAATGACCGGTAAGATCCCCTGGGGGACAACCTAAGACAGGCACAGCTGCATACGGAGACCACATGGAAACGGGGTCAACAATGGTATGGCCAAGAATCATGCCTCCCGTTGCTCAAAAATAAACGAAAAGGGGGAAATGTAGTGGAATGAGAAGGCCATGCCAAGGTGGCCACTGGCAAGCGAGCGTCAGTCAGGAATGGCTTTGAAACTGCCTGGCGACAGGCTGTGATTGGATGGCTCTGGAAACTGCCTGGCGACAGGCTGTGATTGGATGGATTTGAAACTGCCTGGCGACAGGCTGTGATTGGATGGCTCTGGAAACTGCCTGGCGACAGGCTGTGATTGGATGGATTTGAAACTGCCTGGCGACAGGCTGTGATTGGATGGCTCTGGAAACTGCCTGGCAACAGGCTGTGATTGGTTGGGGTATAGACAGCCCCTTGACCAGATTGGCTGGTCTTGGCTATATAAGCTGTTGTATCAACTGTAATAAACGAGTCTGTGGGCTGCTCGCCTCAAGCCTGCTCTCACCGGACTCCCGGGGTCTGTGTGTTGACTCCGCACCTCTTGCCCCCACCACGCTGCTCCTCTCAGAAACGAACCCACTGCAACATTGTAGAGAATTCAACGGCAACAAAAATGGATTAAAGATCTAAATCTATGACATGACACCATCAAATTATTAGAGAACACTGGGGAAACCCTGCAAGACATTGGCATAGGCGAAGAGTTCTTGGAAAAGACCCCAGAAGCAAAGGCTGTCAAAGCCAAAATTAACAAATGGAATTACATCAAATTGAGCAGTTTCTGTACTACAAAGGAAACACTCAGGAAATTGAAGAGGTAATCAATAGAATGGGAGAAAATATTTACAAACTATGCAACTGATGAAGTATTAATAACCAAATTATACAAAGAGATCAAGAAACTCTACAACAACAACAACAACAACAAAAAAAACCTAGTTGAGAGGAGGACAAAGGACTTAAACAGACATTTTTCAAAGGAGGAAATCCAAATGGCCAACAGACTCATGAAAAAAATGTTCAGAATCACTAGCCATCAGAGAAATGCAAGTCAAAACCACAATGAGGTTTCACTTCATCCCAGTTAGAACGGATTTCAGGGGCCTGGCGCTGTGGCGTGGTGGGTAAAGCCACCGCTTGCGGTGCCGGCATCCCATATGGGCGCTGGTTCAAGTCCCAGCTGCTCCATTTCCATCCAGCTCTCTGCTATGGCCTGGGAAAGCAGTAGAAGATGGCCCAAGTCCTTAGGCACCTGCACCCGCATGGGAGACCCAGTAAAAGCTCCTGACTCCTGGCTTTAGGTTGGCCCAGTTCTGGCTGTTGCGGCCATCTGGGGAGTGAACCAATGAATGGAAGACCTCTCCCTGTCTCTCCCTCTGCCTCTCTGTAACTCTGCCTTCAAATAAATTAAAAAAAAATTAATCTTTTAAAAAAAAAAAAAAGAAGAACGGATTTCATACAGTAATCAACAAACAACAAATGCTGGTGAGGATGTGGGGGAAAAGGTACCCTAATCCACTGTTGGTAAGAATGTAGACTGGTAAAGCCACTATGGAGGACAGTATGGAGATACCTCAAAAATCTGAATATAGACCTGCCATATGACCCAGCCATCCCACTCCTGGGAATTTACCCAAGGGAAATAAATTCAGTAAATAAAAGAGTTATCTGCACCCCCGTGTTTATTGCAGCTCAATTCACAACAACTAAGACATGGAAACAACCTAAATGCTTGTCAACCGAAGACTGGATAAAGAAAGTATGGGATATGTACCCTATGGAATACTACACAGCATTAAAAAAAATAAAATCCGGTAATTTGCAACAAAATAGATGAATCTGGAAAGCATCATACTTAGTGAAATAAGCCAGTCCCAAAGGGACAAATACCATATGTCCTCCCTGATCTGTGAGAATCAATAGAGCACCTAAAATGAAATTTGCTGAAGTGAAATTGACACTTCGAGAAGGGATGACTTAGGCTGCCCTTGTCTTGACTGTCGAGGAACAGTTTTGTACTTTTTGTTTTTTCATTTTTTTCTTCATACTATTCGTTCAACTCTACTGAACACAGAGTTAATCATATGTGGTTAAAGTCAATTGAGGGGCTGGCGCCGTGGCTCAACAGGCTAATCCTCCGCCTAGCGGCGCCGACACACCAGGTTCTAGTCCCAGTTGGGGTGCCGGATTCTGTCCCGGTTGCCCCTCTTCCAGGCCAGCTCTCTGCTATGCCCTGGGAGTGCAGTGGAGGATGGCCCAAGTGCTTGAGCCCTACACCCCATGGGAGACCAGGATAAGCACCGTGGCAGCCATTGGAGGGTGAACCAACGGCAAAAGGAAGACCTTTCTGTCTCTCTCTCTCTCTCACTGTCCACTCTGCCTGTCAAAAATAAAAAATAAATAAATGAATGAATGAAAACTTGTCATGGTGGGGCTAGTACTGTGGCATAGCAGGTAAAGCCACCACCTGTAGTGCTGGCATCCCATATGGGCACCAATTCAGGACCAGGCTGCTCCACTTCTGATCCAGCTCTCTGCTGTGCCCTGGGAAAACAGTGGAAGATGGCCCAAGTCCTTGGGCCCCTGTGCCTGCATGAGGAACCCAGAGGAAGCTCCTGGTTCCTGGCTTCGGATCAGTGCAGCTCTGGCCATTGCAGCTATTTGAGGAGTGAACCAGCAGATGGAAGACCCCTCTGTCTTTCTCTGCCTCTGCCTCTCTGTAACTCTGACTTTCAAATAAATAAGTAAATCTTTAAAAAAAAAAAAAACTTATTATGGGATCTCAAATCCCATTAAGCTGAGTGGCGAAAATGTCATTGTAAATGTTAAAGTGATATTAAGGGTTAAAGTGAACATATAGGTATGATTCAGTGTTATGCAGACCACATAAATAGGATCAAGTATCAGGTAATTATAATAGATAGAATTAAAAAGGAGAGAATGTTCCAACATGGGAAGCAGTCCACACAGCAGACTGGTAGAATGACAATTGCTTTAAGTAAAACTCTGACCTCAGAATCAGCCCTTAAGGCTTCCTGGTCTGACTGAAAAGCTCGCGAGAGCATTTCAGGATTGGAAAGCCAAGACACTGTGGCAAAAACTGTTCTACCTGAAGGATCTCTGTGAGACCCCAGCAGAAAGAAGTGGCCATCAAAGAAGGATGTACTTTTCTCTAAAGGGAAGAGAGAGCTCCACTTTGCTTATGGTCTTGTCCAAATACTGACAGAGTTTGTGGATTCAAAAGGCTTCCATAGCCTAGACAGCTCATGTCAAGAGTCTCAGGTGGTCACTGAAGTCATGAATAAGAGTGTTAATTGTTTAATTAACAATAGGAGTTACTGTGCACTAACTTCCCATGCAGGACCTCTGTCCTCAATGAGTTGTATCATGAGTTGACTGTGATACTTGTTCTCAAAGAGTTTGTGTGTGTGTGTGTATGCACAAGTTATTGAAATATTTCCCTATTATAGAGTTGGTCTTCTGTGTATAAAAGCTAACTGAAAATGAATCTTGGGGCTGGCACTGTGGCATAGCAGGTAAAGCCGCTGCCTGCAGTGCCAGCATTCCATATGGGCACCTGTTCGAGTCCTGGCTGCTCCACTTCCGATCCAGTTCTCTGCTATGGCCTGGGAAAGCAGTAGAAGATGGCCCAAGTCCTTGGGCCCCTGCACCCGTGTGGGAGACCTGGAGGAAGGTCCTGGCTTCTGGCTTCGGATCAGCGCAGCTCCAGCTGTTGTGGCCAATTGGGGAGTGAACCAGCAGATGGAGGACCTCTCTCTCTCTGCCTCTCCTCTCTCTGTAACTCTGACTTTTGAATAAATAAATAAATCTTTAAAAAAAAGATTTGAAAGTCAGAGTTAGAGATGGAGAAATAGATACAGATCTTCCATCTGCTGGTTCACTCCCCAAATGACCACAACAGCTAGGGCTGGGTCAGACCCAAGAACTTGGGCCATCTTCCACTGCTTTCCCAGGCCATATCAGGGAGCTGGATCAGAAGTGGAGCAGCCAGGACTTGAACCAGTGCCCATATGGGATGCCAACGCTGCAGTTGGTGGCTTTACCAGCTATACCACAGTGCTGGCCCCTTAACTTTTCCTTACAAAACACTCTTTCCCAAAATAACTTTTGTCGGTCTATGTTCTAAACACTTGCCACAGTTACTTATGACTTTTAAAAAATTGTAACCCTCAAATTAGCACATTTTTATTGCTTATATTTTAATAAGCATGGACTTTTAGGTCCTCCACATGGGAGGAAAGAGACGCCGCTGGGGATGAGTGGGCAAGGGGAAGAAGGGCACAGGTGCGCCGTCAAAGGGGAAAGACGGGGTGATGGATTTTATCTTACTGTGTTGCCTGGAAAGAAAGCCCTCAAGAGCTTTATCTGCTGATTTTCCCATTCGTGAAATTCCACAGCCAAGTGCACAGCCAAGAAGGGCAGTCCCACGACAGAGGAGCCCTCCCACTCTCCTCTCCCGAGAAGCTGCTCCTCCTTGGCTTAGAACAAAAAAGCCTAACTCCCCCCTCGGCCCTACTCCTCACCAAGAGCTGGCGCTCAGAACAGGGCCCCAACAGTCCGTGCATGAAACACAAGATGGGGGGCCGGTGCTGCGGCACAGCAGGTTAACAGCCTGGCCTGAAGACCTGGTTCGGGTCCCGGCTGCTCCTCTTTCAATCCAGCTCTCTGCTATGGCCTGAGAAGGCAGTGGAAGATGGCCCACATCCTTGGGCCCCTGCACCCATGTGGGAGACTTGGAAGAAGCTCCTGGCTTTGGATCGGCACAGTTCCAGCCGTTGCGGCCAACTGGGGAGTGAACCTTTGGATGGAAGACCTCTCTCTCTGTCTCTCTGCCTCTCCTCTCTCTGTGTAACTCTGGTGTTCAAATAAATAAATCTTTAACACACACACACACACACACACGAGCGGATCCTGCAAGGGGAAGTTTGCGTATGGAGGGCATCACAGACGCTTGGCTTTCAACATCCACACCTTCAGAGGCGGATTCTGAGGGTGGTCTCCCAAGGCTAGGAGAACGATAGTTTACAGCTGATTGAATTTCACATCCAATTGTGGGCGGAGTTAAGGGAGAGGATACATTTTGTGTGCTGTTTTGCACATCTGGTTTGACTGTTAGTTTGCTGGACTCGGCAATAAATGAGCAAATACAGTTTCAGATAATGCAGAGGAAGTTTAGATGCCCTAAAACCCTTGACCTTTGACACAGGAAGAAGTTCTAAGACTGTAGGCACAAGAATGCTAGATTAGTCCAAATATGCGAGGGTACCTCAAAAGTTCAACAAAAGTGGAAGCAAAAGATAAGTTTATTTTGGTGCACAAAAATGTTGACATCCTTAGAGTTTTTTCATAACATGCATTTTTTTTTGTGAACTTTTAAAACACCCCTCATATGAATGGGGTTTTTTGCATCAAAATAAACTTAGCTTTTAATCCTGCTTTCCACAAACTTTCGGGAGTACCCACCCACACACTGTGTCCCCTGAAAGGTCCTGGAAGATTGGCACTCACCAAGGTTGATGAACTTAGCCCTGTGGGAAGCCCTGGTTCTTTTAAATGGGTTTTGCTGGCTTTTCTATAGTGAAATATATTGTTCAGGAAGACCTCCCGAGCGATGCACTCTGTGCTTTGTTTTCTCTGTTCTGTTATCTTTCATTTCATCAGTAGTCTCCATCTAAATTGCCTCCACTTTGATTTAGAGTAAGGTCTTGTAAATAATAATTTCATATACAGCAAATAGGCTTTCTTTTTCAAATAAATTTTTAAAAATAATAAAAGGATATATATTTATGTCAAAAGATGTCCCCTCCCAATTTTTTTTTTTTTTTTTTTACAAAATTCAGCACCTATTCAGGATTTTCTAAAAAGGGGGAAAAATCCTTCAGCAAGTTAGGAATAGTAAGAAACTGCATCAAACCGAGATAGTGCACCTTGCAAAACCCTGCGGTTAGTATCAAACCCAATAAGGAGAAATTTAAATATTTCCCTCAGAGCTTAGGAACAAGCAAGGTATACCCACTACCCCACTCTGAGCCAACATTGTTCTGGAAATTCTACCCACTTCAATACAATGGAAAAAAGAGGGAGGGAGGAGTGCAAAGGTATTAGAAAGGATTAAGTAAATTTCTCCCTATTTGCAGACAAAATGATTGTGACCATACAGAACCCCGGGGAATCTACAAAGAATGTCTAGAACTAATAAGAGAGTGAGTGAGCTCGATCTTCCATCTGCTGGTTCACTCCCCAAATGGACACAATAGCCCTATCTGGGCCAGGCCAAAGGCAGGCGCCAAGAACTCTTCTCTTTCCACGGGTGGCAGGGGCCCAAACACTTGGGCCATCTTTCAGTGCCTTCTCAGGCGCCTTAGCAGGGAGCTGCATTGGAAGCGGAGCAGGTGGGACTCAACCAGCAGTCCATTCTGGCATATCGATGTCACAAGCGGTGGCGTAACCATTTGGCCACCACGCCACGCTGATCACTTGTTGTAATTTCCATTTACTGGCTGCATATTTGTCATAAGAAAACATACTTGTTAGAACGCGTCTGTTGGCCGGGGCCGCGGCTCACTAAGCTAATCCTCCGCCTTGCGGCGCCGGCACACCGGGTTCTACTCCCGGTCGGGGCACCGATCCTGTCCCGGTTGCCCCTCTTCCAGGCCAGCTCTCTGCTGTGGCCAGGGAGTGCAGTGGAGGATGGCCCAAGTGCTTGGGCCCTGCACCCCATGGGAGACCAGGAGAAGCACCTGGCTCCTGGCTTCGGATCAGCGCGGTGCGCTGGCCGCAGCGTGCTACCGCGGCGGCCATTGGAGGGTGAACCAACGGCAAAAAGGAAGACCTTTCTCTCTCTCTCTCTCACTGTCCACTCTGCCTGTCAAAAAAAAAAAAAAAAAAAAACGCGTCTGTTGTCAGAAACCGAGTTTACCCACTGAGGAGCAATGCAGCTCACTCTCTGACCCCCCACCCCTTTTTATCCTGCAACTTCACCGGAACTTAAGAGGCACAACTTAATGTGTTGGGGAACACAAAAATTATGCCTTGGTTTTTTTGTTCTTTACAAGCCTGTTTGTGATAGATCTGAGGCTCTAACAAATTTATTTCCAGGAAGCAATAGGATTTGAGGTTTTCTCTGTCACTGACGAGAAAAGCTGTCAGCTGCACAATTTCCCAGCAAAGAACTGAAAATGAGGTGTGGCTCCCAAGGAGAAGAGGGTGTGGCCTCCAAGGAGAAGGGGGAGTGGCCTCCAGAGAGAAGGAGGTGCCTGTGTGAGTTTGACTTCAAACTCTTCTATCCTTACTGAAAATCCTTCAGAAACTGTTCCCTAAAGGTGAAAGCCAATTTCCTGGTTTTCTGAAAAGGCTCTTCCGGTACCTCCTCCCTAGCCCCGGTCCCACCCTCGTTGACTGCTTTGTTTCTGGGTAAGGATGGCACCTTGCCCCCCCCCCTCCGCCTCTGCAGCTTCTCCTGGATTCCAGCATTAAATTCCTCCCCCCACTTCCCAGCCAGCATCAGCCACATGTCTCCTGAGGATTAAATCGAACCAGGAGCAAGCAGCACTCTGGTGCGTGTACCCTTGGGTTTCTGTTGGGAAATACCCACAGATTACCCTAGGAGTAAATCGGCCCTCCCAGGCTGCTTTCTCCTAAATTCTAACCAGATACAGAAGCTGGACTTCACGGACTCCCTTGTTGCTCTCATTAAGAGAATCGTGAGGTTTTTAGGATTCTGCATGTCAATTCTATTTATCTGGAGCTCCCCAACTGTCGGACTGCAAGTGGCAGAAGCCTTGAGGCCAGATATCTCCAGCCGGGGCGGCTTCCTGAGTTCAGCCAAGTTGCCTCTGTTTACCGTTTTCTAGGGGAGCCTTGAACTGAGATGAGGAAGGGTGTTAAATCCTATCAGCTGAGAAACAAACAGCCTTCGATCTCTAGATTCTTTTGCCAACATTTTATTTAAGCTACTTGGGTCTAAGTTCTTTTTTCACCATTAGTCTAAAATACCTCTTTGTCGTTGTTAAACTCAATTTTGGTTCAAAAATCACAGCGGATTCATAAATGTGCAGAGCGAGCTATTGTCACCTGATTCCATTCTGAAAATTGCTGAAATCAATGTGGCTACTACCGGCTATCTGGGAGATTTGAAGGATGCAGGAAGAAACGAGGGAGGGAGGGAAATCGCAGAGAAGGCGGAGGGAGCAATCACACAGTATTCTGAGTACTCTGCACTCACCAGGGGTACAGACAAAAGATGACCTGTTAGGAGGGTGGGGCTTGGGGAAGAGGGCGGGGCTTGGGGGAAGAGGGCGGGGCTTGGGGGAAGAGGGCGGGGCTTGGGGGAAGAGGGCAGGCCAGCAACTACTAAGGGTGAGGGGGCTGAGGCAGCCAGGGCAGGGCAGCTCAAATGGCCACACTGTTCTCCACAATGCTGGGGCGCAGGTACTCATAGGGTATGTCCAGCTTTTCATTCCGGACCTCAATTTCCTTATCCATGATGGCCAGTTCCTCCCTGAACTTCTCCAGCACAGCCCTGGGCTCAGGGCCCGAGAAGTACTCCTCCTGGTGCTGGCCCAAAGGCACCTGGCACAGAGAGCAAAGGCGGCTCAGAGCCGGGGGAGCTCCAGGCTGCACTGCAGCCTCTCCCCCGCTGGCCGGATTTCTCAGGGCTCCTGGCACCGGCTCTCACCATAACGGGCTGGTCCCTGCCTAGCTGCCAGACGATGGACATCTGGAGAGAAGACTGATGGAAGTTGGGCAGTGTGGCCATCACGGTCTCCAGCGTCGCATCCTTGGTGGTCGGCGGGGGCAGCCGCATGGTGCAGGGCGAGTTAGGGACCCACGTGAACCAGTCCAACTAAGGAGGGACAGGGACTCGGAATCAAGGGCTGTTGACCACCACCCCTCCCTGTCTCCAAGCCTGAGGCGCTCAGCTGCCCAGCCCCTCTGGTTAGTACCTGGCCCAGGTGGATGGAGGAGTGCTGGCCCGTGCAGGTGAAGATGCACATGGTGACAAAGTGGCAAGCCTGGGCCATGGACTGTAAAGAGGTGGGGAACCCTGGGAGGATTGAGAAATCAGAGCTGTGAGGCCAGGAGCAAGGGCAGAGCTGGGGGGGAGGGGTGGACTGTGAGTTAACTCTTTGGGAATTGACATGGGATGGGGGCACGGGCGGGGAGGAGGGAGCTGTGTTAGGAGGGCCCGGCAGGTGGGGCGCTGGTGCTGGCTCCTATTGGCTCACACAGCTTCCCAGGTGCTCCGCAGGCTGACTGACATCACCTGGGTAGCTGCAGTGGGACTATTGACACCATGCAAATGGGCAAATGCTCCAAGTCAGGGCTCTGGCTCTGGATGGGCACTGGGTAAACACTTATGAGCGCCCAGCGGTCCTACTGTCAGGGAGAATGCTTCTGAACATCCCACAGAGGGCTGGCTCTGTGGTGTAGCAAGTAAAGCCGCCATCCCACGTGGGCGCCGGTTCAAGTCCCGGCTGCTCCACTTCCCATCCAGCTCTCTGCTGTGGCCTGGAAAAGCACCAGAAGATGGCCCAAGTGCTTGGGCCTCTGAACCCATGTGGGAGACCCGGATGAAGCTCCTGGTTTTGACTGTTACGGCCATTTGGGGAGGGAACCAGCAAATGGAAGATCTCCCTCTCTCCCTCTCCCCTCTCTCCCTCTGCCTCTCTGTAACTCTTTCAAATAAGATAAATAAATCTTTTTTTAAAAAAAAGTCCACAGAAGTGGAGAGGATTCTGGGTGGTCTCTTGTTCCCTGAGTCTGGGACCTCAGGCCAGGAGCTCCTACCTTGGCTCTGGGCCCCTTGCAGCCCGATTTCAGTGATCTCTCGGCACCAGCTCTGCAGCTCCAGGTCGTCCCTCACAGCCTCGTCGGTTTTGTAGTAGAGACCCATGATTCCCTGCACGTAGCTGCGGGGAGGGGTGCGGGCCCAAGAGCTGAAGCCGCTGCTCCGCTCAGCTGGGGCTTCCTGTTCCCCGCCCCTTGCCCCCCTCACCGGGAGATGATTTCCCAGAGCCGCAGCGCGTCCTGAGCGTAGAAGGAAGACTCGACTCCCAGCAGGCCCCGGTCGGCCAGATCGTCAGGGGGACAGAAGGAGCGATAGGTTAAGAGGGCTCCAGCTTGCTGGAGCAGCTGCACGTGGCCGCCGCCGCCCGTGCTCATTATCTGGGGAGCGAGGGTGGCTGGAGTCAGGCAATGGAGCCAGGAGGCAGAGGGAGCCTCAGAGAGCCCCATCCTCTCCCCCATACCTGGTCAAAAATGCCGAAGTCAGAGACCAGCCCGTTCCTGGCGCGGACGTTGATCTCCAAGGTGTATCGCAGGTGGGGGATGATCAGCTAGAGTGGGCACAGCAGGGGAAAGGCACTGAGCCGCAGGGGAGGCGCCCAGTCATCAGCAGAAGCTGGGGCTCCCTCAGCACCAAGGGTTTTCAGCTGCTCTGCATTGGCCTCACGGTTCCACGCCCCTCTGGCTCAGCGCTTCATCATTGAAAGAAGTCGATTTGCAGGGGTCCAGACCAACGTTTTTGCAAACTTTTCTTTATTGTCACCCTAAAGAAGCTTCTGAGACATGTTTTTCCTAATGCCAACCCCACGACAAAATGGTAACGCTCACATGGATGCTGTGTATCTGTGTGCTGTTTTATGTCTGTGCTTCGAACACGCAAAGAGAGAGCTGTTTCCACCACTCTCCAGGTGCGCTCACTGAGAACAGGTGGTCTAATCACACTGAGCACGCCGGCTCACCTCCAGAACTTCAGCTCCCCCACCCATCCCGCAGCCACCACAGCCACCACGGCCACTCCTTCTGTCCATCCGGCGTGGAGAGCTCATCTCCCTGCCATCTCTCCAAGGCAGCCTGTTCCTGACCGATCTAAACTCACCCTCACACCAACATGCTTTAATTCCTTGCACCAAACTTGTCACAGCTGGCTTGTGACAATACAATCTTTAGCGTCACCTTACTGAAAACGGAAATCCCGTGAGATAGGGACTTTGCCTAATCTACAGTTGTCTACAGTGGTTCTTGCCACACAGGACACACCCAATGAGAGTGTTTAGTAGGTGAACACTTTGCTCTAATTGTCTGTAGTACACCAGGCTGCTACTGTGGCCCTGAGCCCCTCTAACTAGCCTGTATACTCTTTTAGAACTCTGTAAAGACGGACTGAAAATAGTCTTTCACATTATTTGCATAGTCTCCTCTGATTGGATAGAATTTTCCATCATTTGCATGTTGTCTGAGTACTATAAGAATATTTGTGCTTTATGCAAACCTTTTTTTGCCCCTTTTCCCAAGAATCATTCCCGCCCCCTTGAGAGGTGATACCACTCATTGAAAATGACATGCAAGCTAGCCCCTCACTCCTTTGCTCTCTTGTCTTCCATTGGCTGGTTCTCCCCATACCCTAAGGTCCCACAGAGGGAGCCTCTGGGGTGGGTGTGTGCCGGGGCAGAGCCAGAGGCAGGCAGGCGAGAAGGGAAGGAGGTGTTACCTTGAAGACAGGATGTATGGATGGAAGACATCTCATGGTGGCCACCGTGAAGACCTCAGCCATCAAGTGTCCCCTCAGAAGATGAGAATTCAGCTCATGAAGCTGGAAGTCAGAGCTACGGACCCAGCATTTGGCCAGCAGCCAGGCCATTGGGGGGTCCGTGGGCAGGAAAAGCGGTGGTGGGGAGGATCCGATTTTTGGCAGTTGGAGCTGGGACAGGGACAAGGCAGGGAGGGGGGAAGGGAAGGGATGAGCACCAGGCGCCCAACAATCCTTGGCCTTTGAATGTTTAACCTCCCCCTTCCTCCTCCAAGTTTACTTCGCTTTCTCCATCCCCTCCTTCTCCCACCCTCTGGAGCGAGACATTAACATGGCAGCCTGCTCTGCCCTGGGCCCTCTTCAGGAACCGTGTCTCCCTGCCTGCACTTCTCCTTTCTGTCCCCGCAGAGAGGACAAGATTCAAACCCCTACTTCCTTCAGCCCACACTCTTGTTGAGAAATCTTGATCTCTCTCCCCTCTTTCAACACCACCTCTAGGCAAACGACGAAGCCTGCAGTGCTTGGTTGCCTGCCAGACCACCCGAATGCTTCTCCCATGATCCCGAAATAGGAGCGACAAAAGCTACTCAAGCAGCTCCTCCTCTTGGTTCGTCCCACTGCTGCAGGTGCCTGGCTGGCCCCCCACCCCTTTACCTCTCTGCCCGAATCCAGGCCGGCTGAAACTGCCTCTTCCTCCCTCTCTGTCTTTCCCACCACCTTTCCTCTCCATCCGCACGCCTCCGACCCACTTGGGCACTTCATCCCCGCAGCGTGAGCCCCAGCCAGGGCCTTAGCACGATGCCTGAGAGTGCGTTCCCAGGGAACCAGTGGAGCCCAAGGGTGGCTGAGCTGAGAAGGCCACATACCGGGGACGAGAAATCTTGGTGCCCTCACCTGGATGGCCATGGGCATGAGTTTCCCATCGGGCTGCAGTCTCAGCATGACCAGCGGGGCAGCCAGGTACTGCTGGCAATACAGGATGATGTTGGCCTTGATGTTATCCAGGAGGGCGAAGTCAGCTTCGAACAGCGTGCCTGCCTGCATGCAGAGAGCACAGGACGGCCGTCTCCTCGCCACCCCGAGGCCCCCGAGGAAGAGAACTAACTTGTCCCCAGCACTGCTGCGTGCCGGGTGCTGGACCACGTGCTTCTTACCGCCCATCGCGCCCTCGTGCTCTACCTGAGTGAGCCCCAGTGTTCCAGGAGGGGGAGCGGCTGATCAGAGAGGCTGAACACCTGCCCGAGGTCACACGCCTTACAGAGAGCAGGGCCAGGATCCAAACCCCATGTCCTTGTGAACTTTCTCTCTCAGTGGTTCCACCAAGAACCACTCCTGACTCACAGCCCCACCCCCTGACCCCCCCACTCTTACTCTTCAGCCCCCCTCCGCCCAAGTTGCATTTCTTCATTGTTATTCTGCCTCCATCAACCATCCCACCTTGCTCACCTGCCCTCCACAATACACTGTCCCGGAGTTCTCTTGCAAATCCCCTCTTGCTGAGCTGCAGCCTTCCCGCCCCGCACTCCACTGGCCACGCCCCCTCAGGGCTCTGATGTCCATACCTTGAGCTCCTTCTCCAGCTGGGCCTGCAGCTCCTCCATGCCCGGAGGGAACACCAGGCGGTCAGGAAGCTGGACCGAGCGTCTCAGCAGCATGGGGTTGGCGCCATTGAGAAACTGGTACCCAAACAAGGAGTCCTCCTTCCAGGAGTCCCGCACCCGCCCTGGGGATGGCACTTGGTGAGCTCACTGAGGGTCCTGAGCTCCTCCCAGCCCCCACCGAGCCACTCCCACTTGACCCCAGCCGACCAGAGGGACCCAAGCCTCTGCTAGCCCACGCCCCCACCCCGTTCTCTCCATCTGGGGGGCAGGGGTCCCGGGCCAAGTTTGCAGGAGGGGTGACTGACTCGCCAGCTTGCTCCGCCCGCACCAGAAAATCCTATTGAAGTCATCCAGAGTTTTCCAGGGAGCCAGAACATTGAGCGAGTCCTTCAAAGCGAGCTCTGCCAGCCTTCAGGGGAGAATCCAGCGTTACAACCACCGTCGCCACCGACCTGGGTGCAGCCAGGGGCAAACCACGACACCCCCCACCCTGCCCCTGGCTCTCACCCCCAAGCCAGCGAAGCCTCGAAGTCGATTTTCTTGTCCTCCAGAAATCGCTCGTCCACAGGGAGGTCAGTTAACTTGGACCCTGCCACGTTCAGGATTAACCCGTCCTTCCAGCTACCCCACCTGTGGGACAGAAGTAAGATCAGGCCCCCAAACGCTCTTGCCCAGCAGCTCCCAGTAGGGGAGGTGGAGGGGGGCTCACTGGTACAGCTTCCTTCTCTCTTCCAGCTCCTGCTCTCTGTGTTTCTGGAACAGGCCTTGAGGGTCCCCGACCACGGTGCAGCCTAGAAGTAAGGAGCTTCCTAGAAGCCACGCCCCGCGCCCCGCCCCGCGCCCCGCCCGGCGCGCATCCTCAGCGGGTCCCAGCCTGCACAGCACCCTCTATCAGCTCCAGCAACCCTCCTCGCTGACAACCCCCCCCCCAGAAGCCCTGGCTCCCGGGTCCAGCGCCCCCTCTCCACGCCCGCTCTGCACCCTCTCCTCACACGCAGGCCCCTCTCCCGTGCCCCGGAGCCCTCCTCGCACCCCCAACCCCGCGCTCACCAGTGCCCACTGGCAAGCTCTGGACGCCGTCGCCCACCACCCAGCGGTAACACGGGAACCAGAACTTGTCCTCAGCGGCCCCGGGGGTCTGCACGGAGATCCAGTTGCAGAACCAGGCGTCTTCCTTGAGAAAGTGTTTTTTGCGCAGTTTCACGAACAGCAGCGATCCCAGGTACTTGGAAACGTTCACCTTGAATTCCTCCTCCTGGAAGCGGCAGAAGAGGCTAAGCCCTGGCGGGGCCCGCGCGAAGGTAGCGAGAGGGACAAGGACAGGAGCGCGCCCGAGCAGGTGGCCTCAAGACCCCATTCCGGGAAGCCGGCGCCTCGTCCTGGCAGTTGGTCAAGGAGACGCGTATTCCGCCGAGGAGACCCCGCCAGGGCTGCGGGCGCACGGGGCTCCACCTGTCCTGGGGCCAGGCCTCTGGGGGAGCATTCAGTCTCAGAGGGGTCCTGCAGGTGCACTGGGCTTAGCTAGGGAGGGTGAGAGGGACGGGCGGGGGACAGGCGAGCCACCCTGGGGAACTGGTGAGAGCAGAGGGAGGGGAAGGCGTGGGCCGCGGCGGAGCTGCGGGCGCCGGGTCGTGAGGGTCTCGGAGGTCCAGCCAGAGCTTTAGATTGGTCCTGAGCCCCAGCGGGGCCAATACTTTAAGGCTGGACAGGTACTGGGGTGTGCGTGTTGGGGGGTGTGGGGGTCGTTCTGGTTTCAGAAGGAGTCTGACGGCCTGGCGCAGAGGGACCAACTAAGAGGGTGCGGGGGGACACAGATCGCAGGGGCCACTGCTGGTCCACAGTGGGGGGAACATCAGGGCACGGATGCCCGGGTTGCCCAAGAGGCAGAATTGACTGCCCTCCAGTCTTGCTTAGACCGAGGCGGAGAGAGGTGGGAAGGCACGAGTTCGGGAAAGGACCTCCGTGGACCACGTTCCTCTGCGCTGTCCGCGGAACGGACATCTGAACCCCGGGGACAGGGGAGGGAGCTGTCGCAGGCGGGGGGGAACTGGGAGGGAAGAGAGAGCGCTCCCAGACCCTGCCTTCTCCCCGCCCGCCCCCACCCACCCCGCGGGTGCTACACCCAAAAGGTCGGAGATCCGGCAAAGGAAGAGGAGGTTTGGAGTAACCGTTTTAAAATAAATAAATAAATAAAGCAAAAACCAGGAGGCCCGACGGCCACTCGGACAGCCGCTGCTTCAAGACCAGGGGATGCGGAATGGGGGGGAGGGCCGCAGGGGTGTCCCCTCTATCGCCAGGCAGCCGGGAGCCCGGGACGTGGACGGAGCCTGCCCTCGTGCCCACCGGCCCCCCATTCCCGACGCGCGCTCTCCCCGCGGCCGGCGAGGCGCGGACGGTGGTGTCTTCCTCCGACCTGGACGAACCCAAGACTCAGCCCCGTCGCGCCCGCGTCCTGGCGGCTCACCTTGTTCCGCGTGGGCCGCAGGCACGACCCGAGCTCCACCTCTCCGTGCTGGCCAACCAGCCACAGCTCCACTATGTTTTTGGAGCCCGCGTAGATCGAGGCCCCGGTGGACACGCAGACGCGGTAGACACCCATCTTGCCCGGAGTCGTTTCTCGCCTGGCGAGGACGATGACGAGGGGCCGCGCTAAATACAGAGCCCAGGGCCCGCCCCGCAGGACGCCTGGGGCCGGGTCTGGGTGCGGATGGCTCGTCTCCAACTAACCCCGCCTATCCGCGCGGGGGCCCGCAGCTCCCCGCAGCTCCGAGCTCAGCCCCGGCCCCCAAAGGCAACAACAGGCAGTGCAAACCGTTGCTTTGGTGGGAGGAGGGTGCGACGGAGAGTACATGAGGATTGGGGCAGAAAACCGGCGAGAAGGAAGAATCAGCCCCCGGTTCTGCCCCAGGCTCCGTGTCCCACTGCACCCCTCCACCCCGGGCTGGAGACCCGCATTCCCCAGAACCCGCGGTGCTGCCTGTCCAGAGAACTCCCTCCAGGAAAGCTCGGCTCAGCCTTCTTCTACGTCCCCATTAAACGCCAGTGTTTCCGTGGAATTCCCTGGCAGTTCCACGACACCAGAACCAGCCAGCTGGCCTCCCGGCACGGCTTCCACCAGGTACCGGCTGCTGTTACTGCCCTGGGAGCTCTGCCCAGCAGGGTCCTGCAGCCCCCAGCACCTCCGGGCTCCGTGTCTGCTGGAGCGCACTGCACCGAAGACCCGATGATAAAAATAAATAATAGTGATAATGGTAACAATAATGATAATAATAAATAAACCCTTACCCACTGAGAGACAAACAACAGGTAAGGTTGATTTTTTTTTTTTAATTCTGGTGCGGGGGTGGGCACTGTGGCACAGTGGGTTAATGCCCTGGCCTGAAGTGCCAGCATCCCATATGGGCGCCGATTCGAGACCCAGCTGCTCCACTTCCTGTCCAGCTCTCTGCTATGGCCTGGGAAAGCAGTAGAAGATGGCCCAAGTGCTTGGACCCCTGAAACCATGTGGGAGACTGGGAAGAAGCTCTTGGTTCCTGCCTTCCGATCGGCACAGCTCCGGCTGTTGCGGCCATCTGGGGAGTGAACCATTAGATGGAAGACCTCTCTCTCTCTGGCTCTCCTCTCTCTGTGTAACGCTTTCAAATAAATAAATAAATCTTAAAAAAAAAAAATTCTGGTGCCATCTTGGCAGGTAACACAGTCTGATAAAACAAAAGTCGATGGAAACTCGTTTGTGACGTGTGTTTTCTGCTTTATCTTTTTCTGAAGAAATGCCAGTTTCTCCCCACCTTTTAGTTCAAAGCCCCCAGTTCCTGCTTGCCAACGTGACTGAGAGACAGCGTGTTGGACTCCGCGAGGTTCCCCCTTCATTTCGGCAAGTAGGCCCCTCGGTATTTTGTGTGCTGTTCAGTTCTGTGAGGGTGAGCACAGAACCCCCTCCTACGCCCCTTTCCTTGTCCATGTCCTCCGTCTAAGTGACCCCAGGTTAGCACACACCGCCCTGAAGCGTACGTCGCTTCTTGGCTCCTCCTTTTACTTTCGGTTCGCCCGGCTAGCTCAGTCGGTAGAGCATGAGACTCTTCATCTCAAGGTCGTGGGTTCGAGCCCCACCTTGGGCACCAAATGTTGCAGTTGATTTCTCAACAATGTTACAGTGGATTTGTTTCTGAGAGGAGGAGCCTGGTGGGGGCAGGAGGCGCGGAGTTACCACACAGACCCTGGGAGTCGGGTGAAAGCAGGCTTGAGACAAGCAGCCCGCAGACTCAGTTAGTACAACAGCTTATATAGCCAAGGTGGCCAATCTGATCAAGGGGCAGTCTATGCCCCAACCAATCACAGCCTGTTGCCAGGCAGTTTCCAAAGCCATCCAATCACAGCCTGTTGCCAGGCAGGCTCCATTGCCAGGTGGGTTTCAAAGCCATTCCTGAGTAACTGACGCTCGCTTGCCAGTGGCCATCTTGGCATGGCCTTCTCATTCCACCATAGTGCTGAGCCACTTGTCTTCCAGGAAGGTCCCCAAGCAAACACACAGCCATCATTTTGTCCTCCTCCAGGAGGTAGCGTAATTCTCACAGTATATGCACCTTGCTTTTTCCATATTGCAACGTCCAGCATCAGTACATGAAGAGGTTCCTTCTTCATTGGTGAGCCCCCCATTGGTTTTCTGTAGCACTATAGACTCTGCAGGTTGTTGGCAATCCTTTGTAATGGAGGGAAATTAACCCCCATGTGCAATCTTTTCCTATGTAAGTATACCTGTAATGCAAGATCCTGAGAGATGGAAGGTATAGGCCAGAGCATGTGGAAGGCTGCCAGCAATTGCTAACTTGTCCTCCATGGAAAGTTCTCCCGAGGCACACTCCCACTAGGGGGCCGGGAGGGAGAATGCCTCACACTCATAGCCACTGGTGTACTAACAGCGCTTTTACCCTAGTCAGCCTCCCTGGTGAAAAATGACACCCTCACTTTCATGTTAATTTGCATTTCTCCTATTACCAGTCAGATGCAGCATATTCTCATTTGGGGGGGGGGGCATCTGTATTTCCTTTCCTGTGAACTGCCTCTTCCATTTTCCATCGAGTTTTGATCTTTTTCTTATTAATTTGTAGGAATTGGTAATCAGGAAAATTTGCCCCTTTTCAGGTCCCCCCCCAAAAAAAAAGCAGCCCAACAGCCACAATGGTCCTTTTTACCTGCATCAACTCCCGAGAGCCCAGAGTTGGGCTTCTTTTCTTTCTTTTTTAAGATTTATTTATTTATTTGAAAGTCAGAGTTACCGAGAGAGAGAGAGAGAGAGAGAGAGAGAGAGAGAGAGAGAAAGAGAGAGAGAGAGAGAGGGAGAGGGAGAGGGAGAGAGGAGATAATCTGCTATGTGCTGGTTCGCCCCCCAGATGGCTGCAAGCCCAGGCCAGAGCCAGGAGCTTCTTCCAGGTCTCCCACATGGGTGCAGGGGCCCAAGCACTTGGGCCATTCTCCGCTGTTTTCCCAGGTGCATTAGCAGGGAGCTGGATCAGAAATGGAGCAGCCAAGACTCGAACTGGGGCCCATAGGGGATGCTGGTGTTGCATACAGCGGCTTAACCTGCTGTGCCACAGCGACAGCCCCTGCTCAGCGACTTTCCACAGGGTATTCAGTGAGGATCCTTCAGGATCAGACGCTGGAGTGCTCCCGCTGCTGGGAGAAGAGGCCGCTCTGCCCGTGTGCAGGAAGGCTCGACCTGGGGATCCACGCACCCAGCAGACGCTTGGGAATGAGGTTTTGAAAACGAGCAACACAGGAACCGACAGTGACCAACTGGGAATACTCAGGCTTCTGGGGATCTGAACGATGCCTGAATTGACACCAGGGAGAGGAGGTCTCTGGTCTTAGAAAACAGAATGAAACAGCAGGCTTCGCCAAAACTGATGTGCACCGGGCTCGGGCCCCGAAGGCAAGTTCTCAACAATGAGTGTCTCAGGGAGTGCAGAGGGGTGTGCGCCCGCTCCTGGGGTCAGGTGCCCAGGAGCAAGCTGCGGAGGCTGCTGGCGGGGAGAGGGCGTGGGCAGCCGGGCTCGATGCCGGGCAGCCGGGCGGTTCCCCTGCAGAGCAGACTGGACCGTCTCTGGGCGGCTCTAGGTGGAAGTGAGGACAGAGATTAGGAAGAAATCTGGCAGCTATTGACTTAGCCCAGATCTCCTGGGGCTGGTCACCGCAGGGCTTCAGTTTCAACTTCCTGGACTGGTTTCTGCAGAAGTGGGGTTTGGCCCATGGCTGGCTGCCACTTCTGTGGAATCCAGTTCTGTGTGCGTATGGGATTCTGGCCATTGTTCCCTTGTACATTCAATCTCGGTAGCCACGCACAAGAGCTCCGGTCGCTCTGCACCTTTGCCAAGGGGGTACCGGCAGCTCGGCAGCAAGGTGGGTGCCCCGGGGGGCGGGGGGAGGTTTTCTGCCCTTCAGATTGGTGTACGGCTTTACACTGTGGCTTTAATGGACATTTTGCTAATGCCTGATTATACCGCCTGTCTTTTCATGTATATTTGACATTTGTATCTTCTTTGGTGAAATATCTACTCAAACTTTTTCCCATTTTGTGCTGAGTTGTTTCTCACTGATGAATATAAGTTCTTTTTAAGATATATGATTTGTGGGGCCAGACTGTGGTGCAGTGGGTTAGAGCCCTGGCCTGCAGCACTGGCATCCCAGATGGCCGCCAGTTCGAGTCCCGGCTGCTGCAACTTCCCTTCCAGCTCTCTGCTATGGCCGGGAAAAGCAGTGGAAGATGGCCCAAGTGCTTGGGCCCCTGCACCCACGTGGGGGACCCGGAAGAAGCTCCTGGCTCCTGGCTTCAGATCAGCTCAACTCTGGCCATATGGCCACTTGGGGAGTGAACCAGAGGATAGAAGACCTTTCTCTCTGTGTCTCTGCCTCTCTCGTAACTCTATCTTTCAAATAAATAAAAATAAATCTTTTTTTAAAAAAGAGATATGGGCTGGTGCTGTGGTGCAGTGGGTTAACACCCTGGCCTGAAGCACCAGCATCCCATATGGGTGCCAGTTTGAGACCCGACTACTCCACTTCCAGTCCAGTTCTCTGATATAGCTTGGGAAAGCAGTAGAAGATGACCCAGGTCCTTGGGCCCCTGCATCTGTGTGGGAGACCTAGAAGAAGCTCTTGGCTCCTGGCTTTGGATCGGCACATCTCCAGCTATAGTGACCATTTGGGGAGTGAACCAGCGGATGGAAGACCTCTCTCTCTCTCTCTGCCTCTCCTCTCTCTGTGTAACTCTTTCAAATAAATAAATAAATCTTTAAAAAAGATATATGATTTGCAAATACTGTCTCCCAACAAGGAAGTTCTCAGAGTGAGGTCTTTTGATCTCTTAACCCTGTCTTTAGCAGAGCAGAGGTTTTTTTTATTTCTTTTCCAAATGTATTTATTTATTTGCAAGGCAGAATTACAGGAATGGGAGAGGAGACAGCAAGAGGGGGAGGGGAGGAGAGAGAGAGAGATCTTCCATCTGCTGGTTCACTCCCCAAATGACCACACCTAGGGGGGCAGGGCCAGGCCAAAACCAGCAGCCAGGAACTCTGTGTGGGTCTCCCATGTGAGTGGCAGGGCCCAAGCCCTTGGACCATCCTCTGCTGCTTTCCCAGGCAGATTAGCAGGGAGCTGGATGGCAAGAGGAGCACCTGGGACTTGAACTGGTGCCCGATGTGGGATCCCAACATTGCACACTGCTGCTTAACCCACTGCCCCGTAACGCCTGCCCCACGTTTTTAATTCTGATGAAGCGCAATTCGTCAGCGTTCATTAATTTTTTTCTCCTTCGTAAAGTTTCCCTCTCATATTCTCTCCCAGAAGTTGAATTGTTTCACATCGTACAGTTAGGCCTGTGATCCATTCTGAGTTCATTCTTGTGTGAGATACAGGAACGGGCCCTCCCCTTGGGTGCCTCTGTTCAGTCCTCTTGCTCCTGGTGGGCCGTGTCTGCCGTGGACATCAGAGAAAAAGAAGTGAGAGGTCTTCCGAGACCAGGCCACGCAGCCCATGCACCCCTCCCCCTGTGCTGTGAGGAAGCCCAGGCCACACGTCAAGGCCGTGGTCAGTGGTCAGTGGTCAGCAGAGGGGCAAGGAAGCCTTCAAGGTGACTCCATCCGGTCACCGCCTAACGAGGCTCCCTAGAGAGACTTCGGGGGAGAAGTCCCTGGCCCAGGTAACCCCCAGAACCACTAAAAATGATGCCAAAATGATGCTTGCTATTTCTAGCCTCCAAGGTTTGTAGTCACTTTTGCTAGCAATGCACAAGCAGCACACATTTGGTGCCGGGGTGGGATTTTACTGAAGCAGAACTCTGAAGCACGTGGCCCGAGGGTGCCCAGGGGCCTCCAGGGCCTCTGGGAGAATGACAGCAAGCCTGAGCTCCTTTGGGGAAGCTATGGTGAGGGCTTAAAGGAAGGTGAAGAAAACATTATTGGAAATCAGAGGAAGGGATTACGCGTGCGTGGACATTTCTGCCCCCTGCAGTAATAGGAAAATGGGGAAGGTACCTGATCAACTCAGTGCTGAGAGGAGGTTACAAGGTGAAACACTGAAAGCGCCACCTGGCTTCTCACTGCCCATGATAAACGCAAACTGGGAGAGAGGAGCTCAAGACAAAGTGCTGCGTATCCGTGACCCAGACTGGCTGAGCTCAGACACGGAGCTATTTCGCTTTTTCTTGGTCACTCCAGATCACCATCAGGGCCAGAATTGAGAAGCAGTTTCTATTGGCCGGCACCGTGGCTCACTAGGCTAATCCTCCGCCTAGCAGCGCCGGCACACCGGGTTCTAGTCCCGGTTGGGGCGCCGGATTCTGTCCCGGTTGCCCCTCTTCCAGGCCAGCTCTCTGCTGTGGCCAGGGAGTGCAGTGGAGGATGGCCCAAGTGCTTGGGCCCTGCACCCCATGGGAGACCAGGAGAAGCACCTGGCTCCTGCCATCGGAACAGCGCAGTGCGCCGGCTGCAGCGCGCTACTGCGGCGGCCATTGGAGGGTGAACCAACGGCAAAAGGAAGACCTTTCTCTCTGTCTCTCTCTCTCACTATCCTCTCTGCCTGTCAAAAAAAAAAAAAAAAAAAAGAAGAAGAAGAAGAAGCAACTTCTGAGCAGAGATGGAACCCAGGGCCTGTCCGGGAAACACGGTCTGAAGGTTAAGACAAAGGTTCAAGGGTGAAATCACTTCTTAAACCTCAGGAAGATTCAGCACAGTGTTTTGTTTTTGTTTTTGTTTTTTTTTTCTGACAGAGTTAGACAGTGAGAGAGAGAAAGGTCTTCCTTCCATTGGTTCACCCCCCAAATGGCCGCTACAGCTGGCGCACTGCGCCAATCTGAAGCCAGGAGCCAGGTGCTTCCTCCTGGTCTCCCATGGGGTGCAGGGCCCAAGCACTTGGGCCATCCTCCACTGCCTTCCCGGGCCACAGCAGAGAGCTGGCCTGGAAGAGGGGCAACCGGGACAGAATCCGGCACCCCAACCAGGACTAGAACCCAGGGTGCCGGCGCCACAGGCGGAGGATTAGCCAAGTGAGCAGCGGTGCCGGCCACTTTTTTTTTCCTTTTAATTATGTGAGCTGGAATGAAAGGAACACAGGAGTGGAGAGAAGAGAATGTTGGATCCCAAACTTCTGCAGGCAGCCATCAGGCTAAGAGAACTATTCGCCTACAAACAGGGGCTCCTGTTTACAGAAAAAGCAGCATAATTTGGAAGAGGACCTCCAGACTCCCCAGGGCATGGCCGAGAGCCCCAGAGCACGCACCGGCACTCAGCACTCGGGGAGCTTCGTGCACGCCTGCAGGGGACCTCCGACGTCAG
This sequence comes from Lepus europaeus, assembly GCF_033115175.1. Taxonomy (NCBI): domain Eukaryota; kingdom Metazoa; phylum Chordata; class Mammalia; order Lagomorpha; family Leporidae; genus Lepus; species Lepus europaeus. The sequence goes on along the minus strand of NC_084844.1, from coordinate 51,045,877 downwards.
GCTGGCTCCGTAACAGCATGAGGTGGGGAGGGCCGGAGGCACTTTGCGTGGGGGAGGAAGGGGACTTGTGTGAGAGGATGCACTGCGTCAGATGGACACACTGTGTTCTCCAAATACGACCGCAACAACACACACACCCTGCGTTCTCTTCCATGACGCGGGCTCTCCTCCGACTGGGGGGGCCCTTCCTGCACCCTTGAACAGACCCTGTGACTGCCTCCCCCAGAATACGGTGGCCGTGACCCTGCGGGACTGCCAAAACTCAGGCCACTGCTTTCAATTCCCATCGCTTCGTGCCCTGGGGTGCTCGCTCTGGGACCCCGGCAACTCGGGCCTCGTGCAGAGCCCCTATACAGATATTCCAGCCAGCGCCCTGGAGAGCTCGGGCTCCCAGAGCCTTCTAGATGATTCTAACCTCAGCTTCCACCTGACTGCAGCCACCTGAGAGTCCCTAAATGAGACTCGCTCACCTGAGACCGGTTGACGAGCGGGACTGTAAAAGATAATAATACAATGTTTGCGAATGTCTCCAGTCACTGCATGGCACCAGGATTCACACAGGCCAACAGGCCAAAGCCACAGTCAGGCAGTCGGAGAAGGCCTGGAGAGAACGGAGCTGCTCCCTGCCACAGGACAGGGCACACGTCCTTGCCGCGTGTCCCTCTGCGGGCCATCAGGGTGCTTGCGGAGCCTCCAGCTGAACCAAGGGTGGCAAAACACCGGGCAGGAGGTGCCTGAGTCTCCAGGCTTCCCCTCAAGGGGTTATTCTGCAGCCCCGTCCACACCTGCTAGAGAGATGCATTGATAGGGGTCCTGTGGGTGGAGCGGTGGAGATGCCCTGAGGAAAAGAATGAAAATTTCAATTTCACCTCATTTCAAAGCAGGTGGGAAGACCAGGAAATAATACCCCAAAAGGGGCCTGGGGAAGGGTCTTGTCCAGCCCTGGGGGCCCTGGGCTGAGTCAGATAAGGCCCGGGGGTCCCAGGTAACCGGCATCCGTGATCCTTTCCTACCTCTCAAGGAAAGAATTGACGCCATAATTTTGTATGCTGCAAAGTGTTTCCTTGGCAGAGAACGCAATAGGACCACGGGTGAAGATTTGACTCTCTCTGGTGAGGAATCCCCCTTAAGGAACCGCGTAAGAAGGTGGCATGGTGCAGTGGGCTGAGCTGCTGCTTGGGACGCCAGCATCCCATACCAGAGCACCAGTTCAAGTCCCAGCTGCTCCACTTCTGATCCAGCTCCTGCTGATGCACCTGGGAAAGCAGTGGAAGACGGCCCAGAAACATGGCCCAGGTAGGAGACCCGGATGGAGCTCCAGGCTCCTGGCTTCGGCCTGGCCCAGCCTCAGCCATTGTGAGCATGTGGGGAGTGAACCAGCAGATGGAAGACGTCTCTAGAACCTAAAAATCCAAAACCAGGAGGCTTCAGCAGGCTTCCAGGGCACACGCATGCCCCGAGATGAATGAACAGCTGGCTTAGCAAATACTTAGAACAGTCATTGACGTCTTCCCTCTCTTAGTTAGAAAGTGCATTTAATGCTTGAAATTCAGAAATTTTTTTAGCTAAGAGTCTTTCAAAAGCAAAAAAGAAGTTAATCCCTCTGCATGGGTTGCTAAGCAGAGGGTAAAGCTGCCACCCATGCCTGGGTCTCTGGACAGAGAGGTAAGGAGAGTGCACGAAGAACACGACCTGACTCTGCCCGCCAAACTGCACCATCACACACTTCAAGGGAAGCATCCAAGTGCCAAACAAAACGCACGCACTGGCCTGTTAGTCCGTGGGTGAAATGCGGCTTAACGTGGAAACCTCCTGGGGACTATGTGAATACTGCCGGGCCACAGTCTCCACATGGAGTCCAGACATGGAGGAAAACTCTCACCGGAGAGGCAGTGAAGCAGTCAGGCTCCCATGGGCTGGGCTGGGCTGGCCGGCCCGGGACGGGGAGTGGGGAGCGTTTCTGGGAAGGAGGGAGTGGCCCTCAGTGGGCTGGGCAGGGACGATGATTACAAAGAGCTTTTTTTTTTTTTTTTAAGATTTATTTACTTATTTGAAAAGCAGAGAGAGAGAGGGAAAGACAGAGAGAATCTTCCACCCGCTAGTTTACGTCCCAAATGGACACAACAGCCAGGGCTGGGCCAGATCAAAGCCAGGGGTCGTGAACTCCGTCCAGGTCCCCCATGTGGATGACAGGGACTCACGTCCTGGGCCACCTGTGCTGCCTCCCACGTGGATCTGAATCAGGGCCAGGACTCCGTCCCAGACCCTCCCATGGGGGCCGCAGGTGTCCCGAACAGCGCCACCAGGGACTTTCGCGGCTTCCAGTCAACGATCACGTTAGACTTCCAAAGGGGACATCACGCCAAATCCAAGACGCTGCATGCCACAAAGACCTGAGTGGGGCTGAGGGAGATGATGTGAATTTCAGAACTCCAGAATTCTAGGAAATGGTGATGAAAGAAAAATGCCTCCTAGAAAACTGCTGAATAATCTTAAATTAAAAGCGATAATGGGTGAAACAGGTAAACCAATAAACATTAGTGTATTTATGGTTATAGAAATAGAAATTGACGCCGGCACCGTAGCTTAATAGGCTAATCCTCCGCCTTGTGGCGCCGGCACACCGGGTTCTAGTCCCAGTCGGGGCGCTGGATTCTATCCCGGTTGCCCCTCTTCCAGGCCAGCTCTCTGCTGTGGCCCGGGAAGGCAGTGGAGGATGGCCCAAGTGCTTGGGCCCTGCACCCGCATGGGAGACCACGAGAAGCACCTGACTCCTGGCTTCGGATCAGCGAGATGCGCGGCTGCAGCGGCCATTGGAGGGTGAACCAACAGCAAAAAGGAAGACCTTTCTCTCTGTCTCTCTCTCACTATTCACTCTGCCTGCCCAAAAAAAAAAAAATAAATAAATAAATAAAAATAAAAAAAAGAAATAGAAATTGACTAAAATTATTAAATATCACAAAAATTGCAGCAAGCAGGAAGATGTTTTAGCTTGGTCTTTCTTTTGTCTCAAAATAGGAAAGTTAAATACAGATAATTCAACAAACCAGACATGGGTCAGGCCCTATCTAACAGGCACATGTGTGTAGGATGTAGTGTGCTTCTGTGTGTGTGTGTGCGTGTACATACGTTCAGTTGTATTTGGCACGTCCTCCACGATGCTGGAAATGAGAGTGATCTGTAACCATGGCTCAAACTGTGGATGTTTGCACACAGAATTTGTTGTAATTGTGGTCCTTTGGACGTGACAAAGAAGGTTAAACTTGGCTATGCATGCCAGGACAAAGTTGCTGAGGGATTAGGTTGAGTGACTTGGAAAGGGAGACGTAGATTTTTGGAAACTTCAGAACTTGAGAAAAGAGTTGGCAAACGGGAAGATTTTCTAGCGAAATTCCAATCAGTATGGTGTCATTTGAAAAATGGTACTTAATTACGAAACCAGCTTACATGGAATCACATTTTCAGTCCGGTTAGCTCATTTGTAATTAACGTGGGGTGTGTGGTTAAAAGTGAAAAGTGAAGTGAGAGGCTTGGACTGTCCAAACCCGTCGATGTCATCGTCCGTGAGTGACTGGACTTCTGGAAACATCTCAGATTCAATATAAGGAAACCTGTGCCCTCGACTCCCAGAGAAAAAAATCAGGAAAAGCAAACCACTGGTAAAGGTTTTTTTTTTAAAAAAAATTTGAAAGTCAGAGTTATACAGAGAAAGAGAGGCAGAGAGAGAGAGAGAGAGAGAGAGAGAGAGAGAGAGAGAGGTCTTCCATCCACTGGTTCACTGCCCAATTGGCCACAGTGGCCAGAGCTGTGCCGGTCCGGAAGCCAGGAGCCAGGAGTTTCTTCCAGGTCTCCCACGCAGGTGCAGGGGCCCAAGCATTGGGCCATCTTCTACTGCTTTCCCAGGCCATAGCAGGGAGCTGGATCGGCAGTGGAGCAGCTGGGACTCAAACCAGAGCACATATGCGATGCTGGCACTGCAGGCGGCAGCTTTACCTGCTACGCCACAGCGCCGGCCCCTGGTGAATGTTCTGTTGGAGACAGAGTTGCCAGCAGACAGAGGATTCTGAAGAACAGGAGCATGGCAGGTGAGACATTCATCAGGACACCTGACGTGGCACTAGGGGAAACTCCGGGAGGAGGTAGAGGCAGGGGGCGCCTTTGTGCTCGCCCCGCGGCTCAGGGATGGGCCAGGCAAGAGGGTTGCAGAGACGCCTCCAGCCTGCCCCAGACACAGGGCACCTCACACAAGAGATCGACATCTACCGCTTTGTGTTCCCTAGATGATACATCCTACCTTCCACATGATGCCCGAGTGAGCAGGAGGGCACATACCTGAGTCCAAGAGAGACTGCAGACTGTCTGGTAAACACTGGCTGGCTGACTGGGACAAGCAGTGTGGCACGGCAGGCAGAGCCATCGCCTGTGACACCGGCATCCCACATGGGCGCCGGCTCTAGTCTTGGTTTCTCCACTTCCTGTCCAGCTCCTTGCTTATGGCCTGGGAAAGCAGAAGGTGGCCCAGGTCCTTGGGCCCCTGCACCCACGTGGGAGACCTGGAAGAAGCTCCTGGCTTCAACCTGGCCCAGCCCTGGCCATTGCAGCCATTTGGGGAGTGAAACAGTGGATGGAAGACCTCTCTCTCTGCCTCTCGCTCTTTCTGTAACTCTATTTTTCAGATAAATATTAAAAAATAAATAAATATAGGGGCCAGCACTATGGCACAGCAGGATTCTGTCCCGGTTGCCCCTCTTCCAGGCCAGCTCTCTGCTGTGGCCCAGGAAGGCAGTGGAGGGTGGCCCAAGTCCTTGGGCCCTGCAGCCACATGGGAGACCAGGAGAAGCACCTGGCTCCTGCCTTCGGATCAGCGCGTTGCGCCGGCCGCAGGGCGCCGGCCGCGGCGGCCATTGGAGGGTGTACCAACGGCAAAAGGAAGACCTTTCTCTCTGTCTCTCTCACTGTCCAAAAAAAAAAAAAAAAAAGTAGTTAAGGGCAATTCTCAAGTTGTCGCAGGTTACTCTCAACTAGTTCAAGAGAAAACACAGATATAAGAAATATATATATATATAGAAATACATATAGAAAGCAAATGTGGTAAAATATTAATAGTTGATTAATCTAAGTTAGAGGTATGTGTGTATCTGCTCTTACTGCTATTCTGTTAAATTTTCTAGATTTGAAAAATGGGAGAAAAAGGAACTTTTAAAAAATGTTAAAGCTAAAATTTTTTTTTTAATTTTGTATTTATTTATTTGAAAGGCAGAGACAGAGATCTGCCAACTGCTGGTTCATCCCCAAATGCCCACAACAGCTGGGCTGGACAAGGCCAAACCCAGGAGCCCCAGCTCCATCCAGCCTCCCATGTGGGTGGCACGGACCTGACCGTCTGAGACATTACTGCCGCCCCCTCCTCCCCAGAGTGCGCGTGAGCAGGAAGCTGGCAGGGACAGCCGAGCTGGGACTTGAACCCAGGCACCCAGCGATTTTTTTTTTTTTTTTTTTAAGATTCATTTATGAGAGAGAGAGAGAGAGAGAGAAAGAGAAATTCCATCCAAATGTCTGCAAGGACTGGGGCTGGGCCAGGCTGAGGCCGGGAGTCAAGAACCCCATCTGGGTCTCCCTTATGGTGGCAGGGGCCCAAGCACTTGGGCCATTTTCCGCTGCCTTCCCTGGCACATTAGCAGGGAGCTGGATCGGAAGCGGAGCCACTGGGATGCAAGTGGTGGCGTAACTCATTTAGCCACAATGCCGCTCCCCTCCAAGTGGCCTCTTAACTGCTACCAAACACCACTGCCCCCCACCCCGAAATACTTTGCTGCGGTGTGACCGTCAAATGTCCCAATTCTGGGCTCCAGTCATTTAGGATCGGTGGAGGGGCTCCACCTTCTTCGAGCCAGAGAGCCTGTCCCCACGCTGCTGGAACACAGGCCCCGTGCGCCCCAGCCTCCCGCCACCCTCGGCTTCGCCCGCCCAGCAGATGGAGAGGCCGCAGGGACAGTGACCGCAGCTTGGGCTATGTCCAGCACCCGCAGGGGGTGGCCTACAGGAAGCTCCGTGCACGCCGTGAAAGCCACATGCGAATGAGTGGCCACCAGATGGACAGAGAGAGAGAAAAGGTCGCAGAAATGTGACAAATGAAAGCAAGTCACCTCCAGCTGGCCGGGTGGGCAGAAATGATCCATGTGTGAAGACACTGTGTGCTTCTTTGTGTTTCTGAGACCCCAAAGGGTAGGAAGCACCGTGTGTCCCCATGGGAGCCGGAGAAGCAGAAGGCATGACGGGCTCGGAGGAGTCGCGGTCGGAAAAGTGGAGCGCTGGGGGGCAACACTGGACTACAGTACCGAGAAACGGCAACAGGTCAGGGAGGGCTGGACACAGGCAGGGTCCTCTCAGGCGCGGGCCGCACACGGAGCTGTCATTCCCTCCCCATCCCTCACACCCTTCCTGTCAATCATTTGCTAGGAACCACAGGGAGAGAACGACAGAGCACACCCGCCCCGACCACAGGGTGCTGCACAGGGCCACTGCTGGGGAAGCCACGGGCACTGCCCAGTGTTTGAGAGCGGATGTCCACGTGGGCCCAGGCAGGCAGAGACAGGGAGAGTGAGGCAGGCCCAAGAGCTGCAGGTCAGCGTGAGCAGCCCAGGATGCGTGCTCTGAGCCCCCCACAGCCTCCCTGGCTCGCAGGCCATGCGGTGCCTTCGCTCTTGGTGTGGCTGCTTCAGCCCTGCAGGGGGCAGCCAGGGCCAGACGCTGTGAGACCACTGGGATGGAGCCCGTGCACGAACATTTCCCAACATTCCATTTCTCCTTCCTCCCCTGCTGGGGGAGTGGTCTGGGTGCCACCCAGCCTACTTCGCTTTTCACTCTGACCAGTTCCTCGGTGGCTCTTCCCTGCTCAAACCCCCTCTCAGCCCCGAACCCTCCCTGTGCTTCGAGCCCCTTACCCGGCAGCGTGCTGCCCAAGGCCCTGGCCGACCGCGCCTCGGCAGAGGCTTTCCCCACACCCAGGACCCTGCCTGTGCCCCTAACGCTTGCAAAATCGTTCTCCATTATCACCACCGCAAAACGACTCCTCTGTGGGCCACCGGCCCTTCCACTGGGGTGACTGTAGCTCCATTACCCACGATCCCAAAGCGCCATCTCTAGGGCACAGTAAGCAGTAGGGATGCTGACGCATCACTGAGCACGGTGCAAGACCAGAAGGTGGGAGAAAAGCAGAAAGCCTGGGAGACTGCTCAGCCCGGTCAGGTCTGCCAAGGGCCCCGACCCTGCAGCGTTCAGCCGTGGCAGCAAGCCCAGCGTGTCAGGCTGTCAAAGGCCGCCCTCCCGGCCGGGGCAGCTGGACGAGCCACGTCCCTCAAGGGCAGACTTGAAAGGGAATCCCTGGCACGCAGACTGAGGCCCAAACTTCTGGGCACAGCTCTCGAGGCCCTCCACGACCCGAGCCACACAAATCCGTCCAACCACGTCCCCAGGCCTCCAGCGGCAACCCTCAACTCTGGCGAACCAGAGCGGGTTTGCTCCCTCAAGTCCTCCACCCGTGTCCAAATCCCCCAACAGGTTGGTAAACAAAGGATGTGGACATTGCACGGAACAGGAAGCTCCAAGAGCCTGAAATGCATGACAAGAGACTCAGGCTGCCCCCCAAGAGAAATCCAAATGAAAGCTCACTGCCATGCCATCTCCCACCTCGTGCACGGGCAGTGATGACTGAGTTTGTTAACATAGTTTGGTAAAGGTTTTGCTTGTACTTCTGGTGGGAGCAAAAACATCCACAAAAGAAATCAACAATTCTAGAAACTTATGTTGTGAATACTTCAGTGGAGGATGGTACGTGCAAATGGATTTGTATGCATGTACACGTCTATTTGGTGGCAGAAGAAGATAATCATGGGTTAAAGAACCGGCAGGCTGATGTAACCCTGGGCAGCTGGGAGGCGACCGTCTGTCAGTCCCACCTGCAAACATCGTCTAGAATCCAACCCCTTCTCCTCCAGGCCTGGGCAGGCGTCACTCCGCTAGCTGAGCTGGCTCCCGCCCTGCCTCTCCCCATCCACTCCCTGCGGGCAGCCACGTGGACCCTGCTAAAACACACCTCAGCTCTCTGCTTCCAGACTCCCCCAACTTCCTACCTCAGACAGAACACAGACGCCACCCTCTGCTCCCGGCTGCAACTCGCACTCTATCCTCTCCTACCTCAGCCACCCATCTCAACCCCACCGGCCTCCCCACCGCCAGCACACCAGGAATGCCCCTGCCTCTCCCCTGGAAAAGCCGCCCCCCAGACCTCAGCCGCACTCTCTCTCAGCTTCCTGGCTCTATTCGGCGAGAGCTTTCTTTGAACACCGTACTCGACACAGCACCAACTCACGCACAAATCTTAAGTGGCAGACACGTCGGTGCTCTGTGTAACACTTCCACTTTCTCCGACTGTCTACAAATTTCCACCACAGAAGGTTCGCACACACACCTGTCTTCCTTATTTTCCCATGGTACTTAGCACCACCTAACCACCACGGCCATACAATTCAGATTCTAAAAGGGCAGGGCAGGGCTGGGCTGCCTTGGTCACAGCTGTGCCTCTTTTGTGTTCCAACACAAAGCTGCCAGTGTTAATTCTGAACTACCATCCTCCAGGACGTGACCACTGGGGGAAACTGGGTGCCTTGCCACCCCCACCTGTCTGTGCCATCTTGGCAACTCCCCATGGATCTATAATTACTTTATTTTTAAAAAACTTATTTAATGGGGCCAGCACCATGGCTCACTTGGCTAATCCTCCACCTGCGGTGCCAGAATCCCATATGGGCGCCGGGTTCTAGTCCTGGTTGCTCCTCTTCCAGTCCAGCTCTCTGCTATGGCCCGGGAAGGCAGTGGAGGATGGCCCAAGTCCTTGGGCCCTGCACCCCATGGGAGACCAGGAGAAGCACCTGGCTCCTGGCTTCGGATCAGTGCAGTGTGCCAGCCGCAACACATCGGCTGCAGCAGCCATTTGGGGGGTGAACCAACGAAGGAAGACCTTTCTCTGTCTAAATCTACCTGTCAAATAAGTATATTAAAAAAAAAATTTTATTGCGACTGGCATTGTGGTGTAGAAGGTTAAACCTCTGCCTGGTGTAGGTTAAGCATTTGGGCACTGGTTCAAGTCCTAGTTACTCTATTTCTAATCCAGCGCCCTGCTAATGTGCCTGGGAGACCTGGAAGGAGCTCCTGGCTTCTGCCTGGCCCAGGCCTGGCCACTATGGCCACTTGGGGAGCCAATAAGTAGATGGAAGACCTTGCTCTTTCTCTGTCTCCCTCTCTCTGTAACTCTGCTTTTCAAATAAATAAGTCTAAAAAAAAATTCCTCTTCAGCTTCGCTCAGAAACACACACACACACACAGACTTAGGGATAAGCAGGGAAGTGCGGTTACCAAAACAGACTGCCCACACTCCTTGGCTGACAATGGAGTTCCGTCCTGATAAACGTCAGCTCAACGAACGTAACACACCCAAGCTACGGACCAACACAGCTTAGCCTGGCCTAACACACTAGCACACGTGTGGGTAGAATTATCTAACACTAAGCCTACTTTATAATCCAGTATTGAATATCTCAAGTAACTTACTGGGCACTGCACTGACAGTGACAAAGAGAACTCCTTATTTTAAGGTAGCATCAGTTTCTGGTGTTTTCCTTATGCACAAAGACACCCACATCACCCTGAACTCCGTCAGGGAGACTGGGGCAGCCCTTTGGCACAGTGGTTGAACTGAGGCTTAGGGCTCCACATCCCTCATCCAGGTGCTTGGTCCAAGTTCACGTCCCAGCCCCTCCCCTTCAGATTCTGCTTCCTGCAGGAGATACTGGCACAAGTCTCTTGGTCTGTTCCACACACATGGCAGACCCAGACTGAGTTACGGGTTTCCGGCTCAGCCCTGGCATTTGGCGAGTGAACCAGCAAAGAGGTCATCTCTGAGTCTCTACTTTTCAAATAAATATAAACAAATAAAAAAAAAAGTTCTTGTAGGCCAGCCCGTAAGTCCCTGCCCAGGGATACAAGGGGGTGGGGTGGGGGAGCAAAAACAAACCAAACCAAACCAAACCCCTGGGAGTCCCTATGGCTGCATGCCTGGGCTCAAGCCCCAGCTACTCCACTTGCGAACCAGTGTCATGAGAAGGTACACCCAGGAGGCAGCAGCTGATGGTCTAAGTACTTGGGTCCCTGTCACCCAGGTCAGAGACCCAGATTGAGTACTGGGTTTCCTGACTTAGGCCTGGCCCAGCCCTGGCTGTTGTGGGCATTTAGGAAGTGAACCAAGAGGTTGGAAGATGTCTCTCTGCCTTTCAAATAAGAACTTTAAGATATATTTTAAAAAGTCACAAGTCAATACATCATTGAAAATCAGGGGCTGTCTTTATTACTGTTAATGGTGCTATGGCTGTGTAGCAAAATGTCTCTAAAATTAGAAGATAATTCGAAGAATTTCAGGGGGGGGGGCAAGGGCCTGTGAAAGACCCTTCACATAGAGTTACACAGGAAGAAAAGCCAACCTGGCTAAACCCAGCAATAGGTTAGCTCGGCAAAGGTTATCCTGCATCAGTTCTTAGAAACGTTTTGTACAGAGCTCCCATCTGCTGGTTCATTCCCCCAAGTGCTGGCAATGGCCGGGGCTGGGCCTGGCTGAAGCCAGGAGCCAGAAACTCCATCCAGGACTCCCATCTGGGTGGCAGGGGCCCAAGTACTTCGGCCATCACTGCAACTCCCAGGTGCACATCAGCAGGAAGCTGGAGTGAGCAGCCAACGGTGGTCACTGAACCCAGGCACTTTTATGTAGGCCTCTGTACTATACTAATCATACAACTCTTCTGTAGGCTTGAAATTTCTCCAAACAGCAAGTGGGGGGGGGGGGAGGCATTTTTTTTAACCCGACTGAAATTTCCAACAATTAACTCATCCTCCCCTTTCAGGCACTGTGGGACATGTGCAGGTGGAAGCAGTGGCTCCCTCTGCTGCATTCCCAAGGCATGCGACTTACATTCCAACAGCCGGGGTGAGTGCACGGACACTGCTGACATCAGACCTGCACGTCACAGACACGGCTCTAGGCCCACGCCCACGGCCTAGATCTCAAGACAGGGGGGGAAGGCCTGGTGCAAGCTTATCAGCTCCCTGCCAGGGAGGTGTGGGGGAGTGCTATCAGCTCAGTCCCCACACCCTCTGGATGCTGCTTTATTTTGGGGCGCTCTTCCCCCACGTGTGTGTCTATGGCGCTTCCTCACCAGGACACTCCGCCCCCCACACGCCCACCCCCGGACCACAGTCAGTGACAGCAGCCCCTCTAACTCTCTGTGGCCTGAAGCTCACATTCATGCTCAGACATTGGTATCTCAAAGTTTGTGGAGTGGTATTTGGTCTGGCAGTGAAGACGCCAGTGAGCATGCGTGCGACGCCTGGGTTCAAATGCCAGCTCCAGAGTCCAGCTTCCCACTAGAGCCGTCCCTGGAAGGCAGGGGCAATGACTCAAGGAGTCAGGTTCCTGCCTCCCGTGTGGGAAACCTTGACTTAGTTCCTGGCTCCTGGATGTGGTCTCAGCGGTCATGGGCATTTGCAGGAATGAACCAGCAGCCTGGAGCTCACTACCTCCCTCTGCCTCTAAAATACATTTTTTTAAAAATTTGACAGGTAGAGTTTACAGACAGTGAGACGTAGAGACAGAGAGAAAGGTCTTCCCTCCTTTGGTTCACTCTCCAAATGGCCCCAAGAGCTGGAGCTACGCCGATCTGAAGCCAGGAGCCAGGTGCTTCCTCCTGGTCTCCCATGGGGTGCAGGGCCCAAGCACTTGGGCCATCCTCCACTGCCTTCCCGGGCCACAGCAGAGAGCTGGCCTGGAAGAGGAGCAGCAGGCACCAGAACCCAGCGCCCATATGGGATGCCGGCGCTTCAGGCGGAGGATTAACCTAGTGTGCCACAGCGCCGGCCCCTCAAATACATTTTAAACATGTTTTTAAAGACAATTACAGTGCAAAAAATTTTGATATCCAGGCAGTTTTTTTGTAACACCCATTTTCTGCAAACTTTTTGAAGATCCCCCTCATAGTTAGCATCAGGAAGAGCAGCACTGGCTTGTGGAGCGGCACCGTGTAAGCCAAGGCTCCTCCCCAGACATGGAGGCTGAGGGAGACGCTCCCAGGACCTTCGCAGGCCCAGCCCACGCTCGGCCTCAGTGCGGCAGCAGGCAGATGCGGCAGCGGGCGCCTAAGGGCATAACTTTATTGGAAACGAGGAGGGCGGTGTAAGAGAGGGCTAGGAGTCGGGGTCTGCGGCGGGCGGCGGCTTCTCGTCATCAGGGGGACAATCGATGAAGTCAGCCAGCATGGCAGCTGTGTCATCCTGCTCCTGGTAGGGACAAAGACGCCAGACGTGATGAGTGGGTCAGGCTGGGTCAAGCGTCTTCCCTGACCCGAGCAGCGGCAGCCCTTCTCCTCCCAGCCCGGCCCCGGCCCTCACCTTTTCCGGGAGCTCAGCGGCGCCTGCCTCTACCTCTCCTTCCGCGGACGTGTCCGGGGGCTGGGGCACCTTGTCTCCCTCGCCCTCAGTCTCCTCTTCCAGCAGGGCTGGGGGAGCGGAGGGCTCCTCCTCCACAAGCGCCTGGGGAGGCGGCTCCACCCCGGGGCTGCTGGCTTCCCTCTCCGCCTCCCCCTGGGAGGGCAGCCCCTCAGGGGCCAGGGTGGGAGCCGCCTCCACCTCTCGCTCCTCCTCGGTCCCTGGCTCCTCCACTTGCAACAGCAGCCCAGGTTCTGGCTCTGGCTCCGGCTCTGGCTCCGGCGGCACCTTGGGAGACTCCGGAGGGGGCAGAGCCGGAGGCAAGGCTGGCGGGGGAGGGCCCCCTTCTTCCACCTCCCCTCCTGCTGAGCCGAACTCCAACTCTTCTACCTCTTCCAACTCTTCTTCCTCCTCCTCCTCCTCCTCCTCCTCTTCTTCCTCCAATTCACCTTCTTCTTCCTCAAATTCCTCCTCAAACTCTTCTTCCTCTTCTTCTTCCTCTTCAAAGTACTCTTCTTCATCCTCTTCCTCTTCCTCGAAGTCTTCCTCCTCCTCCTCTTCTTCCTCCTCTTCCTCCTCCTCTTCCTCCTCCTCCTCCTCCTCCTCATCACTGCTGTTGATGTTAATGACCGTCAAATCCTCTTCCAGGGCGGGAGGCCCCCCTCCTCCTCCTCCTCCTCCTCCAGGAGGCCCTTCCGGGACCAACTGGGGAGGCGGGAGAGCCACAGGTCCAGGAACCGGTGGGGGCGGGGGTGGTGGGAGAGGGCCTGGGGCTGCAGGAAGCTCTTCAGGTTCCTCCTTGGCCGGCACTGGAGGGGAGGCTGTGGGAGGCCCGGCGGGAGCCGCAGGGGGCGGTGTGGTGCCCGAGGGTGGCGGAGGTGGCAGGGGCAGCAGCCCCTCAGGCACGATCACCACACTGTCATCCGAGTCGCTTTCCAAGGAGATCTCCACGTCCGACGCCTCCTCCTTATCATAGTGCACAAAGGCTGGTCTGGGCACTCTTCCCCCGAACGTTTCATCTGGGGGCACCGCAGGTGGGGGAGTCCCACTGGGGGCAAGGACAGGGTCCTCATGGGAGCCTGCCCGGTGGTTCTCAGGGCCAGGGAGGAGCCGGGGAGGGACGGACACCAGGCCAGGGACAGACAGGCCTAAGTGGTTGGCTGTGGCTGGGGGTCCTGGGCGTGCTGAGGGCACAGGGCCCGCAGAGGTCAAGGGGCCTGCAGAGGGCACGGGGCCGGCTGAGGGCACGGGGCCAGCTGAGGGCACGGGGCCGGCTGAGGGCATGGGGCCGGCTGAGGGCATGGGGCCGGGGGGGTGGAAGGGTGGGGCCCTGAAGGGAGATGGGGCCTCAGGAGGGGGGACGGGGGCAGGTGTGAGGCAGGTGGGGCCCATGGACTGCAGGGGAGGAACGCGAGGGTGAGTCAGAGCAGCACAGGTCACCAGCGCTTCTGAGCAGAAAGAGGAGACCTGAAGGAGGAAGAGCAGGCAGTGAGCTCCAGGAAGACAGGGCCTGGGGGGGCGGAGTGCAGCCCAGCATCGAAACAGGAGAACCCAGGAGCCCAAGAGGACTCAGGCCCAGTCAGCACTCACCTCAAGGCTGTCCTCTCGCTGGCCAAGGGAGAAAGCTTGCAGGGCGCAGGCCAGAGGAGGTGGGCAGCGGGGAGAAGGAGCCAGCAGCAAGGCCAGCAGCAGGCGGTAGAGTTCACGGCGGCAGCGGGAGCTGGTGTACGGGGAGCTGCCCAGGACCTCACTCTGCTGGACACCCATGACCAGGGGCAGGACTAGATCATGCAGCCTCTGCGAAGGACACAGAGCACACCTAGGAACGCCACCAGGGCTGCTACCCAGTCTGGGGCACACCACCCACTTCCCCGCCACGGACAGCAGCCCCTGCCCAGGCTCTACCTACCCTGTGCGTCTCCTCCTTGATGAGAGGCCCACACATGAGGATGGTGCGGCTAAGGCCTGGGCGAGAGAGCGCAGTGTGAGGGAGGCTGCCAAGCAACGCAGAGCAAGGGCCCCTGCAGCTCTGCCCCCGCCCACCCCGGGCAAACCATTTAACTTCTCTGAGTTTGCTTTCTCTACTACCAAACGCGGCTCATGGGTGAGCATCTAGCCTAGTGACTGGAAAACACCAGTTGGACTACTGACACCCCACGTCAGAGAGCCTGGGTTCATTCCCAGCTCCAGTTTCCTGCTAATGCAGACCCAGACCCAGGGGAGCACAGTGATGGCTCAAATAATTGGTTCCTGCCACCCACAGGGGTGGTTCTGGTCCTGCCCTGTCCTGGTCATTGCATGCATTTGGGGAGTGAACCAGCAGATGGGGGCTTTCTCTCGGTCTCTCTGCCTCTCAAAATTTAAACAGGAAAATGCAATAATGTAAATAAAGCATCATACACATGCGTATATATACAGATGCAAACACAGATCAGATACAGAAATGCGGTAGGTGGCAGGCAGTGAAACACCCAGGGCCCAGGGGAGAGCCACGCACTAACTGCAGTCTCCAACCAGCAACTGGGCTTTAGGGAGCAGCCGCTGTGCTGCAAACATGGCTGTCGGTGGGCCCTGCTCTGGCAGAGGTGAGCTCTGCAGGCAGGGCCCGTGCCCAGGGCTAGAGCTGCAGCTGGTGTGGATCATGGGTGTGCAACGTATCCACTGAGCACACGAGACAGCTGAGGCCGGAGAGGAGCGGGGTAACCACCCAGAACCCCCACTCAACAGCAGAACCCAAGACTACTGCAGCCTCGGGACTGGCACAGCTGCTTCCGCTCCTCCCCCTGCCAGTCGGCACCTTACAGACGCTGTCCAGGCTGCCAGCTGGTTCTGCGCTGTCACTCTAGGCCATCCCAGGCCCCAGAGGTCCAGGGCACAGGCCTCACCCACCTCGCAGAGCGGCTGCGCACACATCGCTGTTGGCATTGTTATCCCCCTTCCGGTGGCTGGGCGGGGCCACGGCCTCCCCCACGTCCAGCTTTAGCTTCTTGGGGGCACTGGGCTTCCCAGTCTGTGAACTCCCATCAGGGCTCCCCCGGGGGCTGCGCAGCTGGTGGGCGGAGGGAGACACAAATCACATACACAGGGAACCGGGGAGGCGGCATGGGGTCAGGAGGCAGTGTGTGGTGAGGGGCGAGTGGACAAAGGACACAGGACGAGCGCCCTGGAATGGGAGCCAGGCCTCGCTCACCTTGAGGGCATCTGTTGGCGGGGCGATGTCGCTGAGCAGGTGGGTGAGCAGGGTCTCTCCAGACGCTCCTCCCTGCAGCACCCCTGCCGAGGCCCCACAAACCTGCACCCACAACTCTAGCACCGCGTACACCTTGGTCCGGATGGTGCTGTGAGCGGAGATGGCCGGTTACGAATGCAGCTCCGCGTGCCAGACCCCCACTTGCCTAATCCACCCTCTCCCCTTCATCCGCTTCCCGGATGGTCACCTGTAAGGCCTCTCCTGGCCGGGAGAGAGGGAATCCCGGCCAGCGCTCCAGGCATTGAGGACCTGGGGAAGCAGGCGGCTGATCAGTGCCCCAAAGCGCAAGAGTCGGCTTCCACACCTGGGGGCAGAGACAGAACAGTGACCCTCATTTCCAGCACACCCCAGTCCCCTCACTCCACGCCACCCAACCCCACTCACGCAAGGATGAGCGCAGAGAGCAGGTCCAAGGCTTCCAGGTGGACAGAGGGCAGCAGCAGCAACCGCAGGGGGCCGTCCCCAAGCAAGCTCTGGGGGAAAGGGTGGCAAAAATAAGGAGTGGGAGAAGAGAGAGAGCCAGGAACAGGGCCACAAGAGACGCATGTTGACTACACAGACACTTTCACACAGGTGAGGAACCCAGCCGAGCCCTGTTCTCCCCACAGCGTCAAACCGGGTACGGAGGAGCCGCTTGGCAAGGACCCGCTGACTCCCAAGTACACCCTCCTCCAGAGGCGCATTTGCCTAAAGTGCCCCACTGGAGGACCGCGTGCCTGTGGGGCCGGGAGACACGGCGGGGATAGTAACTGCACTAAAGGAAGGGGCTGCCGGGCCAACCTCAGGGACCACACTGCCCGGGAGCCTCCGGTCCCAGTCCCTTCCTGGCTGCCCAGAGTCCTGGCCCGGGCTGTCAGAGAGGACAGAGCCACTCACGATGTTCTTGCTGCTGACGCTGAGCGTTCGGCAGATGACATCCAGGACTTCTTGCACAGGCACGGACACAGGAGCCCCAAACTCAGAGCTAAAGAGAACCAGAGCAGGCAACCCCTCAGAGGGGCTCCTCAGCGTCACTCCACCCGCCTCGAGCTCCTCCCATCGCATCCCCTGCCGCTCCCGGCTCTGCTCCCTCCAGCGCCCACGCTCACCTGAGCATGAGCCCCAGGCAGCGGGCCAGCCCTGAAAACCTCTGCCGAAGACGGAGTAGGACATGGGTGTCGCCATCTTCCGACTGGGAAAGCAGTGCCTCCACGCCTGGGTCTTCGTTTGGCACAGAAACTATGCAGAAATACACCAGGTACGTAGGTGACCTAACTAAACTCCCATCCATTCTACCTAGAACCCAGCGGCCCCACCCGGGGCCACCATCCTGTTCCCTCCGGCCAAGCTCCCCCTGGCTCCTGTCCCGCCAACACCAGCCCTGGTCCCTACCCGTTTCGGCGCCCTCGTATAAGGCCCCCAGCAGGGTGTGCAGTGAGGCCAGCAGACTGTGCAGTTCTTGCTCCCAGCTCTCAGTGTGCTTCAGTCCCTGGGAGAAGCCAGCCCCTAACGAGGGCAGCTTGGAATAGCACTCACAGGCCAACTGCAGAAGGAAGGGCAGACACTCGGTCAGCCAGGAACCTAGCCTGGTCTCAGGATCCCCACCGCTAATGCCCAACAGGGATGGAGAGTTCAGAGGGAAACGGGCGGAGGGAGGGAGGGAGGGAGAGGGTGCAGATGGACAGAGGAGGGCAGAAGCCAGGACTTGCGCACGCTAACAGGAAGAAAGCGGAACCAGGATCCAGAAGCAGTACGGGGAAAATTAAGAATGAACAGTAGAAGACGCTCCTGGCTCGGGACCCTGGGCACCTCCACCCTTTCCCTTTACCTGCTGGAGCTGAGGGCTCAAGGCGTCCACACGAGAAAGGAAAAAGGAGGCCAGCTTGCCCTGGATGAGGAGAAAAGAGTGAGTGAGGCGGCTCCAGCAGCCACAGACGAGCACACGGTCCACCCCCGGCGGCAGGCTCAAAGCCAGGCGTGTTCTCTCCGAAGCCGCAGGAAGCAGAGCGCTCTCACTGGGAATCAGCACCTGGTGCCAGCCAGGCCTCCACGGAGGGACGACGTCATGGGGCCAGATTCTGCTCTGGGCAAAGAGTCTGCCTCTGCCCCCCACCCCAAGTGGGCTCCCTCCTGTCAGCTTCTGCACAATGACCAAGACCCCCTCAGCCAGAAAGACAGAGCGTGCAAACAATCCCACAGCCCAGCGCTCTCTCCACCAACTCAGATGCGGGAATCAGAGTTCAGGGGCTGCTGGTGTGGTGCAGTGGGTTAAGTCGCCGCCCACAACACCAGCACCCTGCCTTGGAGTGCTGTTTTGAGTCTCAGCTGCTCGGCATCCGATCCAGCTCCCTGAAAATAAGCCTGGGAAAGCAGAAGATGGCCTTGCCACCCATATGGGAATCCCAGATGGAGTTCTGGGTTCCCAACTTCCGCCTGGCCCAGCCTTGGCTCTTCTGGGCACCTGGGGAGTGAATCAGAAGATGGAAGATCTCTGTCTCTGCTGCTATGCCTTTCAAATAGGTAAACATAAATAAATAAAGATTTTTTTTTAAAAGATTTATTTATTTTATTTGAAAGGTAGCGGGGCCGGCGCTGTGGTATAGCGGGTAAAGCTGCCACCTGCAGTTCTGGCATCCCATATGGGCGCCGGTCTGAGTCCTGGATGCTCCACTTCCGATGCAGCTCTCTGCTATGGCCTGGGAAAGTAGTGGAAGATGGCCCAAGCCCTTGGGTCCCTGGCACCTACATAGGAGACCTGGAAGAAGCTCCTGGCTCCTGACTTCGGATCATCACAGCTCCAGCCATTGCGGCAAATTGGGGAGTGAACCAGCAGATGGAAGACCTCTCTTACTTTCTCTCTCTCTCTGTGTAACTGTTTCAAATAAATAAATAAATCTTAAAAAAAAAAAAAAAAAAGAAGAAGAAGAAGAAGAAAGAGTTACAGAAAGAGAGAGAGAGGAGAGAGAGAGAGAGAGAGAGAGAGGTCTTCCATCCGCTGGTTCACTCCCCAAAAGGCTGCAGCAGCCGGAGCTGGGCCAGACTGAAGTCTCCCACGTGGCGCAGGGGCTGAGGCTGATGACTCGGGCCATTCTCCTCTGCTCTCCCAGGTACACCAGCAGGGAGCTGGATTGGAAGTGGAGCACCCCGGACTTGAACCAGCACCCATGGAAGGATGCTGGCGCTGCAGGTGGCGGCTATATCCACTTCCCCACAATGCCAGGCCCCTAAAGATCTTAAAAGAACATTGCACCAGAGATTTAGAAAGGTTGGAGACAGGATTTCCACCTTCAGAGGACACACCAGTCAGTCAGGAAGACAGAGTAAGCGTACGGGGAACCTGTACCGAGGCTGGCACATTACGGAAGGGGGGCCGAGAGAGAATAATGCTGAGGTCAGGAAGAGGGGCTGAGGAGGGCAGAGTCTGGGTAACAAGGCCAGAGAGACACACAGCAAAGCAACACAGCCAGAAGATGCCAACAGAGCGTGACAGCCCACGCTCAGAGAGCTGACTTCACAGAGGGGCGCAGGCCTTGCACACACACAGGTGAGCTTCCGGAAGACTACTCAGCAGGGGACACAGGACAGGAGCAGAGGCCTGTTGGCGAATGTCTCAGGGTGCCTCACCACGGACTCCCTCCCAGCTCCCCAGGGACAGGAGCCACGCTCAGTTCCCCGCATCACAGAGCATGACTCCCCCTGACCAAGACCAGCACTGTCATGGCTGCCCTAGGAGCCAGGACCATTCCCCTTGGACTTGGACAACACCCACACTCACGTGGCAGTGTCTCAGAACACTGAAACACAGAACAGAAACCATCCAAGGACTCTGATTCCCCAGCTTCTCCAAGGACAACAGTTCAACTCCAGCTTCCCACTAATGCAGACCCTGGAGGCAGGAGTGACTTCCTGCCACCCATGTGGGAGACCCGGATTGCATTCCTGGCTCCAGGCTTCAGCCCTGGCCTCAGCCCTGGCTGCTGCGGGTGTCTGCAAAGTGAACGAGCAGCTGAGAGCTCTTTGTCTCTCTCAAATAAGTAAAATAAATAAATAGGCAAAAAAAAAAAAAGTCCTAGGCTGAGGTCAACAGACACCTCTTACGTGGTCCATCTCCTTGAAAATAAAACTAATTTTTCCACTGACCTCCTGCCTCTCCTGATGCACATACTCCTTGCCTCTGTGACCTGGGGTGGCTCTGCTGTGCGGTCACCTTGCAGGGGTTGTGACAACTTGGGGGGAGGGGTGGAGAAGTCACAGAGGGAATTTACTAAGGGATACAAAGAGAAAGACGAGTTTGGGGAGCTGAGTGCTCCAAAGTGGCTAAGTGTGACTATGGAAAGAGGTGACTTTAAAGATCAATCAGGGGGCCGATGCTGTGGCGTAGTGGGTAGAGCCACCGCCTGCAGTGCTGGCATCCCATACAGGTGCCAGTTCAAGTCCCGGCTGCTCCATTTCCTATCCAGCTCTCTGCTATGGCCCAGCAAAGCAGTAGAGGATGGCCCAAGCCCTTGGGCCCCTGCACCCACGTGGGAGACCCAGAAGAAGCTCCTGGCTTCGGATCGGCTCAGCTCCGGCCATTGCAGCCAATTGGGGAGTGAACCAGTGGATGGAAGACCACTCTATCTCTCTGCCTCTCCTTCTCTCTCTGTGTAACTCTTTCAAGTTAAAAAAAAAATACCAATCAGAAGATAGGTGTCAGAAATCTCAGCAACGGAACCTGAAGGAAGAGAGCCAGCCAGGCTTACGTTGCCGGGAGAAGAGTTTCCGTGAGTGCTTACTTTGAGAGAACCACAAGCTCGGGGGAAGTAGGTCATACAAGCCTTCATTCCTTCCAGCGCCGACTGCTCACACTGCGGGAAAAACACGACATCAGGAAGAAGGAAGGGACCACGAGCTCCATCCCTGCACTCCCATTTCACCCCACCCCTGTACAGTCCCTTGCCCACATAATCACTCTTCTCACTTCTTCAGTACTAACCCCCAGTCATTTCCCACTGCATCCTTTAATCCAAACAGGGCAGCAGAACTGGGGGCAGGTCTCACCTCTGGTCTGAGGCCCAGCAGGGAAGTGAGAAGCCCAGGGAGGTGGTTTATGGAGATGTCCCGGAACAGCACCGGAAGCTGGGCTGCATATCGTAGCAGGTCCTTCAAGACAGCCACAGCCAGTTCCATTGTGGGGGGTGGGTCCTGGGACTAGAAGCAACAACACTCCATGCTGCCAACCTCATCCTTGCCAAGAGGAGGACAGAGGCAGCGCAGCACGGGCTTGGACAAACAGCACAGTTAACGACAGTGTTACCACCAACTCTACTACCAGGTAACGGTCCAAGTACTTGAGTGCCTGTCACCTACATGGAAGACCCAGAACGAGCTCCTGGTTCCTGGCTTCAGCCTGGCTCAGCCTTGGCTATTACAAACATGTGGAATAAACCAGCAGATAGGAAATTTCTGTCTGTTTCTCTCTGACTCTGCCTTGCAAATAAATAAAATTAATAAAATACTAATTAAAAAAAGAAAAGAAAAGCTGGGGCCAGCGTTGTGGTGTGGCAGCTTAAGATGCCATCTGCAGTGCCAGCATCCCGTAGGGGCACTGGTTCGAGTTCTGCTTGCTCCACTTCCAATCCACCACCCTGCTAATGCACCTGGGATAGCAGTGGAAGATGGCCCAAGTGTTTGGACCCCGGCACCCACATGGGAGACCCGGAAGAAGCTACTGGCTCCTGGCTTCAGATCAGCACAGCTTCATCCATTAAGGTTATTTGGGGAGTGATCCAGTGGATGGAAGATCTCTCTGTATCTCTACCTTTCATATAAATAAATAAATCTTAAAAAAAAAAAAAAAGCTAATGAAGAGAAACTATCAGAAGCTAGAGTATAAAAAGTCAGATGAGGGGCTGGCGCTATGGTGTAGCGGGTAAAGCAGCTACCTGCAGTGCCGGCATCCCATATGGACGCCGGTTTGAGACCTGGCTTCTCCACTTCCGATCCAGCTCTCTGCTATGGCCTGGGAAAGCAGTGGAAGATGGGTCAAGTCCTTAGGCCCCTGCACCCGCGTGGGAGACTTGGAAGAAGCTCCTGGCTCCTGGCTTCAGACTGGCCCAACTCCAGCCATTGCAGGGAAAAAAAAGAAAGTCAAATGAATTAAAATAAGCTAGGGAGGCTGGTGCTGTGGCACAGGGGATAAAGCTGCCATCTACAGTGCTGGCATCCCATATGGGTGCCAGTTCGAGTCCTGGCTGCTCCACTTCCCAACCAGCTCCCTGCTAATGCAGCTGGGAAAGCAGCAGCAGATCGTCCAAGTCCTTGGGCCCCTGCCCCCATGAAGGGAGATCTGGAGGAAGCGCCTGGCTCCTGGCTTCGGAGCTCCCAGCCCTGGCCATTGCGGCCATTTGGGAAGTGAACCAGCAGATGGAAGAGATATCTCTCTCTCTGCCTCTCTGTAACTCTGCCTTTCAAATAAACAAATCTTAAAAAAGTGAACCAGCAGATGGAAGAGATATCTCTCTCCCTCTCTCTCTGCCTCTCTGTAACTCTGCCTTTCAAATAAACAAATCTTAAAAAAAAAAAAAAAGCAGATAAAAACACCAAAAAATTCAAAAGGATATTTCTATTGAAGCATATCCTCCCTGCTCTTAGGAAATCACTTCTAGTTACTCTGTCCTCAGAACAATATCCAAGCTGCAAAGTACACACAGACCCAGGGTGGAGGAGGAGGTGGGGAGGGGCAGAGGCGGCTCGATGCCAAATCCTTACCTGCAACACCTGCTGAATGCTCCGGAGCCAAGAGACGCAATGCTGCTGGAACATCTCCGTGGAGCTCTCCCCTACCAGCAGGGACAGCAGACACAGGCCCTCAAACCTCGCGAGAAAGAAGAAAGCGGTGGCCAGTGGGTACAGGCTACGCTTCAAGGAAGGCCCTGACTGCTCTTTCATTCCACGGAGAAACGTGACACGTTACCCCCAGGTCCACTGCAGTTGCTAACTCCTGACATACTTGGAGTGCAGTGGGGGCAAACGCAATGCCAGCTGGGGAATCGGAGATCTGGGAGCTCCTGGGAACGGTGAGGTTCAACTCACGTGAGCTCACAAAAACAATGACACTCTATCCTCTTGGGAATAGACAAAGCCCATGAGTCCATGGATGACAATGACAGACACGCAGGCAGACATGCAGCCTGCATCCCAGGGAGTAAACACAGGGTTAAAGACTTACCGTGTTTTGATGGAACCGAGCCGTGCATTGCTGAGACTCACCAAAGCCCCCACTGCTGAAAGGTTCTAGAGGAGAGACAATGGGGAAGCCGAGTCGGCAACAGCACGTTAAAGACGTGCAAGCCTCCTGGGCCAGCACCTGCGGAGCCTTTCTGGCATCACAGCTCCTCTGCTGTCTTTGCCCTCTGTCCTGTGGGCAGCACTCACAGCAGCTGACCCTCAGCCTTTCCTCCTGTTCAATCTTGCCTGACCCCTTTGCCTATGTCCTACCCAACCAATCAGAGCTAAACAGAGGACAGCCCACCTTGTCCCACCACCAGACTTCAAAGCTGAGTCTACCAGACTACCTAGCACCAAGGAGACAGCTGGACAAACTTGCTGCTATCCTTCTTCCTGTTCCCTCAAACAACTCCTCCACTGTTAACCCAAAACTCTAAAATCTCAAACTGTCTGACCTCACGTGAAAAGGCACGGGCAGGCAGGTGCTGTGGTGCAGGGGCCTGGGCCACCACTTGCAATGCCCACACCCCTTTATCAGAGTGCGAGTTCAAGTTCCAGCAGTTCCTACAGCACGCCCTGCTCAGCAGTGGATGATGGCTCAAGTACTTGACTCTGCCACCCAAATGAGAGACCCACATGGAGTTTCTACCTCCTGGCTTTGGTAAGGCCCAGCCCTGGCTGTTGCAGGCATTGGAGAATGAACCAGTGGATGGAAAATCTCCTGTCTCTATTTCTCTATGTCTCTCTGCCTTTCAAACAAAACAGAGAGATAAAATGTTGTTTAAAATTCTGAAATGCAAAACACTTATGGGCCCAAGCATCTCAGGTTAAGGGATGCTTACCCTGCAGATAGCACTGGACGGTGCTACATACTAAACGGAAGAACAGAGCACAGTAAGAAAGAAGAGGCATGCCCAGAGCGTGGAGAGGAGAGAATGTCTTACATAGCAGAACACAGACCCAAAGGAGAATGAAAACCCACGTGCCGGTTCCCTCCCACCCCACCAGTGGGGAGGTAAGCTAGTGCAGCGCCTTTGGAAAACAGTCCAGCAGTTCCTCAAAAGGCTACACATACAGTGACATGTGACCCAGAAGTTCTACCCCTACATGTATGCCCAGCAGCAATGAAAACACGTCCTCACAAGAACCTGAATTTGAACATGCATATCGATGTTATTCATGATAACCAAAAAGTGCAAACGACCTAAATTCCATCAGCTGATGAATGCACAAACATGGAGAATACTATCTGGCTGTAAAAAGGAATATAGTTCTTAAAAAAAAAAGGAATATAGTTCTGAAAGCTAAGTCAAAGTCACACATTCTGACTCTGATTACAAAAAATGGAAACTGATCACAGCACACAACTCTGCAAATACACCAAAAATACTAAATACTAAACTGCACAACTTAAATGAGTGAGCTGTATAGTATGTGACTCACATCTCAAAGGTTTTTTTTTGTTTGTCTGTTTGTTTTTTTAGTTTAAGAGGCAGGGATAGAAATGCCTGCAACAGCCAGGACTGGGCCCAGTCTAAATGGGGATCCGGACACTCAATACAGGTGTCCCACAGGAGTGGCAGGAACCCAGTTACTTGAGCCATCACTGTAGGGTCTGCAATAGCAGGAGGCTGGAGTCAGGAACCAGAGCTGGTATCAAACTTGGTACTCCACTGTGAGACACGGGCATCTTTACCACTGACAAACTAGCAAAGCTTATTATTATTATTATTTTTTTCCTTTTAAAGGCATAATGATAACCTAAGTGTTTCAGACACAGGAAAGAAAAAGAGCAAAGGGTACGAAATGCAAGCACACTCGGCACATCTGAATAGCAGGAGGCAGGGCTGGCGCAGTGGTGCAGCAGGTTAAAGCCCAGGCCTGCAGCGCCGGCCCGCATCCCATGAGTGCTGGTTTGAGTCCCAGCTGCTCCACTTCCGATCCAGCTCCCTGCTAATCAGCCTGAGAAAGCAGTGAAGGGCAAATCCTTGGGCCCTACATGGGAGACCTGGAAGAGGCTCCTGGCTTCAGATCAGCTCAGCTCTGGTCATTGTGGCCATCTGGGGAGTGAACCAGTCGATGGAAGACCTCTCTCTCTCTCTGGGGAGTGAACCAGTCGATGGAAGACACACACACACACACACCCATCTTTACTACCTATCTCGGTAACTCTTTCAAATAAATAAATCTTTAAAAAAAAAAAAAACAGTAGGAGGCAAACTGTCGCTGGAGCAGAGCGAGCAAGGTGGACAGAGGCTGTCATAGATGAAGGCTGGGGTATCAGCTGCATGGGTGATGCTAATTTTTACTCTAAGATAAAAGCCCTGGGTACAGAAGGCATTTGAGCAGAGACGTTACCTGACTTGAGTGCTGCTGCACAGCAGACTAAGCACAGCTTGGGATACACACACCTCATGTCAGAGTGCCTGGATCGAGTCCTGGCCACTCTATTTCTGAGCAAGCCTCCTGCCAGTGAGCCTAGGAGGCAGTAGATGATGGCCCTGCAACCCATGTGGAAGACCCAGATGGAATTCCTGGTTCTTGACTTTGCACTGACCAAGCCCCAGCATTTGAGGGAGTACACCAGCAGATGTAAGATCTTACTCTGTCTCTCCCTCTCTCTGTTACTCTGTTAAAAACACACAAACCAACAGGGGCAGACATTCAGTCTAGCAGTTAAGTCAAGGGCATCTGGACTGTGAACCAGTAGCTGGGAACTCTCTCAAAAAGTAAGTAAATTTCTTTTTAAATTAAAAAACAATATCGGCGGGGCCGGCGCCATGGCTTAACAGGCTAATCCTCCGCCTTGCGGCGCCGGCACACCGGGTTCTTATCCCGGTCAGGGAGCCGGATTCTATCCCGGTTGCCCCTCTTCCAGGCCAGCTCTCTGCTGTGGCCCGGGAAGGCAGTGGAGGATGGCCCAAGTGCTTGGGCCCTGCACCCACATGGGAGACCAGGAGAAGCACCTGGCTTCTGGCTTCGGATCAGCGAGATGCGCTGGCCGCAGCGGCCATTGGAGGGTGAACCAACGGCAAAGGAAGACCTTTCTCTCTGTCTCTCTCTCTCACTATCCACTCTGCCTGTCAAAAAAAAAATTAAATTAAATAAAATTTAAAAAAAAAAAAAAAATATCGGCAACACATGAGTTGCCTCGCTGAGAAGGCAGAAGCAGACAGAGGAAATAGGAGGCTACTGTAATATCCAGGCAACAGATGATTCAGCTTAAAGAATATGGTGACAATGGGGATATAGAACTGTCAAAATCTGGACATGCTGAAGGTAGAGGTACCAAGTTAAATATGGATGAAGACAGAACGGTAAAGGATAACCCTAAGGTTTCTTTCTTTTTTTTTTTTTTTTTTTCCTTTTTTGACAGGCAGAGTGGACAGTGAGAGAAAGACAGAGAGAAAGGTCTTCCTTTGCCATTGGTTCACCCTCCAATGGCCGCGGCCGGCGTGCTGCAGCCGGCACACCGCACTGATCCGAAGGCAGGAGCCAGGTGCTTCTCCTGGTTTCCCACGCAGGTGCAGGGCCCAAGAACTTGGGCCATCCTCCACTGCCCTCCCAGGCCACAGCAGAGAGTTGGCCTGGAAGAGGGGCAATCGGGACAGAATCCGGTGCCCCAACTGGGACTAGGACCTGGTGTGCTGGCGCCACAAGGCGGAGGTTTAGCCTATTGAGCCGCAGCGCTGGCCAACCCTAAGGTTTCTAACTTGAGGCACTAGAAAGATAGGTGCCATTTACAGAGACAGGGAATGATAGGGGAGGAGCAGGTTTTAGAGGTGAGAGTCAGGGGTTCAGTTTCAGATAAGGTAAATCTGCTTTATCTACTCAACATATAAAAATGAAAACACCAAACAGGTACTGAGTGGACAAGTCTGGAGTTAAGCAGAGAAATCCAGGTTAGAAATGGGCATCTAGAAATTGTTGCCTGGGGCCGGCACTGTGGCACAGCAGATAAAGCTGCCACCTGCAGTGCCAGCATTCCATATGGGCACCGGTTTGAGTCCCTCCGCTCCACTTCTGATCCAGCTCTCTGCTGTGGCCTGGGAGAGCAGTAGAAGATGGCCCAAGTACTTGGGCCCCTGCACCCATGTGGAAAACCTGGAAGCTATTGGCTCCTGGCTTCGGATCAGCACAGCTCTGGCCATTGCAGCCAATGGGGGAGTGAACCAGTGGATGAAAGACCTCTCTCTCTCTCTCTGCAGCCAATGGGGGAGTGAACCAGTGGATGAAAGACCTCTCTCTCTCTCTCTCTCTCTGCCTCTCCTTCTGTGTGTAACTGACTTTCAAGTAATTAATAAATCTTAAAAAAAAAAAAAAAGTTGTTGCCTGTGAGACTGGATCAGCTCACCAAAGGAATGAGTGTACCCAGCAGAATGCAGTGGGAAGACTGGGTTCTTGGGCACTCCACGCTTTAGGGATCAGAAACGTGAGGAGCAAACAGTCACTACTGGAAAGACTGGGCAGTGGCCAGGGTGGAAAGAGGAAAATCAAAACAGCACGGGGGCCGGCACTGTAGCCTAGTGGGTAAAGCCCTGGCCTGCAGCACCGACATCCCATATGGGCGCTGGTTTGAGTCCCGGCTGCTTCAACTCTGATCCAGCTCTCTGCTCTGGCCTGGGAAAGCAGTGGAAGATGGCCCAAGTCCTTGGGCCCCTGCACCCATGTGGGAGACTGAGAGTAAGCACTTGGCTCCTGGCTTCAGATGGGCAACCTGCATGGGAGACCTGGAAGAAGCTCCTGCCTCATGGTTTTGGATCAGCTCAGTTCTGGCAGTTACGGCCATTTGGAGAGTGAATCAGCCGATGGAAGACCCCCCCCCCCCTCTGGCTCTACCTCTCTGTATCTCTTTCAAATAAATAAAAATAAATCTGAAAAAGGAAGAAAAAGAGAGACAGAGAGAGAGAGAGAGGGAGGAAGATAGACAAAGATAGACACCACGATATCCCAAAAGTCAAGGGAAGGCAGCTTCTCAAGAAGGAAGGAATAATCAACTGTATCCTAAGAGACAACTCAAATAATACAGAGCTAGATGTGACCTTTAAACTTGACCTTTAAGAGGTACCATATCACCTGCAAAGGACTATTCTGACAAGTGGTTTGGCTGAGTCTAAATGGAACAACTATCATAGTAAAAGTTAGGGAAGAATTTTATTTTTAAGATTTATTTATTTTGAGGGCCGGCGTCGTGGCTTAACAGGCTAATCCTCCGCCTTGCGGCGCCAGCACACCGGGTTCTAGTCCCGGTTGGGGCGCCGGATTCTATCCCGGTTGCCCCTCTTCCAGGCCAGCTCTCGCTGTGGCCCAGGAAGGCAGTGGAGGATGGCCCAAGTCCTTGGGCCCTGCACCCGCATGGGAAACCAGGAGAAGCACCTGGCTCCTGGCTTCGGATCAGCGAGATGCGCCGGCCACAGCGGCCATTGGAGGGTGAACCAACGGCAAAAGGAAGACCTTTCTCTCTGTCTCTCTCTCACTATCCACTCTGCCTGTCAAAAAAAAAAAAAAATGTTTAAAAAGATTTATTTATTTTTTGAAAGGCAGGGTGACAGAGATCAATCGATCTTCTATCCACTGATTCACTACCCAAATAAATGCCTGCAACAGCCAGAGCCAATCCAGGCCAAAGGCAGAAACTCCAATCTCCCACATGGGTGGCAGGAACCCAAGTAGTTGGGCCACCATCGGCTGCCTTCCAAGCACATTAGCAGGAAGCTGCATCAGAAACAGAGTAGCAAGGACTCAAACCAGCACTCCAAGGGGCAGCTCAACCTTGCTGTGCCTTAACCCTGCCATGGAAGAAGCTCTAACCGACGCTAAAACAAGTGGGTAAAAGGTTGACACAGACACAGACATTTACATCATCCCCCCCAAGATAACAAATTTATTAACTGCAAATGTAGTTAAGACACCTGGCAGATACCACTTTAACCCAATAATCAAAGTTAACCTCTCTGGGGCCTGCGTGTGGTGCAGCGGGCTAAACTGCTGCCTGTGAGCTGGCATCTCCTGTGAGAGCCGGTTCGAACCCCAGCTGCTCCACTTCCAATCCAGCTCCCTGCTAAAGTGCAACAAATGATGGTTCAAGTACTGGAGTCACTACCACCTACGCAGGAGACCTGGATAGGGAATGGAGTTCCTGGCTCCTGGCTTTACCCTGGCCCAGACCTGGTTGCTGCAATCACTTGAGGGTATGAACTCTTGTCACTCTTCCTTTCAAGTATATAAATAAATCTTTTTTTAATAAAGTTAATTTCTTTCAAACAGTGGTAAATGTTAGGGAAGAAATAAAACGGGATAATGACTGGAAGGGAAGGGCCCACTTTATTTCCAGAGTGGGCAGGAGCATCCTGGGAAATGGAGACATTTAGGCCGAGCTCTAAACGAGAAGGTGCTCGCCTTTCCAAAGGCTTCGCAGCAGGGAGTAAAGGCCTCAGCACACTCTAGGAATGCGGCCAGCCCAGCCGGGAAACCAGGGAAACCAAAACCGGAGGAGACACACCATGCATAGCCTCAAGCCCTGAGGTTGAGGTTGCTGTGTGGCTGCAAGCAGCAGAATGCTGGGATCTTACTGAGTTTTTTTAAAAAGATCCTTTGCTACTGGCAAGAGAACTGCAGGGTCCTAAGGCCCGAGGAAAGATACCAGGCAGACGCTGTGTCCTTCAGAGAACAAACAGTTACAGAAGAAAGGACATCTGGGATTCGCTTTAAAAAATGCTTGGGGGAGGGGAGGCGGGGGCAGAGTTGGGGAGGAATGAAATTAAGATTGCTAAAATGTTCCCGGGTGAGGTCCTGCTGAGCTGTGGCCTGGTAGGTTAAGCATCAGCCTGCTGCAACAGCATCCCATATGGGCGCAGGTTTGAGTTCTGCTTGCTCCACTTCTGATCCAGCTCCCTACTGACGGCCTGGGAAAGCAGCGGAAGATGGCCCAAGTCCTTGCATGGAAGGCCCCGAAGAAGCTCCTGGTTCCTGGCTTCGGATCGGCCCAGCTCCGGCCGTTGCAGCCATTTGGGGAGTGAACCAGTGGATGGAAGACCCATTTCTCTTTTTCTCTCTGCCTCTGCCTCTCTGTAACTCAACCTTTCAATAAATAAATAAATCTTAAAAAAAAAAAGTGGTGAATCACAGGTAGGCAGAAAAGGAGTGGGCAGTGACAAATGAGCAGAGCATGGAGAAGGAACCGAGAGACTGGGGGCGGGGTGTGCCACGGGAGGGGCACAGTGAGCAGGAAGCAGTGCAGGAATCCCCAGGTGCTGAGGAAGTTCTGAAGGGGGCAGACAGGACGAGGGGTTCACCTTGGCAGGCTCACCCAGCTTCCGTGAGGGAATGGATTCAGGAGAGGAAGAACCAAGGGCGGGCAGCCAGTCAGCAGACTTGTTAGAATCGGCAGCATGCAGACTAAAACTGGAACGTGGCCCCTGAGCGAGGATGACATGCAAATTCGTGAAGCGTTTCATATTAAAAAGAAAAATGACTGCTGCTATAGTCCAAGCTAGAAACTGTCACAGTGTGTGGTGCTTGTGGGAAACCCAAGCTGGTGACTGAGGCACGTGAATCACACAGTGGAGCTTTGTCTCTCTCTCAAGCTCCAAGCTTATTTCCTTCATTTCACTTTTTTTTTTTTTTTTTTTTTTTGACAAGCAGAGTGGATAGTGAGAGAGAGAGACAGAGAGAAAGGTCTTCCTTTTTGCCGTTGGTTCACCCTCCAATGGCCGCTGCAGCCGGCGCATCGCGCTGATCCGAAGCCAGGAGCCAGGTGCTTCTCCTGGTCTCCCATGCGGGTGCAGGGCCCAAGCACTTGGGCCATCCTTCACTGCCTTCCCGGGCCATAGCAGAGAGCTGGCCTGGAAGAGGGGCAACCGGGATAGAATCCAGCGCCCCAACCGGGACTAGAACCCGGTGTGCCGGTGCCACAAGGCGGAGGAGCCACGGCGCCGGCGTCATTTCACTTCTCAACTGAACCGTAATTCTCTGAAGAGAAGGATCACATCTCACGTAGCCACCCAGGCACAGGAACCATACTAACACATAATACAGACTCAGTAAATGCTGACTAAAAACCTATGGCGGGGGGAGTGTCGTAGCACACTGGCATTCCAATGCGAGTGCAGGCTCCAGTCTCACTCTGCTTCTGACCCAGCTCTGCCAATGTGCCTGGGAAAGGGGGCAGAATATGGCTCAAGTGCTGGGGCCTCTGCCACCCATCTGTGAGACCAGTTCCTGACTCCTGCCTTCAGCCTGGCCCAGACCTGGCTGTTGTAGCCATTTGGGAAGTACTCCAGTGGACAGAAACTCTGTCACTCTGCCTTTCAAATAAATAAATAAATATTCAGATGATGACAGGCTAGACTGAAACAAGTTCAAAGGTAAAGTCCTTTTTTTTTATTTCCTAGAGATTTATTTATTTGAAAGGCAGAGTGACACAGAGACAGAGGCATAGAGAAATAGAGGTCTTCCATCCACTAGTTCACTCCCCAAATGGCTGCAACAGTCAGAGCTGAGCTGATCCGAAACCAGGAGCCAGGAGCTTCTTTCAGGTCTCCCATGCGGGTGCAGGGACCCAAGGACTTGGGCATCTTCCACTGCTTTCCCAGGCCATAGCAGAGAGCTGGATCAGAAGTGGAGCAGCCAGGACTCGAACTGGCGCCCATATGGGATGTCGGCACTGCAGGAGGCAGCTTTACCTGATACGCCACAGCACCAGCCCCAGTAAAGTACTCTTTACAAGTTATAAGGCCTCAGTATAGGTAGGGGACTAGGGATGACGTCAGGATCCAGAGAGCCAAGAGATACCTTCAGATGCCTGTATGCTCAAGCTGCTAGAGAAGCAGAGCCAGAGAGACACACTGTGAACACCACATCTGCTTCTAATTTAACAACAGCTAAACTACAGGGCGTAGTGTTGTGGCACAGCGGGTTTAGCTGCTGCTTGCAATGCCCACGAAGCCCACATCCCAAACTGCAGTGTCAACCGGAGTGCCAGCTCCTCCGCTTCCAATCCAGCTTCCTTATGCATCCTGAGATGTAGCAAATGATGGCTCAGGTGTCTGGGCCCCTGCCTCCCACTTAGGAGAGATCTGGATGGAATTCTGGGCTCTCGGCTATAGCGCTGGGAAGTAAGAGCTCTGCCTTCCAAGTAGATGAAAATAAACAAACATTTTTCTAAAAATCTGTTACAGGGCTGACACTGTGGTGTAGCAGATTAAGCCTCCACTTATGGTGCCAGCATTCCACATGGGCACCAGTTCAAGTCCTGGCTGCTCCTCTTCCAATCCGGCTCCCTGCTAATGGCCTGGGAAAGTAGTGGAAGATGGCCCAAGTGCTTGGGCCCCTGCATCCACACTGGAGACCCAGGAGAAGCTCCTGGCTTCAGACTGGCCCAGCTCTGGCCACTGTGGTCATTTGGGGAGAGAACCAGAAGACAGACCTCTCTCTCTCTCTCTCTCTCCCTCCCTCCCTCCCTCGTTCCCTCCCTCCTCTTTGTAACTCTGCCTCTCAAATATATAAATCTTTTAAAAAAAAAAATCTGTTAAGTGACAGGCATGTTGGCACAACAGGTTAAGCCATCCCTTGGGAAGCCCCCACCCCATACAGGAGTGCCGCTGCTTCCAATCCAGCCTCCTGATAATGACATTCTGCTACAGTGGGCTCCTGCCACCCCGTGGGAGACCAGGATGGAGTTCTGGCTCCCAGCTTCAGCCCAGCCAAGCCCGGACTGTTGTAGGTATCCAGGGAGTGAACCAGCAGAGGGAGAATCTCTCTCTCTCTCTGCCTTTCAATTAAAAAAAAAAAAAAAAAACTAAGGGAAAGCAAAAAAAAAAAACCGACCACACAGACCCATGTACTAAGAACCCAATATAAGAAGCACAAATAGAAAAAAATTCAACACAGACTGTATCCAAAAATATGGCATATGTAGTATTAAAGGAGGACCCCAGTTTCCTGTATTACCCTTAGCTTCTCCACTCAAAATTCTACTAGACTTGGGAAATTTAGAGAAAAGAAATAAGATGTCAAATCACTCAGTTGGAATCAAGGGAAGAGGCACAGTCTTTTTTTTTTTTTTTTAAAGATTTATTTATTTATTTATTTACTTGAGAGGCAGAATTATACACAGTGAGAGAGAGAGAGGTCTTCCATCTGCTGGTTTACTCCCCAAATGGCTGCAATGGCCAGAGCTGAGCTGATCCGAAGCCAGGAGCCAGGAGCTTCTTTGGGTCTCCTATGCGGGTGCAGGGACCCAAGGACTTGGGCATCTTCCACTGCTTTTCCAGGCCATAGCAGAGCTGGATCAGAAGAGGAGCAGCCAGGACTAGAACTGGTGCCCATATGGGATGTTGGCCAGCGGAGGATTAACCTACCGTGCACAGCACCGGCCCTGGCAGTCTTGAAAGAGGGGTCCAGAGCTGTGGCATAGTGGGTAAAGCCACTGGCACCTCAGCTGCTTCACTTCCAATCCAACTCCCTGCTGGTGTACCTAGGAAAGCTGCAGAAGATGGCCCAAGTGCTTGGGCCCCTGTACCCACATGGGAGACCTCGCTGAAGCTCCTGGCTTTGGCCTGGCCCAGTCCCAGCCATTGCAGCCATGTGGGGAGTGGGCCAGCTGACGGAAGATCTCTCTCTCTGCCTCTGCCTCTCCTTCTCTGTACCTCTGCCTTTCAAATAAATAAATAAATAAATCTTTTAAAAAAGAAAGAGATGAAAAAAATCACACATTTATAAGCAGGACAGATAACAGTTCATAAATGCTCAGGAAAGAAAAGATATGCCTGGGCTTGTTTGTAGACAGGAAGAACATAAGAAAAAAAAAAAAAAAACAGCACTGTAATACAACTGAGAAAAAGGAAGCTTATGAATTAGAGGGAGAGGACTTAGAGAAGAGAGAATCCTTAATCAGCTACTGCGTCTGAAACTGGCCTGAGTGGCAGAGGGCTTTGTCTCACCTACTGTGCAGTGATGGTGAGGACTAACACACCAGGTTATGTCTCAGCAAAGTGGGGTTAAGTTCACCCTGGAGGGATGCATACAGCTGGGACAGTCTCAAGAACAAAGGCTTGGGGGGGGGGGGTGCCCGCCTTCAATGCCGGCGTCCCCTGTGGACACCAGTTCTAGTCCTAGCTGCTCCACACTTCCGATCCAGCTCTCTGCTATGGCCTGGGAGAGCTTGGAGGATGGCCCAGGTCCTGGGGCCCCTGTACCCAGTGGGAGACCCTGAGGAAGCTCCTGGCTCCTGGCTTCAGATCGGCTCAGCTCCGGCCACTGCTGCCGTTTGGGGAGTGAACCAGCGGATGGAAGACTTCTCTCTCTCTCTCTGCCTCTGCCTCTCTGTAAATCTGCCTTTCAAATAAATAATCTTAAAAAAAAAATTAAATAAAAAAGAAAAAAGCTGGACAAGGAAGAGCTCACCACGTGTCTATGTGTGTATTTGGAGAAAAGTGAGTGGGAGGGGATGCAGGAAGGAGAGAATACTAAGGACGCGCCTCTTCCGGCTTAAACACCTTATGTTGTCCTTAGGAGTGCCTTCACTTGGCCAAGACAACGGTGGGACACGCTAGGATGGGGACGATGGGGAAGCCACGGAAAGGGGTGCACAGATGTGAAAACTGCTCAGGACAAAGTCAACAGGGCTGGAAAGCTTGCTCGTGGGATGGGGTGGGGGGGGAGGTGCTTAGGATGACGCTCGGGTTTCTGGCTGGCAGGACTAAATGGATGCTAGATGCTGCTCTTGACGACCGTCCAAAGGCTCCTTGTAACCCGGCCGACAAAACTGTCTGCCCACTGCCTACCCACCCCAACGCCTTCTTCCCAGTTTCCTCCTACCCGCAGGGCCTTCCCACACCAAGTTTCCTCGCACGACGGGACCGCCCCTCTCGTTCTCTTTCCTTACCCAACCCCCGCTCATCCTAAGGGTCTCAGCTTAACCTTCGGAAGATCTCTGTAAGTCTCCGGATTATCTTAGAGCCCCCCTGCTACTCAGTTCTCGCTGTGTTCCACTGCGTTTCGTCCATCGCCATCACGGCCGTAAATGGCGCGCCGAGTAAGGGCTGGGGAACCACTTGCTGAATACGTCCATTAAACCAGTCCTCCCTA
This sequence comes from Lepus europaeus, assembly GCF_033115175.1. Classification (NCBI taxonomy): domain Eukaryota; kingdom Metazoa; phylum Chordata; class Mammalia; order Lagomorpha; family Leporidae; genus Lepus; species Lepus europaeus. Next base: position 51,010,821 of record NC_084844.1, on the reverse strand, counting down.
AAAACAACCCCAAACAGGTACCGCCAAAGGAAGAAGAGGCTGGGGAAGCTAGCGAGTGAGCAGGCCCCGAATCGAATCCACTCCTGTGTGCCTAACAATAGCCTAGCAACAGACAACTACGGCCCCATTTACCCGCCCACAACTCAAGAACCCATAGCGGGTAAAGGAGAAGAAACACGCGGATCTCGTCCGGCCTGACAGCTGTCTCCGGTTTCTGCCCTCAGCTCGCCTCCCCTCCAGCCCCTGCGGCAGCTGCAGTGTACCATAGTCCCGGCGCGCAGGTGCCTCGTCAACCTTCCCACAGGGCCGCGGGCACGCGGGCCACCGACTCACCTGGGCCCCGCCCACCGTTCCATGCAGCCGCAACAGGCACACGAGCCCGGGCAAATGCGGGGCGGAGCGGACTGGAAGATGCACGGGAGCAACGGTGGACCCCGTCCGCGGCTGCAGCAGCCCGGAAACGCTCTCCAGCAGCAGCAGGCGAAGGCGCGAGCTGGAGCCCATCGCCGAGAGACCCCCGGCCCCGCCGGGAACCCCCGCCGGGGAGCCCGCAGAGGGCCCGCTGAGAACGGCGGCCGCCATCTTTCCCGGGCTGGAGTGGTGGCGTGGCGCGATGACGCAAACACAGCGCGACGCACGCCTCGTGAGGAGGGGGCGTGAGGAAGGGGCTGTGGTCCTGCGCACTGGTGCGTGGAGGCGGATGCGCGGCGCCAGCTGCGAGAGAGCATGCGCGGGGCGGCGGGGCCGGCTGGCGGGGCGGCGGGTGGCGGGTTCTGGGGGTGTCGCATGGCGGGGGGCGGTCCCGCGGAGCAGAAGGGGCACGTGGTCCGGACGGAAGGCGCCTGTGCCCGAAATGTTCCCGTTAAACTTAGGCGCGGGACACTGTCTAGGGAGTCGGTAACCCGCGGCTGAGGCACTGACCCGCTCGCCCGAGGTCCCGGGCATCTGCAACTTCGGAAATTACACGTTATACATGCCTTGCCGAAACAAATTCAGGCAATACTGAAGGGCCTGGATCAAAAAGAAACTCTCTTTTCTCCAGTGCTTTCCTAACTCCGTGCCCGAACGCGTCCACAGCCTATTTTACTAAACAGTAAGCTGTGGAGGTTTTTTTTTTTCCCCGTTTCCTATAATGTGGGTGTCCTTAAAATGCCTTTTTTAAAAAAATTATTTATTTATTTATTTATTTGAGAGGTTAGAGGTACAGACAGTGAGAGGGAGACAGAGAGGTCTTCGATCCGCTGGTTCAGTCCCCCGAATGGCCGCAACAGCCAGAGCTGAGCTGATCGGGAGCCGGGAGCCGGGAGCCAGGAGCCAGGAGCCAGGAGCCAGGAGCCAGGAGCTGCCAGGCACCCATATGGGAGGACGGCCGCAGGCAGAGGATTAACCTGCTGCACCGCAAGCACCAGCTCCCTTTAAATGGCCTTTTAGGGTCCGGCGCTGTGGCGAAGCGGGTTAATGCCCTGACCTGAAGCACGGGCATCCCATATGGACACCAGTTCGAGACCTGGCTGCTCCACTTCCAATCCAGCTCTCTGCTATGGCCTGGGAAAGCAGTGGAAGATGGCCCAAGTCCTTGGGCCCCTGCACCAGAGTGGGAGACCCAGAAGAAGCTCCTGGCTTCAGATCAGCACAACTCCAGCAGTTGCGGCCAATTGGGGAGTGAATCAGCGGATGGAAGATCTCTCTCTCCCTCTCTGCCTTCCTTCTCTGTGTAACTCTTTCAAAAAATAATAAATAAATCTTTTTTAATGGCCTTTTAAGCTGCATGGAGGGAATGAAGTGGATGCCCCATGATTTAACCGTTATTGTTGAATGTTGGTGGACACAGGGGGCTCTTGCTTGGGGTGTAGCCAAATAATCAGCTTCAAACTAAAGTTGCTCAAGGGAAAGCTTTATTTACTTGTGGCCAGGGAAAGAGATGGAGGAAAGGTACAGTTCCTGGAAAACAAACACACACACATAAAAGTCAGTGGCTAGAACTTTTACAGCAGGTGTAGGGGAGTGTAGGGGGGAGGCTTGGTGTACAATGTATACCCGGGCATGGTCTGAGGTCTTTGTGGGTGGGTATCTGGCTCCCTGTGAGGACACTGTAGCAGGATAAGCTCTCCTGGGACATCCTTTGAACTACAGGCTCCAGGGCGTCTACACTTAGGTTGCAGATTCTCTGCCCCTGTGCCTGGGCTTCCTCTGTTTGGCTCAGTCCTGCACTCTTGGTTACAAACAGGGCTGGTGCAGTGTTACACTAACTCGGACACTGCTGTGACCAGGCTAAGACCTCTTTGTGTATCAGAGTCAAATCTGAGAGTCATCTTTGATCTCTAATCCTTCAAGTCCTAGCATTCTGCCTGCAAAATACGTTAACCCAATGGGATGCGTTTTTTCTGCATTTCTTCTCCAGTGCTCCTCTGGTCCACCATTCTCTCTCACCTGGCTCTTTTAACAGGCCTTACAAAAGGCTGTGTGCATTGCTCTCCGCCTCCTTTTTAGTCCTCCGGACAGCAACTCACACGGTGTTTTCAGATGTGGATCAATATTGTAGCTCCCCACTTAGAGCTTTTCAACAGCTTCCAAATGCGGCAAGAATGAAATCCCAGCTCTTCACGTAGGCCTACTAGAACCTGCATGATGCAACCCATACCACAAGTACCATGTCCTTTCCCTTCCTCTATCCTAGAGCCACACTACCTTCTTTCTGTCATCCAGCAAAGCCCATCCTGACCACAGAGCCTTTGCACAGGCGGGGGGACTCTGCTAGAGGAACTGTCCCGGGCTGAGACTGTGGTGCACCAGGTTAAGTGGCTGCTTGCGTCCCCAGCGTCTCTTGGGAGCGCCGATTTGAGTCCCAGCTGCTCTGCTTCTGATCCAGCTCCCTACTCGTGGGCCTGGGAAGGCAGTGGGAGGTGGCCCAAGAACTTGGGCCCTGGGGACCCATGGAGGAAATGAGGCTCCTATCTTCTGCCTAGGGCAAACCTGGCTGTTGGGGTCATTTGGGGAGTGAACTAGCAAATGGAAGTTCTCTCTCTTTCTCTCTCTGTCTCTTTGTTGCCCTTTCAAATAAATACCCTTTAAAAAAAAAAAAAAGTTCCTTCCCTATTGTGTGACTGATACCATGCTGGCATCCTCAGAGTTTTTTATTCTCTTCTTTTATTTTGAAAAGCAGAAAGACCGATGGAGTGAGCCCATACACTGGTTCATTCCACAAGTGCCTACAATGGCCAGGACCAGAGCCAGGAGCCAGGAACTCATCCTGGGTCTCCTACACGGGTGGCAGGAACCCAGTGACTTGAGCAGTCGCCGCTGCCTCCAAGGGTCTGTGTGAGCTGGAAATCGGAGCGAGAGCCGGGCGTCGCACCCAGGCACTCTGCCGAAGGACACCAGTATCTCAACCAGAGGTGAAACGCCCGCATCCCGTGGGCTGCTTCTTCGGCCCTCCCCCTGCCAACGCCGTCTCCCTCTGCCCCTTTACCCCGCCTATTTTCTAGAACCTGTAGCACTTTCAGAAATCTATTTACACTCTTACTTATTAATTTTCTGTGTAAAATGCTCCATTCCTTGTACACTGTCCCAGTACTAACTTTATCTCTTTAAATTCTGTCAATTTGAATGTTGAAAAATCAGATTTTCTTCTTTTGTATTCCCTAACCAGTAGTGACATGGAATAATTTCTTATATGTTGAGATATTTATATTTCTTTTTAATTATCTTTTCACGTGTTCTACCCTTTTTTTTTTTTTTTTTTTTTTTGACAGGCAGAGTGGATAGTGAGAGAGAGAGAGAGACAGAGAGAAAGGTCTTCCTTTTTGCCGTTGGTTCACCCTCCAATGGCCGCTGCGGCCGGCGCATCTCGCTGATCCGAAGCCAGGAGCCAGGTGCTTCTCCTGGTCTCCCATGCGTCTACCCATTTTCTTACTGGGTTGTTTGCCTTTATTTTATTAAGTTTAGGAACTCTTTGTACCTATGAGGAATTTTTTTTAAGATTTATTTATTTATTTGAAAGGCAAAGTTACAGAGAGGAGAGGCAGAAAGAGGGAGGTCTTTCATCCGCTGGTTCACTCCCCAGTTGGCTGCAATGGCTGGAGCTGTGCTGATCCGAAGCCAGGAGCCAGGAGCCAGGAGCTTCTTCCGGGTCTCCCACATGGATGCAGGGGCCCAAGGACTTGGGCCATCCTCTGCTGCTATCCCAGGCCATAGCAGAGAGCTGGATCAGAAGTGGAGCAGCCAGAACTCAAACTGGCGCCCATATGGGATGCTGGCACTGCAGGCGGTGGCGTTACCTGCTATGCCACAGTGCCAGCCCCATGAGGAATTATCCTTATTACTGCATTACAAAAGGTTTTTACCAACTCGTCCTTTTATCTTTTTGGAATTGTTAACAATCTCAGGGTTTCTGAAGAAAGCGTTGTGATGAAAGGCAGGTGCAGACTCTGGAGCAGGCCTGCTGGGTTCACACAGCAGCTTTGCCTCTTGCTGCTTGCATGAGCCTGCAGCTTACTTAGTGCGTCCCCTTTCTTCATCTGTATCATGGGGATAAGTACCGAATCTTACCCCAGGGGTTGGTGAGGGGTAAATAATCTATCCGGCTGGCACTGCGGCACAGTGGGTAAAGTTCAAGTCCCAGCTGCTGCACTTCCAATCCAGCTCCCTGCTAATCCACCTGGGGAGGCAGCAGATGACCGAAGCCCTTGGGTCCGTGCCACCCACATGGGAGGACCTGCATGAAGTTCCAGGCTCCTGGCTTTGGCCTGGTCCACAGCCCCAGCCATTATAGCCATTTGGCAAGTGAGCCAGTAAAAGAACTCTCTCTCTCTCTCTTTCTTTTTCCCTTCCTCTGTCACTCTGCCTTTCAAATAAATAAATAAATCTCTTTTTTGGTAGATTTTATTTAATAATTTTTAGAGGTAGAGCTACAGAAGAGGGAGAGACAGATAAAAGTCTTCCATCTGCTGGTTCATCTCCCAGATAGCCACAACGACCAGGGCTGGGCCAGGCCAAAGCCGGGAGCCAGGAGCTTCTTCCAGGTCTCCCACACAGGTGCAGGGGCCCAAGCACTAAGGCCAACTTTCACTGCGTTCCCAGGCCATAGCAGAGAGCTGGATGGGAAGAGGAGCAGCCAGCATACAAACTGGCATCCATATAGAATGCAAGCATAGCAGGTGGAGGCTTAGCCCACTACACCACAGCATCGGCCCCCAATAAATCTTTTAAAAAATGAGTTGACACTTGTAAAGTGTATGGGACAATGTTCGACACACAGAAGATCCTGTAAAGTGTCATCTGTAATTATTATTGACCTGGGTTTGATATCTTGGGAGGTTTTCCCCAACCCCTAAAGTCTTCTGTATTTTCCCCTAAAACATTCATAGTTGTAATATGTGTATTTAAAGATTTATTTATTTACTTGAAAGTCAGAGTTACACAGAGAGAGAAAGAGAGGCAGAGAAAGAGAGGTCTTTCACCTGCTGGTTCACTCCCCAGATGGCTGCAATGGCTTGAGCTTTGCCAATCTGAAGGCAGGAGCCAGGAGCTTCTTCTGGGCCTCCCACACGGGTACAGGGGCCCAAGGACTTGGGCCCTCTTCTACTGCTTTCCCAGGCCATAACAGAAAGCTGGATAGGAAGAGGAGCAGCTGAGACTCGAACCGGCGCCCATATGGGATGCCAGAACTGTAGGCAGCAGCTTTACCAGCTACGCCACAGCATCGGCCCTGTGTATTTGATCTTTAATCCATCTGGAACTCATTTGTTTGAAGTGTGAGATAGAGATGTCACATCCCCACCAACACCACCAAGGCAGAGTGAGTTGTCCCAACTCTTTTTAGTGAATATATCACATACTCTATTCTGTTTCATTGTTTGACCCGTATTACTGTGCCAGTAGCACAGTTTGTTTGTTGGTTTTAGATTTATTTATTTATTTGAAAGGCAGAGTTATGGAGGAGCAGAGAGGGGGAAGGAGGGAAAGGTCCTCCATCGACTGGTCCACTCCCCAGATGGCCACAACAGCCAGAGCTGAGCCGATCCAAAGCAGGAGCTTCCTCCAGGTCTCCGACGTGGGTGCAGGGGCCCAAGGACTTGGGCCATCTTCTATTGCTTTCCCAGGCCATAGCAGAGAGCTGGGTTAGAAGTGGAGCAGCCAGGACTCAAACCAACACCCATATGGAATGCCAGCACTGCAGGCGGCAGCCTCACCCACTATGCCACAGTGCAGGCCCTAGCAGTTTTTATTATTGAAACGCAGTAGGGGCTGGAGCCGCGGCTCAATAGGCTAATCCTCAGCCTTGTGGCGCTGGCACACCGGGTTCTAGTCCCAGTCGGGACGCCGGATTCTGTCTTGGTTGCCCCTCTTTCAGGCCAGCTCTCTGCTGTGGCCCGGGAGTGCAGTGGAGGATGGCCCAAGTGCTTGGGCCCTGCACCCGCATGGGAGACCAGGAGAAGCACCTGGCACCCGGCTTCGGATCAGCGCGGTGTGCCAGCCGCAGCGCGCTGGCCGCAGTGGCCATTGGAGGGTGAACCAACGGTAAAGGAAGACCTTTCTCTCTGTCTCTCTCTCTCACTGTCCACTCTGCCTATCAAAAAAAAAAAAAAAAAAAACCACAATAGGTAAGACAAATGCATGTGTGACTTTTTTCCCCCAGAATTCTGGTTATCGTTGACAGCTGATTCTTCTGATTGTGGGTGCAATCAAGTTTCCCCCAAAACATCCTGTTGTTATTTTGATACAGTATTAAATTTATAGACAGAGCCAAGCTGTGGCATAGTAAAGCCACCACCTGCAGTGCTGGCATCCCATATGGGAGCCAGTTCTAGTCCCGGCTGCTCCACTACTGATCCAGCTCTCTGCTGTGGCCTGGGAAAGCAGTAGAAGATGGCCCAAGTCCTTGGGCCCATGCACCCACGTGGGAGACCTGGAAGAAGCTCCTGGCTCCTGGCTTCGGATCAGCGCAGCTCCAGCCATTGTGGCCAATTGGGGAGTGAACCATCAGATGGAAGATCTCTCTCTCTCTCTTTCTGTCTCTCTGTTTCTGCTTCTCCTTCTCTCTCTGTGTAACTCTGACTTTCAAATAAATAAATATCTTAAAAAATAAATAAACCTTGGTACTTTGATACGGGATACAGACATCTTCTCTGGGGTCTTAATTTCTGGGCCAAACACCTGCTCCAACACCAGCTCAGTTAAAAAAAAATATAGACTATATGGGGAGAAATGAAATATTTTTATAATGATAGCTTTTTCTGTCCAAGATATGATGTATCTCTTTCATTCTTTTTGGCCATATTTGTTTTTTATTGTTTATTCATTCATTTTCTTATTTATTCAAAAGGCAGAGCAGCCGGCACCATGGCTCAACAGGCTAATCCTCCGCCTTGCGGCGCCGGCACACCGGGTTCTAGTCCCGGTTGGGGCGCTGGATTCTATCCCGGTTGCCCCTCGTCCAGGCCAGCTCTCTGCTATGGCCCGGGAAGGCAGTGGAGGATGGCCCAAGTTCTTGGGCCCTGCATCCGCATGGGAGACCAGGAGAAGCACCTGGCTCCTGGCTTCGGATCAGCGAGATGCGCGGCCGCAGCGGCCATTGGAGGGTGAACCAACGGCAAAAAGGAAGACCTTTCTCTCTGTCTCTCTCACTATCCACTCTGCCTGTAAAAAAGGAAAAAATAAAAATAAAAAAATAAAAAGGCAGAGCAAAGGGAGAGAACTCTTCCATCCACTGGTTCACTTCCCAAATGTCCACAACCTAGGGCTGAGCCAGGCCTAAGCCAGGAGCCAGAAACTCCACCCAGGTCCCCACATGGGTGGCAGGGGCCCAAGTACTTGTGCCATCACCCGCTACTTCTCAGTTGCATTAGCAGGAAGGTGGATTGGAAGCAGAGGCAAGACTGGATCCCAGGCACTCCGATATGGGATGTGGATGTCCCAAGTGGTGGCTTAACCTGCTGTGCCACAGCGCCGGCCCCTCTGCCATCTTTAACATCCTTCTAAAGTTGTCCTTATTTCAGTGTCTTTAATACAGATTCTACGCCATGCAGGCTGCTGCCTTGCAGTCACCAAGCACGTTGGATGCAGATCTCGTGAGCCTTCTGGTCAAAATGCTTTGGCCAGTGGTCAGATTTGGATAAAAGCAATTCATGAGTCGAGTCTTAAATAAATGCAAGGTCTAACGCTTGAAGAAGCTTAGAAGGCGGCGAGAGAACTGAGGGGGTCGGCCGTGCAACAGGTGAGCAGAGCCTGAATTTGAACCTCAAAGATGATCTCAGACACCATCTCATGCCTGTTCTTTTCTGTGGCAGGGAAAAGGTGTGAAGTTAGTGCGATTGGAGCCGATTGGGGGAAACTATGGGGAAGGGGCCGGCGCCATGGCTCAACAGGCTAATCCTCCGCCTTGCGGCGCTGGCACCCCGGGTTCTAGTCCTGCTCAGGGCGCCGGATTCTGCCCCGGTTGCCCCTCTTCCAGGCCAGCTCTCTGCTATGGCCCGGGAAGGCAGTGGAAGATGGCCCAAGTCCTTGGGCCCTGCACCTGCATGGGAGACCAGGAGAAGCACCTGGCTCCTGGCTTCAGATTAGCGCGGTGTGCTGGCCGCAGCAGCCATTGGAGGGTGAACCAACGGAAAAGGAAGACCTTTCTCTCTGTCTCTCTCTCACTGTCCTCTCTGCCTGTCAAAAAAAAAAAAAAAATCGCTTAGAGTCCTAAGCCCAGAAATGTCAGTCATCCTCCCTGAGGTCCAATGTGACAGCCCCAGAAATGATCCTCCAGCCCGGCCCCTCTTCTCCCACCTGCTCTCAGCCATCTCCTACCCTCCCCAATGCCCAGGATTAATCTCCAACAACAGAACTCTCATCATGACACTCCGCGGTTTTAAAAAACCGGCCCGGGTTCCACGTGTCCTCCTGCGGGGCGGGCCCGCCCCAGTCTTCCCCTCTGCCTGCAGGACAGGATGTGCTCGCCTCGCCTCGCCTCGCCTTCTTCAGAACGCCCTTGCTCAACGTGTGCCGGTTCTTCGGGACGGTCGTCCTCACATTTCCCTTCCTCTGGGCAGCCTGCCGAGCGCAGTGAGCTGCTCTGTCTTCTGAGTCAGACCTCTATTATAGCATTCCTGGACTCATGACACCTGTCCACGTGTTCCTGGACTGGACCAGAACGCCAAGGGCCGCGATCACTCATGCGTGTCTCCAGGGCTCTGCTCAGCGTCTGGCACAAAATAGGGCCGGGGTGTGAGGGGATGGATGGATGATGGATGGATGGATGGATGGGTGATGGATGGATGATGGATGGATAGATGCTAGCCTGGACCGGCGGGTGGAGACGCTGAGACATTAGAAACCCTGCACAAATCCAAGATAGACACCAGGGGGAGCTGAGACACCGCAACAAAGCGGGAGGGCGGGCCGAAGGAAACCGCAAGCTCTGGGATGAGCCGAGGAGCGGCGCGCACCCTAGCAGGCATCTTGCAACTGGAACGGCTCACCCACGTGTGCATCCCCTCACCCTCCTGCCCAGACTGTTTGAGCTCATTCCACCGCCCCCACCACCCCGGCAGCCCCCACCTCCACTGAGAAAGCAAACAAAGGGGAGGAGACCCCTACTGGGTTGTGGATGCCAGGAGCCAATCCGAGGGCTGCAATCTCCTGAAGGGCGGGCGCCTCGTTGGAGCGGCCCAATCCGCTTGCAGAGATCTGCGGAAGGGCGGGGAGATGGGCGGGAGAAGCGGGAGTAGGGACCGCGCGCGCGGGGAAGGGCTCCCCCGGGGACTGGAGCGCAGAGGGTGGAGGCGGAGCCAATCACCGCGCGAGTCTGTGAGGAGAGGGCGGGAGCGCCCGGCGCGCGCGATCCGGCTGACGCATCTGGCCCCGGTTCCCCAGGCCCGGAGGAGGGGCCCGCAGGGGAGGGGGAAGAGGAGACAGAGCGGAGGGCGCGCGTGCGCAGTGGCGCGGGGAGGAGCAGGACCTGGCAGCGGGCGAGAAGGCTTGCGAGCCAGCCCCGAACCGGGCGGGCGGCGGGCGCGCGCACCATGGGGGAGAAGCCGGGGACCAGGTAAGGGAGGTGGGGCCGCGCGGCGGGATATGGGTGGCTGCGGCTCGGGGCTGGTGCCGAGCTAGTCTCCAAACAAGGACACCGGGGAGGGAAAGCTGGGGGCTGGACGCCTGGGTCCCCAGGGGGCAGCCATCCGGGGCCCCACGCTTAGGTCCTCCAGGGTACTGGGGCGAGTGGGGGCGCATGCACGGGCCCTTGCATAGAGCAAGGCCTGAAGGGGACCAGAAACCGGCCTCGGGGGTCCTCGCAGGGATGTAGGGGTTCTCGCGTGCGGGCTGCGATGTAGGAGGAAGCAGGAGCAGGTGGCCGGTCCCAAAGGGTCGCGTCCCGGGAGGCTGGATGCTGGGAAGGGGATCCCCCTCTAGACTCGTGCGGAGCCCGAGGGAAACCTGCCCAGTACCCTACAGCAGAAGGGCTGCCCCCACCTGTCCCGAGGACCGGGCGGCTCCGCTTCCAAACTTCTGCCTTCCCGTGGGTTGCCAGGAGCAACAGCTTCATCTTGAGGGAGCAGAGTGCGTGGCGACCCTCCCCGAGGCTGGGCTGCGTCCCTTCCCGGGGCGTGGGGGAGAAGGGTCTGCCCCGAGCCACGCATCCACTCCCCGGATGTTTTCTGTGCAATTGAGGCTCCTTCCTTCCACGGACACCCCGAGTTCTCTTTTTTGGTCTCTACCAAAATCCACTTCCTGTTGTGACCCAACACCCCCAAGGGGGCAGGGAGTGAATGCCAGGGCCCCAGGGGAGCAGGAGCAAAAGAAAAGGTTTGGGCTGTTTGTCTCAACCAGGAGGGGCTCAGGAGTGGTCCTGAGCTGTCACTTGAACTGCAAAACAAGATCCCATCAACCCCACCCACTGAGTATGAGAACCCAGGCTTCTGAGCATCGAGTAGACCCCTATCAGGGAGAAATCAGCAGAGCAAGGAAAGATGGGTGTCCCGGATTAGGGGCTAAGCACCCTCAGAGAAGGGGGAAGTCACTGACTTGGAGGAGGCCCCCAGTTTCCGTTATGTGGTTCAGGGAGTGGGGGACGGATGGGCCAAAGGAGGGCTGCTGACCTGGCACAATTCCCTCCACCCCCATCAAATTCTGGGCCACAGGAAATGGAGAGAATAGCAGGAAGTGTGAAGGGGCATCTGCTTCACTGCCCCCCACCCTGACCGGGCACCTCCCTGCTCATCCCCACACTGTCTCCCTGGGCGGCCTGAGCACGCGCATGCTGCTCCTCCCTGCCCTGGCAGGAGGGGGCCAGGTTAGGATCCAAAGGGCAGGTGCTCCAGGGTAATTGCCCCAGAGCCACACTCCTCTTGGCCAACTGATTGTGGCAGCCACAGCCCTCTGCTAGCGCCCCTGCTGGGTAGAAACGCTGGGGCAAGGAGGGGACCCAGAAGCAAAGGGGAGGGAGAGCCTGGATGATGGCAGAGCAGTCAGTCCCCCCCAACCCAGGATGGACAGAAGGTAGGGTGCTCATGCTGGCTGCCCCCTCAATGACAGCTTAGTGGCTGGGGAACTTCGGGGGCTGCTAAGCCCTTTGCCATATGGCCTTTGGACAGCTTGCACTGGGGAGAAGGGGCAAGTGGAGTTCCTGGAGCAGAAACTGGGGTGCTGGAGGGGGAGGAGGGAAGGGCCAGGCGGCAGCCCTTCAGTTCCTCCTCTCTGGGACCCTTTCCAGCGGGCACTGCCCAGCAGAATGGATTAGAAGGAGTTAGATGGTGCTTCAAAGGCCAGGCCCACACGTGGCCAGAGCAGGGGTCGCCAGACACGTCCCTCCCCTTCCAAAGTCTGATGAGGCTTAGATAGTTTCAGCAGCTGGGAAGAAAAATCCCCTTCCGCTCAACAAACTGTCAGTGCTCACTACAGAGACGGACAGTGTAACCGTGTAGCTGCAGGGAGCTGAGATCCAGAGCCAGCCCGCCTCAGTTTGTGTCGGAGTTCTGTTTTACTCTGTGACCTTAGACAAAGTATTTGACCGCTCCCTGCCTCAGTTTCCCCAACCCGTACAATAGGGCTCTTGGGGGCCCACCACTGGGCTGTTGAGTACTAACTACGATCACGCACTTGGAACGGCGCCGAGCACGGCACCGTCACACAGAAAACGTTAGCCACGATCATCCTCTGCAGTGTGCGGCGGCTGCCGCGCTGGGTGTGCCGAGGTGAAGGAGGCCTCTGAGGCTTCGCAGGGCAAGGAGGGAGGCAGAGGAGGCACCGCTGACTGCTCTGGGTGCTATCACACCGCAAGCGAAACATAAACAAGATGTGACAGGAACCCTGAGACGGGAGGGTCTGGGGCCTGGACTGCGTCTGCTTGCCTCGAAAGACAAATAGGACCTGAAGCTGCTGGGGCCGGAGACAGGGCTGGTAGGTAGTTCAGGGAGCGGGGTCAGCCTTGGGTAGTGCCTCTGGTAGGAACCGTTTGGCGGGACAAAGGCCAAGGCCCAGCTATCTGTGGAGCTGGAGACCAGATGGAAAGACGGTGAGGTCTTAGGGAACCACAACCTCCCCGTTCAGTGCCCCCCGCGGGAAGGCCCCTTGGGGAGAGCCTGGGTGGTTCCTGGAGCAGCCAGAAGCCATTCCCGTGGTGGGAGGGGGGCTAGCAAGGGTGGATCTAGGACAAGAGAAGGGGCATTTGCCCTAGCAACCGGCTTCAAGGGTGTATAAAAGACTGCCAGGGAGGAAGTGGGAGGGGGCAGCGCAGGGCACAGCCCCTGCGAGTCCAGGGTGCGCTCTGCTCTCGGGCTCTGCAGGGAGGGTCCTGGTCTGGGGTCCCTGCTGAGTCTGAGGGAGGCAGTGGGGTTTCCCTTTCTGTTTTGTTAGGGTCTTCAAGAAGTCGAGCCCCAACTGCAAGGTGAGTCTCCCGCGCTGCTGATCCAATCTTTCGACCCTCCCTGGGCCCGGTCTGCCCCTAGACCATCCCCGGCCCTAGCTCCTCACTTCCTGTGACAGCCCCGAGCTGACTTCCTTCCCTCCTGGAGCCCCTAGCCACAAGGCTGCTGGGGCCAAGCCTGGGTCCCTAAGCAAGGCCAAAGGGGAGGAGCCGAGAAGCCAGCCCTATACCTGTAGTTGTCCCAGGAGCCAACCCAGAGGGCCTGGGGCTGGGAAAAGTTAACAGCTACCCCACCCCCAGGCGATGGTCTGTTTATCCCGGAGCTCCTTGGGGGCACCCGGGAGGCTGGCAGCTGAAATCTAACCGGCTGGTCCTCCCTGAGGATGCTCACACACACACACACACACACACACCTGGCTGGTAGACAGGTGTGATGAGAGGTTAGGGAGCAGCAAAATAGCCCAAAAGTTGGTCGGGCAGCAAGGAACCCCCAGCGCCCTCACCCTTCCACAGCACTGGGAGGAAAACTAGAGAAAGCCCAGGCTGGAGAGCCCAGGGTAGGCGCGGGGTGGGGTGGGGGGGTGCAGACGCCCTGTCACCATGCTCTCCACTCTTCCCTGTGACCCCTTGACATCCTCAGCTCACCGTGTACTTGGGCAAGCGGGACTTTGTCGACCACCTGGACAAAGTGGACCCGGTCGGTAAGTGTCCCCAGCGAGGAAGGGGCTGCTCGCTCCCCGAGAGTGAGTCAGACAGTGACCCCTGTGTCCCTCCCCAGATGGCGTGGTGCTCGTGGACCCTGACTACTTGAAGGACCGCAAAGGTACTGGCCCACGTGGCGTGGGCTGGCATTGGAGGGTGCCCCAGAGAGATGGAGGGCCGAGGCAGAAGCTGGGAGCGGGCTCCGGGCGAGTCTCCTGGGATGTGGGGACTGGGGAGAGGGGTGCTCCTGACCACACCCCCCACCCTCCCTTGCAGTGTTTGTGACCCTCACCTGCGCCTTCCGCTACGGCCGAGAAGACCTGGACGTGCTGGGCCTGTCCTTCCGCAAAGACCTGTTCATCGCCACCTACCAGGCCTTCCCCCCGACGCCCAGCCCGCCCCGGCCGCCCACCCGCCTGCAGGAGCGGCTGCTGAGGAAGCTGGGCCAGCATGCCCACCCCTTTTTTTTCACAGTGAGGATGCCCCACCCCCTTTGCAGGGCAAGGGACCTGGGGAAGTGTGTGCAGGCAGGGCAGGGGCAGGGAGATGCCTGTTATGGACGGGTCCACAGTCATCCGGTATCCAGGAAGCCCTGCACCTGGCCCCTCCCTTCCTCCAGCCTCTGACGTTGAGATTGGGAGGAAGGTTTGGGGTCTTTTCTGGGGGGGACTGAAGCCTCCCCTTTTCCCCTGCTGCAGATACCCCAGAACCTGCCCTGCTCCGTCACGCTACAGCCGGGACCGGAGGACACGGGGAAGGTACGGGAGCAGCTCGCTAGGGAACTGTCCCCCATGGGAGTGGGGACACCGTGGTGTGGTCACTGCCCCCTGCTCTCTTGACCTGCCCCTGCACTGCCGTGAGCAAGCCTCTGCCAGGTGCTGGGGGAGGCACAGCAGGGAGACCCTGTGTGCTCCTCAGACTAGGAGGGGCAGGAGCCCCCCAGCCCAGCCCGAGAGGGGGGACAGGGAGAGAAGGGGGGGGCGGGGGCCTTGTGTAAGACGCTGCCTTTTCTGCCCACCCCCCAGGCCTGCGGGGTAGACTTCGAGATTCGAGCCTTCTGTGCCAAATCTCTAGAAGAGAAAAGCCACAAAAGGTGAGAGAAGCAGCCTCCTCCATGGCTGAACCGCTCCCTCGATGCTCCCTGCAGCCCCTCCCGCCCCAAAGCCCCTCTAGGGGGTGGGTGCAGACTTCAGGGATCTGAGGACTTGCTCCTCCCCGCCCCCCAGGAACTCTGTGCGACTGGTAATCCGCAAGGTGCAGTTTGCCCCAGAGAAGCCCGGCCCCCAGCCCTCGGCTGAAACCACACGCCACTTCCTCATGTCTGACCGGTCCCTGCACCTTGAGGCTTCCCTGGACAAGGAGGTGGGGTGCGAGGGGGCGGCGCTGGTGCCACAGAGCAGGCCAGACCCTGGCGGGAGGGGGGAGCCAGCCACAGGTGTAGAGGTGCTTTCAGAAGCGGCCGCAGTGGTGGGGGGAGAGGCTCTGTGGGCTTGGCTTTGGGGGAGGACAGAGCAGTGTGTCTCTGTTGGGAGCACGCTAAGAATGGGGCGGCGAAGACGCAGACGTGGCTCATAGGGCACTCTCCCTTCCAAAGCTGTACTACCACGGGGAGCCCCTCAATGTCAATGTCCATGTCACCAACAACTCCACCAAGACCGTCAAGAAGATCAAAGTCTCTGGTAGGAGGTGGGGGCTGCCAGGGGCTCTTGGGGGAGGCGCGTGCCGCTGCCTCCGTGGCTGCTGCTGCAGTTTCGGCCCAGGCCATCTCCCAGCCTGAGAGACCCACTGGGGTGCACAGGAGGCGCGGCAGGGGCGGGGCCCGGGGCTGTGGCACTGCCTGACCTCGCCCTCCCCACAGTGAGACAGTACGCCGACATCTGCCTCTTCAGCACTGCCCAGTACAAGTGTCCCGTGGCCCAGCTCGAGCAGGAGTGAGTATGAGAACAGCCCCGGTCCTAGTGTCAGGGGGAGAAGGCGAGGCCTGGGCGAGTGTCAGGTGTGGGGGGGGTGCAGTCCCTCCTGAACTTTCTCCACTGAGAAGGGGGTTCCTCCGCAGCCCGCCGGCTCTACGCTCTTCCTGCCCGTGAGCAGGTGGAGCCCAGACCTCCTCCCCTGTGACCTGTGCCCAAAGGGAAGTGACCAGGAGATGCTGCCTGGGGCTAGGAGGCTGCGCTTTGCCGCAGCCTGGCCCCTCCAAGAGTCTCTTCTCTGGCCCTCACCCCGCTCGCAGCGACCAGGTGTCTCCCAGTTCCACGTTCTGTAAGGTGTACACCATCACCCCGCTGCTTAGTGACAACCGGGAGAAGCGTGGCCTCGCCCTGGATGGGAAACTCAAGCATGAGGACACCAACCTGGCCTCCAGCACCATGTGAGTGCAGGATGCGGGAGGGGCGCCCCCTGCAGGCCAGGACGGTGACCAGCCGGGTCTCTGCTGTTGTAGGCGGAGGCTTCAGTGACCTGTGTGAACAGCCAGGCAGAGGGAGATAGAAAGCGTGGAGAGAGGGGCAGGGTGTGATCATTGGGGCTAGGAAGGCCTCCTAACAGGTGACTTGAATAAAGACCAGAGGCAGCAGGGAAGGAGAAGTGCAGGCCCAGACTCGGAGGCAGAGCCGGGCAGGGGTATCAGCCACTGCGAGGCACCCTGGCACCACTGGGCGGGAGCAGCCTGGAGTCCCCAGCATCACCGCGGGCTGGAGCTCAGCCCCACTGGCGCCTTCGCACAGGACACACACTGCACCACCACACACAGCAAGCCGGGGGGCCAGCAGGGTTCAAGGGAGCTGCAAGGAGAGGAGGAGGAGGAGAGCACAGGGGCTGATGGAGAGCGATACTATGCCGGGCTGTTAGGTCCGACGGACTCTGTCTCTGTGACAGAGAGAGCAAGCCACAGGAGGGTTCGCGCAGGTGGATGCTGGGTGTGGCCTGGCCTGTGGATGTTGGGAGTTTGTAGTCCTGCCCAGATCCTGGCGGCATCCTAAGGTGGGGCCAGGAGATGGGGCAACAGGCCGTGACCCAAGTCTCGGGTCCCCAATTGCAGTGTGAAGGAGGGCGCCAACAAGGAGGTGCTGGGGATCCTGGTGTCCTATAGGGTCAAGGTGAAGCTGGTGGTGTCTCGAGGCGGGTGAGTATGGCGGGGGAGCCCTGGGAGGGGCGGGGACGGTGTGGTGTGGCTCTGTGGCATCGGCATCACTATCATTGTCCTTACTGTCATCGCCCCCCCCAGGGATGTCTCTGTGGAGCTACCTTTTGTCCTGATGCACCCCAAGCCCCCCGACCACATCACCCTGCCCAGACCCCAGTCAGGTGAGCATACCATGTACCCCAAGCCCCCAGAAGGAGGACCAGTGGGGAAAATGGGTCCTGCCAGCACCCACTCACCTCCCCGTCTCCCCCTTGCCTCAGCGGTTCCCGAAACAGATGTCCCCGTGGATACCAACCTCATCGAATTTGATACCAAGTAAGAAACTCATCCCCACCCCCTTTCACACTGACCCCCTCTAGACAGCTAACCTAACGCCCGAAGCTGGTCCCTCCTGCGTTTTGTTTTTTTCATGTTCTGGCGGGAGGGAGTCTGAAGCATCATGCTAAGACGACTGAGCCTTGTGCGGCTGCCTCTCACTGCCCTCCCCGTCCCTTCCTGCGAACCCCTCTGGTCCCATGCCTGTTCTAAAACTGCCCTGTGCTGAGGGCAGTGTCGTGGCCTCACTCCGTGTCGCCCTGTCTCCCGCCAAGCTATGCCACTGATGACGACATCGTGTTTGAGGACTTTGCCCGGCTTCGGCTGAAAGGGATGAAGGATGATGACTACGATGACCAGTTCTGCTAGGAAGAAGGGCTGGACCAAGACCCCCACGGTTGCGGGGGGCAGGGTGGCCCGGCCTCTCTTCCCTTCCCCTCCATCCAGCATTCCTCAACCATCCCCAGCCCCCTCTCCCCATCCCCCCACCCAAGATACGCACTGGACCCATCTCCTGTTCAAAGTGGGCATTAATTTTTCACAGCTCTGCTTCCCCAGCCCTCCATGGGTAGCAGGCTGAGTTCATCCCTACATCTTTCAGAGGGAGGGCACTGAACAGAGAAGTGATAGGAGGGGAAGGGGGAGAAAGAACTCCCGCACTCAGCCTCACACCAACACGCCCCTCCACTCCCGTCACTCTGCCTCCCGTGCCTCCAAGACAAGACCCTGGGGTGGGGGCAGGGGCTGGCGAGGCTGTCGCTTTGTTTCTTGAGCATAAAGAAGCAAATAAACCTTTTAATAGGCATGAGTGTATGTGTGTGTGTTTCTGCCTTGGATAAAGCATGTCTGGCATGTTCATCTGGGCGCTTCCTGCACCCCCAGGGCACCCGACACACGGCCTCTCAGTAAGTGTTTAGTGAGTGACTGTGCTGAGCCTGTGTTCCAAGGTAAACACTGAGACTCGATCTGGTCTGTCCAAACGCAAGTGTATTGCTTGGTAAAGCCACAAAGTAAACTTAGCCATTTTACAGGGGAAATAATAAGTAACTGCCCTGCCGACCAGGGGCTGCGAGAGCTGGGCAGGGCAACCGACAATGCATGACCGTGTTCTGACCTGTGTGACCGCGCCGTGTTCGCTTCTACTCCGTCTGCTCGCTGGGCCAGCCATTCCTGGGGCTTACCGGGACCACATCTGCAGGTCTCACCCAGCCAGAGGCCGTGTGACCCCGCCGTGGAGTCTGGGACTTCCATCCTAGTACAGAAGCCAAGGCTTCGGGCAGCCGAGAGTCAGGCTGCCCTGGCCCCAAGTGCCGGGGACAGCAGCTCCTGTGACACTCACTGGGGACTCCCCAGGCTTGGCGACAGCCCCAGGCTGAGCTGGAGGGAGTTGGCCGCACGCCAGGGACTTATCTCCTACTTCTGTAGCCCAACCTGTCTATCCTTTTTCTCTTAAGGTTCCTTCTTTCACGTGAGTCCCTACTACGTGCCTGCCAGTCAGTGTAAGGACACAGCAGTGGAACCCAAACAAGCATGAAATCATGCCCTAGTGACACAGCGTCTGTGTGCCGAGGGAGACGTACAGGAGTTCTGAGAAGGCACGAGAGGCGGGCTGTGACCTGGGCTGGGACCTAGGCTGGGACTAGAGGAACATCCCCTGGAGCACGTGACCTGTAGGGGGAGAATTGAAAGAGGAGCAGGAGTTGGGGACTTTGCAGGGGTGAGCACCCCGGACAACAGCGCCATCATGTGTGAAGAAAAGGGACAGAGATAGCAGATGAGGCTGGTGAGGCACGGGGGCAGCTTACCCAGGCCTTTAGTCTGAGTGCCAACTCATCCAAGCATCGTTTTCATCCGGGACTCCCAAGTGGGTGGCAGGGCCCCAAGTACTTAGGCCATCTCCCACTGCTTTCCCAGGCCATGAGCAGAGTGGGATTGGAAGTGGAGCAGCCGGGACACAAACCAGTGCCCATTTAGGATGCCAACATCACAAGCGGCAGCTTTACTTGCTATGCTACCATGCTGGCCCCTAATATAGTATTTTATTAAAATATTTATTTGGGACCGGCACTGTGACACAGCAGGTTAAGCTGTTGCCAACAATGCCAGCAACCCAAATGAGCTCTGGTTTAAGTCCCAGCTGCTCCACATCCTATCCAGTTTCCTGCTAATGGGAGGCAGCAAATGATAGTCCATGTACTTGGGCCCCTGCCTCCCACATGGGAGACCTGACTGGAGTTCCTGGCTCCTGGCTTTGGCCTGGCCCAGCTCCCGGACTACTGTGGCCATTTGAGAAGTAAACCAGCAAATGGAAGATTTTCTCTCTCTCTCTCTCTCTCTCTCTCTGTAACTCTGCCTTTCAAATAAATAAATAAATATTTAAAATGTATACATATATGTTTCATTTACTTTCATTTTATTTGAAAGGCAGAGATACAGAGAGATCTTCCATCTACTGGTCACTCCCCAAATGCCCACCATAGCCAGGACTAGGCCAGATCAAAGCCAGGATCCTGGAACTCCATTTGGGTATCCCTGGTGGGTGGCAAGGAACCAAGTACTTGAGCCATCACCTGCTGCCTCCTAAGGTGTGTATTAGCATGTTGGACTGGAATCAGAGGAGCCAGGACTCAAACCAGGCACTCTGATATGGAATACAGGCACCCAAAGAGGTGTCTCAATTACTGCGCCAAGCACCCACCTGCTACTAGTGTATTTAAGAGATAATTCCTTAATACACACAGACCCACCACATTTTCTTAAAGAATAGCTTTCCACCACCATTTCATTTTTTTTTTTTACCAGTTTCCTACTGATGTAGAATGTCACCTGTTTTTGCTAATTCAAACAGTATTACAGTACGCTTGAAGATATGGGGATTTTTTACACATACGCCATATACCTGGAGGACAAATTCTTCAAAGTAGCATTGCTGGATCAAAGAGGGTGAGTGGCTCTTTGACTGCTACCAATCTAGCAGGTGATTTATGGTCTTATCCTACTTTTATTTACTTTTTTAAAGATTTATTTATTTATTTGAAAGGCAGAGTTGCCGAGAGGCAGAGGAAGAGAGAGAAGTCTTCCATCTGCTGGTTCACTCCCCAAATGGCCACAATGGCCAGAGCTGGGCCAATCTGAACCCAGGAGCCAGGAGCTTATTCCAGGTTTCCCATGTGGGTGCAGGGGCCCAAAGATTTGGGCCATCTTTCACTGCTTTCCCAGGATATAGCAGAGAGCTGAATTGGAAGTGGAGCAGCTAGGACTTGAACTGGCGCCCATATGGGATGCCAGCACTAGAGGCAGCAGCTTTAACCCACTATGCCACAGCACCAGCCCCTTATCCTACTTTTAAATAGCATCTTTTGTTCTGTAAATGAGGATGAACCCAATTTATTGAGTGGTGTTCCTTTTCCTTAGTGTACTCTAAGAGCTCTTTAAAAAAAAAAAAAGATTTATTTATTTGAAAGAGTTACAGAGAGAGGGAGAGAAGAGGGAGAGAGAGAGAGAGAAAGGGAGGGAGAGAAGGAGAGAGAAAGGGAGGGAGGGAGGGAGGGAGGGAGAGAGAAGGAGAGAGAGGGAGAGAGAGAGAGATCTTCCATGTGGTGGTTCAGTCTCCAAATGGCCACGGAGGCCAGGGCTGGGCCAGGCCAAAGCCAAGAGCTTCATCTAGGTCTCCCATGTGGGTGCAGGGCCCAGGCACATGGCCATCTTCTGCTGCTTTCCCAGGTGCATTAGCAAGGGGTTGGACTGGAAGTGGAGCAGCTGGGACTCAAACTGGCACCCATGTGGGATGCCAGCACTGCAGGAGGCAGCTTGGCCTGCCACTATACCAGCCCCTGAGAGCTCTATATATACTAAAGAAATCAGCCCTTTTTTCATATATTTGGGAAATATTTTTCCCAGTTTATGATGTCTTTTAAGATTCACTTATTTGAAAGACTGAGAGACACAGAGAAAGAGAGAGATTTTCCATTCACTAGTTTAATGCCCAAATGGCTGTAGTAGCCAGGGCTGGTCCAAGCTGAAACCAGAAGCCAGAACTCCATCTAGGTCTCCCACATGGGTGACAGAGGCCCAAGTACTTGGACCATCTTCTGCTTTCCCAGGTGTGTTAACAGGAAGGTGGATCAGAAGCAGAGCAGTAAGGACTCCTCTACTTTGGGCCATCCTCTACTTTCCCAGGCCATAGCTGAGAGCTGGATCAGAAGTGGAGCAGCCAGGACTCAAACCAGCACCCATATGGGATGGCGGCAATGTCTCTCACATGGGAGACCCAGAAGAAACTCCTGCAACACGGGATGCTGGGGTCACAAATGGTGCTTAACCTGCTGCACCACAACACTGGCCCCTACCATTTGAATTTGGATCTAGTTTCTTGTTTTAAAATATATAACTCAATGATGCTTAGTACATTCCCTATATGTGTAAAAGCATTACCCTTACCTAGTTCCAAAACATTTTCTTCCTGGGTATCTTTAAAGATGCCTCACTTTTTTTAATTTAATGAAGTCTTTCCTTAATGGCTCCTTGGCTTGTTTTGTTGTCACAAAGCTCTAGGCCCTTCTATTTTCTTACAATTTCACACTTCCTTTTCTTCCCAGCCTATACGTCAAGATCGTTGTCGGACCCTCGCCAGCCAGGGTCCAATGCAGTCACGACACGGTCACTGTTCATCGGTTCTCAAGGAACTTTTACTTGTGGGGGCAAAAGGAAAGTGGGGAGAGGAGAAAAGATGAGGAGAGGCCGCGGCGGCGGCCGCACCTGCCCGCCCAGATCCCAATGTCCCTTTATGCTGATATCGTCCAATCAGATGAAAGGGCGCGTATAGCCTCAGGTCGAAAGTTCATCTGTTTCACCTGGTTCTTCCTAGTTTATGCAGAGTCCATTCTGTTTCATCTGCTTCACCTGGCTGTTTTCATAGGACTTGTGGTCGACCGATTGCTGCAAACTATGTAGATGAGGAGGTTCTCACAGGTGGCCAGCCTGAGGTTCCCCACAATTGTCACATCAACCTCTTTGTCATGAGCACAACTCAACTCGTCCTCCCTGCCTAACATAAGGGTCTTCAAAAGGTTCATGAAAGGGGCAGGCATGTGGCCTAGTGGTTCAAATACCCATGTCCCACGCTGCAGTGCCTGAACTCAGTACCTTGCTCCACTCCTGACTCCAGTTCATTTGGGCAGTGAACCACTGGGCAGGAGTACTCTCTCTCCCCCAAATAAATACATTTAATTTTTTTTTAAACTTTGTTTTTTTTTTTATTTTAAGCATAGATTTTTTTTTTTTATTTATTTTTTGACAGGCAGAGTGGATAGTGAGAGAGAGAGACAGAGAGAAAGGTCTTCCTTTTTGCCGTTGGTTCACCCTCCAATGGCCGCTGCGGCCGGCGCATCCTGCTGATCCGAAGCCAGGAGCCAGGTGCTTCTCCTGGTCTCCCATGCGGGTGCAGGGCCCAAGGACTTGGGCCATCCTCCACTGCCTTCCCGGGCCATAGCAGAGAGCTGGCCTGGAAGAGGAGCAACCGGGATAGAATCCGGCGCCCTGACCGGGACTAGAACCCGGTGTGCCGGCGCCGCAAGGCGGAGGATTAGCCTGTTAAGCCACGGCGCCGGCCATTTAATTTTTTTTTCTAAATTCACAGGAAATGGGTATTATGAAGATCCTATGCATGGATTTTACTTTTTTTTTTCCACCAAAATAAACTCATCTTTAATTCCATTTTCCCATGAATTTCCCATGTCCCCTCATATGTACTCTCAAACCGCACCCTTGGATCTGTCCAAATACCCCCACTTTCTCCACACCAACGGGGTAGGGGTGGGAAACACACACACACTCCAGAGAGAAATCAAAACAGCCCTCATGCGTTCATCCAACAAATAGTCTCCCAACACATCCCAGGTGCCAACACGGTAATAGGCAGTAAACACGGATTCGTGGCTGCTTAAGAATTTGTGGTCTCCACCATCAGCTGGGCCCTCCACACCTGATCACCTGTCCACCTCCCTCTGGTCACAACTCTCTCCGGCTCCCACCCTCACTAGTTTTCTCCCTTCCTTACGCTCACAGGGACGTCTCCTGTTTTTCACAAAGATTAGGCAATACAGAGTGAGTTCAGTCTACCACCTTCGACTGATCAACACCAGTTCTCCTGCACAATCAAGACTGCAATGCCTTCTCCCGCATAGAGCGAATCCCCCCACCTGTGTTCAGATCTCTCCCCTCCCGCCTCCTCTGAGACCTGGATTGATCAAACCACCTCCCGCTCTTCAACCTCTCTCCTTGCTCTACCGCCACGGGAAATAAACCACACGTCTCCCTCTATGGAAGGGAGAGACGATGGAGGAGACCACAGAACGCTCTTAGGCCTTGCACAATGAAGTACAAAGGAGCTTCAAAAAGTTGGTGAAGGGGGTTGGGCTTTGGCACAGCAGTTAAGACCTCGCTTGGGACATCCACATCCTATATGAGTGCCTGGGCTTGAGTCCCAGGCTTGATCCTAATTTCAGCTTCCTGGTAATGTGCACCCTGGTAGGCAGCTGGTGATTGCTCAAGGAGTTGGGTTCCTTGTCACGCATATGGGAAACCAGGATTGAGTTCCTGGTTCCCTGGGCTTTGAAAGTATTTGGGGGAATGAACCAGCAGATGGAGCTCTGCCTCTCAAAGAAATAAAAAAGGGGCCAGCGCTGTGGCGTAGTGGTTAGAGCCGCTGCCTGCAGTGCCAGCATCCCATGGGGCGCTGGTTCAAGACCCAGCTGCTCCTCTTCTGATCCATCTCTCTGCTATAGCCTGTGAAAGCAGTAGAGGATAGCCCAAGTGCTTGGGCCCCTGTACCTGTGTGGGAGACCCAGAAGAAGCTTCTGCCTCCTGGCCTTGAATAAATAAATTTAAAAAATGAAATAAAAAGGTGGAAAATGGAATTAAAACATAAGCTTATTTTGATGGCAAAGAATTTTGAAACCCAGTTGCTTCAGGATACACATTTTCCATGAATTTGGAAGACCTCTTTAAAAAAAAACATTGATTTATTTATTTGAAAGACAGAGTTACAGAGAAGCAGAGGCAGAGAGAGAGAGACAGGGAGGAGGGAGGGAGGTCTTCCATCCACTGGTTCACTCCCCAAATGGCCACAACAGCCAAAGCTGGGCCAATCCAAAGCCAAGAGCTTCCCCTGGGTCTCCTATATAGGTACAAGAACCCAAGCACTTAGACCATCCTCTACTTTCCTAGGCCATAGCTGAGAGCTGGATCAGAAGTGGAGCAGCCAGGACTCAAACCAGCACCCATATGGGATGCCAGCAATGCAGGCAGTGACTTTACCCACTACACCACAGCACCAGCCCCTGGAAGGCCTCCTATATAGCTCTACTCTCACTTTTCATTTCTTATTTACTTTTTACTTTCAAAGTTGGACATGAACAGAGTTTAATGAGACAATACTATAAGAGCTGTCAGAACAAAAAGTGGACCCTTCTTCTTCTGATTTATTTCTCCTCGGAGGCAACTACTTATCCATTGCACTCCGGATGTGCTGACCCCTGCGATTTCCCCAAATGTGGGAAACTCGACTGCATAATTTGTGGTAGTGGGGGACTGCGTTCGCGCTCTCCCCTGTTAAATAAATAAAAAAAAAAAGAAAAAAAATATTGTGTTTATTTTTATTTATTTGAAAGGCAGAGAAACAGAGAGAGATCTTCTATCTAGTGGTTCAATCTCCAAGTGCCTGCAATAGCCAGGGCTAGGCCAGGACAAAGCCAGGAGCCTAAAAGTCAATCCAGGTCTCCCACACTGGTGGCAGGGATCCAAGTACTTGAGCCATCACCTGCTGCCTCCCAGAGTACACAGCAGCAGGAAGCTGGATTAGAAATGGAGCTGGGGGTGGGGGGCAGTGCTGTGGTGTAGCAGGTTAAGCTGCTGCCTGCAGCACTGCCATCCATACGGGCACCGGTTCGAGTCCCGCTGCTCTACTTCTGATCCAGCATCTTTTTTTTTTTTTTTTTTTTTTTTTTTTTTTTTTTTTAAGGCAGAGCGGATAGTGAGAGAGAGAGAGAGAGAGAGAGAGAGAGAGAGAGAGAGAGAAAGGCTTCCTTTTTGCCGTTGGTTCACCCTCCAATGGCCGCTGCGGCCGGCGCATCTCACTGACCCGAAGCCAGGAGCCAGGTGCTTCTCCTAGTCTCCCATGCAGGTGCAGGGCCCAAGCACTTGGGCCATCCTTCACTGCCTTCCCAGGCCATAGCAGAGAGCTGGCCTGGAAGAGGGGCAACTGGGATAGAATCCGGCGCCCCAACCAGGACTAGAACCCGGTGTGCCGGCGCCGCAAGGCGGAGGATTAGCCTGTTAGGCCACGGCGCCGGCCATCCAGCACCCTTCTAATGTAGCTGGGAAAGCAGTGGACAATAGCCCAAGTCCTTGGGCCCCTGCACTCACATGGGAGACCCAGAAGAAACTTCTGGCTCCTGGCTTCAGCCTGGCTTTGCCATGGCCATTTGGGGAGTGAACCAGTGGATGGAAGATCTGTCTCTCTTTCAAACAAATAAAATAAACCTTATAAAAAACAAAAAGCAGTGGAACTGGGACTCGAACCTAGGCATGCCAATATGGGATGCAGGCATCCCACAAAGCGTCCACACTGCTGTGCCTAACACGGGTGCCTCAGATGCTTATTTTGCTACTTCTTGATTTTGAGCATCATCCACCGGCTTCCTATCACATAAGTGAAGATTCAGCTCTCTGTTGCCCCTGCCCCAACATGGAACACTTTCCCTTCTGCCCCACACCATACTCCCAAGAGACTGATATCATTTGGGATTAGAGTAATAGTCACTATTTAAGTATTTTATTTAGAGCTGAGTCATGTGTCTCTTCTTGCACAACTTTGTTTTCCATGAATAACTACAGTTTTAAATTTTTTTTAAAAGATTTATTTATTTATTTGAAAGGCAGAGTTACAGAGAGGCAGAGAGAGAGAGAGAGAGAGAGAGAGAAAGAGAGAAAGGACTTCCATCAGCTGGTTCACTCCCCAGATGGCCATAATGGCTGGAGCTGGGCCAATCTGAAGCCAGGAACTTCTTCCAGGTCTCCCATTTGGGTGCAGGGACCCAAGGACTTGGGCCATCTTCTTCGGCTTTCCCAGGCCATAGCAGAGAGCTGGATTGAAAGTGGAGCAGCCGGGCTTGAACCAGCACCTGTATGTGATGCCAGCACTGCAGGCAACAGCTTTACCCACTATGCCACAGTGCCAGCCCCTTAAAAATCTCTTTATTCTCTGAATTTATCACTATTTCAGCCCTATACCGTCCAAAGGTCACCATATCCTCTCAATGTATTCAAAACAAAACAGATACTCATCTCCTTCACCTCCGTGGGCAAATCTCTGCAGGATCCCTCTGAACACAATACTCTTGTGCCTGCTGGCCTGATTCCCTTTGGTCATAACCCTGGGGTGTCCATCTACCTCTCTCATGAGTAGAAGGCCTTAGTTCCTGGATCCCTTATCTTCTGGCCTAACTTGAATAACTTCCCAAGAATGGGTGCACAGAGGGAAAAAAAAAATTAGAGTTTTCTTTTTTTTTTTGACAGGCAGAGTTAGACAGTGAGAGAGAGACAGAGAGAAAGGTCTTCCTTCTGTTGGTTCCCCCCCAAATGGCTGCTACAGCCAGCGCACTGTGCCGATCCGAAGCCAGGAGCCAGGTGCTTCCTCCTGATCTCCCATGCGGGTGCAGGGCCCAAGCACTTGGGCCATCCTCCACTGCCCTCCCGGGCCACAGCAGAGAGCTGGACTGGAAGAGGAGCAACCGGGACAGAATCTGGCACCCCAACTGAGACTAGAACCCGGGGTGCCAGCGCCGCAGGAGGAGGATTAGCCAAGTGAGCCGCGGCGCTAGAGTTTATTCTTAAAGATTATTTATTTATTTGAAAGGCAGAGAAATAGGGAGGGAGAGACACGAAGAAACAGATATTGACCTTCCAACTACATGTTCTCTCCCCAAATGGCCACAACAGCCAGGGCTGGGCCAGGCAGAAGCCAAGAACTCTAGGTCTTACACATGGGTGGCAGGGGCT
Source organism: Lepus europaeus (assembly GCF_033115175.1). NCBI lineage: Eukaryota > Metazoa > Chordata > Mammalia > Lagomorpha > Leporidae > Lepus > Lepus europaeus. The sequence goes on along the minus strand of NC_084844.1, from coordinate 50,983,756 downwards.
TAAGTACTTGAGCCATCATTCACTGCTCTCCCAGACACATTAGCAGAAAGCTGGTTGGGAAGTGGAGCAGCTGGGACTCGAACCAGTGCTCCCACATGGGATGCCAGCGTCCCAAGTAGCAGCTTAATCTCCTGCACCACAATGTCAGTCCTGAGGAGAAAGACACTTAAAATCTTAAACGTATCGAAATGTCTTTCTCCAACCTTCATCCTTGAGGGTCTGACTTTGTGAGCCTCTGACAGCCCCTAAAATCTTCTCTGCCATGGCAGAAACAGAAAATAGTTGGTCTCCTGGAAGAGGACCACCTTTCCCAGAACCCCAGGGTTAGATGAGACCATACGACCAAGTTTTCTTCAATGGAATTGAGCATAAATGACATGGCCACTACCTAGCTGGACTTGTGAGACAGGTCCGCCTCCTCCACATGTTCTCTTCCCTTCTTCCTGCCAGGAGCAGCCCAGGGATGGGAGCAATCCAGCTCAGACAATGCAAACAACAATACCCTACAGCAGTGCTCCTCAGATTTCACTGTGCACACAAACCACTTGGAGATCATAAAATACAAATACGGATTCAGTGTATCTAGGGTGAGAACGGAGATTCTGCACTTCCAAGAAATTGAAGCTCTATTTTGAGTCACTGGTTTTTAGCTTTTATCCTAACACAAGCTGGAGTACCGAATTATAGATTGGAAATTACTTTCCCCCAAATGTACAGACATCACTCCACTGTCTCCCAAACGGAGCGTTATTAAGAGGCCTACCCCATTCTGATGGCTGATCCATAGTAAGTGGTCATTTTCTCTGGAAGTCTTTGTGAGACCTTTTTAAGTCATTTGTGTGTGTGTGTGTGTATGTGTCTTATCTTCCTCCATTACATAGGGCATTTGATAGGCTTTTTATATCTAGAAACACAAATCACTTCACTTTTATAAAGATTTATTTATTTATTTGGAAGGCAGAATCACAGAAAGAGAGGAAGATCCAAAGAGATAAGGCCTGCGTTATGGCGTAGTGGGTAAAGTCGCCGCCTGCAATGCTAGCATCCCATGTGGACACGAGTTCGAGTCTTGGCTGCTCCACTTCCAATCCAGCTCTCTGCTATGGCCTGGGAAAGCAGTGGAAGATGGCACAAGTCCTTGGGCCCCTGCACCCGCATGGGAGACCTGGAGGAAGCTCCTGGCTCCGGATCTGCCCAGCTCTGGCCATTGCGGCAATATGGAGAGTAAACCAGCAGATAGAATACTTCTCTCTCTGCCTCTCTGTAACTGCCTTTCAAATAAGTAAATAAATCTTGAGAGAGAGAGAAGCAAAAAGATCTTCCATCAGTCCCCAAATGGCCACAACAGCTGGGGCTGGGCCAGGCCTAAGTGAGGAGCCTGGAACTCCACCAGGTCTCCCACATGGGTAGGAGGGGCCCACAAATTGCGCCACCTTTCACTGCTTTCCCAGACACATTAGCAGGGAGCTGGACTGGAAGCAGAGCAACCAAAACTCAAACCAGCAATTATATGGGATGCTGGTATCAGGTGGCAGCTTAACCCACGGCATAATGCTTCCCACAGCACAAAGCCTTTCTTCACCCTTAATTTTCTCTGTGATCTCCCTTAGAATTAAGCCTCCTGGACTGGTTCTGATTTTCTTTTCTTTCCTATATGCCATCCAATTTCTTTTGCTTTACTTGCTAGAAGACTTCCACAATTTCTCTTCCAAAGTGTTTTTTTTTTTTGGGGGGGGGGTATTTAAGATTTGCTTCTATATTTGGAAGTCAGTATTAGGGAGACAGAGATCTCCTATCTGCTGGTTTACTCCCCTGATGCCACAATGGAAAGGGCTGGGCCAGGCCAAAGCCAGGAGCCAGGAGCTTCATCTACATCTCTCACATGGGTGCAGGGGCCCAAGGACTTGGTCCATCTTCCACTGCTTTCCCAGGCCATTAGCAGGGAGCTAGATCAAAAGTGGAGCAGCAGGGATTCAAATAAGCACCCATATGGGATGCCAGCACCACAGGCAGTAGCTTTACCCACTACACCACAACACTAGCCCCTCTTCCAAACTCTTGTGGATAGATTTTTCATTCCTTCTCTCAAGATTGATTTTTCAAGTGTGCTTTCTTTTCAACCTTTAAAAAATTATTTAAAGGCCGGCGCCATGGCTCAATAGGCTAATCCTCCACCTGCGGTGCCAGCACACAGGGTTCTAGTCCCGGTTGGGGTGCTGGATTCTGTCCTCGTTACCCCTCTTCCAGTCCAGCTCTCTGCTGTGGCCTGGGAGTACAGTGGAGGATGGCCCAAGTGCTTGGGCCCTGCACCCCATGGGAGACCAGGAGAAGCACCTGGCTCCTGGCTTCAGATCAGTGTGGTGCGCTGGCTGCTGTGCGCCAACCTCAGCGGCCATTGGAGGGTGAACCAACGGCAAAAAGGAAGAACTTTCTCTCTGTCTCTCTCTCACTGTCCACTCTGCCTGTCAAAAAACAAAAACAAAATTATTTGAAAAGAGAGACTGTTCCAACATGGGAAGCAGTCCACACAGCAGACTCATAGAATGACAATTGCTTTAAGTAGCACTCTGACCTCAGAATCAGCCCTTAAGGCTTCCTGGTCTGACTGAAAAGCCCGTTAGAGCATTTCAGGATTGGAAAGCCAAGACTGTGGCAAATAATGTTCTATACAAAGGATCTCTGTGAGACCCCAGCAGAAAGAAGTGGCCATCAAAGAAGGATGTACTTTTCTCTAAAGGGAGGAGAGAACTTCCACTTTGCTTATGGCCTTGTCTAAATACTGATAGAGTTTATGGATTCAAAAGATTTCCATAGCCTTGCAGCTCATGTCAAGAGCCTCAGGTAATCACTGACATCATACATAAGAGTGTTAATTGTTCAATTAACAACAGGAGTCACTGTGCACTTATTCTCCATGCAGGACCTCTGTCCTCAATGAGTTGTATTATGAAAGTTAACCATAAAACTAGTCTCAAACAGGTTTTTTTTTCGGGGGGAGGAGTGCATGTGTATGTGTCTGTTGATATCTTTACTTAGTATAGAGTTGATTTTCTGTGTACAAAATTAATTGAAAGTGAATCTTGGGTGCAGCACAGTGGCGCAGCAGGTTAAAGTCCCAGCCTGAAGTGCCAGCATCCCATATGGGTGCCAGTTCAAGTCTTGGCTGCTCCACTTCCGATCCAGCTCTCTGCTATGGCCTGGGAAAGCAGTAGAAGATAGCCCAAGTCCTTGGGTCCTTGCACCCACGTGGGAGACCTGGAAGAAGCTCCTGGCACCTGACTTTGGATTGGCTCAGTTCTGGCAGTTGCAGCCAATTGGGGAGTGAACCAGTGGATGGAAGACCTCTCTTTCTCTCTCTACCTCTCTCTTTAACTCTTTCAAGTAAATAAAAATAAGTCTTTAAGGAAAAAAAAAAGAAAATGAATCTTAATGGAGAATGGGACTGGGAAGGGACAGGGAGGAGGTGGAGGGGTGGGATTGTGGGTGAGGGTGGATATGGTGGGAAGAATAACTACATTCCTAAAGTTGTACTTGAGAAATTTGTATTCCTTAAAAAATAATTTTAAAAAGAGTTAAAGAAAAAATTTATTTCCTTATTTGAAAGGCAGAGTTACTAAGAAAGAGTAAGAGGCAGATGGGGGTGGGGGGAGAGGGAGAGAGAGAGAGAGGGAGAGAATATCTTCCATTTGCTGGTTCACTACCCAAATGGCTGCAATGGCTGGGGCTTGGCCAGGCTGAAGTCAGGAGCCTAGAATTCCATCCAGGTCTCCCATGTGCGTGGCAGGGGCCAAGACATTTGGGCCATCTTCCACTGCTTTCCCAGGCTCATTAGCAAGAGGCTGGATTGGAAATGGAACAGCCAGTACTGAAATTGGTACTTATATGGGATGTTGGTGTTGCAGGCGGCAGCTTAACCTGCTGTGCCACAACACAGGCCCTAGCTTCAACTCTTTTTTTTATAATAACTCTTATCTAAGAGCTTCAAATGGTGTTTTTTCCCTTTTATTTTGATCTCTGTATTTCAGGTTAGAAAGTGTTATGGTCTGTATAATAGTTTGGGTGTCCCCTGAAGTGTCCCCTTGTGTCAAGAGCTTGAACCCCAGAGTCTCATGTTAATGGGCTGTGGAGAACTTAACCCAATTATGGTATTTGAGAGAGGGACCTTGGTGAGTTAGGAGATCATATTAGTTGTGGGCGTAGAGCCCCAGAGCTAAATCCTGGTGGCTTTACAAGGATACCACCAAGGGAGGGTGAAGACAGGCAAGCTTCCCGTCCCTCTCTGCTTCCTGGTTTGCCATGTGACCCTCCCTCGGCACACATCCTGCCATCCATCACCCTCAGCGGACACGGACCAATGGAGCCACCCAGTCTTGGACCGTGAACCTCCCCACGTGTGAGCCACAGAAATCTTCCTATTCCTAAGAGCCTTCTCTCACATGTTTTAGTTAAAGCAACAAAAAGCTGACTAATATAGAAAGTTTCTTCAAATACCTAGAAATTCTTTGGTAACTGTTCATATGTAAGAGTGAAGCGCTAAGAAGTTCCATGCACACAGTGGGGACTTACCAAATGTGAGTTTCACTTTGAGGCGATCTGACCCATTAACTGCTTTCTTGGAGAGCCCCTGGCGTTAATATCCTTTGGTCTTTTCTTCAACTTTTCAAATTCTCCACCGAAGACACATCCAGTGGCTGACAGAGTTCTATAAACTACCAGTCAGTAGATGCACTTCCACTTAACCTCTGCTATCCTTACAGAAACTCTTGCCCTCCACTGGGCCCAGGTGTCCTCCAAGCTACAACCCTGTTTCCATCTCCAACAAAGGAGCTTCCGGCATTCACAGGGCTAGGAGAGAGCAGACGCAGCAAGGAGCTCTGGCAGTCCAGCTGCTTTAAATAATCTTCCTAATTTTACAGCCATTTTCTCCCCAGCTGTCCGTGATGCTGTAATTCTAGGGTAAATCGGCTTGCTTCCACACTTTCTCCTAGGCTGGCTTAGCTAGCACTTCACTGCTAAATCACTGACCAGCTGGCCCGTTTTCCAGCTTCTACCTAAACTTTACCTATGAACTCTTCTCCCTTTGACTCTCTTAAAAAGAGAGAGAGAGAGAGAGGTGTCTCATTTTTATTTCTTTGAAAGGCAGTTACAGAGAAATAGGAAAAGAGATATTCTATCCACTGGTTCACTACCCAAATGGCCACAATAGATGAGAGGGTCAGGCTGAAGCCAGGAGCTTCATCCGGGTCTCCCACGTGGGTGCAGGGGCCCAAGTACTGGGGCCATCTTCTACTGCTCTCCCAGGCGCATTAGCAGGGAGCTGGATAGGAAGTGGAGCAGCCGGGACTGGAACTGGTGCTCATATGGGATGCCAGTGTTGCAGGCAGCAGCTTCACCCGCTGTGCCACAACACAGGCCCCACTTGACCTCTTTTTGAAATACCATGGGGTGGATATTTAGTGCAGCAGTTAAGACAAACACTTAGGATGCCTGCATCCCACAGGGGATTGCCTGGGCTCGAATTCTGGCTCTGCATCCAGTTCCAGCTTCCTGCTAATGCAACAGATGCCCTGCCACTGACAGGAGAGACTCAGATTGAGTGCCAGGCTCCTGACTTTGTTCCGGCCCAGCCCTAACTGTTGTGGGCATTTGAGGGAGTGAAGCAATGGATGGACATTCTCTTTCAAATAAAATGAAAATAAATAAAAATAAGAAACCCTATTGTGGGGCTGGCACTGTGACACAGTAGGTTAAAGCCCCAGCCAGCAACACTGGCAACCCATATGGGCGCTGGTTCTAGTCCCGGCTGTTCCTCTTCCAATCCAGCTCTCTGCTGTGGCCTGGGAAAGCAGTAGAAGATGACCCAACTCCTTGGGCCCCTGCACCCGCGTGGGAGACCCAGAAGAAGCTCCTGGCTCCTGGCTTCAGATCAGCTCAGCTCTGGATTTGGCCATTGCAGTCATTTGGGGAGTCAACCAGCAGAACAGATCTCTCTCTCTGGCTCTACCTCTGTAACTCTGTCTTTCAAATAAATAAAATAATTCTTTAAAAAAAAAAAGAAACTGTCTTAAAAAAAGATATCCTATTGTTACTTTATCAGGATTTAGTGAAGGACAAAGTTAAATGCTAGAACTGTCAAGCTTAACTGTATCTCCATCTGCATACCTCCCGCTTTGTATCCGCCCTCTCATCACCCTGCAGTCGGCTGCTCCGTCCAGCAGCCCTTTCTCCAAGAACCCCCTGTCCCGTGCCCCGTGCGGTGCACACCGGCCGTACCTCTACCGTGCATCCACCCCGCGACCACGTGAGCGGCTATCTCAACCATCGCCCAACCCCTAGGCCCACGCGAGGTGGGTAACCAGGAAGGGAAAGGGGGAAAGACGGGGAGGAGCCGGCATCCCGGAGTGTGTCAGCAGCCTGTGTTCAGGTCAGGTGGGTACACTAAGGAGACACCACGGCCAAGCTTTCCCCGGGCAGCGGGCAGCGGGCAGCGTGGGCAAAGGGCGCATGGCTGTACAGCCGGGAGGAATACCCCAGGACTCCCCCCACCACCACCTAGCATCCTGAACACCCTCACAAGTTCTTGTAGAATGAATTAAATATGGACCAGTGTCAGCAGGTGGTGAGGTCTGAAAGTGTTCAGCCTGAGGAATAATCCACACCGCCTCTTACCACAGGTGGTCCCGTGGCGGAGGCGCAGGATACCTGGGAGTTGTAGTTCAGTGACTGCCAGGCGGCGCTGAGCATCCTGGGAATTGTAGTGTCCACTAGAGAGCACTCTCTGCGCAGGTGCAAGCCGACAGTCACTTCCGGGCTGAAGCGTTGCGTTTCGCTTCGCTTAAGGAAAAAAAATCCCGTAAGGGTTTCCCAGAGGGACGATGGCTACCTATAGCCTGGCGAACGAGCGACTGCGCGCCCTGGAAGACATCGAAAGGGAAATTGGTGCCATCCTTCAGAATGCAGGTTGGGGAGCGAGCCGGAGCCGAGCCTGAGCGGCACGCTGACACACTGACCGAAGCGCCGGCGCGCGGCGGGGGAGGGACGCTGTGCGCCTGCGCAGCGGCGGCGGCGGGCGGGGATTCCCGGGGGGCGTGGTCCAGGGGCGGGGCGGGGCGTTCTGGGGCGGGGTTCTCCTGGCGTCCCAGACAGGCCCCACCCCTGCAGGGACGGTGATCCTGGAGCTGTCCAAGGAGAAAACCAACGAGCGGCTCCTCGACCGGCAGGCGGCAGCCTTCACCGCCTCGGTGCAGCACGTGGAGGCGGAGCTGTCGGCTCAGATCCGCTACCTCACCCAGGTGGGTGTGGGGCGGGGGATGAACGGCAGCGCGGCCGACCTCGCGGGGTGGAGGCCGGAGAGCCACTGGGGCGATGAGAGCCTGGGAGAGGTCGTACAGGCCGCGCTGACGCCTCCGGACCCTGTCCTGGGGCAAGAGGTTCCAGGTGCTTCCACCCCGAGAAAAGGGACAGGATTGAGAGATCGTGCAGTCGCTAACAGCGGCTGCCGGTGTTCACGGATTTTTACGGTGTGCTAGATGTCTTGCATTATCCTGCCTGATCCTTCATGAATTTTAGAGAAGTGCTTGTTGTCGCTTCCGTTGAACGGATCAGGTGAGCAGAAGTTCAGGGATCTGCTGCCTAGAGGGGCGATGGGTCAGAGGCAGTGCCCCACTGATGTGTAACTGCCCCGCAGGTGGCCACAGGACAGCCCCACGAGGGCTCCAGCTACTCGTCCAGGAAGGACTGCCAGATGGCTCTGAAGCGGGTAGACTATGCACGCCTCAAGCTCAGTGACGTGGCCCGAACCTGCGAGCAGATGCTGGAGAACTAGGCCGAGGAGCTGGATTGAGCTTGGAGGGACAGCGGCACCTGCACCTCGGGCCGGGACCGAGAGACCTGAGGGATGAGGTGCAGCACTGGAACCCCCCCTGCTCTGCTGGCCACAGGTCACCAGGACAGCTAAAACCCACGCCCGCCCACGGCTGTGTGGCCTGCTCCTGCGCTGCACTCCACATGAGTACCGACAGGCTCTGGTGGGAGATGGGGACTCGGACACCCTGCCCACTTCCTCCTGCAGGCCTGACCCAGAGGCAAAACAAGAACTAAGGGTTTGGATAATAAAAGCAATAGCGACTTCTTACAAAGAGAGCAGACTCTCCCTGAGATCTAGCTGAGGATGCTAGAGATGGGGAAGTGAAAGCAGCAGCCACAGGGGAGGGAGGGTGGGAAAGTCCAGGCCTTGTCTCCAGGATCGTGGGGAGAGGCAGCGTGGGGCTGAGGTTGGGGAAGAACAGCTGATGTACCAGGAAGAGTGACTTGCGACCGGCGGGAACTTTTGGTAAGAGAAGTTGAAGCCGGAATCCTGGGAGGGGGGCAGGAGCCTGAAGCCAGTATCTGTAGAAAGAGTGAACAGCTATAAAAATAATTTTAGTGGCTAAAATACATAAAATCTGCGTAAGCTGTCATTACCCAGTGTAAAGACAGAATTGATCACATAGTTGTTTTTAAAAAAAGAGGGTCTAAGAAGGCAGTGGCTGTTTAATTTTTTTTTTTTTTTTTTTTTGACAGGCAGAGTGGATAGTGAGAGAGAGAGGCAGAGAGAAAGGTCTTCCTTTTTGCCGTTGGTTCACCCTCCGATGGCCGCTGCGGTCGGCGCATTGCGCTAATCCGAAGCCAGGAGCCAGGTGCTTCTCCTGGTCTCCCATGCGGGTGCAGGGCCCAAGCACTTGGGCCATCCTTCACTGCCTTCCTGGGCCATAGCAGAGAGCTGGCCTGGAAGAGGGGCAACCAGGATAGAATCCGGCGCCCTCACCGGGACTAGAACCCGGTGTGCCGGCGCCGCAAAGTGGAGGATTAGCCTGTTAAGCCACGGTGCCGGCCATTAATTTTTTTTTAAATCTTTATGAGAATAGGAGAGACAGATCTTCCATCTGCTGGTTCATTTCCCAGTGTTGTACCTGAGCGAAAGTAAACAAAGGAGCACCACACATTGATAAAATTCAATGGTCCTTTATTGCCGGGGGTGGAGAGCGGGCTCATGCCCTAAAGAGTTCTCGATCCTGAAGCCCAAAGCAACAGGGCTTTTAAAGGCAAAAGCTGCAAAATCAGGAGGGGAATACATAATTACTGGGGTCAAGCTGACCTAAAACCCATGTGAAACTAGTATCAATTATAATCTTGACAATACCAGTTATAATCTTAACAATTCCAATTATAATCTTGACATTAATCCAGGTATTGGTTTTAATCATATGTAGGACATAGACAAGTTACATTTTTATCATTAACCCAGGTGCAGCCTATCCACTTCCAAGCTTCAGTGATCATGCTAGGGGGTTTCTATGTTCTGCCAAGTGTGATGTAGTGGACTGCTATTGTTCAACTGTTTTTTTTGTGTGTGTGTGTTTTGTTTTGTTTTTTTTTTTTTTTTTTTTTTGACAGGCAGAGTGGATAGTGAGAGAGAGAGACAGAGAGGAAGGTCTTCCTTTTTGCCGTTGGTTCACCCTCCAATGGCCGCTGCGGACGGCGCATCTTGCTGATCTGAAGCCAGGAGCCAGGTGCTTCTCCTGGTCTCCCATGCGGGTGCAGGGCCCAAGCACTTGGGCTATCCCCACTGCACTCCCGGGCCATAGCAGAGAGCTGGCCTGGAAGAGGGGCAACCGGGATAGAGTCCGGCGCCCCAACCGGGACTAGAACCCGGTGTGCCGGCGCCGCAAGGTGGAGGATTAGCCTGTTAAGCCACGGCGCCGGCCTCAACTGTTTTAGATCATAGTTTTAGACCAGAGTCTCACGGGGAGGGGGTTCTTTCCCAGAATGGAGTCTCAGGTTCTCCAAAGTGGAGTCCCTACTGTCAAGGTGTTACTTCAACAGATCCAAGATACAGTTGTAAGATAACAGGGAAGGACACATTTCGATCAACCTAGTTCCTGGGAATTTGGGGCCACATAGTTAAACAAGATACACCCTTAGCCTTTAGCGAGCACAGCTAATATGTACAGAAGCAGAGGTCTCCATTTTGATTCTGATTTTACAGGCCGGCAGGTGTCCAATCACTTGGGCCGTCTTCTGCCTTTCATAAGCCGTTAGCTGGAAAGCTGGGTTGGAAGTAGAGGAACCAAAACTCAAATCAGCACTTACATAACCGTCTGTCATCACAGGGCATTGTCATCACTGCCACAGCACTGGGCCTCTTCCTGCGATACTTACAAAACCAAATCTCTCCCCTCTCTGCTCAGACGCTGGATTATCATGCCACACGTGTATAATAAAGCCGCAAATCTGGAAAGGGTAAAGATATTGTAAGATGACCTCTTGAATGAGGGTTTGGGGGAGGTGGTGTTAGGAAAGGAGTTGCAGATGGCTGCCTCCTCACACAGGGCACCAAAATGTTAGGAAAAGAGTCACAGAATAGAGGAGACAGTGCGCGAATTTACAGCCAGACCGAATTTATTCAGAGAAAATAAACCAGCAGAGGTGGGTGGCCAACTGTCTGCGTGTACATGATGGAGCATGTGGCAGAAGGCCATGACCCCCAGGGACCAGGCCCTTTTTGGGGGGGCTAGGGCTGGGGGTGGGGGGTAGGGGGTAGCAGGGAGGGGAATTCAAGGAACTGGGCATGGGCCTTGGGAACCTGGAAAATAAAGCAGGGTGGGGTATGAAGGCAATAGGGTGTGAGACCCAGCTGAGGTTCAAGGGCAAGGAATACATTCCAAAGTTGATCTCCTTTGGGCAGTGAGGGAGAAGGGCTGAGGCTTATGTCCTTGTCCCATCAGGTGGGGTTGACAACTTGAAAAGGAAATCAGACTCTGGGTGCTTTTTTTGGTTTTGGGTTTTTTTGTTTGTTTGTTTGTTTGTTTTCATTTTCTGTTTTATTTATTTGAGAGATAGTTACAGACAACGAGAGGGAGAGACAGAGAAAGGTCTTCCATCTGCTGGTTCACTCCCCAAATGGCTGCAATAGCCGGAGGTTGGCCTATCCAAAGCCAGAAGCCAGGGGCTTCTTCCAGGTCTCCCATACGGGTGCAGGGGCCCAAGGGCTTGGGCCATCTTCCACTGCTTTCCCAGGCCATAGCAGAGAGCTGGATCGGAAGAGGAGCAACAGGGATGTGAACTGGCGCCCATATGGGATGCCAGTATTGTTAGGAAAATGGCGCAGTCTTATCTATGGCACGATCTACACCCTGACACCATCCTAGGCACTAGCCCTCACTGCCATTGCTGGAAGCCAGGTGGCCACACGGCCTAACTGCTGTTGTCAAGCTCCACCCCCATCCTAATGGGATTCGAAGCTCCTACTTCCCTGCCCGCCCTCCGGCAAAGTTTGAAAAGGACCTGTTCCTGAACACTTGGCTCTCTCCTCTCCTCCCCTCCCCCCTCCCCCCCCTTCTTCTTCTTCTCTCTCTCTCTCACCTCTCCTCTCTCCCTCTTACTCTTTCTCCTTCCTTGCCCCTTCCCTCCGGCCTGCTGGGTTTAAGATTGATTATTTATTTGAAAGGCAGGGTAACAGAGAGGCAGAGAAAGAGAGAGAGAGGTCTTCCATCTGCTGGTTCACTCCCCAGATGGCTGCAACGGCTGGAGCTGCGCCGATCCGAAGTCAGGAGCTTCTTCCGGGTCTCCCACATGGGTGCAGGAACACAAGGACTTGGGCCATCTTCCACTGCTTTCCCAGGATATAACAGAGAGCAGGATGGAAGTGAAACAGCCAGGACTTGGACCGGCGCTCATATGGGATGCCAGTGCTGCAGACCAGGGCTTTAACCCGCTGCACCACAGTGCAGGCCCCTCTTTTTTTTAAAGGCTTATTTTTGATGGGCTAGTGTTGTGGGGTAATAGGTTAAGCCACCACCTGCAATGCTTGCATCCCATATGGATGCCACTTTGAAACCTAGGGCTGCTCCACTTCCAATCCAGCTACCGCTAATGCACTAGGGAAAGCAGTGGAAGATGGCTCAAGTGCTTGGGCCCCTGCACCCATGTGGGAGACCTGGATGAAGCTCTAGCTCCTGGTTTTGGCTTGGCTAACCCTGCCACCCCTTTGGGAGACCAAATGGACTTCCAGGCTCCTGGCTTCAGCCTTGGCCATTACAACCATTCAGGGAGTGAACCAGCAGATGGAAAGTTCTCTCTGTCTCTTTCTATCTCTCCACCTTTCAGACAAAATAAACTTACCAAAAAAAAAAAAAAAAAATTAACTCTGACCGGGTACCCAATAGGTAAGCAGTGAACATTTCCAAATTGAATGAATGGCCTTGCCTTCCTCTACAGCTTCGTCTCCCACTAGCCTGGCCTTGCTACCATCTTCTCCGTGTTCAAGGCGAAGCACTGGTCTGGAGCCCATGGGTGGCTTTGCTCCCTCCACCTGAGTGGCTCACTTTTGCTACCACCCAAGAGCCGCTGGGGGCTGGGTCCCTACCAGGCAGCGTCTCATCGTCCCCTAAGGGGAGGGTTCAGAAGTCCGGTTTACCTGGAGAGCACTTCAGGGACCGCTCCCTCCTCCGCTTGCACAGCACATACGCGAGGACTCCAGTGAGGAGGAAGGTGATGGCCAGAAGGGTCAGCACTGGCACCGTGGCCGATGTTCCGGCTGCAGGTCCTACAATTTCTTTTAGCTGCTTCTGGTTCTGCCCAGCCTCAGGCCCGACCTCTGGACTCTGGCTCAGAGGGGCAGTGGTGGTTTCGTTGCCGTGCGCTCCAGGTGGCAGGGTGGTTGGCAGGTGGGTCTGGGCAGTGGAGGGCAGGTGTGCGGATGCCTCCTCTGTGGACTTGGGAATCTCAGTGCTGCGGGAAGGTAGAGGCTTCCGGTGGGCCAGACTCTCCCTGTGAGCGTGTCCACATTCTGGAGAGGGGAGAGGTGGAGAAACAGAGAGTGGGAGAGGAAAAGTACGGTCCTGTCCTCACCCATCCCAAGAGTCATGGCAGACACCCCATTCCAGAAAACCAGATTAACGAGACAGAAGCACAGTGAGTGTATTTAGCCAAGGATTCTATAACCCAAGAGCCTTCAGAAAGGAGACTCGGGGAAATATTTTTATATTTAAGTATGGTGGAGATTGGACAAATAGATTATCTAAGCTGAGGGGAGGGGGCACCCAGCGAGGCCTGTCCGCCCACGTTCTGGACCTCAAGTGCAGGCACAACCTCTCTGGTACAGGATTTATGGCCTGCTTTCAGGTGAGGCAGGTGAGAGAATTCCTTTACCACCGGCTGCCAGGTTAGCGTGACCTTCCTTCTGTGCTTCCCCCAGTAGCTAAGGTGCCCCGCTTTGGGGGTTTCATGTTCCAAACCCCAGCAGAGGGAAGGGGAGTGGGTCCCAGATCACAGCAAAGGGACGGCTGAAGACCAGGAGAGGGAGGCAGTAGCAGAGGGGAAGGCTGGTGACAAGGAGGGAGCAAGCCACAGGATGCAGCCACTGAGACACGGGAGCCAGGAGACCTGGCTTGAAACCCTGGCTCTGCTACAGAGTAGCTGTGTGATCAGGACCTGGGCTCTAACCTCTCTGGGACTCATTTCATTGAGCTGGGAGGTTAGGATGGTTCATAGGTCTATGTAGTCCAATAGGTCTATGTAGAAGGCCAATATGGGTACCACTAATGCTACACGAGACAACTTTAGGGAGGGTATGGAAGAACATTTTTTTTTTTTTTTGACAGGCAGAGTGGACAGTGAGAGAGAGAGAGACAGAGAGAAAGGTCTTCCTTTGCCGCTGGTTCACCCTCCAATGGCCGCCGCGGCTGGCGTACCGCGCTGATCCGAAGCCAGGAGCCAGGTACTTATCCTGGTCTCCCATGGGGTGCAGGGCCCAAGCACTTGGGCCATCCTCCACTGCACTCCTGGGCCATAGCAGAGAGCTGGCCTGGAAGAGGGGCAACCGGGACAGAATCTGGTGCCCCAACCGGGACTAGAACCCGGTATGCCAGCGCCGCAAGATGGAGGATTAGCCTGTTGAGCCATGGTGCCGGCTTAGAAGAACATTTTCTATACTAATAGTGTGTATTGTGGCTGGTGTTGTGACACAGCAGGTGAAGCTGCCACTTGTGACCCCAGCATCCCATATCAAAGTGCTGGTTCAAGTCCCAGCTGTTCTGCTTCCAATCAACTTCCTGCTAGTGTGCCTGGGAAAGCAGCAGTAGATGCCCTGAGTGCTTGGGCCCCTGCTACCCACATGGGAGACTAGGATGGAGTTCCAGGCTCCTTGCAGCCATTTAGGGAGTAAGCCAGCAGATGGAAAATATCTCTGTCTCTGTTTTTCCTGCTCTCTAACTCTGCCTTTCAAATAAATAATAAATCTTTTTTTTTAGAAAAAGGAGTAATAAAATATTGAACTCTGTTTGATAATATATATGCTGACATGTTTTGAGATGAAATATAATTATGCCTGCAACTTACTCTGTAATGCACCAAAAATAAGTGGAGATGAGTGGTGGAGCAGTGAGGCTGACACTGGGGGCACCTGCTTTCTTATCACAGCGCCTGGGCTGGAGTCTGGGCTCTGCTTCCGATTCTGGCCTCCTGCCAGTGTGCACCCTGGGACACAGTGTATTGATGAATCAAGTATTTGGAGACCCAGGTTGAATTCCTGGCTCCTGGCTTCAGCCAGACCCAGCCCTGGCTGTTGTGGGCATTTGGGGAGTAAGCTAGCAAATGGGAGATCTGTCTCCCATTCTTTCTCTTTCTACCATTTTCATATAAATAAAATAAAATGTACAAATTAAAAATAAGGTGTATGGATGATGGATAGGTGAATGTGAAATGAAGCAAATACAGGGTCAGCGCTGTGGCATAGTGCGTTAAGCCTCTGCCTGCAGAGCCAGCATCCCACATGGGTGCTGGTTCGAGTCCCGGCTGCTCCTCTTCTGACCCAGCTCTCTGCTATGGCCTGGGAAAGCAGTGGAAGATGGGCCAAGTGCTTGGGCCTCTGCCCCCATGTGGGAGACTCAGAAGAAGCTTCTGGCTCCTGGCTTTGGTCTGGCCCAGCCCTGGCCACTGTGGCCATTTGGGGAGTGAACCAGCGGGTGGAAGACCTTTCTATCTGTCTGTAACTCTGCCTCTCAAATAGATAAATCAATCTTTCTTAAAAAAAAAAAAAGCAAAAACAGTAAAATGCTTTAAAATCAACATTGTAAACATATATATTTGACTTATTATGGAAATATGTGCAGTATAAATCATGCTGTAAAATCTAATTGATGAGTATATGGATGTTCACTGCATAGTTATTTCAACTTTTCTATAACCACCTTTTTATGGATCTTTTATATTTTGAATATAAATTAATTTCCAATAATAAAATATTGGAAAACAAAAATAGTGCTTTGATTTTTAAAAACATTAATAGCCCCCGAGGTGTCACGAGTCGGCAAAAGCCCGAAGGTGGTGGTGAGTGATGTGTAGTGGAGTACTCTGGCCAGCGTTCCAAGGTTCTGAAACGTGTGATGTCCCAGAGGACAGGAGGGCAGAAGCGAGGTGAACGGTGGGGTGGGGCCAGCGAGCG
This sequence comes from Lepus europaeus, assembly GCF_033115175.1. NCBI lineage: Eukaryota > Metazoa > Chordata > Mammalia > Lagomorpha > Leporidae > Lepus > Lepus europaeus. The sequence goes on along the minus strand of NC_084844.1, from coordinate 50,968,272 downwards.
GGGCAGGGGACGCCCGGGGCAGGACCGGGCAAGTGCTCACCTCCGCCGTCGAAGCATCTCAGCAGTTCGTGCACCCACGGGTCGCGGCTGCCACCGCACACGCTCCGCGAGTGCAGCCGGAACCTGCGGGGAGGAGGCGGTGCGCTCAGCCGGGACGCTCAGTCCCTTCTGTAGCACTTTCCTCATTCCAGAGGCCTGAGGTCACGCCGGGAAAGCTCGCTCCTGCCGAGGCCGGCCGGGAAGTCCCCGGGCAGGTGGGACTGAAGTGGAGAGAGCCGTCGCGAAGGGAACCCGGGGCGGGGACTGGAGCCGCCTGGCGAGTTCAGGCCAACCATCGACGGGCGGGGCCGCACCTGGCCACACCTGGCCGCACCTGCGCCGCCCTCCCCGAGCCTGGGTTGGGGACGGGCCGGGTACCTGATGTAGGCTGGACAGCGGTGGTAGGCCCTGAGCTGTTTTCGGAAGTGTTCCATTAACTCTGGCTTCGGCGGGGTGCTGGAAGGAATTCTTTGGTCGCAATGACAGCTCCCAGTGACGCTGCCCTGGTTGGCACCGACTGAGCGGGACAGAGGCGGTCAGGACAACTTCCCAGGCCAAGGCTGTCCCCACTTGCTGTTCCTCTCCAAGCACTGACCCTCCGGTGCCCGAACCCCCAGACGCGACCCACACGTCGTCGCACCCTCAGAACATCCCATAATCGCAGCTGGAGCCGGGAGTCCCCCAGCTCCGTCCGCAAACTCGGTCGCCCTGGGGACTGCCCAGGTAACTCCGCGGACCCAGCGTCTGCTCCCGGCCGCCTTACCTGGCCCGCAGCCCCGCCCCGACTCACCCGAGACGGCGAGCGCTGCCAGCAGCTGCAGCAGCAGCAGCAGCAGCAGGAGCGCCCGGCGCCCGGTCATCTCGAGGCGCCCCGTGTGACTCCCCCGTCCGCTCCGGACTGTGGCGTCCGCTGGCTTCTCCGCGACTTTCGCTTCCTCCCCGCGCCCGTCCGGAGGCGGCGGAGCACCCACGCACGCCCACACGGACTCTGCACCCGGTCCCCAGGGGCCGCTGCGGCGCCCGCGTGCGCCCGGGGAATCCCCGGGAAGGCAGCGTCTCCGCGCCCCCGCACCCCCGGGCCGGAGCTTCCTTCGGGGAAGGGGAACAGGAATGTTGGGAGAAACCGAAAGCTCAGGCGGCGGGAGGAGGCGGGCCGTGGCGAGTCCGTGGACCTCGGAAATGAGTGACCCACGGGAGCCTCCTTCCGCCTCCCCGACGCTGTCGCGTCTCAGCCGGGATGCTCACTCCGCGGGAGCCCGCGCACGGCCGTGCTGAAGCGGTCCATGGAACGCATAGGGCTGCGCCCTCGCCGGGCCCGGGCGTCCGCCGGTCAGCACCCGAGGAGCGCGCGGCGGGCTCGGGCAGCCCTGACGTCACGACCCTCCCCCCTTCCCCGAGGTATTTACCTTCGAAAGTGGTGGCGGCTGCAGGTACCGGAGGAGTGGAGCGGCCGGGAGGGGCTAGGTCTGCAGGGGCTCATGGCCAAGCCCAGGGGATGCCCCAGCCCGGCTTCCCTCTTCCCTGTGACATATGAATCCAAAATTAGCCACTTCTCATACCAGTCCCCGCAGGGTCTGCCCTCTTCCCTTCTCTCTATCCTCAGTTCAAACCCCGCTTCTCAGGGGTTTGAGTTTGGAGCCCAAAGTTTCCGCCCATCCCTGACTCCTCCCCTTCAACCCTAATCGCCCGTGCCCAGGTCTGGCCTCCCAGTCTCATCCCTGAACTCCATCCTCAGCTGTGAGAACCCGGTGCTCAGCTCCCAGCTCTCATCTATGGGGAACCCCACAAAGGGACCCTACCCCATGTTGTGACCCAGCCCCAATCGCGCCCATCACTCACTGGTCCCTTCCTCTGCTCAGACCCGCCCAAGGCCCCCCGTGCTCCTGCTGACATGGAGTTTGTGTCTGGATACCGGGATGAGTTCCTGGATTTCACCGCCCTCCTCTTCGGCTGGTTCCGCAAGTTCGTGGCAGAGCGTGGGGCTGTGGGGGCCAGCCTCGAGGGCCGCTGGCGACAGCTGGAGGCCCAGATCCGAAGGCTGCCCCAGGACTCTGCCCTTTGGGTGTTGCATGTCTTGCCCAACAGTAGTGTGGGCATCAGCCTGGGGCAGGGGGCAGAGCCGGGCCCAGGTCCAGGCCTGGAGGCTGCCCGACTCCTGGGAGACGAGCCCCCCCTCCACCTGCGAGACCTCAGCCCCTATGTCAGCTTCGTCAGCCTAGAGGAGGGGGAAGAGGACGAGGAGGACGAAGAGAGTGGACAGGAGAAGCGGGCAGGTGCAGAGAAGGCGGGGGCAGAGGAGGGCAGGGAGCCAGTCCCCACCAGCAGGGCGTCCCCGCAGGAAGCAAACCCTGCAGGGGAGCCAGAGGAGACCAAGAAGGAGGTAGGAGGTGGCGAGGACGGCTGCCGAGAGGACAGGGTGGAGGACACGGCTGGACGCGAGAAGAGGAAGGGACACAGGAGCGGTGAGAACCCAGGGCTGCCCAGCAGGACTCCCCTTCTGAAGCCAGCACCCAGCTAAGGGGTACAGACTGGCGACCGATCTGGCCGGAAAAGCTGTTTCAATTGACACACAGGGTGATGTGTTTACTAACTTGAGTCAACATTCCCCTTTCAAGGGGAAAACGATCCAGAAGCCTGGATATACATACACTTCCTGCAGAACAATCTACAGTTCTGACAGCGCCCCTGCCCGCATCGCTGCAAGGCAGCAGAGGCCCGCACAGTGTGGCAGCTGGCCCCTTACAGGGGCACGCTGTCTCCACTTTTGTGCGTTGAGGTTGCTTGCCTAGCCCCAGGAGGCATTTGCATTCGGTACCCCTGACCTTGTCCATCTCCATCCCTCATCCAAATTCTTCCTGTCTCCCCAGACGCCGCCCCCCTGCACCTGTCTTGCCTCTTACTGGTGACTGACGAGCACGGCACCATCCTGGGCATTGATCTACTGATGGACGGCGCCCAGGGGAATGCAGGCCGGGGCTCAGGGACCGAGAACCTGGCTCCTCGGGCCTACGCTCTCCTCTGCCACAGCATGGCCTGCCCCATGGGCTCTGGGGATCCCCGCAAACCCCGACAGCTTACTGTGGGAGACGCCCAGCTGCATCGGTACAAAAGCCTGGTATCTGAGGGTGGGGAGGCCGGGGACCTGGACTCCTGTGCCCCCCCTTACAGCCCCGAGACTGATGTGCTCTTCACCCCTATTCAGAGAGCTGGAGAGCCTGGTCCCAAGGCTGGGGGTGAAGTTAGCCAAGACCCCAATGAGGACATGGGGTCCCCGACCCGGTTTCACCTTTGCCTCCCTTCGGGCTCGGACCTGCCATGTTTGTCACAGGCACAGCTTTGAAGTGAAGCTGACCCCCTGGTGAGCAGCCCCCATAGGCAGGATCAGAGGAAGACCCCAATAGAAAACAGGCCAGGGCAATGGGGGATCCAAGAAGCAAAAACAGCCGTTCTGGGCAGTTCATGGGTATAAAACGAATAAGCTAAATGATGTGTGGGCAGACAGACAGCAGACGGACCTGCGGATGTTAACAGGAGGGGCCCACCTCCTTCCGTGTTCCCAGCCCCCAGTGCAGTGCCGTCCTGTACTGTGGAGAGGCCTGTCTGCGGGCTGACTGGCGGCGATGCCCGGATGATGTGAGCCACCGGTTCTGGTGCCCAAGGCTTGCGGCTTTCATGGAGCGGGCAGGGGAACTGGCGACGCTGCCCTTTACCTACACTGCAGGTGCCATAAAGGAGGGCTGAATGGGTGGAGTCTTTGGGACTGGGGTCGAGGTGCCCAGGAGCAAAGTCCTGGAGTTGAGGGGAAAATGCCTGGGGATGGAGTCTGGCACGGGCATAAGGCTTGGGTTGAGGTATCTGGGGCTGGGGGCTACATCCCTGGGCTGGGGCTGGGGTCTCTGAAGGCTCTGGGTCCCTGAGAGTTTGAGAGAACAGATACTCAGACACCTGCCTGCTGCCCAGTGCCACCACCAACTGGCACTTCTTAAAGGCTCAGTGCTCACCTGTAAAAGGGGAAACGAACAATGGTAAAGATCCAGTGATTGCTATGGGACACTGGGGGCCCAGAGCCCATGCTACAGACACTCAAGAGACATTGGTTTCTTCCCTGGCCAGAACCAGGCTGAGTCCCTGGGGGGAGAGACCCCAGGCCCTCAACCCCTCCCCCCTCCTCCTCCAGAGGTGACCAGTGAGACCTTTAACAAAGAGGCCTTCCTGGCCTCGCGAGGCCTCACCCGTGGCTACTGGACCCAGATCAGCATGCTGCTCCCAGGCCCCGGCACCCCCAGGCAGCCCTGGGGCAGTGTACCATCCCACAGCCTTCTGCTCAGTGGTGTGTAGGGGGCTCCTCTGCCTGGGGGGAAGGAGTGGGTTCCAGATAACCCGGTGCACAGGGTGGGGTCACTTCAGGTCACTCCCCCCACCCTGAGAGGGCTCCTCCCTCCAGATTGGGAGAAGGGGGGCAATGGGTCAGGTGGGGGTCTCTCTCTGGCCCCAGATGCCTCTTCTTCCTTTCACCCTCTCAGGAGACCCCTACCAGCTCCTCCAGGGGGACGGGCCTGCCCTGATGCCTCCTGTGCCCCCAGACCCACCCAGGAGTCTCTTTGGTGAGCTGGAAGGGCCCTGAGGGGACCAAGGATGGGGAGGCCAGAAGCCTGAGTGGCTGTTAGCCTGGAGGTGCTGGGGGCCAGGCCTTGGCCAGGTGCCCAGTAACCCCCTCTCCCCAGGCTCGTGGCAGGATTACTACACATGGCGGGGCCTCAGCCTCGACTCCCCCATGGCCGTGCTCCTCACCTATCCGCTGACCGTATACTACGTCATCACCCATCTGGTGCCCCAGTCCTGTAAGGAGGAGCAGGGAGGGAGCCAGGGGTGCAGGGGCAAGAGGGGGCAGCGAGAGAGACCACACCTTACAGAGCTGGCTTCTCACACAGTCCCTGAGCTCAACATCCAGAACAAACAGTCACTGAAGATCCACGTGGTGGAGGCTGGGAAGGAGTTTGACCTGGTCATGGTGTTCTGGGTAAATCCCTCCAGGCCCGAAGACTGGGCTTTTGGGTGTGGGGACAGACACAGGGTTGGACCCAGATGTGGCCTTTCTCTGTCTTTCAGGAGCTGCTGGTTCTGCTCCCCCATGTGGCCCTGGAGCTGCAGTTTGTGGGTGACGGCCTGCCCCCCGAGAGTGACCAGCAGCACTTCACCCTGCAGAGGGTGAGCCCTGACCCCTGCTGTGGGCCCTCTGATGGGAGCCTGCCCCTCCCTGCCCTCCTCTGGCTCGACCCTGTGTGTCCTCCAGTGCCCTGACTTGCAGTGGCTTCCCGGCCCCTCAGGATGGCCCCGAGCTGTCGGTCCGTCCCGGTGCTGGGGCATCAGCAAGGCTCGGCTCTGGGACTAAGGAGAAAGGGGGCCGCAGGGATCTTCAGATCAAGGTATGCGCCAGGCCCTACCACCTGCTCCAGGGACCCAAGCCCGACCTGGTTATCGGTAAGAGCCCCAGGGCTCAGCAGCAGGGGTGTGGGGACAGTGGGCGAGAGGCAGGCCAAGGGAGCCAGCGTCCCCTTGCTCTGTGTCCCGCAGGATTTAACTCCGGCTTCGGTCTCAAGGACACTTGGCTGAGTTCCCTGCCCCGGTTACAGGTGGGGAACGGAGGCAGAAGGGGGCTTGCCCCGCCCTCCTGCTCTTCCCAAAGTCTCCTCTGCCCACCAACTGCTCCTCAGACATGGGGCCTCTGCCCGCCCTTGACTCTCCCCCGCCCCAGGCTGCCCCCCCCCCCCCCGCCTCTCCTTTCCAACCCGTCCGCGGGGGTAGGGGGCAGGGGTCGGGGGTCGCGGCGGGGAGGAACTTCTACCGGAGTCTCTGAGGGCCCATCACCGCCCAGTCGCTCCGAGTGCCGGCCTTCTTCACCGAGAGCAGCGAGTATGGCTGCGTGATGGACGACCAGACTATGGCGGTGGCCACCGGAGGGGGCACCAGCGCCGCACGGCCCAACCCCTTCCGCTCCCCCTTTCGCCTGCGAGCCGCTGACAACTGCATGCCCTGGTAAGGGCCCGCGACCCTCACTTACTCCTGACCCCTAATTTATTTTGCTGTCCCTCCGCCCGCATCCTGAAGTCCTCTTGACCCCGGCTCTGCCACCTGCCTTTCGGGCCTCCCTACTCGACGCCCCTCATTAGACCCAGCCTACAAAATCCACCCCAGCTCCTGGCCCCGCCCTTCGCCCCGCCCCCGGGGCCCCGCTGCCCTCTCGTTGGCCGGGCCGTCTTCTAGTCCCGCCCCGGAAACGCAGCCCCGCCCTGACCACGCCCACGCGCCGCTCCAGGTACTGCAACGCCTTCATCTTCCACCTGGTGTATAAGCCTCCACCTGCGGGTGCGGCCCGCCCGGCGCCGGGCCCCGCGCCCCCGGCCCCGACCCCCGCCGCTCCTCCTGTCCCTGCCCGCAGACGCCGAGGAGAAAAGAAACCTGGGCGCGGGGTCCGCCGGCGGAGATGAGTGCCGACGGGGGAGCCGCCCGTCCCCGCCCCAAACACGCCCCCGGCAGCGCGCAGGGCCCAGGGGAGGGCTGGTTGGTGGAACAGACAGGTAAATAAAATGCCTTGTTTGAAACCTGAGTCATGGACCTCGTTGTTCCACGCCCACAGTCGGAGCTTTCTTTTCTTTTTTAAAGATTTATTTTTTACTTGAAAGTCACAGTTACACAGAGAGAGAAGGAGAGGCAGAGAGAGAGAGAGGTCTTCCATCCATCCACTGGTTCACTCCCTAGACAGCCGCAACCGCTGGAGCTGCGCCGATCTGAAGCCAGGAGCCAGGAGCTTCTTTCAGGTCTCCCACGCGGGTGCAGGGGCCCAAGGACTTGGGTCATCTTCTACTGCTATCCCAGAGAGCTGGATTGGAAGTGGAGAAGCTGGGCCTGGAACGGGCGCCCATATGGGATGCTGGCACTGCAGGTAGCGACTTTACCCGCTACAGCGCTGGCCCCCAGGGACCTTTCAACCAGCAAGGGAGGGAAGGCTTCAGGGATGGTTTCCTTCCCCCAGCCTCTGTCTCCCTCTCCCACCACGTCCCTTCTCCAGCTTAGGGATCTGAACTGCTTTGGTAACCCCAAACCCCTCTCCATTTCTACCTCGGTACATCATCATCCAGCTTCCTGCGCTAAGGGAAGATGGAGAAGCAGAAGGTGGCTCCTACTCGCTGGCAGGGGCAGCAATGCAGCCCCTCCCCCCTGGGGGCACCCAGCCCCCTCGGTTTGGACTTGCTGAGAGGCCCCACCACCCACCTCCAGCCTCTCCTCTGTTGTATCCAGCCGGAGTTATTCTCAAATCACTCCAGTCTGGCAGCTTATGCCGAGTTCCACCGCGGACTCCCCACATCCCATCCCCCACGGCAGCCAGAACACATTCCTTTCACATTGCATTGGAAGTCAGCCTTCTTCCCCTCCTAAAGAGTGAGCCAAACTTGGTGACTTCAGAATCACCAGGTATAGAAAGGGAAACACAGCAGAGAACGCGGACAGACGCCACCTTAGCAGAGGGACCCAGTGTGGTAGCAAGGAAGAGGTCTCCCCGACATCAGACATCGCATGCTGCCCTGCTCAGTGTGGTCACCTCAGTGGTTTCCATCCCCCTCGGGCTGATCTGACGGAACATCAGACGCACCTGCAGGACGGTCCACAAAACACCTGACGCAATCCTCCAGGAGCACCAGGGTCGTCAAAGACAAGACCGTGACACTGCGCCCTATTGGAAGAGACCAAGGAGATACTGCAATCATACTAAATCCATCTCCTTTCTCCTTTTCACATTCTGATGAACAAAGGCTAGTTACTGAGCTTGTGACTAGCTGGGGTGTCTTTGCGGTTCAATAGATAAATAGCACTATCTGAGAAGTCCAGAAACTGGCCCTGGGGTAGCCAGCTCCAGCTGCCCTGTCCCCTGGCCCGCCCTGCTCAGTGGATTGGACTCGGACTGCAAACATGAGAGCAACCACTGTGCCTCCAACCAGTCCTTAGCACCTGGCCAGAGGCCAACCTGCAGCTGGTCCCATTCATTCCCCCATCCCCCCTCTCTGCTTCTTGTTAGAAGTCTTCCTGCTAGCTCCCGCCTTCTACAAACTTGCTCTGTGTAATTGGGAACTTAAACCAGAAATCTAGCTAGTCAGTTTAGATACCTTCCTTGCAGTCACTATATTTCATGTAATCACAATTACTTATTTTTTAGAGGTGTGTTTATCTATTTTGAATGAATTACAGGGAGAAAGGGAAAGAGACAAAAAGAGATTGTTCATCCGTTGGTTCACTCCCCCAGCTGGCTGCAAGGGCCAGGGCTGAGCCAAGCCAAAGCCAGGAGCCAGGAGCTTCCTCTCAGGTCAGATCTCCTATGTGGGTAGCAGGGAACCAAGCATTTGAGCCATCTTCAGCTGCTTTTCCCAGGCCATTAGCAGGGAGCTGGATTAGAAATGGAGTAGCCATGGGGCCGGCACTGTGGCACAGAGGGTAAAGCTGCTGTCTGCAGTGCCAGCATCCCATATGGGCACCAATTCAAGTCCCAGCTGCTCCACTTCTGATCCAGCTCTCTGCTATGGCCTGGGAAAGCAGTAGAAGATGGCCCAAGTCCTTGGGCCCCTGCACCAGTGTAGAAGACCTGGAAGAAGCTCCTGGCTCCTGACTTTAAATCAGCACAGCTCCAGCTGTTGAAGCCAATTGAGGGAGTGTACTGGTGGATGGAAGACCTCTCTCTCTCTCTCTCTCTCTCTCTCTCTCTCTCTGCCTCTGCCTCTCTGAACTCAGTCTTTCAAATAAATAATTAAAAAACAAAAAAAAGTAGAGCATCCGGGACACGAACCAGCACCCATATGGGATGCTGGCATCACAGGCAGAGGCCTGACTGTGCCACAACGCTGGCCCCAACCTTTTAGGTTTTTTAAAAAGATCAAAAAGGGGGTGAGTTTTCTGAAGCTAAGAAGAAAAAGCTTAGGCCGGCGCTGTGGCTCAACAGGCTAATCCTCCGCCTTGCAGCGCCGGCACACCGGGTTCTAGTCCCGGTTAGGGCGCCGGATTCTGTCCCGCTTGCCCCTCTTCCAGGCCAGCTCTCTGCTATGGCCCGGGAGTGCAGTGGAGGATGGCTCAAGTGCTTGGGCCCTGCACCCCATGGGAGACCAGGAGAAGCACTTGGCTCCTGCCTTCGGATCAGCGCAGTGCGCCGGTCGCCGCGTGCCAGCCATGGTGGCCATTGGAGGGTGAACCAACGGCAAAGGAAGACCTTTCTCTCTGTCTCTCTCACTGTCCACTCTGTCAAAAAAAAAAAAAAAAAAAGAGGAAAAAGCTTGATGCCACCATTAGTGAATTACCCTAATCATGTTTTCTGAAAAACATTTTTTTTTATTTACAAAAAAAAGACGTGTGGAGACTATATATATCCCACTGCCATCTGATTATAAGAGGCAATACAATGTAATTCTGCCCTTTTCAAAGAAAACTTGCACATCTCTTCATTCCCTTCTTCATGAACTTTCTGAAGCCCTCTCATAGAATGTATATTATGAAAAAACTATGTATGAATTTCAAAAACGTTTTGCTCCAAAATGAACGCATGCCAACTTGTTATAATGTGTCTGGACTAGATCTAGATCGAAAGATAGGACATCAGTGCAGAATCAGCCCCCGCCCCAGCATGAAGCAAGAACAAGCATCAGATCCAGTGGCAGAATGGAGAAGTCACTCATGCTTTATGAAAGCTTCATGGGGATGATGCCCCACGGAAATCAGCAGTTTACAAATGCACAGTTCATTTTGAGAAGGGACAAAATGATGCTGAAGATGAAGCTTATAGCAGCCGACCATTGAAAAGAAAAAAAGGATCTTATCCACGTCCTATTTGAAGAGGATCAGTGATTAACAACATGAACAATAATCAACACCAGGGGCCAGTGCTGTGGCATAGTGGGTAAAGCTGCCACCTTCAGTGCCAGCATCCCATATGGCTGCTGGTTTGAGTCCTGGCTGCTCCACTTCCAATCCAGCTCTCTGCTATAGCCTGGGAAAGCACAGAAGATGGCCCAAGGCCTTGGGCCCTTGCACCTGAGTGGGAGACCCAGAAGAAGCTCCTGGCTCCTGGCTTCAGATTGGTGCAGCTCCAGCCATTGCAGCCATTTGGGGAGTGAACCAGTGGATGAAAAACCTCTCTCTTGCTTTACCTCTGCCTGTCTGTAACTGTCTTTCAGATAAATAATAATAAATCTTAAAAAAAAAAAACAACACCATAAACATCTCCATGGGTTCATCTAGCACAACTCTGAAAAATTAAAGTTAAGCAAAAACAAAAACAAAGACAAAAACAAAAACCCACACATTTGAAAAATAATGAAGTTAAACAAACTCCATGGGTGCCAAAATTGTTGCGCCCAAGTCAGCTGCAGACAAGAACAGAGCTTTCGGTGGAAAGCTTTAACTTGGGGGATCAACATCCTGAAGCATGTTCTTGAAGAAGGATAACAGGAAATGAAACATAGCTTTACCACTATGATCCCGAAGACAAAGCACAACAAACTGGTGGCTACCAAGAGGCAGACGTGGTGCAGTCAAAGCGAAAGCAGGCCAGTAAGAGCAAAGGTCATGAGAACAGTTTCTTGGGGGGATGCTCAAGACATTTTACTTGCCAACTTTCTGGAGGGCCAAAGAACAATAACACCCATGTGTTTGGAGAGTTTTTGGGAAAAGCCAAAAAATAGCAGAAAAGCAAAAAAATTAGCAGAAAAATGCCTCAGGAAAGCTTCCCCAAGACATCTTTCTCCACTTTGATAATGCTCATGCTCATTCTTCTCATCAAATAAGGGAAATTATGCAAATTTTTAAACGATTTATTTATCTATTTGAAAGACAGAGTTAGACAGAGGGAGAGACAGAGAGATCATCTATCCACTGCTTCACTCCCCAAACGGCTGGCTCATATGGGATGCCAGCATTGCAGGTGATGGCTTAACTCACTGTGCCACAATGTTGGCCCCCTTTACAAGTGTTTTGGTGAGAAATCATTGGGCAGCCCCCTTACAGTCCTAATTTGCTCCTTCTGACTTCTTTTTGTTTTCCTAATCTTAAAACATCATTATGGGGGGGTGGGGAGACTGGTGCTGTGGCATAGCAGGTTAAGCCACCACCTGCAGTGCAGGCATCCCATATAGGCAGCAGTTCCAGTCCCAGCTGCTCCTCTTCTGTCCAGCTCTCTGCTATGGCCTGGGAAAGCCGTAGAAGATGGCCCAAGTCCTTGGGCCCCCGCACCCGTATGGGAGACCCGGAAGAAGCTCCTGGCTTTGGATCAGCGCAGCTCCGGCCATTGCTGCCAATTGGGGAGTGAACCAGCGGATGGAAGACCTCTATCTCTCTATCTATCTATCTCTATCTCTCTCTGCCTCTCCTTCTCCCTCTGTAACTCTGACTTTCAAATAAGTAAATAAATATTTTAAAAAAAAACATCATTCTAGGGCACCCATTTTTCATCAGTTAATCCTGTAAAAAAGACTTCATTGACCTGGTTAAATTCCCAGGACCCTCAGTTATTTAGGGGTGGACTGAATGGTATCACTGCTTACAAGTGTTTGGAACTTGATAGAGCTTACGTTGGGAAATAAAGTTTTGGGGCCAGTGCCGTGGCTCCCTTGGTTAATCCTCTGCCCACGGCACCGGCATCCCATATGGGAACCGGTTCTAGTCCTGGTTGCTCCTCTTCCAGTCCAGCTCTGCTGTGGCCCGGGAGTGCAGTGGAGGATGGCCCAAGTGCTTGGGCCCCTGCACCTGCATGGGAGACCAGGAGGAAGCACCTGGCTCTTGGCTTCAGATCAGCGTAGTTCCAGCCGTAGCGGCCATTTGGGGGGAGAACCAATGGAAGGAAGTCCTTTCTCTCTGTCTCTCTCTCACTGTCTAACTCCATCTGTAAAAGTAAAAAATAAATAAATATATAAAAGAGAAAAAAATAAAGTTTCTGTTTTTCATTTTTGTATTTTAATGCCATTTTCCACAAACTTCTTGAAGTACCCTTCTATAAGGTGTAACATTAGAGGCAGGTGGTGAATTGTATATGGGCACACTCTACCATCTTTTCAACTCATCTATAAATCTAAAAATATTTCCGATTAGGAGTGGGTGTTTAGCCCAGGGGATAAGATGCCCACATCAATCCCTGGTTCCAGCTCCGGACTGCAGCTTCCCGCCAATGCAGACTCTGGGAGGCAGCAGAAATGGTTCAAGTACTTGGGTCCCTGCCAACCATGTGGGAGCCTGGATGGAGTCCCTGGCTCCTGGAACAGTCGCAGCTGTTTCAGGCATTTGGAGAGTGCATCCTCTTTCTCCCTCTCTCCCTCTGCCTCTCAAATTTAAAAATTGTATCAAAATAAAAAGTTAAAAATCAATTTCAAAGTCCTGTGTTGTGGCATAGAAGTTAGTCTCTGCCTTCAGTGTTGGCATCCCATATGGGCACTGGTTTGAAACCGGCTGGTCCACTTCTAATCCAGCTCCCTGCTAGCCCACCTGGGAAAGTAACATAAGTTGGCCCAAGTCCTTGAGGAGTGAATCAGTGGTTGGAAGATTCTCTCTTCCTCTCCTCTTCTCTCTGTAAGTCTGCCTTTCAAATAAATATGTATATTTTTAAAGATTTATTTTATTTATTTGAAAGACAGACTTACAGAGAGAGGTAGAGACAGAGAGGTCTTCCATCCGCTGGTTCACTCCCCAGATGGCCGCAACGGCCAGAGCTGCGCCGATCGGAAGCCAGGAGCCAGGAGCTTCTTCTGGGTCTCCCAGGCGGATACAGGGGCCCAAGGACTTGGGCCATCTTCTACTGCTTTCCCAGGCCATAGCAGAGAGCTGGATTGGAAGAGGAGCAGCTGGGACTAGAACCAGCACCCATACGGGATGCTGGCACTTCAGGCCAGGGCTTTAACCCGCTGTGCCACAGCGCTGGCCCCATAAATAGATATTTTTTTAAAGTCAAATTCAGACTCCTTGGTAGGCTTATAAGGTACCTCTCTCTTTCTTGTTATCTTTTATTATAAGTATTTTTAAATCCACGTATACACAAAAGCCCAGAAACTTAGCATAATAAATCTTTATATACCCACCACTGAGCTTCAACAATTATCAACATTTTGCCTATTTTATTATTCTCTCCAGCATTTTCCCAGAATATTTTAAAGAACTCTCCAGATGTCAGTCATCTCACTTATATACATCTGTAACTAGCAAGGGGTTTTTAAAAATGCCGTTATTGGGGGCCGGCGCCATGGCACACTAGGTTAATCCTCCGCCTGCCACACCGGCATCCCATATGGGAACCGGTTCTTGTCCCGGTTGCTTCTCTTCCAGTCCTGCTCTCTGCTTGGGCCCCAGCACCCACATGGGAGACCAGGAAGAAGCTCCTGGCTTCGGATTGGTGCTGCTCTGGCCATTGTAACCATTTGGGGAGTGAACCAACAGAAGGAAGACCTTTCTCTGTCTCTTTCTCTCTCTCACACTGTAATTCTACCTGTCAAATAAATAAATAAAATCTTAAAAAAAAAAAAAGGGGGGGGGGCGGCGCCGTGGCTCAACAGGCTAATCCTCCGCCTTACGGCGCTGGCACGCAGGGTTCTAGTCCCAGTTGGGGCGCCGGATTCTATCCCGGTTGCCCCTCTTCCAGGCCAGCTCTCTGCTATGGCCTGGGAAGGTAGTGGAGGATGGCTCAAGTGCTTGGGCCCTGCACCCGCATGGGAGACCAGGAGAAGCACCTGGCTCCTGGCTTCAGATCAGCGCGATGCACCGGCCGCAGCGGCCATTGGAGGGTGAACCAACGGCAAAAAGGAAGACCTTTCTCTCTGTCTCTCTCTCTCTCTCTCACTATCCACTCTGCCTGTCAAAAAAAAGAAAAAAAAAAAAAGAAAGAAAGAAAAAAAAGATAAAGAGGTACCTAATGACTGTTTAAAATTTTTTTTAAAAAAATGCCGTTATCGCGCCCAATGTTGTTAACACCTTAGTATCTTGCTTGCTCAATTCACATTCAGCTTTCTTGCTACTTCAAAGACGCCCTCCACAGTTGGCTTGTTCCAATCAAGAAATAAATAAGGTCCACACGTGCATTTGGCTGTGTCTCTCGAGTTCCTTTTACCCCATGGCCGATCTCCCTCCCCTTTGCTTCCTCTTTATTTTCTTGTCAGTGACTCCATGAGAAACAGAAGCAGTTGTCCTGTGGGACACGGGGCATTGTGGGGCTGGCTGCTGACTTCCTCGGGACATTTTAAAATGTGCTCATTTCTTTTTTTGGTTCCCATAAATGAGTAGTTGGAGATCCAGACGGCAGTGCTGTTTTGATGAGGTGCTTGCTAACACTGGCCGGCTGATCTCACTACACTTCCTGCCCCTTCCCCACCCCCCACCCCCCCCAGCCAGACGCCGCCTCACTCACTGGGGAACTTCCCACTTTCCTGCTCAGCGAATCCAGCTCAGCACTGGCCTCCTCAGACACCCAGATGAAGCCAGACGCCCCGGTCCCCCCACTCACCCCTACAGCCTCCGGGTCCCTCCCTGGGGCTGTGTCATGTCGCAGCCCTTTCGATTGCACACCCAGCAAGAATGGGCACTGCCCCCGGCCCTTGGGGTCCAGCGTGGCCTGTTGAGGAAGGAGCGCATCAACTGCCCGTGAAATGACTTCCACAGTCCTCCCCGTCTTTCCTCCCGGCTTCACACCCCACCCCAGCCGCCGTCTTAAAGGGTCTCTGGTGGATTGAGGGGAAATAGAACTTTTCACCACTCCCTTGGCCAGAAAATAACCTTTCCCTAAGTGCTTGCCATCTATTGCATAAGAGGATGGAAGAATTTGTTATTTCTGACTGGTGGGATTACCAAGGATTTGCTTATTCCTTTTGTTTGGCTGCGCTGTTCATTTTTCTTTCATGAACAGGCAGGTCTTTTGTAATAACAATGTTTAATGTACAAATTTTTATCTCTTTTAATATTTTTTTGAAAGACAGAGCTACACAGAGGCAGAGAGAGAGTCTTCCATCCGCTGATTCACTTCACAGTTGGCTGTGCCAATCTGAAGCCAGGAGCCAGGAGCTTCCTCTGGGTCTTCCCACGCAGCTGCAGGGGCCCAAGAACTTGGGCCATCTTCTACTGCTATCCCAGGACACAGTAGAGCTGAATCGGAAGTGGAGCAGCCATGTTTCCAACTGGCACCCATGTGGGATGCCGGCACTGCAGGTGGTGGCTTTACCTGCTACATCACAGCGCCAGCCGCCAAATTTTTTTCTTCAATGATTAATTCACTTACCAACCACAGTAAGTGACTGTGGCTTAGAGATGCAGTGGGAAAGAAAGACAAGGAATGATCCCTGGATCCAGAAAGCTTGCACTCTGCGGTGGGGCCTGGAACCAGGGGCTCGGGGCACACTCACGTCCTACACCATGGTGTCCGGTTCCAAACCCAGCTCCACTTCCACTTCCAGCTGTCTGCTAATGAGAACCCCAGGGGGGGAAGCAGTGAAGGCTCAAGCACTTGGGACCCTGCCTCCTATACAACCCCGGGGTGGGCGGGGGGACCCCTAGATCGATTTCCTGGCTCCAGACTGCAGCCTAGCCCAGTCCTGGCTGCTGTGGGCATTTGGGGAGTGAACCAGTACACAGAAGATCTTTGTCTTTCTCTCTTCCTGCATTTCAAGAAAATTTAGGAAAAAAATTTTAAATCTCCATCCCACTATCTGTTTTTTGTATGTCTTTCGAGCTAAGAAGTCAAAAAGAAGAATTTCATAATGTGAAGATTGCATGAAATTCAAATTGCAATGTCTATAATTTTGTGTTGAAACAGAGTCACAAGGGTTTCTTTGCATTTCATCTATGGCCGTTTTGAGAAACACACGGCAGGATTTGAGCTCTGCACTTGCAACAGGAAATCCAGTGGACTGCAAGGCCTGAAAGACCCACCACAGGCTCTTTACAGTAAGACTGCTCATTCCTGGTCTGGGGAAGGGTTTTTGAAATGCTAGTTTGTGAGATTTTCTGTGCGTTGTGAAGTCATTAACGGCTCTCTGACAACATTCATTTAAAAAATAAATACAATGGTAGTGTATATCATCTGTAGTAAGAGTGAGTATTTTTGTTAGGCGTTTGCTTCATCTGTGTACTCAAGGTACGCATGTGCTGCACCGTGATGCGAAAGGGGCAGTGGTCAACACACCTCAGAGACCCTGGCTTGGAGGGAAGCCTGTAAGACACATAGCCATTAGGGCCCGCATTGTGGCACATCAGGTTTAGCCGCCACCTGCAATGCGAGCACACCATGTGAGCGCCGGATTAGAGTCCCCACTGCTCCACTTCCAATCCAGCTCCCTGCTAATGCACCTGCAAAAGCAACAGAGGATGGCCGGAGCACCTGGGCCCCTGACACCCACGGGGAGACCTGGATGGAGTCGTGTAGCCATTTGGGTGTAGAGGAAATATGGCTGCAACCCAGGACAAAGTGGACCCCTCCTCCCAACACAAACCTTGCAAAGTGGCTGCTGGCAATTACCTAGTGAAGCAGCTGCCCACTGGTATCTTGTCCAGGGCGGGAAGATGGCCTAAGTTCTGCTTCTGTAAGCTCCAGTCATACATCTGCCCTAATAGATCTGCCCCTGGTAGGTCTTTTACAAACATACCGGGCCCACCGACCATCAGAGGTGTGGTCCTAAGTCACGTAGGCTGTAATTTAAACCTGCCAGTGCTGTAACGGCTAAGGTATGATGCTGAGGAACCCATAAATATTGTAGGAAACTTGGGATTGTCGCTCAGTTCTCAGGAAATGACTCCAGCTGAGGCCGCTGGCGGAATAAACTGCTGGATCCTCCACTGTCTCTGGTGCCTGTGTGAATGGAGGGAGTTTTCCCAGCCCAGGTTTCTGTAACACGGGGCGTGAACCAGCAGGTGAAAGATTGCTCTCGCTCGCGCCCTCGTCCTCTAAGTAAGGAGAAAATGAGACAGGACCGTGGTTGGTGCTACATTCCCAGGGACACAAAGGCTCTTTCCCTCAGCCTATCCATCTGTGTGTCCGCCTATGGAATACAACGAAAAAAAAAAAAAAATACAAACAGTGGGCCTGTGGTGGACCCCTCAGTGAATGAGGGGGTCCTGGAATGGCGACCAGCCCCGAGCCCCCTGGCCGCCCAGAGCGCCTGTCCCCGCCTGCCCAGCGCGTCGCAGGTGGGCGTCCGCACTCCGCGCCGGCCCGGGGGCCCAGTCTCCGCGCCCAGCCGCGCGCCACCCTGTGGCTGGCTGGAGGGAGGCTGGGGCCCCGCAGCGGGAGCAGGTGCCTGTGCGCTGGCTGGGGCTTCACGGGTGCAGGCACCCTGTGGGCTCCCAAGATAATGGCCAGCTCCCCGAAGTGGGCCTGCCGCAGGTGCGCGCCATCAGGGAGGCACGGCGAGGGCGTATTCCCGTCTGTGGAGTCGCCAGTCCCCGCCTCCATCCCGGACGAGATGGGAGCCGCCCATAAAGTGATTCACTGCCGCCTCACCGACACACCTACGTTGGTGCGGGAGGCTGCCGCACCTAGGCAGCCGGTACGCACGCCCTGGTGGAGGAGGGGCGCTCCGGAGCGGCTCCGGAGCAGCGAAGATGGAGCAGGACGTGATGGGCACCATGGCAGGTCGCGGGGTTTTGCGTTCAGGGTCGTGGTCGCCTTGGCCGACGGGGAGTGAAGACGGACCTGCGGGCTGGGGTGCTGGGGACGCAGGCCTTGCGGAGAGCTGCCAAGATGCCGCTGGGCTCCGGGCATCATCCAGGCCCGCCCAGGGACGACGTCTACACTACCACCCGCCCTGCCCCAGGGGGACCACCATGCGCTTCCAGAGAGTGGGGGCTTCCGCTCTGCTCCTCGGGGCAGCTGGGGACAAGAGTGCTGACCCCGTTGCTGCAAAGAAGACCCTCCCCCACAGCGTCTGCGCTGGCTCCCTGCATCCCAGGGGAGCTCCTCACAAGGACCCAGGAGGCAAGAACTAGGGCAGCCGCTGCTCTCCTCTGTGATCCAGAGCCCCCCACGGGGCCTCCCCAGCTAGGCAAGCTCAGGGAGTTTTCAGGCCCTTGTAATGAAACCTGTTCGGACTGCAAAGCTCCCAGTTCCTGTCCCGTCCCCTGCTGGAAGACGTTCCGAGGGGGTGACGGATGCTGGGAGGAAGGTGCAGCCCTGCACACCTGCCCCTGCTGGCACTGGTCAGCGCCCAGCTCAACAGCAAGGTCTGGGAGGACCTTCCCCCGGGCCCTCCAAGGCAAGATCAGTTTGATGGCGAGACAGGATGGTGAGGAAAAAACCGGACTTGTCTCTGAACCGATAAAGGAAGTGAGCAACCTAGAAGGTCCCAGGCCGTGCATTTAACTCTTGCTCCACAGATGTGTCATTCAGTGCTAAATGTAGCTATTATAATTAAGTTTATTTTTTATTTAAAGCACACAAATAGCGGATGTTCATATAGTGCTTACTCTGTGACAGAGTACGTGCTAAGCACATGTATCAGTTGAACCTTCATTAGAATCCTGTGATTCAGGTGCTGTTGTTACTATTATCCACCGGTTCACAGACAAGGAGACTGAGGCTCAGTAACTCAATGTAGGCTAGGACCAAACCCAGGCAGTCTGGCTCCAGGATGTGTGCTTGAAAAAAAGGAAAGGCTCGGCCGGCGCCGTGGCTCAACAGGCTAATCCTCCGCCCGCGGTGCCGGCACACCGGGTTCTAGTCCCGATCGGGGTGTCGGATTCTGTCCCGGTTGCCCCTCTTCCAGGCCAGCTCTCTGCTATGGCCCGGGAAGGCAGTGGAGGATGGCCCAAGTGCTTGGGCCCAGCACCCCATGGGAGACCAGGATAAGCACCTGGCTCCTGCCTTCGGATCAGTGTGGTGCGCCGGCCGCGGCCGCCATTGGAGGGTGAACCAACAGCAAAAGAAAGACCTTTCTCTCTGTCTCTCTCTCTCTCTCACTGTCCACTCTGCCTGTCAAAAATTTTTAAAATAAATAAATAAGAAAAAAAAAAGACTGATGTATATGAAAGGCAGAGTTACAGAGAGAGAGGGAGTCACAGAGAGGAATTTCTTCCATCTATTGTTTCACTTCCCAAATGGCCCCAAGCCAGGAGCCAGGAACTCCATCTCATGTCCTACATGGCTGATAGCAGCCCAGGTACTTGAAGCACTAGCAGGAAGCAGCCAGGACTGGAACCAACGCTCCTATGGGAATGTGGGCGTCAATGCGCTGTGCCATAGTGCCAGCGCCCAGGACATGAGCTTTTAAACCTCTTCACCATACGCACCATACTGCTTCTTCCTAAAGGGTGCAGTTTTCCGGAAACAGTGCCAAAGGCTCACCATGGGACCCTTCCTTCTTAGAGTCCAGTCTCTGATAGTGGGCATTGATGATCGACACTCAGCAACACTTCTGCCAGGTTTTCTTTGAAATGCACGAGTATAGAGCAATTGCAGGGAGACCCGCAGAGCTCCAAGGGCTTGAGAAAGGGTCTCTTCTCTGCCTATCTCAGCACTGCCCACCTTGCCCCTACGGTAAGGGAGCAGGATGGCTTATGATCAAAGACCAGGCTTTGGGGTCTAAGCCCCAGGGTTTGAATCCAGTCTCCCCTGTTCCCAGCTTCCTGACCTTGAGGGAGTTACCCAGGCTGTGTGTGTCTGCAAGGTGGGGACAGTACCAGTACCTATTCCATAGGGTTGTAGGAGGAAAAAGGCTATCAGAAATGTAAATGTAGGGGCCGGTGCTGTGGGGTAGTAGGCTAAGCCTCCACCTGCAGCACCAGCATCTCATATGGGCCCCAGTTCAAGTCCCGGCTGTTCCTCTTCTGATCTTCAATGCCTGCTGTAAGAGAGCCTGAACTCTGAGAGGAAGGACTTTCCCAGGTGCATTAGCAGGGAGCTGGATTGGAAGTGAAGCAGCTGGGATGTGAACTGGCGCCCATTATGGGATGCTGGCACTGCAGGCGGTGGCTTAACCCGCTGCTCCACAAAGCGAGGCCCCAGCTAGTGATCTTAATACTTGACTTGCAGAGACAAGAGAAGTAACCAGAAGTTCCTCATTTTATCCTAGTGTTTCCTATTACGTCTGCCCACTGCCAATTCCCCTTTTTCTATTTTTTTTTTTAACTGCTGTTTGGCCCCTTATGATATGTTCTCCACATATTGGGTCATCCTCTGTTCTGCATGAGAACCTTGCCAAACCTTGTTCTGCTGAGAGCCTTGCCAAACACAAGGGTAGCAGCAGTCACTGGAGTTGTCACTCCCTCCTAGAACCTCCCCCCCACCCCCCCACCCCCAGTCGTGGCTCCAGGAGGTCACACTCTCCTGGTTTCCCAGTGGCTCCTTCTGGCTCCTCCTCCCCAGGGCAGTCTGTCCATCCTCCACCCTTTTTGTATTATTTCTCTCACTCCTGCACCACACACCCATCTTCCCCGTGCTTCCTCAAGCTAGAAAATGGTACCACCCATCCCATCACTGGGTGCCTGTCTCGCGGCCACGCCTTGCCACACGTGTCCCCTCAGGGCCTCCGTACTCCCTGCTGCTTTTGCTGGAACCTGTCTGCTCACCAAGTCTCCCTGCTTGCCCCTGACCCACCTTCCCTGCCCTCCTTGACCGAGGTGGCTCTCGACACCTGCGAGTCCATCTCCTGAACTTCTTGTCTATTTAGTGCTCTGCTCAGTTATCCTCTGTCTCTTCCAGCTGAACCCCAGCATGCTGAGCCATGCCCATGTAAAGTGAGTTCTTTACAAGCCTTTGTTGTATGAGGGAAACAGGGAAGGGGGTGGGGACGAGAAAGAAAATCATAAGCAAGTAAGGAGCAAGTCTCAGGAAATGGTTTCAGGAAATGCCAACTTGAACCGCCGTTCAGCACCCATGCCAGTCACGTGACAGAGCAATCTGAGGCCGAGCGCCGGGAGCCCGGCTCGGCTTAGCGCACGTCCCAGCCTGCCCAGCTTCCTGTGCGACGTCAGGGAAGTTCCCTTATCTCCCTGAGCCAACATATGCTTGTTCAGCAAGTGTTTACTGAGTGTCTCCTCTGCAGGGCTGATGGAAGGACTCTATGAGGTCATGTAGGAGAAGCCCAGCACACACAGCGTTAGAAAACACTCGGTAACCTGCTGTCATTCATGCGCAACCTGCAAGTTTTCCCCTCTCCTTGTCTGTCTGTAGACCTCTGTGTTTGTGATTCAGATTTCCTCCATTGAAGAATTATGTTAGGGCTGTTTGGGGATTTTTAAGAGGCTGGCGGGGGGGCGGCGCTGTGGCTCACTTGGTTAATCCTTCACCTGCGGCACCGGCATCCCATATGGGTGCCAGGTTCTAGTCCCGGTTGCTCCTCTTCCAGTCCAGCTCTCTGCTGTGGCCCAGGAGGGCAGTGGAGGATGGCCCAAGTGCTTGGGCCCCTGCACCCATGAGGGAGACCAGGAGAAGCACCTGGCGTAGTGCCGGCTGTAGCGGCCATTTGGGGAGTGAACCTATGGAAGGAAGACCTTTCTCTCTGTCTCTCTCTCTCTCTCACTGTCTATAACTCTGCCTGTCAAATAAATTTAAAAAAAAAAAAAGAGGCTGGGTTTAGGTACTTAAACATTTGCACATTTCTAGTTCAGCGTATTATGGCCTGAGAAAGCAGCTGATAAATTTTCAAGCTCGGGGACATCTTGGATCAATATCTTTAAATGTTTGATTGGCACTGAAAAAGTTATGCTGTCAATGAGCTACAGAGTTCAAGCAGTATCGCTGGAACACAAGCTCCAGGGAGATGGCGGCTCCTTGCCCCTGCGTGTGTGCTGCTGCTGTGTTCCTTGTGTCCAGCAGGGGGCCCAGTGTACCTCACAGCCATTCAGTACATGTTTGCTAAATGAGTGGCTAATTAATCGATCAACCCTCCTGTCATTTATATTCTCTTCACCTTTGTACCTTTGCCTACTTCTCTTACTTCATTTGCTAACGACTGGTTGTGTTATGTTATTGTGTCCCACTACTGTTCTGTTGCTCTAACAGGTTCCCAGTGTATCTCTCACTACTTTGGCTTTATATTTTTCAATACAATATGATTTAGTGCCTAAAAGTTTATGGCTGCTATATAATCACTATAAATATACCCTCTATCAGCGTAAATTGATGAATTAACAAAATGTTATCTATATGATATGCCTTAATTTTATCATACAGTTATTGTTTTGATTAGGATATATATATAATAATGAAATTCCAAAGGTACACAAGGGAAAAGTAATTTTTCTTCTTCTCTTTTTTTCCCATTATCCAGTTCCCCTTCCACTAGATACCCACTGTTAATTGAATTTTCTGGTTAACTTGGTGTGAAGACTCTTGTAATATTTCTTTTTTTTTTTTTTTAAGATTTATTTATTTATTTGAAAGTCAGAGTTACACAGAGAGGAGAGGCAGAGAGAGAGAGAGAGAGAGAGAGGCCTTCCATCCAATGGTTCACTCCCCAGATGGCCGCAACGACCAGAGCTGTGCTGATCTGAAGCCAGGAGCCAGGAGCTTCTTCCGAGTCTCCCACATGGGTGCAGGGGCACAAGGACTTGACCCATCTTCTATTGATTTCCTAGGCCATAGCAGAAAGCTGGACAGGAAGCAGAGCAGCCAGGTCTCAACCAGCGCCCATATGGGATGCTGGCGCTTCAGGCCAGGGCGTTAACCCACTGCACCACAGCACCAGCCCTGTAATATTTCTTTTTTATTATTATTATCTATTTGAAAGACAGAGTTACAGAGAGAGGTAGAAACTGAGAGAGAGAGAGAGAGGTCTTCCATTCGCTGGTTCACTCCCCAAATGGTCGAAATTCCATCCTGGTCTTCCACAAGGCTGGCAGGGGCATCTTCTATTGCTTTCCTAGGAGCATTAGCAGGGAGCTGGATCGGAAGTGGAGCAGCCGGGAGTCACGGTACCACTTGGATATGGGATGCTGGTGTCAGAGGTGGCAGCTTAACCCACTGTGCAACAATGCCAGCCTCTTGTTTTCAGATTTTTCAGAATCCTTGTGTTGTGTTGGTAACATTATTAATATTATTTCATCCATATGGAGTTGTATAAAAATAATACAATGCATGTTTGAGGGGCATCCCTCACACACAACTCTTTTCCTCTTTCTTTTCTTTCTTTTTTTAAGATTTATTTATTTATTTGAAAGGCAGTTACAGAGAGGCACAGGCAGAGAAAGGCCTTCCAAACAGGTGGAGTTTGGCCCATCCAAAGCTAGGAGCCAGAAGTCTCTTCCGGGTCTACCACAGGGGTGCAGGGGCCCAAGGAATTGGGCCATCTTCTACTGCTTTCCCAGGCCATAGCAGAGAGCTGGATCGGAAGAGGAGCAGCCGGGACTCAAACCAGTGGACTGCAGGTGGTGGCTTTACTCACTATGCCATAGCACTGACCCCTCCTCTTTATTTATCCTCAAAACAAGTTCAGTCTCTGACTCAAACATGTGGCTGGCTTGGCCCACTCTGTGTGCGTGGAGACAGTGGCCGGATCCATGGGGCTGGTCCACCGTCCAGGACGTGCCAGCCGCCCGAGAGGTCAACGCCAGTTCTGCCCACCCAGCAGCACCTCTGCCGGTCTGCCCCACTGAGGAGCCTGACTTCCAGCTCTACTTGGCCTTGGCCTTCCCTCCGCCCCCAACCCCCTGCACTCTCTGCGCCACTCCCTTGCGACAGCTTCTGCTCCTTCCTGGTTTGAGCGGCGTTGGCTCTCAGTTTGGGGCCACCCTGCTTTCTGTTGCCTCCCCGACAAATTTCTCAAGAATACAGATTCGGCTGGCTGAGGAGTTGTCACTGGGCACCTCTGCTGGGCAGAGCCCTCATCTCAAATGACCTCAGAGCCATGGCTATCGCAGGCCAGCCACCTGTTCCTCCACTAATTAGCTGTAACCTAGATAATGGGGTCCGTGTAGGGCAGCTGCTGTGGAGCCAGGAATCCCATAAAGTCTCAGTGACATACAACTACTGTTGTCCCGTGGGACCTGCAGGGCCTTGGTACCAGAAGCCCCACCCCTCCCAACATCTGCAGGTGCTCAAGTCCCTCATATAAAATGGCATAGTGTGTGTGCATGTAAGCTACACACATGCTCCCAGGCCATCTGCTGCTTTAAATCATCTAGATGACTTATAACACCACAATGAATACACAAAAGTATAATGCCTAACACAACCGAAGTGCTGTATAAATAGTTGGCATACGGTATTGTTCAGGAAGTAATGACAAGAAAAAAGAAATCCGTACGCGCTCATCACAGACACGACTATTTTTTTGCTGAATATTTTCTATTCCTGGTTGAATCAGCAGGTACAAAACCTACACAGAGAGCCAACTGCGTAAGCCCTTACTTCACTCACACGTGAACTGGTTGGATGGAGGTCAACTGACCTAGGCTGGAATCTAATCCAAACCTTTCTCTTGCATTTTACCGGGTCAGTGAGTTAGAAGTTAGTTACATGGCAGGGAGAGACAGACAGACTGACACAGAGTTCCCATCCTCTGGTTCACTCTCCAAATGCCTGCAATAGCCAGGGCTGGGCCGGGCCTAAATCAAGAGCCAGAAATGTAATCCAGGTGTCCCATGTGGATGGCAGGGGCCCGAGTATGTGGGCCATCATCTGCTGCTTCCCAGGGTGTGCACTAGCAGGCAGCTGGAATCAGGAGTGCAGGAACCAGGACCCGAACCCCAGCACTCTAATAGGGGATGTTGAAGTCCTGAGTGCCATCTTAAGCCCTGTGCCAACGCCTTGCCCTACACACCCTCCTTCTACCACTGGGTGAACTCGGGCACATTCTTATGGCAATGATGCTGGCAACATTTAGTGCCTCTCAAGGCCTAGACACGCCTGGGACCTTGTCGCGTCTGCCCATATGGGTGAGAGGAACTTCCTTCCAATAGAGACAGGGACTACACAGTGGCATGGCAAAGGGCACAGACACAAGGTAGATGAAGAATGGGGGCAAGCAGGTGGTCCATTCTGGCCACCAGGTCACACGGTCCTTGTGCTGTGAGCGTGGTAAACTATCTGTACAGAACCCTTCCAAGAAGACTGCACCTGCCCGGCAGCCTGAGGGTCTCAGAAAGAGGCGGAGTGACCGGGTCAAGGATACTTTGGCTAAGGATACACTTAAAGCTAACCACTATTAGGATTTAAAATATGCCTTCTGGGGCAGGCGCTTAGCGCCAAGGTTAACACGCCACTTGGGACGCCCACATCCGGTATCAGAGTGCCTGGTTTGCCTCCTGGCTCTGTTTCTGGTCCAGTTTCCTGCTAATGCACACTCTGGAAGGTAGCTGGTGGTGGCTCAAGTATTCGGGTCCCTGCCACCCACACGGGAGACCTGGATTCCATTCTGGGCTCCTGGTTTCATGCAGGCCCAGCCCTGGTTGTTGTGGGCATTTGGGGAGTGAACCAGAGGATGGAAGATCTCTGCCTGTGTGTCTGTGTCTGTCTGTCTCTCTGCCTTACAAATAAATAAAATTTAGTTTTAAAATATGCCTTTTGAAACAGAGGAGAAGGTAAAATCTTTAAAGAAAAGGGACAGGAAGGATCAGGAGTAACGTGGAAACGTTTTTCGTCTTGAAAAACATTAAACGAAACAACAGAAGCAAAACCAAATTTCAGTTACCACGATAGCTGCCTCTGAGTCAGAGGCAAACAGCCGCCAGGGCTTCGGTGTAGTTTGTTTTTCTGTATCAAGAGGTCAACCCGTCATAGTTTGCCACACTAGCTCCGCGCCTTACACATAGCAGATTCTGACATTCCCCTGGAGAGGTTAGTTTTCTCTCTCCGCACCTGTAGTGATTGCACAGGGCCTCTGGGAGAAGCTGCAGTGGAGGCCACGGGCTGGAAGCCACACCCCGTGAGACGCCGCCATCGCGTGCCCTCTGAAGCCCTGCCCGCAGCCCCCCCACCCCAGCTCCTCCATGGCACTACCACATCCTGTGGGCGCCTTCATGCTCCTGTTTGCTCCTGAGACCCACAGCCGGGTCTGCAGCTGGCAGAAACACAACTCGAATGACAGTTCACGCCATCAAAACTTACCAAGGAAGATCAGGCTTCAGGCGTGGCTGGATCTGCAGAGTCCAATGACGTCATCCAGTCTTCCTCTCGGGGCTGGCATCGTAGCACAGGGGGTTGAGCTGCCGCTTGCGGCACCGGCATTCCATAGCAGAACAGCAGTTCAAGTCCTGGCTGTTCCACTTTGGATCCAGCTCCCTGCTAACACACCTAGGAAGATAAAAGATAATGGCCTGAATACTTGGGCTCTGCCACCCATGTGGGAGACCAGGATGGAGTTCCTGGCTCCTGGCTTCAGCCTGGCTCAGATCTGACTGTTGTGGCCACTTGGGGAGTGAGCTAGAGGAAGGAAGCTCTCTCTCTCTCTGCCTTTCAAATAAATTATATATATATATATATATATATATATATATATAAAACTGAACTTGACATTTTCAAAAGTGAAACCAGCAGAAATGGATTATCGTGGGACCAGCTGTGCTGGCATAGCCATTGCTGAATCAGACGCTGAGGCTGGAGGCCGGAGCTGAATATCAGTGAGGTCTCCCGTCTCAAAGTCCCACCCTGAGAAAGAAGCAATGGCCTCAGCTGGAGAAGAGGGGACACAGGGACAGCCCACTGTGCTCTTTCTGGGAGGAACTGTCCCCACAGCACTGACAGACACAAGGCCACTGCATAGCTACTAAGTGCTTCCTGGCCGACCAAATCCTGCTCCTGTTGTCCCACTCCCAGCCCAGGAGGCAAGGCGCCTCACCCCACCCTGCAGACAGGTGAGGCCCCTGGGACTCAGACACACAGCTGGTCAGTCAAATGCAAAGCAGGTGAGGACCCAACAGCGTGCCTGGGTGGACGTGTGCGCAGACAAAGAGGAAGAGGACAATGACCACAAGAACTTCCTGTGTGTGACAAGCTCTCCCACCCAGTCCACACCACATCCTCCCCTTCCCCGGCCGCTGCAGCCCCTCTGCCCCCGCCTCCCCAGCAGCAGGTCCTGTGCCTCCAGCCCTTATCAGAGGCTCCTGCCAGGTTTTGCTCCACCCCTCCCCGACCTTTGCTCCTGCCCCTGGCTCCAGCAGGTTTTCCCTGAGCCGCAAACCTCCAGCTCACTTTCACTCACCACCTGCCCTGGCCGACGCCTCGCCATGTGCACGGGGAAGTGTGCCCGCTGCGTGGGGCTCTCCCTCATCCCCCTCTCCCTGGTCTGCATCGTGGCCAACGCCCTCCTGCTGGTGCCTAACGGGGAGACCACTTGGACCAACCATCTCAGCTTGCAAGTCTGGCTCATGGCTGGCTTCATCGGCGGCGGCCTGATGGTGAGAAGACTGGCGCGGGAGCCCAGACCAGGGGCTGGGTGCTGCTCCTAGGGAGTCTGAACAGGACAGGGAGGTGGGGGAGAGGGGAAAGATCAGCGACCTAAGAGAGGCTGGCAAAAGCCTGGAGGGGAACAAGAACGGGCCCACCTGCCCTGACAGGCTGAACACTCTACAGACCGTGCTGCTGTGCACCTGGGCCAGGGCCCTGAGCTGAATGTGTGAGGGGACAGGAAAGGCAGGGAGCCTCCCTCCCGGCTTGAGAGCATGTCCTGAGGGCCCCTGTCCGCTCACGCCGGTGAGCAGCTGGCTGGCTGCACCTGACTACCAGGTTGCTAGCCGTGTGGGAGGTTATCAGGGCAGGAGAGTGAGAGGCATGCGGAGCCAGAGGGCGGCATCACGGGTCAGTCACTCTCCTCTCGGCTCACATGGCCTTCCCAGCCCCAGGCCACTCTGCGGGGTGCTCACCATCACTGGGAAGCATGGTCCATCGGTCGGTCGGGCACAGATGAGCACACACACACCCCCGCCCAGCCCCAGTCTTCCCCCAGGAGAAGTGGGGGGAGAGGAGACACAGCTCTCTCAGCCTGCATAACCCCCACCTCCAATTCCTTCTCCATTCAGAGGGCCTTGGGGTAAAGACAGCAGATGGCCCCCGCCCAGATCCCCATGGCTCAGGGGGGCGAGCTGTGACCCCTCTAGGAGCTCATCGGGACAGCTGTCCTTGAACCACCCATCCCCTTTACTCTCTGGCGTCCTTTCTCCTGCTCCCCATCTCTGGCGCAAACTCCTATCTGTTGGACTCTACTCCATCCCGCCGCCAACCCTCTCTGAGAGGCCTATACATGTAGCCAGCATTCCCAGAGCGCTTCTCCTCCAGCCCACGCCAGTGCCCCCACCCCGCCACCGTCCTCCCCGCAACCTAACCAGCCTGCTGACACGGAGACCTCCAGGCTGCCCTCCCACCTCTGTGCCCAGTCACTCTCCAGGGTCACCCTGTGCCACAGGCATAGACAAGGTCCCTGCTGTCCCTGCAGCTTGCATTCCCATTGGAGAGGCTGGAGGAATCCAGGAAGCCCCGTGAGAGCAAGGACTGCCTGTCTTGCTGGCGCTTGTGCCCAATGCCTAGACCAGGGCCTTGCACTGAGCAAGCCCTGAGTGGCTGAAGGCAGTCGCAGGCAGGAGACGGTGCCGCCGGAGACATTCAGCCAGGTGCTATCATAAAGAGCTCCACGGGCATTGGCAGGGAAGGCCACTGGGAGGTGACGTCTGAGCTGAGACCCAGACGACCAAGGAGGTGTGGGCACTGCAAACAGGGGCTCCCCACACCTGAGGACAGGGCAGCCGGCTGGGGCAGCTGAGGTTTCAGGAGGTGAGTTTGAAGCAGACAGACACCGGGCTGGGTACACCATTGAAAGGCCAATGAGTAAAAGGACCCGGATCCTCGAGGTACAGCTCAATGAATTTTGACTTAACGAACTCAACCTTGTAAACAGCATCTAGAGTGAGAACCGCCCCTCATCACCACCATCAGCACTAGCCTGCTATCTAACCCCACAGACCAGTTCACTCTGTTTAGGACTTTATATACATGGGCTCTTACGACTTTCTTGTTTCTCTGGCACAATCCTGTTTGTGAGAACCATGCATATTATTATTATGTATGGCTGTCCTGTTGTTTGTACATTTCTTCTGTATTCCTCAATGTTATTTTTTAAATTTTTATTTTATTTGAAAGGTAGAGAGGCCCATAGAGACAGACAGAGCTCTCATCCACTGGTTCACTCCCCAAATGCCTGCAACTGCAGGAGCCAGGAATTCAATTCAGCTCTCCTACATGGTACTCAGGTACTTGAGCCATCGCTTGTGCCTCCGAGGCTCTGCAGGGGTAGGAAGCTGGAATCCAGAGCAGAAGCCGGGGCTCAAACTCAAGCACAACAATGTGAGGCACAGGTGTCTTTAACTTCAAGGTTAAATGCCCACTCCATCCCTCAATCTTTTAACATTCCACTGTTGATGAATATTTGGGTCTGTTACAGACCATGTCACTGTAGAGGTTCCTGTAGATGTCTTCAGGTGAGTACACGTTTCTGGTAGATAAACACCTAGGAGCAAAACTGCTGCTTCTAATGGAATGGCAAATACTCGGTGCTAATGCGTACTGTCAAACACTGAAGTCCTTGCTCCAATGTCACTGCCATCAGCAGTGAGAGCTCTAGTGGCTCCACACCCGCACTGGATTGAAGAAGCTCCCTTGGCCCCTTGCTTGCAGAACGGACGGGAGGCCAGCCGTAGATGCAAGAAAGGCCAGGAAGAGGTCACTGCTGCTGTCCGGGAGAGGGACAGTGGCTTGGAGCCATCCAGTGGCCATGGTGATGGAGAAAAGTGAGCAGATCCAGGCTGGATCCAATGGCCTTTCTCTTTTCATTAAGACAGTTAGATCGCAGAGAGCAAGATAGAGAAGCTCAGCCTACAAAAGGAAGCAAATACTTTGATCTAAAACAGTAAAAAATCTTCGGGTGGCCATTGCCTACTGGTTAAACCACTGCTTGGGACACCCGCATCCCATATTGCAGTATCTGGGTTGGAGTCCTGGCTTTGCTCTGGATTCCCACTTCCTGCGGGTGCACAGCCCGGGAGGCAGCAGGCGATGGCTCAACTAGCTGGGTCCCTGCCACTCACGTGGGACACCCAGACCGAGTTCCTGTTTCCTGGCCGTGGCTCGCTGTAGCCTCAGCTGTTGCAGGCATTTGGCATTTGGGGAATGAACCAGTGGGTGGGAGATCTCTATCCCCCTCCCCCACCTTCCCCTCTCCCTCCCCCTCTCCCGCTTTCCTTCTCTCTGCCTTTCAAATAAATAAAATAAATAAAAATTTTAGAAGACACATGAGAAAGTAAGGATAAAGACCGCTGTGGAATTCCAGAAACAGCAGCCAGGCAATGAACCTGGCCTCATGAAACAAAGACGAAGGCAAAGCTGCAGGTGGAGTGAGGGCCTCCATCGCCTTGCTAGGCTACTCTGAAGGGACCCTAACAGATCTGAGCAAAAGCTCTGTGGATCTGGTGGTGGAGTGAGGGATGCTATGGGGCAGGAGTTATGGGAACCAGTAGGGAGGCTGAGAACAGTCTCCTCATGGGGGAGGGGGGTGCTGAATGAGAAAAGAGGAGGGAGAAAGAGATCAGAAGCCAGTTAAATAGGAGGATTAAAGTTCTCCAGCCTGGGTCACCAGCAGAATATTTTTCCATTGACACAGACAAGAAAATCAAAGGGAGCTGAAGTTGGGGCATAAAGTGCAGTCAATCTGAGGCTGCCTGAATTTCAGCTCAAACTACGATGTTCAAATGAACATTTCCTCAGTTAGATTTGAATCTAGACACAACTATTAGCAGGAGAAACATGTGATATCCCGGAAGGGAATGCGTTGGGTGCATTGGGAAGGAAGGCCACAGAGGGGGAAAAAAAGAGCAGAGGCTGAATCTCGGGAAATCCTACACTCCACATCAGAGCAGAGTGGACAGTGAGAAACAGAGAGAAAGGTCTTCCTTTTGCCATTGGTTCACCCTCCAATGGCCGCTGCGGCCGGCGCACTACACTGATCCGAAGCCAGGAGCCAGGTGCTTCTCCTGGTCTCCCATGGGGTGCAGGGCCCAAGCACTTGGGCCATCCTCCACTGCACTCCCTGGCCACAGCAGAGAGCTGACCTGGAAGAGGGGCAACCGGGACAGAATCCGGAGCCCCAACCAGGACTAGAACCCGGGGTGCCGGCGCCGCAAGGCAGAGGATTAGCCTATTGAGCTGCGGCGCCGGCCCGCTAATACACTCTTCCACACTCTGCCACAGCCCCAGCTCACCAGCCACTCCACACCACTACCCTTCCTACCATAGAAGGAAGTCAGAGATTCTGAGAATTTTCTCGAGTCAGACTTGACATGATCTGATGAACCTTTGATCTGGTTCAATCTTGACCATAGCCCCGTGAGGTAGGTCTTGCACACCCATTTTACACGAGGCAAAACTGAGTCCCAGACACATGAACCAATTCATAAAGCATGAAGTAATCCAGGGTTGGCCTTAACAGCAGGCCTCCTGACTCCCAGTTGGGCACCTACTATGTGCCGAGACTTGTGGAGACTATAATGATGTTGGACCCTACCCTCTAGGTGGCTACAGTATGGACAGAGATAAGGTAAGCACATAAATAATGATAGATTGGGGTAGCGCTCAACAGAGCTGGAGGAGAAGTGGTGATAAGGTCTTCCTGTAGTCCAAAGGGCTCAGGGGCTCCCAGGCAGCTTCCTGCAGGAGGTACGCGCTGACGCAAGGAAGGCCTTGGGGATCTGCGGGGACTGCTATCACACCGACTCTTGTCCCACAGATACTGTGTCCGGGAATTTCAGCCGTCCGGGCAGGAGGCAAGGGTTGCTGTGGCGCAGGCTGCTGTGGAAACCGCTGCAGGGTAAGATTCAAATTAAGAAGGAACTCAGGACCCGGTCTCTGAATTCGCCCTGGCAGAGCCACACAGCACTCCCAACAGAATTCCTAGTTGAATGACGCCCTCTGCGGAGGCCCAACAGGGTCCAC
Organism: Lepus europaeus; assembly: GCF_033115175.1. Taxonomy (NCBI): domain Eukaryota; kingdom Metazoa; phylum Chordata; class Mammalia; order Lagomorpha; family Leporidae; genus Lepus; species Lepus europaeus. Next base: position 50,936,321 of record NC_084844.1, on the reverse strand, counting down.
CCTCCCCTCGCACCCACAAATCTCAGGCCTCGGCGACCCTGACCAGAGGGAACTACAACTCCCATGAACCTCAGCGGCCCCGCCTCTTAGGATTAGCCCAATTCCCAGCCCGGGGCTTGACGGGAAATGTATTTCTAACCAGATTCTGTGAGGGGCGGGCCCGCCAGGAGGGCGCTCCTCGCCTCACCCACTCCCCACCCCCCACCCCCCTTCCAGATGCTGAGCTCGGTCTTCTCCTCAGCGATTGGGGTGCTCGGGGCTATCTACTGCCTCTCAGTGTCGGGAACCGCGCTCCGAAACGGACCCAAATGTTTAATAGACGGCAAGTGGGACTACCATTTCCAAGAGACCGGGTAAGGCTTCGCGGCCTCTTCGCTCCCGCCTTTCCCACGTGGCCGGCCGCGGCTTCGACGGTGCTCGCTCCACGTGGGCCAATCCCCTAGGGCGCGTGCGCGGGGGCCGGGGCGCGCCGGTGACGTCATGCCTCCCTGCCCCGCCCCGCCCCGCCCCCAGAGGCTCTTACTTGCTCAACGATACTCAGTGGGATTTGTGCGAGGCACCGCCCCGCGTGGTGCCCTGGAACGTGACGCTGTTCTCGTTGCTGGTGGCCGCCTCGTGCCTGGAGATCGTGCTGTGCGGGCTCCAGCTGGTGAACGCCACCATTGGTGTCTTCTGTGGCGACTGCCGGAAGAAGGTGGGACGGCCGGGCGGTGGCGTCGTACTGGGCACCCGCCTGCTCCTGGCAGCATCTTTACTCTGTCTTTCCCGCAGGAAGTTCACTGAGGCCGCATCCACGCCGCCCTGCACCTGCTGGCTCTTGGATGCCCCCTGGCCCGGCCCGCTTCTGCCCCGGCTCTCTGGAATAAACGGCTTTGAGCTTTCCTCCCCGACTCAGTGTGTGCCACGTGAAAGGAGTGTCTGGGGCTTGGGAATCCTGCGACCGCTTGTTATTTCCTTTTTTAAAAATTATTTTATTTATTTGAAAGGTGGAGTGATAGACAGGGAGAGAGGGATCTTCCATTCCCAAACGACCGCAACAGCCGAGACTGGACCAGGCCGAAGCCAGGAACCTGGAACTCCATCCGGGTCTCCCATGTGGGTGGCAGGGGCCCAGGCACTTGAGCCATCATCTGCTGCCTTCCCAGGCATATTACCTGGGGGGCTGGATTCAAGCCAAAGCAGCCGGGACTCATACTGGCACTCTGATATGGGATGCTGACATCCCAGGTGGCAGCTTAACCCGCTGTGCCACAATACTGGCCCTCCCTTTAAAGACTGATTTATTTTTTAAAAAGATTTATTTATTTATTTGAAAGGTAGAGAGGCAGAGGCTGAGAGAGAGAGAGAGAGAGAAAGGTCTTCCATCTGCTGGTTCACTCCCAGATGGCTTCAATAGCTAGAGCTGGGCCAGTCCCACACAGGTGCAGGGGCCGAAGCACTTGGGCCATCTTCCACTGCTTTCCCAGGCCACAGCAGAGCTGAATCAGAAGTGGAGCATCCAGGGCTCAAACTGGCGCCCATATGGGATGCCGGCACTGCAGGTGTAGCTTTACCTGCTACACCACAGCGCCAGCCCATATTTATTTGCTTATTTATTTAAGATTTATTTTATTTTACTTGAAAGGCAGAGTTACAGAGAGTGAGAGAGACAGAGAGAGATCTTCCATCCAGGTTCACTATTCAGATCCCCAATGGGCCTGCACCAGGCCAAAGCCAGAAGCCAAAAGCTCCATCCTGGTGTCCCATGTGGGTACAGGGGCCCAAGCACTTAGACCGTCCTCTGCTGCTTTCCCAGGTGCATTAGCAGGGAGCTGGGTAGGAAGTGGAGCAGCTGGGACTTGAACAGGCACCCATATGGGATGCTGGCACTGCCAGCAGTGGTTTAATCCACTATGCCAAAACGTTGGCCCCAATAGGTTTTTTAAAAGGGGGGAGAGAGATTGTTAGATTCTTCACAAATAAATCAGTAAAAAGGCAGATTCTTGCTTCACTTTTTGAATATTGCATGTTTAAACATGTTTTCCCAGACATTGGATCTGGAACGTTCAGCAGCCAGCCATGCACCCCTGAGACCAAACCCCAGAGCAGGCCTGGCCTCGTGCTAGGTTTGGGGGGGGGGGGGGCGCCCACATGCTTCCCTCCCATCCGCAGGGCAAACCAGACCGGAGCGGAGACAGAGGTTTTAATAGCGGCAGGCGGGAGTACCCTCCGGGCCCGGGAGGGGGCGCTGGTGGTCAGTTGCGGCAGCAGAAGAGGCGCAGGTCGTTCAGCGCGGTGTCGTCCCGCAGGCCGCGCGGCCGCTCGACCTTGGTCTGCAAGCCGCACACGCCTTTGGGGCAGGAGCCGCTCCAGTCTCCAAAGACCCCCCAGGTCTGGCCAGGGCCCTCCAACTCGGTGCCGTCTGAGCAGCGGAAGCGCACGTTGTTCGCTGCCGTGTTGTCCCCGAGAGAGGTGGATGGCTCCACGCGAAGCGAGAAAGCCACTAGGAAGGCGCCGCTGGGACACCACAGCGGCTCGCTCCACGCGCCCCACCTGCACGGGAAGGGGAGACGCGCGGGCACTGCGGGCGCGCCCTACCCACCCCCAGGCCGACCCAGGCCTTGGGACTTTTCCAGCCAGGGGCTCCAGGATGCAGAGGGCGGGCAGGGGCGCCTGGCAGAGGGTGAGGGACATACCCATGGCCCCTGCCCCCACCTTCCAGACTGGGACTCCACCACATGCGTGTTGCGCTCGGCGTTCCCCCGCGTGCAGTGCAGCCGGACCCCGTTCAGAGCCGTGTCGTCGCCGGGAAGGCCCTGAGAGGGCTCCACCTGGGCGGCCGGGATTGGACGGGCGAGGAGTCAGGGCGCGGCTCTTCTCCGCACCCTGCGCCCTGCGCATCTCCGTCCCCTGCAGGACCTCCCTGCGCATCTCTGTCCCCTGATGGACCTCCGCTAGGCCTGAGCCTCCCCCACCTTGAGCGAGAAGCCGCTGCTGAAGTACCCGTCAGGACACATCTCAGGCCAGGCCCAGTCGCCCCAGGGGCCGCCGTTGGTCACTTGGATGACCGTTGTGTAGTCGCTCAACCCGTCTGCCCCTGAGCATCTGCAGGGCATCCGCGCCAGCAGTAGCAGCAGCAGCGGCAGCAGCAGCGGCTTGCGTCCAGCGCCCTGCTCCATCTTGCAGCTGCTGCGAGCCAGGCCTCTCACGCAGGCTTATGCCAGCTCCATCCATCCGCACCAGGGTTCTGATTACGGAAAAACCGAAAAACCGTCCGACTTAAGTGACACCTGAAACTAAGCTGCTCCGGGAAGCCTGCACACTTGATTCCCCTCTCCGAGGGGGAGGGGTAGTGGCAGAAGCTTGCAAAGGTAGGGGAGGAGGGTCAGGGAGAGTCCCGTGGAGAACGCTGACTGCAGGCCAAGGGCTGTGGTTAGCGCTTGTTGTCTTTAATCCTCACCCAAAAAAAACTGGGGGTGGGAATTACTCTTCCTGCTTCGTGGATGAGGGAACAGGGGCTGGGCGGCTGTTGTGGCACAGTGGATTAAGCCGCTGCTCTGATGCCAGCTGCCTGTATCGGAGTCCTGTCTACTCACTTCCCATCCAGCTCTGTGCTCACCTGCCTGGGAAGGCAGCAGAGGATGGCCCAAATCCTTGGGTCCCTGACGCCCATGTAGGAGACCAAGATGGAATTCCTGGCTCCTGGCTTTGGCCTGGCCCAGACCTGGCTGTTGCAGCCATTTGGAGAGTGAACCAGTAGGTGGAAGACCTCTCTCTCTGTTGCTCTACCTTTCAAAGCAGTCAACGAAGGAATCAACCAATTAAAAAAAAAAAAAAAACGACAAGTGACTTACCTTAAGGTCATAGCCAGCAGGAAACATTCCAGCCATGGGAGAGGAGACCAGGAGTGGGGATGGAAGTGATCCTGTGGGAATCCTCCTGTTACCGGAAAACTGCAGGGTCGTTGTCTTCGCGCAAGAAAGAATTCAGGCGTGAGACAGAGAGCAAGTGGGAAGCAAATAGCAAGGTTTATTAGGGCAGGGACATCCGTAAGAACGGACGGGCACCTCTCCAGACAGCACCTGAGAGAGAGCGCCCAGTCGCTCAGACTGGGGGAGAGCGCAGTTACATGGTTGAGTGGAGAGAATACACCTGTCGAGGCCAGGCGGGCGGCTCAGCAAAGAGGCAGAGGGCTCAGCGCGCAGTCCAGTTGAGGCTGGGGGTTTATAAGGGGATGGGTCTTGCCTCCCCACCTCTGCTCCTCCTGGAACAAAGGGCTTTTTGGATGTAAATATGAAAAATTCCTTTCTGAGTTTTCCCCCTGAAGTTATCAGACAGGAGGAAGCCTGGCTGGCGTCACCCGGTTAGAGGAAGGATGGGCAGGATGTCTGAAGTGCAGATACTGGGCTGTACCTGGAAGGTTATCAGGCAGAAGGGGCGGGGACCCCCACCTGGCAGGTTATCTGGTAGAAGGGGCAGGGCAGGATGTTTGAAGTGCAGATACTGGGCTGCCCCTGGCAGGTTATCGGGATGAGATGCATATGCTGGACCTAGATGTCAACTCTTTAGGCCTTTGTCACACACACATGAGCTCATATCTGGCTTTCTACCTAACACTCCCAGGCACAAGATTGACCAGGAGGAACTCAGGGACCTCCAGCATGGGAGGGGGCCTCAGAGTGAGCACAGGGCAAGAATCCAGGAGCTGGGGAACTGAGGCCCTGACCCCTGGAGGATCGGGAGAGACAAGAGCAACTCTAAGAGGTTCACAGGGGACTAAGCACCCCTAAGAACAAACGCCATTGTTTCTGTGCCCGTGTCTTTCCCCGGCATGCCTTTCCGCCCGGAACCACCAGGTGGACTCCTAGTTTACAAAGCCAACAAGCCTGTCTACATGGGACTTGACCTGCCTTTGTTTCTTCAGCACCTACTTATTTAGCAATAGTGTGCTTTGGCCCAAGCGACATTCTAAATGCTGCAGACAACCAAGAAAAACAAGGACCCCATCTTCCCCACAGCTCCCATCCCTGTGGGGAGGCAGATGACAAGTTCTGTGAAGCGCTTTTGTGTTCTGGAGATGTGGCTCGGGGCCAGACTTGCCAGACTTGCGGAGGTTAACGAGATGGATTCGATGAATGACTGAGGAGCCAGTCTGGAGTTTAAAAAATTAAGTCACAGAAAGTTCAGCCACCCTTTGTGCTGGCCTTTCAAAGCGCCTGCTGGAGTCCTAGCTGCTCACTTCATATTCAGCTCCCTGCTAATGAGCTAACAGCCGGAATACTTGGACCCTGCCACCCACAGGGAAGACCAGGATGGAGTTCCTGCCTCCTGGCTTCAGCCTAGCCCAGCCCAGACCTGGCTATTGCAGGATTCTGGAGAGTGAACCAGTGAGTGGAAGCTTGCTCTCTCCCCCCCCCCCCCCCTTTTCTCCTCCCCCACCTCCATTGCTCTTCTTCAAATAAATAAAATTTTAATAGATTAAAAATATAAATAAGATAAAGTATATGATTGAGAGAAGTCATAGGGGGCCGGCACTGTGGCTCAGTAGGTTAATCATCTCCCTGCAGCGCCGGCATCCCATATGGGTGCTGGTTCTAGTCCCAGCTGCTCCACTTCCAATCCAGCTCTCTGCTATGGCCTGGGAAAGCAGTAGAAGATGGCCCAAGTCCTTGGGCCCCTGCACCCGTGTGGGAGACCCAGAAGAAGCTCCTGGCTCCTGGCTTTGGATTGGCCCAGCTCTTGCCATTGCAGTCATTTGGGGAGTAAACCAGCAGATGGAAGACCTCTCTCTGTCTCTCTTTTTCTCACTGTCTGTAACTCTGCCTCTCAAATAAATAATAAATAAATAAATCTTTAAAAAAAGAATAAAAGAAAGAGCAATGAGAAAGGAAAATAAAAAGCTTAGAGGGAGAGGTCATAGACCCACATCAAGATGTGGTTCCCTGGGGATGGAACAGAGAATACAGGAGTGGCCCCACCCCCAACCTCTGCTGACCTTAGTGAGATTTATGGGGCAATTGCGGTCAGCTCTTCCATGTGTGGCGTTTTCACATACATTATCATTTAATCCTCAGGCGAGGCTTGCAAAGTACCTATTATTATCATCAATTTACAAGTGGGGGAAACTCAAACCCAGAGGTAACTGACAGCCCACACCCCGGCTCCATGGGGAAGCTGGTGGTTCCGCCGGGCAGCCGAGGCTGCACGCCTGCAAGCCCGCCCTTCGGGGAAGGGAACGGTGGGGTCAAATCCCCCAAATCCCCTTCCTGTGGTCCCTCGCTCCGGGGTAGCTGCCCTCCGGGGACGAAGGCCACCGAAAAGGGGGCCTTAGTGGGTTAATTATTAACCCTTTGCGCCTTAGTGCCCTGAGGGCTTCTCTCTGCTCCTAGAGTCCAGGGACTGGAGAGGGGGCGGAGATCCCAGCAGCAGCCATGGGGGTCGCGCTGCCGCCGCCCGCCCCGCGGCGCTGGTCCCGCGGCGCCCTTCCTCTCGCTGCCTTGGCACTGCTGCTCCTGCTGTATTTCAGTGTTCGGGCATCCAGTGAGTGGCCTCTTCCCTCACCCGCCCCGGGGAGGAACCCGGGAGTTCAAACCCGGGGAGGGGCGGTTGTCCAAGTCTCTTTCTGGCGCCCTCACCACTCGCTTCGCCTTTCCCCAGGTATCCTCTCGGGCTGCAGACCCGGGGTCCGGTCTTGCATTCCGAAGGCACGGCTACCTGTGCAGGTACGCCCGGGCCAGGGCGGGATCCAGGAGCTCCAGGTAAGGCCCTCCATAGCGGGAGATGGAGCCTAGAGGGGCCTCCCCCTCTGCCCCATCTCCAGTTAGACCGCCGGAACAATTTCCTCCGAGTCGCACGGGTCTGGGTGCCGAGCAAGCCCCCTTCCCTTCCTGCCCACTGCCAGGTCCGGCAAGAATCGGGCCCCTCGATGGCCCCGGAGCGGGAAGAGCCTCCGTGCCTGGGCCCTGAGGGGATGCTGGGCCGCATGATGCGGCCGTTCCGCGCCAGCCTGATTCCCGAAGGGGACGTCGCCTTGTCGCGGTACTTGGCTGGATGGAGGGAACTACTCAGGTGAGGGGGTCTCCCGCCCCCCAGCCAGCGCCTCCCTCCTCGGGGTTTCACGGCGCTCTCTCAGATGTCTTCCTTGTCCCACCACTAAACACGCAGGTTCCTAACTCCCCTCGGCTCCATCTTCGCCTTCGCCGTAAGCGAGGCCTTCGCCAAGGTGACAGCCCTGGAGGCCCGGGTACACGGCCCGCACGCCGCGCACTACTCGTCGCTGGTGACCATGGCGGCCTGGGAGCAGCGGACCGGACTGCTGGAGCGGCCGGGGACCGAACCCGGGGACTCGGCGCGGTCCTCGGGCTCCCGGACGCTGCTCTTGCTGCACCGCGCGCTGCGCTGGTCCCAGCTCTGCCTCCACCGCGTGGCCACCGGGGCGCTCGGAGGCCCTGACGCTGGCGTGCAGTGCGGCGACGCCTACGGCACGGCCCTGGCCCCGCACCACCCCTGGCTGGTCCGCCAGGCCGCCCGCCTCGCGTTCCTCGCGCTCCCGGGTCGCGGCGCCTTGCTCGAGCTGGCGTGTCCCGGAGCCAGAGAGGCGGAGGCGCGGTCGGCGCTGGCCCGAGCCGCCGGCACCCTGGAGGACGTCTACAACCGCACCCAGGGCCTGCTGGCCGAGCGCGGTCTGCTCCAGCTGGCCTGAGGACAGCGGCGGCGGGGGCGGCCTGCAGGGGACCCAGCGCCCCGGGGGCAGCGCCTGCGGCACCAGCCCGGGACACCAGGGGGCGGGGCGTCCCCGACAGCACCGCCTCCTCGTGACGTCACATCGAGGACACGCCCCCCTCTGGCGTGGCCCTCAGCCCCCGCCTCCGTCGCTGCCTGGGGTAGCCGCGGACTTGGGGCGTTTTCTGCGAGGGCCGCGGGCATTGAAGGGAAATAAAGAGCGAACGTGGGAAGCGGTGTCCTCCCTTTCCCGGCAGCCGACAGCCTCACGCCCTGGCCTTTCTCCGCCGCTCCTCTGGCTTCCGTTGCCAGCGCCAGGCCGTGTCCCCGGCGCCCCACCGCCACCCGGCCAGCTCCGCCACAGACCCCGCAAACCAGGCCGACGCGGGTGCCTCGGCCTCCCCGCAGCCCCGCACCTCCGCCAGCGACCCAAGCCCGAGACCCGCGCCGCGCCGCGCCCCTCGCGAGCACGGCCTGATCCCGCAAGTGTGTGCACCGGCTCCCGGGCCGCTCCCGCCACCGCAGCGCGGGGCCGGTTCACGCACGGACGCCGGGTTACCGCTCCAGTCCGCCTCCTCCACGGGACGCTACTGCCTATTCGGCGTCCTCCCTGGATACCCGTTAGGGATAGGGATAGCAAATCACGTGTCTAATACTGAGCTTCTCATACCCGGTAACCCTCCAAAACCCGCCCTTCCTAGTCCTCGCTCAGTAAGCGACAGCTCCGTTCTTCCCGCTATTACGCCCAAAACCCTTGTCATCCTGGCGCTTGGGCTTCAGTCCAGGAGAATATGACCGCTTCCTTCCCAACGCCAGCCTTTTCTGGCACCGGGATTGGTATAGCCTCCTGGTTGTCTGTCTGTCCCTTCTGCCCCTGTCTGTATTTTCAGTGCAGCAACCAAGGTGGTCCCTTAGGACAGGCTGAGCTTTCCAAATAGAACACTCTTTTTCTATTTTGACAGGCAGAGTGGACAGTGAGAGAGAGAGACAGAGAGAAAGGTCTTCCTTTGCCTTGCCGTTGGTTCACCCTCCAATGGCCACTGTGGCCGGCGCACTGCGCTGATCCGAAGGCAGGAGCCAGGTGCTTCTCCTGGTCTCCCATGGGGTGCAGGGCCCAAGCACTTGGGCCATCCTCCACTGCCTTCCCGGGCCACAGCAGAGAGCTGGCCTGGAAGAGGGACAACCGGGACAGAATCCGACACCCCGACTGGGACTAGAACCCCGGGTGCCGGCACAGCAAGGTGGAGGATTAGCTTGTACTCAGTGTTTCCCCGGCATCTGGGGAGTGAACCAGGGGATGGAAGATCTCTCTCTCTCTCTCTCTCTCTCTCTCTCTCTCTCTCTCTCTCTCTCTCTCCTCTTTGTAATTCTTTCAAATAAATCTTTCGGAGAGACAGGACATTATTTACGTTTATCAATCTTACAGAAATAAAAATAATTGGGGCTAGTGTTATGGGGCAGCAGGTTAAGCCACCACCTGCAATGCTGACATCCCATGTAGGTGCTCCACTTCCAATCCAACTCCCTGCTGATGTTGCCTGGGAAAGCAGGCGGAGGTATCCCAAGTACTTGGAACCCTATTACCCACTTGGGAGACCCTGCTGGAGGTTCTGGCTGGTGACTTCAGCCTGGCCCAGCCCTGGCCATTGGGGCCATTTGGGGAGTGAATCAGCAGATGGAAAGTCTCTCTCTGTGTGTGTGTTTCCCTCTACTTTCAAATAAATAGATAGCTTTTAAAAATTAAGAATTAATTTTAAAACTACAGTTCAATAAACATTTTTAAAGATTTTTTTTTATTTGAAAGGGAGAGTTACAGAGAGAAAGAGAGAGAGAGAGATCTCCCATCAGTTGGTTCACTCCCCAAATGGCCACAATGGCAGTGCTGGACCAAGTCCTGGAGCCTGGAGCTTCCTCTGGGTCTCTCACATGGGTGCAGGGGCAAAAGCACTTGGGCCATCTTCTGCTGCTTTCCCAGGTGCATTACCCAGGAGCTGGATCAGAAGTGGAACAAGTGGCTCCCATATGGAATGCTGGCATCAGAGGTGGAGGCTTAACTCGCAATGCTACCATGCTGGCCCCAGATCAAAATTTTGATGAATAGCAATAACAAATTCTATCAAACCACATACAAAAAAGCTTATAAATCATAACCAACTAGAATTCATCCCATGCTTACAAAATTGATTCAATCTATTAAAAGCTATACAGAGTATCATATTAATAAAATAAAAGGGAAAATATGATAATCTTGTTAGAAACGGATTTGAGAAAATCCAACATACTTTAATGATTAAAAAAAAAATCAACAAACTAGAAATAGAAGGGACTTTCCTCAACCTGATAAAGGGTGTCTATGAAAAACCCACAGCTGATGTCATACTCAGTGGTGTAAGATATTTTCCCCTAAACTTCCCCCAAGCTTTCCCCCTAAAAACCAGAGCTCTTGCTGCTCTATTCAACATATTACTGGAATCTCAAGTGAAGGCAGTTAGACAATTAACTTATTAAAATCATCCAGAATAGAAAAGAGGAATAAAACTATATCTATTTGCAGATGACTTGGTCACTGACATAGAAAAGTCTTAAGGAAAACACACATACACACCATATTAGAGCTAATAAATGGTTCAACAAGACTTCAGGATAGAAGACCTCTATAGCAAAATCAATTGTGTTTGCAAATATTAGCAATGAATCATCCAAAGATGAACAATTTCTCTGACAATAACATTGAAGAGAGTAACGTGCTTGGGAATAAGCTTAACTTAAGATGTGCTAGACCTGTACACCAAAAACTACAAAACACTGCTTAAAGAAATTAAAGAGGGCCGGCGCCGTGGCTTAATAGGCTAATCCTCCACCTTGCGGCGCCGGCACACCGGGTTCTAGTCCCGGTTGGGGCGCCGGATTCTATCCCGGTTGCCCCTCTTCCAGGCCAGCTCTCTGCTGTGGCCCAGGAATGCAGTGGAGGATGGCCCAAGTGCTTGGGCCCTGCACCCGCATGGGAGACCAGGAGAAGCACCTGGCTCCTGGCTTTGGATCAGCACGATGCGCCGGCCGCAGCGGCCATTGGAGGGTGAACCAACGGCAAAAAAGGAAGACCTTTCTCTCTGTCTCTCTCTCTCACTATCCACTCTGCCTGTCAAAAAAAAAAAAAAGAAATTAAAGAGAATCTAATGGAAGAACACCCATGTTCAAGGACTGGGAGACATTTTAAGAAGGTGGTGCTCCCCAACTGATCCACGGGTTCAATGCAATCCCTATTGACATCCCAACTGCTTCTTGGGCCAAAGGAACTGATCCTAAAATTCATGTGGAAAATGCAAGGGACTCAGAAAAGCCAAAATGATCTTGCAAGGGAACACCAAAGTTGGAGGGTTCACACGTCCTAATTTTTAAAATGACCACACTCAGGAACCGTACAGTGGTGATGACTGCACAGCACTGGGAGAGGCCTAAATGACACTAGCTTAACTCAGCCTCAGGTTTCACACATGAGCCATGAGGCTACAGCATGATATTGGTATAAGGAGAGATCTATTAGTCAATGGGATAAAACTGAGTTCTTAAAAGAACCCATATATTCATCATCAACTGATTTTAAAAATTTGAAAAGCTGGGAGAGACAGAGAAAGACAGAGAGTCTCCATCTACTGGTTCACTCTCCAAATGCTTGCAACAGCTGGGGCTGGGCCAGGCCAAAGCCAGGAGCCTGAAAACTCAGTCCAGGTCTCCCATGTGGGTGGCAGAGAACTGAGTACTTGAGCTATCACCTGCTGCCTCCCAGGGTGCACGTTACTGAGACACTGGAATCAGCAGAGCCAGGACTTGAACTCAGGCACTCTGATATGGAATGACATGGAATGCGGCAGTCCCAGGCAAGGTCAAAGGCCTGCCCCTAGTCACTGGCTTTTTGACAAGGATGCCAAGGCCAGTTAACGGAGAAAGAATTGTCTTCAGCAAATGGTGCTGGAACATCTGGATAGCCACATACAAAAGAACAAATTTGGATTCCCCACGTCACATCAAATACAAAAATTAACTCAAAATGGACATTAGACCTAAAATTGTGAGCTAACCCTATACAAATCTTAGGGGGAAAATTCATGTAAATATTTCTGGCCTTGGACTGAGACAATGCTTTGTTGGCTATGATTCCAAAAGCACAACCAATCAAAGGAAAAATAGAGAAATTGGATTCCATAAAAAATGTTTTACAAATTTACTTTAAGGCAGAGTTACAGAGAGAGAGAGAGAGAGAGAGAGAGAGAGAGAGAGAGAGAGAGAGAGAGAATGAATTTTCCATCTACCAGTCCTCTTCCCAAATGGCAGCAACATCTGGGGCCCAGCCAGGCCAAAGCCAGGAGCCAGGAATCCATCCCATCCAGGTCTCCCACCTGGTGGCAAGGGCCAAGCACTTGGGCCATCCTCCACAGCTTTTGCAGGTGCATTAGTAGGAAGCTAGATGGGAAGTGGAGAAGCCAGCATGCAAAGTGGCACTCATACAGGATGCAGGAGTCACAGGTGGCAGCTTAAACTGCTGTGCCATGATACCAGCTCAGGAGTTCATCAAAATTCAAAACATTTGTGCTTCAAAGGTCACTGATGAAGTGAAAAGATAATCCAATGGGGGGGGGGGGGCCCGGGTGCTGTGGTGCAGCAGGTTAACGCCCTGGCCTGAAGCGTGGGCATCCTATATGGGTGTCAGTTCTAGACCCGGCTGCTCCACTTCCCATCCAGCTCTCTGCTATGGCCTGGGAAAGCAGTAGAAGATGGCCCAAGTCCTTGGGCCCCTGCACCCACGTGGGAGACCTGGAAGAAGCTCCTGGCTTCTGGCTTTGGATCGGCACAGTTCTGGCCGTTGCAGCCAATTGGGGAGTGAACCATCGGATGGAAGACCTCTCTCTCTCTCTGCCTCTCTCTCTGTGTAACTCTGACTTTCAAATAAATAAATAAATCTTAAAAAAAAAAAAAGATAATCCAATGGGGGAAAATATTTGCAAATCATACATCTGATAAGTTTCTCATACCTAGAGTATAAAAAAAATAGTTGTACCACTCAACAATAAAGACGACCCAATTATTTTTATAAAGATTTATTTATTTATTTGAAAGTCAGAGTTACACAGCATATCAGCACACATATGGGATGGTGGCACTGCAGGTGGCGGCTTTACCTGCTATGCCACAGTGCCCACCCTGACAACCGAATTTTTAAGTGAACATCTTGAATAGGCATTGTTCCAAAGAAGATATTAAAAATGGCAAATTAGCACACAGAAATCTGCTCAAATCACACAAATCAAGGGGCCGGCACTGTGGTGTAGCAGGTTAATGTCCTGGCCTACAGTGCCGGCATCCCATATGGGCGCCGGTTTAAGACCTGGCTGCTCCATTTCCGATCCAGCTCTCTGCTATGGCCTGGGAAAGCAGTAGAAGATGGCCCAAGTCCTTGGGCCCCTGCACCCACGTGGGAGACCCGGAAGAAACTCCTGGCTCCTGGCTTCGGATCGGCTCAGTTCTGGCCGTTGTGCCAACTGGGGAGTGAACCATTGGATGGAAGACCTCTCTCTCTCTCTTTCTGCCTCTCCCCTCCCTGTGTAACTTTGACTTTCAAATAAACAAATCTTTTAAAAAACCCACAAATCATTAGGGAACTGCAAATCAAAACCCCAAAATACTGTTTCACATCCCCTAAACTATTTTTTTTAATACACCGTATCAACTAAGTGTTCCTGAGGATGCAGAGAAAGTGGAACCCTTGGGGCCGTCGCTGTGGCGTAGTGGGTAAAGCCTCCACCTGCAGTGCCAGCATCCCATATGGGCACGGGTTTGAGTCCCAGCTGTTCCACTTCTAATCCAGCTCTCTGCTATGGCCTGGGAAAGCAGTAGAAGATGGCCCAAGTCCTTGGGCTCCTTCACCCGCGTGGGAGACCTAGAAGAAGCTCCTGGCTCTTGGCTTTGGATTGGCCCAGCTCCAGCCATTGCAGCCATATAGAGTGAACCAGCAGATGGAAGACCCCACTCCCACCTTTGTAACAGCCTTTCAAATAAATAAATAAATCTTAAAAAAAAAAAAAAAGTGGGACCCTCAAACATTGCTTGAGGGTGTGTAAAATATTGCAGCTGGTTGTAGAAAACAGCTGTCGTTTTTTTTAAAGTGTTAGGACCCAGTACATGTACAAGGACTCCTAGGGACGAGTATACCCTCAAGAAAAAGAAAAATACGGTGTGGTCGTTCCTACAGAGATTCTCGAGTTTATACTGCACCGCAACGCCACCCAAAGAGACCAGCACGGCGTCGGCAAATACAGCCACTTACGTTTAGTCTACATGGTGCTTGCCACACTGCCCCCAAGTGCTCACTGTCGCAAAAGACCCGTCCCTACACTTTTCGTTTCCCTTCTGCCGTCAACCGTGGCGCAGCTTCCCTCCCAGAAGGCCTCAAGAGCGCGACGAAAGAGAGTGACAGAGCGCTTTACGACAGTTGCTTTGTGGCAGCGCCGGAGGAGGAAGATGGCGGCCACCTTAGTAGCGGCTCGGGGAGCGGGGCCGGCACCGGCCTGGGGGCCAGAGGCCCTAGCCCCGGACTGGGAAAACCGGGAAGTCTCCACAGGGGTGAGGCAGGGGTCGGGGTTCAGGAGGGCTGAGGAAGGCGGACTGTTGTGCTTGCAGGCAGCGGGAGGCGGTATCCGGCGGGTGCTAGAGTGGTGTGGTGCGTTCGTGGTGGGATTCTGGCATCTCGCGGGCCGAGTGACGCTCGTGGGGTCAAGGCCGGGGTGGGTCTTTGGAGTTGGAGGGTTGGAGTTCCTCGAGGGGTTGAGGCGTCCGTGAGATTTGGAAATGGGTCGGTGGCGCCCGAGGGTCGTATTCCGGAAGTTGGCCTGAGGGACCATTGAAGCTTGTGTATGGTGGAAAACGTGGGAAGACCCCGACTCACTCCTTCTTCCCTTTCCCCAGACCACAATTATGGCTGTGCAGTTTGACGGGGGCGTGGTCCTGGGGGCCGACTCGAGAACAACCACGGGGTGAGCGCGGGACAGATTGGTGAAGGGGCCCCTCCTCTCCCCTGCCTGCCCCGATGCCAGGCCCATCCTGAGCGCGGCACAGATTGGTGAAGGGACCTCCCCTGGCCCCCGCTGCCTGCCCCGATGCCAGCCCACCCTGAGCGCGGCACAGATTGGTGAAGGGGCCTCCCCTCCCCCCGCTGCCTGCCCCGATGCCAGCCCACCCTGAGCGCGGCACAGATTGGTGAAGGGGCCTCCCCTCCCCCCGCTGCCTGCCCCGATGCCAACCCACCCTGAGCGCGGCACAGATTGGTGAAGGGGCCTCCCCTGCCCCCCGCCTGCCCCGATGCCAGCCCACCCTTAGCCTCGACAGACTTCTGTGGGCAGGGACTTCTCCCCCCCTTGCAGATAAGCATCCCCCTCACCCTTGGTGAGATCCTTATAGAAATCTGTTCTCCAGCTGACTTCAGTTTGGATGAGAACTGATAAGCAATACTGGGTTTCCTGTCCTTGAGCCCTGAGTGACGGGTTGGGGTGGGAGGGAGGCAGGTGGGGTCTTTGCCCTCACTGTTCTGTCTTCCCGCAGGTCCTACATCGCCAATCGAGTGACTGACAAGCTGACTCCCATTCATGACCACATTTTCTGCTGCCGCTCGGGCTCAGCAGCTGATACCCAGGCAGTCGCTGATGCTGTCACCTATCAGCTTGGTTTCCACAGGTGCTTATGGGCTGGGGAGGAGCTGGGATCTGGAAGGAGTTGGAGCCAGAGAGTCTAAATGGACTGATTCCTAGGTTCTGACCCTGCTTTCTCTGTGACTCCCCCACCCCCGCACCAGCATTGAACTGAATGAGCCCCCCCTGGTACACACAGCAGCCAGCCTCTTCAAGGAGATGTGTTACCGGTACCGGGAAGACCTGATGGCAGGGATCATCATCGCTGGCTGGGACCCTCAAGAAGGTGGACAGGTCAGAGCCCCGGCTTGTCCCCCTCTGGCCATTCCCTGTCTGTCTCCAGCTCCTACCTCATTTCTACAGTTAACTCTGCCCTGCCCAGGCCCATGTGGACAGGTGAGTGGACATGTGCTGGGAGCAGGGAACGTACAGCTGGTGACTATCTTCCCTCCGTCTGGCAGGTGTACTCCGTCCCCATGGGGGGTATGATGGTGCGGCAGTCCTTTGCCATCGGAGGCTCTGGGAGTTCATACATCTACGGCTACGTGGACGCCACCTACCGGGAAGGCATGACCAAGGAAGAGTGTCTGCAGTTCACTGCCAACGGTGAGTGCTTGGCCTGCAGGGCCTGTGAGCTGCAGCCCTTCCCCAAGCCAGGCCGGCGCCCCTCATTCCTCATCGTGGCCCCAGGATCTCACTCTGAACCCAGCCTTCTCTTTTATCCCCAGCTCTCGCTTTGGCCATGGAGCGGGACGGCTCCAGTGGTGGGGTGATCCGCCTGGCAGCCATCGCCGAATCAGGGGTGGAACGCCAGGTGCTTCTGGGAGACCAGATACCCAAATTCACCATTGCCACTTTACCACCCCCCTGAACCCTGGAATTCTAGAATGCAGTAGGAGACACACCATACAGATAGGAAGTTTAATAAACACTTTGTCAAAGAGAGTCTTTGTGCTTTGCTTCGGGATTCTTCTGTTGACCTCAAGCCTAAACTTGTCTGACCCACTGCTGTTTGTATAAACTCCTGCACTGAGCTGCAGGGGAGTTGGAGAGGAGATGGAGGGTGTTCATGAATGTTCTTCAAACCTACTTCTCCACACTGCTGTTCCTACACTTAACCTTCTATCATACCCAGGTCCCTAACCACCAGGTTGTGGTGCCTGCAACACCCTCTCCCTGTTTTAAGCTTTAGGTAGAACTCAGAATTCTGAGGCTGGAGTCACCTTCCCTCAGCCTGCCGCCTGCCAGCCAGCATGGGTGACCACTGACGTTAAAGCCAGAGGGATTTGCTTCTACCCCAGCCTCACCTTAGTCCACCGAGCCTCTGTCGCCTCATTTTGTTGTCAGGAGCAGCCGGGTGGCTTCCTTGGCTTGTGGGAGAGAAGTGGGTCTTGTCTGCAAACGGAACCCCAGGTGGACATTGGAGGGGTGACAGTCACTGGCAGCACCTCCGGCCAGCTCTAGAAGCCGCCATCCGCTGGGCCCCTGAGCCCTCTGCAGCTGTCCCTGACTAAAGCCAGGGCCCTAAAGGAGGTCATGGTGCTCACTGACAGTAACACATTCAGTTCTTGGGTCAGGGAACCATGGAAGCTGCATTTGCAAGCCTTGTTCTAGAACATAACCCTGCCTGGAGCATTTCTCAGGGTAGTAGGGAGTTTGTTAAGTAGATGAAGAGGTCCCTGGGTTATATGAAGAAGAGAAGGATTCTTTTTATATATTTTTTTAAGATTTTATTTATTTTTTTAAAAGGCAGAGTTAAAGAGAGGGAGACCGAGAGAGTGAGATCTTCCATCTGCGAGATCAATCCCCAAATGACTGCAATGGCCAGAGCTGGGCCAGTCCAAAGCCAGGAGCTTCTTCTGGGTCTCCCACGTGAGTGCCAGGCCCCAAGCACTTGGGCCATCCTCTGTTGAGTTTCCAGGCTCATTACCAGGTGCCCAAGGGGATTCTGGGGCCACAGGTGGCAGCTTTACCCACTACAACACAGTGCTGGACCTCAGAGAAGGATTCTGACCCTGAAGATGTACCTTGAATTTAGCCAAATGCAAAGCCTTTGATTTTTTTTTTTTTTTTAATTTAATTGATTTGATAGGAAGAGAGACAAGACAGGGAAAGGTCACTCATCAGGTAGGTTACTCCCCAAATGCCTGCAATGCTGAGGCTGTGCTAATCCTAATCCAGGAGCCAGCAACCCCATTGTACGTTTCTCATGGTGGGTGGCAGGGACCTAACTACCTGAGCCATCACCTAAAATGCAGAACTTCTGATTTTTTAAAGATTTATTTATTATTTATTTGAAAGAGTTACAGAGAAAGAAGAAAGATCTTCCATCCTATGGTTCACTTCCCAAATTGCTACAGTGCCCAGGGCTGTGCCAGGCCAAAGCCAGGAGTCGAGCTTCCTCTGGGTCTCCCATGTGGGTGCAGGGGCCCAAGCACTTGGGCCATCCTCCACTGCTTTTCCAGGCACATTAGCAGGGAGCTGGATCACAAGTGGAGCAGCCAGGTCTCCAGCTGGTACCCATATGGGATGCCGACATCCCAGTCTGCAGCTTAACCTGCTGTGCCACAATGCCAGCCCCCAGAATACTTGATTTTCAAGCCAAAACCTGTTCTCCAGCCCTCCCTATCTTAAGTCATCCACTTTGATTCCTCTCTGCCTCGCATCCCACATTCACTCTTAAGAAGTCCTGGATACTTCCTGACAGGATGTACACCTGGTCTATCTCTCACCATCTCCACCTCGCTATTCCAGTCCAGGTCACATCATCTCTTGCCTGGAGGATGGTAGCAACCTCCTAAATGGCCTGGCTGCGTGCACACTCGCCCGTACACAGTCCTTTCCCTATACAGCAACCACAGCGATCCTTGTCAACATGCGACTGTTACTGCCCTGCTTCACATTGTCCAGTCTTAGCATCCCACCTGGAATAGTTCGGCTCTTTACAGGGCTCAGAAGACCCAGCAGCGCACTCGAGTCTCTGCCTTCTATTCTGTTGGCTAGAGCCTCTGGGGTTTTCACTTGTTATTTTCTGGCTGGAGCTGCTTTGGTGTTTTGTTTTTTAAATAACATTTTTAGAGCCATTTTGGGTTCATAGCAAAACTGCGTGGAAGGTGCAGATGTGCCGTGTGCTCCCTGCCCTCACAGGCACACCACCTGCCCCACTGTCAGCCAGCACGCTGCACTGCAGAGGCACGCACGTCGGAGGCAGTGAGCGTGAACTCACCTCATTCCTGTTTTCACACAGCAATGAGGCCTCGGCTCAAATGTCCCTTCAACAGAAAGGCCACTCCTGACCCCCTGAACCTGAAGAGTCACTACCCTCCCCCAGCCCACTCTCGATTACCCTGTTCCATTTTCTTTTTTTAAAGATTTATTTATTTACTTGAGAGAGTTGCAGAGAGAGAGAGTGGTCCTCCACCTGCTGGTTCATTGCCTGAGTGGCTGCAAAGGCCAGAGCTGAGCCAGGCTGAAGCCAGGAGCTCCATCCGGGTCTCCCACGTTTGTGGCAGGGGCCTATGTGCTTGTGTCCTTTTGTGCTGCTTTTCCCAGGCCATTCGGGAGCGGGGTTGGAAGTGGAGCAGCCGGGACACGGACCAGCGCCTGTGTAGGATGTGGTACTTTCTTCACCACAGCTTGTATAGCAGTCTCACACTGCCATGCTTACTTACCGAATGTCTGCCTCCCCCTGCTGCTAAGTCCGCTCAGGGAGAAGAGACCATGCCTCCTTCCTGGTGCATTCCTACACCTTCCCTGCCTGGCCGGGAGTAGGCACTTGATGCTTATCGATTGAATGTGCCCTCTAACCCCTCCTGCTGCCCTGCCCAGCCCCCAGTCTCCCCTAACTGCTGTCAACACACCAGTGCTGAAGCCAGGTTTCACCCAACTCCCTGTCCTGCAAGCCACACCTGGCGGCTGCCGCAGATCAGCTGCCTCACGTTCCGCAGTCCTGTGTCCCCACTGCCACCCCGTAATCCAGCCCTAGCCCCGTGGCTCCCACTGCTCCTCCCCCGCCACCCTCGGGACACACAGGGCTGGGCAGCTCTGAACACATTTAATGAGACGGTCATGAGGCACTTGTGGGGAGTCGGACACAGGGACCCCTGAGAAGCGGGGAGCAGGGAGGTCGAGGTCCTGGTTGTGCCCTTCAGATGGTGGAGTCGTTGGCGGAGGCCATGTCGTGCAGCTGGTGGCGGAAGGACAGTCGGGCTTTCCTGCTGAAGTAGGCACCAGCCCCCGGGGGGGGCGGCCCTCCCTCAGCCAGGACGGCGGCTGTGGCCGGGCCAGGAGCTGCAGGGGCAGCGGGATCCAGGCCTAAGAAGGAGAGGAAGAAGGGGTTGTGGGCCAGGACTCAACCGCCCCTGCCCACCCAGAGCGCGGGAGGACACCTGGGGGTCTGAGGAGTGGGCTGGCGGCAGTGAGGATGTGAACCGGGTGCTGAGACTGCAGGGCTGGCTCATGGGCGTGTGACCTGTGCAGCTCAGAAGGGCTCCCCCCAAAAGGGGCCCCCGGCTTGGTGTGGCACTCTGCAGTGGCCACTCTGACTGCACTGGACTCTGCAGAGCGTTTAACCAGTCCTGTGAGGATGTGAGGGACCCACCTCCCACCCAGGGACACAGATGCTCCTTCCCGTTGCTGGCTTGGGCATTTCTCTTTCTTCCCCTTGCGGCTGGCCGGCTGCCTGACCACCCTCCGTTTCCCTCAGTCAAGCCCCATACCTGTTCCTCTTTCAGTCCCTCGCTGTCTCCGGCACCCACACCATGGGAAACACCATGCCCCCTTCAGACCCATCTCTCAACACTGGAGGAGACTGGGGTGCTGGAAGTGGCCAGGAGAGCTCCAAGGAGAGGGGTGTGGCTTCCAAGCCCCCCCAACGTGGGCAAAACTACCACTTATCCCGAGCCTGCCTGGTGATTACAGGCGCCAGGGGATGGAGGGGGAGAGGAGCGCGGAGGGAAGGGCTGGAGAGACACTCCCACTCAAACAGTTACTTTTTTACCTCTTTAATTTTGGGGTTCTTTCTGATCCCCATGGAAAAGCAGGAGGGCATCAGGAGAGGTGGCATGGCAGAGATAATCAGGTAAAAATTTAGTACAGCCGTGCCAAACCACTTGTGCCAGGCTAGAACTGCTGAGGATTCATTTGTATTTTATATATATATATATATATATATATATATATATATATATATATAAATATATATATAAAATACATATAAAGATTCATTGAATGACAAGTGACAGTGACTCAAACCAGGCATTTCTGGGCCGGCGCTGTGATACAGTAGGCATCCCATTTGGGCACTGGTTTGAGTCCCAGCTGCTCCATTTCAGATCCAGCTCCCTGCTAATGTGCCTGGGAAAGCTGCAGAGGATGGCCCAAGTCCTTGGGCCCCTGCTGTCTACATAGGAGACCAGGAAGAAGCGCCTGGCTTCCAGCCTGGCCCCAGATTTGGGGGCTGTTTGAGGAGTGAACCAGCAGATGGAAGATTCATTCTCTCTCTCTAACTCTACCTTTTAAAGAAATAAATCTTAAAAACAAAAACAAAAACAAAAAAAAACTTTCATTCTAGGGCCAGCATGGTACCAGCATCCCATATGAGTACCAGTTCGAGTCCTGGCTGCCCCATTTCTGATCCAACTCCCTGCTAACATATCTGGGAAGGCAGCAGGGGATGGCCCAAATACTTGGGCCCTGGCCACCAATGTGGGAGATCCAGCTGGAGTTCCAGGCTCCTGACCTAGGCCAACCCTGGCCTTTGCAAACATCTGGGGATTGAGCCAGCAGATGAAAAATTCTCTCTCTCTCTCTCTCTCTCTCTCTCTAACTCTGCCTTTCAAATAAATAAATAAAATCTTTAAGAAAAGAAACAAAAAACCACTCTGATATGCGATGCTGCATCCCAAGTGGCAGCCCGCACTGCAATGCGGGCTCCTATTTATGTTTTGGAATAAGAATTTGGAGTGTCCAAGAAATAAAATTCTAAAGAATCTTCAATTTTAGAATGAGAAACTCTAGGAGCTGATGAAACGTTAGGCTTTCGTGAAATGGTCTGGTAGCGCTTGTCCCCTTTCATGAAGATAGTTGTAATTAAGCTTCATCAAACAGACGGCCAGGGCTGACTTCTGCATGCCATCTCATCTCGTCTGATGCCATCTGATCTCTTGAGGTGAGCGTAGGACTGAGTTCACAGATGAGGGAGGAGGGGCAGTGGGAGGTAGGCGGCTTGCCCAAGGCTACACAGTCTCGCAGAGCAGAATCTATAGTCTGTCTGTTAACACCTTGGAGCTTCCCTGGCCTGATGCCCTCAGCCAGCCTGGGAGGAGCCAGAGCACCCTAGTGGGTGCTTGCTAAAGCTGCAACGGTCCTAGGTAAAGCTGCAGGCTGGCTGTATCAGGGTTCCATAACGGTGTTAGGAAGTACTGCTGGCCGGCACCATGGCTCACTAGGCTAATCCTCCGCCTGTGGCACCGGCACACCAAGTTCTAGACCTGGTTAGGGTGCCGGATTCTGTCCCCATTGCTCCTCTTCCTGTCCAGCTCTCTGCTGTGGCCCGAGAAGGCAGTGGAGGATGGCCTAAGTGCTTGGGCCCTGCACCCGCATGGGAGACCAGGAGAAGCACCTGGCTCCTGGCCTCGGATCAGCGCAGTGTGCTGGCTGTAGCAGCCATTTAGGGGGTGAACCAACGGAAGGAAGACCTTTCTCTCTGTCTCTTTCTCTCACTGTCTAACTCTGCCTGTGTAAAAAAAAAAAAAAAAAAAAAAAAAAAAAAAAACAAGGAAGTACTGCTGACTCTTCTGTATACCTTAGACAGAAGACAGAAGTCTGTTTTAAGAACGGTATTAAAATAAAAATGTACATATAATTTAATACAAGTATCCCAGGGTGGCCACAGGGGTTGGGACAGAGAATCCCGTATCAGAGTGCCTGAGTTTGGGTCCCAGCTCCACTTCCAATTCCAGCTCCCTGCTGATGTGTACCCTGGGAAGCAGCAGGTGGTGGCGCCAGCCCTTGGTCCCAGATGCTCAGAAGGGAGATCTGGATTGACCTCCAGGATCCTGGGTTCAGCCTGACCCATCCCTGCTGTTCTGGGCATTTGGGGAATGAACCTGCAGATGGAAGATCTTTCTATATATCTTTGTCTCTTGCTCTTTCTGTCTTTCAATTAAATCAATAAATGATTTTTAAAAATTTGATTTGAAAATGAACCAAAAATTCATTTGAAAGGCAGTAACAGAGAGAGGTCTTCCATCTGCTGGTTCACTCCCCTAATGGCTGCATTGACTGGGGCTGAGACAATCCAAAGCCAGGAGCTAGGAGCTTCATCCAAATCTCCCATGTCAGGGGCCACTGCCTTTCCAGGTGCTTTAGCAGGGGGCTAGATTGGAAGTGGAATGGCTGAGACTCGAACCAGCGCCCATATTGGATGCAGGAGCTGCTGGCCGTGGCTTAACCTGCTGACCCACAGCACCAACCCCCATTTCAACTTCTTTTGTGCCACAATAAGCTTATGTTTTTTTTACTTTCATTTCCTGTGAATTTTTTGAGGTACCTGCATATATACACCCAGTGTTATCACTACCTTGATCAAAATATAGGCCACTGGGGGCCGACCCTGTGTTAGTGGGCTAAGCCTCCTCCTGCAATGCCAGAATCCCATGTAGGAGCCGGTTCAAGTCCTGGCTGCTCCTCTTCCGATCCAGCTCTCTGCTATGGCCTGGGAAAGCAGTGGAAGATGGCTCAAGAGCTTACTCGAGTGGGAGACCCGGAAGAAGCTCCTGACTCCTGGCTTTGGATTGGCCTAGCTCTGGTCATTGCAGCCATCTGGAGAGTAAACCAACAGATGGAAGACCTCTCTGTCTCTCCATCTCTCTGACTGTAACTCTACCTCTCAAATAAGATGAATAAATGTGTGTGTCTGTCTGTGTATGGCATTTCCATGACCCCAGAAAGTTCCTTTACAGGGAGCCTTCTTTTTTTTTTTTTTTTTTAAGATTTATTTATTTAGCCGGCGCCGCAGCTCAATAGGCTAATCCTCCACCTTGCGGCACCGGCACACCGGGTTCTAGTCCCAGTCAGGGCTCCGGATTCTGTCCCGGTTGCCCCTCTTCCAGGCCAGCTCTCTGCTGTGGCCAGGGAGTGCAGTGGAGGATGGCCCAAGTCCTTGGGCCCTGCACCCCATGGGAGACCAGGAGAAGCACCTGGCTCCTGCCTTTGGATCAGCGAGGTGCGCCAGCCGCGGCGGCCGTTGGAGGGTGAACCAACTGCAAAGGAAGACCTTTCTCTCTGTCTCTCTCTCTCTCTCACTGTCCACTCTGCCTGTCAAAAAAAAAAAAAAAAAGATTTATTTATTTGAAAGTCAGTTATACAGAGAGAGGAGAGGTAGAGACAGAGAGAAGTCTTCCATCCACTGGTTCACTCCCCAGTTGGCTGCTAAGACTGGAGCTGCACTGATCCGAAGCCAGGAGCCAGGAGCTTCCTCTAGGTCTCCCACGTGGGTACGGGGCCCAGGGACTTGGGCCATCTTCTACTGCTTTCGCAGGCCATAGCAGAGAGCTGGATGGGAAGTGGAGCAGCTGAGACTCTAAACGACATCCATATGGGATGCAGGCTGTAGCTTTACCAGCTACGCCACAGTGCTGGTCCCTACATTCTGTTTTTAAACTTCTATTTATGGGGAGGCCGGTGCTGTGGCGCAGCAGGTTAACACCCTGGCATGAAGTGCCAGCATCCCATATGGGTGCTGGTTCTAGTCCTGGCTGCTCCTCTTCTGATCCAGCTCTCTGCTATGGCCTGGGATAGCAGTGGAAAATGGGCCAAGTCCTTGGGCCCCTGCACCCACGTGGGAGATCCAGAAGAAACTCCTGGCTCCTGGCCTCGGATCCGCGCAGCTCCAGCCATTGTGGCCATCTGGAGAGTGATCCAGTGGATGGAAGACCTCTCTCTCTGTAACTCTGTCTTTCAAATAAATAAAATAAATCTTTTTGTTTTCATTTTTTAAAAAATTTTTGACAGGCAGAGTGGACAGTGAGAGAGACAGAGGAAAAGGTCTTCCTTTACCGTTGGTTCACACCCCAATGGCCGCTGTGGCCGGTGCACTGCGGCCGGCACATTGCGCTGATCAGGAGCCAGGAGCCAGGTGCTTCTCCTGGTCTCCCATGCGGGGGCAGGGCCCAAGCACTTGGACCATCCTCCACTGCCTTCTTGGGCCACAGCAGAGAGCAGGATAGGAAGAGGAGTGACCGGGACAGAATCTGGCGCCCCAACCAGGACTAGAACCCGGGGTGTCAGCGCCGCCGGCGAAGGATTAGCCTAGTGAGCCATGGCGCCGGCCATAAAATAAATCTTTAAAAAAAATTCTATTTATGGGGCCAGCACTGTGGCTATGCAGGTAAAGCCACCACCGGCAGTGCCAGCATCCCATATGGGTGCCAGTTCCAGTTCCGGCTGCTTCACTTCCAACCCAGCTCTCTGCTATGGCCTGGGAAAGCAGTAGAAGATGGCCCAAGTCCCTGGGCCCCATACCCACGTGGGAGACCTAGAGGAAGCTCCTGGCTCCTGGCTTCGAATCAGCACAGCTCCAGCCGCAGCCAATTGGGGAGTGAACCAGCGAATGGAAGACTTCTCTCTCTCTCTGCCTCTCCATCTCTCTCTGTGTAACTCTGACTTTCAAATAACTAAATAAATCTTTAAAAAAATAAAAAATAAGAAAATATAAAGACAAGCCATATTCTGGGAGAAAATATTTTCAATGTGTATATCTGATAAGGGAGTGTATGGAAAATACATGAGAACTGTTACAATTCAGTAAGACAACATGACTTTTTATACCAAGAGACTTGAACAGATATTTTGCAAAACAAGATAAACAATAGCCAAGAGGCACATGGAACGTGTTCAACATAATTAATTATCTGAGAAATGCAAATAAAATTTCAGTGATGGGGCTGGCACTGTGGCACAGCAGGTTAACGCCCTGGCCTTAGGTGCCGGCATCCCATATGAGTGCCAGTTCTAGTCCCAGCTGCTTCTCTTCTGATCCAGCTCTCTGCTATGGCCTGGGATAGTAGCAGAAGATGGCCCAAGTCCTTGGGCCCCTCACTCACGTGGGAGACCCAGAAGAAGCTCCTGGCTCCTGGCTCTGGCTGTTGCAGCCATCTGGTTGAGTGAACCAGTGGATGGAAGACCTTTCTCTCTGTCTCTACCTCTCTCTGTAACTCTTTCAAATAAATTAAAAAAAAGTTTTTAAAAAATTGCAGTGATGCACACATTATGCTTACTAGAGTGGCTAATCTTAGAAATTGGCATATGGAGCTGCATTGTGACACTGAGGGTTTAGCTACCATGTGCATGCCGGCATCCCATTTCAGAGCGATGGTTGGAGTCCCAACTGCTCCATTTTTTAAAAAGATTTATTTATTTATTTGAAAGAGAGAGAGAGAGGGAGGGAGAGAGGAAGGGGGGGGGGAGAGATAGAGAAAGAGAGAGATCTTCCATCCACTGGTTCACTCATATGGCTGCAATCTTCCATCTGCTGGTTCATTCCTCAGATGGCTGCAATGGCCAGTGATGGGCCAGGCTGGAGGCAGGAGCTTTATCCAGGTCTCCCACATGGGCGGCAAGGGCCATCTTCTGCTGCTTTCCCAGGGCATTATCAGGGAGCTGAATCAGAAGTGAAACAGCCAGGACCTGAACTGACGCCCCTATGGGATGCCAGCGTTGCAGACAGCAGCTTTACCTACTGTGCCGCAACACCAACCCCTGTCACCCACGTGGGAGACCCTGGTGAAGCTCTTGGCTTCCCCCTGGCCCAGCCCTGGCCATCTGGGGTCTCCCTCTCTCTCTGTAACTCTGACTTTCAAATAAATAAATACATTTTAAAACTTGACTCTCACGTGTTGGCCATTGTAGAATATCAGGAACTACTGAAGATTGTAGGGAGTGCAGTGGAGGATGGCCCAAGTCCTTGGGTCCTGCACCCCATGGGAGACCAGGAGAAGCACCTGGCTCCTGCCATCGGAACAGCGCGGTGCGCCGGCCGCAGCGCGCTACCGCGGCGGCCATTGGAGGGTGAACCAACGGCAAAAGGAAGACCTTTCTCTCTGTCTCTCTCTCTCACTGTCCACTCTGCCTGTCAAAAAAAAAAAAAAAAAACGACTTGGCAGTTTCATGTAGGTTAAACATGCACTTATATGACCCAGAACCCAGACTGCTTCATTTTTGATTCATCTCCCTGATAATGCAACTGGGAAAGCAGCAGGTGACTGCCCAAGTGCTTGGGCCCCTGCCATTCATGTAGGAGAACTATAGATCTCCTGGCTCCTGTCTTGAGCCTGGCCCAGTCTTGGCTGTTGTGGCCATTTGGAGAGTGAACCAGTGGATGGAAGATCTCTCTCTCCCTCTCGCTATTTCACTCAGCGTTTCAAATAAATTAAAACTTTTTAAAAAGTTAACTATCAAGAGCCTGACTTCATGGCATAGAGGGTAAGGCTGCTGCCTGCAACACTGCCAATCCCATCTGGGTGCCACTTCTTGTCCTGGCTGCTCCACTTCGAATTCTGCTCCCTGCTAATGGCCTGGGAAAAGCAAAGGAAGATGGCCCAAGTGTTTGGGCCCCTGCCACCTATGTGGGAGACCCTGATGAAGCTCTTGGCTTCCCCCTGGCCCAGCCCAGGCCATCTGGAGTCTACCTCTCTCTCTCTCTCTGTAACTCTGATTTTCAAATAAATAAATTTGAAAAATTGACTGTCACGTGTTGGCCATTGTAGACTACCTGGAACTGCTGAAGCTTGTGGAAATGTGAAAATTGTGGAAAACGACTTGGCAGTTTCTTGTAGGTTAAACATACACTTATATGACCCAGAAACCCCACTGCTATTTACTCAAGGGAAATAAAAGTAGGCAGCCACACAAAGACTTATACAGGAATGTTTATAGGAGTTTTATTCAGAGTAGTCAACTAGAAACAATCCAACCGTCCATCAGGAGTAGATAAAGCAACCTGCTTTGCTTAAAAAACAGAAATATAACAAAATGTCATTTTCCCTGGACTGTACTTGTTTAAGTTCAGAGTCTACCACGGAGCAGGTGCGCAATAAGTGTTTGGTGAATGAATGCAAGAATGCCAGCTTTCAGAACCACCACCCTTCGGGCATTTTCCCTCATCCCCTCCTTCTACAAACGCTGTCTGGGAAAAAGAGGCACCTGCAGGTCCCTCCGCGGAGGCGCGGCCGGCCTGGGGCCCGAGGCAGCGCGGCTGGTGGAGGGACGCGCGCGGGTGGAGCGCACACTGGGTGGCGATCGGGTGCGCTCGGACCGAGGGCGCAGCCAGGCTGGGCGAAGGCGGCCCCCGGGCGGTGGGAGGTCCCCGGTCTCGGCGGGCCGGGGCGGGCCGGGCCGGGCCGGGCCGAGGGCGGCGAGGGCGGCGGGGGCGGGACGCGCCAGGCGAGAATCCCGCGGAGGGGAGGCCGGGGCCGTCCCGCCCCCGAGGGCAGGCCCGAGCCCCGGCCCCGCCCCGGCCCGCTCGGGTGTGGGCACCGGCTCCGGCTCGCGTTCGCCTCCGCTTCCCTCGGCTCGCGAAACCGCGCGGGCGCCGGCTGGAGCAGCCAGGGTGAGGGGGCCGGGCTGGGGGCGCCGCGGGGGTGTCGCGCCCCGGAGAGCGGGCGGGGACGAGACCGGCGGGGGCCTCTGACTCAGCCGCAAGCTCGGATTGCAGGAATCTTCTCCCGGACCAGGAGCGCGCAACTTCCTCATTCCCGCCGGGACCCCCGCGCTCGGCCGGCCTGGCCCGGCCCGAGCCGCGTTGGTCCCGCGCCCTCTGGTTTCTGCGCTGCCCTAGTTCGGGACATCCGGGCTGGGCTGGGTGTACCCCGGGGGCCCCGGTTCGCGACAGAGGGCGGAGTTGAGGGATCCTGCATCCTAGGGTAGGGGATGGAGGTTCGAGCCGCGTCACTGGGAGGTGGCCGGGCAGGAGGAGGTGGGAGGAGGTGGGAGGCGGCGGGTGCGAGGCTGGGGGGTGGGACCTGCAGGGCTGAGCGCCCCCCTGAGGCGGCCCCGCATTCCTAGATGACGGCGACCCCCAGGAGCCCCTTCTCCTCTGGGGACGACCTGGACTCCAGCCAGTTACAGATGGAGCCGGATGAGGTGGACACGCTGAGGGAGGGAGAGGACCCAGGTACTCAGGATCAAGGCCCCCGGGGGAGGGGAGCCCGGAAGGGCTGGGGCCCTCCTGGGGGCTCCAGTCTTGGACTTTGTCTCCTCCCAGCTGACCGGATGCACCCCTTTCTGGCCATCTACGACCTTCAGCCGATGAAAGCGCGCCCCTTGGTGTTCGCCCCTGGGGTCCCTGTCACAGCCCAGGTGGTGGGCACCGAAAGATACACCAGTGGATCCAAGGTGGCCAGGCGGGCCCCGGGGTGGGGGTGGCCCTGGCCGGAGGGGAGGGTTCAGGGATTCAGCGGCTCGCATCCTCAGGTGGGAACCTGCACTCTGTATTCAGTCCGCCTGACGCACGGTGACTTTTCCTGGACCACCAAGAAGAAGTTCCGTCATTTCCAGGAGCTGCACCGGGACCTCCTGAGACACAAAGTCCTGATGAGTCTGCTCCCCCTGGCCCGGTGAGGGGAGCCCAGATGCATCGGGGAGGGCAGACGCCCCTCGACCCGCGCCAGCCATTGCTCCTTTCTGTGCAGCCCACCCCCAGGCACTTCCCAGCCCCCAACTCCCCTGACCCTGGTTACTAGGAAACTTACCCTGCTCAGCTCTCCCTGGCCGCGGTTCCGGTGCCAACATCTCAGCTGGGCTGGGTGCCCAAAGTGGCCTTGGCAGCCTCTCCAATCCCAGGACAGGGAGGTCTGCCTTGTGCCAGCCCCCTGACCTCCTCCCCTCCTCCCAGACCCCAGCAGCCCAGCCTGCCAGTGCCTTTGCCCCCACCTGCGCCTCCACACCAGGCCTGACCCGCACCCCATCCCTTCCGCAGCTTTGCTATTCCCTCTTCTGCGACCCGAGAGGCCACCAACAGAGAGATGCCCTCTCTACCCCGAGCAGGTCATGAGGGCTCCAGCAGACACACAGCCAGCAAGCAGGTGCGACAGACACCCGGTTCCCTGGGAAGGCGTCCCTCTGTGCACGTGGCTCTGGTCCCACCCGTTTCTGTCTCCCATTCCCACTTCAGAAATACCTGGAGAATTACCTCAACCGCCTCTTGACCATGTCCTTCTACCGCAACTACCACGCCATGGTGAGGTCCAGCCGCCTCTCCTGAGGCGGAGCAGGATAGACAGGCCCCCGAGGGGACGATGGGCCTGGGTCCACGGGGGCACGAGGGACCGAAGGCCAGGGGGCTCCTCTGCACTTTTGTCTTCCTCTCCAGACAGAGTTCCTGGAAGTCAGTCAGCTGTCCTTTATCCCAGACCTGGGCTCCAAAGGATTGTGAGTGTGGAACACGCCTCCCCCAGCCGTCTGCAGCCCTCACTCCCCAGCCCTTCCCCCTGAGAACGGGGCGGGCGGGGGGCTGCAGCCCTCATCCAGCATCTCTTCCTGGTTGTCCCCACAGGGAGGGCGTGATCCGGAAGCGCTCGGGTGGCCACCGCGTCCCTGGCCTCACCTGCTGTGGCCGAGACCAAGTTTGTTATCGCTGGTCCAAGAGGTGGGGGTGGGGGCTGAGCGGCTGGGCAGGGGCTGGGGGTGAGGAAGGGGAGCTGGCGGGCAGGGAGGAATCGGAGCCCTTCTGTCCAGGTGGCTGGTGGTGAAAGACTCCTTCCTGCTCTACATGACCCTGGAGACCGGCGCCATCTCCTTTGTTCAGCTCTTCGACCCAGGCTTCGAGGTGCAGGTGGGGAAGAGGAGCACAGAGGCTCGGTATGGGGTGCGCATCGACACCTCCCACAGGTGAGGCCCCCCCGGGGTGAGGGGTGAGGGGACCCAGCCTGCCACCCTTGGGGGGTTCATGCGGGGCCAGGGGACTGTGGCAGAGAGGAAGGGAAGGCTTTTCCACTGCCTGGGACCCAAGTAGTTTTGAACCTGGGAACTGGTCCAGCCACATGCTTGGGATGCTCTTACAATCTGAGGCCAGAGAGAGCAGCCCCTGTAAGCCCAGGGACCGTGCTCCCAGTGGAAGAAAAGCTCCCTTCTCGTTTGCTCATTCGACAAACCTGAGTGCCTGGGCCAGGGCTGCTTGCTGGGCCCCAGCCAGGAGTAAAGTGTAGCCTGGCCCCACGGCGTCTTGATTAAGGACTAAGGGAGGAAGTAGGAAAAGGCCGAAACAGGGAGGTCCCTGGCGGGTATGAAGGGCCAGGATGACTGGCCCCGTCCTTGTTCCCCTCCAGGTCCTTGATTCTCAAGTGCAGCAGCTACCGGCAGGCCCGGTGGTGGGCCCAGGAGATCACCGAGCTGGCTCAGGGCCTCGGCAAAGATTTCCTGCAGCTGCACCGGCATGAGAGCTTCGCCCCGCCCCGGCCTGGGACCTTGGCCCGGTGGTGAGACCCTGCTGTCCATTCTGAGCATGTGTGTGTGTGGCCTTCCTGACCCCCTGGTATTCTGTGGGTCCTCGGTCCTCTCTTATCCCTCTGACCCCTGCTGACCTCAGTGACCCTCCCTGACCTCCAGCCTCTTTAACCACACAGATCCCCCTGACTCCCCTCTGACCTTTCTGACCCCCAGGCTTGGTAATCTCCTCTGACCCCTGATCTCTCTGACCTCATATGACCTTTCAGATCCCTGCTACCACCCTGAGCTGCTCTCCGGGATCTCAGACCTCTCATACATTTCTTCATTTAGTAAAGGTTTCCCAAGCACCTGCTATGTGCGGGATGCAGGCTTCTATGGTTGAGGGAAGTGATCCCATCATGAAATATCGTGATAGATGCAGAGCACCGAACACAGACTGGGGGCGTCTGCCCAGCGTGAGGACCTGGGGACAAACTTCCAGAAGGCAGTAACCTCAAGGCTTCCTTAGCAAGACAAAGAAAAGGCCGCAGGGCAGTGCAGGCAGAGTGGACAGAAACAGCCTGGCGGGTCTGGGGTCCTTGAGGCCTGAATATGGCTACAAAGCAGGGAGCAGCTGTAGGAGTAGGGGCTGGGAGTCAGCAGCCTGTGCTGAGCTGATGAGGGTGAACTTGATTGCTGGCTCTGGGGCGTCATGGAAGAATTTTTTTTTCTTGGGGGTGGTGTTGAGATTTTGCTTTTGTTTTAGTTTTTATTTATATGAGAAGCAGACAGACACACACAGAGAGAGAGAGAGCGTGCGCGCTGCTGACTCACTTCCCAAATGCCCGTAACAGCCAGGACTGGGATGAGGTCACATCCAGGAGCTACAGGCTCGATCCAGGTTCCCATGTGGGTGGTGGGAACTCAGTCACTTGAGCCATCACCACTGCCTCCCAAGGTCTGCATTAGCAGGAAACAGGAGTCGAGGCCAGAGACAGATACTGAAACTTGCCAGTCAGGTAAGTCCTGAACGGTGCCTCATTTGGCCTGCCAGGCCAAATGCCTGCCCCACAAGTGATCGTCATTTATTTGAGAGGCACGGAGATATTAAGAGATAGAAACAGGGACACACACACACACACACACACGAGCTCCTATCGGTTCACTCCCTAAATGCCCACAACAGCCTGGGCTAGGTTGGGACTGAAACCAGGAACTGGGAACTCAATCCAGGTCTCTCACATGGATGACAGGAACCCAACTACTTGAACCATTACTGCTGCCTCTTGGGGTCTGCATTATAGCAGGCAGCTGCAGTTAGGAACTGGAGCTAGGAATTGAACCCAGTTACTCCAGTGTGGGATGTGGGTGTAGCTTTTAGCATAACAATTGATAATATGTAATACTTGGGAAGTATTTACTGTATGCTGGGAATTAAGTGTTTTACACGTATGAGAGTACTTCAAAAAGTTCATGGAAAGTGGAATTAAAATGTTATTTTAGCAAAAAAATTAGAAATCCATGCATGTAAGGATTCTTCAAAAAGTTGATGACAAATGAGCAGTATGAAGCAACCATCTGGGCCGGCGCCGTGGCTTAACAGGCTAATCCTCCACCTTGCGGTGCCAGCACACCGGGTTCTAGTCCTGGTTGGGGCGCCGGATTCTATCCCGGTTGCCCCTCTTCCAGGCCAGCTCTCTGCTATGGCCCGGGAAGGCAGTGGAGGATGGCCCAAGTCCTTGGGCCCTGCACCCGCATGGGAGACCAGGAGAAGCGCCTGGCTCCTGGCTTCGGATCAACGAGATGCGCCGGCCGCAGCGGCCATTGAAGGGTGAACCAACGGCAAAAAGGAAGACCTTCCTCTCTGTCTCTCTCACTATCCACTCTGCCTGTCAAAAAACAAACAAACAAACAAAAAACAGCCATCTATGGATTGTGGTTATTTTTGTACCACAAATAGTTTTTTTTTTTTTTTTTTTTTTTGACAGGCAGAGTGGATAGTGAGAGAGAGAGACAGAGAGAAAGGTCTTCCTTTTGCCGTTGGTTCACCCTCCAATGGCCGCCGCGGTAGCGCGCTGCGGCCGGCGCACCGCGCTGATCCGATGGCAGGAGCCAGGTGCTTATCCTGGTCTCCCATGGGGTGCAGGGCCCAAGGACTTGGGCCATCCTCCACTGTACTCCCTGGCCACAGCAGAGAGCTGGCCTGGAAGAGGGGCAACCGGGACAGGATCGGTGCCCCAACCGGGACTAGAACCTGGTGTGCCGGCGCCGCAAGGCGGAGGATTAGCCTAGTGAGCTGCGGCGCCGGCCAGTTTTTTTTTAAAGATTTATTTATTTATTTGAGAGGTAGAGTTACAGACAGTGAGAGCGAGAGACAGAGAGAATGGTCTTCCTTCTGTTGGTTCATCCCTCAAATGGCTGCTACAGCCGGAGCTGTGCCGATCTCAAGCCAGGAGCCAGGTGCTTCCTCCTGGTCTCCCATGCAGGTGCAGGGCCTAAGCACTTGGGCCATGCTCCACTCCCTTCCCGGTGCCCATATGGGATTCCATCACCGCAGGCAGAGGATTAGCTAAGTGAGCCATGGCGTCAGCCCCCACAAATAGGTTTTTAAAAAAAATTCCAGGGCTGAGCCAGGCCAAAGCCAGCCTAGAACTCCATCTGGGTCTCTCCTGTGAGTGGGAGGGGCCCAAACACTTGAGGCATCCTCTGCTGCCCTCCCAGGAGTACCAGCAGGAAACCAGATCAGAAGTGGAGCAGCCAGGACTCAAACCAGCACTCTGATGTGGGACGGTAGCAGTGCAAGCTGTGGCTCCACTGGCTACGCCACAATACTAGCCTCTGTGAACTTAACTTTTAATTAGATTTTCCATGAACTTCTTGAAGTATCTTTTGTATTAGCCTATTGGATCTTCCCAAGAACTTTATGAGGCAAGTACACCCGTTATTGCCATTTTACTCAGGAGAAAACGGAGCCCAGGAGAGATTAAGTAACTTGTCCAAGTTACAGAACATTGTGAAGAGTGGAACCAAGGTTCAAATCTGTGTAGTCTGGGCTAAGACTGTTCCTAACAGCCATTCTAGACTACTACTTGTTAAACAACCAAATAGTACGACAACATATTAAGTAAACAATGGAAGCCCCTCCTCCTGGCACAGTCCTTTACCTACCTCCCTTATTCTTCCCTCTACCCCCCAAATCCCATTTCTTTACCTGAAGAAACCCTGGCAAAAGTTCTGTGTGTGTGTGTTTAAGTTATATGAAAGGCAGAGACAGAGAGGGAGATCTTCCATCTACTGATTCACTCCCCAAATGACCACAACAGCCAGGTCTGGGCCAGGCCAAAGCCAGGAGCCAGGAAATCCATCCGGGTCTCCCAAGTGGGTGGCAGCACCCAAAGTACTTTCCCAGGCATGCTAGCGGGGAACTGGATTGGAAGTGGAGCAGCTGGGACTCAAACTGGCACTCGGCTATGGGATGCCGATGTTGCAAGCAGTGGCTTACCAGGCTGCCCCGCAACACCTGCTCCTGGCACTGTGTAAGATGTATCTCCTAGAGCCTCTCCTGCGTGTTTTTATATATGTGTGCATGCACATATGTTGCTTTTTGTTTTAACATAAATGAAATCCTTCACCCTCTCCAGCTTATTTTGTTCACTTAATCTATTTGAGACTAGACATTTAAATTATTTTCCATTTTTCATTCTTACAAACAGTGCTGTGATGAGCACAATCTTTGAGGGTTTTATAGAATGCATTCCTAGAAAAATAATTACTGATGGCCGGCGCCGCGGCTCACTAGGCTAATCCTCCACCTTGCGGCACTGGCACACCGGGTTCTAGTCCCGGTTGCCCCTCTTCCAGGCCAGCTCTCTGCTGTAGCCCGGGAGTGCAGTGGAGGATGGCCCAAGCACTTGGGCCCTGCACTCCATGGGAGACCAGAAGAAGCACCTGGCTCCTGCCTTCGGATCAGCGCAGTGCTCCTGCCGCAGCGTGCCGGCCGCGGCGGCCATTGGAGGGTGAACCAACGGCAAAGGAAGACCTTTCTCTGTCTCTCTCTCTGTCCACTCTGCCTGTCAAAAAAAAAAAATAATAATTATTACTGGGGCCAGCATCCCATATGAGCGTTAGTTCGAGTCCTGGCTGCTCCCCTTCCAATCCAGGTCTCTAATAGTGTGCCTGGGAAGCAGCAAAAGGTGGCCCAAGTGCTCAAGATCCTGTTACCCATGTGGGAGACCCAAATGGAGTTCCTGGCTCCTGGCTTTGGCCTGGCCCAGCCGCAGCCTTTGCAGCCATTTGGGGAGTGAATCATCAAATGAAAGATTCTCTCCCTCCCTCTCTTTTCCTCTCTCTCAATGTAACTGTCTTTCAATAAATAAATAAATATTCAAGAAAAAAAAATTACTATGTGAGGCTGGTACCGTGGCTCAACAGGCTAATCCTCCGCCTTGCTGCGCCGGCACACTGGGTTCTAGTCCCAGTTGGGGCGCCGGATTCTATCCCGGTTGCCCCTCTTCCAGGCCAGCTCTCTGCTATGGCCCGGGAAGGCAGCGGGGGATGGCCCAAGTGCTTGGGCCCTGCACCTGCATTGGAGACCAGGAGAAGCACCTGGCTCCTGGCTTTGGATCAGCGCGATGCGCCGGCCTCAGCGGCCATTGGAGGGTGAACCAACGGCAAAAAGGAAGACCTTTCTCTCTGTCTATCTACTCTGCCTATCAAAAAAAAAAAAGAATTACTATGTGTATTTAATGGTATTAAAGGATCTGCACATTTACTATTTTGATAGATATTGCCAAATTTTTTTCTAGAAGGATTATATAATTAACATATATCTCCATATATCTTCATAGTCTATGAGAACACTCACTTTCCCATATGCCATTACTGAATGTTACTAATTATATTAGCTTTTTTTTTTTTTTTTTTTGATAGAGTTCCCATCTGCTTGTTCACTCCCCAAATGCCCATAATAGCTGGGGCTGTGCCAAGCTGAAGCCAGGAGCCAGGAACCCACTCCAAGCCTCCTGCCTAGGTGGCAAGAACTCAACCATCACCTGTTGCCTCCCAGTGTTGGCACTGATAAGAAGCTGGGTTCAGGAGCTGAAGCCAGGAATCGAACCCAGAAATGTCCATGTGGGACACAGGCACTTTTTTTTTTTTTTAAGATTTTAATTATTTATTGGAGAGGCAGAATTACAGAGAAAGGGAGAGACAGAGAAAAACATCTTCCATCTGCTAGTTCACTTCTCAAATGGTTGCAGTGGCTGGAGCTAGGCTGGTCAGGAGCCAGGTACCAGGAGCCAGGAGCTTCTAGGTCTCCCATGCAGGTGCAAGGACCCAAAGGTTTGGGCTATCTTCTACTGCTTTGCCAGGCCACAGCAGAGAGCTGGATGGGACTAAAATTGGTACCCATATGGGATGCTGGCACTGCAGGTGGAGGCTTAGCCACAGGGTTCAATCATCTTTTTTCTTTTTTTAAGATTTATTTTATTTATTTGAAAGACAAAGTTACAGAGAGAGGTAGAGACAGAAAGGTCTTCTACCTGCTGGTTCACTCCACAGGTGGCCACAACGGCTGGAGCTACGCTGATCCGGAGCCAGGAGCCAGGAGCTTCTTCTGGGTCTCCCACGCAGGTGCAGGGGCCCAAAGATACTTGGACCATCTTCTACTGCTATCCCAGGCCATAACAGAGAGCTGGGTTGGAAGAGGAGCAGCCAGGACTTGAACTGACGCTCATATGGGATGCCGGCGCTTCAGGCCAGGGCATTAACCCATTGCGCCACAGTGCCAGCCCAGGATTTAATCATCTTAATCAATGCCAGCCACTAGGCCTGATGCCAGCCCAGTTTTAACTTTTGCCAATCTAGTGTTATTTCAGGGAC
Source organism: Lepus europaeus (assembly GCF_033115175.1). Classification (NCBI taxonomy): domain Eukaryota; kingdom Metazoa; phylum Chordata; class Mammalia; order Lagomorpha; family Leporidae; genus Lepus; species Lepus europaeus. Next base: position 50,899,635 of record NC_084844.1, on the reverse strand, counting down.
AAGTGCTATGGTACAGTTCAAGATGCCAGATGGAATGCTGGCATCCCATATTAGAATGCCTGGGTTCAAGTCCTAGCTCCACTTCTAATTCTAACTTCCTGCTAATGTACACCCTGGGGGGGGCAGGAAGTGATGGCTCAAGTACTGCCACCCTGGTCCAGCCCTGGTTATTGTGGCTTCTGGGGAATCAACCAGCAGATGGAAGATCTCTAGATGGCCGCAGAAGCCAAATCTGGGCCAGGCCAGAGCCAGGTGCCAGGAGCTTCTTCCGGGTCTCTCAGATGCGGAGCAAGGGCCCAAACACTTGAGCCATCCTCCACTGCCTTCCCAGGCCATTAGCAGGGAGCTGGATTGGAAGTGGAGCAGCCAGGACATGAACTGATGCCCATATGGGATGCCGGTGTGTCGGGGGCAGGCTGTGGGTTTACACGCTATGCCACAATGCTGGCCCCAGTTATTTCAGTTTAGTTTTAATTTCCATTTCTGTTTATTAGTGAAACTGAACATTTTCCCCTGTGATTGGCTATTTTAATTTGCTCTGTGAACTGTCTGCTTCTTATTTGCTCATTTTTCAGTTGCTTTGTTACTGATTTGCTTGTATGATTTACTGAACACACGGCAAGGAAGCAGCAGGCAGGCAGGTCAGGTAGGGGTGACGACTGTTGCCTGCTTGTATGATACATCAACCTTCTCAGCCAATTTCTTTCCTTGATTGTGTCTTTAAGGAAATTTATTTATTTATTTATTTATTTTTTAATTTTTGACAGGCAGAGTGGACAGTGAGAGAGAGAGAAAGGTCTTCCTTTTGCCGTTGGTTCACCCTCCAGTGGCCGCCACGGCCGGTGCGCTGCGGCTGGCGCACCGCGCTGATCCGATGGCAGGAGCCAGGTGCTTCTCCTGGTCTCCCATGGGGTGCAGGGCCCAAGTACTTGGGCCATCCTCCACTGCACTCCCTGGCCACAGCAGAGAGCTGGCCTGGAAGAGGGGCAACCGGGACAGAATCCGGCACCCCAACCAGGACTAGAACCCAGTGTGCCAGCGCCGCTAGGTGGAGGATTAGCCTATTGAGCCGCGGCACCGGCCGAAAATTTATTTATTTGAAAGGCAGTGATAGAGAGGAAAAAAGAGAGACCTTCTACTTGCTGGTTCACTGCCCATATGGCCACAACAGCCAGGTCTGGGCCAGGCCAACGCCAGAAGCCAGGAACTCCATCCTGGTCTCCCATATGGGTGGCAAGGGCCCAAGTAGCTGGGCCATCTGCTGCCCTCCCAGGTGCACTAGCTAAAGGCTGGATCAGAAGCAGAGCAGCTGGGACTCCAACCAGCGCTCCGATAGGAGATGCCGGCGGCTCTAGCTAGGCCTTCTCCTGCAGCACCACACGCCAGCTCCTATGTCTTTCTAGTCGGCTCATACTGGCAAACCTTACTGGCAAGGCCCACTCTATCTTGATGCCGTCTGACCTCCCTGCTCGTTTCTGATCTTTGACCCTGCTGTCACCTCTGACCCCTGACTGTCCTCCCACTTCACTCTCCAGAGCTTTCTGGCCTCTGACTCCCCTGACTTCCCTGGCTCGGCCTCCTCCCAGGTTCGTAAATGGGGCAGGTTACTTTGCCGCTGTGGCCGACGCCATCCTGCGAGCTCGAGAGGAGATTTTCATCACAGACTGGTGGTGAGTGGGGAAAGGCACTTGGGAGCTGGGGGCACCGGGCCCGCGGCCGATCAGCAGACGGGTGAGAGGAGAGAGCAGCGGGGGAGCAGCGGCCTTGGCTTGTCCCTCACCACCTGCCCTCGCCCCTAGGTTGAGTCCCGAGGTGTACCTGAAGCGCCCGGCCCATTCGGACGACTGGAGACTGGACATTTTGCTCAAGAGAAAGGCGGTGAGGAGTGTGGTCAGGCTGCCGCCCAGGCATGGCGAGGTTTATGGGCAGAGGGCGATTGGAGACGCTGCAGTGTGGGAGTAAGAAGCGGATGTGAGGCTTCAGGAGAGGGAAACTGCCCGTCCTGGCACCTGCTCCCTGCTCCCTCCTCCCTGAGCAGAACTTGCACCTCCCTGTCCTGCTCCCCCACACCCAGCAGAGGCTTCTCGCCTGGTCCCCATACACTTTATTGTGTCACCTGGGTGTGTGCGTGTCCCTCTCTCTCACTACTTCCAGGGCAAGGCCCAGTGCCTGCCACGGAGGGGGCATGTGTGGACGTTGACGGACAGGAGGAGGATGTGTGGGTGAGATGGATGGACGGATAGGAGTTGGGAAGGTAGAACGGCAGCTGGGCAGGTGGCCGGATGGATGAACGTTAGATGGGAGATGAGCGGGTGAGTGACAGTTGGGGAAGGTGTGTGGATTGAGACGGAAGGGTGGAAGGGGGCTCCTAGGATCTGATTCCTGCGCTCACCGCCAGGAGGAGGGTGTTCGTGTGTCCGTGCTGCTGTTTAAGGAAGTGGAATTGGCCTTGGGCATCAACAGTGGCTATAGCAAGAGGGCGCTGATGCTGCTGCACCCCAACGTAAAGGTGGCTCCTGAGCCTGAGACCCCTCCTCCAGCTGTACTCTCCCCTCCCTCTGAGCCCAGAGACCCCTCCCCCAGCTGCCCTCTCCCCTCCCCCCGAGCCCAGGGACCCCTCCACCCGGCCGCCCTTTCCCCTCCCCCCCAGCCCAGAGACCCCTCCACCCAGTGCCCTCTTCCCTCCTCTCCCTCCCAACAGCCTCTACCTTCTCTCACCCCAACCCCCCTTCTTGTCGGCTCCACGCCTGCCCCAGGTGATGCGGCACCCAGACCAGATGACGCTGTGGGCTCACCATGAGAAGCTGCTGGTGGTGGACCAGGTGGTGGCCTTCTTGGGGGGGCTGGACCTTGCCTACGGGCGCTGGGACGACGTGCACTATAGACTGACAGACCTTGACAACTCCGAGTCAGCCACCGCCCAGGTACCCCCCCCCAGGTCCTCCTGAGCCCCACCCTGACTCCACATCGCTTCCCAGCTCCAGTCCTTCCAGGCTCTTTCAGGAACCCCAAGAACCCCTCTGGAACATATCACAGCCCCACGCGGCTGCAGGGAAGGCTGGGAAACCAAACTCTCTCTGCCTCATTCCTCCTCTCCGTGTCTCGCACTCTTTCAGTGCTCCTGTCTTCTCTGTGGCCCGGCTCGGTGTGGCCCCCGGGACCGTGACCTCTCCTTGCCCCCCTGCCTTGGGTGTGTTCCCCCTGCAGCCTCACCTGCCACAGCCAGACCCTGAAGCTTCCCTAGACCTGTCTCACAACCACCTCTTCTGGCTGGGCAAGGACTACAGCAACCTCATCGCCAAGGACTGGGTGCAGCTGGACCGGCCTTTTGAAGGTGAGGTCCTCTCCCCCAAAGCCCCTGAGTGCAGACAGCAGGGGCAGAAGCTGACACGGGGACTGGGAATGGGATGCGCTGGGTCCAGGCATCTCTCCGCCATGATCCTGCTACCCTACCCCCCTGCCCCAGTCATCCCCAAGAGACCATGCCTGACTCTCCCGGGACCCCCAGATTTCATTGACAGGGAGACCACCCCCCGGATGCCATGGCGGGACATCGGGGTGGTTGTCCATGGCCCCCCTGCCCGTGACCTCGCCCGCCACTTCATCCAGCGCTGGAACTTCACCAAGGTGCCTGCCCCTCCCAGCAGGGGCAGGAGGGAAGGAAGGAGGGAGGGAGCCGGGGACAGCCACCCCCTGCTGACGCTGCCCTCTCTTCACTTCAGACCACCAAGGCCAAGTACAAGATACCCATGTACCCCTACCTGCTGCCCAAGTCCACCAGCACTGCAAACCATCTCCCTTTCACCATCTCCGGGGGACAGTGCACCACTGTGCAGGTGGGGGCCCCACTTCAGCCCGCTCTCCCTGCCGAGTGAGGCTCCCGGGCTTGCCCTCTCTGGGTTGGCACCACATCCTGTCCACCATCCCTCCAGGTCCTGCGGTCCGTGGACCGCTGGTCAGCGGGCACTTTGGAGAGCTCCATCCTCAATGCGTACCTGCACACCATCCGGGAGAGCCGCCACTTCCTCTACATTGAGGTCTGCCTGGGGCGAGGTGGAGGATGTGCCGGGAGAGGGACTTGGGATGTCAGTGGGACCGCTCACCCGGGGCTGGCGTGGCTGGCGCTGGGCTGGGAGACTGCTGACGTCTGTCTTTCACCCTTGCCCCAGAACCAGTTCTTCATTAGCTGCTCAGATGGGCGGTCGGTTCTGAACAAGGTGGGCGATGAGATCGTGGACCGAATTCTGAAGGCCCACAAGTAAGGGGCGTGGGGCGGGGCTTAGCCCAGCCGGAAGGGGTGGGGCTTTAGGGTCCTGTCCCCCACCGCTGACCCCGCCCCTCTCCCCAGCCAGGGGCAGCGTTTCCGGGTCTACGTGCTTTTGCCCCTGCTCCCTGGCTTCGAGGGCGACATCTCTACAGGCGGGGGCAACTCCATCCAGGCCATTCTGCACTTCACCTACAGGTGACCCCCATCCCACCTGTGCCTCCTCCTCACTGTCCTGACCCCCTCCCACCTGTGCCTCCTCCTCACTGTCCTGACCCCCTCCCACCTGTGCCTCCCTCCTCACTGTCCTGACCCCCTCCCACCTGTGCCTCCTCCTCACTGTCCTGACCCCCTCCCACCTGTGCCTCCTCCTCACTGTCCTGACCCCCTCCCCCCTGTGCCTCCTCCTCACTGTCTTGACCCCCTCCCCCCGTGCCTCCTCCTTACTGTCCTGACCCCCTCCCACCTGTGCCTCCCTCCTCACTGTCCTGACCCCCTCCCACCTGTGCCTCCCTCCTCACTATCCTGACCCCCTCCCACCTGTGCCTCCCTCCTCACTGTCCTGACCCCCTCCCACCTGTGCCTCCCTCCTCACTGTCCTGACCCTCTCCCACCTGTGCCTCCCTCCTCACTGTCCTGACCCCCTCCCACCTGTGCCTCCCTCCTCACTGTCCTGACCCCTTTCTGCTGGATTTTTGAGGGCCTTCCCTCCCCCGCTCCAACCCCTACCCCTGCCTCTGCCTCCCTCCCCCGCCCCAACCCCTCCCCCAGCCCCCACGTCCCTCCCCTCCGCCTCCCCCATCCTCCCCCAGCCTCCACAACTCTCCCCACCTCCACCACCCTCCCCCAGCCCCCACATCCCTCCCCTCCACCTCCTCCACCCTCCCCCGCCTCCCCCACTCTCCCCACCTCCACCCCCTCCCCTCTCTCTTGCCCTCAGGACCCTGTGTCGTGGGGAGTATTCCATACTGCACCGCCTCAAAGCAGCCAGTAAGTGCTGGGGGCAGGGGCTCAAGGCCTGGCCCTGGGAGGGAGAGATTCTGGAGCTGGGGGGGGGGGCAGGGGCTCAAGGCCTGGCCCTGGGAGGGAGAGATTCTGGAGCTGGAGGCCTGGGGGTGGAGAGGACGCTACTCTGGCCACAGGTGGCCTTGGACCGCGGGGAGAAGTACACAGGCTGCAGGAATGGCTCCTGAATGAGGAGAGAGGTGGGACAGGACCGCGCCGGCCTGCGGTGGGCACCTCTCACCCGCCCCCTCCCCTCTCTGGCCTTCCTATGCGCAGTGGGGACGGCGTGGCGGGACTACATATCCATCTGCGGACTCCGCACCCACGGAGAGCTGGGCGGGCACCCGGTCTCGGAGCTCATCTACATCCACAGCAAGATGCTCATTGCGGACGACCGCACAGTCATCATCGGTCCGTGCTGGGCGGGGGGAGGGGGTGGAGGGGATGCAGGGTGGGCGTCCCCCTGGGCCCCAGCAAGACTGAGTGTCGCGCACCCACCCAGGTTCTGCCAACATCAATGACCGGAGCTTGCTGGGGAAGAGGGACAGTGAGCTGGCTGTGCTGATTGAGGACACAGAGATGGAGCCGTCCCTCATGGATGGGGCCGAGTACCAGGCAGGCAGATTCGCCTTGAGTTTGCGGAAGCACTGCTTCAGGTAGAGCCGGGGTGGGGGTGGGGGTGGGGGTGGGGGTGGGGGGAGGCGGGGCAGGGCGGAGCAGGTGCAGGGGCTGTCTTTGGAACTGCGTGTGAGGGTTGCTGAGAGGCGATACTGACTCCCCATGAAGCACACTAGTCCAGTTTAGGGTTTCAGCGAGGAAGGAACACCCCCCCCCCCAAAAAAAAAAAAAAGAGACAGGGAAGTATTTAAAAGATTTTCAGCACCAATGTACAGACAAATCAAAGCTTTGCTGGCCTCATTCACGCTTATCTTACTGTTTCCTCTCGCATCTGTTTTGAATTACCGGGGTAGGGACAACACAACCTTGTAGCACTCAGTCTCTGAATATCCTAACCTGGTGTTGCTGGGACCCCTTTGTCCCGTAGCGTGATTCTTGGTGCAAATGCCCGGCCCGACCTGGATCTCCGAGACCCTGTGTGTGATGACTTCTTCCAGTTGTGGCAAGCAACAGCAGAAAACAATGCCAATATCTACGAGCAGGTGGGAGCTGAGGGGCGCTGGCCTGGGGGGGTGGGGGGCCATCCTGCAGCCCCTCCACTCCGGCATTGTCAGAAGGGGGATGAGGGCCTGGGGGGAGGCCACTCTGGAGGAAGTCAGTGACCCCGGTCAGTGCTGGGGGTGTGGAGAGATGATTGGGGTGGGGTGGAGGAGTCCGGTTGGGGGAGTCCCCTCCAGCTGACTGGCCTCGGTGCCCCCTTGCCCACAGATCTTCCGCTGCCTGCCGTCCAATGCCACGCGCTCCCTGCGGACTCTCCGGGAGTACGTGGCCGTGGAGCCCCTGGCCGTGGTCAGCCCTCCCTTGGCCAGGTCGGAGCTCACCCAGGTCCAAGGCCACTTGGTCCACTTCCCCCTCAAGTTCCTGGAGGATGAGTCTTTGCTGCCGCCGCTGGGCAGCAAGGAGGGCATGATTCCCCTGGAGGTGTGGACGTAGCAGAGGCTCCGCTCGGGCAGAGGGCACCGGCTGCCTGCTCCTTTACCCTGAGGACTGAGGGCCGTGCAGGCACAAGCAGTGTCCCGGAAGGGGCTGGAGAAGCCACTGAGGGCCCTTCCTTGAGAAGTGGCCAGAGGGGGCGCTCTCATCCCTGGGCAGAGGGGGATGGAGAGGGGCCCAGAGGGCTTCATCCACCTTGCTGCCCAGCTCAAACCACTGCTGCTAGGACGTAGGGGGTGGGACTTCTCATTGCAGGAGGAGGGGCCTCCCCATCTCCCCCCTTCTCCTCCCGGTCCTCTCCAGGCCCATTGCTGCCAGGGTGGAGGGGAGAGCGGAGGCCCTGCGGGCTGCACCCCACATGGGGATGAGGATGAGCGCACACTAATTCCCTCCGCCAGCCTACTGATAGACACTAACTGTGTACCAGTGCAATAAGCATTTCATAAATAAACGTCTAGAAAAGCCCACGCCTGTCTTCCTTGGAGGGCCTGAGTCCTTGTCGCAGCCACCCAGAGCACCAGTCCCCTTCCTACCCCACACCTTTCTTCTGCATCCTGTCCTGGAGAGGGCTATAGGCTTGAGGTCGGGGAGAACTGAGCCTGAATCCTACACCTGTCACTTAGAAGCTGGGGGGTGGGGCATGGCGGTGAGGGTTTAGCCCAGCAGTGGCAGTGTCCCACATCTGGATTCAATGCCTGGACTCTTTGTCAGAGCAGACCCTGGGAGGCAGTAGTGATGGCTCAAATGATTGGGTTCCTGACACCCACGTGCGAGGCCTTGATTGAGTTCCTAGCAGCCAGATTTGGCCCCCAGCCCAGCCCTGGCCATTGCGGGTATTTGAGGGAGAGAATTGGTGGGACTTCTCGCTTTCTTAAATTTTCAAGAATAAAATACGTGGGGGCAGGTGTTGTGGTGCAGCGGGTTAAGCTGCCCCTTGGGGTGCCTGCATCCCATATCAGAGTGCCTGGTTTGAGTCCCAGCTCCTCTGCACGTCCAGTCCAGCTTCCTGCTGATGTGCCTGAGAGGCAGCAGGTGACGGCCCCGGTCCTTGGGGTCCTGCCACCCACATGGATAGAGCTCCTGGCTCCTGACTTGAGCCTGGCCTAGCTCTGTTGCAGGCATCTGGGAACTTGATCAGTGGATGCAAAACTCATCTCTGTCTCTCCCTCTGTGTGTTTCCCCCTCTCTCTGTCACTCTGCCTTTCAATTAAATATTTTTTTTTTTTTTTTTTTTTAGCAATTGCTAACTTGCAAAAAATTTAAAAAAATAAAGCAGCCTGAAGGCCTTGTCGGGTTACTTCTCTGGGACTTGTTGATCCCAGCCAGGAAATGAGAATAATATTTACACGATTGATTCATGTAAAGACTGGCATTGACTATCGCAGTACAACAGAGTCCCCACCCCCATAGCATGTATGTTCTGGAGCCCCACAGTCCAGGCCAGTAGACATCTGCTGCTGCCTTCCCGGGCACATTAGCAGGAAGCTGGATTGGGAGAAGAGCAGCCGGGATTCGGAATGGTATTCGGATATGAGATGTCGGCATCGCAAGCGGCAGCTTAACTTGCCGTGCCATAATGCAGCCCCCTGGAATATTTTTCTTTTTCTTTTTTTTTTAAAAAGATTTATTTATGGCCAGCGCCGTGGCTTAACAGGCTAATCCTCCGCCTTGCAGCGCCGGCACACCGGGTTCTAGTCCCGGTTGGGGCGCTGGATTCTATCCCGGTTGCCCCTCTTCCAGGCCAGCTCTCTGCTATGGCCCGGGAAGGCAGTGAAGGATGGCCCAAGTGCTTGGGCCCTGCACCCATGGGAGACCAGGAGAAGCACCTGGCTCCTGGCTTCGGATCAGCGAGATGAACCGGCCGCAGTGGCCATTGGAGGGTGAACCAACAGCAAAAAGGAAGACCTTTCTCTCTGTCTCTCTCACTATCCACTCTGCCTGTCAAAAAATAAATAAAAAATAAAGATTTATTTATTTATTCGAAAGTCAGAGTTAGAGAAGAGGCAGAGAGAGAGAGAGAGTTCTCCCATCTGCTGGTTCACTCTCCATGTGGCCACAATGGCTAGAGCTGCATGGATCTGAAGCCAGGAACCAGGAGCTTTTTCCAGGTCTCCCATGCGGGTGCAGGGGCCCAAGGACTTGGGCCATCTTCTACTGCTTTCCCAGGCCATAGAGAGCTGGGTCGGCAGTGGAGTAGCCGGGACTCGAGCCAGTGCCCATGTGGGATACCAGCGCTTCAGGCCAGGGCATTAACCCGCTGAGCCACTACGCTGGCCCCTGGAATATTTTTCAATTGGAAAAAGGTTAGCACCACTTGGTGGAGTTGGTGCTGAGTGATGTGGCAGCGCCGGCTGTGCCTGTGCATATCACACACCGACACCTGCCCACTTCTCCTGCCTTTCTTGGGCCTTCTGCTGGGGCGGGCACCTGCTGGAGGCTCTGGTTTTTAATCTTTTAATGTAAGTCTCAGTTTTTGTAATTATTGAATCTTGAGAATATTTTTCAACAATTTACCTGTCAATAAAGCATAGATGCCAGTTTTTAAAAAAAGAAAGAAGAAGGAAAAGGTTAGCACAGGTGCTGGCTGGCTCATGCCTGTCAGTCCTCCAGAAACAGGACGGAACGGAGGGGCACAGAGTGAGGAATTCCGGAAGCCTTCTTGGAGGAGGGGTGTGCCAGGGGCATGATGACAGGAACAGAGGGTGCTCTGTGGCCCTGCCCGTCCTCTCCTCAGAGTCCACACTTCTGGCTCTTTGAAGAAGCAAGAAGTCCCCTCTCCCACACACAGCCGAGCAGTCTCTGGGTGCTAATTGGCATTCTGTTAATTAGCCTCATTGTCAGCACTAAGTGCCTCTATCCCTGGGGGTGCCATTACCTTGTTAACTGTGGGGTTGGATGGAGGTAACAGCTGCCCCAGGCTGGGCCAGCCCGCCCCTCCTTAGTCCTGGAGTTTCTAGAACAGAAGCCAACAACAGTGCCTGGGAGAAAAAGCGGGAGAGCTTGGAATCCCAAGAGCTGGCTGCAGGGAAGGAATCCAGCTCCCTGGGGTGGGTGGGAGGCCCCAGGGTGTCTAGGCCTGAGCAGAGTGTCCAGCCACCCTCCGGGGGCCCTGAAATTAGTCTCACATTTAATGTTTTCACTGTTCTTGATGCCACTCCATCACTTTGTCTCTTTTTAAGTTTTTATTGTGAGCAACTTCAGATATATAGAGAATATGTTAATGAACCTTCATAGCCATCCTGGAAAATGGGGTTGAAAGATAAGGTTTATTTTTTAAATTTTTATTTACTTTCATTTTATTTGAAATGTTGGAGGGTGGGAAGGGTGGGGAGAGGGGAGAGAAAAATCTATCTGCTGGTGCACTCCCCAAATGTCCATAATAGCCAGGGCTGGGCCAGGCTAAAGCCAGCAGCCTGGGTCTCAGCCCAGGTCTCCCAGTGGGTGGCAGGGACCTAAGTACTGGAGCCATCACTGCCGCCTCCCAGGGTGCACATCAGCAGGAAGTTGAAATTAGAAGTGGAGCCAAGACTTGAACCCAGGCACTTCAGTATGGGAGGCAGGCATCCTAAGCACCGTGTTAACCACGGCACCAAATGCCTGGCCTGCAAAAGCCCACCCTAGTAAGTTTATTTTGATGCAAAGATTTTGAACACCATGCAGCTTTTTTTTTTTTTTTAAGATTTATTTATTTATTTGAAAGAATGACACAGAGAGAGAAAGGTCTTCCATCTGCTGGTTCACACCCCAAATGGCTGCAACGGTGAAGCTGCGCCGATCAGGAGCCAGGAGCTTCTTCCAGGTCTCCCACACGGGTGCAGGAGCCCGAGGACTTGGGCCATCTTCTGTTTTCCCAGGCCACAGGCGAGAACTGGATCAGAAGTGGAGCAGCCAGGACTCGAACCAGCGTGCATATGGGATGCCGGCACTTCAGGTGGCAGCTTTACCCACCACACCACAGCGCCGGCCCCGCCATGCTACTTTTTTATAACATGTGTTTTCCCATAAACTTTCGGAGGTCCTCTCCCATATACGTCCTGGTATGCATACTCCAGCTTCAATGATCACCAGCACAGGGCCAGTCTTGTTTCCTACCCTTGCCACCCCCTAGATTACTTCGCTGCTGGAGTCTTGGGTGGCCAATTATCCCATCCCGGTGATCTTGGTTTGCTCACTCATTTGTTTAGTATCTCTCCACTAAACACTCTATTAGTCAGGCATTAATAAATTTATTAAGGACCTAGTACATGCCAAGTGCTTTACATACATAATTTTATTTTATCCTAATCTCCCTATTATTATCTTCATTTTACAGCTGATTAGAATTGAGCCTCAGAGAGGTTAGTAAGTTGTCTAAAGCCCTAACTTCAAATCGTTTTTTCCTACTAGCCTATGGTCTTGGCCTTGAACTATTACAGTGCCCACTCAGATAACAGATGCCTTCATTAAGTTAATGAAGGCATCCTCGCGTGGGTGCCAGGTCCTGTGCTGAACAAGATCTTTCCTGCCTTGAAGGAGATTCAAGAGAAATTCACTGTTCAATGTGTAAAATGTTACTTTGGGCTTAAGCCAGACAGCTAACCCCAGAAGAACCAAACAGGTGTAGGGGGGTCCACAGAGGCTGCAGGGAGAAGGCAGTGTAGACCTATAGGACAAAGCAAAGGACGGCAAGAGCTGGCCGGGTCAGGAGGCTGGAGGCTATTCCAGGGAGAAGAGACAGTAAGTACAAGGGCCACAGGAGAGTGTGCCGAGTTCTGGGAACTGAACTGAATTTCAGGACAGCCGGAACATGTGAAGTTGAACATTGGGGTACCGAAAAATAAAGGAGAAGCAAGCAGCATCCGGACAGGTCTTCCCTGGCACACCTCAGAATCTGCCCCGAAGAGAGTAGCTGTTCGCAAGGGTCTCACACAGGGGGATGCTGTCAGGTTTGAGTTTTACAGATATCACTCTGTGGCCAAGTAGGATGACAGAGAGTGGAAGTGAACGGGGCTGGTGGCTCGGGTAAGGAAAACAGCCAAGTAAATGACCCGGGAAGGGAGGAGAGCAAGCCTGGGTGTGCACCCAGAAGGGTCGGGGAGGGAAGGCATTTAGCACTTTTCCAAGGACCTTCATTCAAACCCTCCTAGGTGAGGTTTAACACCAAGGCTGGCGGGAGGTTCAGAGGTGGTCGAGCTGGGCAGAGACCCTGACGGTCCTGCAGTCTGCTCCCTCAGTTTCACAGTGAAAGAAAAACCCAGAGCAGCAAAGCCACTCGCTCAAGGTCGAACAGCAAGCCGAGGCAGAAGGAGCCTCCTTGTTCTTACCAAGTACTACCAGCCTCCCGTGAGGCGGTGGCTGGAGGTGCTGCTCCAACTCGCCCAGATCTAAGGAGATCCGAGCAAGACTGGCAGGGATTAGACACACAGTCTCCTCCTCCTCCCCTGTCACCTTCCCCACGCACGACTCCAGTGATCGGTCAATGAATAACTGTTGGAACAGCGCCTTTGTGCACCGCACTTTGAGACATGCAGGGTTTCGGGTCTGACGTAGGATTTCCCATCCTGAGATCCGAGGTCCCCCTTCCTCCGCTGGGGACGGGAGTACAGGGTCTTCCTGAGGCCTCCACTGTCCCCCGCCACCACCCCAGTCCCCAACTCCCACGTGGTTCCCACGGAGAGGCCCCTCCCTTGGCGGCTCCACTGTTGCCATGGCAATTGGGTGGGTGGACAGCCCGTCCTATCTAGAGGCCACCCAGCCTTCGCGTGGGGAGTTACCATAACAACTCCCCTAGTAATGGAGGGGGCTGGGCCCCGCCCCCCTTCCCCCGCAAATAGGGAGGTGGGTGGTTTGACTGGCAGCCGGGCACACGAAAGGAGGGAAAGGGAAGGAAAGGCGTCAAAGGAAATCTTAGAAGGAAACAGGATGGAGAAAAGGGGAAAAGAAAAAAAAAAAAAAGATTAGGGGAAAGAAACGCGTGTGCGCACGCGCGCCGGCTGGTGGGCGCGCACCGCGGCCGCCTCGGCCGCCGCCCACTTCTTTCACGCCAGGCTCGCGCGGTCGCTCGGTCCTCGCGCGCGCCTTTCGCCGGCTCTGCTGCGCCTGCGCGCAGGTGTCGGCGCCTAGGGGGAGGGGGAACCCGGCGCGCTCGCGTCACGTTCGCTCTTCCACCCTCCCGGGGCACGGCCGCTCCGCGCCTGCGCAGGAGAGGCGGCAGGCTCGGGTTGCTGGCTCCGGGGCGCTAGCTCCTGTCAGCCGGTGGGTCGGTCCTCCCGCCGGCCCTCCCCCTCCCCGGTCTCCGGGGGAGGCGCGGTGGAGCCCGCCCCCAAGGTCCCCCGATGGGGGAGAAGCGGCGACGGCGGCAGTGGAATAACCGAGCCGGAGCGTGAGCGGCCCCGGGGCGCCGTTCCCCGCGGAGGCCATGGGCGACCCAGCCCCCGCCCGCAGCCTGGACGACATCGACCTGTCCGCCCTGCGGGTGAGCGCGCCGCCCCCCAGCCTCGCCCTGGTTCGCGTCCTCGCTGCAGGGGAGGGAGCGTGCTGGCTGCGCGCCTCACGTGCTGGTCGGGCGCCCCCTCCACCGGCCGCTTCCCAGCCCTAGGCGACCCTCGCCTCTTTCCCGGGCTCTCGCGGCCGCCGGGCCCCCGGCCTCTGCTCCCCTTCTCTCTCCACTCGCCGCAGGTTCTGGGAACCGGTTCGGTCTCCACCCTGGGGTGCCCCGCCCCCACACTTCCCTGCCACCCCTGCCTCTACTCTGGGGCCCGGGGACCCCCTCCTCCGAAGTGTGTGGGGTCACCTGCAGGGGCTCCATGGCGGTCCCCTTGCCCTTACTTGGCTCTCCCCCGCCCCCCACTTCCATGGCTCCCAGGATTTTTGACTTTGCAAGTGCCTTGACGAGCCTCCCCCTCATCCGTCTTTCTCCTCCTCGCCTGCCCCCCGAATCGCGTCTCTTCCCGGGTCGGAATCGCAGCTCCCCGCTCCCCTCCTCCCTCCCGCGGGCTCCCCCCGGTCCCAACGTCCAGTTGCCCCTGGCTGTGCCTGCGCTCCTGTTTCAAGTGCAGCCGGCCAGCAGTCCAGAGCCAGGCATTTCCGGTCTCAGGGTCCCCGAGTATTGCATTACCCACTCCGCAGCGCCGTGAGGCCGGGACCCAGACAAGTGCAGCGGGGGAGGAGGGCAGACGTCTCTTTTCAGTAACTCCAGCACCGGGCCGGGAAGAGAATGTTTACATGATTGGACACACACACACACACACACATGCGGCCTGTGGTTTGGAAAAGCTGCGGTTATGTGTATGTTGGGGGGGGGCGCTAATTATAATTAGGAAAGGGGTTGAGTGGAAACAAGCGCAGCAGACATCGCTTGCAAATACCATTTCTTGTCCCACGTGGGGGCACTTGCAGGCTCCTCTGGGGGAGCTCTGGCTGCCTTCCTGTGTGTTCTCCTTCCCCACGCAGCTTTGGCTTAAGGGCAATTCACTGATTTCAAGGTGAACACTCCAGACTGCCAGGTGGTGTTGGATCCCGTGCCCTTCCAGCCTGCTCAACAGGCCAAGGTGTGGGGACAGCAGGATTTCCCATCTGTGGGCAAGCTGCTCGGGAGGCCCCTGTGCCACCTGGCTCTCGAGTTAGCCAGGGAATGTGGCCGGTAGTGGGAAAAGGCGGTCAGCCAGGCAGCTGCCCCGGATATGACTAGAGGGGAATTGAAGAGAGCAGAGTCATGTTGTTAATTGGGTTTCTCCAGGTGACACAGTTTTTCTCCTGCCATTCAGGTCATAATCCCTTTGGTGCCGTGTTGGGCCCTGAGACCCTGTTTGCTGGAGAGAAGGTGATCCGTTGCCGGGGAGGGGAACTGAGCCTGGCCTCTCTGTGTGTCCTGATGCGGGGGACAGGGGCTGCCGGCCTCAGGAGGGAGATCAGTAAGGGCAGCTTAGCCTGGCTTTACACTGGGGTGCTCAGGTTGGTCGGGCTGTAAGCTGTAAGTCTGACTGCACTCCACCCGTCCCGCCTCGGTTGCTGATTAACTCCAGGTACAGGTTCCTGTGGCTGTGGCAGTGGAAATGCAGTACAAAATGGGTGGGCCCAGGCCGTGACCTTTGCTTTGAACCTGTGGGACTCTTCTTGGGCTTCTCCTTCCTTGTAGGCGCTGGTAGTTTGGTCTGGGCCCCCAGTGTGGGTTTCCCGGTGATTCTCTAGCAACCCTCTGACCCTGCGCGTGGTATTTCCCTTCTGGGCTTGTCTGCTTGAAGCAGTGTTCGCCTTCTGCCACTCTCTCCTCTCCTAGCAGACCCGTTTCGGGGCGGTCCCTCTCTCTGTCCTGCCTTCTGCTCCGGGGGAAAGTATTCCACCTCCCCCTGTAGCACCCCAGGATTCCAAGGCTTCGGGGAGAGCTGTGCTGGCTCTGCCACGGAGCTGGAGAGGGCCTGCCCTCCCTCGCTGGTGACCGCTTCTCAGGGCCTGTCCCCTGCACTCCACCTGGGAGAGCTGCCGTGGCTCTGTTGGGCAGCTGGCGCCTGGCTGGCAACCTGGACAGTGAGCAGCGAAGTGTGCCTCCCTGTACTGCATGGGCTTGTGTTGGGGGCCGGGGAGGGTGGGAGGGGGTGGAACGTAGCCTTTAGTAGCTGGCCTTGAAGAGCCCCAGGTGCCTGCCTCTCTCCTCTTGTTTCAAGCTAGGGCTTGGTTTCTAGCTGGTGTCTGATATTCGGGAAGATTGAATTGCAGTCATCTCTTAGCCGTATGTGGGGAGCCACATGGGACCTGGAGGTGCCGTCTCTCCCACCGGCGCAGTAGCATGGTGCAGTGGGGAGAAGCGTGGGGTTTGGCACTGCCATCTTGAGGTCCAGTCCTGGTCTCCTGACTTCCTGTGTCACCTGGGCCTTGCTCCCCCTTCATCCCTTACTCTTGTTACAGATTCTACACAAAGCCTTGGATCCCTAAGCTCCATTTTCTCATCTGTGTAGTGGGGATGGGCGTAGTATTGAACTCAGAGTGGCTGATGAGTAAATGAAATGTTGCTCATTAAGTACTTAGTCGTTCCTGGCTCACGGTGACCATATATGCCTGGCCCTTAGTGTCGTTGTTATCAAATGGCAGTCAGGGAAGCCTTCCAGCACAACTGTATTCAAACGGGCACCCCCTCCCTGCTTCGTTTTTAGAGAAAATTTTAATTAAGTACTTCAAAAAGTTCATGGAAAAGTGGAATTAAAGGGTAAGTTTATTTGGGTGCAAATATTTTGAAGTCCATGCATAGTTTTCTCTGAATTTTTGAAGATTCCTCATATGCCTGGATTTTAACAATTTTTGGTACCCAAACACTTTTAATTCCATTTCCCAGAAAGCTTTTGAACTGCTCTTGTATATAATAGCATTTCCTTTGTCTGCTTTAAAATCATTCTTCATCATGTTTGTCACCAACAGCCGTATATATTTATTTCTGACAATCTCGACGAAAATATAAGTTCAGTGAAAGCTAGGATTTGGACTGAGTTGTTTATTTTTGTACGCCCAGTGCTTAGGACAGTTTTGTATGTAGTAGGGGCTCTAATGTTTGTTGAGTGAGTACATGCTAGAACTGGCGAGAGATCTTAGCATGATGCTTGCTTAGAGAACATTTTCCATAAATGTCAGGCTTGGTAGGCTTCCTTTTGCTCCTCTTTTCTAAGCACATAAAAACATTATCTATCTTTTCTTTTCGGAGGTGTCTTTGGAATCAGACTTGGTGTGGTGGTAAGCAGAGCGCTGGACTCCTGTCTGGGCAGTGCCTTGCAGTTAAGTTAGGAACGTTCAAGAGGAAACATGGGCTTCCCGTTCCCAGCCTTCCCTGTGTCCAGGCTTGGTTCCGTTCCAGGAGGAGCTCTTGGCATCTCGCAAAGGCTGAGCGGAAGCAGATGCGCCGAGGAAGGGCCAGACCCCAGGCTGACCCCCTTCCTTCTGCGTTGCTCCCTCTGGGTGACCCATTTCATCCGTCAAACAGCTTCCCTGTGCTGTCTGCCCGGCTGGAAGTTTTAGACTGCAGTGTCCTTGATGCCGTGGCGCTGTGCTGCGTGCTGCCCGGCGGAAACATGGAGCACATTCAAGGAGGACTTGTTGCTAGGAGGTGGCTGCTCACAGAGATGTTCTTTCTCCAATGATCTGATGTTGTGTCTGTTCCCTGGAGCAGTCCTTCCCCTTCCCTTTCTGTCCACGCGGCTGTGGAGCCAGCAGCTCTTGGAAGGCAGGCAGTTCTGGGCATGTATTTCAAGGCTGTTGAGCCGCACGGGGCTGTTGCTGTGTTCGGATGTGCTCGCTGGCCAAGTGTCGACGGCAGATGCCTCCGGCGGGGGGCTGGAAGGCTGACCGCCTGCAGTAGACGTGGGGGCGTTGACTGTGGCTTTTGTCCCTGGAGAACTGCAGGTGGGGGGGGGGGCCGAGGCATTTGGAAAAAGGTGAAATGCTTCTTCGGCGACACGATGGAAGGCAGAAAGCAGGGGATTTTTCCAACCCTAGGTGTTCAGCTGTTCTCCAGACGGGGAGAGACGCCACCACCCTTTATGCTCCGGGACAGGGCTGGTCACCGTAGCCCGTAGTGGTCCGTGGAGGGAGTACTCTGGAAACATGAGCTTTTGGCCAGTTAAGGTAGAAAATACTAAAAAGGTCAGCAGGAGAGCCTGCTGCCCCACCCCTTCCCTGCCGCCCCAGGACCTCAGAGAGCTCTGCTACGTAGACGCCCAATTTCAACCTGACCTCCCCTGCTGTCACCTTTGAACTGTGTGGCTGAGACAGGATGACACAGGCAGCTGGGACAGGTAGTAAAACATCCTTGTTTGTCATTGAGGGGACAAGATGGCAGGAAACGCGTAACTGCTCGTGACGCTCCTCTGCCCTGTCAGTCTGTAAATAAGGAGCCCGTATCCTTTCAGAGCTAAGCAGTCCCGGCTGCAGCAGCTCCCAGAAGCCGTGTGAGAGTCTGCCCGCACAGTCTTTTATCTTGAAGCAAAGTGGAATCGGAGAAAGTTGTCGATACCATCCTCTACTGTGTCGGTCCGTCACCAAGCACTGTCGGTGCACTGTGTTGAGTCAGGTCTGGGGACTGTGGGAACGCGGCGGTAATGTGCCCAGTGTGACACCAAGCCATCGGCCAGAGCTCGGGGAGCTTCCACCTAAGAGAAATGCCTTGGTCAGCATGGGCTAGCCTTTGCTTAAGTGGTTCCTGCGTTCCTTAAATCTTGGAATCTTCAAGGTTGGGACGTTTTTGTTCAATCTGATTGCCACAAGTTACTTTTGTCAGCAGTCAGTCATCTTGAAATCTGGGGCTCAGCCCCCAACCCTCTCAGCACCCACTCTGTACCACTCTCTCTCCAGTCTTTCCTCCCCAGGTAGAAAAAGATAGAACAGAAATGCATCAGGTTAACAAGTTGACACTGAAAATGTTTCTTTACCCACAGAGTCTAGGAAGACGCACAGGCGTTGTTTGGTGGAAGGCTTGCCCATAGCTCACACTTGTTCTCTTCCCTCTCCTCTTGCTGACATTCTCCCAACCAGGCCAGCCTCGGGTCTGGTTCTCCCACCTGTAGAGGGTGATTGGACAGGTACTGGAGGCTCTTTGTTTTCACTAAGGGTAGGGACTGGTGGAGGGAGAGAGGAAGTATGGAATTGTAGTGATCCAAAGAAACCCTTGGAGATTCTGTCCAGTGGCCAGGTAGTGTAGGGATGTGTCTGCTCACTGTGGGCGAGGATCTAGAACTAGACACAGAAGATACAGTGTGAACAAGACAGACATGGTTCTTCTACAGGCTAGTACTAGGTAATTATCTATAATTACAAGCCATGATAAGAACTGTAGGAAAAAAACTTTAACAGCACATATAACACGGATTTTACTTAAAAAAAATTATTTTCATATACTTGAAAGGCATAGCAACAGGGAGAGAGAGCTCTTCCATCCATTGGCTCGCTCCTTAAATGCCCGTGTCAGCCAGTGCTGCGCTAGGCCAAAACCAGGCAGCAGGTCTCCCACCTGGGTGGCAGGGCCTGAACACGTGAGGTGTCATCCGCTGCCTCCTAGGGTTGCAGTAGCAGGAAGCTGATCAGAAGCAGAGCAGCTTGGACTGGAACCAGCTTTCCAGTGTGGGATGTGGGTGTCCCAAGTGATGGCCTAACCCTCTGTACCACGACGTCCACCCCTGTTTTTTATTTTTTACGGTTTTTTGGTTGGTTGAGATGTAGGTCTTATGCCAGGGCGAGTCAATAGAGGTGATTCAGCAGGTAGACGGCCAGAACTGGGAAGCCCTGGACAGAGCCTCTCTCAGGGTAGAGCTTCTGATCGGCAGCCGAGGGCCAGGAGCCGCAGGAGGGGTGGAAGCTCCAGGCTTAACTTCCACCTGATTTCTTCTGAACCTGCCCATGGGAGGGAAAAAAATGTTTCAAAAGGAAAGGACAGGCCGGCGCTGCGGCTCACTAGGCTAATCCTCCACCTGTGGCGCTGGCACACAGGGTTCTAGTCCCGGTCGGGGTGCTGGCGCACTGCGCTGATCCGAAGCCAGGATCCAGGTGCCTCTCCTGGTCTCCCATGCGGGTGTAGAGCGCAAGGACCTGGGCCATCCTCCACTGCCTTCCCGGGCCACAGCAGAGAGCTGGACTGGAAGAGGGGCAACCGGGATAGAATCCAGCGCCCCGACCGGGACTAGAACCCTGTGTGCCGGCGCCGCAGGTGGAGGATTAGCCTAGTGCGCCAGCCACGGCTGCCATTGAAGGGTGAACCAGTGGCAAAAGGAAGACCTTTCTCTCTGTCTCTCTCTCTCACTGTCCACTCTGCCTGTCAGAAAAAAAAAAAAAAAAAAAAAAAGGACAGGGGCCACCGCTGTGGTGTAGCAGGTAAGACATCCCATACGGGTGCCAGTTTGTCTTGGCTGCTCCACTTCCAATCCAGCTCTCTGCTGTGGCTGGGGAAAGCAGTAGAAGATGGCCCAAGTCCTTGGGCCCCCCGCACCCATGTGGGAGACCCAGAAGAGGCTTCTGGCTCCTGGCTTCAGATTGGCCCAGCTCCAGCCGTTGTGGCCATTTGGGAAGTGAACCAGCCGATGGAAGACTTCTCTGTCTCTACTTCTCTCTGTAACTCAGTCTTTCAAATAATTTTTTTTTTTAAAAAGGACACATAATATCTATGAAAAGGGCATATGAGTCCTTAAACCCTCAATGTTTTAAAAAGGACTTATTTTTTTGGAGGTCAGAGTGACAGAAAGATTTTCCATCCACTGGTTCATTCCCCAAAGGGCCGCAGCAGCCAGGTCTGGTCCAAACTGATGCCAGAAGTTCCATCCAGATCTCCCATGTGGGTGGCAGGGACCCAAGGACTTGGGCCTTCTTTCGCTGCTTTCACAGGCACATTAGCAGGGAGCTAGATCAGGAGTGGAGCAGCCGGGATGTGAACCAGACTTTGATACAGATGTCACAGGTGGTGGCTTAGCTCGCTGTGCCACAATGTGAGCCAATCCTTTTTTTTTTTTCCTTCTTCTTACTGGAGTGGAGGGTCTCTGAGTCCTGGGTCTGTGGACTCACATGTGGCTTTGCAGGGCGTGGGTTAGTACTTGTCACCTGGAGCTGGTATGTGAGGGACAAGGCGGCACTGCTAGATGTCGCCAGCCTGAGAGGTGCTTAGGGCTTGGATGGTGTGTAAGGGTCCCAGAAGTAAGAACAGGGAGGCCCAGCCTTGGCCTTAGCTCTTGAGGTCTGTGGGGGGTGGGAGCCTTCCTAGCATTAGACAGATACCATATAGAATAGGTGAGACTCTCAATTTGCGTTGTGTGCAAGTCAGGGATGAGCAGGACATGTAGGGGAGTGCTACCGATTTTTGCGTGTTTGAAAGGAAGCAGGGTTGGGTTGGGGAAGCCCTATGTCTTGGGTTTCTGGAAGAAGCCGGACTCCTGGAGCAGCGGAACAGGAGAGTTGCTCAGTGGGGCAGCCTGTGTGAGGAGGAGCCTGGGAGGCAGAGGGGAGACGAATGGAGGCCGGGAGCTGTTGGCCTAAGGAGAGTGGTGCTGGTAGGCGAGGAGGAGGTCGTTAGAGCTCAGATGCATCTCAGAGGCCCACGTCCCACAGCAGGGCACTCTCAGGGCCAGGGCAGGGAGTCTCCACCTCCCCACTGGGAAGCGCACTGCTCAGTGTCTGTGCAGGTAAGAGGCAATGAGTCCGGGGCTCTCCCACCTCGCCTCTGGGCGAGCACGCCTCCTTCAAGCAGGCCTGGTGCTAGCTGATTTTCTAGGGGAGATGGAAAGTTCCATGGGCAGTGGCCTTTGCAGGACAGGTTGAAGCTCAGTAGGGCTGAGTGAAGAGAAGTCCATCTCCAGGAGCGACCCGAACAGCTATGCTTATCCCCCCCAGAGTGTCCCCAACAATGCCTGCCCTTAACTGATGACCGTGTCCATTTTCCCAGCATTTGCTTGTGTATTGCTTTGTAGTAAATACATTCTACAGTCTGATTTTTCCTACCACTTCCTTATGCACAGGGACTGGCATCCATATTTCTTGTGGGTCCTTCTTGTGCTTATAAAAGTGCTGAGCCCCTAGGAGGCGTTCGGTGATCCACCCCTGGGTAGGAGATGTGGGTCTGAGTGCCCTGTCACTTGTCCTTCCCTACCAGCCTCAGTCCACAAGCCGTAGAGGGGCTTGTGTATGCCAGACCCCATGGGATTCAGAGCAGTGTGGGTCCTCACCCGGGGGGTCCTCAGCCAGGGCAGCACTGCCCTTCCCTTTATTTATTTATTTATTTTTGACAGGCAGAGTTAGAGAGAGAAAGGTCTTCCTTTTTCCGTTGGTTCACTCTCCAAGTGGCCACTACGGCCGGTGCGCTGCGCTGATCTGAAGCCAGGAGCCAGGTGCTTCCTCCTGGTCTCCCATGGGGTGCAGGGCCCAATCACTTGGGCCATCCTCCACTGCCTTCCCGAGCCACAGCAGAGAGCTGGACTGGAAGAGGAGCAACCGGGACAGAATCCGGCGCCCTGACCGGGACTAGAATCTGGGGTGCCCGCGCCGCAGGTGGAAGATTAGCCTAGTGAGCCGTGGCGCCGGCCTGCCCTTCCCTTTTAACAATCCTGCCGCGTCTAGGACAGTGCACTGGAGAATTCTTTTTCCACTGAGGTGTCACCTGTGCCTCTCATGAACTTGCCACAGAGACAGGAGAGGCGGGGGGAAGGGCTGGGCTGCTTTCTTTTGTGAAGGAGGAAGTAGTTCCTCAGTCCCCTCGTCCCTTCTGGGTGAAAGGGAACGTAGATGCTACCCGACTGTGTGCGTGGCCGGCTCGCGCTGCTCCCAACAGCGTCGCTTTGTCTGTGTCACACCTGTGCAGGTAGACCGGGTGGGCTCCACGCCAGACTGCCAGGAAGAGGATTCTCCTGTTCCTGAGCCACCACCCACCCACTCGTTCTTTCAAGGCACATTTGTAAGAGCGTGGCTAAAGCAGGCAGCACTTGGTGTTTAATTTTAAGTGGCTCAGGAAAGAGTGTGCAAGGAACCAACTGCCCGCGGTGCCCCCAAAGTCCCCGAGCACGAAGCAGAGGCGGAGAGAGGCCCACGCGTGCAGTGCTGGGAGAGGGGCTTGGGTCTTTGCATCCTGCTCTTGTCCCCTTCAGATCAAAGGTGAAGAATGAATGTCGTGACTCACTGCAGGGAAGTGACGGGGGTGGGAGGCACCTGGCCATGGTGTGTCTTCTTGGGGAGTTGGTGGTGGCTGGGACAGCAGCTGCACAGGACAAGCTGGGGCAATGCAGAGCTGCTGTCAGTGTCTCGCTGTCTCTGGGTTTGTCTCAACTTGATGGGTGCCTGGCCTCGCCTAGCTAAGGTTTGGGAAAGCTGTAGAAAGTCCCTCTCAGGCCCGCACTATGGCATAGCAGGCGAAGCCTCCGCCTGCAATGCCAGCATCTGGTATGGGCGCCGGTTCGTGTTCTGGATGCTCGTTTTCTGATCCTGCTCTCTGCTGCAGGCCTGGGAAAGCAATGGAAGCTGGCCCAAGTATTTAGGCCCCTGCGTCCGTGTAGGAGACCCAGAAAAAGCTCCTGGTTTCAGATGGGCTCAGCTGTGGCTGTTGTGGCCATTTGGGGAGTGAGCAAGTGGATGGAAAACCTTTCTCTCTGGCTCTCCCTCTCTCTGTCAAATAAATAAATAAAATCCTAAAAAGAAAAAAAAGTCCCTCTCACTCACAGTGGCCACTGCTGTGGGCCCACCTATAGGGCAGTGTGTGTGGGGGGGAGGATGGGAACAGGCAGTGTGGACCAGGACCTGCTGGCTCTCCTCCCCTTAGTCTTCCTGAGAGCCCTTCTCTTCCTGTCTTTGGAACAGAGATGCTCTGATAGAAGTGTTTTAATGCGGATTCATCTCCGAAGGGGGCTTTGCCATAGGTTCTTTCCTTCTGTGATCTCTTTATCACTCACAGGAGCCCTTTGAGGTGGATGACACTGTCTTCCTTTTCAAGATAAAGAAACCGAGGTTTAGAAATGCTAACTTGGAAGTTAAATGACTTATCTAACGCGGACAACCGGGAAGAGACAGAGCCGAGATGCAGACTCAGGTCTGACTCACTCCAAAACCTGAGTCTGTGCAGCCCCTGTGCTGTTGGAGTGGCCGGTGCATGTGTGTGTGTGTGTGTGTGTGGCTGGTGTCGGCGAGGAGGGCCAGAGGGCAGTGTGGCTGCCTTTCTACTTGTGCTCTAATTGGAGTGACCTGTGGTAGGCGTGCTCAGTGGGCTCGCTGAGGACTTGGGCACCAGCCATAGAGGGTCTCAGCATGGTTTGCAGCCTTGGAGCACGGGCTGATTCCTGATTTTAGATGGCCTGAGGGAGAGCTGGAGGCTGCCCTCCAGGAGCCTATGGTCTGGATAGTCTTGGTAGAGAACAGGTATTTGTGTACCTGAGGCTGTGTTGTTTTCTGTTTGCTTGTCTGTTTTTTAGGGGAGATCAGCATGAGTGGCTTCAGCCTGAGCTTTTGGGCACTGCTGCTGGGGTGGCAGTGGCGGCATGGGCTGGGTGTGCAGAGCTTCGTGGGTCCAGAACTGATGGAGATTTCTGGCTGTTGGGCCGCTGGGGCAGAGCGCTCTGACAACAGGAAGAGAATGACCCGTGAACGATTCAGAAGATTGCATCTGGAACAAAGCGTTGAGCAGTTCAAAAGAAGGCCTGCTCTTCGGGTTCATCCCACCTGCATTTCTAAAATTCCTGCTGTGGTTAAATATACACGATATTAGACTTAATATTTTAACTGCACAGTTCTGGGGTGGGAAGCACATCTGCGTTGTTGGGCAGCCGGCGCCGCCATGCATGCAACAGTAGCTCTCCATTCCCTTCGCCCTGCCCCTGGCAACCACCGTTCCACGTCTCATCCCCTCTTGCGTGTGCAGAGGTGAGCAGAGGGCCTGACCTAACAGGTGCTTAATACCTGGCTGGTATTTGTGGAGTCAGGTGAGCGCACTGTGTCAGAAGTCCGTGTGTATCAGTGGCTGTGAGTGCGCCCCTCCCTCCTGCCTCTGATGTGAGAGTATAGGCCTTTCTCCCTGGCGGGGACTTCAGGTGAAATGGCTGCATGGGATCCCCCAGGATCGGGCAACGGAAAGAGAAGTTATGGGTTTCTCTTCCACATTCAGCTCCTTGGACCGTCCCTCAGCTGTGACTTGCTTCCTGGCTTTGCTGTTGTGCAGATACTCCTCACCATGCCCAGGCTCAGCCCCTCTCTGCATTTCTTCCTGGGGTCTGAGGGCTTGGAGAAAACTGGGAAGGAGGTCATTTAGAGGATGAAGATAGTACAGATTGCCAGCAGTTCTGCGCTGCTGTGTGAGGGGATGCG
The DNA here is from genome assembly GCF_033115175.1 of Lepus europaeus. Lineage (NCBI taxonomy): Eukaryota > Metazoa > Chordata > Mammalia > Lagomorpha > Leporidae > Lepus > Lepus europaeus. The sequence goes on along the minus strand of NC_084844.1, from coordinate 50,874,974 downwards.
TGAGTTCTAGGCTCTGAGACCTATACAGTTTTGAGCCAGGTTAGGCTCTGCATCCCTCTGTGGTGTCCACACCTCTGGACAGACCCAGAGCATGACCCAGAGATGAGTTCAGTGTCTTGGAACACAACATAAGCAAGTCAGCAGCCTACCAGCTTCCTCCCTTCTTGGCTGCACCATGTACCCTTTTTCATTGACTTTCTGGGGTGAGGGGCGGGGAGAAGGAGGAGGACACGAGAGCCCCCTGTGCTAGGGAGACCTGTCTTAGAAATCAAAATGCAGAGTGGATTTTGTGCCTCCAGGTGCTAGAGTGAGGTGGTGTCTTGGGCTGCACTGTTGAGGGCTGTGCCCTTCGCTGGCTGGCAGCACAAGAGACCTGCGTTCCTCCCAACAGTGCTGGCTCCCAAGGATTGAGGGAGAGCTGCAGCACTGATGAGGTCCCCTTCTCCGTCATCTGTGTGCAGCCTCAGAGGAGGCTACATGGATTCAGATACGGGTTACCTGCCAGAGGTGCCCTTGGCACCACACATCCTCTCACTGCAATTAAGAGCCTGCTTTTCTCTTGGTTTGAGCCACGTGGGAGCTGGGGTCGGTTGTTCTTGAACTGAAGCTAGTCTATCCAACCCTGATGCTCGAAAGTTTTTGTTTTTAATATTTATTTGAGAGAGTGTGGGCACTCGAGAGGGTGCTCCTATGTGCCGATTCGCTCCCCAAATGCTTGCAGTGAGGCTGGGAGCTGGGAACTCAATCCAGGCCTCCCACATAGGTGGCAGGAACCCAACCACTTGAGCCATCTCCACTGCTTCTCAAAGTCTGCATTAGCAGGAAGCTGGAATCGGAGCCAGAACCAGGTATGGAACCCATCCCTCCGGTGGGATTAGGACGAAGACATCCTAATCAGCATCTTAACTGCCGGGCCAAACGCCCACCCCACGGTGCCCTGTGAGTGAGTGTTCCGATTGCCCACTCCCAGAAGTGCTGTCTTCCTTGGGTGTTATCCTGTAGTCTGGCACCACACACTGCCAGGATACTGGTCTCACCACCATCACTAATAAAAAGGAAGAGTGATGTAAGTGCTTGTGTGAACGTAGAGCATCTGCAGGCCATCCTTGCATCGGACAGGTGCCAACAGCAGGCCAAGGCCTTAGGGGAGGTTAGTGCTGACCTCCTATACTCACGTACTTAATCCCCACCAGGAGGGAACTGTCCACGCTCAGTCCGGGGTCCACATTAGGCGTGTTTCACAAGTTCATGATGGATGTCCCTGCTGCTGTCCAGGCTGCCTGCCCCAGCCTCATAACCTCCTTGGACTGGGTCAGGTGGAAGTCCGTCTCTAAAGGGCTCCCAGCTGGAGGCCTGCTGCCAGGAGTGGCTGCTCAGCTTGGGCGCTGCCTTCAGTACACCCGTTAGCCATGTGGCGGCAGGAGCTGGGAGACCTGGCTCTAGTTTCACTTCCATTTCTAGCTTACTTGTCTCTGGTTTTCTCACCCACAAAACAAAGAGATTAGCAACTCAGTTACTTTTTTTTTTGTAAAGATTTATTTATTTGAAAGTCAGAGTTACACAGAGAAGAGGAGAGGCAGAGAAAGAGAGAGAGGTCTTCCGTCTGATGGTTCACTCCCCATTTGGCCGCAACAGCCGGAGCTGTGCCGATCTGAAGCCAGGAGCTTCTTCCGGGTCTCCCATGCGGGTGCAGGGGCCCAAGGACTTGGGCCATCTGCTGCTGCTTTCCCAGGCCATAGCAGAGAGCTGGATTGGAAGAGGAGCAGCCGGGACTAGAACTGGCTCCCAAATGGGGTGCTGGCACTTCAGGCCAGGGCGTTAACCCACTGCGCCATAGCACCCACCCCAACTCAGTGACTTTTAATCAGAGGCTCACATCATCTGTGTAGCATCCCAAACCTGCACATACCCAGCTCCTGCCCCCAGAGGTGATTCAGTGGAGTCAGGGTGGGACCCAGGGGAGCTGATGTAGGGGACCCATTAGTCCTTTCTTTTCTCTCGCTCTATCTCTTTTAAGATTTATTTTATTTATTTGAAAGGCAGAGTTAGAAGGAGAGAGAGATCTTCCATTTGCTGGTTCACTCCACAGATTGCTGCAGTGGCTGGGGCTGGGCCAAGCTGAAGTCAGGAGTCAGCAGCTTCCTCCAAGTCTCCCATGTGAGTGTCAGGGGCCCGAGTACTTGGGCCATCTTCCATTGCTTTCCCAGGTGCATTAGTAGGGAGCTGGACCAGAAGTGGAGCAGCCAGGACTCAAACTGGCGCCCCTCTGGGACGCCAGCATTGCAGGCCGTGGCATGGCCGGCTATACCACAGACTCTGGCTCCAGGGATCCTTCTCTCCCTTCATAACAGTCTTTGAGTGCCTACTGTCTGGCACTGATTTAAATGTCCAAACAGATGTGTGAGTTGCAATGTTCTTATATAAGGAAAGGTACACATCTGAGGTGACAACTGTGTGTGCTAACCCGGGGAAAGGAGGAGTTGAGAGAAACAACATGGCTGTGGGGACAGGGTGCCCGCTGTGCGGAGGTCTTGGGGTGGGCTTGGGGCCAAGCATCTGTGGAAAGCACACAGATGCAGGGAAGTTTCGGGACATGGTCTGAAGGGACCTCAGAGGTGTGCAGCCGAGACTTTCCTGAGTGCACTGGTGCCTGGGGCAGCTGGGCAGATCCAGGCGAAGGTTGACTTGGGAAATGGGAATTTTTGCAGGGGTTCGAGGATAGAGAGAGGCCTGGAGTAGGTGGGGCCTTCTCCATCACCACTCACCACTCACCACTCACCAGCCCCACAGCACAGGCCTTGGAGACAGACTCAGCTCTGTGGCTTCCCGTGTGGTCTTTGGCCAGTGATCAGTTTTCATCCCTTATAAAATGAGGGCAAGAAGACCCACCCCACAGGGATGTTGAGAGGGTTAAATAAGTGTGATAGGAAGTGCTTAGCCCAGTAAATGCTCACTAGAGGTGGGTGCCCAAGGCTCTGACTGAAGAAAGTGCTCGGATGGATGTCTCTTGGGGCTCTGTGAACTCTCCTGACTTAGTGTTTTCTTTAACAAAGAGAAAGAAAACCACCAGACCGCTGACTTTTATCCGAATGGCTGTGGTGAGTCACTGAGTCCCAGGTAGAGGCCTGGCTCCCCGTCCCAGAGCCATCGCCCATCCCCCGAGAGAATCCAAGCATCACTGGAAAAAAGAGTAACTTCAGAATCTTCCGGCGAGCACGTAACTCCTGCTTGCCCTGCCCCCTGAGTCAGGAATTCCGGCAGTCACCCTGGCATGCACTCGGGCCCTGCGAGCTTCCCGGAAAAGCTCTGGACCCACCCAGAGGAAGCAGAGGGGCGAAGCCAGTGCCTCCCCCTTGGGGACATTCTGATGGGGAGGGGGACAAGGCCCTGTTGGGGTGGGAGAGAGGAGACATCCCTACAAAAATGTGTGAGGAACTCTATGGAAAAGCACAGGTCTGGCTGAGGAGGTTGCGTGGCTCCTCCCACTGCCTTGCCTGGCACTGAGGGCCTTTGCGCCCGCCAGCCCCAGAGCTCTGCCTGGGTGACTCTTGCTCCTTGTTTCGGGCTCAGCATGAATCTCACTTCCTCTGCAGGCCTCCCCTGCTCCCGTCCTCATCAGGACCTCCGTTTAACCATTTATTTATTTATTTATTTATTTATTTATTTATTTCTACTTTCAGTGCATTTATTCTATGCTGAATTTATTCCCGCCCCATCAGTTTGTGTTTCTTCAGTTCCTCTTGGGATATCTTGTTCCTTCCGTGCCCCTCCTCCTCTGGTTCAGGCACAGCGTGTTCCTTCGTGAGAGGTGAGGACCCTCAGTGCAGCAGGGGCACTCACATGTGATTAGTCCAGCGCTGAGCTCGGCAGGGACAGAGGCACATCTCGGGTGGATCTGTTCGATGACCAGAGTCCCTTTATGCAAACCCTTAAGCCCAGTGTTACCCCTGTGCTGTTGAGAATGTGCTATGAAAAGTCTTTCTGGATCACCAGCCCTGTGTCCGGCCTCACTGTTGGGCCTGGGCACGGCCACCGACTCCACCCTGTAACTCAGCGCTGCTTCAGTGTGGTGTTTTTCAGATGCCTGCTGGCTTTTCCGATGTGCATACCCACTGATGGCATTCTTAAAGTGAACACAGAGGTTTGAGGCTCTTGATTTGCATGATGTTGTGGGTTTTTCTGGGCCAAGTGAATAGCAGACCATTTTTGCAGATCACCTGGTGCCTCTTACAGGAAGAGCCTCCATGGTGTTTGTCCTTTTTCTTCAGTCTCTCATAGTTGTTGTGTGTGATGCTGTCGTCAGTGTTTGCCTCCTCCACCAGACTGTCAAGTGCCCTGAAAGAAGGGACCATTGCTGCCCTGTTCACTGGGATCTCGTGGCCCGGTATACGGCAGGTACTCGGCGTCTGTTGAATGAATGCATGGACTGGTTCGCTGGGCCCAAGAGTTGGCAGGAAGGGAGCCAGAGAAGGTTTCTTAGGAGAAAGAGGAGAGACAGGCCTGGTGAGAAGTTGGGTAAGCCTGTTTGCCCCATCCTGCCCATCAGGAAGTTCCTCCTCCTGTCTCACCTACGTCCCTTCGATTGTAATTTATCCTGGGCTGGCCCTTGGTGGAGCAAGAGAATACCTAGTCCCCACCCTGTGAGGAGTAAGCCTGGTATTTCTTCTAAGTCTGTGATTCAGGGCCCCCCCCCCCCCCGACTGCGGGCCCCACCCTCTGCTCTGCTTCCCACTGACTCAGCTCTGCACCCTCTGCCCTCCCTTCTAGGTTCTTTCCTAGCATTCTTTCCCTGTCCTCGCTCCTGCCCCTGAGTGGGTTTCTGGAGTTAGAGGCGTTGTGGGGGTGAGTGAGGGGCAGGCTTTCTTGGTCAGGAAGCTGCCCGGTCTCCTCCCTAGGATCTGTGGACACCTGCCTCCCACAGTAGGAGGTTGGCAATGAGGTATAATGATTTGTTTGTGCTACCATTGAAAACCAGTCGCGAGAAGCCTTATTATTATCCAACCCCTGATTACTGGTGGTGTCTTCCTCCGTTAGTTGCGCCCTGCCAGCTTGAGCAGGCCTGACGTCTCTCCCCCGCCTGCTGCCTCCACGCCGTGCCCCCTGCTGCCCTGCCTGTGTCTCTCCCAGGGCCTGCCTCGCCTTCCTGTCTCCTGCCCTTCCTCCAGTTCTGCTTTCGCGTCTTTTTTTCTCCTAAGCTGCCACTCCTCACCCTAAAGCCCAGGACCCTCAGCAGTGTTAGAAAATCACTGTTGCGCCACCTTTCCTTGCTCTGCGGGAGCCCGTCTCTTCATACGGATGCTATGCAGATGTGGAGCGCTTTATTTCAGAATATTTTTACAGCCCCAAGTTTTTTTTTTTTTTTAAATATTTATTTATTTATTTGAAAGGTAGAGTTAGAGGGAGAGAGAGAGAGAGAGGGAGAGACAGACAGAGAGAGAGACAGACAGAGAGAGATTGATCTTTTATCTGCTGGTTCAGTTCCCAAATGGCTGTGATGGTCAGGGCTGGGCCAGGTCAAAGCCAGAAGCCTGGAACTCCATCCAGGTCTCCTGTGTGGGTGGCAGGGGCCCAAGCACTTGAGCCATCATCTGCTGCCTTCCCAGGTACATGAACAATGAACTGGATTAGAAGTGACGCAACCAGGATTCAAACCAATGCTTATATGGGATGCTGGTGTCACAGGCAGCAGCTTGACCTGCTGTGCCACAGCCAGGCTCCAGCCATAAATTCTTTTGTGATGGGACTAAGTAGATAAGGAAAAAGGCTCTGAGAGGTTGATTTGCCTAAATTCCCTAAGAGTCAGAACCAGTGCCCAGGCCTTGTCATTTTCAATGCAGTGATGGCACCGACCGTGCTGGTCTATCTCACCACACTCGTGGCATCCTGTCTCAGCCTAGAAACTTGCCCCTGGGTTACCCCTTAAACCTGGGAGCCTCCAGGTAAGCGCTCCTCCAGGTGAAGTGGGTCTCCTGCGTGGTCTCCCGCCCTGGCCTCTGCCCCTGTCTTCTTCCTCTCCTTCTCCCCCAAGAGGCATTCCCTTCACCTCTTCCTGCCCTGCGGCCTCCTGTGGTGTTCGGGCCCTTATCAGCATCCCCCTTTGATTTTTGCCGACCATTTGGAGTTCTGTGCTTTAAGAAAGTCCACTTCTGGGAACACCCATTTCCCAAGCAGGTACCTGTGGGGTGCTGATTCCACATGGCAAATGGATTCGTGTTGAGCAGCTGCCCAGTACATCACATGTGAGCGACCACTCTAGTGTGGTTTAGGAAGGACAGAGACAGCCCGAAGTTGTGTTAGAACAGTGAGGAGCGTTTTTCTAGGTAACACCAACTTTCTCTTTTTTTTGACAGGCAGAGTGGACAGTGAGAGAGAGAGACAGAGAGAAAGGTCTTCCTTTGCCGTTGGTTCACCCTCCAATGGCTGCCGTGGCTGGCGCGCTGCAGCTGGCGCATCGCGCTGATCTGAAGCCAGGAGCCAGGTGCTTATCCTGGTCTCCCATGGGGTGCAGGGCCCAAGCACTTGGACCATCCTCCACTGCACTCCCGGGCCACAGCAGAGAGCTGGCCTGGAAGAGGGGCAACCGGGATAGAATCTGGCGCCCCGACCGGGACTAGAACCCAGTGTGCCGGCGCCGCAAGGCGGAGGATTAGCCTATTGAGCTGCGGTGCCCGCCCCAACTTTCTTTTATTTCATTCATTCAACAGACAGGTGTTCAATGTAACCCTGACCACCAAGAAATTACTCTGGCCAAGGAGACAGAATCCGCCACAAAAACAGGATTTTTGTCATGACAGAGAGAACGTAGGGTACTGTGGGTGCAGAACAGGGTTCCGTTGGCACACTTCCTGGAGGTGGCTGTGGCTAGGTTGAGATCTGGAGGCATGGGCCCGAGGCAGCCCAGTGAAGAATGACCGCCATCCATGGAGGCCCAGAGGTAGAAGACAACGTGAGAACAGGGAGAGAGCCATGCATCTGCCACCTGGCCATACCAGCTGGGAGCAAAACGAAAGGACACCAGTGTGGGCTCTGGCAAGGCTCCAGGTCAGCTTACCTGGGACCAGCAGCTGTGAGGCAGTCACAGCGGAGCCTGAGGAGGTTCGTCTTTGGCTTGCCGATGGCAAATGCCTTCTGGCGGATGAAGCTCAAGAGGCTGCCGTGTGACCAAGCAGGCTTGAGGTCTGGCTTCACCGTGGCAGGTCCGTAACCTGTCAGAGCCTTGGGTTCCTCATTTGTGAAGTGAGGTTGTAGTTCCTGCCCCGCTTCCCTGCAGGTTCGAGGCGTGAGTGAGAAGCGGCGTGTGGAAGCCCCGTGCACATTGTCAAGTGCTGGGCAGTTGGGTGGCCGCAGCAGCCGTGAGATGATGGCATTGATTCTGCTGACCCGTTCTTAGGGAGGAGAGAGGCGCGCTCCGATTGTAACATCTGAAAGCCTTAACTTCCCTAAGGCGAGGCTTGGGAAGGAATGCTGGGGAAGCAAAGGCAAGAAGCCACCGCGGCGACCTCAGACGCTGCAGGACTGGGAACAGGGGGATGGCTGGAATGACCTCCGGCTGTCTTCAGACCCATGGCTGGGAGTTGGCCCCCAGGCCCACAGCTCTATCTTCCCTTGGGAGACTCTGGAGGCAGGCGGAACCTCAGAAGCAAGCTGTTTATCTTTCAGGTTTTTCAGTTTATTTTTAAATTCCTGACTGTGATGGTATTTATTTTTTCCTTTTTCCCTTTCCCCACTTCCCCGGCTCAGCATCAGAAAGAGACCATCTGTCCCTTGCCTTGCCTGTGGCCATTTTAGAACCAGCACCAGGCTGCCTGAATTCTGGTCCCTTCGCCTTCCCTCCCTCCCGCACTGCCCGACTGTGCCTGCACTGTCCCGCTCCCACAGCCTCCCTCCTCCGGCTCTCTGTGTGTGTCAGCTGCCACTTCCTGTGGGCCTCTCCATCTGTGAAGACCTCCAGACTATTTCAGTCCACCAGCCCAGGGCCAGGGAGTCTGGGCATTGAGGCCGCAGAATCAGCTTTGGCAGGAGGAGGGGGAAGTCCCCAGTTGCTGGCTGCAGGCAGGGCCCCCCTCTGCTCTGACTGGTTCCTGGTGAGAATGGTATTTGTGTCCATGCATGTATCATGTCTGAACTCGCTCTTGCCTCTGCGTGTATCTGCAGGTATGTGTGCGTGTGCGTGTGTGTTTCCCACATCCTCCTGGCGTAGAGAGTTGTAAGCCACCCTCCTCTCGTGCTCCCGTAGCTGTCCTGGGCTCTTTCCCTCCCTGCGATTCCCTGCTCCGTGCCCATCGCCTGCCCATCAGACACAGCCAGCAGATGTCAGACAGGGGCGAGGGCTTGACGGTGCGGACGGAACCAGAACGCAGGGCCAGCTGGACAGTGTGGGAGGCAGGGTGTGCGGTCTGTCACAGAGGGTAAGAAAGCTGGGGAAGGGAGTTTTCCACAGGCTTCATGAAAGAGTCAGCTTTGTTACTGGGTTCATGGACAGGCAGGAGGGGATTGATGGGGCTGCAAGCCACCTTCTCTTCCCTCCTCCTTGCAGCTCCTGGCCCCCTGACACCCCCCGCTGCGTCTCCTTCCTTTCTCTCCCTAGGAGTATTCTGTCTGTCTCCTGCCTTGGCCGTGGGCCTGCTTTTCACATTGAGCCCTTTGGAGTGGGAGTGGGGGTCATGTGCTCCCTTCCCATGGTGGGCCTTGGGGTAGAAGAAGGAGACTCACCCGGGCCTCCTGCCACCCTTCCTTCCAGATTGGGGGAGGGCCTGCGGCTGTGTTCTACTTCGTCAGACTTCTCCCCACCCCCAGCCTACATACTCACTCCCATCTTCTCTGCTACCCTCGTACTCACACACTACCTTTTTCTCACATACACTCTCCCATATGAGTAAACTTCAGAAAGTTTGTGGGAAAATGAGTTAAAAGTTAAGTTTAATTTTGACATCTCGGCATAGTTGTTTCATAATATACATTTTCCATGAAGTTAACATTTTTTGTTTGTTTATTTCAAAGACAGAGATTTCTGCTGGCCCACTCCCCAAATGCCTGTAGCAGCCAGGGCTGGGCCAGGCTGAAGCCAGGAGGGAACTCAGGATCTCCCATGTGGGTGGCTGGCACCTGCTGCCTCCCGGGGTGCACAGGACTTGAACCCAGGTTTCTGGGGCTGCCCTGCGTGAGCTTTCTAAAGACCCCTGTGTGTGTTGGCTCTCATGGCATCCTTTAGCCACTGATAGTTAACTGCAGGACCTGTGAGACTCCACCCCTCTAGAACTTGCCCTTCCTTCCAGGCTCTGCCAGTACAGGGAAGCCCTGGCTGCCCCTGTCCCCACAGCCCTTAGGACCCCCACCCCACCCCGCAGTGGTTTCAGAACAGCCCCTACAGAGGGGGTTGGGTGAGTAACCCGCAGGGAAATGGGACTAAGCGGTGGGTTTTAAGGCTGCATTGCTGCCTACTTGGATGGCGTTTCGGGGTGGCTTTGAGAGAACTGATGACTGATGGAGGCTGAAGGTCCCTCCCCCAGCTCTCCCTTGGTACCGTTGCCCTTGCCCCCCTCTTCCTCTCTGTGTGGGCTTCTGGATTACAGGAAGCGCTAAGGAAAACAGGCCCATTGTTTCCACCCAGCAGTGGGGGGAGGCCTCTCGGCCCAGCCCAGTCTCGGTCTCCTCTGAATGGTACCAGATAAATGGACTCCACAGGCCCTGGCAGTTACTGGACTTGGGGCTCTGTTGGGCCAGCTGCTGCTGGTTCCCTCTTTAGACCACAAGTTCGCACTCCTCTTTCCCTATCACAGGCTTCTCTGGGTCTCTCTGTGCCATCCTGTGAGGTTGGTAACAGGTAACTGGAGAAAGCCTGCCTCCTGTGAGGAGGTGGGACTGGGGCCCAGCAAAGGAGGGGCCCCTCCTCCCCAGGGCAGCCCTGCCTCCTGGCGCTCCTCCTCTGTGGGGGAAGGGCACACCCCATCTGGGTTTGGGAACAGCGCTGGCGGCCTGGGCAGCAGGACCTGCCGGGGCAAATCTGCATGAATAATCTTGGCTGGGCGCGACCAGCCCTTGTCTCCACTGGGCTGTTTCTTTCCCAGGGTTTCATTCCCGTTCTAGGAGCTTCTTAGAATCTCCTGGAATACTTTTTTTTTTTTAAAGATTTATTTATTCATTTATAATTCATGATTAGAGAGAGAGAGAGGAAGCAAGAGGCAAGAGAGAGAGAAAATGAGAGAAATCCTCCCATCCACTACCTTTTTTTTTTTTTGACAGAGTGGACAGTGAGAGAGAGACAGAGAGAAAGGTCTTCCTTTGCCGTTGGTTCACCCTACAATGGCCGGCGCGCTGTAGCCGGTGCACCACGTTGATCCGAAGCCAGGAGCCAGGTGCTTATCCTGGTCTCCCATGGGGTGCAGGGCCCAAGCACTTGGGCCATCCTCCACTGCACTCCCGGGCCACAGCAGAGAGCTGGCCTGGAAGAGGGGCAACTGGGACAGAATCTGGCACCCCGACTGGGACTAGAACCCTGTGTGCCAGCGCCGCAAGGTGGAGGATTAGCCTTTTGAGCCGCGGCGCCGGCCCCATCCACTACTTTCCTTCCCAAATGTCTGCAATGGCCAGGGTTGGGCTGAGCTGAAGCTAGGACCCTCTTCCAGGTCTCCCATGGGGGTGCAGGGATCCAAGCACTTGGTCCATCCTCCACTGCTTTCTCAGGCGCAGTAGCAGGGAGCTGGGTGGGAAGTGGAGCAGCTGGGACTTGAACTGGCTCCCATAAGGGATGCTGGCGGCAGCTTAACCTGCTGTGCCATAGTGCCGGCTTCTCTCTCTCTTTTTTTTTTTTAATAAGAAATTTATTTATTCAAGAGATGAAAAGGAAGAGAGAGAACTCCTTTCCACTGGTTTACTCCCCAGACACCCACCCCAGATGAAGCTGAGTTGGGAATTCAGTCCAGGTCTCTCACCTGAGTGACAGGAGCTCAGTTACTTAAGCATCATTGCTGCCTGTCAGGGTTCCCATGAGCAGGAAGCTGGAACCGGGAGATAGCGCTGGGAAGCAAACTCAGGCACTTCCCTATGGGATGTGAGCGCCTTCACCAGTGTCTTCACTGCGGGGTCAAATGCCTGCTCCATTCTCCTGTAGTTCTTAGCCTTCCCAGCTCTGCTCTTTAGTAATTATAAGACTCACAGGCCAGCAGAAAAAGTGGCAGCTGTTTTCCTATCCTACCTGCTCTTAGGGTTTATGTTGAAGTACCTGTAACTCAGACAGTTAATTCTCTTCTTTCTGCATTAATGTCTGGCTTAGAAGCTCCCAGAGGGCAGAGCCAGGGTTTAAGAAAGAAGGTTCTCTTTGACAGATATTTAATAAAAATGTTGGCTAATACAGATAACAGTTTGTGTTTGTTAAAGTACTTCTTAAAAAACAAAAACAAAAACAAAAAATCTTTACTGAACGGAATTTCATCTACTTGCAAAACCAACCAGGCAGGAATTACTTTCCCCCTTTGGAGATGGGCAAACAAGAGTGCAGAGGGAAGGGCTAGCTAGCTGTCAGAGGCGGCATTGTTAGTGGAGTGAGGACTGGAGCCAGATTTGTAACCTACCACCTGCGGGCCACCTGCAGGGAGTTTACCCCAAACCTCAGGCCTTGCCTCCTTGTGCCCCGCTGTCATGCTGGGTTCCTCCGTGACTGCACGCTGCTCCTGTTCGCTTCTGGGTTGGGGAGTGGCTGGGGTCTACCCCTTGCCTCCCTCCCTTGTCCTCTGGCGCTGGCTCATGCTCCCTGGTTGTTGAGCTTCAGTGAGTATCGCCACTGCCACCCCATCCCAGGCTCCACGCCCTGCACAGTGTGTGCATCGTCCCTTTGGCGTTCTCCCTAGGGACATAGTCATAATCTTCATTTCTGACCTAATCTCTCTCTGTCCTAGAGTGTTAAAATGACTTCTGAGTTTCAGGGATGGAAGAGAAGGGAAGATGGAAGCTGGAGCTGGGTCCTACTCATCGGTCAGAGCCAGGCTGGCTTTTTCACTTTGTGAGCTGTCAGGGGAGCCCCACGGGAGTCAGCAGGGCAGGGAAGAGAGCCCCGGCCCAGCTGTGCCTAGTTCTCTCCTGCACAGTGCAAGATGAAGCCATGAGTCAGTGTCTTGGGAAGGATCTAGGTGCTGTGCCTCATTGCTCAGCACCTCTCATGCCCAGATGCTGGGGAGAATCTGAAGTACAGGCAGGGGAGACTGAAGGACTTGAAATAGGTAGGGGGATTTAAGGCAGAGGTGCGGGGTGGGCATTGTGTCACGGCTGCTGCTTGGGATGCCGCATCCTGTACCTGAGTGCTTGGTTCGAGTCCTGGCTACTCTGCTTCCTGTCCAGCTTCCTGCTAACTCACACGCTAGGAGGCAGCAGATGATGGTTGAAGTGCATGGGTTCTTGCCACCTAAGTGGAGACCTGGATGGAATTCTGGGTTCCTGATTTCAGCCTGGCCCAGCGCTGGCTGTTTTGTGCACTTGGGGATTGAATCAACAGATGGAAGATTCCCTCCCTCTCTCCCATCTCCTCCCGCACACCTCACTGATGTTCAGATAAATAAACTTTTAAACATTGAGGAGCAGAGCCTAAGGGGGTAGTTCCTGCCCTCTGCCCCAGCACCCACCTCGGGCTGAGGTTTGCTCTGAAGCCTCCCAGTTCTAGGCCCCTTCTCTCTCCCCTTCCCTTTACCCTCAACCTCTTCCAAAGAGCTTTCCTTGACCAGACCCATCTCTGCCTCGCTCTCTCTGGCATCGAAACCTTCAATCAGCAAGTGTTTGAGTTCCTCATAGAACCCCAGAAGCAAGCCTGGAGTGGTAAGGAAAATGAGGAAAAGACGCCAGGCAGTTCTGAGTCATGCAAGGGTGACATCCTGCCGGACCGGCACATCACGAGGTGCATGCCGTCCGGGTTAGCTGTGCGTGTGACTCGGTTCCTTGCACCGTATGAGGAGTTCGTTATGTCTTCCAAGAGTTTCTGGAGTTCCCATGCCTGTTGTCTCTTCATAACCAGGCAGAGCAGTACATGTAATTGTACAACTAAAAGGACCTCATATGTGAAACTTGTTAAACCCAGTGCTGTGTCGTCTCTCCCTGATGACTTGGACCGCATGAGGGGGGTCTGTCAGTTGTCTCAGCCCCACCCTTTAGTATTTGAGCCCACCGTGCTTATGTTGCCTTCCATAGTCTCTCCATTGACCCAAAGGCTTTTTTTTTTTTTTTTTTTGAAGATTTTATTTGAAAGAGTTACAGAGAGGAAAGGGGGTGGTGAGAGGGAGGGAGAGAGAGACAGACAGACAGAATGAGTCCATCTGCTAGTTCACTCCCCAGATGGCCATAATGGCTGAGCCAGGCCAAAACCAGGAGCCTGGAACTCCATCCAGAGTCTCCTACATGGGTGGCAGGGGTCTAAGTACTTGGGGCATCTCCCACTGCCTTCCCAAGCACATTCACAAGAAGCTGGATCAGAAGTAGAGCAGCTAGGACTTGAACCAGTGCTCATATATGATGTCAGCATTGCAGACGGCAGCCTAACCTGCACCACAACACTGGCCAGGAACCAAAGGCTTTTTTTTTTTTTTTTTTTAAGATTTATTTATTTATTTGAAAGGCAGAGAGAGATCTTCCATCTGCTGGTTTACCCCACAAATGGCCGCAATGGCCGGAGCTGGGCTATTCTGAAACTGGGAGCCTGGAACCTCATCTGGGTCTTCCATGCAGGTGCAGGGGCCCAATGATTCTGGCCATCTTCCACTGCTTTTCCAGGTCACAACAGAGAGCTGGTCCGGAAGTGGAGCAGCCGGGACTCGAACCAGTACCCATATGGGATGCTGGCACTTCAGGCGGCAGCTTCACCCACTACGCCACAGCGCCAGCCCTGAAGCAAAGGCTTTTAAAATTGTAATATATGTGCAATGTGGGAGGATCAGAAATGCATAGTAAGATGAGCCCTAGTGAAAGAAAGCAGCCAGGCTGCGGCTCCAAACGCTCACTGTGCACCAGAAGCAATTCTTTGTGTGCCACAGGTTCAGAGTTGCACAGATAACACATTGCTGTCTTCCAATCAGGCTCCCACGGCAGTACTGGTCTGCCTGACTCTCATACTCCAGAGTGCCAGGGACCACCCAGGCATATTCCTGCCCCAGACAGCGTGCTTTCCACTGGAGAAGGGGAGACACAGTTGTGTGTCAGGTGGACTTGGCAATGTGGGGGTGCACGGACCCTGCTGTGGCTGGGCCGAGTAAAGGGGAGGCTGTGGCTCAGCCTCTGGAGCCAGGCGGGCTCAGCTGCGCCTCAGCTGTTGGCCTCAGGCAAGCTGCTTGCCTTCTCCGAGCTCAGTGTCCGCTTCTGCAAAGTGAGAATGATCGTCAGCCTCGTGGAGTTAGGCGGAGATGAAATCGGCGGTTGTGTGTAAACTTTCTAGCACAGTGCCTGGATGCCAGTATTACATTTTTTTAAGTTAAGGTCAAGAATCTCATTGGAGAAGGAATGAATGAAATCCTTTCATTTCTGGCCACACAGATGAGCCTGGGGTGCATCACGTTACGTGAAATAAGCCAGGCACAGAAAGATAAACACCCCAGGATCTCATTCTTACATGGAAGCTAAAAAGTAGATCTCGCGGAGGTGGAGAGCAGAGTGGCCATTACCGTAGGCTTACAGGGCTGGGGAGAAGTTGGGTAATGGCTGCAACATCGCAGTTGAGAGGAGAAAAAGTTGAGGCGCTCGCTGGTACAGTAGCATGACTAATAGTCTGTTGTGTATTTCAAGTCACTTGATGAGATGATTTTGAATGTTCTTACCACAAAGAAACGATAAATGTTTGAGGGGATAAAAATGCTGATTACTCTGATCTCATCATTGCACAATGAATATATGTGTTGAAATGTCACACTGTACCCCATAACTCTGTGAAAATACCAGGTGATGGGTTGTTCTAAAGGATATGGGGGGAGAGGGAGGAACCTCAATGGAATCTGAGCACCAGAAGTGTGGTGTAGACGGCTCGTTGGAACTGGAACCCCAGGGTGGTTCTGGATTCATATGGCCGCCAAGGGACAGCTCAGGTCAGCCACTCCTCCACCGCTCGCTCCCTCCCTCTGTGCCTGCTCCATTCTCTGTGTCCACCCTGGCCCTCTGCTCACAGTGTCTGCTTCTCTTTACGTGGGATGACAGTGGCCTCGCTAGCCCTGACCCCCTGTTCTATCTTCGCAGCTGGAATGGCTGGTGGAGAAATTTGCCCGGGGTCATCTTGGATTTTGTCAGATCAGGAGCCCACTTCTTGTATCTTTGCTGGGGCAAGAGAGGGGACCAAAGCGTGGGGAACATGGCCCCTCCGGCAGCCGGAGCTGTGAGCCAGGCAAAGCTCGCTGCAGGTGTTGGAGTCAGATTTTTGAGGTCAGATCTTGGCTCCACCACTTCCTAGCTTTGTCTAACCCTGGGCAGGTCCTTTCATTGCTCTGAACTGCCTTCATCTGTGAAATGAGTGTGACAATAGTACTCACCTCAAAGTTTGCTATGAGATTGTACTTGGAAAGTACCAGGCAGATCCGGAACAAAGAAAGTGCTCAAAAATCACCAGCTGTTACGATCATTAAGCGGCTGCGGGAGCGTGGGCAATGACCGTGGTCTGAGATGGCCAAGATAGGCCATCTCCTAAGGCAGCCCGGAGAACAGGCACTCGCTGTGCCGAGGGGGCGGCTCTGCCTTCTTCAGAAGGGCTTTCCCAACCCTCCAGACGTGGTCAGTGTAGCACAGGTGCCTGGCACCGCCGTATTCAGAACACTGGTTGTGGAGCTCAGGGCTTCCTCCTCCGTCAGCACGCAGACACCGCCCTGGCTCTTGTGGACATTTGGAAATGAACCAGAGGACAGAAGATCTTTCTGCCTCTCCCTTCTCTCTGTCACTCTGCCTTTCAAATAAAGAAATAAACCTTTAAAACATAAGAATTCGAAAATGTTTTATCCTCATTGGTAGGGAGCCCAGACGCTTGCCGCCAAACACGGGCCTTGTTAGCCACAGGGTTAGAATAGAAACCAGATTGCCTAACTCCGGATCACATGAGCTGCTCTCGTCAGACTGTTTCATGTGTGTCACTAGACCAGAAGCACCGAGGGGTTCCCTCTCGTGTTAGTAGGGCAGCTTAGAGTGCAAGTTGTCAATAATCAATAGTAATTTATTGAACACTGTGGTAAGTACTCTTCTCTGAGGGTCAGAAAGTCCCATACACTGACTCACTCCCCAGATGCCCCCAACAGCATCCTGTGAGGCCAGGGTGGAACCAAGAGCCAGGAACACAATCCAGGTCTCTCCCATGGGTGTCAGGAACCCACTTGAGTCACCAGCACTGCCTCCCAGGGTCTACATTAGCAGGAATCTGGAATCGGGAGCCAGCACTGGAACTGGGATTGAACCCAGGCCCTCCGACGTGGGATGTGGGCATTTTAATTGGTGTTTTACGTGCTAGGTCAAATGCCTGCCTGGTTATTGTTTTTAATAATAGCTTGATTGAGCTATAAATCCATATACCATAAAATCTACCCTTTTAAAATATTCTGAAGTGGTTTTTAGTATAGTCATAGCCTTGTGCAGTCATCGCCACTGTCTGACCTCAGGACATTTTCATCAACCCCAGATGAAACCCAGGCACCACCCATTGCGCTCCCCCCCAGCTCCTGACAGCCTCAGAGCTGCTTTCTGTCTCTGTGGATTTGCCTGTTCTGGGTGTTAAATACACATGGAGCCACACAGTGAGATCCATCGCATGACTGGCTTCTCTGAATAGCAGATTTTTAAAAGATTTATTTATTTGAAAGAGTTATGGGGCAATGGGGGGGAGGGTGGGCAGAGAGGGAATGCTTCCATCTGCTAGTTCACTCCCCAAATGGCCACACTGGCCAGAGCTGGGCTGGTCCAAAACCAGAAGCCAGTAGCTTCTTCCGTGTCTCCCACATGGGTGCAGGGACCAAAGGACTTGGGCCATTTTCTGCTGCTTTCCCAGGCGCATTAGCAGGGAGCTGCATTGGAAGTGCAGCAGTCAGGACTCCAACCTGGCACCCATATGGGATGTTGGCACTGCAGGTAGTGGCTTGACCTGCTCTGCCACAGCGCCAGCCCCTAGCAGAATATTTTGAGGGTTCATTTGTGTTGCAACATCTAGCAATCAGACTTCATTCCTTTTATTGCCATTAGTACTCCAATGTAAAGGTAAGCCACATTTATCCATTCAGTTGGTGAATTTTTGCATTGTTCCTACTTTTTGGCTATTAGGTCATGCTGCTGTGAACATTCACATAGATTTTTTTTCCAATTTTTAAAATTTATTTGAAAGGCAAAGTGACAGAGGGAGAGAGAGATCTTCTAGCGGCTGGTTCATTCCTCAAATGCTCACAACAGCCAGGTCTGGGCCAGGTTGAATCCAGGAGCCAGGAACTCCATCCTGGTCTCCCACATAGGTGACAGGGGCTCAAGGACTTGGGCCATCCTCCACTGCTTTCCCAGGTGCATTAGCAGGGAGCTGGATCAGAAGTGGAACAGCCGGTACTCAAACCGGCTCTGATACGGGTTACTGGTGGTGTAAGCAGAAGCTTAACGTGCTGCATCCTGGTGCCAGCCCCTCATGTACACATTTTCTGGTGGACCCGTTCTCAGTCTGAGCGTCTACCCTGGGGTGAAATTGCTGAGCCACAAGATAAGTCTGTTTAGTGTCGGAGGAGCTGCCTAACTTTTCCTAAGTGTCTGCCCCATTGTATATTCCCACCAGCAGTGTATGAAGGTGTCAGTTTCTCCATACCCTCACCAACACTTGTTGCCACCTGTCATTTTGATTATATCCATCCTAGCACAAGTGAGAGAGAGAGAGAGACAGAGAGAAAGGTCTTCCTTTTTGCCGTTGGTTCACCCTCCAATGGCTGCTGCGGCCGGCTCATCGCGCTGATCCGAAGCCAGGAGCTTTTCCTGGTCTCCCATGCGGGTGCAGGGCCCAAGCACTTGGGCCATCCTCCACTGCCTTCCCGGGCCATAGCAGAGAGCTGGCCTGGAAGAGGGGCAACCGGGATAGAATCCGGCGCCCCAACCAGGACTAGAACCCGGTGTGCCGGCACCGCAAGGCGGAGGATTAGCCTGTTAAGCCATGGCGCCGACTGAACATCTCATCTTAATATGTATCTTCTTTGAAGACAGATCTATTCAAAACCTTTGCTTGTTAAAAATAATTTTTTATAAATTATCTGAGAAAGAGTAAGCGAGCACTCCCATCTGCTGATTGACTCCCCAAATGCCCACAGTAGCCAGGGCTGGGCCAGGCTGATGCCAGGAACTGGGAACTCAATCCAGGTCTCCTACATGAGCCCTCTCCCATGGTCTGAATTAGCAGGAAGCTGGAGTTGGGCATCCAACACAGTTACTAACATGTGAGACTGGGCACCCTAATCACCAGGCCAAATACCTGCCCCTGCCCATTTTATATGAGTTTTTGTCTTATTGTACAGTTAGTTGTAGGAATCTCTTTTATAGACAAATGTTTTATTAGCTCTATAATTTGCAAACGTTTACTCTCATTCTGTGGGTTATTTTCACTTTCTTAGCAGTGTCTTTTTAAAGCACAAAGGGTTTTTTAAAAATTTTTTTACGGACCAGCACTATGGTGTAGCAGGTGAAGCCACCTCTTGAGATGCCAGCATCCCATGGGTGCCAGTTCGAGTCCTAGCTGCTCCACTTCCCATCCAGCTCCCTGCTATGCACAGGGGAAAGCAGTGAAAGATGATACAGGTGCTTAGGCCCCTGCACCCAGATGAAGCTTCTGGCTTTGGCCTGGCCCAGTCCTGGCTGTTGCAACCATTTGGGGAATGAACCAGCAGATAGAAGATATTCCCCCAACCCTGTGTGTGTGTGTGCACGCACGTAAGTGTGCACCCCTGTTTCTTTGGGTGCAGGGGTGCAAAAACTTGGGCCATATTCTACTGCTTTCCCGGGCCATCACAGAGAGCTGGATCAGAAGTGGAACTTCTAGGATTTGAACCAGCATCCATATGGGATGCTGGCACTGCAGGCAGCAGATTTACCCACTACGCCACGGTGCTGGCCCCTCAAACTACTATGCCAAATTCCTGCTGCAGTCTCAAGTTTTATGGAGTCCAGTTCATCTGTGTTTTTGCTGTTACTGGTTGTACTTTTGGTGTCATTACTGATGCAAGGTCATGAATGTTTACTCTCGTTTTCTTATAAGATTTCTTATGGTTTTCAGTCATGTTTTTAGTTCTATGATCCATTTGAGTTAGTTTTTGTATATGATATGATTCATATACATGAATCACGGGGTTCAAGTTCATTCTTTTGCATGTGGATGTCCACCTGTCCCAGCACCACTTGTTGAAAAGACTATTGAATGCTTTTTGGCACCCTTGTGGAGGAAGAAAAATGTTAAGAGTTTATTTTTGGATTCTCTATTCTATTTGTGATCAATATGTCTGTCATTATGCCAGCATCACACTTTTCAAAAATATATTTATTTCTTTATTTGATGGGCAGAGAGACAAATTTTGAGGGAGAATTCGTGTGCTCCCATCTGCTGATTCACTCCCCGAGTGCCAGTGATAGCCAGGGCTGGGCTGAATCCAGAACCCAGAGCCAGAAACTCAATCCAGGTGTCCCACGTGGGTTTCAGGAACCCAGTCACTTGCGCCATCACCACTGCCCGCTAGGGTCAGCATTAGCAGGAAGGTGGAGTCGGGTGCCGGAGGGGGGCTATGGGACATGGATGTCTTAATCCGTAGGCTAAACTCCCACCCACGCTGTCTTGGTTCCTGTAGCTTTGTGGTGAGTTTTGAAATTGGAACGTGTGACTCCTCCAACTTTCTTCTTCATTTTTAAGATCTGCTCTGAGTCCCTTGCATTTCCATATGATTTTTAGGATAAGTTTGTCAGTTTTAGTAAAAATAGCCAGCTGGGATTTTGATAAAAATGCATTGGATCTGTGGATCTTAGCAATATTGGGACTAGCACTATAGCATAGTAGGTTAATCTTCTGCCTGCAGTGCTGGCATCCCATATGGACGGTGATTCGTGTCCTGGCTGCTCCTCTTCTGATCCAGCTCTCTGCTAATGGCCTGGGAAGGCAGTAGAAGATGGTCCAAGTGCTTGGGCCCCTATACCTACCTGGGCTACCTGCAAGAAGCTCCTGGCTCCTGGTTTCAGATAAGCCCAGCACTGGCCATTGTGCCCATTTGGGGAGTGAGCCAGCAGATGCAGATCTCTCTCTCTGTCTCTCCCTCTCTCTCTCTGTAACTCTGTCAGATAAATAAATATTTTTTTAAAATTAAGTCTTATGACTCAGGAATGTATCTATCTCTTTAGGTCTGTAATTTCAACATTATTTTATAGTTTTCAGTGTACGTGTCTGACACTTCTTTGGTTAAACAAACTTTTTTGGATGCTATTGTTAACTGGAATTATTTTGTTGATTTTTGGATCATGGAAATACAGTTGATTTTTGCATATTGATCTTGTGTCTTGCAACCTTGCTAAGCATGTTTATTAGTTCTATTAGATTTTTTAAGAAGATTTATCTTATTTGAAAGGCAGAGTTACGAAAAGGAAGAGAGAGAGAGAGCTCTTACATATGCTGGTACGCTCTCCATATGGTTGTGACAGCCAGAACTGGGCCAGGCTGAAGACAGTAGCTTCTTCTGGGTCTCCTACATGGGTGCAGGGGCCCAGCACTTGGGCCATCTTCCGTTGCTTTCCCAGTCACATTAGCAGGGAGCTGGATTGGAAGCGGAGCAGCTAGGACTCGAACCTGCACCCATATGGGAAGCTGGCACCACAGCGGCGGCTTAACCTGATATGCCACAGCACTGGCCCCATCTAATAGATTTTTAGTGGGTTCCTTAGGACTTTACACATGAGATCATGTTATCTGCACATGGAGCTAGAACATTCTTCCTTTTCTAGTCCCAATGCCAGTTATTTTGTTTTCTGGTCTAATTGCTCTGGCTCGAGCCTCAATACTACATTGAAGAGAAAAGTCAAGAATGGACATCATGGTGTTGTTCTTAGATTATTTTAGACAGTATGTCTACTTGGTTCTCTCCTTGAGAGACTTAAACTCATAGTGGGATGAGATTAATATGTAAAGTTGTGGTTGAAACTCATGGGTAGGATGGCTTGTGGTGAGCTAGTAGGTAGGGGAGATTTTCTGGGGGGAAAAGTTCTTGAGATTTGGCTTTGCCGAAGGAGAGAGGTCATTAAAAGAAAAAAAAAATTTTATTATTTGAAAGGCAGAGATACAGAGAAGGAGAGAGGGAGAATCTTCCATCTGCTGGTTCACTCCCCAAATTGCTGCAATAGCCAGGGCTGGGCCAGTCCACGGTCTCCAATATGGGTTCAGGAGTTCAAACACTTGAACTATCTTCCATTGCCTTCCCAGGCATATTAACAGGGAGCTGGATCAGGAGTGGAGCAGCCAGGACCTGAACTGGCAGCCATATGCAATGCCGACACTGCAGGTAGAGACTTACCCTATGCCACAGCGCCAGCCCCAAGAGGTCATTTTAAAACAGGATTGGCCAGGTGTAGAAGAAAGCAAGTGCCAGTGTATGGCTGGGTGGGGAGTCACTGAGGCCACAGGGCTGGCGAGATGCCATAGGAAGGGACAGCACCCAGAGTGCTGCTGGCGCCCTGCCACTCGGACTACCAGACTCCACCCAGATCCTTACTGCTCCTGGATAGTCCTACACCTGCCGGAGCCCTGCTAGTAACACCCGGAAGCAGTGTTTCCCAGACTGGGTCTACTAGCCCTCGGCATTTGTTTTGTTTGTTTTGTTTTAAAGATTTAATGATTGGTTTATTTGAAAGGCAGAGTTAAGAGAGAGAGAAAGAGAGATCTGGTTCACTTCCCCCCCCCCCCCCCCCAAAAAAAAAAAAAAAAAAAAAAAAAAGGCTGCAGTGGTTGGGGCTGGGCCAGGCTGAAGCCAGGAGCCTGGAACTCCATCCAGATCTCCCATAAGGGTGTCAGGAGTCCAGATACTTGGGCCATCTTCCGCTGCTTTCCCAGGCATGTTAGCCAGGAGCTGGATTGGAGCTGGAGCAATATGGAGCCCACATAGGATGTCAGCACGCAGGCAGCAGCGGTGCTGGCCTGCTGTGGGACAACACTGTCCCCTGCCCTCTGCCTTTGACTCACTCGGGTTCTTGTTCCTCACCCCACACCCGGCCAGGAGTCTGCTTCAC
Organism: Lepus europaeus; assembly: GCF_033115175.1. Taxonomy (NCBI): domain Eukaryota; kingdom Metazoa; phylum Chordata; class Mammalia; order Lagomorpha; family Leporidae; genus Lepus; species Lepus europaeus. The sequence goes on along the minus strand of NC_084844.1, from coordinate 50,852,759 downwards.
AAGTGATTCTCACGTAGCCCATTGGTTTGATAACCTCTGCTGTGAAGCCCACGAGCTCGGGTCCCCTCCCGAGTAGATGGCCTTCCCGAGGTAGTCTCTGAAGTCAGGGTTGTTGGACATTTGCTGAGCTCCTCCTCTGCCTTCCTCCTTACCTGAGCACAGCAGCCTTTCCCCTTCTTCCCTCTGCCTGTCCTCTCCCTCTCCTCTCCTGGGTCACCCAAGCCCTTGTTACCATCCCCCTGCCCCTTGGGCAGCAGGCCAGACAGGACGTGGAGCATCACCAGGGAGAGCTGGGGAAGTCCCCTAGCAGCCTCCTCAAAGCTGTGCCAGGGCCAGCTCAGACGACCTGGTGGCTTCCCAGGGGCAGAGCACCTCCCTCTGGAATACCGTTTCTGGGTCACCTTCAGAGAGGGTGACCGAGAACATAGGCACAGTATTTTCAGTGCCAAAGTCACAGGAGTCACAGGAGTCACACATCCCTAGGTGTTGTGTCTTATCCCTGCAGTGAACCAATGGAACATGGTTTTGTGTGCTGTGGATTAAAACGCACATACATACACCACATCCACAGATGCATTACTAAAAAATCATTTCCTTGGGGTGGACACTTAGCACAGTGGTTAAGGTGTCCACATCCCATGTCAGAGTACCTGGGTTCAAGTCCCGGCCTCATTCTTGCCTTTAGCTTCTTGCTGAAACAGATCCTGGGAGGCAGCAGATGGTGGCCGAAGTACCTGGATCCCTGCCACCCACCTGGGAGACCCGGATGCAGTTCCTGGCTCCTGGCTTTGGCTTTCTCCATCCCTGACTGTGCAGGCATTTGGGAAGTAGATCAATGGATGGGAGAGGTCTCTGTCTCTGCCATTCAAATATAAACAAATATATAAAAATAAAAATTTAATTCCTCCACTTTGGGCCTCTTCCCTTCCACGAGCTTTGGAGAGCCCTTCTGTTTTGAAATCTCCCTCAGTTTTTTTAAAGATGTATTTTTATTTGAAAGGCAGAGTGAGAGGGAGAGATGGAGAGAAAGGGGTCTTTCATCTGCTGGTTCACTCCCCAAATGGCCACAATAACTGGGGTTGGGTCAGACCAAGTGAGGAACCAGGAGCTTCTGGGTCTCCCACATGGGTGCAGGGGCCCAAGGACCTGGACCATCTTCTGCTGCTTTCCCAGGCCATAGCAGAGAGCTGGATCAGAAGTGGAGCAGCTGGGACTGGAACTCGTGCCCACATGGGATGCCGGCATTACAGAAGGCGGCTTAAGCCACTGTGCCACAGCGCTGGCCCCTTGAAAGCCCTTTGACCCTGCCCCTCCTCTAGATGTCATCTGATTTCTCCCCTGCCTCTCAAAGCTGGACTTGTCCAGAGAGGGTGGTGCCCCTGTGGCCTTCACTCCTTATCACTCCCTGTGTCCCCCAGCCCCTGCATCTGCCTTTCCTCTCAGCACCGTAGTTCCCAGTGGTTCCCTGGCTGCTCAGGCCTCGGAGCTCGTGCCGTCCGAGTGGCCTGCAGCATTTGGGATCCCCCGTCACCTCGTGCCCCTCTCTGGTGTCTGCTCCCCTTCTGCTCTGTAGCAGGGAGCAGGCGGCCACTCCTGCTGGTCTACTGTCCTGTGCACTCTCCCTGGGTACTTGTCCGTGTCTCCAGCTCTCACTCCTGAGGGCCTCTAAATCTTTGTCTCCAGATTTTTGTTTGTTTTTTGGGGAATTTTTTTTTTAATTTTATTTTTTGATTTATTTTATTTGAAAGATTGGGTTACAGAGAGAGGGAGAGACAGAGACAGGTCTTCCATACTCTGTTTCACTGCCCAAATGGCCACAACAGCCAAGGCTGGGCTAGGCTTAAGTCAGGAGCCAGGAAATTCCTCAGGGTTTCCCACATGGGTGCAGGGGTCCAGGAACTTGGGCCATCTTTCACTGCTTTCCCAGGCCACAGCAGAGAGCTGGATCAGAAGTGGAGCAGCTGGGACTCGAACCGGCACCCATATGGGATGCCAGCACTGCAGGCGGTAGCTTTACCCACTCTGCCACAGCACTGGCTCCAGAGCCATCTTTCTAACTGCCTGATAGGTGCTCCTCACGTGAGGTGCATCCCCTCACGTCGCAGACTCGAATTCCAGACCCCGACTGCTGTCCCTTGGTGTGGCGTGGCGTTCTCCACTCTTCCTTTCCCCTTACCAACTGGAAACAGCCTCCAAAGCCTAGCTCAGACATCACCTCCTACAGGGGCCTCACCTGGGACCCCAAGTAGACCCTAATTCTTGTGCCCTGAAACTGTGAAGCAGACTTTTTACCCCATCCAATGCCCTCTCAGTTTGTGGGGAAAAACAAGGCCCCCAACACTTGAACACTTGCTCAGGACACACAGCTGATGCCACCGTTCTCACTGGAGAGCCACCACCCATCACTGCTGTTCCAAGCAAGCAGCATCTTTGTACTCTTTTTTTTTTTTTTTTTAAAGATTTATTTATTTGAAAGGCAGTGCAATGGTGGGGGGTGGAGATCTTCTATCCCTACTTTACTCTGTAAATGGGTACAGTGGCAAGGGCTAGGCCATGCTGCATCCAGGAGCCAGGGACTTCGTCTGGGTCTCCCATGTAGGTGACAGGGGCTCCAGCACTTGTACTATCATGTGCCACCTTCCCAGGGGCTTTAACAAGGAGCTGGATAGAAAGCACAACATCTACAAATGGATGCTCTAATGTGGGGTGCTGGCTTTGTAAGTGGCCGCCTAACTTGTACCACAATGCTGGCCCCTAGAGCTCAGTTCTTTTTGCTTTTTTTATTTTTTTAAATGTAGTTTGTTTTTCATCTACTTGAAAGACAGAGTGACACACAGAGAGAGATCTTCCCTCTGTTGGTTCATGCCCAAATATCCACAACAGCCAGGCCTGGGCCAGGCCGAAGCCAGGAGTCAGGAACTCATTCCGGGTTCCCCACAAGGGTGCAGAAACCCAAATACTTGAGCCATCATCTGTGGCCTCCCAAGGTCTGCATTAGCAGGAAGCGGGATTGAACTCGAAGCAGTACTCCAGTATCAGACGTAAACATCACAGGTGGCAGCCCCACCTGCTGTACCACAACACCTGGCCCTGGATTTCAAAATTTTTTGTACCAAAGAAAACGTACCCTTTTTAAAAATGATTTTTATTTATTTTACTTGAAAGGCGGAGTGATACAGAAACACATACAACACAGAGATCTTCCATCCACTGGAAGATCTTAAATGCCTGCAACAGCCAGGGCTAGGCCAAGTCAAAGCCAGGAGCCAGGAACTCCATCTGGGTCTCCCACGTGGGTGGCAGGGACCCAAGCACTTGAGCTGTCAACCAGTGTTTCCTAGGGTGCACATTAGGAGGAAGGGTGCAGTCGGGAGTTGGAACTCAAGCCCAGGCACTCTGATGTCTTAAGCGGCACCTTTTCTAAGATTTATTTTATTTATTGGAAGACAGACTCAAAGAGAGGAAGCGTCAGAGTCAGGGAGAAAGAGAGAAAGAAAGGGAGAGAGGCAGAGATCTTCCATCCACTGTTTTATTCCCCAAATGGCCGCAGTGGCCAGAGCTGGACCCGACCAAAGCCAAGAGCCTGGAACTCCATCTGGGTCTCCCTTGTGGGTGGCGGGGAGCAGGCAGTTGAGCCATCTTTCCCTGCTTTCCCAGGCACGTTAGCAGGGAGCTGGACTGGAAGTGGCACTCATGGGATATTGAGTCACAGGCTATGGTATAACCCATTGCACCACAACTCCGGCCCCCGCAGCAGCTTCTTAACAGCCCAACCAGATGCCTGCCCCCGCCCCCCAATTTTTTGTTCAGTGTCTTCGCCTGGAGCTAAATAATCCAACACAGGCACCCTTACTTGGTCCGGTCAGCCAGGCTGCTCAGGGCGCAGGGAGGGCAGTCCTTGCAAGCTGCAGCTGTGTCCGTGCGAGCGGGTTAAGAGCATTCTCTGTGCAGGGTGCTGGACAGACTCCGTGAGCAGGAACACTCGGTCCCTTCCTCCAGGGAATTTGCTGCATGCTGTGATGGGGCGGGTGCAGGGAGTTGGGGCGCGTTTCCCACGCATTCCTCCTGGGGAGGACGTTCTTAAGCAGCGTGGGGCAGGTGTCTCCCCAGACTCCACCAGGCCCCAGCCGTGTTCTGTAGGCTCACTTCAGCGGGTGGAGGAGGATTGGGCTCTCTTGTGGGTTTCTGCTGGTGGTGCTGGCAGTTCGTTCTCCCCCTCCCCCTCCCTCCTTCCCTCAGAAATCCTATGCTGGCTTCCAGAGTCAGGGAGAAAGGAGTATTGGATCCCACCACATGATCAGCACGGGGGCCGGGGGTTGCCTGCACGGTTCATTCCTGAGCACCACCCTCTGCCTCCCCTCTGGGTCCCACAGGTGGGGAGAGGGGACCCATCTCCAGCTTGCAGCTGCACCTCTCAGCTTTCTGTCTCTGTCTCTGTTTTCCTCAAGAAAGAAAAGAAACAGGCCTGCCCGGAGGGTGTGGGTGCTGGTTGGAGGCCAGGCGCCTGCACTCGGCCCAGCAAGATGAGGCTCTCTCGAGCCCTTTGGGCCCCCTCTCCTCCTGGCACAGCCTGGCTCAGAAGAATAGGAACAGGAAGTTCTCTCTGCCCATCTGCCTGTCCCAGAGGTCCTTTCCCGCCGTCCTGGGCCCCGTCCGTCCCTGAAGTTCTCGTCCACAGCCCCTGGATGCCTCAAACCCTGGCCTGGCCTCCTGCAGTGCAGGAGCACTGGGAAGGGGAAAGAGCAGGAGGACGAAGGCTGCTGCGTGTCCCTGCTGAGCAGCCACAGTGGTGATTAACTTCTGTGGAGCACACGCTCCGTGCCCGCACGTTATGGACACTACTTCACTTAGCATTTGTGCCAGCCCCAGAGGCAGGGCCTCGGGCACCCTCGTCGGGGGGATGAGGATAGACTTGCAAAGCTGGTCGCTGGGTTTGACATCGGGAATACGTCTGCAAAGCCATCTGGCCCCTCACTTCCATGTTCTTTCACCTCCTTCTCCCTTTCCCCACAGAGCATCCACTGGGAGCCAGCCCAGGAGAAGGGCAGCCCACAGAGCTCCCCTGCCAGGGCCCTGGGGAGAACTGGTGTCACTCTCCCGCCCCGACCCCATACCTCGCCCTCTCCTGCAGCCTCGGCCTTGGCCTCGGCTTCCTCTTCTGAAGTCCTGACCCTTTATTCTCTCCTCCGCTGCCCTCCCCTCCAGGACCCTGCTGGGATCTTTGAGCTGGTGGAAGTGGTCGGCAATGGAACCTACGGACAGGTGTACAAGGTGAGATCTGAAGGTGCAGAAGTGTGGCCTCCACATCCTCAGGGCCCTCTTGCCAGGATGGAAGCGGGGGTTACAGGTCTGGAGATCCGAGGGGGGCTGTGGGAGGTGACAGGCTGGGGGCCCCAGGAAAGGAAGGAGAGGACATGCCGGAGGGAGGGGAGCAGATGCAGGAGCAGCAAGAGGGTGCTTCCGCGTTTACCACTAATCCTGGGTGTGGCAGGGGCAGGCCGCAGCCGGGTGGGGCGTGGGACAGGAAGCATGAGGGCACGGGTGGTGGCACAGCTGCCCTGGGATGCAGAGCGGGGGTTCGCGCTGAAGGTGTGAGTTTGGCTTCTCCCAAGGCCGTGGAGAGACCCAGGAGCTGGAGTTGTGGACCTCGTGGGCGGCCTCGCACCGAGGGCAATGGCTTTCCCCGGCTGCCTCCTGCGGCCTGCAGCACAGGGAGACGGAGCTCGAGCCTTCTGCTGCGGAGGCTGCCCCTCTCCCACAGAGGTGGCCTCTTCTCAGCCCCCGAGGGTAGCCGTCAGCCTGGCCCTCTCACGTGGCTTGACCACTGCTCACACTTGGATGGGGGCCGTTCAAGATGGTGCTGCTGCTTTGTCCCAACACGGTGCCCTCAAGCCCCTCCACCCCCCGCATCTCTGTGTCCCCTCTGTCACTGGGACCTCCTGCCCCTGGAAGCTTTGGGGACACAGGCACCTCCCTACACACATCCCCAGTCTCTTGCCTACTTGTTGCCATGGAGATCGCTCCATGTGCTCCTGCGCTTGAGTCCTGAGTGGCAGCTGAGGACAGCATTAATTTGTGAGCTGGCACCACCCATGTCCGTGCCCACAAGGGGCTGCCTTCCCTCGCCCTGGTCCGCCTCAGGAAGCCTTGGCTTTCCTGTCCAAGCCTTAGATGACTTCAACAGGAATTCCAGAAGGCTGGAGGGGGAGGCGGGGGCTGGCGGGACGTACTCAAGAAGGGCAAGTTTCCTCCCGTTAGGTCTGGCGACAGCGTTGACACGCATCAGCGGGTCCCTCTGTGTCTTCCAAGTTCCCTAAATTCTCAGCTCTGTCTCCACGACAGACAGCCTGGGGAGTGGGGATGATCCCGGGAGAGGCCTCCTGTCTGCAGTGGTGGGTCAGGAAAGCCCACCCCTCCCTGCCTCCCCTCTAGCTCGCCCAGCCTCTATCAGGATGAGAAGTGTCTTCCACTCCCTGCCCTTTCAAATACGAGCAGGCCCAAAGCAGAGTGTGGAATATAAGCTTCTTTCACTCATCTCCTCTCTCAATCTTCTTTTTTATTTTTTAAATACTTTTATTGATTTATTTGACAGGTAGAATTACAGACAGAGGGAGAGGCAGAGAGAAAGGCCTTCCATCTGCTGGTTCACTCCCCAAATGGCTGCAATGGCCAGAGCTGAGCTGAAACAAAGCCGGGAGCCAGGAACTTCTTCCAGGTCTCCCATGTGGATGCAGAGGCCCAAGCACTTGGGCCATCTTCCACTGCTTTCCCAGGAGCATCAGCAGGGAGCTAGATGGAAGTGGAGCAGCTGGGACTTGAACTGGTGCTCATGTGGGATGCCAGAGTTGCAGGTGGCAGCTTAACCTACTGCACTACAAGGCCAGCCCCTTCTTGAGTTTTCGATGAGAAGAGATCCTTTATATTTATTGAGCTTGCAGCGTGGGAGTCTAGTCGAGGTGGTATTTTCTGTTCCCTGATGGCCCAGGAGCGGTCTCCACTGTCTGCTTTGATGGCCAACACAGACAGAGGAGCCTTGCCACACAAGGGGCATGCTCTGAGATAGAAGACAGCCCAGGGACGTGGCCTCTCCCGGAGTCAAGCCCCTCCCCCTCCTGCTCCCTGAGCACAGACCCTGATCCTTGTGTGCCGGGCTCTCTGTCCCACAGGGTCGGCATGTCAAGACCGGGCAGCTGGCTGCCATCAAGGTCATGGACGTCACAGAGGTAGGAGCAGTGCCAGGCAGGGGGAGGATCTGAGCACTGAGCAGGGGGTGTGGGAGAGTCTCAGGGCTTACTACCTTCCTTTGCCTAGGACGAGGAGGAAGAGATCAAACAGGAGATCAATATGCTGAAAAAATACTCTCACCACCGCAACATCGCCACCTACTATGGGGCCTTCATCAAGAAGAGCCCCCCTGGAAACGACGACCAGCTCTGGGTGAGAAACACCCCCTGCTTGTCCCGCCCCCCACGGCCCTGCCTCCAGGCTGCCGTCGTGGAACTTGGGGCCCACACCCAGGGTGTCTTCTTGCCAGCCCTCCCTTTGTCCCCTGGCCCCTCCTGTCTCTGGGTCAGAGGGACATCATGAGTCGCCCAGAGCTGCCACTCTCAGGCCCTCTGCACACCCTGCAGGCCTAGTCTTCCGTGTTCTGGGAGCAGGGGTGCTGCTCTCCCCTCCCTCTGCAGGGAAGTCGTGGTGGGGAGAGACCACAGGGAGGCCAGTCTTCAGTCCAGCTGCCTAGGAGCACAGCTCCTGGGAGAGCAGCAAACCCAAAATATTTGTGGGAGGCCCTTGGGCTCAGACCCCTCCTGGTAGTGCATAGCTCCCCTCGCGACTGTTTGAGCCAGAGCCTGCCATCACTCTTTGGGGCCTCCCCCAAATCCCTGCTGGCCCAGAGCGTTCCAGAGTCCTTCCCCTCCCTGGCCCGGGTGCTGCATCCTGCCAGCCTCACGCTTTGGGGCGCTGAGTCCAGCCCCTAAGGAGAGCAGCAGCAGCAGGGCAAGAGCTGGGGCAGCTTTGCCGGCCCTGCCACGTCTCCCCTCCTAGCGGTCAGCCGGTCAACAAGTGCTTACTAAGTACCTGCTGCTGCCCTGCATGCATGAGCCACAGTCCCAGCCTCCCAGCCCCCTAAGCTTTGGTGGGTTTACCTGCCAGATGTGTGCAGGGGAGGTCACTGAGACAGGCATCGAGGCGCCCTCTTCTGGACGTGTTAGCGTGGTCCTTCCCTCCTGTCACTGCCGCCTGCTATCCGAGGGGCGGGCCCCAAATGGGCACACATGCAAATTTTTTTTTCAAGATTTGTTTATGTTATTGAAAGGCAAAAAGGAAGAGATAGCAAAAGAGAGGTCTTGCATCTGCTGGTACACTCCCCAAATGGCCACAACAACCAGGGCTGGGCCAAGTCAAAGCCAGGAGCCTGGAGCTTCTTCCAGGTCTCCCACATGGGTGCAGGAGCCCAAGCACTGGGCCATCTTCCACTGCTTTCCTAGGTACATTAGCAGGGAGCTGGATTGGAAGTGGAGCAGCCAGGATGGGAACTGGTGCCAGTATGGGATGCTGGCACTGCAAGCTGCAGCTTTTCCCGCTACACCACAGTGCCAGCTCCACAATTTACTTTTATTGCTTGTGCAAAAATGCGTGACCGGTGCAACCGTTCTCTGTTGTGGATGTGTTTGTTAATGAAATACTCAGACAGGAAGTGTTCCCAGGTTCCCCTGCAGCTCCCTGGGTAGACCCCATGCACGGGCGTGGCACATCCCCTGCTGAGCCTTCCTTGCCTTTGAGTCAGGGGCTGGGTGGTGGATTCTGTGGGCTCGCGCTGTGTCTGTGCCATCACAGCCACCCTGCACACAGCGCTGTGCCGTGCACTGTGAAAGCAGCAGCAGACGGTGCCCCATGGGGAGCATGGCTCTGTCCCACAAACCTGTGCGGTCGCCAAAACTGGATTTTCACGTATCGTGATGTGGGATTCTTCCGACTTCACTCGTGCCCCTTGAAAAGGGTAAAGGCTGCCTACAGAAGCCGTCCTTGGGCGGCCAGGGCTGGCGGCCTCTGCTGCAGAGCAGTGCTGCTTAGCCCTTTGGAGTTTGGCTCCCCCTGAGAATCTGCTGAGGTCGTTGAACCCTTCTTCAGGGAAATGCACGGACCCTCCTTGCCGTCTGCACAGTCTCGGGGGCTCGTGGACTCCCAGCCCTGCCGGTTCCTCCCCAACTGTCTTCCCTTTCCCTGTCGCTCCCAGTCTCAAGAGGTCTGTGGTCTCTGTGAGAGTCCAGGGGCCCTACTGTCTAGCTGAGCCCAATGCTACCCCCAAGGCCTCTGGCAGGGGGTGGGGCCTTGCCTGACCCCACTGCTTTCCCCCCTACACACCGTGCCCGCAGCTGGTGATGGAGTTCTGTGGTGCTGGCTCCGTGACCGACCTGGTGAAGAACACCAAGGGGAACGCCCTGAAGGAGGACTGCATCGCCTACATCTGCCGGGAGATTCTCAGGGTGCGCCCGGCCCCTCACTCCTCCCCTGCCCTGGGCCCCAGCCCCGGAGTGCTCAGGCTGTCTGAGGAGACAAGCCCGCCCTCTCCAAGCTCTGCCTCCACGCGCACCCCTGCGGCCTCTGGGCGCTCAGTGAGAGCCACTACTCCCAGAAGACAGCTCAGCCTGTGCTTGAGGCTGGGGGGAAGGGGGGCAGCAGGGGGCTCTGCTCCCTCAACCTGGCCCTGTGCAGACTGATGGCTCCCCCTCCTCTTCTTCTCCACCCCCCATGCCCTTCTGCCATGAGCCATGACCCTCTGACCCATGGCTGACTGCCCCCTGCCGTCCTAGGGTCTGGCGCATCTCCACGCGCACAAGGTGATTCATCGAGACATCAAGGGGCAGAACGTGCTGCTGACCGAGAACGCTGAGGTTAAGCTAGGTGTGCAGGTTCCCTCCAGGACAGAGACTGGGGCCCAGGGCCCACCACCTGTGTGCTCGGAGGCGGCTCTGCCAAGGCCCACTCCGTGCCTCGGGAAGCTTCTCACCTGCCCATGTGCCTAGTGCCCGGGGTCCCTCGGGGGAAGGGGGACAACTGACCCCTGCCCAGGGTGTGGCCCTTGACCTTTCGCTTTGCTTTACCCCCATGGTGCAGGGAGGCTGGGTCAGGTTCTGAAGGGTGTCGGGGGGTGGGAGGATGTCAGGGTGGGACCCAGACCCCAGCTGCCTCAGGTGGGGTGCGGACCTGCCCCTGTGCTGACACCTGCTCCACACGTCACAGTGGATTTTGGGGTGAGCGCTCAGCTGGATCGCACTGTGGGCAGGCGGAACACTTTCATTGGGACCCCGTACTGGATGGCCCCAGAGGTCATTGCCTGTGATGAGAACCCCGATGCCACCTACGATTACAGGGTATGGAAGGGAGTGGGCATGTGGGGGCTGCCCAGGGCAGGAAGTGAGGCGGGGGTGCCGGGAAGATGGAAGGTGTCAGAGCTTGAGTGGGCTAGGGAAGAAAGCCAAGGTCAGCGACACGTTAGCAATGGGGACTGGGGAACCGTGGCAAGGAGTAGGGGCAGGGAGATGGGATGAGTTGGAGGGGAGGGGCCTTAGTCACTAACAGGGAGCTAGATTGGAAGTGGAGCAGTCTGAACTTGAACTCACACCAGAAGGGGATGCCAGCACCACAGGCAGAGGCTAAACCTACTATGCCGTAGCGCTGGCCTCACCTTGGCAAGAGTGGGGATCAGGAAGGGGTCCCAGGGAGGGCAGGGCTGGTGGCTCCCGGGCAGGCTTGCTGAGGATCTTCACTGGTCGCTGTCTCTGTCCTCTGTAGAGTGACATCTGGTCTCTCGGAATCACAGCCATCGAGATGGCGGAGGGAGCCCCCCGTAAGTGCTGAGGCTGCCTGGGGTTGGGGGCTCAGGGAGGCCGTGCGGGGAGGGGTCCTCTAGGCTGACAGTGTCTCTGCTGTGCCACAGCTCTGTGTGACATGCACCCCATGCGAGCCCTCTTCCTCATCCCTCGGAACCCCCCGCCCCGGCTCAAGTCCAAGAAGTGGTAGGTCTCCCAGGGCTGGGCGTCCGGTCACTGCAGGGGCCCTGTCGCGGGACGGAGCGGACGGGGAAGGTCAAGGCGGCTTTGGGGTGAATGACCCAGCTTCCTGCCCCTGAGTGAGCCATGACTGCTTCCAGGTCGAAGAAGTTCATCGATTTCATCGACACCTGTCTCATCAAGACTTACCTGAGCCGCCCACCCACGGAGCAGCTACTCAAGTTTCCCTTCATCCGCGACCAGCCCACAGAGCGGCAGGTCCGCATCCAGCTCAAGGACCACATTGACCGTTCCCGGAAGAAGCGGGGTGAGAAAGGTCAGTGGGCAGGCGGGCGGCGGTGGGTCTCAGGAGACGCCTGCTCCCTGCCTCCGGCCCAGGATCCCACGAGATCACGTTTCCCAAATTTCCAGTTAGGGGCGCTTCTCCTCCTTCCCCACTGACTGGCATCAGCCTCTCGCACCCACATAGGTGCCAGACCCTGGGGTAGGGAGGTAACATGCCACTGCTGCCCAGGCCCTCACCCGAGACCCACGGCCTCCCAGTTGCTGCCGGGAGGCGGGTGGCACCTGTGTGCTCGGGTATCAGAGAATTGTTGGTTGTCCCCAGCGAAGGTTTCCCCAGCCCAGGGTGGGGCCTGGGGCACTGGGTGCAGAGACAGTGGTGATCCCCCCCCCGCAGAGGAGACCGAGTACGAGTACAGCGGCAGTGAGGAGGAAGACGACAGCCACGGAGAGGAAGGAGAGCCAAGGTGGGCTGGCACCCGGTGCCGGGGGAGGGGACAGCCGTGCTGCTTGGCCCTGGGCGGGGGAGCCCCTTAGAAACGCATCCTTGAGTGCTGAAGAGAAGTGGAAAGGGAGCGAAGTGAGCAAGAGGTGGGGCTGCGGCGGGGTACGTTGTGTGGTTCAGGTGGGGCTCCCCAGCAGGGAGAGCGGGGTCCAGCAGGGTTCTGCGCTCAGTGTCCCGTGTGCACCCTGACCAGCTCCATCATGAACGTGCCCGGGGAGTCCACACTGCGCCGGGAGTTCCTCCGGCTCCAGCAGGAGAACAAGAGCAACTCGGAGGCGCTGAAGCAGCAGCAGCAGCAGCAGCAGCTGCAGCAGCAGCGCGACCCCGAGGCGCACATCAAGCACCTGCTGCACCAGCGGCAGCGGCGCATAGAGGAGCAGAAGGAGGAGCGGCGGCGCGTGGAGGAGGTGGGCCCCGAGGGCGGCGGGGGGCGCCCCATTCCTTTCCTTCCAGAGTCCTGCGCACAGGCTCTCTCCTGTCGTGAGAGGCTGGCTCCCTGGCCACGGCGCCCTCTGCCCCACGCTGTGGGCGTCGTGCCGCCAGCAGCCCTTCAGAGCAGAGCCGGTTCTGAAAGGCACGAGCCCTCACCCACGTCAGGACGATCCCGTCTTCCTGCTTCTAAACCTCCTCCCTGGCTGCAGCTCCTCCCGCGCCCCGGTACCCAATGGCTGGGGATCCGTGCGCCGCGTCGGGCCCTGTCGACGGCCTCTGGTCTGAACATAGCAAGGACCCTTTTAAAGACCTTTCCTTTCTGGTTATTTTAGCATAGGACTGTGAAGTGTAGTGTTATCGTTTTAGACTAATTGGAGGTGGGTGGAAGAAACTCATTTTAATTAACAGAATCCTATTTTTAAATAAGCACAGAGCTTCTTCCTTTCTATTTCTTAATATCGCCAGTTGGAGCACATTTGTCCCCTGGGATCTAATGGGTGGTTGGAGGATTGGTCAGGACCCCCAGTGAGAATCTGGGTGCTCAAGTCCCTCATATTGCAGTGCTACAGTATTTGCATAGTGACCCACGCACATCATCCCATACATCTGAAAACCATCTCTAGATTGCTTCCGGTACCTACGTGCAGGTAAATAGCTGTATTATTTAGGGGATGGTAAGAGAAAAGTCTGGGGTGGACATTGTGGTGCACTGGGTTAAGCTGCTGCTTGGGATAATTGCGTCCATATCTGAGGATTTGAGTCGTGGCTGCCCTGCACTTTTAAAAAAATATTTATTTATTTATTTGGAAGGCAGAGTTACAGAGAGGCAGGCGGGAGGGGGGGGGGGCCTTCCATCTGCTGGTTCACTCCCCAGATAGCTGCAACGACCAGAGCTGTGCCAATCAGGAGCCAGGAGCTTCTTCCAGGTCTCCCACGTGGGTGCAGGGGCCCAAGGACTTGGGCCATCTTCTACTGCTTTCCCAGGCCATAGCAGAGAACTGGACTGGAAGTGGAGCAACTGGGACTCGAACTAACGGCCATACAGGATGCCGGCACTACAGGCAGCGGCCCAACCCTCACTTCTGATCCAGCTTCCTGCTAATGTGCCTGGGAGGCAGCTCAGGTGCTTGTACTCCTGCTACTCATGTGGGAGACCTGCATAGAGTTCTCGGCTCCTGGCTTCAGCCTGGACCAATCCTAGCTGTTGTGGGTATTTGGGAGTGAACCAGTGAATGGAAGATCTTTCTCTTTCTGTTATTTTGCCTTTCAAATACATAAATCTTTAAAAAGATTTAAGTCTATACATATTCAGTACAGATGTAATTTTTTTCTAAATTTTTTTAAAAGTTCATTTTATTTGTTCAAAAAGCAGAGGGACACAGAAAGAAAAACAGACACATATACAGAGATCTCCCATCTGCTGGTTCACTCCCCAAATGCCCACAGCAGCCAGGGCTGGGCTAGGCCCAAACAGGAGCTCAGAATTGAATTTGAGTCTCCCATAGCGTGTCAGGGACCCATGCCTGAGCCATCACTTGCTGCCTCCCAGGGTGTGCATTAGCAGGAAGCAGGCCAGGACTCGAACCCAGGCACTTGGATATAGAATGTGGGCATCCCAAGCAACATCTTAACCATTGTGCCAAATGCCCGTTGCTCTAAATATCTCTACCTGGGCGACTGAACTCACCAACGCGGAACCCACGGGTGTGGAAGACTGGGTGTGTATGTCTATATATATAGAGTGTACGCATATACGTTCGTACTCACTTATGGTGCAGAGGGACACATGGGGAAGAAGAGGGTTTTTTTTTTTTTTTAATTATTTATTTGAAAGAGCTACACAGAGAGAAGGAGAGGCAAAGAGAGAGAGGTCTCTTGTCTGCTGGTTCACTCCCCAATTGGCCTCAACAGCCAGAGCTGCACTGATCCGGAGCCAGGAGCTTCTCCTGGGTCTCCCACGTGAGTGCAGGGATCCAAGCACTTGGGCCATCTTCTATTGCTTTCCCAGGCTATAGCAGAGAGCTGGATCAGAAGTAGAGCAGCCGGGACTCAAACCAGCACCCATCGCTTCTCGGCCTTTTGGCTAAGATCAAGTGTAGTATCAAACCAGCACCCATATGGGATGCCGGCACTGCAGGCGGTGGCTTTACCCACTGCACCACAGCACTGGCCCCAAAGCAGAGTTTTTAACATGCCTTAAATAAATAACATATTTGTTGAAACTGTTGTAAGACTTTTAAGTTCATGAGAGGGACTTCACACACACACACACACACACAAGTGTCTAAAATAGTAGGCCCGAGACTGCAGCACATACACTCCCGCTCCCGCTCCCCAAAGCAGACCCCCCCCCCCAACCTCTGTTGAACTTGCAAGAAAGCCTGCTCCAAAAGAGCCGTGTGCAGTTTTGTCAGCCACGTAGCGTTCAGGCAGCACAGCAACAGGAAATCACAGCTAACCAGACGCTTCCCGGAGGAGGCAGCCCAGCAACTCTACCGCAGAGGCGCGGGTCCCTGGGAGTGTAAGGGCTCCTCGGAGTGCCTGCTCCGCTGTTGTTGGTTTGAGAGCTCTTTGGTCAGAAACCTTGTGAAAGTCAAGTGCAACCGCACGGCCTTGCTGCCCAGGCCCTGGACGGAAATCCAAAGATTGCCTTTCTGTGCAGGGGCACCTGGTGCCCTCTTGTGGCCCAAGGTTATCCCACAGCCCGGGGCCTTGTCTCCTGGTTCTCTGCTGGTTGTTAGGGGTGGGGGGTGGGGGGCAGCCTGCTTTATCCTCTTGCACGTCACACCCCTTTGGGCTGTGGGTCCGAGTAGGCATATTGAGGCCATTCTTTGTCGCCACCCTGGGGAGGCAAGGCCTCGAGCCCTGACCACGCAGGGCCCCCTCCCAGGGCAGGGCCGTCCCCAAGCCCACCTCCTCCCTGTCGGCCCCCAGCAACAGCGGCGGGAGCGGGAGCAGCGCAAGCTGCAGGAGAAGGAGCAGCAGCGGCGGCTGGAGGATATGCAGGCGCTGCGGCGGGAGGAGGAGCGGCGGCAGGCCGAGCGGGAGCAGGTACGGCGCTCCCCGTGCTCCCCGTGCTCCCGGTCCTCCCGCCCCCCGCCGCCTGCTCCCCTGCTCTCCCCCCCCCAGAGTCCCCCTATCTCTTCTAGCTTCACTCTCTCTCTCTGTTTTCTCCCCCCCTTGAACCCCGGCCCTGGCTCCTGCCCTCCTCCTATCTCTGTGCCTTCATTCCCATCTCTGCCCCTCCCTGTCCCTGTCCCGCTCCTGCTCCTCCTGACCCCATCCGTGCCGCACCCCTGCTCGGGGCTCATCCTCCCTGCTCCCCTCATCCTCACGCCGCCGCCGCGCGCTGCCCCCTCCGCCTCTCTCCCTGCCCCCTGCCCCGCCCCGCCCCCCAGGAGTATATCCGTCACAGGCTAGAGGAGGAGCAGCGACAGCTCGAGATCCTCCAGCAGCAGCTGCTCCAGGAACAGGCACTCCTGCTGGTAACGGGGCCCTCGCGTCCCCGGGGAAGGCGCTCCCCAGAGCCCCTCTGCCGAGCGGGGATGGGAGCACTCGGGGCGTCACCGAGGGAGACCCTCCTCTCTAGGCAGCTGGAGAAAGCCGAGGGCCGGCTCGCGCTTCCGGGGCCACCGCCTGCTGAGCGCGCTCTCCCTACCCTTGGGCCCAGGAGTACAAGCGGAAGCAGCTGGAGGAGCAGCGGCAGTCGGAGCGCCTGCAGAGGCAGCTGCAGCAGGAGCACGCCTACCTCAAGTCCCTGCAGCAGCAGCAGCAGCTCCAGAAGCAGCCGCCGCAGATCCTGCCCGCGGACAGGAAGCCCCTCTACCACTATGGCCGGGGCGTCACCCCTGCCGACAAGCCAGCCTGGGCCCGAGAGGTACTCCCTGCCCCCGCACCCGAGCCCCGGAGCCTGGGAGAAGGGGAAGAGGCCGCGGCGCTGAGGGGTTGGGGCCGCGGGGGCCAGAAGGCGAGAGCAGCCTGCCTGAAGTCCCTTGCTCCCATCGCAGGTGGAAGAGAGAACCAGGATGAACAAGCAGCAGAACTCTCCCTTGGCCAAGACCAAGCCGAGCAGCACGGGACCTGAGCCCCCTGCCCCCCAGGCCTCCCCCAGCCCCCCAGGACCCCTGTCTCAAACTCCTCCTATGCAGAGGCCGGTGGAGCCCCAGGAAGGACCGCACAAGGTAAGTGTCTCCACACGGCGGTCTTGGCGTGTATGTGCGCATGCGTAAGCACGCAAGTCCACACTGACTCAGCTCCCAGCCAGGATCTTAGACCACAGGGTCCATGGGCACAGATGGTCACAGCTCCTACTTCTTACCTGTCCTCAGGCTCCGGGGACCCTCGCAATGCCCCTTCCCTGCCCGCACCCTGACATGCAGGTGGGGATGTGCCACAGAGCGGGCAGCCCACCCTCCCTGGTCTCTCCCTGCAGAGCCTGGTGGCACACCGGGTCCCACTGAAGCCATATGCAGCACCTGTACCCCGATCCCAGTCCCTGCAGGACCAGCCCACCCGAAACCTGGCTGCCTTCCCAGCCTCCCACGACCCAGACCCTGCTGTCGCCGCACCTGCTGCCACGCCTAGTGCCCGCGGAGCTGTCACCCGACAGAATTCAGACCCCACCTCTGAAGGGCCTGGGCCCAGCCCCAATCCCCCAGCCTGGGTCCGGCCAGACAGTGAGGCCCCGCCCAAGGTAGGGACAGCCCCTTGGGACCAGGGGACAGCAAGGCGGAGAAGAGGGAGGGGCGGGTGGAGGGGCAGGCAGGGTGGGAAGGAAGGGGTGCAGCTGTGGCCCTGGAAGTGGGAAACACCCAGCTGGTGGCAGGAGCCTGGGGCAGACTCCCCGGGTTAGAAGCTACCACTTCCCAGCTTCCTAACCCAGACACGCGGCTGACGTCCCGGAACCCCGCCTGCTGGGGGCAGTCGGCCAACCCCGTGCTCCTCCTGCAGGTGCCCCAGAGGACCTCATCTATCGCCACTGCCCTTAACACCAGTGGGGCCGCAGGGTCCCGGCCAGCGCAGGCTGTCCGAGCCAGGTACCGCCTGGTGGGGGCAGGTGCCAGCCTAGGGAATCGGGGGCAGAGGGGATTTTCCCAGGTTACCCGCTCAGGGGTGGGCAAGCCCCGGCCAGGTCACCTCAGCCCCCCTCTGTGCCCCCCCACCCCGCACCCTGTGCTCCCTCCACAGACCTCGCAGCAACTCCGCCTGGCAGATCTACCTGCAAAGGCGGGCAGAGCGGGGCGCCCCCAAGCCTCCAGGGCCCCCTGCTCAGCCCCCTGGCCCGCCCAACGCCTCTAGGTAACAGAGTTGTCCCCTACTCACTCTTCACTTCTCACTTGTGCCACCTGCTTCCCGGTGACGGCCCCCTCTGCAGTGCAGCCTGGCCCCCATGGAGGGGCGCTCCTGTCTCCCTGACCCTGATCCCATCCCCCCACAGTAACCCTGACCTCAGGAGGAGCGATCCTGGCTGGGAGCGCTCAGACAGTGTCCTCCCAGCTTCTCACGGGCACCTCCCGCAGGCTGGCTCACTGGAGCGAAACCGAGTGGGAGGTGCGTAAGCGATGGCTGGAGAGGCTGGCGCTGAGCCCCAGCCTGGTCTTGATTGGGATGGGCCCTGCCCTTGGTGGTGGTGGTGGTGTGGTGGGCCAGGACACCTGCAGGGGCAGGGCGGACGTGGGCAGAGGGATGGGGTTCTGGGGCCAGCCCCTGTGTAGGTGTTAGGGTAACCTCCCTTCTCCCACCCTGCTGTGTCCAGCTACCACCAAACTGGACAGCTCCCCAGTGCTGTCCCCCGGGAACAAAGCCAAGCCCGACGACCACCGCTCTCGGCCAGGCCGGCCCGCAGTGAGTCGCCTGGCGGCAGGCAGGGCCCTGCCTCACCCTGGTGCTGGGCTTAGGGGCAGGCCATGGAGCTGCTGCAGCCCCCTGGGAGCTGGGTGTCAGGAGTGGGGCTTCACTAATCCATGGGAGAGGAAGGGCCGTGGGGACCCTGCCCCGGGTGTGGCTCACGTCACTAACCTTTCTCACCCTTTCTCCTGCCTTCTCCTGGCTGCCTTTCTCCCCCCGCGGCCCCTCCTAGAGCTATAAGCGAGCGATTGGTGAGGTCAGTGAGATGTGGGTCTCCTCTGGCATCCTCCCTGCCACCCCTTCACCCTGCACCCACCCCTCCCCTCATGCACCTCCGCCCTTTGGCAGGATTTTGTGCTGCTGAAAGAGCGGACCCTGGACGAGGCCCCGCGGCCGCCCAAAAAAGCCATGGACTACTCCTCGTCCAGCGAGGAGGTGGAGAGCAGTGAGGACGACGAGGAGGAGGGCGACGGCGAGCCTGCGGAGGGCAGCAGAGACACCCCCGGGGGCCGGTACGGGGCAGCCCGAGGGAAAGAGCGCAGGGCGCGCGGTGCCAGCGTCTTGTCCCTGTCCCGTGGAATGTGCCGCACAGCAGGGGCCGCAGCGAGGGCTGAGCCGGGAAAGCCCAAGTCTCTGGCCGCCCCCTGCCTCCTGGGGCACCTGTACGGCAGCAGCACCTGGAGGGACTTCTTCCTGTCTCCCCCAGCAGCGACGGAGACACAGACAGCGTCAGCACCATGGTGGTCCACGATGTGGAGGAGACGGCCGGGACCCAGCCCCCCTACGGGGGTGGCACGATGCTGGTGCAGCGAGTGAGTGGGCCCCCGGCCGCCCTGCACCGCCCCGCCCGCGCCTGCCGGGCCCCAGCACCAACATGACCCTCTGTCCTGCAGACCCCAGAGGAGGAGCGAAGCCTGCTGCACTCAGACAGCAATGGCTACACGAACCTGCCGGACGTGGTCCAGCCGAGCCACTCGCCCACCGAGAACAGCAAAGGCCAGAGCCCCCCCTCAAAGGATGGAAGCAGTGACGTAAGTGGGCTGGGGTGGCTCCGTGGACCAGAGACGGGGCCTGGCTGTGGGCAGGCAGAGCGCCACGAGCCTCCCTCCGGGAACCGGGGCGGGTAGAGGGGCAGGGCCCAGGCTGGTCTGCCTGACTGCTGTTCCACCCACAGTACCAGTCCCGTGGCCTGGTCAAGGCCCCCGGCAAGAGCTCCTTCACCATGTTTGTGGACCTAGGGCTCTACCAGGCTGGAGGCAGTGGGGACACCATCCCCATCACAGGTGAGAACGGGGCGCAGAGCTGCCCAGAGGCTGGGCCCAGAAGGCAGCACAGGGACCTGGGCAAAGCTCCAGCGTAACAAGCGACAGAACTGGGACTGTGTCCTGCTCTCGTCCTCCACCTCTTCTGGGCACCCCACCCCCGTTCTGCAGTCTCCCTTTTCCCTTCTGAACGTTCCAAGGCATCCAGAGCAGGGGTGGGGGGTGAGCAGAGTAGGGGTAGGGGTAGGTGGGGCGGTGGGACAGATGAGAGGCTGCAGCCCCTCCCCCCTCCTCGCTCCTTCCGGCAGCCCTGGTGGGTGGAGAGGGCGCTCGGCTCGATCAGCTGCAGTACGACGTGAGGAAGGGCTCCGTGGTCAACGTGAATCCCACCAACACTCGGGCCCACAGCGAGACCCCCGAGATCCGCAAGTACAAGAAGCGCTTCAACTCGGAGATCCTCTGTGCCGCCCTCTGGGGTAAACCAGGCTGGCGAGGGCTGACGGGGGCCCGAGCGGGGAGCAGCCAGCCCTGCCTCTCACCTGACCAGGGTTCCTGTTGCAGGGGTCAACCTGCTGGTGGGCACGGAGAACGGGCTCATGCTGCTGGACCGGAGCGGGCAGGGCAAGGTGTACGGCCTCATTGGGCGGCGCCGCTTCCAGCAGATGGACGTGCTGGAGGGGCTCAACCTGCTCATCACCATCTCAGGTGTGTGCCCGGGGGGCGGGGGTGCTCAGCTCTCCCGCGGGCCAGGAGGGCAGCCCTGGGCTGGAGCTGAAGCGGGCTACACTTTCCTCATCCCTTTGCGGGTGGCAGACCAAGGGGGGGGGGGGGGGGCAGCAGCTGGGCCGCCGTGAGGACAAGTCTGTCCATTCCTCAGGGAAGAGGAACAAACTGCGGGTGTATTACCTGTCCTGGCTCCGGAACAAGATTCTGCACAATGACCCGGAAGTGGAAAAGAAGCAGGGCTGGACCACTGTGGGGGACATGGAGGGCTGTGGCCACTACCGCGTGGGTGAGCCTGGCGCGGCAGAGTGGCCAGGGAGGGGCGGGGCCGGGAAGTGGGGGCTGTGCTTGGAGAGTCCTGGGGAACGGGCCTGCAGCCCTCTGCCTCGCTGCCCCCAGTGAAGTACGAGCGCATCAAGTTCCTGGTCATTGCCCTGAAGAGCTCCGTGGAGGTGTATGCCTGGGCCCCCAAGCCCTACCACAAATTCATGGCCTTCAAGGTAACCCTATCCCCGGCCGGACACTGCCCCAGGGCCCGGGGCCACCCCAGCCCGCGCCGAGCCCTTCTCTGCTCCACAGTCCTTTGCCGACCTCCCGCACCGCCCTCTGCTGGTCGACCTCACGGTGGAGGAGGGGCAGCGGCTCAAGGTCATCTACGGCTCCAGCGCCGGCTTCCACGCCGTGGATGTGGACTCTGGGAACAGCTACGACATCTACATCCCCGTGCACGTGAGCCTGCTGCGGGGCGCTGGGGGCGGGGCCCCAGCCTGGCACCAGCCAGGGGGACCTCCAGCCTCCCTTTTCTCCCCAGATTCAGAGCCAGATCACACCCCACGCCATCATCTTCCTCCCCAACACCGACGGCATGGAGATGCTGCTGTGCTACGAGGATGAGGGTGTCTACGTCAACACGTACGGGCGGATCATCAAGGACGTGGTGCTGCAGTGGGGCGAGATGCCCACCTCTGTGGGTGAGTGAGGCCCAGCGGACACCCCCCCCCAGGCGGCCCTGGCTGCGGGTCGCTCACTGGCTGCCCCTGCCTTCCCCTGCAGCCTACATCTGCTCCAACCAGATCATGGGCTGGGGTGAGAAAGCCATCGAGATCCGCTCCGTGGAGACGGGCCACCTGGACGGGGTCTTCATGCACAAACGAGCCCAGAGGCTCAAGTTCCTGTGTGAGCGGAATGACAAGGTGGGAGGCCCGGGGCCGGGTTGCAGGTCAGGGGCGGGCACACAGCCCTGGGTCCTCCCGGCACCCTCTTCCCCAGATGCCTAACTGTCCCTGCGGTGTGCCGGTGCTCGCCGGCCCCTGGTAATGTCTGCCCCCACCCCACACAGGTGTTTTTTGCCTCCGTCCGCTCCGGGGGCAGCAGCCAGGTTTACTTCATGACTCTGAACCGGAACTGCATCATGAACTGGTGACGGCGCCCTGGGCTGGGGCCACCCTGCCCTGGACCCGGCTCTCCCCGCGCCAGGCTTCCCAGGCTGCCCTGCTTCCCCTTCCCTGGGCTTTTGCTTTTACTGGTTTGATTCACTGGAGCCTGCTGGGAACGTGACCTCTGACCCCTGATGCTTTTGTGATCACGTGACCATCCTCTTCCCCCAGTGTTCTCTCCCCAAGTCTGTGCCTGGCCCCAGCTTCTGGGGAGGGACACGGCTTCCCCTTAGCAGGAATCAGGGGCCTTGCCCCGCCTCCCCTTGTCTCCACTTGAGAGGAGAGTGCTTGGGGCTTGGCCCCTTCCCCCCGCTGCTGACTGGGCAGGGCCCTGGACCCCTTTATTTGCACGTTAGGGGAGCCGGCTCCCCCCTTGAATGTACCAGACTCTGGGGGGCGTCACCGGGCCCTGGGCTTTAGGGGAGTCTCCAGCCACTCCGGGGCAGGGGCCATTTCCTCATTTCTCTGAAAGCACTTTAATGATTCCCTCCCCCCAGGGAATGGAGGGGGGACCCCGCCAGCCAAAACATTCCCCCCTCTCCGACCCCCATCTTTTCTAGCCTCTCCCTGGTAGAGGGTGGGAGCAGGGCGCTCCCGCCCCAGCCAACCCCCCCTTGCTTGCATCTGTATATAGTGTGAGCAGCAAGTAGCCCTCCCTCCCCTCCCCACCTCTCCTCGATGTAGTGGCCTTGGATACCCCGTTTGTTAATAAAGACAATTCAACCAGCTCCTACCACTGCAGGCTTCATTTATTCTGAGTTCTCTCACAAGCTAGTCAGGGCTGACGGGAAGGGGGCAGGGTGGGAGGCGCTGGCAGGGCCTGGGGGGCCACCCACCCCAGCCTCTGCCGATCCTGCGAAGTGGTTAGCAGATGGATAAAGGTTGCTTAGAAGCTCAGGCTGAGCTGTTCCCCGGGGCTGGGCCTGCGAACAGCCAGGGGTCAGTGTGGCTGACCTGGGGGCTGACCTTGCTTTCTGAGTCTGCCCAAACCCCAGCCACGCCTTGGCACCCCGCTTCCGCTTGGCAAGGCGGGGGTGGTGGCAGCAGCCTGACGATGACCTGCTAGAGGGTGGCAATGCGGACGCCGGCACGAGCTGGGCTCAGGGCTGGATGCATGGCGGGTAGGGGAGGTCCGGCACTTGGTTGAAGTAGCCCCCGAGGAAGATGAAGGTGGAGCCCACGCTGAACAGCACCAGAGCCACCCAGAAGCAGATGTTGTCCAGGGCCTTCCCCATGCGCACCCAGTCAGACACCTCCTGGGGAGGGGCGAGGCCGGCTCAGCTGGGCGGCTGGGGGAGGGGGGCTCCCGCCCCGCCCCGGCTCCGCCGCACCTCCGCAGCGGCCTCCTGGTCTCGAGTGCTCTCAGCCACGAAGTTCACGGCATCCACACAGCAGCGGATCTCGGGGGCGGCGGCGCCCAGGCTCTGGCAGAGGGCAGCTGGCAAGGGGGGACCCTGAGGGTGGGCCAAGGGGAGCCTCCCCGGCTGCAGGCACCCCCCGCTGGCTGCCCAGGGCCACTGTGCTCACCGGTCCAGGCCCCGTGCCGGTGCCTCTGCCCCTCGAACACGAGTTCGCTCCGGGGCTTTTTCAAGATCAGCTCCTCGGCGCGGAGCAGAAGACCCACGGACGACGCCCGCCTTGGCGGCGACGCGGAGCGAGGGGCTTCGGGGGGCGGGCTGGAGCCCAGGAGGCGGGGCAGCAGCTCCAGCAGGGCCTGGGGGCGGGGCTCAGCTCTAGGCCCCGCCTCTTACTCGGGGCCACGCCCCATCCCACCCCCGGCGCTTACGTGGCGCAGCCGCGGGGAGGTGGTGTGAGTGGTGGGCGTCCGCAGGGACACGTTGAGCACGATGACGCAGTTCATGACAATGAGCGTGGCAACCACCATGACGAAAATAAGGTACCTGAAGAGTGCGGCCTGCGTGACGTCACGGCATCACCGGCCCATCTGACATCCCTGCCTCCCCACGCCCCTAGGGCACAGCAGGCGCGGGTCCCCTGACCTCACAAACACACCTCCCCGCTGCTGCAGGTGGGGTGGCGCCCCCTCGCGGCTCCCCCTCGGCGAGGCGAGCCGTGTCCCCAGCCCTTCTGCCCCTCCTGTCACCTGCGGCGGCCATGAAGGGCACCCCCAGCTCCCTGGACACCCTACTGTGGGTCTACCACTTCCACAGCTCCACCGAGGTGAGGCTCTGCCCGCGGTCCCGCCCGAGGGCGACCCCTCTCCATGGTCCCTGCCCGGCGACTCGCTGACCACCGTCCTTGCGCCCTCTCCAGGTGGCCCTGCAGCCCCCACTCCTCTCCTCCCTGGAGCTCGCCGCTGCGGCGGCCCACGAGTATCTGGAGCAGAGGTTCGGCGAGCTGGGGTCCCCGGAGCCTGGGGAGGCGGCAAAGCCGCCCACCCTGGGTCTGGTGCTGAGAGAAGCCGCGGCCAGCATCGTGAGCTTCGGGGCCGCCTTGGTCGAGGTGCGGCACGGGGCTGCGGGGCTGGGGGCGGCGGGGCCTCTGCCTTCGCCCTAACTCCTGTGTCCCCAACGCAGATCTCAGCCCTGTGGCTGCAGAAGGAGGCGCGACGGCTGGAGGGTGGCGGCGGCCCAGGTGTAGCCCCAGAAACTGGGGATCCGGGCGGAGCGCTGGCCCGCGTGGCTCAGGCTGCGGGGCGAGGTGCCCGGCAAGCTGGGGTCGCGGCGCGGGTGGGCGCCCGGCTCCTCATGCAGGGCGCGTGGCTGTGCCTGTGCGGCCGGGGGCTACAGGAGTCCGGCCCTTTCCTGCAGCAGTGGCCATGCCAGCCCGTGAGTTCGGGGGAGAAGGGTGGGGTGGGGGCCCGAGGCGGCGGGACGGGGAGGCACTGAGCAGGACCTCCTCCCCCCCTCACAGGGAAACTCGGGAGACCTCCTGCTGGCCGACGACGGGGGACCTGAGGCTCCACCACCATCCCAGCCCCACCCCGCACCCAAATAAAGCCCTAGAGGGGGCACAGCAGCCAGAGCAGCTCCTGCTGTCGCTGGGTCTCGGCCCCCGCCCCTCCCCGCCCGCTCCTCCGGGACCCCCTCCGGGCCTCACCTGCCCAACAGTGGCACACTCAGAGACGTCTCTGGGATTTTCTGAGCGATCAGGAACAGGAAGACGGTCTGGGCGAGCAGGACATTGATGGAGACCGTGCACTTCTGGCCGCCAGCTGCGGGGAGCACGCCGGCTAAGGGCAGGCAGGGCTGGCCCCCAGGAGCCCGCCAGGGTTCCCGCCGGGGTCCAGGCCCTACCCTGCGCCGGAAGAAAGTAGGCGAGCAGCACGAGGCCCGAGATGAGCACACAGGGCACGATGATGTTGATGACGTAGAAGAGCGGCTTCCGGCGGATGATGAGCGAGTAGATGACGTCACTGTGCTCCTGGCGGCGGATCACGCCCGGGCAGAAGTCGATGGCCCACTCGCCGTTCTCTGCGGGGCGGAGGCGCTGGTCAGCCCGCACACCTGACCACAGACACCTGTGCCACAGGTGTATATGGCCGTGTGGACCAGGGCAGGCTGCTGGGGCCGTGGGCAGTGAGGACGGAAGGGGCATTCCTGGCGAGGGTGTGGGCCGGCTGCGGGCCACGGGCAGGGCCCAGTTGCCAGTTCACGCCCAGTGTCAGGTTGGGGACCCCCGCACCCTCAAGTCCCACTGGACCTCGTCCAGAAGCGGCTTTCTCGGAGTAGGAGGGGCCTCACCGGTGTAGGCCTCCGTGTCGATGTCGATCTTGTCGATGGTCTCGCCGTTGTCGTCCACGGCAAAGACGAACTCCACCTCTTCGGCGTTGTATGTCTGAGAGCTGCGGAGCCACAGGGTCCAGCCCCGTCCCCCGGGCTTGGACATGGGCCTGGGCCTCGGGCCCCACCCTGGGAGCTCGGGTCTGGGGGGCCCTGGGAGCTCAGATCTGGGGGGTCCCTGGGTCCCCGCCCTGGGAGCTCGGATCTGGAGGTCCTGGGGCCCCGCCCCTACACCCAGGCCCCACCTGCACACCCTTGGTCCCACCCAACTTGGAACTCGGGCCCGCCTCATTCCAGAACCTGACCCCGTCTCTGGCACAAAGCCCACCCCCAGGGATAGCCCCCTTCCCTGGCCCCGCCCACAGCCACCGGTGCCTCCAGGTCTCCCTTCCCACCGGAAGATGAGCGAGCAGTTCTGCCAGTCGAAGGGGAAGTAGGTGACCTCCACGGCGCAGGTGCTGCGGTAGATGGCCGGCGGCAGCCAGCTCACGAAGCCACCCTCGTAGATCAGCACATTGGCCTCATAGGCCACGCCGAACTGGCCGTCAATGCTGTGGGTTCCAGGGAGCCGGACTTCTCAAGGGTCTGCCCCACCTGCCCCGACCGGATCTGGCCAGCCCCCCGCTCCTGCCTGGCGCCCTCACTTGTTTTCCAGCACGATCTCCGGTAGCCATACGAGCTCAGAAGGGACCCGCAGGGTCTCTACGCCCCCAAAGCTGTCCTTGCTGAAGTTCAGTCGGTAATCCTGCCAGTCCTGTGGGGCGGGGGACATGGGGCACGTGGCCTGCGTCTCCCCCTCGAGCTGCGCAGCCGGGGGCCCCTGGGCAGCATCTCCCAGTACCCACTCACGATTCCAATCCACACGCTGGTCGTGAGGGTCTCCTCCTTCTCGTTCTGCGGAAGCGAGACCGGGGTGACCGCGGGCCGTGGGGGCCGAAAGTCGGACGTCAGGCTCAGGGTGGGGGCCGGGTGCTTACCAGGGAGATGAGGTTGGTCAGGGTGACCTTGAGGGTGATGGTGACGGTGTCCTCGGGGCCCCTCACCGGCCGGCTCTGTCGGTCATAGTTGTCCAGCAGATGGTGGTACAGACTCAGCTCCTCATTCCTGCCCAGGCCGCTGCCTGGGGTGGGGGCGAGAACAAAGGGTGGCTGGACGCCCATGGTCCCTGGGGGCCAAGTCTGTCTTGGTCTGGACACCCGGCCCCTGTCCATACCAAGGAGCCCCAGGAGGAGCAAGGTGCCGAGCAGAGCGCCTGCCATCCCGCCGTCTGGCTCTCTGGTTATTCTGAGCTCTGGCAGGCGTGGAGGGAGCAGGCCAGGGTGCCCTAGGAGGGGGAGGAGAGTGTCAGTTCCGGGCCGAGTTAGGGGACTGTCACCTAATCCTTCCCCCTTATCCCTACTGTGGCTGCTCCCAGAAGCAGCTGCCCCGGCCCGTTTCCTGCCGCCTGCCCTCACCCCACCCTGGGCATCCCCGGCCAGCTCCACAGCCGCGGACCTGGTCCAGTAGGGAGAGGAGCCAGCCTTTCTGAGCTCCTGGAACCAGGAACAGCAGGGACAGGGACCCTGCTTCCCACAGGCCCTGGGACTCCACTGACCGCATCTAGGCATGTGACCCACTCCTTGCCTCCCACACTCAGCCATGTGGGACACACACTGTCACCGCCTGCAGCCTGGCCAAGGTCACACACAACTCCTGCTGCTGGCATATGGCAAGAAGCCAAGTCTCCTTAAAGCTCCCCCAAAATGAGACAGGCGGTCCCAAGGGACTGCTCTGTGGTAAGACTCCACCTGGCCAAGGGGACCCTGTCTCCATAAAGTCCCAACCCTTTCACAGTCTGATGCCCACACCCATCCCTAGGGGTATGAGCACCTGCCAGAGGCTGCCAATTATCCTGCCCTCTTCTGCTGCCCCCTTGTGGCCACACATGTTAGGACTGTCTCCCCAACACAGCACCACCCAAACGTAATTGATTCTTTTGTATTTCTCAAAGTCTTGAACAGCTCTGAACAGTCCTAGGGTGCTTTTTTTTTTTTTTTTTTTTTTTTTTTTTGTTAGAGACATGAAATGCCCTCTGTTGTGGTTTTTTTTTTTTTTTTTTTTTTTTTGGACAGGCAGAGTGGACAGTGAGAATAGTGAGAGAGACAGAGAGAAAGGTCTTCCTTTTTGCTGTTGGTTCACCCTCCAATGACCACTGCAGCTGGCGCACTGCGCAGATCTGAAGCCAGGAGCCAGGTGCTTCTCCCGGTCTCCCATGCGGGTGCAGGGCCCAAGGACTTGGGCCATCCTCCACTGCACTCCCGGGCCATAGCAGAGAGCTGGCCTGGAAGGGGGGCAACCGGGATAGAATCCGGCGCCCTGACCGGGGCTAGAACCTGGTGTGCTGGCGCCGCAGGTGGAGGATTAGCCTGTTGAGCCAGGGCGCCAGCCGTGGGGTGCTTATTTAAAATGCACATA
Organism: Lepus europaeus; assembly: GCF_033115175.1. Classification (NCBI taxonomy): domain Eukaryota; kingdom Metazoa; phylum Chordata; class Mammalia; order Lagomorpha; family Leporidae; genus Lepus; species Lepus europaeus. Next base: position 50,825,060 of record NC_084844.1, on the reverse strand, counting down.
TTGGCCGTCATGGCTCACTAGGCTAATCCTCCACCTGCGGCGCCAGCACCCCGGGGTTCTAGTCCCGGTCGGGGCACCAGATTCTGTCCTGGTTGCTCCTCTTCCAGGCCAGCTCTCTGCTGTGGCCAGGGAGTGCAGTGGAGGATGGCCCAAGTCCTTGGGCCCTGCACCCGCATGGGAGACCAGGAGAAGCACCTGGCTCCTGGCTTCAGATCGGCGCAGTGCGCCGGCCGTAGGCGGCCATTTGGGGGGTGAACCAATGGAAGGAAGACCTTTCTCTCTGTCTCTCTCCCTCTCTCTCTCTCACTGTCTAACTCTGCCTGTCAAAAATAAATAAATAAAATAAAATAAAATAAAATAAAATGCACATATCTAGGCACCCACAGGATCCTGATTAAGGAAAGTAGGAGATACAGGGTGCTGGGAATCCATGTTTTTAAGTAGTTCTCCCGGAGCTCTTCGTGTAATAACTGCAGCTGCTGGACTAAGACACCAGACGTCCCCACGTCAACCCAGCATCATCCCGAATGCATGAAAGACGACTCTGAAGTCAAAGTCCAAGGTCACACGAGCAGATTGGCAGAAACGCCCGAGACATCAACTTGACGGGTCACGTACACGCTGCACAAAACACTGTCCTGCCCATGGTGCCTGCGGTGAGGCCCAGGCTGTGAGCTCCGATGAGCGCACGCAGATGCATGGGCTCCTACAAGGTTCCCACACGGGGCCAGGGCCAGATGAAGAGGAGGAGGAGCTTCTGGCTAAAACAGAGGACACCATCCACAGTGACCCCAGAACTGTGACGACAGCGGAGAGACCGCAGCCATGGAAGCGTTAGGAGGGGTGAAGCAGCTCCACGCAGACCCAACGGAAGGAAAGCAAAGTTTCTGGAAGTTTCCAGCGGGCTTGGAAACACGGACACCTGGCCTGGGACAGAATGGACCAGTGCGTGTCGGAGGCCAGGGCGGTTCTGGGGACCAGGTCCCTGCTGCCCCGTCTGCTCCTCCACTTTTCCCCATTGGCGTCTCCCTTTTCTGCCAGAGAGTTCTGCTCTCTCCCCACTTCTGCATCAGGGCGCCAGGGTCTTGGCCCCCAGCCCACCTCTTGGCTCCTCTCCACAGATGCGGCCACGGCAGCCCTAGGTCACCTGCCTGATGCCACCAAGGCTGAAGCTACGGACACCAAAGGTCATGGGCGTGGCCTAAGACTCATCTACCAAGGCTGGTGGGTGTGGCCCTGCGACCAGCCACGTGCCCAGGGCCTTCCACTCCTTACCCACTTCTACGTATTTAGTTTTCAAAACAACTGCCATGAGTCCATTCTCACTGCTCCAACTGCAAGTTCACTATGTCCTCCCCAGCAGTCTCACTCCTAAAAGCCACTGTGGCAGGAGCCCTTCCAAAAACTCAACCCAGAGGCCGGGCCCCCTGGTTCAAGAACAGTCTCACCTGGGTGACTTGCATCCGTCCTCCAAATGAGTCACGTGCAAGGTCATGTTTAAAACTATATGGTAAACAAGCGTAAAAGCAAGTTTACTCTATGGGCCGGCACTGTGGCGTAACAGGTAAAGCCACTGCCTCCAGTGCCAGCATTCCACAGGGGCACCAGTTGGAGTCCCAGCTGCTCCACTTCCGATCCAGCTCTCCACTATGGCCTGGGAAAGCAGTAGAAGATGGCCCAAGTCCTTGGGTCCCTGCACCCACGTGGGAGATCTGGAAGAAGCTCCTGGCTTTGGATCAGCCTGGCTCCAACCATTGTGGTTAATTGAGGAGTGAACCAGTGGATGGAAGTCCTCCCTCTCTCTCTCAGACTTTCAAATAAAATAAATATTTTAAAAACATGTATTAAAAAAGAAAACATGTGACTAGCTCTTTATATTATTTTTTTCAGCTAATCAAACACATAAAAATAAGTTTATTCTGATACAAAACACTTTGACGTCCACCTGAGGGTCAGGCGATTGGCCTGGTGGTTAGGGTTAAGGTGCTCGGGTTCCAGCTCCAGCTCCAGCTCCCGGCTCCAGCTTCCTGCTAACGCAGACCCCGGGGAGCAGTGGTGATGGCTCAAGTACTGGATTCCCGCCACCCACCTGGGGGACCTGGACTGTGTTCTAGAACCACAGCTTCAGCCCCTAGGCGAGAACCGTTGTGGACATTCGGGGAGTGAACCAGCAGATGGGAGCTTGTTCTACCCACCTATTATGAAAATAATGTCTTATGAGTTCATGGAGTACACACACATTATATGCATGGATTTCATAATTATGCATGGATTTCAAAAATGTCTCACACCAAGATTTTTTTTTCTTCTTTTTTTTTTTTTTTTTTTTTTTTTGACAGGCAGAGTTAGATAGTGAGGGAGAGAGAGAGACAGAGAGAAAGGTCTTCCTTCCGTTGGTTCACCCCCCAAATGGCCGCTATGGCTGGCGCTGCACTGATCCGAAGCCAGGAACCAGGTGCTTCCTCCTGGTCTCCCATGCGGGTGCAGGGCCCAAGGACTTGGGCCATCCTCCACTGCCTTCCCGGACCACAGCAGAGAGCTGGACTGGAAGAGGAGCAACCGGGACAGAACCGGCGCCCCAGCTGGGACTAGAACCCGGGGTGCCGGCGCCACAGGCAGAGGATTAGCCCAGTGAGCCACGGCGCCGGCCACACCAAGATCTTTTAATTGCATTTTTCTATGGCTACGCTTCTCATCCCCGCCACACACATACCACGCACAACACAACAGTGGGCAGCACTATCTTCGCACCAACGGCCTGCACGCAGGAGAGCTTTTCGGGGTTGGGAGGAAGGAACGCAAGTCCTCACCCCTGGATCCCCAGCCCCACGAGTGCAGGCTGGGCCACGGTTCTGGCAGGGGTCACATTCAACAAGAGGGCCCTGACTGGGACTGCAGGTCGTGGGCGAAGGTCTCACTCAGACCCCTGACTCCCACAGGCCTCCACCTCGCTTCTCCCATGAGTCAGCTCATCAGAAATCCTTCTGCCGGGCTGGGGCAGGGGCAGGGGCTGGGGTGGGGCTGGGGCAGGGGCTGGGGCGGCCACCAGTGCCGCACTGGGTTAATCTTGTGCTCATGATGCCCGCATCCACTCGGAGCCCTGCTTCAAGTCCTAGCTGCTCTGTTTCCAGTCCAGTTCCCTGCTAATGTGCGCGGGTGGTGGGTGACGGCTCCAGTGCCTGGGTCCCTGCCATCCGCGTGGGGGACCTGGATGGAGTCTCTTCTCTCTGCACGCGCCTCTCTGACAGGGCTTCTCCCGGCACACAGCTGAGCCTGGAGGACCCTCACCTGGGGTCTTCCTGCCGTGCAGGCACAGGAACCCGGGGTTCCTCGGCCTTCTTTGTTTCTTAGATTTATTCGGAAGGCAGAATGACCAAGAGAGAAGGGGAGGCAGAGAGAGAGGTCTTCCACCGCTAGTTCACTCCCCAAATCCCCACCACAGCCAGGGCTGGGCCAGGCTGAAGCCAGGAGCCTGGAACTGCCTGCCGCTCTCCCACATGAGTGGTGGGGTCCCCAGCACCTGGGCCATCCTCCGCTGCTTCCCCAGGGAGCTGGATCGGAAGTCAACCAGCCGGACTCTAACTGGTGCCGATGGGGGATGCGGGCGCCACGCGCAGGCGGCAGCTTACCCCGCTGCGCCACACGGCCAGCCCTCGGCCCTCCTACTCGGGTCAGCAGGGACAGTCATTTGGCTAAGCAATCATCAGAGGCCCAAGCAGACGCTAATTTCTAGACTGCCTCCCTCAGTAGTACCAGACCTGGTCGTCAGACACCTCCCTTGCTGGCTCAGCGCCTACGAAATGCTTGCTAAACAAGTGACTAAGAGAATAAGGAAGGGGCGAGGGCTTTGTCTCCCCAAACTCTGCCTCCTTGAGAACCTGCCTTCTCCAAGCCCCTGACCCTCTAGGGTCTTCCGCTCCCCACCCCCCACCCCAGCCATGAGCCCAGGCAGGCCAGAATCCATCCCTCCCTGAGAATTTCATCAGACAGAACTCCGCAGAGGGGTGGGGGTGGGGGGAGGCAGTCTCTTGGGCAGCACCTGAGTTTTTAATTAAAAAAAAATTTTTTTAAAGAGACAGATCTCTCAGCCACTGGCCTCCCCCCCCCCCCGCCCCCCCGCAAAGCCCACAACAGCCAGAGCGGGGCCAGGCTGGGAACACGTCTCCCACACGCAAGGCAGGTTTCATCCTCTGCTGCCTCCCAGTGTGTGCGTTAGCAGGAGGCTGGAATTGGGGGCAGTCAGGACTTGAACCCGGGCAGTCTGACACGGGTTGTGAGCCAAACATGCGGCGTCTTAACCACCGCGCCAAGTGCCTGCCCCAAGACACGGATTTCAGACGCAGATAGCTGTGTTCATTATCATCTCTTCCATAGACGGCAGGGGACCAGCACACAGACAAGCAGAGACAAGAACAGCCTACAGCACTCCAGCTCCTGGAGCCAGACTGCCTCCTCCCACAGGCAGGCTGCCCGGCACTTCCGGTGGTTGAACAAGATGCCTCAGCAACTTTCCAATAAATCCCCCTTTTCTTGGCTTAAAGATATCAGCATTTAAAAAAAAAAAAAAAGATAGTGATAAGAAGGAGCCAGTGGTGCAGCGTAGCTGGTAGTTGCCACCTGCAGTGCCAGCCTCCCATACAGGCGCTAGTTCAAGTCCTGGCTGCTCTACTTCTGATCCAGCTCCTTGCCAATGGCCTGGGAAAGCAGTGGAAGGTGGCCCAAGTGCTTGGGATCCTGCACCCACGTGGGAGACCGGGAAGAAGTTCCTGGCTTCAGCCTGGACCAGCTTCCGTCACGGCAGCCATTTGGGGAGTGAACCGGCAGATGGAAGATCTAATCACTCTCTTTCTGCCTTTCAAGTAAAATAATCTGTAATAATAAAAAGACACAAAGGCTCTCCTCTTCCCACCTAGTCACTCCCTCCAAAACCGAGCAGCCTCTTGTAAATCCTCCTGCACCCACATCCAGCGCGCGCGCGCATGTGTGTGTGTGTGTGTCTGTGTGCGCGCACGTGCCCGTCAGACTGTTGACTCTTCTCCACCTTGCTGTCACAGTTCTCGTAGAGACCAGGCCCTACCGGTGCAGCACGGGCTCTCAGCCTGTAACGGGTGCACGGGTTCCCACGCAGCCAAGGACCACAGACACTCTCGCCGCTTCCCCGGGAACAGACGCAGAGGACGTAAGCCCCGCGGCGTGTGCAGTGCCCTGTGGGGCGGCCTGAGTGCCATTTGTCCCACTTGGGTATGTATATCTACAGGGTAAATGCCGGCAGCCAGCGGCTGGGGCACAGAGGTCATGCACTGCTGTGAAGCTGCTGATACCTTTGGCCTCACTGTTGCGCAAGAAACACGCCCTACTTTAGATCCACACCAGCCAGCTGTGAGGTTTGTCTGCTCATGCCTGCCCCCGACACCGCATTGTCAATACGTTTGCCAAAGGAGAGGTGACAACTGCTACTTTTTTTAACTGTTGAATCCATTTTTCTTTTAAAGATTTTTTAAAATCTAACCACAAAGGTTAACATTTGGTACAACGATTAAGACACCACTTGGGACACCCACATCCAACATCAGAGTGTCTGGGTTCAAGTCCCAGCTCCACTTCTGACTCCAGCTTCCTGCTAATACAGGGATAATCACCTAGGAGACAGCAGGTGCCTGTCACCCACGTGGGAGACCCACAGTGAGTTCTGGGCTCCTGGCTTTGGCCTGGCCTAGCCTTGGCTGCTGTGGGCTTTGGGGAGTAGGCCAGCGGATGGAAGATCTCTGTCTGTATATTGGACTTAAAATATAGTGGGGGCTGCGCTGTGGCCTAGCAGGTAAAGCTGAAGTGCCAGCGCCCTATATGGACACTGGCTCAAGATCCAGCTGTTTTAGCCTGGGAAAGCAAAAGAAGATGTGCCCACAGGGAAGACATGGAAGAAGCTCCTGGCTCCTGGCTTCAGATTGGCCCAGTTCCCACCATTGCGACCGTTTGTGAAGTGAACCAGCGGATGAAGGACCTCTCTCTGCCTAACTCCGCCTTTCAAATAAACATTAAAAATATATATATAATGGCCATTTACGTGCATTTATAATTTCTGAAAACTGTTCATATCAATAAAACAAAATATTTGTTCTAGTATATCAATGTTTGCTATTCAACGAAGATGAAATATTAATGCAGAAAGATTAAGTTTAAGGGGTGGGTGTCTGGGACAGTGGTTAAAATATGCTCCCTGGGATCGGTGCTGTGGCATAGTGGGTAAAGCCGCCACCTGCAGTGCCAGCATCCCTTATGGGCACCGTTTCGAGTCCTGGCTGTCCCACTTCCAATCCAGCTCTCTGCTATGGCCTGGGAAAGCAGTGGAGGATGGCCCAAGTGCTTGGGCTCCTGCACCCATGTGGGAGACCCAGAGGAGGCTCCTGGCTCCTGGGTTGGATGGGCTCAGCTCTGGCCACTGCAGCCAATTGGGGAGTGAACCAGCGGATGGAGGATCTCTCTTTTCCTTTCCCCCTCTCTTCCTCTCCCTCCCTCTCCCTCCTGTTCCTCCCCCCTTTCTGTGTAACTCTGACCTTCAAATAAATAAATCTTTTAAAAAAAAAAAAAAAGGCCAGCGCCGTGGCTTAACAGGCTAATCCTCCGCCTTGCGGCACCAGCACACCGGGTTCTAGTTCCGGTTGGGGCGCCGGATTCTATCCCGGTTGCCCCTCTTCCAGGCCAGCTCTCTGCTACGGCCCGGGAAGGCAGTGGAGGATGGCCCAAGTGCTTGGGCCCTGCACCCGCATGGGAGACCAGGAGAAGCACCTGGCTCCTGGCTTCGGATCAGCAAGATGCGCCGGCCGCAGCAGCCATTGGAGGGTGAACCAACGGCAAAAAGGAAGAGCTTCCTCTTTGACTCTCTCTCTCTCTATCCACTCTGCCTGTCAAAAAAAAAAAAAAAAAGACACACTGCCTGGGGGCGACGAGCAATGGCTCAGTAGTTGGGTCCCTCCCACCCACACAGGAGTTCCCACGTGGAGTTCCAGCTCCTGGCCGCAGCCTGGTCTAGCTGTGAGCGTTCGCAGAGTGAACCAGAGGATGGAAGAGAACACTGCCTTTCAAATAACTAAAAAAAAAAAAAAAAAAAAAAAAATTAATGTATGGAAAATTAATAAAGTCTTTAATAAAAAGATCTCAAGTCAGCTTCTTGGGTCAGAACAAGTAAGAACACAAGAAAACTAACCGGGCAGAGGAGCCTGCCAATCAGCAGGCACTCACCAACAGCTCTATGCCATGGGGCCTCGGCCTCAGCCAATGAGAAGTTGAAGCAACTGGAGACGACCCCGGAGGATTCAGCCCGTGCTTCAAGTCCAGGAGGAAGGCGGGGGTCACAGTCAGAAGCTGCTGGGAGCGGTCAGTTCCTACACGCTTGATGGGCATCCCCACGCACAGGACGCAAGCAGCAATCTAACTCTGTAAGAGCCCATCGCAGGGCACAATCTTCACGGCTCTCCCTGGCTTCAACGCTCACCAAGCCCATTGTTTTTAAGTACAGGAATTATAAAGTGATAACCATTTTGGAAAACCTGGTTACTGACAGGGTTAAACACGCATTTCCGCCATGACCCAGGAATTATTTAAAGTGTTTTCATGTACTTGAACGAACTGAATCCAAGTCTCCTGTGTGGGTGCCAGGAGCCCAGTTACTGGAGGCATCACCACTGCCTCCCAGGGTGAGCGTTAGCAGGAAGCTGGAGTTGGGAGCCTAAGTCACACAGGCTCTCCTAGGTGGGCTGTGGGCCCCACAACCAGTGCCTCAGCCTCCAGCTGACCACCTGCTCCACCTGTCTCCCACCCTTCCATTTCTCTTTGTAAGATTTTACCCCATACTGTGATGAGTTCAGGAGAAAGAACTCTTCCTTTAAGTGTTTCTTAAAGTGCAACTATTTATCACGAATATTTCTCCTGCCAATACCATTTTTCATGGTTCACTTATTTATTTGAAAGACAGAGTGACAGAAGGAGATCTTCCATCTGCTAGTTCATTCCCCAAATGCCAGCAACAGCCAAGACTGGGCAAGGCTGAAGCCAAGAGCCGGGAACTCAGCCCAAGTGGCAGGGATTCTGGTATTGGAGTCAGCATCCGGGGCCTCTCAGGTGTGACTTAGCAGAAGTCGGAATCAGGAGCGGAGCTGGGGCTGGAACCCGGGTGCTCCAGGCAGCGCCTTAACCACTTGGTCAAACACCCAGCCCCATAACATATCCTAAACAAATGATGACAAAGCGTCGAGGACTCAGTTAACTGTTACTAATTCTGATCTAGGGGGCTGACGTTGTGGTGCAGTGGGTGAAAGCCCTGGCCGTCAGCGCTGGCATCCCATATGGGTGTGGGTTCGAGTCCCGGCTATTTCACTGCTGATCCAGCTCCCTGCTGTGGCCTGGGTAAGCAGCAGAAGAGGAAGTGCTTGGGCCCCTGCACCCACGTGGGAGACCCAGAAGAAGCTCCTGGCTCCTGATCAGTTCAGCTCTGGCCTTTGTAGCCATTTGGGGAGTGAACCAGCAGATGGAAGACCTCTCTCTGTCTCTCCCCCTCTGTACCTCTTTCAAATAAAAATAAATCTTTCAAAAATCGTAATTCTGTTCTATTCTTTTGCATGCAACACCTGTTAAGGTTGAGAACACTCTCACACCTTGGGACAGTGGTCTATACAAGGGTACTTCAAAAAGCTCGTGAAAAAAATGGAATTAAAAGGTAGGTTCATTTGGTACAAGAAACAAATCCAGGCATTTTTTTTCCCATAATATTCATTTTCCATGAGCTTTGTGAAGGCCCCAGGAATGATGGGCGGCCCCACATTCCTCCTCCCCACAGAGTTCAGAGCAGCATGGGTCCACCCCAGGGGATGAGTCATGATTGGCCACAGCATCCCTTCCCGCCTGCCAAGCACTTGCAACGCCAGCCTGGCCTGCAGGCCGTGGATGCCGTTCCCGACCAGCGACCCTGGGCTAAGTCGGCCGGGCAGGGGGCTCCTGGGAAAGCCGACTCTGCTGATGGAAGCAGAATTCCTTCAGGTAAACGGCTCCTGAAGCTGCGTCTGAACGTGGCAGCCATCTTGCAACCATGAGGCCACCAGCATGAGGACAAAGAGCCAGTGTGCTGAGGGCGGCAAGCTAGCAGGCCAGGCTCCATGTGCCGGCTGACGCCAGTGAGCCACCAGACCCGCCCGTGGGACCTGGCTCCAGAGCTCTTGATAATCTCCACAATGCTCCTGCGACGTGCAACTGAGACATTTGTGCCCATTCAAATGGCTCTCATCAGCAAATCCACCAACAGTATTAGCTGTATTCGCGGACAACAGAAAAATCGAGATTGTATGATTAGAAGTAGAAGAAAAAAAAAAACCTCACAGAAAACAACGCCTAACTTTAACTTTTAAAATCTGAGAACCACAAATGGAAACAAACTCTTTAAAAGAACACGTATAAAAAACCTACCGTTGTGGGGGTTGGTGCTAAGCCTGTAGTGCCGCCATCCCATATGGGTGCTGGTTCTAGTCCCGGCTGCTCCTCTTCCAGGCCAGCTCTCTGCTGTGGCCTGGGAAAGCAGTAGAAGATGACCCAAGTTCTTGGGCCCCTGCACCTATGTGGGAGACCTGGAAGAAGCTCCTGGCTCCAGACTGGCTTAGCTCCAGCCCTTGTGGCCATCTGGGGAGTGAACCACCAGATGGAACACCTCTCTGTCTATAACTCTGCCTCTCAAATAAATAATAATCTTTAAAAAAACAAAAACAAAACCCCTACAGTTGGAGGAAGATGTTAAGCCTAGCATTTACAATGTCCATGACCCACATCAGAGCACCTGGGTTCAATCCATCACCTCCCAGCTAATGCAGACCCTGGGAGGCAGCAGTGTAGGCCCCGGTACTTGGTTCCTGTCACCCATGTGGGAGACCTGGGTTGTGTTCCTGGTTCCCAGCTTTGCTCCTGTCCCAGTCCCAGCCAGGATGGGAGTGAGCTGATGAATGGGAGCTTGTTCTCTCTCCCCTTCTCAAATTAGAAAGATAATAATAAATCTACAGTTAGCATCTTTAACAATGCTCTCCCTGTAAGGAGGGCGATAAGGCAGGATCGCCAGTACGGCAGTGCCTGGGGTCTCGGCCGATGGACTGAGACAATGCAATACACAGTCTGGTGACCGGAAGGCAAAGATAAACCTGTGTTATCTGCAGATCATATGACCACCTGCACGGAAAATCTGCAGCAACAGGCAAACTATCAGAACCACCCAACAGTCAGGAACTTTGCTGGTCGCCAGAAAAACAGATACTGATAACATCCCTTGCCCTGAAATAATCTAGAAACTATAGAAGATTAACTTTATAATAGTAACACATCTATAAAGTATTCAGAAGTTCAATTAACAAAGAAATGTCCTAAACTTTTACGGAGGAAAATTCGAAACGGTTCACATAGAAGTTCAGTATAAAGAGAGAGATTCTTTCAGATGAGTCAACTTATTATGTCGTTTCTTCCCGGAGTGATCATTACATTTTGAGGGACTTGATGAGCTTATTCTAAAATGCATAAAACAGGGGCTGGCCCTGTGGCTCACTGCTTGCAACACTAGCATCCCATATCAAAGTGCTGGTTCGAGTCCAGGCTGCTCTGCTTCTGATCCAGCTTGCTGTAAATGTACCTGAGAAGGTAGCAGGTGATGGCCCAAGAACTTGGGCGCCTACTACCCATGTTGTAGATTCAGATGGACTCTCTGGCTCCTGACTTCAGCCTGACCCAGCCCTGGCCATTGCAGCCATTTGAACCCGTGGATGGAGATCTCCCTTCCTCTCTTACTCCGCCTTTCAAATTAAGTAGATGATAAGATGTGTCTAACAGAGTAAGGGTCTGTGAAGAGCCATGTCAGCTCTGTAAAGCCAAAAGAGGGAAGAACCACACCTCCAGATCTTACAGTGACCAAAGCCAAACAACAAACAGCAGGCACAACAAGTGCCGTTTCGTAACTGACCAAACAAGGAACAGAGGAGGACACAGGAACAGCCACGTGTCCGTGGCAGCTTCATGTAGGATAAAGGTGGCAATGACATCAGTGGGAAAAGGTCAGCTCAGCAGGTGGAGTAATGCCTCACTGTGGGGAAAAGAAACAAAGCCTTGGCCAACGCGCTCTCGTGTCAGCACCACTCCCCAGATAGCCTCAATGCCTAAGGGCTGGTTCATGTCAAACCTGGGAGCTTCCTCTGGGTCTCCTATGTGGGTGCACAGGCCTAAGGACTTGGGCCGTCTTCCACTACCTTCCCAGGAGCATTAGCAGGGAGCTGGATTGGAAGTGGAGCAGCCAGGACTCAAACCAGTGTCCATATAGGATGCTGGCATTACTGGTAGCAGCTTAACCCATTACGCCACAACACCGGTCCAACAAATCAATATTAATAAGAGCAGGCATTCAACGGAGTGGTCAAATGTCAATCAGGCTGTCCAAATCGCACTTCAGAATTCCTGGGTTTGCTCCCAACTCTGGCTCCTGACTCCAGCTTCCTGCTGACGCAGGCCCTCTCTCTCCCTTGCCCTCCCCCTCCCCGTTCTCTGTTACTCTACCTTGCAAATAAATAAATCTTGGGGCCCACGCTGTGGCGCAGTGGGTTAAAGCCCCAGCCTGGAGGGCCGGCATCCCATATGGGCACCGGTTTGAGTCCTGGCTGCTCCACTTCCAATCCAGTTCTCTGCCATGGCCTGGGAAAGCAGTAGAAGATGGCCCAAGGCTTTGGGCCCCTGCACCCGCATGGGAGACCCAGAGGAAGCTCCTGGCTCCGGATCAGCTCAGCTCCAGCCATTGAAGCCATGGAGAGTAAACCATCGGAAGGAAGACCTCTCTCTCTCTCTCTCTCTCTCTCTCTCTCTGTGCCTCTCCTCTCTCTGGGTAACTCTTTCAAATAAATAAATCTTTAAAAAATGTAATCACAATTAGCATACAGAGCATACAACTTCCACTTAGGAAAAAAAAAAAAAGAAAAATATAATCAACTCAGTAAAAAGCAAAAGAGAAAAAAAAAAATCAGCTGACAGGAATAAACCAAAGACACCCAAGAAGGCGTCTCATGTTGGGCTGAATCCACGTGTTAAAGAGACACACACTCAGACTGCACCTCAAGATCGTCCCGCTATCTGCTATTTTAAGACATCAAGGCCGGCGCTGTGGCTCATGTGGCTAATCCTCCGCCTACGGTGCCGGCACCCCGGGTTCTAGTCCTAGTTGGGGCACCAGGTACTAGTCTCGGCTGTTCCTCTTCCAGTCCAGCTCTCTGCTGTGGCCCAGGAAGGCAGTGGAGGATGGCCCAAGTGCTTGGGCCCCTGCACCCCATGGGAGACCAGGAGGAAGCACCTGGCTCCTGGCTTCGGATTGGCACAGCACCAGACGTAGCAGCCATTAGGGGAGTGAACCAACAGAAGGAAGACCTTTCTCTCTGTCTCTCTCTCTCTCTCACTGTCTAACTCTGCCTGTCAAAAAATTTAAAAAATGAAAAATAAAAATAAAAATAAAGACACCAAAACCAATCTGGTAGAAATCTGGCAAACAGGAGACCACCATGACTGTGGCATCAAACTTTTAACATACAGCAACACGAATGCCAGACAAAATAGAATTCAACACTGAAATAATTAAAAGGCAGAGGAGAGACAGCTCATCATTATAAAGGTTATAATCCACCCAGAGGCTGTAATACTTGTAGTAGGCTGACGATGCCTCCCCAAAAGATACGTCCATATCCTAATCTCCGAAACTCGGGAACGCTATTTGGAAAAGCTGTCTCTGAGATGGGATTCAGTTAAGGATTTTTTTTTTTTTTTTAACAGGCAGAGTGGATAGTGAGAGAGACAGAGAGAAAGGTCTTCCTTTTTGCCGTTGGTTCAACCTCCAATGGCCGCTGCGGCCAGCGCATCTCGCTGATCCGAAGCCAGGAGCCAGGTGCTTCTCCTGGTCTCCCATGGGGTGCAGGGCCCAAGGACTTGGGCCATCCTCCACTGCCTTCCCGGGCCATAGCAGAGAGCTGGCCTGGAAGAGGGGCAACCGGGACAGAATCCGGCGCCCCGACCGGGACTAGAACCCGGTGTGCCGGTGCGGTGGCTTAATAGGCTAATCCTCTGCCTTGCTGCGCCGGCACACCAGGTTCTAGTCCCGGTTGGGGCACCAGATTCTATCCCAGTTGCCCCTCTTCCAGGCCAGCTCTCTGCTATGGCCCGGGAAGGCAGTGGAGGATGGCCCAAGTCCTTGGGCCCTGCACCCTCATGGGAGACCAGGAGAAGCACCTGGCTCCTGGCTTTGGATTAGCACGATGCGCCGGCCACAGCGGCCATTGGAGGGTGAACCAACGGCAAAAAGGAAGACCTTTCTCTCTGTCTCTCTCTCTCACTATCCACTCTGCCTGTCAAAAAAGAAAAAGAAAAAAAAAAAAGACAATATAAGATGTCCACAAGAAACTCATTTTAAATGCTTATATAAAAGTATAGACAGATTGAAAGTGAAATGATGGGGAAAAGGTATCAGGCAAACATGAACCAAAGGAAAGCAAACATTAACCAAAGAAAGAAACAGAGGGCCCATCCACTGGTTCACTCCCTAGATGCCCGCAACAGCCAGGACTGAGTCTGGCTAAATTGCTGAGAGAAAGAGAGACAAAGAGAAACACTCAGATGTAAACCTAGCAAAATACATACAAGGTCTGTACGCTGAAAACTACACAACACACATGAAAGAAGCCCAAGACCTAAATAGAGAAGGAAGTAGACCACGTTCAAGGATTATACACTTAACATATTGGCTGGTGCTGTGCCAATCCTGTGGTGCTGGCATCCCACATGGGCGCTGGTTTGAGTCCCGGCTACTCCTCTTCCAACCCAGCTCTCTGCTATGGCCTGGGAAAGCAGTAGAAGATGGCCCAAGTCCTTGGGCCCCTGCACTCACATGGGAGATCCAGAAGAAGCTCCTGGCTCCTGGCTTCTGATTGGCACAGCTCTGGCTGTTGCAGCCATCTGGGGAGTGAACCAGCAGATGGAAGACCTCTCTTTCTGTCTCTACCTCTCTCTGCAACTCTTTCAAATAAATAAAATAAATCCTTAAAAAAAAATAAAAAAAAAAACAGAAAAGGTGTCAACTCTCTCCAAACTGAGACATAGGCTTAACATAATTCTTATCAAAATCCTAATAAGATTGTTTTAAAACTTATATGAAAATGGGCCAGCACTGTGGTATAATAGGTTAAGCCTCCGCCTGCAGTGCTGGCATCCCATATGGGTGCTGGTTCATGTCTCAGCTGTTCCTCTTCTGATCCAGCTCTCTGCTTATGGCCTGGGAAAGTAACAGAAGAGGACCCAAGAGCCATGGGCCCCAACACCCATGTGGGAGACCTGGAGGAAGCTCCTGGCTTCGGATAGGACCAGATCCAGTCGTTGTGGCCATCTGAAGAGTAAACTAGTGGATGGAGGACTTCTGTCTATCAAATATTTTTAAAAATATTTTTTCCTTTGTTCAAAATGTTTATTAAATCATTGCTTCACTATGAATTATTTGATTCGCGTCAAAGGACAAATTCTTACTTCTTATTCACAGCTTATTCTTCCAATGGGTTCTTTTTACACTTAACTTAGTGCTTATCTGAATGGTTGTTTATAGTGTTTCCAAACCCAGGAGATCTCCTAAGTGATATTTACCCATGCCAATTATCATCACTTACAAATTAAATTGCCACTCACATGGGTCATAAATCTTGGGATTCTCCCCTGTGCAAGTCTACTAATGTGTGTAGATTTGTAAAAACTTTTTTTAAAAAGATTTTATTTGAAAGAATTACAGAGAGGTAGAGACAGAAGGAAGTCGTCCATCCGCTGGTTTACTCTCCAAATAGCTGCAACAGCCAGAGCTGGGCTGATCCAAAGCCAGGAGCCAGGAACTTCTTCCAGGTCTCCCACGTGGGTGCAGGGGCACAAGCACTTGAGCCATCCTCTACTGCTTTCCCAGGTGTGTTAGCAGACAGCTGGATCAGAAGAGGAGCAGCCGGGACTAGAACCAGTGCCCATATGGGATGCCGGATCTGCAGGCCAGGAGGTAACCCACTGCACCACAGCGCCAGCCCCCCAAAAAAAATTTATATGGAGAGACAGAAACTCTACAATAGACAATTTTCTAAAAGAATAGAGTGTGAGAAACCAATTTACTTGATTTCAACACTCACTATACAGCTAGGGCATTGAGATTGTGGTATTTGTGGAGGGACAGACACTTGGATCAATGAAACAGAATGGAGAACCCAGAAACAGAACCACACAGTTAGAGCCAACTGATTTTAATTTGCAAAAGCAATTTACTGGGGGCCAGGTCTGTGGTATAGTAGACTAAGCCTCACTGGCATCCTTTATGGGCACTGGTTCAAGTCCCAGCTGCTCTTCTTCCAATCCAGCTCTCAGCTTATGGCCTAGGAAGGCAGTGGAGGATGGCCCAAGCGCTTGGGCCCCTGCACCCACGTGCGAGACCCAGAAGAAGCTCCTGGCTTCAGATCAGCTCAGCTCTGGCCTTTCTCTCGCTGCCTCTCAAATAAATAAATAAATAAATGGAGGGAAGACAGACTTTACAAAAAGCAGTGCTAGAGCAAGTGAACTCTTCAAAAAAATAAAAAGATTTATTTATTTATTTGAGAGGCAGAGTTACAGAGAGAGAGAGAGAGAGATCGGTCTTCCGTTCACTGCTTCACCCCCCCATATGGCCGCAATGGTCAGGGCTGGGCGGATCCAAAGCCAGGAGCTTCTTCCTGGTCTCCTTTGTGGGTACAGAGGCCCCATACGAGATGCCAGCACCTCGGGCAGAAACTTAACCTACTAGGACACAGTGCTGGCCCCACAACTGAACATTTATAAGCAAAGAAAGAAAAAAGAAGGTTGGGGCAGGCATTTGGTGAGGTGGCTAAGTTGCCGGTCAGAACAATCACATCCTATATGGGAGGACCTAACTCCACTCCTAATTCCAGTTTCCTGCTAATGTCCATCCTGGGAAGCAGCTCAAGGGTTTGCCACCCATGCGGAAAACCTGGATTGAATTCCCACCTCCTGGGCTTCAGGTGCTCACCCTGTGTGTGTGGGAGGCCCCAGCCCAGAGGCCACCCCCAAGGCATAAAATTCTCCTTTATATTTGTACCTTCTTCCCTACAGAAGCTCCACCTCCTGCTAACACCCACTGGGCCCCGAGAGTTGAGTGGAATCAGTCCGGGTCTCCCACAGGAAACCTCTGCATCCCAGGGGCTGCATTAGCAGGAGGCTGGAGAGAGGGGTCAGAGCCAGGCGTGGGACCCGGAGACCCCTAAACGAGCCGCAGGCTTCCTAACTGACATCGTGGCATCAGGTTCAGTGCCTGCCCCTCATCATTTTTAGTCAAAGTAGCGCTGGAAATTCTAGTCAGTGCAATATGAGAAAAGGAAAACAAGAGCATACAGATTGGAAAGGAAAAAATAAAACCCTTCTTATTTACAAAAATCACGAGCCTCTCCACGGATAATCCCAAAGAATCTGCCAGAAAAACTAACAAAAAAAACTTCAGAATAAGTGAGTTCAGTTAGAATGCAAGGTACAAGGTTAAGCCACGGCTTGGGACCCCCACATCTGATACTAGAACGCCTGGATTCCGGTCCAATTCCAGCTTCCTGCTCACAGCCTGGGAGGGAGCAGCTGCTGGCTCCAGTTCCCGCCGCCCACACCAAAGACCCGGATTAATTTCCCAGCTCCTGGCTTCGGCCTGGCCCAATCCTGGCTATTGTAGGCTTTTGGGGAGTGAACCAACAGACAGTAGCTCTTTGTCTGTGCCTTCCTCTCTCCCTCTCCTTCTCTGTCTCTCCAATGAATTAACATTAAAAAAAGAAATTAAAATTGGACTTTTTCAAAATTAAAAACTTTTGCTCTTTCAAAAAACCCTTAAGAGGATGAAAAGGTAAGGCACAGAGTGGGAGACTCCACCTGCAAGCCACATATCTAATAAAGAAGTAGTGGCTAGAATACATAAGGAAATCCCCCAATTAACACAAAAAATAAACGCTCCTAATATAACATGGGCAACAGGCATGAAGAGACCCTTCATCATTGAAGAAGATACATAGAAGACAAACACATGAGGGGAGGGGAGGAGGGGGAGGAGAGGGGAGGAGAGGGGAGGAGAGGGGAGGAGAGGAGAGAGCTTCCATCTAGGGGTTCACTCCCCAGATGGCCACAACAGCTGGACCTGAGCCAGACTGAAGCCAGGAGCCAGGCGCTTCTTCCAGGTCTCCCATGTGGATGCAGGCTGCCCAAGCATATGGGCCATCTTCTACTCTTTCCCAGGCACATTAGCAAGGAGCTGGATCAGAAGTGGAGCAGCAACTGGGACTCGAACTGGCGCCCATATGAGATGCTGACGTTGCAGGTGGAGGCTTAACCCTCTGTGCCACAGTGCTGACCCTCCACCTGGCATCTTACCCCCTAGGTCACACATCTGCCCCAGTGCTGGGTCTTAGTCCACCCGTACAAGGATGGACTGGGTCCGAGGAAAGGTAAGTGCGCCGCTCGCCCGTTCCCCAGCCTCCCGATCCCGGAGACAATCAGACGCAGCGAGGAGCCAAGTCTAGCAAGGACTCATTTACTTCCTGAGAAACAGAACCTTTTATAGCACAAAACTGCAGAGTCATTGGGGCAGGGCTAAGGACCAACCAATCACTTAAAAATTCACCTTACGGGGGGGCTTTCTATAGGACTAGCCCTATGTCTATACACTTGTTACTAGTTTTGTTACCGCCCCTGATGTTGCGCAGCCAATCAGTTTTAGTGGTAAACAACTTTGGATTCCGCCCACCTTACTTCCCCTGGGCTCCATCATGTAACTAATTTCCCCACACCCCAGTTTGTCTATTTCTTAAATTAAATATGCAAGTACCAAACGACCCAGAACTATCGGCCAGCCAGGTGGAAGGGATTGGTGTTCAGCAGAATCTGATGGGGCTGCTCGGGGCCTGGCAGCACCTACAACCATGCTCCACCTGGGCGCAAAGCCCCTGGCCACCTTCTCCCCAGCGCCCCTCGCTCAGCTGTATCTGAGTGAGGTAACCGGTTGGCAGGTAGGAGGGGTGGGAGGTGTGCCTCAGCCAGAGAAGCTGGAGGGGAGGATGGGGAGCAGGGAGAAACAGAGTTGGGGAGAGGAATTTAACAAAAAATAATATTGGGGACTATAACTATACATGCGGAGTTTTTTTTTTTTTTTTTTTTTTTTTTTTTTTTTTTTTTTTGGACAGGCAGAGTGGATAGTGAGAGAGAGACAGAGAGAAAGGTCTTCCTTTTTGCCGTTGGTTCACCCTCCAATGGCCTCTGCGGCTGGCACATCTCGCTGATCCGAAGCCAGGAGCCAGGTGCTTCTCCTGGTCTCCCATGCGGGTGCAGGGCCCAAGCACTTGGGCCATCCTCCACTGCCTTCCCGGGCCATAGCAGAGAGCTGGCCTGGAAGAGGGGCAACCGGGACAGAATCTGGCACCCCAACCGGGACTAGAACCCAGTGTGCCGGCACTGCAAGGCGGAGGATTAGCCTGTTAAGCCACGGCACCGGCTGTGGAGCTTTCTTTTTAAGCTTTATATATTTATTTGAAAGGCAGAGTTACAGAGAACGAGGGAGGGACAGAAAGAAAGATCTTCCATTCAGTGGTTCACTCCCTTGTTGGCCACAACGGTGAGGTCAGAGCCAGGCCGAAACCACAGCCAGGAGCTCCACCCAGGTCTGCCATGTGGGTGGCAGGGGCCCACGCACTCAGGCCACCCCTGCTGCTGCTTTCCCAGGCACATCACTCGGATATACTACAAACAGCAGCTTAAAAGAAAATAAAAAATAAACCCAGTGGCTTAACCTGCTGCACTACAATGCTGCTCCCTTATAAGCAATGTATTTTTTCCTTAAGATTCTATTTATTTATTTGAGAGGTAGAGTTACAGATAGAGAGAGGGAGAGACAGCAAGAAAAGTCTTTCATCTGCTGGTTCACTCCCCAAATGGCCATAACAACCAGAGCTATGCTGATCTGAAACCAAGAACCAGGAGCTTCTTCCAGGTCTCCCACATGGGTGCAGGGGCCCAAGCACTTGGGCCATCTTCTACTGCTTTCTCGGGCCCTAATAAAGAGCTGGATCAGAAGAAGAGCAGCTGGGACTTGAACTGGCATCCATATGGGATGCCAGCGCCACAGGCAGAGGCTTAGCCTACTATGCCAGTGCTACAATGTTTTTTTTTTTTTTTTCAATTTGCATTATTCTTTTACTATCATTCTAGGTTGATGTGCTCAGTTCTATTAAGAACTTCTGCATCTGAACCAGAAAACAGGAGTGGGCTATGGAGTTGGGGGGTGTCTTTGTTTTCTTTGGTGATCAGTATGATGCCAGCCGTGTTCTCTGAGACAGAGGTCACAGTCATTGTCTGGCCCACGTTGGTTAATGGAATTCACCGGATGCCATTTGGGAGAGAACTCTTCAAATGCTTTTCTAATTGCTACATTGGAGGTTTCCACTTCTTGAGTCAGTGTCTATAATTTATTTTTTTCTAGTAAAATCATCTATTTCATGTAGAAGTCAAAATTTGTTATTAGAAGGTTATTTATATTTTTATCACTTGTTTAAAATCTCTGTGTCTCGGGCCAGTGTTGTGGCATAGCAGGTTAAGCTGCCAACTGCAACACCAGTGTCCCAGATGAGTGCCGATTCAAGTTCCAGCTGCTCCACTTCCAATCCAGCTCCCTGCTAATGCACCTGGAAAAGCAGTAGACAATGGCCTGAGTGTTTGGGCCTCTGCACCCACCTGGGAGACCTGGGTGGACTTCTGGGTTTCTGGCTTTCGCCTGGCCCGGCTCCAGCCATTGCTGTCATTTGAGGAGTGCACTTTTTCTGCCTTTCAAATAAATAAATCAATATTTAAAGAAAATTTTTAAAAGATTAATGCACAATGCCCACGGAGTGTTAATTCCAAGGACTCAAAGGTCTTCAGTTTGAAATGTGTTAACATAATTCAGAACATTAACATTTGAAGAGAGTAGGATCACTCAGTGGGTGCCGGGGGTGAGTCTCTCATCTGTGTGTGGAAAACTCTCCCTCAGGAATCTTTGGAGAGGCTGAACACACTTCCTGTTACAGAAACTGCAAATGCCAGACACTCACTTTCCCAGACTCCCTTGTGGCTTGGTCGTAGGCTCAGGACCGATGAGACTGACGCAGGGCCTTAGGAGCCGGCAGCACCAAGGGCTAGGGCTGGGCAGGATTCCCGCTCCGTGCACCGGAGGTGGTGGTGACTGGGCTGCTGGCTCTGCAGCTGGAGGCGGGCAAGCCTCAGTGAGCTGGCACGGCACAAGAACAGTGCTGCTACCAGACTGGTTCTGCAGCCTGGGTCCGGGCACTGCTCCTGGCTGCGCAGCTCATGTCTGCTTCTCTAGCCCCCAGCGAGAGGCCCGAGACGCAACCAATGTATTTTTATTTATTTATTTGAAAGGCAGAGTGACAAAGAAGGAGAGACAGAGACAGACAACGATCTTCCAGCTGCTGGCTCATTCTCTGGCTGAAGCTAGGAGCCAAAGACTTCATCCAGGTCTCCCATATGGGTTGTAGGGGCCCAAGGACTTGGGCCATCTTCTGCTGCTTTCCCTGGTTGATTAGCAGGGAGCTGGGTCAGAAGCAGAACAGTCAGGACTCGAACCAGCGCTCCATGCGTGCAGCATGGGAAGCAGAGACTTAACCCAAGGTGCCATAATGCCAGCCCCATTTTGTTTAAAAAAAAAGTATTTATTTCTTTATTTCAAAGGCAGAGTGACAGAGAGGGAGAGACAGAGAAAATGTATTTGTAATAAATTCCTCTTTAGCCTAAACTAGCCGGAACATTTTCTGTTGCTTACAAGTGGAAACTCTGGCAGCAATACAATAAAAACCAACCCTCGCTCAACAGTGTGGCTTCTCTCTATGCTGTCTCCCTGTCACTGCCACATTTTCTCCACGTCTTCCAATGCCCCTGGCAGCCGGCAACTTAAGTAAAAGGTGGGCCTGTGGGGCCGACGCCGCGGCTCACTAGGCTAATCCTCCGCCTGCAGCACTGGCACACCGGGTTCTAGTCCCGGTCAGGGCGCCGGATTCTGTCCCGGTTGCTCCTCTTCCAGGCCAGCTCTCTGCTGTGGCCAGGGAGTGCAGTGGAGGATGGCCCAAGTGCTTGGGCCCTGCACCTGCATGGGAGACCAGGAGAAGCACCTGGCTCCTGGCTTCAGATCAGCGCGGTGCGCCGGCCACAGCGCAGTGGCCATTTGGGGAGTGAACCAACGGAAGGAAGACCTTTCTCTCTGTCTCTCTCTCTCACTGTCCACTCTCCCTGCCAAAAGAAAAAAAAGGTGGGCCTATGGCTTCCCTGCCTCTGACTAGGGCGTCTGCCCCTTGCCGGTCGCAAGTGGGAAGGAGGCAGAGGTGGGCTCACGTGCTTGCGTGGTGCCCCTCCTGGAGAGCAGAGGGCGGTGTTTTCATCATTGGACGAGGCAGGGTGGCTGGCTCTCTGGAACAAGCACCTGGCCTGCTCTTTGGAAGTCATAAAAGGCTTTCCAGTGGGACAAACTCTGAGCTGCAACCTGCCAGGCACCCATGAGTTAGACAGAAACGGGCAAGGGCTGAAGAGAGAGTTCAGGCACAGGAGAGAAAATGACAACCTGGGGGCCAGCGCTGTGGCATGGTAGGTTAAGCCTCTGCCTGTGATGCCAGCATCCCATAAGGGTGCCGGTTCAAGACCCAGCTGCTCCTCTTCTGATCCAGTTCCTTGCTAATGTGCCTGGGAAAGCAGTGGAAGATGGCCCCAGTGCTTAGAACTCTGCACCCATGTGGGAGACCAGGAAGAAGCTCTGGGCTTCTGCCTTCAAATCAACCCAGGCCTAGTCATTGCAGCTAGCTGGGGCACGAACCAGCAGATGCAAGATCTGTCTCTCCCTCTCTGTTGTTATAACTCTGCCTTTCAAATAAATAAAAAAATAATCCTTAAAAAAATTTTTGACGGGGCTGGCATTGTGGCATAGATGGGTTAAGCATCTGCCTGCAGTGCCGGCATCCCATATGAGAACTGGTTCGAGTCCCAGCTGCTCCACTTCCGATCTAGCTGATGGCCTGGGAAAGCAGTGGAAGATGGCCCAAGTGTTTGGACCCCTGCACCAGCACAGGAGACCCAGAAGAAGCTCCTGGTTCCTGACTTCAGATTGGCCCAGCTCTGGCCGTGGCGGCCATTTGGGGAGTGAACCAGCAGATGGATGACCTCTGTCTCTCCTGTCTCTATCTCTAACTCTGATTTGCAAGTAAATAAATAAATCTTTTTTAAAAAAAAATAGACAAGCTGACCATGTCCCGTTTCAGAGTGCCTGGGGTCAGATCCTGGCTCTGGCTCTGACTCCAGCTTCCTGCTAATGCAGACCCTTGGAGGCAGTGGTGATGGCTCAAGCCCTTGGGTTCCCACCACCCGCATGTGAGACCTGGACTGAATTTCCAGCTGACAGCTCTGGCCCCAGCCAGGGACTATCACAGGCAATTGGAATGAACCACTGGTGAGTCTCGGGCAGTTCAAGGAGATAAGGAGGCCTGCAGCTCTGAAAGCTCTGTGGGGAACGGAGAGCAGAGGGCGGATGGGCAGGTCGGGCAGCGGCAGCACGCGGCTGCATGGAAGCGGTGGAGAGGACCGTGCTGCAGCTGGGGTCGGGTGGTGCTGGACGAGAGTCAGTGTGAGAGGCAGGGACGAGATCAGTGGCACTCGCAGACACGCTGGATGTGGGCATGACAGAGAGGAGCCAGGGCTGCCTGTCAGGTGGGTGCCCGATGGTGGGGACACAGGAGAGAGATGATGAGCCCGGTTTGAGACTTTTTAAAATATATTTATTTATTTGAAAGTCAGAGTTACACACACATACACACACACACACAGAGGGAGAGAGGTCTTTCATCTGCTGGTACACTCCCCAGATGGCCGCAATGGCCGGAGCTGCGCCGATCCGAAGCCAGGAGCCAGGAGCTTCTTCCAGGTCTCCCACGAGGGTGCAGGGGCCCAAGGGCTTGGGCCATCTTCTGCTGCTTTCCCAGGCCATAGCAGAGAGCTGGATTGGAAGTGGAGCAGCCGGGTCTTGAACCGGCGCCCATATGGGATGCTGGTGCTTCAGGCCAGGGCATTAACCCACTGTGCCACAGCACTGGCCCTGAGACATTTGTTTTAGTGCCTGTGGGACCTCCACATCGGCAGTTGGCCAAAAGGGTTCGAGTCTTGGAAGATAGATCTGGATTACAGATAAGGATTTGAGGGGCATGGTGCTGGCCAGTGAATGCTCAGGAAGCAAGGAAAAGGGGCCCAGACAGGTAAGAGGAAAACCTGGAAAATCACTGGCAGGTGGCACCTGGGCCGAAGGGACGCCCACAGCAGGGCGCGGCCATGCGTGTGCAGGTGCAGGGCCGCAGAGGAGGGGCGCGGGCAGCCCTAGCAAGAGTGAAGTCAGTGGGGTGGCACAGGGAAGGCAACAGCCCAGAGTGAGGCAAGAGGGTAGTGGGGGGATGAGGCGGGAGAATTCAATCAGGCAGCGTAGCTGGGGGAGGGGTGGCAAGTGGAGAGATGCGGTGTAACAGGTGGCCAGGGTGGGGTTGTAGGAGTCCACCCTGGGCTCCCTGGTGGGTGTGGAAGGAAGGCGGGGGGGGGGGTAGACGGAGAGGGGGGCTGGAGGAAAGTGGTGGAGGGAGGTGATAAGTGCCTGTGTCCGCTCTCCGGGACACAGGGGTCCCTATCGGGCTGGGGTTTCCTCCCAATCCCCACCCTCTTCCTGCCTCTGCCCAGCCTTCCCTGGAGATGCAAGAGAGAAGGACCAAGTCACACTGTGGGTCGCACCCTGGACGTCGCCCTGTGCCTGAGGAGGGCTCTCTGCTTGTCTGTAAGCTGGGGTTGGCTGGGGGAGCACTGGGCTCTGGGGGTGGGAGTGGGGTTGCTAAGGGTCTGGGCCGAAGAGTAGGCTTGGAGGGAAGCGGCCTGGGAGTCGTGGAAGGGACCCTGGGAGCTGCAGGAGCAGGGCTAGGGCCTGTAGGCTGGCGGCGCGGCCACTCAAGCCCCCTTGCCCACAGGTCCCCATGCTGCTCCTTCTCTTGCTGCTCCTGCTGCCCTGCCCCTCACACCCCCAGAACAACTGTGAGGTCTCCGAGGTGGCCAGCCAGGTGGAAGTGAACTGTGATCAGCGGAAGCTGAAGGCGCTGCCCCCAGGCCTGCCAGCAAACATGACCATCCTCCGGCTGGGGGAGAACCCCCTGGTCACCTTCTCCATGGACGCCCTGGTGTCCTTCTCTCGCCTCGTTCAGCTCCACCTGCATCAAAGCGAGCTGACCAGCTTGCAGGTGAAGGGGACGCTGCCCCTGCTGGACCAGCTGATTCTCTCCCACAATAAGCTCAAAACGCTGCCCCCGCTGGGGCCTGCGCTGCCTGTTCTCACCACGCTGGACGTCTCTTACAACCAGCTGGACTCGCTGTCTGCCGGAGCCCTGGACGGCCTGGGCCAACTCCAGGAGCTCTGCTTGCAAGGCAATAAGCTGAAAGCTCTGCCCCAAGGGCTCCTGGCGTCCACGCGCCAGCTGCAGAAGCTCAATCTGGCTGAGAACCAGCTGAAGGACCTGCCCCCCGGGCTCCTGGACGGGCTGGAGAGTCTCAGCACCCTCTACCTTTACCGGAACTGGCTGCACACCATACCCAACGGCTTCTTTGGGGACCTCCCTCTGCCTTATGTTTTCCTCCACGACAACCCCTGGATGTGTAACTGTGAAATCCTTTATTTGCGTCACTGGCTGGAGGAAAGTGGCAACGTCTACCTGTGGAAGGCGGGTGTGGGTGTCGAGGGCATGACCCGCGACCTGAACAGCGTGCGCTGTGGCAATCTGCACGACACACCGGTCTACGCCTACCCGGGCAAGGGCTGCACTCCTATCACCGTCGCAGACGACTATGATGATTTCTACCCAGAGGAAAAGAAATCTGCGGGTGACACGCTTCCTGCCATGAGAGTAGTGACCAAGTTCTCTACCGACACCACCGAAGCCCACACAGACCAGGGGGTCCTCCTCCACTCACAGTCTCCGGCTGCTATGTGGGGGCAAATGTCCGCCTTGCCGCCCACCCAAGCGTCCACCAAGAAACAGGTCACGTTCACAGTGAGGCGGATCTTCCACTCCACCACAGCCCCAGGCACTGAAGAACCCACCCCATTCTCCACAGTTCCAACATCCATGGCTGACCCCACCCGAGCCCTGACCATCCCTAAGCCCACATCAGCCCCAACCACCCCTGAGCCCACCACAGCTCCCAAAACCCCTGAGCCCACCTCAGCCCCGACCACCCCTGAGCCTACCACAGCCCCCAACACCCCTGAGCCCACCACAGCTCCCAAAACCCCTGAGCCCACCTCAGCCCCGACCACCCCTGAGCCCACCACAGCTCCCAAAACCCCTGAGCCTACCTCAGCCCCGACCACCCCTGAGCCCACCTTAGCCCCCAACACCCCTGAGCCCACTTCAGCCCCGACCACCCCTGAACCCACCACAGCTCCCAAAACCCCTGAGCCCACCTCAGCCCCCAACACCCCTGAGCCCACCTCACCCCCGACCACCCCTGAACCCACCACAGCTCCCAAAACCCCTGAGCCCACCTCAGCCTCGACCAGCCCAGGGCCCACCTCACCCCCAACCACCCCTGAGCCCACCTCAGCCTCGACCACCCCTGAGCCCACCACCTTGGAGCCCACCACAGTCCTGATGGCCTCGCTCCCTACTGGCTTAGAATTCTCAGCTTTCCCAGTGGTCCGTGAGGTGTCTGAAGGGAATTTCGAAAGCTCCAGAAGTGACCCTTTTCTCAACTCTGACTTCTGCTGTCTCCTATCCCTGGGCTTCTACATCTTGGGTCTCCTCTGGCTCCTGCTTGCCTCTCTGGTCCTTATCCTGCTGCTGACCTGGGTCTGGCACGGGAAACCACAGGCCCTGGACGCTGGCCAGGCTGCTGCTCCAGCCACAGCCACACAAGTCACTCATCTGGAGCTGCAGAGGGGAAGGCAAGTGACCGTGCCCCGAGCTTGGCTGCTCTTCCTTCAAGGCTCACTCCCCACTTTCCGTTCCAGCCTCTTCCTGTGGATACGGCCTAATGGCCGCGTGGGGCCCTTGGTAGCAGGCCGACGGCCCTCAGCCCGGAGTCAGGGGCGTGGTGAGGACCTGCTGGGCACGGTGGGCATCAGGTATGCTGGCCACAGTCTCTGAGGGTGGGTAGTTTGGGGACCTTGAGAGAAGCTCCAAGGGGCTTTCCTGTCGGGGTCTAGCTGGGGTGGGTGGGTAAGGAGCATACGTTCCGGGGAAGTCATATTTCATCCGAAGCCCCCTTTCCACACCCAGGCACACTCGGCCCCCAGGTATCAGAAGGGAATGTGGGATGGTGAGCTTGAGCCAGGGCACGGAACAAACACCCGATGCTTGGGGGTGGGGGGTAGACTAAGTGGTTATTCCCAACATGCCGGGGAAGTTCATAGACAAAAGCAAATAAACAGAGCATGGCTCCTACCTGCCTCTGTTCCTAATTCAGACAGCAATTTTATCACGATGTGGGCCCTGATTGTCTGAGTATTAGAAATAAGGGTGGTTTTCTCTTACTGTGTTTAGCATTTTCTAGTTTTAATACACAATGCCATCATTGTATATTATTTATAAAAGAAAAAATGATTTTAAAAAGAAAATTGGCTGAGTACCTGTCATGAGATGCTTCAAGGTCCCAACGGCCCCCCACTCTGGTCACAATGACTCAGAGCCAAAGCCTGCACTGCCCCAGGGTGACCATCCACCTGGCTGCCCCAAGCCAAGAACCCTAGCTCAAGAACCCCAAGTCTCTCTGGAGTCTGGTGAGGCTGCTGAGGCCCACCTGCCTGCAGCACTAGGGGCCGAGGTGTGTACCGGCTGCACCTGCACCTCTCCCCACTGCCCACAGAAGGGTGGGCCCAGGTATTATGGGGCCACGCTGGGGGTTTGAGTGAATTATTTGGGTTTCCCTGCCTTCCACCCAGGAGGTAGGCCCCCTTGGTTCCACATGCTCTGCTATTCCCTAAGCCACGAAGGTGAGGCTCGCTCTCCTGCTGTCTCCAGCCCAAGAGTACCGGACGTCAGGCGCTGCCTAGCCGGCTCCATGGTGCCTCCACCCCTAGACGGCTTTGGAAAGACCTTCCCAAACTGAAACTCTGCCTGCATCTCTCTCTTCTGTAAACCTCTATTTATGTTCATTTCTATCTGAAAGCCAAAGAGGGGAAGATGTTCCAACCCCTGGTTTACTCCCCAAATACCTACAAGCAGCTAGGGCTGGGTCATGCTGAAGCCAGGAGCCTGGGACCCAAGTCCTCGAACCATCAACTGCTACTTCCCAGGGTGTGGATTAGCAGGAAGCCAGAAACCAGAGGGGCCCCAAGCAGTGTCAACTATTGCAGCAAAGGCCCACCCCTCGTGCTTTGTATTCATCCCTAGGCCAGCCAGGGGAGCAAGTTCACACCAGCTTCCTCCCTCGTGACAGGTGCTTCGATCTGTGCTGCAGTGACCGTGAACATCCCATAGATCTGTCTCCCTGCTTCTCCTGCAGGCCGGAGTGCCGCACCCACTCCCCTTGCCAACAGTCCAACTTCTGCTGGGCACAGGTCCTTTCCTCCCAGGCTAAGCCAGGTGCCCCAAGCTCCCCTGCACGTCTATTGCTGCACCCCATCTCCCACTGCTCCTGGGTCATCCAAGTAGCTAAGACAGCCCAGGGTACCGTGTGCATGGAGGGGGAGTGAGGCAGCGGCAGGGGAGCGAGGATGCGGGGCTTTCCACAAGGCTCTGCCCAGGGCCCAGCTCTCACCTGCTGCCTGCCTGTCCCCTGCCTGGCACCCGGCCCTCAGGCCTTTGGCTGCTCAGCGCTCCTCCCGGTTTGACCTTCCCATATCCTTTTATGCCTAAGGAGGTTTTCAGGCTCCTTCAGAGCAGGGCCTGGGAACCACACAGCTCCTCAAGGGACAAGGCCATCACTCCCCCAGCCTGCTGCCAGGCCAGGTCTCTGGAACCCTCCACCCCTCACTGGCCCCAGCCCACAAAGGCCACACTCAAGAATTTCTTTAGTACCCCCACCACACCAGGCTGCAGAAGCAGTGACCCCAGAAGCTTTTCCTGGGGATTATGGGAGATGACTTGTGCACCTGGCACTTTGGGTCAGCAGCAGGGAAACATCCCTCAAAGCTTGGAAGCTTAGTGGCAGGAATGATTTACATAGTATTTGCATAAACCAGCAGGGGCTTTTTCTTTAATAATCTGTTAAAAACTCCAGTTCCTGTCCCCAGGGGCATCAGCCTCTTTGTCCAGTCTCCTCCCCCTCTTCCCCTCCACAGCTCTCTAGATTTGGGGGTGGTGAGATCAATCCAATTTATTAAGTCCTCAGAGGACCATGTCAGCCCAGCGCAGACCCTTGGCTATCTGGATGGCTTCTGCTGTCTCCTGATCCCCCCCAACTCTGCCTGGAAGGCCCCCCACTGGGAAGGGGCTCTTCCGCTGAAGCTAACACCCAAGAGGAGCCCAGAAATCGTCAGGGAGTTCCCCAGATCCTCTCGAGGAAAGGGGTGGGTCACACGGAGCAGGGCAAGCTGGAGCAGGGGACAGAGCAGCCCAAAGTCCTTTACCACAAAGGGGAAGACCACTCTGTGGAGGGGAAATAAATAGAGGGGCCCCGGGTGGCAGAGTCCAGGCCCTCCACCTCGCCGGGGCGCAGCCACTGCAGGGGCCGCCGGCTCCAGCCCCCGGCCACCTCAGCCACTAAGGAAGAGGCGCTTGTAGGCCTTGTTCATCTGCTCCAAGAAGATGAAGGTGAGGACCGTGTGGGGACCCAGGCGGGCGTAGTACGGCGTGAAGCCCTTCCACAGGCTGAAGAAGCCCTCGTAGCGCACGACCTTCACCAGCACGTCCTAGGGAGACAAGCAGGAGGGGCGCTGGGGCCAGGACCTGGCCTGTAGGGCCCTATGCCCCTTACCCACGGTCCTCCCGGGGCATCCGAACACCCCAGCCCAAGCCCCCAGTCCTGCTCCTCACCAGCCCATTTTTGTATTCTGGCTTCCCATCGATCATGCGCATGTTCTGGATCCTAAAAGAGAAGCGGCAGGGGCATGAGCCACAGAGAGGGGGTCCTCCAGCCCCTCACCAGGTCCAGGCCTGCACGCACCGGGTCTTGACAATGTCCACGGGCATGGAGGCGGCAGTGGTGACGAGGCCACTGATCATGCTGGCGCAGAAGTGGCACAGGATGTTGTCAGAGAAGTAGCCTGGAGGGAGAGAGCCGGGGGAGGGGGGTGACTGTCAGCCTGGACGTGGCTTGGGTCAGGCTGGCAGCCGAGGGTCCGGCTCTGGGTCTCACCTGAGTCCAGCAAAAACTGCTTGGATTGGGAGTAGGAGGCAAGCTGGGCAGCATTGACGACGACCGCCCGGGCCATGGTGGGGATACAGCCCTGGAGGTGGGGAGTGTGGACAGTCAGGAAGGCTGGAGGCCTGATCCCACATCTGCGAGCTCTCCAGCCCCTTCACTCACCCGCCACAGAGTGAGGACC
The DNA here is from genome assembly GCF_033115175.1 of Lepus europaeus. Lineage (NCBI taxonomy): Eukaryota > Metazoa > Chordata > Mammalia > Lagomorpha > Leporidae > Lepus > Lepus europaeus. The sequence continues at coordinate 50,795,428 of NC_084844.1, read as the reverse complement.
CCCTCTTCCCGGACGATTCGAACCAAGGCATTAAACACATTTTTGTAGCCACGGCGCTGGTCAGCCGGAAGCCTGGTGGGAAGGCAAAGAGAGGCCAGGATCAGCAAGGCCCACCTGGCCCCGTGGGAGCACTGGACTGGGAGCCTGAACAGGTGAGCGCTCTGTTCCAGATCTGGGATTAAAAAGTGGTCATTTTGGGGCAGGTGTCAAGGCACAACAGGTTAAGCCACCACCTGCAACTCCTCTATCAGCGCCGGTTCAAGTCGCAGCTGCTCCACTTCTGATGCACCTAGGAAAAGCAGTGGAAGATGGCCCAAGCCCTGGGGCCCCTGCACCCACGTGGGATACCCGGTGAAGCTCCCGGCTCTGGCCTGGCCCAGCCCTGGCCATTGCAGCCATCCGGGGAGTGAACCAACAGATGGAAGATCTTGCTCTCCCTATCTTTCTGTCTCTCTCTGTAACTAACTCTGCCTTTCAAATAAATAAGTCTTAAAAAGAAAAAGAAAAGCGGTCATTTCATTCTAGATCCCAGGGATTGGGGCTGAGGTCAGGCTCCAACTTGGAACTCACCGGCCATCGGCAGTCATGCGGATCAGAGCCACCTCCGCTGGTGTTCCCACAAAAGCACCAGTTGCACCGGCGGTCATGCCAATCACGGCCTTCAGCAGAAAGCCAGGGGGTGTCCCATCAGCCCCAGTCAGGCGCTCAAACAGCACGGTATAGATGCCAAGACGAGTAGTGGTGTAGGTGGCCTGGCGCAGCAGGCCAGCTGACAGCCTGGAGAGCAGAGGGGTCAGTGCGTGGGGCCAAGGTTTGCATCTGCCAAACCCACACCCTCCCCCCAACCTTGGAGGCCCCAGTACCCGGTGTAAATGCCCCTTATCCCTTCTGCCCTCAGGATGCTGGTAAGGGCATGGAAGCTGGTTTTGTACTCTTTGGTCTTGGCGCCTTCCCCGCTCAGCTGCATCCGGTTCTTCACCAGGTCCAGGGGCTGTACAAAAACCGTAGCTCCCATCCTGGAGGAAGGTGGGAGCAGGGTCAGGGCCACGTGTGCCAGATCTCCCGCTGCCCACTGCAGCCTAGCACAAGGGGTTACTAAGGTCCGGGCCTGCCTCGGATTAGGGATTAAGGAGGGCTGGCAGGCATGTGTGTGACAGTCTCTGTGTGTACCAAGAGCAGCGGGTTCTGAAAAGTCCATTGTCCAGTAGGAGTCATGCAATGAAACTGCTCCCAGCAGACCCACGGGAGTCCATCAGTGCTGCCCGGTGGGCCGGGACCGCATGCAGTGCGACCCAGGGAGCCGGCCAAGGGCGTATCCACGACCTGGGGCACTAAGTAGTCCCCTAGAGTCACCGAACCCTAAACAGCCCTGCAGAGCCAAGCAACGGACTGGGGAGGTGCGGGGTGGGGGGGTCGTGCCAAGACCCTGCATGCAGTCAGGAGCAGCCCATCAGGAACCTCCCAACACGCTGGGGATCGCGCTGACCCTCAAGCAGGCTCAGTTCACTGAAACAGACCCAGAGATGAACCGGGCCCAGTCCGTCCCTTCCTCCTCCTTTCCCATCCCTGGGGCCTGAGCTTACCCGGCCAGGCCCCCAAACAGGAACTTGACGGACTTAGGGGAGGTACGGGGCTTCCCGTCCATCCCGCCGGCCCCGGGACTCGCCGTCGCCGCCATCGCCACTCAATGGCCCTGGCTCCGGGTCCCGTGAGCGCGCGGCCCCGCTCGCGCCCAAGGTGACACCGCGCGCGCAACAGGGCGAGGGCGCGCGCGCACGCCCCTCCAGCTCTCAGGTCCAGCACCAGCTGCAAGCCGGCGCCCGCGCAGGCGCAAAGCGCAAAGGCCGCCGGGAGTAAGGCGACCCTGAAGGAGGAGCTTCAAGGCTGCGTGCGGGAAGGGGCGTGGCTTGCTTGGAAACTGGCGTATAGGCGCAGTCTTCACCGAATTGGAATCGCGGGAAACTAGACAAGCTGTTCGAGGTCTCGCGAGATCTAGCCAGTCCGAATCCCAGAGTTGGGAGGGCTCTCGCGATATGTAGGGCAAGCTTTCGGCAGCCGTGGGGGCGGGGGAGTGGGCTGGTACGCCTTCTCGCGAGACTTGCAGGTGCGGCGGCAGCGGCGGCCACAGGGAGCGGAGAGGTTTGTAAACAGGGAAGCCCCAGGTTCCTGGGCGCTAAGGGGGAAATGATTAGATCTTTTCCTGGGGGGCAGCCGTGCGCCCTCCGTTTCCACAGACAATCCCTCCATCTCTAATTTTTCTCTTAACCGGCCTTTTAGGACCGGAAGTCCTTCATCTTGAGCGGCCAATGCTGGAAGCGGCCTGACTCTTTGTCGGAAACCTATTTCCCAGGGATAGGAAGACGGCCCACCTGGCCGGAAGTCCCACCTCCCGGGGCTCCCCCACCCTTCCCGAAGTTTTTCTGTCACCTGTGTTTCCTTCCGTCCCCTCGCCCCGTTTTGTCCCCAATCCAGAAGAGGGTCCACCTAGAGTCTCCGACCCAGCTCCGCTGAACGGGCTTGGGGCCTCGCTCCCCGGGCCGGGGTTCCTTCCCCGGCGCCCCCATGTAGCTGGGAAGCGGGACCTGGGGGTGGTTGGACCCCTGGGATCCTGAGGGAGGGGCGGGGAGGGCGCAGAGCCCCGCTTCTGCTTCTGCTCCCGGGCCGCGGCCTCCGCGGCCTCTCCCCGCCCGCTGCCATGCACCGTGCGGCCTTCCCGCTTCCTGTGGTTGTGGCCGCCGTGCTGTGGGGAGCAGCCCCCACCCGGGGCCTCATCCGAGCGGTGAGTCTGAGGGGCGGGTGGAGGAAGGGCGCCGGAGGGGGGCGTTGCGGGCCGGAGGGGAACGTGGCCGTTTTGTGCCCGCAGACCTCGGAGCACAATGCCAGCATGGACTTTGCAGACCTGCCAGCTCTGTTTGGGGCCTCCCTGAGCCAGGAGGGACTCCAGGTGATTTTTTTTTCCCCTCGCCTCTTTCTCCAAATCCTCCATCCTGGGCGGGGTTGAGGAGCCATGCCCCGGGTCAGGCTGGGGATAGTTAGAGTCAGGTTAGGATCTAAGTGTGTGAACATGCGTGGAATCCAGAATCTAGGGGGAGAAGACAGTGCCCGCTCTTAACTTGGACTTACCCGGGCCGGGAGGCTGCAAAGGGGATGACTGGCGCTCAGCAGTAGGGTCCCCAGCCAGCTATTGGTCGCATGACCTTGGACGTCGTCTCTCTGAGCCTTTGGGGTGATCATGGAAGTTACTTCAGAGTTACTGTGAGGATTCAATTAGATAAGCAACGTTGCAGGACTTTTATTACCAGGGCTGCCACATGGCTCTCGGTGGGCTGCAGATCTGGGTGTAGATGGAGAATTGGGAAATTGACTGAAGGGAGGGCAGTGTGGACTGGAGCTGAGAAAGTAAAACAATTTAGGAAAGCGTGGCTGCGTAGAGAATGGAATTACAATCGGTGGGGAAGCTGAACCTGCAGGACTGAATCAGCGTAGGTATGGCGTGCAGGCAGGCTCACCTGGACCGGGAGAGGGCAGCTGTTTGAGGTGGCTGCACTTTCAGGAGGCTGAGGGAGGAGACAGACTCTGGTTTGGGTGGGGTGCTGAGACCCAGGAGTGAGGAGGAAGTGAGGACAGAGGCTGTGTGGTATGTGGGGCCAGAACCTAGAGAGGAGAAGCCTAATTGTCCTCTGCCTCTGTCCCACAGGGGTTCCTTGTGGAGGCTCACCCAGACAATGCCTGCAGCCCCATTGCCCCGCCGCCCCCAGCCCCGGTCAATGGGTCAGTCTTTATTGCACTGCTTCGAAGATTCGACTGCAACTTTGACCTCAAGGTTGCTGAACACGGAGTGGGAGCTGGGAAGCTAAGGGTAAAACAGAGTGGACCAGAAATGAAGCAAGGCAAGGCCCATGATGGCTCCCTACCCCCTGCCTTGTCTCGCTAGGTCCTAAATGCACAGAAGGCCGGGTACGGGGCAGCCGTGGTGCACAACGTGAATTCCAACGAACTACTGAACATGGTGTGGAACAGTGGTAAGTGGGCGGCTCTGTGTGGCCGGGTTTGTCGGAGAGCTGACAGAGCTGGTGGGAGGGCTGACGGCTCAGGACACAGCAGCCAGTATTTTGGGTGGGAGGGGACAGACGCGTCAGCCGGCAGGGCTCCCCGAGGGCCTGAGTAGTGGAAGGGGAGCCCCCCAACAGCGTGCTCCTTGTAGAGGAAATCCAGCAGCAGATCTGGATCCCGTCGGTGTTCATCGGGGAGAGGAGCTCCGAGTACCTGCGCGCCCTCTTTGTCTATGAGAAGGGGTAGGACACGCGCCTCCCTCTCCTCCTCGCCCCCAGCACTCAGCCCAGGTCACTCCCGCCCCGCCCCGCGGCCACAGCCCCAGCACCAGTTACTCTGTCCTGTGTGCTTTGCCCTCTGGCCTTTCTTGCCCCTGTGACACTGCTGTCCCTTCCCTAGGGCTCGGGTGCTTCTGGTTCCAGACAACAGCTTCCCTCTGGGCTATTACCTCATCCCATTCACCGGGATTGTGGGACTGCTGGTTTTGGCCATGGGAGCAGTGATGGTGAGTAGCTCAGGGAACGTGATGGGAAGAGCTGGACTTAGGAACCCAGATTGGAACTGGAGGCAGAGTTCACACTTGTTCAGTTATCTTCTGAGTCTGATCCGTCCACCTCCCTTCCCCCAGATAGTTCGTTGTATCCAGCACCGGAAACGGCTCCAGCGAAATCGACTCACCAAAGAGCAACTGAGACAGATTCCAACACATGATTATCAGAAGGGTAAGGGCCAAGGGGAGAGGAGAGCCATTGTCAGAGCTTACCTGGTTCTGAGTTTGACCTGGGCAATGAGGAGTGAAAAGATGGCAGTGAGAGGGCCTCAACTGGAGGTGCCACCTTTCTCTTTACCCAGAAAATCAGTGAGGACAGGAGATGGGACGAAAAGGTGCTGGAGTGAGGTAGCTGGGGAGATAATGCAGGGATGGACTTTGCTTACAAGGGAGGAGGTGCAGAGGGCAGCAATATGGGAGTGGAGAAGATTGTCAGGGAAGGAAGAACCAGGTAAGGAGAGGCCGGGTCTCCTGGCCCTGGAGCCTCCAGTGCCCATATAAGGCCATAACAGAAGCCCGGCCCCATTTCCGCTCCTCCTACTCCTTCCCCCCACCCCACACCTCCTCCCCCCAAACCCACTTCCCTTACCTCTGCTTCTCTGTGCTTGTCCTAACCCCGACTGGCCTCCCCCTGCCTGAGCTGCCTGCTCTGGGCTCAGCTCTGCCAGACCTCCCAGACCTCCCAGCGTGTTCCTGTGAGCCATGGTTCAGAATCACTCAGTTAAGCACTTGGTGTCTCTCCCTCCAGGAGACCAGTATGATGTGTGTGCCATCTGTCTGGATGAATATGAGGACGGGGACAAGCTGCGGGTCCTCCCCTGTGCTCATGGTAAGGCCATCACTGCCCGCGTCCACACGGTCAGCCCATAGGCACCAGGCACCAGGCACTTCACCTCGTTTCCCCTCTACAGCCTATCACAGCCGCTGTGTGGACCCCTGGCTCACTCAGACGCGCAAGACGTGCCCCATCTGCAAGCAGCCTGTCCATCGGGGTCCTGGAGATGAAGAGCAGGAGGAAGAAACTCAAGGGCAAGAGGAGGGCGATGAGGAAGGGGAGCCAAGAGATCACCCTGCCTCAGAGCGGACCCCGCTCCTGGGCTCCAGCCCCACTCTGCCCACCTCCTTTGGTTCCCTAGCTCCAGCTCCCCTCATCTTTCCTGGGCCCTCAACAGAGGCCCCACCGTCTCCCTCCTCCTCTTCCTCCTTGCCCGGCATCCTGGTCTAGTCTTCTTTCCCCCTCCCAAACCTCTGGCGACCTATTTGCACAGGCCCTCTTCCCTCTGCTCTTCTAAATTGAGGGACAGAGGACATCTCCATTCCGGGTTTCTCCCTTACCCAGCCTCATCCTTTGAGGGGGTAGGGGCGAGGGGACTGGATCTTCACTTCTTGGGTTAATAAAATTGTTTTTGTGGACCAAGGACAGATTATTGTCAGAGGTGAGCTGTGAAGGGGGCAGGGAGCCTGGGAGGAGTAACCTGTAGTCACAGGGACAGCCCCAGCAGGCATCTGCTGTGACTCAGAGGGGGAGCCCCACCCACATGAGGATGACTCAACTGGCCCTGCCTCACCCGCAGGCTTGGACCCATTCTCTCTCGTCTGGACGGCTCTGTTCTGTCACCCACCAGTTCCACTAGTGTGTGAGAACCCAGGCCTGGAACGGCCACCATGGAAGGGCTAGGCAGGCAGGCCCGAGGCAGAGTCTCGTCCCAGGCCTGGGGTTCCGGTGCTTCACCCTCCTCCTGACACCCACGCTCAAAATCACACAGCACCTTGTTAGTAGAATCTTTTTTTATTCAGAAAAAAAAAAAAAAAAAACCCCAAAAAACAAAAATGTTTTCCAATCACACACAGGAGGGGTATGGGTAGGGGGAGGTATCTGTCCATCCAGCCCCGGCCCCCAGCCCATGTGGTTTTGGCAGCAATAAGGGATGTGGGATAATGGCCCAAAAAATAAAAATGGTGTATGTGTGTATTTGGGAAGGAGAGGGGTGCGAAAGCTGTGGGGAGCGGTGGAGGGGAGGGGCAGACGAGGTCAGTACTGGGAACGCCGCAGGTGGGAGGCCATTTCATAGCATTTCTTGTTGATCAAACCGCCATGGACACCTTCTTTGCCCATCAGTAGGACTAGCGCTGGAGAAGAGAGAGAGGAGGCTAGGACCCAGGTGTCAGCCCACCCTGCCAGCTGTTCAGCAGCTGTCCAGCCCCGGAGGCTGTAACCCAACCTCACCCTCCCAACCCCCCACACACAGGCAGGCTGTCAGTCACCCTGAAACAATAGGGCTTTTCAAAGGGGGGGGGTGTGCTTAAATGTTGGAGAGGAACAGACCCAAATTTAGGGGTCTGAGGCTCAGGCTGCAGGCTGTGTTCAAGCTACAAATGGCGTGCGTGAGCCTGCCACTTCATAAACTTTTTTAATGAAAGAACCCAAAAGATGAAAGCTAAGTGCTGGCTGAAGACGACCAACAATCTACACACTCTTACACGCGGTTCCAGTGTGAACAGCTCAAGAGAGGGAGGAACCTAAGAGGTACTGCAGTTCAACTTTGTATCAGAAGATGGGGAACGGGCGGGGACTAACCAGTGTCCCAGCACACTGGGAGAACCCCGGCCTGACCCTTTCACACAGGGGAACCACACAGAGAACCCACAGGACTAGCAGAAGGGGGGTACACTAAGGATCTCAGAGCTAAAAGAGGAGTAAGACTCCACTCACTCTTGGCAGTCATGGTGACGGTGACGTTGAAGGTGGGTGCTCCGCCGGTGCTCTTGGTGCGAAGATCCATGGTGAATTCCCCGTCCTGTAGCAGCGAGTCCCGGATCACAGAACATTTCTGGCCCCCAAGTGTCAGCCCGTTCACGAAAAAACTTGACCGGTCTTTGCCAACCAGGACACCAACCTCAGCCGGCTGGAAGGGGGAACCAAGCACCCATCAAGTCAGTGCACCAAGGTTCCCACCCTATTGTGAGAGCCCACCTGCCCTCGACCTCTCTGGGAGCTGGAACCCGCGCGGGGGAAAGGTTGATGTGTTCTGTGCTTCCATCCCATCAGGGAGACTCTCAGGAGCAACTCAAGCTGGTGCAGGCAGATGGCCCTCAGACCCCGTCACCGGGACCAGGAGGAAGGGATGCCACGGTCCCCTGGAGGCTCAGAGCGCATGGCTGAGTGCGGAGAGCAAACCCAGGAAATAAAAAGGGCCAGAAGGCGGCGAGCAGAGCGGGGAGCCTTTGGATGCTCAGAGCTCTCCGTCAGGAAAAGCAGAAGCGGAGAGGGGAAGGGAGGGGGCGGGCGAGGCAGGAGAGGCAACTTTGCCCTTATTTGGTCAAAGGTTCTGCAGGAGTTGTTAGGGGCCCGGACGCCAGGGTCTCCCAGGAACCTAGAGTTGAGGCCCGGGTATCTCTGCCCTGAGAGCCGGGAGCAGCCCCCGGGGGCTTCCTGGGGGAAAGTTGGGAAAGTTTTGAAGGGGGTTGGGGGCCAGACCCGCCAAGCGGCTCACGGTTCCACATACCCCAGGGAACCTTTCTCCCCCTCCCCCTTTACACCCCAAACCCCCATATCCGGTCCCCTCCCGCCCGGAAATCCCCTTCCCCCCCTTCCGAACTTCCGCTCCCCCTCCCCACTTCCGGGCAGTGTGGCCAGGGAGGTGGCGGCGGAGTGGCCATCCCTCCTTCCCTCACTTACACTGTCTGCGAAGTTCTCACAAAGTTCCCTCGCTCTAGGCCCAGCCGGATGGCGGGAAGGGCGGGCGAGGGGACTTCCGGGATTGGCCTCCCAGGAATGTGGAGCCCAGCGTGCCGAGCTGGGGGGGGGCGTGTGGCGGCCTCGCCCTCTCTAACGGAGTCGGGAGGGGCAGGGAGCCCACGGAGGACGGGCACGGGACCACGGCCACGCGCCGGGGGCTCCCTGCCGCAGGAGGGGGAACAATGGCGGGGGGGGCGCGAGCCGGCGGCCGGAAGGGGCCCGGGGGGGGGTCCCCGAGTCCCTCCTCAATACAATCCTGGGTGAAAACTGCAGCGCGTGCCCGCCCCGCCCTGGACGAGGCGGAAGTGGGCCGCCGCGCCCCTCCCCGCCCTGTGCCCCGGATGTAACGCCCCGTCGCGGAGAGCGGGGCGGCGGGCGCAATGGTCGCCGCCGCCCGGGGGGTAGGACTTGGGCGGCCACGGAGGGGCCGGCTCACGTGCAGCCGCCATTCGCGCCGGTCGCGGCCTCTCGCTGCCCTCCCTAGACCGCGCCCGCCCCCACCCAAGCCCCTGCCGCGGGATCCACGCCCGGCCGGTGCCCCGGATCGCGCAGGCCTCTCGGTACCGTGATGTTGACGAAGGTTTTCCCGGGGACGGCGGCCCAGACGGAGGGCGAGTCCTTGTAGCCTACGATGGCCGCGTCCTGACAGGTCCCGTCCGCCATGAGGTTGTCGATGTAGGCGTTCCACCCGGCCATGGCGCTGCTGCTGGGGCTGCTCTCGGCGCTGCTGCTGGGGCCGCGGGCTGGGCTCGGGCTGCCTCGGGCTGGCGGGCGGGGGGAGGCGGAGAGCTCGGGGCACGCGCTGCCGTCCGGACCGCGGCTCTGCTAGCTGTGCAGCAGCCCTCGCACCGCCACTTCCTGCTCCTCCCCCCCCTAGATTTTTATTTGCAAAGGGCGGTAGGGGCGGGGCCTGCTCCCCATTCCCTCCCAGCCCGCCCCCCCCTCCCCACGCCTGGCCTGCCCAGATACCGAACTTTGCAAATGCAATTTTAAAAATCCCTCCCCCTACTGCAAAATGTGCGGAGTTCGGTGGAAAGCTATGTAAAAGGATGGGGCGGGGGGGGGGGGGGGAGGGAGGCCGGTGTGTGATGGGGAGAGGCTAAGGTTAGGGCTCGCTCCGCGCTCGCGTTTGCTGGAAGCCAACACTTCGGTACCGGCCGAGGGAGGGAGGAGAAGAGAGGAGCGAGCGTCAGCAGGCCAGAAGCTGGGCGCAGCAAAGCGAGTGCGGGGAACCCGGGGTTAAACGGAACGACTCCTCCCTCCCCCACCTCCGCCGGAGGGAAGGGGCGGCGGCGGCGGCGGCGGCGGCGGGTGCGTCCGCGCCTGCGCCGGGCCGGGCGCGGGAGCGCGTGCGGCGGTTGGGGCCGGCGGCCGGCCTGCGCGGGCGCGCGCCCGGCCGCACAGCCTCGGACCCTTGCGGGGCGGCAGGCGCGCCGGGGCCGTGGTCCCCCGCCCCGCGGCGTGCGGGCGGCCGCCGCTCCCCTCCTGATTTTACTTTTTTTCAAGCAATTAAGGAGGCATTTTGATGAGACGTCCCGGTCGTGGTCAGCGCCGCGGGCACCCACCGGGGGGCACTTTTGTCCCCAGCGTCTTGGCCGGGCCGGGCCGCGCCCCGCCTTAGCGCGCCTCCCTCCCCCGGGCATCGTCGCTTCGCTGGGTCCGCCCCGGCCGGCCCAGGGCCTCACCCCGCGGCCTAGCCCCGGCCGGCCCCGCGCCAGCAGTGTGCCCCTGGTGCCGCTGTGGGGGCCCTCTCGGCGCGTTCCCCGCTCCCCCCATCACTTAGGTCGGCCAGCTCTGTCCGGGACGGGCCGCTGCTGACTTCAGCACCAGAGCAAACAGTTTCCGGACCAGGTTTAGCTTGGGTTGCTCTTGTGAAACGCGGCCGCGAGCCCGAGTTATCTGAACGCTCGCGTGCTGCGTGGACTGCCTTGTAACTTCTAACTTCCTGGTTTAAACATGTGCAAAAGCAAAGTAGAGCTGAAAATCGGGGCTCGACACGTGGGGCGGGAGTCCAGTCCGCATGCGTAATACCCTGTGTGCCTCTCCTCCCCCAAGTCCGAGTGCCGCTTGGTTTTTCCCGGTCTCCCGGCGGTCACATTTGGCGCGTTGGCCCTTTGAGCCATGGGCTCCGGGTCCAGACGCGGCCGCGGTGACCACAGCCGGCTGGGAGGCCAGGCGCCACCCCCTAGGCTTTGAGGGCGGAAGAGTCCGCCCTACGGCGGTGGCGAAGGTGGCCGCTGCCGCCCACGCGGGCTCACGGAGACCCGGGACATCAGAGCAGGTAAGAGTGCCCGGGGACTGAAGTCTGAGCGGCCGGCCCCTGCGGGCAGGCGGGGGACCCCCTTCCGCCCCGGGAAATCCTTTATTGGATTTCAGGCTAGGTCTGACCCTCCGAGGGAGGGAATGTTTTAGACTCTGCAAAAGGTGTGTGACCGTGCAGTGGCTCCTGCGTGCACTAGTGGTCTGAGTGTGTTTACCCCGGGGCAAGCCAGGGTCTCGAGTGGGCCTGAAACCGAGGTTCTGTGGTGCTCCTCGCGCGGCTCTAAGGCGCCGAGAGGGAGTTAAGGACGCAGAGGCCCCTAAATTCCTGTGAGGGAGGTGGCGGGACAGGTCTGAGTGGTCTGAGTGGTCTTCCGTTGGAGGCACCGCCCCTCATTTGTCCTGCAGCCCTGCTCCCAGGCAGGTCATAAGATGGGCGGGTCCTCTTCTAAGGCCACTGTGCTGGACGGCGTGCTTAAAAACGGATTATCCCTGTTTTTTAAGATTTATTTATTCACTTGAAAGGCAGAGTTACAGACAGAAATTTTCCATCTGCTGGCTCACTCCCCAAATGTCTCCAATAACCAAGGCTGGGTCAAGCCAAAGCCAGGAGCTTCTTCCAGGTCTCCCACCTGGGTGCAGGGGCCCAGGGACTTGGGCTGTCCTCTGCTGCCTTCCCAGGCACAACAGTAGGGAGGTGGATCGGAAGTGGAGCAGCTGGGACCTGAACTGGCACCCACATGGGGTGCTAGCACTGCTGGAGATGGCTTAACCTGCTGCACCACAGTGCCAGCCCCCTTCAAAACTTCAAAAAGGGGCCAGCAACCGCGGCTCACTAGGCTAATCCTCCACCTTGCGGCGCCGGCACACTGGGTTCTAGTCCCGGTCGGGGAACCGATCCTGTCCCAGTTGCCCCTCTTCCAGGCCAGCTCTCTGCTGTGGCCAGGGAGTGCAGTGGAGGATGGCCCAAGTGCTTGGGCCCTGCACCCGCATGGGAGACCAGGAGAAGCACCTGGCTCCTGGCTTCGGATCAGCGTGATGCGCCGGCCACAGCGGCCATTGGAGGGTGAACCAATGGCAAAAGGAAGACCTTTCTCTCTGTCTCTCTCTCACTGTCCACTCTGCCTGTAAAAAAAAAAAAAAAAACTTCAAAAAGGGTTTTAGCGAGGATGACGCTAACCCGTGGTAGACTAGACTCTGGACAGTTGAATGTCCTTCTTTTAATGTTGGCTGGTGAGGCCAATGCTGTGGTGTAGTGGGTTAAGCCTGTGGTGCGGGGGCATTCCATGTGGGCGCCAGTTTGAATCCTTGCTGTTCCTCTTCCAGTCCAGCTCCTAGCTGATGGCCTGATAAAGCAGTGGAAGATGGCCCAAGTGCTTGGACCCCTGCCACGTGGGAGACCCAGAAGAAGCTCCTGGCTTTGGGTCCGCCCAGCTCCAGCCATTACAGCCATTTGGGGAGTGAACCAGTGGATGAAAGATCTCTATCTCTTCCTCTGTCTGTAACTCTACCTCTCAATTAAATAAATAAATCTTTAAAAAAAAAAATCATGTTGGCTGGCCCCCCAAAGGATCAGCGGATGTTACCTTGATCCAGGCAGTTTGGCGGTCCATGACGGACACCACAGACACTGGAGCTGAACACTCGGTGGGAACTCACTGGGAGAGAAGACGGCCATTGTCGTGGGTGTCAGGAAGAGGGGCCCCAGCATGAAGCCCCCAGAGCAGGTTTACTCAGAACAAAGCCTGGGAGGGGAGCACAGCAGAGAGCAAGCCCCTCCCTCACAGACCAGTGGTTTACACAGTACAGAGTGGCAGGAAGGGGTTGGGGAGAGAGAGGAAGAGCTTGGGCTAGCGCTAAAGGTCCTTTGAGATGCTGAGCTGGGGGGAGAGCGCTCAGGCTGACAGCTGGACTCCTAGACAGAGGCAGAGCAGGGCTGGTCAGGGCAGGCTGGGGCTGGGTTAGCAGAGCAGAGAACTGGGGGCCTGCTTGTTGTGCAGGTGACAGGTCAACATGGATCTAAGACTTTTTGGTCCTTGCTTCATCCATGAGGGTGACCAGCGCCCAACCTGAGAAGCCATTCTTTTTTTTTTTTCTTGACAGGCAGAGTGGACAGTGAGAGAGATACAGAGAGAAAGGTCTTCCTTTTGCCGTTGGTTCACCCTCCAATGGCCGCCACGGTAGGCATGCTGCGGCCGGCGCACCGTGCTGATCCGATGGCAGGAGCCAGGTGCTTCTCCTGGTCTCCCATGGGGTGCAGAGCCCAAACACTTGGGCCATCCTCCACTGCACTCCCGGGCCACAGCAGAGAGCTGGCCTGGAAGAGGGGCAACCAGGACAGGATCGGTGCCCCGACCGGGACTAGAACCCGGTATGCCGGCGCCGCAAAGCGGAGGATTAGCCTAGTGAGCCGCGGCGCCGGCCGAGAAGCCATTCTTGAAAGCACGACATGTATCCTGGGTGGCCATCAAATAAATCATGAGTTCCTCCACATCCCCGGGTGCCCTAGGACATTCTCCAAGGACAGGATGTCTTCAGAAAACTCGGGGCCCAGGTCGCCTTCTGGCCCACGGGGCCAGACCCCCTGACTCTCCTGAGCAGCCTACCTGGAGACCCTGCCCTCCCTCTCATTCATGCCAGGAGGATGAATATAAGACCTGGGAGAAAAAAGGCCCTGAAGCCAATCCAGGGGCCTTCCAGAGGGAAAATCCCGGGTCTGGGCGAGGACAACCCGCCTGGTCTAACTAGAAACCATGCACTTCTCATGGCTGACCTTGAGCTGGGAGCAGCGCACACCCAGAGAGGCCAGGGTGGGATCAAAGAACACATCACCCGCCTGTGAGTCTTGATTGAGCGTGTGCCTCAATGGCACATTCCGTTGTCCCCAGTTGAGCAGCCAGGAGGTGCGGGGTACCAGGCAGCCCGGGACCTATGAGCCATAAACAGCCGTGGTCACGCCACACCGGCAGTTCCCAACCCGTACACCCTTTGGGGATTGGTTCCCTGGAAGGCCCCTTGGTTCACCTGCCTAGATTCAGAGGATGCTTTCTTCTCTACGAGTGGCCCCCGTCCACCAGCCACTGTTCGTTTTTGAATGGGAGGACGCTGCCATGGGCAGGAAAACAGCTCATCTGGACAGGGCGGCCACAGGGATTCAAAAATTCTCCCTCTCTGTGGAAGCCCTGGCGACAGACCTTGAGAAACTTCCTGCAGGCTCGCTGAGCTGCAGTTCCACAGTCTGCTGACGGCATTCGCTGGCCGCACAGGCCGCTTGCAACCAGGAAGCACGGGCCCTCCCAGCGCTGCGACAGGAGGCGGGCTCCAAAGTGTCCTGGAAAAAGGCCCAGGTAACTAGTCAAACTGTTCAATACTGGGATTTGAGAGCTCTCCAGGAACACGAGCCCCGGGCAGTGTGCAGCATCCCCAAGGCCAAAGGCTGCACACACGGCCTTGAGCCCCTCGGGACAGCAGGCGACGGCGGCATCTGGGTCCCTGGGTTGTCGCTGGTTGCAAGGCCTCTCTACCAGCTCCTCGTGGGACTGCAGTCTTCCCTTTCTGTCTTAACAGAGGAACATCGCCAGGCCTTCCTTCAACACCCGTAAGGCTGCCATGTAGACAGCCCCCACCCTCGGCCTCCCAGATGTGACCAGGACCTTCAACATTTCTGTACACGGGAAAGGTAAACAAGCACTAAGGGTTCTGACACAACACTGGGACCGTGGCAAAGACGGTGGCCTACCTGTCCAGGCAGAGCGACCCAGTCGCCAGCGGCTGGCCATCTTGCCTCCGGTCTCCGGCTGCCTCTGTCCTCCCTGTGCTAGACTCTGGGACAGAGTCCACCTACACATTCCCCGTGCGGTGATGACCACCCTGAACCGTAAGGGCTGAACTCTGGGCTCTAGTACAGGCCCTCCACTGAGCAAGGACAAGAGCCAGCATCCACACAGACTTTTCCACCTTACACGTCGGTGGGGTCATTTAAATAAAAAACAAAGAAGAAATTTTAAAGTTCCTTAAGGCCATGTGGGATCCCACGCAAGTAGCAGTTATGCACTGCTGGGGCCACCAAGCTGGGACTGACCACATTTCTAAGGGCAATGCTGTGGCTGACCAGGAAGCAAGACAAGCTGCCACGACCCCGTGTGGTTCTGCAGCCTTAGAGCTCCCTGTACATGCAAAAGATCTAGAACATTTGGGCACTCCAGAAGAAAAGTGGGCCTGGTCAGAAGGTGGCACAAAAGAACCCCATGGATGTTGGGGGCTGGCCGAGGCACGCTGGGTCATGCCCCAACATTGAGCCCAAGCTTTAGGGCAACCGTGTCACCAGTGAACACACCCGGGGAACACTGCACTCATGCCGCTCCGACCAAAGACTTCTTTGTGTGCTGCTTATCTGCCTTAGGTGCGGCTGTAAGCGGCCGATGCCACACTTGTGCCAAGTTCAGCCCTAAAAACTCTAGGACTCCGACCCCAGGAGTCCAGAGGACACGGACATCCCCTTCGAGGATGCAGGCATTGATTTCACAGAGATTAAGCCCTGTCAAGGGCTCAGGTATCTCCTGGGAATGGTCTGTGCCTTCTCTGGGTGGGTCAAGGCTTCCCCCACTCACACTGGACGAGCCTGTCCTACGTGATACCCTTCCCCGACATAGGCTTCTCCTGACAACCGGAAGCGACAACGGCCCTGCCTGCCTTGGCCACTGCAGTTGGAACCAAACAGAAACTTCCCATGGCCTGGAGACAGCAGAGCTCGAGAAAGGCCGAGAATGAACCAGACTCTCAAAGACATGTTAGGCAAATTATGTTTTGAAACCAATTTGTCCTGGGTCAGCCTGCTTCCATTAGCGTTGCTCAGGGTCAGGTGGACCCCAGGGCCTGCAGGGTACTCACCTTTTCAGATTATGGCTGGCCTCCACTCCTGCCCTGCCTCTGCAAGGCCTGGGTGATAGCCATCCAGAAAAATCCTGCAGTCCCTGGGGAGGATTGTCCCACACACTCGCAAAACCGTCTTAGAACGAGCCGCAGTCGCCCTAGGCAGCACACTCACCCATACCAACCAGGTCCCCTTGCTTTGGTCAAAGATTGGGAAAAGGAACCCCTTAAGCCCTTACGGCATGGACCATATTCTGTTGCGCTCGTTACTCCCACTGCTCTTAAAATTGCAGGTTTGACCCTACACGCCACCTCGACATCGAACCCCACCTGTCCAGGGACCCCGACAGCCAACCACAAAAGCCAGCCCCTCCAGAGGACCCGCCCACCGACACCCTGCTCTGTCCATACACCAGAGGCTGGTCAGTCTACACACATGGAAGCTTGAGGACTGCAGCCCTGCTCCAGGCGCAAACCCGAGGGCTGCTGGTCAACACCCGGCGGAAGCCTGGAGAACTCAACAAGGGACACCTGGGACCAGGGTCCCACTGTCGCCCTGCTCTGTTAGTACTAACAGTAGTATTGACCTTGCTGTTGTCCAGATTCGGCCAAGGCAGCCCCAGAGATGTGGGGCAGGCCACAAAGAGTTGCTGTAGCCATGTCCTGCGTGGGAACGCTGAGTCCATTAGGAGGCGTCTTTGGTTTCTTACAATAGAGTGCAGAGTCAGGTTACTCTCCAGGCACGTGGGCTTTGAGCTGTTCCCCTACAACGTGATAAACCCCATTGCCTCAGCCACCTGGTCTCAGGGTTAAGCATCCATTAGCCTCACTTTCAATGGGTGTGAACTAGACCTCGCCAAAGATAGCAGCCCCCACTGCTCCTACTGGGGGGGGGGGGGGCCTGATACCAGTTACCGCCTGGCTGACAGCTACCTCTGCGGTGGGCCCACCCCCGCTCAGGCCAATACATGCACCCCATATTGCACAGCCGGGTGGGGTTGCGAGTCCTGGGTTGTTAAGGCCCTCAGTACTCGTGGGTTCCTGCGTTGAACCCCAGAACCTCGGCCCGACACCCCTATTTCCTTGTGGTGGAATGGCGGGAGGCCAGCAGAACAAATGTGTCAATCTCACCCTCACTGTCCTCCGGCCCAGCCTGACCTGTGGGCCTCTGGAGTCACCCGCCAGTTGGGCCAGCACCACCCCAGGCCTAATAAGAACCCCGTGGTTCTTTTCAGAGTGAAATCGCGATTCCTCCTGCATGTTGTGGTCCAGGACATGAAGTTGCAGGCCACCCATGAGGGGCCCAGTAACCAGAGAGAGACCACGGCTCAGCTCAGACTCCCAAGTGGTTAACTTTACCCATGCCGCCCTAAACCAGCCCAAGCCAACCTGGGGTAGGGACTGCTGGGCCTGCATGGCCCCAGGACCCTCACGGTACCTCGGGTTAGCTGTCAGTTTATCCACAGCGGTCTCCTCGGGACAGGGCTCCACCGACAGGATCCTGACTGCCCAGGTCCCTATCTTTGGTAAGTCCCCTATTCTATCCAGGTCTACCAGGGTCATCCCCAGCCGCACTGCCCTGGCCTCCTTGCACAGTCTTTCCTGTGCCTTGCCAGCTAGTTAGGCTCCTGTCCGAGCTCTCTCTGACCCCAGGGTCTCAGGCCCCCTCCTATCCACATGGACCTAAATGCATTCCGGTTACTACAATTCCCCTGGTCTTGGGGCTTCCGGCCGCTGCCAAGGCTGCTGAGGGGGCTGCCAGCACGGGGCTGTCCCAGGCTCAACACTAGTCTCTGAGGGAACAGATCACCACCGACTCCGCCCCCACCCCCCACCCCCGGCCCCAAGACAGATTCCTTGGCCGCCGTGGTTCTGCAGACCCGCTGCCCACGGGGGCCTCTGCCTAAGAATGCCGTTTCCATTGCGGAGACTAGAACAACCTCAGGCCAGGCGGGAGGCTGTCCCCACCTTCCTGAGTTCCCCGGTAGACCGACTCCCCTGGACATCACCTTTCCCCGGAGTAGGGCTAGCTTAGGTTGCTCTTGCAAAACGCAGCTGCGCGCCTAAGAGTTCTGCAGGAACTGCCTTGTTAACTAACTTCCTGGTTTGAAATGTACAAATGCAAAGGAGACCGAAACGTCGGGGTCGACGCCCGTCAAGTCCGCATACGCAATAAACTGTGCCTTTCCTCTCGCCTCTGTCCCCGTCCGTCACCCCGTGTCCGCCGAGGGCGCCGGCCGCGCGAGCCGGGCCGAGCTACTTTTTCAGGGCGGAAGAACACCGAAGCTCCAAGGCTGGAAACTTTTCTCGGGTGGGTGGGTGGGGGGAGTCCCTTCCACTCGGGCCGGTGGAGGCTCTGAGCTTTTTTCAGCAGAAACCGAGGCGAAGCACAGCGGACGCCGGGCGGGCGCGCCGGCAGCCGGGGTCCGCGCGCGGGCGCGGGCCGGCGGGCGCCCCCAGGCCGCGTTCCTCGACAGCCGCGTGGCGGAGTCGCGGGCCCGCCCTGGGCACGTGGCGGCGCCGCTCGCCCGACCTCTGGCCCGCCGCACCCCCACCCCGGGCTGGAAAAATCCCGGAGGGAGCGGCCGGCGATAAGGGAGGCGGGCTCGCGCTGCCGGCCGCGATGAGTCACCCGGCGCCGGCGGCCGGGGCTGCGGCCGAGCCGACCCGGAGACCCCGTTCCCTCCCGAGCTGGAACGGGCCGCCCATCCATTCATGCGTTCGCCTGCGGACCCAGCACCGTTCATTGAGGCACCGCGGCCGCGCGGACCCGCGGCTTCCATGGGCGACGTGGGCCGGCCCGGCGCTGCTGGCCGGCGCCGCGCCAGCGCACGGGGCGCTGCTAAATTCGTCCTCGGTCCCCTCCCTCGCCGGTCGGGGGAGGGCGGGAGGAGGTGGTGGCGCGAGGGGCCGCTATGAGGATCCTGAGAGGTGAGACCCTCTCGCCCTCTGGGTGGATGGGGCTTCAGTGTTCGACCTCCCCCACCCAGGGCAGAGCCCGGCCGAGCGAGCGGAGCACGTGTGGATGTCAATCCCGCAGCCCCTCTTCCAGGCCCCCTCCTCAGCCCTGCAGGGCTCAGGTTTCCCCTGGCCTTTTCTAAAGGGCACTGGTTCCTCTTTAACCTTTGCAAAAGGGGAGCAGGATCCCGGAAAGGGGAAAGACCCCCCAATGTGAAGTCCCTCCCCGGCTCCTCCCAAAGGGGTGGAATTAAAAAGTAGGGAGTTTTATTGGGGGACAGAGAGAAAGGGGGTGTGTTAATCCCTGACCTTTGTGAGGGGGGCAGGTGCCCTGGGCCAAAAGGCTTCTGCTTTAGGCTATAGTGGGCACCTGGCTGCCAGCCTGGTGTGCAGGGGGGAGGATGGAGAGAGGGCGGGGCTGGCTTGGCCGGGGGCAGGATGGCCCGGGGATAAATGCCCAGGCTGAGAGGGGGGTCATCTGACACTGTCCCAGCTGCCACCTAGACTCAGAGCTCCATCCAAACTCCAGCGAAGACATCTCAGGTCTGGTGAACCTTGCAGCCCCCAGCCCGAGGGTGGTGCTGGCTTGGAGAGAGTGGGGGGAGATCTCAGCATGTTTTTTTTTCCCCCTTGGGGAGCTGGCGGGGCTGGAGAGTGTGCAGGGGACAGCAGGGATGGGTAGCCAAGGGGAGTTAGGTGCAGAGTCTGGAGCCCGCGGAGATGTGGGAGTAGGGGAATGAGAGCCAGAAAGTGTTTGAGGTCTAGAAAGCGGCTGGGGCGTGGATCAGCCACAAGTGGGGAGGAAGAAGGCACAAGGGCCGCTTAGGGGAAGGCCAGGGTGCGCGGAGTGGTGCAGTGGAATCCAAGAAGTTATAAAGGAGAGGTGCCTGGTTCCTTAAGGGCCCGAGGGTGGAACAGGAGCTGTCCTGAGTGGGGGAGGGGGCTGCGCCAGCCTCTTCATCTGTGACCTTTTTGAGGGGTATTTTTAGCTCCACCACCTGCCTTCTTGGGGTGGGTTAGACTCTTAAAGGGCAAGGGATTTCTGGTTCCTCGAGGGATCAACTGTCCACACTCGCACCTCTGGTCCTGCAGCCATGGCCATGCAGAAGATCTTTGCCCGGGAAATCCTGGACTCTAGGGGCAACCCCACGGTGGAGGTGGACCTGCACACAGCCAAGGGTAACATGGGCCCGTGAACCGGTGTGCCTCACAAGACCCCAACCCCACCTGGCCACCGCCCCCCCACTCCTGGGCCACATCCTCTCCTGTCTCTGCTCCCCCCACCCCCACAGACTTCCTCCAGCTTGGCTTGGGGGAGCTGGGAGAGGCCGAGTCCTCTCTGCATTGTCTCCTGTCCTTGGGCACGGAGAGCGGACTGCAGCCCTTTGCGGGTGGGTGGGACTCCCGTGACCTTCCAACGCCTCCTGCCCAGGCCGATTCCGAGCAGCTGTGCCCAGCGGAGCTTCCACGGGGATCTATGAAGCTCTGGAGCTGAGAGATGGAGACAAATCCCGCTACCTGGGGAAAGGTGAGGACAGAGCAGTACAGCAGGAGGCTGTGGGCATGGGCAGAGGCCTGGCACCCAAACTTGGGGAGAGCTACGGTCCTTGGCCTGAGGCCTGACTGGGCTGGGTTCTAGGTGTGCTGAAGGCTGTGGAACACATCAACAAGACCCTAGGCCCGGCTCTGCTGGAAAAGGCAAGTGGGGGAGCCTGGCCCTCCCGCACCCCCGGCGCCCCTGCTGCCTCCCTCCGGCAGCCCCTCTCTGCCTTCCCACACGTGCTCTGACCCCTGCCCCACCCCCTGCCAATCTGCCCTTCCAGAAACTAAGCGTCGTGGATCAAGAAAAAGTGGACAAGTTTATGATTGAGCTGGATGGGACCGAGAATAAGTGTGAGTGCAGGGCCGGAGGCCGGGAGGGGAGGCACTGGTATGGGGGGCGGGAGCCAGGCCTGGCCAGTGTGATTTCTGTGTCCCACTTTTCGGGGCACACCGTAGCTGGGTGGATTTGTATTCATCCCACAGGCATTTCCTGAGGCCTGCCTTCTGCCAGGCTTGCGTGGGGCTGTGGACGCAAATATGCAACAGACACAGTCCCCGGGGCGGGGGGCCCCTGCAGCCAGGTCTCCGGGGAGAGATCTGTTAGAGCTGGGGACTCTTCCCGGGGTGGCTGGAGATCACCCCAATCCCTGCCAGAGACGTGCTCACCCTTTCTTCCCCACTCGCCTCCTTCCAGCCAAGTTTGGGGCCAATGCCATCCTGGGCGTGTCCTTGGCCGTGTGTAAGGCCGGAGCGGCCGAGAAGGGGGTCCCGCTCTACCGACACATCGCAGACCTCGCTGGGAACCCTGACCTCGTGCTGCCAGTGCCTGTGAGTGCAGCTCCCCACTCCCAAGACCGAGCCCCCCCCCCCCCCCCCCCAGTGAGTGGTGCTTAGGCACCACCTTTCAGACTCAGCTCCAAAGAAGTGGTTTCCTGAAACCGAATCTCCTGCTGTGCCCCACCCCTCCCTCTTTCCCACAATCCAAACCTTCCCTTCCCTGGCCATGCAACCCGGTTCCTTCACATTCCAATCCCAGCCTTGCTAACTCTGACCTCATTCCACCCCTGCACCCCATCCCCCAAGTGAGTGCGCCAGCTTCTTTGACATGGATCTTGACATTTCTCTGTATCTCCTTTAAGAAGAAATTGTTTTTATTTATTTGAAAGGCAGAGTGTCAGAGAGAGAGAGTTTCCATTCACTTGTTCACTCCCCTAATGGCTGCAACAGCCAAGGCTGGGCCAGGCTGAAGCCATGAGCCAAGAACTCCATCCAGGTCTCCCATGCACAGGTCAGGGGCCCACACACTTGGGCCGTCTTCCGATGCCTTCCCAGGCCCATTAGCAGGGAACTGGATGGGAAGTGGAGCAGCCAGGACTCGAACCCACACCTTCCCATGTGTGTCTTGAGTCCTTATTAAACTAATGACCTTAGTGGGGACCCCTTGAACCTGGCTTACTAGGAGGACTGTACCAGAGCATGGATGCCAGAGACAGGCTGCCGGGTTCCAAGAGCCGTCTCAGGAAGGTTATGTAACTTCTCTCTGTCTCAGTTTCCTTGTGGGAAAATGGAGAGTAGGAACAGTACCCGGTTGAGTGACGTTTTGAGACGGAAATGAGCCAATGGATGTAAAGCACTTAAAACACTGCCATAAGGTGTTGGCTGTCTCACTCACCAGGCGCATGCTAGGAACTTCATATTCTGTTTCACTAATGCTATTATTTTACCATTTTTAAAAACATCTTTGTCACTTTTTTCCCACTAATTTTCAGCGAAAGATTCTGCAGGGAGGTTATTTACTTTCTCCTTTTTTCTAGAAGTGAGGGAAGAGGCTCTGGGGAGTAAAGTTACTCACGGTAGACCACTTAGCTGGCAAGCCGGAGGCTGCGATTCCACCTCCGCCCCTCCCCCAGCCCCGGCTCAGGCCTCCGCCCCTCCCCTCCTCAGGCCTTCAACGTGATCAACGGGGGCTCCCACGCAGGCAACAAGCTGGCCATGCAGGAGTTCATGATCCTGCCCGTGGGGGCCAGCTCCTTCAGGGAGGCCATGCGCATCGGCGCCGAGGTCTACCACCACCTCAAGGGGGTCATCAAGGCCAAGTACGGGAAGGACGCCACCAACGTGGGGGACGAGGGTGGCTTCGCGCCCAACATCCTGGAGAACAATGAGGGTCAGTGCCGAGCACCCTGGGCCAGACCTCTGGGTCCCCACGGGGAGGAGCCTGCAGTCTCAGGTGCTCTCGTGCCCCTCCCACAGCCCTGGAGCTGCTGAAGACCGCCATCCAGGCGGCCGGCTACCCAGACAAGGTGGTGATCGGCATGGACGTGGCGGCCTCCGAGTTCCACCGCAACGGAAAGTACGACCTGGACTTCAAGTCGCCGGATGATCCTGCGCGGCACATCACTGGGCAGAAGCTTGGGGAGCTGTACAAGAGCTTCATCAAGGACTACCCTGGTGAGGCTCCCAGGTGTTGCAGCATCACGCCCCCACCCTCTGCCAGTCCCGGCTGTGCCACCTCTTCCGGTCCTTCCCTTCCTCAGCCCCACGGCCATCCCCACCCGAACGCTTCTGACCTGACCCTGAGTCCGCTCCCAACCCCAACCAGTGGTCTCCATCGAGGACCCCTTTGACCAGGATGACTGGGCCACCTGGACTTCATTCCTTTCGGGGGTGGACATCCAGATCGTGGGGGATGATCTCACAGTCACCAACCCCAAGAGGATCGCCCAGGCCGTGGAGAAGAAGGCCTGCAACTGCCTGCTGCTGAAGGTCAACCAGATTGGCTCAGTGACGGAATCGATCCAGGCGTGAGTGCTGCTGCCCCGGGCCAGCTCCCCACGCCTCCCGACGCCCCAGGCCGGCTCCCCGCACCTCCAGCCACCCAGGGCCAGCTCCCCACACCTCCCAACGCCCTGGGCCGGCTCCCCGCACCTCCCAATGCCCCACCCACTGCAGCTCTGCCTCGCTCCTGGCACCTGACCTGGCTTTCACTAGTCCCTTGGCCGGACTCAGGCCGTCCAGAGCCCATGCCTTCTCTCTGCCATTCTTCCCACCAGCATCTCAGAGGCCCAAATTGAAGATAAAAAAGTCTCATCTCCCACTTCCCAAAGAACTGCCTTCCCTGAAAAGTACCCCCTTATCCAGAAGAGAAAGGAGAAGACCACCCAGCCCTTGGTTTGCCCACTAAGGAGGTCCCACAAAGCCTTATCAAACGTTCTCTCCCTAGCTGCAAACTGGCCCAGTCTAACGGCTGGGGGGTGATGGTGAGCCACCGCTCTGGGGAGACAGAGGACACCTTCATCGCCGACCTTGTGGTGGGGCTCTGCACGGGACAGGTACTGCGCCATTCCTCTCCTGGGGGGATGTCGGTTTGGGATCCCAGCGTTTGCCCCAAGTGGAATTTTAGTGACAGGCCGCCCCTGGGGCCAAGCCTAACCCTCCAAATCTCTTCCCTTCTTAGATCAAGACTGGCGCCCCCTGCCGCTCAGAGCGGCTGGCCAAGTACAACCAACTCATGAGGTACATGGGAGCAGGGGGACTTGGGTACTGGGGAGCTGAGTGCCCCGGGCTGGAAGACGGCAGCTCTGACTTCGTCCACGTTCTAGGATCGAGGAGGCTCTTGGGGACAAGGCTGTCTTTGCTGGACGCAAGTTCCGTAACCCGAAGGCCAAGTGAGAAGCAGGAGGCCCTGGGACTCCACTGGACACACCCTGGCCTTTGAGCCTTTTTCCCTGAATAAACACTGGTGCCAATCACGACAGTGGTGTGCTCCTTCGTGGGAGGGAGGGAAGAGATGCTGGTCTCTGGGCTGTGACAGACAGAAGGTGGCGAGGTGGGGGCAGGCACAGTCGGCAGAGAGCAGACATGTAACCTGCTGGGCTGAGGAAGCTGCGTGGGACCACAACAGAGGAGTTCACATTTCGGAAGGAGACTGGGGGAAGCAGGTGCCACATGTGAAATGAAGCTGAAGAGGTGCAGGGTGGGGGTCTGAGGGTCCCGTCATGACCAGAAGCTGGGGCACTGTGTGTGCTCAGGGCCAGTGCGTGCCGAGTGCTCTGCGAGTGATGAGGAGGGCAGTGACCCCTCCAGGGAGCTCGCGAGGGGCTGGAGCTGCTCTAAGTACCTGCCGTCCATGACCTGTGGAATCACACAGTTGCAGCTCTTTTCATTTTGCAGGCGAGGGAACTAAGGCATAGAAGGTGAAAAAATGTCTTACCCAAGGTAGCAGAGTTAGCAACTGGCAGAGCCAGGACCCAAAGCCAAGTCATTTGGCTCTAGCAACTGTGCTCTTAAAATACCTATCTGAGGCAGCTGCTTGGCCTGGCAGTGAGACGCTGCTCGGAACGCCTGCATCGCGCACTGGAGGGCCTGGGTTCCAGCCCAGCTTCCTGCTGAGGTGCACTCTGGGAGCCAGCAGGTGGTGGCTCAAGTCCTTGGGTCCCCGCCACACACACTGGAGACATGGATTGGGTTTCAGGCTCCTGGCTTCAGCCCTGGCTACCTTAGGCATTTTGGGAAATGAACCAGCAGATGGGAGATGTCTCTCTGCCTTTCAAATAAAATAAATGGAAAGAAATGTTTAAATGCTGTTTCTTATAAATCCCTATGATAAGGGCTAATAACTAGCCACCCCTGGCCTACTCTAACAATGTCACACTCTTCTACCTTAAAACGACTCCTTTTCCTTTCTGCCAGGAGCTCTAGGACCCACCTTTCTGAGCACAAAAAAATTAGGACGTTGGGTCAAACAGTGTTTATTGAATGTAAAGTAACCCCAGCCCCATGGGGTAGAAAATTCTAGGGAGAACAGAGAATAATACAGATTAAATACCCACCTGTGCATTCACTCACTCACTCACACACACACACACACACACACACCACAGACGTGCACACTCCAACAGTGACAGATTAAACACCTGCTCCCCCAAGTCCGAGCGGCAGCTGGTAGGGGGTGGTTCAGAGATGGGGCTCTAGGATGGATTCTAATAGCAGCAGCCTTGTCCTTCCCTGTCCCCCGTCCTCCCTGGGGGGTCAAAGGGAGCCGGGTGGGGTGCCTAGGAGGTGGGTGGCAACTCTTCCCCGCTCTGCCGCAGGCGCTTCTTGGCTCGGATCTCATTCATGGCCTCTTCGATGGAGCGCGTGTCCCTCTTGTTGGCCACGGGCACTGGGGGCAGAGGGAAGGGTGGGAGAGCCTAGGAGCCCTGTGCCTCAGCCCCCTCGCCGCCCCCCACACCGCAGCGCTTCTCCTCGCCCTCCCCAGCCCAGCCCAGCCCAGCCCAGCGGGGTCTCACCACAGCCGTAGGTCTTGTTGGCCTGTAGCATGTGCGCTGCATCCTTGGCTGCTCCCTTGCCAATGAGGTGGCTGTACTTGTCCTTGTAGTCACTGGCAGGGTTCACCACCACGGGTCCCCGCTGAGCTGCCTCCTCCTCCTCCCGCTGGGCCAGCTCCTAGGGGTGCAGAAGTGGAGCCCTGGTGCTCAGGGGCCGGAGCCCAGACCTGGGCAGGAGGCTGCAGGCCTCTGGTGACCCAGGCACGGCTCACCTTCAGCCTCCGCTTCTCCTCAGCTTTCTGGGGATCCCATTCCTCCCCGCGGCGGTAGGAGTCCAGCTCTTCATCCGAGGGTGCAAACTCCTGGGGAGGAACGGACAGAGGTCAGAGGTCACGAAAGCATTTCATCTCCTTGGCCTCCCAGGGTGCGGCGGGCTGCACCAGGAGACGGGAGCGAGGAACCCAGGCCTTTCACCTTTTTGAAGATCATGACATAGCGACAGTCATCATCCTCCCCAAAGGAGAAGGAGGTCAGGCCGGCCACTTCCACCACGTCGTGTCTGCGAGAGGGTGGCAGAGGGGCGAGCGTCTGTTGGGGCCGTGGCCTCCTTCCCAGGAGCCCCTGTGGCCCTCCCGTGCCCCCCAGAGACCCCACTTCCTGCCTCCCCACCCCAGTGACACTCACAGTATGCTCCTCTCTATCTTGTTCATTGGCTGAAACTTCTTCTTGATCTGCCCACTGTCCTGGATGAAATCTGATACCTCCTTCTCCATCTTGGGAGAGGGAAAGGGAAAGAGATATGAGACGACGGCCCTGCCCCAGGATCCCTGTCCCTTCCCCCGCCTCCAGGCCGCCCGCTTCCGGCCTTCATCTTCAGATGCGTTCAGGACAGTGGGCCCCAGCCCTCCCATCCTCACTCCCCTCCGGCTGTTCTCACCCTTCTGCGGAACTCCAGTTTCTGCTGTTTGTCTTGCTCCTGCAGTTTCTTCAGGCGGGCAGCCTGCTCTGGGGGTGAGAAATGGCAGTGTGAGGCCAGGCCTGGGAGCACGGGGGGCGGGGGGAGCAGACGCCTGATATCCTGCGGGAGGGGTCAGGCTGGGAAGGCAGGATCACCGTTGACTCGCCACGCACTTACTGATGGTTACTATGCACCAGGCGCTGCGCGAGGCCCAGGTGCACCAAGATGACTAAGACACAGCTTTGTCCTTCAAGAGCTCCCAGCTGGGGCCAGCTCATGGCGCGGTGGGTGAGCTGCCACTTGTGACGCCAGCATCCAGTATCGGAGTCATGGCTGCCCTGCTCCCAATTCGGCTCCCTACTAGTCTGCCTGGGAAGGCAGTGGAAGATGGCCCAAAGTACTAGGGCTCCTGCCATCCAAGTGGTAGAACGGGATGGAGCTCAGCCTGGCCCAGCCCTGACCACTGTGGCCATCTGAGGAATGAGCCAGCAGATGGAAGATCTCTCTCTTTCTCCCTCTCCCTCTGCCTTTCAAATAAGTAAATCTAAAAAATAAAAATAAGATCTCATAGTTTAGTGCGAGGGACAGATATTAGATTCATGCTTGACCTATTTCTGAACCCCACCAAAGAGCATCTAACACCTACAACATGGAAGGAACTCTGAGGCACGGAGACAGGGAAGGCAAACGGATGAAGCCCTGGCCTCAAAGACTTTCATCATCTCGCTGTGTACGTAAGAAAGGAGGAAATATTTAACTTCCTGTATTTTCCAACACCCACCCCCTACTTCTGCAGACAGGACAAAGACGAGATGGCTAAGGTGACACCCTTCTCCTGGGGGGGTGTAGGGAGCCTCCCCCCTTGGGCCTCTTAACTCTCCTCTCACCCTCCACAGGGGCCTTGGCCTCTGCGGGAGGGGGCACGTCCACCCCTCCCATCCTCCCCCAGGTGACTTCACTGCCTCCTGGGGCGTTGGCACAGGCCCCTTCCTCCTCCTCCTCGGCCCCTCGGGTCTTCCTCCACAGGATCTGACTGCACCTGGCTGCACTGACCCACTTCCTGTTTTCCCAGTCACCCCGTGCCTCCTCACTGCTTCCTCTGGGCACCAAGCACCTGCTAAGAACTAACTGGCACTTTATGTCTGTCTCCCTTGCCTGGAAGGCGGGGGCCCTGGTCATCTCCTGTCCCTTATCCTCTGTGCCCCAAGGCCTGCTGGCCTCTGACCTCGTGACTCCCAGAGCAGCCCATCCCAGCCAGCGACTGGTCTCTGACTAGTTTTCAAGTCTTTTGTGCATCTCGAGAGGTGGCAGATTATGGTTAAGAATGAAGATGTGGGCCGGCGCTGCGGCTCACTAGGCTAATCCTCCGCCTTGCGGCGCCGGCACACCGGGTTCTAGTCCCGGTCGGGGCGCCGGATTCTATCCCAGTTGCCCCTCTTCCAGACCAGCTCTCTGCTGTGGCCCGGGAAGGCAGTGGAGGATGGCCCAAGTCCCTGGGCCCTGCACCCACATGGGAGACCAGGAAATGCACCTGGCTCCTGGCTTCGGATCAGCGCGGTGCGCCGGCCGCAGTGGGCTGGCCGCGGGGGCCATTGGAGGGTGAACCAACGGCAAAGGAAGACCTTTCTCTCTGTCTCTCTCACTGTCCACTCTGCCTGTCAAAAATTTAAAAAAAAAAAAAAAGAACGAAGATGTGCCGGCCACACCTGGGCTTGAAACTCCGCCTCTTCCTAGCCATGTGACCTCTGGCAAGTGAGTGACTAAACTCTGACACGGGCACTGTCAGCTGCCTCCAGTCATCCCACCTGAAGGGTCACCTGAGCGCTCGTTTCGGCACGCCCCTCCCTCCTTCAGAGCTCCCGAACTCCTGTCTTCTCTGCCTGCAACACGGCCCCCCTGAATCGCCTATTCGGCTTTCGTCTCCCAGTAGACCAGATCAGGGCCCCCAAGGACGCCCCTAGTTCGCTTTCAGAGCACATACTAAGCTTCTGCGTGGTCACTTCATCGAGGAGCGTCTCGGCCCCGACTGTGGGCGCCCTGAGGGCACCCCTCGCCGCCTAGCAGGCGTTCGGCGAAGAAGGCAGGAGCCAGGGGTCCCTGTGAAGGCAGCCGGCCTGCCCTGGGCCCCCTTGGGGCTCGTGCACGGTCACGCCAAGGCAGTCGTTCCGCCAGGTTCATTAGCCCGCAGAGAGGCCTCCACCGCCCGCCGGGCCGGGGACACTGCGGCCAATCAGACCCGGCAGAGCAGTCCCACCCCCCAGTCGGCACCCAGTTCCGCCCGGGCAGCTAGGGAACCTAAAGCTACGGACGGGAGAGGCGCCGCAGGAGAGGGGTCCGGGGGGGAAGAAGGGACGGGGTTACAGCAAGCGGGAGGGGCGGGAAGGCAGGCGACCCAGCAGCCAATGGGAGGTGCTGAGGGCGGGCCCAAAAGGGGCAGAGTCTTGGGTCGAAAAAGCCAATAGAAGTAAAAGGATCGTGGTTGGGCGTATCCTACATCCAATCGGAATACAGATGGAGGTGGGCGGGACGGGGACGCCGCCGAGTACAACATTCTCCAATCCAAAGAAGGGACGAGAGGGCGAGGGGGGTTGGAGTCGCGCAACCAATCAGAGAACGCCATCAGCAGACAGGCGGGGCCATCTGCTAATTAGAAACAAGGACTGAAGAAGGCCTTCGCAGGGAGAAGAGGCGGGAGGCCGGAGCTAGATGTCAGACAGCCAATCATCGTCCGCTAAGGACAGTGGGCGGGTCGCAGCCCTTTTAGGGACTCTGAGGGTCTCCGAAGGGGCCTGTGAGGGGTCTTTTAAGGGTCAGCAAGCGGCGTTGTCTAAAGAGGGAAGAGTGCAGCCCTGCGAGCCGGGCGAAGAAAGGCGGTTGTGAATGTGGGGGCCTCACCTCTGGCCTTGCGCCGAGTCTCCTGGTCTCCGAGGCTGGGTGGCTTCTCCATGGAGCTCAGGATGGAGCCCAGTAGGTCCGCCATCTTGGGAGTGACTGAGAAGGGGCGGTGCGCCTTAAAGGGGAGGGCGCAATGCCTTTAAGGCCGGAAACGCGTCGGCGGCGGAAAACCCGGCGCCCGCCCCGCCCCCCGCAGACAGACGCCGGAGGCTGGCTGGTGCAGCGATGTTTAATGGCAATTCGTAGAAACCAAGCCCATGCACAAGTAGAAAGTGCTCGTGGAGCCGGCAGGAGGCCCCCACCGCGCAGCCCTCCCCGCGGCGCCTTAAATAGATTCTTCACTATACTCTGTATGTTACAGTATGTACAGGCCCCCTCCCCTCGGGGGCGGGGGCGGGACTCCGCCGCGCGTTCCTGGGTGCGCCCCCTCCCCTCCGGCCCCGGGCGGCCGGAGTCGGGGTGGTGGAGGGAGACGGGGGCCGCCGGGGGAGGGCACGGACGCAGACATGCGGAGTTGGGGTCGGGGTGGTCGGGATCGGGGCCGGGGCCGGAGTCGGGGTCAGGGTCGGGGCGCGCGCAGCCAGGGCGGAGGCGGGGGCCGAGGCGGATACATTCAGAGACGCGTCGAACAAATAAATAAGGCAAGTCGGGAGGGGGCCGAGTCGGGCGCAGGCAGGAGGGCGTGGAGGTCACAGCGGAGGATGCAGGCGTGTGGGGCGAGGTGGAGGCTGGGGGCCCACGGGGGCTCCGGGAGCCGGGGAGCGGGCGAGGTGGAGGCTGGGGGCCCACGGGGGCTCCGGGAGCCGGGGAGCGGGCGAGGTGGAGGCTGGGGGCCCACGGGGCTCCGGGAGCCGGGGAGCGGGCGAGGTGGAGGCTGGGGGCCCACGGGGGCTCCGGGAGCCGGGGAGCGGGCGAGGTGGAGGCTGGGGGCCCACGGGGCTCCGGGAGCCGGGGAGCGGGCGAGGTGGAGGCTGGGGGCCCACGGGGGCTCCGGGGCCGGTGGCGGGGAGAGCTGCCGACGGGGGGGAGGGGGCTGCCCCGCTCTGGGAAGCCTCGTCCCCGCGGGGTGGTCAGGTGGCCAGTCCCGGCTGCGGAAGCCCTTCCAGCTCCTGGTTCTGCTTCAGTTCCCGCATCCTGCGGAAACACAAGGAGTCAGAGGGGTGCAGCGGGCCCGGGGAGGCGCAGGGCCGAACCCAGCGGGGGGCGGAGGGGCACCTGTGTCGGCAGCGCCGCAGGAACCTCATAATCTTCCGGGCTGCCTGGTCCTGCTTCTTGGTGAGGAAAGAACCTCTGGGGGAGGGAGAGAAGAAAGAAAGATGGAGACACGCAGAGCACGCGGGCAGCCCGGGCCCCGGCCCCCCGGGAGCCCGGCCGTACTTGCTGCGGGCAGGCAGGGCGCCCGCGGGCCGGTGGCGGTAGGAGCGGTAGTGCTGTTGGATGAGCACAGCCGCCCGGCGGCTCTGCTGAAAGCGCTTCTGCTCGTAGTAGCTGCGGAACTTGCTCTGGATCAGGATGGCGGCCTGGGTCATCTTCTTATAGAGCGCGAACTGCAGGGGTGGGGAGGAGGAAGAGGGGCTGACAAGGAGGGAGGAGGCCGAGGACCACCCCCAGGTCAGGCTGATGCAAGTCTGGACAACCTCACACCCAGACCTCTGGCCTGATACCTTAAGTGCAATCCAGGTCAGCTTGTGGAGAGAGAAGGGGAGTTAGGGCCCGGCAGCCGTCGGGGTGCTCTGGGCCGGGATGGCGTGTGAGGGGTGGTTGCCCACCAGCCTTGCGAGAGAAGGGTCTCACCTGCTTGTACTTGCGGTAACAGCGCTGGATCACAGCCGCTGCCACCTCCTGCTGCTCCTTCAGCCGCCGGCCCTGCGGGGAGCGAGGGAAGCTCAGCACCTCGCCGTCCACCTGGTGGACATCTGATCTGTGCAGCCTTCCTCCCTGGGTGACTGACTGCTCTGTCCAAAGGCCCTGGAAGCCCACTTCTCCCCTCGCCCAAGGCTGTGTGAGTCACTGTAAGGACCCTGGCCCCGACCTTGTACTTCCGGAAGGCCGTCTGGATGACTCTGGCTGCCTCGTACAGTTCCCGCTGCTCGTGATCCGACAGCGTCAGCAGAGCAAAGTCACTTTCCATCTTGCCACTGGTAGATGCCGAGAGAAATTCTGCCCAGGAAGGTGCCGGAGGGACAGCCAGGCGCCCTCGCTCGAAGGGCAGGTCACTGCAGGGAGAGGGAGAGGGAGGTCAGGGGGCTTCCAGAGCCCCTCTTCTCCCACCCAGGATGGCCGTGAAGCAGCAGCCATCAGCCAGTCAGTTCCCTTCTCACAGGCCCTGGGCCTCAGCCAAAATGGAGCCTTGGCTGTGGGGAAGTCTGTTCCCTCCCCTTCCTCCTCCCTTTGTAGAAGACTCCAGGGGCTCCGTCTGAGCTGGTCACCTGGGAGGGGCTGAGCTGGGGAAGTGGTCCACGTTCTCCAGGTAGCTGGCCAGCCAGGACATGGTCTCGCTGAGCCCCACAGCCCCTGTCCGCTCCCGCATGGAGGCTCCCGCGTCAGGCAGCCCCACGAAGTCCTCGCGTTTAATCCGCTCTGGTGTGGCTTCAATGATCTGCTTGGCCAGTGAGATCATGTCCACCTGGATGAAGGGACAGGCTGGATGAGCCCTGAGGGTCACTCACTGCCAGATGTTCCTGTCCTGCCAAAGCTCTGAGTTCTGTTGGCTCCCCATCTGCCTGCTCCTCTCACCACCAGACGCTGAGGCCTCTGGGACTGTGCCTCTGTTGACCCTGTCCTTGGCCACTGTCCCAGACTCATTCATACATACTTACGGGGCTCCCACTTGGGGGTCCTGCCCTGAGAACCTAGGATAGGAAGGGCGTGTTCCAGATGGGGTTTCGGGAGCTGAGCAGGTGAAGAATTTGCTGCCCTTCCATGCCAGTCACCCAGTGCCCTACCTGGGCCTGCCCCTGGTCAGCTGACCAGCACCTCCTACGTCACAACCCCACCCCCTTCAGCTCTCCAAGAACCAGCCTAGTGCTTGCCAACCACATGACAGCCCAGTGACCGGCTCCTGCCAGGCCTTTGTTCCTGCAGCCTTGCTCCTGGAGTTCTTTCTGCTACCCAAATACCACTCCGTTAGCCTCTCAAAAGCAGGTGTGTCCCCAGATACTAGCAGAAAGGTACATGGCTACACGTGAGGGCTCGCTTTTTCTTAGCCTGTATCATATGCACACCTCTGCTGCCCAGGTCACTGCCAGACACTTCTAACCACCCCTGTCACTCCACACATCTCCAAGGGCCTTATCCCTCATGGACTGACCAGTGACCCCTATAACATCTCTCCCTGAAGATATTCCCAGAATTTGTATACTCTTTGCTCATGACTTTTGAGTCAGAGTAAAAGGAGCTAAAACATAGGGTTGCCTGGCCTGTCCAGAATGAGAGGAAATGGCTTGTTCTTCCCAAACCGAAGCCAGACTCTGATTCTGCTTCCTGGGACAGTCTGCCTCCCCCCACCCCACGTGCAGCTCCCAAATCCCACCACCACAAGCAGTACCGGGATCACGTCCACAGCCCGAGTGCTGTCGGCGTCCTCTGGAGCGGCCCCGTCGTCTGCAGCTGGCTGCAGGGCAGGAGGGGAGGCTGGAGGCCCTTTGGGGTTGGTGGCCTCGTAGTCCATGAGGAGCAGGGGGGCCTCTGGGCCTCCAGAGGAGAGCTGGCCTGGGACCATCTCCACCATTGCAGTCTCAGAGGCTGGCAGAGGACTGCCATCGGGGGCACTAGAATAGGCTGACGTGACGGAGAACGTGCCATCCGACAGCTCCGAGGGCGAGGACACGCTGCTCAGACCTGTGAGGGGAGGGAAGCAGGCGAGGCAGGAGAAGCTGGCAGCCATCCCTCATCTCCTACCCCCATCCGTCCTCACACTCTGTTCTCAGTTCCTGTTACCACCCCCCCATTCTGTCTCCCACTGTTGGACTTTGGCCTGCACTATCCTTGTACCCACATCCTCTCAGAAACACCAGGGGCGGCCCTCACCGGTGTCCGGGCTGGAGGAAGGTGGTGAGAGGGCGAGCGGGGGCTCAGCTGAGGCCTCCTGTCTCTGCAGTTCCTCAAGGCAGCGGGCCAGACGCACGTGACCACGGGAATGAGCCACGGCCAGCGGCAGACGGCCCAGAGAATCAGGAATGCTCAGTGCTTGTCGGTTCCACCGGAAAAGGAGCACAGCAGCTTCCAGGTGTCCCAGGGCGCAGGCCCACATCTGAGGAGCGAGGCAGGACGGGAGAAGGGGGCATTGAGGCTGACCAGGTCTTCAGACCCTGGCCCTCCCCTCACCTCCCTCAAAGGGTCTTCCCCTTGCAGCACTGTGCCCCTTGCCCACTGCCCCATAGGCGCCCAGCAACCTCACCAGAGGAGTGCAGGAGAAATGATCCACGTTGAGCGGGTCAACCTCTTGCTCTAAGTCCAAGCTTCCAGTCTCCACACTCCTAGGGGGTTTGGGAGGGGGGGCAGCAGAGCCCGGTCAGGGAGACAGAGTGGGAGCATTGAAAGAGAAGGGCCTGGGAGGCGAGTGTCTAGAAGCCTCGACACCATGGGACAAGGCAGTCAGAGACTCGGGAAGCCCAAGTGTTTGGTGGGTCAGGATATTAAAATTCCCCAAATCGCCAGTTCTCTCCCAGTCCCTCTCCCTCATGGCGATGACCCCAGCTCCCCTGTGGCAGGGCTGGGGGTGTCCTCCGTCCCAGTGGCTGTCCGGCCCCCTCCCTGCTGCCCTTGCTCACCGCCACTGGCTCAGGGTCTCGATGAGGCGGCCGTAGCCCTGGGCAGCAGCCAGGTGCAGAAGGCTCATGCCCCGGAAGGGGCTTCCATGGGCCAGGCGTTCTGGGCCCCTCCAAGTGGAGCGTGGGATCATGCTCTCCACCAAGACCACCACTCGTGCCTCGAACCCGGGCCCTTGGCCTTCATCCTGTGGTACACACACCCATAGGCATACACCTGGGCATCTGGTCTCCGGGCTTGGGATGGCCTTGGCCACCCTACATCTGTCCTCCCAGCTTCTTGTTCTTGTCACACTTGTCTAGGTTCCCACCACCCAGACCTCTGGCAGCCCACCAGTTGCCCCAGTTCCATTCCTGGGTGGCCTGTGTGTCCCCCTCTCCTCCAGCCGGCCTGGCAGCCAGGCCTCACACACTCTTGCCCACGGCTCAGATTACTGCCATGGCCATGTGTGGCTCGTCCCCCTCAGGAGCCAGCGTCTTCTCACAGCCTATCCCTACCTCTCTTCCTCCAGAGACTCAGAACCCATGCAGCTCTGAGCCTCAACTTTCCTGACCCCTTCCCCCACCCTCCCCTTTACCTCCACCCCTCTTCAGACCAGAAATAGTCTGAAGCCTGTCATGCCAAGAGGGTGCCCAGAATAGCCACTCTTGCCATGATGACATCAGGGAGAGGGAGGAGGCCCGGCTGGGGACGGCTGTGAGGAGAGTCGTCCGCTAGAGCTGTTGGGTGTAGGCGACCCTCCTGGGTCTCCCCCGACAGACCACCTCCCTCCCCATGGAATACCTGAATGGGAGGGGCCTCGGGACCCTGGCAAGGCACCTGCCCGGCTGCTGCGATCTCTGCCATCCGCTTCTCCATCTGCTCCAGCCGCTCCAGGATGGACATCCGGAACTGGTTGTCTGAGGGGGCAGGGCATGGGAGGCTGAGCAGGCGGGGCCTGGGTGATGCCCTGAACACCAAGACTGGACCTGGCCCAGGAGCTTGGAGGTGAGGATGCAGAATCATGTTCTGCCCTCCCTGCCCAAATGACTGCCCCTTTACTCGCTCACCTCAACTAAGCCCGCCAGGACTCATCCTTAAACCAGGCTGCTAATAGGACCCATGGACGTAGAGCCAGGACCCAGAACCAAAGCTGTTTCCTTCAAGACACAGATGGTAGGCATTCCCCCAAAGTCCACTCAGACCCCTACCACCCCAAATCACTTCCCTCATGCCTGCCCCCTGTGCCGGCCTTCTCCTGGGTGAAATGTTCCCACAGTTCTTGCCGTCGACGCTACCTTCATCACCCGTGCTGGGGCTGAAGGGCTCCAGGGTCCCTTCTCTTTGTGAACCACTGCCCGAAAGAGCTCAGGGATGGTGGTTTGAAAAGCACCACCCCCTCCTCCCGGCCCCCCGCAGCTGTCCACGAAGAGGATGGCAGGGGAGGGAAGGTGACAGAGATGGATAGCCATGTCCATTCCTCCTCCTCCTCCCCCCAACTCCAAACACACACACACACACACACACTGAGCTATATTCGGCCCCTCCCAAGATCAAACAGGGATAAGGAGGGGAGGCAGGAGGGCACCAGGGATGGGAAACAAGCACAGAGACACTGGATAGAAAAGGGTGAAGGTGCGGAGGTGACGGTAGGGGAGGGAGTTAAGAATGATGAGCAGAAACCAAGGTATGACAGGGAAAAGAGAGAGGACACCAAGATAAGGTGGAGACGGGCTAAAGGATGAAGGTGAGCCGGGGGAAATAACCCAACAGGCAAGGAGGGGCCGAGGTGAGACACTGGCTCATGAAGAGAGGAGGAAGGGGGAGGCCCACAGGAGAGACAGGAAATAAGGCACTGAACAGTCACAGAGCACACAAGAGTGGACGGAGATGCCTGGTGACACCCCAAGGTCAGCAGGCTGTAGTGGTCAGAGACCACAGGCAGCTCCAAGAGTGAAGCAAGGAGGGCCCAGAGCCCTTGGAGAGAAAGAGTAGGGATGGAAGGAGACAGAGGCCGACCAGGAGGGATGACAGCAGAACTGAGAAACCAGAGACACCTGGGAGGAAAAAGCGTGCAGCAAGGCCCAAGACAGCAGCAGGTGCAGACAGTTCTGCAAGTCACAGGAAGTGACTTGAGTCACCCAGACTCAAATGAATACACTACATTCACACACATCCATGTCCGTGTGTGCACCTGTGTAGCAGTGGACATCACAACATCACTTCATCAAAATGGCTACTGCTGAATAGTAACATGAAACTTTCCTTTTCTACTTGGTATTTCTCTAACTTCTAAAGTTTCTATGATGAACATCTGTATCATCAGGGAAAGAAACAACACATGTCAACGTGTATGTGTGTGTGTGCATATGTGGGAAGGCACAGTAGCTCTAGACCCTGTCCCTGCCCTGGCCTCCTGGCCTTCCTTGTCTAGATCCCATAGAACAGAGATAAAGAGGGATCTAAGATATACAAGGAAGAGAAGTGAGGGAGTTGAAAATGCAGTGGTGAAGTGGAGGCTATGCGGTGGCCATGTGCATACTCAAAGGTTGTGGGGCCTGACACTTTGGGTCAGAGGGCTAGATACTCACCATCCAGGGACAACCAGTCAAGCTGAGTACTGGGCAGAGACAGGAACCGGCGGGCGCGATATTCAAAGAGCACAGAAGCAGAAAGGGGTCCTTCCCGCCCTGCCACCTGCAAAGACACCAGCCCTACCTCATGGGCTGGGGAGGGCAGGATCAGCGAGAGGACCTCTCTTTCCCTGGCTCCTTCTCTGACCACCTGTGTCAGAAGCACAGTCATTCCATATCAGTCTCCCCCACTCCTCTGCTGTGGGCCGAGGCCGCTGGCTTCAGAGGTCTGGGCACTAACTGCAAAGGGGGTCCCTTCAGGAACTTCATGCCTTCTATGGGCCAGAGACCCCACTGGATTCTAGCCCTGTCAAGAATGTTACTCAGCAGGGCTGGCGCTGTGGCATAGCAGGTGGGGCTGCCGCCTGCAGTGCCGGCATCCATATGGGCACTGGTTCAAGACCCGGCTGTTCCACTTCCGATCCAGCTCTCTGCTATGGCCTGGGAAGGCAGTGGAGGATGGCCCAGGTCCTTGGGCCCCTGCACCTGCATGGGAGACCTAGAGGAGGCTCCTGGCTCCTGGCTCAGGATCAGCGCAGCTCTGGCCATTGCGGCCGATTGGGGTGTGAACCAGCAGGTGGAAGACCTCTTTCTGCCTCTCCTCTGTGTAACTCTTTCAAATAAATAAATAAATCTTAAAAAAAAAAAAAAAAAGAATGTTACTCAGCAACAAGGTTTGCAAGCTGAGGGTCAAGAGACACCTATGGGCTGGCACTGTGGCACAGCAGGTTAAAGCACGGGCCTGTAGCGCCAGCATTCCATATGGGGACCAGTTTGAGTCCTGCCTGCTCCACTTCTGATCCAGCTCCCTGCTAACATGATTGGGAAAGCAGCAGAGGATGGCTCAAGTGCTTGGGCCCCTGAACCCACGTGGGAGACCTGGAAGAAGCTCCTGGCTTGGCCTAGCCCAGGTCTTGTCATTGCAGCCATTTGGGGAGTAAACCAGCGGATGGAAGACCTCTCTTTCTGTCTCTACCTCTCTCTGTAACGCTGCCCTTCAAATAAATAAAAATAAGTCTTAGAGAGAGAGAGAGACCGACCTAAATGTATGGACAGTTCGATGGTGAATAAATTTTTTGATCAGAGTCCAGAGGTCATGACCCACTGCTAAGATGACAGTGGGGACCAGAACAGTGGTGTAGTGGGCTAAGCCTCCACCTGCGGTGCCAGAATCCCATATGGGTGCTGGTTCGAATCCCAGCTGGTCCTCTTCTGATCCAGCTCTCTGCTAGGATCTGAGAAAGCAGTAAAAGACGGCCCAAGTGCTTGGGCTCTCGCAACCACATAGGAGACCCGAAAGAAGCTCCCGGCTCCTGCCTTTGGATCAGCTCGGCTCTGGCTGTTGTGGCCATTTGGGGAATAAACCAGCAGATGAAGGACCTTTCTGTCTGTCTGTCTGTCTCTCTTTCTCTCCTTTTCTCTGTAACTCTGCCTTTCAAGTAAATAAATAAAATCTTAAAAAAAAAAAAAAAGACAAAAGGGGAGCTGGCTGTGCAGGGAGAGCTGTGTCCAAGGGTCTCAGTGTCTGTGGCTCTAAGGATGGAACCAGGCTCTGCTCCCACGACTAAGGGCTGAGACTTGTTGTCACACCCAGCTTTGCTCGTCTCCTTTCCTTCCATATATGGTTGGACGGGGCTGCCTTGTCTGGGGAAGAGTAGTAAAGACATCCACCTCTCTCTCCCGTGGTCCTTGGGGTCCCCACGGTAAGGCTGACTGTTGAAAGCAGGGTCAGGGGCAAGGTTGAAGGCAGAAGGGTGGAGATAGGTCTAGACCAATGCTGTCCAACAGAAGCTTACACAGTGACAGACCTGTCCTAGAACTGTACCATCCAACAGGCGGTGCTGGCCACATGTGCTTTTTGAGCACTTAAATGTGGTCAATATGACCTGGGAACTAGTTTTACATTTTACTTAACTTTGCACAAACAGGAACAATGTGGTTCCAGGCTACCATATTGGGCATCACAGGTCTAGGGGCAAATGTCCTTCAGAACCAAGACTGGTCAGAGGAGATCTACATCTCCCCCTTGTCATTCTCCCCGGACTGGAATAGCCACACAGCCTAGACAGACACTGGTCAAAGCCCTGACCTACAGGAGAGGTGGCTGAGGACCCAACAGAGGAGAATTATCTAAGGTCGCTGGTTCCGGGACCAGGGCCCAGATTTTCCGACATCCAAGCCCAGGCTCTGCTGGGGGATGCCAGCCTCAGGACTGGGAGAGGTCCTTGTGCTCTCAGAACAACCATTCAGCTCCCAGTGCTGCCTGGGAGCCTGGAAGCCCTGATCTGCCTTCACTGTCCACACACAGTCCCTTCCCCTGCCATTCCCAATCTCCATACCAGGACAGTAGCAGCGTAAGACACCAGGCTGGACAAGGGAGGCCGGCACGGCGATGTGGTCGAAGACACAGGAGTAATGCTCGGCGGCCTCTGTCCAAGGACCTGTGATGAGCACCTTGACCCCACCCTGCAGAGAGAAGGCAGAGAGCCACGTGACTGGGGTTGGGTGTGCTTCCACTCATCCATTCAGTCATCTGCTCAAACCCTAACAAAGCATCCATCTACTTACATGTCAGGCCCTGTGCTAGAGTCAGGAGGGCACAGGGATGGATCAAGACCCCGTGAGGTGATGCCAACTCATTTCCCTCCTCCCTGGCCTCCCAGCCCAGTGCTAACCTGGTCCTACCAGAATCTTCTGAATCTGCCAGAAATGGGGAACTCAGGGAGTCTCCCCCAAGACCATCAGGAGGAAGCCCTGCTCTTGGGCTGATTCACCCTCTCTGTACTTCCTCCTTCCCCTCTCAGAAGAGGCACACAACAGAGCTTTACTGCTGGTCACTGTCTCGGGGCTACCCTGCAAGGTCTGCCATCACATCCCTGCAGGGCTCTCTCTTCTCCAGGTTGAACAGCCCCAGGCCTCTCC
The DNA here is from genome assembly GCF_033115175.1 of Lepus europaeus. NCBI lineage: Eukaryota > Metazoa > Chordata > Mammalia > Lagomorpha > Leporidae > Lepus > Lepus europaeus. The sequence continues at coordinate 50,756,028 of NC_084844.1, read as the reverse complement.
CCCTGAAAACAGTCACCAAGGGAATGAGGCCCCCGGGGAGACACAGAACCACATTAACTAACTGAAGTTAGTTCCTGTGAGGACACAGGAACAGGGAAGCAGCTATGTTCTATGAAAAAACAGCCTGGGCCGGCGCCGCGGCTCACTAGGCTAATCCTCCGCCTTGTGGCGCTGGCACAGCGGGTTCTAGTCCCGGTCGGGGCCCCGATCCTGTCCCGGTTGCCCCTCTTCCAGGTCAGCTCTCTGCTGTGGCCCGGGAGTGCAGTGGAGGATGGCCCAAGTGCTTGGGCCCTGCACCCCATGGGAGACGAGGAGAAGCACCTGGCTCCTGCCATCGGATCAGCGCGGTGCGCCGGCCGCAGCGCGCCTACCGCGGCGGCCATTGGAGGGTGAACCAACGGCAAAGGAAGACCTTTCTCTCTGTCTCTCTCTCTCACTGTCCACTCTGCCTGTCAAAAAGAAAAAAAAGAAAAAACAGAGCCTGGTGGGGCCGGCACTGTGGGTAGTAGTTAAGCCTCCATGTGTGGTGCCTGTATCCCATATGGGTGCTGGTTCGTGTCCCAGCTGCTCCTCTTCCCATCCAGCTCTCTGCTATGGCCTGGGAAAGCAAAGGAAGATGGCCTAAGTGCTTGGTCCCCTGCACCCACATGGGAGACCCAGAAGAAGCTCCTGGCTCTGGATTGGCGCAGCTCCGGCTAGTACAGCCATTTGGGGAGTAAACCAGTGGATGGAAGACCCGTCTCTCTGTCTCTCACTCTGTCTGTAACTCTGCCTCTCGAATAAATAACTAAAATATTTTAAAAAATAAGTTTAAAAAAAGAAAAATAGAGCCTGGAAAGAGAACTAAGAAGCCAGGGAAACTAGGCCACAGTCTAAGAGCTGAGAGGTCACAGTTTGCTTTAGGGAGTCTGAAAACAAGGCAGAGGAACAAGAGAGGAGACAAGCCTGAGGCTCACCTCTGGGTAGGACCACTCTGGGGAGAAGTCCGTGATGGTGCTAAGTGCAGGAGAGAGCTGGGGGTTTGGGGCAGGGACGCTCGGAGCTTCGTCGCTGATGAGTTCTCCCATAAGGTCTGGGAATGACGAAAGACCGAATGGCTCCAGTTCGCTGGCTGTGCCAGGTCCTCCAAACAAGGCCTCCCCTCTTGCTCCCCTGCCTGCTGGCTCCAAGGGGGCAGGTGAGGGTGGGGATGAAGGAGGAGGTGAAGGTATAGGTGGGGCAGGCCCCTGGCCCTTGAGCTCTTCTCCACTGTCATCATCTTGGATGAAGAAACAGTTTCCTCTTCTTCCACCTGCTCCTGAGTGTGGAGGGGGACCCCGAGCAGCCGCCTGGGGCTCCAGGGCAGCAGCAGGCTCTAAGGCAGGACAAGGGGTATGGGCGGCCTCTGCTTCTGGGAAGTCTGGGCTCACTCCTTGCCCCCCTCCATATGTCTGGCCCCTCTGGGGGCTGTTTAGAAAACGATCAGGGTCAAAGGCAGGGCTGGGAGGAGCCGGTGGGGCAGAAGGCTCAGAGCCCACGACCACAGCCAAGCTCATGGGAGGCCTAGGATCAGCCTGGGGAGCCAAGTGCCTGGTAGGCGTCAAGCCCCCAGCACGCTGCTCCAGTCCCGTCAGGAGGAGGATGGCAGTGCCTCCTCTCGATGAACCCCCTCGAGAGGTGGGAGGGCTGGGTCTGACTTCTAGGGTTTCAGCAAAGCCTGAAGAGGAAGAGGAGGTGGAAGAGGAGGAGGAGGAGGATGGGGAGGTGTGTGCCTTGGGGAGCTCTGGGGGAAGTGGAGCTATCAGGGGAGGAGGCTCAGGAGGGTGAGGGTGGGGGATAGAGGTCAGGGTTAAAGCTCGGGGCTCCACTTTGGGAGAGATGATGCGGTGTTTCGTGCTGCTGCATTTGTGGGTAAGGCTCCCAGAACCTGGAGTGGAGAGAGATGGAGAGGAGAGAAGGGGTAAGAACTGTGCTTCTCCGGACTTCCTTTCCCAGAAGCCTTTACAAAGTTATTTCTTGGGACTTTCCTGTAGGCCAGAGGTGTAGTACTTATTGTGGCCACTGGGAGGCATCAGAAATGCCTTCCACCAACCACCCTACTTCCCCTCAAAACAGGACTGGAGGACAGGACTGAAGGAACAGTGCAGGGGAGGGCTGGCGGGAGGCGCTGAGAGCAATAGGCAAATGCACAGAAAAAGGATAAAGGAACAGAACCAAGAGGGTACCAACAGAACAGACTACGGCTGCTTTTAATTGATGGTGCAGGGACAGGAATGGTTAAAGGTCAGAAAGCACAGATGTAGAGTGACGGGAGCTGGGGCCAGTGTGTGCCCAAATGGGAAGGCCTCTGTTCATCTGGCCTTTCTGGGTCATGCAAAGGACTTGAAAATCAGCATGCAAATTCCAGCCAGGCAGATCAAGACAGATATCCCCTGGTTGGAGAAAGCGCAGTGTATCTAGACAGGAAGCGGGCTCCAGGGTCAGGGGGTAACTCACCAAGGCCCCCACTGCAGAGACAGGCATGGGTTCGGGGTGCAGGCTTGGCTGGGTGGGTATCCAAGATCTGCTGCACCAGCTGTTCCACAGAGAACTCATCTGTTCCATTCCCACAGCTCCACTTGATGCCATGGACTGGAGGAGAGTCAGAGGGAGTTGCTGTGGGACTCCCACAAAACAGCCCCCAAAACCTTGAAGGCTCCTCCAACCACCTAACTTGCTCCAAGACCTTTGGTAAGGCAAACAGGCCAGCAGCCTCAAGACTGCTCAGATGGGGCCAGTGTTGTGGCACAGCGGGTTAAGAGGAACCTCTGACACCAGTATCCCATATGAGCTCCAATTCGAGTCCCAGCTGCTCCACTTTCAATCTAACTCTCTGCTAATGCTCCTGGGAAGGCAGCAGAAGATGGCACAAGTACTTGGACCCCTGCCACCCACATGGGAGACCTGAATGAAGTTCCAGGCCCCTGGCTTCAGCCTGGTCCAGTCCCAGTTGTTGCAGCCATTTGGGGAGTGAACCGGAGGATGGAAGATCTCTCTTTGTCTCTCCCTCTCTCTCTGTAACTCTGCCTTTCTAATAAATAAATAAATAAATCTTAAAAAAAAAAAAAGACTGCTCAAACACTTTCCCCTTGGAGCTCTATCCTGGCCTTGCCGCCTTACACATGGGCTTCAGCTGTCCCAAAAGCTCCTCCCGGGACCACTTCAGCCACTCTCGCCGGTCGCTGCTGATGGAACAAAAGATGGGGCTGCAGCCCTTTCCACAATCCTCCAGGGCTGGGACGTTCAGGTAGTGCACAAGGACGATGTCGGGGTTCTGGGAGGGCAAGGGAGCACACAGCCATGGGGTTCTGGAGGCCACAGGCTCAGCTTCCTGGACCTTACTTTCTTCCTGGGTACCCCCGGCCTGCCGCCCCCAATTTCAGGCTCTCTCCATCCCTCTCCCCAGAGCCTTTCCCTGCTGGGAACCTAATCATCCTTCCACTTCCCCCTTTCAGACCCCATGTCTCTGAGAGTCAGGCAGAGTCCTTACCTGGAGCAGCCAGTAGCAGCGCCGATGGAATGTGGGGACGATGGAAGAGTGAACGTAGCAGCCATAGAGACACTGCCAGGAGACAGGCTGGGGTGGGGGGAGGGCTAGTCTGCTCCCCAACTCTTCCTCTGTTCAGTCCCTTCGCAGGAATCCCAATCGTTCCACCAGTTCCTCTTCAACCTCCTCCCCACCCCCATGGAATCCCACCCCTTTCAGATCCCAGCTGCCAGAGTTACAGATGAGGGACAGAGAATGGGGAACAGTGGGGCCGGGCCCACCGTTTGGGTCCGGGATTTGAGAAATGGGACTATCTAGAAGCCGGAGGGCAGAGAAGAATGCATCTGAGATGAGAAGCAATGATTTGGGATGGAGAAACCCATGCTTAGAGCATTATTGCTTGGACCCTAAAGGAAATGCAAGAGAAGCGAGGGGGTTGGGCCTCCAAGACCAGGGCAGCAGAGAATGGGCTGAGTGAGTGAGAAGGGAAGAGTGAGTGGGAGGCAGCGAGGCAGGGCCAGGTCCAGCCGAGGGTGGAGGGGCGCGAAGGGCGAGGGGCTGGATGCCCGGCTCTTACCTCCATGCCCTGGACCTTGAGCTTCATGTGGTCCTCGCGTGTGGTCTTGCCGTCCTTCCGCTTCTTCCACAGGTAACCATCCTTCCGGTACTTCACCTTCTTGCGGTTGTACAGGATGATGGAGCCGTTCTGAGGCCTGGGGAGGGCAGGGGGGGCTCTGGTTCTGTGAACAGAGACCAGGGCCCCGCCCCTCCTCACCTTGGGGCGCTGCCTCACCTTGTCTTTGGAGCACAGGACAGCCACTCATCGTGCTTCTCAAAGGTGATCAGGTAGGATGCAATCTCCTGCAGGAGAGGAGGCACTGAGGTGCGCAGCCCTTCTCCCGGTCACCCCTCAGGGCCTTACTCTGCTGAGCTGCCGGAGGCTGTGTCCTGAAAGTCCTGAACCCGGCGAGGCCGCTGCTTCCCTAGGAATCCCAGGTCCCACCTCAGACAAAATTGAACCTTCTCTCCGACGCTTCTCTTGAGTGGAGCCTCTCTCTTGGGGCCAGGTCCACGTTGCTCTTCGTCTCCTCCCCAGCCCCCATTTTACACACTGTGTATTATTTTACTCTCCCCCAATCCCAATTTTGTGCCCCTTCAATGGTTTCACACTGCTAGGAATTCAAGATTTTTTTTCTCAAAAAGGGATCAAACCATCTTTCTGTTTATCCATATTGCATGTAGCATTCTTGCCAGGTGGGGGCTGCTGGCTGCTCCCCTCACAGTCACTTCTGGCCTGTTTGTGGCCTACAAGCCTTTAGGGCCACAGGCATACCTCCTGTGTCTGGAAATCCTGGCCCTGTAAGCCACACCCCTTCCCAGATGCTCCAGAGTCCCGAGGACCACCCTGGCCCCTCTGCTGGAGGCTCTACGGCACTTAGCAGTCTCATCCACACACACCCTCTTTTACAGCTAGTTCTAACAGAAGTCAATGATTATCGACCACCGACTACATCCAAAGCACTGAATAACTGAACACAAGGACTGTGCTCCAGAAACAGCCAGTAAAAAGCAAGGGCTCTGGAGCGTTAGATAAACTTCAGCACATGAGGGCAATCCGTTTCCTCACCAACAACGTGAGAGGAGTAACAGTGCCTGCTCTGTAGCATCTGCAAAGAACTAAAGGAGATCCACGCAGGTCAAGCGCTTACTTGGCACAGTGCCTGGTATGGAAGAAAGACTGTCTAGGCCGTAGCTGTGGTTTTTGCCCACATTGGACACGGCAAGGAGAAGTGGGCTCCCACAGGTTCCCTGCCTTTGGAGCTCTCCCATGTCTCCAGAGAGCCTAGAACAGTGCTCTGCAGCCGGGAAGACCCCCACTCGCCCTCCTCCCGCCCCCCAGGCCTTGCTGGACCCGCCTTCCCCAGGCTCCCGAGAAAACCTCGTTTGTATTCCACCGTAGCCGCTCTGGAGGCAGCAGCGGGCAGCGAGGAAGACACTCCAGCAGCTTCTTGGGGAGAAAGATCTTCAGGTGGCGGCTGTTCTCTGAGGGAGTTGGAAGGGAGGGCTTTGTGAGCCAGCCCGGCGTCCCTGTGAGGGTCAGCCCAGAGTGTGGGGGAAACAGAAACCACCACAAGGAGAGCAGGGATCCCCAGTGCAGGGACAACAGGGGGCTGTGAACTCACCGGCAACCTCAGTGGTGTCCTTGGTATTCATGGTGAGGGCTCCAGGGGGCAAGGTCACCCCCGGCCTGAGGGGCCGGGGGGAGGGGGAGTCTGTGCTGCGAAGGGAGAGAACAGGTCATGGCAGAAGCCTCTACATCATTAATCCAGGGTGAAGAGCATGAGGCAGGGTGGGGTGGGGTGCAGAACTAGGTCGTGATGCTGGGGAAAGAGGAGGGAGAGAGAGGAAGGGTCGTGACTATGTGACAGCCATACGTGTGCGGGGGACGGAGGTGAACCAATGTGAGTAGGAGACAGGACAGAATGGCCTGACCAGGAAAAACTGGGGAGGGTGGGGGAAGGGAGAAGGCTGCCGGGGCTGGGGTCTCAGAGGCCCTACAGCTAGGGCTCTTGCAGCCACTGGGGCTGCTGTGGGATCAGGCCTTGGGAGGAGGGACTCCGGGCATCAGGTCCTTGGAGGATGGTTTGGCCAGAGAGCCTGGATGCTGGGGGAAGGGCAGGGGATTGGAGACCGGGTGGAGAGCTAGGCCTTAGAAGACACGCCCTGAGTTCCTTCTCTATTTGATTTTTCCAAGGGGAAGGGCAGATCTGATAACTGATCCCAAGCTACTCTCCCTCCCCCAGATTGGTTAGGCCCTGGTAGGATCTGGGTTAGACACCCATGGCTTAGCTTCCGTCCCTCAGGATGACCGCCTGCCCCGAGGCTGACAGTCCTCTCCACACTCCCCCTACCCAAGACCCCTTTTCCCCAAACGCCTCTGCCTCCCCGGGGCCTCCGGGCCTACTCCTACCCCATCTACGCTCTGGCTCCAGCCTGAACCCCCGCCCTCCTCGGGGAACAGATGGGAGCCGGAGGAGGCTCTCGGCGCGGGCTCGCCAGGTGTCCGGGATGCAGAGGGGGAGGAGGGCCGGCCGAGCTCGGCTGTGTGCAGCGAAGCTAGGGTTGGGGCAAGGACTCCGCCCCGGGGCGCAGGTGCGCAGTCCCGACTAGGCAGCCTGCCAGGGTGCGGAGCCGGAGCGGGTCCTGGGTGCGGGTCCGCGGGCAGCGCTGGACCCTGACACCCGGAGCAATGGGCGGCCCCCCACGGTGGGGTGGAGGTCTCCGGAGAACCTCAGAGGTGAGAGGGTCTCCCCGCATAGAGGATGTTCAGGGGAAGCCGCGGAACAGAATCCGCGGGCGCGCTGGGAGTCGGGTGCGGGGTCCCCGGGACGGTCCCCGGCACGCGCAGGTCCGCCGTGGGGCCCTGCGGCGAGCGGCGCCCCCTGGCGCGGGGGAGGAGGACGGAAGCGGGGAGCGGGGGTGAGCCGGGAGGAGGGACGGTGGTCCCCGGCGCGGCGCTGCACGTCGGGAACGGGTGGAGCTGCGCCCCCTGGCGCGGGGGCGGAGAGGCGGGCGAGAAGCCCTGGCTCTTACCTCCCGGGGTCCCGCGGGTGACGGCGGCAGCGGCCATTCTACCCCTCACCGACCCCCCCCCCAGCGCCGGCTGACAGCGGCGTCCGACGTCACTGCGCACGGGGCGGAGCCTCCCAATTAAGGGGATGGGGGTCGGGAAGGGAACCTGGGGTCAGCACACGTGGGGTTCTGGGTGGGGCGCTGGGCGGAGGGACCCGGCTTCCCGGGCCCGGAGCCAGGCCGAGGGGACAGATCGCTGGGAAGTCCCTGCAGGGACAGGCGCGCTGAGGGGACGGGCTCCGGGGTCCCGGAGGCGGAAGCTCGGCCGACGGACGTGACTCCGGTCCCAGAGAATGGGGCGGGGGCGGCGGTGCAGTGCTGGAACCCGAGGGGCTGGCGAGGGACGGAGGACGGACCCAGGCCGAGCTCCTGGGAGCTGGCCCTGGAGAAGCGAAGGAGCGCCCCAGCCCTCAGTCCCCGCGTCAGTGCACAGAGAGGACGACGACGCTGGCTCCATTTGCTTGCTCTTTAATAACGCAACAGAGAGAACGTGGGGCTCGGGGCGTTTCCGTGGGCAGGGCAGGGGGCCGTGGGCGTGAATGGCTCAGAGGACGGGACAGGGCTCCGTGCTGGCCGCGGAGGCGATCGCGGTGACCTGGGCCTGGGCCGCAGGCAGCACCAGCATCCTGGGCACAGGTGCTTTCGGCTTACTCCTCAGACTCCAGCTCCATCCCCCAGGGGCGGCTAAAGGGGTCCCTCCTGGCTGTGGCAGCGCTGAAGGGGGCCAGAGAGCTCCACTGCCTGGAGGAGCAGGACACCTCCTGGCCCAGGGGGCTCCAGGGAGACCAAAGCAGCTGTAGACGACAGAAATTGACAGGGGAAAGGATGGGAAAGGAGGCTCAGCGGATTTGCTGGTCCCCAAGCCCGGTACCCCGTCTCCAGCTCTCACCAAGTTTGTTTTTCTTCTTAAATTAGCACTCCCACCTGGCTCTTGGCTTCTGCTGTCTCCACGCAAGACCGAGGACTCACACCAGCCTCCCCCGCCCCCCAGTCATACCTGGGCACTGTCAGGAGCGAGGCCGTGGTCCTCTTCCAGTTCAGAGTATCCCGCGGTGCTGGGGAATCCACAGTCCTCTTCTTCCAGCACCAGGGGCTCGGATGCAGCCCCAGAGCTGCCCCACTGGCCCTTCTTCAGCCTGTGGAGACGGCATTTAGGAGATGGCCAGGCTTCTGGTGTCTAATCTTCACCTACTGTTCTGAAACACTGACCGCTGGGACCCGAGGCACTGCCTTTGACTTCAGCTCTGCACCCGCAGCTCTGCTCATCTAGGACTGCAGTGTGCTCACTCCAGGGACCCAGCAGTGACCCCAGAGCTTCCCACACCCGCCAGTTCTATGGTGTATTTTCCTGTCTGGTGATCCCGTTTCCACCCCTTCCACCTCCTAGGGCTCAGCCTCCATCCCTCAGTTCCCTCTGTCTTTCCGCATTACAAAAATCCATCCCATTTGGGGCCAGAGTTTTGGCTTAGCAGGTTAAGCCACTACCTACAATACCAGCATCTCATATGAGTGCCACTTGGAGTCCCTACTGCTCCACTTCCAATCCAGCTCCCTGCTAATGTGCCCACCACCCACGTGGGAGACCTGTGGATGGAGTTCCAGGCTCCAGGCTTCAGCCTAGCCCAACTCTGGAAGATCTGTCTCTCCCTGTTTGTAACTCTGCCTTTCAGATAAATATATATATAAAACACAAACATTTTAATTGCACCAAACCCACAGTTCCTTCCCAATTTCATTCCTTGAAAGCTCTCAACCCCTTCCTTAGCTCAACACAGCCTGCACCCAAACCCTACTTGGTTCCCAGAGCCCACTGTCTGGCCTCCTTACTCATTGATGGTTCTCTGACGCTTCCTTATGTCCTCCAGATGATAAGTGACAGCCCTGACCCGGGCAGGGATGCTCCCAGGTCCGTGCTGCATTCGCTCCAATTGTGGCCTCTTTCTCTTTCTTCTGCAGAGCACCTCAGGGGGTAGAAGTCCTTCCGGGGGGTACAGGCCAGGCTGAGAGCAACCAGTGGCTCTCTGTGCCAGACAATGGAAAAGGAAATAAAGGAGAGAACTGGGTCTTGGGAGAGCTTGAACTGAATTAGGGAGTCAAGGATCTTGGGAAGTCTAGCTTTGATCTGGAGGACCCTCTTGCATCCCAGCAGGAGGTATTTCAGAGCAGACAGGAGAACAGTGACAAGAAACCTGGTGTCTAGGCCCTCTCTCCTAAGTCTAAAGTCTCCACAGAGTGAAGAGAGGAAGGCCTGGTCAGCGCCCTTGTTGGTGAACACCAGAGGGAAAGGTCATTAGGAGCTGAAGACAGGTGGGAGAGGGTGCACAGTTAACAGAGAAGTGCTGAAGGGCAGACTTTGTCATACCAGCGTGGGCGGAATGTACTTTTCCTCCATCCAGGTGGGACTGTGAACACAAAAAGGGGGCTAGGGTCAGAGGAGACATGCTCCATACATATTCCTCTCTGATGAGTTCTTCCAACCACCTTTCTGGCACTAGGGGCTAAAATGTCTGTCAGCCAGTAGGAAATTCTGCCCAGGCCTGATTGGTCTAAGAATTTATGGTAGTTAAAAATTATACAGTCTGGGATGGCCATTTGGCTTAGTGGTTAAGATGTCGCTTGGAGGGGCCAGCGCTATGGTACAGTAGGTTAAGCCTCTGCCTGTGGTGCCAACATCCCATATGGGCACTGGTTCGAGTCCCAGCTGCTCCACTTCTGATTCAGCTCCCTGCTAATATGCCTGGGAAAGCAGTGGAAGATGGCCCAAATGCCTGGGCCCCTGCACCCACATGGAAGATCTGGAAGAAGCTCCTGGTTCCTGGCTTCAGATAGGCTCAGCTCCAGTTGTTGCAGCCATTTGGGGGAGTGAACCAGTGGACGGAAGATCTCTCTCTCTCTGTCTCTCCTTCTCTATGTTTGTAACTCCACCTCTCAAAAAAATAAATAAATCTTCAACAAATATATGTTGCTTGGAATGTTCACATCAGTGGGCTTGGGTTAGAATCCTGGCTCCACATCTCTCTCTCTCTCTCTCTTAATAAAGATTTGTTTTCTTATCTATTTATTTAAAAGGCAGAGTGACAGAGATTGAAAGAGAGAAAAAGAGAGAGAGAGAGAGAATCTTCCATTGCTGGTTCACTTGCTTAATATTTGCAACAGGCAGGGCTGGGCCGGGCCAAAGCCAGGAGCCAGGAGTCAGGAACTCTATCCTGATCTCCCAGGATGGGCAGGGACTTAAGTATTTGGGCCATTTTCTGCAGGTTTCCCAGGTACATGAGCAGCCAAGACAGGAACCAACGCTCTGATACAGAGTGCTGGCACTGCAAGTGGTAGCTTAACCTACTGAGCCACAGTGCTGGCCCCTGGCTCCACTTTTTTTTTTTTTTTTTTTTAACAATTTATTTATTTGAAAGGCAGAGTTACAGAGAGGGAAAAATAGGGAGGGAGAGAGGGAGAGAGAGAGAGAGATCTTCCTTCTGCTGATTTACTCTCCAAATGGCTCCAGGAGCTTTATCTTGGTCTTCCATGTGAGTGCAGGCGACTTGGGCCATCTTCTGATGCTTTCCCAGGTGAATTAGCAGGCAGATAGATTGGAAGTGGAGCACCCAGGACTCACACCCGCACTCATGTGGGATACCAGCATTACAGGTGACGGCTTAATCTGCTGTGCTATAGTGCCTGCCCTGACTCCACTTCTGATCCCAACTTTCTGTCAGCAGGTGATGGCTTAAAAACCTGGGTCCCAGGGCCACTTTGTGGCAAAGCAGTTAAAGCTGCTGCCTGCAGTGCCCACATTCCATATGGATGCCAGTTCAAGTCCTGGCTGCTCCACTTCTGATCTTGCTCCCTGCTAACATGCCTGGGAAAGCAGAGGAAGCTGGTCCAAGTCCCTAGGCACCTGCATCTATGTAGGAGACCCAGAAGAAGCTCCTGGCTCTTGGTTTTGGATCAGCCCAGCTCTGGCCATTGTGCTCACTCTCTCTCTCTCCCTCTCCTTCTGCTTCTTTGTAACTCTGACTTTCAAATAAATAAATCTTGAAGAAAAAAAAAGCCACTTGGGTCCCTGCAACCCATGTGGGAGATCCGATTGCATTCAGGGCTCCTGGCTTCAACCTGGCTCAGTCCCAGCTGTTTCTGGTATTTGGAGAGTGAACCAGTAGATAGAAGCTGTCTCTGTCTCTCTGCCTTTCAAATAAAATGAAAATAAATAAATAAAAATTTTAAAATTGTACAATCTTACCTTCCCACCCCAAGTTAGTCCCCACCTTATCCTTCTGTACTCACCTGGGCCTTTGACTAAGGTTCTCCCAGAAGACATCTCCGTAACGCTGGGACATCTCCAGAACCCTGGGTACAAGGCTCTGGGAAGGTAAGCTGGGCGATGGAGATCGGCTGACCACCCTGGAACACCTGAGGTAAGGACAAAGTAGGCTTGGGCCTGGTTCTTCCCTTACCCAAGCATTCCAGGTGTTCATCCTTTCCATGGGACCATGCAGGTTCCCTCAGGCCATGTCCTCTATCTGCATTTTAGCTGAGAAAGGTGGTGAGGACTTCAGTATGAAAGATTAGAACTAAGGTGGGGATGGAGATTAACTATTGTTTGAGCCTCAGATCTCACTGAAGCTCAACTTCTATACCTTATAGCCTTATTAGCAAGCATGGTTGTCAAAGAAGAGGGTCCTGGCCACACAGGGTGATGTGACAATGTTCCTTTAGGTCTATGCAAGGATCCACAAGAGAGAACTCTTTACTCCTACTTTGTGTCCCCATCTCATAAGTACTAACATTCTGGTAGATAGGGAGGGGTATACAGAGCTTTTTGAGAACAGTGCTCACCACTTCCAAAGTCCCCAGCTGAGTGATGTCTGCCCTCCCGACCTCTAGGAAGTAGAGTGTTCTAGGGCTTAGACCTGGAGCCCTTTATCTGCTCTGTCTCTCCTTAGATGACCTCACCCAGTCCCATGACTTTAAACGCCTCCAATGTGCTGATGACTTCTAAATCTCAGTTTCCAGCCCTGGTTTCTCCCTCAGCATCTGCTCCCCAGGCTTCCCAACCCCAAAACCCACTTGCTTGAGCTCCAAAACCTACTATATATTTACAGTCCCTCATCTCCCATAGTCAGTTTACCAGCAAGTTCACTTGGTTATATATGTATAATATGCCCAAATTTGACCACTGCTCACCATTTCCATTCCCACCACCACATCCCAGGTCATTTTGCCCTTCCTGTACTGTTCAATGGCTTCTTTCTCCTCTCCCTGCTTCCACTGTCATCCATGCACAATCTGTTCTGTGCAGAGAAGTGAGAGTAACCTTTTAAAACCATTTGACATGATATAAGTTTTGAGACATACTTCAAAATAATCTGGGGTGGAAGGGGCTGGACAGGTGCAGAGATGATTATCTGTATAATGATAATTACTGAAGTTGACTGAGAAGGGTCCATCTGGTTCAGGAAACGAATTTTTCCATTTATATATTTGTTTGAAATTTTCCATAATAAAACAGTTGAAGAAAAAAAAATCTGTTTAAGTTGCTTCCTACTTAAACATTTGACAGATTTCTATTAGATTTTATTTTAGGACAAAATTCTATTTTCTTTGGAATAAAATTCAGTCTTTTCAATGGCCTAGAAGGTCCTGTATGACCTGGCCTCTGCCTAACTCTGGCTTTTCTCTCTGCTTTTCCCTTGATCACTAAGTCTCAGTACATTGGCCAGCTTCCTGTTCCTACAACACACCAAACTTGTTTCCTTCTTGGGGCTGTTTTGTTTTCTTTTTTTTTTTTTTTTCTTTTTGAAAGGCAGAGAGACAGAGACAGAGATAGATCTTCCATCCCCTGGTTTGTTCCCCCAAATGCCTGCAATAGTCAGGGCCCCAGCCAGACCAAAGCCAGAAGCCTCAGAGCCAATCTAGCTTTCCCATATGGATGGCAGGGACTCAAGCATTTGAGTCATCACTGCTGCCTCCCAGGGTGCACATTAGCAGGAAGCTGGAACTAGAGGTGGAGCCAGACTTAAGCTCAGGTGCTCTAATGTGGGATGTGGGCTTTCCAAGTGTTCTCTTAACCACTGTTCAAAATGCCTGCCATCTAGGCCGGCACCGTGGCTCACTTGGCTAATCCTCTACCTGCGGCACCGGCATCCTGAGTTCTAGTCCTGGTTGGGGCACCAGATTCTGTCCCGGTTGCTCCTCTTCCAGTCCAGCTCTCTGCTGTGGCTCGGGAATGCACTGGAAGATGGCCCAAGTGCTTGGGTCCTGCACCCCATGGGAGACCAGGAGGAAGCACCTGGCTCCTGGCTTTGGATTGGCGCAGCGCAACAGTCATAGCGGCCATTTGGGGAGTGAACCAACAGAAGGAAGACCCTTTTCTCTGTCTCTCTCTCTCTCTCACTGTCTAACTCTGCCTGTCCAAAAAAAAAAAAAAAAAAAAGCCTGCCACTTACCACCCTCCCCCCCCCTTTTTTTTTTAAGATTTTATTTATTTATTTGACAGGTAGAGTTACAGACAGTGAGAGAGACAGAAAGAGAGGTATTCTTTCTGTTGGTTCATCCCCCAAATGGCTGCTACGGCCGGTGCTGTGTCGATCCGAAGCCAGGAGCCAGGTGCTTCCTCCTGGTCTCCCATGCAGGTGCAGGGGCCCAAGCACTTGGGCCATCCTCCACTGCCTTCCCGGGCCACAGCAGAGAGCTGGACTGGAAGAGGAGCAACCGGGACTAGAACCCGGCTCCCATATGGGATGCCGGCACCGCAGGTGGAAGATTAACCAAGTGAGCCACAGCGCCGCCGGGCCCCACCCTCCCCTTTTAAAATTTGTATTTATTTGAGGGGCAGAGAGACAAAGAGAGGAAGACAGCTCCTATCTTCTGATGTACTCCCCAAATGCCTGCAGCAGCCCCCAACTGTGGCCAAAGCCAGGAGTCAAGAACTCAGTCCAGGGTAGCAGGAATTCCTTCAGCCATCATCACTGTCTCCCAGAGTCTACAGCATCAGGAAGCTGGATACTGAACCTGGACACTTAGATTTAGGATGTGGGCATCTAAACTGCTATGTCAAACACCTGCTTGTTGAGGTTTTTTTTTTTTTTTTGACAGGCAGAGTGGACAGTGAGAGAGAGAGAGACAGAGAGAAAGGTCTTCCTTTTGCCGTTGGTTCACCCTCCAATGGCCGCCGCGGTAGCGCGCTGCGGCCGGCGCACCGCGCTGTTCCGATGGCAGGAGCCAGGTGCTTCTCCTGGTCTCCCATGGGGTGCAGGACCCAAGGACTTGGGCCATCCTCCACTGCACTCCCTAGCCACAGCAGAGAGCTGGCCTGGAAGAGGGGCAACCGGGACAGGATCGGTGCCCCAACCGGGACTAGAACCCGGTGTGCCGGCGCCGCAAGGCGGAGGATTAGCTTTGTTGAGCCACGGCGCCGGCCTGTTGAGGTTTTTTAATCTAATACTTCTCCCCCTTGATTCTAATCTAGACTAGCTCCCTCTTATTTGAAGATCTCAATTTGGGGCCGGCGTTGTGGTATAGTAGGTTAAGCCTCTACCTGCAGCACCAGCATTCCATATGGGTGTTAGTTCTAGTCCTGGCTGCTCCTCCTCCCATCCAGCTCTCTGCTATGGCCTGGGAAAGCAGCAGAGGATGGCCCAAGTGCTTGGGCCCCGGCACCCGCATGGGAGACCTGGGGGAAGCTCCTGGCTCCTGATTCAGAGCAGCCCAGCTCCAGCCACTGCAGCCATTTGGGGAGTGAACCAGTAAATGGAAAACCTCTCTCTCTGTCTCTCCCTCTATCTGTAACTCTACCTCTCAAATAAATAATCTTTTAAAAAAATCTCAATTCAAATTCTCCTCTCTAGAATAGTCTTCCATAGTCATTTTAAGTAACCCTGTATCTTCTAAGAAATATACTATATTATAGTATACTCCTGTGTGTTTTTTGTAAGATTTATTTTATTTATATGAAAGTTTGAGTTACAGAGAGAAAGAGAAGGAGAGACAGAGAGCTATCTTCCATCCACTAGTTCACTCCTCAAATGGCCACAATGGCTAGAGCTGGGCTGATCCAATGCCAAGAGCCCGGAGTTTCTTCTGGGTCTCCCACATGTGTGCAGGGGCCCAAGGATTTGGACAATCCTCTGCTGCTTTCCCAGGCACATTAGCAGGGAGGTAGACTGAAGGTGGAGCAGCCGGGGCTCGAACTGGCACTCGAATGGGATGCCAGCATCACAGGTGGTGGCTTTACTCACTAAGCCACAATGCCAGCCCCTATACCTCTGTTTTCTTAAAAGATTTGTTCATCTGGGAGCCAGTGTTGTGGCACAATATATTAAGCTGCCTACAATGCCAGCATCCCATATAAGCACCAGGTTCAAGTCCTACCCACTCCACTTCCAATCCAATTTCCTGCTAATGTGCCCAAGAAAGAAGCAGATGATGGTCCAGATGCCTGGGCTCCTGCCACCCATTAGGGAGACCCAGATGGAGTTCTGGGCTTCTGGCTTTGGCCCGGCCCAGCCCTGGCCATTGCAGCCGTTTGTGTATTGAACCACTGAATGGAAGCTCACCAAATGGAAGCTTTCTCTCCCTCTTTGTTGTTCCGCCTTCCAAATAAATAAATCATTTATTTATTTATTTATTTGGAAGGCAGAGAGTGAGAGTGAGAGACAGTAAGAAAACAACAGAGAGTAAGATCTTCCATCTGTTGGTTCAGTCTCCAGATGGCCATGGCTGGTCCACCCAAAGCCACATTCCCAAAACTTCATCTGGGTCTCCCAAGTGGGTACAGGGATCCAAGCAGTTGGTCTATCTTCCACTGCTTTCCCAGGCACATTATCAGGAAGCTGGGTCGGAAGACGAGCAACCAAGTCTCAAACTGGCACTCTGATATGGGATGCCAGTGTCACCAAGTGTTGGCTTAACCTGCTGTGCCACAATGCTGGCCTCTCTTGTTATTTTTTTCTTCATGGTAATCATCACTAGCTGAAATTGTATTTATTTTATTTTTTATTAAAAAATCTCTGGGGCCGGCGCTGTGGTGGAATGGGTTAATCCTCCGTCTGCGGTGCTGGCATCCCATATGGGCACCGGTTCGAGTCTTGGCTGCTCCTCTTCCAATCCAGCTCTCTGCTGTAGCCTAGGAAAGCAGTAGAAGATGGCCCAAGTGCTTTGGCCCCTGCACCTGAATGAGAGACCTGGAAGAAGCTCTGTCTCTTGGCTTCAGATAAGCATAGCTCTGGTCATTGCGGCCATTTGGGGAGTGAACCAGTGGAAGGAAGTCCTTTTTCTCTGTCTCTCCATCTCACTGTCTGTAACACTATCTCTCCAATAAATAAATAAATAATCTTAAAAAATTAAAAAAAATGTAGGGGCTGGCACCTGTGACATAGTAGGTTAAGCCTCTGCCTGTGGTGCCGGCATCCTATGTGGTACCAGTTCATGTTCTGGCTGCTCCTCTTCATATCCAGCTCTTTGCTAACGGCCTGAGAAAGCAGTGGAAGAAAGGCCCAAATGCTTGAGCTTCTGCACCCATATGGGAGACCTGGAAGAAGCTCCTGGCTCCTGATTGGCCCAGCTCTGGCCATTGTGGCCATTTAAGGAGTAAACTAGCAGATGGAAGACCTCTCCCTCTTTCTGTCTGTAACTGCCTCTCAAATAAATAAATAAATAAATCTTAAATTATTTTTTAACTTGAAATCCATTGAGATAGAAGGACGGAGAAACAAAGATCTTCTATCTGCTGGCTTACTCCTCAAATGTCTGCAATAGTCAGATTGGGCCAGGCTGAAGCCAGGAGTCTGGAACTTAATTCAGGTCTCCCATGTGGGTGGAAGGAACTCAAGTACTTGGGATATCGCCTGCTGCCTCCCAGGTGGGACATTAGCAGGAAGCTAAAGTCAGAAGCAGCACCATGAATCAAACAATGGCACCTGGATAATGGGAGGTGGGTGTCCCAAGCAGTGTTTTAACCACTGGGCCAAATGCCCACCCCCATTCTTTATAATATTATATAACTATATCTTCATATAATTTTATGTTACACATTGTCTTCTACTTCTGTAGAAAATAGGCTCTATCAGAGTAGGACCCCTGTCTTGCTAGCTACTGAATCCCCAGTGCCTAATACAATGGGTAGAAGATTATAGTGAAAAACTGTTACACAGAGTGATAAATCCCCTGAGATGAGGCCCTGAGTTTCCTGTTCTTTATTTCCTACTCCGGAGGAGCCAGCCATGCAATCTTGCCTCCATCCTGTCCCCATCCTCCCCACCCAGTAGGGGGGACTCACTTGGCAAAGGGGATGAGGTTGTCTCCATATTCCTGTACTTGCATGACTGGACTGGGCTAGGTAGTCAACTGAGTCTCCTCCTTGCTGCTGGGAGAAAAATGGAAAACAAATCACTCACTATGCAACGGCTGTAGGGATGAGACCAATTTAGAGCCTGGAAAGCAGATGTGTGCATCCTGAAAAAGCAAAAAAGAGTTTAAAAGGTATTTCTAATACTCAACTGTTAGCTGAACCTACAGGAGGAAGATGGTAAGCATGGGGAAAGTGGATTGTGGTAAGACATAAAGGAGGAAGTACATTTTCTAAAGCTACATATATGCAGCAAGTAAAATCTGCAGATGGCTTTCAAGTGACTTAAAAGGTCATAAGAAAGGATGAAATGAAAAAAATGACAGGTGGAGACTGAATGCAGCAGAGGCATTTGGGAGCAGCTGGCATAGACTTGGTGGTTGGGGGCAGTTAGAGAAGTGGTGGAATTGAGAGATGGTAAAAGAATCAGGTACGAGTAGCTGGTGGACGTTTGGTTGGAGAGAGTAGTCAGTTGGCAAATGGGAAGGAGAAGCATGGGGAATATCTATAGGAAAGGTGAGCAGAGAGGGGGCCAGTGTTGTGGTGCAGCACCCTGTACTGGGACACAAGCTGGAGTCCTAGCTGCTCTGATTCAGATCCATCTCCCTGCTACTGTGCCTGGGAAGGCAGCAGAGGACGGCCCAAGTGCTGGAGTCCCTGCCATCCACATGCTGGAATGGAGCTCTGGGCTCCTGGTTTCTGAATGGCCCAGACCTGGCTGTTACAGCAATTTGGAGAGTGAACCAGTGGATGGAAGATTTCTCTCCCTCTGTCACTCTGCTTGTCAAATAAATCTTGAGTGTGTGTGTGTGTGTGTGTGTGTGAGAGAGAGAGAGAGAGAGAGAGAGAGAGAAAGAGAGAGAGAGAGAGAGAGGTGTCAGTTGTACAGAGCCAGAATTAGGGGCAGTGAAAGACATCCACAGTCAGTCAGGGTGGGCAGGAAAGGCACGTAAGATAGGACAGTGCATATAGGCTGCACAAGGGACAGAAAAAGCTAACTGGAAACTGTTGGAGGCAAACAGCTATTTATCCAAAGGCAGCTGGGGATGGGCTAACAAAAAGTGTCAGAGTTGGACAGAAAGGGCAAGAGCAGTCCAAGCAGGGAATCCTGGGCCAGGAGGAGCTCAGCAGAACACAGGGGGCCACTTGGGGGAACATTATGACTTTGGAGACTTGGGCCTAAGTGGATGCCTTCAATCTAAGGAGAGGAGCCAGCGCTGTGGCGTAGCAGGTGAATCTGCCGCCTGCAGAGCCAGCATCCTATATGGGCACAGGTTCGAGTGCCAGCTGCTCCACTTCCGAGCCAACTCCCTGCTACCGCCTAGGAAAGCAGTAAAAGATGGGCCAAGTGCTTGGGAGACCCAGAAGCAGCTCCTGGCTCCTGGCTTCAGATCGGCCCAGCTCCAGCCGTTGCTGCCATTTGGGTAGTAAACGAGCAGATGGAAGATTTTTTTAAAAACTATTTTTATGTTTTTTTAGATTTATTTTATTTATTTGAAAGAGTTACAGAGAGGAGCAGAGATAGAGAGGGAGATCTTCCATCTGCTGGTTCACTCCTTGAATGGCCACAATGGCTGCAGCTGAGTCAGTCCAAAGCCAGGAGCCAGAGCTTCTTCCAGGTTTCCCATATGTGTACAGGTGCCTAAGGACTTGGGCCATTCTTTGCTGCTTTTTTTTTTAAGATTTATTTATTTATTTATTTGAAAGTCAGAGTTACACAGAGAGAGGAGAGGCAGAGAGAGAGAGAGAGAGAGAGAGAGAGAGAGAGAGAGGTCTTCCATCCGATGGTTCACTCCCCAATTGGCCACAACGGCCGGAGCTGCGCAGATCAGAAGCCAGGAGCCAGGAGCTTCTTTCTGGTCTCCCACGCGGGTGCAGGGGCCAAGGACTTGGGCCATCTTCTACTGCTTTCCCAGGCCGTAGCAGAGAGCTGGATCGGAAGAGGCGCAGCTGGGACTGGAACCCGGCCCATATGGGATGCCGTCACTACAGGCGGCGGATTCACCCGCTACGCCACAGCATCGGCCCCTCTGCTGCTTTTCCAGGCGCATTAGCAGGGAGCGAAATTGGAAGTGGAGCAGCCAGGACTCGAACCGAAGTCTATATGGGATGACGACGCTTCAGGCAGTGACTTTAACCCACTGCGCCACCGCGCGGGCCCCATGGAAGACTTCTCCCTCCCTCTCCCCCTCCCCCACCTCCACGTCTGTAATTCTTGTCTTTCAAAATAATAAATCTTTTTTTTTTTTTTTTTTGACAGGCAGAGCGGACAGTGAGAGAGAGACAGAGAGAAAGGTCTTCCTTTGCCGTTGGTTCACCTTCCAATGGCCGCCGCGGTAGGCGCGCTGCGGCCAGCGCACCGCGCTGATCCGATGGCAGGAGCCAGGTGCTTCTCCTGGTCTCCCATGGGGTGCAGGGCCCAAGCACTTGGGCCATCCTCCACTGCACTCCCGGGCCACAGCAGAGAGCTGGCCTGGAAGAGGGGCAACCGGGACAGAACCGGCGCCCCGACCGGGACTAGAACCCGGTGTGCCGGCGCCGCAAGGCGGAGGATTAGCCTGTTGAGCCGCGGGGCCGGCCAAAATAATAAATCTTTAAAAAAAAGTTTTTTAAAAAATCTAAGGGGCAGGATGGGCCTTCAGGAAACCTGACGCAGGGCAACAGGAGGGCCACGCAAGCCTAGGAGGGCAGATGAGGACCCGAGGGGCCGGGCTGGGGCTGAGTCTGGGTGCCCCGATGGGGAGGGGGCGAGGCCTGCCTGGGGGGCGGGCCAGGCCTGGGAGCACAGCTTGGGCCTGAAGGGGTCAGCGGGACCCTTGACAAGCGGACGAGGGCTGCCCGGTCCTCCGGAACAGCCAGGCCTGAGGGCGTAATCGGGTGTGAGAAGCCCAGCTCCTGAGGTGGCGGCCCCGCACCTGAGGCGGCCACGCTCGGTCGGAAGGGGCAGCCTGGGCCCGCGAGGGCGACTCCGGCCTGAGGCGGCACTCCCGGCCTGAGAGGGCGGCTCCGGCCTGAGGCGGCGGCCAGGGCTGCCGGGGCTGCCTAACTTGAGGGCCCGGCAGGGACAGACAACCCCCGTGGCTGCGCCGCCGCCGCCGCCCGCACTTGGCCCCAGCACCTGAGGCAGCTGCGCGGTGAATTCTAGAACGATGAGTCCGGCGGGGAGGAGAGAGGCGGTCACCGGAGTCGAGGGAGGCGCCGGCCGGTGCCGCGCGCTAGGGGCGGGGCCTGGACCAAGCCGCCTCGGGGGCGGGGCCGGCCAGAGGCTCCGCCCCCCTCGGGCGCGCCTCCGACGGCGGGCGGGCGTGCGCGGGTCCCGGGCTGGGGGGGGGAGTGGCCCCGGGGTCCGCCCCCGCCGCGCCCGGCTTCTCAGGCCTCCCTAGGCTTCCCGACTCTCGGCCTCCTGCCCACCCTTCTGCCTCCTCCCCTCGGCTGCCAGGTCCCGGTTCGGTGGGCCCCACAGCCCGGGAGCGTTGCCGCTTTAACAACAGTAGCCCCGGCCGCTCCCGGCCCCTGCTCGGGACAGCGCGCGTCCGCGTCCGCGCGCCCGCGCGCGCCCGCCCGTCCCCCGCCCCTCGCTCCCCGCCCCAGCTCGCGCTGCCCGGGCGGGCGCCGGCCGCTGGCGCCGCTACTGCTGCCGCCCCCGGGGGCGCGAGTCCGCTGCCCACCGCCCCGGGACCCGGCGAGGGGCGGGGGCAGCCCCAACCCGGCCTCGGATCGCCCCCCGCTCCCGTCTCGCGCTTCCCGGAAAGTTTGTCCCTGAGCACTCAGCCGAGCTGCGCCGGGAGCCCCGCCGAGACGAGGTGAGAGCTGGGGGGGAAGGGAGGGGACGCCCGCGGAGGAATGCGCCGGGCTGGGGGGCGGGGAGCCGGGGTCCCGATTGCACCGCCCGGCGGGGCCCGGGCCGGCGCGGGAGCCGGGATCATGTGCTGTTTGTCCCGGAGGCGCAGAGAGGTGCCAGGCCCGAGCGGCCGTCGGTGGGCTGGCCAGGAGGACGGGGTCCGCGTGGCCGCCCCGGGGCAGCCAGGCGGCGGCCTGGTTGAGAACTGCCGCGACGGCAAGGTGCCGGTGGCCCAAGCGCCCCTTTCGTGTCGGTCGGCTTCTCCCCAGCCGCGGGCTCTTTGCTGCTGTACAGCTGCCCCTGTTCCTTTGCGCCGCTGTCCCCCAGCCCAGCCTCCCCGTTCTCTGTCCCTTTAGGGGTAACCGTGTCGCTATCATCGCAGGTCCCCGCCGGTGTCCTTCCCCCCGGGGAGGTGGGGTCTGGTCTGTTCTTCCTGAGCTGGCCTTAGTGATTTCTGCTACTCCCTTCCTGTCCTGGGACAGACTGACCCCCCTCAGCGCTCCCATGTTCTGCCCCGGAGGAAGGTGGTGAGATGAGGCTTGGCATGACAGGGGTTTGGGGTCTTTGGGAGCCACAGGTGGGTGTCTGGCATCCCTGATCCCTCTGTAGAGCCCTCCACCCTGCTGTCCGTGGGTGTGGACTGCTCAGCCTCTACTCTCAGGGTGTGGGCACCCGATCACCCACATTCCTGGGCTCCCTCCTGGCACTCTCCCTAGGGCATCGGGCGCCATAGCACTAGCCCCAGGCTGAGGCTGGGACCAACCTGCTTCCTTTCCCTCCTTTCCCCTTTCATGGGGGGCCCCCAGAACCCCCAGGTATTCTGGTCTCCCAGTAGTGGAGCCCTGGGGCTTGTGTGATGGATACAGGATGACCCCACCCTCCCCTGCCCATTGTCCGGGATCCTGAGGAGGAAATGCTGGGGGCTGGGCAAGGGGTTTGGGGCCCACACGGCAGGTCTTCTGGATCCCAGCCTGCACTATACCTTCGGCAGTCTCTGCTTCCCTTGGGGAGGTGGTGGGCCATCAAGGGAACGGGCTCCTCCCTTGCTGAGCTTGGGGGAGAACTTCAGGGCAGGTTTCGTGTGGTGGGTTTTGTGTTGGGTGCTCTCCCTGTCAGTCCTCTGGCCCAGAGCTGCCTCCTTGCTGGCTGCATAGCTCTGTTTGGTATCCTCTGCGTCTCTCCTTCCTCTCCCCTCCCATCCTCTGCTTCCCAGCGTGACCTCGACCTCGCCTTCCGTCTTATTTCTCTCCTTTCCTTGGTGTCTGTGACTTTCTGTCCCGCTCTCCCTGTCCTGCCTCCCTCCGTCTCTGCCCATGTGTCTCTCTCTCTCTGAATCGCCCTCTGTGCAGCTTCTCTTTCTCTCACTCTCTCCTCTATCAGAACGTTCAGTGCACTTGCGAGTGACGAGGAATAAAAATATCACTGTCCCTGTCCTTGGATTCACATTGCATTCGGCCGCTGCAGAGGGGCAGCTTACCCTTCCTCACATCCCTCCATCCCTTGCCTGCTCACCGCACAACCCCAGACAGACCTCTGGAGCTGCAGGTGCCTCCTAACCACTCTTCCCCCAACCAGGGTTTCCCCCACAGCCCCAGCTGGTGTGGCCAGGCCCCAAGTGTAGGATGGGGTTCCCCCTACGAGGGCCGGTGGCAGCCAGAACTGATACAGCTACCCTGCTCTGGGGCCAGGACGCCAGGTAATTCGGGGGGATGGCCCAGATCCCTACAAACGGGGATTGGGCTGGGGAGAGAGGCTGGAATACCTTCAGGCGCCCCTCAAGACCGGGGAGGAAGTCCAGGGGGATTAGGACCTGGGGCCTTGAGGGGTAGGGCAAGGGTGGGAGGGAGATTGGTTCCAAGGAGAAGCTGGGAGGCAATGTGTGGGTCCCCCCACCCCACCCCGCTGTGGTTCTGACCACCTCTTCTTTCTCCGTCCTCCAGCTGAGGAGGGTGGGAGTGTCTGGAGCCATGGCTGGTGCCTCGGTGAAAGTGGCAGTGAGGGTCCGGCCCTTCAGTGCCCGGGAGACCAGCCAGGATGCCAAGTGTGTGGTCAGCATGCAGGGAAACACCACCTGTGAGTGAGTCCCAGGGGCCTGTGTGGGCACAGGCAGGCATGGCTGGGCCCACCACGAAGGCCAGTCCTGCTGGGCCGAACCAGGAGGAGGGCTGTGCCGGGCACAGAGCAGGTGCTGATTGTAAGGGCGGGGGCTGGGGCAGGCTGGCCTTTCCATGTTCCTGTCCCTGGGAGGGGGAATGTTGGCCTGATGCCCTCCATTGCCCAATCCAGGGAGGCAGCTCCGTGGGGGCGGGTCCTAGGAAGCCAAAATTAGCTTTGGTGGCTGGAGGGGGTGGGGAGTATTAAAGGGGAGAGATGAGCTAGGACAGAGATGGGAAGTGAGATGCCTGGGTTCAGGGTCGAGGGGGAGTGGGCAGAGATTGGGAGTACCTGACATGGGCGTTCTGTCCTTTGTCTTCTCCTGCCTCCTCAGCCATCATCAATCCCAAACAAGGCAAAGATGCCACCAAAAGTTTCACCTTCGACTACTCCTACTGGTCACACACTTCGGTGAGGTTGCTGGGCTGGGGGAAGAGCTTAGCTGTGAGGGCAGGAGTTCAGGTCTTGGTGAGGGGGTGTTGCTGGGAAATAGGCCTTCTAGGAGGTTTGTGTAAGACCAGACTGGGAGGACTGAGTCCCTGGGATCAGGGCTGGGTGGGACCTGCAGGTTGGGAAGGGGGCTAAGTTTGGGGAGGGGAAGCCCCCTGGGGTATTTAGGGCCCTCAGGAACTAGCTAGGGCCTCCAGTGGCAGTGATGGTGGGGGGCAAGCAGGACTTTTGGGCAGTCGTCAGGGATAGGGTCAGAACTGCAGGGATGGGGACACTCGGGACCAGGTCATCCAGCGCTCCTGTTGTCTCTCTCTGCCCCACTCTCACTTAGTCCGAGGACCCACAGTTTGCGTCTCAGCAGCAGGTGTATCGGGACATTGGAGAAGAAATGCTGCTTCACGCCTTTGAAGGCTACAATGTGTGCATCTTTGCCTACGGACAGACTGGAGCTGGGAAATCCTACACCATGATGGGGCGGCAGGAGCCAGGGCAGCAGGGCATCGTGCCCCAGGTACACACCTGTGACCCGGCCCTGCAGCCAGGGCAGGGGCGTCTGCTGGAGGTATCGAGGAAAGGGGTCTAAGGCTGATGGAGCAGAGACCTGGCTCTGTGAGGCTGTTAGTGATGGGAGATTTGCTAGGTATAGGGCTTGGCTGCAACCTGGACACCCAGGGCCCAGAGGGGGTCTTTGCTCCTGGCAGAGGCAGCAAGGCTCAGTGAGACAAGCCAAGGCTCTGGCATCAGAGAGCCTTGGCTGTGAGCCCTGGTTTTCCCATGTACTACTGTTTACTGTGTCTCATAATGACTCATGAGTGTGGGTCCTCTCCAGGCTGTGTGTACCAATGGCAGAAACAGCCAGTTGTGTATAACTGGGAATTGGCCATAATTCTCCCTGGCTGTGCAGTGTGGTGCGCACTGGCTGGGGGTGGGGGGTACTGTCAGGACCCCTGGGTTCATGTCCACTCTTGGCAAATACTCACCTGTGGCCCTGGGCGAGTATGAGCCTCTCTGTTTTCCCATCTGTGAAGTGGGAATCACCCCTTTCTCAGGGATGTGGTGTCAAATGGGGTCCCTTGGGACAGAGCCTGGCCCAGGGCTGAGCACCGTAGGTGTGTGGTGCACAGGAGCTTCTCTGTGTCCCCCTGCAGCTCTGTGAAGACCTCTTCTCTCGTGTCAGTGAGAAGCAGAGTGCTCAGCTGTCCTATTCTGTGGAGGTAAGCCCAGGTCTTGGCAGGGGCTGGGAGGCGGGAGAGCGCAGTGATCTGGAGTCACACAGCCAGGATCTAGTCCTGGTTCTGCTGCTTACGGTGACTCTGGGTGGGGAGTCCACCCCTCAGCTCCTCAGTCTGTTCACCTGGGATATGCTCATGATTGGATCCACCTCCTGGGGTTGGGGGGAGGGCCAGTGAGCCAGTGTGTGTGGAATGCCCAGTGCCAGGCCTGCTTCACATTGGCTCTGTCTGTCCTGTGCTATTGCTGCTGCTTTGTTCCTTTTTCTTTTTTTTTTTTTTTTTTAAATTTACTATGTTGGCCTTGGGGCTGTGGTGTAGCGGGTGAAGCTGCCGCCTTCAGTGCCGACATCCCATACAGGTGCTGGTTCAAGTCCTGACTGCTCCACTTCCGATCCAGCTCTCTGCTATGGCCTGGGAAAGCAGTAGAAGATGGCCCAAGTGTTTGAGCCCCTGCAATCCCATGGGAGACCTGAAAGAAGCTCCTTGCTCCTGGCTTTGGATCAGCTCAGCTCTGGCTGTTGTAGCCATTTGGGGAGTAAAACAACAGATGGAAGACCCTTCTCTTGGTCTTTCCCTCTCTTTGTCTGTAACTCTGCCTCTCCAATAAAAAAAAAAATCTTTTTTAGAAAAGAAGGGTTACTTTATTTAAGAGATAGAGTTACAGAGAGGGGAAGAGAGATATCTATTTTTCTATCTGCCGGTTTACTCTCCAAATAGTCGTAATGGCTTGGTCTGATCCAGGCCGAACTCCATCCAGGTCTCACACATGGGTGACAGGGATCCAAGCGCTTGGGCCATCTTTCACTGCTTTCCCAGGTGCATTAGCAGGGAGCTGGATTGGAAGTGGAGCAGCTGAGACTCCAGTTGGTACCCATGTGGGATGCTGGCTTTGCAGGTGGTAGCTTCACCCATTGCCAAGCGCCAGCCCCAACTTTGTAACTGCTTACTTGCTTCTCCCCCAGGTGAGCTACATGGAGATCTATTGTGAGCGAGTTCGAGATCTCTTGAACCCCAAGAGTCGGGGCTCTCTACGGGTCCGGGAGCACCCCATCCTGGGCCCCTATGTGCAGGACCTGTCCAAGTTGGCTGTGACATCCTACGCGGACATTGCCGACCTCATGGACTGTGGAAATAAGGCGCGGTGAGGCAGGCGCGTGGAGCGCAGGGAAGGAGCCGGGGCTGGGAAATTGAGGGGCAGCGCCTAGGAAGTGCTCCCTTCCCCCGCCAGGACTGTGGCCGCCACCAATATGAATGAGACCAGCAGCCGTTCCCATGCCGTGTTCACCATCGTCTTCACACAGCGCAGCCACGACCAGCTCACCGGACTGGACTCAGAGAAGGTGGGACCCCCTCACCCCCATCCCCTGTCCCCGGGGGAAGGCCCATCAGGTAGTGTCTGCAGTCTCTGGCTTCCTTATGAGACTTCTCAGGGCAGGGCTTGGAGCCCTCTGTGCGTCCCTTGTCTGGCCCAGGATGGGCCTGGAAATCCATGTACACGAGGAATAAGTGCACAAGGGGGTCTTATTACTGTTAGAGGTTCTGTCTCCTCCTGTCCTTTCCCTTGGCTCCTCCTCCTGGGTGCCCCCCTGGCTTGCCTGCCTGCCCTCTCCGACCCCGTCACCTCCTGCCTGTTCCCTCTCACCCAGGTCAGTAAGATCAGTTTGGTGGACCTTGCGGGGAGCGAGCGTGCCGACTCCTCAGGGGCCCGTGGCATGCGCCTGAAGGTGAGGACCTTTTGCTCTCGTGAGCGGGGGGAAGTGTTGAGGGCTGCGTGTGGCGTCTCTGGTCAAGGCCCGGGATTCTCACTGGGGAGAGGAGGAGGGGGAAGTGGGTCCGACTGGAAAAAGAGGGTCTCATCCCCTGTTCATCTTCCCTTCTCAGGAAGGCGCCAACATCAATAAGTCCCTGACGACTCTAGGGAAGGTGATCTCAGCCCTCGCGGATATGGTGAGACCGGGGGGCTGGGGAGAGAAGGGGTGCAGGAGAGGGGGCACGGCTGGCCCACCCTAAGCCCCCTCCCCCTTCCACCCTCCAGCAATCAAAGAAGCGGAAGTCGGATTTCATTCCTTACAGGGACTCTGTGCTCACTTGGTTGCTCAAAGAGAATTTGGGTGAGGGGAGCCTCCTTCTCTCTCTTTGTTCACCCTGCCTTCATCCCACTCACCTCCCTTGGTTCATCTGACCAATACCCTGGCCACCCCTCGAATCCCAAGTCCCCATTGTCCTGCTGACTCTGCTCCGGAGCCGGGAACATCCTTTGAAGATTCCCTAATGCCAAGATCAAGGCCACACCTTCCCTGCCAAGCTGAGGGCCTTGCTGACCCGGCCATCGCCGGCCCCTCCCTGGCCCACGTCCCTCGGCTCATCTGTGATTGCCCTGCAGGTCACACATGTCTGCTGCCCTCGCCCCTCCAGCCACTGGAGTTCAGAGTTGGCTCCTCAGCTCTTAGCTTCACCTGACCCCTCACAGTGGCCCTGGCAGACCTTTGTGTGGGCACTGAGGCACCCTGACCCGCAGTCCCGTCTGGTTTTCCTTAGGACCCAGCTCAGCCAAAGCTTTTCCCTCCTCTGCCTTCACAGGTGGGAACTCCCGTACGGCGATGATTGCAGCCCTGAGCCCCGCTGACATCAACTATGAGGAGACGCTCAGCACTCTCAGGTGGGGCTTCTGGCAGGGGCGGGGCAGTGCAGGAAAAGAACCAGGGCTGGTTCCTCCGGACCCTGCCCCGCCACACTGTCCCGAGACCCGAGAGGGAGAGAGGGAGGCAGGCGGCAGACCGGGGGCCCCTGTGGCCTCGCCAGTCATGAGCCTCCCTTCTTGCTCAGGTACGCCGACCGCACCAAACAAATCCGCTGCAATGCTGTCATCAACGAGGACCCCAATGCCCGCCTCATCCGGGAGCTACAGGAGGAGGTGGCCCGGCTGCGGGAACTGCTCATGGCTCAGGGGCTCTCGGCCTCTGCCCTCGGAGGAGGTAGAGGCTCCAGGACAGCTGGGGATGCCCCTTGGCCCACCCCATCCCTCCTCATTGGCCTTTGCCCAGCCTGGGGCCAGGCAAGGACCGCCCTCCATGAAGCCCTTTGTGTCTCAGTGTCCTGGACACAGAGATGGAGGGGGACTTAGCGTCTTTGCCATGTCACAGAGCTGGAAGGCACTCATCCCGGGGAGAAGCAGGGCTCGAGGACCTTCACAGGCTCCTGGAGCTGATAAATGCCAGGAGCAGGCATAACTGGCAAGGCCTGCACTTACTGTCCAAACAGTAAATTGTGAAGAAGCCGCCGGGGTGCTTTCTTGATGGCAGCTCCTGTGAAATGTTGGGGTTTCAGTGGACTTCATCCTAACAGTTAACAACAAATGGCCCCTAGAGCAAAGTGCTCAGCCTCACTGCTGTGAAACCACATATGTGGAGAGGGTGTTGATGGGGCAGACGTGGGCCCCACGTGCAGTCTTGGGGTTCATCACACCATAGATAGTTAGGGTGCTAAGGGGCACAGTGGGAGGAGGAGGGGTATTTCTTTTTAAAGATTTATTTATGTATTTGAAAGGCAGAGTTACAGAGAGAGCAAGATTGTCTGTCCACCGATTTACTCCCCCAAATGGCCACAATGCTGGGGCTAGGTCAGGCAGGAGCCTGGAACTCCATCCAGGTCTCCTATGTGGGTGGCAGAGGCCCAAGCACTTGGATCATCTTCCGATGCTTTCCCAGGCACATTAGCAGGGAGCTGGATCGGAAGTGGAGCAGGCTGCCGCCATGGCTCACTAGGCTAATCCTCCACCTGTGGCACTGGCATACCGGGTTCTAGTCCTGGTTGGGGCGCCGGATTCTGTCCCGGTTGCTCCTCTTTCAGTCCAGCTCTCTGCTGTGGCCCGGGAGTGCAGTGGAGGATGGCCCTAGTGCTTGGGCCTTGTACCCCCATGGGAGACCAGGAGAAGCACCTGGCTCCTGGCTTCAGATCGGTGCAGCGCGCCAGCTGCAGCAGCCATTGGGGGCTGAACCAGCAGAAAAAGGAAGACCTTTCTCTCTATCTCTCTCACTGTCCACTCTGCCTGACAAAAAAAAAAAAAAAAAAAAAAAAAGTGGAGCAGCCGGGACTTGAACCGTCGCACATGTGGGATGCTGGTATTGCAGTGATAGCTTAACCTGCTGCACCACAACAACCTGCACTGGCCCCAGTAACCGAATTCTTGGGAAGAGGAGAAAGATAAGGCGGATGGGACGTTCACATTCCAGGGTTAGAAGGGTTACCATGCAGAATAGTCTCGTGTCCCAGAGAGCAGAACTGGAAACTGGACACACGTGATGTGGGGCTGATTTCATGTCAGCTCAGCAGTGGAAAGAGCTGCTGCCCCATTCAGTAAGGTGCTCTCCTTCCCTGGGGTGCAGGTCAGGATGGGTGCCTGTTTCCCAAGTCTGCTTAGGAGGGCCTCTTGCCTGAGGTTGACCAGATGGATGGCTTTGGAAGCCCCCTATGAAGCTCTGGCCTTAAGCCCCCTATGAAGCTCTGGCCTTGATTGTGGTTCTGATCAGTCCCGTTTTTCCTTAGCTTTGTTCCTATATCGTCCTCCCTCCCAGGCCTGAAGGCGGAAGAGGGGAGTCCTGGAGGTGCTCTGGCAGCTGTATCATCTCCCACTGCCCCAGCTTCACCCTCCTCTCCCCCCACACATAACGGGGAGCTGGAGCCATCTTTCTCGCCCACCGCTGAACCCCAGATTGGGCCTGAGGAGGCCATGGAGAGGCTGCAGGTGGGAAGCTGGAGTTGGCAAGGGGAGAGGGTCTGGGGACTGCTGGGCGTTTACTTCTACAAAGCCCTGATTGAAGAAGGAGGAGGACTCCCAGGAGCAGTGTGATCCCCGCGTTAGGTGCTTCTCCCAGTCCTCATCCCTGCCCGTCCCTGTGCCCCCAGGAGACAGAGAAGATCATAGCCGAGCTGAACGAGACCTGGGAGGAGAAGCTGCGGAAGACAGAAGCCCTGAGGATGGAGAGGTGCGAGGGCCTGGGCTGACAGCCCACACCTGGGGAGGGGGCTGGGCCCTGCGCGGTGGGCGGTTGTGGGAGTGGTCACCAGCAGACCCACATTGCCTCTCCTTTGCCCCCAGAGAAGCGTTGCTGGCTGAGATGGGGGTCGCTGTCCGCGAGGATGGGGGAACTGTGGGCGTCTTCTCTCCGAAGAAGGTGAGGAGGCGTGGGCAGCTTTCTGGATGCTTAGAGAAGGCGGTTGGAGTGGGCAGGGTAGAACTTCCAGTCCTGACGTCTCCCTCTGGGCTCCCTGACTCGTTCCTCCCCTGCCGCTTCTTCCCTGTCCCTCTCCTTCCGTCAGTCAACCAACGTGTCCTTATTAAATGCTGGTGGCCAAGGACACCAGGGGCCACAGAAAGATGACGGCATTCCTGTCTTTGGGGGCATTGCAAAGAGCTGCTCAGAATCTAGGTCTCTATAAATATAAACTCACTCATGTGCATGTGAGTTCATGCACAGAATTCATTCGGGATTCATAGGAAACTGATCATAGTGATAGCTCAGGAGACAGAAACAGATTAGGAAATTGGAGATTGGTTGGGATAGAGACTTAATCACAGCCTTTGTATCATTTGAATTTTGGATCCTGAGTCACAACTTCTGTATCATTTGAATTTTGTACCCTAATTCTGTGTTGCCTACTCAAAAAAAAATTAACTTAAAATATTCAGTCCGTAAAAGGCTAACTTGAGAAGGCAGGTCTGTAGGGAATAGAGGGAGGGTAGGTGAGGCTGGAGAGCAGTGCCTGCAGGTGCAGCCAGGGGCTGCGTGTCCGTGAGGCCTGGGGCTGTCACTGCCACCTTCCCGGAGAAGGTGGTTTGGAAAATGGAGTCTGAAAGATGGATGGAGTAGAGAGGACTGGGGCCAACGCAAGACCAGGCAGGCTCGGGCTATGTGTCGGGCAGCAGGTGTTCAGCAACTCTTTGTTGAGAGGAAGGAAGGAAATGGAGCAGGAATGTCCAGGCTCAGCTGAAGGTTGCAATGATATTCAAAATATTTAACAGCCAGCACCGCATAGGGACTGACCAGAGAGAATGGGCACAGCCAGCCAGCTCAGCTGTACCGTGCACACGAAGGGTGATGTGGCGCGAGTTCGAGCAGAGCAGGAACTTCCAGTCCCGCCGGGGAAGCAGCCAAGCCTGTCTGGTCCATGGTGTGAAGCAGACTACGGTCAGGGCATACATCAGATAAACTGTGCTTTAGGCCAGACAGAGTTCCTGGGGGCTGCCTGGAAGTGGGGTGTGTTACTGGAAGGGGGGGGTCTCTGAGTCAATCCATCAGGATCAAAAAAAAAGAAGACTTTGTCTCGCCTGGCCCAGGCCGCAGCGAGGGAGTGAGAGAGCTGTGGGTGGATGATTCAGGGCAGTGAGCCAGGCTGAGGGGCCTGGGCCAGGGCCAGGGCTGGGTATCGAGGGCTTTGGGGTTCCTTCTGAAGGAACCAGACCCTCCTGGGACCCAGCCATGTCTGCAGGGCAGGGGGTACAGAAGGCCCTCAGTGTGGCCTCCAGCCACCTTTGGGTGTACCGGGGTGCTTCCACCAGCATTGCAGGACTGGATGACAGGCAGAAGGGAGCAGGGAGACTGACGGGGTGGGTGTCCCTCCCCTGGAGGGCTTGGCACCACAGGCAGATGCCACCCCCTGTAGCTGGGAGACCCAGTGGAGAGGGCTCTTCTTTTGCTTTTAATTGTTCCCATAAAGATAGTACGTGCCAGCGAGGGCGTTCAGATAGCTCGGCAAGGCGTGTGTGGGGGAAAGTCCAGCTGCTTCTCCGGGGGGCCACCTTCATGTTCAGTTCCTGGTGTGTTCAGAGACAGTCTGTGCGTGTACGGGCGTGTCCTAGATGTGTAATTACACACAGCCACACACATGGCCTCTCTCTAGTAGTAGCGGCTGCAGCCTTTATTTTTCGAGGATGCCTTTTCCCCAGCATCAGAGTATCCCATCGCGTGGGTATAGGGTAGTTTATTTCACCAGCTTCCCACTGATGGACATTTAAGTTGTTTGTTCTTCTTTATCCTACAAGCAATGCTACAACACATAGTCTTCTATGTCGGTGTGTTGCCTGTAGAACAGAATCTCCAACAGTGCAAATTCAAGGTCAGGTGGAAGCCATGTGAAAATGTGATCTCTTGCCAAAGTGCCCTCCAAAGATTAGAGCCCTGTTGTTTACACCCGCAAGAGCAACCCACACGAGGCCATGTTTCCCCTCACCTTTTTCAGCATCCTGGGTTAATCAGACTTTTTACCCTATGCCAATATGATGGGGCAAAAGAGATATTCCAGTCATTTGCTTTTGCATTTTTCTCAAGGTGATGAGAGTGAGTGTATTTGCATGTGTTTAACAGGTGTACGCACTGCAGGAGGGAGGGCTGTTAGAAACGGGGAAATGGATATGTGGGCGTGGCTGGATCTGGGCACGGTCGGGTAGAAATGCTAGGGGAAAAGATAGAGTTTTGTCTCCGAGCGAGCCAGGACCTTTAGAGATGGCCCATTCTTGTGGGACCCCTACATTCCAGGCCTGAGGACTTCCTAAATCTGTGATTTTCAAACCTGACTCTGAGCTTCCTTCTCAGGGCCAGGGCAGCGTCCAGGTCCCCCACCCCCACCCTGAGCCTGGGTAGCTCCTTCCTTATCTGTTTGACGTACTGGACTTCTAGATAAGGTTTCATTTGAACAAAGAGTTCCGGGGCCAAAGAAAGATTGAAAAGCACTGCCCCAAATCGTGTCCCCTCTCCCCAGGGATGGATTGCTTTCTGCTTCCAGAGCCCATCAGTGTCTGCTGTTGTCCCAGGGAGGGGTGGGAATGTCTCTTGGAAATGGAGCAGCGGCAGCCAGGGTGCCTGGGTGGAAGGGCGGGCACAGATTTACACAGGTTACACTGTGGATGCAACCTGGGCTCCCACCCCCGCATGGTGGGTCCTAGAGAAGCCCACTACCAGCCTCTACTGTAGCCGTTTGCCCGCCTCCATGCTTCTCTCCAGTCTCTGGAACATTTTCCTTCTGCATGCCTTCGGCCTCCTCACCCCACGGACACCAGCTCCTGCAGCGCCTTTCCCGTGGAGCCCCCCACCCCCGCCCCAAGCTCCCTGACTGCCCTTGTCCTTCCCTTTGTCCCTCTGCACGTGAGTCCCTCCCAGAACATGGGGCACTCAACTCCCTGGGATTAAATGAATGAGCCGGGTGAGGGCGTGAAACGATCAGAAACTGCCGCTTGTGGCCACTCTGATTCCCTGCGGTGTCCAGGTTTGACTCGCCTCTGTCCCACCAGGCTCCTCGCGGGGTGGGGGTGGGAGAGAGTAAATCCGTGAGCGGAGGCAGTGAGTCTTGTGCTGGGTTGGGAGACTTCGGAAAGCTTCATGGAGGAAGCGGCATACTGAGGGACCTAATGGACGTGAATGATTTTGACAGGAGTGGGGGGCGGACCTAGGAGAGGGAACGTGGCGGGGTATGCCATGGTGTTGCCGTGAGTGAGCAGCTGGTGCAGGCTGCTCCGCCTCCTGGAGCCCATACCCAGCAGCTCCCTGGGCAGGAGCACAGAGGAGGTGGAGGGGCCCTGGAAAGGGGCCAGGACAGGTGGGCTGGGGCCCTGATGTGGAGAAGGCTCAGGGAGGCCAGGGCAAAAAGCAGGGCTCAAATCAGGTGGGCATGGGGTGCCAACCAGAGAGGTCTTGGTGGAGAAGCAAGGACATGGCCTCTGTGGGGTGTGGGCAGGAAGCTGGGAGGCCTGTGGAGAGGGCAGGGCATTGGATAGCCAGGGTGGAGCATGGAGAAGACAGGTGTGGGCCAAGGCAGCAGATGGTAGGGAGAGACGTTCTCCGGGTGTGGCAGCCAGCGGCATGAGCCGGTGCTCAGGAAACAGGGCTTGCATGATACCCAGGGTTACATACCTGGGGAGGGCGGAGGTGTCCTCACAGAAACAAGTCAGGAAAAGGTGCTTGGGGCAGGGGGGTAGTGCAGGCTGGGCTTTCAGTGCGGAGCAGCATAATCAGCCAGGTATGCAGGATGGAACTGGGCAGGTGGTGGGGTGGGGGTGTGCTCGGGCAGAGGGTTCTGGGGCAGGGACAGCAGCAGGCAGTGACCCTGGGCTAAGGAGAGTCAGGCCCCAAGGAGAGGCAGTGGCCAGGGAAGTCTGGGAGTCCACTGTGTGAGTGGGTTTGCAGAAATGGGTTTGTGTATCTTGTTTGCTTTTTGTTTTATGAGATTTATTTATTTATTTATTTGAAAGGCATAGTTACAGAGAGAAAGAGAGAGGGAGGTCTTCCATCTGCTGGTTCACTTCCCAAATGGCTGCAATGGCTGGGTCTAGGCCAGGCTGAAGCCAGGAGCCTGGAACTCCATCTGGGTCTCCCACATGAGTGGCAGGGACCCAAGCACTTGGGCCACCATCTGCTGCTTTGCCCCGCATATTAGCAGGGAGCTAGATTGGAAGTCGAGCAGCTGGGAACAAACCCAGTGCTCATATGACTCACTACCGGCCCCATGTTGGATGTTAAATAGGAGTGACACTCAGGACAGGGAGCCCGGTGGGGCGAGATACCTCTGAAGAGACGCAGCCTCAAAGGAACGCATGGGTCAGGCCGTCCTGAAGGTGGTCGGTGTGGGAGGTGGGGAACCTAAAGACCAACAGTACTCCTGGGCAGAGGGATGATGGTCGGGTGGGGGGCAGAGGCTCACCCCGAAGGAGGACAGGCACGCAGCACACTGGAGGGATGTCCGCTCGTGCTCCTCCCCCTTGTCAGCTCTGGGGCCCGCCTGGCCAAGTCTTATAGGAGCCTTCCTCTGACCGGCCTCCTCTCCCTCTCAGACTCCCCACCTGGTGAACCTGAATGAAGACCCCCTGATGTCTGAATGTCTGCTCTACCACATCAAAGATGGCATCACCAGGTAGCCTGTACCCGGCGGCCTGGGGGAGGTGGCCGCAGAGGGGGTGGTCCCTGGAGGCGCCCCAGGTCTCTGGACAGCTGCCCCGGTAGCCCTGCCTGCTCTCCTGGCATCTCTGGCGAGCTGCTGAGCCTGCCTGCTTGGCGGTCATCCTGCTCTAACCCAACAGCTTGGTTGGGGCAGGAGGCCTCCTGGGACCAAACTAGGCCGACACTGGCACGGATGGTCTGACTTACTGGGGCGGAAGAATTGCCGGGAACTTGGAGCACGGCATCCCCAGTCCCTGACACCACTATCTTGACCTTCCTTGGTGGGACCCTGTGTGGAGGAGGGAAGAGGGTACAGGGCCAGCCCTATGTGGTTGAGCGGCAGTGTCCTGGTGGCTGAGGGCAGGTGGTAATGAAGTCCTGGAGCTTGAGGTCTCCTGAAGTTAGTGGGGTTCTGTCCCACCATGGGCTATCCTGGGTGACCCTCATGGGCAGGGAGTGAGCCATCAGGGTGATCGAGTGGGGCGAGTGGGGTCCTTGCTGGGGCTCCTTTTGCCCTTTGCTGTAGAACAGGATGACTAAGAGCATGGACTCTGGAGGCAGGCACACCTGGGCTCAAATCCCAGCTTCACCATGGCCAGGCTGCATGACCGTGGGCGAGTTGCTGCACCTCCCTCGGCCTCAGCTTCCTCATCTGTGTAATGGGAATAATTACGCTTGGCTCATTGGGTTGGATGATCTCATGTTTAAGGGAGGCTGGGTGAGTGCCTGGGACATTCTCAGAAGACGCTGGCCATTGCTTCCCCAGGGTTGGGCAGGTAGATGTGGACATCAAGCTGACTGGACAGTTCATCCGGGAGCAACACTGTGTGTTCCGGAGCATCCCCCAGGCTGATGGAGAAGGTAATGGCTGGTGGGCGAGAGTACAGTGGCCAGGCAGGGAGAGGGGCGGGTCCTGTGTCCCCCACACAGTGGCCTGGGTCAAGCGGAGAAACGGGGGCTCATTCTCATCTTCGCCCTCACCCTTAGAGGGGCTTGCAGTCGGGGGGAGGAGTAAGCGGTGAGGGTGTCCCGAGGGCCCGATTCTGTGTCCACAGTGAGACTGCAGACAACTGCAGGACCTGGGCGTGGCAAGGGTCTCCAGGCAGAATCGGCGTTCTGGTGTTCCAAGAGCGTGCGATTTTGGTAAAGAGGAAATCCTGACCCCTCCCACCTCTCTGATGTTTTTATTTTTAGTCTAAAATAGTACCCTGGTCAGGTTTAAAAATTAACTTATTTGAAGGGCAAAGTGACCGAGAGAGAGAAGAGAGAGAGATCTTCCATTTGCTCATTCACTCCCCAGATGGCTGCAATGGCTGGAGCTAGGCCAGGCCAAAGCAAGGAGCCAGGGGCTTCATCTGGGTCTCCCGCACAGTTGGCAGGGGCCCGACTTCTTGGGTCATTCCCTCTGCCTTCCCGGGTTCCGTTAGCAGGGAGCTGGATGGGAAGCAGAGCTGTGCCACAACAGCAGCCCCTGCTTTTTTTCTTTAAATGAAAACACATATTTGTTTCAATGATACCTGAGTTTATCTCTATGGAAAACCTGCTTCGATGCGGTTATGACTGCAAAGGTTTCTGGAAATAAATGGAAACATGTATTTCTCTGGTCCCAAAACTGTCAAAGGCTTCCTCCCTTGTAAGGCCAGAGCAGCATTCTCAGGCTCTGGGAATGGAGGCAGTAGCCTGTGTGACATGTTAACCAAACAGTCCTCGGCCAGTCAGCGCGTATCTTTGAGGTCACTACTTCGTTCTGGTTTAGTTACCTCAAAAAAAATGGAATGGTTTGGGTTCAGATAGGCCCAAATGTGAGCTCTGTGAAAATAGGGTGATGGTGGTGGTGCGGAGACAAGGAGCTGAGGGGAAGGGCATGGTGTGTGTGAGCTCACTCTCAACTCAGACCTGTGCACTGTGTGTGCCTTTGAGGGGACAGGGGTGTGCTGGTCAGCACTTCAAAAAAAATATGTATTTGAGAGACAAGGAGACAGAGCTGCCATCGGCTGGTTCACTCCCCAGATGCCCACAACGGCCGAGGGCTGAAGCCAGGAGCTGGGAACCTCAGTTCAGGTCTCCCATGTGGATGGCAGGAACCCAGCTACTTGAGCCATCACCGCTGCCTCCCAGGGTCTGCATGGGTGGGAACTGGGGTCAGGAGCCAGAGCTGGAGCTGGAGCTGAACCCAAACACTCTGGTGTGGGACACGGGTGTCTTAACTGCTAGGCTAAACACCTGCTCCAGTATTTTTATTTTTAATTGACACAGAGTGATTGCATATTTATGGGATAGGGTGTGACATTTCAGTAACGGTATGTCATCATCAGATCAAGGTCACGGGCATATCCCTCACCGCAGACATACACCATTGCTTTGTGTGGGAAACATTCAAAGTCCTGTCTACTAACGATTTTGAAATATTGTTAATTGTTGTCAATCATAGCAATCCTACAGTGCTGTAGAACATTCGAAGTTATTCCTCCCACCCAGCTGCACCCCGGAGCCCTGGGGAAATACCTTTGTGCAGCTCACCGCCCAGGTTTAAGACATGCCGGTCCCATTCTCAGTTTGCTGCATGGTCAGCAGATTAATGCAGTTGTTCTGGTCTGGTTCAAGTCCCCATGGGCAGGAAACACTTCTGACATTTGAGGCTGAAACCTGCTGAATCCATTCAGTTCAGTGAGTTGATTACCAAGTTCTGCTCCGTGGTTATGCCAAGCCAGACGCTGGGGGAGGTATCAAAGCCGTAGGAGGCTGGCAGGGAGTGCCCACCCTCAAGGTGCTCGCTGTGCGTTTTGGGAGATGATATGCGTGAGCAAAGTGGTTGCGTAAGTCCCAGTGAAAGCAGCTGCTGCTCCTGGACCCCCAGGGCAGGGGCTATAAAAGCTTAGTCTGTCTCAGCCCCTGTTCTGTTCTTTTAAAAGATTCATTTATTTGAAAGGCAGAGCTAAAGAAAGAAAGAGAAAGATATCTTCCATCCACTGGTTCACTCCTCAAATGACCACAGCAGTTAGAGTTGGGCCAGGCTGAAGCCAGAAGCCTGAACTTCATCTTGGATCCCACATGGATGGCAGGGACCCAAGCACTTGGGCCATTTTCTGCTGCTTTCCCCGGGCTCATTAGCAGGGAGCTAGATTGGAAGTGGAGCAGCTGGGACTTGAACCAGTCCTCCTATAGGATGTTGGTGCAGGCAGAGGCTTAACCTGCTGTGCCACAGTGCTGGCCCCTGAGCTCATGTTTTTTTTTTTTTTTTAATTTATTTATTTATTTGAAAGTCAGAATTACACAGAGAGAAGGAGAGGCAGAGAGAGAGAGAGAGGTCTTCCATCTGCTAATTCACTCCCCAGTTGGCCATAACGGTCAGAGCTGTGCTGATCCGTAGCCAGGAGCCTCTTTCGGGTCTCCCACACCGGTGCAGGGGCTCAAGGACCTGGACCATCCTCTACTGCTTTCCCAGGCCATAGCGGAGAGCTGGATTGGAAGTGGAGCAGCTGGGTCTTGAACTCCTTTCTCTCTGTCTCTCTCTCTCTCACTGTCTAACTCTGTCAAAAAAAAAAAAAAAAAAAGGAAGTGGAGCAGCTGGGTCTTGAACTCCTTTCTCTCTGTCTCTCTCTCTCTCTCTCTCACTGTCTAACTCTGTCAAAAAAAAAAAAAAAAAAGGAAGTGGAGCAGCTGGGTCTTGAACCAGCGCCCATAAGGGATGCCAGCATTGCAGGCAGCGGCTTAACCTGCTACGCCTCCGAGCCCCTGTTCTTAACGTCAGACTTTAGACTTGGTCAGCAACAGGCAGAGAGCACTGGGACACAGAAAAATAGTTCCTGCTCACTGACTTGATGCCTTTGCATTTTCCTGCATAACTCACAGGTGATGGCACTGAGGCCCTTGGGTAAGGTGATTTGCCCAAGGCCACAGAGCTAGGAAATGGCAGGACTGAATTTGAACACAGCATGGCAGGCCCTGGGGGCTGTGCTGTGAGCTCTGCCCTGGGCTGTGGGACTGTTGTGTGTTCAAGGGCAGGGAGAAGGCCGGTCCTCTCCGCAGCTGACTCCGTTTTCCCTCTGTGACATCTGTGCCCTCCTTTAGCGGGACTTCAGCTGTGTTTAAAACTATCAGCATTAAATTAAATTAAATCTTGTTGATTGTTTTTCTTACCAGCTAGAGATAAGCTCTGCGAGAGCAAAGATTTTGGGGCTTTTATTTCCTTGTGAGGTTCTAAAACCAAATAAAGCAGTACCTGGCCTATAGTAGGGGTGCAGTATTTTTGTGCAATCAGTGAATGCATTTTAGGGCCTGGTGGAGATAAAGAAGTAAGGCAGGATAGGCCAGTACCCGTCCTAGCCTCTGGCATCTGGCCCTTGCCCCCACTGCTGTTCCTGGGCACACAGTGATGTCCTCAGCTGGCTCTCTGCCAGTCCTCTTCTCCATCAGTCCTCCCCAGTGAGGTTCACTCTCTCTTTTTATGGATGTATTTATTTGAAAGGAAGAGCAACAGAGAGAGAGAGGGAGCAAGTGCTTGCATCCACTAGTTCACTCCCCAAATGTCTGCAACAGCTGAGGCTGGGCCAGGCTGAAGCCAGGAGCCAGGAACTCCACCCTGGTCTCCCACATGGGTGGCAGGGGCCCCAACACTTGGGCTGTCAATCACTGCCTTTCCAGGGGCAGAAGCTGGATAGGAAGCAGAGGAGCCGGGACTGGACTGGTGCTCTGACAGGCGATGCTGGTGTCCCGTGCAGCAGCTAAGACCGCTGCACCAACGACACCTGCTCCTCGAGTCTCTCTGAGTGTTCCTTTGAAGTTGTCATGTTCACATCATCCTTTCCAGTCCTCTGTCCCTCAGCTAAGTTCTTCTGGGCTATCCTTGGCCTCCTACAGGGTCAGCAGTCCCCCCCCCCCATCTCTGCCTCATGTTCCATTCATTTTGGTTTCTGAGTCTATATTATTTTTATATAATAAATAATATTTATGCAAATAAATAATGGTGAAAATTCATGTTTGTCGATTATTTTGTGGTTTAGGATCGAGCCCTTCAACCACTCTGTAGAGAAAGACATCATTATCCCACTGTTATGGAAGATCATGGAAGTTATGTGACTTGCTTGGTGTCCCTGGCGCAGGAGCCAGAGCTTGGTCTTTGGGACCCAAGGAGTCCCTCCATGATACCACTGCTTGCTCCGCTCCTTTACACACACAAACACACACACACACACACACCCCGCCTTGTGCGGCTTCACACACACACACACACACACACCCCGCCTTGTGCGGCTTCACACACACACACACACACCCCACCTTGTGCGGCTTCACACACACACGCGTGCACACACACACACACGCACACCCTGCCCCAGCAAGCAGCATGCCCAGTGATTTGTAGTGGGGAGCGCATTGGCAGGCATTTCCGCTGCATTGACTTGACATGTCGTATGTTGGCTGAGACTCAATGTTAGTCAGGGCTAGTTTCTAAGATGCATCAGGCAGAGAGGTGGGCTAGGAGCCTGCTGGAAGGATCTGGATCCAGCCAGGGAGGAAAAGGCAGGCCTGAGCATCTGGAAGGCAGCACTGAGCCCCTGTCCAGTGGAATGGGAGGAATGAAGCCTTCTGGGACTTGACTTGTTTTCCAAGCTGCTGCTGGGGCTGGTGGTGGTGGGTGAGTTGGGAGCCCCTGCAGAGGCTTCTGGCGATTGTAGGTGGGGCTCTAACCCTCCTTCTGCTCTTCCTTTCCCGTGCTGCTTGCCACCAGAGGGGCCGTGGCACCCCCACAGGTACTGGGGGTGAACTGGTGGTGCATGTGTGGCTTTGGGAGGTTCAGGTGGGAGTCTGACCATAGCTCAGCTTCCTCTAGAGTCAGGTCTTCTCCCTTCCTCTCTCCTGCTCAGTGGTGGTCACGCTGGAGCCGT
Organism: Lepus europaeus; assembly: GCF_033115175.1. Lineage (NCBI taxonomy): Eukaryota > Metazoa > Chordata > Mammalia > Lagomorpha > Leporidae > Lepus > Lepus europaeus. The sequence continues at coordinate 50,715,054 of NC_084844.1, read as the reverse complement.
GTGAAGGCGCCGAGACGTACGTCAACGGGAAGCTTGTGACGGAGCCGCTGGTGCTGAAGTCAGGTAGAAGACGGGCAGCAGAATGAGGGTTCTGGGACAGGATCCGGGCGCATGCTAGGGTCGCACCCTGAAATAGATAAATAGCATGAGACTGTGGAGGAGGAGTGGGAAGTGAAGTTGGAGGATTCCTGTCGGGCTTTCTCTTGCTGCCCTTGGGAAATAGGAAGAGGTTGCTGAGCTGCTCTGCTCTCTGTGGCTGATGGGGCCGGGGTGGTTCCTGGGATCAACCAGGCACCTCTTGGCTCTGGCCAAGAGTGGCCTTGCAGTGACGGGACAGAGGGTGTGAGGGCCCTGGGTCTCTGTGGCAAGGTCCTGCAGACCTTGGGTGTGGGGATTTGGGGCTACGGGCCAAGACTCTACTTTTCCCCTCCTCCCATCTCTAGGGAATCGGATCGTGATGGGCAAGAACCACGTTTTCCGCTTCAATCACCCAGAGCAGGCGCGGCTAGAACGGGAACGAGGGGTGCCCCCGCCGCCGGGGCCCCCGTCCGAGCCTGTGGACTGGAACTTTGCCCAGAAGGAACTGCTGGAGCAGCAGGGCATTGACATCAAGCTGGAGATGGAGAAGAGGTGTGAGATGGGTGCCCAGAGGTCCCTCCCCAGCCCTGGGTCCCACGCCCGGCATCTTCTTGGTGTCCCACAGTACCCTCCCCACTCCGTGCCCTGAGGCGGCCCCACAAGGCTCTCCCTTCCCTCCCTGCCCGATCCCAGGCTGCAGGATCTGGAGAATCAGTACCGGAAAGAGAAGGAAGAAGCGGATCTTCTGCTAGAGCAGCAGCGACTGGTGAGGCTGGGGTGGAGGTTCCGGGCAGGGGCTGGGGGACGGATGAGCAGTGGGGCTGCGTCTCGGGACGACTGATTCAGAGTGTGTTGTCTGAGCCAGCATGGGCAGTGAAGGGCGGGGAGGCTTCCAGGAAGAGAGTTAGGAGGGAGACGTCATCAGGATGGGAGATCCCCTACCCCAGCTGATCCAGGCTTGATCCCACACTGTCTCCATGCCTGTCTGCCCCTCCAAGTACTACCTGTTCAGTCACTTCCTGAAGCTGTTCTTTCAAAGTGCTTTTAAATCCTTTTTTTTTTTTTTTTTAAGATGTGTTTGTTTATTTGAAATGTAGGGTTACAGAAAGATGGGGAAAGACAGAGAGAGAGAATTTTCCATCCACTTGTTCACTCCCCAAATGGCCATGCGGCCAGGGCTGGGCCAAGCCGAAGCTAGGAAACTGGAACTACCTCCATCTTACTCTCCAAAATGGGTGGCAGGCACTCAAGTACTTGGGCCATCTGCTGCTGCTTTCCCAGGCACGTTAGCAGGAAGCTGGATTGAAAGTGGAGCAGCCAGGATTCAAAGCAGTGTTCAGATAGGATACAGATGTTGCAGGTCACAGGTTAACCTGCGGTGCTACTATGCAGGCCCTGAGATCCCTTTTTCTTAATTTGATAGATTTATATATTCATTTGAAAGGCAGAGTGACAGAGCAAGAGGAGAGACAGAGCGAGCTCTTTGGTCTGCTGGTTTGCTACCCAAATGTCCACAACAACTGGGTCCTGGCCAGGCCAAAACCAGGAGCCAGGAGCTCCATCCTAGTCTCCCTCACATTAGCAGGGAGCTGGATCAAAGCAGAGTAGCTGAGACTTAATCTGGCACTCTGATATGGGATGCCAGTGTCACAAGCAGTGGCTTAACCCATTGTACCCAGTACTGCCCCCAGTCCCTTAAGATTCTGTGGCCTAGCCATCAGTTTGCACAGGTACACTCTGATATTATAAGATGCCTGTCTCAGAGCATATTCTCATTAATTTTTTAAAAGATTTTTTTTTTATTTTATTTATTTGAGAGGTAGAGTTACAGACAGTGAGAGGGAAAACAGAGAGAGAGGTCTTCCTTCCATTGGTTTACTCCCCAAATGGCTGCTATGGCCGGCACTATGCCGATCTGAAGCCAGGAGCCAGATGCTTCTTCCTGGTCTCCCATGCAGGTGCTAGGGCCCAAGCACCTGGGCCATCCTCCACTGCCTTCCCGGGCCACGGCAGAGAGCTGGATTGGAAGAGGAGCAGCCGGGACCAGAACCAACACCCATATGGGATGCTGGCGCCGCAGGCAGAGGATTAACTTACTGAGCCACAGTGCTGGCCCCATCATATTCTCATTATTAAGCAACACACGAGTGTATATGCACAGAATCCCAGACTTGATTAGCTCTGGTAATAGAGGACTGCTTTATCTGTGCCAGCCACTCTTCTAAATGCTTAATCCTCAGGACGTATCTATTAGATAGATGCTGTCATTACCCCCATTGTCTGAACAAGCAGAGGGTGAGCAGGCTCCCCAACGGCACACAGGAAGTAAGGGGTGGAGCAGGACTTGGGACCACAGCACCTGATGGGGTCATCTGCCATGCCTCTGGGACCCTGGGCTCTGGCATGTGCTTAGCCCCGACCCCACCTCTCTTTCTCTCTGGCAGTACGCAGACTCTGACAGCGGGGACGACTCTGACAAGCGATCCTGCGAAGAGAGCTGGCGGCTGATCTCCTCCTTGCGAGAGCAGCTGCCCCCCACCACGGTCCAGACCATCGTCAAGCGCTGCGGCCTGCCCAGCAGCGGCAAACGCAGGGCCCCTCGCAGGGTTTACCAGATCCCCCAACGGCGGCGGCTGCAGGGCAAAGACCCCCGCTGGGCCACCATGGCTGACCTGAAGATGCAGGCAGTCAAGGAGATCTGCTATGAGGTGGCCCTGGCCGACTTCCGCCACGGGCGGGCTGAGATCGAGGCCCTGGCTGCCCTCAAGATGCGTGAGCTGTGTCGCACCTACGGCAAGCCGGAGGGGCCCGGGGATGCCTGGAGGGCCGTGGCCCGGGATGTGTGGGACACGGTGGGCGAGGAGGAAGGAGGTGGAGGCGGCGGTGGCGGTGGCGACGAGGGCGCCCGCGGCGCGGAGGTGGAGGACCTGCGGGCTCACATCGACAAGCTGACGGGGATTCTGCAGGAGGTGAAGCTGCAGAACAGCAGCAAGGACCGCGAGCTGCAGGCCCTGCGGGACCGCATGCTGCGCATGGAGAGGGTCATCCCGCTGACCCAGGTAGGCAGGCCCGCTGCTCCCGGCTGCCCCTGCCCCCGCCTCCGGCGCCTGCCTGTGGGAACCTGACCGCAGCTTCCAGCCCAACTCCTTCCCTCTGTCTCAGAAAAGCTCCTTGATCTCTAACACAGTGGTGCTCAGTAGAGTCTGTGAATCACATGCCTGGTTGCTAATTAAAATGCAGATTCCTGGGCCCCCACCCAAATCCGCTTTTCTTTTCTTTCTTTTTTTTTTTTTAATTTATATGAAAGGCAGAGTGATGAGAGAGAGAGAGCACTTCTATGTGCTGGTTCATTCCCCAAATGGCCACAATAATCAGAGCTGGGCCGATTAAAGCCAGGAGCCAGGAGTTTTCTCTGGGTCTCCCACATGGGTGCAGGGGCCCAAGGACTTGGGCCATCTTCCACTGCTTTCCCAGGCCACTAACAGGGAGCTAGATCGAAAGTAGAGCAGTTGGGACTCGAACCTTTGCCCATGTGGGATGCCAGCACTGCAGGCAGCACCCTTATCCTCTATGCCATAGCACCGGCCCCCTTAACCAGTGTCTTAACCCCTAGTCAAAACATTCATTCCTATGGACACTTATAGTCTCTCTAACCCTGTGGTTAACCACGTATGCCATGGTAAACACAATGCTTAGCACCTTTTTTTTTTTTTATATATATCTCCTTTGATCTTCACAGTAGCTCTGGAGTGGTAGGGTTGCCACCTACCTCTGTTTTATAAGTAGTCACTCAACAGTAAACATGTGAGTGTCTAGTGTGTGGCAGACACTGTGTTAGCTACTGGGGTTCCTGAAGCCACACACGGATTTCGGCTGTGTCCCATCTCGCCCTTTCCGGGGCAGTAGCTCAGAGCAGGTTGAAAGGCTCCGCTCCCGGGACACAGCTGCTGCTCCACGCCCCTTTGCTCACTCCACTGCAGCCCCATTGGCTGCCTTACTGGTTTTTTGAACTTGCTGGGCCCACACAATCCAGCCTCAAGGCCTTTGAACCTGCTGTTCCCTCCGCTTGGGACACTTTCCCCCAGACAGCCAGATGGCTTACTCCTCACTTCTTCAGGCCTTTACTGAAACGATGACCTCAGTGAATCCCTTCTTGTCCACTTGTAGCCACCCCCACACTGGCTTCCTGTCCTTTCCCTGCTCTGTTCGTCTCCAACTGAAATCCAAAGGGCTTTTGAAAAATTTGTAGAAAATGGAACAGAGTCTGTTCATTATGCACATTTTTCATGAATTCTTTTTTTTTTCTTGAGAGGTAGGGAGATAGCTCTCAGTACTCTTTCACTTCCCAAAGGCCTGTGATGGCTTGGGCTAAGCCAAGGCCAAAGCTTGCACCCAGGATTTCAATTCAGGTCTCTCACACGGTTACCAGGGACCCGACTACTTGGCCATCACCTGCTGCCTTAAGGGTGAACTGGACTGGAACTTAGGGACTCTGATTTGGAACGCAGGCTGCTTAACTGCTGGGCCGAATGTCTACCGCTCGAGGACTGTTTATAAGACCCCTCAGGTGCATAGATTTCAACACATTTTGTACCAAAGTAAACTTACTTTCTTAAAAAAAAATTATTAATTAATTAATTTATTTGAAAGACAGAATTAGAGAGTGGCAGAGGTAGAGAGAGGGGTCCTCCATCCGATGGTCCACTCCCCAATTGGCCACAACAGCTGGAGCTGTGCCAGGAGCCAGGGGCTTCTTCCGGGTCTCCCACACAGGTGCAGGTGCCCAAGGGCTTGGGCCATCTTCCACTGCTTTCCCAGGCCACAGCAGAAAGCTGGATCAGAAATGGAGCAGCCAGGTCTCGAACAGGTGCCCACATGGGATGCCAGTGCATCCCAGGCCAGGGCGTTAACCTGCTGCACCACAGCGCCGGCCCATAAACTTACTTTTAAATTTCATTTTCTACATGTTTTTGAAGTCCCCTCATAGGGACTTTCTAATTCTTGTTAACAGCCCTATTTAATGATGCCATTGGACAGATGAGGATCCTGAGGGTCAGGGGGTGCCACCAGAGAGCCCCACTGCACAGCTGGAGAGTGGCCGGCCTAGGGTTGGCACAGACCTCTTGCTCTGCAACCATGGCTCTCCCAGCTCCCCTCGCCCAGCGCTTTCCAGAGCCCTCCTGAAGCCACCCATCCCCTCAGGATACAGCTCTTACTCCCTTTTCCTTTTCTCTGCCTCCCAGGACCATGAGGATGAGAATGAAGAAGCCGGTGAGGTCCCCTGGGCCACAGAGGGCTCCGAGCCGTCGGAGGAGGCAGCGTCCAGTGACCCCGTGCCCTCGGCCCGGCCTGCCTCGCCGCCCCTGTCCAGCTGGGAGCGGGTGTCACGGCTGATGGAGGAGGACCCCGCGTTCCGTCGTGGCCGCCTTCGCTGGCTCAAGCAGGAGCAGCTGCGGCTGCAGGGACTGCAGGGCTCAGGGGGCCGGGGCGGGGGGCTACGCAGGCCCCCAGCCCGCTTCGTCCCCCCACACGACTGCAAGCTGCGCTTCCCCTTCAAGAGCAACCCCCAGCACCGGGAGTCTTGGCCCGCGGCCGTGGGGAGCGGCGAGGCCCCAGCTGCACCCCAGCCGCCTGCGGAGGTCTCTCCCGCCCCTGCCGCCCCTGCTCGCAGGCCTCCAAGTCCCCGCAGGTCCCACCGTCCCCGCAGGAACTCCCTGGACGGAGGGAACCGATCCCGGGGTGCGGGTCCCACGCAGCCGGAGCCCCAGCACTTCCAGCCCAAAAAGCACAACTATTATCCCCAGCAGCCCCAGCCGTACCCGGCGCAGCGGCCCCAGGGCCCCCGCTACCCGCCGTACACCACTCCTCCGCGGATGAGACGGCAGCGCTCGGCGCCGGACCTCAAGCAGAGCGGGGCGGCCGTGTGAGTCCCGCGGCCCGGCAGGGAGGGCCTTGCTGGGAGACACGCCGCCGCTACTGCCCCGGGAGCCCCGGGGTCAGGGAAGGCCGCAGAGGAGAGAGAAGGTTCGAGTAGGTGATAGGTGACTGGGGGTGGCTGGGCCGGAGGCTGAGCGAAGGCAGAGGGCACGGAGTTGCCGGGAGCAAACCAAAGCGCAGGATGAGGGAGGGAGGCCGCCTCGGGGCCGGGCCTTGCAGAGGCCCTGGGTCCCACCGACGCTGCTATGGGTGGGTGGGCGGGGCTGGGTGCCGCGAAGCCGGGTGTTTGGCTTTCTTTTGGAGTGGGTCCGTCTGTCTGTCTGTCTGTCTGTGGTGGGTTTCTGTTTCCAGGGAGGTGTGGTGAGATTGCCAGTGGCTCCCCTCCCCTTGGGGCCTCCTTGCTGTATTGGTGGGGGGACCTGTCTGGCTTGGCTGGAGTTCCATGAGGATGTAGGACCCGTTTAATAAAGGATAGCACACAGGGAGCTGGCGGCTCGTGTTGTCTGGCGGGACTCCAGGGCGCTGGAGGTTAGGGAAGTGGACGGCAGGGATGGAGATGCGGGTTTGAACTTCACCTCCTCTCTTCCTCAGGGTGTGTAGCCCATTCTTTCCCGCCCTTCCATCATTTGTGCTTACCCAGTGTCTCCATCTCTGCTCCCAAACTCTAATCTCATTGCAGACAGGGAGGGAGGGCAGAGGGACCGCCAGTGGGTGATGCCCACCTGGCGGTTGCTACCAGGTCCTTCCCAGATAGAAGGATTCAGAGTGGGCATGGCTTTGCTTCCTTAAATCCTGTAACTTGTTAGGAAGGTCTCCCAAGGAGCCAGTTTCCAGGGTAACGGATGCGTTGTTTGGTCTTAATGCACCTCCCCTCCCCGATGTACTGTCACCCTGGTTGTTGCGGTCCCTGCCCTTCAGCAAGGCGTGATTCAGTATTTCAAGTCGTAGTTTATTTGCCTTAGGCATTGAGGTGCTTTGGGCACTGGGTTGGTGTTCTGGCTTGGAGCAACCAGCCCAGGGCAGAGCCCCGTCAGCGAGGTTTTGCAGGCTGGGTCGTACGCCTGCTCTGCCTTCAGCTCGCCCGGCTCTGAAGTCCTGTGTTTTCATGCTGTCCTCAGGAAAACACTTTTCCCCACTTTGAACATTTGAGCTACTTCTCGACAACTTCCTGAGGTCAGCCAGTCTTGACGTGCAAGCTGCCAAAACCAGAGATCTCTGTCTCCAGCGCAGCCAAGGGTAGGATTAAGTTAACTGCTAGATTCATACTCTGCTGCTGGCTACCTTTCTTTTGACACCTTGGTCCACCAGGTCTTCAGGGACCTGTCGACAGTGACCCGAGGTCTGGACTATAATGGCTAGTTGGGCGACAGTGTTTACTTGAAGTTTATAATCTGGCCAGGAAGACTACTTGTTAGCAAGAAAATGATAGAATACAAAGCTGCCTGCAGATGAGCAAGCTGTGTGGCACGGGGAGTGCCGTGGGAGTCCTTTGAGGCTGCAAGGGTGGCTTGCTGGTTTAAAACACACTTGGATTGTTTTCCCCTCGAGACGCTGCCTTATATAAATAGGTCATTTCTACAGTTTTTAAAATCCACTTTTCCAGCCTTTTAAGTCAACCTTTAGTAATGTGGACAAACTGTTTAGGCTTTATTCAGAGAAGCACCCACTAACCCCTTACCTGTGCTACACGGGCCAGCATTCCCTGTGCTTTTCAGTTAGTCCTTAAATAGCCCTGCAGGGGCAGGCGCTGTGGCTCAGCGGGTGAAGCTGCTGTTTGAGATGCCTGCATTCCATATGGGTTCAGCTGCTCTGCTTCTGATCCAGCTCTCTGCTAATGTGCCTGGGAGGCAGCAGATGATGGCTCCAGTGCTTGAGCTCCTGCCCCCTATATGGGAGATCCAGATTGAATTCCAGGCTCCTGGCTTCAACCTGGCAGATCCCTGGCTGTTGTGGGCATTTGGGGAGTGAACCAGTGAATGGAAAATATGTGTTTCTTTGTCACTCTACCATCTTGAAGTAGATGAAAAGAAATAAACATTAAAAGAAAAAAAAAAACCTGTAAAGTAGGTGTTTTGTCTCCATTTTTCGAACAGGAAAACTGAGGTTTGATTGGATTAACATCACCCATGTTCATGCAGTGACAAACTTAGGACTCTAACCCATGTCAACCTATTACTCAAGTTCATTCTAGTACATTCTAGAACATCTGTCATATTCTAGAATCCACACTGCCTTCTCCCCTTAGTTCTCAAGTATTTCATGAGCCTTTCTCTAGGTTCTGGTGTCTCCCAAAGTGTCCTACAAAGAGTTGAGAGCCACTCACTAGTCTGTGGGCTTCCTCTAGAGTCTAGAGAAGTCAGCAAAGCAATCTGCCGCTTTTCTGCCTTGCTCGATTTTGACATTTCTACAGTTCCACCCTTGGTTTCCTTGAAATTTTCAGTTTGCTTTTCTTCATTTCTCAGTAGAGATTTCTTTCCCTTCAGTTATTCATTTAGACTTCTGTGATCTGAAATTTTTGTACTTGGCATACTTTTGGGGATCTCCATACTTTTTTTTTTTACCCTAATCTTTAAAAAAAAATACCTTTATATATTCATCACTTCTAATTTGGTTTGGTTTTAAATTGTTCTTTTTCCTTTGAAAGACTTAGTGTCAGCACCCCCCGGATGCCGTTTTGCTTCGGGCGGACCCCGGATGGGCTCCACTTGCTGTTCTCAAAGACCCACCACTCCTGGCGAATCATAGGCTCAGCCTGCACCACCATCTTATTCCTCCAGAGAAGTCTTTGCAACCCTGGGTGCCCCTGGGGTCCTGCTGCTTGTCCTAGCAGAATTTTAGAAGCCTTCACCGAGGCAGGCTGGCTTTGCTTACTGTGGCTCAGAGGCTCCCTCTGTGTCCCTAGTACTCCGTGGTGGCTCATGAACGTCCCCAGCTGTCCAGCGGAGGCTGGCTTACCGTTCATCCCTCCAGGTCAGAGGACAGCAGCCTCCGCTTCACCCAGGTCCTCACTCTGCCACGCCGCCTTTGTGTCTCTGGGAAGGCAGGGGGAGACCCGACAGTGTCTTTCATCTGAAGGTCTGGTCACCAGATGTGAGTTGTATCAATTGTTTCTCTTCTCTCATCCCTAAACAATTCCACAGAGCTGACATTAACCTGCAGTGTCCCTGATGGCCTCGTCTGTGACCATGTCCCCCTCCACTCCTCCACCATCTCCCCCTTTATGCCTGGAGAAAGATGTTTTCAGGTGCCTGAGAAAGACTTGCCCTGAGCTCCTCTACTTCCTGGGCTGTAGCTGTAGGTGTTTGCCTGATACCCCAGACACGTGGACTGGTCGGACAAGTTCTTCGGTGTGACGAGCAACGTGGTTAGGGAGTGACCCTGAACAACCCATTACAGCTTCTTTACAGCTGACCAAGGAAGAACCTGCTCAGCGGCGGCGAAGGGCTCCCAGCTTCTTAGATGCGGGATGGGGTGCGGGGTGGGGGTGGGGGAGCTTAGGCTGCAGTCAGAAGTTCTGCACCACAGGGACCTGGGTGGCAGCCCCCTCACTCGTAAGCGTGTTGCTCTGGGTAAGCCATCTTCTCCGGGCCTCGGGGTTTTTCTTCTCTATGAAACAGGACTAATAACAGCTCAGTGACGCTGCGGGGAAGGCTTAACGAGATAATATGTTTCATGGGCGTAGCACGCACTAAGAGCTCCAGATTGCCGCCTTCCCTTTTTCTTTGCTCTAAGTTGGAAGTGAAGCCCTGAGGAAGAAGGGAGATTCCGCAAAAACGAGATCACGTCCCAGAAGACAGCAGTTCCTCCCCCCTCCGCCATGCTGGGCACCCCACAACCCCCGAAACTTCTCCTCAGGTCCTGTTGTTCCACTATTGGCCGCCAGGGGGGTAAAGGGCGCAGGTTCCCGCGCAGGCCCCTCCGCCTGCGCGTTCACAGAGCCGGGAGAGAGCGCGGCCGTGCGCGTCCCCAGGGGCGGGGCCGAGGGCGCAGGCGCAGAAAGCTGCGTGAGTCGCGACGCCGGCTTCCCGCGTTTCACTTCCGCGTGGCCGCCAGCGGCTGTGGCGGTTTGTTCTAGGACCTTGGCGGCAGGGAGTGAGGCTGGGGTAAGGAGCCTGGCGAGGGTCTCTTCAGGACCAGCTTTCATTCTCATTTTCCAGAAGGGACACCCCCACCCCCACCCCGGGTCCCCTTCAGAGTTAGCACCTCAGCCCCTTCGAGGGACGTGAAGGGCTTGGGGGTTGCTTTGTATGAAATTAGAGAAAAGTACAGGGATGGGCACATTCGGGCCGCCCTCCGCGGCTCCTCCGACGCGAACCAGCGCCCGCATGGGAAGCGGGCGTCCCAGGCAGCGGCTTAACCCCCTGCTCCACAGCTCCTGCCCTCCAACTTGGACTTTTAAGGACTGCAAGGAACTTCAGAGAACATTCCCTCCATTGCCTCATTGTATTTATTTATTTATTTTTGACAGGCAGAGTGGATAGAGAGAGAGAAAGGTCTTCCTTTTCCATTGGTTCACCCTCCAATGGCCGCTGCGGCCGGCGCACCGCGCTGATCCGAAGCCAGGAGCCAGGTGCTTCTCCTGGTCTCCCATGCGGGTGCAGGACCCAAGCACTTGGGCCATCCTCCACTGCACTCCCTGGCCACAGCAGAGAGCTGGCCTGGAAGAGGGGCAACCGGGACAGAATCCGGCGCCCCAACTGGGACTAGAACCTGGTGTGCCGGTGCCGCAGGCGGAGGATTAGCCTATTGAGCCGCATCGCCAGCCTTCATTGTATTTTTTTTTTTTTTGACAGGCAGAGTGGACAGTGAGAGAGAGAGAGACAGAGAGAAAGGTCTTCCTTTTTGCCGTTGGTTCACCCTCCAATGGCCGCCGCGGTAGCGCGCTGCGGCCGGCACACCGCGCTGTTCCGATGGCAGGAGCCAGTTGCTTCTCCTGGTCTCCCATGGGGTGCAGAGCCCAAACACTTGGGCCATCCTCCACTGCACGCCCTGGCCACAGCAGAGAGCTGGCCTGGAAGAGGGGCAACCGGGACAGGATCGGTGCCCCAACCGGGACTAGAACCCGGTGTGCCGGCGCCGCAAGGCGGAGGATTAGCCTGTTGAGCCACGGCGCCGGCCAGCCTTCATTGTATTTTAAGAAAGGGTTCGCTCCTGGCTTCGGAGCGCGCTGGCTGTAGCAGCCATTTGGGGGGTGAACCAACGGAAGGAAGACCTTTCTCTCTGTCTCTCACCAACTCTGCCTGTCAAAAAAAAAAAAAAAAAAAAAAAACCACGAAAGTGTTCGTGGAGGTCCCACCGCATCAGAAGCATTCTGTGCATTTTTGGATGGCACACGAAAACGCGCAGAAAACCCCGCTGAGCCGGGACTTGCCCTGCCTCTCCCATCCCTTTGCCTGAATTCTCTGCCTCCCACCAAGTGACACAGTGCCCTACCTTTGTGCCTTTCCTTTTCCTGGAAGGTTTTCTAGAAGTCTTAGGGCCCATTGACTGCTCCTACTCACAGCGGTGGATCTTAGCTGAGCTGCGGATGGTCCCTGTGTCTGGGTTCGACGCCCTCTTATGTTCAAGCCCACCCAGGGCCCATCCCACCTTGCTGCTCTTGGCCTGTGACAGTGCAGTGAGTGCTGTGCTTGATGCTGGAGCCCTTGAGGTTAAGGGGTGAACTTTATGTCACCCTTTGAACCAGACTCAGTTTTTCCTCTGATAGAGGTTGTAGTCCAAGAGGAGAGAAGACCCCATGGGGCTTGTGAAATGATCCCATCAAGGTGGGTGGGACGCTACCAGCAGAGGAGTAAATGGGGAAACGGAGGCCCTGACTTGCCTGAAATCAGCCTTGGCTTCCGGTCAGAGATGGAAGTCCACCCCTGGCTGAAGCAAGTAGCCTGGGAAGCAGTTGGAAACCAGCCAGGCTGTAGCCTTAGAGCCCAAGTCAGGAGCAGGTGAAGGTTGTGGTCGACAAGGTCGGGAAGAGCGCGAGACTGGACCTTGGGACACCTGGGTCCCAGCTTTGTTCCACCTGCCTCTTGCTTCGGCTACATCTCAGCACATCGGCTGTTGGCTGCGTGGCCTCTTCAGCAGGTGGACTCTCCCTGGGCGTGGAACGACCCCTGTTTGTCACTGAGTGTCTCCTGGTCGATGCACTGCTCTTTAGGACCCAGCTCAGCCCCTGCCTCCTGAGTGAGGCCGCCTTCACCTTCCTCACCAGGTGTGGGGTAGGAGGTTCTCTTCCGTCTTCTGAATTCCCATCAAAATTTGCATGCCTCTCTTAGGAAGCAGAGTCAACGTTCTGCTTTGCTGTTTATCATACGTTTACCTTATTTCTCCTGCTAATTTACCCCCATGACATTTCTCCCTTCCTGAGGGCAAAGACCACAGTTGCTTGTGTGGCTCCCTTATTACCCAGCCTTCTGCAGATGCTCAAATATTTGCTCACTGTGAGAACAACTCCCTTTTATCAGGGAAGAGCAGTGGCCAAGGGCACGGGCTGTGGCTCACTCACTGGCAGTGTGGCTATGTGCACGTTCCACACTCCACCGGTTTGTCCAGCAGTAAAGGAGGCTGGTCCTAGGGCCCTCGCGAGGAGTGGTGATGTGAGCACCAGCACCCCATGCACGCCTCCTGCAGAACGTGGCAGATTAGGAACCGCCGGCTTCAGGGCTGAGACCTGGCAGGTAACGAGATGTCGCCCTCCCTGACACAGGGGCTTTCTCCTCACCTGCAGATCTCTGCCCAGACCACCGAGGGGGTCATGAAACCCTCCGTGAGAGCTTTTGTTGTCTTTGATGTTTATGTGGATTACTTGGCCTGGGTCTGCAGTTCAAGGGTGAGTTCAGATTTACTTATTGATTTGTGTGTGTTGCCGGAAGGAACACCTCTAACTGGGTTCCTGATTCTCATCCTCCTAAGTAGCCACAACGCTGCGGCGAAGCCAGGCTGAAGCCAGGAGACTGGAACTCTGTCCCTATCTCCCACATGGGTGCAGGGGCCCAAGCACCTGGGCCATCTTCCACTGCCTTCCCACGTGCATTAGCAGGGAACTGGATTGGGCCTTGAACCTGTGCTGCAGTCGAGGGTGCCAGTATCTCAGGCTGTACCCTCTACTTGGTTTTTGTTGCTGTTGCTTCGGCAACAGCTGCAAAGGGGAAGCACCATCGGTCACGTTTTTAGTATCATGGAGGTGTCTTGCTTTTCCCCACAAATCAGATGATTTTCAGTGACAAACAGAAACCTTAGCCCTAGGCCAAAAGAAATCTCTAAAGGAGGCGTCCTGTGATAGAACCATAGGCTCACCGTAGGTCTGAGGTTGAATCCAGAGTAAGGGTTAGAGGAAGAAGAAAAGGGAAGACAGGCCTCCAGGAGCAAGGGAGAGTCAGATCTGGGGGCCTTGTGACCCTCCGTCCCAGCCTGTTGCTGTGCCGCGTAGGTGGATTTCAGCTCATGGGAAAGCAGCATGACCACTCTTGACTTTGTAGGTGTTATTTCTCCTCTCTGTCACCCCAAGCGTTCCCCAACACACCCTGCCCACTGCGCTGGCCCACGTGACGTCTGCCCTGGCCCCCAGTGAAATGCTCACATCCATGGCCTGTGCATGCATGCATGGGCTGAGGTTGTCTCTCTGCGATTGTTAAAAATGTTAATTTATTTGAAAGGCAAGAAGACAGAGATCTTGGATCTGCTGGGTCACTCCCCAGATGCATGCAGGGGCCAGGGTTGTGTCAAGCTGAAGTCAGGAGCCTGGAACTTAACCTGGTTTCCTGCGTGGGTGGAAGGGACCTGAGTACTTAAGCCAAGACCAACCTCCTCCCAGAATGTGCCTGAGCAGGAAACGGGAATCAGAAGTGAACCCTGGCACTGACATGCAAAGAGGGCGTCCCACGCAGTGTCTTAACTGTGGCACCTAATGCCTGCCCCTCCTTCATTCTTTTTTTTTTTTTTTAGATGTATTTATTTACATGAAAGGCAGAGTTAGAGAGGAGATACATAAATAGAGATATTCACCTGCTGGTTCAGTCACCAGATGGCCACAATCACCAGGGCCAAGCCAGACCAAAGCTAGGAGCCAGGAGCTTCATCCAGGTCTCCCATGTGGGTGGCAGGGGTCCAGACACTTGGGCCATCTTTCATTGCTTTCCCAGGCCATCTTTCATTGCTTTCATTAGCAGGGGGCTGGATCAGAAGTGGAGCTGCTGGGACAGGAACTGTTGTCCAAATGGGATGCCGGTTTCCTAGTTGGCATCTCTGCCCTCTCCGCCACAATGCCTGGCCCTCTCCTTCATTTTTTTTTTTTAAAGATTTATTTATTTTATTTGAAAGGAAGAGTTGCAGAGAGAGAGAGAGAGAGAGGTCTTCCATCTGCTGGTTCACTCCCCAAATGGCTGCACAGCTGGAGCTGCACTGATCCAAAGCCAGGAGCCAGGAGCTTCCTCCAGGTCTTCCACACAGGTGCAGAGACCCAAGCACATGGGCCATCCTCCACTGCTTGCTTGCTTTCTTTCTTTCTTTTTTTTTTTTTCTGACAGGCAGAGTGGATAGTGAGAGAAACAGAGAGAAAGGTCTTCCTTTTTTCCATTGGTTCACCCTCCAATGGCCACTGCGGCTGGCGCATCTCGCTGATCTGAAGCCAGGAGCCAGGTGCTTCTCCTGGTCTCCCATGCGGGAGCAGGGCCCAAGCACTTGGGCCACCCTCCATTGCCTTCCTGGGCCATAGCAGAGAGCTGGTCTGGAAGAGGGGCAACCGGGATAGAATCCGGCGCCCCAACCGGGACTAGAACCCAGTGTGCCGGCGCCGCAAGGCGGAGGATTAGCCTGTTAAGCCACGGCGCCGGCCTATCCACTGCTTTCTCAGACCATCAACAGGGCGCTGGATCAGAAGTGGAGCAGCCAGGACTCAAACTGGTGCCCATATGGGATGCCAGCACTGCAGCTGGATGCTTAACCCACTATGCCACAGCACAGGCTCCTCTCTCTCTCTCTCTTTTTTTTTTTTTCTTAAAAAATGGTGCTGATAGGAATTTTTTCCTCAATGCCTTTATTGACCAAATTAAAAGACAATTAATATTTATATTGGGTAAATTAAAAAATAAAGTCTCGGACTTCAAGATTTGGACTTTGTGGGTAGTAAAATTAAGAACAGATGGATATTGGCTGGCGCCGTGGCTCAATAGGGCACACCAGGTTCTAGTCCTGGTTGGGGTGCCGGATTCTGTCCCGGTTGCCCCTCTTCCAGGCCAGCTCTCTGCTATGGCCCAGGAAGGCAGTGGAGGATGGCCCAGGTCCTTGGGCCCTGCACCCGCATGGGAGACCAGGGGAAGCACCTGGCTCCTGGCTTCGGATCAGCGAGATGCACCGGCCACAGCGGCCATTGGATGATGAACCAACGGTGAAGAAGACCTTTCTCCCTGTCTCTCTCTCTCACTGTCCACTCTGCCTGTCAAAAAAAAAAAAAAAAAAAAAAAAGAACAGATGGGTATCACATAGTGGGCTTCCTTTGTCAACACAACCTGGCCACACAGTTTCTACCACCTGCATCAGCTGCTTTCCCCCGTTCCTGTGCTTTCAGATCTCACCTGTCCAGGGTCAGCTCAGAATGCTGCTCCAGGAAGCTTGGACAAGTTAAGGAGAGCAAGGTGTAGCTCAGAGACATGCCCTAGTAGTGTGAAAATGACAAAGGCCACATTATAAAGCAGTGAGTGTGTGTGTGTGTGTGTGCATGGGTTGTGTATTATTTAGTAAATAGGCATGGGAAGTGCAGGTGGGCAGTAAATGTATGGAAGAAGAGTTCTCCCTGACTGTATGCCAAAAAAGGCCAAATTCAAACGTCAGTGGCAGGTGGGTGTTTAGCCAGGCAGTTAAAATGCTGGCTAAGACACACATGTCTCACATTGGAGTTCCTGGGTTTGATACCCAGCTCAGGTTCCTCATCCAGCTTGCTGCTGTGCAGACCCTGGGAGGCAGCAGTGATGGCTCAAGTAGTTGGTGCTTGCCACCCAACAACGGAGACCTGATGTGAGTTCTTAACCAGTGTTAGCCCAGACAAGCCCCAGCTGTTCCAGGCATTTAGGGAGTGAATGGGAATGCTTTCTCTCTCTCTTCTTAAATAATAACTTAAAAAAAATCAATGGGAGGAGCCAGCGCTGTGGCGTGGCAGGTAAAGTGGCCACCTGCAGTGCCAACATCCCATATGGGTGCCAGTTTGAGTACCAGCTGCTCCACTTCCAATCCAGCGCTCTGCTGTGGCCTGGGAAAGCAGTAGAAGATGGCCCAAGTCCTTGGGCCCCTGCACCTGCATTGGAGACCTGTAAGAAGCTCCTAGCTCCTGGCTTTGGATCAGCCCAGCTCTGGCCATTGTAGCCAGTTGGGGAGTGAACCAGTGGATGGAAGACCTTTCTCTCTCTCTGCATCTCCTTCTCTCTATGTATAATTCTGACTTTCAAACAAGTCTTTTTAAAAAATCAATGAAATACCATTTGTCAACTGTGAAAAGGAAAAGATATTTTTGGCTAGTTAGAAATCTGTGAGAGCCTCCAACCCTGCAGGTATAAATTGGTGAATGAAAGGGATTCAGGTACCAGGCGAGGAACAGAAGCACTGGATTGGTAAAAACCAGGGCACATTACAAAGGTGTTCTTATGTTTGTCTTTTTTTTTTCCTGGATAAATTCCCAGGAATATGGTGAAAGGGCATGGACATGGTCAGGGCCCCCGAGGTAGGCTGCCGAAATCCTTTCCCAAACAGTGGCCCTGTTAGACCTTCCCCTGGAGTCTTGGAGAGTGCCTGGGCCAAAATTCAAAAATGAGAGCTGAAAATTGGAGATAAAATAGCTGCCTATGAGCCAACTGAAAAACATACAACAGGACTTTGGATATTTAATTTTTTAAAAAAGATTTATTTATTTAAAAGAGTTACAGAAAGAGGGAGAGACAGACATCTTCCATTTGCTGGTTCGCTTCTCAAATGGCTGCAATAGGCAGTGTTGGGTCAGGCTGAAGCCAGGAGCTAGGAGCTTCATCCAGATCTACATATGTGGCAGGGCCCCAAACACTTGGGCCGTTTTCTGTTGGATTGGAAGTGGAGCAGCTGGGACTCAAACCAGTGCCCTTATGGGATGCTGGCATTGCTGGTGGTGGTATAACCTGCTGTGCCACAGTGCTGACCCCTGGATGTTTAATTTTTAAAGCTTATTTATATGAAAGGGAGAGTCACAGAGAAAGAGGGAAGAGAGAGGTCTGGGCCGGTGCCGCGGCTCACTAGGCTAATCCTCCGCCTGCGGCGCCAGCACCCTGGGTTCTAGTCCCGGTCAGAGCACCAGATTCTGTCCTGGTTGCTCCTCTTCCAGTCCAGCTCTCTGCTGTGGCCTGGGAGTACAGTGGAGGATGGCCCAGGTCCTTGGGCCCTGCACCCACATGGGAGACCAGGAAGAAGCACCTGGCTCCTGGCTTCAAATGGGTGCAGCGCGCCAGCCGTGGCAGCCATTTGGGGGGTGAACCAATGGAAGGAAGACCTTTCTCTCTGTCTAACTCTCCTGTCAAAAAAAAAAAAGAAAGAAAGAAAGAAAAAGAAAAAAAAGACAGCATGGATTTGGCCAGTGCCGTGGCTTAACACGCTAATCCTCAGCCTTGTGGTGCCGGCACACAAGGTTCTAGTCCCGGTCGGGGCTCCGGATTCTATCCCGGTTGCCCCTCTTCCAGGCCAGCTCTCTGCTATGGCCCGGGAGTGCAGTGGAGGATGGCCCAAGTGCTTGGGCCCTGCACTTGCATGGGAAACCAGGAGAAGCACCTGGCTCCTGGCTTCGGATCAGCGAGATGCGCCGGCTGCAGCGGCCATTGGAGGGTGAACCAATGGCAAAAAGGAAGACCTTTCTCAATGTCTCTCTCTCTCACTATCCACTCTGCCTGTCAAAAAAAAAAAAAAAAAAAAAAAAAAAGAGAGAGAGAGAGGTCTTCTATTCACTAGTTCACTCCCTGAATAGCCTGGGCTGGGCCAGGCTGAAGCCAGAGGCCAGAACTCCATCTAGGTCTCCCATATGGGTGGGTAGGGATCCAAATACTTGAGCCATCATCAGGAGTTAATCCAGGACCCAAACCCAGGCACTCTGATAGGCAATGCAAGTGCCCAACTGGTGTTTTAACCACTGCCTCCAATGTCTACCCCTTAGATTATTTGTTTTTTAAGGTCTCTGGTGGCGTTTCCATTTTATAACTCTGTAATCACAGCTTCTGTACACTTTTCAATGTTTAGAGTTTGTCATAGCTGGCATTTATTTGTTGCTAAGGCAAGGCCAAGCTGGCACCCAGCGGGGGGAGCCCTGAGCTGGGACAGTCGCAGAGAATAGCTGGTGTTTGCTGATGACCAGACTCGCTCCCTGGGACGTGTAAGACAGCCTCTGGGGACTCGCACAAATACTGGGGGAGGCCTTGCCCTGAATTGGCAGATTGCCATTGGCAGGTGTGTGTGGGGGTGAGAGCCAGGGACACGTGGCTGTGTCAGCATGCCCCAGATCTAACCCCCTCATCCACCCAGCTCCTCACCTGCCAGTGTATCACAGACCCGTCAGTCACCCTGGCTCACAGCTCAGTGTCTTTTTTTTTTTTTTTTTTGTAAGATTCATTTTATTTATTTGAAAGACAGAGTTACAGAGTGAAAGGGAGAGAGATCTTCCATCTGTGGTTCTCTCCCCAGATGGCTGCAATGACTGGGGCTGAGCCAGGAGCCAGGAGTTTCTTCCGGGTCCCCCACATGGGTGCAGGGGCCTAAGCACTTGGGCCATCCTCCCCTGCTTTCCCAGGAGCATTAGCAGGGAGCTGGATCGGAAGTGGAGCAGCCAGGGCTCGAGTTGGCACTGGTATGGGATGCCAGTGCTATGCTCCACCACAACACCGGCCCCCTCAGTGTCTTTTGACTCCTTGCTTCTTTTATCAAGTTACAGCTCCAGCCAGCACTAGCGGCTTGTTCTTCAGTAGATACTGAGTTTGCTCAGCCCTGGCTGACTTCTTCCCTCTCACAGCTGTCAGTTCCAGCACCCTCAGCGTGGCCTCGCAATGGCACCGTTCCTTTGAGGAGGGTGCTCCTAAGTGTCTTGACTCCACTGGTCTGCAGCTCCTTCTGGGTAAGGGCATCAGCTATACCTCTTCCCCAGGACCCACTTCACAGTCCTGTGGTCCCCCTAGGCCCTCACCCTCTGGATTTGTGTGCACCTAGATATTGTGGTTCTAGCTTCTGGGGTTAGAGCAATGAGGGGAAAAAAATAAGTTATCCCTGTCCTCATGGATCTTACGTTCTAGGAGGGAAAACAGTAATTAAGTGTGTGTGTATACATATACATATATATGTATGTATATATTTAATGATAGAGGATGATAATTATTAAAAATGAAACAGGGAAAGGAGATAGAGGTAAGGTGTTGAAATTGGAGGGCTGAGGCTGGTGCTGTGGTATAGTGGATAAAGCTGCCGCCTGCAGTGCTGGCATCCCATATGGACACTGGTTCAAGTCCCGGCTGCTCTCTTCTGATCCAGCTCTCTGCTATGGCCTGGGAAAGCAGTACAAGATGGCCCAAGTCCTTGGGCCACTGCACCCACGTGGGAAGCTCCTGGCTCCTGCCTTACGATCATCCTGACTGTGGCTGTTGTAGCCATTTGGGGAGTGAACCAGCGGATGGAAGACCTTTCTCTGTGTCTCCTTATCTCTGTAACTCTGCCTCTTAAGTAGATAAATAAATCTTTTTTTTTTTTAAATGAGTAACTGAGGGATTAGTGCCATGGCATGATAGGTTAAGCCTCTACTCATGGCACCCGCATCCTATATGGGCACTGGTTCAAGTCCCAGCTGCTTGTGTTCCAATCCAGCCCCCTGCTAATGGCCTGGGAAGGCAGTAGAGGATGGCCCAAGTGCTTGGGCTCCTGCACCTGCATGGGAGACCCGGAAGAAGCTCCTGGCTCCTGGCTTTGGGTCAGCCCAGCTCTGGCCATTGCAGCCACTTGGGGAGTGAAGCAGCAGATGAGAGCCCTCTCTTTCTTCCTCTCCTTCTCTCTGTCTGTAACTCTGCCCCTCAAATAGATAAATAAGTACATTTTTTTAAAGGAGGGGCCAGCGCTGTGGTATAGTGGGTAAAGCTGCTGCCTGTAGTGCTAGCATCCCGTATAGGTGCCGATTTCAGTACCGGCTACTCCACTTCCAATCTAGCTATCTGCTATGGCCTGGGAAAGCAATAGAAGATGGCCCAAGTCCTTGGGCCCCCACATGGGAGACCAGGAAGAAGCTCCTGGCTCCTGACTTCAGATCAGTGCAGCTCCGACCATTGTGGCCATCTGGGGAGTGAACTAGCAGATGGAAGACCTCTCTCTTTCTGCCTCTGCCTGTCTGTAACTCTGTCTTTCCAATAAAATAAATAAATCTTTAAGAAAAAAAAAAGTAACTGAGTTTGAGGCCTCGGGAATGCCTCACTGTGACTTGGGCTTATCTTGGACAGCCACTGTCCCATCCTATGTGGTCTCCAATCTCTCACCAATCTTGTAGCATTGAGCTGGAAGCCTAGAACAGGGCAGATCCATCCCAACTGACAGGTCCCCTCCATGTGCCTAGAGTGGCCGCAAGGAAAAAGGTGCCTGACTGGTGCTCCAGCGTGCGTGCCCGGGGTGGGGGGGTTTGTGCCACCCCACCCTCTGGCTCTACACTGAGGGTTTTGAGCTCCTGGCCACACCACCCTCAGGCTCTGCCTCTGAGCACTTACAGGTTCTTCCCTTCCGCTTTGAAAGGCACCATTTGATTTTTCGTTAGTTTTTGCTCAGTTTTTTTTTTTTTTTTGTCTGTGTTTCTTTTACTGTTGTCAGTTTCCTATTCAGGTTCACAAATTTGTTCCCTATATATGTATATATATATATATATTTTTAAAAGATTTATTTATTTGAAAGAGTTACACACAGAGAGAGAAGGAAAGGCAGAGAGAGAGAGGGGTCTTCCATCTACTGGTTCACTCCCCAGTTGGCTGCAACAGCCGGAGCTGCGCCAATCTGAAGCCAGGAGCCAGGAACTTCCTCTAGTCTCACATGTGGGTGCAGGGGCTCAAGGACTTGGGCCATCTTGTACTGCTTTCCCAGGCCATAGCAGAGAGCTGGATCAGAGGTAGAGCAGCCGGGACTCAAACCAGCGCCCATATGGGATGCCGGCACTGTAGGTGGTGGCTTTACCTGCTACGCTACAGCTCCAGCCCTCCTATATATTTTTTTTTAAAGAATTATTCTATTTATTTGAAAGGCAGAATTAGAGAGAGAGGGAGAGATATCGTCCATCCACTGATTCTAATGGACTGGAGCCTGAAACTCCATTTGGGTCTCCCTTGTGGGTGCAGGGTCACAAGCACTCATGTCATCTTTCTCTTCTTTCCCAGGCACATTAGCAGGGAGCTGGATCAGAAATAGAGCAGCCTGAACTCAAACCGGTGCCCATATAGGATGCTGGTGTTGCAGGAGGTGGCTTAACCTGCCGTGCCACAAGATGGGTCCCTGTTTCCTATAATTTTTAAAATTTTATTTGAAAGTCAGAGAGTCAGATCTTCCATTTATCTGCCAGTTCACTCCCCAAATGCCCACAATAGCTGAGGCTGGACCTCCACCCAGCTCTCTCACATGGGTTGCAGGGGCCCAAGTACTTGGTTAGCATCTGCTGCCTCCCAGGTTCATCATTAGCAGGGAGCTAGCTTAGAAGCAGAAGCAGGACTATGTCCCAGGCACTGATACGGGACGTAGGCATCCCAAGAGGCAGCCTACTCACTATGCCACAGTGCTGGCCCTCCTGTACTGTTCTTTTTTAAATCTCTTATAACTAGAATGTGTTGTTGTATGTCCTTAGATTTTTTTTCTTGGCAGCAAGATAAGCCTGCTGTCGCCCTTAGTGTTCAATGCAGTTTTCTGAAGTTATGGCAAAACATTAAGACTAGAAACAAAAATTGCAGAACTATTGAAATGGAGACAAAATTATTTTTTGTAGATCTTCTAAGTTATACATCAACACTGAAAATAAGCTAAAACAATATTTACATATAACAGAGCAGAACCAGATAACAAATGGAAAAAAACATTCACGACAACAACAAAAAAACCCATAAAATATGAGAGTCTTAAGAAACTTCCTGGGAAAATTGAATCTAAAAGTAAGCTGATTTTGGTGGTTTTTTTTTTTTTTTTCGTAATGCACATTTTCCATAAACCTTCTGAAGGCCCCCTAGTGCCCTTGGGGATGGGCATTTGGCCTAGTAGTTAAGATGGCGGTTAAGGTAGCCAGGCCTACCTTGGAGTACCTTGGTTGGACACCAGGCTCAGGCTCCTGACCCTAGCTTCCTGCTAATGCAGACCCTGGGAAGCAGTGATAGTGGCTCAAGTCCTTGAGTCCCTGCCACCCACAGGGGAGACCCAGATGGAGTTTTTGTCTCCTGACTTTGTAGATCTTCTTTTTCCTAGACCAGCCCCAGGTCTTGTGGGCATTTGGGGAATGAACCAGCAGATGGAAGATCTCTCTCCTTTTCTCTGTCACTCTACCTTTCAAATAAAAATAAACAAACAAAACTGCCAATAAAAAATTACATCTGTACTGAACGGTACAGACTATTTTTCTTGTCATTATTCCCTAAACAATAAAATGTAACATCTATTTACATAGCATTTACGTTATAGTTCATATTATAAGGGACTTAAAGATGATCTAAAGAATTGGGGAGGATTCAACAGGTTATATACAAATACTGTGCCACTTTATGTAGGGGACTTGAGCATCCACAGATTTTGGGGTCTTGGAACTTATTCTCCATGGACACTAAGGGACACTAAGGGACAACTGTATCCCTTCCTGAAGCATGAGTTTCTGAGCTTGTTTTGCCTGTTGGTCCTCACTTTGGAAGCCACAGTCTTCCTGGGATGTACATTTTTTACTTTATTTTTTAAAAAGATTTTGAAAGGCAGAGAGAGAGATCGAGATCGTCATCCTCTGGTTCACTCCCTAGTTGGCAGCAATGGCCAGGGCTGGGCCAGACTGAAGCCAGGAGCCAAGAATTTCTTCCAGGCCTTCCATGTGGGTACAGGGGCCCAAGCACTTGGGCCATCCTCCACTGCTTTCCCAGGCTATCAGCAAGGAGCTGGATCGGAAGTGGAGCAGTTGAGACTTGAACTGGAGTTAATATGGGATTCTGGCATTGCAGGTTTAAATCACTGTGCCACAAGGTTGACCCCAGGAATGTGCACTTTATTTAAAAAAGGATTTATTTATTTATTTGAAAGTGTTAAAGGAGAGGCAGAGAGAGAGAGAGAGAGAGATTGGTCTTCCATCCTATGGTTCACTCCCCAATTGGCTACAATGGCCGGCTACAAATGGCTGCGCCGATCCGAAGCCAGGAGCCAGGAGCTTCTTCAGGATCTCCCACGCGGGTGCAGGGGCCCAGGCCATAGTAAGCTGGATAGGACTCGAACTGGCACCCATATGGGGTGCCGGTATGTTAGGCCAGGGCGTTAACCTGCTGCACTACAGCACTGGCCCCAGGAATGTACACTTTTATGAGTGGGCACCACAAGAGGAATGCTGCTGAGACTCGCCTGAGAGCGGACTGTTCAAGTTAGTATCATAGGGTGGCTGGGTTCAGGTTCTTGTCTTCGACACAAGGAATTTGGGGATGAGATGTAGGTAAAGATCAACAGAGAAGCAAAGTTTATTTGCATGCAAAGCAAAAATCTACACTCAAGAAGGAGTGCAGACATGCTCAAGAGAGAGCCGTACTCTAAGGGATTTGGGTCTGTCCCTTTCCGGTCTGGAGGCACAGGGAGTGGTGTCTGGGCTGGGACTTATCCAGATATTCATACGGGGTGGAGTTGGGGGGGGGGGGCTTGAGTACTGCCCATTTTCTTGCTCTTTTTTGGAACTCTGAGAAGTGTCATGGCATGAAGTGTGTAACAGAAGTAAGAGTGACATCATAGTAATTTTATTTTTAATTTTTTAAAGATTTATTTATTTTATTTGAAAGGCAGAATTAGAGAGAGAGAGAGAGAGAGAGAGAGAGAGAGAGAGAGAGAGAGAGAGAGAAAGGTCTTCCAACCACTGGTGGTCATCCCCAAATGGCTGCAATAGTCAGGGCTGGGCCAGGCCAAAGGCAGGAGCCAGGAGCTTCATCTGAGTGTCCCATGTGGGTGACAGGGGCCCAAGTGCTTGAACCATCTTTCTCTGCCTTCCTAGGCATGTCAGCAGGGGGCTGGATCAGAAGTGGAGCAGCCAGGACTCGAACTGGTGCCCCTATGGGATGCTGGCACTGCAGGCAAAGGCTTAACCTTCTTGGCCACAATGCTGGCCTCATTAGTAATTTAATTTAATTTAATTTTATTTTATTTTTAAAGATTTTTTTTTTTTTTTTGACAGGCAGAGTGGATAGTGAGAGAGAGAGACAGAGAGAAAGATCTTCCTTTGCCGTTGGTTCACCCTCCAATGGCCGCTGCGGCCGGTGCATCTCGCTGATCCGAAGCCAGGAGCCAGGTGCTTCTGCTGGTCTCCTATGCGGGTGCAGGGCCCAAGGACTTGAACCATTCTCCACTGCCTTCCCAGGCCACAGCAGAGAGCTGGTCTGGAAGAGGGGCAACCGGGACAGAATCCGGCGCCCCGACCGGGACTAGAACCCGGTGTGCCGGCGCCGCAAGGTGGAGGATTAGCCTGTTAAGCAGTAATTTTATTTTAATGATGTCACAAAGAGCCAAGTGTCATTGCTGGGATGCAGCTGGCAGCCAGGTTTGATTTTTCAGCTGGTGCTGGTTCTGTGTGGTGGTTTCATGGAAGCTGCAGTTTTCTGCTGTGAGGAGAAGGGAGGGAAAGTTTGGGCAGTGCAGGTGGGGCTGCAGGGAGGGGCTGGTGACCTTAGCTCCTCCTTGCTAGCTACCTTCTCACTGATCCCAATAGGGTGGCTGCGAATAGGTGAAAAACTGAAGTCTACACAAGCAGAGACAAGCTTATCAACTGAGTACATCCTAACTTCAGACGACGGCTTTATGAGCACTTGTTCTGTGCCAAGCACTGTTCTTAGCTCCGAGGTAATGGCAGTGGGGGCCGGTGTTGTGGCACAGCAGGTTCAGCTACCCCCCGGGACCCTGGCATCCCGTATCAGAGCTCCAGTTGGAGTCCCAGCTGCTCTGCTTCCAATCCAGCTTCCTGCTGATGCATCTGGGAAGAGCAGCAGAGGATGGCCCAAGTACTTGGACCCTGGGCAGCATGTGTGGGAGACCCAGATTCCTGGCTTTGGCCTGAACCAGCCTGGCCATTGGCAGTCACTGGGGAAGCGGACCAGTGGATGGAAGATTTTGCTCTGTCTCTCCCACTCTGTAACTTTGCCTTTTAAATAAGTAAATATGGATTTTTAAAAAGAATAAAAGTCAACATTAATTTTACAGTGTATTAAAGCAAAAAGGATATAGCAGGGAGAGGGAGGGAAAAAACGGGGCTCAGAGTTGTGGAGTCATGGGTTAAGTCATGGCCTGCGATGCCAGCATCCCATATGAGTGTTGGTTCAAACCCCAGCTGCCCTGCTTCTGATCCTGTGCCTAGGAAAGCAGCAGGTGATGGCCCAAGTACTTGAGCCCCTGACACCAATGTGGGAGACCCGGATGGAGCTCCCAGCTCCTGGCTTTGGTTTGGCCCAGACCCAGCTGTCGTGGCCACTTGGGGCGGTGTGTGTGTGGGGGAATGAAATAGCAAATGAAAGATGGAGCTTATTCAAAATCATCCTTAGTTCTGGGCATTTGCCCTTTTTCTCTTTCTCTGTCTCCCTCACTCTAACTCTGCTTTTCAAATAAATACTTTTTTTAAAGTAAAATTGAGCATTAATTGTACAGTATATTGAAAAAATGGATATAACTGTGGGAGCAAAAAAAAAAAAAAAGTAAACAAAATCCTTTCCCTCAATGAACAATCTAAAGGAGGGGAAAATGCAATAGATAAGTAGACTAGCTAGTATGGTGGGTGGCCATGCAGTGATGCGTTCTCTGGGCTTCCTTGCTGTATTGTAGCCATCTTGCCTGTCTGAATTCACATCTTCACCTATCTCCTTCCCAGATTCCAGGATTTTTTTAATTTAATTTTTAAAATAATGTAGAAGTTTTCAAAAAGTTCATGGAAATACATATTGTGAAAAAGCTATGTGTAGATAAAGTGGGTTTTTTTTGCACCAAAATAAATTTATTTTTTGATTAATTCCATTTTCCATGAACTTTTTGAAATGGTCTTGTGCTCTTTTACAGTATAGAACTTAGAACAAAGGGTGTCAGCACCCAGTCTTCCTCCCCAGAGGAAGGAGCCGGAGTGTGTGCAGGTCCCTGAACATTCCAGTAACTAGGTAAGGTTTTCCTTCCTCTTTTTTAAATTTTGTCTTTAAATTTTGGATTGATATTGAAGACCCTCCCTCTGTTTTTGTTTGTTTGTTTGCTTGTTTTCCTTCTTTTTTTATTTTTTAACACAATTAGTGCCTTCATTAAGCATTATTCTGAACCTTTTATTTTTTATTTATTTATTTATTTTTGACAAGCAGAGTGGATAGTTAGAGAGAAAGACAGAGAGAAAGATCTTCCTTTTTGCCGTTGGTTCACCCTCCAATGGCCGCTGCAGCCGGTGCATCTCGCTGATCCGAAGCCAGGAGCCAGGTGCTTCTCCTGGTCTCCCATGCGGGTGCAGGGCCCATCCTCCACTGCCTTCCCGGGCCATAGCAGAGAGCTGGTCTGGAAGAGGGGCAACCAGGATAGAATCCGGCGCCCCAACCGGGACTAGAACCCAGTGTGCCGGCGCCGCAAGGCGGAGGATTAGCCTGTTAAGCCATGGCGCCGGCCCGAACCTTTTATTTTTAAGATAGTTCCATGTTGGTATAGAAAGAGCTTATTCGAAATCATCCTTAATTCTGGGCAGACATTTGTCCTAGAGGTGAAGGCAGTGATCGAGGCCCCTGCATGGCGTGTTGGAATTCCTGGGTTTTATCCCTAGTTCTGGCTCAGTCTAGCTTCCTGCTAAGGCGCACCCAGGAGCCAGCGCTGACAGCCCAAGTGATTGGTTTTCTGCCACCCGCAGCAGAGACCTAGATTGAGTTCTGAACTCCTGGCTCCTGGCTTTGGCCTGGCCCAGTCCCAGCTGTTGTGGGCATTCGGGGAGTGAGTCAGCAAGTGGGAGCTCTATCTGTCTCTCACATAGAGAAATAAAAATTTTAAAGAAGTAAATACCTCTTAATCTATTTTGTGAATGCATTGTGATTTGTTTAGCCACTTCCTTGTGGATACCTTTAGACTATTTCAAACCATTTGGTGTTATGAAAAATGTTGCCCTCGCTCACCTTGTCCACATGTAATTCTTTTACACACAAGAGTCCATGTATGGAATGCACGCTCAGAGGCAGACTTGCTCATTCAAAGGGTCCACACATTCTTCATTTGGAAAGATATGCTCTCCCCAGAATTTATATGAATTTTCTCCCCCTCCCTCACCAACTAAGTTTCATCAAACGTGTTCTCTTTACCAGCGAGCTAGGTGAGGACGTGGGGTGGCTGCCTCAGAATTTACAGCTTGTGCTGTAATTGGTGCGTTCAGGCTGCTATAACAAAACACCACACACTGGGTGCTTAAACCCCGCCCGTTTGTGTTCTCACAGCTCTGGAGGCTGGAGGTCCAGCATCCAGGTTCCCGCTGATTCAGTTTTTGGCAAGGGCTCTCTGTCTGGCTCACAGCTGGCTGCCTTCTGGCTGTGTCCTCACATGGCCTTTCCTGGATGCGGTGAGCTGAGGGAGAGGGAGAGGGAGCGCTCCGGTGTCTCCTCTTTATAAAGACACTAACCCTAGTTCAGGCCCCCCCACCCCGGTCTCTATAACATCATTCAACCTTAGTTGCTTCCAATTCGTTACTCCAGATCCGGTGACACACGGGGGTAGGGTTTTGCCATGGCGATTCTCAGGGGACACGCACATTCATTCCGTGACACGGAACTTAGAGAATTGCTGTTGGAGAAGGCTCACGGACTGACGGTCCCTGACTGAAGATGTTCGTCTTCCAGCCCCTTGCCCTGAAGATGATGTGAAAGGGGCACACGTTCGCTGGAAATGCGCCTGGAGGATGGACTTTGGAACTTCTCCTGGCCAGCACCGTGCAGTCCCATCCTGTCTGGCAACGTGGGGCTGCAGCACCTGGCACAGTGCTCCCAGCAGCCCCTGCAGTCAGGGAGACCCCACCCCAGCTCACTGGGCTGAAATGTGTGGCAGGTTAGGTGTATTCAAAACCTAAGGATCGTTGTAACTGAGGGCGGGTTTATCAGCATTTAAGTTGAGGAGCACCTGTCAGCATGGTAAAGGAATTTAGAGCACGTTCGGTATTGTTTAATTCGTGGTGGGGAGAAAGCTCCTGAATGTAAGGAATGTGGGAGAACGTTCCAGGTGGCGTCTGGACTTGTTCCACATCAGAGAATTCGCAGTGGAAAAGCCGTAGGAATGCGATGAGCAGCGTGGGAAAACTTCCTGGAGGGGCTCAGACATTGTTCAGCCTCAGAGCACACACCAGGGAGCCACTCCTGTGAACACACTGAGTGTGGAGGAGCCCTCAGCCACAGCATAGGTCTTCCTGAACACCAGAAAATTCACACTGGGGAAATGAAGCCTGTGATGTCAGGAGTGCAGGAAATATCTAGACCCCAGAGTCTTCCTGTTTCTCTTCTCAGTAGGCATTGTGGCACATTAAGATTTGTCCTTTTGTGACTGGCTTATTTTACTTCACATAATGTTTTCAAGGTTTATCTGCATTGTAGCATGTGTCAGAATATCTTTGAATGCTTATATATTTCTTCTGTGAATAACTGATCAAGTGATAAACTTGGAGATAAGTTTGTTTGGGGCCAACACTGTGGCATAGAAGATTAAGCCTCCGCCTGCAGTGCCAGCATCCCATATGGGTGCCAGTTCGAGTCTTGGCTGCTCCACTTCCAATCCAGCTCCCTGCTAATGTGCCTGGAAAAGCAGTGGAGGATGGGCGAAATGTCTGGGCCCCTGCCACTCCTGTGGGAGACCCAGAAGAAGCTCCTGGCTCCTGGCTTCGGCCTGGCCCAGCCCCGGCCATTTGGGGAATGAACCAGCAGATGAAAGATCTCTCTTTCTCTCTCCCTCTCTCTCTGTATCTCTGCCTTGCAAATAAATAAGTAAATCATTAAAAAAAAAAAAAAAAAAGTGCCACGCCAGATGGAAGAGCATGGAGTGCGATTCTTGGAAATTAACAGGAGCCTCCCTGCTTCTCTTTGTTGCAGGCAGGTTAAAACCTCTGCCCAAAAGGGTCAAGATCCTGGGTTCTCATACGGTCATTTTCCACTCGGGGGAGTGCAAGGGAGCTCTGAAATACTTCTGATTCCATTGAGGGTTCTGATAAGCTTTCTACCACTAATGTAGAGTTGATAAACGCAAAAAAGAATCCCAGGATACTGTGCTAAAGGAGTTCTGATACATCTGAAGGGTGATGGGGTCAGGCATAAGTGAAGGAAGTTGGCGCTGACCTTGGGGGCCCATGTTATTTGTTTTCTGAACAGCCCTTTAGGACGGCCCGTGTTAAAGAGGAGGCTAGCAAGTCACAGGGTTACTCACCTGAGTTAAAGCTCAACCCTGCCCCAGCACCAGGCCCCCTGTGCTGCTTCTCATACCTCCTCATTCTCTCTCAACACAAACTCAACCAAGGCATATGGATCCCTGGCCAGAAACTTTGTCAGAACAAAAGTGCAGGGGGCCGGCGCTGTGGCTCACTTGGTTAATCCTCCGCCTGCGGTGCCGGCATCCCATATGGGTGCCGGGTTCTAGTCCCGGTTGTTCCTCTTCCAGTCCAGCTCTCTGCTGTGGCCTGGGAGGGCAGTGGAGGATGGCCCAAGTGCTTAGGCCCGTGCACCCACATGGGAGACCCGGAAGAAGCTCTTGGCTCCTGGCTTCAGATCGGCGCAGCTCTGGTCGTTGCGGATATTTGGGGAGTGAACCAACGGAAGGAAGACCTTTCTCTCTGTCTCTTTCTCTCATTGTCTGTAATGGTACCTCTCAAATAAATAAAATCTTTTTTTAAAAAATAAAAGTCTGACAGTTGTCCTTGCATTGTGGCCACCACCTTCTCTATTTAATTTTTCGTTCTTTCCATCCATCTGTTCTCCAGAGTATTCTTTAGAAACGAAACTTGGGGAGCGGGGCAGACAGTGGATGTTTGCACAACAGTGAGTTGCTCCTAGGGATGCCTGCATGCCATATCACAGTGCCTGGTATGAGTCCCAGCTCCTCCACTCTCCACCCAGCTTCCTGCTACTGTGCATCTGGGGTGTTTAGTATGCTGCATCAGTTGGACTGGGTTTGGCAATGAGTAGCAAAGACCCAAGCTGTTGGCTTACACATGGCTTCAGTTCATCTTTCTCTGTGGCCGGCACTGTGGTGTAGCAGGTTAAGCTGCTGCCTGCAGTGCCAGCATCCCATATGGGCACCGGTTTGAGTCCCAGCTGCTCCACTTCTGATCCAGCTCTCTGCTATGGCCTGGGAAAGCAGTGGAAGATAGCCCAAGTATTTGGCATGAGAGACCTGGAAGAAGCTCCTGGCTCCTGGTTTTGGATCGGCCCAGCTCCGCTGCGGCCATTTGAGGGTGAACCAGTGAATGGAAGACCCATTACTCCCTCTCTCTCTGTAACTCTTCCTCTCAAATAAATAAATACATCCTTTAAAAAAAGTTTATTTTTCTCCTACATGAAAGGCTAGGGGTGGGAAATTTAAGGTCTGTGCGGAGCTCCTATGGTCACCTGGAATCCACCTGTTTATAGCCTTCCCCGGTGATATCCCTGGGGCGCTGCCCTGGCCTTCAGGTAGAAGATGGAGCTCCTGTCATGGCAACCACATTCCAGGAAGGGCATGGAGGAAGGCACTTGCCCTCTGCCCTCCAGGAATTCCCCACAAGCTGCCACCTCCGCTCATGCCCCAGAGGTCAAGGCTTAGCTACATGGCCACCTGCAGCTCAAGGAAGGCTGGGGATTGTACTCCCTGCTCCAGCAGCTGTATACCCCGCCAAACCTCGGGGATGCCCAGAGGGCTGGCAGATTTCAGGGCCAGGCAGCCAGCCATCTCTGCCTCCGTTGTCTTCACATTTTCCTCTTTCCTGCCTCTGCCGGGGCCCACAGGTCACTGTTGTGTGTGCTGACGGCTTGTCTGGTTTGGGGTGTCGGTTATAACTTTACTTACTGTAAACAACTTACTTATGTCCTGTTCTAACACACTATGCTTTCACAAGTCCCTCCCAAGAAAAATAATTAGGGGGATAAAAAGCTAGGGGAGGATTAATCCATATATTGAATTTTACAGGTCTGTGAAATCTGTGCACCTGACTGAAGACACCCACTGTATACACAGTGGCAGCTGGTCGTGCTGACAAGGGCCCCCAGATCCAGTTTTTTCCTTCCTTCTCATCCACTTTCTTGGTTGCACTCGGATTCTCTTTTTTATGCTGCTCGCGCCCCCTGATGGACATTTTGGGAACTGCCACCAAAATCTGAAGATTTTTGTTGTTGTTGTTCATTCCCACAGATTATCTTTCTCAAGCAAACATCCTTTGTTGCTACTCCTCCAAGTCTTGCCTGCTGTCTCCTGCTTATGGCAGCAGCAGCTGCAGCCAGGACTGCATTACCTACACCAGGTGCCTGACCACTGCTCGTCCCCAGGAATCTCATTCAGTTCTTGCAGGAACCCAACGCACTAGTTTTATATTATTTATGTGCTAGGACACTGAGGCTTGGTGCTCAGGTGGCTTTCTCAGGTACACACAGCTAAGTGCTAGTAAGTGGCAGAAGTCCCAGGCAAGAGCCAGGCTGTCTCCTAAGCCCAGGATTTGCTGCTGCTGCTTTTTTTTTTTTAAAGATTTATTTTTATTTATTTGAAAGGCAGAGTTTTACACACACACACATACACAGATTGACTGATTGATTTCTGATCCATTGGTTTACTCCTCAAATGGCCACAACGGCCGGGGCTGGGCCAGGCCAAAGTCAGGAACCTGGAGCTCCCTCCTGATCTCCCACATGGATGCAAGGCCCAAGCACCTGGGCCATCTTCATTGCTTTCCCAGACACATTAGCAGGGAGCTGGATTGGAAGTGGAGCAGCTGGACTGTATGAAATGGCGCCAGTATGAAATGCCAGCATCACAGTCGCTGGCTGTACTGCTATGGCACAGCGCCGGCCCTTGCTGGTGCTTCTTAACTTGGAAGCTTGTCCTACCCTATACATTTCAACTGATCTGGGATAAGGCATGGTGTTAGGTACTGAATTGTGTCCTCTTAAAATTTATGTTGACGCCCTATCCCCCCAGTGTGACTATGTTTGCAGACAGGGTCCTAACAGAGGTAGTGAAATTTAAATGAGGCCATAAGGGTGGAGCCCAGTCCTAAATGAGACTCCTGGTAAGGAGAGGAAGAGACACCAAGACAGCCACACAGGAGGGAAGGACCCTGTGAAGACACAGAGAGAAGGCGTAGCAGGGAGGCCTCGGAGAGACCAAACCTGCTAATACCTTGGTATCAGGCTGAGGCGTCTTGCTTTCAGAATCATGAGAAGTTAATGTCTCTTAAGAACCCCTCACTGTGAGAGCTCTGGCAGGCTAAAGATAGACAGCAATTATTTTTCTTTTTATTTATTTTTTTAGCTCCCTAGGCAACTCTAAGGTGCTTCTAAGGTCAAATCTAAGCTGCACTATTAAATTTGGTGACAGAGGCCAGCGTTGTGGTGCAGAAGGTAAAGCCGCTGCTTGCAATGCCAGTGTCCTGTATCAGAGCACTGATTTGAGTCCTCGTTGCTCTGCTTCTGACCCAGCTTCCTGCTGTTGTGCTTGGGAAAGCAGAGGAAGATGCCCCGAGTCCTTGGGCCCCTGCCACCCGCACCAGAGACCCAAATGGAGTTCCTGGCTCCTTGCTTTGACCTGGACCAGCCCTGGCTGTTGCGGGGAGTGAACCAGCGGATGGAAGATCACTCTCTTTCTGTCTTTCCCTCTCTCTCTATGTCACCTCTGTCTTTCAAGTAAATAAATAAATCTTTTTAAAAATAAAAACAAAGTTTGGTGCTGAGTCAAAGAACTAACCCTGAGAGAAAGGCAGGCTTTGGCCTCGGGTGAACAAGGGCTGGGACCCTGTAGAAGTCTTGGAAGTTTGCAGGAGCATTTTCCCATAACTCCATCTTCCCTACTTTATTTTATTCTCATTCAGTTTCTCAGCATCAATACTCAAGATAAATAAAATGAGTATTTCATGATCATTTTCATACTCATGAAATGAGTATTTCATACTCATTTTCCCTTTTTTGAGAAAAGCAAGACATTTATTTATAATTTTATTTAAATTATACAAGTTTCATGTATTTCATATATACAGATTTAGGAACGTAGTGATACTTCCCATCCTACCCTCCCTGTTTTGATTACTTACCAGTTTTTCAAGCATTGCTATGTACTGCTTATTGCAAGAACACACTCTTCCACTTTTTTTTTTTTTTTTTTTTGACAGAGTGGACTGTGAAAGAGACAGAGAGAAAGGTCTTCCTTTGCTGTTGGTTCACCCTCCAATGGCCGTCGTGGCTGGCGTGCTGCAGCTGGCGCACCGCACTGATCCGAAGCCAGGAGCCAGGTGCTTCCCCTGGTCTCCCATGCGGGTGCAGGGCCCAAGCACTTGGGCCATCCTCCACTGCCTTCCTGGGCCACAGCAGAGAGCTGGACTGGAAGAGGGGCAACCGGGACAGAATCCGGCGCCCCGACCAGGACTAGAACCCGGTGTGCCGGCGCCACAGGCGGAGGATTAGCCTATTGAGCCATGGCGCCGGCCCTTCCACTTGTTTTACTGGGTAATACATTTTTTTGGGGGTTGTTAGAATTTACCCAACAATCAATGATGTTTCAAGCGAAATAAATGCATTTTAAGTTTCAAACAATCAACTTATAAGTGGGATTTGGGAGCAGTTTAAGGACATCTGTAAACTTTTTTATTTTGGCATATGTTACTGAAGTATTCATTATTAATTCTCTTTACTGTGAATTTTGCTATCCACACTGCTTGTGTTACTAGGATACTGAATTTAAATTTATAACCTTGTTCCTCATGGTTGTCGTAACTTTTATTTTTAAAAATTAATTTATTTATGTGAAAGGTTTACAGAGAAAGAGAGGCGGAAACAGAGAGAGAAAGAGAGAGGGGTATCTTCCATCCATGGTTCACTTCACAGATGGCTACAAAGTCCAGGGCAGGGGCTGGGTGGAAGCCAGGAGCTTCATCTGGGTCTCCCACGTGCGTGCAGGTGCCCAAGGACTTGGGTCATCTGCTGCTGCTTTCCCAGGTGCATTAGCGGTGTGGTGGATCAGAAATGGAGCAGCCAGGACTCGAACTGGCACCCGTATGGGATGCTGGCGCTGTAGGCAGCAGCTTTACCCACTACGCCACAGTGCCACCGCCGGATCCTAATTTCTGACTCCAGCTCCCTGCCAAGGCAGACTCTAGGTGTCAGTGCTGATGGCTCAAGGGACTGGGTTCCTGCCGCCCACGTGGGAGACATAGCTTGCACATCAGGCTCCCTGCTTTGGTTCTCTGGGAGTGAACCAGTGGATGGGAGCTCTGTCTGCTTGCCTGCCTGTCTCTCTCTCTCTTTCTCTCTCTGAAATACATTTTTTAAAATGTAAACTGAAATAAAGGTGGTCCCACCAAGTTAAAACAAAACCTCCAGAGTCACGGCTGGAGAGCTTGCGGAGTAAACCGGCCCGTTTATGGCGGGTGTGCATTGTTCTGCCCTGCATCTGAGTCCCCTGTGGTGATGCTGCAGGCTGTGCTGTCATCTAAAATGCACTGTTTTTTTGTTTTGTTTTGTTTTGTTTTGACAGGCAGAGTGGATAGTGAGAGAGAGAGAGACAGAGAGAAAGGTATTCCTTTTTGCCGTTGGTTCACCCTCCAATGGCCGCTGCAGCCGGCGCATCTCGCTGATCCGAAGCCAGGAGCCAGGTGCTTCTCCTGGTCTCCCATGCGGGTGCAGGGCCCAAGGACTTGGGCCATCCTCCACTGCCTTCCCGGGCCACAGCAGAGAGCTGGCCTGGAAGAGGGGCAACCGGGACAGAATCTGGTGCCCTGGCCAGGACTAGAACCCGGTGTGCCGGCGCCGCAGGCAGAGGATTAGCCTAGTGAGCCACGGCGCTGGCCTAAAATGCACTGTTATGTCCTAGCCAAGAGGCTGTGTGCAGAGCCATGATTACTCCATGCAATGTGGTGTTCTGGATGGGATCCCGGAACAGAAAAAGGAATTAGATTAATAACCAAGGACACTGGCAAAAGGGGTGTGCTATAGGTTCAGAGGCACCATATTCTTATAAGGTACGGGGGGTGGTATGTACAACTGTGTATTGCCTGTGCAATTAAAAAATTTTTTTTATTTGAGAAGTAGAGTTACAGACAGAAGTCTTCCATCGCTGGTTTACTCCCCAAATAGCCACAATGACCAGAGCTGAGCTAATCCAAGGCCAGGAGCTAGGAGCTTTCTCCAGGTCTCCCACATGGGTGC
This sequence comes from Lepus europaeus, assembly GCF_033115175.1. Lineage (NCBI taxonomy): Eukaryota > Metazoa > Chordata > Mammalia > Lagomorpha > Leporidae > Lepus > Lepus europaeus. The sequence goes on along the minus strand of NC_084844.1, from coordinate 50,679,469 downwards.
AGAGGCCCAAGTACTTGGGCTGTCTTCCACTGCTTTCCCAGGCCAGAAGCAGAGAGGTGGATTGGAATAGGAGCAGCATAGATATGAACTGGCTGATCCAACCAAGGAGCTAGGAACTTCTTCCAGGTCTCCCAGTGCTGGGACCCAAGCGCTTGAACCATCTGTCACTGCTTTCCCAGGTGCATTAGTGGGGAGCTGGATCAGCAGAGGAGCAGCTGAGTCTCAGACCATCGCCCGTACGGGATGCTGTGGCAGCAGGTGGGGGCTTAGCCTACTATGCCACAGCGCCAGCCTGTACATTCCCCATTTCTTGCATAATGCTGACTGCTCTGCACCTGCACACAGCAGGCTTGTCCTGGACAGGTATGTCACACCCCAGGGTCACATTTTCAGATTGGAGGGTAAGTAACTTCATTAAGCTCCTAGAAATAATAGATGACAGAGGCAGGACCAGAACCCAAGTCTTATGGTGCTTAATCTGAGCCTCTTCCCACCAGGCTGCAACGGCAGCCCTGCTGTAACACTGGCGCTGGTCCTTAACCCTTAAAGAACATGCCAGCCCCTCCCTCCCTTCTTGTGATTAGGATTCCACTTCTGCTCTGGTGTACACACCTTGTCTGGAGTACTGGAAGTAGCTGGAGTATGTGAATTCCATCTCAGCCCCAGCTCCGGGTGGCTCCTCAGGAGTTTAACCTGAGACTCTCAACCTGGTAGCACATCGGAATAACCTGGTTTTACCTCCAGAATTCCTAAACTATTTGGTCTAGAAAGCAGCCATGGGAATTTTTTCACCCTAAAACTTTGCCATTTTGTTCTATTTTGCTGCCAAAGAATGGAAGAGACCCTGCCCATTCAACCCACCTTCCATGAAATGGTGGAGTTTTGAGTGGATAGAATCTCTCCTGATTGGCTCTGGAGATGTCAGGACATGTCCTATTTATTTATTTATTTTTAAAGAGTTATTTATTTGAAAGGCAGAGTTACAGAGAGGCAGAGGCAGAGAGAGAGAGAAAGGTCTTCCATTTGCTGGTTCACTTCCCAGATGGCCGCAACAGCCGGAGCTGTGCTGATCAAAAGCCAGGAGCCAAGAGTGTCTTCTTGGTTTCCCATGTGGGTTCAGGAGCCCAAGGACTTGGGCCATCTTTTACTGCTTTTCCAGGCCATAGCAGAGAGCTGGAGTGGAAGTGGAGCAGCCGGGACTCGAACTGGCACCCATATGGGATGCCAGCACTGCAGGCGGCGGCTTTACCTGCTATTCCATAGCGGTGGCCCCTCGGACATGTCCCCTTTAAAAGCAAATGCTTGGCTTTGGACAGAACCCTTTGGGTCTCCTTGCCAAGTAGATAAAAGTTCTAGATCCTCCCCCAAGTTAAAGTTCTTGATCTTAGGATATGAAGAAGAATTCAGGATTTTAGGGCAGATGGCTGGCCATACAAGCTGAGTGCTAACATAAACAAGTGTTATCTGAGTGTGGCATGCAGTTCTGAATAGAGACTACAAGGGCAGATCAGTTCTTTGTTCTCTGAGGGACCTGAAATGTCCACTGCATTGCACACTTTAGCACCTAGGCTTGTAGAGATGAGAGAAGGGAGCTTCCTCGATTTTGACAGATCCTAATGTAATTTTTATGCCCCTCTCCACACTGCCCAGTCTCCTCTGTCTTCTGTCACTCTAATAACCCACGTCCCATAGGAAGCAGTAGGGTGGGAGGTACAGCTTTGCCCCTGATGGGCTCTGGTGACTTTTAACAAATGGCCAGATGGTTCCAAATTACTCTAACATCTGGGGACCAAAGACACTGCCTAGAACACTGTGTCCTCCATTGGCTCCAGAACCAATAGGTGAAATTATACACACTATCACAAGTGGGGAGGGGTCTAGTTTTGAGCATCTGGATGTATAGCTTTAAAAATTAATTGCTGTTGATCCAGGGGTGACCCTATGAAAAAATATGGAAATACTAGATAAAGCTAAAAGGTTTGTCCAGTAGGACAAGAAAGAGAGGAGGGGGAACAGAAATAAAGATGAATTTAAAATATCTGCAAACATCAGCTCCTTACACTGCTAACATACTTTACCTCAATTCTGTTTGAGGACCCCCCCCCCATAAAAAGCTTTCCAATATGCCACATCATTAAGATCAACCATTTCACGAGCCAGCCATCTGGTTGTTACCTTTTGGTTTATTGACCTGCAAGTGTTATGTAAAAAATGTGGACTCCAGTGTTAGCCAATGGCCCTCATCCATCCTACAAAAGGGTTGGGTTCAGGTAAGTACTCAGTTGTAGGGCACTGAGAAGTCAGCTGGCAACATTGGCAGTTTTCATCACCTTCATCCTGTGCCTAAAATTCCTCCCATGAGTTTCAGACTTCTGTGTTAAGATACTGTTTCTTGACGGCCACTGTAAAAAAAAATCAAGGTAATCTTAGAAGATTTGCCACCTAAGCATGTGTCAGCCAACGTGTATAAACCATCTGTGGTCACAGCCGCGCTGCAGGTGCAGTCCCAGAGGGCAGGGCAGGTGAGGAGATGGACACCAATCAAAAGAACACAAGCGGCCGGCGCTGCGGCTCAATAGGCTAATCCTCCCCCTTATGGCGCCGGCACCCCGGGGTTCTAGTCCCGATCGGGGCGCCGGATTCTGTCCCTGTTGCCCCTCTTCCAGGCCAGCTCTCTGCTGTGGCCAGGGAGTGCAGTGGAGGATGGCCCAAGTCCTTGGGCCCTGCACCCCATGGGAGACCAGGATAAGCACCTGGCTCCTGCCTTTGGATCAGCGCGGTGTGCCGGCCGCAGCGCGCTGGCCGCGGCGGCCATTGGAGGGTGAACCAACAGCAAAAGGAAGACCTTTCTCTCTGTCTCTCTCTCTCACTGTCCACTCTGCATGTCAAAAAAAAAAAAAAATTTGACACAAGCTACCACAGGCCAACTGAACTCATCAGGAAATACAGACAGAGGGGGAAGGATCAGAGTGAGAAAAGCAGGGAAAGCTCCGTGTATGTGCTTGTTCTGAATAAGGTCTGAAAGTAACCCATGTGTAGAAACCACATGAATAACTCAAACTGCACCACCGTACGGGTTTTATCTTGGTAGGAGACACTCATGCACGTGTAAGACAAATGTGGATTTTCTGAATGCTAGATTTGAAATGTCCTGTCTTGACCATTAGCTGACTAAGGGTTTTGTCATAGAGAGGGATATTTAGCTCCCTGCTGGTGTGCCTGGAAAAGCAGTAGAAATGACCTATGTGCTCGGGCCCCTGCCGCCCACGGGGGTGAAGTTCCTGGCTCCTGGCTTTAAGCCCGGCCATGGCTGTTGTGGCCATTTAGGGAATGAACCATTGGATGGAGGATTTCCTTCTGTGTCTCCCTCTCTGTAACTCTGCCTTTAAATCAATCTTTTTGGGAAAAAAAAAAAAAAGAGAAAGGGGCAGGCCCTGTAAAGCTGCCACCTGTAGTGCCGGCATCCCAATGAGTGTCAGTTCAAGACCCAGCTGCTCCACTTCCGATCCAGCTCTCTGCTATGGCCTGGGAAAGCAGTAGAAGATGGCCCAAGTCCTTGGGTCCCTGTACCCACATGGGAGACCTAGGGAAAGCTCCTAGCTCCTAGCTTCAGATTGGCCCAGCCCTGGCTGTTGTGGCTATCTAGGGAGTGAATCAGTGGAGGGAAGATCTCTCTCTCTCTCTGCTTCTACCTCTCTGTAGCTCTGCCTTTCAAATAAATAAATAAATAAATAAATCTTAAAAGAAAGAAAATATAAAAATAAAAAAGAGAGAAGGGATCCTTTTGGAGGAATGAATTGTTCATCAGAGATTTTTTTTGATGAACCACATCTTGAGGTGGGAAAATAACACCATGAATATAGAGTTAGATCTACACATTTACAGTCAGTTGATTCCCAACAAAGATGCCATGAACACACAATGAGAAAAGGACAGGTTTTCAACACATGGCGCTGGGGAAACTGGGTAGCCACATGCAGAAGAATGAAATTAGACCCTTATTCACACCACATACAGAATGGATTAGAATCCATCAGCATGGATTAAAGACGACTTCAGCATGGGTCTGAAGCCATACAACTACTAGAAGGAAACATGGGGGAGAACTCCTTGACGTTGGACGGGGCAACGGTTTTTATTGAATATGATTCCTAAAGCACAGAGAACAAAAATAAAATTAGACATTTGGGAACATTGTGGGCTGACTGGGCCCACATACTCTTATCTGTCGCAGGAAGTAATTCAAGAAAGAGATATAAGGTCAGCAAAGAAGCAAGACTTATTTATATCCAAAGTGGAAGCCCACATTCAAGAATGAATGCAGGAGACTGGCGCTGTGGTGCAGCAGGTTAATGCCCTGGCCTGAAGCGCCAGCATCCCATATGGGCGCTGGTTCGAGACCCGGCTGCTCCACTTCCAATCCAGCTCTCTGCTATGACCTGGGGAAGCAGTAGAAGATGGCCCAAGTCCTTGGGCCCCTGTACCCACATGGGAGACCCAGAAGAAGCTCCTAGCTCCTGGCTTTGGATCTGTGCAGCTCCAGCCATTGCAGCCAACTGGGAAGTGAGCCATAAGATGGAAGACCCCCCCCCACCTCTCTCTGCCTCTCCTTCTCTTTCTGTTTAACTCTTACTTTCAAATAAATCAATAAATCTTTTTTTTTTTTTAAAAAAAGAATGAATGCAGAAGAGCTTCACTCAACAATGTTCGAGACTGTGTATGTGACCTGGAGGCATAGGGCTGGCATCTGGGGTGGGGCTTAGTTGAATATTCAAAGGTGCAGAGTTTGGGGTGGGGCTTGCATATCACCCATTTTCTTGCCCTTTTTAGGAAATCTTGGGGGTGTCATGGCTTAGGTGCATGACGGGAGTGGGAGTATTGGCCATGGTAATTTTATTAGAATGACATTATTATGACCTTTACATCCTCATGGAACCATATTGTATATTTTTTTTCTTTTTAATATTTATTTATTTGAAAGGTGGAGTGACAAAGACAGTGAGACAGAGATTTTCCATCTGAAGATTCACTCCCCAAAATGGCCGTAACAGCTGGGCTGGGCCTGACCAAAGCCAAAAGCCTGGAACTCCATCCGGATCTCCCACATGGATGGCAGAGGCCCTCTTCTGCTGCTTTCCCAGGCGCATTAGCAGGGAGCTGGATTGGAAGCAGAGCAGCCAGGAATGGAACGATGCTCTGACATGGGATGTTATGTCTGCAGGAGGCAGCTCAACCCACTGTGCCAAAATGTAGGCCCGGGATGTTGCTGTATTTTACCTCTTATGAAAAGGTAGGTGGTTTCACCAAAGAGAAATGTGGACTTTATAGCTTAGGCTTAGGAAGCTTGTCCAAGATGGATCTGCCATTGACACAGAATAAAAAATTGTGACCTTACTGGTTTAGGCTTTGAATTGTCGCTCTGGCTTCCTTGGTACAATTGTTCGCTCTCAATAGGAAGTTGCCTCCCTTGTTCTATTTCCTTGCATCTTCATAGCTGCAGGTGTGAGGAGGAGCGCTGAGGATTTGAGCCTTAATTCAGCTTTAGCCAGTTGCGTTGGTGCACGGAGGTAAGATGTGAGTGTTTTAGTTCAGCAAGTCTCCACTGGACAGGGCCCTCTGGAGGCACACAATGCAGTCCTGGCCCTCAAGGGGAGCTGTCTGTCCTCAGGAAGTGGTTAAGTCACATGTGGCAAGATGCATCTGTGTCACATGGAGTGAAAACTCTGAGTGTGTGGAATGTTCTGTGAAAGAAGGCGGCGCCATGGCATAGTAGGCTAAGCCTCCGCCTGCAGCACTGGCATCTCATATGGGCACTGGTTCCTGTCCTAGCTACTCCTCTTCTGATTCAGCTCTCTGCTATAGCCTGAGAAAGCAGTGGAAGATGGCCCAAGTGCTTGGGCCCCTGAACCTACCTAGGAAACCTGGAAGAAGCTCCTGGCTCCTGGCTTCGGATCAGCTCAGCTCCAGCCATTACAGCCATTTGGGGAGTAAACCAGTGGATGGAAGACCTCTCTCTCTCTCTCTCTGTAACTCTGCTTCTTAAATAGATAAATAAATATTTTTTTTTTAAGAAGGTAGGCAGGAGAGGGAAAGAGGTAATGCTAGTAAGTGAGTGGATGTGGGGAGAAAGTGGTAAACAGCAGGAGAAAGCTATCCAAGCCAGTGTTAGATTATTATTCAAGTCCATGTGTTAGACTGGCCCAGTCCCAAGTTATATGCCTGTTGGAGAAGGATCTCGGAGAGACCTGAAGCTTCATGAGGTGGGTGCAAACCTCTTAGTCCTTCCTTCAAGAATCCTAACCATGGCTTATGCTTAACAATACTTGTGAATTCTGAGGACACTGATTGTAGATATTCACAGCCCAATAATACTTAGAATGTGGGCCACAGACAACTGAAAATACAATTACGAACAGCAACTAGGCAGGCCCAAATCAGAGTCATCAACTAATTTGAGAGACAATGTAGTGGTTTTTTGTTTTTTGACAGGCAGAGTGGAAAGTGAGAGAGAGAGAGACAGAGAGAAAGGTCTTCCTTTACTGTTGGTTCACCCTCCAACGGCCACTGTGGCTGGCACACCGCGCTGATCCGAAGCCAGGAGCCATGAGCTTCTCCTGGTCTCCCATGCAGGTGCACGGCCCAAGCACTTGGGCCATCCTCCACTGCACTCCCGGGCCACAGCAGAGAGCTGGACTGGAAGAGGGGCAACTGGGACAGAATCCAGCACCCTGACCGGGACTAGAACCCGGTGTGCTGGCGCCGCAGGCTGAGGATTAGCCTATTGAGCCGCGACGCCAGCCAAGACAATGTAGTTTTAAAGTACAAGAAGGGAGTTCAGAGGTGGGTGTTTAGAGGTTAAGATGCCCGTATCCCATATCAGAGTGCCTGGATTCAAGTCCTAGTTCTGGATCCTGGCTCCAGTTTCTTACTAATGTGTACCTTGGGAGGTAGTGGTGATAGGTCACAGTTGGGTTTGCATTACCCATGTGAGAGACCCAGACTGAGTTCCTCCTTTTCCCCCACAGTTTTAGGCAATGAATCAGCAGATGGAAGCTCTCTCTGTCTAATAACTATTTTTTTAAAAAAGAGTGCAACCAGTACTTGGAGCCCTCCTTCCCACACCTTCCAGAAATAGAAAGGACAAGGATGAACAAGAGCACTATGTCTTTTATTGTCCTGTGTGAATTCCGGAGGTGGTCCAGGTTCCCACCTACCAGTTTTTCTAGAGGAACAAAACTGCTCATACTTAGCTACAAACTCCGTTCTCTGGCTGTCTCAAGCCTATTCATTGGTCCTGCAACTTCAGCCCATGCTCAGACACACACATTCTCTTATACGTTAGAAATGGGAGTAGCATTTGCGGAACATATGGCTTGAGCTCTGTCCCATTGCACCAGATGGCTCCTGGATTGGTTAGTGCAATAACACAGATGGTTGGCAAGGCAACAGCTGGGAGGAGACATCCCGAAGTCAAGGGATGATCAAATGAAGCACCGTCAGTGCCCAGGCCAGTGACTCCCAAACTTCAGTGTGCATCGGAACCCAGTTTGCTGAGCTCTAACTGGATTTGCGAGATCTGTGGGTGGGGCCCGCGACTTTGCATTTCGAACAAGTTCCCAGGTGATGCTAACACTACTGTTTCCGAGAACGTGCTTGAAGAACACTGACCCATGCTATTGCTTTTCAACTTTGGCTGAATGTTAGAATGACCTGCAGAGTTAAAGACAAAATAAAATAAAACAGCATGGCCAGATCATATCTCAGAGCAAATTCAACAGAACCTATCTGGGTGGCATCAGACGTTAGTATTTTCAAAGATTTTCTGGTGAATCCAACGTGCAGGCAAGGTTGAGAATCACTGATCTGGGCAAATAGTGCAAGTGTGCTAGATAAAGTCAACATAGAGGGGCCAGTGTTGTAGTGCAGCAGGTAAAGCCGCTGCTTGCAGTGCCAGCATTCCATGTGGGCACTGCTTTGAGTCCCAGACCCTTCACTTCTGATCCAGCTCTCTGCTATAGCTTGGGAAAGCAATAGAGAATGGCCCAAGTTATACTTGGGCCCCTGCACCCACATGGGAGACCTGGAAGAAGCTCCTGGCTTCAGATTGACCCAGCTCTGGCCCTTGAGGCCATCTGGGGAGTGAACCAGTGGATGGAAGACCTCTCTTTTCTCTTTGCCTCTGCCTCTCTGTAATTCTGTCTTGCAAATAAATAAATAAATATTTTTTAAAGACCTTTTTCTATGTCTCTCCCTCTGTAAATCTGTCTCTCAAATAAGTAAATCTTTTTTTTTTTTTTTTTTTTTTTTTTTTTTTTTTTTTTACGTTTTGACAGGCAGAATGGCTAGTGAGAGAGAGAGGGGCAGAGAGAAAGGTCTTCCTTTGCCATTGGTTCACCCTCCAATGGCTGCCGTGGCTGGCAAGCTGCGGCCGGCACACCGCGCTGTTCCGAAGGCAGGAGCCAGTTGCTTATCCTGGTCTCCCATGGGGTGCAGGGCCCAAGGACTTGGGCCATCCTCCACTGTACTCCCGGGCCACAGCAGAGAGCTGGCCTGGAAGAGTGGCAACCAGGACAGAATCCGGCGCCCCAACCGGGACTAGAACCCGGTGTGCCGGCGCCACTAGGTGGACAAATAAGTAAATCTTAAAAAAAAGAGTCCGTATAGAGGCTGGTGTTGTGGTGTAGTGGGTTAAGCCACTGCATGCAACACCAGCATTCCATAATCCCATATCAGAGTCAGATCGAGTCCTCACTGTTCCACTTCCAATCCAGCTCTCCACTAATGTTCCTAGGAAAGCAGAGTGCTTGGGTCCTTGCCATCCGTGTGGCAGACCTGGATGGAGTTCCAGGCTCCTGGCTTCAGCCTGGCTCAGCCTTGGCCATTCTGACAATTTGGGGAGTCAACCAGCAATTGAAGATCTCTTTCTCTGTCTCCCCTTCTCTCTGTCACTCTGCCTTTCATATAAATACATTAAAAACAAAGAAAAAGAAGAATCAAATGTTTTCCACACTTGGTCCTGGGGCAGAAAGCTTTTGTGGTCTAGGTGTCTTTCCTTGGAGTGAACTTAGCTGGCACTGATTGGACAGTAACTGATTCCTCTTGGATCACGGGTTAGAGAAAAGTTTGAACAGAGCGACGAAAACTGAAATAGCAACCACGGAAAACAACAGACAAGAGACAGAAAAATAAGAAAATGATTTCCGAGCACAAGTCGGAGACCTGTGAAAAGCAGAGACCATAACACTGTCTTAGGCCTCTTCTGCAAAACATGTAATTTTTTTTTTTCCCACTCACCTTTAGCCTGGCCAAGGAAAACAGACATTATGGCTGCGTCAGGGTTAACACCTCCCAGGCAAGGTCGTTCGGGATATCGGTGTGGAGAGTGGCCGAAGCCCTGGGCACTGGAGTCCAGCGCCTAACTCCAATGATGAACTCAAGTGAGAGTTCTCCGTTCGGCCAGCTTCTGTCCTGGATGTATACACAATACCCGCGTTTTAAGGGCCGGCACTCTCTTCCTTGTTGCACAGGATTATGACCGGTGGTCAGGCAAACACAGAAGCCCGCCCTCAGCATGACTTGGCAGGCAGAAGGCCCCGGCTGAGCAAAACCCACCACCCGCTTCCCGACATTGAGGACGGGTGCTAGGCTCGAGGCTACACCCTCCTCGGCACAGCGGGGCTGGCCGTGCACAGCTATGGAGGAAGTTTAACAAGTGACAGGGGTTCTGCGGAGAGAACGCACCACGCTCGTTCAATGGGGGATAAAGCGATGGGCGGAGCGCGCTCTCCCCTCGTTCTTAACCCAGCGAAGCCCCGCTCAACCCTCGGACTGCAGCCCAAGCATCGCTCCCTTAAGACAGGCCCCCACCCGCTCCTAGCAGGTGATTGGCCTGTGCCTCAGCATCCCACGGGACTCAGGAGAAGAGGGAGGGGATCGGAGCTTTGCAGGCTGCGCGCGTCAAAGAGAAGGCGAGCACGGTCCCAAGGCGTCCCCACCCGCGCAGCCCGGAGACAGGCGTGGGGAGCGACACCAGCGCGCAGAGCGGCCGCTCGCGGGGCGGAAGTGCATCCCGGGAGCCGTTCTAGGAAAGCGGGAGGACCCGGCTCGTCAGTGATCCCAGGGCCGAGGTGGGCGTCGCCTGGTGCACGGGGTCCGTCTTGGGAGCTCGCTCGGGAGGCGGCGGCGAGGTGGGGCTTGGGTCGGGGCGAGCACCGGCGAAAGGCAAAGCTGGCAGAGGGACGGGCGGCGGCGGCGCGCTGACCACCTGTTCCTCCGGCCGCGGGCGGCGCGCGCTGATTGGCTGGCGTGCCGTCCGGGTACCGGAAGTGGCCGATGCCCGTCGCCCGTGACACCGAGACAACAGCTGCGGGATCCACACGAGCGGCCGAGCGGCCCCGGGAGCCCGAGCCGGGTGAGCGTGGGGGCGGTAGCGGCCTGCGGTGAGCTCTCATTCCGTCACGGCGGGGGAGGGGGGGAGGAAGGCTCGGGGCTCGCGACTCCCCCAGCCCGCGAGCCGGGCCTGAACCGCACCTCCAAGGCCCGTTCCTGACCCCGGTTCGCTGTGTGACCTTGGAGTTTAGGGTCCCCCAGGGCCTCCGTTTCCCCACTGCCAGGAACGGTGCCCGGCGCTGGCGCCTGTCAGCCTCAGGGAAGGGAGAGGAGGGGACACCTGCCTTGGTCCCGACCTCCAGGCCGATGGCTATGGTGGTTTTCTCCGACATCGACTGCCAAGTTAACCTGTGGGAAGACATGGCGGGCAGCGTCAAGAACGCGAGGCCCCCGGGGCAGAGTGTGCCCTGTGCTTACAGGCAGGCTCTCGGCTGATGAGAGTTAGTTATGAAGAAGAGGAGGGTTTGAGTGTAGAGTTCGTATTGCCCACTTGGCTGCGGGAGCCGAGACAGGACAGAAGAGAGGAGTCTAGCAGCGCCTTAAATTAAATAGCATGCACAGAGGGTATTGGAACCAGCTGCATGTCAGTGTGCTGAGCTCTCTAGACACAGAGGTGAAGGAAATACGCAGTTAGCCTTTAAGAGTATTGCAGATTTGTTCTATGGATGGGACACTTAGACCGAGTCACTGAACATTCACAGGTGTGGCAAATGCACTTAGTCGCCCGGAAAGCCAAGATGAGTAGACGGTCGCTTAGCTCATGGGCTGCAGGTGGAAAGGGTTATCCAGGCTTGAGCCCAGTCTTGAAGGTGTTTAAGGGCGAGGCTGGTCAGCGATACTTCAGGGAGTGGGAATAACTTCACTTGTTCTCAAAGAAACTTTTTTTTGACAGGTAGAGTTATAGACAGTGAGAGACAGAGAGAAAGAAAGGTCTTCCTTCCGTTGGTTCACCCCCCCTCCCCCAAGTGGCCGCTACAGCCGGTGCTGCACCGATTTGAAGCCAGGAGCCAGGTGCTTCTTCCTGGTCTCCCATATGGGTGCAGGGGCCCAAGCACTTGGGCCATCCTCCACTGCCCTCCTGGGTCTCAGCAGAGAGCTGGGCTGGAAGAGGAGCAACCAGGACTAGAACCCGGCACCCATATGGGATGCTGGCACCACCGGCGGAAGATTAACCAAGTGAGCCATGGCACTGGCCCCCTCAAAGAAACTTTAAGGAATAGAATGTGTTTGAACTGCAGCCTCCAGCAGCGAATGGAGAGCTGGGACAGGAAATGGGGAAGGGAACGGGCACGGATGACCGGCTCGTGAGGGCGTCACGAGCCATGTGGAGAAGTCTGTCTTCTGTAGGCCTTGGGGAGCAATACGCAGGAAGTGAAGTAATAACTATGGTATCGAGAGAGGTGGGGAAAGCCCAGGAAAGTGCTGGTTCCCAGGACCAAGAGAACCGTCTTTCTGCAGTGTTAGTGCAGACTGTGGAGGAGGGGTGGGACCTGGCCTTTCAGAAGGGGAAGCGTTTGTTTCAGTTAGGATGCTTTTGTCGGCCTCAGAATTCTACACAAGCTGGCTTAAAAATCTGCGTGTCTGTGAACTGTCCTAATTGGAAGTCCAGAGGTGTAGGTTTCAGGACTGACTTGGTCCCACGGCGCCGGGTCCTGTTCCCCTTGATTTTCTTAAGTCTGCCTGCCTTGTTCCATCATCTGGTGGTGAGATAGTGTGCATCGTCTGTTCCTGTGGCACCCTGGGAGTGGAAGGAAACCGTTCCCAGAAGCTCCCTGCAAACCAGCAGGGCCTGGCCCAGATGAAGGCCTGTGTGCGTTCCTGAACCCATGCTGCCTCAGCCAGTCACTTGCGAGGAAGATGGAGTTCTGACCAGGTTAACTCGGGACGCCCCCTGGGAGCTCTTGGGGGAGGTCAGCTTTCCTGAAAAGAGAGCAGAGGCACTGCAAACATTTTTGTACAAATACCCCGTGAAATAATTTTGGAAAGCATTATATACCCTTATGTATTTATAAATGAACATCCAAAACTGTTTCTGTTTCTCATCATAATTTTAACAGTTGCAAATGATATGATTTTTTAGTGTATTGTAAATTTTGATGTTTCACCGTCAAGCTTACCCCCAATTTCTGGAATGCCTTCCCCTGGTCTTCACCCTCTGTGCCTCCCATCTCAGTCAAGCGTCTGTGGCTGTAGCAAAATGCCTGCGACTGGGTAATGTGTATCGCAGAGAAGTTCATTTTGGCTGGTGGTTCTGCAGGCTGGGATGTTCAAGCGCATGGCACTGTTAGGGCTTCGTGCTGCTTCAGTTTCTGGTGGGAAACTCTAGGGGCAGGTGAGCAAGTGCAGGGGAAGGGACAAAAGGGACCGATCCACTTTGTAGCAACTTGCGCTTTCAAGACCAGCCCATTCCCACAGAGCTAACCCACCCTCACCATGCCTTTGTGAGGGCAGAGCCCTGTGACCCAAACGCTTCTCAAAGGCCCCACCCCCTCTCGATACTGTTGTGCTAGCAGTTTAATTTCAACATGAGTTTTGGCAGGGACAAACCAAATTCAACCATAGCGCCTCCCTCTGTTCGCTTCCATTCCGGTTCGCCCCACCCAGCCCCCTTCATTTGCCGCCCTATCTCACTCCTTCATTCAGCTCTCGTTATGTCCTGGCTCACAGTTCCAACCACACGGGTCTCCCCAGATTCCTGGCTTGCTCCAGTGCTGTCAGAGCACGCTGGACAAAGTCAGGAGGGCTTGCTGACGGCTGCTTGCATGCATGTTCTCTGGCCACATGTTCCGTGAGGAGCACGTGAGCGTTCAAGGAGATGCCTGTAGAGTGCTTAGCACGCATGAACACTCGTCGTTACTCACCACGCCAAAACGCCAGTGCGTCTTTGTTTACCTCCTCCTTCCACATCCTAACCTGGCACGTGCTACACCGGACCCAAAGTGAAGAGTCTCTCCCTTGTCCTGCTCCTCTTGTACCTCTGACCGCTGAGACTTTGCTCACCTGTTTTCTGCCCAGAATGCTGCAGGCCTCAGGTGGGAGTATGGGGAGGGGGTATACAAATAGACTTTCTGTAATGTATGTGTTTGGGAACACAAATGGAAATCAGTTTCTAGATCCTTGACTTCAGTTGTATGCTTGCCTACGACTGATCTGCTTGAGAATGGGCCTGTGGCCTAAAGGTTTCTCTTTTCATACCCTGTTTTTCACAACTGCCCTTTTCCTCTATAATAGACATACCTCTCTCCCATCTTCTTAAGTTTACTAAGACACACCTTTGGGGGTGGAATAAAACCTCTGGAGTATCACACAAAGGGACACTCTGTTAAAGTAGTGAATGCTCTTAGATCTTCTGTAGTGCAAGTCCCAATATTTGCTTTCACAATTTTTTTAAGTAATTAAGAAATATATTTGAAACACACAGAGAGAAATCTTCCATCCGCTGAAACAGAGAGAAAGAAATCTTCCATCCTCTGGTTCACTCCCTAAATGCCCACAACCCCTGGGGCTGTGCCAGTCCAAAGCCAGGAGGCCAGAACTTACTCCAGGTCACCCAGGTGGGTGGCAGGGACTCAAGTACTTGAGCCATTATCTGCTGCCTCCCAGGGTGACATTAGCAGGAAGCTGGATTATAGAAGTGGAGCCAGAACTCAAACCCTGGGACTCTGATTTGGCATGCAGGCATCTCAAGTTGTGTCTTAACCACTATGCTAAATGCCTGCCCCTGCTTTTGCAAAAATTTAAAGGGACCTGATGAGGCTATTAGGTAGTAGACCATTTATTTATTTATTTGTTTTTAAAGATTTATTTTATTTATTTATTTGAAGGCAGAGTTATATATAGAGAGAAGGAGACACACAGAGATTTTCCGTCTGCTGGTTCACTCCCCAGATGGCTGTAGCAGCCAGGGCTGAGCCAGGCCAGGCTGAAGCCAGGAACCAGGAGCTTCTTCTGGATCTTACACATGGGTGCAGGGCCCAGGATTTGGGCCATCTTCCACTGCTTTCCCAGGTACAGTAGCAGGGAGTTGGATCAGAAGTGGAGTAGTCAAGACTGGAACCAGTGACCATATGGGATTCTGGCAATATAGGCTGCAGCTTACCCCATTGTGCCAAAGTGGTCTGGTTCCAGGCCAGGCACCATTATTTAAGAATCGTTGATCTTACAGGATCTTCCTGCTATGACTGCAGGCCTCCTGAACAAATTGCAGGTTGTTGTGCGACTTCGCATGTAAATTGCCAGCTAGGCAGTGTGATCCTTTACACGGCCCATTTCTCATGGTTAATTACGAGGTGGAAGTCTGGTTTATGCATCAGTATCTTTTGAATGGAGCTGCTGAGCCTGCTCTCCTGTGGTGCATTGGAAGGACAAACCCAGGTCTGTGAGCTGAGAACCCTGTTCTGAACTGCGGAGACCCACCGGAGATCTGCCTGCTTTGCCCCTAACAGAGCCCCAGGCGTGGTCAACCTTTGCCCTTCAGGTGGTATCTTTGGCTCCCTCCAGAAACCACTAATCCTGCATTAACAAAAGTGAAGATGTGAGGGCCCAAAATGTAGGAAATTGTGCTTAGGGAACTGGGTTTAGGCCATGCAAAGTGGAGCGTTCCCATGTGAGGAGGTCTGACGTATGGCTGTGCCTCAGAAAATCAACCAAGTGGAGATTGGCTTGATTTGTATTTGAGAAGATACATGCCATTAATGTGTGTCACTGACAGAATACAAAGTAAAAAAGTGCTCAGAGGGGGGTGAGGTTAAATTGGGGAAGATATTCTGAATTTGAATTTTGAACCATGTCGTGAAGTTGGGGATGATACATACCTCATTTCTGTTGTATCTTATTTTACTATGAACAAATAATTCTCCATCAACTTGCATCTGTGGTGCAGATGTTAAGTTTTAATGTTGACTTGTAAAGAACCAAATGATGGGAAGGGCTGGTATTATGACACAGTGGAATGCTAATTCCAGTCCTAGCTGTTCACTTCCAAACCAGCTGCCTGCTAATGTGTTGGCAGGTAGCAGGTATGGCTCGAATGCTTAGGCCCCTGCCACCCAAATGAGAGGTCTGCATGGAGTTCTGGGTTCTGGCTTCAGCCTCACCCAGCACTCACTGTTGGCAGCCATCTGGGGAGTAAACAGTGGATGGAAGAAATCTCTTTCTGTTTCTCCCTCTTTCTATATTCACTCTGCCTTTTAAATAAATAAATATATAATTTTTTAAGAAAATCAACAAAGAAAAATCAATATTTATATTTAAAAAAAAGAGACATGAAGATGAAAAGGAAGGCCAGAAAGGGAGTTGGAAGTGTATGGGATGTGACATGTCACCTGTGGAACTTGTTCTTGGCTGAGTATTAGCAAGAAGTTTATGTAAGACCATACTTCCTGTTTCAGATGGTACCATGGACAGAGAAGATAGCTAAATTCTTTGTAATAGAATCCTACAGCTATACAGCTACAGATTATTTATAATTTTCAAAGATTTTAACAAAAGAAAAATCCAGTTTTGGGGTATCCTGATTACTCCTTGAAAAACTGGGCGAAGATACTGAGGGGGGGAGCTGAAGAAGTTCCCAGCTCATCTTGAGGAGTCGCAGAAAGAGCTTCCAAGACTTCAGGATTCCAGTAGGAGGTTGCGCTCCATCTGGGTGTGAGGGCCTAGGTGTTACCGGGGTTGGACTGGTGGGTGAGTAGAGAGGCCCCAGGCTCACATCAACATGGTGTGGATGACTGGATGTTGGCAGAGAACAAGGGGCATAAAAGATCACCCAGAAAATGCCACTTTCCCTTCTTCCCTCCTCTCACCCGTTGGCTCCAGTCTCTTCTGCTTCTCAGGCCTTCGTTTGTTCAGTTGATCATCTTTTCTCACCTTTTAACTCTGCTTTCTCTGTTGACACCATACCTTCCAATGTAAACATGTTCACTTTCTCCCAGCAGAGAAAATCTTTGATCCAGCAGCACACTCTTGCACTCTCATTATCTCATTACTGACCAAACTGGTCTTCTCTTTTCATCCAGTTTTTTTTTTTTTTTTGAAAGAAGAAGCAAATTTATTATTTAGTTTGTGGCTACTCTGCTCTGCTTCTGCCGTGCCATTGGATTTGTTCTCACCTAATTGTCCCAGTAGGCATTTTGAGTTCTTACCCTATTGCATTTCTCAACTGCGTTTGACACTTTTAAATTCCCTCTGCCATTGTCTTCTGTGACACTGTTTCTTGGTTTTCCTCTCGCTTCATTAGCTGTTATTTCTCTTCTTAGCAGACTTCTCTTCCTCTGCTCACCTCTATTATCAGGGTCTGAACAGGAAACAGCTCACTTAAGATAATTTGAGGAGGGTATATATGCAGAGAGGTTAATTGTATTTTTTAACTTTAAAAATTGTTTTTTAAAAAACAACTCATTTGGTTGAAAGACAAACTGACAGAGAGAGAAATTATCTAGCCACTGGTTCACTCCCCAAATGGCTGCAACAGCTGGGACTGTGCCAGGAGCCAAGAACTCCATCTGGGCCTCCCCATGAGTAGCAGGGACTAAGTACTTAAGCCATCATCTTCTACTTCCTAGGTGCATTAGCAGGGAGTTGGGTTGGAAGTAGAGTAGCCAGGACTCAAATTGGCACTGCAGTATGGGATGTATGCACTGCAAGTGGTGGCTTAACCTACTGCATCACAGTGGCCGAGATGAATGATAAATGATACATAGGTATGGCAGGGCATCAAGGAACCTGGGGCTCTCACAGTGGAGTGATCACCAGCTCTGGGCCTAAAAGGACAAGTGGTAGTGGAGGTTCCTGGAAGCCAGATGGATAGACTCCTCAAGAGGAGTGATAACCTTCAGTTGAGGGGTTCCACATGCCCAGGGGGACCTCACAAGAAGGAATCAGGAGATTAAATACCCTGGCTACCCTCTTCTCTCCATTTACAGTCTCCTGTTGGTGCTCCTCATTGGTACAGCACCTGGAGGCCAGAGAGCCTGTTGATGTCAGACGCCATACAGGTTAGCCCCCTGAGGTTGACAGCAGGAAGATCTCGAGGTGAAGTGGAAGATAAATGAATACTTTTGATTGTTAGCTTAGTCCCTGACAATTCTTGCACTGTATCTAGGCCATCTCTCTAACTCCTTAAAGCTTTAAATCAATATATTTCTTTCTTTTATTTTTTAAGATTTATTTTATTTATTTTAAAGAGTTACAGAGAGGTAGAGATAGACAGGTCTTCCATCTGCTGGTTCACTCTCCAAATGGCTGCAATGGCAAGAGCTGTGCTGATCTGAAGCCAGGACCCAGGAGCTTCTTCTAGGTCTCCCACTCAGGTGCAGGGGCCCAAGGACTTGGGCCATCCTCTGCTGCTTTCCCAGGCCATAACAGAGAACTGGATCAGAAGTGGAGTAGCCAGGACATGAACTGGCACCCATATGGGATGCCAGCACTGCACCACAATGCTGGCCCCAAGTCAATATATTTTAACAGATTCTTTGGTACCTCTGTATGGATACTTTGAAACTCATCTTGTCTAAAACGTAGCTCTTCTATTATCTTCCCTCCTAAACTAGTTCCTCCTCTGTTACTCCCAGTAGTGATTCTACCATTCATCTAACTTCTATCCCTCAAATTAAGAGAGATCTGGCACCATTTTTTTTTAAAGTTTTATTTATTTATTTGAAAGTCAGAGGAGAGGCAGAGAGAAAGGTCTTCCATCCACTGGTTCGCTCCCCAGTTGGCTGCAACAGCTGGAGTTGCGCAGATCCAAAACTAGGAGCCAGGGGCTTCTTCTAGGTCTCCTACGCGGGTGCAGGGGCCCAAGGACTTGGGCCATCTTCCACTGCTTTCCCAGGCCCATAGCACAGAGCTGGATTGGAAGAGGAGCAGCTGGGTCTTGAACCAGTGCCCATATGGGATGCCAATGCTTCAGGCCAGGGCTTTAACCTGCTGCGCCACAGTGCCGGCCCCTGGCACCATTGTGACTCCTCCCTCTTCCTTATACCTGTCCCAGTCACATATCAGTGCTTGCAGAATTTAAGCTCTTGCATATTTCTCTAGCATGTATCCTGCTTATCCTGCTGCTACTGCTGTCCTAGTTAGATCTCATCATCTTTCACCTCAGTGAAAGATCTGCCCATCATCGATATCCGTACATCCAAGACTACAGCTTTTTTTTTTTTTAAAGATTTATTTATTTATTGGAAAACACAGTTAGAGAGAGGAGGAGGAGGAGGAGGAGGAGGAGAGAGAGAGAGAGAGAGAGAGAGAGAGAAAGAAAGAGAGATCTTCCATCCACTGGTTCAGTCTCCAAATGGCCAGAGTGACTGGGGCTGGCCAGGCAGAAGCCAGGAGTCAGGAGGTCTCCCACATGGGTGTAAGGGCCCAAGGAATTGGGCCATCCTGTGTTGCTTTTCCAGGCACATTAGCAGGGAGCTGGATTGGAAGGGGCAGCTGGGACATCCTATATGGGGCAGCACCCATATAGGATGCCAGTGCTGTAGGCTGTGACTTAACCTGTTCTGCCGCAGTGCTGGCCCCAGGCCTACAAGCTTTTTTTTTTTTTTTTTTTTTTTTTAATTTTTTTTTATAAGGGCTGGCATTGTGACTCCTGGTTTCAGCCTGGCCCAGCCCTAGCTGTTGTGGCAGTCTGGGGAGTAAACCAGCAGATGGAAGATCTCTGTCTCTCTATGTCTCCCCACTCTTCTCTGTAACTCTAGCTTTCAAATAAATAAAATAACTCTTTAAAAAAGTTAAAAATTTATTTCTTTGAAAGGCAGAGTTACAGAGAAAGAGAGAGGCTGCAAATGAGTCTACTGAGGGGGCCAGTGCTGTGGCACTGTGGGTAAAGCTGCTGCCTGCAGTGCTGGCATCCCATATGGGCGCCAGTTCGAGTCCCAGCTGCTTTACTTCTGATCCAGCTCTCTGCTATGGCCTGGGAAAGCAATAGAAGATGGCCCAAGTGCTTGGGCCCCTGCACCCGCATGGGAGACCCAGAAGAAGCTCCTGGCTCCTGGCTTCGGATTGGTGCAGCTCTGACTGTTGGGGCCAATTGGAGAGTGAACCAGCAGATGGAAGACCTCTCTCTCTCTTTCTCTCTTTCTCTCTGCCTCTCCTTCTCTCTCTGTGTAACTCTAACTTTCAAAAAATAAATACATACTTTAAAAAAAGAAAGTCTCCTGGGAACTTTTCTTAAAGTTGAGGGGATTCTCTTCTCTTCTCTTCTCTTCTCTTCTCTTCTCTTCTCTTCTCTTCTCTTCTCTTCTCTTCCACTGTTCTTTGTGCATGATGTCATGGTTAGGGCACCATTTTGGACCATGAGTACAGCAGCACAATTGGCCTGAATTTACCAACTGCAAAAGAAACAGGGAATGAAACTACAGTGGTGGGCACTGGGTACAGCAGTTAAGATGCCATTTGGTATAACCACACTCCATATTTGAGTACCTGGGTTTGAGTCCCAGCCTTGCTCCCCATTCCAGCTTCCTTCAAATGGTCACTCTGGGAGATAGCAAGTGATGGCTTAAGTACTTCAGTCCCTGCCACCCATGTAGGATGCCCAGATGGAGTTCCTGCCTCTTTGGTTCAGCCTGGACAAGCACTGGTTGTTGTGAGCATTTGAGGAACGGACTAGTGGATGAGAGATCTACCTGTTTCTCTGCCTCTCTCCTCCTGCCTTTCAAATAAATTACTTAATAAAATAACTTTAAATGAAAAAAGTACAACAGGTTGAATTGTTTGGTATTGGAGAGGAAATAGATAAATAGAACTGAATGGAATCCAGAAATTGACTCAAATATATATGGATATTTAAACTATGGCACAGGTGGTTTTCTAAACATTAGGGAAAGAAATCATTGAGTTCCTGGCTCTTGGCTTTGTTCTTGCCCATCCCTGGCCATTGTGGGTATTTGGAAAGTGAGCCAGTAAGTAGAAGATTCTCTTTCTGCCTTTCAAATAAACCTAAAAAAATTGATGTTAATTCAGTTACCTATTCAGTAGAGGGTATTGATATAATTCAGTATTCATCTGGAGATTAAAGCTAGAAATTTTATTCCACCAAATTGTAGGGAGCCAAGGAGAGTTACTTTGGTAGCTAATGTGTAAGCTCTCTATATTATCCCCTGCTCTGCAGAGCTGCTGGGAACGCAGAACTGGACCAAGAACAGTTCCTCTGGCCACTCATTTTGTGCTGACTTCTTCTGTAAACCTGACAGTTCTTTTTATTAACTTATCACCTTTGTCCTTCTCCTAACCTTTCTATATATCCTCCATCTATTTTTTAAAATTTATTTGACAGATAGACAGTGAGAGAGAGACAGAGAGAAAGGTCTTCCTTCCGTTGGCTCACCCCCCAAATGGCTGCTACAGCCAGAACACCACACTGATCTGAAGCCAGGAGCCAGGTGCTTCTCCTGGTCTCCCATGTGGGTGCAGGGCCCAAGCACTTGGGCCATCCTCCACTGCACTCCCGGGCCACACCAGAGAGCTGGACAGGAAGAGGAGCAACTGGAACAGAATCCGGTGTCCCAACCGGGACTAGAACCTCGGGTGCCGGCGCCGCAGGCGGAGGATTAGCCAAGTGAGCCGCGGCGCCGGCCCTTCCTCCATTTATTAATATGACTGCCCTTTTCCTGAATTTTTTTAAACCAACCTCAGATTCCACCTCAACTTGCTGTTAAGTTTACGGGACTTCCTTCAGGATCTCTTTATCATTTGTTTCCCATTCCTCCCCTGAAGTGTCTTCCTCTGATCATTTCTGCCGCTCTTTGTTGTCGGCCTGTGGTCTCTAGAGTGACCTCCATAGCCGTGGTCCTCCGTCCCTGGCTGATCCTCAGCAGCATCCTGTCATGTCACCGGCCGCCATGGCTACATTTGAGTGCTGTCAGAGAGAGCTGTGTCAACCCCGCGTCCTTCCAGCATCGGCTTCACCGAAGTGTGCCACAGCCACTTTACATACTTACCTCTCTCATTTCAGATGGTGAGATGGGGCCTGAGAACAAGGCGGCGATTCCCAAGGAGGAAGTCTCTGAGGAATCCGAGCCACATGGGTCAGTTCTAGAAAAACTTCCCTCAGTGGTTTACCGAGGCCACCAGTTTGTAGCTGCGTGTGAAGGGGATGTACTGGAGGAACATTCAAGACAGTCCACAGAAGAGGTTGTGGAGCGGATGTCTCCTCAGAGGGGAGACTTTGCATCAGGGTTGATTGTCTTTAAGAAGTCACCCTCCAGTGAGAATGACAGTGAAGGAGGCTGCAGTCCCAGCCTAGCCCTGGTGACACATCAGGGAGACACGACAGCAGACGGAGTCGGTACATTTGCTCCCTCTGGCCAAAACTTCATAGACAATTTAGAATCCAACAAGACACCGAGAAGTTCTGTGGGAGAAAAGCCTCACACGTGCAAGGAATGTGGGAAGGCCTTTAATCAGAACTCACATCTCATCCAGCACACGAGAGTTCACAGTGGAGAAAAACCCTTTGAATGCAAGGAATGTGGAAAGACCTTTGGGACGAACTCAAGCCTTCGCAGGCACTTGCGAATTCATGCTGGAGAGAAGCCGTTTGCTTGTAACGAATGCGGGAAGGCCTTCATTCAGAGCTCCCATCTCATCCACCACCACAGAATTCACACTGGCGAGAGACCCTATAAATGTGAAGAATGTGGTAAAGCGTTCAGTCAGAACTCAGCCCTGATCCTACACCAGCGAATCCACACTGGAGAGAAACCTTATGAGTGTAATGAATGTGGGAAGACCTTTCGGGTTAGCTCCCAGCTTATTCAGCACCAGAGGATCCACACTGAAGAAAGGTATCATGAGTGCAACGAGTGTGGCAAAGCCTTCAAGCATAGCTCAGGCCTTATTCGACACCAGAAAATCCACACTGGAGAGAAACCGTATCTGTGCAATGACTGTGGGAAAGGCTTCGGCCAGAGTTCTGAGCTTATTCGGCATCAGAGGATTCACACGGGGGACAAACCCTATGAATGTAACGAGTGTGGGAAGACTTTCGGCCAGAACTCGGAGATTATTAGACATATTAGGATTCATACTGGTGAGAAACCCTACGTGTGTAAGGAATGCGGGAAGGCCTTCAGGGGGAACTCAGAACTTCTGCGACACGAGAGAATTCACACTGGAGAGAAACCCTACGAGTGCTTTGAGTGTGGAAAGGCTTTCCGGCGGACCTCTCACCTTATTGTCCACCAGAGAATTCACACTGGAGAGAAACCCCATCAATGTAGCGAGTGTGCAAGAACCTTTTGGGACAACTCGGAGCTGCTTCTCCACCAGAAAATTCATATTGGAGAGAAACCTTATGAATGTAGTGAGTGTGAGAAAACATTCAGTCAGCATTCCCAGCTCGTCATCCACCAGCGAATCCACACTGGCGAGAAGCCTTACGAGTGTCAAGAATGTCAGAAGACCTTTAGTCGGAGCTCTCACCTGCTCCGACATCAAAGTGTTCACTGTCTGGAGTGATCCGCACGTAGGAAAGCTGTGTGTGGAAGTGCTGAAGTCAGACTTAGCTCATTTGCTCATAATCAGATGAGTGGACAGAACTTCCTCTGCCCTTCCACTGACTTTTTTTTTTTTTTTTTAATTTAAACTGTTGGTTGCAAAGGATGAGGCACTTTATCAACCATTCATTGCAAAGTTTCAGTGTACTGAGCTAATTCATAAAAGCGGTTTCAGGCCTTAAATCTTCTCTGCCCCTCTTTCCTTCCCTTCCTGCTCCCACAGCAGCTCATGTAACGTTAGGAGCCTGTCCCGGCCATCTAGCCTCAACTCCTGCTCAGGGGTGGTGTGGGCAGTGGGGGAACAGGATTCCACCCCTCCTAAGAAACACAGAGTGACTCATTGAATATGATCCCCTAAAGTGTCAGGAAGTCCTCACCTAGAAAACACACCTCGTTCTGTCCCATTTAGCATTGGAGTCATTCAGTAAGCTTTTATTGTAGCCTCAGAGTCTGCCAGCCGTGTTCTCCAGCCCCTTAGAAGAGGAATGCACGCATAAAGAAGCAGGAAGCTTGGACCATTTCACATGTGCAGAGGGTACCAGGAAGGAGGAATCGGACAGACAATTTACAGGATTGTCAATGAAAGCCTTAGAGTGCAGAGGGGCTGGCTAGGCAAGGCCAGGGGATGAAACAATTGGGGCCAAACCACTCAGCATGGGCAGAAGTGGCTCATTAGCAGCTATCCCCACAGACTGCTCCCAAGAATCCTGCCACATTCACTTTGGGCTCTAGCTCGTGCTGCTGCTGCCAGGTCCCTGTGTCAGGAGGTAGCAGAGTGGACTGCGCCATCACCTCCACCAGACCTTGGGGTCAGTGATCAGCCACTTTGTTTGACCAGGGACCTGGCCTTGCCAAAGCACTTAAGGGACCATGACCCACAACCCCTGCTGCAGGGGCCCCTGGCTGATGGGCTGGGATGTGACTGTTTCTTCTTGGTTTGTGCTCGAGGTCTTAGAATTCTTTTTGTTGAACATTTCCACATGTGTTCTCTGTGTTCTCTTGTATGTTATGTCTTTAGGGAAGCATTCTCCATGTGTCCTTGTTTGAGAGGTGGTGGGTGGCAGTGGGAATTCCACTAATGGGCTCCAACAGCCCGGGGACTGGTCTTGAACTAGACCTTGGTAGAAGCACTGTACTTGCCAGTCTCTAATTTTATCATCTGTAAAATGAGGGGAGTTGAATCAAGTGCTCTAGGGTTACAACAAGCCCAATATGCCCTTGATTCCTTTTTTAAAATCTAAGTTTATATACCTTCATTATTCTAGTTTTTATTCTCTTCTCTATTAAACTAATGCTAATCATCAATGTTTTTTTAAATGTTTACTATGTGCCAGGCACAGTGCCAATTTACATTTTTATTTTCACACACGTCTATGATGTGGATACCTTTACAAAAAGAGTTTTACTACAGCTTCATTTGCATACCATAAAATTCACCTGTTTTAAGTGTTCAGTCAAGTGATTTTTAGTTAATTTACAGAGTTGCACAACTGTCAGTGATGTGGATTTTTTTTTTAATTAATTTATTTGAAAGGCATAGTTATAGAGAGGCAGAGGCAGAGAGAGAGAAAGTCCTTCATCCGCTGGATCACTCCCCAAATGGCTGCAATGGCTGGAGTTGCACCCCAAAGCCAGGAGCCAGGAGCTTCTTCCAGGTCTCCCACACGGGTGCAGGGGCCCAAGGACTTGGGCCTTCTACTGCTTTCCCAGGCCATAGCAGAGAGCTGGATCCAAAGTGGAGCAGTCAGGACTTGAACAAATGTTCACATGGAACACCAGTGCAGTGTGGTAGGTGGCAGCTTAACCCGCTATGCCACAATGCCAGCCCCTTAAACATTTTGAAAAAGGAACAGGCATCACAATTTCAAAGTCCTACCTAAGTACCCAAAAATAACCTTTAGACTTCTTGAAGTTATGACCATGTACCCATGTATATTTTCTTCTTTGTCTAATCAAACTTAATTTTAATTGGTGTACTAACACCTTAGGTAAATAAAATATATCTATAGTTTTACCGACATGATGCCTTTCTAATGTGTATTCCAAACTGCATTGTTTCATTATGATCTTAATGTGGCTTTGTGTCCCAGTTTCATCCCCACCCTGTAAGCCTTTACCCAGGTATCCCAGCACTGTTGCTGGCTTCTGGTTTTGCATCTGCTGCTCGCTCCTTGTCCTTGACCTGTGCTTCGCTTCCTGAGATCTTTCATCTTTCCTAACAGGCCAAGTGCTACCTATTTGTGTACATTTTTATACACTATTAACCTAATGTAAGATATTCTGAGTCAAACGGTCCAGGTTTTATTTTATGTGAAAGATAGATCTCCCATCTGCTGGTTCATTCCTCAAATGCCACCAACAGCCAGGCCTGGGCTAGGCCAAAGCTGGGAGCCGGGAACTGTGTCTGGGTCCCCGACCTGGGCGGCAGGGCCCCAGCTGCTTGAGCCACTCCTGCTGCCTCCCAGGAAGTGGAGTGGGGAACGCCAAGCCAGGCACTCTGATGTGGGACGCTGGTGTTCGAGCAACGTAACTGTCATGCCAAACACCATCAGTGTTTTTAAAAAGCCACCTGTTACTCAGAGTTCAGGGCATCCTGCCTACGATTCGGTTTTTACCAGTGTTCTGAGTGACTCCCGGTCTAAGACTACGGCTGTTAAATCAAGAATCTTCCTTAAGAATCACGAAAGCTCTGGCCAGAAAAACACGATTCAGGGAACGCAGGAGCTTCCTGAAGCCCAACCTTGGATCCTCGCAGTCCTTCACACGTTCCTAAGAGCAAACTTTTACCTTTAAAAAAAAAAAAAATGAGTAACTTCATAATAAACTTCCTCACCGCAACCCCCTGCTCTGTCAAAACGACCCGCCGAGGGAAGCCCTGGGAGTGGACGCAGCTGCAGCCTCGGCCGGAGCCCCGTGGGAAGCGGCGGGGACGACTGTGGCGACAGCTCGAGGAGGGGCCTCCGGCCGGTGGGTGCACGGTCACCAACCACGGCCGACCGGCCGAGTCGCCTCTCTGGGAGGCCAGGAGAACCCCTCGTTTACTTGTGATCGCCGCCGGCCCCGGGGGCGGGGCTGGAAGGCGCGGGGCGGAGCGCGCGTGCTGATTAGTCGAGACGGGTGTCCTTTTCACCCTTGACCAATGGAGGCGGTGTTCTAAGGCCCGCCCCTATTTATAGCTCCGCCTCAAGGAACTGCAGCCTGGGAGGGTGAGCGTGTCCGCCGGCCTCTTGGGATTTGGAATTGGGGACCCCAAGGGTGGGGATTGGTCAGCCATCCCACAGATACTTACTGTAAGGGAAAGTGCAGATTGGTGCCTCCTCACACGAGGCACCAAACGTAAGGAAAAGAGAAGACGAACTCCCGGCCAGACCGAATTTATGCCGAGAAAATAAACTTGCTGAGGTTGACCAGCTGCCAGCGTGCACGTAGACCGAACATGTGGCAGAGGACCCAGACTTACCCCCAAGCAGGCTGCGCCTTTTTATATCTTAGGTGGGCTTGGGGGTCCGTAGGCAGAGGTGAACTTCCCCATACTGGTTTTTTCAGGTTTGGTTCGACTTCCAAACCTGGGGAAGAATGCAGGGGCGAGGGGTGGGGAACCGTACAGGATGTGAGACTGAACTGGTCTCTTGAAAGAAGGCAGGGGCAACAAGAACTTAAAATGGCCGAGGCTTATGTCCTTGTTCCATCACTTAGGGGGTCCTCACAGTGGCCCAGGCCTTTTTCGACTTCCGGCCAGGCCCATTTAGATTCTTAATGGCTAGTTATTAAAATACAGTTGCTGCGGAAAACCTCAAGGTATGGAAGGAAGGCAGAGTTGACATAAAGAAGGCACTGCCTTCTGAGGCTGCCTGAGGGCCTAAGATGTGGCCGTCAGGAGGCGCTGGGACCAAGGGGCTGGAGATGTGAGGCTTCGTGTTAAGCGGGAGGGTGGCTCTGTGTTGGGAGCCGGCGGAGGTCCTGGGCAGCTCCTGGGCAGAGGACGCAGAGAATCCAGCCAGGAGCAGCGTGCTTGTGTGCCGTTGGTGCACTGGCTTTGTCAGGCATTCCTTAAGCCCAGTGGGGGTGAAGAGGAACCCTAGTCGGGGCAGGCACTGTAATCCACGCCCCACTCTGCTGACTGAAGTCGGGGGAGTCCCAGGGGCGCAGTGGATGTGGGAAAGACCTGGGAAAGGACTGTGTCTTTCATTGTGATTCCCCAGTACCTGGTACCAGGCACTAGGGGTTTTCTGAGTGGACACGAAACTCGATGAATACATCCGTGCATGACAGACCAGTAAGCAGGAGGACAGGTCAGCATCTGTGGCTTTCTATATAAATCAGAGACTTAAGGGTCCAGGGAATTTTCACTTCAACTCTGGTTCACATCTCTTTATTTATTATGCTTATTTGCCATTTCCTCACTGAAAAACAGCTGGAAATGGAGTGTGTGCAAGATGTGTATTGGGGAACGCTATTGGGAACTCCTGAGAGACAGAGAGAGAGAGAGGGAGGGAGGCAGGCAGGTGCCCCACAGCATGGGCAGGGAGATGTTAAATGTCAGTGCCACAGCAACAGAAGCCTCCACCAACCCCGTGAGAACAGACTCGGAAGAGCTTTCTGAGATGGTTCCGGTGGAAGCAAGGTGGCCAGGCCTTGAGCTCCTCCCCCTTCCTCACTCCCCTACCCCTACTCCCATGGATTGGAGGTGGAGAGAAGGCAGGTAGACTTGCCTGGGGCAGCTCCCTTTAGCCTAGGGCATTTCTTGGGGAAGGGGGCAGGTGTCAGCAGGGAGCACACCTGGCAGCTGGGGGAACCCTGGCAGCACCTGCTACACTGGTTAGGACTTCTCTTCTGTGGGACAGCAGGTGGGAGACGGGAACGTCAAGGACTTGGCACATGCTAAGGGCTTATTGAGTATTTCCCTCCCCCACGTGACCTGTGCCCTGGGCAGATTTTAGTCTCTGGAATCTTCAGACCCACTGGGGACACTGCTGCCTTTCAGCAATCTCAGTAATATAAGCTAATGTCTATTGAGCACTGACCTGCTCTGTCCTTGGACTAGGAGGGCATTCAGTCCCCATAACTACCTATGCATGGGTGCTATTAGTTCTCCCCTTTTAAAGTGGAGGAAGTGGAGCCTCATGAGAGATTCAGTTATTTAGCCAAGGTTGAATTTTCCCCACACTGTAAAATTCGAGTTGAAGTCCTAACCCCCTGTACGTCAGAATGTGTTTATTTGGAGACAGGGCCTTTAAAGACGTAACAAAGCTAAAGTGAAGACACCGGGGTGGACATAAACCAGTGTGGCTGGAAGATGAATCTAGGATAGAGACGTGCAGCAAGGGAAGACCATGTGAAATCGTGATGCCACGAGCATCTGCAGGCCAAGGGAGAGGCCTCAGAAGAAACCCACCCTGCTAACTCCTTGATCTTGCAATTCGAGCCTGTAGAATTGTGAAAAAAAAAAAAAATCCTGTTATTTAAGCCACACAGTCTGTGGAGCTTCATTATGGCAGCCCTAGCAAACTAACATACAAGATCATCACAGTGGTGAGTGCTGGATAGGGATCTTACTGGCTGCCTACCTGTCTCAAGAAGCCACCCATGGGGCCGGTGTTCCGGCGCAGTGGGTTAAAGTCCTGCCCTGAGGTGCCGGCATCCTATACAGGCGCCGGTTCTAGTCCCGGCTGCTCTTCTGATCCAGCTCTCTGCTGTGGCCTGGGAAAGCAGTAGAAGATGGCCCAAGTCCTTGGGCCCCTGCACCCACATGGGAGATCCGGAAGAAGCTCCTGGCTTTGGATCAGCACAGCTCTCACCATTGTGGCCAATTGGGGAGTGAACCAGCAGATAGAACACCCCTCTCTGTGTCTCTACCTCTCTCTGTAACTCTTTCAAATAAATAAAATAAATCTTAAAAAAAAAAAAAAGAAGCCACCTACTACTGGTCACGTGATTACTGCTGCTAAGATGGGTCCTATCTACAGTGTGCTCATGAGGTGGAAAACTGCACGATGCAAAGACTGGTGCTCACCAAAGACTGGCAGAACAGAAGCGAACAACAGAACATGCTCCGAGCCCATTCAGATTTGCCAGGGAAGAACTATGGAGCTCTCTCTACGCCACCCAATCCCCCAGTCAGTCTGTCTCCACGCCATTTCTGAAGGAGCTGCCCTAATCGGTGGCCACACCCCAGGAAACCAAGGTGCAAGAGAAATCTGGCAGCAGAGAGGTGGCATGGGGGCAGGCTCCTACCATATCAAATGCCTAATCTCCCTGGTGCCATCTGCAGGTCCCTTTGATGTGGGTAAGGAGGGTGTTAATTTCACTCCAGGCTCTTGCTATGCACAAAGATAAGCATGCTAAGTGCTGACATGTATTAGGTGCATAGTGATAACACTTATTCCAAAGGTGAGAAAGTCAACACACACACACAGCAGGGGTTACACACATAGAAATACCCATCATGAGTGAGGGAAGGGAGGAGAAAGAAACATGGCAGCCCCTCTAGCCCTGTCTCTGCTCTCAGGTCAAAGAGAGGGTCCCTCCCAGTTGTTAGTCTATTTTATGAGGTAGGGGGTGGTGCCTCTCCAGGGGTGAGGGCACCTACGCATTATATGGCACCTCCACAAGTTCCATGTGGACCTTAATGTTCACGGCATCCCCTTGAGCTCCCAGATGAAGCAGATATGTCCCAGGAAAGGGCGCATTTTGGTTGACAAACAGACTAGAATCAAATGGGGGCTCGTAACTTCCAGCTCAGCTCAGCTCAAGTTCTAACTAGCTGCCTGCCTTCACCAGCAGCTTCCCTGCAGAGCTCACGCTATTCCAAGCAGGGCTGTCTTGCTTCTTGCCCATCCCTACTTCTTTTTTTTTTTTGACAGGCAGAGTGGACAGTGAGAGAGAGAGAGAGAGAGAGAAAGGTCTTCCTTTTGCCGTTGGTTCACCCTCCAATGGCTGCCACTGCCAGCGCACTGCGGCCAGTGCACCTCACTGATCTGAAGCCAGGAGCCAGGTGCTTCTCCTGGTCTCCCATGTGGGTGCAGGGCCCAAGCACTTGGGCCATCCTCCACTGCACTCCCGGGCCATAGCAGAGAGCTGGCCTGGAAGAGGGGCAACCGGGACAGAATCCGGCGCCCCGACCGGGACTAGAACCCGGGGTACCAGCGCCGCAAAAGGAGGATTAGCCTATTGAGCTGGGGCGCTGGCTCCCATCCCTACTTCTGAGATTTCCCTAGCAGAGCCCTCAAAGTTATGGAAAAGTACTAACCTGAAACTCTTACGGTCTTGTAAAGGAAGTTGTCCTAACTGTGCTTATTTCATGACTTTGGTTTTGTGGAAGAGGGGTCTAGAAATTGACGGAAATTTGCATAAACAGCATTTTCCTCTTCTTGTGGATATGAAAGTGCCTAGCTCACGTGTGTGTTTTGCATTTCCTTTAGTGAGAGGCTCCCCCAGACACGCAGCTGAATTTGCAAGGAGCTCGGTATCTGTAAGACAGGGGATGGTCCCTATTCTTACCAATCCCAGTGGTCTCAGCCTTCAAAGCAGCCGTTATCCACTCCCAGCAGACCAGGTCCCTGGTATCCATTACAGTGTATTTGTTGTGAAACCTCTGTTTAGGGTGTTTATGTGGGATTCCTAAGCCGCCTATCAACTCCCTGAGACCAGAACAGTTTGTTTCTCTTTGTCTCCTACTGCGGACAAAAGACCACAATCTTGTTAGCAGACTCAAGTTCTTTTGCTTATTCAGCTGCACGGCTGGGAATGTCCTGCTATGAGTCAATTCTAAGATGCACATGTGAGCAAGTCACTGGACATGTCCAATAGGAACAAGTTACTATACAACTGTGGCAACCCAGGACTCCCTCAAGGGTAAGGACGATCAAACTAAGTACACGGAACATCTGTTGTGGGAATAGCTTCTCTTGCATAACAGAGATGGTTTCAGGTTAATATTTTGCTTACAAAATATTTTTCTACTTTCAGCTGTCTGCAGAATGCTGAATGCAAGGCATTGCAGACAGAATGATCTATTTCTGGACTATCACGGCCAGCCCTCTAACCCATACCCTTGACTTCTTGCCCCTGCCCTTGGCATCCCAGAATCCTGCTTTGCTCTTTCTGGCGCTAGAAATATTCTTCCCTTGTCAGCCAGCAGCACTGGCTGAAGTGGGGAGATGTTTTGTGGGGTGGAAGACTGATTAGTCTTCCCAAGTTTATTCTTGATGGCACAGTCATAGTGTTGTTTTCTGAATGATTAAAGAGGCAGACACAGAGCGCTCCCATCTGCTGATTCATTCCCCAAATGCTCACAACAGCCAGCACTGGGTCAGTTGAAGGTGAGAACCCAGTGCAGGTCTCCCACTGGATGGGAGGGACCCAACTACTTGAGCCAAATTGGGAGTCACAGCTCGGAATCAAACGCAAGCACTCTGATATGGACACAGTCATCCTAACTGCTAGGCCAAATGCATACCTCCACGGAAAGTTTTATTTAAGATTTAACTTATTTGAAAAGGAGACAGATTGATCCACCATCCCCTAGTTCCCTCTCCAAAATGGCTACAACTGCCCAGGGTAGTCCAGGCTGAAGCCGGGAGCCTGGAACTCCATCTGGGTCTCCACGTGGGTGTCAGGGACCCAAGGATTTGGGCCATCTTCCGTTGCTTTCCCAGGCCCATTAGCAGGGAGCTGGATCAAAAGTGGAGCAGCTGGGACCTGAACCGGCACACTGGTATGGGATAGCGGCATTGCAGGCGGTGGTTTAACCTGCTGCGCCACAGTGCTGGCCCCAGTAATAGTTTCAGTTAGGCAAAGGGCCATCCTGTTAGAAGTCTTCTAGCCTCCTGAGTATAAATGTAGCACGTCTTCTACTTCTCAAAGGACTGAGGACGCTCCTATGGCCTCGCTGGAAGAGAAATCGCTTGTCCTTGTGACTGTTACTTTGACTCTCCAGTGACCCGGAGTATAGGTGTGGTATGGTCATGGTCCTACTTGACCCACACAGGAAAGACACCCTAATGGCCCAAGTACTTAGTTCTCTGCCACCCACGTGGGAGACCCAGATGGAATTCCTGGCTCCTGGCTTCAGCCTGGACCAGCCCTGGCTGTTGCAGGCATTTGGGGAGTAAACCAGTAAATGGAAATTCTTCTTTCAAGGTAAAAAAAATGTGAAAATAACTTTTTTTTTTTTTGGCAGGTAGAGTGGATAGTGAGAGAGAGAGACAGAGAGAAAGGTCTTCCTTTTTGCCGTTGGTTCACCCTCCAATGGCCGCTGCAGCCGGCGCATCGCGCTGATCCGAAGGCAGGAGCCAGGTGCTTCTCCTGGTCTCCCATGCGGGTGCAGGGCCCAAGCACTTGGGCCATCCTCCACTGCCTTCCCGGGCCATGGCAGAGAGCTGGTCTGGAAGAGGGGCAACCGGGATAGAATCCAGCACCCCAACCGGGACTAGAACCCCGTGTGCCAGTGCCGCAAGGCGGAGGATTAGCCTGTTAAGCCACGGCGCCGGCCGAAAATAACTATTTTTAAAAAAAGATAAAAGAGGGGCTGGTGCTGTGGTAAAGCCACCACCTACAGCCCTGGCATCACATATGGACACCAGTTTGAGTCCTGGCTGCTCCTCTTCCAATCCAGCTCTCTGCTATGGCCTGGGAAAGCAGTGGAAGATGGCCCAAGTCCTTGGGCCCTTGCACCAGTGTGGGAGACCCAGAAAAAGCTCCTGGCTCCTGATCTGCGCAGCTCCGGCCATCGTGGCCATCTGGGGAATGAACTAGCAGATGGAAGACCTCTCTTTCTCTCTGTAACTCTGCCTTTCAAATAAATAAATAAATCTTAAAAAAAAAAAAAAGATGAAAGGGGGGCCAGCCTGTGGTGTAGTGGGTTAAGCTACTGCCCGCAGTGCTGGCACTTCATATGGGTGCCAGTTCGGAGTCCCCGCTGCTCCATTTCTGATCAACTCCCTGCTAATGCACCTGGGACAGCAGGAGAAGAGATGGCCTAAATCCTTGGGCCCCTGTATACACATGGAGACCTGGAAGAAGCTCCTGGCTCCTGCCTTCGGCTTGGCCCAACCCAGGCCATTGTGGCCATCTGGCAGGTCAATCAGTGGATGGAAGATCTCTCCCTCCGTCTCTCCCTAATTCTTTCAAATAAATAAACCCTAAAAAAAAAGGTACTGAGGTTCCCGAGGTATCCACTGAGCTCCCCCTAGACCAGGGCTTAGTAAACCTTTTCTGTGAAGGGCTTTGCAGACCACACACAACCTGTTGCGTCACATACTCTTTTCCAACGCTTCCAAGATGCAGAAACCATCCTTAGCTTGCGGGTCGCCCACAAAACAGGCCTGGAGCTGCATTTGGATTTGGTGCATGGCCTGCAGTTTACCTCGGCACATTTATGAGAGAGAGAAACTTGCATGCTAGTCAGGGAAGGTTTCTTCAAGGAGGTGACATTTAAATACAGACCTACGTCAACCGGTGGCTGATCTAACTCCGAGGGGAAAGCAGTGGGAAACAAGGAGACGGTCCTAGGTGGAAATGAGCTTGAAAATGGGCCAGGTATCTACTTACTGCCTCCTAGCTCCAAATCCAGCAGTCTCGGTCTTGGACAAAGAGCTGTACTGGAGCTGGACCTGTAAGCATTTCTGTTACACCTGGCCAGTAAAAACCCTGCAGCAACAAAGGAAACAGGAAGGGGCTTCTCCTTTTACTTCTGGACTTTCCCCTCTTGCTTTTGCAGTGTAACTGCCTGTGCTAAGCAGGGGACTCCATGGCACCTACCAACGAGTGTCTTGCTGGCACCTCAACTAATAACCTCTTGCTTGTCAGCCTGGGCCCACGGCACTTCAGTGAGCTTCATCATCCAGTGTTGTATTTATTTACTTAGCTCAAAAACAAAACAGGCCGGCGCCGTGGCTCAACAGGCTAATCCTCCGCCTTGCGGCGCCGGCACACCGGGTTCTAGTCCCGGTTGGGGCACTGATCCTGTCCCGGCTGCCCCTCTTCCAGGCCAGCTCTCTGCTGTGGCCAGGGAGTGCAGTGGAGGATGGCCCAAGTGCTTGGGCCCTGCACCCCATGGGAGACCAGGATAAGCACCTGGCTCCTGCCATCGGAACAGCGCGGTGTGCCGGCCGCAGCACGCTACCGCGGCGGCCATTAGAGGGTGAACCAACGGCAAAGGAAGACCTTTCTCTCTGTCTCTCTCTCTCTCACTGTCCACTCTGCCTGTCAAAAATTAAAAAAAAAAACAAAAAAAAACTGATTTGTTGTGTGCGGATTTCCATGTGAATATTCTCAGTATAGCTCATTTCAACACAGGTTTGCAAGCCCACACACTAGGTCTGGCACAGCGCTGGGAGACAGATGCTGTCCAGGGAGGTCTGAACAGGAGTCCTGGTGTGGTGGGGGGCCCTTCTGAGTATCCTCCACAGCCCTAGGGGTAGCAGCTGTTCCCTGCTCTGCTATTCCTGTGTTCTTCAGAGATCGCTTTACCTCCTTTAGCAAATAACCCCCTTTCACTTCTATTCTTCCCGTTCCAAATACTAGTGTGGTTTCTGTCTCCCACCTGGACACTGCAGAAGTGACCCTGTTCAAGGAGACAGATCAATTTGGGTCTAAGAAAGTCCCATTCACAGTAGACACTAATACTGACTCCCAGCTCCTCTTTGCCAGGCTCAGAACTTAATTAGGTAGGCACTGCTCTCCCTGTTCTCATTGGTGTGCACACCAGGCAGGTCAGAGTCTCGCCTAAGGTCATGCCAAAAAGGAGAGGCAGCACATTGTAGCCACTACTTGAGCCAAAGGCATCCTTACTGACACATTCATGGTAACCAGAGGATACAGCAGTGACGATCTGCAGGTGGGATAGGTAAAGTTTTTCCTAAATCAAGACAGACACAAGAAAAAACACTTTTAACTTTTATGGAATCCAATCCTAAAGATTAGACAAAAGTCTTTCTGGAGGCTCGCTCACCCTGCACAGACTGGGCAGGCTCTGGGCCAGCATGAACTCTCTGGTGTCTGATAAGCTCTGAGCTCCACCTATAGGCCTTCCCGCATCTTTGACAAACAAACGGCTTCTCTCCACTGTGAATCCGCAGATGCTGACTTAGATAGGAGCTCTGGCTGAAGGCCCTCCCACACTTCTTACACTCATAGGGCTTCTCTCCGGAGTGGATCCTCCGGTGCTGAACAAGATGAGCACCCCACCTGAAGGCCTTCCCGCACTCGTGACATTCGTAGGGCTTCTCCCCTGTGTGAATCCTCTGGTGCTGAATGAGGTTTGAGCTCTGGTTGAAAGTTTTCCCACAGTCACTGCATTTGTAGGGCTTCTCTCCAGAATGGATCCGCTGGTGGATTACAAGGTGTGAGTTATAAATGAAGGCTTTACCGCATTCATTACATTCATGGTCTTTCTTCCCTGAGGGAGTTTTCTTGTGGGTGACGACCATCTGCCTCAAACTTGCTCCCTGGGCAGGGGACTGCCTCGGTCTCCCCGCTTTGGGATTTCTCTGCTGCTGTTCTAAGGTGCCTTCAACTTGAGAGGTAGCTTCGAGTGTGGAGGTGAAGGAGGCGGTGGCTAGTGTTTCTGAGGACGCCTGTGGTTCCGCTTCAGTACTGGGTGGCTCTGGCAATGCACCTTTGTCCTTGGGCTCTGCACCGTCTTCTATAACAACTGGTGGAAAATGTAAATATTCCTGTGCTGGATGTGTAGGGAAACGACATTTAGATTAGTATTCAGACTTTCCATTTCTAAAAATAAAAACTTAAAAAAAAAGATATTCACTATACGTATAACAACTGGGACATGAGTTAGAGATTACCAGTGGCTACTTCTTGGTGATGGGATCGTATAGGGAAGGGGATTTTATCTTTTCTCTGTGCCTGTTTGTTTTTCTTTCCTGATTTTTTACATAATGGAACACTAAAGTGATATCATTTTAAAAATAAGTTTCTGGGCTGGCGCTCTGGTGCAGCAGGTTAAAGCCCTGGCCTGCAGCACTGGCATGCAATGTGGGCACCAGTTCGAGTTCTGGCTGCTCAACTTATGATTCCAGCTCCCTGCTGATGTGCCTGGGAGAGGATGGCTCTTTCAAATAAATATTTAAAAAAAAGGTTTCAAAGTGGGCTCTTTTTAGGATCTATTCTAAAAAGTGGGAGTAAAAGAAGTATTTACAAGGAATAGGAGAATGGTAAATGGATGTTGTGAGGAAGGGGGCAACAGAAGAATCATTAGGGTTCGGCAGAGGTGGTGTTCCAGAAGGTGGAAGACCGTCCCGCCTGGCTGTAGAACCTGCACCTCATCCCAGGGATCTCCCACAAGCCCAGGCATTGAGGGGATCCTCATGCAGCTGCCTCCTGTACTGGAGGAGGGACTTCTAGCTCCCTGCCTCCTACATGCTTTTTTTTTTTTTTTAAAAGAAGTAAAGAATGGTTTGCCTTTTTGTTTTTAAATGTCTGTAACACATTTTATGGTTTATTTGTCTGTAGCATCCTTATATCTAAGGAGAAAACAAACTGCTTTGAGGTAACCCAAGATTGATTTAAAAAGTAGATTCACCCAGGTTAAATGTTAAGATTACTGTGAAATATGCTTACTGTGCAAAAATAGTTGCTACCTTCAATTTTATTTATTTTTCATTTATTTTCATTTTATTTGAAAAGCAGAGACAGAGGAAGTTGGAGACAGGCAGAGAGAAATTTTCTGTCTGTTGGTAAACTTCCCAAATGTCTGCAATGGCTGGGGCCGAGTCAAGTGAAAGCCAGGAGCCCAGAATTCCATCCGGATCTCCAATGTTGGTTGCAGGGACCCAAGTTCTTGAGCCATCACCCGCTGCCTCCCAGCACGCACATCAGCAGGAAGCTGGAATCAGAAGTAGAACTGGGGGCCGGTGCTGTGGCACAGTAGGCTATGCCTCCACCTGCAGCACTGGCTTCACATATGGGTGCCGGTTCGTGCCTTGGCTGCTCCTCTTCCAATCCAGCTCTCTGCTTATGGCCTGAGAAAGCAGTGGAAAATGGCCCGTATACTTGGACTCCTGCACCCACATGGGAGACCCTGAAGAAGCTTCTGGCTTTGGACTGGCCCAGTACTGGGTGTTGTGACCATTTGAGGAGTAAACAGAAGACCTCTCTCTCTGTCTCTCCCTTTCTTTGTGACTCTCCCTCTCAAATAAATAATTAACAAAAAGCAGAACTGGTACTCTGAGATGCAAGCATCCCAAGAATCACCTAAATCACTGTGCCAAATGCCTGCCAAGCTACTTTTTATTTATTTATTTGAAAGGCAGAGTTAGAGAGAGAGAGAGAGAGAGAGAGAGAGAGAGAGAGAGAAAGGTCTTCCATCCACTGGTTCACTCTCCAAATGGCCACAACTACTGGAGCTGTGCTGATCCAAAGCCAGAGATTCTTCCCTGCTCCCATGTGGGTACAGGGGCCCAAGAACTTGGGCCATCTTCCACTGCTTTCCCAGGCCATAAGCAGAGAAGTGGATCAGAAGTGGAGCAGCTGGGACTCAAACTGGTGCCCATATGGGATGCCGGCACTGCAGGCAATGGTGTTACCTGCTACGCCACAGTGCCAACCTCTAGGTACTTAAAAAAAAAAAAATTATTTATTTGAAAGGCAGAGTTATAGAGAGGCAAAGGCAGAGAGAGAGAGAGAGAGGTCTTCCATCCACTGGTTCACTCCCCAAATGGTTACAACAACTGGAACTGGGCTGATCCAAAGCCAGGAGCCAGGGTACAGGGGCCAGAGCACTTGGGCCATTTTCCACTGCTTTCCTAGGCCATAGCAGAGAGCTAGATAGGACGTGGAACAGCCAGGACTCAAACCAGCACTGATAATGGGATGCTGGCACTGCAGGCGGCAGTTTTACCCGCTACACCACAGCACAAGACCTGCTCCCTTCTTCTTTTTTTAAAAAAGAATTTTTTTTTTTTGACATGCAGAGTGGACAGTGAGAGAGAGAGACAGAGAGAAAGGTCTTCCTTTGCCGTTGGTTCACCCTCCAATGGCCGCCGTGGCTAGCGCACCATGCTGATCCAAAGGCAGGAGCCAGGTGCTTCCCCTGGTCTCCCATGGGGTGCAGGGCCCAAGCACTTGAGCCATCCTCCACTGCACTCCTGGGCCACAGCAGAGAGCTGGCCTGGAAGAGGGGCAACAGGGACAGAATCTGGTGTCCTGACCGGGACTAGAACCCGGTGTGCCGGCGCCACTAGGCGGAGGATTAGCCTAGTGAGCCGCGGCGCCGGCACACCATTCCCTTCTTTTTAAAAGGATCATGTTGATAAACAGAGGCAGTAAAGGCAATAAGAAGGGTCTGGACAAAAGGCAAAGAAAGAATCCCCATTTCTAGTTTTTCCCATTTGGTTGCTAACAAGAATTTAACTTTTCAAATGCTTTGGTTCGGTTTGGTAGAGGCAGTATAAAACAAACTATTAAACAGAAACTCCACATTATAGTGGTAGACGTTTGGTGCAGTGGTTAAGTTAACCACTTTGTTTTTGTTTTAAAGATTTATTTATTTTGAAAGGCAGTGTTACAGAGGGAGAGATGGAGGGAGATGTTCCAGGTCCACTCCCCAAATGGCCACCACAGCTGGGCTGGGCCAGGCTGAAACCCAGAGCCAGGAGCTTCATCTGGGCCTCCCATGTGGGTGCAGGGGTCCAGGCTCTTAGGTCATCTTCCATTGCTTTCCCAGGCACACCAGCAGAGAGCCAGATTGGAAGTGGTGCAGCTGGGTCTTAAACTGGTGCCCCAATGGGATGCCGGCATTGCAGGTGGTAGCCCAACCGCCACACCACAATGCTGGCCCCTAAGTCACCATTTTGAAGTCCCCACTCTGAACACCTGTGCCCCATACTGGAATGTCTGGGTTCCATCCCTGGCTCCACTCCAATGCCAGCTTCCTGCCAAGGTTGACCCTGGGAGGCAGCAGTGATGACTGAAGTAGATGGGTGCCTGTCGCCCATGTGGGAGACCTGGATTGAGTTCCCGGCTCCTGGCCTTGATCCCAGGTCCTGCCCTGGTGGTTGTAGGCATCTGGGGAGTGATGTAGTAGATGACTGCTCTCCCCCTTTCTGTCTCTCAAATAAATATACATTTCTAAAACGTGCTTTAGGAAGCTTGGGGAAATTAAAAGGATCTCAAGGCTGGCCTTAGCTCAAGGCAGAGTTACTATGAACTAGGAGTCAAGAGAAGGGGAGATGAGGCAGGAGTGAAAGCAGCATTTCCTGGGCCTGCTTTAGGACTGTACAGCTAGGAGGCTTGGCTAGGTTTTGTTTGTTTGTTTATTTTCATCTACTTGAAAGGCAGAGCAAGAGAAAGAGAGAGAGAGAGAGATCTTCCATCTGCTGGTTCATTCCCCAAATGCCTACAATAGCCAGGGCTGGGCCAGACCAAAGCCAAGAGCCAAGAACTCCATCTGGGTCTCCCATGTGGGTAGCAGGGGCCCAGGTACTTAAGTCATCATCTGTTGCCTCTAGGATACATTAGCGGGAAGCTAGACTGGAAGTGCAGGTGGCACTTGATCCCAGACACTCAGATTTGGGATGCAGGTGTCCCAAGAGTTGGCTTAACCTGCCGCGCCACAAAGCCTGCCTCTAGCCAGGTTCTACTTCATATAAATTTAATTTAATCATCACAGCCACCTTAGGTGGCCATTCTTGTTCTCAATTTTATGGGTGATGCACATGCCAAGTCTCACCTAAGAGCAGGAATAGGAAAGCTATGATGGTAATAGCCAACATCTGAGCACCTACTGTGTGCCCTTTATACTCCCTCTCCTCCCTCCCTCCCAGCAGAATCCTGCTCCTCACCACTCGGTGGGAAAGGCTGGGGGTCCCGAGATTCACACTTGAGCTGGGTCTCCTTAGGCTGCAGCGGAATGTTCCGTGTCTCCTGAGTTGCTCCCAGAGGTGGCTTCTTCTCCCATGGCTCTTCCTGCGCATGTCCACGTGCAGGGCCTGGGACCTGGAGGTGATCAGGCACCACTCGGTTTATGTGGGACCGACGTTCCCGAGGAGACTGTAGAGAGCCTCCTGAGAGTCAGCACAGGGGAAGGAAGAGGAGCTAGAGTCTCTCCCATTCAGAGCTTGAGGGCAGAGGAGACAGACACACACACACTAACTGCTCTACCTGGCCGGGTTGGAACTTGGCAACTCCCCCTACTGCTGTCCCTCTGTCCAGCCTGCAGGTCACTGACGTGGCTCCCACAACAGATCCAATCCCCCTTCCCACCTGCGGTTCTGGTTCAAGTCCTTTCTCTAAATCCTCCAGCACAGTCACAGCCTCCTCTCCGCTCTTGGGGTGATGTCCCCGCACCCAGGCCTGCAGCTCCTCAGGCAGGATGGTCAGGAACTGCTCCAGCACCAGCAGCTCCAGGATCTGCTCCTTGGTGTGTGTCTCTGGCCTCAGCCACTCGCAGCAGAGCACTCGTAGCTGGCTCAGGGCCTCCCGGGGACCAGGAGTCTCCTGGTAGCAGAGCTGCCTGAAGCGCTGGCGGAAGACCTCTTGGCTGGCAGAGTGGTTCCCAGGCGGCCTGCTCTCGCAATCCCAAGGCTGCTCCTCTTCCTTTGGCTCCAACATGGTAATCTTCTCTTGTCCCTGGGTACCCTGAACAGCCAGAGTTTCAGCTGCTGTTAGTCGAACAGCCATCCTAGCCTGGACTAGCTTGGTAAAAGGCCCATACCCTGTAACAAGAAGAAGAAAGCGTTCTTTTCTCCGTCATTTATTAAACACCTATCAGTAGCTACAGAGCACCAAACCTGGAGCAACACTCTGTCCCCCTTGTTCCTTCACCTGTCCCTGTATCCTGCTCCATTAAGCCACTGCCTTTAAGAACTTGCAGTCTGAGGCCGGCGCCGCGGCTCACTAGGCTAATCCTCCGCCTGCGGCGCCAGCACCCCGAGTTCTAGTCCCGGTCAGGGCGCCGAATTCTGTCCTGGTTGCTTCTCTTCCAGTCCAGCTCTCTGCTGTGGCCCGGGAAGGCAGTGGAGGATGGCCCAAGTGCTTGGGCCCTGTACCCGCATGGGAGACCAGGAGGAAGCTCCTGGCTCCTGGCTTCGGATCAGCACAGCGTGCCGGCCTCAGCGGCCATTGGAGAGTGAACCAACGGAAGGAAAACCTTTCTGTCTCTCTCATTGTTTAACTCTGTAAAATAATAATAATAATAATAATAATAATAATAATAATAATAATTTGCAGTCTGGTAGAGACAAACCTAGAAAGCGGTTTTCTAAAATAAACTAGATAAATGTCCCAACAGGGAAAAATGACAGAAAGAGGTGTTCTGGGGACTCATGGGGAGAAAAAAGTTTGAAGCAAAACCCACAGCCGCTCTGGGTCGTGAGGTGCCTGATGAAAAGGCTGCCTTCTCCCAGCCAAAAGGAAAATGTCTCTCCCTTCTCTAAGGGGCTGGATCGGATTCAAACGCCCAGGAGCTGCAGCAGGGCCCTGTTAGGGCGCTGCTCTGAGCAACACCTGGTGTGGGGTTCCGTGCCCAGTGCCAGAGACATCTAACAGGGAAGGGGGTGGGAGGCGCTCAGAGGCCGTTACAGGAGCGCACAGGGCTGCGGGTCGTGGACAAAGGCGGCGCGCGGGCAGAGCCCTGGTCGCTGGGGGTGATGCCCCGGCGGCGCCAGCTCCCGCTCAGCCTCGAGCTCGGCCTTCGGCAGACGCCCACCCGAAAGCCCCGCAGACGGCTGGCGCTGCGGGCCGGCCTGGACCCCGCCCTCGCCTGGGATCTCGAGAAAAGAGAAAAGGGGCCATCGAGACCCCCGCCCCCATGGCACTGGACACGACGCCGGGAGCCGAGCGCGGGAAACCCCCGTCTCCAAACTCGCGACGCTGCCTTCGAGGCCCGCTCGCGGCACAGCCGCCGCTGCCTGGCCTGATCCGCGCGGTCAGCCGGGCCGCGAGGCAGAGCCCCCGGAGGCCCTCGCCGCCAGGACTCACCTCTCCGGTGCGGGAGGCTCCTCCGGCTCCGGCCGTGCCCGCCCCCGGCCCCCGCGGCAGGCTCGCGCCTGCGCACCCCGGCCCCACCTCCCAGAAGCCACCGCGCCGGCTCCCGGCCGGATGTGCTGGGGCTGCCGGGAAGCCGCGCTGCGGGGAGGCCCGGCCGGTTCCCTGGGAGCCTGTGGGTCTCGCAGGGCTCGCGCAGGTTGGGGCGGGCGGCGCCGCGCTGGGTACGGACACGGGTGGGCGTCCCGGCCTCGCTGCGCTGACGTCGCGGCGCCTGCTCCCCTTCCTCCGTGTTCCGGTTCCTTCTCCTCAGACCTGAGCCGGTGGCGGCAGCTGAGGAGGCTCCTCTGCGGAGAACACTCCCCAGCCGCCGCCTCACCTGGCCGCGCCGGCGCCGCAGAGCCGTGTCCGAACGCGCAGGTTGTCACCGGGCTGGGGGAACTGGGACTCACGGGCAGGGGAGATTGTGCTGTCTCGTTTTCCAGCAGTAGCGATGCGGACTGCGAGTTCTACGAAAGGTCAAAGGACAGTGGAACGGACAAACTGACAACAAAAGCCAGAGTGCACCAGAGTGGGGGCAAACCAGCAGAAATTAAAAAATCACCCACTTGGATCAAAAGGGAAATTATACATGATCTAGAAGACAACGAAAAGAACCTCTAATGCCAAAACCTGACACTTAGCCGTAGACGTATTTGAAAACGTATAGGCTTCATTGCCTCCTTTATTAACAGATACATACATTTCAAATTCATTTTAGGAAACTTGTATTCATGAAGCCAAAAGAAACAAGAAGAGTGAATTAGTACAAATTAAAAAAAAAAAAAAGAATTACTGAAATAGAAACATAGTAGAAGGGATAAACTCAAACGCCAATTACTTTGAAAAAGCTTTAAAATAGATGATCTTGGTGGTGGGCATTTGGCCTAGCAGTTAGGACACGAGTGTCCCATGCACAAGTGGCGGTTTAATTTCTGCCTCTGGCTACTGATCCCAACTTTGTGCCACTGCAGACCCTGGGAGGCAGCGGGTGATGGCTCAAGTAGTTTAGGCAGTGCCACATGCAAGTGGGACCTG
This sequence comes from Lepus europaeus, assembly GCF_033115175.1. Taxonomy (NCBI): domain Eukaryota; kingdom Metazoa; phylum Chordata; class Mammalia; order Lagomorpha; family Leporidae; genus Lepus; species Lepus europaeus. The sequence continues at coordinate 50,636,567 of NC_084844.1, read as the reverse complement.
GATTGAGTTCCTGGCACTTGGTTCTGGCTGTGGACATTTGGGGAGTGAACCAGTGGTTGGGAGCTCTGCCTCTTGAGTAAATAAAAAAATTTTTAAAAATGTCTTTTATAAACTTGCTTAGAGCCTGTTAAGGAAAATAGAAATAAAAACAAGAATAGGCATGAGAAAACAGAACCAGGAGAGATTAGAAGATAGTGCTTTTAAAAAAGGTAGAGAGTGAGTGAGCGAACTTCCACCTGTTGGTTCACTCCCCAAACAGCCAGGGCTGTGCCAGGCCAAAACCAGAAACCTGGAACCCCAACTGGGTCTCCCACGTGGGTGGCAGGGATCCAAGTACTTGAACTATCTTCTGCTGCCTCCTGGGATGCATCAGCAGGGAGCTGGATTGGAAGTAGAGCAGCTGAGACTTGAACCTGCATTCCAGCATGGGATGAGAGAGTCCCACGTGGCAGCTTAACCGTTGTACCACAACACCCACCCCAAGAATTAGGGACTATTAAATTCAACTTTAGGGTAGCATATTTGAAAGCCTATGTAGCAAAACATAAATGACCAAAATTGTGTGTACCAGCTAAATGTTTATAAAATAACCCTGACTCGGAGGTCCCAAGAAAAGTGCTACAAAGGAAGTACAGTTAGATGTAACTTCTGGGAAAACGTAACACTTCTAAATAGGAATCAAAATATTTAACAAGAAACTAGATGCCAATTTAATTAGAAATAAATGGATACTTCTCCCAGTCAGAATATAGTTTAACCTGAGATCTCCCTACAATGTATAGTTTGTTTATATCTGGAGGGAAAAGAAAAGCAAGTGACACTGTCCTCTTGCCATGAGTGCAATTTGCAATAAACCTGGCAATTAGATTCACCCATGCATTGAGCAGGAGTATGTATGTAAACTTGAGTCTGGGTTAGGGGTGACCGGATACAAAGGCTTAGTTTCCTGCTTCCAAGAAGCTGAAAGTTTGGGTGGTGGGAATGTGAAGGAAATAATAGTCCATGGAAGATTGACAGTGTCATAATGGCTTCTTACAAGCTATGGGGTTGGAGGAACAAAGGCTTGTTCATTCAAACAAACCACACTTTAATATTTGCATTTTTCTTAATAATGAACAATTTTTTTAAAAAGTGCTAAGGCTTTTCACTTTAATGAGCTGAGGATGTACCCAGCTGAGGATGTACCCAACAGAACCTGGCAGATCTGTTACCTGCATTGAAAGAAAAAGCAGCTTAAGTGATGGGGCCTCTGACAGCTACAGGGATCAGAGGCCTGGGACCCTGAGCCTGTAAGGAGTTAGCACAACGCAGTGGCTGCTTAGGGGCCGTAGTTAGACTTCCAGCTGCAGAGTTTCCTGAAACGAGAGACAGATTCTTACAGGGCCAGAGAGGAGAGTGTTAAATGCTAAGCGAAGACTTTTTACTTCAGGTAATGGGCAGCCATTGGCTCCTACTCTGACTGTGAGTTTACATACGCCTATGAGAGATGATGACAGAGTGTTAGGAAAATCAACTACGGGTGTATATATGAAGGGTTAGGAAGGTGAACAGTCTCAGAAGCCCTACTGCGCCCTCACTGGCAGAATGAAAAGCTTCTTGCAGGTCTGACTGAGATTCTCTGTGGGAGCGTTCTTGACCACAATCACAAAAATGGCCGGTGGATACCTTTCAGAGGTGAGCAGGAGGAGCCATTTTCCCCAAGGTTATGCTCAAGCTCCAGACGCAGAGCAAACAGCCCTTCCACTCAGGCTCGGGAAAGGAGGACAGTGAGGACTGCCCGCGGTAGGTTTCTGCCATGCCTGGGTCCATGTGACTGAAGGACAGTGAGGTGAATTAGGCGAAATGTTCGTGCGAGAGTGGTTGAAGTGTTGGACAGTGATTTCTGATGGGGAAGGAGAGAAACCGGAAGGGGTGATGGGCAGGATAAAGTGGAAAGGTTCCTGGACTGGATATGAGTTATAGGAATGTGCAGCCTGAACCATACAGCTGTGCCTAGGCTCCTTTAGATTCAGATGGTTCCAGGAACCTTTCTGGATGCACTAAAACATACCTTCTGAAATGAAAATGCTAAGGCTTCCTCATTCTCTCTGGTTATTACCTTCTCAAAATCAACTAAGGCACTTAGAGCAATAAAAGTTCTCTTATGATCAAATTTTCGGGTATTTATTGAACTGATCTTTTCAATATGTTGATAAATAAAGTAGCTTAATCCTGGTCTCTGCATAAAAATGTAGTTTTTAAAAAAATATTTCTTTGGGCGGGGGTGGGGGTGCTGGCGCCATGGCACACTAGGTTAATCCTCCACCTGCGGCGCTGGCATCCCATATGGGCGCCGGTTCTAGTCCCGGTTGCTCCTCTTCCAGTCCAGCTCTCTGCTGTGGCCTGGGATATCAGTGGAGGATGGCCCAAGTGCTTGGGCCCCTGCACCTGCGTGGGAGACCAGGAGGAAGCACCTGGCTCCTGGCTTCGGATCGGCATAGCTCTGGCTGTTGCTGCCATTTGGAGAGTGAACCAGCAGAAGGAAGACCTTTGTCTCTCTCTCTCTCACTGTCTGTAACTCTGCCTGTCAAATAAATAAATAAAATCTTAAAAGAAATATTTCTTTGGGAAGTAGAGATAGACGGACAGCTCTCCTTTGCTGGTTCATGTCACAAATGCCTATGTGGCCAGGGCTCGGTCCAGCCAAAACTGGGTGCTGGTATTGCAATCCAGGTCTTCCACGTGGAGGATCCCAATTACTTAAGCCACCACTGCTGTGTCTGAGAGTCTGCATTAACAAGAATCTGGAGTTAGGAGCCAGAGCCAGACACTCGGATGTGAGACGGGGGCATCTTAATCAGCCTGTTAACCAACAGGCTCAACTCCCACCCCTCCAAGAGACATCTTGAATCAGCTCTGTAGTACTATAGGTCCAGTTCTTAGAGTAACTGTCACATTTGTCTCCTCAAGATAGAGCACCCTTGAGAATTTGTCCACCCACCCCATTGCCAACCCTGGCCATTTACCTGGACTAGGCTAAGCCCCTTCTGACTCCACATAGGGTCAGAAAATGCAGACAGTTGTAGTCTAAGGCTTCACGGGTGGGGGGTGGGTGGACATAGTAGTCACTTCTTCACAGTGCCTTTGATCATCACTGCACAGGAATTACTGATAAAAACAGCTATCATTTGTTGACAGAATTGTCTCATTTAATCTTCATGGTAATTCCACAAAGGAGGCATCAGTATCTTGATTTTGTGGAGAAGAAAATAAAAACTTAGAAACACTAAGCCTAAGGTTCTGCAGATAAAAAGTTGACAGAGCCTGGGTTTCATGTCATTACAAAATGCTGTTACATTTTAAAATCCTACAGCAAGATTTAATCACAACTTCTGCCTTTACATGAATGACAGCTGGTCCTTTGATTATCCATTTCATTTTCCCAATTAAATTAGCTGCTTCGTATTCTGCTATGAATGGAGGAACAAGCTCAGACTCCCTACTTTATATACTGACATTTATTCTACTGTGAAAACCTCAGGTCCATTTGCAGCAGCTTAACCCACTGTATCACAATGCCCACCCCTAGTTCTGTCATTTAAAGCAAGAACCCTTTTGGGAGCTGAAAAGCATTTGCAAAATATCAGCTATCAATTAGAGAAACTCATTGACCAGGAATGAGAAGACCAGTCTAGCAAAATGTGCCTATATATTAATTTTTTTTAAAGATTTATTTGAAAGGCAGAGTTACAGAGAGGCAAGTGCAGAGAGAGAGATTGATCTTCATCTTCTGGTTTATTCCCCAGATGGCTGCAATGGCCAGAACTATGCTGATCTGAAGCCAGAAGCCAGGAATTTCTTTGGGTCTCCCATGCAGGTGCAGGGGCCCAAGGACTTGGACCACCTTCTACTGCTTTCCCAGGCCATAGCAGAGGCCTATACATTCATTTAAAAAATATATTTATTTATTTATTTGAAAGAGTTACACAGAGAGAGAAGAAGAGGCTGAGAGAGAAGGAGGGAGGGAGGGAGGGAGGAAGTGAGAGAGGGAAGGAGGGAAGGAGGGAGAGGTCTTCCATCCACTGGTTCACTCCCCAATTGTCCGCAATGGCCGGAGCTGTGCTGATCCGAAGCCAGGAGCCAGGAGCTTCTTCCAGGTCTCCCACGCAGGTGCTGGGGCCCAGGGACTAGGGCCATCTTCTACTGCTTTCCCAGGGCATAGCAGAGAGCTGGATCGGAAGTGGAACAGCCAGGACTTGAACCAGCACCTATATGGGATGTTGTCACTGCAGGCAGAGGCTTTAACCACTATGTCACAGTGCCAGCCTCGGCCTATACATTCTTTTTTTTTTTTTTTTTTTTTTTTTTTTACAGGCAGAGTGGATAGTGAGAGAGAGACAGGGAGAAAGGTCTTCCTTTGCCATTGGTTCACCCTCCAATGGCTGCCGCGGCCGGCGCACTGTGGCTGGCGCACCGCGCTGATCCGAAGGCAGGAGCCAGGTGCTTCTCCTGGTCTCCCATGGGGTGCAGGGCCCAAGCACTTGGCCCGTCCTCCGCTGCACTCCCAGGCCACAGCAGCGAGCTGGCCTGGAAGAGGGGCAACCGGGACAGAATCCGGTGCCCCGACCAGGACTAGTCACCGGCGCCATAGGCGGAGGATTAGCCTGTTGAGCCGCAGCGCCGGCGGCCTATACATTCTTAATGTTGTGTGTTACCCTCTGAGCCCATACTTACATAAATTTTTTTTTGGAAAATAAAATTTGTAAAATAGTGTATTCACGTTTAGCCATCATAACTACATGGAACATTCTCTGCGACCTAAGAGCAGTTTTCATCTGATTTGGTTTAGAGGTCATGTGCAGATACATCTATTAAAATGCTTTCCACAGGGTAAATCAGAGACCATGATGGACAAGCCTTTAGTTACCCTTTACCCCTTATTTTATCAGCAGAGATTCGCACCACAGGAAACTCTTGCAAGTGGAGGAACTTGCATAAAGAACCTACATCATCACAGGATGGTGTCCTTAGGTATCCTATTTAGCAGCATCAGGAATCCAGTGCCTTCTCCCATGTCTTTTTATCCGTAATATGAACTGCACCTGGGACAGTAAGATGGATAAGATACCCTGAACTCACAGGTGGGTGGCCCTTCCTGCGACAGAGTCTAATACAAAAGTGTTCAGATGGACTCTTGTTCTCACTCAGCCACCACTGGAATCTAAGTTCCATCTGCTGTGCCCCCTGGCACACAGTAGGTAGGCAGGCAGTATTTATTGAATCCAACTTTTATTTCAGCATTCACAGCTGAAAACATTTCCATGCCATAACAAAAATTTCTCCCTGCTTCCAAAAGTCTAATACCCTCAGTTATTTCAAGTTCCATCAGGCATGAAATGGTTAATTTTCAATCTGAGTCTTTGAGAAATAGTTAATATTTCAAAAAGTCCAAGGCAAATTATTTATGAAGGTACTTCACAAAGTTTTATGGAAAAATGGAATTAAAAGATCAATTTTGCTGTAAAAAAATTTGAAGTCTATGCAGTTTTTCCTAATATGCATTTCCATTAACTTTTTGAAGACCTCTTATATACATGGATCTCAAAAATTTCTGCACCAAAATAAACCTATCTTTTAATCCCACTTTCCACAAAGTTTTTGAAGTACCTTTGTATTTGCCCACAAAAGGGAAAAAAAGACTAATGAAATGTTACGTTTTGACTGGAATTTTAGGACCTAGCTCTGGTTATATCATGCCAACAAAAGCATGATTGGCTGTTATAAAGGCATTTGAATAGCATAATAGAAAGAGATAATTATTCTTTAATAAATGCAGCTTGGTAAACATAATCTTTTAAAACAGGCCACTGGGGAGAGAGCGGACCTAAGGATGGGCATTTTTTTTTTTTTTTTTTTTGACAGGCAGAGTGGACAGTGAGAGAGAGACAGAGACAGAAAGGTCTTCCTTTGTGTTGGTTCACCCTCCAATGGCCGCCTCGGCCGGCGCACCACGCTGATCCAAAGGCAGGAGCCAGGTGCTTATCCTGGTCTCCCATGGGGTGCAAGGCCCAAGCACTTGGACCATCCTCCACTGCACTCCCTGGCCACAGCAGAGAGCTGGCCTGGAAGAGGGGCAACCAGGACAGAATCTGGCGCCCCGACCGGGACTAGAACCCGGTGTGTCAGCGCCGCAAGGCAGAGGATTAGCCTGTTGAGCCACAGCGCCGGCCAGGATGGGCATTTAATTTAGTGGTTGAGACGTCCCATTTCAGAGTGCCAGACTCCTGACTGTGCTCCTGTTTCCTGCTAATGCAGACCCTGGGAGACAATGGTGATGGCTTCAGTAACTGGGTTCCTGCCACCCACGTGGGAAACCTGCATCGAGTTCCTGGCTCCTGGCTTCAGCTGGGCTCATCCTGATTGTTGCGGTATTTGGGGAGTGAACCGTGCATGGAAGTTTTCTTTCTTGAATAAATAAAAAAAATTTGAAAAAAGACCTTGATGTGTAGAAAGTTGGAAATCACTTCATTAAATTACCTTCAATGCCCTTTCAGTATCCTGCTTATCCTTATAAATATTAGTTCTCAATGTACAGCACTATAAAGGCAAGTAAAACAGTGGGATACAGGCTTTTTGGAATAAACTTCCTTTCTTTATAAACTGAGAATGCTAAAATGTTCTAGCCAACTAAAGCTTTTGATTAGAACGTGGGATAACTTAAGCTCTTTAAATATCATTTGTTTTTCCTTTTTTAAAGATTTATTTATTTGAAAGTCAGAGTTTCACAGAGAGAGGAGAAGCAGAGAAAGAGAGGTCTTCTATCCATTGGTTCACTCCCCAATTGGCCACAATGGCTGGAGCTGCGCCGATCTGAAGCTGGGAGCCAGGAGCTCCTTCCGGGTTTCCCACATGGGTGCAACTCCTTGGGCCATCTTCTACTGCTTTCCCAGGCCATAGCAGAGAGCTGGATCCTAAGTGGAGCAGCCAGGACTTGAACAGGTACCCATATGGGATGCCGGCACTGCAGGCAGCGACTTTACCTGCTATGCCACGGTGCTGGCCCCTGGCAGTCACTTTTGTTATGTAGCTAACCAACAATTTCAGAGGAGAAACAAGGTGAAAAAAGAACAGTGTAACTTGTTAAATTTCATCAAGGTAAACCTGTGTCACATTGATCACTTGGAAATCAAAAGCTAAAGGGAAATAGGTCTCTAGATGTGATAAGAGGGTGTTTGTGTTAGTCTGTATGAAGGCTTTGAAATGCCCTGGCTTCATTTCCTCTGCCTCTTCCCATTGTACTCTGATAGAGAGCCTGGTTCATTCTTTGTTGAATAGTAACTGTCAAACTAAATTAGTGTGAGGTATGCTTGAAAACAAAATTTTAACAAGAGATTTATATTTTTTTGAAAGGCAGAGCAACAGAGAGAGAGAAAGACATCTTTTAACTGCTGGTTCATTTCCAAATGACCACAACAGCCAGAACTGGGCCAGGCTGAAGCCAGGAGCCCAAAGCTCCATCCCAGTCTCCCACAAAAGGTGGAAGGGGCCCAAGTACTTGGGGCATCCTTAGCTGCCTTTCCAGGCACATTGGCAGAGAACTGGATTGGAAGTGGAGAAGCTGGGTCTCAAACCAACACTCTGATATGGGATGCTGGCACTGCAAGCAGAGGCTTAGCTCCCACCATAACATCAGCTCCTGTGTTTGTTTGTTTATTTGTTTTTAAAGGAAGAAAGGAACATGAATAACATTAGAAGCTTACCTCTACAAGGAACACCAAAGGAATTAACAAAACATTCAGCAGAGGGTTCTCCATTATCTCAAAGAAATCGTAGACAAACTGGGGACAGCACTGTGGCATAGCAGGTTGGGCTGTAGCTTGCAATGTTCTTGTCTTGGCAGCTACGCTTCTGATCCAGCTCCCTGCTAAGGCACCTGGGAAAGCAGCAGAGGATGGCCCAGGTGTCTGGTCCTCTGCTCCCACATGGGAGACGTGGAAGAAGCTCCTTGCTCCTGACTTCATCCTGACCTAGCCCTGGCCTGACTATTTGGGGAGTGAACCAGCAGATAGAAGATCAATGTCTCCCTCTCTCTCTCCCCCTCTCTGTAACTCTGCCAAATAAATAAATAAATAGATAAATTTGGAGCCAGCCGTTGTGAGGCAGCGGGTTAAGCTGCAGGTGCATCAGCGGGGATTTTCTGGGAAAAGGTCTCAGGGTTTCATTTGTTCACCTAACAAATATTAACTGATGTGTCCCAGGCTTCATACTAGATACTGAGAACAGACATGAATGTAAGATACCCAGTCCTCCAGGAATTAACACTTGGAGGGGAGATCCATGTATAAACGCATAAGGTTAGCACTGTCTGCTATGGGAGAACCTAGAGTCAACAGAACATGGGAACTGCATGTGGGGAAAGAGAGGCATGGAGAAGGACTCAGCGTTCTGGCGTGGGCAGTGGGTAGGGAATGATGCTGTCAAGACAGAAGTCAGCGGAGAAAGGGTAGATTTCAAGGATTGGAGGGTCTGAAAGTTTGAGCATTAATTCAGTTTTGGTTGTACTCAGTTTCTACAGGACTAGAAAGATGGAGACAGTGTAAGCTCAGGGAGAGTCAAGGAGGACTCAGTTCCAATTCACAGATTGAACTAAAAATATATTTCAAGCAATCGGCACTGTAGTGCAGTAGGTTAATCCTCTGCCTGTGGCGCCAGCATCCCGTATGGGTGCTGGTTCAAGTCCTGGCTGCTCCACTTCCGATCCAGCTCCCTGCTGATGGCTGGGAAAGCAGTGGAAGATGGCCCAAGTGCTTGGGCCCCTGCACCCACATGGGAGATCTGGAAGAAGCTCCTGGCTTCAGATTGACTCAGCTCTGGCTGCTACGACCATTTGGGGAGTAAAACAGCAGATGGAAGACCCCTCTCTCTGTCTCTCCCTCTCTCTGTCTGTAACTCTGCCTCTCAGGTAAATAAATAAATCACTAAAACAAACAAACAAACAAACAAAAAACTTCTCATGCTTTGGTTTTTCACCCAAACTCAGAGGATTCAAAGTGTATGTACTCTAAGTTAGGGAACAGAGCCCTTACCCAGGAGAGCAGCTCCGCCTCCTCCTCTAGCATCTCCTCATTGTAGAGATCCCACCGAGTACAGACCTGGCACCCCACATCCTTTCGTGATTCACTCACAGCCACGTCCTGCACCTCTTGAATCCCTGGAACAGAAGTTCTGCTCAGTAACTACCCAACATAGAATCATCAGCAGGCCGGCGCCGTGGCTTAACAGGCTAATCCTCAGCCTTGCGGCGCCGGCACACCGGGTTCTAGTCCCGGTTGGGGCGCCGGATTCTGTCCCGGTTGCCCCTCTTCCAGGCCAGCTCTCTGCTATGGCCCGGGAGTGCAGTGGAGGATGGCCCAAGTGCTTGGGCCCTGCACCCGCATGGGAGACCAGGAGAAGCACCTGGCTCCTGGCTTCGGATCAGCACAATGCGCTGGCCGCAGCTGCCATTGGAGCGTGAACCAATGGCAAAAAGGAAGACCTTTCTCTCTGTCTCTCTCTCTCACTGTCCACTCTGCCTGTCCAAAAAAAAAAAAAAAATCAGCAGCAGATATTCATACCTTCTCTTAAGCCTCTGCTACTTCTCCTGTTGTTGTGGGCTAAATTAGGCCAAGATTTAATATTTTGGGTTCTTGCCATTTACCTAAAGAAGAATTCTAAGCACCGGCTCAAACAAGACATTTAACGTGATAAGGTTTAGTTTTTTTAGAAAGTGAGACTACACAGGAATATGAGGGCTTTATAAGGAAGAGTGGGCCAGAAAGGGTCAACGGAGAATTCCACAGCAGTCATTCCCAAGAGCAGGCCAGAGATTGCAAGCAAGAGGGCGTGTAGGCGAGAGAGTGGGGCAGGCAAGAGGGCAGACGAGGGAGAGAGTGGGCCCAGTGCTCTTCCGGCCTCTTATTCACTCCCAGAAGGGGCGTGGCTACATAGTCCGATTGACAGGTGGGTGGATACAGGTGAGATTACATGGGGACAAGGGGGTGTGTGGCCACTGGATCCTGAGTCTAGTCTATCTCCCTGATCAGTCCAATATCAATGTTATCCTTGGTCTCAGTAGATAATCTTTCCTCTAGTTTAAAAACTTGAGAAACCGTGTGGCAAAAATCACCTCACATTACCCAATCTGTGCAGTGGCTCTTTGTCTTTTTATGCTGTTTTTTCTTTCATTCTTTAGTATTTAATCTGTTTTTTAATTGAGTGCCTACTATGAGCCAGCACTACCCTGGGTGGTTAGAATATAATGATGAGGCCGGCGCCTCAGCTCAATAGGCTAATACTCCACCTTGCAGCGCTGGCACCCCGGGTTCTAGTCCCGGTTGGGGCGCCAGATTCTGTCCCGGTTGCTCCTCTTCCAGTCCAGCTCTCTGTTGTGGCCCGGGAGTGCAGTGGAGGATGGCCCAAGTGCTTGGGCCCTGCACCCCATGGGAGACCAGGAGAAGCACCTGGCTCCTGGCTTCGGGTCGGCGCAGTGAGCCGGCCGCAGCTGCCATTGGAGGGTGAACCAATGGTAAAGGAAGACCTTTCTCTCTGTCTCTCTCTCTCACTGTCCACTCTGCCTGTCAAAAAAAAAAAAAAAAAAAAGGCCGGCGCCGCGGCTCAGTAGGCTAATCCTCCGCCTTGCGGCGCCGGCACACCGGGTTCTAGTCCCGGTCGGGGCACCGATCCTGTCCCGGTTGCCCCATCTTCCAGGCCAGCTCTCTGCTGTGGCCAGGGAGTGCAGTGGAGGATGGCCCAAGTGCTTGGGCCCTGCACCCCATGGGAGACCAGGATAAGCACCTGGCTCCTGCCATCGGAACAGCGCGGTGCGCCGGCCGCAGCGCGCCTACCGCGGCGGCCATTGGAGGGTGAACCAACGGCAAAAGGAGGACCTTTCTCTCTGTCTCTCTCTCACTGTCCACTCTGCCTGTCAAAAAATAAAAAAAAAAAAAAAAAAAAAGGAATACAATGATGATGTCCTTTAGGAGCTGTGATGACTGTTACAGTGTCAGTTACCTGGGTTAAGTGCTCATTAAGGGTAAGCAGAATGCTATAGGACCTTCCAGCAAGGGAGCAGAATGGGTGAGGAAATGTCCTGAAAGAGGTAGCTTCTAACCTGAGGCCTGAAAGGTAACTGGAGATAACTAGAGTAAAGGAAAGAGGGGGTTTCCTGCAATGTGGAAGAGCAGGTTAAACCACCGCCTGCAACACTGGCATCCCCTATGGGCACTGGTTTGAGTCCCAGCTGCTCCACTTCTGATCCACCTCCCTGCTAACGCGCCTGGGGAAGCAGCAGAAGATGGCTCAAGTATTTGGGCCCCTGCCCCCATGTGGGAGACCTGAGTGGCGTTCTGGGCTCCTGGCTTTGGCCTGGAACAACCCCAGCTGTGGCAGCCAGTTGGGGAGTGAGCCAGTGGCTGGAAGATCCTCCCTCTCTCTAACTCTGCCTTTCAAATAAATAAATAAATCTTTAAGAAAAAAAAAAGGGGAGGAAGAAAAAGGAAGCATTTTTGAGATTGATGCTATGGCATCTACAAAACCCAGGATGCTGATGGCTCATGGATGTGCCACATGACTGAAGTCCAGAGAACAAGACAGTAAAAGATGAAGCTGGGGCAGTACAAGTACCATGGGAGCTTTATAAAACCAGGTTAAGAAGTTTCAGGGTGGGCATTTGGCTACTTCGGACACTCATATCCATTTTTTTTTTTTAAAGATTTATTTACTTACTTGAAAATTAGTTACAGAGGGAGTGGAAGAAAGAGAGCGTCCATCCACTGGTGCACTCCCCAAGAGGCCACAATGGCCAGGGCTGAGCCAGGCTGAAGCTAGGAGCCAGGAGCTTCATCTGGGCCTCCCACATGGGTGCAGGGACCCACACACTTGGGCCATCTCCTGCTGCTTCTTCCAGGCCATTAGCAGGGAGCTGGATTGTAAGTGGAGCAGCTGGGACTCGAACAGGCTTGTATATGGGATGCTGGCATCGCAGGCAGTGGCTTTACCTGCCTATGCCACAGTGCCAGCCCCTGCTGCCTAACTTTGAAGCCTGCTCCTTTGGCTCTTCCCAACCCCATCTTAATACAGAACCATTTCACCGCAGGCCTGCATTGCTATACAATCTTTCAATATGTTTTTTGGCTCCAGTTGGTGCTGGCGGCACTGCCAGATGAAACAATTTTAAAAACACCAACTTCACTAATGAAATAAATTTTCTATCACCTACTAAAGGAAATTATAGCTTCTTTTTGACTTACAGAGCTGTATTCATTTCCTAAGGCTGCCACAACAAAGGACCACAAACTGGGTGGCTTAAAACAACAGATGTTTATTCTCTTATTTCTGGAGGCTAGAAACTTGAAATCAAGATTTTTGGCAGGTTTGCTTCCTTTTTTCAGTATTTATTTTATTTATTTGAAAGGCAAAATTACAGAGAGGGCGAGACAGGGAGAGGTCTTCCATCCACTGGTTCACTCCCCAGATGGCTGCAAAAGCCAGGACTGGGCCAGGCCAAAGCCAGGAGTCAGGGAGCCAGGAGCTTCTTCCAGGTCTCCCACATGGTGGTAGGGATCCAAGCACTTAGATACCCTCTGCTGCTTTCCCAGTCGCGTTAGCAGGGAGCTGGATCAGTAGTGGAGCAGCCAGGACTGGAACTGGTGCCCATATGGGATGCCACCACGCTGGCCCCAAGGTTGCAAGCTGAGAAGGAGAACCTGTTCCGTGTTCCTCTTAGCTACGAATGACAGCTGGAGATCCTTGCAATTCCTGGATTTGCAGAATCACCACTCCAGTCTCTGCCTCCTCCGTGTTCACTCATGTGGTATTCTTCCTGCATCTCCTTTTACATCAGGACGGCCTACAATATCATTAGGTCTGGTTCTGCCAAGGCAAACACAGGCAGGACTTGAAATTCGGTGAATCTATAGCAGGCTAGTTTTTAAGTCGATACTTTTGTATGGTCCAGGAAAGGTGTTACACACAGCCAAATGGTCCTTGGCAGAAAAAGCTCCCCCACCCCTACTTTACACGGTCATTCCTTAGAATGCCATCAGGCATTCTGAACTGGGGTTCCAGTGTACTCCAGCATGGCTTCACTTCAACTAATCACATCTGGAACAGCTCTTTGACTCTAGGCCATCAAGCTCTGTGGTACAGGGGGTTAGAGTTCCAACACCTTTCCGGGGAGACATAATTCAACCAAAACAATATCCCTCCTCTATGTACTAGTCACCTAAGATCAAAGCTGCACGCTAGGACCACTGGCAACTTTCCCATATACTCTGCCTCTTCCCATTTACCCATGCCTCCGCTACTGGCAATGCCCTTCCCACTCTGTCACCTACCCCTAGACTCAAGAACTCAAACGGCTTCAAGAGGCTAAGCAATTCATCAGACTGAGTGAAGCGAGCCCCGTGATGAGTTGCAATCAGTACTTCATGTTGGTGTGTCAGGAAGACAATGAAGACTGAAGGGACTGGGGACCTAATTTATTCTGAGTCCGAGGGAGGGAACTGCTACCCAGTTGCCACATCCAAGTATGTGAGCACTGATTCACCAAGACTTCTGCTTTTTCAAAGAGCTGCTGGAAACAGGTTTTATGTCTGAGAAACTTCCTGATTTTAAAATGTTGGCCACTGAGGCAGGCCTGCGGCACACCAGTTAAGTAGCAGCTTGGGATGCCCACAGCCCTATCAGAGTGCCTGGGCTAAGTCCTGGCTACCCCACTTCTGAGCCAGCTTCCTGTTAAGCACTCCCTGGGAGGCAGCAGGTGATGGCTAAAGTGCTTGGGTCCTTGCCATCCACATGGGAGTCCCAGATGGAGTTACAGGCTCCTGCCTTCAGCCTGGCCCAGCCTAAGCTGTTAACAGGTATTTGGGGGAGTGAACCAGCACATGGAAGATCTATCTCCTTGCCTTTTAAATAAAAAAGGGGAAAAAAATGTTGGCCACAAATTCAAATAAAAACGAATAGCATGAGCCAAGAAAGTGTGTCTTCCAATCACATCTCACCAGGGACCATCATTGCTCAGCTTACGAAATACTTCCCCGCTGTTTCAGGCCCAGCTCAGTCACTACCTTCTAACCAAGTCTTTCAAATTCACGTTCATGCGCATGCGTTAGGTGATGCTAAACAGACTAGAAGAACACACACACACACACACAACGAAATTACGAATGCAATTCGCAATTGATATGCAGAGCCCTGCGTCCCTCCCTCGCCTGAAATCCAACAGCACAGATATTCTAGCTAAGTAGCAGAACAGCCCTGAACCCTACAGGTCCTCCCCCTTTTAGTCTTCGCTCACACCTGAGACATAGATACCAGACCTTGGCTCACTGCAAACCCGACTGGCACAGCGTGGCGCCAGGAATACAATCAACTTAGACATGGCGGCTGATGCTGAACCTGGGGGAAACTGGGACAGACAGGCGGGGCAGGGCCACAGGCGGGGCACGCCGAGAGCCAGCAGGTGCCCTCCAGGAGGCCCGGCCGCACCCTACCCTGAGGAAGCAGGCGGCCGGGGGCACCTGCCGCGGGAAATCTGTCCCCATCCGCTTCCCGGAGGGACGCCGGCGCCAGGGCCGCCAGCTCTCTCACCTCCAGGCCACCCCCAGTCTCCCGCTCCATTGGGGGACCCCCACCCCCACCGTCACGGCCGCCATCTCGCGGCCGAGGCTTCTCGCTCGAGCTCCGCGCACCACCTCAGCCGGCAGGTCAAGGGCCCTGCGCGCTCCCGCCCGCTCCCGGCGCGCTCCCGGCGCGCTCCCGTCCGCTCCCGGCGCGCCCCGCCGGGTGGCCGCGGCCTCGCCGGCCAGTCCGCGCGCGCGCCCCGGACCCAGGTGCCCGCGCTGCGCAGACTCCGCCGAGGCCACCGCCGGCCGCGCCCGGGTGACGGGGACGCCGAGAGGAGCCCACGCGGCGACGCAGGTGGGAACGCTTGGTGGCGCCAGGCCCGCGTGAGCGAGGGTGCGCCCGAGACGCCGAGTCCTCCGATGGTCCCAGACACGCGCAGGGCTGGGCTTTGGCCCTCTCCGGTCAGGGGTAGGAGCCCCGTCCAAGTCATTTGACGTGTTCGTTCTGCCCTTTTTAAACTTCTTCCCCTCCCCAGAACCCTCTGCGGTCTCCGTCATGGAGACCCCCACTGTGTGCACTG
The DNA here is from genome assembly GCF_033115175.1 of Lepus europaeus. Classification (NCBI taxonomy): domain Eukaryota; kingdom Metazoa; phylum Chordata; class Mammalia; order Lagomorpha; family Leporidae; genus Lepus; species Lepus europaeus. The sequence goes on along the minus strand of NC_084844.1, from coordinate 50,621,404 downwards.
TTCTGTCAGGGGCTTGACGAGACGAGAGACAGCGTCCCGTTTCGAGCTGTGCAGGCCTGAGGTGTGAGAGTCGGAATCCGTGGGCTGTGTGACGGGGCCGGCTACTTAACCCGCCGTCTGTAAGATGAGGTGACGAAGCGCGCGTGCCCCAGGGACATGTGTGTGTCACATGTGCACTTGGTGTTGGCGCGCGTCGTTGCTGTTGGTACACAGCTCACAAGATCATCGTGAGGGCTACACAGAACGCGTGTGAAGGTGTAAGAGGGCCAGTGTGCCGGTCACTTTGGCTTCTGGGACCTCTCCGTCCCCAACTTCCCGCCGCACAAATTATGCACGGTTCACTCTGAGTCTGCACGTGCATCTGCTATCAACTGTCCCGTCATTCACGCAATTACATCTGAGATAATATTTTTTTCTGAGACAATATTTTCACAATCTGTTAAATTATTGAAATAATGGTATTCAGTTTTACTTTAATAGTTCCTCTTAATTCTCGTAATAAGAGTGCACTATGAAGTTTTTTTTTTTTTTTTTTTTTTTTTTTGACAGGCAGAGTGGATAGTGAGAGAGAGAGAGAGAGAGAGACAGAGAGAAAGATCTTCCTTTTTGCCGTTGGTTCACCCTCCAATGGCCGCTGCGGCCGGCGCATCACACTGATCCGATGGCAGGAGCCAGGTGCTTCTCCTGGTCTCCCATGGGGTGCAGGGCCCAAGGACTTGGGCCATCCTCCACTGCCTTCCTGGGCCATAGCAGAGAGCTGGCCTGGAAGAGGGGCAACCGGGATAGAATCCGGTGTCCTAACTGGGACTAGAACCTGGTGTGCCGGCGCCTCAAGGCGGAGGATTAGCCTGTTAAGCCACGGCGCTGGCCTTGTTTTTTTTTTTTTTTTTTTTTTTTTTAAAGATTTATTTTATTTATTTGAAAGAGTGAACCGGGAGAAGCAGAGATGTATAGAGAGAGGTCTTGCATCTGCTGGTTCATTCCCCAAATGGCCACAATGGCCAGAGCTGAGCTGATCCAAAGCCAAGAGCCAGGAGCTTTTTCCAGGTCTCTCACGTGGGTGCAGGGCCTAAGGATTTGGGCCGTCCTCTGCTGCTTTCTCAGGCACACTAGCAGGGAGCTGGATCAGAAGTGGAGCAGTCGGAACTTGAACCGGTATCCATATGGGATGCTGGTGCTGCAGGCTGGGGCTTTAACCCACTGCACCACAGAGCTGGCCCGAGAAGTTATTTTTTTTTTTTAATTTGAAAATACATTTCATAAAATTGTATAGGTCATGAGAAATTAAAGGGAAGTATTTATAACACATATGACAGGAAACAGGATAATGTCCATGATACAGAGAACTCCTAACAATAAGAAAAAGGCAAGGAACCCAAGAGGAAAATCAGCAAAGGATATAAAAGAACAGACGGTATACAAAAGAAGAAATGAAGAAATGTAAACAGTCAAGAAATCCATGCAAAAGTGCTCAGTGTCGCCCACCAGACTGGCAGCATTGGCAGCGCCCAGCACAGTGGGCTGTAGTTGTAATTTTCTTCCCAACATAATTCCATGATTCTTCATCCCTTTCTGGTGACACGTTTTTGTTATATGTTGTGTCAGCCAGAGGCCTACCTCATTTCCATTCATGAGTCCTGGTGCAGTGACAATCATGGTGCAACTTTTCCCAGCCACAGGGTCGAGGTACATGGCACAGCCTGGTCAATGACCTGAACATCCCCTATTCTTTGCCAGAGCATTTGGTTCAGGGAGAGGCATGTGACCCAAGCAGATTGTCCTCAGGAACCAGGGGAGCTGGTGGGGAAGATAGTCTCTCTCCTGGGGTTGCTAAACTGTGAGGATGTGAATCCAGGGCTGCAGATTGGAACAGTGTGCCCACGCGTGGAGAGGGTCTGTCTGAAGAATGAGGTCAGGCAGGTACCAAAAGAACTGTGAACTGACATCTGGCTACTCTCCATAAGCCAGACTCCAAACCACGTTTCCCTCCGGCTACAGTGACCGAAGAGATGTACTGTTGAAGTCCTGCCCCCTGACATCAGGACTGCCCTTCGTGGGTGCTATAATGCTCCAGGTGTCTTCTGGCTGCTTCCTCCTCACACGAGCAATCACAGGGAACTTCCTGTGTGGCCATACGTGTGGGGCAGCAGGACAGCAGGACTGGCATCCTGAGATAGTGACCCTGCCTGCACCTGGTCCTGTATGGACCATTTGCACTTGATGATGGAGCTCTACTGTCCGCTTCTCATTCTGTGTCTGGGAATGTTAGCAATGGATAGCTGAGGCTACTCAGTAAACAGCTGTCCCTTGGTCTGGTGCTTAGTGTCCTCCAGACCCTTATCAAGCCAAGAGCTGTTTTTCAAAAAGAGTAATAGTTGCCTTGCCTCCAGAATTCAAACTACTGGGGGGAAGAGCTCTTGATTCCTGAGTTTGTGGAGGGGGAAAGTTTGGCTTCTTTTGTTTTGTCTGACTTCCAGGAAGCTACCACATAGCCGGGGCTTCTCTGAGAGGGAGATCATGCATGGTGCCACTAAGAAGGGGGGAGCATGGTACTGGAAGGCCAAATAAGTCCCAAACCTCTTAATGTTATTCAGTTTTTAAAACCTTTTTCTCATTTATTTCACATTTCCTTATTTTTATTTCTTATTACCCAGTGATACCAGTGTATGCCCATATTACATTATTCTTTTTTTTTTTTGAAAGATTTATTTATTTTATTTGGAAGACATTACAGAAAGGCAGAGGCAGAGAGAGAAAGGCCTTCCAACTGCTGCTTCACTCCCCAAATGGCTGCAGTGGCTGCAGCTATGCTGAGCCAAAGCCAGAAGTTTCTTCCAGGTCTCCCTCGTGGGTTCAGGGTCCCAAGCACTTGGGCCATCCTCCACTGCTTTCCCAGGCCATAGCAGAGAGCTAGATCAGAAGTGGAGCAGCCGGGACTTGAACCAGCGCCCATATGGGATGCCGGCACTACAGGTGGTGGATTTACCCTCTATGCCACAGCGCCAGCCCAATATTACATTATTCTTGAGCTTTATTTGAATGCAGTCATACAGAGTGCACTCTTGTGACAGCTCCCTTAATATAACAGGCTTTTGCTGTGTGTTCACACTGCATGTCAAGTTCATTCCTTGTTACTGCTCACTAGTATTACATTTTATGGACATAATACAATTTATTAATCTCTGCTCTTGTTGATGGACCTAGTTCTTTTCTAATTACAAACACAGCTGTGAACATTGTCTTCTATTTTTTCTTATGTGTGTGTGCATAAAAACCTAGAAGGAGGATTGCTGAGTCTAGAGTAAATGTACACTTGAAATGAAACGGATCTACTGAATGGTTTTTCAGAGTGGTTGGTAACACTTTGCACTCTTCAAGCCATGTATGAGACTTCTGGTTGCTCTCTCTATTTTTTTTTTTAAGATTTATTTTATTTATTTGAAAGAGTTACAGATAGAGGTCTTCTATCCGCTGGTTCACTCCCCAGATGACCGCAACGGCCAGAGCTGAGCCAATCTGAAGCCAGGATCCAGGGGCTTCTTTTGGGTCTCCCAAGTGCGTGCAGGGGCCCAAGGACTTGGGCCATCTTCTACTGCTTTCCCAGGCCACAGCAGAGAGCTGGATCGGAAGTGGAGCAGCCTGGTCTCAAACAGGCGCCCATATGGGATGTGGTGCTTCAGGCCAGGGTGTTAACCTGCTACGCCACACCACCGGCCCCTGCTCTATATTCTTGCTAGTATTTGATGGTTCCTCTTATTTTTTATTTTTGTCATCCTAGAGAGTTTAATTGAGCATATTTTTGCATGATTTGACTGTCCCTTTGTATGTTTCTTTTGGTGGTCTGTTAATGTCTTTTTAAAAAAATTGTGTTGCTTTTATTATTGAGTTATAGTAATTCTTTATGTATCCCTTGTCAAATAGATGTATTGCGAATATGTTCTAGTTGGTTGTTTGTGTTCTCATTTTCTTAATATCCTCTGATGAAAGTTTTAGTTTGAGTATCAATTTTTCTTTTTTGTTTAGTGTTTTTTGTGTTATTGACCTACCCAAGATCTTGAAGATGTTCTCCTGTTTTCATTTAGAAGTTTTATAGTTTTAATAATTATATTTAGTTCTGTAATTCCTTTCTTTTTTTCATTTTATTTATTTTGCTTGAAAGTCAGAGAGAGTTACACAGAGAGAGGAGAAGAAGTGAGAGAGAGAGAGAGAGAGAGAGAGAGAGAGAGAGAGAAAGAGAGAAAGAGGTCTTCCATCCGCTGGTTCACTCCCCAGATGGCTACAACGGCCAGAGCTGCGCCGATCTGAAGCCAGGAGCCAGGAACTTCTTCCAGGTCTCTCACGCAGGTGCAGGGGCCCAAGGACTTGGGCCATCTTCTACTGCTTTCCCAGGCCATAGCAGAGAGCTAAATCGGAAGTGGAGCTTCCAGGTCTTGAACCGGTGCCCACATGGGATGCCAGCACCGCAGGTGGCAGCTTTACCTGCTACACGACAGTGCCAGCTGCTATAATTCCTTTCAAATTAAGATTTGTGTACAGTGTGAGATAGGAGTCAAGGTTTTGGGGTACTATTTTTTTATGTGGACAGCCAGTTCTTCCTGCAACATTTTTTATAGATTTGCCTTTCCCACTGAATTCATTTGGTGCTTTTGCAAATTATCTTGTAAATGTGGATCCCATTTATTGTCTCTTTCCCTTTTCCCTTAATTTAAAATGCTTCCTTTCACCATAAACTAAGTTTCCACATGTTTCTGGTTATGTGTTTTGGATACATTTCTGTTCACCAAACCATTTGTTGCTTTCTTCTTTGATCATAAACGTTCTAATTATTTTGAGTTTTTAATTATATTTTAAAATCTACTAGGGCTAGTCTATTCACTCTTCCTTTGTCAGAAAAAAATTTGACTTTATATGAGTGTTTTACTTTATTAACAATAAAATCCTCTTTTCCTCCCTCCCTTTCTCTCTCCCTTCCTCCCTCCCTCTCCCCCTCCCTCCCTTCCTTCCTTTTTCTGCTTTAAGAACCAAGATCTGCTTAAGTCAGAAGAATGAAAATGGGGGAGACGGGGATCTGGGGAAGGACAGTGGTTACATTTTTGTTTGGAAATATGAAATCATGCTAGAAATGGTTTGTTTTAGATTTTTATTCATTGCAGGGAAAAAAAAAAAAAACAACACCAGCAACTCTTTTCTGGGCTTAACATGCGGCCCCTGTGAGCAGAGTGGATTCGTCACACAGTTCTTTCATTCTGCAGACACGTGCGCTGTGTCGCTGTCTCTGCCAGGCAGAGTGCGTTGAGCAAAACCCAAGGACCCTCATGGGGCTTAAAGTCATGTGGAAGGGACTTTGAAATGATTCCGTGAATGAATATGGGGTGATAACTGCCATGGGCCTCATACTGGGGAGTACTTATGGAGAAAGATTTGACCCACGCAGGTCTGTGAAGGCTTTCCGGAAGTAGGCTTTCCCGAGAGTCAGGTGGCTGAAGGGCAATGGAGTAACAGACATCCACCTCTACCTTGATCTGAACTTGGCTCCTGTACCAGGAAAGTCTTCAGGGAAGGCTGGAGCTCAGGGGTTTCCACAACACCATCAGGATTCCTTTCTTTCTCTCCATCTCGCGGTTCTGCTTCTCTGTGTTGACTTCATAGATTTTTTTTTTCCACGTAGAGATATACATGCTAAGATTACAGAAGGTGGGGCAGATGTTGTGGTATACAGGATAAAGCCACCATCTGTGATGCTGGCATCCCATATGGGCACTGGTTTGAGTCCTGGCTGTTCCACTTCCCATCCAGCTCCCTGCTAATGTGCCAGGAAAACAGCAGAGGATGGGCCAGCTGCTTGGGTCCCCTGCACCCGCGTGGGAAACCTGAGAAGCTCCTGGCCACTGGCTTCAGCCTGGCCCAGCCCAGACCATTGCAGCCACTTGAGGAGTGACCCAGCAGGTGGGAGATCTTTCTCTCTCCAGCCCCCTACACTTTGTAACTGTGTCCTCTAAATAAATAAAAATAAATCTTAAAAAAAAAAAAAGATTACAGAAGGAAAATCGCTGCAACAGTTGCAGAAAAAAGACTCTGAATGGTTCTGCTTGGATCACGTATTCTAACTCTGAACCAATCACTGTATCTAGTGAATGAGGTCCTTTGATTGATCGGCTTGAATTACATATTGGGATAAAAGAGGTGAGAGAGGGGTAGCTCTTCGAAGGAGAATGGTGTTTTGGTTGTTATTATTTTTGTTTTTACCAGAACAGTGAGTCAGTTATTTGGACAGATATAGGAATATTTTCTGACACAAGTTACATGGTTATTCAGCACAACACTTCTGATACAATGTGTGGGTTTCCCCCTACATACCACACAGTCAGTTTTGTCGTGGACACCAGTGAGATATCCTTTAATTCAGTTAAATTCTGGCACTGTCTACCTGGTGACAACATCAGATCCCACAGTTTCAGGTCCCAAGATTGCACCTACCCCCTTTTTAAAATATTTATTTGGAAGGCAGAGTTATAGAGAGGCAGAGGCAGGCAGAGAGAGAGAGAGAGAGAGAGAGAGAGAGAGAGAAAGAGAGAGAGGTCTTCCATCTGCTGGTTCACTCCTCAGTTGGCTGCAACAGCTGGAGCTGTGCCGATCCGAAGCCAGGAGCCAGGAGCTTCTTCCAGGTCTCCCACATGGGTGCAGGAGTCCAAGGACTTGGGCCATCTTCTACTGCTTTCCCAGGCCATAAGCAGGAAGCTGGATCAGAAGTGAAGCAGCCAGGGCTCAAACCTGCACCCATATGGGATGCCAATGCTGCAGGCTGGCACTTTTACCTCGTAAAAGTACTTTTACCTGTAAAAGTGGTACTTTTACAGCGCCGGCCCCCGCCCCTCCCCTTTTAGATGTCAGGTGCAAGTCCCAGGTTACTTTAACTGTGCTGCTGACAAGCTGGCTATGACTCAGGGTTGCCGTGACCCCCTCTTTAATTAATTTGCTGGAGTGGCTTGCAGAGCTCAGGGAAACACTTTACTTCCGTTTATCCATTTATTGTAAAGGACATTACAGAGGATACAGATGAACACCTCAATGGATGAGCCGCACAGGACAAGTTACAGGGGGAAGGGACACGAAGCTCCCCTGCCCTCTCCAGGTATGCTGCCTGCCAGGAGCCTCCGTGTGTCCCAACCCTGTAATCCTGCCTTGGTCTTTCTAGGGACCAGACCTCACCCTGAAGCCACGCACCAGTCATCTCACTAATAGGTAAAAGACACTCTCCCTACTCCAGAGGGTCCAAGAGTTTCAGGAGCTGAGTGCCAGGAAACAAGACAGAGACACTGTATCACAAGGAAGTGGCAGGTGTCTGCAGGAGGCTGAAGAGGAAGAGCAGCACAAGCTGTGGGAACTACAGGGACAAGGTCCTGTAGCAAACAACTGACAGCATGTCTGAGAAGCCCAGGATCCCGCAGAGGAGCGCAAGATGAACTTGAGACGACTGGGTCACACCACAGAGCGTCTGGAAAGCCATGTGTAGACGTTGTGGCTTTATCCTGCGGGTGAGACTATATGGGTGTGTGGGGGCATCATGTGACTGCAACTACAGGGAAGTCCCAAGCCCTAGCTGCCCAGCCCCTTTCCAGTTCCTGACCATGAAACTGTGAGAGATGATAGTTGTTTTTTTTTTAAAGTCAGTAACTTTCACAGTGATTTGTTACACAGCTTAGATAACCAGCAGATCAAGTGGCTACCATGTAATCATTTGTAATCAATTCTCTCCAGATTAACTTTGCCATATTCTCATTTGCCAATAGCTTTGACTCAGCAACTTCCCTCACATAGTGAGGAAGATTGGTAATTTTACTTTGTGATAACATTTTCCCTGCACAATTTTTATGTTTTCTTACACGTGTTTTACATCACTTGAGAGACAAAGATGTTAACTATATAGGTAGGGATAGATGTGAACATAAATTGGGGAGCGATGTTGGCAAGGGGACTAATTTTGTAAGCAGAAGTAAATATTTTCATGTTTTGATGACTTTTGCCTACCTAGACTCTTTTTTTAAATTATTTTTTGACAGGCAGAGTGGACAGTGAGAGAGACAGAGAGAAAGGTCTTCCTTTGCCGTTGGTACACCCCACAATGGCTGCCACGGCCGGTGCACTGAGGCCAGTGCACCGCGGCCAGCGCACCGCGCTGATCCGATGGCAGGAGCCAGGTGCTTCTCCTGGTCTCCCATGCGGGTGCAGGGCCCAAGCACTTGGGCCATCCTCCACTGCACTCCCGGGCCACAGCAGAGAGCTGGCCTGGAAGAGGGGCAACCGGGACAGAATCCGGTGCCCCAACCGGGACTAGAACCTGGTGTGCCGGCACCACAAGGTGGAGGATTAGCCTAGTGAGCTGCGGCGCCGACCGCCTACCCAGACTCTTAACTATGGAGACTTATGTATGACTATTTGAAAAATGAGGACCTCCACCTCCTGCAGTCTTCAGAGTACAGCTGTTCCGATGGTGACATATGGCGCTTCCCTTTGGTTTCATTTGCTTTCATTGTCAGTGCACTGATTTTAGGTATTCTTTGTTTGAAAGTCTTTTTTAAAAAAGCATGATTTAGGGCCGGCGTCGTGGTTCAACAGGCTAATCCTCTGCCTTGCGGCGCCGGCACCCCGGGTTCTAGTCCCGGTCAGGGCACCGGATTCTGTCCCGGTTGCCCCTCTTTCAGGCCAGCTCTCTGCTGTGGCCCGGGAGTGCAGTGGAGGATGGCCCAAGTGCTTGGGCCCTGCACCCCATGGGAGACCAGGAGAAGCACCTGGCTCCTGCCATCGGATCAGCGCGGTGTGCCGGCCGCAGTGCGCCGGCCGCGGTGGCCATTGGAGGGTGAACCAACGGCAAAGGAAGACCTTTCTCTCTGTCTCTCTCTGTCCACTCTGCCTGTCAAAAAAAAAAAAATTAAAAAGCATGATTTATTTACTTGAAAGGCAGAATTACTGAAAGATAAATAGAAGGGCCAGCGCTGTGGCGTAGTGGGTAAAGCTGCCATCTGCAGTGCTGGCATCCCATATGGGTGCTGGTTTGAGTCCCGGCTGCTCCACTTTCGATCCAGCTCTCTGCTATGGCCTGGGAAAGCAGTGGAAGATGGCCCAAGTCCTTGGGCCCCTGCACCCGTGTGGGAGACCTGGAAGAAGCTCCTGGCTCCTGGCTTTGGCTTGGTGCAGCTCCAGTCATTGCAGCCATCTGGGGAGTGAACCAGCAGATGAAAGACCTCTGTCTCTGCCTCTGACTCTGACTCTCTCTCTCTGCCTTTCAAATAAATAAATAAATCTTTAAAAAAGAAAAGAAAGATAACTAGAGAGATATTTTCGATCTACTGGGTCACTCCTTAAATGGCCACAATGGTCAAGGTTAGGCCAGTCTGAAGCCAGGTGCTTCATCTGGGTGTCCCACATAGGTGCAAGTGTCCAAGAAGTTGCCCAATCCTCCACCGCTTTCCAAAGCACATTAGCAAGGGGCTGATTCTGAAATGGAACAGCTGGGCCTCGATCCAGTGCTCACAGGGGATGCTGGCGTCACAGGTGGAGGCTTAACCTGCTACACCACAACACCAGCCCCTGTGGTGGTCTTAATTTACCATAGCTTCTTTGTCATGGTTAGTAATGTTCTAGAATCATGGGGATGACAGAAGATCGTAGCTTTCTGCCTTGTTTTCTGTGCATAATCAATTTTCCTTCTTTCCTTTCCTTCTTCCCTCCCCTTCTTCCTCCCACAGTATTTATTTGGCACAAAAGTGAGCAAAGCTGGGTAGGTGTTTGGCGCAGTGATTAAGATGCCACATATCGGAGAGCCTGTATTTGAGTACTGGCTCCACTCCTGCTTCCAGCTTCCTGCTAATGTGCACTGTGGAAGGCAGCAGGTGATGGCTCAGCTACTCGGATTCCTGCCCCCCACATGTGAGACCTACATGGAATATCCAGCGCCTGCCTTCGGCCTGGTCCATCCTGGTACTGCAGGCATTTGGGGTGTGAACCAGCAGATGGAAGAGCTATCTTTCTGTCTATCTCCATCCTTCTGTCTTTCTGTGTGTCTCTTTGCCTTTCAACTAATTAAAAATAAATTAAATTTTTAAAGTGAGCAAAATCAGATATTTAACAAAAAATTTCCATGGCTGGTTTTTCCTCATGAGCAACAAATTTTTTAAAAATTATTTATTTATTTATTTGAAAGTCAGAGTTACACAGAGAAAGAAAGAGAGGAAGAGAGAGATAGAGAGATTTTCCATCCGCTGGTTCGCTCCCCAGTTGGCCACTATGGCCAGAGTTGCGCCAATCCAAAGCCAGGAGCCAGGAGCTTCTTCCGGGTCTTCCACGTGGGTGCAAGGGCCCAAGAACTTAGGCCGTTTTCTACTGCTTTCTCAGGCCATAGCAGAGAGCTGGATTGGAAGTGGAGCAGCCGGGACTCGAACCGATGCCCATATGGGATGCCAGCACTGCAGGCAGTGGCTTTACCTGCTACACCACAGTGCCAGCCCTGCAGCAAACATTTATTGAGCAGTTGTTTTTCTTCTGCATGCAATTTGCAAAGATCTCTCATTGTATAAATGAATCTTCACGTCTTCAGAGAAAACTGAAGGGCAGGATAGTTAGACTGCAAGAAAGAAACCAGGGAGAGAGGAAAGAAATAAAAATATCTTTATTTTTTAAAAAAGTTAACAGATTGATTTATTGATTTGAGATGCAGAGTTATGTAGAGAGGGAGAGGCAGAGAAAGCTTCCATCTGCTGATTCATTCCCCAGACGAAAACCAGGAGCCCCCTTGGGTCTCCCACGTGGGTGCAGGAGCACAAGCACCTGGGCCATCCTCCACCGCCTGACCAGGCCCTCAGCAGGGAGCTGGATTGGAAACGGAGCAGCCAGGACTCAAACTGGCACTCACAAGGGATGCCAGCACCACAGGCAGAAGCCTTACCTATCAAGCCACAGTGCTGGCCCCAATAAAACAATCTTTGAATGAAAAAAAAACTTATTAGCTTGTTTTAACCATTGATGTTGCTCCGTGGTCTGAGAAATGTTAACAGTTTTACCTAAATTACCTTAAGAACATCCTCCATTGTCGCATATTTCAGTGATAACAAAGAGGTCTACGCTGGTTATCCAGAGAGAAAGGTCTTCCTTTTTGCCGTTGGTTCACCCTCCAATGGCTGCCGTGGCCGGCGCATCTCACTGATCCGAAGCCAGGAGCCAGGTGCTTCTCCTGGTCTCCCATGCGGGTGCAGGGCCCAAGCACTTGGGCCATCCTCCACTGCCTTCCCGGGCCACAGCAGAGAGCTGGCCTGGAAGAGGGGCAACCGGGACAGAATCCGGCGCCCCAACCGGGACTAGAACCCGGTGTGCCGGCGCCGCAGCGCTGGCCTGGTTATCCAGTTTCTAGAAAGGCTCAGTTTTCTGTCTGAATTACCAAACACCCTCAAACAAAATAGGGACAGATATTCAGGCTTATTTTTTTCTTACGGCAAAGACACTTTTGCCCATATGTAGACTTTCTTTTCTAATCTGTGAGACAGAGAGACACAGAGAGATGAAAGACATTCAGACAGATGGAGCTCCCATCTACTGGCTCACTTCCCAAATGCCACAAGGGCCAGAGCTGAGTAAGGCTGAAACAGGAGACTGGACTCAATCCAGGTCTCCTACTTGGGTGTCAGAAACCCAAGTTCTTGAGCCTCCCAGGATCTGCATTAACAGGAATCAGGAGTGGGTGCCAGGACTGGAACCCAGACACTCTGATACAGGACCAGGGTGTCCTAACCAGTGGCATAACTGTTAAGCCAAATGGGCTTTTTTTTTTTTTTTTTGACAGGCAGAGTGGACAGTGAGAGAGAGAGAGACAGAGAGAAAGGTCTTCCTTTGCCGTTGGTTCACCCTCCAATGGCCACAGCGGCCGGTGTGCTGTGGCTGGCGCACTGCACTGATCCGATGGCAGGAGCCAGGTGCTTCTCCTGGTCTCCCATGGGGTGTAGGGCCCAAGCACTTGGGCCATCCTCCACTGCACTCCCTGGCCGCAGCAGAGAGCTGGCCTGGAAGGGGGCAACCGGGACAGAATCCGGTGCCCCGACCGGCAGTGGTTTGCACCCTGTGGTTGTATTTAACAGTAGGTGTAGATCAATACATCTTAAATCCAACTTTATTGTTAGACAATAGAAAAGTAATATTCTTAGTTGTGTGAGAATCACTTGGCCTTTGTCTATTCCTATCCTGTGAACTAAAGTCCACATCTCTGAAAAGATACCCATGAAATAGTTAAATCAAAATAGCAGATTGCAGAACAAATATTTGTACCTCCTTTCTTTCTCCCTTGCTGCCTCTATCCCTTCTTTCCCTCCTTTCATAAAAACTTCTTGAGTACCTGTCATGTGCCACCATGTGCTGCTACTGTAAACACATCAGTGAGCAAAGCAGCAGTGGTGTGACCCTCGTAGATCTTCCAGTCCTTATCGACAGATAGAAACGTTGGTTCCACTTTCTTAAGATGTGCTTGAGTTTCTCTAGGGCAGTGGTTTTCCAAGTGTGATCTGGGCCACCAGACCAAAACCATTTTCATAATAATGTGAAAGTGTTCTGTGCCCCTTTTCCTGCTCACCCCTCATGAATGTACAGTGGAGCTTTCCAGAAGCTACGTGGACTATGATATTGTAACTGATTGACTGCAGAAGCAGGTGTGAGAATCTCTATGTTCTCCAGTAAGCCAAACATGAAAGATATTCACAAAAATGTAACATTCACAATGATACTCCTCATTTCTTTCTGTTTGGGAAAACATAGTCATTTTAATTAGAGTGTTATTTGTATTAGTATGCAATGGATTTAATGTTGTTTTAAGTGAATTATATGCATTTACACTTGATCAGTTTTAATTTCTAAGATGGTAAATATCCATTAATATGTTCTGCTTGTACAAAATCTCATTGGTGCCCTCAAGTAACAGAGACCTGGTATCTGATAGACACCATTGTTCTAGGGTGTGTACCCCAAAGTGAGCTTACTGTGTCATATAGTGTCCACAATTCCAAAATTTTACTAAGTGTTGTCACATTGCTATCTAAAGTGGCCAAAGCCAACCTTTTAAAAAAATATTCCTTGGTTTTTTTTCAAATCTCAAATTATAGAGAATTATAGAATTATTTATATATTTCATTTTATTAGAATTCAGTTTTTTTTTAAAAATTTTATTTGAAAGACAGAGTTAGAGATCTTCCATCCACTGGTTCACTCCCCAAATGCCTCAATGGCTAGGGCTGGGCCATACAAAAGCCAAAGAGCCATGAGCTTCTTCCAGGTCTCCCACATGTGTGGCAACCACTTGGGCCATCATCAGCTGCTTTCCCAGACACATTAGCAAGGAGCTGAATCTTAATCAAAAGTGGAGTAGCTGGACCGCGAACCCATGGCCATATAGGATGCCGGCGTCGCAGACCACAACACTTGCTCCAGAATTATAAAATTATTAAATTAGAAATACCACAATAATACAACAGTGATTTTGTCTGTGAAGTATTGATTGACTATCTTTCTAAACATTAGTGAGAAATGCAGGGTAGCATTTATTTTTAATGTACTCAGAGGGAGTTTTTCTTGGTCACTGAGAATAGCTTTGTAGAGTGTCAACATCCAGTGTATCGGAAAATTTATTTTTGTTTGGTGGCTTGTGGGAGGTAGAAGTGTATGCGCTATGCAAATAAACCTTTTTTTTTTTAACACAGGGGAATTTTATTATTCTTAAATGCTGCCTTCTGCAACTTTTGTTAAAACTATATTCCACTAACACCTAATTTGTAAAAAAAAAAAAAAAGCATCTAATTTTTTAAAAAAACTTGCAAGACCATTCTTTATATGTCACTTTGTGAGATTATTTTATTTAGTGTTGTTGTTGCTGCTGCTGCTGCTGCTGCTTCTTTTTCTTCTTCCTCTTCTTCTTTTTAAATTTATTTGACAGGTAGAGTTACAGGCAGTGAGAGAGAAAGACAGAGAGAAAGGTCTTCCTTCTGTTGGTTCACTCCCCAAGTGGCCGCAACAGCTGGAGCTGCGCTGATCCGAAGCCAGGAGCCAGGTGCTTCCTCCTGGTCTCCCATGCAGGTGCAGGGCCCAAGCACTTGGACAATCCTCCGCTGCACTCCGGGGCCACATAGAGAGCTGGACTGGAAGAGGAGCAGCTGGGATTAGAACCAGCACCCATATGGGATGCTGGCGCTGCATGTGGAGGATCAACCAAGTGAGCCACGAGCTGGCCCCTAGTGTTGTTTCTTGATTGTAGGATATTTAAAATTGTTCAAGTGTAGTTGATCTAAAAATTTAACGGCACTAAATGTTGGCAATCAAGTGTGTGGGTAAGTGTGAAAGACTGTTTTACAGGTAAAGGACCAGGGTGCAGCAGTATTATTTTTTTTCTTTTTCTTTTTTAAAAAAATGTATTTGAGGAGAGAGAGAGAGAGAGGCAGAGCATGCTCTCATCCACTAGTTCACCTCCCTAAATGCCTGAAGTGGCTGAGTGGACAAAGCTGGGAGCCAGGAGCTCAATCCAGGCCTCCAGGAGCCCACTTACTGGAGCCATCACCTGTCTCCCAAGGTCTGCATTAGCAGGAAGCTGGAGTTAGGAGCCAGAGCTGAGGATCAAATCCCTAGTGTGGGACAAGGGCATCCCAAACAATAGGTTCAATGCCTGCCCCCATTGGCTCGAGCCTTCTTTATCTTTCCCTCCCTCCCTCCTTCCCTACCTTCCTCCCTCCCTCCCTCGCTTCCTTCCATCTTTTTTTCCTTCCTTTCTTTCATTCTTTCTTTCATACTTATTTATTTATTTGAAAGGCACAATTACAGAGAGAGAGAGAGAGAGGGAGAGATCTTCCATCTGCTGGTTCACTCCCCAAATGGTTGCAACAGCTAGAGCTGAAGCCAGGAATCAGGAACTTCCTCCAGGTCTCCCACGTGGCTGCAGGGGCCCAACTACTTGGACCATCCTCTGCTGCTTTCCCAGGCCATTAGCAGAAAGCTGGATCAGAAGTGGAGCAGCTGGGACTTGAACTGGTGCCCATTTGGGACGTCGGCGCTGTGGCGTAGCAGGTAAAGTTGGCTGTTTGCACTCTGTCCTGTAGAGAAATGAAATATGACCACAGTCAACAGTTAGCTATTTATGTAGTCACATACAGTGGAGGCGTCCAGCAGCCCCATGTTAGTCTAAGTGATATTAAATTCTGCCATTTAGCCACTGCAGTACATACACATAGGCACACAGGTAAAGTGGGTGACATAGGGCATCCACTGGGAGCACAACCCAACTCAGGAGACACGTCTTCAGTGGCAGCAACACTGTTGATACAGCATGCACCACAGAAACAAATGGGTGTTACTTTTCACCTGTCCTTAGGAGATTATCCAGGCATGTTCTCACTAGGAGAGATGATTGCTGTATTCATTTGTGCCGATAGCCAGACTACCGCCAGCTAGTGATGTTAAATTTATTGATCTAACCATGAATACATTTGGATGTAGGATTCTATATCCAGAGCCCCTTAAAGGGAAGATAAGAATTGTGTGTCTTAGCCTTTTGGGTGATTGACTTCATTTGAATTGGTCCGAGGAGTTAATAACTTAGTTAAGAACAACTAATTCAACTATTTGACAGGAGAAACTGAGAGCTAGGGGAGGATCACTTATGCATTAATTTGACAAATTTAAAAAATTTTTTGTGAGCAGTTTTTATTTATGTATTAGTTATTTGAAAGTCAGAGAGAGAGAGAGGGAGAGGGGAGAGAGAGAGATCTCTGCTATCTACTGGTTCATATCCCAAGTGCCCACAATGGCCAGAACTAGGCCAGAGCCAAAGCCTGGAGCCCAGAACTCAATCTGGGTCTCCCACGTGGGTGCCAGGGGCCCAATTACTTGGGCCATCATGTGCTGCCCCTCACACACATTAACAGGAAGCTAGAGTGGACGTGGAGGCAGGACTCAATCCCAGGTCCTCTGATGTGGGATCTGGGTGTCCCAATCAGTGACGTAACCCACTGTGCCACAGTGTCTAGCCCAGGCAAATATTATTTTATGTCTCATTCTGGAACACTGACCTGACCATGAATAAAGTAAACATGTAATTTATCATCCATAGCGGGGCACTTTCGAGAGTGAGAAGCACTGCTATGAGTAATGAAACCAAGCCGTCAAACAAAAGCCAACATGTTCTGAGCTGAAGGTCGGCTTTCCCTATGACTAAGACATAATGTGACGTGCCCTGAAGAAGAGGGTGCAACCCCAGGACGGGCTAGGAACTGCTGAGGAAAGTGCGCCTGAGTCATTGAAGAAAATACTGCTGTAGCTGTGGGTAAAGAGAGAGCTGCAGTTTGCTAGTAAAGAAGGAGGGGAGGGGGGCCAGCGTCGCGGCATAGCGGGTTGAGCTGCAACTTGTGACACCAGCAACCCATATGAGCATCAGTTTGTGTCCTGGCTACTCCACTTCCAATCCAGGTCCTTGCTAATGTGCCTGGGAAAGCAGAAGATGGCCTAAGTGCCTGGGCCCCTGCCAGCCATGTGGGAGACCCCGATGGAATTCCAAGCTCCTGGCTTTGGTCTGGCCCAGTCTTGCCCATTGTGACTGTTTGGGGACTGAACCAGCGGATGAAAGATCTCTTTCTCTCTTTCCCTCTCCCCGCCCCTAACCCCATAACTCTATCTTTCATATAAATAAACTAAATCTTAAAAAAAAAAAAAAAAGAGGGGAAGGGTTGGATTTTGTCCTTGTGGGTACAAAGGAGTCACTGAACACATTTAAGCAGGGCCATGACCTAGTGAAATTTGTGTTCTTATAGTTACCTCTGGCAGCAAGTTGGGAGATAGATTGTAGGAGGAGAGTAAAGAGGTTTTGCATCAGGTCGAATGAAAGATAAGACCAAGATTAGGCAGTGATGGCGAGGAGTGGGACATAAAGGGCTGGGTTTAAGGGCTGACACTGTGGCGCAGTAGGTTAATCCTCTACCTGCAGTGCCGGCATCCCATATGGGTACCGGTTCTAGTCCCGGCTGCTCCTTTTCCAATCCAACTCTCTGCTGTGGCCTGGGATATCAGTGGAGGATGGCCCAAGTGCTTGGGCCCCTGCACTCGCGTGGGAGACCAGGAAGAGGCTCCTGGCTCCTGGCTTCAGATCGGTGCAGTTCTGGCAGTTGCAGCCATTTGGGGAATGAACCAACAGAAGAAATACCTTTCTCTCTGTCTCTCTCACTGTCTGTAACTCTACCTGTCAAATAAATAAATAAAATATTTTTTAAAAAGGGCTGGGTTTAAATAATTTGAAGAATATTGACTCAGGCAACTGAAAACAATATCAAGAGGTTATGCCTACACAAAGAATGGCTGGATGCAGGAGCCCAGACAGTGCCATGGAGAGATTTGAACCCTTCTCAGCTCAGTGCTCTCTGCCAGTTTCCACCTTGAGAACTTACATCCCCTGCCGGCGCTGTGGCTCACTAGGCTAATCCTCCACCTAGTGGCACCAGCACACTGGGTTCTAGTCCTGGTCGGGGTGCCGGATTCTGTCCTGGTTGCCCCTCTTCCAGGCCACCTCTCTGCTGTGGCCCAGGAAGGCAGTGGAGGATGGCCCAAGTGCTTGGGCCCTGCACCCCATGGGAGACCAGGAGAAGCACCTGGCTCCTGGCTTCGGATCAGCGCGGTGCGCCGGCCGCAGTGGCCGTTGGAGGGTGAACCAACGGCAAAGGAAGACCTTTATGTCTGTCTCTCTCTCTCTCACTGTCCACTCTGCCTGTCAACAAAAAAAAAAAAAAAAAAGAGAACTTACATCCCCTATGCTTCAAACCCAGTGGGAAAGGACACCGGCTCTACACCAGACGCCTCAACCAACCAGTCGCCCTCGGCAAGGGAACGGGAGTCTGATTGGCCAGTCTGCATCACATGCTCGCTCTCTCTGAGTAGGGGCTGAGGCTGCGTGCCAGTTGTTCAGACAGAGAGAAGAGGAGGAAGTGGATTCAGCAGGACAGTCTGGCGCTCTTCCTGGAAGAGTGGGATACATTGCGGGGAGTGAGGAGCAACCGTCTGCCATGGAGGCCGAGCTGGGTTGACCCCAGGTCGCTCTCCCACTGTTGTCCTGAGGTCAGAAAAGGGCGAGAGTGACAAGAGAGTCATCCCCTTCCGCTGGTTTCCACATGTGCCCAGGAGGAGGAGAGGCGCTGGGCTATCCCCACCCAGCTGAGTCTTGCTGAGAATGAGGATGAAGGTATTTTGCCTCAGAAAGGAGAACAGACTCCAGCCCTTCCATCTGACCCGTGCGCACGCACTCTTCCACTTTCTCTCCCCAGAACTGGGGTGAGCGGGTGGGAGGAGCTGATCTTCCCACGTCTGCCGGTGCTTAGGGTGGTAACAAGACGGCTGCGCTTGTATCTCAGGCCTAAACGTGCATGCTCTTGAGCCGTCTTTCCTTGGGCCGCATTTCAAGGTAAATTGCAGACATCAGTGCCTTTCTCACTAAATACTTCTGTGTGCATATCATGAACCAGAGTTCAGTGTCTCCATGTTTGTTTGTTTTTTTTTCAAGGTAGCCTTCACATAGGATGAAATGCAAAAATCTTAAGTGTATATGTAAGGCCACCACAAAACACACCAAACACCGGAGTAAGGGAAAGTGTTTATTGGGGGAAACCCGACAGATTGGAGGGAAGGGGTGTGTAAGAGAGAGAGAGAGAGAAAGCAAGAACGAGAGATCCAGAAAGAGAAAGAGAGAGAGAGACACACACACACACATGTTCAGGAGCAGATCCTCTTAAACCTTTGCCAGGGCGGGCAGGGAAGTAGGAGCAGCGAATCCCATTTGGGTGGGGTGGAGCTGACACTGGTGGTTGGGCCACGGAGCCACCTGGCTTCCAGCCAGGCCAGCAGGACCTAGAGCCTAGGATGGTGTCCGGGGTGTATTGTGCCTTAGATGAGACTGTGCCATTTTACTAACAGTATGTCCACTGAGTTTTGGCAAATGCTGCATTTGGGTAACTCGCACTGGAGGACTTTTTATTACCTAAGAGTAACCAGAAGGGCCAATGACTCCTGCCGGAGACTTCCCTACGAGGGGCAGGGAGAACAGGCCCATCACAGTGTGTTTCAAGGAATAGCAGGGGGTGAAGCGGGAGTCCTGCCCATTCAACGTCGTGGGTGCACTGTACAGCGAGGCCCTTAGCATGCTGTCTGACACAGAGGAAGTGCTCATCCAGTGTTGCTGCTGCTATTATTGTCATCCCCATGTGACCTTGATCTATGTTTATGGGTCAGAACCCTATAAGAGAAGAAGGTTGAATGGTAGAATCTGTACACTATACCCGAACCTGAACTTTTCAACATCTCTACAATTGTAACTGGAAAAAAAAAACAGAGCAAATCATGAAGAGTATATTTGTGAAGTGAGCTGGCCAAGGGTTAGCAGGTTGCCTGTCCAACAGCTCTTCTTCCCTTCCTCTTGATAGCCAAGTCCAGCTCAAGCCAGAAAGGCTGCAAATGCCATCCATATTCCCCAGCCTGTCCTATAACTAGGTGCTGTGGTCTGAATGTTTGCACCTGCTGTGAATCCACATGTTGAAATCTAATCCCCAAGATGATGGTATTAAGAGGTGAGGCCTGGTGTTGTGGTATAACAGGTTAAGCAGCCACATGCAGCACTGGCATCCCTTATGAGTGCTGGTTCAAGTCCCGACTGCTCTACTTCTGACCCAGCTCCCTGCTAATGCCCCTGGGAAAGCAGGAAAAGATGGTCCAAGTGCTTGGGCTCCTGCCTCCCACATGAGAGATCCAGATGGAGTTCCAGGCTCCTGGCTTTGGCTTGGCCCAGCCCCAGTCATTGTGACCATGTGGGGAGTGAAACAGCTGGTGGAAGTTGTCTCATTCTTTCTGTGTCTCTTCCTCTCTCAAACTCTGTCTTTTCAAATAAATAACCAAGTAAATAAATAGATAAATATATCTTTAAAAATAAAAAAGAGGGGAGGCCTTTGGAGGTGAATAGATGAGGAGGGCTCAGCTCTCATGCACAGGCTTATGCCACTAAGAGAATCAAAGTCAGCCCACACTTGTAAGTCACAGAACTGCTGGCATGCTTGTCTCTAGACTTTTTTTGTGTGGTCATAAGCTCCTTATTCTGCAAGTTATCTTTGGTTGGATAGTCTGTTTCTTGCAGCCTGAAGCAATCCTGACACATGTGAGTTTTTAAAAGATTTATTTATTTGAAAGAGCAGCAGAAGAGAGGAGACCCACAACGCAGAGTTTTCCGTTTCCTGGTTCACCTCCCAAATGCCTGCAACAGCCAGGTCTGGGCCAGACTGAGGCCAGAAACTCCATTCTGGTCTCCCATGTGGGTGCAGGGCCCCTAGTACTTGGGCCATCCTCTGCTGCTTTGTCAAGCACATTAACAGGAAGCTGGATTGGAAGTGGAGCAGCTGGGACTAGAATCAGTGCCCACATGGGATGTCGCTGCTGCAGGCGGTCCCCTGCCTTCTTATTCCTAATTGTATGCATGAGTATACAGCTGGTGGAATAACTTGGGGTTTTCTGTGGGGCTAGATACATGAAAAAGTCCTATGAAATCGGGCCGGTGCCGTGGCTCAACAGGCTAATCCTCTGCCTAGCGGCGCCGGCACACCAGGTTCTAGTCCCTGTCGGGGCACCGGATTCTGTTCCGGTTGCCCCTCTTCCAGGCCAGCTCTCTGCTGTGGCCCAGGAGTGCGGTGGAGGATGGCCCAAGTCCTTAGGCCCTGCACCTGCATGGGAGACCAGGAGAAGCACCTGGCTCCTGGCTTCGGATCAGCGCGGTGTGCTGGCTGCAGTGCGCCGGCCTCGGCAGCCATTGGAGGGTGAACCAAAGGCAAAAGGAAGACCTTTCTCTCTCTCTCTCTCTCTCTCTCTCTCTCTGTCCACTCTGCATGTCCCCCCCCCCAAAAAAAAATCCTATGAAATCTTGATGTATTTAGTTCTGTTATCTTAGAAGGTGTGGCTTTATTATGTTTGTCCAGCATAAAATCTCAACTAAATTACACATGCCCCCAAAGGAGCCCACAGATTAGAAAGGAGGACTTGAAGTAACCAGATAATTATAATGCAAAGGGAGAAGTGTTTCCATTGGGCCAATACAGGCTGCTGTGAGAGCACAGAGGAGTGCCTCCATTGTTCAGTTTGATTGATCATTCAGAGAGTGTATTGGGCATCTGCACAAGCCTGCACACTCCTCTAAGAACAGGGAAACCAGCAGAGGAAAGAAAGACACAGTCCCTGCTCTCAGGTGCATTAGGTCTCCGGGGGGAGCAGCAAGTGAGCAGCTCTGTACAAGTGCTGATGCTGTGAGAGAAGACCACCCAGTCTGCATCTGCAGGGGTGAGAGGATCCCTGAGTGAGATGGGAAGGAGCTGCAGGTGGGGAAGAGTGTTCCATACAGAGGGGACAGGGCTGAACACAGGACAGGGGCTGCATAGACCTCAGCAAAGGTCATCTCAGATGGCCAAGTCAAAACATCTGGGCAGACTGAAGACTGCAAAGTGGTGGGGGGACGGTTTTGGTAAAAGATGACCAGTCTTGTAAACCATGCCAAGGAGTTTGGACTTCTTCTAAGGTTAATGAGAGGAAATTTAATCAAGGCACTGAGATGGACAGATGTTCCTTTGAGCAAATAACTGGCTTCCCTGTAGAAAGTTATCTGAAGGGTGAGCAGCCAGAGGCAGGAGACCAGTTAAGAGGCTGTTGAAGTTCTCTCGGCAACCAAGGCAATGGCTTGACCTCAGCCTAGTGCTGGGGACACATGGGCTGATGGGAGAGGGGCTGGCAGGGTGGGGGGGCACAACAGGTGGGAACACTGGGCAAGAAGGATGCTAGTTTCTGACTTCCGGACGAAGAAGAGAGTAGAGCACAAGAAGTAGGTGGTCAGTTTCTTTGGCATATGTTGCACTTGAGGGACCTGTGGGGCAGTCATATGGACTTGCCAGACGGGTCTGGAACTGGGGAATAAGAGTTCACCTGAAGCCTGTGATTTGGAGGTTATCAGAATGGCAGGGGCTGCTGGGCCCATGGGCATTGTTGAATTCACACGTGAGTATTCAGAGTGAGATGAGAACAGGGACGCGAACAGAACCCCACGGAGGACCTGCACAGAGACGATGTTTCAGGCTGAGAGGGCAGACCACGGACGAGGCCATGTCAGTCCAGACAGGGAAGAGGAGACCCAGGAGAGGGTGGGGCCCCAGAGACCAAGGACAAGTTAATGTTTGGTATTTTCCTTTAACGTTCTTCATAGTTAAATAGATGCAGAGGGTTTACAGAAAATTTATAAGAGGAACACAGATACTTGATGTATTTCTATCCTTTGGCTTATTTTTGTTCTGTATTGGGTGGGGGAGGTCTTTTCTTTGGCTTGTACAACACCAGAATTCCACAGGGCCATTGTTGGAGAACCACCGGCCTGTAGCAAGGAGGTGTTAGCAGCAAGGTGGAAGGCTCGGTGGAGGGTGGAAAGGGAGATCCAGGGAGGAAGACATCCCCTCTGTGCCAGTCGCTGAGGGCCAAAGCTTGACTGTGGCAGGAGCACACTTCCCCACTGCTTAAGGGGAAGCGCAGTCCAACAGTCACTCCCAGGCCTTGTCAGGCCCACGGTGCTCTCGCTGCAGGCTGGCTTGATAGCTGAATTCCTGAGGATTGCTTACAAATCAGCATCTTGTGAGTCTGGTTAGGCTGGGTCCAGTCCTAGGGCTCTAGCAGATCAACCTGAAGGAGCCTGACGAGGTCTAAGAGCCTTTAAAATCGGCATGGGCAACAGTGACCCCGGCAGCTCGGGGGGGCTTGTTGGACAAGGCAGCAGCCAACTTCCTTGGCATCTCGTTCACTGCAGTGCCTCTCACCTGGCTTTCTGCCTCCCTCACCCAGGGCTGAGGCTGTTTGCACAGAACTCTGTGTTGGGGGAGGGAAGCAATAGCAAAAATTGTGGACCTGGCCGGCGCCGCGGCTCACTTGGCTAATCCTCTGCCTTGCGGCGCCGGCACACCAGGTTCTAGTCCCGGTTGGGGCGCTGGATTCTGTCCCGGTTGCCCCTCTTCCAGGCCAGCTCTCTGCTGTGGCCCGGGAGGGCAGTGGAGGATGGCCCAAGTGCTTGGGTCCTGCACCCCATGGGAGACCAGGAGAAGCACCTGGTTCCTGGCTTCGGATTGGCGCAGCACGCCAGCCGTGGCGGCCATTTGCGGGGTGAACCAACAGAAGAAGACCTTTCTCTCTGTCTCTCTCTCTCACTGTCTAACTCTGCCTGTCAAAAAAAATTTTTTTTGGACAGAGGGCAGCAAGCCTCCTGAGCCCTCATTTGTTTAGGCCATTGTGACCTGGTCCCTTTCTTTCCTGGGTCAACCTACTTTTCCTGTAGCCCCTTCAATACACCTACTGCAAAATGACACCTCTAGGAATAAACCAGGAGGTAACTTCTGTCTTTGTTGATTGTTGTAGTGTCACCTGTAGGCATGGGGAAAAAACCTAGGTGAAAACTTGAATCTGGATGGTCACATTCGCCTATAACATACGAAGCGCTGGGTTTGGGGTCTATGTGGTTGGGGAGGGCCTCAAGAATAAAAAACCCTTGCAGACTCACAAGGCCTGAGGTGGTAACTTGCATGCAAGAGTGCTCAGCTGTGTTGTTCAGTGGGTGGGGCAGAAAGACGTGAGACTGGTGCACAGAGCAAGGGCCTGCTGGGGCAGGAGTCCAGGAGGCTCTGCACAAACACTGCCATGTAACATCACTTAGAAACACAGAAACCAAGGAACGGCAGGGAAAAGCATGCTGGAGAAATGTGACGTGTCTCACAGGTGAAAGCATCGTGCCTCCCACTGGGAACTTTTCCACCCAGGAGCTTGAAGGCTCTTATTCCCAGGGTCAAGCAGTGGCGTCTGTCCCCTGATCACAGCCGTCCGGACCCCAATGCCCAGTGCAATTCAGCCACTCTCAGTGGTTTTAAAATAAGCGGTGGGAGCCCTGTTTGGCTTCCCAATTTGAAGGAAAAGTTGTTTTTAAATGATGGCCTTCTGTATTTGCGGGGATTTCTATGTCGTCATAGTCACTTTCAGGCTCCACGTAGCTGGAAGTGCTTGTCTTGTTTCTCACGTTGTTCACCAGTGAGTATGTAGGCGGCGGCAGACTTGGGGTTTCCTGTGGGGCTGGAACACACAGCAAGTTCCTTACGTGCAAAGCTGTTGTCTGTGGATGTATTTTTGACCGAATGGCTCAACCAGATTTTCATGGGTTTTGGTGATCTTCCCAGGTTCTGGGGGACCAGATCCCCATTTACAAACTCAGGCACAGATGTGTCGTGGCTCTCAGGATCACCCAAGTGAATAAACATCAAATATGCATATTGGTCATACACTCGGACTCCAAGTCTCTCTGCCTATGGCTGCGCTGCACCAAAACCATGAAGCAAAAGCGTAGAAAAGAAACAGACCAGGCCGGTGCCGCGGCTCAATAGGCTAATCCTCCGCCTAGCGGCGCCGGCACACCGGGTTCTAGTCCCGGTCGGGGCTCCGGATTCTGTCCCGGTTGCCCCTCTTCCAGGCCAGCTCTCTGCTGTGGCCCGGGAGGGCAGTGGAGGATGGCCCAAGCCCTTGGGCCCTGCACCCCATGGGAGACCAGGAGAAGCACCTGGCTCCTGCCATCGGATCGGCGCGGTGCGCTGGCCGCAGCGCGCTACCGCGGCGGCCATTGGAGGGTGAACCAACGGCAAAAGGAAGACCTTTCTCTCTGTCTCTGTCTCTCACTGTCCACTCTGCCTGTCAAAAATAAAATAAAATAAAATAAAAAAAAAAGAAACAGACCAGAGCCGGTAGCCAGATGAGCACTGTTGTGACTACAGCTCCTAACTCTCTCACAAGGAAGCAGTACAAACCATTTCCTTTTTTGGCACATCCCTCCTGATGATGTATGCTGTTTTCCAGCACTTTCCATAGTTGCTTATGTACAAATCTATCTGCTAAGAAAGAAGGACCAGAGGTGGCTTCAGGAAGTGGGATTAGTACAGAACAGACCTAGAGCAAAAGGAGAGACACAGAACAGCTCAGCTGCACCTTGGATGTGTGTGGAAATTGCCTGTACCACAATCTCAAAACCACTGCCTTGTTATTCCCTGCTGAACCGTGCAGTTAGGATGAGTTCATGGTCAGACTCCAGCAATCACTGGCTCTGTGACCACAGATGGGTCATCTGACTTCTCCCTACCTCAGTGTGTTCCTCTGACAATGGGCAGTGCACCTGCTCTGTAGCGTCACGGGGAGGATGACTGAGACAGTGCTTGTAGAGTGCCTAGCAGGGTACCGACACGGTGTTTGCTCTGTAAGTGTTGGCCAATAGGGTTGTTTATCCATTCAATCAGAACTTCTTCACTAAGTATCTAGGGAGCTCCAGGCACTGTCCTGGTGGGTAGATAGCCGTGAATAAGAAATAAAGCTTCCTGTTTTCCTGGAGATTATATGGAAGATATAGGATTATATATAATATATATTATATTATTATTAGATATATTAGATATATTATTAGATATATATGGAAGATATATAATTTCCTGGAGATTATAGTGGAAGAGATAGGTCCTAGACAAATAGGCAATAACTAAATAAGGCAGTTTTGGGGAACTGCCACAAATTTTACAACAGAAAGTAGCAGGACTATTTTAGATAGGTCAAGGAGGGCCTCTGGAGGTGGTGACTTTTGAGCAGAACCCCGAAGGATGGGGCAAAGCCGGCTAGTGAAGAGCTGAAGTCAGGGGACCCACGCAGACTTTTCTGACAGGAAGTGTGTGAGACCCAGGGACAACCCCAAGTTCCTTTTCACTCATGTTTCCAGCTGGGATTTGAACATGAATTTGCATATTCACATCAGGATACTGGGAGCTTTGGTATTTTTTCCCTCCACACTTACTATTTATGTATTTGAGAGTCAAAGAGAGAGTGTGTGTGTCATGGAGCTCCCACCCACTGGTTCATTCCCTAAATGCCCACAATGGCTGGGATGAAGCTGGGACCTGGAAACCCAATCCAGGTCTCCCAATTACTTGAGCCATCACTGATGCCTCCCAGGATCCTCAGGGGGCTGGGGTTTGGGGCTTGAGCTGGGTGTGGAACCCAGGTACTTGGATGTGGGATGTGGGCATCTTAACCGCTAGGCCAAATACCAGTGCTTTGCTGGCCCTTGTTAACTTACATATTCCTTTTAAACTTATGTATTCCTGTGTCTACAAATCCTAGTGCTGTGGACTGAATGTGTCCTCACTAAATTCATGTGTTTAGCCCTAACCCCCAGTGTGGCTGTATTTAATCATAAGGTGGGGCCCTGAGTTAGCAAGATTAGTGTCCTTGTCAGAAGAGACCTCGGGAGCTGGCTCTCCCGCTCTCTTCCCCAGCTCGACTGCACCGAGGAAGGGCCACGGGAGGACACAGCAAGAAGGCAGCATTCTGCAAGCCCAGAAGAGAACGTTCACTGGAACCTGAACTGCCTGGCACCTGACCTCAGGCTTACAACAGCCAGACCTGGGAGAAAGATTTCTGTTCACAGTCTACCATATTTTTGTTATGGCAGCCCAAGCTAAGAGACCCAGATAAATTCATTATCCTACCCTGAATGAAGCTCTTATCAGCAAAATATACTTACAGGAGTCCCCAAGAGAAGGCAAATCCCTGGGCGGCAGAGGGGGTAATTCAGCTGATGACTGATTAAAAACATTCCTGGGGACAAAGAAAGCGAGGAATCAGTGTTTGGTCTGGCCCATGCCTACTGTCCGAGGATTGAAAAGAAGATGTCAAGGAAAGTGAGTGGGTCGCACATTCAGATTTTGGCCCATACAGATTGGAAGCATTCCCTTGCCTTCCTGGGTCCTGCTTTCCCTTCATAACTGGCACCTAAAGGAACGGTTTGCTTCGGGTTAAGGAATGGCTGAAGTGCGGTAGCTTAGAGCTGGGAGCACGCCTTCCTGTGTTCACCTGAGCTGGCTCAGGACAGGGAGGAAGACACCTTGTGTATTTTGATTTCTAAAACAGACGAACTCCTAACGCTACGTGTGCACTCCCCCCGAGACAGCGGTCCCACTACAGGGTTTATGCCCCACCAAGATGCTTGCCTGTGTTTACCACAAGACACGCAGTAGAATGTTAATATCAGCACGATTCATAACAGCCCCAAACTGGACGCTCCTTGTGTTGTCTGGGTTCTCCAGAGAAACAGAAACATGTAAAATTAGCCATCACATTACCCAAATGCCCAGCAGGTAGCAGCGGGAGGCTCCCCACCATAGTGGTGGGAATGAATAATCGACAGCTGCCACAAGGCATCTCATAAAAATAATATTGAGCGGCCGGCGCCGTGGCTTAACAGGCTAATCCTCCACCTTGCGGCGCCGGCACACCGGGTTCTAGTCCCGGTTGGGGTGCCGGATTCTATCCCGGTTGCCCCTCTTCCAGGCCAGCTATCTGCTATGGCCCTGGAAGGCATTGGAGGATGGCCCAAGTGCTTGGGCCCTGCACCCCATGGGAGACCAGGAGAAGCACCTGGCTCCTGGCTTCGGATCAGCGAGATATGCCAGCCACAGTGGCCATTGGAGGGTGAACCAACGGCAAAAAGGAAGACCTTTCTCTCTGTCTCTTTCTCTCTCACTACCTACTTTGCCTGTCAAAAAATAAAAAAAAATTAATTAAAAAAATAATATTGAGCAAGAGAAGACAAATGCCAAATAATAGACACTGTATAATTTCGTTCACGAAATCATTGAAACAAGAAAAGATAAGCTTGATGCTGGTACAGATGGTGGTTCCCTTGGGGTGTGATGGCTGAGCGAGGCATCTGAGGTGTTGGTGACACCGTTTCTTGGTCTGGGTGCTAGCTACCGGGGTCTGTTCAGTGTGCAGAGATCCGTGGGGATGTGCGCTTTCCACGTGTGCTTTCCTGTGTTCATGTTGTACTTCAGTAGGAAGTCTCAACGGCAATATCAGTTTTATCCTCATCCAGGTGGCATTCTGGTCATCCAGCCACCTGGCACATTTATCTTACCCCTCGAGAGGATCAGAATTGGTGGGGAAAGGGTTTTATGGGCTGGGCCCCAGTAAAAAGCCATTTTAGAAAATTATAGATTATGCTTTCAAGAGTCATGTGTTCTAAAACAAGGATGGCTCTCGCCTGGCTCCTGGGAGGTCTCTTGTGAGCTCTTGGGATAGTCTTCCTGATATAGCACTGGGGCCTTGGGCCAGGCTGGATCAGCTGACCCCTGCAGGGATCGGAGAGTGAGCAGTAAAGGCCAGTCTCTGGGTGCTCCGTGCCTCCACGGCTGTCCCTCAATAAGCCCTGGACACCAAGGCTCAGATGAGTGACCCTGGTCTGCAGCGCTTCACACATCACTGCCCGCGGAGACTCCCGGGAGCTTGCAGCTGGCTTCTCCTTGAATCATCCTGCGTGCCTTTGCCTTTGCTGATTTTAACCTGCATCCTCTTGCTGTATTTAAACCTAACTGTGAGTTTTTCTGGGTCCCGTGAGTCCTTCTAGGGGATCATCGAGCCCGAGTGTGGCCTTGGGGAGCTCCGACACGGCTAGCAATCGTAACACCCCTGATACAGCACACAGTACCAAGGCAAAGAAATGGCCTATTTTTTGTGTAGCACAACAGCATTTGGAGGACTGTAGTTTTAATCCATCCAAAAAAAAAAAAAAAAAAGACAGACTGGGTGGTGGGCCAGGACACAGAGCCTAACCTGGGACCTCCGTCTAGATAGATGAGATGAGGGCCGCTGTGTAGAACAGTGCTGCCCTGTACCCCCAACACCCCGAGACCCAGCATTTCTCCAGCTGCACAAGAAGAGTGGGCATCGCAGTCACCCCAGTGCAGTACAGGAGGGGCGAGGGTGGAAGTAAACAAGGGGTTCTCAGAATTAAAGAGGTAGAGGGATTCCCCCCTCCACACACACACTTACTCATATGTCTTTTCTTCATCTCTTCGGTTTTGTTTCAAGGGCCTGACAACTTCCCATTTCTTGCCTATGCGGAGGGAAACACACATTCATTTAGGAGGAATTAGCGCAACATGTGATTTGAGAATTGAGAAGTCCTTAGAAACCAGGCAGGTCCAGGACATTTGAAAGAATTGCCGGGAGAAAACAGACTTGGAACACAGAGCTAGTAAGTGACAGAGCTAGAATCTGAGCACCCGGCCCCAGGGAGGGCAGCAACCACCTGGACACCATGTTTATCTCCTCAGTATTAAGTTGGTGTTAATTATAACCTACTTATTATTAGGATTGGTTCAAGATAAAAGAGGGCAGGCCAGTTTTTGTCCAGGGTCACACTTGTGACCATATCTGAGAATGAAAAGTCTTCCGAAGGCAAATGGACAGAGGACTTTAGGAGCGTAGAATATACTTTTTTTTTTTTTTTTTTTTGACAGGCAGAGTGGATAGTGAGAGAAAGAGACAGAGAGAAAGGTCTTCCTTTTTGCTGTTGGTTCACCCTCCAATGGCCGCTGCGGCCAGCGCATCATGCTGATCCGAAGCCAGGAGCCAGGTGCTTCTTCTGGTCTCCCATGCGGGTGCAGGGCCCAAGCACTTGGGCCATCCTCCACTGCCTTCCCGGGCCATAGCAGAGAGCTGGCCTGGAAGAGGGGCAACTGGGACAGAATCGGTGCCCCGACCGGGACTAGAACCCAGTGTGCCAGCGCCGCAAGGCGGAGGATTAGCCTGTTGAGCCGTGGCGCCGGCCAAAAAAATCATTTTTAAAAATACATTCTACGGGCCGGCTCCGTGGCTTAACAGGCTAATCCTCCGCCTTGAGGCACTGGCACACAGGGTTCTAGTCCCGGTTGGGGCGCCGGATTCTATCCCGGTTGCCCCTCTTCCAGGCCAGCTCTCTGCTATGGCCCGGGAGTGCAAGTGGAGGATGGCCCAAGTGCTTGGGCCCTGCACCCCATGGGAGACCAGGAGAAGCACCTGGCTCCTGCCATCGGATCAGCGTGGTGCACCGGCCGCAGCGCGCCAGCCGCGGCAGCCATTGGGGGGTGAACCAACGGCAAAAAGGAAGACCTTTCTCTCTGTCTCTCTCTTTCACTGTCCACTCTGCCTGTCAAAAAAATAAATAAATAGTAATAATAATTTTAAAAAATGATTTTTTAATTTACTTTTTTTTTTTTTTTTGACAGGCAGTTAGACAGTGAGAGGGAGAGAGACAGAGAGAAAGGTCTTCCTTTTTGCCGTTGGTTCACTCCCCAAATGGCCACTATGGCCGGAGAGCTGTGCCGATCTGAAGCCAGAAGCCAGGTGCTTTCTCTTGGTCTCCCATGCGGCTGCAGGGCCCAAGCACCTGGGCCATCCTCCACTGCCTTCCAGGGCCTTCCAGGGCCACAGCAGAGAGCTGGACTGGGACAGAATCCGGCACCCTGACCAGGACTAGAACCCCGGGGTGCCGGCACCACAGGCAGAGGATTAGCCTAGTGAGCCGCAGCACCGACCTTTTTTATTTACTTGACAGGCAGAAAGAAAGAGACACAGAGCTCCCACCTGCTGGTTCAGCCCCACCCCCAGCCCCTAAAGTTCCTGCACTAGCTGGGCCTGGGCCTGGGCCAAAGCTCAGAGGCAGGAACTCATTCCAGATCTCCCATGTGAGCGGCAGGTACCCAATTTCTTGAGCCATCACTGCTGTCTCCCAGGATCTGCATTGATGGGAAGCTAAAGTTAGAAGCGGGAGTTGGGAATCAAACCCTGGTATTCTGATGTAGAATGTGGGCATCTTAACTGCCCGGCTAAACACCTGCTCCCTAGAATATGCCTTTTGTACTAAGAGAAAATTAAATAGGAATAAGGGGTAGGGGAAGTGGGCATTGAACTGGGAGCTCAGTGGTCCCAACTCTGCCACCAACTCTTGCAATGCCTCATTGTAAGACTCCTTCCCACTCTGAACCTTCCTTTTCTTATGTTTAAAAAGAGATTGAGGAGAACGACAAAAGAAGGTTTACTTCTTGTGCAGCCTTGGTTGAGGCAGGTTCGGAGCTATGCCCAGATGCAGTGGGAGGACAGTGCTTGACCACTGACGGATGCCTGCCCCGGGAGTGCCCCAGGGGCAGGTGCGGTACCCCTCAGTGTATTTAGTACAACCACCCCACCCCCCCATCCCCACCCCCTGCCTACTCCCGGCTTAGGCCATTACACAGGGTTGGGGAACTTTTCTATTGACTTTGAAGTCCTACCTGCAGTTGCCTTGGCAGGGCCAGACCAAATGATTTTGTGGGTCTTATACAGCTCACAGGCCAGATATCTCTTCCCCCCCATCCCCCAATAAATCTCCAAACAACACACTACGGAATCAAGTATTCCATGTTTCTGGAGATGAACAGCAAAGTGGAAAAGCCACTTGTAAATAATCTGGAGTTAGTGCTACTTCCCCATTTATGATATCATTCATGACCAGAGGATGCCAAAGAAGCCTGTGTTCAAGGTGGGGATCACACAGAATATCATCCAATGGAGAAGGTGGCCAAACACCGTGGCCCCTGGTTGAGCGCGTGTTTCACTCCTCAAGACAATTCCAGATGTTCCGTAGCCCCATGTTCTCTTTCAAGTCCCAGAGACAGGATGCTGTGATCAGCAGTCAGCACAGGAAAAGAAAGCCCTGGAGCCCACCGTGCCCTGAGGCAGACCCTGAGGACTGGAAGGGGACTGGGAGGTCAGCCACCCTCCTTCCCTTTACTGTGCAAATGGGAGGAAGCGCTGAGGACCAGGGACTTAAGTCCGTGGCAGGACTAGGACTCAAACCCAGAATGTGTGATGCTTTATCCAAAATTTAGCTCATACAGGCCCAGAACTAATCTGCCTGTTCTAAAGGGGCTCTAATGCCCTCAGCCCTCCCACCACCTGCCCAGACGAGATGGCCATTACCTTGTCTAAGTTGACACCTGTAGATACAGTACATGATGAGGCCCAGGCTCACAGAGACAATGATCATGGCCACAGCCAAGATGATCCAGAAATTGTCCCTCCACCAACTCATTGCAGTGGGATCCTGGGGAGAATGGAGATGGAGGAAAGAGGTGTGAGTCAAAGGCATAAGGGCAGGGGTGGGGGCGGGGAGCAGTTGTCTTCGGTGCTGTGTAGAGAAGCAGACGTCTGCTTAGGAATCAGACAAGTGTGGTTCAAGTCAAACCCTAGCCGTTAGCAGGCCACTCAGGCAAGTCACTTAACCTTCCCAGAGTGTCTTCCTCTGTAATGTGGGAGTGATACCATCTGCCATTTTACAGGGCTTGGTGAAGATTAAAGTACCTTTGAGGTACTCTAGAAGTGCCCAGTGTAGTCACTGCTCTTTCTTGTACATAAAATACGCAGCAGAGGGAGAAGTGCCATTCAAGGCCATAATTCATGGTTTTTATGTCGTGTGGGCACTAAGACAGGCTTAGTGCAAAACAGGGCAAAGACAGCTCTGAGAGCTTTTTTTTCAAGGTAGGAGTTAGGAAACTACTCTGGTGGGTCTCTCTGAATGCGGCGTGGCCAGAAAGGCAGAGCCAAAGGTGCAGAGCAAGCTAAAGAAAGTAACAGGAGTCTGGGGGCTGAAGGCTGGCCGATTAGAGAAGGGGAGAGAGGGAGAGACCAAGGAGAGAGCACCGAGGCAGACTGTGGTGGGAGAGGCTCCGTGGCGGAGAATGAGCGCTGCGTGTGTAGGGGGGTTATGTGTGATATTCAGTATTAATTAATATCCTGCCTGTATTGTAACTTTCTGGCAACCTCATACTTTCTGTAAAAACTGCACAACACACCAGAGCTGCTGTGAGCACATCCTGTGTCAGGGAATGATGTGTGTACAGAGCTTTTCTGAGCCATGGGGACACCACATGGGCAGGTGGAGAGGACACCAGCTGCTGGGCTCCTGGTGACAGTGGGGAGTGGCTGCAGGATGCACGAAAGCCCCCATGAGCTCAGGGAGCCCTGGAAAAGAGGCTGGGCTCTTTTTTTTTTTTTTTTTTTTAGATTTATTTTATTTATTTGAAAGGCAGAGTGACAGAGAGGAAAGGAGGGAGGGAGGGAGGGATAGAAAGAGAGAGAGAGAGAGATCTTCCATTGGCTGGTTCACTCTCCAAATGCCAGAAATGACAATGACGGGAGATGAGCCAGGCCAAAGCCAGGAGCCAGGAACTCCATCTGGGTCCTCCATGTGGGTAGAAGGGGCCCAAGTACTTGGGCCCTCTGTTGCTTTCCCAGGCCCATTTGCAGGGAGCTGGATCAGAAGCAGAGCAGCTAGGATTCCTTGAAACAGAACTCTGATATAGGGTGCTGGCATTGCAAGCAGCAGCTCAACCCACTGGACCACAACACAGGCCCTGAGGCTGGGCTCCCTTCATCCACGGAAGGAGCACTTTGCTGGTTCATTTGGATATTAAAGTAAAAATGGCCATTTAGGGATCTCTGGGAGGTGTCCTGGCGATCTGGCTTCAGAGAGGCAACCACCTGTGTCCCCATTCAAGCCCGCGGGAGCTCACTGGTGCATGTTCACACAGTGCCATTTCAGAGAATTTGAATAATGGCAACAATGTAAAAGGTGGCAGAGAAACAGGGCAGAATTAGGCTGTTACTAAAACCATTCTTTTTTTTTTTGACAGGCAGAGTGGACAGTGTGAGAGAGAGAGACAGAGAGAAAGGTCTTCCTTTTTGCCGTTGGTTCACCCTCCAATGGCCACTGCACCCGGCGCACCGCGCTGATCCGAAGGCAGGAGCCAGGTGCTTCTCCTGGTCTCCCATGCGGGTGCAGGGCCCAAGGACTTGGGCCATCCTCCACTGCCTTCCCGGGCCATAGCAGAGAGCTGGCCTGGAAGAGGGGCAACAGGGATAGAATCCGGCGCCCCGACCGGGACTAGAACCCTGTGTGCTGGCACCGCAAGGTGGAGGATTAGCTTGTTAAGCCACGGCGCCGGCTACTAAAGCCATTCTTACTACACAGATCTTCTGACTTGGTTGGAAATGTAAAAATATGATTGTATTACTGGCATAGTGTCTGTGGATTTGGATTTTCAGTTTAAAATTTTATTTCTTAAGCTTTGACTTGATTAATATAATGTTCTTTGGTCACTAATAAGTTATAAAGAGCAAAACCAATTGTGTATAACTAGAACCCTCTGTATACTTCATTCTTCAGCTTACTTTTTCTGTTTTGTATGATACTTCTGTGATTTATCCATAATGATTGATGAACTAGAGATTTAGTCTTTTTTTTTTTTTAAAGATTTTATTTATTTATTTGAGAGGTAGAGTTATAGACAGACAGAGAAGAGACAAAGAGAGAGGTCCTCCCCCCGCTGGCTCACTCCCCAAATGGCTGCAGTGGCCGGAGCTGGGCCGATCCGAAGCCAGGAGCCAGGAGCTTTTTCCAGGTCTTCCACGTGGGTGCATTGGCCCAAGCACTTAAGCAATCTCCCACTGCTTTCC
The DNA here is from genome assembly GCF_033115175.1 of Lepus europaeus. Lineage (NCBI taxonomy): Eukaryota > Metazoa > Chordata > Mammalia > Lagomorpha > Leporidae > Lepus > Lepus europaeus. The sequence continues at coordinate 50,586,949 of NC_084844.1, read as the reverse complement.
CAGGCCATAGCAGAGAGCTGGATTGGTAGAGGAGCAGCTGGGACATGAACTGGTGCCTATATGGGATGCTGGTGCTGCAGGTGAAGACTTGGCCTACCATGCCACAGCACTGGCTCCTATTCTTTTTTTTTAATATTTATTTTATGTATTTGAATGGCAGAGTTAGAGAGAGGGAGGGAGTAGCAGCAGCAGTATTAGTAGTAGAGAGAGATATCTTCTGTCTACTGGTTTACCCCTCAAATGGGCACAACAGCTGGGGCTGGGCTAGACTGAAGTCAAGAGTCTGGAACTTCATCCAGGTCTCCCATGTGGGTGATAAGGGCTCAAGCCCTTGGACCATATTCCGTTGCTTTCCCATGAGTATTAGCATGGAGCTGGATCAGAAGTGAAGTAACCAATCAATGCCCCTGTGGGATGCCAGTGTTGCAGGCACTGATTTAACCTGCTGTGCCATAACACCAGCTCCTAGAGATCTCTTCTTCTTCTTCTTTTTTTTTTTTAAGACTTATTTGTTTGAAAGGCAGAGTTACAGAGAGGCAGAGGCAGAGAGAGAGAGGATGGAAGCATCTGCTGGTTTACTCCCCAAATGGCCACAACAGCCAGAGCTGCACCAATCCAAGGCCAGGAGGCAAGAGCCTCCTCCAGGTCTCCCATGTAGGTGGAGGGGCCCAAGGACCTGGGGCCATCTTCCACTGCTTTCCCAGGCCACAGCAGAGAGCCAGGACAGAAGTGAAACAGCCAGGACTCAAACCGGCACCCACATGGGATGCCAGCACTGCAGGTGGCGGCCCCAAGAGATTTATTCTTAAGGGAGCTGTCAGCTACCCAGAGTAGCCCACCCCCTAGGCATGCACACACCAAGATTTGTTGCAGATCATCTTTTCAGTATGCACAAAAGAGTAATAGAAGACGAAGTGTCAGGGGAAAGGAAGAAAAATGAAGACTGAAAACTTAGAGGGCCTGTAAAATTTGGTTTGCAGGGCCTAGTGAGGTCAAAAAGACATTGGACATAAGAAGGGGCCACATGTCAGAACCTTTGTTTAGAAAACATAAATTGGACTCTCACCTCCTTTAGTTCAGGGGAACCAGATAGAAATATAGATAAGTGGGTAGACAGATAGATAGACAAACAGACAGACAGATGTGGTGCCGTGGTTTGGATATGGTTTCGGTGTCCTCCAAGGGTCCATCGTGATTGGAGACTTGGTCCCCATGGCGGCAGTATTGGGAGCAGAGAGGCCTAGTACTGGGATGGGCATGGCCTAGGGGGAGATTTTAGGTCTTGCTGTGGGTGCTGCCCTCGGGAGGACTTAAGGTAGCTGTCCTAGGACCCCTCCCCTCACTAGAAGATTGTTAGAAAAACCTGAGCTTGGCTCCACTCAATTTCTGTCTGACTTCTTGTTAAAGAGCCAAGAGGGTCCTCACTGGAGCTGTGCGGGTGTTGGCACCACGCCCTTAAGCCTCTAAAACTGTGAATGAAGTAAGTCTCTTCTATTCATAAGTAGCCTGCTACAGGCATTTCATTATAGTGATGAAAAAGCTAATGGGGGGCTAGTGCTGTGGTGCAGGTTAATCCTCTGCCTGTGGTGCCGGCATCCCATATGGGCACCAGTTCTAGTCCCGGCTGCTCCTCTTCTGATCTAGCTCTCTGCTTATGGCTTGGGAAAGCAGTAGAAGATGGCCCAAGTCCTTGGCCCCTGCACCCACGTGGGAGACCCGGAAGAAGCTCCTGGCTCCTGGCTTTGGATCGGCTCAGCTCCGGCCGTTGTGTCCATTTAGGGAGTGAACCAGTGGATGGAAGACCTTTCTCTCTGTCTCTCCCCCATATTGTCTATAACTCTACCTCTCAATGAAAGAAAGAAAGAGAGAGAGAGAGGGAGGGAGGACGGAAAGAAGGAAGGAAGGAAGGAAGGAAGGAAGGAAGGAAGAAAGAAAGAAAGAAAGAAAGAAAGAAAGAAAGAAAGAAAGAAAGAAAGAAAGAAAGAAAGAAAAAGCTAATATGGATGGATGGATCCAGATAGGCAGGAGGTAGGTAGATAGAAAGAAGCTAGAGGGAGAGAAAAGGAAGGAAGGAAGGAAGGAAGGAAGGAAGGAAGGAAGAAAGGAAGGAAGGAAGGAAGGAAAGAAGGTATAGATGATAGAAAATAGAATTTTCTTCCTTCACTTTCTCAGTTCTTTTCTCTCTTATTCAAATGTTTGACTCCTGATTCTTTGACTGTCTTGCCTCTAATATTTTATATCTCTTTGTCTTTTTGTTTTATTCTTGAAGAAGTTCTCCAGAAAGCAACACAGACCTACACTTTGGAGCTACAGAAGTAAACACCAGGACACCAGAGTTCAGAGCTGTTATATACAAGGAACATGACTGGGTGGAGGAAGATTGGGCTGGAAGACAGGAGGCTGACTTGTTTCCCCACAAATCCTCTGCATTGCTTGATTTTTGAGCTAAATGCATTTACTTTGAGGAAATCAAAAGAAGACTGAATCGACTGTATGGGGTAGCTTCAACAAAAACCGTGAGTCTGGTTTCAATGCCAAAGGAATTTCATTCTTGTCAAGTTTCTTGAGAAAGAAAGAGGCAATGGAGGGTGGTGTGGTGGTGCCGCAGTTCAGCCGTCTTTTGGGATGCCCACATCCCATATGCGAGTTCTGGAGTTCAAGTGCTGCCTCTGCTTCTGATCCTGTACCCTGCTAACGTGCGTTCTGGGAGGCAGCAGGTGGTGGTTCAAGGACTTGGGCCTCTGCCACCCATATGAGAGACCCACATTGAATTCCTGGTTCCTGGATTCAGCCTGACCCAATCCCGGCTGTTGCAGGCATTTGGGAAGTGAACCAGAGGATGGGAAATCTATCTCTCTCTCTTTTTCTCGGTCACTCTGTCCTTCAAATATAAGTAAACAAGTAAATATGTTTTAAAAGAGAAAGAGGAAATGGAGTGATGTTGCCAAAAGTGAGACTATGGGGTCACTTTTCAGAACTACTCGGAATAATTGGGGCCAGCATTGTGGCCTAATGGGTAAAGCTGCCACCTGAGACACTGGCATCTCTTACGGGTGCCGGTTCATATCCCAATTGTTCCACTTACGATCCATCTCCCTGCTAATGCCCTGGGAAAAGCAGCAAAAGATGGCCCAGATGTTTGGGCCTCTGCCACCCACGTGTGAAACCTAGAAGAAGCTCCCGGGTTTGTCTTGGCCCAGCGCTGGGGAGTGAACCAGAAAATGGAAGATCTCTATCTCTGTCTGTCTGTCTCTCTCTGTAGCTCTTTCTAAATAAATAAATAAATATTTAAAAAAGAAATAACCCCTCAGAATAATCTTTTTAAAAAAGTTTTGTTCTGACTAATGCAGTGGGTTTTATTTGCCATCAGATGTTTCAAGCACACGCAGTGCGCTGAGCAGTTTTCCAAGCGCTTTCCTGTCTCTCACCTCATTTCATCCTCTCTGCCACTGTGTTCTCCTGCCAGCGAGCGGAGACTGAGAAGCAGCCGGCCCAAGCTCCCCTGGGAAGGAAGGAGGGCGAGAATGCTTTCCCTCTGTGTCACGGGTCTTTCTCTGTTGATGCTGGTGATGTCGCCGCTGAGTCAGGCAGGAAAAGTCAAATGGGGCTCAGGGTATTTTGCTTTGGAAGGAGCATCATTTGACAGTGATTTGGCAGTGTGACAGGTCACGGGGGGTCCCCAAAAGGAATGATCAGGGTCTAGTCCCCCACTTACTATGACCAGAGAAGCAGCGCTGTGGTCAGCCCCTTCTCCATAGGCTGCTAAGAGATGGCCTTTGCGACAGAGCAGAGGAGAGCTTGTCTTTTGGGGAGAGAACAGCTGAGAGAGGGGTCCCAGGAGAATCACATGGCGTTCCCAGCTGGATGTCTTCAAGGCCCCTGGGCTAGTTTCAGGGAGGACGGCAGGGAGTTCTGCCAGAGAGCAGAGCCCAGCAGCTGCGAGGTGATGGCCAGGCCCCGGAACGGGGTCGAAGCTGGAGTCTACTCTTACCATCAGGCATGGCGTTGGGGTGCAGGACTACTGAGAGCTGCCGAAGCGTGGACACAGGAGTGCTTATGTGACAGGATGCTGAGAATTAGCCCAAAGATATGGATGTGTCTCTCAGGACTGACTTCAAGAGGCTGAGGAAGCAGGAGGCTTCTCAGGGCAGGACTCTGACTGAGGTCTACAGGGGGGCCCTGGGAGGCCAGAGTCAGGGCCCAAGATCAGTCTAGGCCGGGAGAGTGATGTGGGAGCAGAGTTGTTCCAACCCCAGAGCCACAGGTCAATGCCAGGCCTGGGGCACAGGGGAGAGCTGCACCCACAGGTGCAGGTGTCGGGGTCCCAGCTGCCAGGAGAGCCGGCAGGGCCTGTCCCTGATGTTCTGGGGGAGCATTTGGTGGACACTACGAGTGGAAGAAGGGAGAGCAAGGTGAATTCTCCCGACATCCTCTAGTTACTGGTTACCAGGTCCCTTGTGTGTCAGGCCCTGGGGCAGGACCTTGAGGATATCGGAAGTCTCCACCCCTGCCTGCGTGTGGAATCCCCCGGGGAGCTTTAGAAACTGCAGATGTGTGTACCGCATCAGAGATTCTGATCTGACTGGCTTGGGCTGGGGTCTGGCCATGTTTGTTTTTTTAAAGTTTTCTAGATGATTCTAGCAGAAGGTCAAGGTTGAGAACCACAGATACACATGTTAACATTTCATCCTCCTAATAACCTTCCAGGCAAGGGGCTCCAGCAGGTGCTCTAATCTTTTCTATAAAGTGATCTGGTTTGAATATAACCTACGCACATCCTCCCGTATATCGTGAAAGTGATCTCTGGATGGCTTATAATACCTCATACAATTAAATGCTACATAAATAGTTGTTATGCTGTATTGTTCAAAGAATAACAATGAGAAACAAGAGTATATATTCAGTACGGACACTTTTTTTTGGCAAATATTTCCATCCATGGTTGGTTAAATCCGTAGATGCAGAACCTGTGAGTATGGAGAACTGGCTGTGCTTCCATTTTACAGATGAGGAAATAGAGCTCAGAGACATTAAGAAATTTGCCAGCGGGGTGAGTGCTTGGCACAGCAGTTAAGACGCTGCTTGGGACACCTGCGTCCCATATCACAGTGCCTGGGTTCAAGTCTGGGCTCTGCTCCTAACTGCAGTTTCCTGCTAATGCACACCTTGGGAGGCATGGTGACAGCTCAAGTGGTTGAGTCCCTGGCCACCCATATGGGAGAACCAAGTTGAGATTCTGGCTCCCAGCTTTGGCATGACTGCTGTGGGCATCTGGGGAGTGAACAAGCAGATAGTTCTTTCTCTGTCTCTCTTTGCCTTTCAAATACATAAATAATTGAAAAAAAAAAAAAAAGAAATTTACCAAAGGCTACACAACTAATTAACCAACATGAAGTTCCAGCTAAGTTCAGCTGACCCTAAACTTTGTTTACCCTGATTACCTTGTCACACTGACACCATGTTGGTGTATTTTTTTTTGTTCATAACAGAACTGAAAGCAGAACCATTGTTGAGAACTTCCAATATTGGCAAGACCTCAGTCTTTTGCTGTGACTTGTTCCACTCAATGAGAACCTCAATATGAAAATGGACTTTAGAAAACTGGCGTGCGTTATGTGCTGACTTACCACGAGTTCTGACTACTCTGTTCGCTTCAGCTCTGTAAAGTAGGTAACAGTTATTACTATCCCATTTATCACTTTTCTTATTTATCTTCATTTTATTTGAAAGGCAGATGGGTGCCGATTCGTGTTCCAGCTGCTCCACTTCTGATTCAGCTCTCTGCTTGTGGCCTGGGAAAGCAGTGGAGGATGGCCCAAGTGCTCAGAACCCTGTACCAACATGGGAGACCCAGAAGAAGCTCCTGGCTCCTGGCTTCAGCTTGGCCCAGCTCTGGCTATTGTGGCTATCTGGGGAGTGAACCAGTGGATGGAAGACCTTTCTGTCTCTGTCTCTCCCCATCTCTGTCTGTAACTTCTGCCTCTCAAATACATAAATAAAATCATAAGAAAGGGGGGAGACAAAGACAGGTAGAGAGAGAGAGAGAGAGAGCAAGAAGGAGATTGATCTTCCATCTGCTGGTTCACTCCCCAAATGCCTGCAACAGCCAGGGCTGGGTCAGGCCAAAGCCAAGGGCCAGAACTCAATCCAGGTCTCAGGGACCCAAGTACTTGAGCCATCACCTGCTGCCTCCCAGGGTGCACATTAGCAGGAAGCTGGATCAGAAGCAGAGGAGCTGAGACTCAATCCCAAGCAATGCTGTGGGATGTGGACATTCCAAGTGGCTACTTAACTGCTGTGCCACAAGCCTGCCCCCACTATCCCATCTTATAGATGAGAAAACATAGATTTAGAAGAGCTCAATAACTTGCCCAAGGTTGCAGATCTAGGAAGTAGAGAAACCAGAAGTTAAATCGAGGTCTGTGTGGCTTAACTTTTGACCACTAAGCCAGGGCCTTTCAAACATCTCATTCTGGTTGCCTGGGAAGTGTATCAAAAAGTATTTGAAGACAAGGTCCTGAGTCCCCACTCCACTCCCCACTCTGATCTGGAGGTCTGATGTGGGCATCGGGCATCAGCATTTTAATTCAGCAGCCCTAGTTGTTCTCAGGCCTTCGAGAGGAGCACTGCACTTAGCCAATTTGCAGAGCCCGAGTCGGGGCAAATGAGGAAACTGGAGGCTTCCCCCATAGAACAATCATAGGCAGCAGCAGCAGCAGCAGCAGCAGGATCTGGATAGAGTGAGAGTCACTGAAGAAGACTCCTTGAACGCAAATACCATCCCTGTCACAGTGCCTGAAGTCCCAACACCGGGTCCTGCCTCTCCATGGCAGGGCTCATCCCCCTCTTCTTGAAACCATGGGCAGCAAAGGATTCCCCTCCTCTTGCTCAACATCAAGCTTCCCATGGCTGCCTAACATACAGCCCATAATAGTTTCTACTTACCTATTGCATAGTAACTTGCAGCCTCATAATAGTTGCTTTAAAAAAAAATCAGCTGAGCTGTCTTTCCAGGGTTCCTGATAAAACTGGACCGAACTGGCTGCTGCCAACCTTATAGCTTGTGCAGAGGGATACCTTATAGTTTATTAAATGTTAAATACACAGGTCCGATGACATTTCAGCAGCTGTCTTTGGACATAGGCTGTACACAAGACACGATTTGTCAAGGCGCATGCCCAGAGGACTCCCATGCTTTCCTCTGCACCTATGATGTCCTCTCGCTTTCGTTCTCCCAGTTCCACCCCAGGTACCCTAACTCCGTAAATTCCCAAACCTCTCTCTGTGCCCGGAGATTGATTTAGGCCTCTGCATGATTTACCCCTTCTCCTACAGGCCTGCAGTCGTAATAAGAATCATAATAGTAATCAATGTTGTGTGTATCAGTAAGTGAACCCAGTGTTACTTGAACAGTGAGTGCCCAGTGGAGAGCCTGTGCACAATGCTCTCCCCACTTCCCCATCATTTAAACTCACTGGCTGGGTGTGTAGCCATGGAGGAAGAGAAACAATTCGTAGCTTCCTGTTTTCCTTCTCTGGGGCATCAGTAGGAGCAGGGTCATCTGTAAACCCTTGTCCTATGTCCTGGAAGGATGCTAAGAGCTGAATGTGACAGGGCTGCAGGAATGAAGTCCCTGCAGGGCCAAGACCCAGCAGGCCCAGCACCTCCTGTTCACCTCCCTACCTGCAAGGGCTCCCCACTGAGGAGCTCAGCATTCCCCAGGTTCTCCCTCCTCTCTCTCCTCGGCCGTCTGCCCTCGGGAAAGGCTCTGAATCTCCTGCATTCGGAGAAGGTCAGAGGGAGAGATGGAATCCTGAGGGATCCTTGTATAAGTTGGGAGGAAAGAAGAAGAACTGGCAGAGGAGGGCAAGGAGGAACAGCTAGAGGAGGAGGAGGAGGAAGGGGAGGAGGAGGAGGAGGTCAGGAACGGGAGAGGGGTTTTCCACTGGCAAGGGGAGCCTGAATTCTGGGAAAGGAGACTGAGCAAGGGCTGGCTGTCTGCAGTATGAGAGACTTGTATGCGTTCCTCAGCTCTGCTGGGGCCAGGAGAGAGGACAAGCATGAAACACAGGGAAGGAAGAGAGAGGCAGAGCAAGATGCGAAGAAGAGCCTGGGGCCCTAGGGAAGGGTGAGCTCTCCAAAGAGGACAAGGATGGAGACGTGAGAGAGGCGCAGAGTGGGACCAGCGAGGACTGGGGCTGTGGGGACAGGAAGCTCACATCCCAGAGCTTCTGTTGTTCCCAGGGCGGGAGGCAGAGCCCAGGCCTGGGGGCTGGCCGGGGTGGGCAGGCAGGAGGCAGACAAGACCGTGGTCCAGCAGTGACAAAGCCCTCTCCCACCTTCCCGCACCCCTCCCTGCCCTGCCCCACGTTCCCAGGGCACTTCCTCCCTTCCTCCTGCACTGCCCACCGCATGAAGAGTGCGCCTCAGCCACAGGAAGGGGCACTGCTAACCATGCAGTGTAAGGTGGCCGACATGTGACATGTGTTCCCCCACACTGAGCCTGTGACAGTGACGGCTGTCCCTGGAGGCTTGTTCTGCCTGCTCGTAGCTGGCCTCCCATGAGAGCAGGCTCTTACCCGTCTCTTCACTCTGTCTCTAATCCTTGAACGTCACCTGGGACACTGTGGATGTCCCCCGAGACCCCCGTCTGTGAATATATGGGTGACTGAGTGATGCCCCAGGCCCTTTTCCTTGTTACAGATGGCCTTACCCTGTAATGATGGATCTGAAACTCCAGCAATCTGAAGTCCAAAGCCAGTTTCCTTGGACACAGGACCTTGGGCAAGCTCCTTGCCCTCCATGAGGCCACTAATAGGGTCAAGAGGCTGTCTGGGAAGCAGAGGCCATGCAAGTGTGGGGGTGGTGGGGATCCAGCTTCCCCCGGGGTTCTGCACATTCCTCTAGCTGACTGAGACATTGCCCAGGAACACCGGTGAGCCTGTTGCAATTCTGAGTGACTTACAGGGAACGGATTGAGCAAGTCCTTCCACAGGGAGGAGTGGATGGGTGGGGGAACGGCTAAAAGTCCTCACGGTCTCACCCCAACTTACTTCTCCAAAGGTCATTTCTGGGGAGTCACTGACAGATACCACGTTGTCCCTCGCCAGGAGTTCGTGAGACTGTGCGTTTATTCAGCATTTCCCTATTTTATTTTTACCCAACATCCTCAGTAGGAAATGAAAGTTTACAAGGTGAAAGGTACCTGCTCATGTACACAAGTGAAGCACTGAAGGGCACTGGGCTGGAATCAAGGGTGTGGGGCTCTCGTCACTAGCTTTGCTGGTCATTAGCTTTCCTAATTCGTATTTTCATTTTATTTGGAAGGCAGAAAGAGACAGAGACAGTAACATAGAGAGATGTCCTACCCACTGCTTACTCCCCAGATACCCACAACAGCCAGGACCGGGCCAGGCTGAAGCCAGGAGCTTGGAACTCAATCCAGGTCTCCCGAGTAAGTGGCAGGGCTCCGCTCCCAATTCCAGCTCCGTGCTAAGGAGCACCCTGGGAAACCACAGGTGATGGCTCAAGAACGTGGGTCCCTGCCACCCACATGGGAGACCCAGATGGCGTTCTCAACTCCTGGCTTTGGCCTAACCCAGCCCCAGTTCTTGCAAACATTTGGAGAGTGGACCACCGGATGTGAGATCTCCATCATCAGTCTGTCTTTCTCTGTCTCTGTGCTTCTCAAATAAATAAAATAATCCAAAGCAATACATTTTTAAAAATAAAAAAAGCTCCCTGGTCTCATGTTCTTCAGGCCCAGCAATGCCTGCTTCTGATGCAGTGGGGCCAGGACAGGGAGTGGCTCAGGGACAAGGAATGGAAGTGGAGATGGGAAAGCTGAACCCAGGTCTCCTCTTGAGCCAACTTTCCTGAGGGCAAAGGCAAATGGCCCAGCACTCCTTGACCCAAGGCCTCTAAAAGGCAGGATGCCTTCTAAATTCCTGAATGCCATAGATGCAGTGGCAAAGATATCAAGGCCTGAAGGGTCCCAGTTCTTCATCTCTGAGCTGCAGGTTACACCGCCGGTGCCTCCACCCTCAGCCTGACACCTAGCACAGTGCTGTGAGGGTCCCAAGTCGGAGCTCACCGTCAGTACCCAGAGAACGACGCTGACACCGTGCACCTGCCATGCCTCACTCCCAGTCCTCGTCTCATTGACTTTCTCGTGGCTCCCGACACAGATACAAAGACGCAGTGCCCCAGAGAGGGGATGTGATGCCTCGACTCACCCAGCCAGCGACTGGGAAAGCAGCAACCTTTAGGCTCAGTGTTTTTCTGATCCCACCCAGCAGTTGTACCAAGGCCCCAGGCCACAACCCCCAGCCTAGCATCCAGGCCATCACTCCCATGGACATGCCCTGATGCCAACAGGTGCCTGCGGTGGGGGAAAGTGGGAAATGGCCTGGGAGAGCCGAGGCGCTTACCGGAACGGGGAGGCTGTCCAGATGTGAGCGGCTGTAGAGACGGCCTGAGTGTGGCGGTTCGGCTGCAGCTGATAAGAGGTGTTTCTCACCCGCGCCAGTGAGCCCAGCCTGACCACACTTCCCCTTTCTGGTCCACCCACAGGGGAGACGCAGGCGTCACCAGCTGGCAGTCATTCCCCTTTCCAGGGAAGCTGCCCACCCCAGACCAGAATGTTCCCACTGCCCTGAGTGCTGCCACCAGGCCCATCAGAGGTCCGTGATGGTGTGGGAGGGGCCTTTTTCACTGTGTGGATGTGCATCTGCTCTGAGCATGCCCAGACACGGCAGCCTGGACCCCAAGAAGACTCACAGGGCCCTGGCTGCCACTCAGAGACAGATGTGGGTAAGAACCCAGCTCCTGAGTGACAAACACGCCATCTACAATGAGCAAACCCCCCAGGGAACCCCAGGACTACTCTCAGAGGAACAAGAGAAAGGTTTCCTCTTTCTTTCTTTTTTGACAGACAGAGTTAGTGAGAGAGACAGGGAGAAAGGTCTTCCTTTTTTTCTGTTGGTTCACCCCTCAAATGGCTGCTATGGCCATGGCATTGGTGCCGGCATGCTGCACCAATCTGAAGCCAGGAGCCAGGTGCTTCTCCTGGTCTCCCGTGCAGGTGCAGGGCCCAAGGACCTGGGCCATCCTCCACTGCACTCCCAGGCCACAGCAGAGAGCTGGACTGGAAGAGGAGCAACCGGGACAGAATCCGGCGCCCCAACCGGGACTAGAACCCGCAGTGCCGGCGCCGCAGGCAGAGGATTAGCCAAGTGAGCCGCGGCACCTGCCGGTTTCCTCTTTCTAAGGTTGTGTCGATAGGCTGCATGCAGGCTGTTTCAGCTGAGTCGGATCACTCTGTGTCAACTTGTGAGACAGAATTCCCAGCCAGGCTCACAGCCCATGAAAATGGGGAGACCAAGAAACGAATTATTTTTGTTGAATGGGCTGGTTCTGAGATGGACCCTCACTTCCATAAAAACAGCCCCAACTGGTGTGCCTTGTGCCTGCTGCGAGTGAAGGGGTTGTTACCGCTGTGGTGATGATGGGGACAGGGATGGTCTAGTGGGTCTGTAGCACCTGGCTCACAGCGGATCTGCAGTGTTTGCTCATTTCCATGGTGTGAGTGCTCCCACAACAGCCAGCAGGGTGTCCAAGGGAGAAGAGGATCATGACCGATTGGCTCTCTTGGGCCTTTCTGGGCCAGCTCCAGCATTCCACTGAATTGCTGTGTCCCATCTGTGGGCACTTGGTCATGATGCTGGCCTGGAACCCATGTCTAACACTCCTCCCCTCACCTCTCTGTCACTCCCCTGAAGCTCAGGAAGTTTTCATCACTGAATCAGGTTTTCACAGCCAGGGAGGGGACTTTGGACCCAGGTCTGTAAATTCGCCAAAGCCTGTGCCCTTTCTTACCAGGCCCAAAGTTTAACTGCTCAAAAAAATTTCCCAAAAAGCAATTTTAAAATTGTCTTCTGGGACAAGCATTTGGCCCTGTAGGTAAGATGCTTGCATCCCATATCAGAGTGCCTGCTCTTGATTCCAGTACCCGGCTAATGCACACCCTGGGAGAGAGCAGCAAAGATCTGGACTAAGTCCTCAGCTCCTGGTTTCAGTCTGACCCAGCCCTGCCCATTGTGGGCATTTGGGGAGCAAACCAGCCGCTGAGAGCTCTCTCTGTCTCTACCTCTCAGATAAAATAAATAAACAAAATAATCTTCTGAGAAGTGAATAAATGCTTCTGTGGATAGATCTAAGCCTAGGCTAACAAAGCTATGAGTCCTTGGTTTGTGTTTCATTCATTCATTCATTCGATGAATGATTTGCCAGGCCCTCTGGGATCTCCAGTTCAGCTGTGACATAGTGGACTCAAACCTGAAGTGTCAGGAGATCAGACTCCCAGGCCCATTTTGCCCTCAACTCTCTCTGTGAGCCCCTCCCTTCCCTGAGCCTTAGTTTCTTTGTAACGTGAGAGTGGTTAACTGATAAGCATTAAGGGGTCCAGGGATTCTGCCATGGAATCGCTCTTCTGTTCTGCCCCCAGCTTGGAGGTATAATTGACAAATACAAATTGCATACACGTGAGGTATACATGGTGCTTTGATAAATGTATACATTGTGAAATGATTACCACAATCAGTCCGGCTAACATATCCATCGTCTCACATAATTATTTTGTGTTTATGTGCCCGCTGTTGTGATGAGAATACTTTAGATCTAGACTCAGCAAATTTCAAGTATACAATATGTTATTAACTATGCTCACCTGTTGTGTATAGATCTCCAGAACTTACTCATCTTAAGAATTTGTACGCTTTAAAAAAGTTATTTATTTGAGGCCGGCACCGCGGCTCACTAGGCTAATCCTCCGCCTTGCGGCGCCGGCACACCGGGTTCTAGTCCCAGTCGGGGCGCCGATCCTGTCCCGGTTGCCCCTCTTCCAGGCCAGCTCTCTGCTATGGCCAGGGAGTGCAGTGGAGGATGGCCCAAGTCCTTGGGCCCTGCACCTCATGGGAGACCAGGAGAAGCACCTGGCTCCTGCCATCGGATCAGCGCGGTGCGCCGGTCGCAGCGTGCCTACGCGGCGGCCATTGGAGGGTGAACCAACGGCAAAAGGAAGACCTTTCTCTCTGTCTCTCTCTCACTGTCCACTCTGCCTGTCAAAAAAAAAAAAAGTTATTTATTTGAAAGAGAGAAAGAGAGATCTTCCATCTGCAGGTTTACTCTCCCAATGCCTGCCACAGCTAAGGCTGTGCAGGGCTGAAGCCAGAATCCGGGAACTTAGTCCAGGTCTCCCTGGGGTGACGGGAACCCAAGCACTTGAGCCACCACTGCTGCCTCTCAGGTTGTGCATTAGCAGGAAGCTGGGAACAGGCAGAGCTGGGACTTGAACCCAGGCACTCTGATACGGGATACAGGTGTCCCAAGCATCTTCACCATTGTACCAAATGTCTGTGCTCCTTTTAGAACTTTGAATATATCATCTCCCTCATAACCTGCAGAGTTCCTGCTGAGAAATCTGCTGATAGTCCGATGGAGGTTCTCTTGTATGTGCTGAATCTTTTCCCTGCTCTCAAAATTCTCTTTGTCTTTAATTTTTGACAATCTGATTATACCTCAGGGAAGTCCATTTTGGGTTGCACCTGTCTGGAAACTTTGGAGCTATATGTATTTAGAGATCCATATCACACCCAAGATTTGAGAACTTTTCAGCCATTCTTTTTTTTTTTTTTTTTTTTTTCATATTTATTTGAGAGCGAGCGAGCTAGCCCATCCTCTGGTGCACTTCTCAAATGTCCTCAGTGACTGCGCTGGGCCAGGCCAAAGCAGAGAGCCAGAAACACAATCCAAATTTCCCTCGTTGGTGGCAGAAACTCAAGTTCTTGAGCCATCATGGCTGCTACCCAGGATCTGCCTCAGCAGGAAGCTGGAGTCAGGAGCCGGAGCCAGGAATCGGACCTAGGCCCTCTGGTGTGGAACACAGGCTTCGTAAGTGGGTCTCAACAGCCAGACTAAATGCCTGCCCTCGTCATTATTTCCTTAAGTAAACTTTCTTACCCTTTCTCTCTCTTCTTTCAGGACTTAGTTATTATTATTTCTTGATAGAGTCATTAAATTCTATAACCTTTCCTCATGCCTTTTCTTTCTTTTTATCCTCTGACTGCATAATTTCAAATGACCTGTTTTTGAGTTCACAGATTCTTTCTTCTGCTTTTGAAGCTCACTATTGCATTTCTAATTTCATTCATGGTCTCTTCAGCTCCAGAATGTAAAAAAAGTAATTTCCATCTCTGTTGAACATCTCATTTTGTTCATGTATTTTTTTCACGATTTTTTTTTTGGTTGTTGTTGAGTTGTCTGTGTTCTCATGCAACTTGTTGAGCTGCCTTAAAACAATTATTTTGAATTATTTGTCAGGAAATTAGTAGATACCCATTTCTTTGGAGATACTGGAAATTATGTTTTTTTTAAAAAGATTTATTTATTTATCTGACGGTCAGAGAGAGAGACAGAGAGAGAGAGGTCTTCCATCCGCTGGTTCACTCCCCAGTTGGCCACAATGGTCAGAGCTGCACCACTCTGAAGCCAGGAGCCAGGAGCTTCCTCTAGGTCTTCCACATGGATGCAGGGTCCTAAGGACTTGAGCCATCTTCCACTGCTTTCGCAGGCCATAGGAAAGAGCTGGATCAGAAGTGGAGCAGCCGGCACTCAAACTGGCACCCATATGGGATGCCGGCACTGCAGGCGGTGGCTTTACCCGCCATGTCACAGCGCCGGCCCCGAAATTCTGTTTCTTTGATGATGTGTCACATTTCCTTGATTACTCATGTTCCTTGCGGTCTTTGCTGTCTTCATTTCTGAAGAAGCAGTCACCTCCTCCAGCCTTTACTCACTGGCATTGGGGAAAAAACACGTCACCTGTCAGCCAGCATAAGGTCCTGAAGTTCTCTTAGACCTTTCCTATAGATTTACCTGCTCCCTCCCTCTTACTCTATCTTGTTAGGAGAGATTCTTAATGTTGTATGTCTTTATCCATCTTGTAAAGCTAGACTAGATACTGAGAAGTGCCCTGATGCTTAGGTTTGTGTGCTTCCTCCTGATCCTGCAGATTCAAGCCGGGGCCGTCTGCAAAGGGTCACACTTGCCATCAGAGGGCGCACACAGGGAGCCACCCGTGGGAGTGGGGAGATAAGACATGCAGTGCATTGTGGGTGCCCCTGGGCCAGCAGGGGAGTCGGTAGGTACAGCATCCCTAGTGGCTCGTCAGCTGCCTCCTGATGAGGTCCATGAAGCAGTTAGTGGACTATGGACCTTTTGTTGGGTTTTGAGCCCTGGTTGCTATGAGCCTTTGCCAGTCTTCCTTGCCCTTGGCTTCTCCCAGTCACCCTGCTAGACTCATGCCCTCAGTATTCTGGGTGCGGTGAGAAGGAGGTTAGCCAGCCCTGTATAGTAAGGGAAGTCGAATGCTCGCATACTATACTCTTACTGCCCACCATGGGGGAATTGTGGTTTGAGAAAGTCTCACATGGCACTGAGCTGTGCCACTTGGGGCCAGTGGTGACATGAGTAAAGTGACACTCTTCTTTTTACTCTCTTCTGCGTCTCTATTTTCAGATTTTTAAACATTCTAATGGTGGAACTTCTGGACTCCCACAGAGGTGCTCTGGGCCATGGGTGGTTGTCAAAACCAGGGCACTGTGGGGGAGATAGTTGAGAACTGTTCTGCCATACTGGTGTCTTCCTTCTCCCTCTCCTCTCTTAGTGTTTGCTCTTCCCAGCTGATAAAATCTTGGAGGATAGGACCCCTTCTCAACTACCCTCCCCAACCACGATACTCAACACAGCCCTGAACGTGAAAGAAAATGCCTGGTAGATTCTTGCTGACCTGAAAAAGAAGCATGAAGTAGTATTCCTTAAACAAAATAAAATATTTTTTAAAAGAAGCTCAGTCATCCAGAGAGAGAAGTGAGTTCCAGGCACAAAGGAAGGCAACTTCGTTCTTCCCGGCGTGAGGGCCCGCCTTTCCAGGCTCTGTGCTAGACAGCATAAGGATCAAAGAAAAGAATTGGATCCAGTGCCTGCCCTCAAGAAAGTCCCTCAAGGTATAGAAGAAAGTTAAAGAGATAATAGAATACAAGTGAGGCTCAACCCCTTCACTTATGCTAAATCCTACGCTCACAGGGGGAGACTCAGCTCTGCAAGTCATGAGTGGATCCCCTATTCTACAGGAAAGAAAGGCAGATACTGTTTCTTTTTTCATTTAAAACATATTTATTTTTATTTATTTGAAAGTCAGAGTTAGAGAGATGGAGAGACAGAGAGAGATCTCCCATTGGCTGGTTCACTCCAAATGGCTGTAATGGCCTGGTAGGACTAGGCCAATTCACGCTAGGAGCCAGGAGCCAGGAGATTCTTCCAGTCTCCCACATGGGTGCTGGGCACGAGCACTTGGGCCATCCTCTGCTGCTTTCCCAGGATCATTAGCTGGGAACTGGATCAGAAGTAGAGCATCCAGAACTTGAACTGGTGCCCATATGGGATGCCAGTGTTGCGGGCGGCTGCTTTCTTTCTTTCTTTTTTCTTTTCTTTTTTTTAACAGGCAGAGTTAGACAGTGAGAGAGAGAGAGAGAGAGAGAGAGAGAGAGACAGAGAGAAAGGTCTTCCTTCCATCATTGGTTCACCCTCCAAATGGCCGCTACAGCCAGAGCTACGCCGATCCAAAGTCAGGAGCCAGGTGCTTCCTCCTGGTCTCCCATGGGGTGCAGGGCCCAAGCACTTGGGCCATCCTCCACTGCCCTCCCGGGCCACAGCAGAGAGCTGGACTGGAAGAGGAGCGACTGGGACTAGAACCCTGGGTGCCAGCGCCACAGGCAGAGGATTAGCCAAGTGAGCCACGGCGCTGGCAACAGGCGGCTGTTTTCACCCACTATACCACAATGTTGGCCTCTCTTCTTTTGTTTTTTAAAAAAGATTTATTTGTTTGAAAGTCAGTTACAGAGAGAGAGGGAGAGTAAGAGGGAGAGAGAGCGAGAGAGAGCGAGAGAGAGAGATCTTCCATCTGTTGGTTCACTCCCCACATGGCTCCAGATGGCTGCAATGGCCAGAGCTGGGTTAGTCCAAAGCCAGGAGCGTCTTCTGTGTCTCCCACGCGGGTGCAGGGGCCCAAGCACCTGGGCCATCTTCTACTGCTTTCCCAGGCCATTAGCAGGGAGCTGGATTGGAAGTGGAGCAGTTAGGACACGAGCCGGCACTCAAATACCCACTATGCCACAACACTGCCCCCCACCCCCAGATACTGTTTGTTAACCAAACTGATGAAGGCAGAGGTCGGAGGGCTGAGAGCTGGGCCTTGAAGAATGTGTAGGAGCTCACCAAGCATCAAATGTGTGCAGACAAAGCCCAACTTTTAGGAGAAGAGTAGATGGCTGTGTGCTTGACCAGGACTGAATCTTCTGAGCAGAGGCCTGAGGGCAAGGTTTAGGGCACCCACCAGGGTGGGTGGATCTGCTCACTTCCTTGCCACCCACACTCTTCTCACATTTGGTTTTCTACCACAAGAGGAGGGCAGGAAGTCGGGCTGGTTGCATCTGGCCTCCTTACAGAACATTTGAAATGTTGCCTGTTGGTCTGAATGGCTAGAGAAGGTTGGAGGACCCAAGGTTAGCTCAAACCAGACAGGATCTAAAAGGATGGAGCCTGCCCTCTTGTGGTCATCTGTGGAATCTTCTTCTCAGGAGTCTGGTCCAGCCCTGACCTCCCTAGGCCATGGCTGAACCTACGAGATGTTAGCCTCTTGAAGCCAAAGAGCTGGAGACCTCTGGGCTATAGAGGACACCGGAGGAGCAATTCTTATCCACTCTTCACCCTGTGATTCAGTGTCCGGGTGAACTTCCTGTCAGGCGGCCCCTAGCTTCTGCTACTTTGTTTCTTTTCACTAAGGCATCCAAGTTGTATATAAAATGAGGGCTTTGCTTTTGGTGCAACTTCACAAGTGTCAATCAATCCTTGTCATGAGAAGCAAGTGAAGAAAGGACTCTGTGGGGCTGGGCAGGAATCATATTTCAAGGCTGTTTTTTGCCTTCTGATCTTGCAACTGCTGACACAGAGGGAAAAATTCCACTTGTATTGTGTGGCATCAAAATATAGAACCAGAACCAATCCTGGGAGCTCCCAGTATGGAAGGAAGCCCTCCTGGTAGCAGCCGATATGCTCGGAGGCAGTGGCCGTGGGAGGGTGGCAGCCGGCGGCTTGATGCAGTGCGGGAGCCGCAGGACACAGCTGAGCAACTGTTCACAGCAGAGATCATTCTAGAAATGTCGGGGCTTAACTTGAAAACGTGAACTTGCAAAAGTACCGGCCCCAGAATTCCCTTTTTTAAAATAATCATGGTTGAGGAGTGATTTTCTATGTTTACTACAAATCAGAAACCATAAAAGAAAACATGGACCACTATTATTAGTCTGTTTTGCTTATAAACAGACTGAGGAAGTCGTAAAGAAAAGAGACTTATTTTGACTCATGGTCTGATCCAAGGTTGGGGGGCAACATCTGGTGATGGTCCTCTTGCTGTCAGAGGCCTGAGCTGACACAGTGTCACATGACACGAGACAGGGGGCACGTGCGTGTGTGTTTTCACCACATGAACATGACGTTGTACTGCAAGTTCTAAACAGTACAATAAAGTAAGGAAAAGAAAGAAAAAGAATAGATTGAAAGTAAAACTATTTATTCACCGAATATATGATTATTTATGTGGAAAATTTTCTAGTGCAGAAAAGACAGTAAAATAAATGAGTCTAACAATGTTGCAGGATATAATACAAAGACAAATTGTATTTCTATATGTAAACAGTGATCAATCAGATATTGAAACTTTAAAAAATACTATTTAGGGGCAGACGCTGTGGTGTAGAAGGCTAAGCCTCCACCTGGAGTGCCAGCATCCCTTGTGGGAACTGGTTCAAGTCCCGGCTGCTCCACTTCCCATCCAGCACCCTGCTAGTGCACCTAGGAAAGCAGCAGCAGATGCCCAAGTGCTTGGGCCCCTGCACCAGCATGTGAGACCCGGAAGAAGCTCCAGGTTCCTGGATTTAACCTGGCCCAGCCCTGGCCATTGCGGCCATTTGGGGAGTGAACCAGTGGATGAAAGACCTCTCTCTCTCTCTCTCTCTCTCTCTGCCCTTCAAATAAATAAATAAATATTTTTAAAAAATCATTTATCGGGGGCTGGCATTGTAGCATAGCAGATTAAGCCACCACCTGTGATGCCGGCATCCCATGTGGGCACCAGTTCAAGTCCCAGCTGCTCCACTTCCCATCCTGCTCCTACCACTGACATGGGAGACCTGGATGAAGCTCTTGGCTCCTGGCTTCAGCCTGGCCCAGCCCTGGCCATTGCGGCCATTTGTGATGTGAACCAGAAGATAAAAGATCTCTCTCTGTCTTCCCCTACCCCCCGTAACTTTCACTTTCAAATAATCTATAATACTACCAGACATATTAAATACTTAAAGCTCTCCTGACATGTGACGAAAGATGTATAAGACCTGTACTTTGAAAACTATAAAATATTACTGAGCAGAATTAAAGAAAACCCAGATACATAGAATGCTGTGTTACATCCTTGGATCAGAAGATCAATATTGTTGAGATCTTGGTTCTCTCCAAATTAACCAGTAAAATGATCAGACTTGTAGTCAAACCCCCAGAGGGCTTTATTTGGCAGGATGAACTGAGCTGCTTCTACAGTTTGGATGTCTGGGTCAGGCATCCGGCATAGCAGTTGGGGTGGTGCCTGGAGTGCCAGCATCCCTTGGCAGAGTGCCAGGATTTGAGCCTCAACTCTGCTCCCAGTTCCAGCTCCCTGCTAACGTGCACCTTGGGAGGCAGCAGGTGACAGCTCAAGTGGTTGGGTTCCTGCCACCCATGCGGGAGGCCCTGAACTCCTGGCTTCAGCCTGGCCCAGCCCTAGCTGTTGTGGACATTGAGGGAGTAAACCGGCAGATGGGAGATTCTCTCTCTCTCTCTCTCTGCCTTTCAAATCAATTAAGTAAATAAAATTTAAAAATTTATATGGAAATGGAAAGAAGCTAGGATGACTAAAATAACACTAAGAAGAAAAAAGTTGGTGAGCTTACCACTATCAGATTGAGTACTTGTTCTAAAGCTGCAGTAATAAAAACAGGGTGTTCTTGATACATACAGTACACACATAGATCAGTGGAACAGAGGGTCAAGAAGTAGGCCTGCACAAACATGGTCGATTGATTTTCAACAAAGGTGTAAAGGCAAGGAAGGCAATTCACTGGAGAAAGGAGAGTTTTTCCATTGCCTAAAGAGATCAGTGGAACAGAATAAAGTCCAGAACTGACCTGCACACATATGTCACTTGATTTTCAACAGAACTACAACAGCAATTCACCGAAGAAAGAATAGTATTTGCAACAAACAGTGCTGAAGCCGTAAGACATCCACATGCAATAAACAAACAAAAAATGGATCATAGAACTAATGCTAAAAAGAAAAGAACTATACAATTTCAGCAGGAAACAGGAGAGATCCTAATGAACTTTGGTTTAGCAAAGATTTCTTAATTGCTACATCAAAAGCACGATTCATAAAAGAACAAGGATCAATATATTTGGCTTCATCAAAATTAGAAAATTCCCTTCAAAAAACCCTGATAAGAGAGTAAAAGGAGAAGACACTGGGAGATGATATTTGCAAATCCCACATTTGATAAAGACCTGTGTGTAGAATATACGAAGAACTCTCAAAATAGTAAAAGAAAACAAACAATCCAGCAGGGAAGCGATTTAAACAGACACTTCACCGAAGAAGACACACACATGGCAAACAAGCATATGAAAAAACGTTCAGCGTTTGTAGTTCCTAGGGAGATGCAGACTGAAACTTCAGTGAGACACCTGCACACCTGTGAGAGTGGCTGACATGAGAAAGACTGAGCACCCAAGTGTTGAGAAGGAGGAGGGGGCGTGGGGACTCTCATCCACTGCTGGATGAGAAACATCCAGAGAAACCACTTGCAGAAACAACTGGATAGTTTCTTTCCAAAGTTAAACATTCACTTCCGGCTTGACAAGCCATTGCTCTCCTAGCTATTTACCCGAGAGGAATGAAAACATCCACCCATGTGAAGACAGGTGCAGAAGTGTTCATAGCAACTTTATCAGGAAGAATAAAAAACGGAAACAATCTAAATGTTCATCAGCAGGTAAATGAATAGACAACTTGTCCTCCATTCGTAAGATGGAATACTACTCAGCAATAAAAAGAAATGAATGACTGGTACACACAACAGCATGGAAGAATCTCAGAATAATTATGCTGAATGAAAGGAGTTGGATAAAAAGGAGCCCATGCTGTATGATTCCACTTAGATACAAGGTTTCCCAAATTGCAAGCTATAGGGATGGAAAGCAGATCAGTGGTCGCTGCAGAGAGGGGGCTGGGAGGGTCTGGGGAAGAACTGGGGAGAAAGGATTACAAAGAGGGAACTTTTAGGGGTGGAGGGTGCCTTTGTGGTTACGATTATGGTTGATGACTCTGTGGATATATACGTATGTCAAAACTCAAGTTGTACACTTTGTGAATAATAATAATACAGCTCTTAACAAAAGAGACCAGTCTAGGGTAGGGAAAGGCTCAGCGGCGTAGAACAGGAGGAATTGGAAACAGTGAATGGTATAGATGACCCCGTGCTGATTGGCACGTGCACCAGCATTTCAGACAGGATTTGACTGTGGGAAGCCAGAGCTGTCGGCAGGACCTGGACTAGGTCACAGGAAGACAGGAAGACAGCAAGGAGTAGTGGGGGGAGGGTGGGGGTGGGTGAAGAGGATGGATTTAGAGATGTAAGGGAGGAGGAGCAACTGGCTCCATGACCATGAGGGCCCATCCCCCAGCTCCCAGAGAGTCATTTGATAAACCAAATCTAGGACAAGGAAGGCCCTTGGGGCTTGGGGGGAAAAAAAAACAAACAAAAAAACAACCCTGCCATGTCTGCTTCTGTCCAGCTTTTCCCTTGGGAATGGTGTCCTGTGACCCACAGCTCTGCTGACTACAGCTGGGTGCCACACAGCAGGGAGGGGCCTGAGCTCCAGTCCCTGTGCCCACCTGGCCTTCAGGTCAGAAACGGCGCCAAGGGACCAAGGGCTCTTCCTGCTGATCTCAGGGCACTGCCTTTGCCCTACCCAAGCTAAAAATGGGTCTCTCTGTAAAGTCAGGTTCCTCCTGCGGTCTGACCTCTGTGTCTCTGGGTGCAACATAGCCCTGCACTTCTCTCCTGCACTGCGACTTGCTCAAGTAAGCCTGAGAGCAATGCCCAACGTTCTTACCTACTTCCTCTCGTCCCACCTCAGTTTACTCCTGAAATGCGGCAGCTGCTACTGTGCCCTGATTAATGGATGACCCCATCAGGTGACACAAGCCTAAATATAGCTGTGACTGGGTGGCTGGCTGACTTCCTGTGTGTGCCCTGGGCCAGAGACAAGGGTGTGTGCCCTCACCAGGCCTGCAGATCTAGACCTTGCTGCCTAGGGCAGCCATCTGGGTACAAGATCGAAATCTGATCAAAGAGAGAGAAATAGATAGACACGAGGGCCAAACCCAACGCCAGATACACAGTTAAGAACGTTGCTGAGTGCCTAATACCCCCAAATAGTGGATTCTTACAAGGTACATCCCACTCAGTGGGAATCTGCAGTGAGCCTCTGATTGGCATTCTAGTAGAGAACCAAGCCAAGGGTTTCGTTCTTTCTTCCCTTCCATTCATTCATGCATAAAAGACAACGTGACTTCAAAAATTTGGTGTAAAAATGGAACTGAAATATGAATTGATTGTGACGGAAACAAATTTGAAATCCGTGTATAGTTTATTCAAAATATGTGTTTTCCATGAACTTTTTAAAGACTCCTTGTAGTCATCGGAGTCCATTTGTTGAAGCCTTGGTTGCAGAACCTTCATGCTGCCTTCAGGGAATGGTGATTAAAAAACACAACTAAAACTGCAAAAGCTGGGGTGGGTGTTTGGCCTAGCAGTTAAGACACCGCTCAGGACAGCCGCATGCCCTGTGGGAGTGCCTGGGTTCCAGTCCTGGCTCCACTCCTAGCTCCAGCTTCCTGCCGATGCGCACCCCGGCAGGCAGCAGGTGACAGCTCAGGTGATTGGGTTCCTGCTTCCCAGTGGGAGACTTGGATTGGGTTCTGGGCTCCTGGCTGTGGCCTGGCTCAGTTCCGGCTGTTGTGGACATTAAGGGAGAGAACTAGCCTGTCTCTCTAACTTCAACAACAACAACAACAACATTTTAAAATATTTATTTATTTATTTGAAAGTCAGAGTTACACAAAGAGAGAAGGAAAGGCAGAGAGTGAGACAGGTCTTCCATCCGCTGGTTTGCTCCCCAATTGTATGCAATCACCGGAACTGCGCTGATCTGAAGCCAGGAGCCAGGAGCTTCTTTTGGATCTCCTACATGGGTGCAGGGGCCCAAGGACTTGGGCCATCTTCCACTGCTTTCCCAGGCCATAACAGAGAGCTGGATCAGAAGTGGAGCAGCTGGGTCTCGAACCGGCGCCCATATGGGATGCTGGCACTGCAGGCGGCAGCTTCACCTGCTACACCACAGCACCGGCCCCCAAATTTTTTTAAAGGTTTATTTAGTTATTCGAAAGACAGAGGAAAAGACAGCACTCTGATATGGGATACCAGCATCATAATTGGCAGCTGAATCCCACTGTACCATAATGTTGGCTGCAAAGTAGAATCTTACTAAAATTGCAGACACTATGGTAAGGACTCTAAGGGTCTTCAGGCCACATCAGGAAGGGATGAGATCCCATCAGGCTCAAGTCCTGGGGGGTTGGTTGGAATCAGCTGAGAGAGGGGTGCCTGATGGCCCGCGGATACCTTCAAGGAAGTCTGAGACATCTGATTTGGGGTGAGAGGGAGTGGAGGGGCGCTCCGGCAGGGCGAGGCACGGCCGGGAAGGCTGGCAGCTTCTTGATCTTGAAGCCGTCACTCAGTAGTGCACCCACCACCTGCTGGACAAGTATTTATTGGGCACTGCTCTGGGTCAGTGAGGGGAATAAGAACAGTCCAGGGTCGCTGAGACAGTGAGTCACCGGCATGGTCACTAGACTTAGGAGAGTCTGTTGTCAACATAAAATGGCCTTGAGCCCGCACCACCAACCAATCCAGTTCCTCATGTTTGGTTATGCATAGCAGTCTGTTTTTCTCAGAATAGACTGTACACTAGGGGGTGCGAGGCATCGTTAATGAGGGCAGACAACTATGTATCTCAGTTGTTAGCTATTTCACATCATATCTGTGAGTGCACTATTGTTTTGGTCTCAGGACTTCAACCGGGGATGGGAGAAGCATCAGATCTGTCGTTAGTTTGTTTGGGACTTGTGCTGGCTTCATAAGTTTATCTTTGCAAGCCATATGTCCAGTTCTTTTGGGTGGGTTAGCGACACTTGGGTAATACAATCAGAAGATCTGTCTCGCCGGGCCCATTGATGCTGCCACACATGAGCAACGTGGTGAAGGCAAGGTCGTGGTTACCATTGTGTCCTCCTCCCCCAATGCAAATGTCCCCTCTTCCATCAGGACCCCTGTGTACCCTGCCCTATCCCGATCCTCCCTGACTCTACTTCTCGAATAAAAACAAGACGAGGTGAACCTGAGAAACTGCAGCTGTAAGAAGACCAAAGAGACACGACAACTAAATGCAGTGGGGCGACCTAGAGGGGACCCTGGGGCAGCAACAAGAAACACGTTAGGTAAAAGTGAAGCAAATCAGAATGAAACATGGAATTGAATTGACAAGGCACCAATAGTGGCTCATTAGAGGTGATAAGTTATCATACCAAGGTAAAATGCCAAGACTCAGGAAACCAGGTATGTGGGGAATATGGAACCCGGCACTATCTTCACAGTTTTTCTATAAATCTAAAACTGTTTTAAAATGAATCAAGACACTGTATTTCAATTATGAAAAACAAATATAGGAGCAGGTGATTGGTGTAACATTTAAAACATCACTTCGGACCCCTGCATCCCTTCTAAGAGTGCATGGGTTCAAGTCCCATCTCTGTTCCTGACTCCAGATTCCTGCCAATGCAGACCCTGGGAGACAGCCTTGATGGCTCAAGTACTTGGGTTCCTGCCACCCACATGGGAGAGCTGAATGCAGTTCCCGACTCCTGGCTTCAGCCTGGCTGTTGTGGGCATTCGGGGAATGAACCAGTGGATGGAAGAGCTCTCTCTTCCCTTTGCATTTCAAATAAAATAAAACTAAACAATTAAAAAAATAATTTCCTGAACAATGTAAAAGCATTTTTCTCTGAAAGATACAATTTTAGAATATTCTCACATTCATACTCATTTTTATGATATTTTAATCTTACCAAAATAAAACATTTTCATACAATAATGTAAGTTTAAAAGCTTCAGTTATTTCTAAAACTCAAAAAAATTTTAAGATTTATTCATTTATTTATTTATTTGAACGGCAGAGTTACAAGGGGGCTGTTGGGGGGAGAAGCAGAAAGAACTTCCATCTACTGGTTCACTCTTCAAAGGACTGCAGCAGCTGGGGCTGGGCCAGGCCAAAAACAAGACTTTAGAACTCCATCCGGGTCTCCCACGTGGGTGGCAGGAACCCAAGCACTCGGGCCATCCTCTGTTGCCTTGCCAGGTGTGTTCGCAGGGAGCTGGATTGGAAGTGGAGCAGCAGGGATCCCAACAGGCACACATATGGGATGCCACTGTCTCAGGCAGTAGCCTAACACACTGCACCACGATGTCAGCCCCTGGAACTTCTTCTCACTAATTTATTGTTGAATTTCAGTTGATGGCCTGCTGTCATCGGCTTAGTGATTTTCCCTATGTAAATACAGCATAATTTCATTAACACCTTCTAGGAACTTAGAACAGAAACCAGACTCACAGAGGCTGCAGAATATCCTAAAAAGAGTTTGGGTTTGCTGCCACAAAATTCTTTTCTTTTAAAGATTTATTTGTTTGAAAAGGAGAGAGGGAGAGAAAGAGAAAGCGAAGAGAAGGGAAGAGAAAAGAGGAGGAAAGAAGAAAGAAAAAAAGAAATCTTCCGTCCATTGGTTCACTTCCAAAATGACTGCAACAGCTAGGGCTGGGCCAGGCCAAAGCCAGAAGCCAAGAACTCCGTCCAGGTTTCTCCTGTGCGTGGCACGGATTCAAGTACTTGAGCCATCATCCGCTGCTTACCGAGTGCATTAGCAAAGAGCTGGATCAGAAGCGGAGTAGCTGGGGCTCAAACTGGCACTCAAGGGGCCTCGTTTTGGCTTAGCAGGTGAAGCCACCCCCTGTGATACTGACACCCTACCTGGGTGCCAGTACGAGTCGCAGCCATTCCACTTCAATCCAGTTCCCTGCTAATGGCCTGGGAAAAACAGGGGAAGATGGTCCAAGTCCTTGGGCCCCTGCCAACCATGTGGAAGGCCCAGAAGAAGCTCCTGGCTCCTGGCTTTGGCCTGGCTCAGCGCTGGCTGTTGCAGCCATCTGGGAAGTGAACGCAAGCAGACTGAAGATTCTTTGTGTGTGTGTGTGTGTGTAACTTTGATTTTCAAATAAATAAATAAAACTTTAAAAATAAAAACCAAACTGGCACTCTGATATGGGAGGTGAGTGTCCCAGGCAGCGGCTTAAACTGCTGCTCCACCAGGCCCACTTCAGCTGCCCCCAAATTCTGTGTATGGACTCGAGCCTAGACTTGGCAGTTATTAGTCAGCTTTGTGACTCCTGGGGGCTTCCATCCCTCATTTGCAAAATGGAGATTTACAAAACTACCAATGTGGAGGAGGGGGGGTCTAAGAAGCAATGGTGGGATTCTTGAGGGCAGGGAGGCGAAGAATGAGCCAAGATAAGTCAAAACTAATGTCTACTGTTCAGATCCCACCCACTGTCCTTTCTCCTACAGACCAGGGTTACAGCCCTGCAGAGCCTGGCTTTACCCTGGTCACTGATGGGAGCGTCCAGTTGCACAATCAAAAGGACAAACACAGTTATCTTAATACTACTATTTTTTTTTAAAGAACCATTTTATTTATTTGAAAGACAGAGTTACAGAGAGAGGCAGAGCCAGAGAGAGAGGTCCTCCATTCCGCCAGTTCACTCTCCAAATGACCGCAATGGCCAGAGCTGAGCTGATCTGAAGCCAGGAGCCAGGACCCTTTTCCAGGCCTCCCACATGGGTGCAGGGGTCCAAGGGCTTGGGCCATCTTCTCCTGCTTTCCCAGGCCACAGCAGAGCTGGATTGGAAGAGGAGAAGCTGGGAATTGAACCGGCGCCCATATTGGATGCCAGTGTTTCAGGCTGGGGTGTTAACCTTCTGCACCACAGCGCTGGCCCCACCACTACTATTTCTTTATTTTATTTTATTTTATTTTTAATTTCTGACAGGCAGAGTGGACAGTGAGAGAGAGACAGAGAGAAAGGTCTTCTTTTGCTATTGATTCACCCTCCAATGGCTGCTGTGGCCGGCGCACCGCTGATCGGAAGCCAGGAGCCAGGTGCTTCTCCTGGTCTCCCATGCGGGTGCAGGGCCCAAGGACTTGGGCCATCCTCCACTGCCTTCCTGGGCCATAGCAGAGAGCTGGCCTGGAAGAGGGGCAACCAGGACAGAATTCGGCGCCCCGACCGGGACTAGAACCTCGTGTGCCGGCACCAAAGGTGGAGGATTAGCCTGTTGAGCCACGGCGCTGGCCACCACTACTATTTCATAATCACGGGAGAGTCTTTGCCAACACGATGAGACAAGAAAGTAAACAAAAGGCACAGCTGCTAAAAATGCAGAGTCAACATGATAAGATTGAAAACTTTAGCCTTGGCTTAAAAAAATTATTGGCCACAATGATGTTTTGAAAGAAGCCTGGGGGCCAGCACTGTGGTGCAGCAGGTTAAAGCCCCAGCCTGCAGCGCTGGAATCCCATACGGGCACCAGTTCAAGTCCTGGCTGCTCCACTTCCAATCCAGCTGCCTGCTAATGTGCCTGGGAAAGCAGCAGAGGATGGCTCAAGCCTGTGGGCCCCTGTACTCATGTGAGAATCCCAGAAGAAGCTCCTGGCTCCTGGATTCAGACTATTGCGGCCATTTGGGGAATGAGCCAGCAGATAAAAGTCTCTCTCTGTAACTCTTTCAAATAAATAAAATAAATCTTAAAAAAAAAAAAGCTTAGAAAGCAAATGAATGTTTTGCAGCATCCTTTGAGAATGCAAGTGTTGTTACCATTTTAGTAAGAGAAAGGAGAAAAGGTTAGCACTGTTGGAGACTAGCCAGGTGTCACCAAAGATCTAATTTATGATTAAAGTATACAAGCTTGCTTCCTTGTCAGAGTGAGGGCTGTTCCTCCTCAGGGTTTGCTGGTATTCAAGGAGAAGGAAGTCGAAAGATTCCATGAGCTCTTCATCTGTTAGAGTACAGGAGGCTTTTTGTTTTTGCCTAATCATCCAGAAAGGTAACCTTTAACCACAGTTTGGGATCATCATAAAACCCATAAAATGTATTTATTATGACAAATTGTGTTTGCTTATTTAGACCACAAAATACTCTTACTGTAGGAAACTGAATTTGTCCACTTAATCTGTAAGGGAACTCAGTGGCTTTCTGATAATTATCGCTCCAGTTTACAAATGAAGTGTTTACATGGCACAGACACTGGTCGACTCAGAGACTGCTGGGGTTGCTGGAGAACCAGCTTTGAGGTTATGCAGTAGGAACCACGACTAAAACTATGACAGAGAACAGCAGAGGCCTCCTCTGCTGCCACGCTGGGGGCTCAGGGTCACAGTGACGCTGCTGATGGCACTGGGAACTGGAGGCCACCACTGTCAGGGAGGATGCGCCACTGCCTCTGCTTATTCCTTAGGTCCCCGTTAAAAATTCAGGACCGTGCGTCTGATCAGGTGCACCTAGGTCATGTGCTCGGCACTAGTTGCAAAGGAGACTGGGAAAAAAAGTATCTGGTGGCCTCAGCTTCTGTGATGGGAGAAGGGCTACACTACTAACCAAGACTGCAATGATTTGAAACGGGAATTCAAATACAGGAAATATAGGAGAGGGGTTCAGAATCTGAGCAGCCAATAAAAATGACAAAAGCCCATTATATCTGGCTAACCCCAACTACCCTCTTATCGTGCGTCCCAAGCAAGTGAACACTCACTGAACTCACTCTCAAGTCGTGGCTACACATCTCGACTGAGCTTGTGAGGCTGCCAGATTATTCTATCCCCTTTCTTAGTAAATTCGCTTTTTCACTTTCTGAGGTACTGTTTTGCTGTTCCCTCTCTTCAGGTGTCTACCATCTCCCCCACACCCTGATGGTGTCTTGGTTAGTGAGCCCTGGAGAACGCAGTTGCAATCAGAAGAGGCCTAGTGGGGTCCCCTTTCCACCAATGCAGCCCCCCACTGGCTCTCTGGACCCCACGCCCTCTCACCTACTCACAGACTTTGCTCCCGCAAGCTCCCTTCTTTTGCACTCAGTTATTCTTCCGGAAAAGAAATATGATTTAATATTACTTATCTCGCAGCGGGTGCTGTGGCGCAGCAGGTTAAGCTGCTTCCTGCAATGCTGGCAGTCCATGTCGGAGTGCTGGTTCAAGTCCCTGCTGCACCACTTCTGATCCAGTTCCCTGGTAATGTGCCTGGGAAAGCAATGGAAGATGCACCCAGTACTTGAGCCCCTGCTACCCACATGGGAGACCCAAAAGGAGCCTGGGCTCCTGGCTTCGATCTAGTCCAGCCCTGGGCATTGCGGCCATTTGCTGGGTGAACCAGCGCGTGGAAACTTTCTCTCTTGCTATTGCTCTCTCTCTTTCTCTCTCTCATTCTCTGTCTCCCAAGTCTCTGTCACTCTGCCTTTCAAATAAATAAATAAATAAATATATATTTTTAAAAAATCTCTTCAGGGGCTGGCGCTGTAGTGTAGTGGGTAAAAGCTGCCGCCTACAGTGCCGGCATCCCATATAGGTACCAGTTTGAGTCTCAGCTGCTCCACTTCTGATCCAGCTCTCTGCTATGGCCTGGGAAAGTAGAAGATGGCCCAGGTGCTTGGGCCCCTGCACCCATGGTGGAGACCCAGAGGAATCTCCTGGCCCCTAGCTTCAGATTGACCCAGTTCTGGCCATTGCAGCCATTTGGGGAATGAACCAGAAGATGAAAGACCTCGCTCGCTTGCTTTCTCTCTCTCTCTCTCTCTCTGCCTCTCTGTAACTCTGCCTTTCAAATAAATAAAACTCTACAAAAACCTGTTTCAAGGCCATATTGGCTTGCAACTCTTGACTCTGTTCTCTTTCCTAGCAAACCTCATCATTAGAACTGTCTATGCTTGTCCTCACTCTTCATCTCCATTTTTTCCTTAAGCCACTTAAACTGAGCTCCTGTCCTCACTATTTAACCAAGGTTTTATGATCTTGCCAAAGCGAATGTCTGTTTTATCTTTCTGGTGGCCTCATATTGAAATTCTTAGCAGCATTTGACCCTGAACAACACTTTTGTACTAAAAAAAAAAAAAATAGTTATTTATTTGAAAGGCAGAGAGACAGAGGAAGACAAAGAGAGATTTTCCACCCACTGGTTCACTCCCCAAATGCCTGCAACAGCCATGGCCTCAAGCCAGGAGCCTGGGTCTCCCGTGCAGCTGACAGGACCCAAGGACTTGAACCATCACCTGCTATCTCCCGGGTACGTATTAGCAGGGAGCCGAAATGGGCATTCTGATGTGGGATGTGGGTGTCCCAAGTGGCCTCATAATGTTTCACCAAACACCTGCCCAATTTTGTCTGTTTTGAAACTTGTTCTTTTTGAGCTTCTATGGCTTCTCACACCTCTGACATTCCTCCCCCTTCTCTGTCTGCTTGGATTCTCCAGGCCTCTGTATGGAGGGCTTCCCCTCCTCTGCCTGCACCCTCTTCCTAACTGATTTCAGACCCTTGATTTCTTCTCTTCATGAATTTTCTATTTCCTCTTAACCTCTTGGTCACAAAATTTTCAAGTTTGCTGAAAAGTTGCAAGAGTGGTAGCTGTGAACTCCTCAATGAAGTTCCTCTGTTGCTAACATTTGCCAATATTTGTATGCACATTTTCTCTTTTCCTGTCTCCCTTACCTACCTATTTTTTTTTTAACTATTTGAAAGCAAGTTTCAATCAACGTGATTCCTCTCTTTTAAAAGCTGTAGTATGGGGTCTGGTGTTGTGGCGTAGCAGGTAAAACCTCTGTTGTAAAACCCCATGTGGGCGCTAGTTTGTGTCCGGGCTGCTCTACTTCTGACCCAGCTCCCTGCTAATGCTCTGGGAAAAGCAGCTGAAGATGGCCCAAGTGTTTGGGCCCCTGAATTCACATGGGAGACCCCAGAAGAAGCTCCTGGCTGGCTTCGTACTGGTCTAGTGCTGGGCATTGTGGCCCTCTGGGGAGTGAACTAGCAAGTGATAGATTCTCTCTTTCAAAATAAATAAAATAAATCTTTAAAAAGAAAACTATAGTATGTACAGTCCAAGATTGGAAATAAAGACGTTCCTAAATAACTCTAATACCATTATTACATCTAAGAAAATTAACAATCAATTGATATCATCTACTCTGTAATTCATGTTCAAACTCCCTTGAAATCTCCAAAATATCCCTTATTTGTGGTTTTTCTTTATTTTTAATATTTGTTTTATCTATTTGAAAGGCAGAGTTAAGGGGGTGGTGGGGAGAGGAGAGAGAGAAAAAAATCTTCCATCCTCTGGTTCACTCCCCAAATGACCACATGGCTGGGGCTAGGCAAGGTTGGAGCCAGGATCCAGGATCTCCCATGTGGGTGCAGGGGTCCAAGGACTTGTGCCATCCTCCATTGCTTTCCCAGGAGCATTAGCAGGGAACTGCATTGGAAGTGGAGCAGCCGGATCTCGAACGAGCACTCATATGGGAGCTGGCATTGCAGGCAGCAGCTTAACTCATCACACCACAACACCAGCCCCAGTTTTTCTTTTAACTTCAAGATCCATCAAGATTTCCCCATTACACTTGGTTGCTATATCTCTATTCTCGTTTAGAGCAGAACAGATCTCATCCTCCACCCCCACCCCACCTTTGTGTGTGTGTGTTCATGATAGTGACTTTCTAAAGAGCCCACTCTTGCAGGATACAGTGGCCATGTCTGGAGACCTATTTGGTTGCCACAGCTGAGGTATCCTCTCTCACCTTTTCTATGCAACATTGGAATGGAAGTTCTGTTCATGGCAATTAGGTAAGGAATCTGGGGCTGGCACTGTGGCGTAGTGGGTAAAGCCGCCGCTTGCAGTGCCAGCATCCCATATGGGTGCCAGTTTGAATCCCGGCTGCTCCACTTCTGATCCAGCTCTCTGCTATGACCTGGGAAAGCAGTGGAAGATGGCCCAAGTCCTTGGGCCCCTGCACCCACTTGGGAGACCCGGGAAAAAGCTCCTGGCTCCTGGCTTTGGATCAGTGCAGCTCTGGCCGATGCAGTCATTTGGGGAGTGAACCAGCAGATGGAAGACCCTCACTCTCCCTCTGCATCTGTGTAACTCTACCTTTTAAATAAATAAGTAAATCTATTTTTTTAATGTATTTATTTTTTTAATTTTGACAGGCAGAGTGGACAGTGAGAGAGAGAGACAGAGAGAAAGGTCTTCCTTTGGCTGTTGGTTCACCCTCCAATGGCCGCCGCAGCCGGCGCGCTGCAACCGGTGCACCACGCCTATCTGATGGCAGGAGCCAGGTGCTTCTCCTGGTCTCCCATGGGGTGCAGGGCCCAAGCACTTGGGCCATCCTCCACTGCACTCCCTGGCCACAGCAGAGAGCTGGCCTGGAAGAGGGGCAACCGGGACAGAATCCAGAGCCCTGACCGGGACTAGAACCCGTGTGCCGGCGCCGCAAGGCGGAGGATTAGCCTGTTGAGCCACGGGGCCGGCCTAAATAAATAAGTAAATCTTTTAAAAAGAAATAAAAGGCATCTAGGTTGGAAAGGAAGAAATAAACTATCTTAATTCGCAGATGAAATTATCTTATATCTTATTTGATTTATATCAAATATAAGATATACATCTTATATATATCATATCTTTTTTTAATTTGGGCTTTTTTTGACAGGTAGAGTTATAGATAGTGAGAAAGAGAGACAGAGAGAAAAATCTTCCTTCTGTTGGTTCACTCCCCAGATAGCGCTACGGATGGCGCCACACCGATCTGAAGCCAGGAGCCAGGTGCTTCCTCCTGGTCTCCCATGGGGTGCAGGGCCCAAGGACCTGGGCCATCCTCCACTGCCTTCCCATGCCACAGCAGAGAGCTGGACTGGAAGAGGAGCAACTGGGACTAGAACCCAGCGCCCATATGGGATACTGGTGCTGCTGATGGAGGATTAACCAAGTGAGCCACGGCACCAGCCCTATCTTTTTTTTTTTTTTTATAAGACTTATTTACTTATTTGATATGTAGAATTACAGAGAGAAAGAGAAGTCTTCTACCTGCTAGTTCACTTCCCAAATGGCTGCAATGGCCTGAGCTAGGCCAATCTGAAGCCAGGAGCCAGGAACTTCTTCCAAGTCTCCCATATGGGCAGGGGCCCAAGCACTTGGGCCATCCTCCACTGCTTTCCCAGGCACATTAGCAGGGAGCTAGTATTGAAGTGGAGCATCTGAGACTCAAACCAGTGCCTGAATGGGATGCCAGCACCACAGGTGGAGGCTTAACCTACTATGCCAAAGTGCTGGTCTCTATGGAAAGTCTTAAGAATCAACTAAAAGCACTTAGATATAAGAAATTAGCTCAACAATGGTACATAAAACAAGATTAATACTCAAAGGATGTATTTCTATATACTACCAATGAAAGGTCTAAAAATAAAAATAAATTCTATTTACAATGACTCAAAACTGAAATGTTTAGGGACAAATTTAACAAAAGAATTGCAAGGTCTATACTCTGAGAGATATAAAATATTGTTAGAGAAATTTAATACAGAAATAAATGCAAAGACATACCATGTTCATGAAGGACATACTATAGTCATAGAGATTGTTTAGTCCGTGATACTTCTCAAAATGTCCTACATGTTCAACCTGACGTTTTTCAATGTATCAGGTAGGTTCTCCAACAAAGTTGTCTTGAGATTCATATGGAGGAGCTGATGTTGTGCTGTAGTGGGTAAAGCCACCACCTGCAACGCTGACATACCATATGGTCACTGTATTCACAACATGAACCATTGTTTGGTCATAAAAGGCACCAAAGTACTGATGCAAAGGGTATTCAGAAGTTCATGGAAGAATGTGTATCATGAAAACACGTGCACTGATTTCAAAATCCTCCACACCAGAATCAACTCATATCATTTTGTTATAATTGTGTTCAGTATCTAGTTTGAGGCACTAAGGACAAGGTCCCCATTTGAAAAGAGTGCCTGTCAGAGCCACATGAATTCTACTAAAACTGAAGCAAGAACAAACATCCAATTTATTATAACACGGGGGTGGAATACTGGTGAAATCATGAGGCGTTGTGAAAAGTTTGTTGGGACAATTTCCCAAAGAAATCTGCAGGTAACAAATGGATACCTTGTTTAAGAAGGGACAAGATGATGCTGAAGATGACACTGGTAGCAGCAGACCACCCTTATCCATTTGTGAGGCAACATTAATCTTGTTTATGCTCTGATTGAAGAGGCCCACTTATGAACAACAGAAACCACAGCCCACACCACAGACATGTCAACTGATTCAGCTCACACAATTTTAACTGAGACAGTAGAGTGGAGCAGACATTCTACTTGATAGGTGCCAAAACTGGTGCATCCAGCTCTGCTTCAGACAAGGGCAGAACTTTCTCTTTAAAAATTTTTTTATTTATTTACTTGAAAGGCAGAGTCACAGAGAGGCAGAGAGAGAGAGTTTCCATCTGCTGGTTTACTCCCCAGTGGCCAGAGCTGGGCCTATCTGAAGCCAGGAGCCAGGAGCCAAGAGCTTCCTCTGGGTCTCCCATTCAGGTGCGGGGCCCAAACACTTGGGCCATCTTCTACTGCTTTCCCAGGCCACAGTGGAGAACTGGATAGGAAGTGGGGCAGCTGGGTCTTGAACCATTGCCCATATGGGATGCTAGGACTGCAGGCAGCAGCTTTACCCGCTATACCACAGTGCCGACCCATGAGCAGAACTTTTGATGGAAACTTTAAGCAAATGGGACCAAATGGAACCAGGGCTGGTGCTGTGGCGTAGCAGGTAAAGCCGCCACAGGCAGTGCCAACATCCCACGTGGGTGTTGTTCAATTCCCAGCTGCTCCACTTCTGATCCAGCTCTCTGCTAATGGCCTGGGAAAGCAGTAGAAGATAGCCCAAGTCCTTGGGCCCCTGCACCCATGTGGGCGACCTGGTAGAAGCTCCAGGCTCCTGGCTTTGGATCAGCCCAGCTCTGGTTGTTGTGGCCATTTAGGGAGTGAACCAGCGAATGGAAGACCCTTGCCCCATGCCCTCCCCACATTTCTACAACTCTGCCTTTCAAATAAATTAATTAATTGAAAAAAAAAAATGGGATCAGGGTCCTGAAGGCTTTTTGTTTTTTTATAAATTGTAATAGGACATGAAACATAACTTTACCAGACTGGTCCTGAAGAGAAAGCACAATCAAAACAATGGTTACCAAGAGCTGAAAGTAGTTGAGTCAAAGCAAAAGTCATGGCACAGTTTTCTGGGATGCTCAAGGCATTTTCTTGAAAAGATTTATTTATTTATTTGAAAGATCGAGTTACAAAGACAGTGGAAGACACAGAGAGAAAGAGAGATCTTCCATCTGCTGGCTCACTTCCCAAATGGCTGCAACAGCCAGGGCTGAGCCAGGCCAAAGCCAGGAACCTAGAACTCCCTCCTGGTTTCCCGTGTGGATGGCAGAAGCCCAAGTACTCGGGCCACCTTCTGCTGCCTTCCCAGGTGCATTAGCAGGGAGCTGGACCAGAAGTGGAGCAGTACACCAAGGGGATGCCAGCATTGCAGGCTGCAGCTTAATCCCCTGTGCCACAGCACCAGCCCCCGTCAAGGCATTTTGAATGTCGATTTTCTGGATGGCTAAAGAAGAACAACATTTGCTTTTAGTGAGGGTGTTTTATCAAGTTAGCCAGGGCTTTAGTAGAAGAATGCCTGGGATATCTTCACCTAAGAGTCTTTCTCCACGATAACAACGCTTCTTTTATCAAGCAAGGGGAATTCCCAGAACGTTCAGTGGTAAAGCATTCGGCATGCACCTTTCAGTCTTCATTTGGCTCCTTCTGTCTTCCTTTTGTTTCCAAATATTTAAAAGGCACTTAAAGGATCCCATTTTTCTTCAGTCAATAACGAGGAAAGAGCTGCATGGGGGGCCCGCACCGTGGCTCACTTGGTTAATCCTCTGCCTGCCGCGCCGGCATCCCATATGGGCACTGGGTTCTAGTCTCAGTTGCTCTTCTTCCAGTCCAGCTCTCTGCTGTGGCCCGGGAAGGCAGTGGAGGATGGCCACCACATGGGAGACCAGGAGGAGACACCTGGCTCCTGGCTTCGGATTGGGGTAGCTCTGGCCAGAGCAGCTATTTGGGGGGTGAACCAACGGAAGGAAGACCTTTCTCTCTCTCTCTCACTGTCTAACTCTATCTGTCAAAAAAAAAAAAAAAAAAGAAAGAAAGAAAGAAAAAAGAAAAAAAGAACTGCATAGCTGTGCTGAAATTCCCAGGACCCTCCGTTTTTTAGGGATGGACTGAGTGGCTGATGTGATTGCTTACCAGTGTCTTGAACTTGACGGAGCTTATGTTGGGAAGTAAAGTCTACATTTAAAATTGTTATCTTTTGATTCTATTTCTTCACAATTTTTTGAAGTTTCCTCATATATTTATTTATACTACTAATCAAGAGTTAATGCAGGCCGGAGCCACAGCTCAATAGGCTAGTCCTCTGCCTGCGGCGCCGGCACACCAGGTTCTAGTCCAGTTGGGGCGTTGGATTCTGTCCCGGTTGCTCCTCTTCCAGGCCAGCTCTCTGCTGTGGCCCGGGAGTGCAGTGGAGGATGGCCCAAGTGCTTGGGCCTGGGAGACCAGGAGAAGCACCTGGCTCCTGGCTACGGATCAGCACCGTGCGCCAGCTGCAGCGCGCCAGCCGCAACGGCCATTGGAGGGTGAACCAATGGTAAAGGAAGACCTTTTTCTCTGTATCTCTCTCTCACTGTCCACTCTGCCTGTTAAAAAAAAAAAAAAGAGTTAATGCAGAATTGGAATAATAACCTATGTTTTTATTTGAGAGGTAGAGAGATAGAGAAAGAGACAGGCAGAAAGAGACAGATTGACACACTGGTTCACCCCTCCAAGTGTCTGCCATGGGCAGGACAAGCCAAGCTGAAACCAGGAGCTGGCACCTCCATCCAGGTCTTCCATGTAGGTAGCAGAGACCCAAGTACTTGAGCCATTACCGGCTGCCTCCAGGGTGTGTCTTAGCAGGAGGCTTGAATTGGAAGCAGAGCCAGGACTTGAACCCAGGCACTCTGATATGGGATACAGGTGTTCCAACATGCGGCTTAACCACTAGGCAAATGCCTACCCCTAGAATAAGAACTTTTAATCAGCATAAGATAAGCAACATAGTATAATTTCTGTCCAAAGCAAAGAAACTTGACATTTTAGCCTTGAGACTTTATCAAAGGTAAATGGAAGAGTTCCGTTAGGTTTCTTGCAAATATTGGCCACTTCTACCCTGGATCCCTAGGGACACCTGCACAGCCCGGCTTCTGTGATGCAGAATCCCGATTTTGTCATGATGGAAACTACTTACCTAGAAGAAAAAGGAGGGAAAGAATGAGAGGGAGAAGCCAACATTTACAGAGCAACTGCCATACGTTAAGGGTTAGTATTGGACCTCTTGATGAGCCAAAAGCCTGGCTCCTATTATTCCTACTTTAGAGACAAATAAGCAAGGGCTCAAAGAGGATCAGAAACGCGGTTTGCATCAACAGCTCACCTGTGCCAGAATTTCCACGTCTTCTGATTTTAAGCATCTTGGAAGAGCATGAGAGTGAAGCTAGCCTTCTGTTTGGGCACTCTCTCAAGTGCTCCTGACCTGGGAATGAGGGGGAGGATAGACTGGAGCCAAGATCACCAGTACCATCTCCCTTCTCTCGGTCCCAGGAGGGGAAGGCAGCTGCTTCCAGTCAGACCAAGGGAGAACAGAAGTACCAGGTGGGAGGACCACTTTGGCTGAGGACGTGATGGGTGTCTGCTCCTGGTGTGCTTTTCCTGGGAAGCCAGGATCCAGCTTAAGGCTTCTCAAGAGTGTCCGTGTGCCTGGAAGCAGACCAGGTCCCTGGCTGGGGGAGGCTCTGGTTCTAATCCTTTCTCCATAATCTGCACTAAAGTTGTCACAGCGGGTTAACGCCCTGGCATCCCATATGGGCGCCGGTTCTAGTCCCGGCTGCTCCTCTTCCCATCCAGCTCTCTGCTATGGCCTGGGAAAGCAGTAGAAGATGGCCCGAGTCCTTGAGCCCCTGCACCCGCGTGGGAGACCCGGAAGAAGCTCCTGGCTCCTGGCTTCGGATCGGCACAGCTCCTGCCGTTGCGGCCATCTGAGAGTGAACCATCGGATGGAAGACCTCTCTCTCTGTCTCTACCTCTCTATAACTCTATCTTTCAAATAAATAAAATAAATCTTAAAAAAAAAAAAAAGAAAAGAAAAAGAAAAACCTAGGGGCTGGTGTCCTGGCTTCAGTTCCTGGTCCCTTCCCACCCTGGAGAATCTGGGTCTCAGAGGGTGAGGAAAACTTTAGTGAGTACAGCCAGCTGACCCCTGAGCTGGGTGGGACACCTGGCCTGACAGCCATGGTAGTACTTAATGGAAACTACAGGACAAGATTTAATTTTTTTTTTTAACAATTATTGAATTAATTTAGAGAGAAAGAGTGCTCCCACCCACTAGTTTATTTCCCAAATGCCCACAATGGCTGAGACTAGGCCAGTCTTGGAGCTGGGAACTCAGTCCCAGTCTCCCATGGGAGAGGCAGGGGCCCAAATTCTTGAGCCATCACCTGCTGCCTCCCAGGGTGTGCATCAGGAGGAAGCTGGAATAGGGAACGGAGCGGAGACTCTATCTCAGGCACTCCAATTGAGATATGGGCAATTTTTTTTTCAAGATTTATTTATTTATTCTGAAATTCAGAGTTACAGAGAAAGGGGGAGAGACAGAGAGAAAGAGATCTTCCATCTGCTGGTTCACTCCCCAGGTGTCTGCAACAGCCAGGTCTGGGCCAGGCTGAAGCCAGGAGTTTCACTTGGGTATCCCACATGGATAGCAGGGGCCCAAACACTTGGGCTATCTTCGGCTGCTTTTCCTAGGCCATTAGCAGGGAGCTGGATCAGAAGTGGAGCAACTGAGACACGAACTGGCCCCCATGTGGGATGCTGGCGTCACAGGCAGAGGCTTTACCTGCTATGCCACAGCGCTGGCATCAGGTAGGGGCATCTTCACCGCTAGGCCAAACACCTGCTCCAGATAGTTTTTGAAATGCAATCTACTCAGGAAATTTTGATTTATCTATTCTGTGCCTGTCATCCACCCTTTGAGTTGTTGTGAGGTGTTAAATGAAATGGCATTTATGACAAATACTTTGTAAATCTGAAAAATGCAGCAAACTTCTTATTGTCATTAGCATTATGGAATCTTGGAGCTGAAAAGAATGATCAAGATAATCCTGTTGAATACCCCACCCATAGCAGGAGTTCCTTCTCCAGTACCTTTGACCAACTGCTGGCCAGCTGTACTTGCACTCCTGTGGTGACAGAGCTCACCCCGTAAAAGGCAGCCTCTCTGCTTTCTGGTCAGCTCTGAGAAAAAGTTCCGTAGGCTGAGTTGAAGTCTATCTTGCTGCAATCTTGGGACTTTTGTACCCACCATCTTCCACAGATCTGAGGACCTTCTTCAGGGTCCAGCTCATTGGCCCCTCTGTCCACCCAAGTATAACTCCCTTTGCTGTCTCTACATGTGTTGCACAGAATAATTTTCGGATTTGTCATTCCCTGGGGCTCTGTCCACTGCAGCTGACCAGTGTCCCCTTGCTAATAACGGAGCCCAGAACAAACACAGCCATCGCTGCTGATGTGACCTGGCCAGGGCAAAGTGCAGGAGAGACACCACCTCCGGTAGCCTGCAGCGTGAGACTGTGAATGCAGCCCCATGTGGGTGCCTTGCAGCACTTCCATCACATTGGCTCATTCGAACGTGGTAATTGGCAGATATCCCCCAGTCTTTCGCTTCTCACCAACACCACGTGTACCGGTTACTTTAAATGGACCCAGCTGGCCCTATACAAGGAGACTTCCAGGTGCCGTTTTTCAGTGCCACGTCCTCCCCTCCCCCTTCCGTGATGCTGCTTCTCTTCTTCAGTTGCCCAACTGTGAGCACGTGCTATTTCCTTCTGTCTGCTTGGGGACTTTATATAAATGGACTTGTTGTTTTATTATGTAAATTTTTAAAAATTTGATTTTGAAAGGCAGAGAGAGAGAGAGAGAGAGAGAGAGAGAGAGAGAATTTCCCATCTGCTGCTTCACTCCCCAAACACCGGCAGCAGATAGGAACTGGGATCTCAGTTCAGGTGTCTCACACACTTGAGTTGAGCCATCGCCTGTTGCTTCCCAGGTTACTGGAATCAGGAGCAGGGCTGGGACTTGAACCCAGGCAGCTGGAAATGGGATGCAGGTGTCCCAACTGGTGTCTTAACTGCTATGCAAAATGCCTGCTTCTATAAATTTTTATTTCCCTCAAACTTGTGTCTGGGAGATCCATTTGCTTTGCATATTTGGGTGTAGTCTGTTCATTTTCATTTCTGTAGAGTACTCCACCATGTAAGTATTTCATTAAAAACTCTAAAAATCTATCGTTGTACTGTTGACGAACATTTGGGTCATTTACTTACTGCGTCATGAACTATGTCACTGTAAGTATCCTGTATGTGTCCCCTGGGGCACACATGTAATGTAATTGATAAGAAATTATTTCATGGGTTTGTATCTTATCTTGGAATTTCCTTCGGAACATAAGAATCACATTTGTTTGACAATCAGGAAAGGCCTTTGCGCACACACTAGTTTTCTCTAGACTGTATACCTAGAGGTAGAACTGCTGTGTCTTAGGATTTACCTGGAAACAGGAAAATGTGCACAACTCTCCAAGTTCCCATCTGATTTCAAAACTGCTTTTTCAGCCGCCTCTATGGCGTGGGGAGCCTTAGGCGTCCAAACCAAATGCCTGACCATATGGAGTGACCTTGATCTTGAGGGCCTGGTTTCAAACCCCATTATCAGTGGCAATAAATGTGCCACTGACTCATTGGCTTGAGCCCTGTCTGTGGAGGACATCAGCATATGCTATCTTTATGGCCCCTGCCTCGTGTTAGTCAGCACAAGACAGAGGCAGCAATGGGCTGCCCTGGCCTGGCCAAAGGTTTCCTTGCTGAACCCGGATTTGCTCACCCAGGAGTTACTTAAGGGAGGTTGGGTGTGCCTGTGTGTGGAATCCTGCTTGCTCTCTCAAAGGCACAGCAGCCTTCTGGGGGATATTAACTGCTCACAAACCTCAACTGAGGATACAGGCCCTCTTTAATGTTAGTAGGACCTGGGGCCGGTGCTGTGGCATAGTGGGTAAAGCTGCCGCCTGCAGTGCCGGCATCCCATGGGGGTGCTGGTCCGAATCCTGACTGCTCCATTTCTGATCCAGCTCTCTGCTATGGCTTGGGAAAGCAGTAGAAGGTGGCCCAAGGCCTTGGGCCCCTGCACCCACGTAGGAGACCCGAAAGAAGCTCCTGGCTTCTAGTTTCATATTGGTGCAGCTCCGGCCGTTGTGACCATCTGAGGAGTGAATCAACCGAGGGAAGACCCCTTTCCCTCTACCCCCCGCATCTCCGCAACTTTGCCTTTCAAATAAATAAATCTTTAAAACAACAACAAAATAGATGCCACCTATCTACTTATTTAAAATTATAAACCTCCAAGTGACCGCTGCTCTTCCCAGCCCGTATCTTCTGTTGTGACAGACTTAAACACTTTCAGGATCTGCAAGACCAGGGTTGAATTTGGAATACTTGGACTCCTGGGATTGTGTGTCCATGAATGAGCTGGTGAGAGGAGCACAGGCCTTGGCCCTGCACCCCTAGAGATCTGTGGACACAGCAAGTACCCGTGCCACCTCCCCCAAACACAGCTGCCCTCTGGCCACTTTTTAGGGGTGCCTCGGCTCTGTCCCACTGGGGATGCACCTGGACAACAGGCCAGCTATCAGAGGAGGGAATTCCGGGGTCACGGGTACCTAGAACTTAGACCTGAAGAAGGGGCACCGGTGCCAGACCCTGTGCACTCCTCACGCCAGCTCTCGCCCTCCTTGGTGCACGGACACAGCCGTTATGAGCGCAGGGGCTGTGGCTGTAACCCCAGCATCTCTCCTAAAAGTCAGGCAGACTTGTTTAAAGGAAAGCGCATCAGCCGTGCACCAGAGCACCTGGGGTCTAGGCCCTCTCCTGTCGGAAACAGCCGTTCACGCTTTATTTCCTCATCTGAGCTTTTCTTAGCCATCGCGGCAGCGAAGGTCCCAACAGGGTTGAGCGACTCTCCCAAGGTCACACAATCGGGACAGACAGAAGCTACGCACACTTCATTACCCAGCCTCCTCTCCCGTCCCTTACTTTATTTTAACGACTCATCTTGCTTCCGTGCAGGGGTGCCGGCCTGGCAGCGCCCCTCCGAGAGGCCCGGCCCTTCCCGCCGCCCTCCGGCGCCCTCCCCGCCCCCAGGCCTGCCCCGCGCCGCGCTCCCCGCCGCCTTCGCGAAGCCCCGCCCCTCCCCTCAGGCCCACGTCACGTGCCGCCCCATCCCCCCGCGCCTGCGCACTGCTTATTTCCCGCTGTCAGGATGAGGAGGCGGAGGTCGGCGCTCGGGTCCGTCTCTGCCCGGGG
Source organism: Lepus europaeus (assembly GCF_033115175.1). NCBI lineage: Eukaryota > Metazoa > Chordata > Mammalia > Lagomorpha > Leporidae > Lepus > Lepus europaeus. The sequence goes on along the minus strand of NC_084844.1, from coordinate 50,543,987 downwards.
CTGTGGCGGCGCCGGCAGCTCCAGCCTTAGCGGTTCCTCCCTGGGCGGCGGCGGCGGCGGCTCGGTCGACGCCTCCTCCGCCAGCTGAGCCCGCAGGAGCCCGGGACGCCGCTTCCCCGCCCCTCCCCGCTCCCCGAGGCCGGTTGCCTGGCCATGGCGCAGCCGGGCCCGGCGCCCCAGCCTGACGGTGAGGCGCCCACCATGGCAGGCGCGGCGGGCGCGGCCTGCCTGGCGCCGGCGTCGCCGTCGCGGGGGGACCTCGGGGCGGGCGGGGAGGGCGCGCGCAGGCTCCGGGGGTGACCCGGCCGGGCGGCGGCGTGCGTGCGCGGGCTTGGGCGCAGGGGCCTGGGGAGGCTGTGGCTGGGGAGGGGGCGGGAGGCGCGCGGGGCCGCGCTCGCGGGAGGGCGGAGGGAGGCTGCGGGGGGCCTGGCAGAAGCCGGGGAGCGTGGGGAGCTGGCTGCCGTGGGAGCGGTGGGTCCGGCACGTGGGTTCTGCCCGCGCGGGGAGGAGAGAAATGAGGAACATGTGCTATGTGGGCTAAAGAAAAAAAAAGACTGTTCGCTTAGGTAGCGGTGTTGTGCCCTCTCCCCGCCCACCGGCGCACGGTGTAGAGCCCCTTTGCGTTCGGCTTTGTAACAGAAAAACTAATTCGGGTCGGTAACTGTGGTTAGTAGTTGAGAGGCGGTGTGGCTTAGTGGTGAGTGCGCAGGCCAGGGACCCGGATCCTTCACTCGCAGACGCGGGGCGCATGTTGTAACCTCTCTGAGCCTCCGTGTTGTCGCCCATGAGAGGTTATTTCATGCCTTTTTATCTGTGCGAATGGCCTACGGCACGTATGGCATGTGAAATGATAGTTGAGTATTATGAGGGTTCCAGCACTGGGGAGAACCGTGTTTTGCGAATGCCAGGGTCGAGGGAATGTGTCTTGGGTGGCATCTGTGTTCCTGGAAGCGAAGATTTCCCCCCTCCCGCATGGTCCAGGTTGGCTGTCAGAACCCTCCATGACCTTCTGGAGTGGACGAACCTCTGCTTCCGAGGGTCACCCCATCCGTCCGGAACGGCATTGATGTTTGGAAACCGTGTTTGGTCTTCGGCAGGATCCAGCTGTATCTAGTTGGGAAAGTCCTTTCAGGCCTGTTCAATAGCAGTGCGTGTGCCTAGCATCTTTAAGTGTGATTGAATGTGGAATATGCAGAGCTTGACACAGAAGCTTCTTACCGACTTGCCTTTGCGGGGTCGCTCTTGAAATGGCCTTTCATGAAAACTTCACTGGGGGAGCTTGAAACAACGTTATCAGATGTTAAGGCTCTCTGGAAAGTGTGCTGGACAGCCTGCTGGCCTCCCTTGGATTTTGCTGGTTGCCTACGGGGAGACCTCCAGTGGGTACACCTGGAGAGGTCTGGGATCTTGCTTGTAGAAGAGCAGCGAGTGGTTTCCGGTGGGCCGGCCGAGAGAGGAAAACTGGCATGTGTCCGGGCTACATTTTAATCCTCACCTTCTGCATTTGGTGTCAGGAAAGCGAGCTTTGCTCTTCCACAAGCCCTCTTTGTTAACAGCACACAGAGGCAGAATAGAGAGAGTGCCCAGCGGCTTCTGGTTCTGATCTGGGCTGGTCGGTGTGCCCAGGCGGCCGCTGCCGTCTGGTGAGCTGCATGGAAACAAAAGTGTGGGGCGGCTCAGGTGACCCGACAGCCTGGAATCGGAATTCCCTGCCTCTTTCGAGATGTGGAATGGTCGTCCTTGTAAACAGGCAGAAGTGACTAAGCACTTGCAAGAGGCTAGGAAAAAGGAGCTTTTGGAGATGGGGCATTGTTGCTATTCTTAGTGCAGGTTTATTTCCTATTTTTCAAATCTTGTGACTCTAGGATGAGATTTAGTTTTTGTAGTTTGCAGTTACCTTAAATTTATGTAGTAAATGGACAGACACTGCTTACAGAAGGTGAGTGATCGGGTCTCTTTAGTTGAACACATCTAGACTAGTTTAGCTTTAAGCATACTTTAATTTCCTAACCCTACTAGTTAAAAAATTCCAGAATTTTTTTAGCACCAAATTGACAATAAATATAACTGCCTGTCTTTGCCTTTTATTGCTTGTATCCTCTTTAGAAGCGCTTGTCTTATAACATTGCTTCCCACCCCCCCCCCCCACCTTTTGACACATCTTGCTTTGTTTTTCATGGAGATGTGGTAGATTAGGAAAAAAGGGTAGATTCTTGTATAAATTGACAGGCTAAGAGGTAATTTCTTTTTATTTTGATTTTCTTGAACAAGTTTTTCTTTGACACTGCATTCTTAGCTTATTAGTTTCAACCTTATTTTAATAGCTAGTAAAAATTCAATTATTTTTACCTGAGAATGCAAGGTTCAACATTTTCAAATTTTTGTTTTAAAGATTTATTTATTTATTTACTTGAAAGTCAGAGTTAGAGAGTTAGGAGAAACAGAGATCTTCCATCTGCTCCCCAAATGGTTACAATGGCCAGAGTTCAGCTAGGCCGAAGCCAGGAGCCTGGAACTCCCTCTGAGTGTCCCAAGTGGGTGCAGGGGCCCAAGCACTTGGGTCATCTGCTGCTGCCTTCCCAGGCTCACTAGCAGGGAGCTGGATCGGAAGTAGAGCATCTGGGACTTGAACTGATGCCCATAAGGGATGCCAGTGCCACAGGCTGTGACTTAACCCACTGTGCCACAGTGCTGGCCCCAACATTTTCAAATGTTAATGTTTATTTTAATCTAAGTTGAACTGTGTCTTAGACACATCTGTTCTGACTTTATTAAAAAATAGTGCTTTCTATAATCCCTCCATTAAAAATAAGTATATTTAGAAGTAGTATTCTGTCTTCCCCCATCTGCCAGAGATAACAACTGTTAAGTTTTCTGTCCCTTTTTCTTTTTTATTTGACAGAGTAGACAGTGAGAGAGACAGAGAGAAAGGTCTTCCTTCCATTGGTTCAGTCCCTAAATGGCTGCCACGGCCGGCACTGTGCCGATCTGAAGACAGGAGCCAGGTGCTTCCTCCTGGTCTCTTGTGCAGGTGCAGGGCCCTAGCACTTGGGCCATCCTGCACTGCACTCCCGGGCCACAGCAGAGAGCTGGACTGGAAGAGGAGCAATCAGGATTAGAACCAGGTGCCTATATGGGATGGCGGTGCCGCAGGTGGAGGATTAGCCAAGTGAGCCATGGTGCTGGCTCCCTGTCCTTTTTTCTGTAGCTAAACAAGTGAGATACATTTTATTCCTGAAACAGACACACTTTACGTGACAAGCCCACTCCTTGACTTTCTCAGTACATGTTAGCTATCACCATTATATTCTTGTGAATAGTTATGTGGCCATGTCATATGCTGTAAGTCCTGCAGGGATTCTCTCAGGACATTGTCATATCATTGAGATTGAGTACTGTTGTAATGCTTCTGCTCTGATTGTATTGACGAGGAAACACAAACAGAAAAAGTCAAAGAATCATGCTTAGAGTTACACAGCGAGCAAGCGGGGGCAGCAGGATTCACATCCAGGTCATGTGAAGCCAGAGCCCTCTGTCCTGTTCACTAGATCATGAGCTACTTTCCAGCTCAGTTTTAGAAGTCTGCCTTTTTTTTTTTTTTTTTAAATGTTATTTGAAAGGCAGAGTTACACAGAGGAGGAGAAAGGAGAGAGAGTTTGTGTGAGTGTGGGCTTCTACCTGCTGGTTCACTTCCCAAATGGCCACAACAGGTGAGGCTGGGCCAGGCTGAAGCTGGGAGTCTGGAACTCCATTGGGTCTCCCATAGGGATAGCAGGGGCTCAACTACAGGGGACATCTTCCACCATCCTAGGTGCACCAGCAGGGAGCTGGTTGGAAAGTAGAACAGCCAACCCTGGAACCCGTGCCCATATGGGATGCTGGCATGGCAGGCAACAAACCAACTTGCTACACCACAACACCAGCCCTCTGCCTCATTCTTAGTAAAGACGGTTTCATATTTGCCTCTCTTTTGATGGACAAGTAGATTGCCTTCAGTTTTGTCATTATTTTATAAGCAGTATTGTAATGGATGTCCTTGTATGTATTTTTCAGACATTTTTCTGTAAGATTGCTGATTTAGTGCTGAGTGATTTAAAATTTTTTTTTTTTTTTTTTGGACTGGCAGAGTGGTCCGTGAGAGAGAGAGACAGAGAGAAAGGTCTTCCTTTTTGCCATTGGTTCACCCTCCAATGGCCGCCGCGGCGCACCGCGCTGATCCGAAGGCAGGAGCCAGGTGCTTCTCCTGGTCTCCCATGTGGGTGCAGGGCCCAAGCACTTGGGCCATCCTCCACTGCACTCCCTGGCCACAGCAGAGAGCTGGCCTGGAAGAGGGGCAACTGGGACAGAATCCGGCGCCCCAACTGGGACTAGAACCCGGTGTGCCGGCACCTAAATTTTTAAAAAGATTTATTTATTTGAAAGGCAGAGTTATAGAGAGGCAGAGGCAGAGACAGAGAGGTAGGTCTTCATCTGCTGGTTCACTCCCCAGATGGCCACAATGGCTGGAGCTGTGCCGACCTAAAGCCAGGAGCCAAGAACTTTTTCTGGGTCTCCCACGTGGATGCAGGGGCCCAAGGATTTGGGCTGTCCACTGCTGCTTTCCCAGGCCATAGCAGAGAGCTGGATAGGAAGTGGAGCAGCTGGGACTCAAACCGGCGCCAATATGGGATGCCGGCACTGTAGGTGGTAGCTTTACCCACTAGGCCATGGTGCTGGCCCTGTGATTTAAATTTTAATAGCTGTTCCTGGCTTACTCTCAAAAAAAGGTGTCAGTTTGTATGCCTGCCAACTATGGGAGGGGGTGGATTTCCCCCACAATCTTACAAGCTCCAAATGCTGTCAGTTTTAAGTTTGTCTTCTGATGAATTTTTTAAAAATGCACTGTTCAACCAACAGTGTGCCTATTCTATGGTAAGTCCTGTGTTGGACTCCAAGAAATTTAAGGATGAACAAAACCAGATCCAGATTCAGTCATTAATTGGATAATCCCACAGACAGGTAGAAAACCATTTATTCAACTCATAGAAGTGTGTACTGCTTGCCAGACACAATTCTGGGGTACTTGGGATACATCAGTGGGTAACACATATAATAACCCTGCCCTGATGTGGGAGAAGCAGATACTGAACAGCAAAAAGTAATCAGATGACATGGATTATCAGGTGATAAGTGCTATGAAAACAAAAGTGGAGCAGGGTAAAGGGAAGGAGTGGGGCTGATTTTAAATAAGATCTTTGCAAAGACTTGCAGGAGACAGGGGAGTTAGCTGTGAGGATCTAGAGAATAGTGTTCCAGACAAGAGGGATCATTTTTTCGCAGATGGCTTAAGGGTGTGTGTATGGTATGTTTGAGGGATGGCATGGAGGTCAGTGTGGCTGGAATAATGTTCCGAGGGTAAGGGGAGGGAAGGCCATGGTGGGCGGGCAGATCTGGGAGAGCCCGCTGGGCATTGTGAAGACTGGTTTCTGCCATGGAGAACCATTGCAAAGATTTTGAACAAAGGAGTGATGTGATCCAGCTGGGCTGCAGGATTGGGATTAGAGTAATAGGGAGGTGAGGAAGGCATGAATTCACTAAAGAGGTGAGGGGACTTGGCCCACTCTGCAGGTAAGACAGGGTTTGCTGATGGTTTGGATGTGCGTTGCAGGAGGAAGAGAGAGAGCAGACATTACCCACAAGTTTCTGGTCTGAGCAGCTGAGTGGTGCACAGTGGTATCATGTCTTAATTGAGAAGCTTGTCCCATTTAGGGAGATCAGGAGAGGTTTCTGAGGAGGTAGCCCTGGAGCTGAGATAGCGTGGGTGAGCAGGAGTCCACTTCTTAGGAGGAAGCAGGCGGATATTACAGAACCGCAGAAATAGCCTGTGTGCCTGGACAGGAGAGGTGTGGGTTGGCCTGAATGCTCTGGATCCTTTGAGCTGTTGGGAAGCCACTGAAGGGTTTTAAGCGTAGATGACATTGGCGTTCTGATTTGCACTTAACTTGATCCTGGATGGTTAGGTTGTTAATTATAGCATCAGTTTGTTTGTTGGCCACCTTTATTTTATGAATTGTCTGTTAAAATCTATTGTCTGTTTTTCCCCTATTGGGTTCTTTTCCTCATCAGTTTGGAAATTAAGACCTGCTAATCCCTGTGTGTCTAACTACATTCACCAAAATGAAACTGTTTCTAAACTTTCCTCTATGTAGCTACTTACCAAATTCTTTCCACTTATCAAATCCCATTTGAAAGTGTATCCATACTGCAGTGTTTTCCTTAGAGGTCTCTGCCTCTTCCCAGGCAACATTGACCCCTGTCTCCTCTACATACCCCTGTGGGGCTCTCTCATCCTCCAGGAGCGCTGTGTTCCCCTTCTAAGGTGTGAACTCTTGGACAGAAACCAGAACATTTTCAAGGGGGTAAAGATTTATTTACTTGAAAGTCAGAGTTAGTGAGAGACTGAAAGAGAGAGAGATGTCTTCATCTGCTAGTTCCCTGTGGCTGTAGCAGCCAGGTCTAGGCCAGAAACTCCCATCCCAGTCTCTCATCCACATGACAGGGGCCCAAGTACTTGAGCCATCTTTTTTTTTTTTTTAACTTTTATTTAATAAATATAAATGTCCAAAGTACAACTTTTGGATTATAACGGCGTTTTTACCCCATAACCTCCCTCCCACCTGCAACCGTCCCACCTCCCACTCCCTCTCCCATCCCATTCACATCAAGATTCGTTTTCCTGCTTTCCCAGGTTCACTAGCAGGGAACTGGATTGGAAGTGGAGCAGCCAGGACTAGAATCGGTGCTCATATAGGATGCAAGTGGTGGCTTAACTCACTGAACCACAGTGCTGGCCCAGGACATTTTCATCTTCATAGTTTCAGTTCCTGGTATGACAGAACTGATACTACAAATTTAATGACTTTGGCTTTGCCTGATGTTCTGTAGGTGTATTTAATGTACAGAATGTAGTAGATAGAAACCAGGTAACTGAAAGGAATTCTAGAGACGAGTTATCTTTATTTCACAAAGTAGGAACTTAAAGACTAAAGGGGTTGAAGTGAATGAACATTGTAGCTGAGCCAGGACTAGAGCTTACTATTGGCGTGGGACTCGGGCTTCTCTTCTGACTAGTATTTCCTTTTGTGTGGAATGAGCTTTCTAGAAAATGCTGCTCGAAAAGAATGACAGAGTGGGTACAGCCTGGAAATAGTTAATGAGGTAATTGGCAGTAATTTCTTTTACTTCAGTACTTTCATCCTTTAAACACATATTTATTGCTTATGCTTATTGATAATGGGCATTGTGTTGGGGATATTATAGCAAGGTGAAGTGCTCCTTTCCCTATGGAGCCTTAAAGTTTAGAGGTGAATAGAGATATGCACCATGAGGAAAAGGCGGTTTTTTTTCATTGATACTGGGATTCCCGGAACAGTACTTGCCTTAGGGTAAATATGAGCAGTCGATATCTGAAAGGCAGGTGACAGCGTACGGTAGTGTGGTGGCTCTTCACAATTTGCAGATGTTTTGATATCACACGGCAGAGACGTCTTCTATCACTCAGAATGTTTCTTACCATAGCCTTCTGCCTCTGCTGCACGCTGCTGGGTCCCAGGTTATACTGGAAAAGGTAGCGTTTGAATAGAGCCATAAGAGTTGTGTAGAATTTTTGACAGGTGGAGAAGAAATGACAAGTTCCTGGGCATATGCAAATTGCTAAGATTGAATAATGAAGAAATACAATATCTGAACAGACTAATGAGTGGTAGTAATGAATCAATAAGAAGTCTATCATTAAAAAACAAAGCCCAGAACCTGATGTCTTCCCTGTGAATTCTAACAAGGTTTTAAAGAACTAATGCCAATTCTTCTTAAACTCTTGCCAAAAATTGAAGAGGAGGGAATACTTCTTAACTCATTCTATGAAACCAAAATCACCTTGATATCAAAACCAGACAAGGATGCAACAACAAAATACAGGCCAATATCCCTAATGAATAAAGATAAAGGCATTGTTGTGGAATAGTGGATGAAGCTGCCGCCTGCAGCACCAGCATCCTACATGGGCACCAGCTTATGTCCGGACTGCTCCACTTCAAATTCAGATGCCTGCTAATGGCCTGGGAAAAGCAGTGGAAGATGGCCAAGTGTTTAGGCCACTTTCACATGTGAGACCTGGCTCCTGGTTTTGGCTTGGCCCAGTCCTGGCTGTTGTAGCCATTTGGGCATTGAACCAATGGATGGAAGACCTCTGTGTTCCTCCCTCTCTTTCTCTGGAACTCTTTAAAATATTTTTTTTTAAAAGATGACATTGTCAACAAAATATTAGTAAACCAAATTCATCAACAGATTTGAAAGATCATTCACCATGATCAAGTGGAATTCATTCCAGGGATGCAAGGATGCTTCAACACATCAGTAGATCTAGAAAAAGTATTTGACAAGAATTTACTATGATAAAGACTCTCAACAAATTATAGAAGGAACTTAATTCAACACAGTCAAGGCCACAGCTAACATATTGAATAGAGAGAAGTTAGGTTTTTCTTCTAAGCTCTAGAAGGAAACAAGGATTCCTACTTCCACCACTTCTATACAACATAGTACTGGAAGTCCTGGCTACAGCAATGAAGCAAGAGAAGTAAATGAACATACAAAAACAGTAGCATCTCTATACACTCACAATCATCTGAAAAAGAAAATACAATGGCTACAATTTTTTCTGATTTTATTTTTTAAAAAGATTTATTCATCGGGGCCTGCGCATGGCTCACTTGGTTAATCCTCTGCCTGCAGTGCCGGCATCCCATATGGGCACGGGTTCTAGTCTCGGTTGCTCCTCTTCCAGTCCAGCTCTCTGCTGTGGCCCGGGAAGGCAGTAGAAGATGGCCCAAGTGCTTGGGCCCCTGCACTCGCATGGGAGACCAGGAAGAAGCACCTGGCTCCTGGCTTCAGATCGGCGCAGCTCTGGCCGTAGCGGCCATTTGGGGAGTGAACCAATGGAAGGAAGACCTTTCTTTCTCTCTCTCTCTCAATGTCTAACTCTACCTGTCAAATAAATTAAAAGATTTATTCATTTGAAAGGCAGAGAGAGAAAGAGAGATCTCTTCCAGTGGTAATTCACTTCCTAAATGGCTGGAGCAGTCAGGATTGGGCCAAACCAAAGTCAGTAGCCAGGAATTCATCTGGGTCTCCGTTTTGGGTGGCAGGGACCCAAGCACTTGAGCCATCACCTGCTGTTTCCCAGGCACATTTGCAGGGAGCTGGATCAGAAAGAGAAGAGCTGAGACTCAGACCAGGACTCTGATACTGCATGTGGACATCCCAAGCTGAGGCTTAATCTGATGTGCCACAGCACCTGTCGTAAACACAATTTAAGAATAAATTTAACTGGGGCTGTGCTTGGGCACCTGAAGATCCAGAAGAAGCTCCAGGTTCCTGTCTTCTGCCTGGTCCAGCCCTGGCTGTTGTGGCCTTTGGAGACTGAATCAGTGGATGGAAGGTCTCTCTCCATGTCTATCCTCCTCTCTCTGTTACTCTGCCTTTCAAAAAAAAAAAAAAAAAACAAACAAAAACAAACAAACAAAAACAAACAAAAAAAACCAAACAAACAAAAAAACAACTAATAACCAGGGAGATCTCAACACTGAAAACTGTGAAACATTAGTGAAATATATTGAAGACACAAATGAATGGAAAGATGCTTATGGATTGGAAGAATTAATAGCTGTGAAAAGTTCATACTACTCAGAGCAATATGTAGAATCAAAGCAATCCCTATCAATACCAGTGATGTTCTCAGAAGTAGAAAAAAAAAGTTTAAAAATTTGAATGGAATCACAAAAATTCACAAATAGCTACAAAAGTCATTAGCAAAAAGAACAAAGCTGGAGACATCATACTATGATTTCAAAGTGTACTATGAAGCTATACTAGGCAGAATAATATGATATTGGCATAAAAACCAACACACAGACTAATGGAACAGAATACAGAGCCCAGAGAGAAATCACATTTACAGCCAAATGACTTTTTTTTTTTTTTTTTGACGGAGTGAATAGTGAGAGAGAGATAGAGAGAAAGGTCTTCCTTTTTGCCGTTGTTTCACCTTCCAATGGCTGCTGCGGCCGGCGCATCTCGCTGATCTGAAGCCAGGAGCCAGGTGCTTCTCCTGGTCTCCCATGTGGGTGCAGGGCCCAAGGACTTGGGCCATCCTCCACTGCCTTCCCGGGCCATAGCAGAGAGCTGGCCTGGAAGAGGGGCAGCCGGGATAGAATCTGGCGCCCCAACTGGGACTAGAACCCGGTGTGCCGGCGCCGCAAGGCTGAGGATTAGCCTGTTAAGCCACGGTGCCAGCCCAGCCAAATGACTTTCAACAAGGGTACAAGAACACATGATAGTGAAAGGACAGTCTCTTCAATAGTGTTGGGAAAAGTAGATATGTATACAGCAGGAAAATGAAATTAGATCCTTTTACTGACCCAAAAATAAAAATGGATTAAAGTCTAAAACATAAGACCCCCAAACTGTGCAACTACTAGAATAAAACATAGGGTAAGCACTCTATTGATCTGGGGAATGATTTTGGGTGTGACCTCAAAAGCACAGTCAACAAAGGCAAAAATAAACAAGGTTACATCAAATGAAAAAGCTTTTGCACAGCAAAAGAAACAAGTGAAGAGACAACCTGTGGAATGGGAGAAAAATTGGGAAACTGTACATTTGCTGAAGGGGTTAATATCCAATATGTATGAGGAACCCAAACAACTCAATAACAAGAAAATAATGAGCAAAAGACCTGCATTGTGTATTTCTCAAAAAGAAGACATACAGATGGCCAACAGGTATATGAAAAAATACGTGGTATCACTTATCAGGGAAATGTGAAACAAAACCACGCTGAGGTACCACTTTCCCTCTTACTAGAATGGCCATACCAAATGCTGAAAAGGGAGAGAATGTTGGGGTGCAGTAGGTTAGGCACCACTTGGGACCACCACATCCTGTACCTGAGTGCCGGTTCAAGTCCCAGCTATTCGAAGCTTTCCAGCCTGCTTCCTGCTAAGGTACCTGGGAGGCAGTGGATGGTGGCTCAAGGTACTTGGGTTCCTGCCATCCCTCCTGGGAGACCTTTACGGAGTTCCTGGCCCCTGACTTAGCTCCACATTTGTAACAGATGGACGTTTTCTCTCAGTCTTGCTGTCTCTGTTACTCAGCCTTCCAAGTAAATAAGTCTTTTTAAAAAAAGAGAAGAGGGGCAGGCATTTGGTACAGTGGTTGAGATGGCACTTGGGACATCCACATCCATGTTGGAGTGCCTGCTTAGCTTCCTGCTAATGTATACTCTGAGACAACAGATGATAGCTGAAGTACTTGGGTCCCTGCTACCCATGTGGGAGACTGAATTGAGTTCAAGGCTCTTGGCTTCAGTCTGGCCCTTCCCCTGGCAGTTGGGGGCATTTGGAAAGTGAACTAGCTGATGGAAGATCTCTGTCTCTTTGAAATCAAATTAAAAATACAAAAAGTAAAAGTTCATGAGGATGTAGAGAAAAGGGAGACTTTAAGACTTTACACCCTGTTGGTGGGGGTTTGAATTAGTATTGCCATTATGAAAAACAGTATGGACGTTCCTTGGAAAATTAAAAATAGTAGTACCCTAAGCACCACCTATCCCACTATTGGTTATGTATCCAGATAAAGTGAAGTCAGTGTTCCAAAAAGATACTTGCATTCTGGTATTTATTGTGACACTATTCATAATAGCCAAAATGTTAACCTGCGTGTGTGTTAATGGATAAAGAAAATGTGGTTTATATTCACGATGGATTGCTCCTCGGCCTTTTGGCTAAGATCAAGTGTGTGTATTCACGATGGAATACTATTCAGCCTTAAAAAGGAAGGAAAGCTTGCTTGTGACAGTGTGGACCAACCTGGAGACCAGTACATTGACTGAAGCAAGCCAGGCACAGAGACAAATAGAGGGCTTCTAAAAGCATGGAAGATGGCTGTTAGGAACAGAACTGTGTGGATTTCATATTTTTTTTACACCAAAATAAATTTACCTTTAAATTCCATTTTTTTCCACAAACTTTTTGAAGTAACCTGGTATTGCATGATCTTACTCATGTGGAATCTGAGGAAGTTGACCTCATAGAAGTAGAATTAAAAAAAAAAAAGTAGTAGAATGGGGAGTACCAGAGGCTGGGTGGTTGGGGGGAGTGGAGTTGTGGAGATGCTAGTCAGAGGCGGTTTAACTCTAGTTAGGAATAAATTCAAGAGATCTGTTGTACAGCGTAGTGGCAATACTTAAGGGCGTTACATTTTTAAAAGATGCAAAGAGCGGACATTGCCATAAAAAAATAACTGAGGGGATGCATTTGTTGGTTGGCTGGGGTTAGTCATTCCATAGTGTATGTATGCTGTAGAATACAGCATGTACATGATAAATGTACTTTTCTGTCACTTTTTAAAAACAATTTTTGATAGATGGATTTAGTGCCTGGAGAAAGGTGTTAGAGGAGAGGGAGAGTCTTGCAGGGTGGGGCTGGAGTGTGTGAAGTGATGGGGTATAAATAATCTGGTGGTTTGTGTGAAGCCTGCTCAGGGGCAGGTTTGAAAACGGAGATTGAGCTGGCATAGTGGGTATAGCCACTGCTTGGGCACTGGCATCCCATATGGGTGCTGGTTTGAGTCCTGGCTGCTGCACTTCCAATCTAGGTCCCTGATAATGGCCTGTGAAAGCAGCAGAGGATGGCCCAAGTGCTTGGGCCCCTGCACTCACATGGGAGACCCAGAAGAAGCTCCTGGCTTCGGATTGGCCCAGCTCCGGGCTTGGGACCATTTGGGGAGTGAACCAGCAGGTGGAAGATCTATCTCTGCCCTTCAAATATACAAATAAGTCTTAAAAAAAAAAAAAATTGAGCCTGAATGGTAAAGCTTTGCCAGCCAAGAAGTTTGGATTTTCCTATGATGTGGCTGTGTGTTTTGATTAATATTGTGCAATCTGAAGCTCGTTCTGGAAATCACACAGAAGTTAGATTGGCTATGAGGCAGATGGTTGGGTAAGAAGATTGGATTAGGCTATTGCTTTTGCCTTGGTGAGAGATGAGGTTATAACCGATGGTAGTGGGAATGGAAAGAAGGAAATAATAAATTTGAGAAGTACTGTGCTGTTAAAATAGCAGTTTGCTGAGCATTTGGTTTGGGGTGTGGACAAGAGAGGAAACTAAAGATGCTGCTTAAAATGTGGCTAGAGTCTGAGCAACCAGTGCAAGGACAGATTGAGTACTAGGAAGTGGCCAGTTTGGCTTTAGATGTGTTGATCTGGAATACTCATGGGGCAGCCATGTAATTAGCTAGAAATACAAGGGTATTTCAAAAAAGGTTGTAGGGTTCATTTACTTGAAAGGTGGAGAGACAGAGAAAAGTCTTCCATCCACTGGTTCACTCTAAACAGCCTCGATGGCCCCGCTGAAAGTCAGGAGCCAGGAATTCCTTCTGGGTCTCCACATTGGGCCTTCCTCCGCCGCTTTCCCAGGTGCTGGTTCAGAAGCAGAGCAGCTGGGATTCAAACTGGTTCTCCAATACAGGATGCCCATGTCTCCAGTGGTAGTTTAACCTGTTGTGCCCAGTTCTTTGCATAGGCTTGGAACTCGGGTAAGAAATCAAGGATGCACACTGCTCAAGGAGAAAAGTATAGCTGTGAGGAAGGCCACAAGTAAGATTAGTGGGTTAGATGAGGAAGGGGAAACCAGTGAACCTTATAAAAAAGGGGAGCTGGGAGGAAGGTTAGAAGTCAGTAATAAAGTTTGAAGGAGTGTTGGGGGGAGCTGGTCAGCAGTAATGAATGCCGCAGTCAGATGAAGACAGAAATGCTCATTGAAGTCAGCATCTTAGTGACCTGAGGAGCATGTGCAGAATGAATTTTAAAATTATGATACAGAGATGGGGTAGTCACTTGGGAGAGTGGTAAGGCTGTGGCAAGATGTCTGTGTATGTTTAAAGAACAGAGATTAGATCACTGTGGATGCTAGAGGACTGCCAGTAGTAGGAGAGAACCAAAGATGTAAAATTAAGGCAATGATAGATCTCAAGGGAACTGAGAGAACAGATGGGATGGATTGAGAGCATGGAGGTCAGCAGGAGAGACAAGGACCTTGTCCTTCAAAACAGAAGAGAAGGTGTAGCCTCCATTCCCTGATTCATTTATTCAAACATGCATGATTTGAATATCTATGGACACGGAAGACCAGGCGCTTGTACTCCACGGTGGTTATAGTTTTGAAACCTTTACCACAGTCAGATAGATTAGGTTGTTTATACTCTCCTGGGTTCCTCCCAGTTATCTTAACCAAAGAACACAGAAAATAAGTTGGCGATTTTCCCAGTTGTCCTAAAGGTGTTATAATCAGTACCATTCTAATTGCACAGGAAACAAGTTAATTCATTATGTACTTTGAATGCCTTGGCATTAGGGCTTAATTCTTTCATGGAACCTGGGTTGAGATAGATGGGCAATCCAATAAGTGCAGAATATGGTTGGGTCCTACTGTGAGAACCTTGATGTGGGTTGTGTTGCTATTCCTTTGGCTTCAGCTGTCAAAAATCAAGACACAGCTTTATTTTGCTTTGATTTAAGCCATTTAACCCCCAATTGCTACTGCTTTCTCTAAACTACATTTATTGTATATAAACTGCTGCCTCTCGTGTAGATCGCATCTCCCCAGCTTAGCTATTCAAGAGCAGAATCTTTCTGAAACTACTGCCATCATTCATTTTATGGTGACTCTAGTAGTCTCTGCAGAGAGTAATGAAAGGATATTAACAGTTTGGATTAATGTCTACTGCAGAATATTATACTGCACTTATTCCCAACAGATGGGAATGTGGTCTCTAGAACATTTCCACTGTCTACGGTAGCTGTGTTAGAAAATTCTTAGTTTTGTTGGGTACAAATTATTGTCCTCCTACACTTTGGTTCTGGCCTATTGAACAAATAATCAGATTATTTTCCCTTACGTCAAAGGTCTTCAGAGCTCTCTTCGGTGTTGGCAGTTCCTCCTGTGGAAGGGTTCCATACCATTGCTAGTTGGTGTGGCCTCCTCTGCTAGACCAGCCAGATGTGTTAGTAATTTGTAGTTTGCTCATGCTCTTATTAAAGTGGTGCACCTGGGAGTGAGTGTTTAAGATTAAGACATATGTGCCCCCCATCAGAGTGCCTGGGTTTGATTCCCAGCTCTCGCATCTGATTCCACTTCCCGCCAATGCAGACCCTCAGAGGCAGCTATGGTGACTCAATTATTTGATTGTGGGAAACTGGATTGAGTTCCCACCTCCCAGCTTTGGTCTGGCTCAGTCCCAGGCATTGTGGGATTTGGAGAGTGAACCAGTGGGTGGTTCTCTGTCTTTCTGCTTCTCTAATAAATAAAAATTGAAAAAGTGTTGTACCTAAAATTGGTGAAACTATTCCAGATTTAGAACCTAAATAATTTGTGCAAAGAACAGCAAAACCATTCTCTTTTGATCAGGACCCTTAACTCTCTCTGTATTGTAGGCTGATACTCCCTCCATTTGTTTTAATCTTCTGTATCATATTCATAATAAAAATAACAGTTCCCTAATGATGTGATATTAAACATCTTTTCATATGCCTGTTTGCTGTCTGTATATCTTTGGTGGGATGTCCATTCAGATCTTCTGCCCATTTTTTAAAATTAGCTTATTCATTTTCTTATTGTTGCATTTTGTGAGTTCTTTGTATTTTTCAGATAGTAGTCCTTTGCCAGATGTCTTGG
This sequence comes from Lepus europaeus, assembly GCF_033115175.1. Classification (NCBI taxonomy): domain Eukaryota; kingdom Metazoa; phylum Chordata; class Mammalia; order Lagomorpha; family Leporidae; genus Lepus; species Lepus europaeus. The sequence continues at coordinate 50,528,217 of NC_084844.1, read as the reverse complement.
CACATGCTTTTCCCTGATATCCATAGTTTGTCATCTTGTTCTGCGGACAGTGTCTTTGCATAGCAGAACTTTTTAATTTTATTGAAGTCCAACTTAATAATTATTTTTTTTCATAGACTGTGCTTTTGAGGTTGTAGTTAAAAAATCATCTCCAGGGCCGGCCCCATGGCTCATTTGGTTAGTCCTCTGCCTGCGCTGCCAGCATCCCATATGGGCGCAGGATTCTAGTCCTGGTTGCTCCTCTTCCAGTCCAGCTCTCTGCTGTGGCCCCGGAGGCGGGGGGGGGGGGGCAATGGAGGATGGCCCAAGTGCTTGGGCCCCTGCACTCGCCTGGGAGACTGAGAGGAAGCACCTGGCTCCTGGCTTCGGATCGGTGTAGCTCCGGCCGTGGCGGCCATTTTGGGGGTGAACCAACGGAAGGAAGACCTTTCTCTCTCTCTCTCTCTCTCTCTCTCTCTCTCTCTCACTGTCTGTAACTCTGCCTGTCAAATAAATAAATAAAATCTTAAAAAAAAAAAATCATCCTCAAACCGAGGTAATCTAGATTTTTCTCCTGTGTTCTTTCCTAAGTGGTCTATAGTTTGGCGTTTTACAGTTAGGCCTGTGACCTATTTTTATGTGAAGGTGTGTGCCTAGGTTTTTGTTTTTGTTTGTTTTTTAGTATGTGGATATCCAGTTCTTTCTTTAAAAAGTCAGTCTTTTCTGTATTGTATTACCTTTGCTCCTTTGCCAAAGAACCATTGACTGTACTCATATTTATGTGGATCTGTTTCTGGGCTCTCTAGTAATTTCTTAATTGTTTTTGCATCAAAAATAATAGATACTTGTGGTAAGTCAATTTGTAACTAAATCATATAGATGTCCATATATAGGCTAATAAGGTCACCTCTTGGAGATAAACACAATTAATGCTCTGGTATATATTTTTTCCATTAAAAGCAATGTGTATTCTGATGACTGAAAGTAGAATCATGCTGTATACTGTTCTCAAGCTTCCTTTTCTTTATTTTTGATATAGACTCCTTATTTTTGAAATAAATCACCCATTTTTATAGCTTCGTAATATGGAGGCACCATAATTTTTAAAAGTGAGTCCTCTGTTGATGAATAGTTAGGACAGAATAATGCTGCATTGAATGTCCTTGTGCATCTCTAAGTCATTCATGTGAATATTTTGTGGGATAAATGCATTGAACTGGAATTAATGAGTCAGAATGTGCACATGGAAAAATTAAATGACAGGTACCAAATTCATTCACAAAAAAGTCTGATAATATACAGGTTTACCATGGAGATATGAACAGGATTATAGCTCCTCAATATGTTTACGTTCTTTGCATATGGGGAAATCGACCATTTGCATGTGTATAGTGAAATTTTGACAGTCAAAAACAGTATTTTACTTTATCTGATTTGATGATCAGTTTTTCTTTCAGCTTCTAGGTTTGTATTCTGACTCTTTGTCAGCATTACCGTTTACTGTTTACGTAAAGAAAATTTGATCACTTTGAAATTTATTTTAAGGGAGTAGAATCCAGTCTTTCCTGTTTACTTTCAAATGGCTAGCCAGTTGTTTTTTTTTTTTTTTTTTTAAATAAATTAATTAACTTGACAGGCAGAGTTTACAGAGAGAGAGAAAGACCCAGAGAAAGAGATTTTCTGTCTGCTAGTTCACTCCCCAAATGGCTGCATAGCTGAAGCTGGAGCTGGGCTGGTCTGAAACCAGGAGCCGGGTGCTTCTTCCAGGTCACCTCCGTGGGTGGCAGGAGCGCAAGGACTTGGACCATCTTCCGCTGCTTTCCCAGGCACATTGGCAGAGAGCTGACGTGAGGCTTTACCTGCCACGCCACAACGCTGGCCCAGTTTATACTATACAGTTGATTAGTCCATTTTTCTAAATTGATTTTGCATTGCTATCATTTATTGTATGCTAAATTTCCAAGAATAGTTGAACCATTTTTGAACTATTTGTTTTTGAACTGTTTTTCTTAATGAATTTGTCTATTATGGCTGTCATCATACATAGTTAAAATTCCCGTTCTTTCTTACTTTCTAATGTTTCAAGGAGCCAGGCACCCTTCATTATTCATTTGCTGGAATTTTCCTTTTCTGTTCTTAAGTATTTACTCATGCAGGTTAAAGTCAGACTAGGCACATGAAGCCTGCCCACCATGCTTCCCTTTCTTGTCAAAAGAACAAAACAAGGGACTTAAGAATACCTCACTGAGTTTATAAACTAGGAACATATATCTTTAACAAACATCTTCACAATTAAATGCATTAATTATGCTTATATATTATTCTTTGAAGGTGGTGGTATCCCTGTTTCACAATTGAGGAAATGAAAGTTTTGTAATTTTTCCAGGATCCAGGTTCCTCTGACTCTTTTTATGCCTGCTGCTCTCTATCAGATCCGTTTTAATTACGTAAACTCTCAGGTATTTAAGAAAGGCAAAATTAAAGCAAAGCCCTGTGTTTCTTTACTGATCGTAAAGTGTAAAGAAAACGTAAAGGAAAGTGAACTTAACCATAAATCTGTCCTTCAGAATAATTTTTCATTTTGATATATTTCTAGTTTTATATCTTATATATAAAATATTTAGTTTTTATATTTTTTATATTTACAACTAAAAATATTGGAAAACTGTAGATCACATTTCCCATGTGGTTTTGTATCCTACTTTAATTTTAATTATGATGTGAATGGTTTTCCTGTCTTGTAAGTTAGTTTTTAAGAAACCTTGGGTTTAAGTCTGTAATTTATCATATGAATGTGTCATTTTCTATTACCGCCATTTTGATTATTTATAAATTCTACAGGAAACATCCTTGGCCATTAATCTTTAATTCCTTCTTTGGTTATTTTCTAGAGTGTTTGTTGTGGATCAGAAAGCATGAGGTTTTATAAACATTGCCAAATTGCTTTCCAAAAAGCTAGATCTCGCCTACATTTCTACCATTACTGCTGGTGTTCATTAGATTTACCAGATCCTTGGCCGGCGCCGTGGCTTACTTGGCTAATCCTCTGCCTGCAGTGCTGGCACCCCGGGTTCTAGTCTCGGTTGGGGCACGGGGAACTAGTCCTGGTTGCTCCTCTTCCAGTCCAGCTTTCTGCTGTGGCCCGGGAGGGCAGTGGAGGATGGCCCAAGTAGCGGCCCTTTGGGGAGTGAACCAACTGAAGGAAGACCTTTCTCTCTGTTTCTCTGTCACTGTCTATAACTCTGTCTCTCTCTCTCACTATCTAACTCTGCCTGTCCAAAAAAAAAAAAAAAAGACTTACCAGATCCTTGCCAGCATTCAGTATGGACTTAAAATTTTCTTGTCAACATGTTAGGCAAAAAGATGTGGTATTTTACTGATGTGTTAAGTTGCATTTTTAGTGTGAAATTATATTGGCCATTTGTTTCCTTTTTTAGTACATTGCCTTTTCATATCTTTTGCCATATTCCTATTAACTTATAAATATATTTTCTTTTTTATTTGTTGCAGATATTTTTCCATGTTTTTCCTTTGCCTTATTTTGTCATTTTAGGTAATTTTCTTTCTTTTTTTTTTTTTTTTTTGACAGGCAGAGTGGACAGTAGAGAGAGACAGAGAGAAAGGTCTTCCTTTGCTGTTGGTTCACCCTCCAATGGCCGCCGCTGTAGGTGTGCTGCGGCCGGCGCACCGTGCTGTTCCGATGGCAGGAGCCAGGTGCTTCTCCTGGTCTCCCATGGGGTGCAGGGCCCAAGCACTTGGGCCATCCTCCACTGCACTCCCTGGCCACAGCAGAGAGCTGGCCTGGAAGAGGGGCAACCGGAACAGGATCGGTGCCCCAACCGGGACTAGAACCCGGTGTGCCGGCGCCGCAAGGCGGAGGATTAGCCTACTGAACCACGGCGCCGGCCTGGTAATTTTCAATATAGAAAAATCTAACATTGCACTTGAGCAAACTTGTTGGTAATGCTTTGAGACATTAAAAACTTTCTCTTTGAAACATGAAAAACTTTATCTCAAAATCAATTAGATATCCATTCATACTTCGTTTTATGTTTTTATTTATTTTTTTCAATACTTTAATTCCTGATTGTTACTACATAAACTATTTCTCAAATAAGGTTTTCCACATCTTGTATTTAAGTCGCTACTTTCTGAAATTTTATTTTTTATAATTCTAGGTGAGAGGTCGGCGCTGTGGCTGCTAAAGCGCTGCTAAAGCTGCTGCCTGTGATGCTGGCATCCCACAGGGGTGTCGGTTCAAGTCCCGGCTGCTCCACCTCTGTCCGAGCCTCCTGCTGATACACATGGGAGAGCCGCAGAGGATGGCCTAAGTACTTGGCCCCTTCTATCCATGTGGGAGACCCAGGTGGACTTCCTGGCTCCTGGCTTTGGCCTGGCCTAGCCTTGGCCCTTGCAACCATTTGGGGAGTGATCCAGTGATCGGAAGATGGATATCTCGCTCTTTCTGCCTCTGCCTCTCAAATAGATTAAAAAAAAAAAAAAAAAGAGTTCTTAAAAAAATTTTTAGATGAAGTTTATACTGCTCATTATGAACATCTCAAAGTATAGAAAAACATAGAGCAGAAAAGTGACGAGGCAAAGGCAGTTTCCATTAACGTCTTGGTATATTTTCTTCAGTTACAATATGTGTATAAAATAGAAGAAAAAAATTCTTAAAAATTATACTTTTATAGCATTTTCCCCCACTTAAATGAAGTAATGTCCATGATACATTAATACTATTTTTAATAGTGTTTAATAACTAATAGTATTCTTTGTGTTTTTTTTTTGACAGGCAGAGTAGACAGTGAGAGAGAGAGAGACAGAGAGAAAGGTCTTCCTTTTGCCGTTGGTTCACCCTCCAATGGCTGCCGCGGCTGGCGCACCGCACTGATCCGAAGCCAGGAGCCAGGTGCTTCTCCTGGTCTCCCATGTGGGTGCAGGGCCCAAGGACTTGGGCCATCCTCCACTGCACTCCCGGGCCATAGCAGAGAGCTGGCCTGGAAGAGGGGCATCCGAGACAGAATCCGTTGCCCCAACCGGGACTAGAACCCGGTGTGCCGGCGCGGCAAGGCGGAGGATTAGCCTAGTGAGCCGCGGTGCCGGCCAATAGTATTCTTTTTTAAGATTTATTTATTTATTTGAAAGTCAGAGTTACATAGAGAAGGAGAGGCAGAGAGAGAGGTCTTTCATCTGCTGGTTCACTCCCCAATTGACCGCAACGGCCGGAGCTGTGCTGATCCAAAGCCGGGAGCCTGGAGCTTCTTTCAGGTCTCACGCGGGTGCAAGGGCCCAAGGACTTGGGCCATATTCTACTGCTTTCCCAGGCCACAGCAGAGCACTGGATTGGAAGTGGAGCAGCTGGAATCTGAACCAGTGCCCACATGGGACTCTGGCACTGCAGGCAGTGGCTTCACCTGCTACGGACACAGCGCCGGCCCACTAATAGTATTCTAATATATGGATTCCATAATGTGTTAAATTAATTCTCTAATGGTAAATATTTATTTTTTTTTCTATTTCAGGTAACACTGCAGTAAACATTCTGATACATATGAGGGTACTTCCATTTGTGAAAAAATTGAATTAAAATATTTTGGCACAAAAAACATTTTTAAATCTATGCATAATTTTTCATAATAGGCATTTTCCATGAACCTTGTAAAGACTGCATATCTTCAAATATTTGTTGAAATACTTCCCTCTAACAATATCTTAGTTGTTTCAGAGGTAATACACATTTAAAATTTGAGACTTTGTGCATTTAAAAATTTTTTGCATTTAAAAAAATTGTAATTTGGGGCCATTGTTGTAGCAGAGCCAGTTAAGCTGATGCCTGCAACACTGGCATCCCTTATGGGCGCTGGTTCTAGTGTGGCTGTTTGTCTTTCCATCCAGCTCCCTACTGTGGCCTGAGAAAGCAATGGAAGGTGGCATAAGTGCTTGGGCCACTGCACCTGCATGGGAGACCCAGATGAAGCTCCTGACTTCATCCTGGCCCAGCCCTGGCTATTGCAGCCATTTGGGGAGTGAACCAGATTATAGAGTATTTCTCTTTGCTCTTTCTCTCTATATAACTCTGCCCCTCAAATACATTAATCTTAAATATATATTTCATGTACACACAAAAAACTGTAATTTTAATTCTGATAAAAGTTGTATGTATTTGTGAGGTACCATGTAATATCTCAAAAGATGTATACATTGTGTAATATTCAAATCAGAGTAAATGTGTCTGTTTTCCTCAAACATTAATCACTGCTTTATGATGATAACGTTCAGAGCCCTCTCCTAGCTTTTTTGTTTGTTTGAAAGGGGGAGAGAGGGAGGGAGTGTGCCATGCTCCTGTCTGCTGGGTAACTCCCCAGGTACTTGCAACAGAGCCATTTTATTTTTATGGCTTTTTATTAGAAAGGCATACAGAGACATGTCTCCCACCTACTGGTTCATTCTTCCAATGCTTGCAGCAGCTGGGTTTGAACCAGGCTGAAGGTGGGAGCTGGAAACTCAATCTAGGTCACCCATGAGGGTCACAAGGGACTCAGCCACTTGATCTATATCTCCTGCTTCCTCCCAGGGTACATTAGCTGGCAGCAAGGGGGGCTCTGAATGGCTAGACCAAATGTCTGTTCTGATACATTTAAATCTTGATGAACTTCCCTTGTATCAGTTAGCCACACCTGTATCTGAGAGCAATTGGAAAGCCAATCCCAATGACTTCCGAAGTAAAGAATTCAGTTTTGGTGAGTAGCACGCTTATGTAGAGTCTTCCGAGGCAGGTTCAACTGTTCAAGGATATGGAGGATCCAGGCTCCTCCTGTTTTCTCCTTTTCTCTGTGGGTCTGTTTGCTCACATACCCTGCCTCCTCCACCCCGCCCTTGTAGGTTCAGTTCTGATTTCCTTTTGGGATATTCCTTTGAATGTTTTAGCATTTTCTTAGTTTTAATTGTTGGGTTATTTAAGATATAGACTCATTTTTATATTGGATATTCTTTGTTTACTATAGCTATTTCCTCTCTAATTACTTTTCTTTTTTTTAAAAAAAATATTTATTTGAAAGAGTTACAGAGAGAGGTAGAGACAGAGAGAGAGGTCTTCCATCAGCTGGTTCACTCCCCAGATGGCCGTAACTGCCGGATCTGCGGCAATCCGAAGCCAGGAGCCAGGGGTCCTTCCGGGTTTCCTACCCGGGTGCAGGGGCCCAAGGACTTGGGCTATCATCCCAGGCCATAGCAGAGAGCTGGATCGGAAGAGGAGCAGCCAGGACTAGAAATGGCGCCCCTATGGGAGGCCGGCACTTCAGGCCATGGTGTTAACCCACTTTCCCACAGCACCTGCCCCTAATTACTGTTCTTTGTAATTCACTGAGAATGTCTGGGGTCTTCTCAGTCTCTTTAACATAACGGATTCCAAAAGTAGATTTCCTAATGTTAGATGGTTTTGGTATACTTGATGTAATCTCAGTTTGGTTGTGATATTTTTCTGCTAGTAGGTAGCTAGATTTCATTTGCTAATGTTTGAAAATGTCAATACTTGCGAGTGATGCCTTTAATTTAAAAAAAATCAACAAAAATCATTTTGGTGAGCAAAGATTTACGTTTCTTTGATTTTTGTTGGCATTTAGAGTTACTTTGCAAATCATCTCTCTATCCTTTAACTCTTAAGTGATGTTTGCCTTTTTATTGATCAAGAAGAGCTTTTTATACAACCATACAACTCATTTTTTTCCAACAAAGTTTGTTATGCATATGAATCTGTGTGGCAAATGAACACAGGAGAACAAATTAGGGAGGGGGAGTAATGTGGACATTGCTACCTGCATCACCTGATTTGACTGTCCTACTGATAGAAACATTGCATATCTGTGGTCTGTGTTTGTTTCTTCCAGAGCTTTAAGGATTGTATGGAAGCTACTTGGGGATAAAGCCTGTCTTTCTTACTCCCATAACCAGCGTGTCTCATGTTTGGTGATAGGACGGTGAAGCCTTTTTGTTTGTTATGGAGTGACCTGATTGAATTTGGAACAAGAAAGCAAATTTTTTTTTTTTATTGTAACTGTTTTCCACATTAAATTTTTTTTAAATTGGCTGTTCCAAAACAACCATACATATTTTAAAAACCATTTTTTGTAGATTATTTTATTCAGTTAAATTAGTTTTTTTTTAAAGTGTGTTATTGTTGTTTCAAAAGCATAATGACAGAGGTAGAGAACGATTTTCTGTTTGCTGGTTTATTCTGCAAATGGCCACAACAGGGTGGGCTGTGCCAGGCCAAAGCCAGGAGTCAGAAATTCTATCCGGGTCTCCCATGTAGGGGCAGGGCCCCATAGGGATCCAAATACTTGAGCCATTGCCTGCTGCCTCCCAGGAATCTGGATCAGAAGTGGAGGAACTGAGCCTCCAACAGGCCTTCAAGCATGGGATATGGGTTCCCGAGCTGTGGCTTAACCCACTGTGTCACAATGCCCGGTCTACCCGTGAAGATTTTGGATGCAATGTTTGCCTAGTTTTAGTAGGACTGCTGTGTCTAACCTGTATTTCTTTGATATTTAAAGCAAGCTTCATTTTTATGAAGTGAACACAATGAAAAGCACCTAAGCAAGTGGTAAATGAGTTTTTGAGAGAGCTGCCACAGAGGTTTATGAATGAGATGTAGATTCAGACTAGATGATCTTCGAATTTCAGGGTTGGGAGGGACTTTGTGCCAGTCTTCTCTATATAGGTTCTCAGCCCTGTCAGTTTACAACAGGTTTCTCACTTTAGTTCCTCTTGGCATTTTGGCCAGATAATTATTTGTGGTAGGGGGCTGCCCTGTCCAGTGTATACTCTTTAGCAGCATTTCTGGCTTCTGCCCACTGGATGGATACTAGCACTCCAGTAGTAACAGCCAAAGTTGTCTTCAGACATAGCCATTCTGTCCCTTGGATAATGAAATTTAGAGCCATTGTTTAAAGTGCTATAGAATACCCTTTTACTTCTGATATACACTTACACACAAGACTTAAAAGCTCAAGACCCTAACAGTATAATCCCCTTACTATAAACGAAACAATTTATAATTAATCTGTATTTTAATATGTAAATAAACGATGTGACTACATAAAAGCACCCCAGGAGTATTGCACCTGTTACCTCTCCTGCTGTAGTAATCTCCTGTGACACCTGCAGTCACAGATCTGGAAGACTCTGCAGCCAGGCAAGTCCGTGTTTAATCCAACTCTGCCACTCACCTGCTGGGGGTCTATAGAGAGATTACTTCATCGCTCAGAGAATATTTCTTCATTTATGACTTAGGGTGATAATATCTGCTTTATGATTTGTTTTGAAAATTTAATGAGCATATAAAATAACCTGCCTAATACTCTGTAAAGAGCTATATTTGGATTATTTAATCCTTACTGTCACCCTAGAGCATATTACTGTTACTAGTTTCCATTTTTACAGATGGGGAGAAGGAACCGGTTTGTAAACAGCAGAGCTAGGATTCGAATCCTGTTTTAACTCCAGAGCCTGCTTTCTCAAGTGTCATGCTCTCCTGCTTCCCATTTACCACTGGATACATAGGTGATACTCAGCTGTTAGTGCCTTTATTACCCATTGCATTTTTCTAGCTGTAATTGAGCTGCCCCCCCCCACAAGTGTTAACATCAGCATTCTCTCTTTGAAATGTTGACTTGTTGGTTCTAATGTTCCCTTCCCGAGAAAAATCTTTACCCACAGGTAGACAGGAGAGCTGTTTATCAAAATTCTGATCCCTTTGTATGTATGACCTTGGTATTTCTGAAAAGTTCATAAATAATGTATCCAGCTTTCCTTGTGAATAAAATATAACCCTGTGATTTTATTTATGAAGAAATTTTCTTCAGATAAGTGACCCCCTTGATATAGTTTTTTTTAGCTATAGTGTAGCCTTTTTATAATACAAGTTGTATGGAGTCAAAGAATTACACCTCCATTTAAAATTTTCCATGTTAACAATAAAGGCCAATATGTACATAGAGAATTTGATTTGTTTTACAGTATTATAAAACATGGTCTTGAGAGGTATCTTATGCTGCCTTCCATGTGGGCTCAGGGGCCCAAGGACTGAGTCATCTTCCACTGCTTTCCCAGGCCAAAGCAGAGAGCTGGGTTGGAAGTGGAGCAGCTGAGACTTGAACCGGCACCCATATGGGGTGCTGGCTCTGCAGGCAGCAGTTTTACCCCTATGCCACAACGCCGGGCCCCAGAATGTTGTTTTATGGATACATTGTTTTTCAATTGATTTAGATTAAGTCTCAGACACAAATGATGACTTCAGAAATTAACCTTGGGGCCAGCACTGTGGCATAGTGGGTAAAGCCGCTGCCTGCAATACCGGTATCCCATATGGGTGCTGGTTCGAGTCCCACTGTTCCTCTTTCGATCCGACTCTCTGCTATGGCCTGGGAAAGCAGTAGAGGATGGCCCAAGTCCTTGGGCCCCTGCAGCCACATGGGAGACCCGGAAGAAGCCCCTGACTTCTGATCAGCACAGCTCCAGCTGTTGTGGCCAATTAGGGAATGAACCAGTGGATGGAAGACCTCTCTCTCTCTATGGCTGCTTCCCTCTGTGTAACTCTTGACTTTCAAGTAAATAAATCTTTAAAAAAAATTAACCTTATATTCTTTTGCTCTTACTTAAAAATCTCTGTGACTAGAACATCTTAGATGCTTAAAAAGTGAGAAGATGAGGATATAGACTCACCATCCTCTGTGTGTCATGATGACTAAGATATGGCCAGTCTTATCTCTAAGCCCACTTCCCCTCCTGTATGTTCAAAGAGCAGATCTGAAACATCATATGATATCGCTGGAAAACATTTCAGTCTATATCTAAACATACCCACAATACTACTATAACCAAAATTAATTTCTTAAAGACTTACTTATTTGAAAGTCAGAATTAGGGAGAAACAGAGAGAGACCTCTTCCATCCGCTGGTTCATTCCCCCAAATGGCCGCAGTGGCTGGAAATGCAGAATAAATAGTTGATTCTTGACTTGTTTTTGAAATAATAACTTGGTTCTCTAGAGTCTTTCAGAGGTAATCAGTCATGTTTTGTTTGCTTTTTTCTATAGCATCAAAGACACATGATTTAAATATGAATATTTTGTTTTTTCCTTCATTATAGTAATTCTTACTGATTATATGAGTATATATAGTTTGCTATGGCCATTGACAGTTCACCACAGATTGGTTGGTTAAAGCAACCCCAGTTGATTCCCTCACAGCTGAGGGGCCCGAAGGCCAGTATGCATGTCGCTGGGCTGGAATCGAGATGTTGGGAAGGTGTGCTTCCTCCAGCGGTTCTAGGGGAATGTCTGTTTCTTGCCTCCTTCAGCTTCTGGTGACTGCTGTCATTCCCTGACCACTCTGATCTCTGCCTCAGTTGTCACATCACCTTGTCCCCTGTGTGTCCAAAATTCTTTCTCCTATCCAAGGGTTTGTGTGATTGCATTTAGGGCCTGCCCAGATAATCCAACCCTCCTATCAGGACCCTTAATTTAATCATGTCTTTTGCCAGGAGGTGTTATTCACAGGTATTGGGACTTAAGGAGTGCATGTTTCTTGAAAGGGGGTTCAGTCTATCATGATAATATCCAGACATTTGCATTTGGGCATTTTTTTTTAAGATTTATTTATTTATTTGAAGTAGTTACAGAGGATTGGGGGGGGGGGAGATCTATGTTCTATCTGCTGGTTCATTCCCAGGGTGGCTGCAACAGCCAGGGATAGGCCAAGCCAAAGCCAGGAGCCAGGAGCTTCATCCAGGTCTCCCATGTGGGTAGCAGGGGCCCAAACACTTGGTCCATTAGCAGAGAGTTGGATTGGAACTGGAGCAGCGAGCATACAAACTAGCACCTTCGTGTGTTGCCAATGTCCCAGGTGGTGACTTTACCTGCTGTGCCACAATGTTGGCCCCTGAACAGCTTCAGATCGACTGTAAAATCCTTTGCTGTAACTGATAGACAAGGTGTTCTGTGCTTCTCTTAGATATTCCTTGGCTGAGAACGGTAGTCAATCCAGGGAGCCCTGGTTCCTTTTAGTGGGAAGTGGTATTTAGACCACAGTCTGGGTGCTTAGGGATGTGTCGTGTGTTTTTATTAGCAATTTTTCTAAAATCACATTATCCTTAAACAGGGCATAGAAGACATGCTACATTCTTTTATAGATGACTTATTATGGGCATTAATTTCAGTGTTGAGCTGTAATGTGACTCCCCATTGACACTGAAGTTTGTTTATTTTTACTGAAGTTTCTTTTAAATTATGTTTGCCCTTAAATGGTTCTGAATTCCAGTTAGGCAGGTAACAACATATGGAACGTGTGGGATGGTTAATGAAGGCTGGGATACTAACACTCTGAGCTGCTAAATTTCAGAAGGTTTCATGTTGTCAAAGGCTGGCATTAGCACTATCTAACTTGTCCATGATGCTGTAAAGACAGGTGTTCATAGACAGTGGTGTGAGACGCAAGTCCAAGCATGGAACTGAGTTAGAACCGTGAAACTGGAAGCAACTTCTGGTCTTTTATGGCTACATACAAATGGACTCACGCTATTTTTGTCTTTATTTAAATTCCACTAGTTTACTAATAGCTAACATTTGTCAAATATTTTTATATGCCACACTATAAATGCTTGTTTACATGAACAGTTAGTTAGTTATTGTGAACTGTTAGCCACTAGGCTAGAAAAATAATACATTTTGCATGATGAGAGCTATTTTCATTTTGATTTGTGGTTGGTTTCTAATGCATATTCTAGATATGCCTATTTGTAAGCTTTCCTGCTATCTTGTTCAGGATGAATTGATTTTTCTTTTTTTTTTAGAGTTATTTTATGTATTTGAAAGGCAGAGTTAGAGGGAGAGACAAGAGACAGAGAAAGAAATCTTCCATCCACTAATTCACTCCTCAAATGGCTGTGACTGCTGGGGCTGGGCCAGGCTGAAGCCAGGAGCCAGGAACTCTATCTTGGTCTCCCATGTGGGTGGCAGGGGCCCAAGCACTTAGACTATCCTCTGCTGCTTTCCCAGGCACGTTAGCTGGAAGCTGGGTTGGAAGTGGAGCAGCCAGAACTCAAGCTGGTACTCATGGGATCCCATTATCGTAGGTGGCAGCTTAACCCACTGCACCACAAGGCTGGCCCCAAATCAAGTTTTCTAGATGTAGCTGTAAAGTCGTTTTTATAAAAAGTGGTTATTTTGGTGTTTCTACATTGTACAATTGCTGTCTAACAATTGTACAATTGTTAGAAATGCTTGAGATGGGTTATTTAACAACAAAATGATAATAAGGAATTCCCCTATCGACCCTTAAACAGGTGCAATTCCTAGAACTGCAGACTGTGTTAAAGCCTGGAGAGGCAGTCAGACTTGTGCGCGTGGACTGGGTCTGAACCGTGAGTCGGAGCCAGCTTGCACTTAGGAGTGGTAGAAACAGTCTTGGCAGCGTTTTTTTGTTTGTGTTGATTCATTAGCCTCATTTCCTAAACAGAAATGTGGCAGTGTTGAGTGGAGTGGACATTCTGTGTGTGTGCTTGTATTTTGGGGGGTGGGGGGAGTTGGAGTAGAGTGGAGATATAAAAGAATAGGGGGACCTTATTTTTCCTTTTATTTATTTTAAGTGAATAGGTAACATTGTATGCTGTTTTGAAGTATGTGTACTTTGTGGACTGGTTATCTCCTTGATGCCTCAGAGCCCTTCCTTACCTCTGTAGTGTTAAGTAGCTACCAGTAATATTAAAGTATTAAGAGAGGGCCTGCACCATGGCGCAGTAGGGTCATCCTCCGCCTGCGGCGCCGATATCCCATATGGTCACCGGTTCTAGTCCTGGCTGCTCCACTTCCAATCTGGCTCTCTGCTGTGGCCTGGGAAAAGCAGTGGACGATGGCCCAAGTCCTTGGGCCCCTGCACACATGTGGGAGACCGGGAAGAAGTGCCTGGCTCCTGCCTTTGGATTGACCCAGCTCCGGCTGTTGTGTCCATCTCAGTAGTGAACCAACAGAAGGAAGACCTTTGTCTCTGTCTCTTCCTCTCAGTCTGTAACTCTGCCTCTCAAATAAATAAAATCTTTTTAAAAAATTTAAGAGAAAAGCTGTATCATATATTTAACAGTTGGGATTAACAGTAAAACATCAGCAGAAGTAAATAGCACAGAGAACAAATTTCCTTCATGATTTCAAATGGTAAATATGAAATAATTGCATTTTCACCTTCTAAGGTATCCCTCATTCCTCTTTTTTCAAAAAAGTTGGTAAGGGGGCTGGTGCTGTGGTGTAGTGGGTAAAGCTGCCACCTGCAGTGCTGGCTGGCATCTTATATGGGTGCCAGTTCAAGCCCTGGCTGCTCCACTTCTGATCCAGCTCTCTGCTATGGTCTGGGAAAGTAGTTGAAGATGACCTAAGTCCTTTGGCCCTTGCACCCATGTGGGAGACCCGGAAGAAGCTCCTGACTTTGGATTGGCCCAGCTCCGGTCGTTGGGGCCATTTAGGGAGTGAACCAGTGGATGGAAGACCTCTTTCTCTCTCTCTGCCTCTCTGTAAATCTGCCTGTCGAATAAATAAATCTTTTTAAGAAGAAAAAAGGAATGCTGCATTCATTGAAGCAGCACAGTCCCTTTGTTTAAAAAAAAAAAAAAGCCTTCAGATGTCAGTGCTATGACGTAGATACCTTAGACATTTCCCTCAAAATGACTCCTTACCTTAATAAGATGGAACTCAAAACAGGAGCCATTTCCTCTTTTGTGGTGGCTTGAACTGATACTGCTGAATCTGTAGTGAGGCTGGTCTAGAGATGCCACGGGAATGAAATACTGGCTTAAATCCATTATTACTGTCAAAGAAATATATATCCTTATTATGTAGAATTTTGAAAAGTATATGGAAGCATTTAACAGAATTAAAAAGATAAGTTTAATTTGGTGCAAAAAATTTTGAAATCCACTCATAGTTACTCCATAATACATATATTCCACAAACTTTCTGACATATCCTTATAAGACCTTGGTACGTTTTCCCAGTTTCCTGGTGCATTAGAAAATCAGCTGTCAACTAAATGGAGTGATGGTTTCAGGTAGAGGGTGGCCTTCAAAGATAATCTCTGATCTTGGTTAGAACTGCAGGTAAATCATCATTAACTGGCTTATAACAGGGACCTCTGCTTGCCTCTTAGACAGTGGCTGATTAACACCCATAGGTGTCTCCTGAATTGAAGAGGCTCGTAACTTTAAGGTGGATTGCTGTTGAGGTAGAGGAAGAGATCAAAGATTTGGACTCTTGGACTTTTTACATTGTGTTTCAATCAAAAGAGCCACTGTAGCCAAACTGTAGAGCCTTTACAGTAAAAAGTAAAGTAAAAGGCGCCCCCCTATGACCAATGTTAATCTGAAATCCACACTCTCTCAGTAATTCAGAGTTTGTGCAGATTTTTTTTTTTCCTCTGTTGTCATGATTCACTCATCAAATGACTGAAACAGCTGGGAACGGGCCAGGGCAAAGCCAGGAGCCCAGAACTCCACCTGGGTCTCCCATGTGGGTGCAGGGGCCCAAGAACTTGGGCCATCTTCTGCTTTCTCAGGCACATCAACAGGGAGCTGGACCAGAAATGGAGCAGCCAGGATTTGAACTGGTGCCCACGTGGGGTGCTGGCATTGTAGGCGGTGGCTCAACCCACTCACTGCATTACAATGCTGGCCCCCATGGAGAATTCTTTATCCTTTCTTCTGTAGGAATGGTTTTTTTTATTCTTATGATTTTAGAATGATTATGATAGATATATTTACTTTTTTTTATTTTGACAGGCAGAGTTAAGAGAGAGAGAGAGATAGAGAGAAAGGTCTTCCTTCTGTTGGTCCACCCCCCAAATGGCTGCTACGGCTGGCGCGCTGTGCTGATCTGAAGCCAGGAGCCAGGTGCTCCCTCCTGGTCTCCCAAGTGGGTGCAGAGCCCAAGCACTTGGGCCATCCTCCACTGCCTTCCCGGGCCACAGCAGAGAGCTGGACTGGAAGAGGAGCAACTGGAACAGACTCCAGCACCCCAAGCGGACTGAATCCGGCGCCCTGACCAGGACTAGAACCTGGGGTGCTGGTGCCACAGACGGAGGATTAGCCTAGTGAGCCACAGCGCCGGCTGATATAGTATATATTTTTTTAATTACAGAACTGGTTCAGACTGGTCTGGCTACTGTAATTAGAGAACCCACTAGGTTTTGCTGATAACACTTTTCAGAAACAGGAGGTAACAAGATGGGTGGTGAATCCATTTGTGAGACAGATTGCTTAAACCATCCAGTGTTTAACAGTTCCAAAAGTGTACCGACATTCTGTGAGTTGTTCGAAGGAATTTGAGGAGCTCTTCTTTTGGAAATTGGCTGTATGTGAGCCTCCAAATATAAGCTGTTTCTCCCTGTATGAATCATTCACAATTGTGTGTGAAATCTAATAGTCTTTTTTTTTTCAAATTGGAATTTCCTAGAATATAGTGATCTTAGGAAGCTGCCTGGCTACTTGTTGAATGTGTAGCTGGAATACTAATTTATTGTAACTTTAGTTGTAAATAAAGGTTACTACTACTTAACTACTTTTATTTTTTTCCCCAGTTTCTCTTCAGCAGCGAGTAGCAGAATTGGAAAAAATTAATGCAGAATTTTTACGTGCACAGCAGCAGCTTGAGCAAGAATTTAATCAAAAAAGAGCAAAATTCAAGGAATTATATTTGGCGAAAGAGGGTAAGTTCATTATGTTTCCTCCCAACTTGAAGCTGCCTTAAAGTGTTAAGTTTTTTGGTAGACATCATTGAACAAGTCTTGATTTTATATGTACTTATATTGTATAACAAAACTATTTAGATATTAGGGTTAATAATTTTATGGAGTTGAAAATGCATTCTTAAGGTTTTTTCTTGGTTTTTGACCATGATGATGATACTCAGTAGGGTACAGTGGGCTGCCCAGTTCTGATAAATGAGGCTTTCAATGCTCTTAACACTTGCTAGTATAGTGCCTGACAAACCAGTGCAGTTGACATTTTAATAGTAGATTTAACTGTTTATATTAAAACTGTTTCATGGAATCGGTGCAACAAATGTTATTTATCAGCAAATATATGTTTAATGCCTGTATTGAGGCAGACAGTGTTCTTAAGTTCTGGGTATACAGAAGGAACAAGATTCATGTAGGATTCATGTGAGATTCCAGTGAGGAATATAGATGCTGAGTAATCTGGTGATGAGTTGTTAAGCAGCCAAGTGTATTAGGTAGGTGAGTGAATGTAATGGGGGCCCTGATTTGAGGAGTCGAGGATGGAGTAATGACGCAAAACATGGATACAGTTTCCGCAGTTCTCAAAGGATGGTTGTGGAACAACAGCATCCGCAGAGCCTGGGAGGGTTGGTAGAAATGGCACATAAAAGTTTATGTTCCACTGGATTTACAAAGTCAGAAATTGTTGTTTTTTTATTTTATTTATTTGAAAGGCAGAGTTATAGAGAGAGATAAGTATGTGTATGTGTATATATGTCTATATCTCTCTATCTCTCTATCTCTCTCTCTATCTATATCAGAGAAAGAGAGGCCTTCCATCCACTGCACAATGGCCTGGGTCAGGCCAAAGCCAGGAGCTTCAGCTGGGTCTCCCATGTGGGTACAGAGGCACCTTTCCCAGGCGAGCTAACAGGGAGCTGGATCAGAAGTGGAGCAGCTGGGACTGGAACTGGTGCCATATGGGATGCTGGCATTGCAGGTGTTGGCTTAGCTCGTTAAGCCAAAGTACAGGGCCCCAAAGTCAGAAATTCTAAAATTAGGACCCAGTGGTTGGTGAATAACAAGCTCTCTAGCTGGTTCAGATGTACATTAAATTTTGAAAACTACTCTAGTCCACAATAGTGGCTCTCCAACTTTAATGTAGATGAAGATTACTTGGAGACTTTGTTAAACCACAGTATTTGGCTAGGGCCTACATTTCTAATAAGCTCATAGGTGATTCCAGCTACTGTTAGTCCAAGGACAAGTTTGAGAACCCTGATTTAGATTAGTGATCATCCAACTTTTTAAATGTTTATTCATTTAATTTCACCTACTTGAAAGACAGAGACAGAAAGAGATTGACTGATTTTCCATCTACTGGTTTGCTCCCCAAATGGATGCAAAAAGAGGGTAAGTTCATTATGTCTCCTCCCAACCCCCTTATGGGATGTGCCAGGCGGAAGCCAGGAACCTAGAACTCCATCTACTTACCCACATGGATAGCAGGGGTCAAGACATTTAAACCGTCATCTGCTTCCACTTGGAACCATTAGCAAGAAGTTGGATCCAAAGCAGAGTAGCCAGTTCAGGGTGCAAGCAGTACTCCACTATGGGATGCAGTCATCCCAAGCAGTGACTTAACGTGCTGCACCACCATGTCCGCCCTCAGTGAACTTTGTAATTTATATACTCCATAAAATATTTATGTGTGCATACTTTTTTAGGTTGATGTTTAAATTTTATTAACTAGCAAGATGTGAAGGATATAAATTCAATCATGTCAATATTTAAATTAAAGCTTCATCCTTTTAAACATTTCCAGTGGAATAAAAATATGGCAGTGATTTACATTGTTATCTATTTAACCAAAAAATTCACAAACAAGCCTTTTTTTTTTTTTTTATTTACTTATTTATTTGAAAGTCAGAGTTACACAAAGGAAGGAGAGGCAGAGAGAGACAGGTCTTCCATAGCCGCAACGGCTGGAGCTGTGCTGATCAGAAGCCAGGAACTTCTGGATCTCCCATGCAGGTTCAGCGGCCCAAGCAATTGGGCCATCATCTTCTACTGCTTTCCCAGGCCATAGCAGAGAGCTGGATTGGAAGTGGAGCATCTGCGACTCAAATCGGCGGCCATATAGGATGCTGGCACTGCAGGTGGGGCTTTACTCACTATGCCACAGTGCCAGCCCAACTTTTATTAAAGATTTATTTATTTACTTGAAAGTTACAGAGAGGCAGAGGCAGAGAGAGAGACATAAAGGTCTTTCATCTGCTGGTTCACTCCCCAAATGGCCACAATAACTGGAGCTGGGGTGATCTGAAGCCAGGAGCCAGGAACTTCTTTCAGGTCTCCCACACACTTGCAGAGACCCAAGGACTTGGGCCATCATCCACTGCTTTTTCAGGCCATAGCAGAGAGCTGGATTAGAAGTGGAGCAGCCAGGACTCGAACTGGCACCCATATGGGGTACTGGCACTGCAGGCAGCTGCCTTACCAGCTACACCACAGCGCTGGTCCCCACAAACAAGTTTTTTAGCAGAAATTTTACGTTGTTTTCCTTGAGTCGGGTTTTCTTTTTTATATCTTCCTTAGACTTTCATTTATTTTTAATTTGAGAGAGACAAAGAGCTAGAACAAGCATGAATGAGAGCACTCCCATCTGCTCGTTAACCTTAAATGCTTGAAATAACTGACGCTGAGCTAGGCTGGGCTAAAGCTGAGAGCTAGGGACTCAGTCCAGGTCTCCTGTGTAGGTGGCAGGAACCCAGTTACTGGAGCCATCACCTTTGCCTCCCAGGCTCTGTGTTAGTGGGATGCTAGAGTCAGGAGCCAGAGCTGGGTATTGAACCTGGGCATTCTACTATGGAATGCTGGTGTCTTACTGCTGGGCCAAATGCCTGCCCCTAGGATTTTATTCTTAGAAGTGGGTCTGAAGCTTGTGTATATCAGAATTACCTGTGAGGTTTGTTAAAATAACTTGTTGAGCCACACTCCTGGAGTTTCTGATTTTCTGGCTCCCTGGGATCCCAGCATTTGCACTTTTAATAAGTTGTCAGAAGATGCTAATATTATTAGCTCAAGGACCACACTTTGAGAACTACTCAAGAGAGAGACAGAGAGGAAGAGAGAGAGAGAGGCAGAGAGAGAGAGAGAGATCGAGATCGATCAATCTTCCATCTGCTGGTTCACTCCCCAATTGGCTGCAATGGCCAGAGCTGCACCAATCTGGAGCCAGGAGCTTCTTCCGAGTCTCCCACGTGGGTGCAGGGATCAAAGCACTTGGGCTATCTTCTACTACTTTCCCAGGCCAAAGCAGAGAGCCGAATCGGAACTGGAGCAGCTGTGACTCGAACTGGCACCCCTTTGGGATGCCAGCACTCCAGGCGGTGGCTTTATCCACTATGCCACAGCACCTGCCCCTAGTTACTCACTTTTTATTATTAGTTACACTGGTATTATAAAGTGTCCCTCTGGTTTGATACTACACTGCAGTTCTGATACAGCAGAGTAATGCATAGTAAAATTCAGGATGGTTGAAAAGCATGTTTGTGCTGAGTAGCAAATGGGTGATTATGGAAGGGAGATGCGGAGACTGTATTCACATCCCCCTCTGTTTATAGGAGGCAGTATTTATCAAAGTTGAGGATCTGGAAGTTGATTCCTTTAAAACAACATATGTTTTTGAACCCCTTGGCAAACCTTTTCTACCCCCAGGAATATGGCAGCTCACTTTGAATACCACTGCTCTGGAGTGGTGTTTTTCAGACTGTGTAGATAGTAAGCAGTTGAGGCTAATAGAGTCAAGTGAATTGTGACCAGCAACTTGAAAAAAGAATAAAATGTAATATAAAAGAATACATCTTGATAAGGTTAAATATAGATGCAGAATTTTTCTTTAGTAACGTGTATATATATTTATATAGTTGTGATATAAAGTATATTTCTTGCTGGAAGTTTGTGGGCAAAGTTTGAAAGCCTTTGTACTAAGGAAAGCCTTTTTTTTTTTTTTTTTAATTTTGACAGTGAGTTATAGACAGTGAGAGAGAGAGACGGACAGAAAGGTCTTCCTTCCGTTGGTTCACTCCCCAGATGGCCACAATGGCCTGTGCTGCGCTGGCCCGAAGCCAGGAGCCAGGAGCTTCCTCCTGGTCTCCCATGCAGGTGTAGGGGTCCAAGCATTTGGGCCATCCTCCACTGCCTTCCTGGGCCACAGCAGAGAGCTGGACTGGAAGAAGAGCAGCCGGGACTAGGACCTGGCGCCCATATGGGATGCGGGTGCCACAGGCGGAGGACTAACCAAGTGAGCCATGACGCCGGATAAGGAAAGGCTTTTAGGCCTCACAGAATTTAGTCCCGGCTTGGAAAACTTGCTGTAGTATGGATGGGGTTTCGTTTCCTCATGACTTACAAGAGAGGCTGTTCTCTTTTTATTTTGTTCTGTCATAGGCTGATAGGGAGATGGGAAAGTTCATGTTCATGTCTTGGCTTGTTGGCACTCTGCAAGACACTGTGGATACTGGGATAAATGAGACATAGTTTCTATCAAGAAAGTATTCTACTGGGGTAGATCATGTATTTTACACAGTGTCTTCATTGTTTGAACGCAATTTGTCATGACAAGTAAGTTCTGATTCTTCTGTGTTTTTGAGAATTTGTTATCTTCCTCTCCTTTTTAAAATTTTTCATTTTTTATTTGAAAGACAGAATTACAGAAGGGTGAGGCAGAGAGAGAGGGAGAGAGAGATCGATCGATCTTCTATACACTGGTTTACTCCCCAAATGGCCTCAAGGGCCAGGGCTAGGCCAGACGGGAGCCAAGAGCTTCTTCTGGGTTTCCCACATCAGTGGCAGGGGCCCAACCACTTGGGCCATGTTTTACTGCTTTCCCAGGCCATTAGCAGAGAGCTGGATTGAAAGTGGAGCAGGCAGGACATGAACCAGCACCCATATGGGATGCCAGCATCATAGGTGGAAACTTAACCCACTATGCCACAATGCTGGCCCCTAAATTTGTTTCGGTCTTGAATCGACTTCACGTTAAACTGTGTGCAAAAGTGTGTTCTTGTCAGGGTGACCTGTAGTACACTTCATGTGTACGCATGGTTGTGTTTCTGCTGCTGACCGTTCCAAGCCAGTACTGTCCTGGCTAGGACAGCCTTTACCTTGCACCCCAGTGTCTCTTGTAGCCTGGTTATCCGCACTACAGTTTTTTTGTTTCTTCAGTTTTTCTTTTTTAATAAATGGAAGTTAATCTTGTCTAAAACTTGTCAGATTTGCTTTCTGTTTTTCTCTGTCCCTGGATAAAGCTGTTAGGGTTTTTTTTTATTTTCTTTGAAATTATAAGATTGAAATTCTGCAAAATTCTGAAAAAGTGAAAATGACCAAGAAACTCTCATTTCTGAAATGCATCATCAGTTGCCATTTTCTGTCTCTGAAGTAAACAGCTTATAATGTAGGTTAGTTCAGAAAACATACTTGCTATGTTTAAATTGCTTTGCCAACCAATCAGTAATCTCTTGTGTACTGTTGTGTCTTTACTGTCTGAGGTTCTCAGTAAGATGAAGCTGGTCATAGAGAGTTAACGTAGAGAATTTCAGTAGGAATACTGAAATCGACTCGAAGAGTTTCTGATGGCTTTACTAAGGGGAACGCATGGTGCATAAGAAGCCAGTGCTGATTAGTTAGCTTCTAGGTTGGCTGTTTGCCTACACATCATAAAATATTTAAAAATTTCCTCTAAAGCAGCAGCTTGTATTATTGCATCTACTGTGAAGGCTAAAGCTAGTTTTTCTGATGGCCACAGGTGTTAACAGTGTAAGGCATGGTTTTGGTGTGCTCAGCAGTCTGTTTTATCTGTCAGCAAACCAGGCCAAGGTAACTCTGGAAATCCAAACATTGCTTTTCCCAGTAGGCACAGCTTTTACTTCAGTGTTGTAATAGCTGTGCTTGCATTTATTTGGAGAATAGCTGAAACATAAGAACAGACAGTAATGAGAGAAATCTAATAAAAAAGGTCATATGTTTTTGACTCCTCTTACTTCCTGTTTTTGCCTTACTACCCATTCTTTCCCAGCTGGCTGCTCCTGGGACTGTTGCAGATTTTTAGAAAGTTCTGTTGTATTTCTGTTGAACCTGAAGAAAGGATTGTCTGATTTAGCTTTCCTCTTTAGCCAGACACAGTACAAAGTTTGGCACCGTGGCAGTGTTTGTGTTTGGGAACTCCTTAGTCTTAGGCAGTGAGTGAGAGCCTAGTACACAAAGCACCAAACGGAAGGCCTCAGCTTTCTCAGTTGAAGGGAAACAGGAGAAAGGGAACCTCTGTGAATCATCGGGAGGCAGTGCCATCGTCTAGTTTGTGGTCACAATATGTATAGCACCCAGTAGGTGTCAACTAACCAGAACTCCAGTAGCGACAAGCTAGATTTAGGAAGCTGTAGTTCAGATGCCAGAAGCCTGCACCTTAGATATGGAAGTGAAATAAGAGAGTATATGAAATTAACAATTAAAAAACATTAAAAATTTTGGAAACAAAATACAGAAATTGAGATAAGGTTACTAAATGGTTTAAATTGTAGACAAGACAGGTTTAGTAAATCGAGAATAGTATAGAGGAATTCCCCTTCCTGGCAAGACAGAAAGGGAAATACCAATGATGTATCCGAGATAGAGAGGATCAGTTGTGAGAACAGTTCCCAGAGAAGAGAATATTTGAGGAGATGATAACTGAGATTTTACAAGAATTAAAGAAAATGTGAGTCCTTAACTAAATACTGAGTGCTGTGTAGGGTAATTAGTTGTAAATTTATGCTCTGACACATCTTAAAATATCGAACATCAAACATGAAAACATTAAAAGGCCCCAGAGAGGGGCTGACATTGTGGTGCAGAGGGTTAAGCCATTGCCTACAATGCCAGCATCCCGTGTGGGTGCCAGTTTGAGTCCAGGCTGCTCCACTTCTGATCCAGCTCCCTGCTGATGCACCTGGGAAAGCAACAGAAGATACCCAAATGCTTTGGCCCCTGCCCCATGTGGGAGACCTGGATGGAGGTCCCGGCTCCTGGCTTTAGCTTGGCCCAGCCTTGACCATTGTGGCCATTTGGAGAGTGAACCTGTGGATGGAAGACCATTATTTCTCTCTGTCACCTTCTCTTTCTGTAACTCTGCCTTTCAAATAAATAAATAAATATTTTTAAAAAATGCTACCTGAGAGAAAAAACAATTGCACTTAAAAGGAGTTACTCCATAAGCATAGAGATGCCAGAAGACAATAAAATAAGATACTCAGAATGCATGGAAAAAATAATTGTCAACTAGCCAGTGCCGTGGCTTAACAGGCTAATCCTCCGCCTTGCGGCGCCGGCACACCGGGTTCTAGTCCCGGTTGGGGCGCCGGATTCTATCCCGGTTGCCCCTCTTCCAGGCCAGCTCTCTGCTATGGCCCTGGAGTGCAGTGGAGGATGGCCCAAGTGCTTGGGCCCTGCACCCGCATGGGAGACCAGGAGAAGCACCTGGCTCCTGGCTTCGGATCAGCGCGGTGCGCCGGCCGCAGTGGCCATTGGAGGGTGAACCAACGGCAAAGGAAGACCTTTCTCTCTGTCTCTCTCTCTCACTATCCACTCTGCCTGTCAAAAATAATAATAATAATAATAATAATAATAATAATAATAATAATTGTCAACTAAAAATTGTATATGCAGATGAATTAGTCAATGGTGAGGGAAACAAATCTCTCAGGTATACTAAAACTAAGAGCATTTATTGCCTACAGAATCACTAAAACAACTGATAAAGATACAGATTTGTGAGAAGCAAAATAGATTATATAGAAGAAGCAATATAAAACCCAGAAACTGACAAAGCTGTTTAAAAATTCATTTCTTTTAAAGATTATTATTATTATTATTTTTTTGACAGGCAGAGTGGACAGTGAGAGAGAGAGACAGAGAGAAAGGTCTTCCTTTTGCCGTTGGTTCACCCTCCAATGGCCGCTGCGGCCGGCGGCTCTTTTAAAGATTATTTATATGAAAGTCAGAGTTACATAGAGAAAGTTAGAGGCAGAGAAAGAAGTCTTCCATCCACTGGTTTACTCCCCAATTGACCGCAACAGCTGGAGCTGTGCTCGCCCAAAGCCAGGATCCAGGAGCTTCTGGGTCTCCCACGTGGGTACAGGGACCAAAGCACTTGGGACATCTTCTATTGCTTTTCCAGGACATAGCAGAGAGCTGTATCGGAAGTGGAGCAGCCAGGATTCTATTCGGTGCCCATATGGGATGCCAGCACTGCAGGTGGCAGCTTTACCTGCTCAGCCACAGCGCTGGCCCCAAATTCATATTTTTAAAAGGAAGAAAGTGGGGCTGGTGTCACGGCCCAGCAGTTTAAGCTGCTACTTGTGATGCCTGCATTCCATATTGGAGTGCCAGTTCAAATCCTGGCTGCTCCATTCCCAATGCAGCTCCCTGATAATGTACCTGGAGAGGCAGTAGAAGTTGGTCAATTACTTGGGCCCCTGTAACCACATGGGAGACCAGGATGGCGTTCCTGGCTTCAACCAGCCCCGGCTAATGTGGACATTTTGGGAGTCAAACAGTAGAGGCAAAATCTCTCTCTTTGTCTTCTTTTCTCTATCACTCTGCATTTCAAATAAAATAAATCTTTTTTTTTTTTTTTTTTTTTTTTTGACAGGCAGAGTGGACAGTGAGAGAGAGAGAGACAGAGAGAAAGGTCTTCCTTTTTGCCGTTGGTTCACCCTCCAATGGCCGCCGCGGTTGGCGCGCTGCGGCCGGCGTACCACGCTGATCCAATGGCAGGAGCCAGGTGCTTCTCCTGGTCTCCCATGGGGTGCAGGGCCCAAGCACTTGGGCCATCCTCCACTGCACTCCCTGGCCACAGCAGAGAGCTGGCCTGGAAGAGGGGCAACTGGGACAGGATAGGTGCCCCGACCGGGACTAGAACCCGGTGTGCCGGCGCCGCAAGGTGGAGGATTAGCCTATTGAGCCGCGGCGCCAGCCCCAAATAAAATAAATCTTAAAAAAAAAAAAAACACACAATAATGTTGGTGCTTAAGGCAAAAAGAAAAAATGTTGAGGAAAATAAAGCTGCCTTATAATAAAAGATCATAATAATGAGTTAAAGAAATATAATAATCATCAGCCTTTACGTATCTGACAAAAAGTTTGACATACCACATGAATCAAGAGGTGAATAGAACTGCAAGGAGGAGATAAATGCATGTACGGGAAATGTTTAGCAGCCTGTGAAAGTTAAGGATGTAATGGCTGTGAGTAACATAAATATTGGGGTAGGTGTTCAGTGCACAGACTGAGCCACCATTTGAGATACTCATATTCCCATGTTTGAAAACTTGGGTTTGAGTCCTGGTTCTGCTCTCCATTACAGCTTCCTGTTAATGTAGACTGTGGGAGGCAGCAGGTGATGACTCAAGAACTCCAGTCTGTAACTTTTTTTAAAGATTTATTTATTTGAGGGGCCAGCACTGTGGCATAGCAGGTAAAGCCACCACCTACAGTGCTGGCATCCTGTATGGACACTGGTTCGAGTCCCGGCTGTTCTACTTCCAATCTGGCTCTCTGCTATGGCCTGGGAAAGCAGTAGAAGATGGCCCAAGTCCTTTTAAGATTTATAAAGATTTAGTTGTTTATTTGAAAGGCAGAGTTACACAGAGAGGAGAGGCAGAGAGAGACAGGTCTTCCATCCACTAGTTCACTTCCCAATTGGCTGCAACAGCCGGAGCTGTGCCAATCTAAAGCCAGGAGCCAGGAGCTTCTTCTGGGCCTCCTTCATGGATACAGGGCTCCAAGGACTTGGGCCATCTTCTACTGCTTTCCCAGGCCAGAGCAGAGAGCTGGATCGGAAGTGGAACAGCCGGGACTTGAACTGGCGCCCATATGGCACGCGGGCACTGCAGGTTGCGGCTTTACCTACTTCACCACAGCGCCAGCCCCCTCTGTCACTCTTGATGGGAGGCCTAGATTGAATTCTAGGCTCCTGGCTTTGGCCTGGCCACATCCTGGCTGTTGTGGGCATTTGTAGAGTGAACTAGCAGATGGGAGAGGTGTCTGTCTTTATATAAATTTTAAAAAGATTATTTTTTAATTTTATTTTTTTAAAAAAGATTTATGTATTTATTTGAAACAGTTACAGAGAAGCAGAGGCAGAGAGTGAAGACTTTGTCTGCTGGTTCACTCCCCAAATGGCTTCATTGGTTGAAGCTGGGCCAGTTCCAAGCCAGGAGCCAGGAGCTTCTTCCAGGTCGCCCAAGAGGGTGCAGGGGCCCAAGCACTTAGGCCATCTTCCACTGCCTTCCCAGGCCATTAGCAGAGAGCTGGATCGGAAGAGCATCTGGGAGATGAACTGGCGCCCATATGGGATGCTGGTACTGCAGGTGATGGCTTATCCTATTTTGCCACTACACTGGCCCCTAGTATAACATTCTTAACCATTTCACAAAGGTTATAAAACAAGGTTTTAAAAAACTATAATTGCAGCAACACTGATATATACAGATATTTCTTTTTTTCTTTTGTCTTTTAAATTTTTGTTTGTTTGCTTTTTAATTTTAACTATAAGAGAGAACATGTAATGTTTGTCTCTCTGGGTCTGGCTTACTTCACTCAACATGATGTCCTCCTGTTGAGTCCATTTTGCTTCAAATGGTAGAATTTCATTCCTTTTTATAGCCGAATAATATTCGATTATATATATTTATCACCTGATAATGGACACCTTAGTTGATTCTAAATTTTAGCTATTATGAACAATGCTGCTGTGAACATGGTGGTACAGATATCTCTCTGATAACATTGTGTTCAAGTCTTTTGCATATATACCCAGTAGTGGGATTGCTGCATCATATGGCAAGTCTATTTCTAGTTTTTTAAAAGATCTCAGCACTGTTTTCCACAGTGGCTACACTAACTACATTCCCACCAACAGTATATAAGTGTTTCCCTTTGTCCACATCCTCCCCAGCGTTTGCTACTCTCTGTGTTTTGGATTTTAGCCATTCTGATGGGTAAGGTGATGTTGTGGTTTTGATTTGCATTCCCTGATAGCAAGTGATATTGAACATTTTTTCATATATTTGTTGTCCATTGTATTTCTTTTGAGAACTGTCGAAATTCTTTACCCATTTCTCAACTGGATTGCTTGTTTTTTTATTGAGTTTTTTTTTTTTTTTAAGATTTATTGATTTATCTGAAAGAGTTACACAGAGAGAGGAGAGAGAGAGAGAGAGGTCTTCCATCCGATGGTTCACTCCCTAATTGGCTACAACGGCAGGAACTGTGCTGATCAGGAGCCAGGAGCTTCTTCCATGTCTCCCACGCTGGTGCAGGGGCCCAAGGACTTGGGCCATCTTCCACTGCTTTCCCAGGCCATAGCAGAGAGCTGGATCAGAAGTGGAACAGCCAGGTCTCAAACTGGCACCCATATGGAATGCTGGCGCTTCAGGCCAGGGCATTAACCTGCTGTGCCACAGCGCCAGCCCCTCATTGAGTTTTTTAAGTTGCTGATATACTTGGGATAGTAATCCTTTGTCAGGTGGTTTGCAAATATTTTTTCCCATTCTGTTGGATATCTTTTCCTCTGTTGATCATTTGCTTTGCAAAAGCTTCTGAGTTTTATATAGTCTCATTTATTTAGTTTTACTTTTGTTGCCTGTGTTCTAGGGGTCTTATCCAAGCCATCCTGTCTTACACCAGTGTCTTGGAGTGTTTCCTCTATGTTTTCTGCCAGAAATTTCATAGTCTCAGGTCTTAAATTTATGTCTTTGATCCATTTTGAGTTGATTTTTTAATTTTTTTATTTTTTATTTTATTTTTTTATTTTTATTTTTTTGACAGGCAGAGTGGACAGTGAGAGAGAGAGAGACAGAGAGAAAGGTCTTCCTTTGCCGTTGGTTCACCCTCCAATGGCCGCCGCGGCCAGCGTGCTGCGGCCGGCGCACCACGCTGATCCGATGGCAGGAGCCAGGTGCTTCTCCTGGTCTCCCATGGGGTGCAGGGCCCAAGGACTTGGGCCATCCTCCACTGCCTTCCCTGGCCACAGCAGAGAGCTGGCCTGGAAGAGGGGCAACCGGGACAGAATCCGGCGCCCTGACCGGGACTAGAACCCGGTGTGCCGGCGCCGCAAGGCGGAGGATTAGCCTGTTGAATTTTGAGTTGATTTTTTGAATATGGTAAGAGGTATGGATCTAAATTCGTTCTTATACATATATAAATCCAGTTTTGCCAGCCGGATTTGTTGAAGAGACTATCCTTACTACACTGTATGGTCTGAACACGTCTGTAAAAATTCTGTTGGCTATATGTATGGAAAATGCATGATACTTGAAATTCCTGGTGCCCCTGATGTGAAGCAGTATAAATATTTTTAGAATTTGAAAGAGTTGAGTCAGCTGCACTGTTTATTCTGTTCCATTGATCTATGTATAGGTTTTTCTGCCAGTACCCTGCTGTTTTGATTACTATAGCTTTGCAGTATCCTTTGAAGTCAGGTATTGTGATACCTCTGGCTTCCTGGATTTTGTTGTTGTTTTACTGTTTTTGTTTGGGATTACTTTGGCTATTCTGGGTCTTTTGTGATTCCATATGAATTTTAGGATTGCTTTTCTTAGTTCTGTTAAGAATATCATTGGTATTTTGATAGGGATTGCATTGAATCTCTAGTTTGCTTTAGGTATATAAACATTCTAATGATACTGATTCTTCCAATCCATGAACAAGGAATATCTTTCCATTTTTTTGTGTCCTTGATGATTTCTTTCAGCAATGTTTGATAATTTTCATTGTAGAGGTCTTTCACTTATTTGGTTAAATTTGTTCCTAAATATTTGATATTTTTTGTGGCTGTCATGAATGAGATTTCTTTCTTGTTTTCTCTTTCTGTGAAATTCATTAGTATACAAAACTACTGTTATTCATGTTTATTTTGTAACCTGCAACTTTACTGAATTGGTTTATTAAATCTGACTGGTTTTTGGTGGAATGTTTAGATTTTTCTATGTACAACATCATGTGATCTGCAAATGTGGATAATTTGACGACTTTTCCAATTTTGATGCCCTTTGTTTCTTTCTCCTCCCTAATTACTCTCACTTAAGCTTCCAGTACTATATTGAATAAGAGTGGCGGAAGTGTCTTGTTCTAGATCTGAGAGGAAATGCTTTCAGCTTTTCCCAATTCAGTATGTTGGCTGTTGGTTTGTCATATCTAGTCTTTATAATTTTGAAGAATGTTCTTTCTATAACTAATCTGTGGAGGGCTTATATCATGAAAGCAGTGTTGAATCTTATCAAATGCTTCCCCTGCATCTATTGAGATGACCATGTGGTTTTTGTTCTTTGTTCCGATGATGTGATTGATGATATATATTGATTTGTGAATACTGAACTGCTCTTGTGTTTCTGGGATAAATCCCACTTGATTTTGATGTGTAATCTTTTTGATGTGTTTTTAGATTTGCTTTGTTAGTATTTTGCTGAGAATCTTTGCATCTGTGTTCATTAAGGATATAGGTTGGTAGTTTTCTTTTTGTGTCATGACTTTGGTTTTGGTAGCAAAGTAATGCTAACCTCATAAAAAGTTTAGCAGAGTTACATCCTGTTCAATATTTTGGAATAGTTTGAAGGATATTGGAGTTACTTCCTCTTTGAATGTTTTGTAGAATTTGGCCATAAGCCATCAGGTCCTGGACTTTGCCTTGATGGAAGACTTGATTACTGCTTCAGTCTCATTGCTTGTTATGGGTCTATTTAGTTTTTCTATATCTTCTTAAATTAATCTTGGCAGGTTATATGAATCCAGGAATTTATCCATTTCTTTGAGGTTTTTCAGTTTGTTAGCATGGAGTTCTTCATAGTAGTTTCTGAAGATCCTTTATATTTCAGTGGTGTTGGTTGTAATGTCCCCTTTTTCATCTCTAATGTTATTTGAGTTTTTTCCCTTTTTTTTAGTCTGGCTAGACTATCAGTTATTTTGTTTATCTTCTCAGAAAGGCAACTTTTTGTTTTATTGATCTTAAATTTCATTTATTTCTACTGTGATCCTTATTTCTCACCTTTTGCTGATTTTGGGTTTATTTCTTGTTTTTAGTTCTAAGTCTTCATGATGTATCATTAGATCTTTAATTTGAGACATTTTTCTTTTTTTAAATGTAAGAATTTAATGTTATAAACTTCCCTCTTAGGGTATTGCTTTTGCTGTATCCCACAGGTTTTAATATATTGTGTTTTCATTTTCATTTATTTCAAGAAAGTTTTTGATTTCCTTTGTAGTTTCTTCAATGACCCATCGATCATTCAATAGCATGTTTAATTTCCAAGTACTTAGGAGTGTTCTGTTGTTGTTGACTTCTAGTTTTATTCCTTTATGGTCTGAGAAGATACAGATTTCAATCTGTTTAAATTTGCTGAGACTTGATTTGTGGCTTCATATGTGGTCTGTTTTAGAAAGCGTTCCATGTGCTGATGGGGAGAATGTGTTTTCTGTAGCTGTTGGGTAAAGTGTCCTATAAATGTCTATTGGTGCATTTGCTTGATGGTGTTTTTTTTTTTTTTAACTCTAATGTAGCTTTATTGATTTTCTGTTTGGATGACCTGCCCATCGATGAGAGTAGGGTATTGAATCACGCACTATTATTGTATTAGAGTCTCTCTCTCCCTTTAGTTCTAATAATATTTGCTGTATATATTTGAGCAATTTTGTGTTGGGTACATATATATTTCTGATAGGTCTTGCTGAATAGAACCTTTTATCAAAAATATAATGTCCTTATCTCTTTACAGTTTTTGATTTAAAGTTTGTTTTACCTGATACAAGAATAGCTCGCTTTTGGTTTCCATTTGCCCAGTGTATCTTTTTCCAACCCTTCATTTTCAGTCTGTGTGTCTGGAAGTGAGTTTCTTGTAGGCAGCATATAATGAGGTCATGGTTTTTTACCCATTCAGTCAACCTAAGTGGAAGAGTCACACTTCCTGATTTCAAAACTTACTACAAAGTAACAATAATGTGATATAGATCAGTGGTGTAGAACCCAGAGTCCAGAAATAAACCCTCACATGTATCTCTTCCCTCCCCCCTCCCTCTGTTTCCTTCCCCCCAATTAAACACTTCTTTAAATATCTGAGGACTGATACTACCTGATTTTAGATATAGTGAACAGATAGTGTGATATTAGTGAAATAATAGTCAAATACCTCTTCAGAACAGACAGAACAGAGAAGCAAGGAATAGACCAACATCAATAAAGTCAGCGAAATTTTTTATAAAGTTATTTATTTCTGAAGCAGTGGAGATAGAGAGAAGACAGAGACGCAGAGTGGTCCCATCTGCGGGTTTACTCCCCAAATGGCCATGAAGGATGGTTCTGAGCCAGGGCTGAAGCGGGAGCTGGGAACTCGGGCCAGGTGTCTCACGTGGATGGCAGGAACCCAGGGTCTGCATTAGCAGGAAGCTGGAATCAGGAGCCAGAGCTGGGACTGAAACCCAAGCACTTTCACGTGGGCTGTGGGCGTCTTAATTGCTGGTCCACGTGCCTGCAGAGGAGCAGAGGCTGCACTGTGGAGAAGAGATTGTATTTTCAGCAAACAGTGCTGGAACTGGGCAGCCACATTCAAAGCAGTGACTTCCTTTATAGCCTTCAAAAATCAACTCAAAATGGATCATAGATCTAAATGTAAAGTACAAACTAAATCTCCTAGAAGATAACTTAAAGCCAAGCTGACCTTGGATGTGACAGTGACTTCTTGGACACAAAACCAAAGGCATGATCCGTAAAAGAAATAATAGATAAGCCAGAGCATGTTAAAACGAAGAGTATGTACTCTGTGAAAGACTGTTCAGAGAGTGTGGAGGCAAGCCAGAACTGGGAGACTATGTTTGAAAATGATGTATGTAGTAAAGGACTGTTAATCTGGATTATACAAAGAACGTAACTTGATTTTTAAAAATGGTCAAAAAACCTGAATAAACACTTCACCAGTGGCAAGGGTTGGCTTTGTGGCATAGTGGGTAAAGTTGCTGCCTGCGATGCTAGAATCCCATATGGGCACCTGTTCAAGTCCTGGCTGCTCCACTTCCAATCCAGCTCCCTGCTAATGCTCCTGGGAAAGCAGCAGAGGATGGCCCAAGTGCCTGGGCCCCTGCACCCATGTGGGAGACCCAGATGAAGCTTCTGGCTTCTGCCTCACCCAGCCCTGGCTGTTGCAGCCTTTTGAGGAGTGAACCAGTGTGTGGAAGATACCCCCCTCGTCTATCTCTTACTCCTTTCTCTCTCTCATTCTGACTTTCAAATAAATAAATAAATCTTTAAAAAAAAATGACAGATGGCAGGGCAGCATATGAAAAAATGCTCAGGATCTATATGTCATTAGGGAATTGCAAATTAAATTAAAACTGTAAGATGCCACTTGATATCTGGCTGATTAACCAAAATCCAAAACATTGGCAACAACAAATACTGATGAGGCTGTGGAGAAATGGGAACGTTCATTTGATTTTGGTGGAAATTCGAAATGGTAAGCCATTTGGAAGATAGCTTGGCAGTTATTCTTACCATTGGGTTTAGCAGTCATATTCCTTGGTATTTACTCAATTGACTTGAAAACCTATATCTGCACAGAAACCTGCATATAGATGTTTATAGGAACTGTATTCTTTTTCAGAGATATATTTATTTATTTGAAAGAGTTTACACACAGATTGAGAAAAAGACAGCAAGCGAGAGATTGATCTTCTATCCACTGGTTCACTTCCCAAATGGCCAAAATGGCCAGATCTGGGCCAGATCGAAGCAAGGATCCAGGAGCTTCTTCAGAGTCTCCAACGTGGGCGCTGGGGCCTAAGCACTCAAGGAGTATTAGCAGGGATCTGGATCGGAAGAGGAGCAGCCAGGACATGAACTGGTGCCCATATGGAATGCCAGTGCCACAGGTGGCAGCTTAACTAGCTGGGCCACAGTGGCAACCGCAGGAGTTTTATTCTTTATTGTCACAACTTGAGAGATAACTAAGATGTCCTTCAGTAAGTCAGTAGATTAAACTGTAGTAGTTTAGACAGTGAAGTATTAAGTGCTAAAAATGAATGAGATGTCAAGCAATGAGCAGACATAGAGGAACTTTGAATGCTTATTACTTGGTAAAAGAGGGTAATTTCAAAAGGCCAACTCTGACATTCTGGAGCCGTCAGAACTGTGGACGCAGTAGAAGATTGCTGGTTGCCTGGAGCAGGAATAAGGGAGGATGAATAGGCAGTACAGAGATGGTTTTTTTTTTTTTTCCCCTTTTTCCAGATTTATTTATTTTATTTGAAAGACATACGGAGAGACAGAGAGACAGAGCAAGGAATCCTCCATCTACTGGTTCACACACCAGATGGCTACAACAACAGCTGGAGCTGGGCCAGACTGAAGCCAGGAGCTTTATCTGGATCTCCGATGTGGGTGGCAGGGGTCCAAGTACTCGGACCATTTCCTGCTGCTTTTCCCAGGCCAATAGCAGGGAGCTGGATCAGAACCATCTACTGGTTCATGCTAGCTGAGACTGGACCAGGGCAGAAGCCAGGATCTGTGAATGCCATCCAGGTGTCTGGTGTCCATGGGCCATCACCACTGCTTTCCAGGGTTTTGCATTAGCAGGAAGTTTACATTTGGAGCCAGAGCCGAGGATGGAACTTCAGGCACTACAGTGTGGGATGCAAGTGTCTTAACCTATGCCTCAACTGCTAGACTGACCACCTATCCTTGTTCAGAGATGGTGCTAGGGACCTGAGGAATTAATACGAACTTTAAAAAGCCTGAATCTATGGGGCAGATGCTGTGGAGCAGCAGGGTAAAGCCCTGGCCTTCAGCGCCAGCATCCTGTATGGGCGCCAGTTTAAGTCCCAGCTACTCAATTCCCAACCAGCTCCCTGCTAATGTATCTGGGGAAGTAGTAGAAGATGGCCCAAGTCCTTGGACCCCTGCACCCATGTGGGAGACCTGAAAGAAGCTTCGGACTTCAGATTAGCCCAGCTCTGGCCGTTGTGGCCTTTTGGGTAGTGAACCAGCAGATAGAAGACCTCTCGCTCGCTCACTCGCTCTCTGTCTCAGCCTCTGTCTGTAACTCTGTCTTTCCAACAAATAAAATAAATCTTTTAAAAAAAAGCCTGAATGTAGTGACTGCCGGGTTCTCTGGCTTTCTTTTCTTTCTTATTAAATTTCTCTTGAATGTTTGCTTTGTGGAAGATACTGTACTCATAAACATTTCCAATAAATTACTTTATCATCACAACAACCGTGTGAGGTTGGATTGTTTGTTTTTTTATTTGAAAGGCAGAATTAGAGAAAGAGAGATCTTCCATCTGCTGTCTCATTCCTCAGTTGGCTACTCTGGCCAGGCCGAAGTCAGGAGCCTGGAGCTCCAACAGGGGCCCAAGTACATCATGCCGTCTTCCGCTGCTTTCCCTGGTGCATTAGCAGAGAGCTGGATGGGAAGTGGAGCAGCAGAGATTCAAACTGATGCTCACCTGCTGCGGCACAACCTGCCCAGAAGAGGTTATTTTTAATCTTTATTTCCCAGACGTGGGAACTTAGGCCAGAGAGGTTAAATAATTTGAACAAATTTATTGCACCAGCCATGGAAGAACCAACAACATTTAACTCTGAAATTATGACTTAACCACTATTAGAAAGATAGTACTTTAAATACTTTAAATCTCATCTCTTTTTAAAGTGATGTCATTTTAACATTTTAAAATTTAATGCTTAATTTCTTCAATAGAACATCAGCATGATAAAGATGAACCCCTCATTGATGAAAAGTCTGATTCTTTTCCCCCAGAGGATCTGAAGAGGCAAAATGCAGTGTTGCAAGCTGCGCAGGATGATCTGGGCCATCTTCGGACACAGCTGTGGGAAGCTC
Source organism: Lepus europaeus (assembly GCF_033115175.1). Lineage (NCBI taxonomy): Eukaryota > Metazoa > Chordata > Mammalia > Lagomorpha > Leporidae > Lepus > Lepus europaeus. The sequence continues at coordinate 50,492,555 of NC_084844.1, read as the reverse complement.
AAGCAGAGATGGAGAACATCAAGGCGATTGCCACGGTCTCTGAGAACACCAAGCAAGAAGCTATCGATGAAGTGAAGAGACAGTGGAGAGAAGAAGTTGCTTCACTTCAGGCTGTTATGAAAGGTAAAGACAAAGACCCACTTTATGATTTTCTAAAAATGGATTCAGAAGGTCTTATAATTGATAACAAGTTTCATTTCTGGCTCTTTGTACTGCCGTCTTCAAGATGTACTGTCAGATAAAAACCTTAATGTCAACTAAAGTCCCTGTTTAGCAGACAACAGGTGATTGTAGAGTTTAAAGCAGGACTTAAGGTGAACTTTTCCTGTAGAAGTAAGGCAGGTGATGGCAGCGAGTGGGACCGTGTGGGCATAGGGTGTGTGCTGAACTGCAGAGCGGCCAGGGGCAAAGTGACTGTGTACACTCACTGGCTCCGGGTAAGTATTGCTCTTCCAGCTCAGTGTTGCCATGGTTTTTTGATTTTTAAGAAAAATTTGTATTTGCATGTGAAATCTTTCATCTCACACATTTTTGATCAAGTGTGGTTATCCATAACTACAAGTGAAATAGGAACATGTAGTTTATAAACTGGGCACAGTTGAGCTCCTGAACAAAACTGGGATCTTGGTATTGAAGAAGTGGAGTTAATAGGTGGCCAGCAGTTATCTGTCATAAAATATTTTAAGATTATATTAAAGACCAAACTTTTGTATTAAAAAACTTTTTAGAGGCTTTAAGATTGTTCTCAGCCGGCGCCACGGCTCAATAGGCTAATCCTCTGCCTTGCGGTGCCGGCACACCGGTTTCTAGTCCCAGTCGGGGTGCCGGATTCTATCCCGGTTGCCCCTCTTCCAGGCCAGCTCTCTGCTATGGCCCTGGAGTGCAGTGGAGGATGGCCCAAGTGCTTGGGCCCTGCACCCGCATGGGAGACCAGGAGAAGCACCTGGCTCCTGGCTTTGGATCAACGCGATGCGCCGGCCGCAGCAGCCACTGGAGGGTGAACCAACGGCAAAAGGAACACCTTTCTCTCTCTCTCTCTGTCCACTCTGCCTGTCCAAAAAAAAAAAAAAAAAGTTCTCAATTTAGAATCTTGGGTTATACCAAATATTACAGGAATATATCCCCTTTGTATCCTTTCAGATAATTGGATTGGGGTGACAAGATTTGAATTTTTTTAATATTTATGTATTTATTGGAAAGGCAGAGTTACAGAGAGGTAGAGACAGACACTTCCATTGGCGGGTTCACTCCCCAAATGGCTGCAATGCCCAGGGCTGGAACAGGCTGCAGCCAGGAGCCAGGAGCTCCATCTGGGATTCCCATGTGGGTGATAGGGCCCCAAGGACATGGGCCATCTTCCTCTGCTCTTTTTTTTTTTTTTTTTAATTTGACAGAGTTAGAGAGAGAGACAGAAAGGTCTTTCTTCCGTTGGTTCACTCCCCAAATAGCCACTATGGCTGGCGCTGCGCTGATCCAAAGCCAGGAGCCAGGTGCTTCCTCCCGGTCTCCCATGTGGGCGCAGGGCCCCAAGCACTTGGGCCATCCTCCACTGCCTTCCCGGGCCACAGCAGAGAGCTGGACTGGAAGAAGAGCAACCGGGACAGAATCTGGCGCCCATATGGGGGATGCCGGTGCCGCAGGCAGAGGATTAGCCAAGTGAGCCACAGCGCCGGCCCCTTCTTCTGCTTCTCCAGATGCATTTGCAGGGAGTGGTTGGAACTGGATATGGGATGTGGGTGGCAGCATAACCTGCTGTACCACAACACTGGCCCTAAGTTTGAATTCTAGCTCTGCTTCTTTCTGTTTATGAAAAATTGGACAGACCATTTCACCTTTCTTAAGTTTTCCTCATCTGTAAAATAATATGTAGCATAGATGTATTGTAAAAGTTAGAGATGATTTAAAATCCTTATTTCGTAGTTATGAGAACTAGAAATGAAGTACATTGTTTCTTAATGAATTAAATATTCTTTAGAAATTAGGCATAAGCTCTTCATGTCATTTAAAGAATGAGTGTGCAGAGTATTTGTTTCACCTTAGACATGAAATGTTTGGTGATGTTTTGTAGAAACGGTTCGTGACTATGAGCACCAGTTCCACCTTAGGCTGGAGCAGGAGCGGGCGCAGTGGGCACAGTACCGGGAATCTGCAGAGAGGGAAATAGCTGATCTACGAAGGAGGCTGTCTGAAGGGCAGGAGGAGGAAAATCTAGAGAATGAGATGAAAAAGGTACGAGGGGAACGTGCTCATCTGCAGAGATGTGTGTGTGCAAATGCCAAGTGCTCTAATTGTTGTGGTACTAGTTGTGATTTTGTTTAGAGGAGTTATGTCTAGTGCTGTACTGCTGGATAATGCGATGCTCTTCCCTGAGATAAACCCGTAGCTAATTCCCTCACCTTCTTCCAATCTATCATCAAGTGTCCCTACCACATGAGGCCCAAGACCACCCTGTTCAACACTGCAGCCTGCCCCACTGCCCACCCTCACCCATCACTAGTTGCCTGATTTCCCTTATGCCACTCTGTCTATTTCCATTGCACCTGTTACTTTATAACATGTGGAGTTCACCTGTTTATTATGTTTATTGCTTGTTGCCTTTCTCTCCTTGCTAGGATGTTAGCCCTTGGAAGTCAGAATTTTTTAAGTTTTATTTATTTATTTGAGAGGCATAGTGACAGGGAGAAACAGAGACAGAGCTTCCACCTGCTGGTTCACTTCCCAAATGTCCACAACTGCTAGGGCTGGGCCAGGCTGAACTCAGGAGCCAGGAACTCCATCGAGGACTCCTACATAGGTGGCATGAACCCAAGTACCTAGATTATCAATTGCTGCCCCCTAGGTGCATTAGCTGGAAACTGGATTTGAAGTGTGGACTAGCCAAAACTGTCACTCCAGTGTGGGATGACGGTGTCCCAAGTAATGGCTTAACCTGCTGCCCTAGGATTCTTTTTGTATCCTAAATGCCTAGAGTAGTGTCTAGCACATAGGTGCTCAATACATTTTTTAAAAAAGATTTATTTATTTGAAAGAGTGACCGAGAAGGAGAGAGAGAGAGAGAGAAAGAGGGAAGGAGGGAGGGAGGGAGAGAGAGAGAGAGAGGGAGAGAGAGAGAATCTATCTTCATCTGCTGGTTCATTCCCCAAATGCTTGCAAGTTAGGGCTTGGCCAGGACGAAGCCAGGAGCTCCAAATGGGTCTCCCATATGAGTGACGGGAACCCACATATTTGGGCCATCATCCCCTGCCTCCCAGGCACATTAGCAGGAAGCTGGATTAGAAATATGGGGTCACAGTAACTTTAACTGGCACTGTAACATGGGATGTAGGCACCACAGGAGTGGCTTAAGCTGCCACACAGCCTGTGCCAGTGAATACTCACTGAATGTTGTTGCTTGATGATTGTGCCTAAACTGAAGTTTTAGAACAGATGTTATTTTTCCTTTTTTTCTGTATATCTTGGTTCCTGTGTGATGAATGCAGCACATATTATGCTTGAACATAGGGCAACTAAATATAAGGTGAGATATTTTATCATTGAGAAAATTTACTTTTTAATTTTTATATATTTGAAAGGCAGAGAAGACAGAGACTTCCATCTGCTGATTTGTTCCCCAGAAGCTTGCAGTGCTGGGTCAGGATGCAGCCAGGAGCTGGGTACTCTGTCTGGGTCTCCCATGTGGGTGGCAGGGAACCAAATACTTCTGTCATCAACTGTTGTGTCCCAGGGTGCTAGAATCCCATGCAGTCACTGTTGGTATGGGGATGGGCCTTTGGTGCTGTCTGAACTGCTGCACGAAATGCCCATCTCCATTGAGAAAACTTAGGAAGCTTTTGGCTGCTTGGATGTAAATTTTCACTTTGTTAATTGGTATATACATACATTTAAAATCATATATAAAATAATTAGAAATTGATTTTTCTCTTCAGTTCTATTAATAATGCTATTTTGTTCCTAACCCATGGCTCATTGTCAAATATATACATAGTCATTATTTCCAAAGTATGCTAAATTTGTCACTCAAAAAATTAATTTTTAAAGTAATTTACTTTTTTGGAGCAGTTTTTGATTAACAGAAAAATTGTGAAGAGAATTTGGAGCTCCACTGTACTTATGCCCAGTTTCCTCTATTACAAATATGTTACATCAGGATGATGGTGTTTGTCACAGTTAATAACTAACACATGTTCGTTCTCATTAACTAAATCCGTTCTTTATATTTTGATCATACTGGTCCTTTTCTTTGTCCTTTGTTCTGTTCTGGGAGCCCAGCCAGGGCACTACATTGCATTTAGTCATGTCTCCTTGGGGACCTTTTGGCTGTGACAGTCTCTCAGATTTTCTTCCTTTAATGACTTTTCTTTCATTTTTTAAAAATACCCTTTAAAAGTTTTGTTTGGGTAGGTGTTTGGCTCAGTGATTGAGTTGCTGTTGGGGATGTCTGTATCCTGTATCAGAGTGCCTGGTTCAAGCCGCAGCTCCTCTGCTTCAGAGCCAGGTTCCTGCTAATGCGTCGCCTGGGGGGCAGCAGATGATGGCTCAAGCACTAGACATCTCCCACCCATGTGAGAGACTTGGATTCAGTTCTGGGCTTCTGTCTTCAGCCAGGCTTAGTCCCAGCTGTTGGCGTTTTTGAAAATGAACTAGCAGTCAGAGGGTCTCTGTCTCTGTCTCTGAAAACAAATAAATTTTAAAAATTTAAAAAGCCATATTTTTAAAAACAGTTTTCTGCAGTGATATCCAACACTTGAAACCGGTAGGTCATATTGCATTAATAACTCAGTCTGTCATGAGTTCTTTGCTTCCTCCTGCTTTTCTTTCCCTGTGTGTTTCTGCTAGGTGACCTCTATGAGTCTCCCAGAGTAGCCTTGACTGAGATACTTTAAGCTGACATTTCTTTTCTTTTTTTTTTTTTTTTGGACAGGCAGAGTTAGACAGTGAGAGAGACAGAGAGGAAGGTCTTCCTTTTTCCGTTGGTTCACCCCACAAATGGCTGCTATAGCCTGTGCGCTGTGCCCATCCGAAGCCAGGAGCCAGGTGCTTCCTCCTGGTCTCCCATGCGGGTGCAGGGCCCAAGCACTTGGGCCATCCTCCACTGCCTTCCCGGGCCATAGCAGAGAGCTGGCCTGGAAGAGGGGCAACTGGGACAGAATCCGGTGCCCCGACCGGGACTAGAACCGGGGTGCCGGTGCTGCAGGCAGAGGATTAGCCTAGTGAGCTGTGGCGCCGGCCAAGCTGACATTTCTTATCCACAAAATATTTAGTTCTGAATAAAATAAATGATGACTTTGTAAGGATCTGAAAACAAAGTGAATCTGAATCCTCCTTTGCTGAAGGGTGTGTTTTTGTGGGGAAGATTTCCCTCACATTTGGGCGTGTATTATTTTCCTTATCCTGAACAATTTATGGTGAGTTTGAGCTCACTTAAATTCAGTGAATAGGATTTTCGTTTTCTTTTTTTTTTTTTAAATTTTTTAAATTTATTTATTTGACAGGCAGAGTGGATAGTGAGAGAGAGAGAGAGAAAGGTCTTCCTTTTTGCCGTTGGTTCACCCTCCAATGGCCGCTGTGGCCAGCGCATCGCGCTGATCCGAAGCCAGGAGCCAGGTGCTTCCCCCGGTCTCCCATGCGGGTGCAGGGCCCAAGGACTTGGGCCATCCTCCACTGCCTTCCCGGGCCATAGCAGAGAGCTGGCCTGGAAGAGGGGCAACCGGGATAGAATCCGGTGCCCCAACCAGGACTAGAAACCGGTGTGCCGACGCCACAAGGCGGAGGATTAGCCTGTTAAGCCGCGGCGCCGGCCGGATTTTCATTTTCAATAGGAGACAAAAAGCTATTAGTTTTGAGTCTGTCTTTGTTTCTGTATATGTGCATTTAGGTGTATATATATATGTGAAAAATTAAAATTTAATTTCTATAAACCTAGTTTATAGAAAATGATTCCATAATTCATGTTTTGGGAAGGGAGTTTGGAAAACAATGTGGAGGTCATTCTTTATTTGTTTCATTTAGATACTAAAAAGCAACATGATATTAAAGTTCTTTTTAAATGATAGAAGGCTTTAAAAATTGTTTAACATGCACAGAAATTGTTTATGGGATACCATGTGATGTTTCAACACCCGTGTACATTGTGAAATGTCCAAATCAGGATGGACTGTTCTCAAATGTAAGCCTTTTTTTGTAGCAAAATAGTTTCCTAACATTTTTAGAATGTTCTATTTTGTTTTTTAAATATAATTGGTTATTTTAGTAATTCATAGGAAATTATGGTCTCATTAACTTAGTAACCAGGAATTATAACCATTATGTGTATTTCCTCTTATATGTGGTCTATTTTTTAACTTAATTAAAAAGTCAGATTTGTCATAGTGAATCTATTTTCCACTGACTTCAAATTCTAAATGTAATATTTGGGAAAACTCTGATTATGAGTTCACAAAATAAAATAATGCACTGTTTAATCAGTTGGATGCAGTTGAAATCAGAGTTGTTATGTTAATTTTTTACAAAGGGATAGGTCAGTATTTCTTCGAAAAACATTAAGAGAAAGTTGTAGCATTTACTTATTTTTAACCGTAGGCCCAGGAGGATGCTGAAAAACTTCGATCTGTTGTGATGCCCATGGAGAAGGAAATTGCAGCTCTGAAAGATAAGCTGACAGAGGCTGAGGACAAGATTCAAGAGCTGGAGGCCTCAAAGGTGTGGAACACTGTAATCCATTTGTATGGAATCCAAGGTTCTGCTTTAATGCCATGAACAAAATTAGAATCACTAAGGCGGGAAAAACTGTAATTTAGACTATGCATCTTAAGAATCGTGCTTTCTCTAAAATACAAAAAAAGAAAGAAAAAAACACCTCCTTTGGGATGATTTTGCCCTTAAGGATATTTTGAATAATCACAATAAGGATGCTTTGTCACAAGTGGCACTTCATCACAAAGTTATGTTCATTTTCTTATGCGAATGAGACTAGGTCTCATTCTTTTTTTTTTAAATCAGGGAAAATAAACTTTTCAAAGTTGATTTTGTTTTCTGATGCCAGCCCCCAAATTGATCTTTCAGAGTATGGCTGGATTTGTTGGCTACAGAGACACAACAGAAGAAATATGGGACTGTTAAAGATTTTAATAATTGAAAGAAAGTAGGAAAGAAGAAAGATTGAAAAAAGATAAAAGTACAAACTAGGAATGTAGAAACAAATGAGAAAGTATCAAGCACATATAAACTGATCACCTACTAAAAAAGATGATCAGATTGGATTTTTTGAGTCTAACTTTGTATTTCTTATAAAAGGTAAAGATGTGCTGAAAATAAAACCACAAGGTAAGATTGAATATAAAGGAATAGATGAAAGAAATACCAACAAATTTTTTCCAAAAGAAGGCTGATACAGCAAGTGTAATGTCAAACAGGATATGAGAAAAAAAGAACTAGCAAATAGGGACATATCTAATAAACAGCTCATCAGTGAAGTGTAGCCATCACGAACATCATTGTACCTTTCATACCCTGGAAATAGGTGAGCTAGAAAGTGACAGTTTCAAGAATTTGACATTGACAATTACAGTGGGAGATTGAAACTGACCTTTAGAGAATGCAAGCAGAAAACATTACTGGTAGGGCCATAAGGAGTTCTGAACAGGTTAATAATTTAGAGTTAGTAGAGGCACAGAGTCCTGTACCCGGGAAAGAGAGATGATGCTGTACACAGTAGTAGAATCTAGTAATGAAGAGCTCAGCACTTCTTAGTCTCACTGATCTCGGCCACATGACTAGTCTTACTGTGTCTTGGTTTTCTCAGCTATGAAATGGAGATAACTACCTCCCCTATAAGGCCATTATGAGGATCATTAAGTTAAAACATACAAACATTAAGGATAGTCCAGGTGACAAAGTATTATTTTTCAGGTACATTCTACTTTAGTATTATGATGCAATATATTTTTCACAAAAGTCATAAAGGAAATGTCAACAAATTTTGCAGAATTGATGTTATACAGATCTAACTCTGGGACCATAAGTTATATGGTTATTTATAATTACATTAAAGTTAAAATGCCTGGAAAAAGAAAAAACTTATGGAAAAATAATTATAAGAGGTTTAGGTGGGAGATCTTTGGTGCAGTAGTTGACAGTGCTTGGGACACCCACATCCCGTATCAGAGTGCCTGGTTGGCCCCAGTTCTGCTTTCTCCTGATGTGCACCCTGGAAAACAGCAGAAGAGGGTTCAGCCACATGGATCCCTGCCATCAGCAACTTGGATTGAGTTCCAAGTTTCTGGCTTCAGCCTGGCCCAGCCACAGCTGCTGTTGGCATTTAGGGAGTGAAATAAATATAAATTTTAAAAATTTAGAATTAGAGTGGAAAGTAGACCTTTGAAACTTTCAGATGCTAAAAAAGAGAATATCTTGTTGGGATACAAAAAGTTTAAGTAGGACAAATATATTGACTATGCAAGGAAAATTGACAGATTTCGAGTCACTAGAAAATAAAACATCCTTTTTATACAAAAAGGGTTGGAGAGATAAGTCACTGACTGTGAGAAGATACCTATAAATCATATACCTGACAAAAAATTAATACCCAAAACTAATAAAACTGCCAAGTTCATAAATGACAAAAATGGAAAAACAGATGAGTGGTTGAATGAACTGTGCACAAAAGCAGACTAGACATGCATGTAGAAAGGTAGGCAGCGCTGCTAGCGACAAGGAAGGGGAGTGAGAATGAAGGTGTCTCTCAGCACAAATGGGTCACATTCACCTGCCATCGGGGTGGGTGACACGCCTCACTGTCAGCTGCCGCTGTTATATTGGACCCTTGTCGCCTCCGCTGTTTTCTCTTGTACAGATGAATGTACTGTCCGCATTTTCCTGGATAAGTGGTTTCAGTGGTTCCCCCTCACTGCCCGCCCTGCTCCTTTGTCATCTTTTGTTTTGTTTTTTGTAAATGTCCATGTGTTTTTGGTTTGGGTTGTTAGAGGGTATGGAATCCAAGGACATTAAAACACTATACCACCCTACCACCATCTTTCCAGAGTGCTACTCAGTAACTGTCAAATGTTAGAAACACAGTCATTGTTGAGTATTTACTCCTAGAAGTAAGAGCTGGTAAAATTAGTGGTGATTTGCCACCACTTCCTGTCTGCCCTCTGGAGTCTGTTACTGTCAGCTCTGTGACCACCCTACCCTCTCTGCCTGTTAGGGAAGGTGCCTCCCCACACTGCGCACTTTGCCATGCTTGGCTTGTCTTCTGATTGATTACCTGCAATTAAGCAGCAAATAGCAACCTACTAAATCATTTTATTTTTTTTTAATTTATTTTTAAAGACATTTATTTTTTAAATTTGAAAGAGTTGGAGGGAGAGACAGAAAGAGAGGTCTCCCGTCCGCTGGTTCACTCCCCAGATGGCTGTGATGGCCGGGCCAGGCCATGCCAGGAGCGTCACTGGAGTCTGCCACAAGGGTGGAAGGGGTCCAGGCACTTGGGCCATCCTCTGCTGCCTTTCCCAGGCCGTTAGCAGGGAGCTGGACTGGAAGTGGAGTAGCTGGGACACAAACCAGCACCCATACGGGATATCAGTGTTGCAGATGGTTGTACCTGCTAAGCTACAATGCTGACCCCTACAGAATTATTTTAGTCTGTGACTGGTATTGTTTAATGACCTAGGAGTAAAGATAATATAATAGAATATAAAAAAAGGTGAAAATTTCCATGAAAGTGAAATTAGACATAATATTGAAAAAATAAAAAGTTAATAGTTAGAATTTAGGGTGGACAGTTTACATGACAGGGTAAAACAAGTCCTGTATTTTCTGGGGTGGGATTTATTTTCATTATGACTACAAATTTTTTAAACATTAGACTTTTTAAAAACATTAGACGTGTTGATATTCTGAGTGTTATAGTTAATTGTTCAATATATAGTTTTTTTTTTTTTGAAAAGATGGAATTTTAAAAAGTGTTCTATACTTGGCCTTCAAGTTTGTGTAATCTCAGTGTGAGACTAAATGCTTTTCCCATCATGACTTTCCCTTTAACTTCTGTGAATAAATGTGTGGGTGAAAGTGTCTTTCTCGCCCTCTCTCTCTCTCTTTTAAATAAATTTTAAGGCATTTGGAAATTGAAGAAAAACAAACAAAGTATGGTACCATTTTTATCCTAGAAATTAACAGCTGCTCTTTTTCTTTTAAGATTATTTATTTGAAAGACAGATAATTTCAGCCTGCTGGTTCACTCCCCAGATGGATGCAGCAGGCTGGGTCTGGGCCAATCTGGAATCAGGAGCTTCTTCCAGGTCTCCCACGTGAATGCAGGGGCCTGAGGACTTAGTTCATCTTCCACTTCTTTCCCAGGCCTAATAGCGGAAGTTGGATTGGAAGTGGAGCAGCTAGCACTTGAACCAGAGTCCATATAGGATGCTGGTGTCATACATAGTGGCTTTACCCACTGTGCCACAACACAGCCCCTAAGAACCTTTTTTAAGAAGCAAAATATAATTGGTGGGGCTGGTGCTATGGTGCACAGGTTAACGCCCTGGCCTGAAGCACTGGCATCCCATTTGAGCGCTGGTTCGAGTACCAGCTGCTCCACTTCTTTTTCTTTTTTTCTTTTTTGATAGGCAGAGTGGACAGAGAGAGACAGAAAGGTCTTCCTTTTGCCGTTGGTTCACCCTCCAATGGCTGCCACGGCTGGTGTGCTACGGCTGGTGTGCTACGGCTGGTGTGCTGCGGCTGGTGCACCGCGCTGATCCGATGGCAGGAGCCAGGTGCTTATCCTGGTCTCCCATGGGGTGCAGGGCCCAAGCACTTGGGCCATCCTCCACTGCACTCTCTGGCCATAGCAGAGAGCAGGCCTGGAAGAGGGGCAACTGGGAGAGAATCCGGCGCCCCGATCAGGACTAGAACCTGGTGTGCCGGCACCGCAAGGTGGAGGATTAGCCTAGTGAGCCGCGGTGCCGGCCTGCTCCACTTCTGATCCATCTGCTTGCTTGTGGCCTGGGAAAAGAAGTGGAAGATGGCTCAGTTGACCTGCATGGGAGACCAGGAAGCTGGCCTGAACCAGTGGTTGGAAGATGCCTCTTTCTCTGTTTCTCCCTCTCTGTAACTCTTTCAAAATAAATAAATCTTTAAAAAAATGTAGATATCAATTTATATAAAAGTACGTGTAATGTTTTCAAAGTACAACCAGAACCTACTATTATTCCTAAGTTAGAAAGAATTGAAAATGTCAGTTTAATAGACTTGTATCTCCTTTCAGGTTAAAGAACTGAATCATTATCTAGAAGCTGAGAAATCTTGTAGGACTGATCTAGAGATGTATGTAGCTGTTTTGAATACTCAGAAATCCGTTCTACAGGAAGATGCTGAGAAACTGCGGAAAGAATTGCATGAAGGTAAATACATGCTCTGCATAGTTTTTACTCAGTCTTCAGGGGAGCTGTGGAAGTAACACTGATACCCACTGACAGCAAAAACCACTCCTAAAGTGCCGATGCAACGTTACTCGTGTAGTCAAAGCTTCGTAGTAGGTGTGAATGTTCTCTTGAAAAGCTGAAGCTGTGAGGGTTCCTCTAGTAACCTGGATACTTAATGGCTTCTATTTCTTCCTTGACATCAGTAAGAACTTCACTGGGCATGAGCTCTAGCCAGAAAGATAAAACTGGGAATTTCTGCTTAAATTGCTTTTGCCCCAGGGACCAGCTCTGTGGTGCAGTGGGTTAAAGCCCCGTCCTCCCATATGGGCACTAGTTCAAGTCCCAAATGCTCCACTTTGATCCAGCTCCCTGCTAATGCACCTGGGAAATCAGTAGAGGATGGCCCAAATGCTTAGGCCCCTACACCCACGTGGGAGACCCGGAAGAAGCTCCTGGGTTCAGATCAGCTCAACTCCAGCCATTGCAGTCATTTGGGGAATGAACCAATGGATGGAAGACTCTCACTCACTCACTCTCTCTCTTTCAAATTAATAAATTTTTTAAAAGATTCATGCATTTTTGAAATGCATGAGAAAGAGAGTCTCCAGGATTATTTCATAAAATCTCTTTTTATTATTATTTTTTATTATTATTATTATTTTTTTTTTTGACAGGCAGAGTGGACAGTGAGAGGGAGACAGAGAGAAAGGTCTTCCTTTTGCCGTTGGTTCACCCTCCAATGGCCGCCGCGGTTGGCGCGCTGCAGCCGGCGCACCGCGCTGATCCGATGGCAGGAGCCAGGTGCTTCTCCTGGTCTCCCATGGGGTGCAGGACCCAAGCACTTGGGCCATCCTCCACTGCACTCCCTAGCCACAGCAGAGAGCTGGCCTGGAAGAGGGGCAACCGGGACAGGATCGGTGCCCCGACCGGGACTAGAACCCGGTGTGCCGGCGCTGCAAGGCGGAGGATTAGCCTAGTGAGCCACAGCGCCGGCCATAAAATCTCTTTTAAGAATTATTTATTTATTTGAAAGAGTTATGTACAGAGAGAGAGAGAGAAAGAGAGGGGTCTTCCATCCATGTGATTCATGGAAGCATCTGCTGGCTCACTCCCCAAATGGCCACAACAGCTGGAGCTGGACAGATCCAAAGCCGGGAGCCTGAAGCTTCTTCTGGGTCTGCCACATGGGCGCAGGGCCCCAAGGACTTTAGCCATCTTGTACTGTAATAAGTGGGCTATTTTAAAGTAATATATTAAATAACAAGATCTAGCAGCAGGTGTAATAACACTGTAATTTAGAACACTGGTGGACTTAAGTGAAGTAGTAAGATACGTATAACTGTAATGAAATTTGAAAATATCTGTGACTTCTATTGGTGACACAGTGATAGGAATTTTTATGTTACTGTGGTTCCTGCCTATGCTGTGTAATCCAAGGAAATAGTAAATTGTGGTTAGAGGATAGTAAAAATAAAAATGAACTTTTTTTCTCATCCAAATATATAGACCCCTTGAAATCTCATGCTTTTTGTTAGTTGTGCTAGTAACCTATTTTAATATGCAGGAGTGGTGACAGAGTCCTACAATGAATACCTCTGAATATATCTAATGCTGTGGAAAATATAGCTATAAATAGTTGAGATTTGCATATGAGTAAGTTTTATCCAAATAGTGGAAAGTTGGAATGATAAGTCTCCAGGATTATTTCATAAAATCTCTTTTAAGAATTATTTATTTATTTGAAAGAGTTACATACAGAGAGAGAGAGAGAGAGAGGTCTTCCATCCACGTGATTCATTCCCCAGTTGACCTCAACAGCCAGAGCTAGGTTGATCCGGAGCCAGGAGCTTCTTCTGGGTCTCCCAAGTGGGTACAGGGGCCCAAGGACTTGTGCCATCTTCCACTGCTTTCCAAGGCCATAGCAGAGAGCTGGATCACAAAAGTGGAGCACCTGGAACTTGAACTGGCTCCCTTATGGGATACCGGCACTGCAGGTGGAGGATTAACCAAGTGAGCCACGGCGCCGGCCCCAGGATCAGTTTTCATATGTGCTGTTAGCATCAAAAGACACCCATACTCTCAAAGTCTTCCATGGAAATAAAATAAATGTTTGAACTAATCCTTACAGAAAAAAGCAGTGTAAGTCATTGAGATGATTAAACCTTTCTGGTGTACCTGGAAAAGTATCTAAGAAAGTTAATAAAAATGAGGAAGGGAATGAGTAATTTCTATACTGAGACACACACACACAAAAAAAGTCTTTAAATGAAAACAGAAAAGTTGAGCAGGCATGTAATTTACAGTCTAAGCTGGGGAGTTAGCTATGTGGCCAATTGTGTTACTACAGTTGATTTTAAAGGTTCTGTTCATGGAAGTGTTTTAGGGTTTGCCAGTGCTGCCATTAAAGATTGCCCAATTCTTTTTGTTCTAGGGACAGATGGGTTTCTTTTTTCCTTGTTTTAAAGATTTATTTGGGGCTGGCGCTGTGGTGCAGAGGGTTAATGCCCTGGCCTGAAGCACTGGCATCCCATATGGGCGCCAGTTTGAGACCCAGCTCGATCCAGCTCTCTGCTTTGGCCTGGGAAAGTAGTAGAAGGTGGCCCATTTATAAATCTTTTAAAAAAAGATTTATTTATTTGAGAGGCAGAGTTACAGACCGAGGTGGAGAGGGTGGGGAGAGAGGTCTTCCACCCACTGACTCACTCCCCATATGGCTGTAACAGCTGGGGCTGGGCTAGACTGGAGCCAGGAGCTTTTTCTTGGTCTCCCATGTGGTTGCAGGAGCCCAAGCACTTGAGCCATCCTCCACTGCCTTCCCAGGTACATTAGCAGGGAGCTGAATTGGAAGTAGAGCAGCCGGAACTGGAAGCACCACCCATATGAGATGCCGGTGCCACAGGTGAAGCCTCAATCCACAGAACTGGCCTCAGATAGGTTTCTTAAAAGAAATTATTCTTAAATAGAGTGTTGAAAGATGACTAAGTACTTTTCAGGCAGTTAGGCCATTTGCATGTGGTACAGCAGCTTAAGGAAGTATAAGAAAAGTAGTTCACAATTCTGATGCAGGAGGCAATATGCAAAATGTGAAATTGGTGCACTGGATTTGGGCCAGTCCTGGAGGTCTGCTACTAAGGATGTGAGCAGTAAAAAGTCTTGGAAGCCCCTCCCCCCCAACAGATTTATTGAGGTATAATCCACATGCCAAGTTCACCCTTTTCAATCATACATTTCAATGTTTTCTTTAGTTTATTCACAAAATTATACACCATCACTACTATCTAATTGCAAAACATTTTCATTACCTCACAAAACAAGTCCTGGACTCACTTGCCATCATTTCCCATCTCCTACCCCAAGCGCCTGGCAACCAGAAAGTTCTCTATAGATATTTGTGTGTTTTCAAACTGAGGAGTGATAATATCAATTTTGTGCTTTAGAAAGGTCAATTTAATGGCATTGTGGACACAGACTAGAGAGGACAAAGCAGAGGGCAGGAAAAATGAAGAAGGAACTACTGCTGTGGTTGTCAAAGTCAAGAAGACTAACCTATTCCAAACCCATAGAGAGATGTTTGACAGAGAGGTCTCCGTGGGGCTGGGGAAAGGTGAGATGTGTGAGTCTGCTTAGGCTTCTGGCTTGGGTGGGCAGGTGAGTGGCTAGAGGGTGTCAGCTCCTTTTTCAGTAGAGGACAGCTGAGCCAATGCATATCAGCAGTGCACACATTTCACATAGATCCCTTCCGTTAGCCTGAGAGGCCAGAACCAGCTGGGCCCTGGAGAATTCCTGGGTGACAGATTTACCAGCATGTATTAAAAATGAATAGGAGTGGTTACTATAGTATATTGCCTAGAATACTTACTGAGTTGAGGGTTTTAATGTTAAATAAATTTGGGAATGCTTGTATTATATATCATCTCTAAAGAAGACACTCGTGTGATTGAGACTTTCAGCTCAGTCATGTGGTTAAAAAAAAGTTTAAAAATTCTGTTTAGCTCTGGCCATTGTGGGCATCTGGGGGGTGAACCAGCAGATGGAAGATTCTCTCTCTCTCTCTCTCTGCCTCTCTGCAACTCTGCCTTTCAAAAAAATAAATTTAAAATAAAAATTCTGTTTAATTCAGGGTTTCTAAAACTTAGCACAGAAATCTTTTTCTCATATATTCTCAGGAGCACACTTTCGGAGACTTTGTTAAGAGAGATGGTGTGGGGATGGCTCCATGTTCAACCATAGGCTGCCAGGCAAGGGCAGAATTCCAGGCAGAAGAGACAACCATTGGCTGGACCTAATCTAGTAGCCATTTGCTAAAGAAATTGCCTACCATTAAAATTCAGTGTTTCTGATTGGGGGTTCCTAAACAGTTTGCCATCTGTTGGAGCAAGAGCGGCAGCAACACAACCAGTTAAAACACACCTGGCAGAAAGCCAATGACCAGTTTCTGGAATCTCAGCGTTTGCTGATGAGAGACATGCAGCGAATGGAGATCGTGCTAACCTCAGAACAGCTCCGACAAGTTGAAGAACTGAAGAAGAAAGATCAGGTGAATAGCATACTCAGGACTTGATTGCTTTGTTAATGATGTCCTCACACACATGATTCTGTTACCTTACATGTGTTAGAGATTGATGTCAGCTGAGACAAGTGATGGCTGTCACCCTAAAAAATATAACACCTGCATTTGAGGGATTTTGTGTTTCCGGTTTAGAAATTGCCTGTGTAGGGTTGGGGGGGGGGGGCATTGATTTAGAAGTGATTCTCTTCAGAGAGTGTGGGATGCAACAGTGTATGTTTCTGGGGAAATCCTTCCTACAGTGCTATCCAGTTCTGCCAGGGCTACTGAGTTGTGTCAGTCCAAACCAAGTCTGAGGTGACCGTGTTCTAAAATCCTCACTAGAAGGTGCAGGATGGTGATGGAGAGGCTGAGTGATATGGAAGGGCGGGTGTGCAGAGTGCTGGATACCTAAGATCCTTTTCCCCCTTATCTTTTAAAAATTTGTTTCAATTACATGAGTAATACACAAATACATTCTCATTACAAGTTTGTTTTAAATACAAAGTAAAATGCTCACGTGAATACAAAGTGATCAAGTGAAAATCCTTGCCATTTCCCACACTTCCCCTTTTCAGAAGTAAGTTTGGTAGGGAGTCTGCAGAGAAGTTCTCTGTGTTCATGTGTATATTTAGGGCTTCCCTCACCCTATTTTTTTTTTCCAAGATTTTATTTTATTGATTTGAAAGACGGAGTTATAGAGAGAAGTAGAGAGAGAGAGGTTTTCCATCTGTTGGTTCACTCCCCAGGTGGCTCCAAGGACCAGAGCTGAGCCAATCCAAAGCCAGGAGCCAAGAGCTTCTTCCAGGTCTCTCACGTGGGTGCAGGGACCCATCCTATGCTACTTTCCCAGGCCACAGCAGGGAGCTGGATCAGAAATGGAGCAACCGGAACCTAAACCAGCACCCATATGGGAGGCCAGGGCTGCAGGCCAGGGCTTTAACCCGCTGTGCCACAGCACCGGCCCCCTACCCCACCCTATTGCAACTAGTATCAAACTGAGTATTTATGCTATTATATAGTTTTCCCTTAAGTATTATCCTGGGAGTATTTTCATCAGAGTTCTGTCTTGTTTACTGGTAGCATGTATATACCATAATTGATTTATTCTTTCTCCTTATAGTGGACTGCCTAGATGTCCCACAAAATTTGATCACCTCAAATAGTGTTAACAGCTAATATCTTTTACCATGTTGCATATGTGTGCAAATATTTCCCTATGGTATTTGCACACATGTGTTCATAGGTTTTCTAGGTATTTTAAGATATATTTTACATGGGCCGGCGCTGTGGCCGGCATCCCATATGGGCACCAGTTTGAGTCCCGGCTGCTCCTCTTCTGATCCAGCTCCCTGCTATGGCCTGGGAAAGCAATAGAAGATGGCCTTAGTCCTTGGGCTCTTGCACCCAAGTGAGAGACCTGGAAGAAGCTCCTGGCTTCTGGCTTCGGATCTGCCCAGCTCTGGGCATTGTGGCCAATTGGGGAGTGAACCAGCGGATGGAAGTCCTCTCTCTCTCTCTCTGCCTCTCCTCTCTCTGTGTAACTCTGACTTTCAAATAAAAAAATATATTTTACACTGCCTTATTGGACTTAGGTTCAATTTTATTTTTTATATGTTTGTCTCAAACTGTTGTCTGTTCACTCTGACTCATTCATCTTGTATGTGGGAACCATAACATAAGGATTTAGATTCTAAAGTATAGATCTTCACATGCCTTTCTTGCTTCCCCTAAAGACAGTCTAACCTTTACTGAGATGGTCATTTAAGTCCGCTATTAACACTTCCTGAGGCCTTACTGTGTGCCAGTGTCATGCTAAGGCTTCATATCTAAAACTGTATCTCAAGTGGTTCTCAAAAACAAAACTCTGTATACAGTAGAGACTGCAATATTACCCCTGCGAGAGTCGTTATAGCGGATCTGAAGTCTGAGCTGACCTCGAGGTCCAGAGTGTAAACCTGTAGTCACCATCCCTTCTCCATGCCCCCCTCAGTTCCCAGGTACAGTTGTTCAGCACCCCCCCACGGGCAGCTCTTGCAGGCCTGTCATTTGTGCTTGCTTTCGTTCTGCCTGGAACCCTTGCCTGTCTGCTCATCTTACTGATCTTTGATGATCCAGCTAAGTGTTAATTTTTTTTGGACCCCCTTAAATGAAATAAGCTATTGTTTTTTTCTCCTGTAGAACCTTGCACTTAGGTGAGTAATTTTAAAAGTTTATGAAAAGTTGAAGTTAAAGATAAGCTTATTTTAGTGCAAAATTTTTTAAATCCATGCATACTATGGGTCTTAAAAATTTCAGGGGAAATGCATATTATGAAAAAGCTGTTTTTGAATTTCAAAACTTTTTTGCTGGAGCCAGCATTTGGTGCAGTGGTGAAGGCACCTGGTCCAACCCCAGCTTTCATTTGGGGAGTGGGCTAGCAGATGGGAGATCTTGTCTTTATCTGTGTCTTTCAGAAATAATAAATACAGAAAAAATTTTGCACCAAAATAAACTTTTTTTCTGAGAGATTGAGACCTAGGGCTCCCATCTGTGAGTTTACTCCCTAATTGCCTGAAATGGCTGGGCCTACGCTGGGAGCCAAGAACTGAATCCTGGTCTCCCATGTGGGTGGCAGGAATCCAGTTACTGGATCTGCATTAGCAGGAAGCTGGGGCCAGAGCTGCAAACAGGACCCAGGGACTCCAGTGTGGGACATGGCTGAGCTAAACACCCACTCCCTCAAACTGATCTTTAATTTGGTTTTCCACGAACTTTTGAAGTACCCGCAACTTGCACTGTGATCATGTGTTTCTCCCTCTTTGCTAGGCTGTTCTGTGGGACATGAAATTATTGAACTCATCTTTGCTCAGTGAATTATTATACCAACTAATCATTCCTTTTGTAGTTGATATAAATTTGTACGTGTTTCTAATGGATGTGTAATGTCATAATAACTTATTCATGTTTCTTTTCTACAATAGAAAGAATGTCCTATATAAATTTTCCTTTCTTGTATGTATCGTTTGGGGGAGGGGCATGGGTTGCTTTCTTTTGTTTTGCCTACTTTCACATTGTATGCTTTTCTTGGAAGCTACTTCCTCATTTTTTTTAGTAGACCAGAATTATAACTTTGTGCTTTTAGCGTTGAAATATTTTGTTGTGACCAGAGGCCATGGATGTGATCGCAAAGCAGGAGGCTGAGGTGTTCATTGCCCTCACCGGAATGTTCTGGTCTTCCTTTGTTTGCAGTGGTCAAAGAACGGCATGACTCATTCAGTGCAGATTACCTGGGTAATGTCCCTGTTTTTTCTTTCCAACTTTTAGGAAGACGATGAACAACAAAGACTTAATAAGAGAAAGGATCATAAAAAAACAGATGTTGAGGAAGAAGTAAAAATACCAGTAGTGTGTGCTTTAACTCAAGAAGAATCTTCAGCCCAGTTATCAAATGAAGAGGTATGGTGAATAGAGTGACGGGTTGTACACACAGTGTCTCCATTTTCAGCTTCTTGTATACCAATTAATTATTGTATTCATGGGGGAAGTGCTTAGCTTCTAGCTGAAAATTAGCTAAAATGACAATATTTTCAGATGTTTTTCTTGGCAGTCTAAGTAGCACTATTTGAAACCTGTTTCATTTGCCATGTGAAATAAATATTCCTTTCTCCAATAGTACCAGAGTTTAAATTTCAGTTTTTTTTTTCTTTTAAAAAGATTTATTTATTTATAAGTCAGAATTAGAAATCTTCCATCCACTGGTTCACTCCCAACTGGCTGCAACGGCAGGAGCTGGGCCAGACTGAAGCCAGGAGCCAGGAGTTTCTTCAGGTCTCTCACTTGGGTACAGGGGCCCAAACACTTGGGCCATCTTCTGCTGCTTTCCCAGGTCATCAGCAGGGAGCTGGATGGGAAGTGAAGCAGCTGGGACTTGAACCAGTGCCCATGTGGGATGCTTAACCTGCTGTGCTGCAGCACCAACCCCAGTTCCAGAGTTTAATACTTTACAATAAATCTCTAAATATTGTCTGCAAAATTTTTTAATGTAAATGATAAAGGTTACTAATACTTCGAGGTTTTTATTTAGAAAAGAGATGATCAAAAGTATCTAAACACTTAGCTCTCTATAGCATATGTATGTATTTTAACCAGCGTTAGGTCTTAAGCCCTGAGAACAGTGGGTGAGGTTGGGGCAGATTGTGATGAAGTATAGCAGGTATTGGGAATGGGTAGAGAAGAGAGATCTGGAGGTAGAAGACATAGGTGTTCTTGTGGCCTCCTCACCTCTCACTGTGGTGTGTTTGGTAGGGGTCTCCTCACTGGGTATCGCTCTTCAGCCTGTCCCGCTCCATTTTCCCACTGCATTACTATGAGAAATTGAAGGACATTCTTCTTTCTCCCCCCTTCCTCCTCCCCTCCACTTCTCTCCTGTCCTTTCTTCTCTTCCCTGTCCCCTCTTCCCTTATTCTCCTCTCTCCTTTCTTTCTTCTTCCTCTCTCTCTTTTACTTATTTTAATATTTATTTGAAAGGCAGAGTGATGGAGAGGAAGAGACAGAGGTCTTCCATCTGCTGATTAATTCTCCCAATGACTGCAGCAGCCAGGGTTGGGCCAGGTAGAAACTAGGAGTCAGGAACTCCGCCTGTGTCCCCTACATCAATTGGATGATAGTTTGGGCCATCATCCACTGCTTCCCGAGTGCATTAGCAGGGAGCTGAATTGGAAGCAAAGTATCCGGTCTCAGACTGGCACTCCAGTGTGCGATGTTGGCATTGCAGGTGGCAACTTAACCTGTGCCACAGTGCTGGCCCAGATTCATTTTCCCCCATTAGCTACTTAAGTAAATACATATTTCTTCCTCATACAGGTGAGGCCCTTCAGAATCTGGATTCAGTTTTAGCCACATTGATTGTTGTCTTGTGCTACTCTTTCTACCTTGCAAGATGGTTCCTTCATCCGGAATGCTTATCTCCCTTTGCCTTTCTGAAATCCTTCAAAATCATGCTGGTAATCTCATCAGTGAAAGAACTACTACTCTTAACTACTTTTAGGGAAAAACTGGCGTCCAAGGGCGTTGCCAGTTGAGTGTGTCTTCTGGCCTTGTTCCCTCGGTTTAGCCAGATCTTTCTGCTTACTGGCCACATAGACTTGCCTCGTTTGTATTGTTTCTGCTGTTTAGAATTCTATACTGTCCCAGCTTGGTGAATGAATTTCACTTAAGTTGAATAAAGGTCTTTTCTTTCAAATGGATCATTTTTCTGTTTAGTTTGCAGATTTATTCTTAGCCATGGATAATCTACTTACTGGTGACTTTTATTTCTGGTCATGGATTGGCATTTTAAAAAGCTTTTTTATGGACGAGCATTTGCCTTAGTGGTTAAGCTGCCAGTTGAGACTCAGTCCCATTTTGGAGTGCCTGGGTTCAGGTCCCGGCACCACTTCTGATCCAGCTTCCTGCTAATGTATACCCTTAGAGGCAGGCAATGGCTCAAGTACTTGGGTCCCTGCTACCCACATAGGAGACTTGGATTGGGTTGGTTTTCTGCCTTCTGGCGTTAGTCTGATTCAACTCTGGTTGGTGTGGACATTTGGGGAGTAAATTAGTAGATGGAAGATCCCTCTCTCTCTCTTTCTCTGTCTGCCTTTCAAATCAGAAGAAAATAAATAGAAAATTTTAAACTATTAAAAAAAAAAAACTAGTAGATGCTGAAAAGTGTGATGTTCTTGTTTTTGCACATTCTTTGTTTTTGACTTCACTGGGAAACACTTGGCCTAGTTCTGTGCCTTTTTTTTTTTTTTTTTTTTTTTTTTTTGTAATAGATTCCCAGGAGAATGTCTCAATTTTTGGGTACAGCCAATGTTACATATTTTTTGTATCACTCAGTCATCTACCCAGGAATGTTTCAAAAGCAGGAAAACAGGGAAGGGAAATATATTGTGATTTACACTGAAGTATTTTTCTTATTCTTGATTTTGTCTTAACAGATCCATATAACATATTTGTGTAGTATTATTTTTCAACATTGAAATACTCTTTAGACTTTCAGATCTTGTATTTTGCAGTTTGAATGTTAATTTGGAAAGTACAGAAAAAAGTCTTGTAGAATAAAAATGACTGGTAGATTATCTTGCCACCTGGAAAGAACCATTACTAACATTTTGGGATGCATTTCTCTTCTTCATTTTTCTGTTTTCTTTCCCAAAAATAACATAGGTGTTTTTCTGTTTATACTTTTTAAACATAGTCACATTACAACTACATAATTTTTATGTAAATCCTCTCCCTCCCACTTCAGTTATACTCCAAAGTTTTGGCACATCATTACATGTTTCTCCCTAAATAATATTTACTGACAGAATTTTGGTGTGTACATGTACCATGGTTGCTTTTGAAATTCTTACTGATTTGTGCTGGGGCTTTAATTTATCAAGGTGACAGAGTGATGCTTACAAGGGGAAGCCGGTGCTTTTGGAAGAAAAGTTTAGGTTGCTGTTCCCCTAGGAACGTAGAGACAGCGCACCCTGCAAGGCCACACAGAGAAGTACCAGGGCTGGTCAGGAGACAGAAGCAGGAGTGAGAGGAAAACGTGGGCCAAAGCATTGTTGAGATTTCTTTGGGAAGTGCAAGAGGGAAGGGACATAGTTTGGGATTGTTTGAGTCGTCCCAGCAGATCTGGCGACATAAGAGTTGTTTTTAGCTGTGTAGCCCCTCCTGCCTCAGGTTGGTTGAGGGGAGGGGAGCTAGTGGCTTGGTGTGTGTGCGTTAGACAGAAGAGGTGTGTATGAGAGATCTTCACCAGCAGGTGTTGTTCTCTCTGACATTAGCTAGCCCGAGGAGACCCAGTCTCCTCAGTCAGCAAGGACCACCCCAGGTCAACGTCATGTGATAATGAAAACCATGATTGACACGCTGATACAGTCAAGTTCTCCTCTTCACTATAAACGTTTTCATTGTCATGCCATAATGCTATACTATATGTAACTTCCTTGTGCAAAAATCATCATGACTGTCTCTGAGTATTTTCTTAGTCACAAGTTGTTAGGAAAGGATCAATGTAAAAGGTATTTGGACGTTTTCTTGAGTCATGTTTCAGAAACACAAGAGCAGTTCACACTTCTCCCAGAGTGTATGTTTCTTATACTATTGCCAGTGTGGTATTTAGTTGTTTGTAAAACGTCCTTTGCAACTTTTCTGTCCCTATTCACTTCCCTCTTTGGTGTCATTGCAGAACCCTATGTGATAGTAATAGGGTGTTAGGTTCCTTTGTAGGCTAATGGAATGGGTTCTTATTCCAAGTTTGATTAAATTAGTTATTTGGGATTTTAGCCATATATACTAGATCTGTGTTCTTAGACATGTGAACTTCAAATGAGTAAAAGTAGGAATCAACATAAAAATTAAGTTTAAAAAAAGTTTATTTTTAGAGAGTGAGTTTCCATCTACTAATTCACTCCCAAAATGTCCACAATGGTTGGGACTGGGCCTAGGAAGTTGACATCCAGGTCCTCCATGTGGTTATCAAGAATCTAATTACTTAGCTGTCACCTGTTGCCTCTCATGGTCTGCATTAGCAGGAAACTGGAATCAGAAGCCAGAGCCAGATATTAAGCCCTGGAACTCCAATACGAGTCATGGATATCTTAATCAGTAGGTTGAAAGCCTACCTCATGTCAACTTTGTATTATATTTAAATAATATATACATTAAATGTGGTACACTGAGCGAAAGATGCCAAAAGCAAAAAAAAAAAAAATGTATTAGGAATTATTTTTTAAAACATGAAAAAAAACAATTATATTCCATAGTCTCCTTTTAAAAAAAAAATGATTTATTTATTTGAAAGGCAAAGAGAGAGGTCTTCCATCCACTGGTTCACTCCCCAGATGGCCGCAACGGCTGGAGCTGTGCCAATCCAAAGGAGCCTCTTCCAGTTGGGCGCAGAGGCCCAAGGACGTGGGCCCTCTTGTACTGCTTTCCAAGGCCATAACAGAAAGCTGGATTGGAAGTGGAGCAGCTGGGACTCGAACCAGCGGCCATATGGGATACCATCATTGCAAGCGGCAGCTTTACCTGCTACGCCACAGCACTGGCCCCAAGTCTCCTGTTTTTTGTAAAAGAAAGGTCAATTAACAAAAAGTAGAAAGGATATTAACGTATAAGGGTAATCCTTTACATTGGATTAATTTAGTTTAAGAAAAACTTAAAAATCTTAGAACTTTCCTTGTTTTTCTTTCCTGACTTTGCAACTGTATCATGTAATGACACTGGTCTGCTTTTTTTCCTTTGGAAATATGTCGTAGCACATTTGCTGTAGAAATT
This sequence comes from Lepus europaeus, assembly GCF_033115175.1. Lineage (NCBI taxonomy): Eukaryota > Metazoa > Chordata > Mammalia > Lagomorpha > Leporidae > Lepus > Lepus europaeus. Next base: position 50,468,294 of record NC_084844.1, on the reverse strand, counting down.
GAGATGGGGTAGATTTTGGCCTCGTGGTTAAGATGCTGGTTAACAGGCTGACAGTATGGTGCAGTGGGTTAAGATGCCTTGGAGTGCTGATTCTGAGTTCTGACTGCTCTGCTTCTGAGAGGGAGAGAAACTGTTCTTGCATTCACTGGCACATTCCCCAAATGGCCGCAATTCCCCAAATGGTCTGGTCCATTCTAAAGCCAGGGGCCCAGAACTCCAACTGGGTCTTTCATGTGGATGGCAAGGGACCAGGTACTTGGGCCATGAACTGCTGCCTTCACAGGCGTGTTAGCAGGGAGACTGATTAGAAGCGCCACAAACAGGACTCAAACTGACACTCTGATGTGGGATGCTGGTGTCGCAGGTTATTGCTTAACCTGTGCCACAACACCAGCGCCCTCCTCCGTCTGATGTGAAAACCTTGTTACACCCCAAAGTAGACCCCCAAACCCACAGAAGATGTACTCCCCATTCCCTCCCAACCCCAGTCACATCTGCTTTATCCTGTGTGGATCTGCCTGTTTGGGACATTTGTACAAGTGAAAGCACTCAGTATCGGACTTTTTACCTCTTGCTGCTTTTGTTTAGTGAACCCACTTTTAATGTATTGAGTACATCTTTCTTGAAACTTGGTTTCCAGAATACCACGTTCTCATTTTCCTTCCGGTACTACTGACTACTCCTTTCTCGGCCTGTCCCATGAATGTTGATGTATCTCAGTGCTCTGCCTTAGCCGTTGTCATGATATAATGGTTTCTCCCAAGTCTCTGTGCCCATCTATTATGTAGATATTTCCACTTGGGTAAATAACAGACACACTTGACATTACCAGTACTGAGTTCCCCAACTCCTTGAGTCTGGGTAAATTTCTCTCCCTGAGCTCCCAGAGGCTTCATCATTTTATTTCAGACAGTTTTCTAAGTGCCTACTTACTTTTTTTTTCATGGAACTCTATGCATCTTGGGGTCAGAGATTGTGTCTTGCTCATGGTTGGGTCCTGAGGGCTTAGATTAGTACCCAGCATATAGAAGACACCCAATAAATATTTGTTCAATGATTAAATGAAGGTAACACATTCACTATTGCGTGTTAACATGTGCTTAATATATTATGGTATGCAGAGAATTGTCTAAGTTGGCAATATGTGTTTTCACATTTCAGGAGCATTTAGACAGCACCCATGGTTCAGTCCATTCCTTAGATGCAGACCTGTTGTTACCATCTGGAGACCCGTTCAGTAAGTCGGACAATGACATGTTTAAAGATGGACTCAGGAGAGCGCAGTCTACGGACAGCCTGGGAACCTCGGGCTCTTTGCAATCCAAAGCTTTAGGCTATAACTACAAAGCAAAGTCTGCTGGAAACCTGGATGAGTCGGATTTTGGACCACTGGTAGGAGCAGATTCCGTGTCTGAGAACTTTGATACTGTGTCCCTTGGGTCACTACAGATGCCTAGTGGGTTTATGTTAACCAAAGATCAGGAGAGAGCAATCAAGGCGATGACACCAGAACAAGAAGAGACGGCGTCCCTCCTCTCCAGCGTTACCCAGGGCATGGAGAATGCCTACATGTCCCCCAGTGGTTATCGCTTGGTCAGTGAAACGGAGTGGAACCTCCTGCAGAAAGAGGTATGGGGCCTCTCTGATGCTTTTCCTTTTGCTCACTTTGCGGGACACTGAGTAGCTCTGGGATTTGTTGCTCATTCAGCAGATAGTCTTGAAATTGATGCAAGCACGTATTACCAGCAAGTGAGTGTTAACGCCCATCATCTGCCCCTGGTCATAGCCTGCTTTGGCTAATCCAGGTGACTGTGACAGAGAGGGGTGCTAACCTGCTAGTAGCATTGAGTGAGAACGTCTCTGCCTAAAGTCACACCACTGACGTTGGAACAACCTGCCTGACTAGCATCGCTGAGTTCAGTAGCCTGAATTTGGTTTGCAGTTTTCTAAAATCTTGCTTTAAATCTAAAGTGCAAATCTTTGTCAGCAGGCAATATGGAGAGGGGGTGGAAGACATGGGAGAGAAAAAAAGGCAGCCTTAATGAGGTTAATTTTCCTCCTGGGAGTTTTTGCAAAGCCAGAGCATTGGGAGATGGGAGTTTAGCTGTGCACTTGCGTAATTCTTTGTAGTTTACAAAGCCCTTTCACACACCTCCTCTCTTTGAGCTTTCTGGTCATCATGAGGCAAACAGGATATGATTGTCCCCAGTGTAGATGAGAAAAAGTGTTCCTGAACAGTTAAATGATTTACCCAAGTGTTTCCCTTGACCCTGTAGCAAATTCTGGGTTAGAATCCAGGTTTTTTGATATCTAGTGCTTTCCACTACTCAGGGCTACTTCTATTTAAAGAACCAAATTGGTAATTAACTGGAACAGCTTATTAAACCTGAAAGGAACTGTTCTCCTTGGTCTCATGCAAAGCATACATGAGAAGGCGCTACCTAACACTGTCACACCCACTTGTAATAGGAGCTGGTGAAAGGGGAGAGTGGCACTGTTTTTTCCCCCTCCCTGTTGGTTGAGTAGTACTGACTTCAGCTGTGGGTGCCACAGAGGGGGTTACCTTTTGCTTTCTCTGTGTTTTCCTCAGATCTGTTTTGTGGTCCTTAGCCTCTTGGCAATACGTTGTGTCCCTTGTTCCACTGTCATGCATGTACTGGAGATTGACTTTTTAGATCCAAACTTACATTGTAACTTCTCTCCTGAATCCTTGGAGAACTTGTTTACTCTATGTTACATTTTGAGCAACATCAGTAAGACTGCCTATGCATCCCTCTAGCATATGTTCCTCTAGTGTGTGATCTAGAATGGTTTTGTTTTGCCTGATAGGAGCTAATTTTGATGCCCTTCAGGTACATAATGCTGGAAATAAGCTTGGTAGACGTTGTGATATGTGTTCCAATTATGAAAAACAGTTGCAAGGAATCCAAATCCAGGAGGCTGAAACGAGAGACCAGGTGAGTTTCACTTGGATGTGAAAGACATATGAGCAGAGTCACGAAAGCAGGTGATGTGTCCTGGGAAGTACCTGCAGGTGAGGTGGCCGGTGTGTTAGACAGGTGTGTGTTACAGACAGTATAGAAAACTGTTGAGGAAGACTGTGATGAGGCCTTTGAGGGAGAGGGAGTGACTGAAGGGGCTTACATTTTACCCAGAGGGCTTTGGGAGGCAGTTAGTGCCTTTAGGTGGGGGAAATGTGTGACGTGACTTCTGTAGGAGTTAGGGGGTCAGGATGGCTTGCGGGTCTGAGGCAGAGGACAGAGTTGAAGGAGGGAGGCCAGTGCTGCAGACCAGAGGAGAAGCAGACATTGTGAAGTGAGATCATGGATGTGAAAAATGATTTGTCAGCTATATAGAACAGAACAGGTAGTTGTCTCTTGAGGTTATTTTATGGTATTTCTCAGCAAGACAAAGATAAACCACTTTTAAAAATTATGGAGTTAAACTTTTAAAAAATTTTATAAAGAATTCTGATTCTTTGTCCTAAATTGACATTTAAAATAATACAGGTGAAAAAGCTGCAAGTGATGCTAAGACAGGCTAATGACCAGTTAGAGAAGACAATGAAGGATAAACAGGAGCTGGAAGACTTCATAAAGCAGAGCACCGAGGACTCCAGTCATCAGGTAAACGAGGGTTTTTAGTGTGGCCCAAGGTGGATGACTGGCTTATCGCAATGAAAACAAATTTGAAGAGTGTGGTCATGTTTCTGTTGCCCTGAAGATTTGTCAAGTTTTGTCTTACTGTTTGTGTGTGTGTGTGTGTGTGTGTGGTGCCTGTTTTTTGTTTTATTTTTTGTGGTGCCTATTCTACAGATTTTTTATGAAATACTTTTGAAATAGTTAATGGATATATATCAGAAGCCTCTGCTTCTCCTTTCCCCTTTTATTTATTTATTTTTTAAAGATTTTATTTATTTATTTGACAGGCAGAGTTATAGGCAGTGAGAAAGAGACAGAGAAACTTCTTCCTTCCGTTGGTTCTCTCCCCAAATGGCCGCCTTGGCCAGCACTGCGCTGATCCAAAGCCAGGAGCCAGGAGCTTCTTCCTGGTCTCCCACGTGGGTGCAGGGGCCCAAGCACTTGGACCATCCTCTACTGCTATCCCAGGCCATAGCAGAGGGCTGGACTGGAAGAGGAGCAACCGGGACTAGAACTGGCAGCCATATGGGATGCTGGCACCACAGGCGGAGGATTAACCTAGTGTGCCATGGTGCCGGCCCCCTTCCCTTTTATTTTTATTAGATTTTTCTGCTGTACAAGAAACTTGCTAACTAGAAAGATACTAATTCTTCTCTTTTTAACTTCTTAAAATATAGTATACAAAGGAAAAAAAAGTCCTAACTTAAATAGGTGTACCAAACGTACAGGAACTACATCTGTGCAAGCACTGTCTAGACTATGCAATAGAACATTAGCCAGTACTTTCCCCCTCTGCTTATAGCTCTCCCAGGTAACTACTGCCCCAACTCCATTATATGTAGTTGTTTTTTAATTTAAAAAAAAAAAAAAGCCAAGCAATCCATATTCTTTGTCTCAATTTAACAGTGTGATCCGTATAGTGGTTCGTTTTTGTTGTTGTGCACTGGTGCTGTTGTCTGGGTAGACCAGCGTCTCTGTCTTGTTATGGATGCCCGTCGTCATCGTTTCCAGTTTAGGGATGTTGTGAATGATGCTGCTTTGGAATTTCAGTGTGGAGCTTAGTGGGTGTGTTTCTGCTGGGAACACAAGAATACTTCAAAGAGTTCATGGAAAATAGAGTTAAAAGAGGTTTATTTTGGCCGGCGCCGCGGCTCACTAGGCTAATCCTCCGCCTTGCGGCGCCGGCACACCGGGTTCTAGTCCTGGTCAGGGCGCTGGTTCTGTCCCAGCTGCCCCTCTTCCAGGCCAGCTCTCTGCTGTGGCCAGGGAGTGCAGTGGAGGATGGCTCAAGTGCTTGGGCCCTGCACCCTGTGGGAGACCAGGATAAGCACCTGGCTCCTGCCATCGGATCAGCGCGGTGCGCCAGCCGCAGTGCGCCAGCCGCGGTGGCCATTGGAGGGTGAACCAATGGCAAAGGAAGACCTTTCTCTCTGTCTCTCTCACTGTCCACTCTGCCTGTCAAAAAATTAAAAAATTAAAAAAAAAATTTAAAAAAAAAGGTTTATTTTGGTGTGAAACAGTGTTGAAATCCACACAAAGATTTCCCATAGTATGTGTCTTCCGTGTTGAAGTTTTATTTTCATTCTGTTTTCCACACACTTTTTGAAGTGCCCTCGTACGTCTCGGAGTGGAATGACTGGGTCAGTGTTCACAGTGCGCGTTCAGCGCGAGCACATCATGATGCCAGACCGTTTTCCACAGTGGTTTAACAGTTTATGCTCTCCGAGCAACGTGGGACCATTCCTGTGGGTCCCTGGTCTTGAAAAGCTTCATTCTATATTTGTTACTTGAATTATTGTCTTTCTGGTGGGTGTGTAATGAAGAGTGTTTCATTATGGCTTGGTTTGAATTTCTCTCATGACCATTGAAGTTACTGTATATTTTTCATGTATATTGGCCATTTAGTGTGTGTAAGAGTGTGTGTGTGTGTGTGTGTGTGAGAGAGAGAGAGAGAGAGAGAGAGAGAGAGAGAGAGAGAGATGCCCACTGAAGTCTTGCCTGATTTTTCTACAGGATTGTCTATTTTGTTTTACTTTTTAGTGGTTTTTGTTCTTGATTTGCTAGTTCTTCATAAAATTTTGTGAAAGCCTTTTGGTGACAGGCATTGCAAATGTTTTCTACTCAGTAGCTCAAATTTTTATTCATAATGTCTTGATGAACAGAAGTTCCTAATTTTAATGTGGTCACATTTATTGATCTTTAAGTGATTTTTGTCCTTTTTTTTTTTTTAAAGAATTTTTTTCCTACCCTGGAATTACCAAAATACTTTCATATATGTTGTAGAAACTTCATTATTTGTAGTTGTTCATAACTCTATCTAGGAATCCATCTAGAACTGATGTGTGCATCAGCTCTCCAAGGTCCTCTTTGTCATCTGTCAAGTGGATATAACGTGTGTGTGGACTAGTTTCAGGGACAGATTTAGTTGATGTGTTTGTCTATTTTGGTATCAAATTCTACACAGTGATTTATAGTACAGCTTTCACTTGATTCTTTTTTGTGTTTTTATTTCTCTACTAAGAGCTGTCCTTTCATTTGTTGCAAAAGCGTCCGCTAGTAAGTGCTAACAGCTACTTGGAAATCTTTGATAATTCCAACCTCGATCATCATGGAGCTGGCAGCTGTTGGTTTTCCTTGTTCTTGAGAATTGGGCTACGTCCGGTACTTTCATACTGCTCCCTGGGAATGGGGAATATCTTACTGTGAGACTCTGAGTTCTGTTAAAATCCTCTGGAGGAAGTTGAGTTTTTATTTTGTCTTAGCAGGCAGACAGCCTGATCAGGGCCACTTCCCAAGTTCTGTTGTGCCTTCTGTGAGTAGTAATTCTAGTTCCATTTTAAAAGCCTTTGCTATGCTGCTTTGTGTGTGGCCACATGTACACAGCTCGGGCATGAGTATGGGAATTAGGCTGGTTCAAATACAGAATTAGGGGATCTTTTTCTAGCTGTCTCCTCGCTTAGGTCACCTTCGGGCCATTTGGCCACGCTGTTCCTGGCCCTGAGCCAGAAAGATCGGTCTGCTGTGCTGCTGCAGCTGTGAAGATGGCCCAGCTGGGGCAAGAAGTTAGAAAACGTCCATGTGGATCCTGCTGGCGTGATTCCCCTCCCTGCTCTGGCTGCTGCTTTTATTTTTCAGTCCTCGGGTAGATGCTTTTTCTGTGTTTTGTCCAGAGTTTTTGGCTCGATGGGAAAGAAAAGCCTTAGTGGACATACACTATCTCGGATAGCACTGGAAGTCTTGGTTCTCATATTTGTTTATTAGACATAATTTTTTCTTATTTGACAGAGTTAGTGAGAGAGACAGAGAGGAACTTCTTCCTTTCGTTGGTTTACGCCCCCAAATGACCACTATGGCCAGAGCTATGCTGATCCGAAGCCAGGAGCCAGGTGTTTCCTCCTGGTCTCCCACGCGGGTGCAGGGACGCAAGCATTTGGGCCATCTCCACTGCCTTCCCAGGCCGCAGCAGAGAACTGGACTGGAAGAGGAGGAACCAGGACTAGAACCCAGTGCCCATATGGGATGCTGGCTCTACAGGCAGAGGATTAACCTAGTGAGCCACAGTGCCAGCCCTACACATAATCTTTTTATTTGTTTTATTTTTAAAGATTTACTTTTGAAAGGGAGGACAGTGGAGTGGGGAGAGGGCGTGGTGCAGGGGCCCAAGTGCTTGTGCCATCATCGTCTGCTTTCCCAAGTGCGTTAGTAGGAAGCTGGATCAGAGGCAGAGCAGCCGTGGCACCAGCCGGCTCTCTGATACGGGCTGCTGTCATTGCAAGTGGCAGCTTCACCCACTGAGCCACATGCTTTGTGTTTTTACTCAAGAAGGATACTTCTGCCAGGTACGGAATTCTCAGAACTTACGTTATTTTCTTTCAGCACATTGAAGTTTATTATTCCATTGCTTCTGGCTTCCATGTTTCTGTTGAGAAGTCAGCTATCAATCTTGTTGTTGCTCCTTTGAAGGTAAAGCGCTGTTTTCCCCTGGTTGTGTTAAAGATGTTCTTTTTAGCCGGCGCCGTGGCTCAACAGGCTAATCCTCTGCCTTGCGGCGCCGGCACACCGGGTTCTAGTCCCGGTCGGGGCACCGATCCTGTCCCGGTTGCCCCTCTTCCAGGCCAGCTCTCTGCTGTGGCCAGGGAGTGCAGTGGAGGATGGCCCAAGTGTTTGGGCCCTGCACCCCACGGGAGACCAGGAGAAGCACCTGGCTCCTGCCATCGGATCAGCGCGGTGCGCCGGCCGCAGCGCGCTACCGCGGCGGCCATTGGAGGGTGAACCAACGGCAAAAGGAAGACCTTTCTCTCTGTCTCTCTCTCACTGTCCACTCTGCCTGTTAAAAAAAAAAAAAAAAAAAGAAAAGATGTTCTTTTTGTCTTCTGCTATAGCAGTGTTACTAGGCTAGACCTAGGTGTATTTTTCTTCGTGTTTTTCCTGTATGGAGTGATCAGAGGGTTTCCTTGGATCTCTGAATTTGGTGTCTTAAATCATAATTGGAAATCCTTAGCTGTTATGTCTGTTTTTATTGAGATATACACAGCATAAAGTGCATAGTTATCAAGTGTTCAATTTGAATTGTAGCATGTGAAAAATGCTGCCAGGATAATCACTTTGATTTCGACTATTTCTAATTCACTCTCACCTTTTCCCAGTCAGTAAATATTCCATCAACCTGTGCAGGCCACCAGTATGCTGACTTGTCTTTTAAAGATTTACTTAGTCATGTGCTTGAAAGGTGGAGAGAGAGAGAGAGAGAGAGAGAGAGAGAGAGAGATACAATCTTCCATCTGCTGATTTTATTCCCCAACTGGCTGCAACAGCCATGGCGAGGCCAGGCTGAAGCAAGGAGCCTGGAACTCTGCCTGGGTCCCCTCATGGGTGGCAGGGACCCAGGTACTTGAGCCTCATCTGCTGCTTCCCAAGTGCGTTAGCAGGGAGCTGGCTCAGAAGCCAGAATAGCCAGGATGTGAGCCGTCACTCGAGTATGGAACACGGTGTCCCAAGTGGTGACTTAGCTTGATGTGCCACAATGCTGGCCCCATTGTTCTGACTTTTAACACTTTGCTTTAGTATTATTTGTTCTTGAACTTGATGTAAACCCTGTGTAAACTTTGTATGAGCTTCATATAAATGGCATCATATATGTATATACAAACATATGTATGTATATTTGTGTGTGTCTGAGGTTCAGCCATATTGCTCTGTGTATCAGTAACTTTTAATGCTTGTGAGTAGGCTGACTAGACCGTTATTTCCCCGTGTTACAGCTGAGGGCTACTGAGGCTGTTCCTAGAGTTTGTCTACTTCAGGTTTTCTGTGAGCATTCTTCTGCATGTCTGTTATAGACATGTGGACTCATTTCGCTCGAGCATATCTAGGCGTGAAATAAGACCGGCGTTCCTTTGGCCGTTATTTCTTCAACTGTGCACATTAGAACTTCTCATTGCATTAAAATGTCTTTTAACTTTTCTGTGTTTTGTCTTTTTGTCTTTATTTTCTTTAAGTCTGTGTTCTAGTTCACAAATTTTCTCTCCAAATATAACTTATCTGTTAGCCTGTCAAATTTTTTAATTTTAAAAAAAGATTTATTTATTTATTTATAAGTTAGAATCGCAGAGAAACAGAGAGAGAAAGATCTTCCACCCACTGGTTTATTCCCCAAATGGTTACAACAGCTGGGGCAGGGCCAGGCCAAAGCCTAGAGCTTCTTCCAGGCTTCGCATGTGGGTACAGGGGCCCAAACACTTAGGCCATCCTCTGCTGCTTCCCCAAGTGCATCAGCAGGGACCTGGATCCGACGTGGAGTGGCTGGGACTCAAATCGATGCCCACATGGGATGTGAGCCCTGCGGGCAGCAGCTTAACCTGTTGCACCACAGTGTCAGCCCCTGTCTGTTGACTCTTTAATTTAGGTAATTGATATTTCTAGCTTATCGTTTCTACTTGGTTATTCTTCATTGTTTCGAGCTCTCTGACAATTGTAAGTTTTGTCTTGTAAATCCTTGACTAGTATGTGAGCATTAGAAGTAGAATTCTGACAATAATTTTTAAGGTGTCTAAAAACTTATATCCCTATCTGTTGTTTTTATGTGTTGAGTTACCAATTTGCAAATAAATTCCTTCTTGAGAAGATTAATAGTTAAATGGAGCTTAGAGTTCAGCAATGCTAATTATGTGTATATTACTCTGTGTGTGTGTGCGCACGCGTGTGTGCACATGTGTATATTGCTCTTAAGAAACCATTTTAGGAGACAGCAACTAGTTCAGAAAAATTCGTTTATCCTTTAAATGTGTGCTTTTGTGTATGTGTCTGTGGACAGGGTTTCAGATTTCTGTTGTCTTTTTTTAGCTCCTGTATAGAGAATATCTGGGTTGTGTGGGTTTGGGTGCGTCTGGAGGCCCACATGGTGCTATTTGTGTGTGGTGGGCAGTGCGTGTCTCAGGGCTTTGGTGCTGCCTCGTGTTGCTCCAAAAGGCTGAGGCTTTGCACTCTACACGGTAGAAAGAGTGACGAGTAGCTGCCACGAATGGATTAAATGCCGGTTCTTGACACTGAATGATCAGGAGATGGAAGAGTTAGTTTGAGAATAACTCGTTTCCTAACTGTGTGTTTTCTGTGTGTGCTTTTTCTGAAAAGATCTCTGCGCTTGTCCTGAGAGCCCAGGCATCCGAGATCTTACTTGAAGAGTTGCAACAGGGCTTTTCCCAGGCAAAGAGGGATGTTCAGGACCAGATGGTAAGTTACATTTTGAATAGACATTGCCTGCGCTTTGTATTCCTTTTTGTTCTGTGGTGCAATTGTCATTGTTAGGACTTCATCACCCTGCCCAAAGGTTACTTGTTATGTTGTCCAGTGCCTACAGAATGTTAGTAACAGACACCTCCGCAGGGCTGGTCTTGCAGCACAGCAGGTTAAACCACATCCTGCTTCTGATCCAGCTTCCTGCCAATGTGCCTGTGAAAGCAACAGAAGGTGACCCAAGTGCTTGGTCCCCTACTACCTGGGTGGGGAACTCAGGTGGAGTTCTTGGATCCTGGTTTTGACCTGGCCTAGCTCCAACCGTTGCATCCATTTGAGGAGTGAGCCAGGGGATGGAAAATCTCTCCCTGTCTCTTTCTCCCTGCCACTCTGCCTTTCAAATAAATAAATCTTTACAAACAACAAATTACCTCCTAACCAAAACATAAAATTCTCTCGTTTAAACTTATTTTTCTGATTAGGGAAACTGAACGGTAAAGCAGGACCAACATTTAGTTTTCAGTTGAAAATACAAGCTAAAAAGTTAAAATCTCAGAACATTGCTGGCGCAGTTTTTGAACAGTCATTGTGGTTTTTCTGGGCTGCTCCATTTACTGAGAGTAACTTCATTAATTTCATGGATTATGAAAAAAATGTATGTACGTTATGTATTGTAACTGCTGGCGACATTCCAGAAGGCTCTCAGTTCTGAGAGGGACCACGGCAGAGTTTCCCGTGCCGAGAGTGGCCTGGAGTCTTTACAGAAGAGTGCCCAGGCCTGAGGCCTGCTCTCTGGTCTGGCCACATTTGCCCAGTTCTGCTTTTTCTCAAGGCTGGAACCTTCATCTGATGGCTCTATGTGAGTCAGAGCAGAGCTGGTCCTGCTGGGACACCCCTACAGAACACCTCTTACCCAGTTCTCCCCAGGGCAGGTGGTGTTTTTAAAAAGTATCTCATGGGGAATAGTTTTTGTTTCTTTGTTGAGAGGCAGAGACAGCAAATGCAAGCGTCCCCATTCACTGGGCTGGTCTGCCGCTGACACTGGGAACCAGAACTCAGTTCAGGTCTTCCACGTGGGTGACAGAAACTTAGTAACTCGGGCCATCATTACTGCCTCCTGGAGTAGCATCGGTAGGGAGCTGGAGTCAACAGCTGGAGCCAGGAATCAAACCCAGGCCTCTGATGTGGGACGTGGGCGTCCTAACCATTAGACCAAACACCCACTCCCCAGCAGTTTGTCTTGATTGGCATCGAGTCAGCATCTGAATGGCCTGTGAGCTGACCCTGAGTCTGGGAAGCCTCACATCGTGACTGTTGCCTGCAGAGTTTCAGGCCTTATTTTCTCAGTTGAGAATGCGGAATAATAACCACTGGGCTGAAAACCCCTGCTAAATGCTGACCAGGTTTGATGGTGTTGGGCCTTCTGTGCTCCTGTGTTCCCTTGCATCTTTTTTTTTTTTTTTTTTTTTTGACAGGCAGAGTTAGTCAGAGAGAAAGGTCCTCCTTTCCATTGGTTCACCCCCAAACGGCTGCTACAGCCAGCGCGCTGCGCTGATTCGAAGCCAGGAGCCAGGTGCTTCCTCCTGGTCTCCTATGCAGGTGCAGAGCCCAAGCACCTGGGCCATCCTCCACTGCCCTCCTGGGCCAAAGCAGAGAGCTGGACTGGGAGAGGAGCAACCGGGACAGAACCGGGACTAGAACCCAGGGTGCTGGCACTGCAGGCGGAGGATTAGCCTAGTGAGCCGCGGCGGTGGCCTCCCTTGCATCTTTTTCCTCCTTGGTTTTTTAGAAACACATCTGCCTTTACAACAGTTTTCAAGTTGCTTACACCTAAAATGAATGTGTTGCAGGTGAAATTAGTGAACTGCCAAAATTAGAGTTCTGTGAACACGAATACTTGAACTTTATCCTTTTCTCAGAATTACCATGAGTGATTTTTTGTGTTTAAAATTTACTTATTTGAAAGACAGAGAGCACCCATCTGCTGGTTCACTCTCTCAGTGCCCTGGGACCCAAATAATTGAGCCATCACCTGCTGTCTCCCAGGGTTCTACATTAGCAGGAAGGTGGAGACAGGAGCCCAAGCTGCAAATAGACTTGGGTATTAAGATGTGGGTGTCATAACTGCTAGGCTTAATGCCTGCTCCTCCTCCTCCTCTTCCTCCTTTTTTAAATAACAAGCAAAGCGTTACTTAGCTCACGTTGATGGAGTTCAAGTCCACGCCTGGGTGGCTCCGTTGGTGTGGCAGCTGTGAGGGCAGCCGATGGCAGTGGCAGAGCTTGTGTGGAAGGAGGATTGCGTGAGCAGAGCCATGAATGCTGCCTGTGCTGGGAAGCAAACTTATTTTTCCTTAAGATTTGTGTGTTTGAAAGGCAGAGCGAGAAAGAGAGATACAGAGATACCTTTCATTTCCTGGTTCACTACCAAATGGTTGCAATAGCCAGATCTGGGCCAGGCTGAAGCCAGCAGCCAGGAATTCCATCCTTGTCTCCCACAGGGGTGGCAGGGGCACAGGTGCTTCTCAGGCACGTTAGGAGGAAGCTGAATCAGAAGTGGAGTAGCTGGGACTCCAGCTGCCCTCCAGTATGGAATGCTGGTGTCAGAGTAGCCGCGTAACCCACTGCGCCACATGCAGGTCTTGAATCTTAGTGTCTGAGGCCCTTTCAGAGAAGAGCAGCTACAGCAGGAGTTAAGATCTTGATATTTTCTCCTTTTTATTTTGAAAACCAGAGTATGGAGTTAATACTTGTTAGACCTACCCTCACACGTAGCAGTTGCTAGTATTTGTCTACATTTGTACATACTTGACTTGCTCTCTCAGTCTCTGCATGTGTGTAGGTGAATGTGTGTGTTGGTTTGTGTTTTTGCTGGACTATTTGAAGTTAAGTTGGACTCCATCACAGCACACCTATACATTTCAGCCAGTAGCTCCTGAGAACAAAGAAGTTGTTCTTCATGACCCCAGTGCTAATACTGCATCCTTCAAATGTAACTAATTGTCTCCCAGAGTCCTTGATTGTTTTTACTTGGTGGACTCACATTTTTTCCAATCCAGATCACATTTTGTTGCAGTGTCGCTTTAATCTCATTTAACCTAGTCTCTCACTTTTATTTTTTTTATGACATTGACATTTTTGAAGAATCCAGGCCAGTGGCCTTGTAGAATGTTTGAAGCTTATAGAATGTGTCTTATAGAATGTGTGTATCTGATTAGTTCCTCATGATCAGTGCAGGTAGGCATTTTGTCAAGAATACCGCGGAGAGGAAATGATAGGGCGGGAAATCCTGGCAGCATGGCCACATAGTGATGGGTGGTTCCATTCTGGGTGAAGACCGAGTTTGATGACTTGTCCAGGGGTGGGGACCAAGTAGTTTCAGAATTACGGCTTCGGTATTGCTGCCAACAGCAAACTTACTAAGTCATTAAACATTTCTTTGTAGTTGCTTCTCCCTTAGTGTTTCCCAGGGAAAGGTGCACTTTGGATACTGTGTTCCAGAGTTACTTGAGTTGTTTTTTTCCTCTGTGGAAACTCTCAGTTTGATAAGGTGGTGAGCTCCATTTGCTTCTCTTAGCATTGTGTTTTCAAATTAGCTCTTTTCTTGTTTGATTACGCAGTGTGGGTCATAAACCAAAACTATATAAACATAAACATCTGGCTCCCACTTCCATTCCCACCTACTCCATGTACAACCGTTTGCTTCTGCCTTGTCCTTTCACTCTATGAAAGTAAACACAGGCCGGCGCCGTGGCTTAACAGGCTAATCCTCTGCCTTGTGGCGTTGGCACACCAGGTTCTAGTCCCGGTTGGGGCGCCGGATTCTATCCCGGTTGCCCCTCTTCCAGGCCAGCTCTCTGCTATGGCCCGGGAAGGCAGTGGAGGATGGCCCAAGTGCTTGGGTCCTGCACCCGCATGGGAGACCAGGAGAAGCACCTGGCTCCTGGCTTCGGATCAGCGAGATGCGCCGGCCACAGCGGCCACTGGAGGGTGAACCAACGGCAAAAGGAAGACCTTTCTCTCTGTCTCTCTCTCTCACTATCCACTCTGCCTGTCAAAAAAAAAAAAAAAAAGTAAACACATACATGATTTTCTTTCTCTTCTTTCTATTCCAAATATAGTGGGGCCCTAATATTCTGTTGTAAATGGGTTGAAAGAGGTCAGAAAGCATGGATGCCTCTAGTATGAAAAAAAAATCAGAGCCAGTGATGTTTAATCAAAACTGCTGACTCAGGGTGCAGCTCAGCCCCACCCCGCCTCTGGGAAGTGTCCTCCCCCCTCCCCCCAGGGTCCTTGTCTGTCCTCCTGTCACTGTGAAGCCCAGCTCTCTCAGCACCTGGTGGTCCTGGAGGACACTGTGTGTTTGATCTCTGCTCCCCCTGGGCAGCAGACACCTAGCCTAGAGCAGTAGCTGCTAAAGTAGGTGTTGGGTGAGTTATCTGTGTGTATGTGTGCCCTTAGGGTAGATGACTTAGTGGATTAGACAGCTTTTTGTTACAAAAGTCCTAAGGTAAGCCACTTATGGAAAGGAGGCCGCCCTATTGACATCTGGTGATAGAATTCTTTGTTTTGTTTAAAATTTATTTATTTATTTATGTGAGTTTTTTTTTTTTTTTTGGGGGGGGGGGGGGCTTCTGTCTGCTGGTTTGCTCCCCAAGTGGCTGTAATGGCCAGGGCTAAACCAGGCCAAAGCCAGAAGCTTCTTCTGGGTCTCCCTTGTGGGTGCAAGGGCCCAAGCACTTGGGCCATCCTCCGCTGCTTTCCCAGGCACATTAGCAGGGAGCTTGATTGGAAATGGAGCAGCCAGGACTGGAATCGCCACCCATATGGGAGGCTGGCATTGCAGATGGCGGCTTTTCCCACTAAGCCACAGCACCAGCCCCCTGCTGATGACATTCTGACTGGCAGAGGATGGCACAGGATGTCACACAGCAGAGAAGATGAAAGATCACATGGTAGGCCACGGGGCAGAGTGGCTGGGCCCAACTCTGCTTTTACAACCAACCCTCTTGCAAGAATTGCTTTTTAAGGGCATGCCTCCAGAGGTCTCAGCACCTCTCACCAGGCCTACTTCCTATACACATAATTGGATTAAACTTAACAACTTCGGAGTGTAACATCTTCATGAGTTAGGGACCCATAAATGGTGTTCAAACCATACCACTTAGTATTAAAAATTAGCAGAAATTATATGCTTTCATAGAACTTTATCTTACATTCAAATTAGCAAAAACAACATTTTAAAAAGCTTTTTAAAAAATTATTTGAAAGGCAGCTCCTTCGTTGACCTCGAATACATGAAGCTTTTGGCCCGTTTGTGGTGATCCTGAGCTTGAACAGATGTAGATGCAGTGGGAGGCCGCCCCATGCTTCCTACTGAATGCACGCCGTGAGGAAGTAGGCTCGGAGATGCTGCTCTGCCTAGTGTGGGTCTTGGTTGTGTCAGCCTCTTCCCCTGTGCTGGAGTGCAGGGGTGTGGAGGGTAGAGATCACTGGTTCTGCTCTGATGGGAGAAAGAAGGGAGGAGGAGGTCAGGCCCTTGCCTCACTGCCTGCTTCCTGGGGACTGTGTGAAGGCTGCGATTTCACGCCCTCGGAGCTGTGCTTTTCTAGGTAGGCAGAGCTTCGCTGTGTGGCTCTCTGTCCCTGCCTCTCATCTGATTAGGCGGAGCATCTCTGCTGCAGCTGTCTCCAGGTGGGCGCCTTCCTGCAGTGATTGGTGTTTGCTTCTCTTCCAGGCAGTGCTGACGCAGTCGCGGGAGCAGGTTTCAGAAGAGCTGGCGAGGCTACAGAAGGATAATGACAGCCTCCAGGGGAAGCACAGCCTGCATGTGTCGCTGCAGCAGGCTGAAGACTCCATCCTCCCGGACACTGCCGAGGTCAGAAACATGAACGCGTGCGTTTCCTCGAACTAGCTCTGTTGAGATAACAATTCTCACGCCAAGCAATTCAACTGTTGGTTTCATTTTATTTGAATGGCAGACAGACAGATCTTCCATTCACTGATGCCCCCACAAATGCCTGCAACAGCCATGGCCAGGCCAGGCCAAGCCAGAAGCTCAATCCAGGTCTCCCATGTGGGTGACAGGGACCCAACTACTTGAGCCAATACTTGCTCTCTTGAAGGGTGTGCATTAGTTGGAAGCTAGAATTTAGAGTGGAGATGGGACTTAAACCCAGGCACTTTTATATGGGATGTAGGTGTCCCAAGCAGCATCTAAACCATTGTGCCAAACACCCACCCCACATTTCAGGCTTTTCAAATGTACAATTCGGACCTGGCAGTGTGGCACAGTGGGTGAAGCTGCTGTCTGCAGTGCCTGCATCCCATATGGGCAGTGGTTTGAGTACTGACTGCTCTGCTTCCAATCCAACTCCCTGTTAATGTGCTTGGGAGAGCACCTGAGCATGGCCCAAGTGCTTGGGCGCCTGTACCCCATGTGGGAGACCCAGAAGAAGCTCCTGGCTCCTAGCTTTGGCCTGGCCCAGCCCTGGCTGTTGAGGCCATTTGGGGAGTGAACTAGCAGATGGAAGATCTCTCTGTCTCCTTCTCTATTTCTCTCTCTGCAAATAAATGAATGTTTAAGAGTAAATGAAGTGTACAACTCAATTGTTTTCAGTATATTCATAGAAAAGTCCAGTCTTGACCACAGCCAATTTTAGAACCTCAGACGAAGATCCTGCTCTTAAATTGTACCTCTGTTTCCTTCCCTTCCAGCCTTGAGCAAACAGCAGTTCACTTTGTCTAATTTCCTTATCCTGACTCTGCCTGTGAATGGAGTCATAGCACATGCTCTTTGGTGTCTGGCTTCTTTCATGTGGTGTGATGTCTTCAGGGTTCATCCATGTGGTAGCCTGTATCAGCTCTCCATTCCCTTTCATGGCTGAGTAATACCCCGTTGTATGGATACATTGATTATGTGCTGATGGAAATTTAGATCGTTTCAGTGTTGAGCTGTTATGAATTTGCTGCTATGAGCATTCATGCACAGGTGTTGGTGTGGACATGTTTTCATTTCTCTCGAGCGCATACCTCATAGTTAAATTGCTGGGTTGCCTGTGGACTCTTAAATTGTTGAGCAACTGCTAGATTGTTGGCCAGAGCAGTGCATCATCTTGTCTTCCCACCAGCAGTGTGGAAGGCCTCAAATTTCTCCAGTTTTTTTGGTTTAAAAGATTTATTTATTTATTTGAAAGGCAGAGTTATAGAAAGGCAGAAAGAGAGAGAGAGAGAGATCTTCATCGGCTGGTTCACTCCCCAGATGGCTGCAACAGCCGGAGCTGGGTCTGTCTGGAGCCAGGAGACAGGAGCTTCTTCCACGTTTCCCATGTGGGTACAGGGGTCCAAGGACTTGGGCCATCTTCTATTGCTTTCCCAGGCCATAGCAGAGAGCTGGATCGGAAGTGGAGCAGCCAGGACTTGAACCAGCAGGAGGTGGCTTCACCTGCTACGTGCAGAGCCGCTCCCCCCTACTCCCTTTAGCTTTATTTTATTTGTTTGAAAGGCAGAGTGGCAGAGAGAGGTTGGGAGAGACACAGGAAGAGATCTTCCATCCACTGGTTCACTCCTTAAATGGCTGCAGTGGCTGGGGGTAGGCCAAGCTGGAGGCAGTAGCTTGGAATTCCAACCAGATCTCCCACAGAGGTGGCAGGGGCTCAAGTACTCAGGCCACTTTCTGGGGCTTTCCCAGGCATGTTGGCAGGGAGCTGGATTGGAAGAGAACAGCTGGGGCTCTGTCGGGGCTTTAACACAGGGTGCCATTGTCTCGGCAGCTCGCCCTGCTGTGCCACAGCACTGGCCCTATCTCCACATTCTTGGCAATACCTGTTGTTATCTCACTTTTGCTGTTACCCGTCCTAGTGGGCTTGCAGTGGTTTCTCATGCTGGCTTTGATTTGCATTTCACTGATCACGGTGGTGTGGACATCTTTGCATGAGCTTGTCGGCCATGTGTACATTTTCCTTGGAGAAATATCTCTTTAGCTCATTTTAACATTGGGTCATTTACCTTTTCCGTATTGAATTGTAAGAGTTTGTTAGATAGTCTAGATATGTGCAGTAGCAGATACATGATTTGTAGGTCCTTGCTTCTGTATCTGCCCAGTCTTTGTCATTTTCTTGATGATGTACTTTGAAGCATAAAAGTTTACATTTTTAATGGCTTTTATTTTTTATTTTTTTGGAATTTGCTAATTTATTTGAAAGAGTGACAGAGAGAAGAGAATCTTATATTTGCTGGTTGACTTCCCAAATGGCTGCAACAGCTGGGGCTGGGCCAGGCTAAAGGCAGAAGCCAGGAGCTCCATCTGGGTCTCCCATGTGGGTAGGAGGGGCCCACGTGCTTGGGTCATCATCCCCTGCCTTCCCAGGTGCGCTACCAGAGAGCTGGATCAGAGGTGGAGCAGCAGGGACTCAAACCAGAATATCCACATGGGACGCTGGTGTCACGAGCAGTACTACAATGCCAGCATGCACACGCACACACACACTCACCCCAATTTTTACTTTTGATGAACTCTGGTCTTCTGTTGTATCTGCTTTTGCTGTCTTGGTCTAGTCAAAGAATCCTTTGCCAAATCCTGGGTTCTTCTTGCAAGAACAGATTGAGAATGCACCAGGAGTTAGATGTTTGAATGAGTTACCAAGCTGGCCTCTTGTGAAATTTGTTTCAAATCTGGCCCTTAAAAGGTTATACTACATGTCTCTGTCCATAAAGATGACACTTTCTGTGGTTTTCATTCCTCTGTGGTTTGATGAGTCTGGGCTGTATTGGTTTCCCTGAGACATTTGTAACTATCTCCAACCTTTATACCCACACATTTCTAAACCTTTCCACCTATAGAAAATATTCTCTGGGGGCCAGCGCTGTAGCACAGTAGGTTAATCCTTCGCCTGCAGTGCCGGCATCCCATATGGGCGCCAGTTACAGTCCCGGCTGTTCCTCTCCCAATCCAGCTCTCTGCTATGGCCTGGGAAAGCAGCAGAAAATGGCCCAAGACCTTGGGCCCCTGCACCCACATAGGAGACCAGGAAGAAGCATCTGGCTCCTGGCTTCGGATTGGTGCAGCTCCGACTGTTTCGGCCATTGGGGAGTGAACTAGCAGATGAAAGACCTCTCTCTCTCTCCACCTCTGCCTCTCTATAACTGCCTTTTAAATAAAATAAATAATAAATAAGCACTTGGGCCATCCTCCACTGCACTCCCGGGCCAGAGCAGAGAGCTGGACTGGAAGAGGAGCAATCGGGAGTAGAACCTGGCGCCTATATGGGATGCCAGTGCCACAGGCAGAGGATTAACCTAGTGAGCCACAACACCGGCCCCTCTTAGAACAGTTTTCATTACTCTATGTTCCTTTTATCTTTTTTTTTTTTTTTAAAGACAGAGTTATAGAAAGAGGTAGAGAGAGAGGTCTTCCATCTGCTGGTTCACTCCCCAGATGGCCGCAACGGCCAGAGCTGTGCCGATCTGAAGCCAGGAACTTCTTCTGGGTCTCCCATGCGAGTGCAGGGGCCCAAGGTCTTGGCCCATCTTCTACTGCTATCCCAGACCATAGCAGAGAGCTGGATCGGAAGAGGAGCAGCCAGGATTAGAACTGGCGCCCACATGGGATGTCAGCACTTCAGTCCAGGGCTTTAACTGCCATAGTGCTGGCTCCCCTTTTATCTTTTTAAATAAAGTAATTTTGCTCCTTCAGAATTATTTTAAAATCAGATACTACAGAAGTGAAAGTTTCCCCAACCCTCCACTGTAGATTCAACCTCTACAACTTAGAGCTCATTCTTTTTTCATATTAGCATTGTTATTTTAAAAAATTATTTTATTTGAAAGGCAGAGTTACAGAGAGACAGAGGCAAAGAGAGGTCTTCCATCCATTGGTTCACTCCTCAAATGGCCACAACAGCTGGAGCTGGGCCAGTCTAGAGCCAGGAGCTTCTTCTGGGTCTCCCACATGGGTGCAGGGGCCCAAGGACTTGGGCCATCTTCTTTCCCAGGCCATAGCAGGGAGCTGGATAGGAAGAGGAGCAGCTGGGACTCAAACTGGCACCCATATGGGTTGTTAGCACTGCAGGTGGCGGCTTCACCTGCTATGCCACAGGCTGGTCCCTAAAAATAATTGTTAAAAAAGGTTTATTTATTTGATAGGCAGAGTACATAGAGGGAGCTGAAAACTTCATCTGAGTCTTCCACATGGGTAGCAGGGGCGCAACTACTTGGGCCGTCTTGTGCTGGCTTCCCCAGCGTACTAGGAAGGAGCTGGATTGAATGGAAGCAGTGGGGACTCAAACCAGCACTTTGATCATGGGTGCCAGTGTCGCACAGGGTGGCTTAACCTGCTTTCCTATAATGCCATACCCTCCTGCTCCTCTTAAATTCGAATTATTTATTTGAAAGGCAGGGAGACAAAGGACTCCCATCTGCTGGTCCATATCCCAGATGTCTGCAACGACTGAGGCTGGGGCTGGGCCAGGCTGAAGGTGAAAGCCGAGAGCTCCATCCAGCTCTTCCCCGTGGGTGCCAGGAGCCCGAGTACTCAGCGCCTGTTGCCTCCCAGTGTGCACGTTAGCAGGAAGCTGGAGTCAAGGCCAAAGCCAGGACTCGAACCCAGGCACACCAGTATGGGATGTGGGCATCCTAGGTGACATTCAACTGTTATTGCTACTATTTCTTAATATTATTTAAAATTTTTATTTTGATCATTTACAAAGACTTCAAAGCCCATTTTGCCATCAGCTCCTTGTTCTCCCAACCTTCCCACACCTTGTGGTCTCAGCAGGGGTCCCTGGCTCTCCGGGGGACCCCTTTCTCCTGAACTGGTGACTGTTTATGAACTCTTTCTGCTGTTACTGATTTTGAAACTGCTATCCTGGGCTGGTGCCGCGGCTCAACAGGCTAATCCTCCGCCTTGCGGCACCGGCACTCCAGGTTCTAATCCCGGTTGGAGCGCCGGATTCTGTCCCGGTTGCCCCTCTTCCAGGCCAGCTCTCTGCTGTGGCCAGGGACTGCAGTGGAGGATGGCCCAAGTGCTTGGGCCCTGCACCCTATGGGAGACTAGGAGAAGCACCTGGCTCCTGCCTTTGGATCAGCGTGGTGCGCTGGCCACAGTGCACCAGCCGCGGCAGCCATTGGAGGGTGAACCAACGGCAAAAAGGAAGACCTTTCTCTCTGTCTCTCTCACTGTCCACTCTGCCTGTCAAAAAAACAAAAAACAAAAAACAAAAAACAAAAAAACCTGCTATCCTTTAATTTATGTACTTTTTTTTTTTTTTTTTTTTTGGACAGGAAGAGTGGATAGTGAGAGAGAGAGAAAGGTCTTCCTTTTTGCCGTTGGTTCACCCTCCAATGGCCGCCGCGGCCGGCGTATCGTGCTGATCTGAAGCCAGGAGCCAGGTGCTTCTCCTGGTCTCCCATGCGGGTGCAGGGCCCAAAGACTTGGGCCATCCTCCACTACCTTCCTGGGCCATAGCAGAGAGCTGGCCTGGAAGAGGGGCAACCGGGATAGAATCCGGCGCCCCAACCAGGACTAGAACCCGGTGTGCCAGCGCCGCAAGGGGGAGGATTAGCCTGTTAAGCTACGGCGCCGGCCTAATTTATGTACATTTTTAAAAAAGATTTATTTATTTAGTTGAAAGGCAAAGTGACAGCAAGACAGAGAGCTCCTCTTTCTGCTGGTTCACTCCCCAGATGGCCAAAACAGCCAGGGCTGGGCCAGGCCGAAACCAGGAGCCAGGGGCGTCATCCGGGTCTCCCACGTGGGTGCAGGGGCCCAAGGACTTGGGCCATCTTCTGCTGCTTTCCCAGGTGCACTAGCAGGGATCTGGTTCAGAAGTGGAGCAGCTGGGACTTGAACCAGTGCTCCAGTATAAGATGCAGGCATCACAGGCTGTGGCTTAACACCCAGTGCCACAACACTAATTTATAAGTGTTTGTTATCTGAGAATCTTGGGATTCTTTTTAAAGATTTATTATTTATTTTATTTAAAAGGCATTTATAGAGAGGCAGAGGTGGAGAGAGAGAGGTCTTTCATCTGCTAGTTCACTCCCCAGGTGGCCACAACAGCTGGAGCTGTGCCGATCCAAAGCCAGGAGCTTCCTCCAGTCTCCCATGCAGGTGCAGGGGCCCATGGACTTGGGCCATCTTCTTCTGCTTTCCCAGGCCATAGCAGAGAGTTGGATCAGAAGTGGAGCAGCCAGAACTCAAACTGGCGCCCCTATGGGATGTCGGCACTGCAGGAGGCGGCTTTACCTGCCTGCTATGCCACAGCACTGGCCCCTGAGAATCTTGGTTTTTACTTCAAAATTGCTTCAGGATATAATTGGAAAGGTTTCTTAAAAAAATAATAAATAAGTGAACATAGAAGATTTAAGCTGAATTTGTTGTGACAAAGAGCCGATCATCTTAGAGAGCCATTCTTTACCATTGTGTGCCCTTGGCCTAACCTAGTACTTAGCTTGTTTGTGGTAGATGTTCAGTGAGTGAGTGGATGAAGGATTAGGGAATAAGTAAAGAAATTTTATCCTGGTAGCAGTCACTCTTGGTTCTGAGAGTCAGTCTTTTTTTTTTTTTTTTTTTTTTTTTTTTAATCTTCATTCCCTAATTCCTTCCAAATTTATGTAAACATCAGAGATTTCTGTTATTATTTCTAGTGAATCTCATTAAGTGTAAGAAGTCAGGTAAGGGGCCGGTGCTGTGGCGTAGCAGGTAAAGCTGCTGCCTGCAGTGCCGACATCCCAAAATGGCACCAGTTGAGTCCCAGCTGCTCCACTTCCGATCCAGCTCTCTGCTATGGCCTGGGAAAGTAGCAGAGGATCATGCAAGTCCTTGGGCCCCCACACCCGCGTGGGAGACCCCGAATAAGCTCCTGGCTTCAGATTGTCTCAGCTCTAGCTGTTGCGGCTCTTTGGGGAATGAACCAACAGATGGAAGACCTCTGACTGTAACTCTTTCAAATAAATAAATCTCTTTAAAACATTTTTAAAAATCACTTAACATTTTTATTTTTCTGCTTATGAATCAGTTTTGAGGGAAAAATGTAGTTGGCAGCACACATCTTGGGAACTGGCATTGTAGCATAGTGGGTTAAGTCTGCCATGCTGGCATCCCACGTGAGCTCTGGTTTGAGTCTTGGCTGCTCCACTTCTGATCTAGCTCCCTGCTAATACGCCTGAGCAAGCATCAGAAAGATGGTCCAAGTGCTTGGGCCCCTGTCATCCCTGTGGGAGACCTGGATGGAGCTCCTGGCTTCTGACTTCAGCTTGGCTCAGCCCACACCGTTGGCCATTTGGGGAGTGAATCAGCGATGGAAGACCTTTCTCTCTCTAACTCTGCCTTTCAAGTAAATAAATAAATCTTAAAAACACATATTTATTTATTTGAGAAGGACACAGACAGTGGGGAAATACAGTGGGGTAAGGGCACGGTGGTGGTATAGAGTACTTGGAGTCTGCTGTGAGTCAGGCCGTGTGCCAGCTGCAGACAGACAGCACTCCCCCCACATGGCTGTGACGGCCAGGAGCTGGGATCCTAATGCAGTCTTCACGTGAGTGGAGGAGCCCACGTGCTGCCCTCTGCTGCAGGGTGCGTTGCTGGGAAACTGGAGTTGGGAGCTGGGACTTGGACTCGGGCGCTCCGTCGTGGATGCAGGGTCGTCACTGCCAGGCTGAACGCTCCATCCCTAACTTCTGTGTTTTCTCTCACCCTCAACCACCGCTGGTTTCTTGAACACAGGCACTCCGGGAGCTGGTATTAAAGTACCGTGAGAACATCATCAGTGTGCGGACAGCAGCAGATCACATGGAAGAGAAGCTGAAGGCTGAAATACTTTTCCTCAAAGAGCAAATTCAAGCAGAACAGTGTTTAAAAGAAAACCTTGAGGAAACTCTGCAGCTCGAAATAGAAAACTGCAAGGAGGAGATAGGTGAAGCTCAAAGCGCTGTGGTTTGGAATTGGAATCACTAATGGAGTCTCTGACTGCAGGCAGTGCACGTGGTCGGGGGGCACGGCAGGGTCTCCGCAGGCAGCAGCACGTGGTCGGGGGGCACGGCAGGGTCTCCGCAGGCAGTGCACGTGGTCGTGGGATACGGGACACAGGACATGTGTCAGAAAGAATTCGGTAAGGACTCGGCCAGGTTTTCCAGGATAGATCCAGGAATCCAGGGCTAGGAAAAGAAACCAACATCCTGTCTTCTCGGAGCACTGCCTGCCTGGTGGCTGCTGAGAGTACGCGCAGCTCTTGAGCCAGACCACCGGACCGTGGCTGGATGGGTGGCATGTCCCCAGCTTGGATGTGTGGTCTCTGCCTGGGACAGAGTGGCACGGTGCCCCCTGGGCGCGCCACCTCTGCCTGAGCTTGGTGACCACGCTGGCTGCATGGAGGTGATTTTGAGAAAGGTGCCTCACTACCTACAGAATAAATCTGAATCCTTTAAGAAAACAGTTTCAATGCAAAATAATAAATGAATGCTAAATACCTCTCTCTCTCTCTCTCTCCCCTTCTAGCTTCCATTTCGAGCCTGAAAGCAGAATTAGAAAGAATAAAAGTAGAAAAAGGACAGGTGAGTCGGAAGTTCGAGTTTGCCTTCTCCGCAGCCGGGGATTCTCTGTCGTCCCTGCTGTGCTGGCCGCAGGTGGTGGAGTCGGGCCGGCTTCCTGCCTTGGAGGAACTTGGGTCAGGTGGGTGGGTGATGGCGGGAGACTGGGGAGTCTGTGGAGTGGCGGCCCGTGGCAGCTGCAGGAGGTACAGGGATGACTGTGCCGGGCTGTGGCCCGGAGTTCCCGCCGTGGCCTGCACAGTGGGGCCTGCCCTTCCTGCTGTCTTGGAGTCCTGTGGCCGGCGTGCACACCCGCAGTGGGCAGCCCCGCTCACCTCCCACCCCGCCCTCGAACAAGGCTCCCTGACCAAGGCCTCGGTCCTTCCAGCCCTTCCTGCCGCAGGCCCCTCCCTCAGGGCCTCATTGCCATCCTCATTGCCCCACGTCCCTGGTCTCCGCAGCGTGTGAACAGGTCTGGCCCTCACTCCTTGTGCTGCCCCCTTGCCTCCCGCCCAGGCTGCTGCTGTCTCTATAGTTGGCGAGAGCGCATGCCTGGGCCGTCCCTGGGCTCAGCGCTCCTGGCAGCCTCTCGCCTGGCCTTGCTCCACCTGGCCTCACCCCGGTCTGCGGCTATGTGTCCCCGTCCCCATCCCCAGGCAGCACCGTTCTGCTTCCTGGCTGTGCACACGCTCTTCTGCTGTTGTGCCCAGCCGTCTGTCTGTCATGTTGATGCCGTCTCCAGGGGCCTGACGGAAGCCCGTCAGCCCCAAGCCATGGCCTTTTCTCTGGGCCTTCGCCATTTTGCATAAACCGCGGTCGGCCCTGTGCCTTCTAACAAGAGGGAAACTGCCTCCCCTGGGACGTGCCATGCTCTGAAGCTGCCCATCCATTGGCTGCCTGTGGCTGTGCGGCTCGGGCACTCGTGTCCACCGCCTGGCCCCAGGCCCCCTGGCCGCTCTGCCCCGACTGAGCTTCTGGGGTTGTGACTTCCTTTCTTACCTGGCTTCGCTGTGGCAGCCTAGCTTGTTTCTCAGTCTCCACGTTAATGTCCCCTGCCAGTGGCCACCACGTTGGAACCAAGGTGATCTTAAGACGTTAGACTTGACCGTGCCCCAGCCTGGCTGAAAGCCCTCCCTTGGCTCTTACCCGCAGAAGCCAGCCTGGGTCCTTAGGCCTGGGGGAGGCCCTGCCCCACGCTGCCCGGCTCCGCCTGGCCTCACGGGCCGGATGCAGCACTGTTCGGAACACGTGTTCGTGCGTGCCATCCAGCCTCGTCTCTGGAGTTCCCCCTTCCCGCGTGAAAGCTTTCCGGGACGCCTTCCTAAGCTCACTGCGAAGCGATGCCACCTGCTCCATGCCAGGCACTGAAGCACTTGTCTCCAGGTTTTCCATCTGCAGGCCCAGACTGTGGTCGGTGCCCGCTGAGTGGCGTCTGAACGCACAGGGCTGGCCGAGCCAGAGAGGGCTCCGCGAGTTTCAGCTTCCTCCCTTCCCCTCGCACAGCTGGAGTCCACGCTGCAGGAGAAGACCGAGCAGCTGGAGCGGCTCCAGGAGACGAGGGCGCATCTGGAAGAACAGCTGAAGAAAGAGACTGCCGCCAAGGTGGGCCTCACGGTCTCCTAAGAGAAGTTGGGTCGCCTCTCGCCTGTTTAAAAACCACACTGCTGGGCCCGGCGCCGTGGCTCACTAGGCTAATCCTCTGCCTGCAGCACCAGCATCCCAGGTGGACACCGGGTTCTGTCCCGGTTGCTCCTCTTCCAGTCCAGCTCTCTGCTGTGGCCCGGGAAGGCAGTGGAGGATGGCCCAAGTGCTTGGGCCCTGCACTCGCATGGGAGACCAGGAGGAAGCACCTGGCTCCTGGCTTCGGATCGGCACAGCGCCGGCCATAGCAGCCATTTTGGGGGGTGAACCAATGGGAGGGAAGACCTTTCTGTCTGTCTGTCTGTCTCTCACTGTCTATAACTCTACCTATCAAATAAAAAAATTAAAAAATAAAATAAAAACCACACTGCTGCCTTGGCACGTGCCCCCTAGTGTTGGCTTGTGTGAGGAAGGTTCTGTGGGTGAACTCTCTGCCAGCCCCGCAGGCTCCCCCGGCCGGGCCCAGTGCCATCGTCCTCATGTCTCCCTGATGTGGCAGGTCACCTCATCGTCCTCGCGTCTCCCTGATGCAGCAGGTTGTGCGTGACAGAGACTGCGTCACACCAGCGTGGCCGCCTGCCTTTTCCTTCGGTAGAAAATGCGCAGCTCACTGGGAGGGAAGTGGGCCGGCATGTGGCCTCCGGAGCCACGAGTCCTGCCGGTGTGTTTCTGTAGGGAAGGTGGGAGTTGGCCGGACCCCACTCCCTGAAGGTCTTCTAGCAGAGACTCGACCACGGTGGCCGCCGCAGGAGTCCCCAGCGTGTGTGTCAGTGTCGCTGGGATGCCCGCTGGGGTTTTCCCAATGAGTCGAGGAGTCGCTGTCACCACTGCTGGGGTGGGGGTGGGGGTGTGCCGCACGCTCACCGCTCCTTGTCCTGGCTTAGATGCCCAGTTCCCTGCAGGACACGGAGAGGAAGCCGGGGCAGCTCGCGCCGTCGCCCACCAGGCTAGAAAGCGAGCAGCAGGGCTGAGGGCGTGGCAGCCGTCACCCGGCCTCTGCAGGCCCCTCGGCGACCTAAGCCGTTCAGGCCTTTGGTTCTAATCTGCTTTCAAACTTGTATTTTTAGGCCTCTGTTGAACAACTAATGTTTGAAGAGAAGAACAAAGCCCAGAGGTTGCAGACAGAATTAGATGTCAGCGAGCAGGTGCAGAGGGACTTCGTGAAGCTTTCTCAGACGCTGCAGGTGAGGCCCCCGGGAAGGTTCTGCACACACGACCGTGCCAGCCTCGGCCTGCGCCCCCACATCTGCCCGATCTGGCCGCTCAGACCAGGTGCTGTGGACGTGCAGCTGGCCAGCACTGCTCCTAGCACGGAGTGTGCATGCTGCTGGGCCCGGTGGTGGGAGCACCCTGGAGCCCGCGTCCTGGAGAGGGGTGCCTGGCTTCGAGCCCCAGCCCCTTCCAGATTCCGGCTTCCTGGCGGCTGACAGCCTCCTCTGTGGGAGACCCGGATTGAGTTCTGGGCTCCAGGCTTTGGCCTGCTCCAGCCTTGGCTGTTTTGAGCCTCTGGGGAGTGAATCATTGACAGAGCTCTCTTTCAAATAAATGAAAAAAATAAAAAAGTGGCATCTAACCCGTGAGGCTCTTCCCCATTTGCCCTGTGGTTTATATGGTTTTGACCCAGCTGTCTGGTTCCTGGCTCAGCGCACACTCACTCTGGTAAGCATGGTCTCCTGTCCCCACCCAACTCCTTGCTTCCCAGGGCCCAGCTTGGGTTTGTCCTCTCCGTGGAAGCCTCCGGGTACCTGAGCCAGGCTACCTCGGCACTCTCCGACCTGGCTGTGTCTCAGGCCGTGGCCGTGAGCCCTCGTGTGTGTCCCCCATCCTGTCACACAGCTGCTTTGGGAAGTGTGCTCTGATCTGAATTCTTGCTCGCCTACCCCTTTGTGGAGCGACCCCCTTCCCCGCGGAGTCGGTCCGCTCCACCTCTGCACTCAGCACCGTTTTCTCTCCAGGTACAGCTGGAGCGGATCCGGCAAGCCGACTCTCTGGAGAGGATCCGGGCCATTCTGAATGACACCAAACTGACAGACATTAACCAGCTCCCCGAGACATGACGCCCTGGAGGCAGGATTCTAGCCTGCACTTTGGATTTCTAACTCATCTTTAGAGCAACATTAATTATTATTTAACTCTTAACTGAAGAAGCAGAAGTCACAACAAAAGGAACACTGGAGAAATGCTTGTTTCTAACAGGAGAGGCCGCGCAGCACGGAGCAGCAGCCAGCCAGGCGACGCCCCAGAAAGACCTGTCGCTCGGAACACTACGGAGACTCCAGACTGGGTCCCGGCAGTGGGGTCAGGTTTGGTGACGGAGAGCGCTGTTCCCTTGCCTGCTTTCTCCAACATAGGTTTTCTGGAACATATTTCCCTACCCCAGAGCAACATCCCAATCAGTAGTGTTTGGATTACATTTTCTGTTCATAGATACTGGGAGAAAGAATTTTCTTGTTGTCTAGGGCTCCCCAGTACCAGTATTCAGCTAGCACAGAGGTGTAGTATGCTGTATGAATATTTTATATTAAAATATGAAGTTTGAGAGCAGGCCGTTGGCTACTGACTCTACTTCCCTCGCTCAGTGCATTTTTATTTCTTTTTACTATTTTATCTTACATTGGAGGACCTAAATGCTACTGAAACTTGCCTGGAAACCACAAGACTGTGGCAACCAAAACTAATTGAAGAACTGAATTATGAGGATGTGAAAGCTTGGCTGAGGCTATGCGTGCATCGCAAGTCAAGTTTCAAGGAGAAGCACAAGCAGCTGGAAGCACTTTTTCTGATCCCGGATGACCTTCACGGGCCCACAGGTACCAGGGTAAAGCTGAGCTGGCACCATCTACTCTTTCAAAGTGTTTTAGCTTAGGTATTGGATCAGTGAAAAAATAGTATTAATAAAACAAGCTATGCCTGACATCATGCAATGTTCAGTTACAAATCTGCTTATTTTAAACTGAACCAATGGGTTTGAGTCTGTCTCAAGTACCAAA
This sequence comes from Lepus europaeus, assembly GCF_033115175.1. Lineage (NCBI taxonomy): Eukaryota > Metazoa > Chordata > Mammalia > Lagomorpha > Leporidae > Lepus > Lepus europaeus. The sequence goes on along the minus strand of NC_084844.1, from coordinate 50,438,764 downwards.
AAAGGGCGGTAACTAGGTTTGACAGACACTTTATATTTCCATTTTATGATTTAGAGCAGGAGCCTAAGTGACATGTTCCCAGGAAGCCGGGGCCAAGCCAGTTAGGAAACTGCTCAGCTGAGAAGTCTGCTTTGTCCTTTTCAAGAGCCAGACTCCTTCCCTCCGTGGAGGAAGCCTCAGTGAGCCAGGCTGTGTTGCAGCAAGCACAAAGGATCGGTGGGCACTGCTGGCTGCTGCGGTTCTGTGGCCGGAGTGGCCCGTGGGAGGCTGCCGTTTAACTCGTGCATGCGACGGCCCGCAAGTAAAGCTGTTTCCAGGTGAATTTTGTGATTGGGTTGCCTGACAGTGCAGGTTCCCAGGAGCCCTGTGGAAATTAGTCAATTAAATGCACTCTTGGATTTGCTTAAAGTCACCATCAGTTTATAGGTGAAAGTCAAGTCTGTTACAAAAACCTTTACTTCTCCCACGGGACAGACAGTAGGGACTCCCATCGCCTCCTCCCCGGGTACGGCTGTAGTCTTGTGTTCATGATTATGGATGAAAATAAACACCGATTTTGGAAAGTGTTTCTGAAGGCTCGCCATGCACGAAACGTTCTTTACCTGGTTTAAAGGCCCTCTGTATTCTAGTGTTACCGGCTTTAATGGAAACAGATCCAGAAGTTACAGAGAATTTTAATTACCAAATGCGTTGACTTAACAGACCAGCCCCTCGGATAGCCCCAAGCTCACCTGCCTGGAGGACTGGGGCGAGCCCTGTGCGTTGTCAGGAGGGGTGGTCTTGTGCTGACTGGGTGCCCCAGACAGGCAGTGAAGCCGTCGCCATTGGGAACCGTGTGGGACTCCACTCTATTGAGAAGAATCTCCCAAGACTCTAGGTTGTGCCTAACAGTGTCTCTGGTTTGGAAGAAGCAAACTGACAACGCTACTCTCTAGGTGGGAAAGTTCTTTAAACTGGGTTTCCTGCATAAATAGGATCCGATCTCGCAGGTGGGGTTCAGCCCTTGGGACAGAATATCAGTTGAGTTCTGCAGGTGTTCCGCGCTTATGTTCGGTCTGTAATCGTGTCCTCACGCAGAACTAGCCTGATTTACCTCGAACCTGTAACGTCCCTTACTGCGTGGCTGTTAACTGGTGTCACTGAGGCACCCCTAGGCAGGCCCGGCTTTGCCTCTCGGAGCTCACGCTGGTGAGCAAAAAGAGGACTTAAAGCCGAGAACAAAACCACATACACTGCAGAGCACGCCGTTCCTCCCCGAGGGGAACTTGCACCCACTCAGTAGCGACTGCTGCACGCAGAGCAGCTGGTCCCAGCTCTGAGAGGAAGTGCGCCGGCACGGGCCTCTGCGGCTGCGCTCCTGGGCTCTGTTCCGAGCAAACTGCGGGTGTAACCGTTTGTGAATTGTCCTGAAGGCGTGTCCTTAACCAGAAAGTGTTCACATTAAAAAAGCTGCTGCCCACTGTACTGTGTGGCCTCTTCTTTGTCCTGGGTTCTTTGCCTCTTCAGAGCCGCAGTTCTGGTGCTGCTACTTAAAAACACAGCTCGTGTTCTTGCTCAAACAGGCCAAGAACTCGGTAGTGTTTGTGGAGAGCTCGCAGTGTGCAGCCCAAAGTCTGTCTCAGGACTTTAGCAATGACAGACATTCCACTTTTTAAAATAAAAGCTTTTATTCAATAATTAAAAAACAAAATATTAAAAAATGAACCATCACACCAAAATCCATCTAAAACGCCCGTTTATAAATTAGTGCTGTCTGTGCTACAGCGTGGGTTTCGGCCTTCAGCTGGGACTCTGGTCCTTGCAGCGTCAGAAGTTCACGTGGTTCCGGATGTCGTTGATCTGTTTGACCATTTCTCTTATGTGTTCGCCCCTGTGAAAGTCACCATGACTGTCACGACTGAGCAGCAGGAGCCCGTTAGCAGGGGTTCCTGACCGTCTCAGCTGTCACGGTGAAAACTCAGGAACTGCTCGAGTGTTCGGAGCACAGCGGGGGCGCGGCTGCTTCAGGCAGAGCGTCAGCTGCTGGGGCCGCTGCGCCACGCTCCCTGGGAAACCCTCGACCACATGCCTCCTATCAGGGGGAAGCGGCCTCCCCACCCCTGCACGGCGTGTCCCAGTCCCCGTTTCCTAGCTCCTGGCCCAGCAATCACTTGACCTGCTCACGGGGCCGGGGCCAGGGCCGACTCTGGCCTCCGGCAGGATGGGTACTTACTCCTCCTTCAGGATGGACTGGATGCACCTGCGCTGGTAGGCGCTGAGCGTGATGCTGGGTTTTTGAGCGCTCAGCACCCGCTCCATCTTGCGCTGCTGGTAGTCTTTCTTCATGGTGACCTGCGAAGCAGACAGGAGCAGGACGTGGCTGTGGTCTGCCATGTATTTTCAGTCTCTTATTTTAGGCCGTCCTTTATAAAATAGAAAAAGTTACTTTCGTATAGAGTTAATGCAGACCGCCCGCAGTTGCTACCTGTTTGATGGCACTGGCCAGATGTCGAAGCTGCTCAGGAATCCGCTGCAGCTCCTTCTTCATGTCTCTCTCGCTGTCGGAGAGAACTGGGAGCTGAGAGTGGAAACTGTGAAGCACTTTCTTCATCCTAGAGCAAAGGTAAGCAGACACCTCAGCTTTAGCGCTCCACTGCCGACGAGAAATACAGTCACAAACAGAGCGGGCCAGGCCCGGCTTTGGTGGGCACCTGACTGCATGAAGGGATTCTGTGAAACCCGCGCCATCTTCTACACTTGACAGATGGGCACCGTCAACTGGCTGGGGGTCTGCAGAGACCCAGTACACAAGGCGACGTGGTCCATGGCTGGGAGAGCTGGGGCTTGGGACACACAGCCAGGCTTTGCACTGCACAGGGAGGGCGACACCCTCGGCTTCCCTGGTTCCAAGGCGCTCGGGCACAGCAGTGCCACACCAGGGACTCCAGCCTGCCGGTGGCCTGTGGTGGGGCCTCCCAGCTGCCGCCGTCATGCAAGCACTGCCCAGATAAATGCCCCTTCATCTCCCTACCTACAGATCCTACCGACTCCACCCCGCGCAGGTCTGTGAGCACCTACTAAGCGGGCCCTTTTCTTAACACTGCTGGTGCCCGAGCACGGACCTGTTCATGATGTCTTCTTGTTTCTCCTTGGCTTCCTCATACTTGTCAGCTAAGCGCTCGGCCATTTCACGCAGACTTTTCCTAATGGCATAAAAAACAAGAGACTTGGGGCCTCCCTGGCTGGTGGGGCTCAGCGTCCAGGGGCGCCCACACAGCTCCACTCTCAGGATTGGTTCCTTCTCCCCCGTCTTGCCACTCACCTCTCCTCCCGGCAGTAACTGAGGTCTTCCAGTTGTTTCTTTTTCTGGTCACATAATAATTTGACCCTTTAAGAACAAAAAAAGTTGAATCAAAAGCTAGGCCCATGCTGTGACCCGGCCTCAGGTTTGGGAACACAGCCCGGCACACCTCCGCTGAATCTCCTCCTTTGCCAGGTCCTGCTTCAGGATGTACTGTTCCCGGAACACCTGCGTGGCTCTGCTGATGAGCTGCAGACACTCCTCCGGAGGAGGGGCCGTATCCTTTTCAGACGACCTAGACACAAAGTTCCCGCGTGACTTTCCTTAACCAAGCAGCAGGACGGAACACGGTCCCAGGTCCCAGCTCCTTCCCTTCTAACACTCTGTTTCTCATTCTCAGGAGCCAGGCTCCATTCACCAGCTCCTCAGAGCTGCCCGCGTCTCTTCCAGCGCCACCCCAGTGGACGTCGGGCACGCTGACGCTCACGGAGGCAGCACGCCCTCTTAGACCGCGCACCCGCGCTCCGTACTTGAGAAACGCCGGATTGGCGGCACTGCGCTGCAGGATGCTCCTGATGTGTTTTTCAAAGGAATCCGGAGTTTCGGCCAGAATCCGGAGGGGAGACGCGGCCACTTCAGCGTCCTCTCGGGTACACAGCAGGGGAGGAGACGCCGGATGGACAGTACTTCTGCAAAAGGAACAGAAGAGCAGCGCGCCCCAGAGTTCACACAGGCATCACAGGAGCGCATACGCCGTGCTGACTCAGCACTTTGGCCAAGCGTCGCTTCCCTAACGAGCACAAGAATGCACGTCTTCTGACTGCGGAGGTCAGCTCAGGGAGCCACACGCTACGCCACCAGTGCTGCCGCCGGCACTCTGCCCACCTGCCGCTCTGTCTGCAAAGATTAAAGCAGCACAAAAACAGACATCGATTTAGGAGGCTCTGCAACAGACCGCAGAGCCCCTGGGGAGCCAGGGCACAGGCGTGAGTGATGCTCACTTCTAGGTACGGCTTTGATGAAAACCAGCAGTAAGTCAGGTAGCTATTACACAGATGTGGTTTTATACACCTTGAGTTCTAGAAATTACATCCACTCAAGTGAAAATGTTTGCAGAGGCAATTTCAGAAAGAATTTGAAAGACTGCAAACTGTGGCAGTAGGTTAAGTGACTTTTTTGAAGGCAACAATCCAAATGTGTAAAGAAAATACCATTTTGTAGACAACCTGTATTTCAGGGATTAGCAAAAACACGATTTGAGGGTAACCTGATGACGTCAGAACATTTCCCCCTTGGAGACTCATGTTCTCTATTTGGAAGTCGCCTATCACAACTAGACTTTATTAAAGGGGATGAGGCTTTCTCAAAATAGCTGAAGCAGTGGGAAATAGGCAGTTTTCTCCCAGTGACCTCAAGTTTTTTTTTTTTTTTTTTAGCCATGCTAGAGTTTTTAATCTTTTGGTATAACACATCAATTATTTATTTTCCCTTCTAAATATCATAATTTATCAATCTTAAAAGAGGATAGAGCTGGCGCCGTGGCTTAACAGGCTAATCCTCAGCCTTGCGGCGCTGGCACACCAGGTTCTAGTCCCGGTTGCCCCTCTTCCAGGCCAGCTCTCTGCTATGGCCCGGGAAGGCAGTGGAGGATGGCCCAAGTGCTTGGGCCCTGCACCCACATGGGAGACCAGGAGGAGCGCCTGGCTCCTGGCTTTGGATCAGCACGATGCGCCTGCCGCAGTGGCCATTGGAGGGTGAACCAACGGCAAAAAGGAAGACCTTTCTCTCTGTCTCTCTCTATATATCCACTCTGCCTGTCAAAAAAAAAAAAAAAAAGAGGACAGAGATCCTCTGAGGACAGTGAGGACCAGTACTTTGCACCCAGTATCTAGAAGCACAGGCTGAACCGGCACCAGGAGACGGGCAGGCAGGGTCTGCTGCTTGAAGCCCATGCCATCTGCTGTCCACTCCTCTTTCTGCATTTCTAAAACTCAGAAGCTTCATACTGGAACCAAGACCGAGCTCGCCTTCAGACCATCTCCAGTTAGGGAGGCTGGCAGACGGCGACAGAGCATGAGTGTGACGGGGCTGCTGTGGGGTTCCAGGAGGCAGTGCAGGTGGAGAACTAGCTCTCGGCTGGCACACCACCAGGCTGAGACTACCGCCAGCCATTAACGGGATAATGCAGTTAATACTAAAATAATAAACAAGAGCCATTTTCTCAGCCAGAGGAAGATGCCAGAAACAACCTAGAATGAAAACGTCAACAAATGGCGCACACAGAAATGTCCGCCTCTGCACCCTGCAGTCAGAGGCCGGGCATACACGGTGTACGCCAGGCTAACCCAGTTACTGCAGCCACTCCCCAGCTGTGTGGAAGTGAGTAACGGGACATACAGCAGAGGCCGGATGAGGCACTCGTAAGCACTGGTGATGCAGATCATCGTGGGCCCCAGAATGTCAGGGACGATCCAGAATCCTCGAATTGGAGCCGGCTGCCTGGAAAAGCAATCACAGATCAGTTACAAAGCAGTGAATACAACAGAACCAAGAGCCAGGACGGGAGGGAAGTCTGTGGGCTTTCTGGGCTCGGTACCGGCCACTCTCAGTGCCGGCAACCCAGAGAGATGTACTGCTGCCCAGGAGCGTGAACCAGCTGTCACCCGACAGGCTGGAGCCACTTACTAAGTCAGGTGAGCCACAGCCTCACCAGTCACACCCTGCACTGAAGTTCCAACGGGTCTTCCTCCCCCACTCAGTAAGTCCCAGCTGTGTGTCTGGCCCAGGGCCGAACAGAATCAGAGCTCAGAAACCCGAGTGAAAAACTTGAATCCGCCTCACATTCAGCGTTCAAGGGAGCCCAGCTCCGTGTCCCAGACGTCGTTACCGTGCACCGCGGCACCGCCTCAGGCAGAACTGACCCCTCTCTTGTCAGGTGCCTGTGCCACCCCCACGCCCGCGTTCCCGCCCTGGCTGTTGATGCCACCTCTTTTTACATCATCTGCAGACCTGCACTTTCGATGTATAGTTTCAAAAGGTACTGCGTTCTCTCTTGTCTCTCCCATTCACAACAATCCCTATTACAGCTCCACAGGGAGCACCATATGTCCCCATGTCCAGCTCTCATAACCTATTTTTGAAAGATTTATTTCAACAAGAGTAAAGGAGAGAGAGCGAGCGAGCGAGCAAGCTTCCATCCATTGGTTTACTCCCCAGATGGCTACAGTGGTCAGCAATGGGCCAGGCTGAAGTCGAGAGCCAGGAGCTTTATCCAGGTCTCCCACGTGGGTGGCAGGGGCCCAAGGATTTGGGCTATCTTCCACTGCTTTTCCTAGGCCATTAGCAGGAAGCTGGACCAGAATTGGAGCAGCCAGGACACGGACTGGTGCCCATATAGGATGCCGGGGCTTCAGGCAGCAGCTTTACCTGTTATGCCGCAATGCAACCCCGACATCCTTCCATTTAAAAAAATAAGTTTATTCTCACCTACTTGAAAGGCAGAACAACAGAGAGACAAAAGTGGAGCCCCAGAGGAGCCTACAGCAGCTCCCATGGAACAGCCTGGAGGCCACCTACTGAGTCCCAAGCATCTCCTGGGCTGTGGTGTCACCGCTGCCTCTGGGCAACACCTGCCCTGGCCCCTCCTTGTCTCCTTCCGTCCAGGTTCCCCCTCAGACTCCGGTAGCGGCTTCCTCAAGCTTCCCGCCTGGCCTGGCTGCCTCTGCCTCTACTCCCTGCTCGTGAGAAAGTGCTGGTCATGGCGCCCTTCTCTGTTCTTTCTACTTAGTCTAGACCCTTTCCTGGGAAACCTGCCTTAGAATCATGGCTCCAGGGGCTGGCGCTGTGGCGCAGCAGGTTAGCGCCCTGGCCTGAAGTGCTGGCATCCCATATGGGCGCTGCTTCAAGTCCCAGCTGCTCCTCTTCCGATCCAGCTCTCTGCTATGGCCCCTGCACCTGTGTGGGAGACCTGGAAGAGGCTCCTGGCTTTGGATCAGCACAGCTCTGGCTGTTGCGGCCATCTGGGGAGTGAACCAGCGGATGGAAGACCTCTCTCTCTGTAACTCTGTCTTGCAAATAAATAAAAAATCTTAAAAAAAAAAAAAATCATGGCTCCAATGCTGACAATTCCCAAACTGTCCTGACCCAGAACACTCCAAACTCTAGGTCTAGATACCCACTGCCTCCCGGGTTCTTACACTCGGATGTCCCATGGGAACAAAAACTCCAAATGCCCCCAGTAACTCATCTTCTGCTCTTTTTCCTATGTCTCCATCTACCCAGTTATTCCAAACCTGGGACTGCTTCCAGACACCTCCTTCTGTGCTGGACACTGTAAAGACAGTCTACAGACATGAGGCAAAAATGCACCCCAAGAAACAAGGCCAGCATTGTAGCATGGGGGAAGCCTCCACCTGTGATGCCAGCTCACGGCCTGGCTGCTGCACTTCCCATCCAGCTCCCTGCTCATGCCCCTAGGAAAGCTGCAGAAGAGGGCCCAAGTGCTTGGGCCCCTGCACCCACATGGGAGACCCAGAAGCTCCTGGCTTCAGCCCCAGCAGCCATTTGGGGAGTGAATCAGTGGATGGAAGATTTTCTTTGCTTTTCAAATAAATAAAAAATAAATCTTAAAAAAACCAGAAACACACGCAGTCTCTGCCCTCATGCAACATCTCTATCCAGCAGTGACAGACACTAAACAAACTGCAAACCCAAATCTGAAGAGGTGCTACAAGAGAGCAGACAGAACCACGGGAGTCCTTCCCACAGAAGTGACGTGAAGACCAGAAAGAAGAGTAACACTGATACAGGGCGGACAGCGGGCTGGGGCGGGTCCCGGAGAAAGGAAAACGGGAGGGCCCCGAAGTAGAAGCTGCTGTCCATCCTTCTGATGAACCAGAGACTCTAGGGATGCGGTGCCCCATCTGCAAACTTCTGAGCAGTGAAGCCGGAGTGTAACGTACTGAGCTACTGCAGGGCCAGCTGCTGGCTGTGTAGACACGGAGGAGACGGGCCTTACCTGCATGGCAATGGCTTCGTACAGAGAATGTGTTCTACAAAACACTTCTGTTCTGCAGCAAGCTCCTGTAGGCTATCCTTATCTTCTTCGTCTACAGAGAAACACATTACATACATTAACAGATGTTCACACAGCTCTCTGAGTTAAAATGCTAATAACATCAGTTCCATGCTATTAAGTGCTTCTCAAGGACTGTGCCTTTCTGATAGAAATACTCTTGATCCAGGAGGTCTAGATTTCTGCCCCAAGGAGAGCAAGACTTTCTTAGGTTTCTAAATGCAGAAATGTGTTGCTAAGAACAGTCCCCCAAACCACTACCTTTCTATAGTCTCTTCCTTACCCACAATGATTTAATTTTTAACAGCTTTTTGAAACATGATATACATTAATAACCTATTTTAAAGCATATGATTCACTAGGTTTTTAATATAGTAAAAGAACTCTACAATTATAATCACAGTTTAGAATATTTTCATTTTGCAAAAACACTCCCATACTCACTCGTGGTCCCTCTAATTCCCACGGTGGGAACTCCGCAGGCCTAGGAGACATTAAACTATGTTTCTGGGTTTGCCTACTGTGATTTGGATGTCATATCTAAGAAATCATTGCCTAGTCCAAGGTCACGAAGATTTATGACTGTGTTTTAAGTCTTAAATATATTTTGAGTTCATTTTTGCATATGGGATGAAACTGAGATCAAATGTAATTTTTTTAAAGATTTATTTATTTGAAAGCTAGAGTTAGAGAAAGGGGGAGAGAGAGATCTTCCATTCACTGGTTTACTTCACAAACAGCTGCAACGGCCAGCGCAGGTCTAGACTGGAGCTAGGAGCTTCTTCCAGGTCTCCCACGTGGGTGCAGGGGCCCAAGCACTTGGGCCACCTTCCACTGCTTTCCCAGGTACATGTCAGGGAGCTGGATCAGAAGTTGAGCAGCCAAGACTCGAACCGGCACCCAAATGGGATACCGCGTCACAAGCCATACCTTAACCTGCTATGCCACAGCACTGGCCCTGCAATGTAATTCTTCTGAATGCAGGTGTCCAGTTGTCCTAACTCCATTTGTTTTAAAGATTATTACTGCCACCAAATTGATGTGCACTCCCCAAAAGGCTGAACAGCCATGTATGGGCCACACAGAAGCCAGGAGCCTGGAACTCCATCCGGGTCTTCCACATGGGTGCAGGGGCCCCGGGCACTTGGGCCATCGGCAGCTTTCCCGAGTATATTAGCAGGAAGCTGGATCAGAAATGGAGCTAGGACTGGAAGCAGTGCTCATATCGAGCACAGGTGTCCCAAGCTCAGCTTAACCCGCTGGCCCCTTCTCTTCCATTTCTCCCCTTGGGACTGGAGTGTCTGTGACTGGTATCCTACACCAGTCCCTCCATTGTGTTCTGGGAGCAGATAACCTGTTATCTAGTTTTAGGGTCCACAGATAGAGAACAATTTTGCCTCAGACTGGATTATACTCAGGGTCTCACTTCCATGTGATTTACGTGAGATTTTTAATTTCATGTTGATGCTCTGAAGGTTTGAGACAGCCGAGACTGTCGGCATGAGGTGAGCATATTTTGCTTTTGGAGCCATTAGGACTCTGGTGGTCAAAGGGTAGACTGAAGCAGGCAGAATAATAGAATCTCTAAAGATGTCCATGTCCCAATCCCCAGAACCTATCTAAATGTTGAGCTGTGTGAAATAGGGGAATTAATGTTGCAGATGGAATTAAATTTGCTCATCTGACTTTAATACAGGAATATTATCCTGGATTATCTGGTAGATGCAATGTTACAAGTTTCTTTAAAAAGTCGAAAGGGTGGGACCAAAGCTGTGGTATAGCAAAGAAAGCTGCCTCCTGATTCCCTAAGGGCACTAGTTTGAGTCCCAGCTGCTCCACTTCTGCTCCAGCTCCCTGCTAATGCACCTGGGAGAGTAGTGGAAGATGGCCCAAGTCCCTGGGCCCCTGCATCCACATGGGAAACCCTAAAGAAGCTCTTAGCTTGGCCTGGCCTGGCCCCAGTTGTGGCCATTTGGGGAGTGAACCGGAAAATGGAAGATCTCTCCATCTCTTTCCCTTACTCTTTCTCTTTTAAAAAAAGAGAAGCCATCACTATGGCATAGCGGGTAAAGCCACCACCTGCAGTGCTGGCATCCCATATGGATGCCGATTTAAGTCTTGGCTGCTCCACTTCTGATCCAGCTCTCTACTATGGCCTGGGAAAGCAGAAGACAGCCCAAGTCGGTGTGCCCTTATACCCATGTGAGGGACCTGGAAGAAGCTCCTGGCTCCTGATCAGCTCAGCTCTGGCTATTGCTGCCATTTGGGTGGTGAACCAATGGATAGAAGATCACTCTCTGCCTCTCAAATAAACGAATAAATCTTTAAAAAAAAAAAAAAACAAAAAACTAAAGTTGCATTTGTGGGATAAGTCCCATGCTAGGATTTTCTTGAGAATGTTTACTCCTAAGAGATATCTGCCTATAGTTTTCATTTCTTGGAAGTCTTTGTCCAGTTTATCAGAATAATACCTCACAAGATGAGCTGGGAAAGTGTTCCTTTCATTGTTGGGACAGTTTTCTGATTTCTATTTCTATTTCTATTTTTTGACAGGCAGAGTCAGACAGTGAGAGAGAGAGAGACAGAGAGAAAGGTCTTCCTTCCGTTGGTTCACCCCCAAAATGGCCACTACTGCCAGTGCGCTGCGCTGATCCGAAGCCAGGAGCCAGGTGCTTCTCTTGGTCTCCCATACGGGTGCAGGGCCCAAGGACCTGGGCCACAGCAGAGAGCTGGACAGGAAGAGGAGCAACCGGGACAGAATCCGGCGCCCCGACCGGGACTAGAACCCGGGGTGCTGGCGCCACAGGTGGAGGATTAGCCTAGTGAGCCAAAGCGCAGGCCAGTTTTCTGATTTCTAATCAGTCTACTTGTCAAAGGGCTACTCGGTTTTCAGCGTTCCTTGAGTCCGCTTAGGCAGTTTGTTTCTTTCATGCATTTTATCTTGGTTATCTACTGGCACAGCTGTTCACAGCACCCCTCTCACGGTCCTTTTTCACAGGTCTGGTAGTCACAGCCTCTTTTTCAGTCCTGATTGTGGTAATGTACAGTCTTTTTCTTTCTTTCTTAGTCACTCTACCTAAAGGTTTGTCAAAACTTTGTTGATTTCTCAAAGAACCAATTTCTGGTTTCACTGACTTTCTTATTTTTCTTATTGCAAACTACTTTTTGATGGAAACTCTAAAAACCTTTGTAATGTACAGAAAGTTAGTAAACTCACCTGATCCAAGAAATCTGTGAAGTTTATGAATCCAAGTTAGCCCAACACTGTGTACACCAGCTTCATGAGTACAGTGATACCGTGATGGACATTTGGGATCTGCAAATGGAAAACCATTCGTGACAAAGGTATCCATCAGAAAACTAAAAGAATTTACCCAGGTAGCACTGACACAGATTTGTCAGTGGAAGGTCTATCAGACTTTCATATTGTGGTAGGGAGTTCAAAATTTTCAACTTTGAATTCAATTTTCAAATATATTTTAACTGAAAGTATAACAAACACAATGTCCAAGTATTAACAGAATAGTGTCCACTAAAACATTTGCTGGGCCAGTCATGGTGGTACCCAGTGCCAGATAAACTCAAAGGCCTCTAGCGCCAGGCCAGTGCTAGCAGATGGAGCCTCTAGGTCTGCCCTGGCATCAGGCAGAGACCAGCACCCTGCTGAGATGAGCTTGTTTTGGCCTGTGTCGCCACCAGCATCGCACAGACCTAGCCGACATGCCAACACTGCACAGGATCCCGACACTGTGTACCTCTACTCAGGTACAGCCCAGGTAGCTAAGGGACTGTTCTAGTACCTCAGCCAACCTGGGGGAGACAGCAAGTACTGAGTCACAAGTCACAAGAAAGCAGGGGAGGAAAGCCAGCTCAGGGCTTTGCCTTGAGGCCCAGTGACAGTCCCACTTTGATGAGACCCAGCACAAGACAGAGCCAGGAGGGCTCAACTCCCAGGTCAGTACTCACAGAGACCCGCCTCGGTGTCAGGTAGAGACCTGTGTCCTGACAGGACGGATGAGTGTCTCAGCCTGCATCACCCCCACTCCCACACAGGTGTGGCAGGCACCCACAAAACTGTGCAGGGTACTGTGGCGCCAACATTCAGGTACAGCTCAGCTTGTGCCTGGGCAACCAAGGGACTCTGCCTACACTACCACTCCCCTAAATGTGGTCAGATATCAAGAAGCAAGCCAACAGCCACTAGGAATGTGGCACCAAAGTGAGCACTAGTAAGACAACCATCACTGGTTAAGTAGCAATGGTCCCTGACCTCAGGCCTGTCCCAAAGTGAAGACCACTGCCCCAGTGAACTGGATCTGTATCCTGGACAGCATCACCTATGGCTGGCGCCAGTGGCCTTGGGCCACACGTCCTCTCAAGTTTCAGCGGCAGGCAACCTAGCGATAAGCACGTCTTGAGGCAGCTGTTTGGTGCAGTGGATGAGATTCTGCTTGTGATGCCTGAAGCCCATACAAAGACTGCCTGGGCCCAGATCCTGGCTCTGCTCACGACTCCAGCTTCTTCGTAATGCACAAACTGGGAGGCAGCAGGTGATGGCTCAAGGAGCAGGGTTCCTGCCAACCACGTGGGAGACTGGGATTGAATTGTAGCTCCTGGCTTCAGCCTGACCCAACGCAGGCTGTCACAGGCATTTGGGGAGTGAACCAGTGGATGAGAGATCTGTTTGTCTCTGTGTCCATGTCTCTCTCTGCCTTTCAAATAAGTAAAATTTTAAAAATAAGAAAAATGTGCCTGGGCCCTCCATGTGCTATACTGGACTTAGTGGGCTGCAGCTCAGTGTGTGTTCTACCATCGTGGCACGAGCAGCCACTGGAATGCTCACTCCATTCCTCGCTCAAACCCAGACAGCATAACACTTGGGACAGAAAAAGTAGGTGGGTGCCAAGACAGGGCATAGAAACCTAGGGCTGGCACTATAGGGACCCCTGCATCCCTGCCATTTGGGCAGGTGTTACTGCAACACTGACCATGTTCATGTCGATGGGTTACAAAGTAACCAGCACTCCCTGACTCGAGCCACAGTGGACCAAGGGCTACTGCTCCAGGCCTTGGCCCCTGATGCCAAAACCCACAAAACACCGTGGAGACTGAAAGGGGCACCTCTTGCCCCTACTGCCACTGTTATCAATTACTGTGGAAAAAGATACAGGGAGGCTAGACTATAGCACCCGCCTAGAACTAAAGTCAAAATAAACTACAAAACTGACAGCCAAAGACAAGTCTTAAGACTTTTACGGGGCTGGCGCTGTCGTGTAGCAGGTAAAGCCACCGCCTGCAGTGCTGGCATCCCATATGGGCACTGGTTCAAGTCCCGGCTGCTCCACTTCTGATCCAACTCTCTGCTATGGCCTGGGAAAGCAGTAGAAGATGGCCCAAGTCCTTGGGCCCCTGAACCTGCATGGGAGACCCAGAAGAAGCTCCTGACTCCTGGCTTTGGATCAGCGCAGCTCCAGCCTTTGTGGCCATTTGGGGAGAGAACCAGCTGATGGAAGACCTCTCTCTCTCTTGCTCTTCCTCTCCTCTGTGTTAACTCTTTCAAATAAATAAATCTTTAAAAAAAAAAAAACAAACCTTTTACCATGAAAAGCTACTAGTTACAAGTAATAGAAAGGGGTATTTAGCACAGCAGTTAAGTTGCTGCTTGTCCTTATCCAGAGTACTTGGGTTGAGTCCCCACTCTGCTTCCAATTCAGCTTCCTGCTAATGCACACCCTGACACAGACGATGGCTCAAGTACTTGGGTCCCTGCTCCCTAAGTGGGAGAAATGGATGGAGTTCCAGGTTCCTGACTTCAATTTGACCCAGGCCTAGCTGCTGAGGGAATTTGGGGAGTAAACCCCCAGATGGAAGATCTCTGTCTGCCTTTCATATACAATGAAAAGGAGTAAATTTAAAAACAAACAAACAGAAACCTGGAAATCACAAATCAGAGCAGGTGTTTGGCCCAGCACTTAAGCTGCCACCTGGGACACCTGCACCCATATCAGAGTGTCTGATTCAAGTCCTGGCTGCTCTGCTTCCAGTCCAGCTTCCTGCTAATGCTGTCCTGGCAGGCAACAGATAATGGTTCAAGGGCTTTGGTTCCTGCCCCCCACACAGGAGATCCACAAGGAGTTCCCGGCTCTTGGCTCTGGCCTGGCTCAGTCCTGGAAGTTGCAGCCATTTGGGGAGTGAGTCAGCAGTTGGAAGATCTTTCTCTTACTGTGTCATTTTTCTTTCTCTCAGTCTGCCTTTCAAGTAAGTAAATAAATCTTAAAAATATATATATTAGTTGGTGAAGCTGGCGTTGTGGGATAGCAGGTTAAGCCACTGCCTGAGATGTCAGTGCCCCTCGTGGGCACCAGTTTAAGTCCCGGCTGCTCCATTTCTGACCAAGCATCCTGTTAATACACCTGGGAAGGCAACAGATGATGGTCCAAGTATTTGTGAACCTGTTGTCATGTTGGAGACCAGATGAAGTTCCTGCTCCTGGCCACTGTGGGAATAAACCAGTGAATGGAAGATCTCTCTCTCATAGCCTTTCAAATAAACTAATAAATCTTAAAAAACAAAAAACCAGAAATCCAGACATCCATATGCAGAAACTTAACATCTTCCCAACTGCAACCTCTCAGAGTACACAGACTTCAACTCAACATCTATCACAGATCTAAGTGTAAGATTGGATAATGTGAGCTACTAGAAGAAGATATAAGGGAAACACTTTAATATATCAGTATAGGTGATGACTTTTTGGATAAGATCCCCAAAGCACAAACTACAGCAAACTAAACAAAAGGAGTTATGTCAAATTCAGAAGCTTCTACACCACAAAGTAACCAACAGAACTAACACACAACAGAAAGAATGAGGAAATAGTCACAAACCATTTACCTGACAAAGGATTAATAGCCAGAATATATGAAGAATTTTTAAAAACAACAAAAAACTCGAACAATCCACTTTAGAAATGAGCAAAGAATCTAAATAGACACTTCACAAAAGTAACAATGGGCCAACACATATATGGAAACATGTTCAGTATCACTAGCCACCAGGGAAATGCAGATCAAAACCACAATGAAATATCATCTCCAGTTAAAATGGCTTTTTATCAAAAGGCAAAAAAATAACAGCTGGTAAGTATGCAGAGAAATGGGAATCCTAATACACTGTTGGCGAAAATTAGTACAAATTAGTACAGCTATTATGGAGAATAGCATGGGGACTACCCAGCAAACTAAAAACAGACCTACCACACGACCCAGTAAGCCCACTGTGGGTATGTAGCCAAAGATGCGGAAGCAGCATCTGAAAGGGATACCTACACGTGCACTTGGAATACAGCACTACTTACAACAGCCAAGGCACGGAATCAACCTAAATGGTCGTCGATGGATGAACAGATAAAGAAAATGTGGCATTTACACCCAATGGAATATTATTCAGTTGTAAAAATGAATGAAATTCTAATATTTGTAGCAAAATGGATGTGGAAGTTATTATGTTAAATGCAATAAACCAGACACAAATACTACATCTCACAGCTGGAAGATAAAAAAGTGAACTCAGAGAATGGTGATTAGCAGACGGGAAGGCGGGGAGGTGGGGGAAGAGCAGCAGGTGGATAAGGGCTACCTAGACACAGCATTAACAAGTCAGCACTGTGACTACACTTCACAACAGCTTACCCTGTGCTGTACAAAAAACGACAAGAGAGGAGCTGGTTCGCTCCAAAAATAAAGACAGGAAATGCTAATCGCCTGACTTGATCTGTTAACACTGTCTGCAAGTGTGGAAACGTTGTATGGTACCCCATAAAAATGTACAAGTATGGGGACAGGTGTTTGGTGCAGCATCTAAGTTGCTGCTTGGGACGCCTGCACCCTTGTCACAAGCGCCTGGTTTAAGTCCTGACTGCTTCAATCCAGCTTCCTGCGAATGCCATCTAGGAGGCAGCAAAGATGGCTCGATGACTTGGGTCCCTGCCACTCATGCGGGAGACATGGATTGAGTCCTGGGATTCTGGCTTTAGCCTGGCTCAGCCCTGGCTCTTGCAGGGATCTGGGGAGTGAAACAGCAGATAGAAGATCTCTGTTTTTCAAATGCAATAAAAATAATTTAAACAACAAAAGCAAAAACAAAAAACCTTCAGGGACCAGTGCTGTAGCACAGTGCTTTAAACTGCTACCTGCAGTGCCAGCATCCCATGAGTCCCTGCACCCACGTGGGAGACCTGGAAGAAGCTCCTGGCTCCTGGCTTCAGATCAGCGCAGCTCAGGCCGTTGCAGCCACTTGGGGAGTGAACCAGCGGACAGAAGACCCCACTCTCTCTCTCTGCCTCTCTGTAACTCTGCCTTTCAAAAAAATAAATAAATCTTTTTTAAAAAGTTTAAAAATTGATTCATGGGAATCATCTCTCTGAACAATAAATATTGAAAACTTTGTTTTCATTTTCCCAAATCTTAAGACCATTCCATTAAGTCCACCCTTGTAGACTTTTCAAAATTCTTTTGTGGTGCTAGAGTCAGCAGAAAATACTTAGTACTGGGCTACAACAGAATCTGTTCTGAAAAAGGGCCAACACTTAGTTAGTGACGTTGGAAAACTGCTTGATGCCACCCCCAAACACATGATTGAGCAGCCATCTCACTTCTGTCACCAAGCAATCTGGGTGTGCTTCAGCTAATATGCCTTAAGCACAGATGTGAACAAGTTAAAAATTTCTTCATTTTCACATATAAAAATGTTCTCTCATTACAAAATGGCTACACTTAATATTTCTTAAAGTTCTATGTATGTTTATAATGCAACCAATTAACTTAGTTTACATCACTTTACCTCACTAGCTATTTCCTCATCTTATGTGGGAATATTCGTAGACCTTATAGACTGTATCCCTAAAAACACTTTAGAAATGTCCAAAGAGTTCTCTTTGGTGCTTTAATACGTAAGGAAGACTGCCTCCTTAAATGCTTTGGTTATACCTTAGTACAGAGCTGACAGCACCATGACCAAATCTAGGCAAACTTGCTAATGACAGCTGTAAGCAGAGTGGGTCCAGCAAGATTGAAATCCTCTCAGTTTTGGGCACAGGAAAAGTATGGACAAGTATGAATAATAGGCCTTTGTCCCTCATTCTTCACAGGGAGAAAGATAAGCTCTTAGACAATCTAACAAAGGAGGGAGGGCACATATGGATTACAGAATCTTTGTTTTAGAAGTGTCCTTAACAGATCATCTCATCTCAACTCTTGATTTCAGATGGAAAACTGCAAACAGAAAAGCTGAGTAAATACCCAAATTAAAGTTACCTTTAAGAGAGCTGGAGCTGGGACCGGTGCCATGGTGGAGTGGGCTAAGCCTCTGCCTGCGGCACCCGTGTCCCATATGGGCACCAGTTCACGTCCTGCCTGCTCCTCTCCCAATCCAGCTCTGTTTATAGCCTGGGAAAGCCGTAGAAGTTGGCCCAGGTACTTGGGCTTCTGCACCCAACTGGGAGACTCAGAAGAAGCGCATGGCTCCTGACTTTAGATTAGCTCAGCTCCAGCTACTGTGGCCATTTAGAGAGTGAACCAGCGGATGGAAGACCTTTCTCTCTGTCTCTCCCTCTGTCTGTCTAGAACTCTCTTAAATAAATAAATAATTTTTTTTTAAAGCTGGAACTAAAATAGAGGGATACTCATACTCTTAGTCACAAACTCCTCACTCTGTGAACAAACATTTAACTGTCTCAGCAGTTTGTCCAAGATCGCTTAGATGAACAGAGGTAGGTTTTCAAAAGATCTGGTACCAACCCAGACAAGTTAAAAACAAAAAAAGATTAATAAGATAACATTCAAATTGGGTCTGGGCATAATATGTGTCACTTAACAATGAGAATACAGGGGCCGGCGCTGTGGCACAGTGGGTTAAACATCCTGGCCTGAAGCGCCGGCATCACATATGGGCACCGGTTCTAGTCCTGGCTGCTCCACTTCCCATCCAGCTCTCTGCTGTGGCCTGGGAAAGCAGTGGAGGATGGCCCAAGTCCTTAGGCCTCTGCACCCGTGTGGGGGACCCAGAAGAGGCTCCTGGCTTCGGATTGGTGCAGCTCCAGCCGTTGCGGCCATCTGGGGAGTGAACCAGCGGATGGAAGACCTCTCTGTCTCTACCTCTCTCTGTAACTCTTTCAAATAAATAAAATAAAATAAAATAAAATAAAATAAAATAAAATAAAAAAATGAGAATACACTGTAAGACCCGTGTTGCCAGGCAGTTTCATCATGCAAACATCAGTGTGTGCTTATACAAATTAAGGTGGCCACAATGGTCAGTTATCATCTCAGCGACAATCAAATAATTGGTCTCTTTTTGACCAAAATGTCATGCAATGCATGACTGTATTACAATTTTGATTTTCAAAGTTATCTAAAGTTCATTTAAAGGTTGCATAAAATATGTATTTGAACCATGAAATTTATTACTGACAGGACCAGGAAAAATTCATTATTATTAAATCTGGGTTAATCTACACTGAATTCTACTACCTTAAAGTTTGGGGGTGCTGGTGCAGTGGCACAGTGGGTTAAGCTGCTATCTGCAGCACTGGCGCCCCATACAGGTGCCAGTTCAAGTTCTGGCTGCTACGCTTATGATCCAGCTTCCTGACAGTCTGCCTGGGAAAGCAGCAAAGGATGGTCCAAGTTCATGGGCCCTTGCCACCCACATGGGAGACTTGTAGGAAACTCCTGGCTCCGGCTTGGCCCAGTCTCAACCATCACAGCCATTTGGGGAGTGAACCAGCAGATGAGCGATCTCTCCCCACTCCCCTATAATTCTAACTTATAAATAAATCTTAAAAAAAAAAACAACCTTGGAGAATCTACTCAGTCTGATTTATACAGAAAGTATACTGCAGTAGTGCAGGCCAAAGGAACCCAGTCAACTTTTGAAGGCTAGATCCACAGTGTAAATTACATGGGAACTCCATGACAGCCTTAGTTTAAATATAATGGGCCAGAAGAATCAAAGTTAGTAAATACCTTACCTCTGTGAAGTTTGATTGGACAAGAAAAGTCAGAACCAAAGGGATCATCCTCTCCAGATGCCAGTTTCAGGGCAAGCTCCAACTCAACACATTCAAACACGTACAGGGAAGGAATGAGGTCGGCCCTGGAATCCCAGGACTTTTCTGACTGTAAAAAGAAGTGTTGTGATTTTGATCTTTCATGTTCATCTGAAAACGTACAATTAAAAACTTAGCAAAAAAAAAAAAAAAATAGCAAAAGGCTCAAATAGTGCTTTAAATCCTTATTTTCATCCCCTATTCTAACAGCGTATTGTTATTCTTAAAAGAGAAACAAGGGGCCGGTGCTGTGGCATAGCAGGTAAAGCCGCCACCTACAGTGTTGGCATCCCATATGGGCACCAGTTCAAGTCCTGGCTGTTTTACATCCAATCCAGCTCTCTGCCATGGCCTGGGAAAGCAGAAGATGGCCCAAGTCCTTGGGCCCCTGCATCCGCGTGGGAAACCCAGAAGAAACTCCTGGCTCCTGGCTTTGGATCTGCATAGCTGAGACCAATTGGGGAGTGAACCAGCGGATAGAAGATCTCTCTCTCTCTGCCACTCCTCTCTCTGTGTAACTCTTTCATATAAATAAATCTTTACTTCCGCCTTGCGGTGCCGGCACACCAGGTTCTAGTCCCGGTTGGGGCGCCGGATTCTATCCCGGTTGCCCCTCTTCCAGGCCAGCTCTCTGCTACGGCCCGGGAAGGCAGTGGAGGATGGCCCAAGTCCTTGGGCCCTGCACCCACATGGGAGGCCAGGAGAAGCACCTGGCTTCTGGCTTCGGATCAGCGCAGTGCGCCAGCCGCAGCGGCCATTGGAGGGTGAACCAACGGCAAAAAGGAAGACCTTTCTCTCTCTCTCTCTCACTATCCACTCTGCCTGTCCAAAAAAAAAAAAATTCTTTACATCTGTCACCAAACAATGCTATAGAAAGGCAAAAAAAAATATATGTAGGTTGGCGGATTACATAAACTGTATTTAGGTCTCCAAGTGTGTTTCAATTACTTTTTTTTTTTTGTTTTTGACAGGCAGAGTGGACAGTGTGAGAGAGAGAGAGAGAGAGAAAGGTCTTCCTTTGCCGTTGGTTCACCCTCCAATGGCCGCCGCGGCTGGTGAGCTGCGGCTGGCGCACTGCGCTGATCCGATGGCAGGAGTCAGGTGCTTCTCCTGGTCTCCCATGGGATGCAGGGACCAAGCACTTGGGCCATCCTCCACTGTACTCCCTGGCCACAGCAGAGAGCTGGCCTGAAAGAGGGGCAACCGGGACAGAATCCGGCGCCCCAACCGGGACTAGAACCTGGTGTGCCGGCGCCGCAAGGTGGAGGATTAGCCTGTTAAGCCACGGCGCCGGCCTCAATTACTTTTTTTTTTTGACAGGCAGAGTGGACAGTGAGAGAGAGACAGAGAGAAAGGTCTTCCTTTTTGCTGTTGGTTCACCCTCCAATGGCCACTGCGGCCGGCACACCGCGCTGATCTGAACCAGGAGCCAGGTGCTTCTCCTGGTTTCCCATGCAGGTGCAGTGGCCCAAGGCAGTGGGCCATCCTCCACTGCCTTCCCGGCCACAGCAGAGAGCTGACCTGGAAGAGGGGCAACCGGGATAGAATCCGGCGCCCCAACCAGGACTAGAACCCGGTGTGCCGGCGCCGCAAGGCGGAGGATTAGCCTGTTAAACCACGGCGCCGGCCTCAATTACTTTTTTTTTTTTTGACAGGCAGAGTGGATAGTGAGAGAGAGAACAGAGAGAAAGGTCTTCCTTTTGCGGTTGGTTCACCTCCAATGGCTACCTCGGCCGGCGCGCTGCGCTGATCCGATGGCAGGAACCAGGTACTTCTCCTGGTCTCCCATGCAGGTGCAGGGCCCAAGCACTTGGGCCATCCTCCACTGCACTCCTGGCCACAGCAGAGAGCTGGCCTGGAAGAGGGCAACCAGGACAGAATCTAGCGCCCCGACCGGGACTAGAACCTGGGGTGCCAGCGCCGCAAGGCGGAGGATTAGCCTAGTGAGCCGCAGCGCCGGCCTCAATTACTTTTAAGTATTTAATTTCCACCTATCAGAAGTTGCAGTTACAAGCTAGAACTGCTCCTGTTTTAGCCACTGATATTGGGCTAGGAAGTATACTGAGGTGTTGAAGACACAAAACACATCCCATCAGCCTGTACTTACTGTCTGGTCATCCTCTTCCTCCCCCTCTAGCACAACGCAGTGATACAGCATCCCTGACTCAGTAGCGATTACTAAGATGTTGGGAACACAAGGTAAGCAGAGTATAGCACAGGCATCGTAACCGTAGTTATCTTCAGCTGCAGGATGCATGGGCAATGGACCCAAAAGCTTTCCAATATTCCCAAGGCTAAAGCAAGAGTAAAAACATATTCAGGAGATGTTCACAGAAGATAACCATGGCCCATCCCTAAACTCACTGTCTTCCTACAGGTGTTCATTTTAAATGTTGCATATTCCCAGTGTCTCTATTTTTTCAATTTTCCACTCATATTCCATCACCCTGGTGGTTTTCATCTAGTGATAATTTTGCCCTGAGGGCACACTGGCAAAGTCTGAAGACATTTTGGGTTTTCACAACTGGGGCTGGAAGTTAATGGCATCTAAATGAGCAGAGGCCAGAGACACGGCTAAACCCACCAATAGTGCAAAAGTTGAACAGTGTATAAATTTACTATGCTTAATGCTTTCTCTCCTGCACTGAAGCTACTCAGGCAAAGATTATCTATGAACTCCAAACGGCACTTAACTTGACCTCCTGCACTGATCACTGGTTAACAGTTGGTACTGGACAGTTAATGCCCCTGACAGCTTTTTCTCAGTTTCTCTTCCTGCCTCTCAAACACCCTTTCTGTGTCCTTTTTGAATTTTTGTCTCTTTAAATTGATATCCCCTAGGGTTCTGTTGTAAGCCCTGAGATTTTTCAAAATATACACTTATATGAGAGCATCTTAAACTATGCCTGGCTTTAACTCCGCCTACATTTGGAGGACTCTCAAATCTTTTCTTCTGAAATGTAGCGTCCCTCCGGAGCTCTGGGCTTAGATTTCTGGTCTGATTAGAGAATCACATTTACTGAGTGCTGTGTGATACCCTCAGTGAACTGACAGTGCAGCTGGCTGGTTGGTGAGTTATCTCACATGATGCTACGCCTTCTCTATGAACATTTCCCCAACTTCTCAAGGCAGGATAATCTCTTTCCTCTGGGTCCTTATTGTCTGTGTACCAACAACGTAGTGTTTATCTCTCATGTACATGTTTTTTCCTCAAATAAGATACCAGATTACCATGTCTAATAAACTGCATGGTGCCTTGCGCCTAAGAAAAACATTAAGCACTGTTTAGCTTAACTAGACTTTGTGAACACAAAACCAATTCTATTTGATTATCCAAGAATTCTATAGTATCTGCTCAGATAATACAAGGAAATGAAAGAATAAATGAACTGTACCAGCCTTTTCTCTAAAATACACAGGTTAAGCATCAACGGCTGCCATATTTCCACAGACTTAGAAACATGGACCCCAAGTCCAACCATGACAATCTATACTGGAAAGCTAAGTTTTCATCTGAGGTGGGTTACCACAACTTACCTGTGTAACAGGCTAACATAACAAAGGAAAGTCTCCCCATTCTCATATAAGATGTACAGTGGGTATGCCACTACTTCATCTTTGCCTTTTTGTCCAAATACATTCTTTGGGACTGCTGCCAGTGGTCCAAAGTCAAATGCAACTGCTGTCTCTCCTAGCGATGCTGTATATGCCCTTCTGGAAAGATAATTAAAAACCAACTTGTTGGGGGGAAAAAAACGTCCAGTAATATGAGGTGGCTATTTATGTAATTTGCATTCAGTGGAGTGAAAAGAAAGAAAATCATGATTAAGAAGAATGTTAACATTGGGAACTTTTCCTAAAATTATTCAGTGCTACTTTATTTTTAAATAGTTTAAATACATAGTTACACAAACAGCAAAAATATACACATGACATCAAGAACACACAGAAACACATGAGAATGTAATACTTCACTCTGAGCAGCAGGATTCATTCACTCCACAAACGTTTACTAAGCACCTCCTCTGGGCCATGCACTGCTGTAGGTTCTGGGACTGTATCACTGAACTAAACAAAGGCCCTCCTCTACTGACAGACATACGAGTATCAGAGAAGATGTCATCTGAGAAATGGTAAGGAGGCCAGCAGGCTGGAGTGAGAGTCAAAGCAAGTGGTAGGAAAAGCAGGAGACAGGTGGCAGACTTGTAGGCCTTTGTAGACCACGGTAGATTCTGGGAAATCAATGGGGTATAGACAGCAGAGAAATGGAATGATCTGATTAAAAGTATCACTTTGGCTGCTATATTAAGATTACAGGAGGTTACAAAAGATTTTCACTTTCTTTGATTTTTTTCCAATTTCCTAAAATAAATAGACATTACCTATGCCATGGAGGCAAAAGTATAAACTACGCTATTTTTATATTTTAAAATTTAGTATTATTGGCTATCCAAAAAGATTCCACTTCAACATAAGTTTAATAAACACAGTTAAAATAAAATCACCATTTCATGATATTGAGAGTAGCACAGTTATAAACATGGTAAGCACTACATCTTAAGTTTATCACGTTAAAAGATATGGTATACAGAGGTAAAAAAGGAGAAATCTCAAGCTTTGGAATAAAACTGCCTGAGTTAAACTAAAATGTCAAGACAGTGACAGGCCAGCACTGTGGTGTGGCAGGTAAAGTTGTCACCTACAATGCCGACATACTATATGGGCACTGGTTTTGTGTCCCAGCTGTTCCATGTCCCTCCACTGCTCCATGTCTGATCCAGCTCCCTGCTAATGCACCTGAGACAACAGTAGAAGATGGCCCAAGTCCTTGGGTCCGAACACCCACATGGGAGACTTGGAAGAAGCTCCTGGTTTCTTATCGGCCCAGCTCCAGCCATTGTGGCCATTTGGGGAGTGAACCAGCAGATGGAAGACCTTTCTCTCTGTCTCTGCTTTTCAAATAAATGCATAAAATCTTAAAAAAAAAAAAAAAAAAAAAAAAAGACAGTGAACAGGAACAGAAAGACACAAATTTATTTAATGAGACTTAAGTGATGCCCAGTCACTGAAACATCACTGGCGCTTAATACAGTAATGTATTTAATAATTACAGGAGGGATCAATTGTGAGTACTTACTCTGTAAAGTGTGCTGAGCTTCACGCTAAGTACTTTTTATGTGTGATCTCATTCTGTACAATAATCCTAAGAAATGAACACCATTTCTATTTATATTCATACAGACAGGTTTAGTGCAATTGAAAAATGAGCTCAGAGGCTACAGATGGCAGATACACAGCCTAGATGAGAACTCACGTGTGTGGGTACCAGAGCCAAAGCTCTTAGCCACATCTGCTCTACTGCCTCTTCTCCACACAATTTATCTGTTAAAAGAAGTTGGTCAGTTACGGACCATGCTGTAGGGGAGAAAAGGCCCTAGCCATTACAGCCATTTGGGGAGTAAACTAGATCTATAGCTGTACCTTTCAAAGAAATAAATAAATCTTAAAAAAAAAAATCATAAAGAAAGAAATTGCTGCTTGTGGCTGGTGTTGTGGTGCAGCAGGTTGAGCCATGGCTTGCAGCTCCGGCATTCCATGCTGGAGTGCCAGTTTGAGTCCCAGCTATTCCAGTTCTGATCCAGTCTCTTGCTAATGGTTCTGGGAAGGCAGTGAATGGTAATACGAGTGCTTGGGCCCTTGCCACACATAAGAGAGTCCAGAATGGGGTTCCAGGTTCCTGGCTTTGGCCTCGCCCAACCCTGGCTATTGTGGCCATTAGAAGCTGGTGCTGTAAGACATTCACATTTAACTGAAATTTTCAATTTTGGGACCATAAAAGAAAATTAAAATGTCCCCAGATCAGCAGTAATCCCTGGCTCCCAGCAGAAACAGGTGTGAATTATCTCTGGAGGAACACACTTCCAATTCAGGTTCTCAACATGCCCAAACAGTAAGTTCAAATAAATTCAAGTTTATAATTACAAATCAGCAATCACAAGAAAAAATATGATTGCTGGTCAAGAGAAGACTACATGTGGATTCCTCCTACGGACTTCAGATTTTGAAACAAATAGCTGAGTAAAAAATATTAAAGAAATAAACGTTAAACTAACCAAAAATAAACAAGACCATTGCATGTGATCACCACAGAAATATAAAAAGAACTAACTGGAACTTGCAGAATTACTGATACTAAAAGCTCCACATAGAGCATACACACTGGGTGAGCACGTACGGTAATCACCAGACAAACTGGCCAGGAGGCCAAACGCAATGGGGTTTGTGAGTTTACAGTGTGACTCTGTTAGTGGTCAAAGTAGCCAGGAACTTGTCCCTATAGAGGGTAAGAGAACATAAAGACAGCCAGGATCACGGGATAATCGGAAAGGCTAGCTACGTTCCATCGCAGGTTCTGGCATACTAAATACTGGTCTGGGAGTTCAGCAACCTGCCTTATCCACAGTGAGTGACAGCTGACAGGCCTCTAGCCCGACACTCCCACCTTTCACCTTTTCTATCATTTAAAAATTCTGGGCCAGCCCTGTGGCGTAGCAGGTAAAGCCGTCGCCTGCATTGCCGGCATCCCATGTGGGCGCCAGTTCAAATCCTGGCTAATCCATTTCCAATCCAGCTCTCTGCTTATGGCCTGGGAAAGCAGTGGAAGATGGTCCAAAACCTTGGGTCCCTGCACCCGCGTGGGAGATCCAGAAGAAACTCCTGGCTCCTGGCTTCAGATGGGTGCAGCTCCAGCTGTTGCGGCCAACTGGGGAGTGAATCAGCAGATGGAAGACCTCTCTCTCTCTCTCTCTGCCTTTCAAATAAATAAATAAATCTTTAAATTTTTAAAAAATTTTATAATTATTCTCCTACCCAAGATACAAAATGGAATCAGCTTCTGCCACTCAAGCTCTCTTGAAAAGAGATCAAGCTAGCAGTCACACAGTGGTGACATTCAGCTTTGTTAACTTCTTACTTACATTGCCTACTTTTGCTTAGTTCTCATAGAACCTAAACAAGGGTAACATCACCAGTGAAAAACTTCACAAGCTCTGGTAAAATAGTAAAGTTACTATTTATAATCTCCAGGAACTAATTTAAACATTTCATGACAAATAAAAACTTACCCTTTATTGAGTATTACACTTTCTTCTTCTGCTTCTGAAAGTACAATCACCTTAGTGGGTGTCTGCGGCTCACGTAGAGAGTAAATTCTGGCAATAAAAAGAAAACAAAGGCTAGAGCTGTGGTGCAGTCAATTAAGTTGTCAACCGTGACACTAGTATCCCATATCAGAGTGCTGGCTGGAGTCCCGGCTGCTCCACTTTTGATACAGCTTCCTGCTAATGTGCCTGGGAAGAAGTGGATGATGGCCCAATTTGGGCCCTTGCCACCCATGTGGGATACCTGGATGGAGTTCTAGGCTCCTGACTTTGGCCTGGCCCAGCCCTGGTTGTTGTAGGCATTTGGCGAGTGGACTCCACCAGCAGATATCTTGGAAGATCTCTGCCTTTCCAATAAATAAAGTCTTTTGAGAATTCCAGCATTATAACACATTGGGTTAAGCTGCTGCCTGCAGTAACCTATATGGGTGCTGGTTCGAATCCTGATGCCCACTTCTAATCCAGCTCTCTGTGAATGCACCTGGAAAAGCAAAAGATGGCCCAAGTGGTTGGACCCCTGTTACCTTCATGGGAGACCCAGAAGAAGCTCCTGGCTCCTAGCTTCAGACAGACCCAACCCCAGCTGTTAAGGCCATTTAGGGAGTGAATCTAGCATATCGAAGCTCTCTCTCTGCATCTTTGCCTTGCTCTCTGTAACTCTTTCAAATAAATAAATAAATCTTGGAAAAAAAAGGAAATTTAATGTCCTTTATAGTATTCATCAATTTAAGCACTTATTTTGTCTGATCCCACCATTTTTTTTTAAAGGTTTATTTATTTATCTGAGAGGCAGAATTAGACACAGAGGTCCTCCATCTGCTGCTTCACTCCCCAGATGGCAGCAACAACCAGAGCTGGGCCAATCTGGAGCCAGGAGCTTCTTCCGGGTTTCCCATGTCGGTACAGGGGCCCAAGGACTTGGGCCATCTTCCACTGCTTTCCCAGGTCATTAGCAGGGAGTTGGATCAGAAGTGGAGCAGTAGGGACTTGAGCCATCACTAATATTGAATGCTAGCTCAGTAGGCAGAGGCTTAATCTACTGCACCACAACGCTGGGCCCCTCACTATGAAATTTTAAACTTGGTGTGTTCCGTTATCAATAAAATGCCCCCTAAATATTTAATGTTTTTAATGACCATTTGATCCAACTGAATACATATTCACTGTAGCATTCTGAGGTGTCTACAACTGTTACTGATTTCAAAATACATACAAATACTAGGCAGTAATATTGTGTTGGGTAATAGCAAAAGCAAAGCAAGTGTAACAGGACACTAAGAATTTCCTCTTGCGAGGCAGTACTGAACTTCAGGAAAAACTGGTCCTACACCATCTTCCCCAGCATCTCGTCCTGCAGTATGTATAAAAGGTCAACGAAAAAGAGATGTCAATGGTCCTCTTTTCTTTACTCCCAAATCCCCAAATGGGTGGGCAGAGAAGACTCCAGGACAAACATTCAGCCAGATTTGGAGGCTGCAATAATAATACTGCATTTCCTAGCTGAATGTCAGATATACTGCAGAAGCCTACAGGTCACCAAGGGAATTATCAGGAGAATCTTCTGTGTCACAGTGAAGGGACTGAGTGCATACACATACTATATAATATCTATTTCTTAACTGGAAATTTCTAAAGGACGTATATTATTGCAGCTTAAGAGGGAACTATGGAATAAAGTGGCCAATTCTTTGCAGCCTTCGGAAGGCAGGGAAGAGAACTTTGTAGTTAACCATTGAGCCCTATGAAAGATCACATGGTTAGTGAGAAAACAGCAGGTAACGAACTTGAGATATTCCACCTTGAGAGAGGGTTCACAGTACGGACAGCTGACAGGAGCCAATGGAAGACAGCACTCCTCAGTGATGCAGGCAGGTTCCCCTAACACACACACCGTTAGTGCAACGGCCACATCAACAGGGGTCATTAGCAGAAGATGGAACTAGACTAAATCATGAACAAGCAAACCTCCCGACACTGGCACTAGCTAGCTAAGGTCTCTACTTCATCTGTCCTACCCTCTGAAATCTTGAGAGTTCGAGTCAGATGCTGAAGGCAGCCCAGCTCCTAACTCTTCATTCCATACTCCAAAGTCTAGAGACAGAAGGAAAAATTCAGATCCCTCAAGACACAGGTCTGATCTATGAAAGGGCCAGGACAGGGGGAGCCAGCATCTGGCTAAATAGTTAAAGACACCACTTGGAATGTGATGTCTTATCCCACATTGGGTTCTACTCCCCGTTCTCATGTTCCTGCTAGTACACATCCTGGGAGGCAGCAGGTGATGGCTCGAGTAGGTAGTTGGGTCCCAGCTGCCCGCCAGGGAGACCTGGATTGAGTTCCCAGCTCCCAGCTTTGGTGTGACCCAGTCCCAGCCACTGCAGGCAATTGGGGAGTAAACCAGCATACAGTCACTTCTGTCTCTCTGCCTTTTAAAATAAATAAATGGCCAGGATTTGGTTTTGAAATGAATTTGAGATCAGTTTTAAACTGAAAACATTACATTTTAGTAACAAAAGGTATCATAAAGTTATGGGATCTGTGTAGCCATGAAGGAAGAGATCAACCATTCAACAGGGAAGGAAGATTTGGTAGAGCAGGTAAAAGCAGTTGATAGGATAAGTAAAACAGAGGTATACAAATTATCTCTGGTGAGCCCTCCCAATAAACTTTGTACATAAAGTAAATTCAGAAGGCTAGCTGCTAACATAGTAGAAATCTAAATGGGATTATACTTTTAATCAGAGTGCAAAGTTTGAAAGGGGTTTTAGAAATTATGAAACCTGTTCATTTTGCAGATTGGAAACTTACTCCCCCTCTGCTAAAAGAAGTTCATTATCTCAAAGATCCCAGATGTGGACCTAGGACAAGATTTCAAAACTTCCAATTTCCAATTACAGTCTCTTCCTTATGTTACAACATTATTTCCACAAGGGTGGCATGGTAAAGAGTTTGGGGAGGATAACTCTAACAGTGCTTACAGGTCAGACTAGGAAAGAGACTAGAGGCAAGAAGACTAGTGCAGAAGCAAGAGCAGTAATTAAGGCAGCTAGGTGATTCTTATGATTGACGATGGATTTTAACAGCCACCCTATAAAAGCATTCCAGTATTCAGTGACCCACTGGGTGTTACCCTGACATGCTAACCAGCAAACAGGAACAGAGCTTTCCCACTCACAAAGCTACAAGGGAGACAAAAGTAAAATGTACCTTATCACGTTATCCGATGTTAACAGCACTATGTGGGGATCCAGCATTTCACTGGGATACCAGGCAGCGTGCTTTAGAGTCAGAGAGGTAGAACTGGTGAAAAATCTCTCAGCGACTGGAGTGGTACTAAAATAAAGATAACAGTTTTCCAAAGCATCTGTAGACACTGGAAGAAAAACATTCTAAAGGGAAATTTATTTAACTTTGTTTTTCTTCAAATTTCTTTCTCTTAAATCTTGCTGAGAGCATTCAAAAATCTACTCAGTTGATACCAAAGAATCAAAATAAAAAATGTTTTCTAAATTTGTAGCATTATTTTATATAGTACTTTACAGGTGTTTTTTAGATATAGTACCTACTTGATCCTTTTACCAGCTTTGTAATAAAACTACCAGGGCAGACAGAATCACTCCTATTTTGAAAACGAGGACATAAGACTTAGAAAATGAACAGTTTAAGGGGACTCAATTTACAAGTTGTAAAGCTAAAGATGCGTTTCTAGCTTATATCCTTCTCGGTGGATCTTTCGGACTTCCACTTTTCTGATCTGCTGAAAAAGAAATGATATAAAAATGGGGGCAGGCATTGGCCTACTGGTTAAGCCACTGACTGCCTGGGATGCCTGCATCCCATACTGAAGTGCCTGCATTTGAGTCCTGGCTCCATTACCAGTTCAAGCTTCCTACTAATATGCACCCTGGGAGGCAGTAGGTGATGGCTCAAATAGTTGGGTACCTGCCATCCACATCAAAGACCTGAAACAATTTCTCAGGTTCCTGGATTCAGCTGGCCCAGCCCCAGCAATTGTGGGCATTTTGAGGAGTGAACCAGGGGATAGGAGACTTCTGTCTCTCTACTTCTCAAATAAGTAAATTAAAATTTTAAAAATTATATAAAAATAAAACCTAGATAAACTTCTGGCTCACAGGCAACAGAAGTGCTTTTAAAGTATTTTATATCTACCTAATTGAAATAACTGCCTAACTTTCAATGGGACAGTAATATGATAATTTAGGCAGAATAAAAGTACAATCACTCTTCCACCGCAATCACTAATATCACAAGAAATCAGTCTATAAACCACATGGAGAGCTCTAAGATCTCAACAGCAGCACACTAAACACACTTCAAGAACTACTGATTTTTAACAATGTATTACAAATTACACAGAAAACACAAAGTGGAAATAAAACTTACCTACAATTTACTGTTGATTTCCCACCTTCAAATTCAGAATTCTTCCCCCATCTTTTAGGTAATTCTAATACCATAAGTCCTTTCATTCCTATAAGTGCTACATGATGTTGAGTCGGACTTAACAAGACTTGATAGATTTCAAACAGGGGTGGGTTTATGCAAAGCAATCTCTGGGAATGAAAACAAACTGGTCAAAATCACTACTACAACAATACTTTAGTTTTCTACGATTGCAGGAAAATGAAGCACTCCTGGGCCATTAACTGATGAAATATTTTTCATCATTTACATTGAACACTTTGATACAAGATTACTACACAATTTTCCTCCTACTATTTCAGTCTCATCTGTCCACCATTTCTCACTTACACTTTACATTTTAATCAGATTAAATTGTATTTCTGGAAAACTATCATATTTTGCTCTCAACTGTTCTTGCAATGCCCTCATTTTTCATTTTTAAAAGCTGCACAGGGGGCTGGTGCTGTGATATAAAGCCGCCGCCTGCAGTGCCAGTATCTCATGTGGGCACCAGTTCGAGTCCTGGCTGCTCCACTTCCAATCCATCGCTCTGCTATGGCCTGGGAAAGTAGTTCAAGATGGCCCAAGTCCTTGGGCCCCTGCACCCTCATGGAGACCCAGAAGTTGTTCCTGGCTCCTGGTTTTGGATTGACACAGCTCCAGCCATTGCGGCCAGCTGGGGAGTGAACCAGCAGATGGAACACCTCTCTCTCTGCCTTTCCTTCTCCCTTTGTGTAACTCTTTCAAATATCAAATAAACAAATAAATCTTAAAAAAAAAAAAAAAAGCTGCACATCTGGGGCCAGTGCTGTGGCATAGCGAGTAAGGCTGTTGCCCGCAGTGCCAGCATCCCATATGGGCGCTGGTTCAAGACCCAGCTGCTCCACTTTAAAGCCAGCTCTCTGCTACAGCTTGGGAAAGCAGTAGAAGATGGCCCAAGTGCTTGGGCCCCTATATCCGTGTGGAAGACCAGGAAGAAGCTCCTGGCTCCTGACTTCAGAATGGCATAGCTCCGGTCATTGTGGCCATCTGGGGAGTGGACCAGTGATGGAAGACCTCTCTCTTGCTCTGCCTCTGCTTTTCAAATAAATAAATCTTTAAAAAAAAAAAAAAAAAAAAAAGCTACACATTTTTGGAGATTTGGCTTCAAAGCACTTTCTCCCCAAGAAAATATCCATGATCTGGCCAGGGATATGTGTATCTTCTCTACTACTACAGCACACTCTGGATGATTCCATTCTAGTTCTTATCATCCTGCATTCTAATTCTCCATTTTACTTGCTCATTCTACACAATGAATCACTTGAGATCTATGCTTTTCCTCTCTGTATTCTTAGCACAGTGTCTAATATACTGATGACTCTACAAATGCTTGGTGAAAAAAGCAAATGAATCCAGAAGTATTAACAAGTGATAACTACTACATTTTATTAGACCACAAACAGCAAAATAAGATAAAGAATGGCTTCGGGGCCAGTGCTGTGGCACAGCGGGTTAAAGCCCTGGCCTGAAGCGCCAGCATCCCATATGGAAGTTGGTTCGAGTCCCAGCTGCTCCTCTTCCAATCCAGCTCTCTATGGCCTGGAAAAGCAGTAAGAAGATGGCCCAAGTCCTTCGGCCCCTGCACCCACGTGGGCGACCTGGAGGAGACGGCACAGCTCCGGCCATTGCGGCCAACTGGGGAGTGAACCAGCGGATGAAAGAACTCTCTGTAACGCTTTCAAATAAATAAAAATAAATCTTAAAAAAAAAAAAAAGAAGAAGAAGAAGAAGAAGAATGGCTTCAAGAGCTTCTCCAGCCGGCGCAGCAGCTCAACAGGCTAATCCTCTGCCTAGCGGCGCCGGCACACCAGGTTCTAGTCCTGGTCAGGATGCCAGATTCTGTCTCGGTTGCCCCTCTTCCAGGCCAGCTCTCTGCTGTGGCCAGGGAGTGCAGTGGAGGATGGCCCAAGTGCTTGGGCCCTGCACCCCATGGGAGACCAGGAGAAGCACCTGGCTCCTGCCTTCGGAACAGTGTGGTGCGCTGGCCACAGCGCGCCGGCCGCGGTGGCCATTGGAGGGTGAACCAATGGCAAAGGAAGACCTTTCTCTCTGTCTCTCTCTCTCTCACTGTCCACTCTGCCTGTCAAAAAAATAAAAGAGCTTCTCCAACAGGCAAAATGCTGCTTTACATATGCGGTGTTAATATGAAACTATAAATATATTCAGGGGTTCCGATAAGACATCTTTCTCAGCATCAAATGTCCTTGGGGCCAGCATTGCAGAGCAGCAGATTAAGCCTCCATCTGAGACGCTGGCATCCCATACAAGCACCATGTGGGTTCCAGACCATTGCTTCACTTCTGATCCAGCTCCCTGCTAATGTGCCTGGGAAAGCAGCTGAAGATGGCCCAGGTGCTTGGCCCCTGCATCTACTTGGGCGACCAGGAAGAAGCTCCTGGCTCCCGTCTGGCTCAGTCCCAACCATTGCAGCCATTTGGGGAGTAAGTCAGTGGATGGAAGATGTCTTTCTTTCTACCTCTCTGTTAACTGTCTTTCAAATAAATAAAAATAAACCTTAAAAAAAAAAGTCCTTGAAAAACTCACGTCCACTCGAACTTATTTCCTAAGACCACCTGAGATTCCCGTTTTCTTTTCTTTTCCCGTTCAGTGAAAGCCGTGAGGCTGTCAATGTACTATTTACCTGGTACATGAAGAATCGCGTGAGGCCAAAATTCTTTTAGACAAGCCTACTCTGAATGAGATTTCTACTTACTGCTGCAACGTCTATAAGCCTGCTTTGTTTTTTATTTGTTCGTCAGTGATTCTAATCAAAGTGTTTCTTCTCAAAACAATTCTGAGGCACGTCAGTGGTTCTCCTCTGCTTTCTCCTCGTGCTCACCCCCAACTTCTTTCTACCTGATTCTGACAGCCTAACTCAAACTGAAGAGGCCGCCTTGCTTCTGCTTCAGATACAATTCAATCACATGAGCTCACCTATGACAATCCCTTTATTTAGATGTCTGTTGTTACTGTTTTAAGATTTATTTATTTATTAGAAAGAGTTACACAGAGAGAGAAGGAGAGGCAGAGAGGTAGAGTCAGAGAGAGAGGTCTTCTATCTGTTGGTTCACTCCACAAATAGCCGCAATGGCTGGAGCTGCGCCGATCCAAAGCCAGGAGTCAGGAGCTTCCTCCGGGTCTCCCGTGCAGGTGCAGGGGCCCAATGATTTGGGCCATCTCTACTGCTTTCCCAGGCCATAGCAAGAGCTAGATCGGAACTGGAGCAGCCGTCGGCGGCTTTACCCACTACACCACAGCGCCAGCCCCATGTTGTTACTGGTTTTAAAATCACTACTTATGTTTCTTTAAAAAAAAAACAAAAACAAAAACAAAAAAACACACATTTAAGGTTGTAACTCATGGTAAGCGGCTTTTCCTCACCAATCTCTGAGGTTTTCGAGATTCTGGAGGACTGAGGGTTGTTCAGTCAACAATATTTACTGAAAGGAGGTGTGTTCCAGGCACTCGGTCAAGTACTTGCCATACCAAAATTAACAAGGCAGACACAGACCCTGCCTTAGTGCTTACAGCCTAGAAAAGACAACAGTTATATATAAATTTTGACTGTGTCAAACGCTGCTAGAATACTGTGCGCTGAACATCTGATTGTTATTCTTCACTGAAATTTTATACTAAGTAGATTGTAGGCTGGACCTATTTTCAAAGCTGCAGAAGCAATGCTAGCATCTCATTAAAATCAAAGCACTTGGGACCAGCCTTATGGCCTAATGGGCTAAGCCACAACCTGCAATGCCGGCACCCCACACATGCAACAGTTGGAGACCCAGCTGCTCCACATCCAATCCACCTCCCTGCTAATGCTCCTGGGAAAGCAGCCAAAGATGACCCAAGTATTTGGGCCCCTGCACCCATGTGGGAGATCAGGAAGAAGCCCCTGGCTCTGGCCTGGTCCAGCCCAGGTCGTTGGGGAGTGGTCACTTGGGGAGTGAACCAGGATGGACAATCTCTCTTTCTCCATCTCTCTCTAACTCTGCCTTTCAAATAAACAAAATAAATCTTAAAAAAAAAAAAAAAAAGAAATCAAAATCACTGCTCAACAACAAGAACTGGACAGCAGCACACAACAGATGTCAGACGTTGGAAAGGGTGCCCTAAGTTTATTTTTTTTAATCTTTATGAAAGCAGATCATTTATCACAAACATATTCGCACAGCAATCTCCAATCGCAGCAAGCGTCCACTGTCACACGCTGACAACTTAGCAAAAACAAACCAAAGTCCCTTCCAACTCTGCGGAGGGAAAGACTCCGACAGAGGCTTCCTCCCCCAGGGCAGACACGAAACTGGACGCACCTGCTCCCAAGGCGGCCCCGGCCCCGCGCTCTCGCAGCCGTCCCGGCCCTCCCCTCGGCCGCACCCCACTCACCACCCCGCTCCAAGCGGTGTTTCCCCGAGAGGACGCCGGCTCCCGCGAGAACCAGCCCACACCCGCGCCGGGGGTCCTACCTGGTACTGGGAGAGGGAGGGCTCCTCGCCGCCGCCGCGGAGGCCCCGAAGGCGCACGACTAAGAACGAGCTGCTCTCCCCGTCCCACAGGAAGAGATCTCCACAGAGGCCGAAGACCAGGTTCCTCGTCAGCACCTGCGGCGGCGACGTGGGCAGTGATGACGACGTCTGTTTCTCGGCTTCGGCTGGGCTGTGGTGTTTCAGTCCCTCCCGCAGCCGCAGGAACACGGCGTGGTTGGGAAGCCAGCTCTGCCACGGCTCACCGTCACCCACGACGCCATCGGCTGCCGCCATCTTGGCCCAACTGCTCGCCTCACTCGGGTTGCTCAGCCCGCCGCGGAGCGCAGCCAATCCGTGGCCAGCCGTCCGCCGCTTCGTCCAATCATCGAGCAGGAAGCCCGGAAGCACGAGGCTAGCACGAGGAGGCGGGGCAAAAGGGGGATGCAGCCCATCAGGCGGGGGTATAGCCCGAGGGAGAGCCAATGGCCAGTCCGGGATTTACCCCGCAGCCAGGAGAGGGCGGGATGAGGAGGTCAACAGTATAGAGCCTGTTGACAAAGTTTGGGAGCGGCTGGACGTCTGGCTCCCGCGCAAGAGACTGAGAGCCCTACGTATCTAATTGTTGGATGGATACTGCCAAGCATTCAGAACTTTCCTTCAAGACTTACCTCTTTCAGTCCGGGCTGGGTTGTCCTCACGGCGTTGGCCCCCACCGCCCCATCCTTCGTCCCCGAGTTGGGCCGGCTGGTACAACAATTCCCAGAACTCCTTGCGCCCCAAGTTCCACCGGCGTCCAGAAACTTCAACTCCCAGGATTCTGTGCGCGCGCTTAGGGGCGGGGCTCTTGGCGGCGACTCACGCGAGGAGGAGATGGCCGGGCCGACGGGGTCTCCACGCCGCTCGCTTTATAAACTGGTGGGCTCGCCGCCGTGGAAAGAGGCTTTCAGAAAAGTGAGTGTGGACCCTGGGCCGTGGTCACTGCCCTCATCCGGGCCTTCGCCCCAGCCCCGCTGTGGGAAGCGGGTGCCGCTGGAGGCGACCCTGAGCTCCCGCCCGTAGGTTTGGCTCTGGACCTCCGACTTGCCCGCTCCCGGAGTTTTTGGCCCCCTGGTGTGAGATCGGCCTGGGTGCTCTCAGTGCCAGGAAAACTTGTTCTCGGGCTCGGGCTGTGGTAGCCGCACCTTCCGAGCCGCCACCGTGTGGTGTGGCTGGGGGACGCGGGGGGTCCCCCGAGACACGCACCTGTCTGCGTGCGCCACGGGAGACAGAAGTGTTTCTGTCCTGGAGAGGAGCAAACAGGCTCAGAGGAAGAGCTGCATGTGCTGGGTGTCAGCAGAATTCTACCCCGCCTCAGTTCTAGCTGCTTCTGAACCCCGCCTGGTTCCTAGAAAGCAACAGTGTGCCTCTCCAGGAATCGCTCAAGTAGCCGCACGCTGCCCTGGACGCCCGCGTTCAGTATCCCTGTGCCGGTTCCGGGAGCGCCACCTTGGGCAGCACCTCCTGGTGTGGACCTGGCCCAGCCCTGGCTGTGTCGGGCATGGCGGGGGAGGGGATGAACCATTGGATGGGAGATGTCTCTGTGTCTGTAGCTCTGCCCTTCGATTTAATTAAATATATAAATAAAGTGGTTGGTATATTCCAGGAACACAGTGTGATTCTAGAAAGACTGTATAGCACTTGGCTATTGACATTTTGAGAGAGATAATTGTTTGCTGTGGCTTCTACTCACGAGATGCCAATAGTCCTACAACTGGAGTTGTGGCAACCAAAAATGCAAGCATTGGCAAGTGTCCCCTGGGGGACAGAGTCACCTTGAGCTGGGAGACCCTGTTGCACAGGAAAGTCTTGACCACACCTGTCTATCACAACCACGGCTAGAGTAGCAAGCATGTGGAAATGGCTTATGATGGGACAGTGAATGCTGAGATGTTAGGCTCCCAACCGTTCAGGAAATGTGGAAATTGCAAGGTGTCCGGCGCATAACAGATCTTCCCAGGCAATGGGATTCTGCTCCTGGGCAAGGTTCCCCAGTCCCAACAGAGCGGGGCCCGGGGAAGTCACGCCTCAGAGGCTGGGAGGGCTCATTTATAGATACAGGGCGTGGGGGTTAAAGGTTGAGGCAGGTCTGATCCTCATTGGTTGACCTTTAGGCACCTGCGGGGACCTTAACAAGGACTTTTCTTCCCCAGAGGCATGGGTAGGGACTCTCCATTCCCAGAAGTATAGGCCTTCCCTCCTTGTGGATCCCAAAGCTACCAGAAATGAATGTGGACACACCATTCCCCTCTCTGTGTGTGGATAAGGCCTGAGGGGACTATGCACATGTAACACTAGTTACGGTTGTGGTTGAAAGTCTGTGTCTGGGTGGCGCCGCGGCTCACTAGGCTAATCCTCCACCTGCGGTGCCAGCACACCGGGTTCTAGTCCCAGTTGGGGTGCCGGATTCTGTCCCGGTTGCCCCTCTTCCAGTCCAGCTCTCTGCTGTGGCCTGGGAGTGCAGTGGAGGATGGCCCAGGTCCTTGGGCCCTGCACCCCATGGGAGACCAGGAGAAGCACCTGGCTCCTGGCTTTGGATCAGCGCGGTGCACCGGCCGCAGCTTGCTGGCCACGGTGGCCATTGGAGGGTGAACTAACGGCAAAGGATGACCTTTCTCTCTGTCTGTCTCTTTCTCACTGTCCACACTGCCTGTCAAAAAAAAAAAAAAAAAGAAATAAAGTCTGTGTCTACACCTTTCCTTCCATGTTTTCCCAGCTAATCTGAGTGTTTTTAATGAAACTGTTCCCCCACCCCCATCTCGCTGCTTTGTCCAAGGGCTGCCTGGAGAGAATGAGAAACAGCCGAGACAGGCTTCTGACCAGGTTCCGCCAGGCCGGCGGCGGCGAGCCGGGCCGAGCCCAGAATGCCCTGCTGGTGCAGGAGGTGATGGAAGAAGAGTGGAGCGCTCTGCAGGCAGGGGAGCGCTCCCCCGAGGCCTCGGCACAGGTCTGTGTTGCGTCCTCTTTGTGTCTGCTTCCACGAGCCCTCTAAACAGCACTGTTCTTCACACCCCCAGCCAGGACTACAGCAGCTTTCAACCCAGGCTCTTCCACCTGTAGCACCAGGCTCTGCCAGATCACTGGTCGCTAAATACCACAGCCCTTCTGCGTCGTGGCAGCATGACCACTGTGGCACTCGTGCCAAGGCAATGGCACTTCTTGCCTCTGCCCTTGGAAATGTTGATTCCGTAGGCATCAGCTAGGAGTCTCTCTCTGTAAAAAAGAAGTCTGGTTCTGATCTCAGCCAGAGTTGGGGGCCGGGTGGGGACAGGGAACCATTTATGGTATATCAGGAAGAGCACCACTGGATTGGAAGTTGGGAGTTCTGGAATTCCAAACCTGGTGTTGCTCTTGACTCTTCGCTCTGTCTCCTTGAGCTTCATTTTTCATGTTTCTAAAATGGAGAAGATAATGCTGGCAGCGCTATGAAGACTCTCAGAAAGCAAGTGGGAAACTACCAAGGCACCACAGAATAATGTACGCTGTTCAGGGGCTTCTGTGAGCCACAGCATGCCGGGATGCCGGGTGTTTGCTCTGTAATTAGCACGAGACTGGGAACTTCCCTGTGGTTCTCAGCCTTGGGAGAACATACATACATTTCGCTGCCACCATATCCTATCTTCCCAAAATCGGGTGCCATGATTTTGACCATTTGCTGATAACGTCTTTCAGCATGACCACATCGGCCCATTGTCAGCGTACTTTGTAGGACGACTGGACTGACTTTGGGGGCCAAATCGGGGCTCTTCAAGCTCGCCACCGTGTCCGAGTCATTGCGGGATGTGGTGGCAGAGGGAGACCTCGGACCTCTGACGGCTCCGCCTACTCTTGCAGTTGGGGTTGCCGATGGACCTGGCTGTACTGGAGGAGATCCAACAGGAGCTGATCGATGAAGGTAACCCGGCGAGGAGTCCTTCCCACCTCTGTGCAGTTACCCTGCTGCTGACCGTCCCGCACCTCGGGATCAGTGCCAGACTCCCGTTCCTTTACCTTCGCGGTCAAGTGTGGAATCTCTGCTTTTACTGCGCAGCCTTGGCCGTTTCCCAGCAGTAAGGGGCTCCGGGCATTGTGCTGAGAGCTTCTGGGCCCATGAAGCTCTTTTCTGTGTGTGTCTGCCCCACAGCATCGTGTTAGAACAGAAAGCAGTGGAGGTAGACTTGGGAAGCAGAATTGTTTCTGTGACGCCATTTCCCATGGTTCTTTGACTATCCTGCCTCTGCGCTGATAGGTCACAGGTAAACCTGTCGGCTCACAGGCTACAGTGTGTGGTCACAGAAGAGGGCAGTGTCCACCAAGGTGACGCCCACCCGAGAGAGCAGTCAGACCTGTGATTGGCAGGAAGGCGGAGCTTAGCGTTGCCTGCAGGTGAAGCCTCCTGGCTGCCTTTGCCTTGCAGAACTGTCCATCATCAGCGAGTACGAGAAGAGCTTGCAGTTCGATGAGAAGTGTCTCAGCGTCATGCTGGCTGAGTGGGAGGCAAACCCCCTCATCTGCCCTGTGTGTACAAAGTAAGAGTCTTTAAAACCCTTCCCACACTGTTGGTGAGTGCGGTCACTCCCCGGCGTTGGAAAGGTTTGGGGAGCCAGATCTGGTGGCCACGATGCTCTGGAATCCCCATTCTGCTTCTAGGTACAACCTGAGAATAACGGGCAGTGTGGTCGCGTGCCATTGTGGCCTGTCCATCCCATCTCACGTAAGTGTTCTGCCCCAAGTTCCCACACGGATCTGCTTCCTGGAGAGCCCCCAGCGATGGGCTGGAGCCCACTGTGCACATCTCTTCCCAGCTCAGTGTTCAGGGATGTCACGGTGGCAGTCCAACACACATGTGGTGAATGTGGTGAGAGTACATAGGGTGTGTACACTGGCAAACGTCACAGATCTCCACGGGCTCCTCCCCTAGAGAGCCGGCACTGCTTAAGAGAGACCCCAGTTTAGAACTGGAAATGCCCGTACGTGACCTTTCATTAAACTTTCCTGTGTGAAGGCACACTTCCATTCAGAATGTAAGTTTTGGTGATCTTTAAAAATAGGGGAGGTGGTCTCTTTCCTGACATGGGGACTGCAAATAGGCAGTGAGTTGAGCAGTTGGTTCCAGTGGAAAATTATAAAAATGAAACATACCATGGTAAATTTGACACCTCTTTATTTGCCAGTCTTTAAGTGGGGCTGTGCTGGGGAGCTGAGTCATTGTTTCTACATAGAAAACTCTTGTTTGTTAGCAATGGATAAAGCAACTAGTTGTACAACTGTAGGATTTTTTCTTTCTTCCCATCTTTTATGTAATTCAATAGCTTTTAAAAAAAATTTGATTGGCAGAAGTATATAACATGTGTGTGTGTATACAGAGGGAGGGAGAGTGGGTTAGCGAGCACGAGCCAGCCCCATTTGCTGGTTCACTCCCAGCAGCCCAAGCCAGGAGCTGGGAACATTCAGGTCTCCCGTGTGCGTAACCGGAGCCCAACTACTTGCCCCACCATCTGCTGCCTCTTGGAGTGTGAATTAGCAGGGAGCCGGAGTGGGAGCAGATCCGAACCAGGCGCTCCAATATGGGATGGGTGCATCTTAACCAGTGCACCAAATGTCCACCCAACTTTTTCAAAAGTAACTTCCCTTTTGGAGTGCTTCCTGAACTTGCTGCTTCTTACAAAAATGAAACTTGATTTCCACCCCCCTGTATTACTGGTTGACATCAGAGTTGCAGTGGCAGGTTCAGTGAGCAGCTCTCTGGGAGCAAATGCTGCCAGTCTTCGGCAAGGATACACTGGGCCAGTAGGGGCAGAGGCCGAGGCCGGGACCTGTCCTCCTAGCTCTGAAAGCTCAGGAATGGGGGTGCCCTGGGCAATCTGGAGAGGCGGTGAGTGGACACTGGTTCAGATCCTCCCAGCAGCCATGAGGCCAAGCAAATCTCTTAACTGTGGGGGAGGAAGCCATCCCGGGGAGCCAGTGCTACCCTGGTTAGCAAGAGAAATCAGGATTTTCAGCCGGTCAGCTGTCAAGTAACTAAGACGCGGTTGTGGTTGCTTTTTGATTTTAGTCTCCAGAGCTGACGGAGCAGATGCTTCGAGCGTCTTTAGAGGACAGCGTGAATGAGCACAGTACCCACTGTCCCCACACCCCTGAATTTTCGGTCACCGGTGGCACAGAGGAGAAGCCCAGTCTTCTCATGAGCTGTCTGGTAAGTCTCTCCTGGGACCCAGTGGTTACGAGCAGCTCAGTGTTGTCTTCCCACTTCAGTAAGAATAACGGCTCCCAAACAGGTCATTGTTTAATGCAGCTTTTTTTTTTTTCCTTGGAGGGATTTGCTTGCGTAGAATGGCGAAGGCCACAAGTCATTTCAGCTGGAGGCCAGTTGTTGTGTGAAGGGGAAGAGGCAGCCTAGGAGCTGGGCAGGAGCGTGGAGGGGGTGGGAGCGTGGTCAGGGAGCCCAGCTGCACTGTGCTTGTGTAGTCAGCTCGTAGTCCTAAGACCCAGTGGGGCACCCTGACACTTCTGCAGGTGGGTACGGGACAGGACGCACAGCAGGGCCGCCTTTCAGCAAGTCTTCAGGAGTCCAAGGATTAGTGTCTGGCAACTCAGGTGTGAGGGACAGGACTACACAAGGAGGTACTGGAGCCACCTGTCTTAGACGCCTTAAGCTTGCTACAGGAACCATTATTTCTTATAAGTGATATATACATATACACACACACATACATTAAGGTGATCAGAAAGGTCATGGGATATGGAAGTAAAAGATTTTTATTCTGGCACAAAAATGTCTAAAATCTGTGCACGAGGGGTCTTCAGAAAGTTCATGGGAAACGTGTATTATGAAAACTTGAGGTATGGATTTCATAGGGAGAGCTGGTTCCAGGATGGGCGAGCCCACTGTTGGGCGTTTTGGAGGGGAGGTGAGAAACAGGAGGAAGCACAGTAGTGCTTCACCAGGCTCCCAGGGATAAACAAAGGTAGACATTCCAGCAAGCCTGAGAGGGGTCCACCAGCAGCCCCTTTGAGGAGCAGTCGCTCTGAACTCATTCCCACTTGTAGCTGAGGCTGACCAGCACCATCCAGGGTGTAGACATTCTAATTGTTGCCTCATTGTCCTTACTGGTTGCAGCTTCTGACCACAGATGTGGGTAACTTTCCTAACAGATGTGTCCTTTTCACTCCAGGCCTGTGACACCTGGGCTGTGATCGTCTAGAGCTGGCCTGCACTCGCACCATTCTCCTGGGCCGACCACAACTCCCTCCCTCTCCGACAGGGGCCTTGTACATAGCAACCTTTAACTTATAATTTATTTTATATTAAAACTTTTCAAACACCTCTGCTCTTGCTGTTTCGTGGTCTAGGTTGAAAGTCAAGGAACAGAAAAAACGAAGTACCTTGGAGGAGATAAAACCAAATTTATTGTCCATCATTGTATGTTATATAAAAATCTAGAAGTAATAAGTTTGTACAGAAAAAAAATGAGAGTGCAACAGTAATAATTTAAATTTGCTATTTTCCATGATATTGGGATGGTAACCGTCGCAACGCACGGGTGTCTGGGGGTCAGAGCAGGTTCTGTTCACTGGCCACAGCCTGCCAGACAAGTCTCGCTGTCCCTACTCTACTGGCTCTTGACAAAACTTTTGAGGTCCTCAAGGAAGGTTATGTACTCCTGGTGCTCTAGCGCGGTGCTGAGCTCCACCAGCTCGTCTGCGAAAGTGTTGTCCACCCCTCGATCCGCCAGGAAATCCATCAGGTGGTCATACAAGGCCTGTGGAAAACTGTGTTACACTTTGTAACGCCCACTGATGACAATGCTGCTTTCTCTCCTTGAACAAGGCAGGACACTCCCCTGCAAGGCCCAAGAGCACCCGCACCCTGTCACTCACCCAGTCCAGGGAGTCTGTGTTGAGTGTGTAATTGGTGTCCTTCCACTCAGACTCGCCGGAAGCCTGAAAGCTAACTTCCCTGATGGAGAAAATGTCACTCTCAGCCTCCTCCTCTTGTCCGACCTGGGAAGGAACAGTATTCCAGGAAACACGGGTTTTCAGGACAAGCCAGACAGGTGCACGGAAAAGGGAGCATTTTTAGTGTGAAACCCCAGGTTTAACCTGAGCTGACTTCCACACGCCACCTGTCTCCTGTGCTTTGGTGGTCTACTAAGCCACAGTCTCCCACAGGTGTCTGCTAGTCCCAGGAGGCACCCCTCATCTCCCTGGGTGTCAAGGGCCCACACTCCATTCTACCCACCTCATCCTCCGGGTAGTGACAGTCCAGCACGAGGGCCTTCTTGCCATCATTCTTTATAACTTCAACCACGAAATTCGGAGTTGATGTCAATTCAGGCTGAGGAAACAAGAACAAGTCTGCGTGTGCCACTGTAGGAAGGGGTCAAAGCCCAGGCCAGAGGCCTCCAACGCTTCTGAGCATCTGATGGCCACCACTGTTAGGATAATATTTAGCCCTTTGGACACTCATTTTTTATTTTTTTGACAGGCAGAGTGGACAGTGAGAGAGAGACAGAGAGAAAAGTCTTCCTTTTGCTGTTGGTTCACCCTCCAATGGCCGCCGCGGTAGGCGTGCTGCGGCCAGTGCACAGCGCTGATCCGATGGCAGGAGCCAGGTACTTATCCTGGTCTCCCATGGGGTGCAGGGCCCAAGCACTTGGGCCATCCTCCACTGCCTTCCCGGGCCACAGCAGAGAGCTGGCCTGGAAGAGGGGCAACCGGGACAGAATCCGGCGCCCCGACTGGGACTAGAATCCGGTGTGCCGGCGCCGCAAAGCGGAGGATTAGCCTAGTGAGCCGCGGCGCCGGCTGTACACTCATTTTAAACCTGCATTCCAGCCCCAGCTCTATGCACTCAACTGAGACTCAGATCTCTCTCTCTCCTTCCTGAACCCATTTCTGCACCCACACACTGCAAAGTCAGCTACAGAGCCAAGATCTCTTTCCGGCTTGGCTGTTTCAGAAGTCTGTTACAGACCAGGATCAGAGGCTGGCGCGTCCGGCCCTCACAGTGACTGGAGCAGACCAAGCCCAGTCAGGGAGGTGCCAGTTCAGGCAGCTGAGATGGAAGCGCTCAGGGAGCTGTGCTCTCCTTGCAGGCGCAAGGACAACTTGGTCAGAAGGTCAGAGACCCTCTGGCCTTCATACTGGTGGGCTTCCCGGCTGAGTATACCACTTCCTAAAATGTCAGAAAACCAGACACCCCCAGACCCCACTGATACGGCCAG
Organism: Lepus europaeus; assembly: GCF_033115175.1. Taxonomy (NCBI): domain Eukaryota; kingdom Metazoa; phylum Chordata; class Mammalia; order Lagomorpha; family Leporidae; genus Lepus; species Lepus europaeus. Next base: position 50,393,968 of record NC_084844.1, on the reverse strand, counting down.
CAAGCCAAGGAAAGATCACACCTGGCCAAGTGATGACATCTCTGATGCCCCTGGCTTTCCTACTCTGGCCAGGTGACTGGTGCTTTCCACCAGCTTCTGACGTTAGGAACATTCCTCCCCCAGGGGGGAAAAAAAAAAACAAAAACAAATGGTAACTGCTGATAGCACACATCTCCCCATCATGGGAAGGGTTCAGTTCTGCTTCCTTTCCATAGGATCTTAGCTCCTCCACTTCCGGTCCAGCTACCTGCTAATGGGCCTGGGACATGGGTGACGTCCTGGATGGACTTTCTGGCTTGAGCCTGGCCCAGCCCTGACTGCTGTAGCCATCTGGGGAGTGAACCAGGGGATGGAAGATCTTTGTCCCCGTCAGTCTGCCTTTCAAATAAATCTTTGAAAACAAAAACAAGAAAACCTGGTGTTTCTCTAGACCCCTAGGGGGAGCTGAGGCACAGACCGGGCACAATATTATGAGCTTACCTCCTGCTCCTCAGCCTTCTGTCCTTGTGAGGACTCCTCCTCACCATCAAAGGTTGGTGGGATGCTATTGTTAATGTTGAAAGTGACAGTAATCCTACAAAGGCAAAAGAAAGCAACAGACAAGGTCCAGTTGTAGTGGAGTAGCTTAGCAGTTAAGTATGGAGGCTGCTACATAGAAACAATCTGATAGAAACGATGTTTCCCCTTCACCAGCTGCCAGTCTGCACTTGCAGAAGTGGACAGAAGGCTGGGCACCCACATCCAGCCCTAAGAGGGAGCAGGTCTCCAGCACACCCCCCATGCACAGAGGTCCAAGTGACGACGCCATCCACCAGCTCCTCCCATCAGGCTAGCGTCTGCTGGTTACCCACCGCCAGCAGACACTGCCCACCCGGGTGGGTGGGTGGGATGTGGTGAAAGCGAGCGGATGAGAAGCTGGGAGGATGGAACAGAAGCCCCTCTAAGAGCTTTTCTCGGGGCTGGTGGTGTGGCAAAACGGGATAGGGCGTTGCCTATGATGCCAGCATTCAGTATGGGCACTGGTTCGTGGAGTAGCTCGCTACTTCCGATCCAGCTCCCTGCTAACGGCCTGGGAAAAGCAGTGGAAGATGACTCAAGTGTTTGGGCCCTTGCCCCTCATGAGGGAGACCTGAATGAAGCTCTTGGCTTCAGCCTGGCCCATCCTCAGCCATCTGGGAGTAAACCGGAGTTACAACTCTACCTTTCAAATAAACAAGTCTTAAAAAAACCCGGCTTTCTCCATGACAAAATCTGCCCCTGGGAGGAGGGAAGGCACACTGGGGGGATACACCTGAGGACTCAGAGCAGGCCCGCGCCCTGGAAGACAAGGCCAGGCAAAGGACAGTGCGCTCACTGTAGACTCATCCCACGGGCTGCAACACCAACAAATGACAACCGTAGGTGCAAGAATCCTCGTGACATTCCATGTTCCGAAGGTTGAGTCACCATCCCTGTGACAGTGGGGCAGACCAGGTGTGGCTGAGCTACGCAGACCGCGCGCCCTGCACACCACGGCTCAGCTAAGGGGCTGCTCTTTCTCATGGGAACAGTGGCAGGTTGAGGTTCAGCCCCAGAAACTCGAATCTGCAACCACGCTGACCAAGCTGAGTTCCTCGACACAGAAACACAGCACTGTTCATCAGGGTATCCTTTCTAACGGCCCCAAACTGGCTTTGAAAACCGGAGGAAAAATTCAAGTAAAGCTTCAGAGTCGTCAACTGACATTATGTATATGGGCAAAACCCCTGCACACTACGGGGCAAAAAGCACCAGAACCCTCCACTTCACACTCTATACAAAAGTTGACTCAAAGCGATCACGGGCCTAAAGAGCCAAACTCCTCTTAGAAGTAAATGCGGGCATCAATATCTAGAAACTTTGGTTACGCAACAAGTTTGTCAAATGTGAATAAATACCTAGAAACTTTGGTTAAGCAACAGTTTGTCAAATGTAATGTGATGTCAAAAAAGCACAAATGACAAAAAGAAAAAATTAGAAGTGTATGTCGGGGCCTGCACTGTGGCACAGCGGGTTAATGCCCTGGCTTGCAGGGCAGGCATCCCATATGGGCGCCAGTTCGAGACCCGGCTGCTCCACTCCCTACCTGGCTCTCTGCTATGGCCTGGGAAAGCAGTAGAAGATGGCCTAAGTCCTTGGGCCCCTGCACCCACGTGGGAGAACTGGAAGAAGTCCCTGACTCCTCGTTTCGGATCGGCACAGCTCTGGTCGTTGCGGCCAATTGGGGAGTGAACCACCGGATGGAAGACCTCTCTCTCTCTGCATAACTCTTTCAAATAAATAAATAAATCTTAAAAAAATAGTTCACTTGGTGTAGTCAAACAATAATTAAAAAAAGTGTATGTCAATACCAATAACAGGGAAAGGAAAAAACACCCAAGGATGGGAGAAAACACTTGCACATCCTGTGTCTGATAGGGGGAACTGCACCCAGAATATCTAAAGCCCACCTTCAAGGTAATAACCTGGTAACCTGGATTCAGCTCCCAGCTTCCGCCTAGCCTAGACCTGGCCATTGCAGTATTTAGGGAGTGAAGTAGCACATGGGAGCTATCTGTCTCTCAAAACGACAGCAAAACGTAAAAATATACGATGAAAACATGAAAAAAATGTTCAATATCAAAAGTTATCACAGGTGGCCGGCGCCATGGCTCAACAGGCTAATCCTCCGCCTAGCGGCGCCGGCACACCGGGTTCTAGTCCCGGTCGGGGTGCCGGATTCTGTCCCGGTTGCCCCTCTTCCAGGCCAGCTCCCTGCTGTGGCCCGGGAGTGCAGAGGAGGATGGCCCAAGTGCTTGGGCCCTGCACCCCATGGGAGACCAGGAGAAGCACCTGGCTCCTGCCTTCGGATCAGCGAGATGAGCCGGCCGCAGCGCGCCATTGGAGGGTGAACCAACGGCAAAAGGAAGACCTTTCTCTCTGTCTCTCTCTCACTGTCCACTCTGCCTGTCAAAAATTAAAAAAAAAAAAAAAAAAAAAAAAAAAAATTATCAGAGGAATCAAAGCAAGATGAGGCCCTACATTCACTGAGAAAGACAGCAGTGGGGGTCTAACACGTAGTCAACACGCTGGCAATGCCTATTACGCATGGAATAGGAATGTCTGGCGAGAGTCCTGGCTCTATTTCAGATCCAGCTCCCTGCTAATGCGCCTGGGAAGGCAATGGCAGGTGGCCAAATACGTGCCCTCCACCACCGGCATGTGGGAGACCAGAAGAAGCTCCTGGTTCTTGGTTTTGGCCAGGCTCAGCTCTGGCAGTTGGGGGCATTTGGAAAGCAAACCAGCATATAGAACCTCTCCCTGTCTGCCTTAAAAAAAAAAAAAAAAAAAAAAGACTATAAAGAAGTAAAAATTAGAGGGGGGAGGGGACGGCGCCGTGGCTCACTTGGCTAATCCTCAACCTGCGGTGCCAGCATCCCAAATGGGCGCAGGGTTCTAGTCCTAGTTGCTCCTCTTCCAGTCCAGCCCAGCTCTCTGCTATTGCCCGGGAGGGCAGTGGAGGATGGCCCAAGTGCTTGGGCCCTGCACCTACATGGGAGACCGGGAAGAAGCTCCTGGCTTTGGATTGGCGCAGTGCCAGCCGTAGCAGCCATTTGGGGGGTGAACCAACAGAAGGAAGACCTTCTCTGTCTCTCTCACTGTCTATAACTGTCAAATAAATAAAATAAATCAATAAATAAAAAACCAGGATCACAAAGTAGAACCCTATCAAATGCCAGCCAACATATGAATGGATAACTGATAGAACAAGGACATGAGCCTCAGGCATCTTGGCTCTTTGCCTGAGGGACCCTTTACCTTCCCTCAAGAGACCAGCTCAGGCCTCCGCCCTGTACTGTTACCCACCCTACCCTCTGCATTCTGCATTCCCTAGAAAAGCCAGCTCAGCTCCACTGCACCTCATGGCCCTTATCAGGCCTATGCTACTTAATTCCTGCTCTCGGCCACATGTTCAGTCTGTGCGCATGCCAGTGGTTGGCCATCTTTGCAAATTCACTTGTCTTTTTTTTTTGCTTTATTTATTTATTTATTTATTTATTTATTTATTGTATTTGAAAGACAGAGAGAGAGAAGATCTTCCATCTGCTGGTTCACTCCCCAAATGGCTACAATGGCCAGATCAGAGCCAGATGGAAACCAGGAACTTCTTCCAGGCCTCCCATGTGGGTGCAGGGACCCAAGCACTTGAGCCATTTTGCGCTGTTTTCCCAGGAGCAGTAACAGGACGCTGGGTCAGAAGTGGAGCAGCCAGGACTTGAACCGGCACCCATATGGGATGCTGGCACTGCAGGTGGCAGCTTAGCGTGCTACTTCACAGCTCTGGCTCCCATTTTTCTTCTTAATTTTGGCTGTCGACCAAAATCTTGTCTCCTCTGGTCTGTCTCCCATTTCCTTACATAAATAAAATCCAGCATATCCACATAATGAAATATTATGTTGTCATTAAAAAAGGTAACTACTGATACATGCTATTACTAGCGCAAATAAACATCAAAAACAACGGGGTGGTGGTGGTGGTGACAGTGTTGTGGCACAGCTGGCTAAGCTGCTGCCTACAACGCTCGCACCCACAGGCTGCTCTGCTTTGGATCCAGCTCCCTGCTCAGACGCCTCTCTCTGTAACTTTCTCTCTGCCTCTCAAATAAACAAAAAATAGATCTTAAAAAAAATAATAAAAAGGATGGCCCAAGTGCTTGGACCCCTGTACCCACGTGGGAGGACATTTGAAAAAGTGCCTGGTGCCTGGCTCCTGGCTCCATTGGCCCAGCTCTAGCTGTTGGGGTGGATGGAAGACATCTCTCTCTAACTCTACCTTTCAAGCCAATAAATCAATCTTAGGGGGAAAAAAAAAAAGGTAGACACAAATGGCCACATATTGCATGACTCCCACTCACACCAAATGTCCCACACAGGCAAATCCAGAGAAGGCAGCTTGGCGGTTTCAAGGGGCCGGAGGGGGAAGAAGGGACAAGGCGGCTGCGGAAGGGTCCCGCTTTGAGTCACACGGGGTGGCTGACATGTGACTTTGTCACCTGCGAGCTTAGGGTCCCGAGCCAGAGGCCGCCCCACGCCGCGCACCCCGGGACGCGCCGTGCACACTTACTTCTCCCCGGCCACTCTGCGCACGAGTTTAGCCTCTGTGCCGTTCACCTCCAGCTCCCAGCCTCCAGACATCTTGGGAAGGGCTTTATGCTTCTGGATTTTCTTCTCCTCCTTAATCTCGTCGGTAAGGAAGTCCACAAAGGCTTTATCTCCTGGGGAGGAATCGGGGAGACGTCAACGAGCGCCAAGCACCCGACAGGGACCCTGGGACTCGGAGGCCCGGGGACCGCAGCCCTCTGCCCGGCCTCCTCCTCGCCTCCCCAACGCTGTCCGGCCTGGAAGCCGGCAGCTGCATCCGCTCGTCCGGAGGAGCCAATCCCGGCACGAGCGCCACGGGAGCGCCGCCGCACCCCACCCCCAAGCTGCACCCGGGGCCGGGGGAGCCGGGGAGCGGTGCTGTCAGCCGCGCTCGGGAATCAGGTCCCCCCCACGCCACGCGCGAGCCCCTCACCCTCCGTGTGCAGCGCGCCGCAGCCGCAGGAGCAGGGCTCGCGAGCCCGCAGGAGGCCGGGCCGCCGCACCGAGCCCGCGCGCACGCTGAGCAGCCCGAACGGCCGGGCGCAAGGCCGGGGCGCGGGCAGCAGCAGCGGCCGGAGCGGCGGGGCCGGGGCCGCGGCGCGGAGGCCGGCGACGGCGGGGCCCAGGGCGCGGGGCACGCAGCGAAGCAGCGGTAGCATCGCGCAGACGGCGGCAAACACGTGCGGCGACGAAGGACGACCCGGGCCAGAGCGCTCAAGTGACCTCCCGCCGCCGGAAGCCCGCCCTCGCCCGGAAGCGCCTCCCCGCCGCCGGCGCTCTGACGACCGAAGGCACCGCGGGGCCGGATGGCGCCCTCTGCCGGGGACCGCCGGTGCAGCCGCCGGGGAGGCCTCGAGTCCGGATTCCTGAACCGCCCAGGGAGTGGGTTGGGGTCTGGAGCGCAGAGCTTCGTGGTTAATTCTCAGAGCGCGCCAGGCTTGCACACGTCTTGCACACTCGACGCCAGCACACCTCTCGCAGGCCTTCTCTGCTCTCTCGTGTGCATCAAGCCCTGGCTTTGCTCGCTCGCCTGGCTGACTCCCCTCACTGCAGCCAGGTGAGACCCAGAGGCGCGGTGCCCATGGTTAACCTCTCGTGACTGGCTTTCCCTGCTCCCTCCCGCCTTGCATCCAAGTTCTGAGGCAAAGTCATTTTGCCGGAGCCAGAAGCCATGGCTAACATCTGGTTCTGCACTCGCCAGGGTGTACAGAGTATGGAAGGTACCAAGAAAATGTCTCCCTAGCTTGGTGGCAATGGTAAGCTCATCTTCAGTATTTTCAAAACAGCTTTCTGTGAGTAAGGGCAAGGACGCACAAGAAAGAAGGGACATGCATCATGTACAAGACTTGTTCTCAATGGACATTTGCTAGTCAGGAGCGAATGTGAGCGTTATGTATATACAGGAGTTGATCTTTTCATAGCTTTATTTAAGACGACTCAAAATACAGCGTACGCCTGAGCCAACCTGATTTTTTCCCCTCCCTCCGGATTTCTCTGCAGGTTACAATATTCTTATGAAATACAACATAATAGACGTTCTCGCCCACGGGTGGCTAAAGGACTGGTGTCTGAGATGCGTGGCCACATCGGTAGTGGACGGAGGATTTATGTATCACAGTGCAATTCCCCTCCCAGAGCAAAAGCTTGTCCTCATCTGGCATCTCCTTCCCAGTCAGCAGGTTTGCAGCATGAACGCTTTTTACCAAGGACAGGGGTTGGGGTTCTTGCCCTTGTAAGGAAAGGTGCCCTACCCCACGTTTCACCCTCTGTGAGGACGTTAAGTAGGACCACGCCCCCGTCCCTGCCGCTCAGAGGAGCTGGTCTTGCAGGTGGGGAAGGGTAGCTCGGGGCTATGTTGCAGTGTCACTGCAGCTTCATAGACAGGTTTTATTTCTGTGTTAGTGACGTGGAGTTAGGGTGGGCTTTCCAACCTGAACTCATCCCTGAGCAGCTGTGATAAAAAAGAACTTCCTTAAAAGCCCAATAGAAAACTAAATACTGTATTAAAACTCTACCTCAATGTTACAGTGGTAAACGTATTTCTGTGCTGAAACATGACAGCTACTTAGAAGCTGTTTGCATCCTCTGCCCCCCGGAGAAGAACATGAGTTTCTGGAAACTCCTCAGGTGCTGAAGCCAGATATAAATTATGCAAGGTGAGTTGTACCTGACCTGGAGAATACCTCTCCCTAGAGGACTGCTGAGGAGCCTAACAAATTATCTGCCCCCCCATTTCTTTTTAACAGAATGACCAATGCTATATTTAAAATACATTATATTTCTTTTGTCAACTTTGGCTAAACATCCTTGCTTTCTATTAAATGAATGAGAAAAATTTACTAAAACCAAAACAGAACTTTCTGGAAAACTCCAGAGAGTCAGCAATGTGTGGAAAAGCCACACTCTGTGAGGTGAGGTATATAGGATGGGTCACATCCCATTTGAGCTACATGTGACCACTGCTACCAGAACTAAACCACTTGTGCTGACACCCCAGAAAGCTGCCTAAAAACCTGAGTGTTGAGGGCTGGTGGCTCGGGCACACATGCTGACAGAGCGGGACTCGACATACACAACTGGAGACAGCTGAGACGCTGCAGTGGGGGTGCCCCCCCCGCCCCGCCCCAGGGTGGAGACTGCGCTGAGCCCTCTGAGGCAGATCTGCTCCCTGCTTATCAGCCAGATGATGCATTTGGTAAACAGTGACAAAATACCACACATTAAGAGCACAAATCTCGCCAGGCCAGACCCTCCCTGGGGAAAGATCATTTGTTTTTGATAACATAGCTAAGAAGAACCTTTAGTGTCTTTCCCTTCTCAAAATATCTGGACAGAAGAGACTGTGGAGACCCTCAATGTCTCTCCAACAAACACAGACAAGGGCTGGGTGGTTGGGAAGGAGCAAAGCCAGACTGCCCCCGACTTCCTACGAAGAAGGAAAAAAAGATGACAGCGAATAACTAAACTGCAATATAAGGACCACTGCCTACAACACAGGCACCCCCTATGAACACTGGTTCCAGTCCCAGCTGCTCCATTTCCAAACCAGCTCCCTGCTAATGCCGGTGGGAAAGCAGTGGAAGGTGGCCCAAGTGCTCAGACCCCTGGCTCCCACATGGGAGATTGAGATGGAATTCCAGATTCCTGGTCGTTGTGGCTATTTGGGGACTGAACAACCAGATGGAAGATCTCTCTGCCTCTCTTGTAACTCTGCATTTCAAATAAATAAAATCAATATTATAAAAAAAAGAAAAGACTTCTTAAAACAAAAAACAACACACCAGACACGGGGGAGGAAAGTGACGCTCTCTGGGTTCTCACTGATCAAGCATAGTGCCCCTCGCGCCCTATCCCTGGCAGCTCTGCCCAAGGAGAAGCAGCTGGAAAGGAGCACAGGGCCGGCCATTCCTCAGGCTCACAGGAGGCCCCAGGGGGCTCCTTCAGAGGGAAGACCACAGCTGGGAATGTGGGAGGCGCTGCGGTCAGTTTCCCATGCCTGTACTTGATATATCCTCAAGATACAAGTTGGCCTTTGCCTAGGCAATGTACACGTCCTCCAAAAACACTGATGGGGATCTGCACCAGAGAGACACCGAGGGCCGGGGGACTCCTTCCGTGGCCCCTGCCCGGAGGCAGACACAGGGCAGCGCGCATCCTGAGACCTGAGGTTCTGCAGAGACGGCCACCCCAGTAGGTGACAGACAACAGCACCTCCTCCAGAACTGCCCACAGCACGCAGTGTCTTAGGGCTGCTCTTTCAGTCTCCCACAGACAGACCTTAAAATAGAACCAGGGAGAGCATCCAAGCCCGGCAACCCCCGATGGCAGCCTCCTTCCAGAAGGCCCGTTTTGGTCCCAAGAACACAGGGGGTTTTGTTGTACTTCGCTTACACTGGGCAGTAAGCAGTAAGGTTAATAAGCATGATGGCTCACAATTCATCAAATGTGTAGCCCATGCCGGGCATGGCTCTGGGTAGTTTCCATCCATGTTCTCTACATTTCAGGGCCCAACCCTGTGAGTAAGAATTCTTATAAGGGCTGGCACTGTGGCATAGAAGGTTAAGCCTCCGCCTGAGAAGCCAGCATCCCATATGGGCGCGGGTTCAAGTCCTAGCTGCTCCTCTTCTGATCCACCTCCCAGTTAATGGCCTGGGAAAGCAGTGGAAGGTGGCCCAAGTGCTCGGGCTTCTTCACTCACGTGGGAGACCGGGAAGAACCTCCTGGCTTTGGATTGGCCTAGCCCTGGCTATTGCAGCCATTTGGGGAATGAACCAGCAGATGGAAGACCTCTCTCTCTCTGTCTCTCCCTCTCTCTGCAATTCTGCCTTTCAAATAAATAAATCTTTGGGGAAAAAAAAGTCTTATGACCCCCACTTGGCAGATGAGGAAACGAGCCCCCAGAGTCACCGGCAGGAACCAAAAGCATAGTAAGTGCAGGTCCACGTGCACACAGTCCAGGCTGAGCTTCCGGCTTCTGGAAGCCAGGCACGCTCAGCTGTGTGGAGACGCGCAGCTTCCCCAGGGGCCAACCGGAGAGCCTGCCGTGAGGGCAGCGGGCATCCAAGGCCCGGGCAGGAGCAGCTCGGACAGTGCCCTGCGCGGCTCAGTTTCTGGCTGTCCTCAGCTTCCTCCTGAAGTACTCGGGAGCAGCCTCGTACAGCCACTCGGCGTCCACGACACAGAGGTCGCGCATGTAGCACTTGTTGGTGTGCAGCAGCTCCGTGTACACGACGCAGGCTGGCTTGCAGTGGAAGAGGACAGACGATGGGTGGATGGCCACTGGCTGGTGGGTGTCTGTGGTGGCGTAGGTGCCGTCGGGCTGAAGCTCAGCGGTGTTCATGAAGAGGCTGTGGGCCAGGCAGCGGCGGACGCTTTCCATGTCGCCTCGGGAGGACGCCATGGGCATTGACATCTGTTTCAGGACAAAGTGAGAGATGAAAAAGACCCCAGTGACCAACACCGCTCGGCACGACCTAGTGGGTGGCAGCAACAAGGCCTGCGGCGCAGCTCTGGTCTACAGTGTGCCCGACATAGACACCGACACGAAGGGGTGGTCTCCTCACGTGTCTTAGGGCTCAGCATGGGCGGACTGAAGACAGGGAAACCACGGCCAGGGGGAACGAGGACTGAGAGGGAGACATTCCTCTGAGCGCCCAGCCCACAGGCAGGTTGGGGGACCCAGCCCCTCGCCCACGTCTTCACTGGGACGTGCCGGGGTTGGGGGAGCCTTTCCCCTTCGCTGATAGCACTGTGCAACAGCCGGTTAAACCGCCACCTGGGACCCCAGCATCCCATATGAGTGTGGGTTCGAGGTCTGGCTGTTCCACTTCTGCACCAGCTCCATGTTAATGCACCTGAGAAAGCAGCAGAAGATGGCCCAAGTCACCCATGGTGGGAGACCGGGATGGAGTCCCAGGCTCCTGGCTTCGGCCTGGGCTAGCCAGCCATTGCCATCTGGGGAGTGAACCAGCAGATGGAAGATGGCTATCTTTCTTTCTCTGTCTCCCTCTTCCTCTTTCTCTAAAACTGACTTTCAAATAAATAAATAAAACTTAAAAAAAAAAAAAAAAGGAAGACGTATACATAGTACAAGCTATAGAACATGTGTAATACATTGGGCTTCTTGGTGGGTTTTTTTGCTTTTTTATTTTAAAATTTATTTTCACTTTATTTGAAAGGCAGAGCAACACAGAGACAGAGAGAGAGAGAGATCTTTCATCTGCTGGTTCACTCCCAAATGCTTGCAACAGCTGGCTCTGGGTCATCTGGAAGTCAGGAACCAGGAACTCAATCCTGGTCTCCCGCGTGGCTGGCAGGGACCCGGATACTTGAGCCGTCACCGCTGCTTCCCAGGGCGTGTGTGAGCAGGAAGCTGGATGAGGAGCAGAGGAGCTGGCACTCAGACCAGGCTCTCCAACGTGGGACGTGGGCCTCCCCAGCAGCACCTTAACCACTGCCCCAAATGCTTGCCCCACATTTCTTTTAAAGCTAAATGTGATACATAAACCCATGTGTCTGTATACGCAGACAACAGTTATCTCCACGGGGCAGGATCACGAGGCCTCCCTGCCACAGGAACCACCACGTTCTGCCCTGTGTCAGTATTTAATAACTACTACTGCTTTAGTCCCCGAGAAAAGCAACAAAGAGATTCTCACTAAAACAATTCTAGTAACACTGGAAAACACACAAAGTTTATAAAACCGAGTATAAATTATACATACAATGTAACTATGTAAAAGATGCAACAACAAAAAAAGAGTTATCAGGAAGTAGACTAAAATAGTTTCCTTAATGAGAGAGAATTCCTTTTGTAATCATTGGCAATAATATAAAAATATTTTTTTATCCAAAAAAAAAAAAAAAAAAAAAAAAGTGGCAACTTAGTCCCCTAAAGAGCCCCAGAAGGACACAATACCTTTAAGCAGATTTCCCTCAACTGTGCTCTGACTTCGGCTACCAGCATCATATTCTTGCTGTTGACAAAATTCTCTTTGCACCAATCCTGAATAGGAGGAAAAAAGATATCATAATCCTCTCATTTCTCTAGAGAAACCAATTTAACAAAAGCTTTAGGACACAGTTGAATTCAGAGGGCAAAAGGAATATAGGAAATCATCTTTATATCAGAAAGCATGAACTACAAGAGCACATATCAATAATTCAAATGAAAGCAAAGCCAAAAATGTCCTTGCTTCAAATTAGCAAGACAAAAGCTGCAGACTGGAATATCTGCCAATCAAGGATAAGCACTTCTAGAATACATTCAGTCTCTCAGAGCGGGCATTGTGGGAAGCAGGGGCCTGCCTGCATCCTTTGTATCAGTGTGCCAGTTTGAGTCTCAGCTCCTTCACGTTGACCCAGCTTCCTGCTAATGTGCCTGGGAGGCCGCGGGTTTGGCCCAAGTACTGGAGTTCCTGCCACTCATGTGGGAGACCCTGGTGGAGTTCCTGGCTCCTAGTTTCAGCCTGGCACAGGCCCTGCTGTTGTGGGCATGTGGGAAGTGAACTAGAAGGCAGAAGATCTCTGCCTTTCAAGAAAATAAAACCAAGAGCTGGGAGCCCATCTGGGTCTCCCACATGGGTGGCAGGAACCCAAGCACTTGAGCCATCATCTGTTACCTTCCAGGATGCTTTAGCAGGAAGCTGCCGCAGAAGTGGAGGAGTTGGGACTCTAACTGGCATTCTGATATGAATGGGATGCCGGTTGTCCCAAGTGGGGCCTTAACCTCTGTGCCATATTGCCCACCCCAATTAATAAAATTTAAAAACCTCCTACAAATCAGTAACAAAAAGACCAACAACCCTGTAGAAAAACAGACAAAAGATTATGAGTAGACAACTCCCTGAACAGAAAATATAAATACCCCCAAAACTTAGGTAAGCATTCCAAATCTCTTGGGGAATCCATGGAGTATAGTTTAAAATACTTGAAGAGGCTGGCACTGTGGGTAGCAGGTTGGGTCATGGCCTGCAGCACCAACATCCCATATCAGAGCCGGTAGTCCTGGCTGCTCCACTTCAGATCCAGCTCCCTACTAATGTGCCTGGGAAAGCAGGAGAAGATGGCCCAAGTCCTTGGGCCCCTGCACCCATGCAGGAGACTCAGTAGAAGCCCCTGGCTCCTGACTTCAGATTGGCCTAGCTCTGGCCACTGCGGCCATTTGGGGAATGAAACAGTGGGTGGAAGACCTCTCTCTCTGTCATCTTTCCCTCTGTTTGCAACTCTCTCAAATAAATAAATAAATCTTAAAAAAAAATAAAAGTACTTGAGAGACCACAACTATTAACTTGGCAAAAATGAAAGTCGTTGCAACCAGAGAGATGGAAAGGATGGCCCAAATGGACAGTCTTAAATGTTATTCCAAGGAGTGGACAAAGGGAGCCCCGCGGCAGCCTGGGAAAGCTGGGCTACAGCTATCCCAAGTTCCAGTAGGCCCATTCTTAGGTGTCAGCCCTAGAGGTTCTCCCCCATGTGCACAAAGAGATTGCACAGGATGGCTATGGCAGCACGGGATGGGGAAAGAAGCTGTCAAAGAGAACAGAGCTGTCCCTCCCCTTGGCAGCAGTGGGGAACCAGTCCCCACCCCCAGCAGATACCAACACCTGGAGATGCCCAAGTCCCTTACACAAAAGGGCACAGTGTTTGCTCATAACCTATGCACGTCCTCCGTGTACTCACATCGCCCCCAGGTTACCTGTAATACGGAACCCAAGGTGAATGCTAGGTAAGCAGCTGTCACACTGGATTGTTTAAGGAAGAATCAAGACCAGAGGTCTATAGATGTTCAGTGCAGGTGCATCTCTCCCCAGTATTTCTGATCTGTGGGGGCAGAGGAGGACTGCAGTCTATAGCGTACAGCACCGAGGGACAAGGGACGTGAAGCCAGGACACGCTGGCACAGGACGGTGCTGACCGAGGGAGAGAGCAGGAAAGGAGTTCAGTGCACTTACTGCATCTGCAGAATCTTATTTCCTCACAAGTCCTGAGACAAAAATAGCAACATTTTGGCCAGCACCGTGGCTTAACAGGCTAATCCTCCACCTTGCGGTGCCGGCACACCGGGTTCTAGTCCCGGTTGGGGTGCTGGATTCTATCCCGGTTGCCCCTCTTCCAGGCCAGCTCTCTGCTATGGCCCCGGGAAGGCAGTGGAGGATGGCCCAAGTCCTTGGGCCCTGCACCCGCATGGGAGACCAGGAGAAGCACCTGGCTCCTGGCTTTGGATCAGCGCGGTGCGCCGGCCGCGGCGGCCATTGGAGGGTGAACCAACAGCAAAAAGGAAGACTTTCTCTCTGTCTCTCTCTCACTATCCACTCTGCCTGTCAAAAAAAAAACCAAAAAACAAAACAAAAACAAAAAACAAAAAAAACACAACATTTTGCAGCTGCTCTAACTCAGTGGAAGACTTTTTTCTTTTCAAATGAAAGCAAGCCCTACCGTGGCAGAGTTGTTAATCACACGTTACACATATTGTAATAACATGAGATTATATACTGCCGTTTCCATCTTGGTCTGAGGAACTGAACTATCACCACTACAAAAAACAACTATGACAAATTTGGGGCAGGCCAGGGAAAAACTCTCTCTGGCTAAGCCATGGAGGCACCAAACACTTCCCCAAGTGACGCACGTGCAGCAGGAAGTAAACACGGGCAGGACAAGGGCTGGGCTCACGCTCCTCCCCGACCATCTGCCCTTGTGCAGGCCCTTCTGACATGACGCGGGTCCTCCTTGTGGCTGTAGATGGCTCGGCCAGAAGAGGAGCCCCATCGGCGGGGTGCTGCCCTGCGGCAAGGGCAGGGGGGCTCACCTTGTTGCCGCCGAGGTTTTTGAAGGTCCGGTAGATGTTGAGCAGGGTGACGTGGTCCCCCTCGCTGGAAAGGAACTTCCTGCGCACAGCCTGCACCTCGTCCCGCCGGGCAGGAGGGTTGTAGAGGACACTGTCCACGGACAGCAGGGAGACGATGGTCAGTATCTCCTCGGTGCAGTGGAACTTGGGCGACAGCAGGATGGTCTGCAAGCCAAAGTCGAGACGTTTATAAATCAAGGGTTCTCCGAGCCTCCGGACGCTGGTGTCTAAATCCATGACTGGCACGTGACTACTACATGACTACTTGTAAACAGAGACTGCCTTCCCCACGGCACCACAGCTCCCTCGGGGGCGGGCCCAAGACCTAACATCCTTGGGTCCCATTCACATATCAGTATTACTCACCAACTGGGGGTCAGTAACTGTTCAGGAGGACAGTAAGATATCTTGGGAAGCACTGGGCTCAGGACTCTCCTGGGGGGAGAAGGCACCATTTACCTTGGCAAATCTGGGCTCTAAAGGAAACGCTGCCATCTTCCTTCCAATCGGGGTCAGAGTGAGCTGGTCATCCTTATGTTCCAGAGCCCCCAACAGGTCCAGCTGGGCAATGGCCGCCTGAATGTGATCTAAAGAAACAAATACAGGGGCCGGCGTTGTGGCACAGCAGGTTGAACTGCCGCCTGCAACTCGGCATCCCATACACGGTATAGGTTAGGGTCCCAGCTGCTCCACCTTCTATCCAGCTCCCTGCTAATGGGAAAGCAGTGGAAAATGGACCAAGCACTCCCATATGGGAGACCTGGATGGAGTTCCTGGCCACTGGCTCCAGCTTGGCTCAGGCCTGGCCATTGCAGCCATTTGAGGAGTGAATCATCAGATGGAAGATCTTTCTCTCTCCCTCTCTGTAACTCTGCCTTTTAAATAAATGAATAAATCTTAAAAAAAAGGGGGGGGGGCCAGTGCTGTGGCATAGCAGGTAAAGCTGGCACTGCAGCCATATGGATGCTGGTTAGAGTCCCGACTGCTCCACTTCCCACCCAGCTCTCTGCTGTGGCCTGGGAAAGCAGTTGGAAGATGGTCCAAGTCCTTGGGCCCCTGCACCCATATGGGAAGACCTGGAGGAGGCTCCTGGTTCCTGGCTTCGGATTGGCACAGCTCCGGCCATTGAGGCCAACTGGGGAGTGAACCAGCGAATGCAAGACCTCTTTCTCTCTCTCTCTACCCCTCTCCTTCTCTCTTTATGTTACTCTTTCAAATAAATGACACTTTAGAAAGAAAGAAAAGAATGAAAGAAAGAAAGAAAAACAGAAAAGAAAACCCAAATGAGGAAGATGTTACGTCAGTTCCATACTTCTGGGAGCTGTTGATAATTATACACTGCACAGCAGCCAAGGTCACGATCACAACTGTCCCTGGACACACTTTTCAAAGCTCTTCAGAACACCACTGTCTTTAGTTCAATCCCTTTACAAGTGATGGCCTGCTTAACAGGCTAATCGTCCGCCCTGCAGCGCCAGCACACCGGGTTCTAGTCCCGGTTGGGGCGTCGGATTCTATCCCGGTTGCCCCTCTTCCAGGCCAGCTCTCTGCTATGGCTCGGGAAGGCAGTGGAGGATGGCCCAAGTGCTTGGGCCCTGCACCCGCATGGGAGACCGGGAGAAGCACCTGGCTCCTGGCTTCGGATCAGCGCGATGCGCCAGCCGCAGCAGCCATTGGAGGGTGAACCAATGGCAAAAAGGAAGACCTTTCTCTCTGTCTCTCTCACTATCCACTCTGCCTGTCCAAAAAAAAAAAAAAAAAAAACAAGTGATGGCCTGTAACTTGGCGCCACGTATGCAGGCTCTGAACATGCTGACCCCTTGCCCCAGCAATGTCACACTGAGGAACGTCCCTGGCAGATGCACTCAGACAAGCAGAGATCCCTGTCTCCAGAGGCACACACAACAAAAATACCAAGTGTCTCAGATGCCCTGGGAGGTGGCGAGGCAGGGGGACTGGACATTGTTTACTATTTGTTTTACTTTTTAAAAAATATTTTTTGTGGCCGGCGCCGCAGCTCACTAGGCTAATCCTCTGCCTTGCGGCGCCGGCACACCGGGTTCTAGTCCTGGTCGGGGCACCAGATTCTGTCCCGGTTGCCCCTCTTCCAGGCCAGCTCTCTGCTGTGGCCAGGGAGTGCAGTGGAGGATGGCCCAAGTGCTTGGGCCCTGCACCCCATGGGAGACCAGGAGAAGCACCTGGCTCCTGCCATCGGATCAGCGCCGTGCGCCGGCCGCAGCGTGCCAACCGCGGCGGCCATTGGAGGGTGAACCAACAGCAAAAGGAAGACCTTTCTCTCTGTCTCTCTCTCTCACTGTCCGCTCTGCCTGTCAAAAAATAAATAAATAAATAAATAAATAAAAATATTTTTTTGTATTTTGGACCATGTAAATGCATTTGAACCATGTAAATCCTTAAAGAATGAAAAAGCACTTTGTATCCCATTGTGGCGCAGCAGGAGTGGAGTGTGGGTGCTCCACTTCTGATCCAGCTCCTTGCTAATGCACTGGGAAAGGCAAGGAAGGGCCAAATTACAGACAGGGCCCAGCTACTTGGGTGCCTGTCGCCTACTTGGGAGACCCGGATGGAGTTCCAGGTTCCTGGCTTTGTACTGGCCCAGCCCTGGCTGTTGGAGCCAGTGAACCCGAAGGTGGAATATTTCTTTGTCTTTCCCTCTCAACTCTGTCTTTCAGATAAATAAACAAATCCCTAAGAAAAAAAGCATTTCTAAGGATATAGTAATATATACCCATACAGATAGGAATAATCTATAAAATATACTATGTGACAAAAGTAATGTATGAGCCGGCGCCGTGGCTTAACAGGCTAATCCTCCGCCTTGCGGCGCCGGCACACCGGGTTCTAGTCCCGGTTGGGGCGCTGGATTCTATCCCGGTTGCCCCTCTTCCAGGCCAGCTCTCTGCTATGGCCAGGGAGTGCAGTGGAGGACGGCCCAAGTCCTTGGGCCCTGCACCCGCATGGAAGACCAGGAGAAGCACCTGGCTCCTGGCTTCGGATATGCGCGATGAGCCGTCCGCAGTGGCCATTGGAGGGTGAACCAATGGCAAAAAGGAAGACCTTTCTCTCTGTCTCTCTCTCTCACTATCCACTCTGCCTGTCAAAAAAAAAAAAAAAAAAAAAAGTAATGTATGTTGAAAGAGAATAGGTAAATGCATTTTGTTTAATTTACAAATGGAATAGCATTTAGTGTTTAAAATGCTTTGACACAGATAAACCTTCCAAAATATGCTGAATGAACAGAGGACTATGAAGAATCAATACGTAAGCCTGCAAGCTGACCTAAGATTGTTAAGGGACACACAGGCATGTGGCAAACAATAAAGAAAAGCAAGAGAACTCTGAGTTAGGAGTGGTGACCCCCAAGGTGGGGGGCAGCCAGGCAGGAGCCCAAAGGGCTGTGAAGGCACAGGTAAGGGACACTCCGGATTGATGTTATTACTAATCCTTTGTAGGAATTTAATAAAAGAAACAACCTGGGCACAGAACAGCACGCAATGTACGTTGCCATTTGTTCTAAGAGACCACAAAGGCTCATAGAGGCATAGGTTTTTCCTAGAAGACACCAGAACGTGGTCAGTAGTTGTTCTGAGGGAGGAAAACTATGAACCTAAGGACCGGGGATGTGGGACCCTCTACCTCCAGCAACTGTGTACTTTTTACCCTCTCTCTCTCTTCCCAACTGCGTTTTTTCAGTTAAAAGAAAAAAGAAAGAAAGAAAAGAAAACAGAGAAGCCAGTATTTTCTTCCAAAATACTGTTTTTCCTGATAGAGTCTGTTGTTGCCTGTCTACTCCTCGCCTTGTGCTGCACTGGGCTCCACTCACCTGGAGACGGCTTGGACATGAAGTCAAAGGTGAGCACGTCTGGGACTTTCATGGCGAGGAGCTGAAGCATGACACTCGCCAGGTTGCACCTGTGAACACAGAGCGGCAGAGGGTCACTTCCCTGTCCCCCGTCCCCGCTGCGAGTCACACACGCTCACTGAGGACATGGTGAAAATCGCAGCCCCGGGCAAACACAGGCAGTGGGAAGAGAGGTGGGCCGAGCAGCAGGAGTGCAGCTACCCCGGGCCTACCTCTGGATCTCTGGCACAGTCATCTTCTCAAACTTCTCGAACTCATCCTCTGTGTAGAGCCGGTAACAGATGCCACTGTCCTCCCGGCCAGCCCTCCCAGTGCGCTGCCAGGCCTGGGTCTTGGACACGCGCTGCACAGCCAGCACCTCGAGACCACTGTCTGGAGACAGAGGAGCCCCATTGCTGCTTTGCTCAGCACGTGAACCACGTGCACTGCGCTGACTGGAAGGAACGCTTCTCAGAACGCCAGGGATGCAGGAGAAAGCCCAAAGCCAGGCTGCCCTGTGGTAGTTTGGCCCCAGCATGACACACGGCCCTGCAGCGAGCCCTGCGTGACACCTGCTACCAGCACATCAGAAAGCCTCCTACTGTAGCCAGGGGCCATGACCGGGGCTTCTGAGCTCTCAGCTGAGGTCAGAAGATGGCCAGCCACCCTCCTCTACCTGAGCCTGAGGGTCACCTGGGATGCAGGACTTCTGGGATCAAACACTGGAATGGTTTCCAGAAGCCAGCAGGGGTGGGGGTGGTCCCACTATCAATGACTCAGAAATTACATGCCTTGTGTCACCTGTGTGTGTGCTTTCTCCCTCCTCCCAGTTCTATTATAAAACAGAGATAATGTGAAGTTTGCTTCCTACGAATAGACAAGATTACTTTTCTTGATTAAGGTGCCTGTATCCCATGTTGTCGCACAGGTCATGAGCCACACAGCAACACTGTGACCAACAACAGACTGCGTGTGCAATGGTATAAGCCATACAGCACAGGAGTGCAGGCAGCTACACCATCTAGGTCTGTGCAGCTCCCTCTATGATGTTGGCCCAATGATGAATTCTCAGAACAAGCCCCTGTGGCTAGGTGATGTACGGCAGTGCATTATCCCTGGGAGATTCACAGGTGAAGTCGGCACATGTGCCTAGCAGAGCACTTCACTTAAATATCTGGGAGCCTCATTCCAGTTGGATCCAATCCTCTGTAGAGTGAAACAAGGTATGAAACAGACAGGAGTAACAATGACATCAAGCAAGCTTCTCACTGCACCGTCCTAGGAGGCAGCTCATGTTAGGCCTCACCCCAGCCAAGGGGCTCTGTTGCCTTCCTGGGCAACCTGAGAGCACAAGGCAGCCATAGCCAAGTCCCTGACTGGTGTCAAGCTCTCCCTGCCTTAGATCTATCATTCTTGCCCAACTTCTGATGGGGCTGCAAACCCCCTGCCCAGGGCCCAGCCCTCTGCCCTCTGAGCTCTTCTTTTCTGTTGGACTTCTGAGCTCACACCTGCCTCAGTTCTGCTTTCTGGACTGGACTTTGGGATGGTCTCACTCACAGTGCCTGCCACCCAGCTCTCAAGAATTACAAACAGGGACTGTCGATGTAGTGTAGTAGGCTAAGCTTCTACCTGCAGAGCTGGCATCCCAAATGGGCACCCGTATATGTCCCAGCTGCTCCTCTTCCAATCCAGTTCTCTGCTATGGCTTGGGAAAGCAGTAGAAGATGGCCCAAGTCCTTGGGCCCCTGGACCCATGTGGGAGACCCGGAAGAAGCTCCTGGCTCCTGGCTTTGGATCGGCTTAGCTCTGGCTGTTATGGCCATTTGGGGAGTAAACCAGTGGATGGAAGACCTTTCTCTCTGTCTCTCCCTCTCTCTGTCTATAACTGTGCCTCTCAAATAAAGAAATCTTAAAAAAAAAAAAGTTATAAACACAAAATGCCTCTCTGGGGGAAAGACTGTGGGGCTGTGGTTTCAATAGTTGCTGGCCAGGCACAGGGGAGATGCTCACGAGCTGCAAGTCCTCACCAGGGTTATACTTCTTTGCTTTGACCATGCCCGTGTCAACTACATATTTTATTCCTGTAATGGTTATGGAGGTTTCTGCGATGTTAGTTGAAATGATCACTTTGCGACAGCCCTAAAAGGAGGGAAAAAAACAAAAAGTCACATGACACAAAAACAAATCAGGAGTTTTCACACAAATCATTACCATGAACTTCCCTAGTTCGTTCATGACCAAGGAAAGATGATTTCACTGTCAATGGCAGTCTCTAACATTAAGAGTCAGGAACTAAAGCAGGCGGGGCAGGGGTAGGGGTGGAGAGGTCCTGCAGTCCTGAAGTTTAATCTGAGGCAGTGAAGTGTAGTGGAACAGGTGTAGATTCAGAAGCAAGTGGATGTGAGTTAGAATCCCAGCCCTGACTCACTGTGTGCCCCCTGAGCAATTCTCACTTCCTCTCTGGGGCCATGGGACCCCTGTGGGGTCATACTCTACTCTGCTGATTTCCGTGTGAAGGAGACACAGTGTACGTGAGTGTACGTGAGTGTGAGCAGAGCAGAGGTACACAATAAATGGACTATGATGGCCCTTAGAAGAGTCACTCATTTGTGGCACAGCAGGTTAAACCACTGCTTGCAATGCAGCATCACATATCAGGGCACCAGTTCAAGCCCCAGCTGCTCCACTTCTGATCCAGCTCCCTGCTAATGTGCCTGGGAAAGCAGTGGACATGGCCCCAGTGCTTGGGCCCCTGCTACCCACATGGGAGATGAGGATGGAGTTCTTGACTTCTAGCTTTGGTCTGGCCCAACTCCAGCTGTTGCAGCCGTATGGAGAGTGAACCACCAGCGACAGATTTTTTCTCTCCCTGTCTCTCCCTCTCTCTCTCCCTTTCAAATAAATAAGAGAAATCTTTCGTTTACCTCTGAGCTTCTGCCTTTTCTCCTCCTCCCGCCCCCTACAGCCATTTCCCTGTTCTCACAGAGGAGCTGTGCGTGGTATCCCTGGGCCTTCTCAGCAGCTGTGCTGGTACCCAAGTATCCCATCCTGTCTACCATAGCTGAACACACAGGCCCCACTGGAGAATGTCTGGGTGCCCAGCACGGGGCTGGACGGAAGAGGTGGTGCCCTCACCTTTGGGGCCCCTTGGAAGACCCGGAGCTGCTGTGCATAGGGCAGGGAGGCATACAGGGGAAGGACCAGCATGGCGGGGCAGCCGTCCGGGAGGTGCTTTGCGATGTCCCGGCAGGTCTTAGTCATGGCTTCAATCTCCTCCTGACCAGTGAGGAACACCAGGATGTCCTGAGAAGAAGGGGCTTCCTATGAAAAAGACAGGGAAAAAATAATGTGTGGGGATCATGCTCCCCAGTTATGTTTTGTGATTTGTAACCAATGACCACTACCTGGGGGAAAAACTCCTACTAGCAATGCATAAAGCTCTAACATGTGTGAGCTAGTCAACTGTGGTTAAGAACCAATCAAAATCTGGAAGGAAAATCACCATATTGCTTTTTTTTTAAATAGGGCCTCTCAAAATGCAATGCTTTCATTCCTTGATTTCAGTTATGACACTTTAAAAAAAAAAAAGATTTATTTATTTATTTATTTGAAAGAGTTACAGAAAGAGAAGGAGAGACAGAGAGAGAAAAATCCTCCATCTGCTGGTTCACTCCCCAAATACCACAACAGCCAAGACTGAGCCAGGCTGGACCTAGAAGCCAAGAGCTTTTTCTGGGTCTCCCGCGTGGGTGCAAGGACGACCCAAGCACTTGGGCCATCTTCTGCTGCTTTCCCAGGCACATGAGCAGGGAGCTGGATTGGAAGTGGATCAGTCAGGACTTAAACTGGTGCCCATAAAGGATAGTGGTGCTGTAGGCCAGGGCTTTAACCCACTGAGCCATGATGCCAGCCCCACCATATTGCTAGTGTAACAAGAATAGTGCCATGAAAGTCATGATCAGGCAAACTAAAAAAATCCACACAAAGCTTCCTCCCTTTCAAAAGCATCTTAAAAGACAAAGCTGACAGAACAGAAGACAACTTGGGGAAATCCCAATCCGTGGAAATGTCTGGAAGCACAGGGAGCCCTTATTAAATGATGCCATTGAAAGCACTTTCACACACCCAGAAAGTCACTACCCCAGACAGTGACTTCGGATCCTGAGGTTCAGTGGAAGTTCTCCACCTTCAAAGGGAACAACACCCGAGTGGGAATGACACTCATTTGTCTGCCTGTCTTTGACATCTGTAAACTACTTGACACTAAAACTGAAACTATGCTAAATAATGTGTTGTGCATATGTAAACTCGCATATTTACACATTTGCGTGTGTGTGTGTGTGTGTGTGTTTTCAGTCTAGCATTGACAGGACAAACACTCAGAGGTAGACACAGCTGGCACCCAGCATCCACGGAGGATTGGTCCCAGACCTCATGGATACCAAAACCCCCAGATGCCCGAGTCCCTTCTATAAAATGGCATAGCCTTTCCATATAACCTATGCACATCCTCCCATACACTTTAACTCATCTCTGGGTTACCTAATACTGAACACTGTGCAAGCAGTAGTAATGCTTATTGTTCAGGGAACAATGTCAATAAATAAAAGTCTGCACATGTTCAGTACAGATTTCTCCCTCCAAATACTTCTAGTCCATAGTTGGTTGAATTCACTCATGAAGAACCAGTCAGTAGGGAAGGCCAACTGCACAGCCAGGACAAAATCTAAAACAGTTAAAACGTCATCAGTGCGGGTCATCAAAGCTACCATGTCATCTGAATGCAACAGCAGCCATCACTCACAAATACCCTCAAGTTTGCTTTAAACATTTACACAGACAGATGAACCACCTTTTCTTCACCAAATACCATCAACAAGACAGCAAAGATCATGAGATAAGAGGTGTCCAACCCATTTCTGAAAGATGGGGAAGGGCCCAGCACTGTGGCGCATTCGATAAAGTCATCACCTTGCAACACCGGCATCCCATATGGGCACTCGTTCAAATCCTGGCTGCTCCACTTCTGGTCAAACTCCCTGCTAATGTGCCTGGGAAAGCAGCAGAGGATGGTCCAAGCACTTGGGCCCCTGTCACCCATGTGAGAGACCCGGAAGAAGCTCCTGGCTCTTGGCTTTGGATCAGCTCAGTTCCAGCCATTGAAGCCATTTGGGGAGTGGGTGAAGATCTCTCTCTATCTCTCCCTCTTTCTTTGTAATTCTGACTTTCAAATAAATAAAATAAATCTAAAAAAGAAAAAATTAGAAAGAAAGAAAGAAAAGATGGAGGAGATGACAGAGTGGACTGAATGACCTGGCTGGGCAGAAGAAGCTACAATCTGTGTGCCTCTAAGGGGGAAGAGACAAGGAATGAGCTGATTTCCCCAGAGGACCCAGAAAGCTCGGGACCCAGGTAGCAAGGCAGAAGTGATTGTGAGACTGAACAGCCAGAAATTGGCGCCATGTCTGAGTACAGCATGGTTAACTCCCCCACTCCCCACTCCCAAATTCCTTCCTCTTCCCAGGGTAGCCAAGAGGCTGGGAAGCCACCGGAGGCCACCATGGGCCTCACAGCAGGAGACTGGGGAGAGGAATTAAGAAGCCCACTGTGCAGAGGCCCTGGAGAGCCACCCAACCCACCTGGACCGTGTTTATTCAGAGGACTGCTGGGAGAGATGCTGCAACATTTATGGGGGAATCAGCCATAGCTACACAGAGAACTTGCACAACTGTGTTGTCCAAAAGCCAAGAAGAGAGATGGTATGTTGACAGCAATGCATGGTCACAACAGTGAAAACACTGAGACTGAATTCAAAAGCCCTGCTGTGACTATGTTGAGAAGGTGGGGGAGACAGGGTGGGTGGAGGGGGGCATTTCCAAAGCCTCATCTACCACAGTAAGGAGTCAGCATACAACATCTAATACTGATAGATCAAGAAAGTGAGGCGAGGCAATCACAAGCATTTTAGGTACAGCTCCACAAAATGAGAAGAGACTTTGAAATGTCTTGCTAATATATAGTTTAAGAAAATACTCAGGGTGGGCATTTAGCCCAGCGGTTAAGCCACTGGTTAAGATGCCTGCACCCCTAGCCGGCGCCGTGGCTCAACAGGCTAATCTTCCACCTAGTGGCGCCGGCACACCAGGTTCTAGTCCCGGTCGGGGCGCCAGATTCTGTCCCGGTTGCCCCTCTTCCAGGCCAGCTCTCTGCTGTGGCCCGGGAGTGCAGTGGAGGATGGCCCAAGTGCTTGGGCCCTGCACCCCATGGGAGACCAGGAGAAGCACCTGGCTCCTGCCTTTGGATCAGCGCAGAGCACCGGCCGTAGCGCACCGGCCGCGGCGGCCATTGGAAGGTGAACCAACGGCAAAGGAAGACCTTTCTCTCTGTCTCTCTCTCACTGTCCAGTCAATATCCATTTTTTTTAATGAAGTGAAAATATCGGAATACATCCTATGTGCTAAAAGAGACAGTATTTCATAGCATTATTTTAGCTATATAGATAGATAGATAGATAGAGTACTGGGCTGCAATATAAAAATGTATTTATTTCTGGAGGTTATGATCAAAATATAATGTGTAAGCCACTGCTCTAACATATGGCAGTTTTCTAGCTCAGTGAAGGAAAGATTTTTTTTAAAAGAAAACGAAAGAGGCCGAAAGTGGGTGAAGCCGCTGCCTGCAGTGCCGG
Organism: Lepus europaeus; assembly: GCF_033115175.1. Classification (NCBI taxonomy): domain Eukaryota; kingdom Metazoa; phylum Chordata; class Mammalia; order Lagomorpha; family Leporidae; genus Lepus; species Lepus europaeus. Next base: position 50,368,930 of record NC_084844.1, on the reverse strand, counting down.
CATCCATATGGGCACCAGTTCAAGTCCCGGCTGTTCCACTTCTGACCCAGCTCTCTGCTATGGCCTGGAAAAGCAGTGGAAGATGGCCCAGGTCCTTGGGCCCCTGCACATGCATGGGAGACCCAGAAAAGGTTTTTGGCTCCTGGCTTCAGATCACCACACCTCCGACTGTTGTAGCCATCTGGGGACTGAACCAGTGGATGGAAGACTTCTCTCTCTCTCTCTCTCTCTCTCTGCCTCTGCCTCTCTGTAACTTGCCTTTCAAATAAACTTAAAAAAGAAAATAGAAAAAAAGACAGCATAAAAATTGAAAAAAATCTGGATGTGGGGCAGCTGCAGTGTGGAAAGGTTAAGCCGCTGTGTGGGACGCTCGCATCCCTGTGGAGTCCCAGCTCAAGTCCTGGCTCCTCGGCTTTCAATCCAGCTTCCTGCTAATACAGCAGGGAAGGCAGCTGGTGATAACTCAGGTCCTTGGGTCCCTGCTGCCCATCTGGGAGACCTGAATGGAGTTCCCGGCTCTTCGTGTCAGCCTGGACCAGTCCGGGACACTGCTGGCATCTGGGGACTAGCAAATGGAAGATCTCTGTCTCTTCCTCTCTTTCTCTAGCTCCACTCTCCAGTACATAACAAAGAAATAAAAACCTGGACCTGGCGACTCCCTGAGGACACGGCTCACAGAGCTGTTTCAGTCGGGAGCTTTGCTTTCCAAGGCCGAAAGCCCTCATCACCAACTGCAAGCCAAAGCAGGGCTGCTCAGGGACGGCAGCGCACCCCGTACCTGGTGGATCTGGAAGACCGAGACCAGGGCCGCGTGCAGGTAGTCATGCTGAGGCTGCTTGGTGTAATACACCTGGATCGGATGCTGCCGGCCCTCGAGGTAGAGGACAGGCGCGCCGCTGAAATACTGAGAGAACAGGTCCACGTCCATGGTTGCGGACATCACGATCACCTGGTGGGAGAATGAGGAGGAGGTGGCATACCAGGTGACTTTCCGGGCCCCTCCAAGCCCAAGAAGCTGGCGGCCGGGGCCTGTGCTGTTCCCCTTGCAGCCAGGCTTCTCCCGTGGCACTGAAGCAGAGGGACCGAGGGGGAGGCACAGGCCTGCTCCCTGGAACGTGCCCCACGGACCTGGAGCGGCAGCTTCCCCAGTTCCTTGCGCCGCCTCTGTGCCGCCTTCACCACCCCGAAGAGCACGTCCGTGTGGATGGTCCGCTCGTGGGCTTCATCCAAGATGACGCAGCTGTACTTGCGGAGCAAGGAGTCGGAGAGCGCCTCGCGCAGAAGCATGCCGTCCGTCAGGAACTTGATCCTGGTGTCCTCTGAGGTGACGTCCTCAAAGCGCACCGTGTAGCCAACCTGCGTGAAGAGGTGACTCCTGCACCCGTCGGATACTCGCCAGGTGCCTGCTGCGCACACAGCGAAGGCTCCCGCAGAGCTGCCCCGCCCCCTCAGGTGTCTGGTGGGGAGCTGGCCAGGGCCACACACCTGCTCTGCAATTCTGAGAAGCAGGGCAGAGGATTTAAAATTGCCCTCCTGGCTCACGCTACTGAACGTTCGCTCATGCGCGAACCTATGCAGATGGGAAAGACACCCTGGATGCTTCGGTGTGAAATGACTGCCCACGCAGTTTCATACATTATATGTCATACATATGAATATTCTCTCAGTGCCCACACATGCACTAGAAGAGGGCTTTCTCTAGAGATCTCACGGAGGTTCCTGAAACCTTAGCGAAGCTCAAGGACAGCGACCATCCATCCTGCCCCCAGGTTCTGAAGGCAAAGCAAAGGTGGCCGATGGCCCGGGTAGGCCTCCACCTGCTGGGCAGTGAGGAGAGGCCTCGGGAGGGGCCTGCAGGCTGCGGCAAGCACTAAGCCCGCTATGGAAAAGAAGCCTCAGTTAGAAACCAGAAGACGAGGCCCCCTGGAGAACCGGGGGTAAGGTGGCCCTGGGAGAAAGAGGGAAAGCAGTTACCAGCTTCCCGAGTTCACTTCTCTTCTCATCTGAGACCCTCGTGGCGAGAGAGATGGCAGCCACACGGCGGGGCTGGGTCACAGCAATAATGCCCTGGCGGCCAATCCCCCCTTCATACAGGTACTGCGGGATCTGAGTCGTCTTCCCAGAGCCTGTTTCCCCTGAAAGAAAGGAAAACTCTTATTTAACCGCAAATCGACACAAATCTCACCAAACAGCTCCGGGTCAGAAGAAAAAGAGACAGCCCCGTGAGTTGGGAAAGCCTGTGCAGACAGGGCCTGCTGTGCAGCGCCGGGGGAGTGGCTGCGGGTGCTGCCAGGTAGGCGTCACGGCACAGCAGTAAAGCTGCTGCGTGTGGTGCCCACATCCCAGAGCGGAGCACTAGTGCCACTCCCCGCTGCTCCGCTTCCTGCCGTCTGGGGGGAAGTACTTGGGTCCCTGTCACCCATGTGGGAAAGCCAAAGGGAGTTCTGGGCTCAGGCTTCAGCATGCCTCAGCCCTGGATGCTGTGGGCATTTGGAGAGTGAACCAGGGGATGGAAGAGCTCTCTCTTGCTCTGCCTTACAAATACATAAACTTTTTAAAAAAATTGGTATTACTTCTTAGGAAGCCAAATTACATTTTAAAAGTCTTTTTTTTTTTTTTTTTTTTTTTTTTTTTGACAGGCAGAGTGGACAGTGAGAGAGAGAGATAGAAAGGGCTTCCTTTTTGCCGTTGGTTCACCCTCCAATGGCCGCCGCGGTAGGCGCGCTGCGGCCGGCGCACCACGCTGATCTGATGGCAGGAGCCAGGTGCTTCTCCTGGTCTCCCATGGGGTGCAGGGCCCAAGGACTTGGGCCATCCTCCACTGCACTCCCTGGCCACAGCAGAGAGCTGGCCTGGAAGAGGGGCAACCGGGACAGGATCGGTGCCCTGACCGGGACTGTGCCGGCGCCGCAAGGCGGAGGATTAGCCTATTGAGCCGCGGTGCCGGCCATTTTAAAAGTCTTTAAAACACTCATTCCTTTGATCCACAAGTCCACTTGCAGGAATAAACATGGTATAAGGCTTCAAAGAAGTTTTATTCAACTAGGCTCATGACCACAAAACACTGGAAACAATGTAAACATTCAACAGGTAACTGGCAGAGTTCAAACACAAAATGAAACATAAGAAACACAACTGAGGCCAGCGCCGTGGCTCACTAGGCTAATCCTCCGCCTTGCGGCGCCGGTTCACCAGGTTCTAGTCCCGGTCAGGGCACCGATCCTGTCCCGGTTGCCCCTCTTCCAGGCCAGCTCTCTGCTGTGGCCAGGGAGTGCAGTGGAGGATGGCCCAAGTCCTTGGGCCCTGCACCCCATGGGAGACCAGGAGAAGCACCTGGCTCCTGCCATCGGATCAGCGCGGTGCGCCGGCCACAGCGCGCCTACCGCGGCGGCCACTGGAGGGTGAACCAAGGGCAAAAGGAAGACCTTTCTCTCTGTCTCTCTCTCACTGTCCACTCTGCCTGTCAAAAAATAAAAAAATAAATAAAAATAAATAAATAAATAAATAAACACAACTGCTCCAGGGACCCCCTGCGCTGCCTCTTAGCCGCATCCATCATGGGCTAGGGCTATAGCCGGCACAAACTGCTCCCTGCCCTCTGCTTTCTTTCAAACTCTTGGCCCACAGTGCACTTTACAAACAGCTGCCCTGGCGCTGCCTGCCTTGCTAACCACAGGGTCAGGGTGAGCCGGCCGCCGACTGTCTATCCTGGGTCTGCACAGGCGCCCTGTTCCTCCCTCTTCCAGCGCTGACCACCCTACCTCCTACACGGGTGTTGAAATGTTCCTGTCCTCCCCCACATCACAAGCTCTGGGAACAGAGAGGGCTGTCTGTCTTCCCCATGGACTTGAGCAGCTGCACCGAGTGGGCACCCAGTAACCGTGACCCCCTACCCTCCAGGGATTCCTTCAACAGCGCCTCATGAGAACAAAGCTCCGTCAACCCTGCACTGTACGCCGCCCTTGCTACCGCTACACCACTCTGCCCTCAGAGCCCCGGAGCCTGTTACCCCTCACTCTCTCCCAGTCCTTCAGCCCCCTCTGAACGCTCATTCATCCTGACCCAGCCAAGAACGGCAGCCTCAGGACTTGACTATTCTGCAGTCTCCCTGCTGAATCCACCAGGCGAAACTCTACATTTGGGTCCATGTCTCTCTGCCCATCTTCCCTGCTCTGACGTCAGGACGACTAAGCACTGCTAAAGCAACAGAGCCCGATGTGCAGACGGGGCCACGTGCACCTGGGCACGGACAGGCCCAGTGGCTTTGTTCTTGTCTCCTATCTCCGTCCCCTCCAAGGCCTGCCTGGGGCCCTGGCATGCCTACTCTTCTTTTTTTTTTTAATTTTATTTTTTTTTTTTGACAGGCAGAGTGAACAGTGAGAGAGAGAGACAGAAAGAAAGGTCTTCCTTTGCTGTTGGTTCACTCTCCAACGGCCACCACGGCCGGTGCACTGCGGCCGGCGCACCGCGCTGATCCGAAGCCAGGAGCCAGGTGCTTCTCCTGGTCTCCTGTGGGGTGCAGTGCCCAAGCACTTGGGCCATCCTCCACTGCACTCCCTGGCCACAGCAGAGCCTGGCACTCCTACTCAAGAGCGTCAGCCCTTGTCTCATGGGAAAAGTCCTCCTGACCTGCTACTTCCCCCACCAGCTCTTCTGCACTCATGCCACTCCCCCTCCTTCGCCCACCCCACAGCCTCTCAGACAAACTGCCTGCTTTTCCAGCCCAGCTCTAAGCTCAGCCTTGCTGCCACGGGCGGGCCTGCCTCCCCCTACGCCTCCTGATCTTTGCTTTTCCTCTTCTGCTTCCCGCGCCGCAGAGTTCTCCAGCCGGTGAACGCTGCCCGTTCCTCCAGGTCCTCCTCCCCTTTCTGGACGCAGAAGGCCGCTCTCAGCGTCCTCATTCTCTCACCTCCTACCTCTCAGCCCAATGACAAAGCCACTCTTACTCCACGCTCTGCTGAGACAGCTCTCATATTAAATCCAGGAGCTTCTGGGCCGGGTGGGTGGGTGGGTAGGGAGCATGGAGAGTGTCCACGTATTGCTGGACCTCAGTGTGGCAGCTGCTCCCTCCCTCCTCGCCACTCTCTCCACTGGGTCTCCATCCTCTCTCTGCCCTTACTGAAGTGTTAGGGGTCAAAGCCCCCTGACATCAGTCCCTGCCCTACACCTCTGCCTCTTTGTGCACCGGGAACTACTGCTTCCTGTCCCACAGGGCTGCTCGTGGTCTCCGGCCTCGCAGGCGGGCCCTGCCCTCTGCATGGGGCCACCGGGACCACCTCCCTGGCCACCTCCTCAGATGGGTCGGACCCACCCCTTCCGAGCTTCCTGCACAGCGCTCTGGCCTCTCACGCGGAAGGCGAGTCCTGCCTACAGGTCGGTCACTCACACTGGGCTGTCAGCGCCTCCCGGGCCGGACGGCCTGACGCTGCTTCTCCCAGGTCCCTCTCCAGGCCTGGCGCAGATAAGGCGTTCAAGTTCGTTGAAGACACAAATAAGACCAGAGGAGAGGCCCCTACGAGAAAGTCAAGAACGGAGGAGAGCAATGACGGGCCGCCGGCGCGGCCACTCACCGATGAGGACGGCGCAGTCCAGGTTGCGGAGCTGCGCTAACAGCTGCCCCCGCGCCTGGAAGATGGGCAGACTCCGGCGCTGCAGCTCCACGGCCTCGCGGTAGGGGCTGGCCGAGGGCTGGGCCAGGGGCGGCGGCTGCCTCCGGCCCCCTCCTCCGCCTTTGCCGCCCGCAGCCAGCAGCATCACCACTCGCCTCCCGGGAGGGTAGGACCCGGGGCGGCTCGGAGGCCCAGAGGCCGGCCGGAATCTCTTGGCCGGCGGGAAGCCCGCCTCCTCCGGCATGTCGGGAGGGCGCTGCGGCGGGAGGCGCGAGGCGCGAGCGCGGGTGGCCGCTGCCGGTCGCGGGCGCTGACAGCAAGCCGGCCCCGCCCCTTCCTCGCCACGTGCTGGCGACTTCCGGCGACCACTGATGACCTCACGGCCAGCCCTACTGCAACTCCCGGCATGCCTTGGGGTTTCAGGAAGGCTTGCAGTCCCTGGGGACGCGGAGAGCTAAGCCTGAGGTACAACCGGAAAGGGGCCCGGAGCAACAACAGGGAAGGCAGCATTATGGTTCCGTGAAACCTTTAGTTTTCGCATTGATTATTTTGTTCTAGAAACATCAAGTCTTTCCAGTGAAAACGCGTTTCCCCTTCTCTGTCCACAATACTCTTCAAGAAAGGTATTTAATTCTATAGAAGCAATAAAGAACACAAACATTTGCATCATTTAACTCTTGAAGCAAAATGTAGGAGTTATACTATAACTACAAATTTATGGGTAAAGAAAGTTTTATGAGTTTAAAATAATTCAGATGTCACAAAACCTTAATTTTTAAAAGAATGGTTATCATCTTGTGTTACAGAAGGGGAACATAACTTTTACGAATTTTTTAAAAAAGTTTTGCTTATTTGTTTTTTTTTTTTTTTTTTTTTTTTTTTTTTTTTTTGACAGGCAGAGTGGACAGTGAGAGAGAGAGACAGAGAGAAAGGTCTTCCTTTTGCCGTTGGTTCACCCTCCAATGGCCGCCGCGGTAGCGCGCTGCGGCCGGCGCACCGCGCTGTTCCGATGGCAGGAGCCAGGTGCTTCTCCTGGTCTCCCATGGGGTGCAGGACCCAAGGACTTGGGCCATCCTCCACTGCACTCCCTAGCCACAGCAGAGAGCTGGCCTGGAAGAGGGGCAACCGGGACAGGATCGGTGCCCCGACCGGGACTAGAACCCGGTGTGCCGGCGCCGCAAGGCGGAGGATTAGCCTGTTGAGCCACGGCGCCGGCCAAGTTTTGCTTATTTGGAAGGCAGAGTGATAAGAGGGGGGAAGGGAAGAGGGGAGTAGGGAAAGAGAGATGGCTCCACCGATGGTTCACAAGCCAGATGGCCGCAATAGCCAGGGCTGGGCCGGGCCAAAGCCCCTAGGAATACCATCCACATCTCTCACATGTGTGGTAAGTGACCAAGTACTTGGGCCATCCTCTGCTGCTCTCGCAGGCACAACTGTAGGGAGTTGGATATGATTTTTTTAAATGTATTTGAAAGGCAGAGCAGAAGGATGGAGGGAGGGCAATGATGGTGGCTATGTCCCACTTGCTAGGTTATTCACCAAATGGCCAAAACAGTCAGGGCTGGGTCAGGAGCCAGGAACTCCATCCCAGTCTCCCACGTGTGTGTTGGGGGCCCAAGTAGTTGGGCTATCTTCCACTGGCTTCCCAGGCACATTAACAAGGAACTGGATCTGAAGGGGAGTAGACAGGACGTCATCCAGCACTCAGATAAGGGATGCTGGCATTGCAAGCTGTGGCTTAATCCACTGCACCACAACATCAGCCCTCAAGTCTTTGATTCCATATCAATCTGTATTTTTCCCGGAAAGTAACTATCCCAATAGAGACAAGTGTGCTCCAGTAACACAAGCAGGGAAAGAGGGAGTTCAATGAACTAAAATTGTCTTTTACCCTTCCCTTTCCCCAACCATTCCTGCTGGACTCTGGAGTTCACGCCTCTCCAGCCCCATCTTCCACACAGAACTCCTAAATTAGAGCTCTTAGTTCATTGCTAATTCACCACAAAGACAGTTTTCTCTGCATATAGGAACTATGATCTCCAAAGAATATACCACACTGAGGAACATCTTCTGAAGTTCATTTCTATGAAAATCACTCTGTATATGAATCTGTTAAGTCCTCCTTTGGAGTCGGTGCTGTGGCATAGCAGGTAAAGCCACTGCCTACAGTGCCAGCATCCCACTTGGGCACTGGTTTGAGTCCTGGCTGCTCCACTTTCAATCCAGCTGTTATGGCCTGGGAAAGCAGTGGAAGACGGTCCAAGTCCTTGGGCCCCTGCACCCTCATGGGAGACCTGGAAGAAGCTCCTGGCTCCTGGCTTCGGATCAGTGCAGCTCCAGCCATTGCAGCTAATTGGGGAGTGAATTAGTGGATGGAAGACCTTTCTTTCTCTATCTGCCTCTCCTTCTCTCTCTGCGTAACTCTTTCAAATAAATAAATAAAACTTAAAAAAAAAAAAAGTCCTTCTTCCCCTTTCATCCAGTTGCTGAGTATAGTGACCAGGGGTTACTGAAAATGTACGCGTTGAACAAACAGCAGATATATGTATAAGAACTGACAAATTTTTGCCTCCTGGGGTGGGTGTTTGACACAGCAAGTGTGCCTCTCAGGACACCACATCCCCTACCAGGGTGCCTAGCTGGAGTCCCAGCTCCTCTGCTCCTGATTCTAGTTTCCTGCTAATGAGCACTCCAGGAGGCAGCAGATGGAGGCTCAATACTTGGGTCTCTGGCACCCATGTGGGATATCTGGAATGCGTTTAAGGTTCCTGCCTTCAGCCTGATTCAGCCCTGGCTGTTTTAGGCATCTGGGAAGTAAACAAGCAGATGAATGGTATCTCTCTGCCTTTAAAATTAAATGAAAATGAAAATTAAAAAATTTGCTTTCTACCCTAAATACTAGCTTAGAAAGGCAATGTAGGGACCAGCACTGTGGCGTAGCAGGTAAAGCCACCGCCTGCAGTGCCAGCATCCCATATGAGTGCCGGTTCATGTCCTGGCTGCTCCACTTTCGATCCAGCTCTTTGCTGTGGCCTGGGAAGATAGCAGCAAGTCATTGGGCCCCTGCACCTGTGTGGGAAGACCTGGAGGAAGCTCCTGGCTCCTGGCTTCAGATTGGCACAGCTACGGCCATTGCAGCCAATTGGGGAGTGAAACAATGGATGGAAAACCTCTCTCTCTGCCTCTCTCTCTCTGTGTAACTCCGACTTTCAAATAAATAAATCTTTTTTTGTTGTTGTTGTTTTTGACAGGCAGAGTGGACAGTGAAAGAGAGACAGAGAGAAAGGTCTTCCTTTTTGCCGTTGGTTCACCCTCCAATGGCCGCCGCGGTAGGCGCGCTGCGGCCGGCACACGGCGCTGATCCGATGGCAGGAGCCAGGTGCTTCTCCTGGTCTCCCATGGGGTGCAGGGCCCAAGGACTTGGGCCATCCTCCACTGCACTCCCTGGCCACAGCAGAGAGCTGGCCTGGAAGAGGGGCAACCGGGACAGGATCGGTGCCCCGACCGGGACTGGAACCCGGTGTGCCGGCGCCGCAAGGCGGAGGATTAGCCTATTGAGCCATGGCGCCGGCCATAAATAAATAAATCTTAAAAAAAAAAAAAAAAAAAAAAAAAAAAGGCAACCTAAAGCTACAAGGGAAAATAAATGTTAACCCTCAGGTTACAGACCTTAACTAATGAAAATTGCATTTCAATCCTTTTCCTGAATGTGCTCTCCAGAGTGACATAATGGGGTGGTCATCTTCCAAATAACTCTAAGAATCCAGGTCAACGATATCTCTAGTAGCAGCCACCAGTCATTTCTAAGCAATGGCTGTCACACATACCTGTGATCACCCAATATTCCAGATATTTGAAGAAAAGCCAAAAATAAAGATTTTCATGTGAAAATTGCCAGTTGTACATACTGGCTCAAAAATCCTTAAAAAAAATACCATCCAGGCCAAACAAAGTACATCTGCAGGAAACCCATTCACAATTTCTGGCCCAGTGACACAGCCGTTCTAGACTCAAAGCTAAGTGGAGCACAGTTGGAAAATGAAAGCGCATACAACAGCAGCCTGCCAGGCGGCCCTGAGTCTGAAATCTGCTGTCTGTCCTAAAGAAGGCTCTTGTGACTCAACAGCTTTCATATCCAAAAGCTGATAGTGATAACTATTCAAATATGCTGGTTCTTCCTTCCAAAGGTGAAGTGTCAGGCGGCTTCCACTGGTGTCTGGGAGCTGCCTGTGGATTCAGCACCATGCGGCTGGTGGTCACCCTGGCTTGTCTCACCACAAGGCCCTGCCCTTAATCATGCTGCTGTGCTTCACTGCACTTCCAGGGTCGGCCGCAGAAAGCCTCAGGACCTATGCACTTGTTTGCATACACATTAATCACTCTGTAATTAAAAATACCAGATAGCAGCTTGCTAATTAATAAACAAAGTATTTATTCAGCACCCTTGTGCCAAGCACTGTGCGAGGCACTGTGGTGGATACAAAACTTTAAGACATGGTCCCTGCCCTTAAGGAGCTTACATTCTCATGAGAGAGACAAGACTAATATACACGTACCAGCTGGGAACAGGACATGACAATATATAATTTGGTGTAAGAGTATGTCATATAGACTGGAAACTGAGAGGGATTCAAAGACAGCGAAACAGGCCTCAGTCAAGAGTCCTTGAGGAATCATGGACAAGGTCAGGTCTTAAAGGACAAAAACGGAAAAAAAAAAAAGTCTGAAATTGAGGTCTCTGTCAGGTAGAAGTGGGAGTAAGGTTCAGAGGAAGACAGAAAGCACTCACTGTATATAAGGGCTCGCTAAGAAATTGGTGTGGATTTCTGAACTTACAAGTGACTGAATCGTAAAAGGCTCAACAGCTTCAATGAAAACTCATAAAACACGTAAGTAGCGTAAGGGTACCCTGTGTGATGCTGAAAACAGTGGATCTGGACTAGCAACACAGAGGAAACCCATCTGTTAAAGGAAAACACAGCCACAACATGAAACAGCGGCAGGAGGGGTGCCAATTTTAGGGAGCCTGTTACCCAACATGGCAATGGTGCCAGTAAATATTCAGAGGCCCCAGAGACACAGTGATGGTTTCATTGCCAAGATCCAGCACTTGAGCTCTTTGCTTCAAGAAGCTACACGAGAGGTGTTAAAGATATTAGGATATCCTGGAGTGACACAGAAAAAGAACAGGTGGAAGAGAGGAATAGAAACCCAGGTGGAAATCACAAAATGTCCATGAAAGATTATCTCCCAGGGAGATGCATTTTGCACGTCCATTTATTTTTCAATGAACGTATAATCCTGGAAGAACAAAAAACAATGCCTCAGTAAGGTGTGCTTTTCAGTATTACTGGTAGAATCCAGGAATTCCTCAAATTACTTGTAAAGTTCCTTGGTCACAAAGTTCCACATATCAGACTTCGCTTTTCAGTTGATTTGCGTTATGAGAATGAAGTGTGTTCTGGAAGACTCAGGCTGGGGACGCGAGGACTCTTCCATGTGTCCAGGTAAGCACAGGAATCCCATCACACAACACAGGGCCAGAGGTGGTGGTAGCAGGACTGGGGAAAGAGGCCAGTGATCGAAATTCTCACCGCCTAGGACACAGTGTTGTAGTGTAGCATGGCACCTTGCCACTAGGAATACACATCCTATTAAACCAGAGAAATCAAAATTCCATGCCTGCCTATCTTTAGGTTATACATTCAAAGTGTGTTCCCTGTTTAATCCAGTCACTAACATATATAGATACTCCCTATTTAAATAAGCAGTGAATAGATATCAGGATTAAAATTTCACCACAAAAATTCTACTAACTGGCTAACTTGAAGAGAACAAATAAAGCTAAGGAAATCCATTTAGAGGCCAAAAACAATAAACAAAAATAAAACTTCTAATAAAAATCACTGATAAAGCTTTCTTGAACAAAAACAAGACATGATTAAACTTAATAATATCCTAAGGATTATACATTCTAAGAATGGCATTTAAATTTCAAAAAAAAAAAAAAAAAAGCTTTTTAACCACTTAGGAAAAAAAAAAAAGCAGTCTCATAACATAAGTTCCTTAAGATTGCAACCATCATGTTCAAAGTCACTTACTGGTCACATGTAAAATGCAAACATTAACTTCTATTACTTACACAAATTCCAATTATATCTAAAGACTTTAAAATGCTTCTCACTATAAAAACAATCTGAACATTCCCATTTAGGACGGTTAGTACGCTCAATCTAAACCTGTATCACTCCTTCTGAGAACGTCACACTAGAGAAAGCTACTCCTTAACCAAGAGGGAACAACCGGTGAAAATCCTGTTTTGGGAAAAGGTCCTGTGCCTACATTTGATGAAAGTATCTGAAGTCTTTTCTTAGGGGTCTTCTAATTTTCCCATGTTCTGAATTACTTCAAGCAGTGTGAATGGAAACCTGTGGAGACCCAGTATTTTGGACAAGTGTTTACTGACCCACAGGCATTAAGTGGCTACTCGTTTAGAGACCCTGTAAAATTTCCCCTTGATTGGGAAGGTAAACCCTGGCACTAGGCTCTGGAAAGTTTCTCACGAAACAAATGACAACTGTTAACCAGCCAAAGATGCAGGCGGAACACACGCCTGCCTAACTGGTACCTGTTCATCTGGCTCCAAAGTCAACATTCCAACGTGCGTTCTGAATCTAACGAAAATCCTTTAGTTTTCCAAATCTGTGGCTATTACTGGTCTTTCCCTCGATGTCGTTTAGTAGAGAAACGTGAGCAGAGTAAATAAGATGTCATATTAGCTCTCTGCTGGCTGCTGACTCTACAGCCGAGTTCTGCCCCAACACCTTCACCCTCAGCAACTGACAACCTGGAGTTTTACAGAGACCCAGGTGGAGGACAGACTATCTGGATGACAGAAGTACATCTTCTCCCTACTTAAGTTAGCACTCTGAATAAGATGGCCACAGCCACAGCGTAACAGCCATGTATTTTCCAATCTTCGAATGAAATCCAGTCGAAAGCTGTGCAGACACAGGAAAGCAGGCGTGGAAACTGTTCTCAGCTCTGATCTGGGCACGAGAGCTAGAATACACTGCCGTAATTTAAAAGATCACACACAAAAGCTTTAATACAGTGAGAGAGAGATGGAATTCAGTTTTATTTTGTCCTCTCTGAAACTTCCATTTACACCGTGGCCTCGTCTACCAAAGAGGAGGAGGAAGCAAAAGCCCTGCCTTACACCACAGAACTTCAGCACTCGTGTACTTGACAGAGGCTGCAGGATACTTGTTTCTCCAGTTTTTGGCTCCAAGAGATTACACTTTCAGTACCAGCGCAGTGAGGAACCACTGGCAGGCTGCTGGCAATGTCTTCTGCATGAGTCAGTGTACCATTTCATAAAGTGCTTCTGGAGTTAAAATCTGTCACAGCTGTCAAAAGTGTCCACACTTCTGCAACAAAGGATAAAAGAATCCCAATGGGTGATTCACTGAGTTCTCCCCAGCTGGGTGTCGTTATTGGCACTGCTTTAACCTCCAAGGCGCTGACCCTCACCCCAGGCGAAGCCTCCTGGCCGCTCTTCAGGTAGGGGATTGTAATTTGGATCCTCATCTGGTGTATCAAAAATAGCCTTCCTAAAAGACAGGTGACAGACACAGTTTAGTCGGAGAGTCATCTCAGGTCCTGGCACCATAAGGTCAGCTGGGCTTCCAGCAATGGACAAGCATAACACCCCCTGCCAACCAGTCATCCCTCATTATTTAACATTTATATTCACTTTTACCTCCTTTACCAATTTGAACTACAAAAGCAACACATGTTAATCATAGAGAAAAGAATAAATAAGTATGAACAGAATATCCTAAATCTCCAGAGATAACTAGTATTGCTTTAATTATTTTAGGATAATTAAATGACTGGTAATTTTGCAAAAGTTAGATCATATGACTTGTTTTGTAACCTACCTTTCATGAAATTTATCATAAACGTCTCCTCATGGCCAAGGTATCACCCAAGTGTCCATCAATAGATGGATACACAGAATGTGGTACACATGTATAATGTAGTATTATTCAGCCTAACAAAATAGGGAATTTTGACTCATACAAAGCATGGAAGAACCCTGATGACATTATGCTAAATAAATGGTTATGATGGGAGCCACTCTTTTGGTGCAGTGGGTTATCTGCCACTTGTGACGCTGGTACCCCACCTCAGAGTGCCTGTTCAAGTCCTGGCCGCTCTGCTCCTGATCCAGTTCACTGGAAGTGAGCCTAGGAAAGCAGTGGAGGATGGCCCAAGTGCCTGAGCACCTGCCATTCTCAGAGGAGATTCAAATGGAGTTCCAGGCTCCTGGCTTCAGCCTAGATTAGCCCTAGCTGTTCCAGCCATCTGGGGAGTGAACCAGCAGATCAAAGATTTTCTCTCTCTGTCACTCTGCTTTCAAATAAATAAATCTTTAAAAGAACATAAGAAGGGATAGTAAATATCCAAGACTTTTTAAACACTATTACATAGTAATTCATAATCTAATTAAAGAATGACCCATTAAACAGTATCTTCTATTTGCACTCATATAGAATCCTAAAAGTATTTGTCAACAGTTGATAAAATTAGAAATGTATTTGAAATTAAAAAAAAAAAAATTTATTTATTTGAAAGGCAGAGTTAGAGAGGGGAAGAGACAGAAATTCTCCATCTGCTGGTTCACTCCCCAAATGGCCAGGAGCTTTATCCGGGTCTCCACTGTGGGTTCAGGGGCCCAAGCACTTGGGCTATCCTCTGCTGCTTTCCCAGGTGCATTAGCAAAGAGCTGGATCAGAAGTGGAGCAGCCAGAGCTCAAACTGGCACCAATACAGGATGCTGAACCCAGTATACCACAATGCCAGCCTTGAAAACATTTTTTTTTTTCCTTAAAAAAGATTTATTTATTTATTTGAAAGGCAGGGTTACAGGATGTGGGTAGGGGAAGAGATCTTCCATCTGCTGGTTCACTCCCCAAATGGCTACAACAGTCAGAGCTGGGCCAATCCGAAGCCAGGAGCTTCTTCCAGGTCTCCCATGTGGGTGCCGGGGCCCAAGCACTTGGGCCATCTTCCACTGTTTTCCCAGGTGCACTGGCAGGGAGATGGATCGGAAGTGGAGCAGCCAAGACTCAAACTGATGCCCATATGGGATGCCAGTACTGCAGGCGGCAGCTTTACCCACTATGCCACAGCACCAGCCCCTGAAAACTTCTATATACAAGAGTTTAAAAGGGGATTTACTGGGGCTGGCACCGTGGTGTAGCAGCTAAAGCCGCCACCTGTGGTGCAGGCATCCCACATGGGCTGCTGCTCCACTTCTGGTTCAGCTCCCTGCAAATGTGCCTAGGAAGTAAGTGCTTGGGTTCTTACACCCATGTAGAGACCAGGATGGAGTTCATGGTTCCTGGCTTTGGCCTGGCCCAGCCCTAGCCTTTGCAGCCATTTGGAGAGTGAACCAACAGATGTCTGATCTCTTGTCTCTTCCTCTCTCTGCCTTTCAAATAACTAAATAAATAAATCTATGTTTTTTAAAAAAGGTTTTTGTATTATAAATATGAATTACAGTTAATGATAAACATGCTAAAGTAAACAGCGAATCTGAACACACCGGATTAGAAAGCTGGATGAAGGACTGATATGTAAAAAGCAAGAACAGCAAAATGTTAACTGTAGATATCCCATCATGGGTAATGATGTTCACTGTATAATTTTTTCTGAGTTTCCATAAGTTTGGAATTTTTCATAGTAAAATATTTGAGGTAAAAACTAGAAGAACTATGTGAAGCTGTACAAAGGTACTTCAAAATTCTGTGGAAAAATGAACTTAAAAACAGAGAAATCAGGGGCTGGTGCTGTGGCATAGAAGGTTAAGCATCTGCCTGTAGAGTCAGTATCTAACATGGGTGCAGGTTCAAGTTTCAGCTGCTGCACTTCTGATCCAGCTCCCTGCTAATGAACCAGAGAAAGCAGCGGAAGATGGCCCAAGTACTAGGGCCCTGCACCCATGTGGGAGACTGGGAGACCCAGAAGAAGCTCCTAGCTTCAGCCTGGCCCAGCACTGGCCTTTGCAGCCATCTGGGGAATAAACCAGCAGATGAAAGCTCTGTCTCTCTCTCTCTCTCTGTCTCTCTCTCCTCCCATTCTCTGTATCTCTGCCTTTTAAATAAACACATCTTAAAAAAAAATAGTGAAATCAAGGCATAGTTTTCTTATAATCACTTCCCATAAACTTTCTGAAGATCTTTCATATTAGTTTTTTTAAAATTTATTTAATTAATGTTTAAAGATTTATTTATTTATTTATTTGAAAGTCAGAGTTACACAGAGAGAGGAGAGGCAGAGAGAGAGAGAGAGAGAGAGAGAGAGAGAGAGAGAGAGAGAGTCTTCCATCTGCTGGCTCACTCCCCAATTGGCCGCAATGGCTGGAGCTGCGCTGATCCGAAGCCAGGAGCCAGGAGCCTCTTCTGGGTCTCCAACATGAGTGCAGGAGTCCAAGGTCTTGGGCCACCATCCACTGCTTTCCTAGGCCATAGCAGAGAGCTGGATTGGAAGTGGAGCAGCCAGGTCTCAAACAGGTACCCATATGGGATGCCGGCATTTCAGGCCAGGGTGTTAACCCACTGCGCCACAGCGCCAGCCCCTAATTTATTTTATTTATTTGAAAGGCAGAGTTAGAGAGAGTGAGGGAAAGAGAGAGAGATTTTCCATCCACTGGTTCACTCCCCAGATGGCTGTAACAACCAGGACTGGGCCAGACCACCAGGGGGTTCTTCCTATTCTACATGGATCGGGGCCCAAGCACTTGGGCCATTAGCAGAAGCTGGATCTGAAGTGGAGCAGCCAAGAATTGAACCAGTGCCCATTTGGGATGCAGGCATTGCAAGTGGTGGCTTTATCCATTACGCCACAGTGCCAGCCCCAAGACCTTTCATATTAGAACTGGCAGTATCAGTAAGAATTTATGTTTTTAAAATTAGAGAGACCTGGCTGGTGCCGCAGCTCACTAGGCTAATCCTCCGCCTTGCGGTGCCGGCACCCCGGGTTCTAGTCCCGGTCGGGGTGCCGGATTCTGTCCCGATTGCTCCTCTTCCAGTCCAGCTCTCTGCTGTGGCCCGGAAGTGCAGTGGAGGATGGCCCAGGTGCTTGGGCCCTGTACCCGCATGGGAGACCAGGAGAAGCATCTGGTTCCCAGCTTCGGATCAGCGTAGTGCGCTGGTTGCAGAGCACTGGCCGCAGCGGCCATTGGAGGGTGAACCAATGGTAAAGGAAGACCTTTCTCTCTCTCTCTCTCTCTGTCCACTCTGCCTGTCAAAAATGAAAAAAAAAAAAAAAAAAATTAGAGAGACCTAACAATAAAAATGTACATACTCCAACAGCAATGAGCATTATCTAGCACCCAATCCTTGGCTTTTAAATACCATTCTACACTAAAAAGCAACCAGGGCTTCTAGAATAAGCAGCTGATGCTAGGACTGGGACAAGGAGAGCACAGGATGAGCTGGGGGTAGTGATGGCTCAGTAGTTAGGTCCTTATTGGCACCCACAGGGGAGGCTCGATTGAGTTTGTAGTACTTAGCCTGACCAAGGCCCAGCACTGTGGGCACTTGGAGAGTAAAACAGGGATATGAGAGATCTCTGTTTTTCTGTCTCTCTCTTACAAATAAACATACTTAAAAATAAGTAATAAATTACTAAATAAATAATAATGGTAAGGACATCTTGAAATGGAATAGGGACAGTTTGAAGTGGTTCCCATTGGCCCAATCTAGGATAATATGAACATCAAAACAATGACAACAAGGGGTTGTAATCCATAAATAAAATAAAAAACCAAGAATCCAGGCAAATTTAAATGAATTGAAATTGGGTAAGGAAAGAGTTATTTATACAGTCTCAAAGTACCCTCTGAACAGGTACAAAGGGAACAAGAGCAACTCTATGGTGAAGACTGGCAGATGCCTTAATCAGTCAATCAAATAATTACCACTGCTGACAAATGACAAATCAAAACCCTGTGCTAAGAGGCTGCAGTTAGCATCCAGTGTCATGGCCGGAGTTGTGATACAGCAGGATAAGCCATGGCCTACAATGCTGGCATCCCACATGGGTGCTGGTTCAAGTCTCAGCTGCTCTAATTCCAATGCAGCTCCCTGAGAAAGCAGCAGAAGATGGTCTAAATCCTTGGGCCCCTGCACCTACACAGGAGACCCGGATGGAGTTACAGGATTCTGGCTTCAGTCTGGCCTAGGGCCACCCCTTGAGACCAGTTAGGGAGTGAACCATCAGATAGAGGACTTCTCTCTCTTTCAAATAATTAAAATTTTTAAAAAAGATTTATTTATTTTATTTGAAAGGGAAATTAAGAGAAAGAGAGAAGAGACAGAAAGATAAAGATCTTCCATCCTTTGGTTCACTCCCCAAATGGCCACAACAGCTGGGCCAGGCAGAAGTCAGAAGCTTTATCTGGGTCTCCCTTGTGAGTGCAGGGGCCCAAGCACTTGGGCCATCTTCTGCTGCTTTGCCCAGGGGCATTAGCAAGGAGCTGGATCAGAAGTAGAGCATGGTCCCACACTGTGGCGTAGCAGGTAAAGCTGCCACCTGCAGTGCCAGCATCCCATATGGACACTGGTTTGAGTCCTGGCTGCTCCACTTCTGCTCCAGCTCTCTGCTAGGCCTGGGAAGGCAGCAGAAGATGGCCCAGGTGCTTGTGCCCCTACACCCACTGGGAGACCTGGAGGAAGCTCCTGGTTCCTGGCTTCGGATCAGCGCAACTCTGGCTGTTGCGGCCAATTGGGGAGTGAACCAGCAGATGGAAGACCTCTCTCTCTGCTTCTCATCTCTCTGTGTAACTCTGACTTTCAAGGAAATAAATAAATCTAAAAAAAAAAAAAAAAAAAAAAAGTTAACCGTGGGAGTGGGGGCTGGTATACAGGTAGCACGTAAAGCCGTTGTCTGTGACACCAGCATACCATGGGTGCTGGTTCAAGTCCAGACTAGTCCAGCTCCCTGCTAATGAGCCTGGGAATACAGTGGAAAATGGCCCAAATCCTTGGACTTATGCAGAAGCAGCTCCTGGCTTCGGTTCGGTCTGTTCTGGCCCAGCCCAGCCTTGGCCACTGCAGCCAGTTGGGGAGTGAATGAATGGATAGAAGATCGCTCTCTCTCTCTGCCTCTCCCTCTAACTCTGCCTTTCAAGTAAATAACATAAATCTTAAATAAAAAAGTATGCTATGTCTGGGTAGTGGGATTATCTATGGATGATTTTACCTCTTTATTCTGCAACAAACTTTTATAACGAAAACTCTCCCCCACAAAGTGAGCCCTTTCCAATGTAGTGTCTCCCAAGGACACCAAATTCAGAGAGGTCCTAGTGATCAAAACTCTACTGAAGCAACTGAAATGCAAAAAAGGAGAAGAGACTGGCTTAAAAATCATGTGGCTGCTTGGCGGAACGAAGCCACTGCCGTTCTACTTGGAAATGCCTGCTTGGCAGGCCAGAAATCCCACCACCAGAAACTTCTCTCGTCAGCTGTGCTCGTGTTGCTACGTCACCTTTTGGACAGCAGCTTTCCTAAAGCCAGGAGTTTCTGGTCATCAGGACAGCGATTACCAAGACATCCACTGTGATACCCTGAGCTTGTTCCCCTTGTTTTTTTTTTTTTTTTTTTTTTGACAGGCAGAGTGGATAGTGAGAGAGAGACAGAGAGGAAGGTCTTCCTTTGCCATTGGTTCACCCTCCAATGGCCGCTGCGGCCGGCGTATCACGTTGATCCAAAGCCAGGAGCCAGGTGCTTCTCCTGGTCTCCCATGCGGGTGCAGGGCCCAAGGACTTGGGCCATCCTCCACTGCCTTCCCAGGCCATAGCAGAGAGCTGGCCTGGAAGCGGGGCAACCGGGATAGAATCCGGCACCCCAACCGGGACTAGAACCTGGTGTGCCGGCGCCGCAAGGTGGAGGATTAGCCTGTTAAGCCACGGCGCCGGCCGTTCCCCTTGCTCTTGCCATGCCCTGGCAGTGACTGCTCCTGCCCAGTGCAAATACTCCACCAATGCAGCTGATTGCTCAATGTGCAAATGTTTACTGACCTGTGTACCAGGAGCCTTGGGAGCCCCAAGAAAATGCACGTCATGGGCCCTGTCCTGGTTGGTCTGCAAGGAACACGTAATCTGGTGGTAAATACTCACAAAATAGATGGTGTTTTCAGAATTCTTATTCCACCAGGCTGATTGGGAAACACATCTTCCAAGAAAAAATATATGTGTCCAACTGCAATACCTAGAGTCAGCGAGAAATCAAGGATGAGGCAAGGGATTAAAATTCAATCGCAGGTGGGCCTACCAATAGAAACTGCTTACGCTTAGAACAAATGTGATTACTAAAGGTTAATGAGCCAATATTGCAGTATTTGAAATGCAACTATTAAACAATCTTACAATGGCTGTACGTGAGGTCAAACAGAATAAACATGGAAAATAGTAACAAAATAAACTTACAGGTCAAATAACAGAAATAGCGATAAGACTCTTACCCAAGAGGTCCACAATGATCGAGTTCCCCAACAACAAGGAAAACCCCATGAGCACCCAGGGCAGAAAGGGGGCCTGGAAGTTGAGAAGGCCGAAGAAGTTCATGCGGACATACGGGTTCCTTCGGCTCCACACGTAGACCAGCATTATCGTGAAGGCCTGGCCCAGGAAAACTAAGCTCACAAACAAACCAAAAAGCTAGCAAGTGGCATTAAGGAAAACACCAACACCAACAGCATAGTAGGGAAGATTGAACAAGAGAACCAAAAACTGTGCTCTAAGCAAAGTCTGAATTGGAAAAGCCAAGTAGTTACATCTTCCTAAAAGAAAGAAAGAAAAAAAGCCTAAAAATAATTACCCACAACTGTCATGCAAAAACCTGCTTGGGCTGAATAGTCTGGATTTCAGCTACTCCAAATCCACATTCTGCTTTGGGGAAGTTCTTGCCTCTTTGGAAAACGTGTTGATTTCTGGGCCAGTAATTCACCAGAGCATACTCACCATCAATCAGCACCTTCACAGGTGAATGAAGCCAAATGGTACAAAACTGTCTTTTCAGACAGGACTACGTCCACGTCTGGTCAAGTCTGTTCAACAGAGCAGACTTTAAAAAAAATTACCAGTTCTTATGAAGACTAAATGTTCTACCAATCTGGTTTAAAAGTGAAAGACACTCAACAATGATGTGACTGAGACGCTTAACAGTAACCCACCTGGGTTAAAGTTTCTCTGCTTTGCACACAGGAGAAAAGCATCCTGTGGGGCCGGCGTTGTGTGGTATAGTAGGTTAAGCCACCACCTGCAGTGCCAGCATCCCATAAGGGCGACAGTTCCAGTCCCGGCTGCTCTACTTCTGACCCAGCTCCCTGCTAATGCACCTGGGGAAACAGAAGATGACCCATGTCCTTGGGCCACTGCACCCACGTGGGAGAGCTAGATGAAGCTCCTGGCTCTGGCCTGGCCCAGAATCGTCTGTTGTGGCCTTTTGGGGAATGAACCAGCGGATAGAAGATCTCTCTGTAGCTACCCTCTGCTCTGTAACTCTACCTTTCAAATAAATAAAATAAATCTTTAAAACAAAGAAAGAAAGCAAGAAAAGAAAAAAGAAAAGCATCCTGTCCAACCTCTAGGCTTGGAAAGCTGTCGCAGAAAGCACGCTGTAAAATAAACGGCAGTGCCCAGAAGCTAAAATCTGGAGGTCTACTTTTATCTCTTTGTTCAAAAGAGCTGGTGAATCATGGGAGACAGATGAAAAGCTTTAAGACGACACAGGGAGTTCCTGAACATTTGCCGCATCTGTTCTGTTGAAGGATACAGTCATTAAGAATCCACCAAAAAGGAACATAAATACAAAGTCTGCTGTCCGGCCTCGGAATGAGCCTTCTTCTAGCATTCGACAGTAACGATATCTTAAGTTCCAAGTTAAGAAAATGGTAAGCACACAAATATGAAGAAAATAAAACGTATCACTTACGTACAGTTAGGTTCCACATTATCTGTACGAAGTCAAGCCTTCACTTCTGTAAGAATGCTTGGGAACGGGATCACTCTCTACCAAGCCTTCTGGGCAGGCTCAAGACTAGCACTCCAGCTAGGGAACCACGGCACACGCTGCGTAAGAACGCTCCTGGGCACCTGCTAACCCTTTCCAAATTTGCATCCTCTTCCCCACACCTTAATCCGCAACATTCTTGCTTCTTCACCACCTTACTTGGAAGAAATCCTTACCCAAAAACCTGTGTGATAAACTACAGTTCCAGGCCAAGTTGAATATTTCTCTACTCTGGTCAGTAAAGATGCACTACAATGAAAACACTTTATTAGAAACTTACCAGACTGCTACATGGGAGACACAGGAACTCGTCTTAGGACAGGAACTGTCTCCCTTTTAGAAGGCCCTCTGTTCACAGCAGGTGAGCTGGGCTGTCACTCCTGTCTTAATCAGAGCGAGCAATGGGTAGAGAAGGAATGTCCTTGCTCAGCGGCCCCAAGAACCACTTCATCACAGCCCAGCTGCTTCTCTCTTCCGACAGACCAGAACATGGCGAGCCCGGCAGACATGACGACACTGCGTCTTCAGCCAGTAGAGCCAGTAACCGAAATCCAGGGGGATTTCAAGTTCCCCATTCCTCATGAGCCTATGCCCAAATGAGTGCCAACTAAGTTAACCCAATTTCTACAGCATTCAGGTTGTCTTACCAAGTTTTGCCTGTTGTTATTTTGTAAGTATGCCTCCATTCTCCCTCCCTTGATCAGAATAGTCAACAACTTGAGGGCAGAAATGACATCTTTTCAAGGTTAAAATTCCCATTTGAACAGTGGGCTACAAACATGTTCCAAACATTACAATCTGACCAACAACTCTATGTACCACTGACCTAGAAGTTACAACTAGGATTGAATAAAAAAATAAGTGACAGGATTAATACTTGTAGTGTCAACTTCCTATTATACTTCCCTAAGTAAGCCTGAAGTTTTAATGCTAAATACACTTAATAAAGGATACAGAAAAATCATGTTAAATAAAAAGTTGAATCCAACGGGCCCAAAGAATAAGAAATTGGTGATTAACCTCCATATCTGTTAAAAAAATCAAGAGAAAGATGGATTAAGTAAAATATATTAACAGGAAACATTTTTATACTAAGGTGGGAGAAATATCCCATGACTATGGTGGCACAAGGACCACGGACGGGGGAATAAGTCTGTTCTGAATCAAAAACTAGGCACATACTCTAACACTCGATTTTTGTGCTGCTCTAGTTCAAAGTCTGGAAGATATAATTTGGATCATGAAATTTATATGGACAGAACATTTGAAATTTTAATTTCCTCTAAAAAAGCTCAGACCATATGGTGAGGCAAATTATGGAAAAAGTTTGATGGGAAGACTAGGTTAATTTGAAGACTAGAAAACAGTGTTTCTATCTGTGTTGTAGCACAGTCTAATGAATACTCTAGAGATACCAGAGAAAAACTTCAGGGATCTAACATAAATCCCAAGAAATGTTCTACATTAGGTAGTCAGAAATATCCAGAGGAAAGACTAATTCTAAGGCAAACATTCAAGTTCTAATCTAAACAGTCAACCCCAGTCGAGAACGAATGCTCTAACAGTTAAGAGCCTAACTGGTTTCACGGTGGAAACGCTGACCTATCCTTCCTCACCCAACCCATCTATATCTACAACAACCCACATCAGTAGAGCATTTAAGCTCCCCACCCCCCCCACCCCCGCCATAGTATAGTATCTCACTTGATCTTAAATTCCCGTAGGACAAGCAGGCTGGTACTACTATCCCCATTTCACAGACGGGGAAACTAAAAGACTTGGCTAACTTGAAAGTGGCCTGCCTAAAGACAGGCAGCTCCTAGGCAGACACTCTGATCTCAGATCTAGAACTCCTAACTTCACACGTGGGTGCACGGTGCCATTGAGAGCTCAACCCCAGGCAAAGCCAAGCCAAGCAGGCAGCAGGAGGCAACGCTTGGCTAGAGCTACAGGTCCAGCAAAAGCCATGAGAGCACTGAAGGAAGGAAACTACATGGGATCACAGGACGGTGTTCCGAATCATGAAGTTCTTGAGAATTAGTGAGTACTACAGTTGAAATAACTCAGTCCTACAAATTAATTCCGTCTAAGACTGTAAGGTCCTCATCAAGTAAGGGTGAGACATGCTCTAGTGCAAAGAATGGATCCAAGGCGGCCCACAAAAGATGTGCCTTGAGCCGGCACCGCGGCTCACTAGGCTAATCCTCCGCCTTGCGGCGCCGGCACACTGGGTTCTAGTCCCGGTCGGGGCACCGATCCTGTCCCGGTTGCCCCTCTTCCAGGCCAGTTCTCTGCTGTGGCCAGGGAGTGCAGTGGAGGATGGCCCAAGTGCTTGGGTCCTGCACCCCATGGGAGACCAGGAGAAGCACCTGGCTCCTGCCATCGGATCAGCGCGGTGCGCTGGCCGCAGCGCGCCTACCGCGGCGGCCATTGGAGGGTGAACCAACGGCAAAAGGAAGACCTTTCTCTCTGTCTCTCTGTCTCTCTCTCTCTCACTGTCCACCCTGCCTGTCAAAAAAAAAAAAAAAGATGTGCCTTGAAAGGCAAGACAGAGGCACGGGCACAGGGAATGAAACACACTTGGGAGAAAGGGAAGAGGGTGTAGACAGGCAGAACTACTGCCGCTTGGGCCTCTCCTCCACTCCAACTTCAGCCTCAATCATCATCCTAGCGCAGGAAAACACATGTCTAGTTCAGCATTTTAATCCACTCCCCACTGTCATCTAATAAACTAGCATGGTGTTTTAGATGTTGGCCCTTTGGAGTTTTGTTAGCATGATCTGACCCCTGGAAAATGGATCAATTTTTTAAAGCACTAACAACTCAGTTTTTGAACTGGCCCATGGTGAAAACACCAAAGCGGTGGCTGTGCCAAGGCAGGGAATGGACAAAATAAGGCTACTCCATGAGACTTATCAGACTCCTCTCAAACTACTGACACTTAACTGTAAACCAGCGATACGCAAATACAGGAACTAGACGCATCACAAGCATGCAGGTTTTTAATTCCTACCCTTGCTGACTGTGATTTGGTTACATGATGAGGAGTGTGAGGATCTCTTAAAAGTTCCCTAAGTGACACTGAGGGGACTCTGAAGCTGCAGAATCGCTGCTTCACAAGACTTAAAATCAAAGATCGTCACTGGATTATTTTTCGAGACAGTATATGGTAGGATTTGCTACGAAACAGTAAGCAAAATAAGAAACGGGAACATCCCTCACAGTTGCATTGGGCTACTTACTTGAAAATGCTTAAAAATCAACTCAGGATTGAAGTACAACTGAAAAGGTGTGATCAGTTCCAACTGCTGAAATGGAAAAAGAGCTGCTTACAGCACGTCAATCAAGAACCAAAATTCCATCGTTTGCAACAAAGGAGTTAGCAAATTCCAATTCTTAGTCATTTAGGTTGAATTCCTTTAAGTGTTTCTACTTAGGCCAGAGGAAGGGGTTGGTAAAGAATTCCCTACATTGATACAATTCTTGCTCTTCCACACCTAATACAAAACTAGAAAGACTGGGGTTGGCACGGTGTAAGTAAGAATTCTTACGGTGGCTGGCACTGTGCTGTAGTAGGTGAAGCCCCCACCTGAGACGCTGGCATCCCATGTGGGCCCCGGTTTGAGTCCTGGCTGCTCCATTACAATGCAGCTCTCTGCTATGGCCTGGGAAAGCAGCAGAAGATGGCCCAAGTCCTTGGGCCCCTGCACCCGCATGGGAGACCCGGAAAAAGCTCCTGGCTCCTGGCTTTGGACCCACCCAGCTCTGGCTGTTGCAGCCATTAGAGGAGTGAACCGGCGAGTGGAAGATCTCTGTCTCTCCTTCTCTCTGTAACTTTGCCTTTCAAGTAAATCTTTAAAATTGTTTTAGAAAGGAAAGACTGCAGGGTGGGCATTTGGCACCGCAGATGACATGAGACACCCACATCCCTGATCAGAGTGCCTGAGTTTGAGTTCTGCTTCTGCTTTGGATTCCAGCTGTCGGCTAATGCACGCCCTGCGAGGTCCAAGTCCTTGGGTCCCTGCCAGCCAAGGTGGTAGACCCAGACTGAGATCCAGGCACCTGGCTTCGGTCTGGCCCAGCCCTGGCTGTTGCCAGCATTTAAGGAGGGGCCTAGCAGAGGGAATATCTGTCTCTGGAATTAAAAATAAATAAATAAAAATGCTTAAAGGGGGTAGAAAAGGAATTTACAAATGAAGGTCTTTATATAAAAAAATAGTTTTAGATTGCAACAGTCGAGGCCGACAAGGGAGGCAGGCGGGTGGTGATATTTTAGACACAGGACAGTTGGGCGCAGTTGCTAAAGAATCTGCTCATCACACGGGCGCCAACTCCAACAGCTGGGTGACACAAGGCAGTGCCTGCAAATAACCAACCCTGGAGACCTTGCCACCGTTCCTCCGGCCAACCCCTTCTTTATTTTAGGACATTTCCCTCCCTACAATGCTCAACTTTCTAGCCTCAATACCTAAGTTTCTTCGCTACGCGGATCTGCGTCCCACCAGCCACCACCACGCTACCACCTGGCCAGCGCCAGAGCTCCAGGGTGGGCGGCGCCCGCAGCGCTGACCCGCTATTGGTCCGACTTTTCGCTCTCAGAAACCGACACGACCCCTCAGGGATCCGCACATCCTCCTGGGGTCGCTCCGCAACCCACAGTAAGCCCTGGTAGACCTCCACCCACCCCTGGGACCAGCCCCTTCCGGGCCTGCCGAAGCCCAAACTCCAGTTTCCGCGAGACCCAGTCATGTCCAGCCCGGATAATAAGAAGGTGGCTCTGCAGCTGCTCACCACGGCGGCGGTGGTGAGGACACAGGCGGTAGTGTAGGCGCGGCTGACCGGTGGGATCTGCAGGTACTCCAGCCGCAGGCTCTGGTACGCCATCTTCCCCACCGCCGCCTGCCCCCCACTTCCCCTTCCGCCAATTGGCCCGGGCGCCGGGGCGGGCTCCTAGCGCCCGCGTTAGCCTATTCGCTCCTGTCCAATGAGCGCCTCGCAATCAGCCAGCTACCAATCGTGGCGTCGCAGTCTTGCGTCTCCGCCCACTGACGTCAGCGAGAAGCGACTGAGTGTCGGTACCTTCTGCCAATCCCCGCTGGCCACAGCTAGCTTTCCCGCCTGACCCCTCTCCGTCACCAATCAGGATGCCCCTGCCCGACCGGACAGCCAGCCAATCAGGAGAGGGACAGCATCCCGCCTTTGCTTTCGTTCGCGGAGGCGCGCATCCGTCCGCATTTGGGTCAGCTCTCGCCACCGCCCATCTCCAGCAGCTAGTGGTAGTTTAAAGGAGGTGGCGGGAAGGCGGTGTCTGGTGGACCTCATCGCCCTGCAGGCCGCAACGGTAGGTGCCGCGGGGCTGCATTTTCTTTGAGGAAGCGCGGAAAAGGGGCGGGACTGGATTTGGCATCCTAGCGGGGGCGACGGGGCGGCCTGCCGGGTCCGCCTCGCCGCCGGCCTGGCCGCTGGCTCCTACCTGAAGGTCCCGGCATGCCGCGGGGCCGCGGGGCCCGACGGGATGCGGGCTCCGGCCGGAAGTGGCTCCTGCCCTGTGGCTCCTGGGACTTGTCCGGCGTGGTTGCGGGCTCTTTTGGAAGGAATCAAATAGAAGGCTGGGGTGGTTTCTATAAAGGATGTGAAGGGGTGATCCCAGGAGAAAACCCACCCCCCGAGCATCACCCTCACGGCTTGTTGATAAAACAGTGATGGAACCTCGACAGAGCTTCGGCAGTGCCTGGTAGAGAAGAAAAGCAAGATCGGATTTTTTTTTTTTTTTTTTTTTTTTTTTTGAGTATGGGAAGTTTGATTTAAGAGTGGGTCTTGATAAAACAGTCTAGGATTGGTGGAAATGGCCAGGCAAGGATTTCAGAGAATCTTAGGGTGCAGATTGTCCGTGCTTCCCATGGGAGCTTTGGTCCGTCTTTGGGGGAGTTCAAAATGATCAAGCCGTTGAATAAGGAGACTCTCCTACTCTCTTAGAATAGTAATCTTAGGGTGCAGATTGTCCGTGCTTCCCATGGGAGCTTTGGTCCGTCTTTGGGGGAGTTCAAAATGATCAAGCCGTTGAATAAGGAGACTCTCCTACTCTCTTAGAATAGTAAACTCAGTAGTGTAGACAGCGGGGCCTTGGGGAGAGATGTAGGTTGTAGTGTCCGACCAGTGTGTGGGGCTAGGTGTTTTGGTTTTTGAAAATATACAACAATTTCACACATACCAAATTGGCAACAGGTAGAATGTTGAGTTTGTCAAGGGCTGACAAAAGATATGAGAGAAACTTACTTACGTGCTGCAAGTTGTGTGTAAGCCAGTCTGGATGTGCTGGCGCTCATTTAGGAATATTTAGTGAAACTGTGTTTCAGTAAACTGTGGCCCAGCAGTTGCCTGTGCAAAGGCCCTGCCCGGCTCAAGGGAGACCTCCTAGGAAAGTGCTCGTTACAGCGTTTTCTGGCAGTGAGATGCCCGGAGGCAGACCAGGTGTCTGTCACAAGGCAAGTGTGGTGTATGCAAATGATAAAACTGACGATGGTTAGGATGCTGCTTGAGATGCCTTCATCCCACAAGACATCGCCTGGCTTCCGTGCCCCGCTCCATCGATTCCAGCCTCCTGCTAATGTGCACCCTGGGAGATGCAGGTGATGGCTCAAGTACTTGGGTTCCTGCCACCCACATGGGAGACTGACTGCTGGCTCCGGACTTTGGTCTGGTCCAGCCCTGGCTGTTTCAGATATCCGGGGAGTAAACTAGCAGATGAGAGATAACTGTCTGTCTCATCTTTCTGCCCTTCAGTAAGTAAAGTTTTAAAATATAAAGCCAGCGCTGTGGCTCACTAGGCTAATCCTCCGCCTTGTGGTGCTGGCACACCGGATTCTGTCCCGGTTGCTCCTCTTCCAGGCCAGCTCTCTGCTGTGGCCCGGAGTGCAGAGGAGGATGGCCCAAGTCCTTGGGCCCTACACCCGCATGGGAGACCAGAAAAAGCACCTGGCTCCTGCCTTCAGATCAGCGCAGTGTGCCGGCCGCAGCAGCCATTGGAGGGTGAACCAACGGCAAAGGAAGACCTTTCTCTCTGTCTCTCTCTATCTCACTGTCCACTCTGCCTGTCAAAAAAAAAAAGAAAGAAAGAAAAAAAAAGAAAAGAAAAAAAGAAAAGAAAAAGAAAAAGAAAAAAATCTTAAAATATAAATAAATAAAACGGATGGAATATTTGGGTCAGAAGCAATAAAGTAAACTTGACTATAACATGAAATGATTGCAAACATGAAAATGTAAAGATAATGTACAAAACTGTATTTTTCAAGAATATATATCTAGTGCCTGTTTTTAAAAGACACATTTATTTATTTGAAAGGCAGTGTATCAGAAAGAAAGATCTTCTATCCAGCAGCTCATTCCCCAAATGGTGGCAAATGCTAGGCTGAACACCATCCGGGCCTCCCAAAAGGATGGCAGGGAAGCCAGGCACTTGAGCTGTCTTCCACTGCCTTCCCAGGCCCGTTAGAAAGAGCTGGATTGGAAGTGGAGCAGCGAGATCTCAAGCCAGCACTCAGGTATGGGATGTTGGCATTCAGCTGCTTAATCGAATGTACCACACGCTGGCCTCATCTAGCACCTATTAAAGGCAAAGATGAACTGAAATGGCATGTGTTAAAAACACTAGGTTAGGTTCCTATTAAGGATGAGAGATGAGATGAAGGGTAGGAGATAAGAGTATCTAGCATGGACCAAGTAATAGGAATTGTCACCAACTCAATTCTGCATATAGAAGATACTTATAAGGAACAACCATGTGGTTACTAGTGGTCAGACAGGGGGGCAGGATCATATTTCCCTAGATGTTTACTTTTGAAAGGAATGACTCCCATACCTTTTTTTGTTTTTTTAAAGATTTATTTATTTTATTTGAGAGGCAGAGAGAGAGAGGGGTTTTCCATCTGCTGGTTCACTTCCCAGATAGCCACAATGACTGGAGCTGTGTTGATCCAAAGCCAGGAGCCAGGAGCTTCTTCTGGGTCTCCCACATGGGTGCAGGGGCCCAAGCACTTGGACCATCTTCTGCTTTCCCAGGCGATAGCAGAGAGCTGGATTGGAAGTGGAGCAACTGGCCTCAAACTGGCATCTATATGGGATGCCGGCACTGCAGGTGGCAGCTTTACCCGCTATACCATAGCACTGGCCCTGACTCCCAGACCTTTCAAAAAATAAGTCAAGGTTATAAAGCTGACAAGAGATTGTCTAATAGGGAGTTTTTCAGATGATTAGATTGAAAGATAAGGGGATTCAGGACATTGGTGATGGGGTGATTCAAGTGATAGATCTTGGGGCCTATAGTGAATAGGGAAAGAAGTGAAGTGGGAGAGCACGAGTGACAGGGTCAGAGGGCGTAATGCGAGAGTGTGAGTGAGAAGGACTGCAAACGGAGTCGTGGGCCATAAGAAGCAGTTGGCAGGGGTTGGCGTAGGGGTGTTCACAGATAATCTAGTGAGGTGGCCAAAGAGTGGAGATGGAGGTTACTGGAGGTCAAGAGGCTGTTGTTACTACAGATGCCTTAGCTTTTCTTTGTTTGCTATCTGTAATGTACTTCATTACGTTCCTCAGATTTTTTTATCCACGTGAAATTTCCCTTTTACATTTGCAGATCTTTAGTGATCAGAAATAACATCACCAAGCACGCGGCGATGTCTGTTGATCCGATGACGTACGAGGCCCAGTTCTTGGGCTTCACTC
Organism: Lepus europaeus; assembly: GCF_033115175.1. NCBI lineage: Eukaryota > Metazoa > Chordata > Mammalia > Lagomorpha > Leporidae > Lepus > Lepus europaeus. The sequence continues at coordinate 50,338,521 of NC_084844.1, read as the reverse complement.
CGCAGACGTGCATGCTCAGGATCTACACTGCGTTTCAGGACTACCTGTTTGAGGTGATGCAGGCGGTGGAGCAGGTCATTTTGAAGAAGCTGGAGGGCATCCCCGGCTGCGAGATCAGCCCGGTCCAGATTCGTAAATGCACAGAGAAGTTTCTTTGCTTCATGAAAGGACGCTTCGATAACCTTTTTGGCAAAATGGAGGAGCTGTTTTTGCAGTTGATTTTGCGTATTCCCCCCCACATCTTGCTTCCTGAAGATAAATGTCAAGAGTCGCATCCTTGTAGTGAGGAGGAAATCCAGCTTCTCCAGCAAGAGATTGAACAGTTACAGGAAAAGTATAAGACTGAGTTACGTACCAGGGAGGCCCTTCTCGCAGAATTAGAAGAGCAAAAAATTGTTCAGGCCAAACTCAGACAGACATTGACTCTGTTTGATGAACTTGAAAATGTTGGCAGAGATCGTGGAACTAGTGATTTTAGGGAAGGTTTGGTGTTTCTGGTCCAGAACTCCAGAAAGCTGCAGAACATTAGAGACAATGTGGAAAGAGAAAGTAAAAAACTGAAGATATCTTAAGTTCTCATTAGTTAAAAAGAAAGAAGCCATCAAAAATAGAGTGGTAAGGACCTTACAGCAGTGACTGTCCAGGCCAACCACATATCTTACTAGGTTTTGTTCACCTTATTATATTCCACATCTTCCTCTTTTTTGATGCAGTCTCCTGAAAGATCTCTGTGCTACCTTGAAACTGGCCTATGAAGATCTTTTCCTTAGAGGCCTCTAACAGGTGGGAAGGGATTCTTGGTTCAGTAATAGCACAGTTGGGTGCGTAAATGAATAAGTGAACTCATGGCCAGTGAAAAACATTTGTGAAGTTGTGTGTTGGTCATGAGTTTTTCCTGTGGCCTTGACCCTTTGGGCCTGTCCTGTGGCTGAGACGGGCTAAGCAGGTGACTCCTTTGTTAACCAGTCCCTGCAGTGTGCCTCAGGCAACAATGCTTCCTCTTGCCTGGTGACTCTTCCATCCATGAGGAAATTGGTAACTTTTAAAAAGCAAGTAGTAAAGAAGACAATTTTGATCTTCACTAAAGAAGAAAGAAGCTGGTTTTGTTTTGTTTTTTTTTCCTCAAAATCTTTTCCATCACTAAGGCTCTGGTGATGTTAAACAACTTAGTATTTTGGAGTCCAGCAGAAGACCTTGGACAAAAAAGAAGTGGGTACCACTGGAACAGAAAAGCAAGCATGGAGCATACCCTATAGTGAAATTTATATTTATTTACTGTTGGGTTTATGCCAATTCTTTCATACTTCAGGTAGTTTTGGAATCTGCCTTATATGTAATATTTAATTAAATTATTTGTTCACTGTCATAGGTGCCAAATATTCCATATCCTTAGACCACACAAGGAAAGGGGAGAAATGTAGGTAGTGTTGCTTTTTAGGTATTGCTTTCCCTCCGTGTCTTCCCAAAGAACAGAATTTGGAGTTTGTCTTTGATGTAGAGAAGAAGTAACTTGGGTGTTAATATTTGTGATTATTCATAGATTTTTGAAAGCCTGTGTTTACCTGGGAATATGTTTATTATCAAGAAGTCCTTTTTTCCAATCCTGTACATTAAATATATGCATTTTTTAAAGCTTGGTTTTTGATTTTCTACTATTTATAATATGGTATGTTTCTTTCCTCAGTATGGCATTTTACCCCTTGAAAACCATTTTCACATTGGTAGCTTAGTCAGAATCTCCTAGTGTAGTGGATTGAGTAGTGAGTGATTCCTTCAAAGACTTGTCCTAATTCCTGGAACTTGTGAATGTTGCCTTGTTTGGTAAAAGGGTCTTGGCAGGTGTAATTAAATTTGGGCTCTGGAGATAGGAATCATCCTGATTCCCCGGGCTGACAATGAATCCAATAACTATCCTTCTAAGGAAAGCAGAGGCAGGGTGCAGCCAGCTAGGCCACCACTAGAGAAGCCTGCTAACCTGGCCCTTGCTGGTGTTTGGGGGTGAACCAGTGGATAGGAGATCTGTCTCTTCTGTCAGCCTGCATTTCCAATAATTCAAAGGAGAGCGATTTGAGACAAGAGTAGGAGGCATTCTGACCACAGAGGAGGAATAATGCCAGCAAGTAAGGAATGCCAACAGCCACCGCCAGCTTGGAGAGGCAAAGGACAGAGTCTCCCTCAAGAGGCAGTACGGCCCTGCTGACAACCTTGATCTTGGATTTCTGACTTGCAGAACTGAGAAAGCGTTTCTGGCATTCTGAGCCGAGTTACAGCAGCCACAGGCCTGGTGAGAGCAGCATATCCAGATATCCTAGGAGTGCAGGCTACCTAGTGAGGAGACAGCAGCTGAAGCTTTATTGGCCTCACCATGCCGTGCCAGACAGCTAAATCCCAACTGTCTTCCCCCATAGTATTCAGAAACCACTGCTCACTTTGTGTCCTGGTACCTACCTGCCCCAACGACAGTACACAGTGGGACAATTGCCCACCTGGCTCTCCATTATCGTTTGGGATCTGCTGACAGTGAATGTGGCATTCTTTTTCTTTTTTTCTTTTTTTTTTTTTTTGACAGTTATAGAGAGAGACAGAGAGAAAGGTCTTCCTTCTGTTGGTTCACCCCCCAAATGGCGGCTACGGCCAGCACTGCGCTGATCTGAAGCCAGGAGCCAGGTGCTTCCTCCTGGTCTCTCATGCGGGTGCAGGAGCGCAAGCTCTTGGGCCATCCTCCACTGCCCTCCCAGGCCACAGCAGAGAGCTGGACTGGAAGAGGAGCAACTGGGACTAGAACCTGGCACCCATATGGGATGCCGGTGCTGCAGGTGGAGGATTAACCAAGTGAGCCACGGCGCCGGCCCTGGGGTTGTTTATTAAGGTTCTGCATCTGCCTGCCTTTTGGCCCAAGGTGGGCCTGTGACCACAGCCAGGCCTGTAAGGCCAGAAGTTGATTCTTGAGCAACACGGCACAAGTGCCAAAAGATGGGGCGTAACCAGAGGAGCCAAAAATTGGGACTTAGGGTAGATGAAACCAGGGCCAGGTATTAAGAATCCAGTTAAGGTAGCTGCATTCCACACCGAAGTGCCAGAATTCCACTCCCGGCTTCAGCTGATTCCAGCTTCCTGCCACTGCAGGCCTTGGGAGGCAACAGGTGATGGCACAAGTTGTTGGGTCCCTGCCACCCACATGCGAGGTTTGGATTGAGTTCCTGGCTCCTCGCTCTGGCCCCCCACCTGGGCTGCCAGTGAACATTTGGGGAGTGAACCAGCATTGGGAGCTGTATCTCTGGGAGGCCCAGATTTGCTGCCATAGGGAGGGTCATGATATTAGGGAGCAATTTATAAATCTGGAGGAACATGGAACGTTGGTTTGGGGAGTAAGGTGAGACATCTTCAGAGGATCTGCTGAAGGGAGGTTGCTGGGGGCTCAGACCCTGCGTAGTCACCATGTAATGAGATAAAAGGGGTGTGTGTGAAAGGGAGACAGCGGGATCAAGCATGTGGAGAGCACCAGGCCATTGATTGGGTTCTAGTTTGTAGTCAATGCTAAGGGCTAGGGGCTGACATGGTGTAGTGCGTGAAGCCGCTGTCTGCCATGCCAGCATCCCGTATGGGCTCAGCCCTCGCTGTTGCGGGCCATCTAGGGAACAAATATCCAACTGAAAGCTGGAAAACAGAGATGTGTCACCCTGGAGGTGTGATGTTGGGGGAATAGTTCCACTGACTGTTGGAGAGCAGTTACTCTAATAATCTCGGTCTGAAGCATGGGCTGACAGAGCACAGGATCCCACACTCGCGGCACGGAAATCAAGTGTAGAGGGCAAGCTATCAGATCACACAGGGATGGAGGACAAGCAGTCAGAAGTGGGAAATGACAGGGCCCTGAGAGTGGAAAACATCTGAATTTATAAAGACCCAGGCCAGGTGGATGAGGGGACAGGTCCTGAGTTGAGTTGGGGGATTGTACTAAATCAGAAGTGTCTTGATAATAAAGGCAAGTGGGAACTGCTCCTGGGGAGCAGGAGGTAATTCCAGGGTGGGCTAGTGGCAGACCTGCTGTAGCACTGGATGCTTGTGTGTTATGGGGATTTGATATGAAGAAAAATGCCACTGCGGTTTGCATAGCTATGTAGGGAGGTACCGAATGCCGGAATGCTGGGTCATGGGGTGAAGTCTGTTTATCAGGAGCCGTGGGGTGTTGGGAAGATGATGGGGTAACAGTTGGAGCAGACTAGGGAGTTTGGGCCCACTGCATGGTTGGAAATGAATGGAGAACTGAAAATACAGGAGATGAAGATGTGATTTATTCCATCAGAATGAACACAGTTACCCTTGTCAGGTAAAGGAGATGCGGTGGCTGAGGCTGTCCTTGGACGGTCAACTTTCGGGAGTAAACAGAGACGACAGTGGGAGAATAACCTGCTAACGTGGGTGCTGGTATCAGCCCATTTGGGTCTGAAATGATAAGCCCCAACCAGAACAGTGACAGATTCCGCATAGCCCCAGACCCCTAGGACAGTCCTTCCGTGGATCCCAGCCAGCGCCCGTCCCCAGTCTCATTCCGCGGACGCATGAGGTCCGAGCCTGCGTCCCGGGAGTTCCACAGTCGCGGGTCCCACGCAGCCCCGGACACGTCCCAAGCGTGGCCTCCTAGTGGGACAGCTCTTCTGGTTACAGCTCTCGGCTCCATCAGGCAGCCGCAGCAAAGCCCTAAGGCAGGAAAAACGCACACTCCGAGTCAGTGGAGACCCTGGGGACGCGGCACGTCACCGGACACGCGCCACTCACCTTGTCCGGAGCTCCTGTGGTGCCCGCGCTGCGTGCCCAGGTCCGCCGGCTCCCGGCGCTCTGAGTTCTGACTGCGCCAGCTCCGGGCCACAGTGGCTGCCCCCGGGGGCGATGCAGCATCACAGGGCTCCAGCGCAGCCCGAGCCGGGGCGCCCACCCTCCCCGCGGGCCCTTCTCTGCGAGGCCCAGGGGTTGCCTCCTCTCTTAAAAGATTGCTGGGCTCTCTGTGCGTGCTCCACGTCACAAAGCAATAGGGTTCAGGGACATCGTCTTAATTACAAACGGGGTTCAAGCGCACTTCTAAACGCCGGGTGCTGATTGCGCCTCGTCCCCAACCTGTAGCTGCAAATAGCACCCCACCCCCGCCACTTATTTCACTACGGGCCAATACCTGGACTCTTCCCACTGATGGACAGATAAGACAGCGATACCAGAGAAGGAACACGCATGGAAAGCTGGGTGAAGGGTGTGCGGCGCGTCTCCCAAACACAATGCTGAGCTCCTTCCCTCGGGTCCCTCCCCGCCTCCCCGGCCCCGCGCCGGCCACTCAGGCCAGCTGCAAGTGGATATAGGTGAAGATGCAGGAGGTGATGGAGAAGGCGATGGCCGCGTAGATGAAGATGGAGAGGTGCGGGAAGTGGTCGAGATAGCAGCCCTCGTCCAGGGCAGGCGCTTCCTCTTTGGGCGGGGGGCGCACAGCAGCCTTTAAGGACTGCCCGGTGCGTGCCCCCTGCGCCCTCCCGCCGGCTCGCCGAGGCCCCTTCCTGCCCGCGGCCGACGCGGACCTGGGCGCGCGGGTGGCGGGCGGCTCTTCTGGAGGAGGCTTGTCAAACAGGCCTTCAGACTCGGGGTCGGAGTCCGGGCGCATCGGCTCCGCGCCCCAGGATTTGCGCTGGAAGAGCCCGTCAGCCATTGGCACGGAGCGCGCACAAGGTGGGTCAGCTGGGCCTGAGCGGTCTGGTCCCAGCCAGGTCCGAGCGCACTGGGCGGCGGCGGCGGCGGCGGCGGCGGCGGCGCCTGTATTTCTACCACCCGGGGTGGGGGCTGCAGGGGGCGGAGCCAGCGGGGCAGGGGGCCTCTGCAGGGTCCGCTGGGCCTCTCAGCACAGGCGCCGCTTCCCCTGGCTCCGCCTCCCGCTCGCTGCCTGTTGCTGAGGTTGGCTCGCGGGGTTCCAGCTCCCGGGCCGGAGACTCTCAGGTCCCCGAACGGCCAAGTGTGTCTCCATGGCAACCAGACAGGCGGCGTGCGGGGGAAGAGGCGCTAGCCGCTGGCTGGGACCCCCGGGCGGGCGCGAGAAGGGGTCTTGGCAAGAAGACGGCCAGGCTCTGAGCTGCGTAAGGAGGCGCCCTAGGGCTTAAGGAGTTATTTCTCATTTTAAAATAAATATTTGTTGTGGGTTAAAATTTGTTTTTAATTCATGAAAAGACAGACACATAATTCTGGTAGGGAACTTCAAGCTTAGCATCATAGGCAAAAAAAAAAAAAAAAAAAAAAAGATAAAGCCCACTGCGATCCCAAGTCCAGACACGATGTGGTTACAGAATCAGTGCTTCTCTCTCCCTCTGCCTGCATGTGCATCTGTCCATGCATCCCGTCTTCTCTTCTCTGCTCTTTACTCACAAACGCGGGACCTCAGTCTTTGGGGCATCTCATTTGTGATTAGAAGCAAATTCTTTCAAAGACACGCCTGACCTAAGCCCCTTCCCTGCCCCAGCTCCCACTCCTCCAGCACCCTCCAGGCTGTCTCCGGCTTCCACTGGAGCTGCCACAGGCTGCTGGCACCTCTGTGGCACCCGAGGTTCTAAGGCTGGTTTGGTGCCCCTTCAAGGAATGGAGGGAGGACAGCCACTTGGATTTATGTGGGTCCCAGTAGGTTGGTAGAAATAGACTGCTAGGCGCTGATGATTAAACCACATCCAGCTCCAACAGCATCTGGGAGTTCACGGCCCCCAGCATCTGGAAGGCTCAGTGGGACCCAGGAGCAAGGTGCTGAAGCAATGCTGTCAGGCTTCTGTCTCTGTCTGTCAGGTTTGCCAGGGACTTCTTGTGCTGCCAGGAAGTGGTTGCAATGTTTGTTGAATGAGTGATGCAGTGAACCATGGCAGTTGGCAGCAGCAGCCTCAAGTGCTCACAGTGTAGCAACTCCAGCTAGAAAAAAAGTAATTCCCAGGTGGCCATGACCAGGAGACTACCACGGATAGCAGGAGACCACCGGCCCTCACCAGTGTTGTAGTGCTGCAGGGAGGTTAAAGTGGTGCACTTTGTTCCTTTTTTTTTTTTTTTTTTTCTTTTGACAGGCAGAGTGGATAGTGAGAGAGAGAGAGACAGAGAGAAAGGTCTTCCTTTTTGCCGTTGGTTCACCCTCCAATGGCCGCTGCGGCCAGCGCATCTCGCTGATCCGAAGCCAGAAGCCAGGTGCTTCTCCTGGTCTCCCATGCGGGTGCAGGGCCCAAGGACCTGGGCCATCCTCCACTGCCTTCCCGGGCCATAGCAGAGAGCTGGCCTGGAAGAGGGGCAACCGGGATAGAATCCGGCGCCCCAACCGGGACTAGAACCTGGTGTGCCGGCGCCGCCAGGCGGAGGATTAGCCTGTTAAGCCACGGTGCCGGCCTAAAGTGGTGCACTTTGGAAAACAGTTTGCCAGTTTTATGAAAACATAAGCATACAGTTACCGTATGACCCAGTGATTCTACTCCTGGATTTCTGCCCAAGGGAAGTGAAAACAAACGCCCACACATGGGTAAATACATGAATGTCCCTCACAGCTTCCTGGGAACAGCTCCAAACTAGGACTAATCCCAGTGTCCGTCAAATGCAGAATGGATGAACCAATGTGCTTTATCTGTGTGATCAAAAACTGTGACTTAGCAATAAAAAGGTGTGAACTGTTGATATTTGTTACAACTTGGATGAATCTCAAAAACATTAGCAGGTGAAAAAAGCCAAATGCGCAGGCGCTGTGGCTTAACAGGCTAATCCTCCGCCTTGTGGCGCCGGCACACCAGGTTCTAGTCCTGGTTGGGGCGCCGGATTCTGTCCCGGTTGCCCCTCTTCCAGGCCAGCTCTCTGCTATGGCCCGGGAGTGCAGTGGAGGATGGCCCAAGTCCTTGGGCCCTGCACCCACATGGGAGACCAGGAGAAGCACCTGGCTCCTGGCTTCGGATCAGCGAGATGCGCTGGCCGCAGCGGCCATTGGAGGGTGAACCAATGGCAAAAAGGAAGACCTTTCTCTCTGTCTCTCTCTCTCACTATCCACTCTGCCTGTCAAAAAAAAAAAAAAAGCCAAATGCAAACGACCATAGATTGTATGATTCTGTTTATATAAAATTTATAGAAAAGACGTGTTTACAGAAAAAGAAAGCAGATCCGTGGTGCTCCAGGACTGGGGTGGGAGAGGTGATTAACTTCAAACAGGTTCAAGGCAAATTTTAAAGATTTATCATTTACTTATTTATTTGAAAGGAAGAAAGAGAGAGAGAGAGAGAGAGAGAGAGAAACTTCCATCTGCTGGTTCATTCCCCAAACGGCCATAAAACAGAGCTGGGCCAGACAAAACAGAGCTGGGCCAGACCGAAGCCAGGAGCCTAGAAGTTTGTCTGAGTCTCCCACATGGAGACTGCATCCCATTTCCTTTTGAATTTTAGAAAACTTGCAGAGTTGCGCAACCAACCACACAATCTGGTTTTAGAACATTTCCATCACTAAAACATTGCCTTTGGGCTGGCGTTGGGGTGCAGGAGTTAAGCTGCTGCTTGCAACATCAGTCATCCCATAGCGCTGGTTGGAGTCTCAGCTGTTCTACTTCTAATCCAGCTTCCTAATGTACCAGAAGATGGCCCAAGTCCTTGGGCCCTGCACCCGCATGGGAGACCAGGAGAAGCACCTGGCTCCTGGCTTCGGATCAGCGAGATGCGCTGGCCGCAGCGGCCATTGGAGGGTGAACCAACAGCAAAAAGGAAGACCTTTCTCTCTGTCTCTCTCTCTCACTATCCACTCTGCCTGTCAAAAAAAGGAAATGGGGAAGGACAAAGTCTTCCTCCTTCCTAATCTCCACCAGTCACTCCACCCTTTGAGACGGACAATGGATGTTTTCTTAGTGTTACTTGATGCTCATATTGTCACGTCCCCTCCACCCCCTTCCAATCAGATCTACCGCTTTGAGTTTTTTCTGCTGTGTGTGAGTCTCTAAATGGAACCTCAGCTTCTGCCCCCAGCCTCAAGACCAAGGGTCAAGGACTTTTTCCAGTTGTGGATCAGAAGGAAAACCTGAGTGCATGAATGTGCAGAGTGGTATGGAGAGCTGGCAGAGGCATTAAGGGAGCCACGCCAGGGGCCATCGTTGCGGTGTGGTGGGTTAAGCCGCTGCTGTGGCACCTGCATCCCATATCGCAGCTCTGGTTTGCGTCCCAGCCGCTCTGCTTCTGATCCAGCTCTTTGCCAATGCTCCTGGGAAGGCAGTGGGAGATGTTCCCAGTACATGTGGGAGACCTGGATGGAATTCTGGGTTCCTGATTTTGACCTGGCTCAGCCCTGGCTGTTGTGGACGCTTGGGGAATGAATCCGTGGCTGCAAGATGTCTCCCTCTGCCTGTCTCTTCCTCTCTCTGTTGCTATACCTTTCAAATAGATAAAATGAATCTTAAAGGAATAAGGAAAACCACACCAACCTGCCCATGGGGTGTGAATGAGGGTATTCAGTCAGGGAAGGCTCGGGGAGGGGGGGTGTTGGGCAGGCCCATGCAAGGACCTGCTGGGGAAGAGCTGGGATTGTGTAAGGAGGGAAGGCTCTAACAACTGCAAGGGGCCCATTGCACATTAAGAAGGCATGAGGCTTGGGGCCGGTGCTGTGGCATAGCAGGTAAAGCTGCCGCCTGCAGTGCCAGCATACCATATGGGCACTGGTTCGAGTCCCGGCTGCTCCACTTCCGATCCAGCTCTCTGTTATGGCCTGGGAAAGCAGCAGAAGATGGCCCATGTCCTTGGGCTCCTGTACCTGTATGGGAGACCCGGGGGAAACTTCTGGCTTTGGATCAGCACAGCTCCAGCCGTTGCAGCCATCTGGAAAGTGAACCAGCAGATGAAAGACCTCTCTCTCTCTCTCTCTCTCTCTCTCTCTCTCTCTCTCTACCTCTCTACCTCTCCTTCTCTTGCTGGGTAACTTTGACTTTCAAGTAAATAATCTTTTTTTTTTTTTTTTTAAAGAAGGCATGAGGATGAGTTTGGAGCTCAGACAACAGACACACAGTGCTTCTAGGACACCTTGTTGTTTTCTGTCAGGTCCTGCTTTCGCACATGAACACAGTGCAAAACAACTCTGGCTCCAGCCCAGGTAATCTCCAGGAGCTTTATCTATCAGGGATCAGGAGAGCTTGGCCAACTCCAGAGACTCATTTTAGCACAAGCTCTGCCTGTGCCCAGCAGGGAGAGAACCAGCTCTGTCCCAGGTCAGGGACCTGAGAGTCCCCAAACACCTCTGAAAACACAGATACCTGCAGGTCCCAAGTTGCAGCTTCACTCCTAGCTTGGCACCAGAGTATTCCAGGAAAAACCTCATGTGTCCAGGGCCTGATGCTAGAATCCACCAGCAGGCCTTGAATGGACAAAGGCTGCTTTGGTGGGACAAAGGACCCACCCAGAGCGCAGGCCCCCTCAGAGGTGAGAGAGGGGGCCCCTTGCAGCAGGAGCTGAGCTCCTGGCCTGGACCAAGGCAGGGCTCCTTTATCCTTGTAGGGAGGCATTCACCTGGGGAAGAAAGAAATATAGTCTGCACACAGATCAGGGATCAGAGTCAATGCGCCATGCTGGGGATGTCCCCTCTGGGGAATGTTGAGATGCACGTAGACTAATGCCAGCAGCAGCAGCGGCTGCCTGTTTCTGAGCACTGACTGGTGTGCTGGGGGTTGTGCCCAACACTGCTGCGGAGACAGTCTTCATGACAGTCTTCGTGACCCTGCTGTAAGCGAGGCAGGGCTGTTATCTCCAGTACTCCAGGGAGGGAACCAGCCTGGGTCTGCCTCTGCTATCCACAGCACTGGGATTCTAACCTCCGTCCCTCTGACCCATGGGTTGTCCTTGTCAACGCCCGCCACCCCTGCCTGCCATCCCAGGCCTGCTCGCCTCCACGGCCACCCCATGTCCTGCCAGCTTTCTCCATGCCTCATCCTATGCCTTGCCCTGCAGCCAGACAAACCCTTTCGAATGTGTACACAGAGCAAAAGGCAAAATGCACAAAAAGCAACTTTTTAGCTTGATGTGCTCGTGCCCAGCTAAGGAACCCAGGCCTGCTGGAGGTGGAGTGAGGTTGTGGGGCTGGGGAGGGGACCAGGAATCCCTGCTGTCTAGGCTACAGTCATTTGTCACCCTGGGGAACCATGACTGCTTTGAAGCAGGCTGGAACAACTCCTCCTGCCACCATCCAAGTCTACATGCCAAGCTGTGCACTGGCCGAGGGCAGGGCTGTCAAGTCAGCAGTCCCCCTTTCTGTAAGCCCAATACCCAAACCCAGCACAGGTGGAAACCCTCCAGGTATGTTTCCTGCCTGGCTCCCTACCAGGTAGGATGCACCTGGATCAGATGTGGGTGAAAGGCCTAGTCCCCTACTGAACTAGTGCATGAGACTTCCAGCCCCAGGCTGGGACAGCTGCCACCCTGCCCTGCCCCCAGCACGCTGCAGGGAGCTGGTGCCCAACTCCAGTCATCCCTGTTCCATGCTCAGGCCCCTGCTGAGGGTGGGGGTAGCAGCGGTTGAGCAGAAGCGGTTCTTGAGCAGAAGCCAAGAAACAGAGGCTGTGTGGACCCTGAGATGCCAAGGGCAGGTATGTGTCTGTGGCAGGTGTATGCCCATGGCATGTGAGCCAGGTAGAGGCTCCAAACCTCCCTATTCTCCCTTCCTGCCCCTGTGCACGCTCCACTGCCCCATTAGACTTCATGTACAAAACACACATTCAAAGGTAAAATCATGGCTGTTGCCATGGTTCACTAGGTTAATCCTCTGCCTGTAGCGTCAGTACCCCAGGTTCTAGTCCCAGTTGGGGCACCGGATTTTGTCCCGGTTGGTCCTCTTCCAGTCAAGCTCGCTGCTGTGGCCTGGGAAGGCAGTGGAGGATGGCCCAAGTGCTTGGGCCCTGCACTTGCATGGAAGACCAGGAGGAAGCACCTGGCTCCTGGCTTCGGATCGGTGCAGCGCACCGGCCGTGGCGGCCATTTGGGGAGTGAACCAACAGAAGGAAGACCTTTATCTCTGTCTCTTTCTCTCTCACTGTCTAATTCTGCCTGTCAAAAAGAAAAGGTAAAATCATGAACAATCTGAAGACTGTGACCACCAAGCATTCAAACCCTACGCAACATGAGTTGCACACCCAGGAGGCTGACAGTAGTCCCAGGTCTAGTTTCGGTCCTTCACGGTCATGGCCAACGTTCTACAACAAATTGTCAACATTGCACAGTGTTTTTCTCCCCACCAGGTAGAGCGTAGCGCTTTTAGCATCTCAGCGTCATTGCAGGGCTTAGCAGGCTGACCTCATGCTTCCGGGCATTCTCATTCCCCGGGTCAGCTAGGGTGTCTTTTAGTTTCTTTCCTGCTCTCCACACATGATCTTCCTCAGGGGAAATAAGTTGGGTCACTTTTGTTCTGTCCTCTTCTCTCTGTGCTGCCCCCAGAGAATGAGGAAACAGGCCACTCACCAAGATCCTCACCTCCTCCCTCCATTATCCTACCCACCGCAGGAGCTGGCCCAGACTGGATGGTCAAGAACCAGATTGATGATCCAGCAATTCCACATCTTTCAAAAGCATCGAGAGTAGGGTTTCAACGAGACATTTGCCATGAGCATGGCGGCATTATTCGAAGTAATCAAAAGCTAGAAGCCATCCAAATGTCCGCCAACAGACGAGTGGACAAACAAAACGTGATGCAGACATACAGTGAAACATATGACACATGCTATAACATGGATGAACTCTGAAAACATGCTGAGTGAAAGAAGCCATTCACAAAAGGATGGTTATTGTATGGTCCACCGATACAAGGTTCCTAACGTAGTCAGATTCAGAGACAGGAAGCAGAACGGTGGTTCCAGGGACTGAGAATAGGGAGGAACGGGGAGTTAGTGTTCACTGGGTACAGAGGTTCAGTTGGGGAAGGTGACAAAGTTCTAGAGGTGGATGGTGGTGATGGTTGTGCAACAATGTGAAGGCACTTAATGCCACAGGAGTACACACTTAAACATGATTAACATGGTAAATTTTATTCTATAATAAAAAACCCTACAAGGATACTTTATTCTCCTCAAACTATAACCTCTTTTTTTTTTTTTTTTTTTTGACAGGCAGAGTGGACAGTAGAGGGAGACAGAGAGAAAGGTCTTCCTTTTTGCCGTTGGTTCACCCTCCAATGGCTGCCGCGGTAGGCGCACTGCGGCCGGCGCACCGTGCTGATCCGATGGCAGGAGCCAGGTGCTTCTCCTGGTCTCCCATGGGGTGCAGGGCCCAAGCACTTGGGCCATCCTCCACTGCACTCCCTGGCCACAGCAGAGAGCTGGCCTGGAAGAGGGGCAACCGGGACAGGATCGGTGCCCTGACCGGGACTAGAACCCGGTGTGCCGGCGCTGCAAGGCGGAGGATTAGCCTAGTGAGCCGCGGCGCCGGCCCTGTGTCATTTCTATATTCATGGCTTGCAAAGGACCCTGAGCTCCATGACCCCGGGCACCACGTGGCCCCTATTTGCAGCTATAACCACATGGGCCGCTGCATTGTAGCAGTCAGTACACTTGGTTAAAAATTAGATATTGGACTTGGCCCCAAACTCTGCAACAGATCCTTTCCTATTACACAGTGGGTCGTTTTGAATATTTCTGAGGCCAATCAAAGACAGCTCCAGGTAGAAGGGCCTGGGCTTTGTGTCAGTGGTGAGCTTACCATTACCCACCCCCTCCATCACCCCACCACCAAGGATCCTCTCCTTCCAACAGGCGACTTCAAGTACCTTTCCATTTTTCAACACAGAAACATTCTCAAACCGTTTGAGAAAAGAATTGCTCTACAGCCTGTGAACTGGTCAATCAGAAATAGTAGACAAATTAGAAGATGCATAGGACCTTCTTGAATTCAAACTCAGAGACAGAATGTCCTAGATGGGGTGGGGGTGGGGAGGGCAGGGCCTTAGAACTAGGATTGGTGCTGACTGTGTGACGTTGGGCCAATGTCCGTTCGTTATTTCTTCCTTCCTTCCTTTCTTTCTTTCTTTCTTTCTTTCTTTCTTAAGATTCATTTACTTATTTGAAATTCAGAGTTACACAGAGAGAGAACGAGAGGCAGAGAGAGAGGTCTTCCATCCACTGGTTCATTCCTCAATTGGCTGCAACAGCCTGAGCTGTGCTGATTCGAAGCCAGGAGCCAGGAGCTTCTTCCAGGTCTCCCACGTGGGTGCAGGGGCCCAAGGACTTGGGCCATCTTCTACTGCTTTCCCAGGCCACAGAAGAGAGTCGGATTGGAAGAGGAGCAGCCAGGACTTGAATTAGCACCATATAGGATGCTGGCACTGCAGGCAGCAGCTTTACCCACTACACCACAGCGCTGGCCCCAAGAGCCAATGCCTTCCCTTCAGAGGGTCTCAATATTCCCTCCAGAAAGTGAAGGGATCATAGAACTATGGTAGGCATACTGGTGTTGTCTCTGAAGGAAGCAATTTATCAGGACCTAGAAACTCAAAAAAGTACTCACGTCCGTTCATCCAATTATCCCATTCCTTAGTATTGATTTCACGACAATGATCTAAAGGATAAAGAAAAGCTCTCTGCAGAAGGATGTGTGTTGCAGTACTGTTTATCAAGGCAAGAAAAAACTGGAAGGAAAATCAATGTGAGAACAAGAGAAGAATAGTTAACGAAATGACGGTGCATTCTCTGCTTGGAGCCATGCAGTCATCAGAGATTATCCTGAAAACTCCTGAGTAGCCACAGGGATGCTTGTGATGATCCAAAGCAAAGCCAGAAAGCAAGGTTTAAGACCACATGTGCCAGGATGATAACAAGACAAAAATGAGATCCCCAGAGAGAGGCTAGAATGGAAAGAGCAAAGATGATGATTTTCACACCATTTGGATGATGAGATCATGGGGTTGATTTCTTCTGTGTTTTTCAAGACCTCATGCACCATTATTGTTTTTTTTTTTTGTGTGTGTGTCTGTGACAAAAGCAATTAATGTTTGAGAAAAATCTAAGTAATGGATCCAGGGGCCGCTTTCAGGATTGACAATACCCTGTGACGTGCTGAGCCCTGCCCACGCAGACTCAGGTCCTCACCCAACTGTCTGGATGGCCCCACATTGCCTAGCAACCACCTGCTCAATAGCAGTTGCTAGGAAACCAGGGACCTAGCCGGACTCAGCATCCATACTCCTTCCAGTCTCTTCCTCTCAGGTTCTCTCTACCAATGTCATGCTCCTGGCTAACGTTGCTCCACTTTTCCTAATCTCACCCTCTTATTTGCATGGGGCTAACCTTCCAGCAGCACTCAATGGGCTCCCACAACCCAATAGAAGTTTGAAATCCATGAAGGCTGAATGAATTCATTGGCAAGGATCCTGTGTACATGTCCTTGTTCCAGTAGCCCCCCTTTAAAGAAAAAGGAAAATTCATCTAGGATGGACTCAACTGAACACCAGGATCCCAGAAGACTCTCAGTTTTCCACCCTTGTTGGGAATGATCTTGGCCGCTTTGCACTTCTCGTTCCCATCACCTTCATCCTGAGGAAGTCACCTTGCACCTCTACCTTATCCTTAGAGACTGTTGTATTCAGAGGGAGAGCTGGAAAGGTTGAAAGCCAGGGTGAGCTGATGGCAACTGTGAAATGCATTCAGAGAGTGCCCTAGGCAGGACCTCCAATCTAGGAAGGGCAATGAACCTCTTGCTCTAAGCAGGACCCTGGATGTGAGCGAGTGGACCCTGGCTGTGTTCAGCCATGAACCTGTTCCCTGGATCATGGAGCTCTCTGTGGGTGATGCCCTCAGCTCCATCACTGAGACCTACATGACTTTTCTGACCTACACACGGATCAAAAGTATCAGAGGTGTTTCCAAGGTCCATGACCTGATATTCTGATATTCATAATCTACACGCCTTCTGAGAACCTAGGATGTAGAGTGAGAACAAAGGGAGGGGCAGGTCTCTGTTTTTTTAAAGTCAGCATAACTGAGAGTCCCTGTGTTGTTGTATGTATTAGTTTGTGCATTTTTATTGTTGTGTAGTATTACATCATATGGATATGCCAAGATTTTTTAGAAAAATGTTTATTTGTGAGGCAGAGAGATGGAGACAGAGACACAGGACGCTCCCATCTGCTGGTTCTCTCACCCAGTGCCCACAATGGGAGCCAGGGACTCAATTCAGGTTCCCATGTGGATATAGCAGGGACTCAAATGCTTTTTTTTTTTTTTTAAAGATTTATTCAATTATTTGAAAGGCAGAAATACAAAGAGAGAAGGAGGGAGGGAAGGGGGTGGAGAGAGAGAGAGAGAGAGAGAGGCAGAGACAGAGTTCTTCCATCCACTCCCCATATGGCTGTAGTGGCTGGAGCTGGGCCAAGTCAAAGCCAGGAGCCTGGAACTCTATGGGGTATCCCACGTGGGTGGCAGGGTCCCCAAATCTACTGCTTTTCTACTGCATTAGTAGGGAGCTGGGCCAGAAATGGAGCAGCTGGGACTTGAACTAGAGCTCATATGGGATTCTGGCATCACAGACCACAGGTTAACCCACTGTGCCAGGATGCCGGCCATCGCATAAGTGTTAAACCAAGGCCTGGTTGGGAAGCAGATTCAGGGGGCCCTGAGTGAAGTGTGGTTAAGGAGACAGTGTGTATACCAGAGTCTGATTATATGAGGTTGGAAAGAGATGGGACGTCAAGGTTGCTACCAGAATCTCTGTTTGCAGGGCACAGAGCTGTAGCAACAGTACAAGCAGCAAGGATCTGATGCAATGTCGCCCCTCTGGGAACATCCTCCCCAGCATCCTAACTACGCTGGTACCCTCTACCTTCCCCACCAACCATCACATGCCCCTGGATTTAATCTTCTTAAAAGCACTTACTAACATTGGAAATTGTTAGGTAGGAAGTCAGATATGAGCTTACGTGTGTGTGTGTGTGTGTGTGTGACAAAGGCCTAAGGTGACATTTGGGTCCAGCATCTGCATCTCAAAGTCATCCCGATAACCTTCCAGGGGCAGCCCAGTATCTGCAATTGAAACATCCTGCCCTGCCCCTTCTACCCGATAACCTGCCAGGTGGGGGTCCCCGCCCCTTCTGCCTTCCAGGTATAGCCCAGTATCTGCATTTCAAATACCCTGCTCAGATCCTGATCCTCCAGGGGGTCTTGCTCACCCTTCCTCTAAACCCAGGGAGGTGCCAGCTAGGCTTCCTCCTGTCTAATACCTTGGGGGGTGGGGGGGCTCAGGAGTTTTTTAGTATTTCCATCCATAAAGTCTTTTGTTTTAGGAGGAGATGTGTGAAGACAAAGACCCATCTTAAAAAAAACCCCGGCCTCAACCCGGACAGTGTGTTCAGTCCTCTGTCTCCATGCTGAGCCACCCGCCTGCCTGCCCAGGTGTACTCCACTCAACCAGGTAACCTCGCTCTTCCCCCAGTCCGAGCCACTGGGCACTCTCTCAGGTCCTGTCTGGAGAGGTGCCCATCCGTTCTTACGGATGTCCCTGCCCTAATAAACCTTGCTATTTGCTTCCCACTACTCTGTCTCACGCCTGAATTCTTTCTTGCGTGAAGACAGGGACCCTGCCATTCACCGGTAACAGAAATGACCTTTTAAGAATGTTTTTTAAAAAAATTCTTTATATGTATGTGGAGAGGGAGAGGGAGAGGGAGAAGGAGAGGGAGAGGAGGAGGGGGAGAGGGAAAAGGAGAGGGAGAGGAGGAAGGGGAGGGGGAGGGGGAGAGGGAGAGGTTCACTCTCCCAAATACCTCCATCAGTCAGGGCTGGACCAGGCTGAATCTGGGAGCCTGCCACTCAGTGTGGGATTCCCATGTGAGTGGCAGGGACCCAAGTACTGGAGTCATCACCGGCTGGCTCCCAGGGTGTGCTGGAGCAGGAAGCTGGAATGGAAAGCCGAGCCCTGATATGGGCTGAGGGGGTCCCTCGGGACGTCTTAACTACTGTGCCAATGCCTGCCCCTAAAATGATCTAATGGGTGTATTTCTTTACATACTTCTTACCTCCTCACCACTGGAATAGAAACTGCTTGAGGGTAGATTACTCTCCGGTCTTATCACCAGCGCCCACCACCGCCTCGGGCACTGAGCAAGCGTCCAATGAGTGAGCCCCATTCCCTTAGCCAGCATCCCCCAACAACCCCATGACACAATGGGGGGGTCTCTTACAGCTGTGCACATGGACGTCCAGCGAGTTCGCTTTCCACTGTCCACGGGTCATCCGTCTAGGGGCTGGCAGAGCAGGATTTGATTGCCAGCTCACTGCCTGTCCTTCAAATGCCAGCTGTCGCTGCGAGAATCGGGGTGCGAAGCTGGCTGCGCCTCCGCCACCCCCACACGCCTGGCCTACTCGCTTCGGGCCTCTCTCCGGCTCCAAGATGGGCCCCTGCTTCCGAGCTGGCTGCCATGGAAACGGCATGGTTAGGGAATAGATTTCTGGAGCTTCGGGCCACGAAATGGGGATGGGGTGGGGAGGGGGCGGGGCGTCCCTTGTCACGCCCCGCCCCTCTGTCTCGGGGGAAGGGGGGGGTCCTGCATGCGCCCTCTTGTGCCTAGACCGCTGCACACCAGACGGTCATGCGGACATCTGGGCGGGAGCTCCCGCGCTCCAGGCCCCGCGCTGCAGCCCCGGGCTCCCCCGGACTTGGTCCTCAGAGGTGCCATACCGGCCTCCTGCGCCCCCGGCACGAGGATTCCACCAGGGCGCACTCCCTGGGGGTCGTGGCCTGAGAAGAAGCACGGGGGCCAGGCGGCCTGGACACCTCCCACCCTCTCCCCGCTTGGGTTTGCGGCGTCCTCGAAAGGTGGGACATCGCGCTGGCCAAGGCCTCCCCCAGCGGGGCGCTCGCCACCCGTCTCGTGGCCTAGGGCGCGTTCTCCAGCTCCCATCTAGACGCCGGGCTCCGTTGTCGCTGTCCCTGTCCTTTGTCATCTGCTGTCGCGGGGAAAATAATAGCCGGTGACTGACAGCTGCCGCCTTCGGAAGGAGGCGCGCTTTGCGCCGGGCCTGGGTTTCTGTCTTGCTTTGGCCGCTGCCCTCTTCCGTGCGTTGAAACGTTTTGTCGTTTGCGGGGAGGTTGGTCCTGTGGAGCGGGACGACAGCCCTCTCGTGCCATCCTTTCGGGAGAGCTGTTCTCGACCCCCGGCCCCTCCCTGGGGACCCCCCTCCCTCCCGCTGGGCGATGGGCTTGGAGAAAGGCTTCCTCTAGGCTACGGGGGTCTCCAAGTCCCTTTCCATTCTTGCGCCATTAGCAAGCAGGTGGGTGGCCTCGAGGGCTCTAGCAGGGGTGATCCAGACCTGGGCCTTCAGGAGAAGTTGGGGCACTGGGGAGGCTGGCACTCGTTCCAGGCTGGGCTCCCCGAAGCAGCAGGAGGTGCCCCAGCCATGCACAGCACGCGGTGGCGAGCGGCGCCCTCGGGGGTTCGGGCTGAACCGGACCTTGGGCTTTTCAGGTGCCAAGGAGGTGCCCTAGGTTCTGGACGACGTGGGGGCGAGAGCCCTAGGTGGTGGTGGGGCCACGGAAGGGCTGACTTGAGGATCGAGGCAAGCCCAGGGCAGTGTGGGGAGGCGCCGGGATGCTCACATTTCAGGGATGTGTTCAGAGCTGAAGGACTTTAGGTGAAAGGTGGTATTTAAGAAAAGGATCTACCGTGCACAATGGAGTGAGGGCTGGGCCTGTGTAGAAAACAGCCAAGGGTGGGTGGGTGAAGGTGTGGGGGTGACTTGACACAATCTGAGCGCTTGTTGGAGGCCAGGCTGCTCCACTTCCATCCGGCTCCCTGCTGAAGCTCCTGGGAAGGCAGAGTCTGGCTCAAATACTTGGACCCTTGCCACCCATGTGGGGCCATGCATGGAGTTCCTGACTCCTGGCTCCTGCCTGGTCCTTCCCCACCACATCGTGGCTATCTGGGGAGTGGATCAACGGATGGAAGATCTCTTTCGGTCTCTCCCTCTCTCTGTCACTCTTTCAAATAAATACATATTTGCATAAAAATAATCTATCTAAATTGCTGCCATATTCCACCTGTTCCTTAATGTCAGGCCCCATGTCCACTCAACATGCTGCCCATGTCGGCCTACAGCCCCTGCTCCCAGCACCCTGCTCACACCCCAGTCCCGTAGATGGGGGGAGGGGGAAGCAGCCCCTCTCCATTGTGGGGAATCCCTACCCATTCCCTGATCAGCTCAGACATCCTGGGAGCCTGAGAAACACTATTTATCCGAGGAATTAGTGACGCTGCAAATGCACAGGAATCTAACCGAAGCCCAAGGCCAGATGTGGACAGCAATGCATGCAGCGAGTTAGTGGCACTGTCCTATGAGGGTCCCTGGGACTCAGCCAGTAAGGGCTGAGCGTGCTGTGCCCAGGGCCACGCAAGGCCGCCCTCTGTCTATGAATATCGTCATGGTTTCATCATGACCAGGTGAACAGGTGCTCTGGTTCCTCCCGCAGGTACCTATGACAAAATGAATGGAAGCTCAGGAGAGTGAAGACCCTTGGACAACATCGGGATTCCAACCTGGGTCCTGTTAGTTCCAAGGTAGGAGCTACACTGCTACCCAACCCCAGGCCTGCCCAAGCCCATGTCCACCAGGCCCCCCTAAAATACAAGGCGACCGGGACTTCCACCTTTGCTTCCTGTACGGAGAACAAGAGGCGGAAAATGCAGAAGCCATTTGAAGCTGGCCACAGCCCTGCCCATTCCAGAAATCAAGGCCTGGGGCCAGGCAGAGCCCCTCCCAGGAATCCCAGCTGCCTGTTTTCCAGGCCACAGCTGTTCGTTGTCCTGGAAACCATGATTTCATTGCTTAATGCAGGCCTGATATAGGACGCGGCTGCTTCCTGCCCTGTCATCAGTGGGCTCCTGTGTTGAGTCATGGGCTTCCCATAGCGAGTTCTCCCCCACCCCTTCAAAGCTGCAGGGCTAGAGCTTGGTACATTTGGCCTCTTGGCTTCAGCCCAGGGCCTCACGGGCCTTGCTGCACCCCCGCGTTGCCCACCTGCAGGATTAGCTTCCCCAGATGCAGGCCAGATGCAGAATGAAAGCGGAAGACCCCCTCGTTCAACAATGGTTATGCTGAGATGGTGACGCAGAACAGTGAACCAAGCACCAGGCATTTCTGAGCGCAGGGACCTGTGGGCCTGCACAGGCCACGTACCCGTGCAGCTGGCCCTCGCCTTTGGAGCCTCCTGTCCTGTGCACCCCCACCTCCTCCAGCACACAGAGAGCCTTTGCTCTCCACACGGCCCTTCCTCCAGGAGAGCGACTTCTGGCATTGTTGCTGCACTCACGCCTCTCTGGGCTGCCCATGGGCAATGGGGTCGCTTAGCCCAGGGCCTCCCCCTCCCCCTTCCACTCCTATCTGGAGCTCGCCAGGACTAGGGCACAGGGGCCCGCAGCGACAGCCCCCAAGCCCCAGACCAATTGGCTTCTGGAACCAACACCTTCCGAGTTGCTCGACAGTGGAGAGCCCCAGAACACCTAAGGTTCAGCAAAGTGCAGCTTCAGAAAAGTCTTAGTACGTTTTGCTTCCCAGACCTCCAAGGGTTACCAGGAAGACTGGACCAAGGTGTTGGAGCAAGGGACAGAAAGCCTCGTGAACGGCAGGTGCTGGTGTGCTTGGTCAAGCTGCATTTCACGCATGCTGACAGCAGGTGGACCTCGTTCTCCTAAGTGCTTTACACACAGGCCCTTTGACCTTCACTACGACCCTAGTGGACTCTTGTTTCTCCACTTTACGTAGGATGCACAGAGAAGTTAAGTTATCAGCTCGGAGTCACACAGCCATCTCTCTCTTACCTCGAAGGCCACGGAGGGAGGGAGGAACAGAGCTGCCCCGCTCCTGGCTCTGCCTGACATCCGAGGCCCTGCCACCCTCAGATGGTCCCGCTCAGGACCTGGTCTCAGGCATGGAATTCCATCTGGACCGGCACTGCCTTTCTTACTGCGAAGTGGTAGGAGTCAGCCAAGGGGAAGGGAACTCTGGGAGGAAGAGGGAGAGCCAAGCCCTAAATAAACAAACTCTGCAAGCATCCCCAGGTGCTGGACCCTTGCAGGGTCTCGTGGCCTCGGTGGAAGGGCTGTGGAGTCACACAGGATGGGTTTGATCCCGGCTCCTCTGCCTCTCGACTGGGTCGCTGAGCGAGTCCTCTTTTCTTTGCTATTGTAAAATACTTATTTGTTGATTTCATGTGTTTGAAATGCAGAGAGACAGACACACAGAGGGAAATCTCCTCTGCTGGCTTACTCTCCAAATATCCAACAGCCAGGGCTGGGCCAGGCTGACGTCAGGAGCCTGCAACTCCATCTGGATCAAGTCCTTGTGACATCACCTGCCGCCTCCCAGGGCGAGCATTGGCTGGAAGCTGACTCGGGAGCAGAGCCAGGGCTGGAACCTGGGCCCCAAGCGCCTGCCTCCAGGAGGCCATTTCACCCCCCTAACTGTTTCCTCATCTGTGAGTAGGAGTGAGCATAGCACTCACCTCCTAGAGTTCTGAGTAGCACACTGACAGCTTACGACATGCCCCGGGGAAGTTAGCTACTGGAGTTTTCAAAAAGTTCTGGTGTGGACGTGCGGCAGGTTAAGCCACTGCGTGGCATGCCTGCAGCCTGTTTCAGACTTTTGGGGTTTAAGTCCTGGCTACTTCACTGCCAGTCTTGTGCCTGGCTTCAGTCTGGCCCAGCCAAGGCTGCTGTAGACATTTGGGGAGTGAAGCAGCAGATGGACGAACCCTCCCTCTCTCTGTCTCTCCCTCCTTCTCAGTCACTCTGCCTTTCAAATAAACAGATAACTAATCTTGAAAACATGTTTGTGGAAAATGCTTATTATGAGAAAAATTCACGTGGATTTCAAAGAATTTTTCACCCAAATAAACTTCTGTGTTCATTCCACTTTCCACAAATTTTTTTTAAAATAAAAAAGATTTTGGCTGGTGCCGTGGCTCACTAGGCTAATCCTCCGCCTGCGGTGCCAGCACCCCAGGGTCTAGTCCTGGTTGGGGCTCTGGATGGGAAGAGGAGCAGCCGGGACTAGAACCGGCACCCATATGGGATGCCGGTGCCGCAGGCGGAGGATTAACCCACTGTGCCTCGGCGCCAGCCCTGGCAATTGTTATTTTAAAAAAATATTTATTTATTTATTTGAAAGGCAGAGAGAAAGAGAGAGAGAGAGAAAGAGTGTGTGAGAGAGAATGAGAGACACTTCTGTCTGTTGGTTCACTCCCCAAACAGCTGCAACAGCCGGGGCTGGGCCAGGCCAACGTCAGAAGCCAGGAGTTTTTTCTGCAGGAACATCATCCACTGCTTTCCCAGGCCATAGCAGAGATTTGGATGGGAAGTGGAGCAGCTGGGACTCGAACCAGCGCCATATGGGATGCTGGCACTGTAGGTCGTGGTTTAACCCACTGCACCACAGCTCCAGCCCTGAGACAACTGTTATTTATAAAACTTTAATCCCTGAAGGGTGGGGCCACCATGTTGATACTTGCAGGGTACCTGGCGCACCACGGCTGTGGGTAATACAAAGGCATATAGATAAAATGAGACTTAATGGGCCAAACACAGTGAGTGCATCTTGTGCAGATCCTGATGAGAACAAAACACCTGCAAAAACATGTTTTAGGCAATGGAGCAAAGCCGAATGTAGACTGGGTGCTGGATGATGTGGAAGACTGATCATCCACTTCGTTAGATGTGATAATGATACTGTGGGTACACAAGAATAGGTCTTTATTTATTGGGAAGCATAATAAAATATTTAAGGATAAAAATCACCCGATATGTCAGATTTAAAATACCGTAACAATAATAATAAGAAGAAAGAGAATAGTTGAAATGAATTTGGCAAAACAGTTGTTGAAACTGGGTAACGGGGTGTGGAAGCTCCTTGTTCTATTTCTGAACAATATGTTCAAAATTGTATACAACAAAATGTCTTGTTCCGAAGATCACAGCGTAGACCCAGTGTCTCAGTCTTGTCCTGGCTTGCTGGCTTGGCAAGGACAGGGGACCCACTGGGGAGAAGGTGGGTGTTGTCTGGGGGGTCCCGGGTGGGACAGGCAGAGCCCCTCACTCTCTGGTGCAGGCTCCTCTCTGTCAACCACCTCATGGCCATAGACTCTGTGGGAGCACCAGAAGTCATCTTTGGTCCCCAGAGGCCCCATGGCTGCTCCTGGGAGGGGCAGGAGAAGATGGAGGGCGGGGCTTCCCCTGTGCTGCCTGAGGGGAGCTCCCATCTGGGACAGGCAGGGCAGCAGTCAGCTCTAAGTCCTTCTGCCTGGTCTCCCCCAGAGGCTGAGAGCTGGACCAGGAGGGGCCCTGGCTGAGGCTGCCCTGCCTGGGCCATTGTAGGGAGCATGCCTGCGGCCCCCGTCCCTGCTCCTGGGCGGCCACCTGCTGTCTGGAGAGACCCCCCCACCCCACCCCTTCATTGTGCCCTGTCCCAGCCTTTGCCCTCTCCCACTGCTCTTCCTGACTTGCCCCAGGTGGGCGGGTTGAGAGAGGGATGTGGCTCAGAAGATAGGCAGGGACAGAGGCGGTCCCCTGGGCTCAACAGCCCAGAGTGGGAGACCAGGCTCTGGTTCTGGGTCTGGCCCATGCCACAGGCATTGAGGAGAGGCTAGGAGACAGGACACAGAAATCCCACCAGATTTTATCGAGCTCCGGGGAGAGGGGGATGTTGCAGGTCCGGGGACCTCACTTTGAGTGGCGCTACTCCACTCAGGTCTCCTTCTACTCCTCAAAGGAGCTAAAACTCCTTCCTTCCTCCCTCCGAGCCTCTGCCTCTGCCTGGAGCCCAAGCCTTCTCAGCCCAGCTATCGCCTCCTTCCTTTCCTAGCTCACCCCAGCTCCTTTGTGCAAAGTCAAGACAAGTTCCTCGCTGCACACACGCCCACCCCAGGAGCAAACTTGTGGGAGAACACACCGTGCCTGTCTCCCCGCTGGACTGGGCACCTGGGGGTTGGGCCATGTCTGTTTTGCTCAGTGCCATGGGGGATGCACAGTAGGTCTGCAGGAATGTCTGTTTCTGGGATGGACTCCTTCCACTTCAGGTGAGACACAGCAGCTGGGAATTGGGGACAGGAGCACTTCCCGGTCGTGGGCCAGAAGGTGCTGAGCTGGGAGGACATGGGGGCTGTGGAGGGGATTGCCCCAGGCGGAGAGGGCTCCCTTGCCCCTGCTGCCCCACAAGCCCAGGGAGTGTGTGGGTGGGGGGATGGTCGTGGTGACAAGGATTCGTTTTCCAAAGCACTCGCACTGTCTTTGTCTCCCTCTTGTGGTCACTGCTTTCATTGTTCCATTCTCTTCATGGAACCAGTACTAGCGACTGCTTTGTACTGTGCTGTACTCACTTTTTCATATATATATAAATATATACATAATATATATACATAAATATATATATTAAAGATTTGTTGGGGCTAACGCTGTGGCATAGCGGGTAAAGCTGCCACCTGCAGTGCTGCCATCCCATATGGGCGCCGGTTCGAGTCCTGGCTGCTCCACTTCCTATCCAGCTCTCTGCTATGGCCTGGGAAAGCAGCAGAAGATGGCCCAAGTTCTTGGGCCCCTGCACCCGCGTGGGAGACCTGGGAGAAGCTCCTGGCTCCTGGCTTCGGATCAGCGCAGCTCTGGCCGTTACAGCCATTTGGAGAGTGAACCAGTGGATGGAAGACCTCCCTCTCTCTCCCTGCCTCTGCCTCTCTGCAACTCTGCCTTTCAAATAAATAAATAAATAAATAAGTAAATAAATAAATGGAATTGTTTATCTGAAAGGCAGAGAGAGAGAGAGAGAGAGAGAGAGAGAGAGAAAAGAGAGACTTCACAAACAAGAGCTGGAACTAGACCAGGCTGGAGCCAGGAGCTCCATCCAGGTATCCTAGGGGGCCCAAGCACCTGGGCCATCATCACTACTTTCCCAGGCACATTAGCAAGGAGCTGGATCAGAAGTGGAGCAGCTGGGACTCAAATTGGAGCTCCAATCTGGAGTTTTGGAGTGGCACACGGTGGCTTACTCTGCTGTGCTGTGATGCTAGCCCCCACTTCTCCTATTTCCATTTCCTCACTTGTCTAATGAGAGGACTTACACAGGGAGGTGATATTTGCCCTAAACCAACCAACCTCACTGCTCGTGGGCCCAAAATCGCAGAGGGCCCTTCTGGGAGGAGAGAGGATGGAGGGACAGGTGGTTTCTCTGTCTTCCCGCTGTAGGTGGCTGCAGAGATGCCCAGGGTGTGGCCGACACTGGGGTGTTCGGGGACGAGATGCACTGTGGACCACTTAGTGAATGATGTCCCCCTTGATGGACGCATAGGAACCCTTTAGAGGATAAGATTAGCAATGTGTACCTCTTTCTTCTTCTTCTTCTTTTTTTTTTTTTTTGACAGGCAGAGTGGATAGTGAGAGAGAGAGACAGAGAGAAAGGTCTTCCTTTTGCCGTTGGTTCACCCTCCAATGGCCACTGTGGCCGGCACATTGTGCCGATCCGAAGCCAGGAGCCAGGTGCTTCTCCTGGTCTCCCATGTGGGTGCAGGGCCCAAGCACTTGGGCCATCCTCCACTGCCTTCCTGGGCCATAGCAGAGAGCTGGCCTGGAAGAGGGGCAACCGGGATAGAATCTGGCGCCCCAACCGGGACTAGAACCCAGTGTGCCGGCGCCGCAAGGCGGAGGATTAGCCTGTTAAGCCACGGTGCCGGCCAATGTGTACCTCTTTCTCCAGCAAGTCTGCTTGTTGGGATTTGGGCTGCAGATCAGGACACGTGGTGGTGGTGGTGGGGGGATGCTATCCACAGCTGCCCCTAACAGGGACCCACTTAGAAGTCTGATGGCAAATCCACAGTCAAAGTCCACACTGCCATTAAGAAGGACGAGGCGGTTTTGCAAGCCCTGCTGGGTGTGCTGGCACCAACACAGGGAGGGGCTGTGCACGTGGTGTCTGTTGTGAATACTGGGTGAGGACCCCTATGCCTGGACTCTCAGTCCTGTGTCTGCCACCTCTGGCTGCACTCCACAGGGGCCTCCAGGGGCTTGGGTAAGACAGGAGGCTGGGAAAATGGGAAATCAGGCTTTAATTTTATTTATTGGAGAGCGAGAGTGGGAGACAGGGTGAGGGGAGAGGCCATCCATCCCCTGGTCACTCCCCAAATGCTTGCCACAGCCAGGGTTGGGCCAGGCTGAAGCCAGGAGCCTGGAACTCCATCGGTGTCTCCCTTGCCAGGAGGCAAGGACTATACTGGAGCCCTCACTGCTGCCTCCCAGAGCGTGCGTCAGCAGGAAGCTGGAATCAGGAGCAGAGCTGGGGCTTGAAGCCAGGGCTCCCACATGCGATGCAGGCATCCCATCTTAACTGCTAGGCCAAATCCTCACTTGTATACATTCTTTTTTTTTTTTTTAAAGATTATTAATTTATTTGAGAGGTAGAGTCACAGACAGTGAGAGGGAGAGACAGAGAGAAAGGTCACCTTCTGTTGGTTCACTCCCCAAATGGCCGCAACGGGGAGCTACACCGATCTGAAGCCAGGAGCCAGGAGCCTCCCCCAGGTTCACCACGCGAGTGCAGGGGCCCAAAGACCTGGGCCATCCTCCACTGCTTTCCCAGGCTACAGCAGAGAGCTGGGTCAGAAGTGGAGCAGCTGGTATTAGAACTGGCGCCCATATGGGATGCTGGCACTGCAGGTGGAGGATTAACTCACTTCACCACAGAGCCAGCCCCTCTACCCCCCCCCCTTTCTCTCCCCCTGTCCCCTTCCTCCTCCTTCTTTTTTTTTTTTTTTTTTTTTTTTTAAGAAAACAAAAGCTGGGGCCTGCACTGTGGTATGAAGTCGCTGCCTGCAGTGCCAGCATCCCATATGGAAGACAGTTCCAGTCCTGGCTGCTCCACTTCTGATCTAGCTCCCTGCTAATGCACCTGGGAAAGCAGTGAAAGATGGCCCAAGTGCTTGGGCCCCTGTACCCACGTGGGAGACCAGGATAAATCTCCTGGCTTCAGCCTGGCCCAGCCCTGGCTGTTGTGGCCATTTGGGGAGTGAACCAGTAGATGGAAGACTTCTCTCTGCCTCTGTCTCACCTTCTCTGCAACTCTTTCAAATAAATAAATAAATGAATCTCTCTCTAAAAAAAAAAAAAAAAAGCCAGATGAACTCAACTAGTTAAGGCAAATAAATTCAAATCTTTGTCACATCTGATATTATCATCTTCTATTTAAGTTTTTAAATTAGTTAATCCTTGGCCGGCGCTGTGGCTTAACAGGCTAATCCTCCGCCTTGCGGCGCTGGCACACCGGGTTCTAGTCCCGGTTGGGGTGCCGGATTCTATCCCAGTTGCCCCTCTTCCAGGCCAGCTCTCTGCTATGGCCCCGGGAAGGCAGTGGAGGATGGCCCAAGTGCTTGGGCCCTGCACCCGCATGGGAGACCAGGAGAAGCACCTGGCTCCTGGCTTTGGATCAGCACAGTGCGCCGGCCGCAGCGGCCATTGGAGGGTGAACCAACGGCAAAAAGGATAGACCTTTCTCTTTGTCTCTCTCTCTCTCACTGTCCACTCTGCCTGTCAAAAAAAAAAAAATTAGTTATTCCCATATGCCTTGTACTGTTTAATTAAATGCTGCATACTCATTCCTAAGCCAAAATAAAAACAAATATTAAGAAGCCAATTTTAGGAGCCAGCACTGTAGTATAGCAGGTTAAGCTGCTGCTTATGATGCCAATATCCCCGGCTCCCAGCTTTGGCCTGGCCCAGTCCTGGCCACTGTGGAATTTAGGGAGTGACCCAACAGATGAGATCTCTCTTTCACTCAAATAAATGCAGATATTACAGAGTATCTACAAATTCCTAGTGCATTTTTTTTTTAAAGGCAAAGTTACAGAGAGGCAGAGGCAGAGACACAGAGAGAGGTCTTCCATCTGCTAGTTCACTCCTCAGATGGCCACAATGGCCAGAGCTGCGCCAATCTGAAGCCAGGAGCCAGGGCCTCTTCCAGTCTCCCACATGGGTGCAGAGGCCCAAGGACTTGGGCCATCTTATACTGCTTTCCCAGGCCATAGCACAGAGATGGATTGGAAGTGGAGCAGCCAGGACAGGAACCAGCGCCCAAAGGGGATGCCAGCACTACAGGTGGAGGCTTAGTTCACTACGCCACAGCGCAGGTCCCCTAGTGCAATCCTAAGCTTTAACAGCTTCAGAAGTAGAAATGCTAACACATGTCTCAGAAAAACCCTCCTTTGAACATTTAATTACCTGCATTTCTTTTATTCAGTTATGTGAAATTCGAATAATACGTTTTAACTTTTTGCTTCCGTTCACATTGGGCACGTGTAATCTTTAATCAACAGGACTGAGAGAGCAAATTAAAAATGTGTCATTGAAAGGGCTTGATGCTTTGTCTCTGAAGTGGGATAACAACAGTAGCACTGTCTCTCACGGAGGGCCTGACAGCGAGTGTTCGCCCGCCTCGTGGGACCACAGCTTCATGCACCTGTGATTCCAGGAGGTCTGGGCAGTGCCAAGGGCAAGGAAGAGAGACATGGACAGGGGGTGGCCTCCCAGGGGTGGGGGACTTGCTGCCCGGATAAGGAGGGCGTGCCCTGTTCTGGGCCCCAGCCATGCACTTCCTCCTTGGGCTTTTGTGTGAGCAGAGGGCCAGAGAGAAGGGAGGGCACCTTCAGCTGCAGGCTGTCCTGAAAGAGGAAGGCGGAGCTGCCGCCCGGGAGCCCTCCCTGCAGCCACATTCCCCGGGTGACACTCAGGAAGGGGCGTTCCCAAGCCGTGAGTCCCAACCTGACCCTCTACCCTGCCCAACCCAGATGGTACCTCTGCCACGGAGCTCTTCCTGTGTTGATCTCCGCCTTCCATCCCGAGGTCGATTAAGCGCTCGCAGGATGCCTCGCACTCCAGCCCTCTGTCCCTGGAGGCTGGGTAGTGCAGTGGAAAGTGCTGGGGGGTCCACACCAGCTCTGCACTGGTTGCCTGTGACCTGGAGCCATACCTGCCTCTCTCTAGTCTGTCTTTCCAGTGAGCAAAGGATAGCCCTGTCCCAAGGTGCCGGTGACGGTTACATGAACAAATACGGATGTGTCATAGAGAACCTGGACGGCACAGTGTGGGTGATCCTGTACCTGCCCTGCCCTTGCGGGAGGTTGAGAGCGTGGCACACCATGCCTCCCGGGAAGGAGCCTACAACCTGACTGCTGGCAGGCAGCGGGAGCCCCAGGCCACTTTCCCCCACCCCTACTCCCTGTTAAAGGGCCCTGTAATTGCCAATCAGGTAAACAGCTCCTGGGTGTGGCTCAGGCCCATCAGGACCACCTGGAAAGCTATCCGAACCACGTGACCTTCAAGCTGATTGGAGAAGCATAGCGGCGCCAATATCGGTTCTATCCTATAGAGTCAGTGTTGCCCTGAATTAGTTACACCCCTTCTGCCTGCCCTTTAAAAAAACATGTGTGGTCATTAATAAAGCAGACATGTTCACTGAAACTTGCCTCTGGTGTCTCTTGTGGAAAAACACTGTCGCCCCACCATCCTGGCAGTGCGTGAGCCTCGGGGGTCGAGCCCACAGCATAGCAAGGATCCGTGAATGTCAGTTTTCCTCCTCCTCCTTTTTTTTTTTTTTTTTAATATTTATTTATTTGAAAGGGAGAGAGAGAGAGAGAGAGAGAGAGAGAGAGAGAGAAGTCTTCCATCACTGGTTCACTCCCCAGGTGACTGCAAGCCAGGAGCTTCTTCTGGGTCTCCCAAGTGAGTGCAGGGGCCCAAGCACTTGGGCCATCTTCTGCTTTCCCCAGCCATAGCAGAGAGCTGGATTGGACGTGGAGCAGCTGGGACTCGAACCAGCGCCCATATGGGATGCCGGCACTGCAGGAGGCGGCCTTACCTGCTACACCACAGTGCTGGTCCCCCACCTCCTCCCTTTTCCTTTTCCTTCTTCTTAGATCCTGGGTTCCTCGAAGGCAGGAAGCTGTGTCTTGACTTTCTTGTATCTAGACAAGTAGCTCAATGCTTTGCATAGCATTGCTGTTCAGATAGCACAATGACTGAAGGAACAGTTTACGCATTACTTTTAATTGCACAGGTAAGATGGGAGCACAATTTCATTGTTCAAACTCCAAGCAAGACAGACACTGCACCTCTCACCTTCCCAATCCCAGGTTCTTCCACGGAAGTCGTCACTCTTCCCAGCACGCTGCTAAATGATAGCAAGCGTGTTCATGTCTAGCCGCGGGGGGGCGCTGCTTGCCCATACACAGGGCAGGTGCGCTGTGGCCGCCTCCTGCACGGGGAAAGGAGCCTTTGATTGCTTCGCTGATGAAGGGGGAGGTAAAGAAGGCGGGATTTGATTGCACTTCGTACACTGGGTGCGCCTGCTTCCCCGGCTGTGTTCTCAGCGCCTGTCTTTTCCCCAGCTGCACTCACTTCCCTGCAGGGCTCATCTGTGCTCATGACTTTATTTTATTATTTTTTTTGACAGGCAGAGTGGTCAGTGAGAGAGAGAGAGAGAGAGAGAAAGGTCTTCCTTTTCTGTTGGTTCACCCTCCAATGACCTCTGCGGCCGGCGCGCTGCAGCAGGT
Source organism: Lepus europaeus (assembly GCF_033115175.1). Classification (NCBI taxonomy): domain Eukaryota; kingdom Metazoa; phylum Chordata; class Mammalia; order Lagomorpha; family Leporidae; genus Lepus; species Lepus europaeus. The sequence continues at coordinate 50,306,962 of NC_084844.1, read as the reverse complement.
GCACCGCGCTGATCAGAAGCCAGGAGCCAGGTGCTTCTCCTGGTCTCCCACGTGGGTGCAGGGCCCAAGCACTTGGGCCATCCTCCACTGCACTCCTGGGCCACAGCAAAGAGCTGGCCTGGAAGAGGGGCAACCGGGACAGAATCCGGGGTGCCGGCGCCACAGGTGGAGGATTAGCCTATTGAGCCGCAGCGCCGGCAGCTCATGACTTTAAATGGCCTCTGTGGCCTCCCCTGTCTATACCTCCTGTCCCATTACTGCTCGGAACTCCAGAACCATTGTCCAACAGTGTCCTCAACTTCTCCTCTGGAACACCCCGGATCTGAGCCCAAGGCTGTACCCCCCTTCCCCTCCAGCCTGCCCTGCCCACAGGATCCTCAATGAATGACCACTAGGTCATTCACCCAATGCTCTGGGTCATCTTTGACTCCCTGTCTTTCAAACTAATGTGTCAGCAAATCCTGCTGGCATTACTTGTCCCCCCCCCCCCCCCCCTTTTGTATTTATGACATTGGGAGAGGAAAAGAGAGGTGGGGAGAGAGACGGGGCGGGAGGGGGGGGAGAGTGAGCTCCTATTTGCTGGTTCACTCACTCGCCAAATCAACCACTGGGATTGGCTTGGGCCAAAGAACTGGAGCCATGAACTCCATCCAGGTCACCCATTTGGGAAGCAGGGACCCAGCTGTGGGAGCCGTCTACACAGGTTACTGCCCCTAGGGTGGGCATTAGCAGGGAGCTGGTCAGGAGACAGAGCCGGGTATCGGATGTGGGATGTGTGGGTCCTAACCACTAGGCTTAAAGGCCCATCCCCGCCCTATCTTTTATACAGATCTGGGTCTGGCCCTTCCCATCATGCCCCACTGATGCTGCTGGCCCAGCCGTCGCCCTCTCCCCTGGATCCCTGAAGCGGCCTCCACCCTCCTCCCGGCCCTGACATTGCCCCTTTACTGTTCACTCCGGAACTTCCCACTTCAAATAGCTCAGGTCACCTCTCTGCTCAGAACTGTGCAAGACTCCCCTTCTCACTCCAAGTACAGACTAATGGCTCACGGGGCCCTGCAGGATCTGGTCCCTGACCTCTCGCTGTCTTCAGCTCCCACCCTGTGCCCCTCCCTCCCTCTGCTCTGAGTCCTGTCCGTGTTCTTCCCGCTCCTGGCACACAGCAAGACGCCTCTCACCGCAGGGCCTTTGCACGGATTTTCCTCATGAGTGACTTCCCCCAGGGGCTGGCTGCCTGACCTCCTGCAAAGCAGAGCCCCTCCCTCTAGAACCTGTACCCTGCCTTATTTTTCTGCACAAAGCCCCACCGCTGGACCCCCTGTGCCTGCAACAGTGGCTGGCCTGCAAGATCAGCACAAAAGAACCAGTTTGGGCCTCTTTTATATCATCCTGAGTAGCTACCCACTCTTGTCTCTAGATGGCGCTCAAGTATGCCTCGTGCGTTGGAACCGCTTTGTATCCACGGAGGCCAGTGGGTGCCTGATTTTTAGTTGTCCCTGTTTCTGGTGCTGCCGGCCTGGGCCTGTACCCTCCTTCACTGGGGCCTTTTGGATGCACAGTGAAAACCTACTTTTATTCAGGTCCTGCTGGTTTTTATGAAAAATTAACTTCCATGCTCTGTACCTCACCAGAGCAAGGTGTTAATGCTTCTCTTTGGATTCAAATGATCGGATCTGAATCCAAGTCTGGGTAACTTCTGGAACCTGGCCTCCCCTACTCTCCTGCTCTGGAGTCAGTCCTCACTCTCCTCCCCCTGCCCACCTGGCTTTGCTGCCTTGCTATGGTCACATCCTGTTGAGATCACTGGGCTCAGCTGGCCCCTAGGGTCCCCGACACTGGGAGTTCCTGTGCTGCCCCTGCTCGCCACTGAATGCTGGGATGGGCCCCCTCCAGCTGCCTGTGGCTCAGCTGAGACTGTGACGTGTGGCTCTGACGCTGAGCAGGACGCTCACGAAGGTCCAGGGGCAAAGCAGAGTCGAGGCACGCAGCTGACGCCACCCTCAGAGCCTGCAGGCCCAGGAGCGACGCGGGGCCCTGGCCCTGCTGGCCCTCTCTGCAGCTGATGGGGCAGGGGTCATGGTCACGCCTCAGCCCCCAGAGCCTCCGGCTGCCTCCACGCCTTGGAGGCCAGGAGCACTTGGCTTCAGACCCCAGGAGGAGAACACGTCCTCTTGCCCCATCCTTCTGTCCTCACCACTCCTGCCACAGGCCTAGGATTCAGCTGCTCCCGGGGTGGCTGAAGTGGAGAACAGCCCTTCCCTTCAAGTGTGTTGGTGGTGCTGTGGCCCCAACGAGACCATGCTGGAACTTTGGCAATCCATTTCTCCAAAGCTGGTGTATCTTGGGCTTAGAAGAAACCGTACATTGCACACCAGTGGTTTAACATGTTTGTTAAAAATGTGCATTAGTGCACCCAGTGCCCCTTCTCTCTCTCTACCTCTCCTTCCTCCTTCTTATCTTTCTTCAATGAGCATGGAAGGAACCATCACCCCTACCATGGCCTGCATTGTTGTTTATTTACATGTTTACTTTTAAAAGATTTTGAAAGGCAGAGTGGGAGAGGAAGAGAGAGAGAGAGAGAGAGAGAGAGAGAGAGAGATGGAGAGAGAGATCTTCCATCTACTGGTTCATTCCCCGAATACCCACAGCAGCCAAGGCTAAGCCAGGCTGAAGCTAGGAGCCAGGAACTCCATCCAGGTCTCCCACGTTGGTGGCAGGGACACAAGTACCTAGACCATCCATCCACTGCCTCCCAGATGCCTTAGTAGAAAGCTGAATTAGAAGCCCAGAGTAGCGAGGACTTGAACCAGGCACTCTGATGTGGGATGTTGGTGGCTTAACCCACCGCAGCGCAATGCTCACCTTCATGGTCTGTGTTTGAACTCCTGTGAACTTGGACGAGAGCACACACAGCCACATCGCCGTCTCCCAAGAGCAGTCTCCAGGAGGCCTAGTCAATTTCTGCCATTTGGTCCTCTGAGTATTCCGCTGTGACCTCCTTAATAGGCTGTGAGCCTCAGTCCAAGAGCAGGAGGAGGTTCCCACCTGTGTGAGTAAAAGCGCCCACCAACGGGGTCCACCTAGACCCCAGGCCAGGCACACCACAGGCTCCGCCCTAGAGGGGAGCAATGCTGCAGAACTTTTTAGAAATCCTTTCTACTTGGAAAACGGTGGCAACTTACAGGAAAAATGGCAAGAACTGTACCGAGAGCTCCCATATGGCGTCTGCCTGGATTCCCCAGTTCTTACTCATATTGTGACATATTTGCTCTCTAACTCCGTACACTTGCTGTTTTGTTTTACTTGAGGTGGGGGTGGGGAGAAATGCTCCCATCTGCTGGTTCACTCTCCAAATGACCCCAGCACCTGGGACTGGGCCAGGGCTGGAGCCGAGAGCAATCCGGATCTCCCACGAGGGTGGCAGGAACCCAATGACTGGAGTCTTCAGCCGCTGCCTCCCAGGGTGCATCTTGGCGGGAAGCTGGAAGGCAGGAGCTGGAGCCAGGGATCTGACCCAGGTACCCCCACTGGGGTGTGGTCATCCTAGCGGTGGGGCTGAGTGCTTTCTTCCTGCTTTCTTCATTTTACTTTATTTTTGATGATGGTTGGCAAATAAGTTGCAGATGTCATGACCTTTGACCTCAAAGGATGATTGCATACTTACATAATCACGGTAGCAGTGAACAAGTCCATGAAATTTATTTTTTTTATCATTTATTTATTTATTTGAGAGGTTGAATTACAGACAGTGAGAGGCAGAGAGAGAAATAAAAGAAGAGAAGCTGGGAATTGAACAAGCACCCATATGGGATGCTGGCATCACAGGCGGCCTGTTAACCCGCTGTGCTGCAACACTGGCCACAGGACCTGATTTTTCAACAAGCCGATTATTCTTCTTCTTAAAGTATTTTTGAGATATGTTCATGTTAGTCCATATGGATTTCAGTCCCCCCCTTTAAAAAATAAGATTCATTTATTCATTTGAAAGAGTCACACACACACACAGAGAGAGAGAGAGAGAGAGAGAGAGATAAATCTTCCATCTGCTGGTTCACTCTCCAAATGGCTGTAATGGCCAGGCCAGGGTCAGGCCAAAGCCACGAGCCAGGAGCTTCTTCCAGGTCTCCCATGTGGGTGCAGGTGCCCAAGAACTTGAGCCACTTTTGTTGCTTTTCCTAGGTCATTAGCAGAGAGCTGAATCAGAAGCGGAGCAGCTGGGACATGAATCAATGCCCATATGGGATGCTGGCATCGCAGGTGGCAGCTTTACCTATGATGCCACAGCACCCACCACATTTTTCCCTGTTTAATACTTGTATAATATTTCACAGTTTGGTTACACCATGATCTATCTAAATAACTCAGTTTGGTGAAGGTCTAGTTTGTTTTCCTGTTACCTACTACACTGCAGTGGCCAACTTTGTACCCATGTATTTGTTTTCAAACATATGTGAGTACCTCAAACCTCATAGGTTCTTAGAATTTCTGAGTTGAAGGAGACATTTAAAGACCTGAGGCTGGGGGTCAACGCTGTGGCGTAGCAGGTAAAGCTGCCGCATCCCATATGGGCACTGGTTTAAGTCCTGGCTGCTCCACTTCTGATCCAGCTCTCTGCTATGGTCTGGGAAAACAATGGAGGATGGCCCAAGTCCTCGGGCCCCTGCACCCATATGGGAGACCCAGAAGAAGCTCCTGGCTCCTGGCTTCAGATCGGCGCAGCTCCAGCTGTTGCAGCCGATTGGGGAGTGAACCAGTGGATGGAAGACCTCTCTCTCTGCCTCTTCTTCTCTCTCTGTGTAACTCTGACTTTCAAATAAATAAATCTTTTTTTTTTTTTTTTTAAAGACCTGAGGCTGGGGTGGGTGTTAGGTGCAGCAGTTAAGTTGCTACGGCGTCCTGACAACTGTATCCCAAACCAGAGAACCGAGGTTTGAGTACTGGTTCTGCTTCTTGCTAATGTGTACCCCAGAAGGCAGCAGGTGATGGCACAAGTGCTTGGTCCCCTACCACTCATGTGGGTGACAAGGATGGTGTTTCTGGCTCCTGGCTTTGCCTAGCACAGCCTTGGCTGTTGTGGGCATTTGAGGAGTGAGCCACTGGATGGAAGATCTCTTTCTGTCTGTGTCTCCTCACTCTTTCTCCATCTCTCTGCCTTTCTAATAAAATGGAATAAAAAAGTTCATAGAAATTGAATTAACAGATAATTTTTTTTTTTTGGGAAAAACTGAGTTAAAAGTGTGCTTTCCTTGGGGACTCGATGACTTTTTCCCTTTCAAGCTGTATCAAGTGAGCGGACATGTGTGTCTTTGGTTTGTCTTCTGGAAGCTTCTGAATCAAAGGCTTGGCCCATCTCTTAGAGATGTATTGAAGGTTCCAGCTGAAGGCACAAGATCCGTGTGCGACCTTCACTGCTACTTCCCTCTTATCCCCTCCCGACCCTCACTTTAGCTTTGCATATGTAAATGTTTTGCATATGTGAATTTGTGCAGCGTGTCCTACAGAGCAAGAGGGGCCTGAGTGACAAAATGACTGAACTGAGGTTCCACTGGCCCTGCGGGGCGAGGGCTGGGGGCAGGCAGCTTGCAGAGCTGCCTCACGTCAACTTCCCGACTTAAGATCGGGCTGATCACTGCTGTCTCACACGTGAGAACCGGATCTGTGGGACTCCCAGGGTGAGCAGCGACGGATCTGCTCCAACAGGTGCAGCCTCCTGTCACTCTCAAGGCCGCTTGTAAAAGGCAGTTGGGATGCAGGTGAGAAGCACACCTTGGGCTTGCTCTGGACCTCACACTGGGGGAGGCCCGAGCCCCTCAGAGCACACCTGAGTCCATTGCCTTATGTGGTCCTTTACCCATCCCACCTCAGAGATCAGAGGATGATCTCTGAGTGCATCCAATTCCATTGATGTCAATAAAAGCAAAGAGGCTTTAACTGCAGCAGGAGGAACTGTGGGTAGCTCTGGGGTAGGACTTTTGCCAGGTGAATGGTGCCAAGTACAGGAATGATTAGGGGAGGTGAGTGTGGAATCCCCTCCTAGGAGCCTTTTAGAACCGGCCAAATCCTTGGCCATCTGAGGCCTAGTGTGGAGAATTAATGAGGCCCCTTGTGACATCCGTACTAAGCCTCCTTAGAAAGGTACCAACCAGTAGATCCCTGATACCAACTGGCCATACAATTGCGCTGCTCCAAGCTCCTGGCTTAGGCCACCAGGTGGCAGTAATTCAACAGACGAGTGAGCCAGCAGAGGAAGCATCGTCAGCCTCCAAGGCTCTGGGACCCAGATCGGGGAGCATCCTGTGTATCCAGCGAGCCCACAGAGTGGGATAGCTGGGGGGCACCGCGGAGGTCAGGATCATGTTCAAACCTTAGAGAGAAACTCTGAGGGACCCATACCCTGACTGGGGAGTGAATGCCTTTTTGGACTCCTTTTTGGACAGGGTGGGTCTTGGACAGGTGGAGTGGGTTTCCTTTCTCAGGGCGGGAGGAGGGGGCATGGGATGACAGAAGACCAATGCCTGCTGATCAGCCTAGACCAGAGAGGCCTGTGGCTGCAGGGACCAAGCCTGGGGCAGAGGCCCCCTGGCCATCTGTTTCTTCTTGCCTGTGTCTGTCCCCTAGACTGGAACTCTTAGAGGCCAGGGATCATATCTGTCTCATACATCACTACTCCCTTAATACCACATATTAGTCGCACGGAGCAGGAGCTCAGTGGGCATCGCTGAACACACCAGCGAGGACGAGAGCTGCGCTGGTGTCTGGGGAGCTGTCCAGGGTTCTCACGCGGCTTCCTTCGCTGGATCGATCTTCTGCTTCCTCGCCCTCGTCGCGGGGCTTGGCCACAAAACCTGCCCCTGATGCGGATTCCTGAGTTATGTTCTCCTTTCTTGCGCCCTTGGTGATCATCAAATAGCCGCCGAGTTCGGTCTGCGAGAGTGGTTTTCTCTGCGCAAAACCCAACAGGTTAATGGCTCGTTCCTCATCTGTATCGGTGGAGTTTTCCGTCTCGGTGCCAGGCCCTCTTGCGTCATTACAGTGAAGAGTGTGTGGAGGGGGAGCAGCAAGGACTGGCGCTGGAGAAGCCGTCGGAGGCCACACTGCAAAGGCTAAGGCATGGAATCATGGGGGCAGCGGTGCATCCCCCGTCTCGGAGTGCCTCGCACAATTCCAGGCCCAACGTATGCACCTAACAAAGAATGCAGAATTTATCATGTGCATGACTGGGCAAAGGATATGGAAAATGTAGAGTTGGTTCAGGCCCTCGGGACGTCTCAGTTACTACTCTCAGAGGAAGAAGAGAAGCCGGCTCTCTATTTCTAAACATCTGGATTGACTTGACAGAGTGGGCTCCTGGCTCTTGTGTGTTGCTTCTCACTATTTCAGACTCTCACATAATACAAGGCTAAGATAAGCAGGGGAAAGGTAAGAATCAGAAACAAAAGTGGAACTAGAGGTGTGAATTCAGGACCAGGGCCTACAGGGTGCCAAACCGTGTCTGGGGAAAGTAGGTTTCTATTTCTCAGCTCAGAAACCGGGGCGGGGGGGTGGGCGGTGCCATGGCTCAACAGGCTAATCCTCCACCTGCTGTGCCGGCACACCGGGTTCTAGTCCTGGTCGGGTGCTGGATTTTGTCCCGATTGCCCCTCTTCCAGGCCAGCTCTCTGCTGTGGCCTGGGAGCGCAGTGGAGGATGGCCCAAGTCCTTGGGCCCTGCACCTGCATGGGAGACCAGGAGAAGCACCTGGCTCCTGGCTTCAGAGCAGCATGGTCCACCAGCTGCAGCGGCCATTGGAGGGTGAACCAACGGTAAAGGAAGACCTTTCTCTCTGTCTCTCTCTCTCACTGTCCACTCTGCCTGTCAAAAAAAAAAAAAAAAAAAAAAGAAACCAGGAGGGGAAGAAAAAAAAACCCCAGAGATAAAATGTTGATATGGATGAGCCAAGAGGTGGCCACAGGGGGTGATTTGGGGAGAACGACTCAGAGCTGGCATCATGGAGGGAGCTCTGAAGTCTGTGTCCAGTGTGCACCTGCAGCTCAAGGCTTCCCCAGGTCAGGCGCCACCAGGCAGGGTGCTGGGCATCAGAGCGCAAGCCTCCCTCTCTTTGCACAAACCCTGGAATGCCCACGCTCAGGACTCTTGGCTCGGCTCTGCCCTGAGACCCTGAAGCCCGCTAAAAGGCCAGGCACCAAGGACCCTGCATCTGTCATCGTCCTCCACGTGAGCCTGTCCTGACCACAGGTTCCCACCTCCGCACAGGAATCACCACAGTGATCTCACCACTCCCAGGCCATCCCCTGTGCAGGTCACCAGAGAGGCTCAACCGCGTCATGTGACGTTGTCATTGCTGTGCCATACTCTGTCCAGCTGTCCGGCTTCTGTGTATCCCACACCTGTTCCAGTGCTTCCCTCTCAGTGCTCCTGGGACCGCCACAATCCACCGCCCACTTGGTGCCTCGAGTGTCCCCTCTCATGCCTGACGAGCTCCCCCTTCAAGATCCTGTTTGGATGTCACCCCTTGCTGAAAACCTCCCACTTCCCCAGGCCCGGGTCCTTTGGCCTCGCATAGCTGATGACTTCCTGTTACCGACAGCTGTGTCCCCCATGCCACGAACTCCTTGAGAACAAGAGTGATGTCTTCTTTCTCACAACGTTCCCTTCCTTCCGCTGCCGGCACATAGGTGGTGCACGTTAAGGAGTTGGAGAATTGTAAAATTAACCGTGCCTGTAGGATGGACACAGGAGGCTGCCCTGTGGAGACAAACTTTGGTCTGGAAGGACGGAAGCTGGAAAGGAGACAAGCGAATGCTATAGACCTCTAAGGAGAACAGAGAGAGGGGCGTGGACTCCTGGCACCTGTCTCTCCCTTGGCCCCAGGGCTGCTCATTGCCCTTTGGTTTTATATCCATTTCCTGGCTTTCTCCTGCAAGCTGTGTCTCCCACACAGGTCCCTTGGCACTGGTGTCTGTCCGAGATTGGAGCAAGGGAGGAGTCAGGGCACCTCCCCTTTTCTCTTTGCTCTGGACTAGAGAGGGCATTTTCTGTATCTACACAGCTGTCCTAGGTCCCAGCAGGCTATCGTCTCCCTCTGTGGTCTTGCTTCTTGCCGGAAACTTCTGCTGTGGTTCTAGCTCAGGCTGGGCAGTCCTGACTTCTGGGCATTGGTCATCCCAGCCTTCCACTGTGCCTGCAAGCTGCAGAAGGGCCCCAGGCTTGCCGCTGTTGATAATTTTGGAGTTGCTTCACCGTCCTTCTTAGTCTCTCTGGCCTCAGAGTGGCCCATGCTCTGCACTAAGTCCCCTGTGTTCGAAGCACCAGTGTGGGGCCCGCTAACCCGATTGGACTCCAACCATTACAGTCTTCTGCTTGGGCGGGCTGAAGGGTCTGTCCTGGGGTTCCTGGGCCAACCTCTGCCCTTGGTCCTGCTCCCAGGGGCCCCTGTCTTGTTCACAGTGTCCCCATAAGAGCCTTTATCAGAGCCGGCTCTTATCTTGGCCCAACTGGGGGATTTTTGATGAGCTGGGTCCTTGTGTGAACCGAACCTCCTATGCCTGTTGGTTCATATGCAGGAAGATCTTGAATCCTGGCATAGTGGAGTAGGGGGCTCGGTGCAGGACAACAAACCCACACGTAGCTGTGCTCTCCAGGATGCTAACTACCTTCTGTGCCTTGACACTTGCAAGAGGAATGGTTGGAATCCACTCAGAGGATAGGAAAGGTCAGTGTTCATCACGCCAAGAGCTGATGCCAACAGGAAACAGAAAACCCTCCCCAAGAGGCCTGGCTGAACTCAACCCCATAGGGAATGATTAAGGAGAACGAGTCTGTCAAGGAGAAGTGATACTGAACCTCAGGCGACCTCACTGGAGCCAGCGCCTGGGCTGGGTGCACCTGTGGCCGCCGACACCCCTGGTGATGCCTGTGTTCCTTTGCAGGCTGGCAGGAGAGAGAAGGGACCACCCTCCCCCCCCGCACTGGGCCAGCTCTGGTGGAGTTAAAGCTGGAGGAGTTGAGATGAGAGGAGCCGGATAGGACCAGGTGCAAACCTCCCCTGCCGCTGAGACATGAAAGTATCTAGAGCTTCCATTTGACAGAGTCACTACGACTCTGGTTGAGCAAGAAGAGAACGAGAAGGCAAGGAAAAGAGAACCAGGGGCCTCAAACAGGTAGGGCGTTTCTGCAGAGGTCACTGGGGAGGCAGGACAGCAGGAGAGGCAGGAACCAAACAGGCAGGGCACAGAGGCCCGCTCTGTGAGACAGGATGAGTGCCAGTGTGTGCGGAGGCACAGCTCTGGCTGAGGGGCCCCTGGGGACAGCAGATGGGCCTGGTTCAGTCCATGGCATGCCTGCTGCTGTGGAGGTTTGAAGGAGGAACTCCTAGGTCAGGAAAATTTGGGAGGTCAGGGAAGGCTTCCGGGAGGAAGTGATTCTTGTTGGGCTGAGCTGCACGTAGGCATGACAGGAAGCTGGGGTTTGGGGGCTGGAGTGTGGGTTGGGCGAGAGGGAGGGTGTTGACGCTGTGGGAGGCTGCAGAGGTTAGTGGTGGAGGGGGAGGGGTGCCCCGAAGGCCTGATGCTGGGAGTTTGGGTTGGTCTCCCGGGAGCTCTGGGGACCTGGTAATGCAATAGTGCCAAGGGGTGACCCCATCAGATGTGTGGTTTAGAATACGACCCTGGCGGCCACAGGGACTCGAGGGAAGGTGGCCAGTGCCTTGGTTTATTTGATAGGTCCTTCTGCCACCCCAGTGGGTTCACACTGTGAACCCACACAGCCCGGCTCCAACAACCGTGCCCAGGCAAGGGACCTGTCCGGTCCAAGCTGTGGGGCTTGGGAGGAGAGAGGGGGACCTTGGGAGGGGGGCGAGGGGCAGAGAAGTCAGCGGGCTGCACCCTGGGACGCGCATCCCAAATGCGCACGTGGTGGGCTCTGCAGGTGGAGGCAGAGGTTTAATGGCTGCTGATGAGTTGAGAGCGTGAGAGCTTTTCGGGAATGTATGTGAAGGAGGCATCTCCATACAGCTAAATTCCTTTATTCACTTAATGAGGTTGGCAGCTTTCCTGGAAGCACAAGTGCCATTTGGCGCCGTGGCTGCCGCTTCAGGGTCGTGAGGCTGTAACACTGCAGGAGCTCCACACGGGGGCGCTGCGGAGAGCCCGCGCGGGGGCCCAGTCAGCGGCGCCCAGTCAGCGGCCGGGGTCTTCGCTGGGAGAGGTGTCCGGAAGCCGAGGGCTGCGGGCGGCCGTGGGAGCGCCGGTGTTAAAGTCATCCGGTATTATTATTATTATTATTTTTTAAAATTTAGTTTATTTCTTTGACAGGCAGAGTTACAGAGAGAGGGAGAGACAGGTCTTCTATCCGCTGGTTCACTCCCCAAATGGCCGCAACGACCGGGCTAGGAGCTTCTTCTGGGTCTCCCCCATGGGTGCAGGAGCCCAAGCACTTGGGCCGTCTTCCACCGCTTCCCAGGGGGCTGGATGGGAAGTGGAGCAGCCGGGACTCGAACTCCATGGCCCTGTGGGGTGCCGGCGCCTCAGGTGGAGGCTTAGCCTACTACGGCCCGACGCTGCCCTGGCTGCTGGGCCTATGGTGTCCCTGTGAGGGGCCGGCTCCCTGAGCTGGCTGCGGACCTGCCCCCGAGGTGACAGCGGGCGGCCCCTGGCTGCTCCTGGGATGCCGGCCTGCAGAGCCACGGGCCCCAGCAGCGCCCGCGGCGGCTCGTGCTGGCCGCTAGCCTGCGCTGGGCGTTCCTTGGCGTCCCCGCAGCGAGCCAGGATGCTGCTGAGGTCGCCCAGGCCTGCGGGTTGAAGTGGCGGGCGGGGGAGGTGGACTGTGCGACGCCCCCGGAGCCGTGCCTTTGCACGCATACCTCTCGAGGAAGGGCTGTCTGTGTGCGTGTGTGTCTGTGTGTGCGTGCATGCGTGTGTGGCAGAGCAGCCGTGTGACACCAGGTCTGAGGGGTGTGTGTGTGTGTGTGTCAGAGCAGCCGTGTGACACCAGGTCTGAGGGGTGTGTGTGTGTATGTGTGTGATGTGTGTCAGCAGCTGTGTGACGCCAGGTCTGAGGTGTGTGTGTGTGTCAGAGTAGCCATATGAGGCCAGGTCTGAGGTGTGTGTGTGTGTGTGTGATGTGTGTCAGAGCAGCCGTGTGACACCAGGTCTGAGGGGTGTGTGTGTGTGTGTGTGTGACGCCAGGTCTGAGGTGTGTGTGTGTGTGTGTGTCAGAGCAGCCGTGTGACACCAGGTCTGAGGGGTGTGTGTGTGTGTGTGTGTGTGTGTGTGATGTGTGTCAGAGCAGCCATGTGACGCCAGGTCTGAGGTGTGTGTGTGTGTGTGTGTGTGTGTCAGAGTAGCCATATGAGGCCAGGTCTGAGGTGTGTGTGTGTGTGTGATGTGTGTCAGAGCAGCCGTGTGACGCCAGGTCTGAGGTGTGTGTGTGTGTGTGTGTGTCAGAGTAGCCATATGAGACCAGGTCTGAGGTGTGTGTGTGTGTGTGTGTGTGATGTGTGTCGGCGCAGCCGTGTGAGCCCAGGCCTGAGCTCAGCCCAGCCGAGACACGCATCTGCGGTTCCTCTGCCCCCTTTTGGCTCCCATCCCAGGAAGGATTCCACATGGTTGGGTGCTTTCATAAAATTTTTATTTTTCAATTACATGCTCATTGTAACAAATCCAAACAACACAGAAGCGGAGACAGGAGGTGGACAAAGGCCTCCCCCCCTTCCCTCCCTGCCCTCCCGGTTGGAGACCTTTTTTTCTGACACGTGGAGCTGAAGGCTTGGAGAGCGGTTCCACTACTTACAAACTCCAGGACCCTGGGAAAAAGGACAGAACCACTTCGTGCCTCAGTTTCCCTGTCTGCCAACTGGGGTAAGAGTACTTATCCCACATGGCTGCCGCCAGGATTAAGGGTTTAAATCAGAGGCTGGCAACGAATGGGTATTTGGTACGCCATTAGCTATTGTGACTATATATGGGTTTTGAATCCAAAATGAGTATTAACACCATACATATTGTACCACAGCTTCCTTTTCCACTTGGCGATCTGTTGTGGAATTCTTTCCAAGTTTGCACATATGGCATTTTTTTTTTTAAATGGTAGTGTAGATTTTTTTTGTAGTATATACTATAATTTATTCATTCAGATATGGAAAGGTGTTTAGGTTATTTCCATGCCTTTTATTTTGCCATTAAAACCAATGTTGCACCTTGTGCCTTATGTAATCCTACGTGTATTTCTGTAAGCTAGAGCTCTAGAGTAGGGTTACAGGATTTGGGGTGTATACACAGTTTCTTCCTCTCTCTCTCTCTCTCTTTTGAATGAAAGCTTGGATGAGAGAGAGAGAGACACTAGCTCACATCCACCGGCTCACTCCCCAGATGCCCTAACAGGGCCAGGCTGAAGCCAGGAGCCAGGAATACAATCCTGGTCTCCCATGTGGGTGGCAGAAACCTGGTCACGCAAGCTATCGGCTGCTGCCTCCTAGGGCCTGCACGCGCAGGAAGCTGGAGTGAGGGACCTGAGGCCAGGCAGCTGCCTGCGCGAGGCAGGCGTGTGCACCAGAATCCTGACTGTGGGCCAGACACCCGCCCCTGTGCGCTTGAGAAGTGATTACAGATTTGCACATTTTTGTCAAACTACCGTGCCAGCCATGTTTTCACTGACTGCTTAGTAAGAATGCCTGTTTCCTCCGCTTTAACCAACGCTAGATTTACCCATTTTATGAACTATCCAACTACCTGTCTACACGACACATGTCCCTGTAAACCCAGATGCTCGGGATTGGAAGAGATTAGGGAGGCCTCAAAGAAGCGGAGCCTCACTCACCTGAGATGTGAGCTCTGGTCTGCCTCTGTCCTCCTGTCTGTGCAGCCAAGGTGCTGAGCCGTCGCAGGGCAGCACTGGGGTGGACAGAGCCTGTTGCCGTTCTGCTGTGGCCCTCAGGGGGCAGGCGGGCTCAGGACAGGTCCTCCCCCTTTAGGCCGCGTTAACCCCCCTGTGTATTTATATCGAACAGCCCGTGGCTCCTTCTTGCTCTCATTCTCTGTGCGTGCCTTTCAGTGTAGTAAATCCTGAGTGCTTCTACTTTTTGCTGTTTTTTTTTTTTTTTTAACAAAGTAGACCCAGAGCCTTTTGTGTTCAAAAGCTAAGTGCCCATAAATCAGTGCTCCTCGAATGGGTAGATGTGTTTGGATGCGTGAAGACGTGGCTTTGAATTATTTATCAAGAGGGGATGCCACTGGAGCCTCAGGCACACTCAGCACTCTCCTCCCCACCCCCTGCATCTCAGGATGTCTCTGGGGCCATAATGGAGCGTGACTTGGGGCCACTTGGCACCTGCCTGCCTTTTCTATCTCCCTCTTCCCCAAGCTGTGGCCATACCCAGACACAGATTCCCGATGCATCATGTCTGCATAGACTGTTCCCTTGCATTGGGTGTTCCTTTCCATGTATCCATTCTGTAAACTCCCAGGCACCCATCAAGAGCTAACCTAAACGTCCTTTTCTTTCAGAAATAGTTCTTTTTTATTTTTTATTTTTATTTTTTAAAATTTTTGACAGGCAGAGTGGACAGTGAGGGGGAGAGAGAGAGAGAGAGAGAGAGAGAGAGAGAAAGGTCTTCCTTTGTTGTTGGTTCACCCTCCAATGGCCGCCACGGCCGGTGTGCTGCTACCGGCGCACCACGCTGATCCGAAGCCAGGAGCCAGGTGCTTCTCCTGGTCTCCCATGGCGTGTAGGGCCCAAGCACTTGGGCCATCCTCCACTGCACTCCCGGACCACAGCAGAGAGCTGGCCTGGAAGAGGGGCAACCGGGACAGAATCCGGCACCCCGACCCGGACTAGAACCTGGTGTGCCGGCGCTGCAAAGTGGAGGATTAGCCTATTGAGCCGCGGCGCCGGCCCAGAAATAGTTCTTATCTTAATAGCTACCTTCTTGGTTAAGACTGGTTAGATCCAGAACTCTTCAAAGGCAGAGCTATATCTAGCAATTGGGACGGTGTAGGGCACTTGGTTAGAATTTGGGTTGTCGGATGGACAAGATCTGACCTCTGTGCTCGGTCAGCCCGATGTACCTGGCACACGATGCTGGTTCGGTTTTAAGCACAGTGTGTCTGATACATCTGTGAGTGGCAGGGGGGGAAGGTGGCCCCAGTGGGTGCTTTACTGAGTCCTCAGGTAAGTGGAAATGGTAGTGAACACAGCACCTGGAAGGATGTCCATAGGTTGACAGAATTGCAAGACACCATTAAGCAGGTGCATCTGAAGTGTTCCTTGTACAAAGGTCTGGGAACTCTTGGTGGCCGGGGTGGGGTGGGGAGACTCACAGGTGACTGAGATAGGAAACTGCCCTTTGCATGGGCTGTGTTGTTTTTTTTTTTTTTTTTTTTTTTTTTTTTTTTTTACAGGCAGAGTTAGACAGTGAGAGAGAGAGAGAGAGAGAGAGACAGAGAGAAAGGTCTTCCTTCCGTTGGAAGGCTGCTATGGCCGGCGCACTGCACCGATCCAAAGCCAGGAGCCAGGTGCTTCTCCTGGTCTCCCATGGGGTGCAGGACCCAAGCACTTTGGGCCATCCTCCACTGCCCTCCCGGGACACAGCAGAGAGCTGGACTGGAAGAGGAGCAACTGGGACAGAATCTGGTGCCCCAACCGGGACTAGAACCCAGAGTACCGGTGCCGCAGGTGGAGGATTAGCCTTGTGAGCCGCGGCGCCGGCCCCTTTAAATATAGGGCTTTTTGTAATGTTTTTTTGATGTTATTTATAAAATAGCATAGATCTTTCAGCGGAGTTTGGCGAAAACAAGGGCTGGATTTGATTAATCCATGATCGACCAGCGCATTCTGTATCATGCATACTCAATAAACGTTTGTGGAATGAGTGGCTCCCAGGGGCTGGCACAGGATGCTTGTTTGATTTTCAGCAAGGCTTAGTGGTCTGAGAATTAGACATGGGTCAAAGGGTACGGTCCTTGACCACGGAGGAAAAGACCGTAGGCCGTGCATTCAAGGGATCCTAGGCTGTCACTCAGAACAGCATTGGAGCCAGAATTTGCAGGGAGAAAGTAAAACAGGAGCCAGCGTGTTGGCCTGTGAACATTGGTAGGTTTGATTTCCAAGCTGGAGGCGTGCTTGCAGAGCTGGCGTGTGGAGGCAGGCATTCTGACTTTCAGTGCTGTGCATGGACACTGGAGGTGGAGGGGCTCGGGGTTGTGACAGGGCCCTGGGCCTGGGAGGCAGGGGACCGAGGAGAATGTTGCTGGAGGCTAGAAGGGTGCAGGCTGTAGACCCTGGATGTTAGAGGGGCTTTGTTTAGGATGGTGGGTCTGTTAAGGATGGTATCAGGAGATCAGGGGTAGATTTAGTCAGACTGGAAATTTCAGAAACTGATTTTAAAGAGGTTCAAGCCAGAAAAGGCTAATGTGTTGGCTTTTAGTCTCCTAAGGAGGGCAGACCAGTCAGGCTGTGGGGTGGGGAGGGAAGCAGCTGGGTTTCAAGAACAATTGGGACCAGGGGTTTTCATGCCAGCAGCTGTCCCCTCCCCCGCGCCCCTCACTCTCTCTTCCTGTCTCCATGGTTTGCCTCTTGGGCTTACTGCTTTCATTTGCTGTTTCCTAGATGGACGGCTTTGTTCACGAGGCCAGACACCTGCAAGTTCTGTGTGTTACTTCTCATAGCCGTGATCGCACTGAAGAGATTACAGAACCTCCAGGGAGGAGACTTCCTGACCTGCTCTCAGGTAGGGTGGGAGAAGAGCTTGCAGAGGGCAGAGGTTTGGGTGGGAAAGGTGGTCTTGCAGGAGAAATTTATGCTTCATTTTATGAGATGATATCAAGAAGTTGGAATGACTTTGGCTGCCAGTAGGGGGAAACTTGAGTTGCATTGGCTTAACCGTATGGTAAGGGAATGTGTTGGCTCCTAGATTGTGAAGTCTAGGAGTACACCGGTGTAAGAATCAGCTTAGTCCAGTGGCTCCAGTGTCCATTTTCCTGCTGTTCCCTCATCTGCGCTCCCTTCTTGTTTTGTCTTTGTCTTCAGATGCTTCCTTCATGGGAGCAAAAATGAGGTAGAGGGGGTGGGAGTTTGGTGCAGTGGTTGAGATGGCACCCGGAACACCCCCTTCCCACAGAGAGGGCCTGGGTCTGAGTCCTGGCTCCACTTCCAGTTCCAGCTTCCTGGTGATGTGCACCTTGGGAGGCATCCACTGATGCTTAAGTAGTGGGATTCCTGCCACCCATGCGGGAGATCCAGATGAGTACCAGGGTCTTGGCTTCAGCCTGGCCCAACCCTGGCTGTTGCAGGGGATGTGGGGAGTGAACCAAGGGGTGGAAGATCTCTTTCTGTCTGTCGTCTCTCTGTCTTTCGAAAAAAGAGAGATAGACATTTCTGGCTCCACATCCCTGCATAAAATTCAGAGGAAGAAAAATCTTCTGGAAGATTCCCTTGAAAACAAGGAAGGGTTATTCTGGCACCTTCCGCCCCGTGTTTCACTGACTTGAACTGGGTCACATCCTTTTCTAAACAAGTTGGAGGCCAGGAAATTCTGTGTTGTCAGTGGCTTTATCCTGTCTGGCCCTGATCCTGTGCCCAAGGCGATCGGGATGACCCTGATGTGTTTAGATTCATTAGAACTCACCCACGACACCTGGGTGCTGCAGCGCGGGAAGAGGTGTATCGGCTTTCAGTGTGTAGAAAATAATATAAGATTTAGTGGTTTAAAGATCGTCTTTAGTCAGTTCAGATTCTGTAAGTCAGCAATTTGGGCTGTGCTCAGCAAGGTGGTTCTTTTGTTAGGCTTGGCTCTCCTCTGTGTCTGTGGTTGGTGGGTGGGTCAGCCAGGGTCCAACGGCTTATGATGTGTTTACTGGGGACTACTTTAGTGGACCTGTTCCAGGAAGACAACCTGAACTTGCTCCGATGGTTACCTTGAGGTCCTGAGAGCTACAGGAAGCACAAGCCTCAGGGCACACACACTGTTCCAGACTTCTTGCCCGGTTTTCTATGGTCCCCTTGGCCACATAAGTCATATGGCAAATCCAGAATCAGAGAAGGGGAGGATAGCCCAAGGGGTGGATACAAGAAGGCGTGAACAGACCCAGTGAGGAAAGCTGATGTTGGTAGAGAGCCACACCTTTCTACCGCAGGACGCAAGTGGAAAGGGTGGTCCTAGGGAGGGTGCAGAAGGAGGGAGACTTTGGTTCCAGTAGGAGTACGAGTAGGACATGTTAGAGGAAGTGGCGTGGGTGTAAGTCTGGAGAGGAAAGTTCACGCTGTTAGACAGAGACAAAGGTTTGTGTGTAGGACTGAGAATCAGGACCGAAGGACCTTAGTGTCTGAATAGTGCCATGTTCTGGGCTAGGCATTTAGCAAACATTATCTCATTTAATCTCTGCCTTTGCAGTTGAGGAAACAGGCTCAGAGAGCTTAAGCCACTTGCCCGAGGTCACACAGTAAGTTTGGATTTAAGCCCGGTTGTCTCTGGCTCTCAGGTCTTAAAGAAGCAAGGATTTTTGGGTGCAAGATGGCAGTGAAGGAGGAGGAAGTGGGGTAGGGCACATGAAGGTGCAGGGATCTGTCACGCCAGCTCAGCTGCGTTGGGCATCACGAGCCTGGGTGAAGCTACCTCTTGCCAGCACCAGAGTCTGTTGAGTCTGCTTGCGCCTCCCACCTGCAGCCCCTGGCAGAGTAATACCACCTGGGCTTCAGGTGTGCCAGGTGCTGAGACACACCTTGCTAGCCTCACGTCCCTCCATCCTCACAACAGCATTGATGTGGTAGGACTGCTGCGGTCTCCACACAGGACAACTGCAGTGCAGAGAATGAAGTCACGTGTCCACAGTCACGGAGTCGGCGAGGAAAGGAGCCAGGCCGTGGAGCAGGTCTCAGTTCCTGCCCTGAGACCCTTGGCTACCCAAGGGTGAGAGCCTGGGATGAAGACCCTTGCCGTGGGCGGGGGGCGGAGTCTGTGACATCTCCATGATAAACATACAAGGGCTCATTACTACTAGCCCACGATGGAGTTGAGTGTTTAGGTTTTCTGAGTTGGTCCTCAAAAGTAGCTGGGCACATAGATCCTGTTGGTTTGCCCATTTTAGAGATGAAGAGACTGAGGACCAGCTAAGTTAACCTTGCTGGCTAAAAGGCACACCACTAACAAGTGGCAAAACCACAGCTTGTACCTACGGCAGCAGGCTGTTCACCCTCAAGCCTTCCAGGACCCGCGCTGGCCAGCACTGTGCGATCCAGTCCCAGGCAGGGCCCAGGAGGAGGAGGAGCCCTTCAAAAGCAAGTGTTTACGGACCTCAGTTACCCGAAAGGCTGTTGGGTGAAGAGGGCTCAAGCCTATTGGTTGCTTCGCAGAGCTGAATTTTGGAAAGCTCGGTAGGGGAGGGGGAAGTGGAGGATTTGGCTTGGAGTGAGCACCCCCAGATGATTGCTGCCCTGGACCCAGGGCTGACACCTGCCTGAGTGGCAGCCGCACCCGGGTGCCCTTGAGGTATGCCTAGGAGGAAGGAGAGCTCAGATCTTCGGGGCCTAGTCCAGGGTGAGAATCAGATGTGTTGTCTGCCGAAGGGGCACCAGGGAGCTCCAGACCCGCCCACTGCGAGGAGAGTCCCATCAGCCTGGACGAACCAGACTAGGTCCTCGCGCACCCCACGCTGTCCTGCCTTTCACACCATGCTAAAAGCCTCCAGTGCCGAGCCAGCCGAACAGGCAGGAGCCGAGCAAGAACCATGTCTACTCTCTGAATCAAACCTTTTTCTCCCCGAAGTCATTAATAACAATCTTTATCCCCGCAGCATCTGCTAACGATTTATTATTACACGGGCAGCATAACATTTTCATATACACAACATTTTTCATCCGGGGTTGAGTTAATTACAAATGACTCACAAGCAAGGAGCATTTCCTCCAGCAATGCACCACGAAACACAGGTGCTTTGTGCTGCCCCCACCTGAAGCGGGACTCTGCTGCCTTTGTCCAGCTTGCGCAGTCTTCCCTCATTTATCACTACTGCTCCAAATGAGTCACACCAGCCAATGGGAAAGGCCCCCGGAACTTTTGATTCGGTGGCTTCTTCCTTCTAAAAGCAGCTTCTAAAAATACGTCTGTGGGGCTTCTTGAAGTTCGCGTCTGTGCGTCTCGCTGAGTGCACCCAGCACTCTTCCTCAGCGTGTCTCTCACCACCCACGCCCGAAGGATGTTCATGACATCACAGGGTCGTGGAGGTGGCCGAGCGCGCCTGGTTGGTGAGCTGACAGAAGGCTGCTAGGGGAGCAGTTGGTGCGTTTTCCATGACTTTAGGGTAAAAATGTTCTAAAATTAGAGCCGGCGCCGTGGCTCACTAGGCTAATCCTCCGCCTTGCGGCGCCGGCTCACCAGGTTCTAGTCCCGGTCGGGGCACCGATCCTGTCCCGGTTGCCCCTCTTCCAGGCCAGCTCTCTGCTGTGGCCAGGGAGTGCAGTGGAGGATGGCCCAAGTGCTTGGGCCCTGCACCCCATGGGAGACCAGGAGAAGCACCTGGCTCCTGCCATCGGATCAGCGCGGTGCGCCGGCCGCAGCGCGCCGGCCGCGGTGGCCATTGGAGGGTGAACCAACGGCAAAGGAAGACCTTTCTCTCTGTCTCTCTCTCTCACTGTCCACTCTGCCTGTCAAAAAATAAAATAAAAAAAATGTTCTAAAATTACCTGGTTGATCCTGCCAGCAGTGTTGTGGCGCAGGGAGCTAAGCTGCCACCTGTGATGCCAGCATAACACAGGAGTGCTGGTCCGAGTTCTGGATGCTCTGCTTTTTCTTCTTCTTTTTAAAAGATTTATTTATTTATCTGAAAGGCAGAGTTACAGAGAAGCAGAGGTTGAGAGAGAGAGAAAGAGAGAGAGAGAGAGAGAGAGAGAGAGATTGATCTTCCATCTGCTGGGTCACTCCTCAGATAGCTGCAATGGCTGGAGCTACACTGATCCGAAGCCAGGAGCCAGGAGCTTCTTCCAGATCTCTCATGCAGGTGCAGGGGCCCAAGGACTTGGGCCATCTTCTGCTGCTTTCCCAGGCTATAGCAGAGAGCTGGATCAGAAGTGGAGCAGCCGGGACTCGAACTGATGCCTATATGGGATGCCAGCACTGCATGTTGCAGCTTTACCCGCTACACCACAGCGCCGGCCTCTGCTTTGCTTCTGATCCAGCTCCCTGCTAATCTGCCTGGGAAAGCAGCAGAAGATGGCCCAAGTGCTTGGGGCCTTGCCACCCATGTGGGAGAACTGAATAGAGTTCCAGGCTCCTGGCCTCTGCCTGGCCCAGTGATGGCCATTGCTGCTATTTGGGGAGTGAGCCAATGGATGGAAGGAAGATCTCTCTCTCTCTCTCTCCCCCTTCTCTGTAACTCTGACTTCAAATAAATACATAAATGAAATATTTAAAAAATCCTTTTCAAAAAATAAAAAGTTTTGGTTGACATAGTTCAGTACTTCAATACAGCATTAACTGATCAAATCGGTAATTATCATTTCCATTTTCTAATCTTTTCTTGATTTTTGTAGCTCATTTCCACTGATCTGAGGCAAGCAGTGGGGAATGTTTGTTGTATGGCACTGAGACTTCATGGCTGTTATGCAGTGAGAGCTAGCTGGTACCTTAATTGGTGTCTGACATGGAATGTTCTGGTAACAAAACCTTGATGTGCGTGGCTTTGGCTTTGAAGAAGGCGGTTCAGGAGGCTGGTGAAATGGCACTCAGTAATGGGGAAACATTTGGTGAGACTGTCGCTCGCAATAACCTGGAAGACAGAAAATGTGCCAGAGGCATTTGTCAAGTTGGATGAAGGGATTTTGTTGCAGGATGTGGGAAGTGTGAGCTGGTGGCTGCTAACTGCATTTGAAAGAGGTGAGCTCGAGAAGGAATTGGCCGGTTTGCAAGCAGAATTCCAAAGCACTACAGAGAGCCCAGACATTACAGGAAGGGAAAACAAAACATTTCTCATCAAAGCGGAAGAATGGTCTTTGCAACACAGCATCGAGAGATGACATTTAGGACATCGTCTATAAGATTTTGTGGGTTGTTTCGTAGCAGTAGGGGACTGTTAGGTAATCTGTCAGTCATTTTGCATCATGCATGATCTCATTGAATCTTTTTGGTAGTCCCAGAATAGAAATTATTTCCGTTTTACAGATGATGAAACCGAGGCTTAAAGAGGGTTTGAAAAATGCCCAGGGCAGAACTCAGCGGTGGATCTGACCCCAAAGCCCATACTCTAACCAGAAAGCTGCGCTCCTTCGTAAATGTCTCCGTCCTCTTCTCTGTGAATGTGTGAGTGTGGTAGGCAGAATAGTGCACCCCCAAAGGTGTCCATATCCTAGCCCCTGGAGCGTCAAGGGGGAATGAAGCTTGCTTGTTGGCTGATGTGTAGGTGGGGGATGGCTCTGCAGTATCTGGGTGGGTCCTGTGGCATCACACGTGCTGTGGTTTGGATGTCAGTTTGGGAGCTTCCCAAGGGTCCATCTTGGTCCTTAGGGTGGAGCCATCAGGAGATGGGGCCCAGTGGGCGGTCCTTACACAACTGGGGAGGTGGTTCTCCCGTGCCCTCTTGAGTTCCTGTGATTTATAGCAGTGATGTTACAGAAGCCTGGGTTTGGGCCCACCCTCTCTTTCTGCTTCCTGGCTCTCCATGAGACCCTTCTCCCACATGTGCTCTGCTGGCCACCATGGGGCCCCTCGCTGGAGCTCAAGGCTGGGCTACACTGCCTGGACTCTGATCCGCCAGAACTTTGAGCTCCGTGAAGCTCCCTTTCCATCATAAGTGGCTTGTCTCAGGCATTTTGTTATAGCTGCGAAAAGCTGACTATTAGAGCGAGGGTCCTTATAAATAGGAGAGGAAGGAAGAAGAGTTAGAGAAGTGTCAGAGAGACGTGGGAAGTGCTACAGTGCTGGCTTTGAAGGTAGAGGAGGGGTCACAATCCCCATCAGAGGGGAAGGAATACAGGCTGCCTTTAGAAGCAGGAAAAGGGGCCGGTGCTGTGGCACAGCAGGTTAAGCTGCTACCTGCGATACCAGCATCCCTTATCAGAGTGCCAGTTCGAGTCCCAGCTGCTCCACTTCTTACCCAGCTCCCTGCTATTGCACCTGGGAAAGCAGAGGAAGTTGGCCCAAAGGTTTGGGCCCCTGCACCCACATGGGAGACCTGGATGGAGTCCCAGGCACCTGAGTTGGGCAGGGGCTGCCCTGGCCATTGTGACCATTTAGGGAGTGAACCATCAGATGGAAGACGTCTCGCTCTCTGTTGTACTGTTTTTCAAATCAATCAATCAATCAGTCCTTAAATAAAATAGATGCAGGAAAAGGCAAGGACATGGATCCCTCCCCCCGCCCCGCCCCAGAGCTTCCAGAAGAAATCAGCCCTGCCCCCTCCTTGACTTTGCTCCCAGAGACCCATTTTGGAGTTCTGACCCCCAGAACTGTGGGTAATAACCCACAGTTATTACCCTTCTAAGCTACAAAATTTCTTGTAATTTTTTATTATGGCCACGGGAAACCAATGCAATGAATATCCTTAAGTGTGTGCCTTATGTACATGTACGCACATGGTTTGCTAAGTGTGCATCCAAGTCTAAATGTTCTTGGGTGAGGAAAGCCCCTTTGGTGACCCAGCAGGGGAGGAGAGGGCAGGAGATTTCTGGGAGGGCAGCAAGTTGTCCACACCCAACCCAACACTGTAACTCCAGCCAACAGGCATGAGAAGCGGTAGAATCTACAGGTAAGTACGTGTGTGAGTGAGTGGGTACAGGCATCTGAGTGCAGGCAGTCACACACGTGTGGGAATGTTCAAGTGTGCAAGTGTGAGGGGACACATGTCACCTTTGCACTTGCATGTGTGTTGACTGGCATACTCATGTTTACGCGTGTATAGGAATCTGTGCACACACGGGTGTGCATGCATAAGGCACACAGGAACACATGTGTTCGCCCCTATGTGTTATGTGTACATGCACACATGTGTGCACCTTGGATTCACATGGGGATTTCAGACCTGAGATTAGGACCTTCCTAACCCGTCTAACTGGCCCCTTCCGGAGCCAGGCCCTGGACAGAGAGCTAGCACAGGAGCCCTTGACAGGAGCCATTAATTTGTTCTTTCTCTCCCTGAGGCTGGAGTAAAATGAAGCTTGTTTTCCATTTCTGCACAACGAGGAGAAGCGTATTGATTTTTCCTCACTTCTGATTGTTCACATTAGAAGCTTGTTTCTCAATAATTGACACCAGGACCATTCGTTTTACTGCACAAACATATTTTATGGGCCCCCTTTCCCTTTGAGACACAGTGCTGGGTGCATCGGAAACAAGTCCATGTGTAGATCTTTGCTTCTCTGCGGGGAGAACGTCCCTCAAAGAGCAGGCTCAGCCTCTCTGGTGCCCGCCTTTTGATTGTTCCTTTGCTTCCGCATCAATTTGTCCAAAAATCTGTATTGCGTGCCAGTGGTGTACAGACAGGATCCAGACGGGGCACAGGGGCTGTGGCTGAATCAATCAGCACGGGACTTGTGTGTTAGCCTGGGAGGAAGCCTTCGCCCATCCTCCTTAGGACATGGTGAGGATATTCCAGGGAGGAGGAGGGAGAGCAGGATGACAAGTCCAAGCCCCGGGCTAGCAAGGCCCTTCTGTCTTTGCTGCCATCTCAAAGGAGCTGCCTCTCCCTCCACGGCCAGCCCTCCCCAGGCTTACCAAACAACTGACACCTCTCTCAGGCTCCTGTCTGTCTCCTCCGGGCCCTCCCCTGCTGGTCAGCATCCGCCTTGGGCTTCCATGCATGTCCCTTGCGGCGTGGCTGTTTGAGGTCGGAGGCCAGCCTGACTTATCATCTCCAGCTTTCCCAAGAGGGGTGTCTCGTGCCGTTGCCTACTCCCTCAGGCCCTTCTCATTCCCTGGATTTTACTAAATCCTACGAGAGATGGCTGGAGTGGGAAGCGGTGACTGCCAGTCCCAGCCGATGCTGTTACTTTGGACATCTGGTTCTGATCCTTCCCCCAACCCCTGGCTTGAGAAGGGGGAGGTCGTCTCCCTGAAGTCTTCGTAGTTTGATTCAAATCTGATTTCTCTCTCTCTCTCTCTCTTTTTAATATTTATTTATTTATTTGAAAATTTAAAAAGGTAGAGAGAGAGGGAGAGGGAGAAAGGAAGAGAGGGAGAGAGGGAGAGAGAGAGAGAGAGAGATCTTTCATCCACTGGTTCATTCCCTGATTGGCCACAATGGCCTGGGCTTGGCCAGGCCCAAGCCAGGCACCAGGAGCTTCTTCTAGGATCCTATGTGGGTGCAGGGGCCAAGAACTTGGGTCATCTGCTGCTTTCCCAGGCACATCAGCAGGGAGCTGGGTCGGTAGTGGAGCAGCCGGGACTCAAATCAGTACCCATAGGGGTTGCCGGCATCTCAGGCTGTGGCTTCACCTGCTCTGCCATAGCACAGCCCCTGGCTTCTCTTTTTCAAGCTGGTGCTAAGAGCAGCAGGTTCTCCTCATTGCATGAGTGGGGAGCTGGGGTTTCCAAGCCTCAGTGCCACCTCCTGCCTTCCCCGGAGGGGGAAGATCCAAGCCAAAAAGCAGCCGGGGGGGGGGGGGCGGTGCTGAGTGCTGGGTCAGCCTGGCTGCCCAGGGGAGGGCCAGCAGTTCTTTCTGGAGGTTGTGCCGAGTGATGGGGCACCTTCCATCACTTTGATGCCTCCACAGTCATGGAGTTCCTGGGCTGGAGTGAAGCCAGGAATGGTACCTACCTTCCCCGTATCCATTCTTCCCTTCATCCTCTGAGAACCTCAACTCTACTCCATGCAGTTGTGGGCCTGGCTAAGGCACTCAATGTTCCAGACCCTCTTCCCACCAGAGGTGGCCAATAGGAGCAGAGTAGCTGGGTAGAACTTCTGAGAAAGTGCTTTAACAAGCCGGCAGGTGAAGGCCTGTGACTTTACTCGTTTCCTTCCTTCTGCCTTCTGCCTGGATCTGAGATATAATGGCTGGAGCCTCAACAGTCATCTTGGACCATGAGGTGACCCTTAGGTGGAAACCCATGTTCTAAGGATGGTGGAGGAAAAAGACTGAAGATCCTGGCTCCTATTTCCTAGGGAACACTTCCTACTGCTCACTCCAGGACTTCTGGTCTAGGGGAGAGAAATACACTGTCTCCATTTTTCTGTACTAGCGTTTGAATACCACTCCTGATATTTAAGTCTGTACAGTGCTAGCTCTTACCAAGAATCCCATGCTCAGGTAAGCTGCCAATCTTCTAAAATTCTGTGACTGAAGCCCAGACATGCTGTTCCATTCACAGCAGAACATTGCTCCTGCATTTGGGTCTGTGCATCCTAGTGGTTCTGCACCAGCCTGCTCTTAGTTTAAGGCCTTTAGGCATCTCAATTATCAGGCTCAGTGTGGGAAATGCCTATGTCTGGGTTAGGCGTCTCGCTTGGGTATGTGATATCAACGTGTGATATCCCAAACGGTGACCATTAGCCACATGTGGGTATTTGCATTTCAATTCAAATCAATTAAAATGAAAGAGAGCAGAAAAATCCAACTGGTCCACATGCAGCCGGTGGCTACCACATCACACGACGCAGTATGGAGTGTTACATCCCCCCACGAACATTCTACAGGACAGCCTTGATCTACAGCATCAGGTTTCAGCTGAAAGTTGCATTTTACCGTCATTATGTGGATTTATACACACACATATATATCAATCATTTCTCTTTCAAAAATTATTTAATTTGTTTTTATATATTTTTAAATCAAAGCATAATTTATAGGTAGTAAAATGCACAAATCTTATTGTACAGGTTGATGAATTTTTAATATGTATACACCAGTGTGACTGCTACTCAAATCAATACGTGGGGCATTTTCATCATGCCACAAAGTTCCTTTGTATCCCTCCCGGTCAATATTTCATTTCACCCTCTCTCCTTCCCCCCAGGTAGCCACTGCTGTGAAATCTATCACCAAAGCTTAGTTTTGCCTGTCCTAGAATTCACAAATGGGATCCTACAGTATTTATCTTTTGCATCTAGTTCTTTTTTTATTTTTATTTTATTTTTTTTAAATTTTTGACAGGCAGGCAGAGTGGACAGAGAGAGAGACAGAGAGAAAGGTCTTCCTTTTTGCCGTTGGTTCACCCTCCAATGGCCGCCGCGGCCGGCGCGCTGCGACTGGCGCACCGCGCTGATCCGATGGCAGGAGCCAGGTGCTTCTCCTGGTCTCCCATGGGGTGCAGGGCCCAAGCACTTGGGCCATCCTCCACTGCACTCCCTGGCCACAGCAGAGAGCTGGCCTGGAAGAGGGGCAACAGGGACAGAATCCGGTGCCCCGACCGGGACTAGAACCCGGTGTGCCGGCGCCGCAAGGCGGAGGATTAGCCTAGTGAGCCGCGGCGCCGGCCTGCATCTAGTTCTTTCTCTCAGCACAGTGCTTCTGTATCCACATGGCGCATGTATTGAGGTGCTGTGTTTGTAGTATTTTATGTCTGAGTCATATGCCACAATTTGTCTATTTACTCACCTGTTGACGGACATGTGGATTGTTTCTAGTGAAGAAAGATGCTGTGAACATTTGCTTTCGAGTCTGTTTGTGGCATTTCTCTCTCTTTCAAGGTCATCATGAGGGACTTCACAACCTGGACACTGGCACGTCCCACAACTGCAGAACTGATCTGGGTTGATGTTTCCTGCTAAGAATGTGGAGGAAAATGCTTAGCTGAGCCTCTGTCTTTTGGGGTGGGCGAGGATGCTGAATATGAAAGTTAACCAAGAGGAAGGCAAAGAAAACTTGGAACAGACTCATTGAAGGCACAAAAGTGGGTTGATGCCTTGGGTGTAGATTTTGGGGACTTCGCTTATTTGATAGGGAGGGGAAGCCTCACTGACCCCAGGGTCGTTGGGAGTGAAAAGTGTGTGATGGAAGATGGACAATGGAGAGTCTGTCGCTTGCTGTAGACTTCCTGCCCAGCTGCTTCTCGCCCTTAGTGGTCCCACACAGCTTAGAAGACCGCACCTGAGAGCCCGGCAGGTGTCTATCAGAGCCTCCTCGCTGAACTCCACTCTGGGTGACAGGAAGGAGGGCTCAGGGCTGTGCAGAAGCAGCACTGGTTGTTTTCTGGACACCTAAGTTCCTTGGGCGCCAGGCACGGTGCTGGATGGTTTCTGGTGTTTCCTCTGACTCCGCTTCCTGCTGCTCAGTCATGGGAGCCCTGGCCTTCACCTGCACAGCCCCTGCCCCAGGTCAGGCCTCTCCCTTCTCACCTGAGCAAGGCACCAGCCTCCTTGATGCTTTGCGGCTGGGGTGATCTTTCTCAGACACAGCTTGAACTTGCCGCTTTCTTCATCAAGACGTATCAGGGCCTCCACGTGACCCACAGGACAAATCTACACCTCTGATCATGCGTGGAAAGCTCTCTGTGTTCTCCCTTCTCCCGACTCTCCCCTATCTGCCCCAGTAACTAAGATAAATAATATACTTAACATTTTATCTAATTTATTTGAAAGGCAGAAAGAGAGAGAAGAGGAAAAGAGGTTCTCCCATATGCAGGTTCACTCCTCCAGTGGATCCAACAGCCAGGGCTGGGCCAGTGGAAGCCAGGAGCCTGGAACGCCATCTGGGTCTCCCACATGGGTGGCAGGGACTCAAGTATGTACTTGGGACTGCACCTGCTGTCTCCCAGGTGTGCTTTAGCAGGAAGGTGGATTCAGGAGTGGAGCTGAGACTTGAACCCAGGTACTCCATTATAGGATGCCTTAGCTACTACACCAAACACTTACCCCAATAAAATAACATTTTCCTTAAAAAAAAAAGTTATTTTATTTATTTGAAAGGCAGAATGATACACACACACAGAGAGACAGAGATAGAGAAAGAGATCTTCTATCCTCTGGTTCACTCTCCAAATGGCTCTAACAGCCAGGGCTGTTCAAGACTAAAGGCAGGAACCAGGAATTCCATCCAGGTCTCCCACGTGGGTGCAGGGGCCCAAGCACTTGGACAAACTTCCGCTGCTTTCTTAGATGCACTAGTAGGAAGCTGGGTCATATGTACAGCAGCCAGGACTTGAACTGGCCACTCTGATATAGGCTGCTGGCATTGCAGGCAGCAGCTTAACTCGCTATGCCACAATGTCAGTTCTAATAATATTTTAAATCAACATTTAAAAAAAATCAGAATTAATGCAAAAATTCACGATGAACAAAACAGAGTTTTCTCTAAAGACAAACCCTGATGAAGCTGTGTCGAATCACGCTGAAGCCTCAGGCAGAGGGAATGTGTGCATCCTTATGTGCATGTGTTTTTATGTATTTTTAAATATTGAAAAATAGGAAAGTAGCTGTATCAACACTCACAACATTATTTTAAGTTTAAATATTTTATTTTTACCCATGCCAGCATTTATTATAATTTCACTTTCCTGGCATTATTAGAAGGAAGTGCATCTGTCATATTTTCAAAAATCTAGTTCTGTGAAAGACTAGGCTTTGCCTCTGGCCTCCCTGTGGCTCTGCACAGCCCTGATACCAGGATGTCCTTTTTACTTGGGACCACCATCTCCCAACCAGGAAAGCAGTGTGGCAAGCAGTGTGTTGGGTGGTGGTGGTGGGCTTCCTCCTTGGGTCTCCATCCCAGGACCACTCTTCACCAGCTATGTGATTTGGACACATTATCAACTTCTCTCTCTGTACCCGTGTCTTCATCTGCAGAACAGAGTTCATAATGGAAGCCTCTGGAAGCTTCCTGATAGGGTGGTTGAGAGGATTAAATAAGGAAGACCATGGAAAGAACATAGAGAACTTTGAGGCCCACAGTCAGTTCTCAAAGGAATGAAAAGTGAGTTGTTATCATTCTCTGGTGTATTTTAAAACAGGTGTATTTGGGGGGCGGTGCCGTGGCGCAGTAGGTTAATCCTCTGCCTGCAGCACTGGCATCCCATATGGGCGCCGGGTTCTAGTCCTGGCTGCTCCTCTTCCCATCCAGCTCTCTGCTTTGGCCTGGGAAAGCAGTAGAAGATGGCCCAAGTCCTTGGGCCCCTGCACCCATGTGGGAGACCCGGAAGAAGCACCTGGCTCCTGGCTTCGGATCGGCGTAGCTCCGGCCGTTGCGGCTATTTGGGGAGTGAACCAACGGAAGGAAGATCTTTCTGTCTCTCCCTCTCATGGTCTGTAACTCTCTCTCTCTCTCAAATAAATAAATAAAATAAAATAAAGGTGTATTTGTTTACTTGAACGAGAGAGAGAGAGAGAGAATATGAATATCTTTAATCTGCTGGGTCACTCCCCAAATGGCCACAATGGCCAGGGTTGGGCCAAGGTGGCTCCACTTGGACCATCCTCTGCTGCTTTTCCCAGGCCATTAGCAGGGAGCTGGATCAGAAGTGGAGCAGCCAGAACATGACACGGCCTCCATATGGGATGCTGGTGTCACAAGTTACAGCATTAACTACTACATCACAATGCCAGCCCCATCTGTGAACTTGTTGACGTATCTGCATATGTGTGCACATATATGAAATTGGTTCATGGGGCTTGCCTGGACCCCACCTACCTACCTACCCATTCATCTGTCTACTCACTATTTATCCTCCTACCCGTATTCTCACTCCCCATCCATCCATCCATCCATCCATCCATCATCTGTCCATCCATCCACATATGCGTCTGTCTGTCCAGCTATCCACCCACCCAATAGATATTTATAGATGCTGACTCAATGCCTGCCATGGTGCAGCCACCATGCTTAATTCTGAGGACGCACTGATGACAGGCACAGGCCCTGAGTGAGGGAGTGCACTGTCGAGGAGGCAGACATGAACACAGTCAAATTCCAGATTGCACCCGAGACAGTGGCCTGAAGGAGAGGTACACGGTGCTATAAAAACCTGTAGTGAGGGAGTGAATCTAGCCAGGGAGGCAGGAAAGACTTCTTAGTTCATGCTCAGATCTAGAAGGTGGGAAGTGTAGTTGATGAAGTAGAGAAGGAGGAATGCCACGCTCACGGAATGGAAGTCCAAGACGTGGCTGGCATGCCGACCCGGGGGAGCAGTCCAGGGGGAGGTTGGAGAGGCACAGAAGGGCCGCTGTTCCGGTCCAGGTTGTTTTTCCTGGAAACAATCAGAGCATTGTGTTTGAGAAGATGGATTTGGGGTGGGAGGAGAAGAAGGTGATGAGGGAAGACAGCACAGGAGGGTGGTGTTTTTAGCTGTCCTGCAGTGTGTGTGCTTAAAAATGTGATACTGAGTTTTTGGGACAACTGTTTTTTCCCTATGTAAGTGTCAGACAAAACACGTTGCACTGAGAGATCCCTAGTGCCCGCTGAAGTGAGAGTGTTAAAAACAAAGCAGTGTTGACTGGAGGTGTGTTCCCTGGGAAGAGGCTCTGCAGGGCACGGCTGTGTCTGCTTTTGCTTCTGCCCCTCGAGCAGATCCATCCCCTGCCGCTCCCACGCCAGTGTGCGACCAGGCCCAGCATACACACCTGATGATTTCGAGCTAACCAAGGAGTGAACGAAGGGCTTAGAAGACCGTGGGGGTCCTGGGTCTGTTTGCACTCAGATCCACTTCCTTCATTCTCTGCACACAATGCGTGGACCAGGGCTGATGCTTGGAGGCATCAGAGAGCTGGGCTGGAAGAGGGGCAACCGGGACAGAATCCGGCGCCCCGACTGGGACTAGAACCTGGGGTGCTGGTGCCGCAGGTGGAGGATTAGCCTAGTGAGCTGTGGCGCTGGCCAGGAGATACCATTTGTACCTGCAGGAAGACGCTGCCAGTTTTCTGAGAAATGAAAGTAGGCACAAGCATGTTGGAGAGAGCAAGAGTAAAGTGAGGTTTTCAGGGAAGAAGCAATAATTACGATAACAACTTCTAGTTATTAGACCTTGCATATGTGCTAGATCACCTTGCTTTATCCTCTCTGACCACACAAAGAAGGGTTTTTCATTTTACAAAGAACAGAGGTGAGGGAACGCCAGGGCTGAAAGGTAAGCCTCTGGTCCCACTGCCTCCAGAGCCCACGGCCATCCTGTGCAACAGAGAAATAGTAATGCTTACAATTTATAAATATATATATTTACACATCCATAAACACATATGTACTATAGCAAGTCTAAATATAATATATATCAATGAGCTGCCAAAAAGCTTGTTAAATAGTAAACTTGCTCATAGCCAGCATCGGGAATGTGAAATTCTTGATATCTACATCCTCCCCGTGATGTCTGTGATGTCACACACTCAGATGAGGATTGAGACATCAGCCGACACAACCAGTAGCAGGTGCGACATCCCTGGACATATATTGTTGCACCAGCGATTACTTTAACACTGGCAAAAACTGCATTTCTAGGGGCCGGCAGCAGCAAAATCTCGGGTGTGATTGCCCAGGACACCATGTCTTCCTTGTAGGCCACGGAGCAAACACTGTGAGAGCCAAACCAATTTCAGGAAGAGAGGAGGTATCGAAGAGTGAAGAAGGTCTTGGCAGTGCACATGGTTAGAAGCCAGCTGGGAGAAGCTAAGAAAGCAAGTCTCAGAGGCTACAGGAACTTGTAACCCTTCCTCCAAGGAACTCAACACAGAAGTCTGCTCAGATAATTTCATTATAAAAATGCTTGTGACAGGTGCACAGAGCAGAGCAGGGGGTGCCGATCAGGAATGAACTGGGGCCAAGTGCAGGCATTAAGAAATTTGCCATGGTCCTGTAATAAAAAAACATTTTTTTAAAAAGTTTATTTGAAATGCAGAGAAAGGGGGAGAGAGATAGAGGGAGAGAGGAAGAGGGGAGGGGAGAGAGAGAGAGAGAGAGAGAAAGAGAGAAAGAAATGAATCTCTTTCACTTGTTCACTCCCCCAGTGCCCACACAGCCAAGGTTGGGCCAGACTGAAACCAGGAGCCTGGAACCCAATCTAGGTCTCCCGTGTGGGTGGCACAGACCCAAATACTCGAGCCATCATCTGCTGCTTCCTAGGGTGCACATGAGCAGGAGGTTGGATCAGAAGCAGAGTCAGAACTGTATTCCAGGCATCCTTAGATGAGAGGCAGGTGTCCCAGTTAACCACTATGCCATGATGCCCACTACATCAATCCCCAAATGCCTGCAACAGCTGGGGCTGGGCTAGGAAGAAGCCAGGAGCCTGGAATCCATTTGGGTTTTCCACGTGGGTGGCAGAGACTCAAGTACTTGAACCAGGATCTGCTGCCTCACAGGGTACAGATTAGCAGGAAGCTGGATTGGAAGTGGAGGAGCCGGGACTCAAACCAGGCGCTCTGATAAGGGATGTGGGCATCCCAAGAATATCTTAACTGTTGCACCAAATACCTACCACATGAAGGTTCTTTTTTGTTTTATTTTAAATTATTCTTATTATTTTTACTTTTTTTGGGAAAGATTTGTTTATTTGAAAGGCAGAATTACAGAGAGAGAGGAAGAGACAGAGAAAGAGATTTCCATCTGCTGGTTCACTCCCCCAGTGGCCGCAACAGCTGGGGTTGGGCCAGGCCAAAGCCAGGCATCTAGAATTATGTCTGAGTCTCCCATGTGAGTGCAGGGGCCCAATCACTTGGGCCATCTTCCGCTACTTTTCCAGGCACATTAGTAGGGAGCTGGATTGGAAGTAGAGCAGTTGGGACTCAAACTGGCACTCATATGGGATGCTGGCCTTACAGGCAGTGGCTTAACTGTGGCACCACAATGCCAATCCTACTGCTATGGTCCTTTTCAAGATTATTTTTATTTATTGGTCTTCAGAACTTTGTTCCTCGAGCATTATCCTATGGTTATAACCACCTATGCACTTTGCATGTGAAAGTAACTCTTTCCTTAGCAATGGTGATTGGGTTACTCAGTTTCTGCTCTTTTCTTGATAATCTTGGTCCTTGTTGGGGTTGTGAATTAATCTGTGACCACAGAGCAGAGAATAAGTCCTTGGCCACTCACATGGGCTGGACACCTGGGCTCAGTTCCCCATATCCTGGCAGCCTCAGTCTTTTGAGTGCAGGGCAGGCCCCCTGCTGCTGGCTCTCCACAAGTCTGTTTTCACCATTTCTTTCTTTTTTTAAAATTTACTTTATTTACTTGAAAGAGTTAGAGAGAGAGAGAAAGAGAGGTAGAGAGAGAGAGGTAGAGGTGTCTTGCACCTGCTGGTTCACTCCTCAAATGGCTGCAACTGCTGGAGCTGAGCCAATCTGAAACCAGGAGCTTCTCTGGATCTCCCACCAGGGTGCGGGGGCCCAAGGACTTGGGCCATCCTCTGCCGCTTTCCCAGGCCACAGCAGAGAGCTGGATCAGAAGTGGAGCATCTGGGACTCAAACTGGCACCCATATGGGATGCCAGTGCTGCAGGCCAGGGCTTTAACTCACTGCACCACAGTGCCGGCCCCCACCATTTCTTTCATTTCAACTTCAGATGCATCTCTGTTAGAAAGAATCTGAGGGCGACCCTATCCAGTTCCTTCAGCTCCCATCAGCCCCTAGGTAGAAGGTTAAACTTTTGGTTATCATGGTTTATTCCCCACTTTCCCTTATCTCCAAATTGTCCTACGCGCCACTTCCATAGTTCTTCCTAAAACATTGCTCTGACCTTCTCATTATTGCTTGCGAAGGCTCTGGTGCCTCTCCATTGGCTGCAAGGATCTCTGCTTGGTTTTTCTTTCCTTCTCGAAACACTTTCCCCTCCTGGTTTTCAGGATATGAACTCTCCTAAGGATCTTCTTATCTCACCAGCTGCTCTTCTACATCTCCCTGGATGGATCCTCTTCACCTCTCAGACTTTGAAGTGTCGGGGTGCCTTGGGGTTCACACCCTGTACTTCTTTTCTTCCCTAGCTTTGCTTATACCCTTGATGATATCATTTTTTTTTTCATGCCCTACAACAACATCGGCTTCCTGAGGACTTTCAAGTTTATGTTTGTAACTCATACCTCTTCCCTAATCCCGGTCTTACATGTCCATCCTTCTTGGGGTGAAAAGCAAGTTGAGATAATCCAGTCTGTTTTATTGGTCTTTCCCTAGAGCCAAACGTGGCCGATTGTGTTTCTCAAGGAAGGCTGCAACAGTCTCTCCCTATCCTCATGACCTTCTTACTTTGTGTTCTTGACACTCCTCTCCTGTGGGAGCTTTGTCATCAGGTCAGGCTGTGTGACTCCCCAGGCTCCACCGTACATGGGCCACACACTTCTGTCCTGCACTCTGGAGGTCTTTGCTCTTTGAACATAGCCGCCAAGCTGTGAGGAAGCCCAAATGAGACCACGTGGAGAGACCACGTGGGGAGACCACATGGAGCTATTCTATTTTTTTAGGTTTTATTTATTTGAGGGGCAGAGTTACAGACAGAGGGAGAGACAGAGAGATCTTCTATATGCTGGTTCACTCCCCAAACAGCTGCAATGGCTGGAGGTGGGCCAATCATGAGCCAGGAGCTTCCTCCAGGTCTCTCACACAAGGTATAGGGGCCCAAGCACTTGGGCCACCTTCTACTGTTTTCCCAGGCCACAGCAGATTGGAAGAGAAGCATCTGGGACATGAACCGGTGGCCATATGGGATGCTGGCATTGCAGGTGGAGACTTAGCTTACTGTGCCACAGCACCAGCCTCCACATGGAGCTATTCTTGGCAATGACCCAGCTGAAGTCCGACCAACAGGCAGCTTCAACCACTGGGCTGTGAGTAAAGATGCCTCCAGGTGAATCCAACCTCTAGCCATTGGGTCACTCCAGCTGATGAGCCTCCCAGCTGAGGCCCCAGACATTGAGTCCTGGTGGAACTCTTGACTCCTGGAGTTCAAGAGCAGAATAAGGTGGTTGCTTTAATGCCACTGTGTTGTAAGGAGTTTGTTATGTAGCAGGAATGTGTCCTCAGTGTGGCCAGATTTTCTGATTTTTAAAGACAAGCTTGAATTTTTATCTAAAGTCTTTTGGTTTTAAATCTTTTTAAAAAAGATTTATCTATTTATTTGAAAGTCAGAGTTACACAGAGAGAGGAGAGGCAGAGAGAGAGAGAGAGAGAGAGAGAGAGAGAGAGGTCTTCCATCTGCTGGTTCACTCCCCAGTTGGCCACAACACCCAGAGCTGTGCCGATCTGAAGCCAGGAGCTTCTTCTGGGTCTCCCCATGTGGGTGCAGGGACCCAAGGACTGGCGCCATCTTCTACTGCTTTTCTGGGCCATAGCAGAGAGCTGGATTGAAAGTGGAGCATCCAGGACTTGAATCAACACCCATATGGGAAGCCAGCACTGCAGGCTGCAGCTTAGCCCACTAAGCCACAGCTCCAGCCCCTTGGTTTTAAATCTTTAAGAGGCCAGCTGAACCAAGTTGACTCTGGCCTGGGGCTACCAGTTGGCCATCCCTGTTCTCATTGATTAGTTCCTCTTCACCAACACACATTTTGCAGTGTTTCTATTTGAGCTGCCCAGACTACACAGAAACAGCTTTATACTAATGACCAGGTAACTGTGAACTCATTGGAGTCAAGATAGACCTTTGTGCTTGCTGTCTCTGTCACCCCAGTGCTTAGCATAGGGACAGGCATATAGCAGGCTGAGCAGGTGCTGGAAGCTTGGTTCCCAGCATGGCAGGGTTGGGATGGTGCGACCTTTAAGAGGTGGATCCCAATGGAAGGTGGTTAAGTCATTGGAGGTGTCACCCTTGGAAGAGAGAGTGTAGTTCTCATTGGTCCCTGGGTAGTTACCCCAAGAATGGGCTGTTATCAAAAGGGCAAGCCTGGCCCTTGAATCTCTTTGCCTTCCTGTCTCTCTGTGTGATCTCTCCCTTTACACAGGCTCCTGCCATTGTGGTGCCATCTGTTTTGTTGTGATGTAGCTGGAGAGCCCTCACCAGAGCCTCACACATGCTGGCACTATGCTCTTGGATCTGCAGAACTGTGAGATAACGTAAACCTAATTGTCCTATAAAGTGCTCAGCTTCAGGTATTTTGTTATAGCAGTAGGAAACAGATGAAGTCAGGAGGTTTTCCTTCAATCAGTACCATTATCTCCATGGCCCTTGTCTCTGATACGAGAATTCGGGACACTTCCCTCAGCCAGCTTCCCTACAGCCTCAGCTCATACCAGCTCTGAGTCCTCCCTTCCTTAGGATCGCATGGCCCTTCTCATTTCTTCTCCACCGAGCCCCTCTGCAAGCTCCCCCTTTCCCATTACCCCAGCCACACTCCTGTTTGGCACTTTGGAGCCTGAACTAGTCAAAATCCTTCTGGTTCCAGCGTTGTCAGTCTGCTCTAAGATGGGTGCTCTCCAGGCCTGTCATCTTGGTTGAAACAGGACACTTCCAGCTGATTATTGCATTGCCGCGTGCTGATGTACAGGGCAGATCCATAAGTCAGATTGCACAACACTGAGAAAATTATTAAATTATTCCTTTAGAAGAAGTTGTCTGCAGCATTACAGATGCTCCATCATCAACATGTTCTGATATTCTCTCTGGAGAAGCTAACGATGCTGACAAAATACATCGAACCACTGTTCCCTTCAACACATCCAGATAAAGGTGGCAAGTCTTGATGCAGGGCACATCATCTGGTGGTGGCAAAACATTATCTTTTCTTTATGAATAATAGAAGACATTTGGCTTTCTCATGATCTTGTAAAAACTGTAGTCATGGTAACACATGTCTTGCCCGTTAATACAAGATCTCCCCCTCCTCTTAAAGACAACAGCCTATTTTACAGTGTGTTCCTGTCCCCCCAACAGAGCGATATCCGTTAGATTTGCAACTCCAACAAGATCAGATATAGGAATAAAGGTTGACTTTGTTACTGGTGAGATTCTTGGTTATTACCCCTGTGGAGTGATGTAAGTGCTAGATTCTTTTTGGCCAGAAATTGCAGGGTAGAACAAAAGAGAAAAGTCTCTGTTGACAAGAGTCATTGGCAATTGTACACAATGTGGAGGGGGCAGGAGTGGTCTGCCCACACATGCCATTTGTCCAAGGAAACAACTCAGATTTTAGGAAAAGTGACCCAGGAGTGTCCAAGCCCAAGGGTGTCTTTGCCTCTAGCATTAAGATGTCCTGGTGGTGTGATTTGGGGGGTGGGTGGGAAGGGGTACTACAAAAACATGGGGGGCATTTGCTCTTTTGACAGTTGACACACTTTGGTAGGGATGTGGGTGGTCTGCAAATGCAAGCAGGAGGGGGCTGGTGTTGCAGTGTGGGAGGTTCTGCTGCTACTTTTGATGCCAGCGTCCCATATCAGCATGCTGGTTCAAGTCCTAGCTACTCTGCTTCTGGCCCAGCTCTCTGCCAAGGTGCTTGGGAAAGCAGCAGTGGATGGCTGAAGTACTTGAGCCCTTGCCACCCATGTGGGAGACCTGGATGGAGTTCCAGGCTCCTGTCTTTGGCTTGGACCAGCACCAGCTATTGCAATCCTTTGGCAAGTGAGCCAGCAGATGAAAGATCTCTCTCTCTCTCTCTCTCTCTCTCTCTCTCTCTCTAATAAATACATAAACCCTTAAAATATTTAAGAAAAAGCAGTGGAAGCTGAGTATCAGAATGGTTGAAGACGGTGGGTTCAATTAGCTCGAGGAGGGCAGCAGGTGGCTTTCTGGAGATATGATGGCCAATTTCAAATATCAGAGAGGGTTTTGGGGGTTAAAGTGTGTCACTTGCTTCCTGTAGCCCCCAAAATGGGAGGCATTACACTGAAGCTTACTTCAGCTCAGTCTGGGAAGAGCTTTCTTATTGTCGTGGCCCAGATAAGGAGTAGTTAAGGCGCCTTCGGTTGAGTTCTGGGCTGGACCTTTGAACACAGTGAGGTGGTTGGGCAGTGCCTTGATGATGAAGCCACAGCAGAGTGTCAGTGACTCTGCATCTTGGGGGTGGTCCTTCAGCATGGTCCTAAACTGAGGCAAGAGCTGGTCCTCTGGAACCTGGTACTGACCAGACACTGGCTGCAGCCCTCCGCCGGGGAGGCTGATGACCTTGGATGAGGCTGATGACCTTGGATGAGGCTGCTTTCTTCAGCTGAGGGCAATTCCAGGAGAGCAGCTCAGCAGAGGGTCATCAGCTGCCAATGTTTCTGGGCGTGGAGGAAGGAGAGCCTTGGGCTTCAAGGGGGTTCTGGGTTGGGTACCACAGCATCCACTAAAGATGGCTGCCTTCCTAATAATTTTTTTAAGATTTTTTTTTTATTTGAAAGGCAGTTACAGAGAGGGAGGGAGGGAGAGAGAGAGAGAGAAAGAGAAAGAGAAAGAGAGAGAGAGAGAGAGAGGGAGATCTTCCATCTTCTGGTTCACTCCCCAGCTGGAGCTGCGCCGATTCAAAGTCAGGAGCCAGGAGCTTCTTAGAGGTCTCCTGCGTGGTGCAGGGGCCCAAGCACTTGGGCCATCTTCTACTGCTTTCCCAGGCCACAGCATAGAGCTGGATTGGAAGTGGAGCAGACAGGATTCTAACCGGCACCCACATGGGATGCCAGCACTGCAGGCGGCAGCTTTACCTGCT
Organism: Lepus europaeus; assembly: GCF_033115175.1. NCBI lineage: Eukaryota > Metazoa > Chordata > Mammalia > Lagomorpha > Leporidae > Lepus > Lepus europaeus. The sequence continues at coordinate 50,267,522 of NC_084844.1, read as the reverse complement.
GCGCCACAGTGCCGGCCCCAAGATGGCCGCTTGATGGGGATGCTGTGACCCCTCCACTGCTGGCTTCACATGAGCCCTACGGCATTCACTTCCTGTAGCAAAATACTACACGATCCATGGTAGATCCAATCCATTGACTATTTCCCCGCAGGGCCTCCAGCATGAGATCCTGGATGGAGGCAGAGGGATAGCTGGCTCAGCTTCTAGTTTAGAGCTCTTGGGTTTTGGGGCAGCATCTGACCAATACAGCTTGGCTCCAGAAGGAAGAGCTCCTTCATTCAGATTTCACTCAATAAGATTAAGTGCTTGCCTTGAGGACCTAGAAACATTAGAATGAAGAAGATAAAGTCCCATCCTTGGTGGGGCTTATATCTCAGTGGGAGAGGCAGAAAACAATAAGCAAATAAACTAACCCTGGCAAGGAGATGTAGAATGATCACATGTGTGTGTGTGTGTGTGTGTGTGAAGTGACATTTATACTGAGAATTCAGGGAAGGCCTGTGAGGGGTGACCCTGCAGCAGATCTGAATGACGCAAAGGAGCCGTGTCTATGGAGATACTGGGAAATAGAGGTCCAGAGGGAAGAACAGCAAGTAACGATGCCCTGGGGTGGGAGCAACCCATCTCAGTGTTGTTTAAGTAGACAACAGGAAGGTGAACTTCAGTTTTCCAGGGGGAAAACATACTTCAAAGAGAGGCAGTTGCATGTGGACAACAAAGGAGGCATTTTCAATATTGGTAGCAGCAAACCATGCATGGTTCTCAGGAGACAGGACTCCAGTGCTGTTGCATGTGCTGGCTTGGGACTGCCTTTGGCAGTGGAAGCCCAGCTGACATGGTTTGTTTCCTCACCTGAAATGTTGAGATGATTTCTGTTGCTACCTTATGGGGTTGCTATGAGGATCAAAGGCCGTGAAGCGTGGAAGGGCTCAATTTAGTGCCTGACTCATGGCGAGTGCTTGATAAATGCTAGCCCTTGTTTGTGTTGTTTAACTTGCAGAGGTGAAGAGCTGGGACCTAAATCTAGGACTTAAATTCCCTCTGGGTCTTTTCTGAATATTATCTTGTTCCCTCTGCATCCCTCACCCTCTCCCTGTCTCCCTTTCTAGTCCCTGTATCTCTGTTTCTGTCTCCGGTCTTGTGGCTCTGCGTCTGTCTCTTGCTCTATCTCTGTGACTGTTGTACTCCATCTCTGCGTGCCTGTCTGCCTCTCACTCTGCTCTGTCTTTCTCTCTATGTTCTCTGCTCTTCTCTGTCTCTTTCTCTTCTTCCTTTCCCCCTGCCAGACTGACAGCCCAGCAGTGCCTCTTATGGGTCCAGGGGCAGCTCTCCATGGTGCTGAAGAGGGCGATGGCTCCAGGCTTCTCTCATTCGGGAGCAGAGATGGATGGCAGTCATTTTCCTTGAACAGTCAATCAGCAGGGGCCCTCTGTCTGCCGATGCACACCAGGAAACTTTCCCTAATGGAACCAGCTTTCTTACAGCTCGTAGGATCCCCTTGGTCATGAGAGCAGCCACCTTTCTGACCCTTTCCACAAGCGTGCCTAATCCTGCCTTGTACGGGCCCATGTGGCCTTCGTGGGGGCGGGAGCAGCAGGTCCCTCCTGGCGTTTGGGCTGCCGTGAAGCAGATTGGGAGCAGATTTATTGCTCCTGCTCTTGTGGTGCATAGCGGCTCCCTGGTGTGGGAGCCGGGGGCTGGCCCTCCTGGAAACACAGGCACTTTCTCCATGGAAACCTTTTTCAAGGAGAATAGTGGCAAAAGCTGTGCCACTTTATCCCTCAAAGAGGCTTGCTTTAACGTCACCTAAAGTGAATTAAATTACAAGGGCCTTGGTGTTTCATCTCTCCTGATGCCTTTCAGAAGGTGATGGGTGAGGAAGGGCCCAGGGCTTGGGGTGAAGGGAAGGTGCTGCGGAAGGTGAAATGTGGTTGCAGACCTTACAGCAGCCATGAGTCAGTTTCAGTCCTGTCTCATCACTAACTCTGTGTGTTCTTGGGAGAAGGATTTATCAGTTAACTCTTCTGAAACTAGAGGTGAAGTTGCAATGGCAGGAGGCACTGTTTGGCTTGGTGGTTAAGGTGCCTGCATCCATAGCCGAGTGCCTGGGTTTGAGTCCCAGCTCTGCTCTTGATTCTGGCTTCTGGTTAATGCACGCCCTGAGAAGCAGCAGGTGGTGGATCAAGGGGTTGGGTCCCTGCCACCCCTGTGGGAAGTCTGGATTGAGTTTCTGGCCCCTAGCTGTGGCCCAGCCATTGCAGGCATCTTGGAAGTAAATCGGTGGGTGGGAATGCTTTCATTCTATCTGACTCTCAAATAAAATAAAATAAAATAAAATAAAATAAAATAAAATAAAATAAAAGAACTAAGTTTATTTTGGTGCAAAAATTTTTAAATCCCTGCACAGATTTTTCATAACAAACATTTTTTCAAGATTTTTTTTTTTCTTTTAAGGGCAGAGTGACAGAGAAAGAGGGAGAGACAGAAGTCTTCCATTTATTATTTCACTCCTCAAATGGCCACAATGGACAGGGCTGGGCTAGGCTGAAGCTAGGAACCAAGAACTTCCTCCTGATGTCCCACATGGGTGGTAAGGGCCCAAGCACTTGAGCCATCTTTCACTGTTTTCCCAGGCACATTAGCAGGGAACTGGATCTAAAGTAAAGCAGCCAGGACTTGAACGGGCACTCTGATATGGGATGCTGACATCACAGGTGTGTGGCTCAACCTGCTGCACCACAGTGCTGTGCCCCATGATACATATTTTGATCTTCACTATTTCGCCCTGACAGTTCCCCAGCCTCTTTAGGCATGGTTTATGCTCCAGAGATTCAGTCCCCATGCTCCTCTCTGGAAGAAAACCTTATCTTGCTCATGTCTTTTCTCCTTCTGATTGGCCCTGGCTTTGGTGAGATGGGAGTGTTTTCCCCCATTTTTTACATTTTTAAAGAAAACTTTTATTTTGGGATAAGTATACCTTAAAGTTGAAAAGCTAGTACAGACAGTTCCTGTATACTTCTCACTCAGCTTCTTCAGATGTTAGCATGTTATGGAACCATGATACTGTTACCAAAACCAAGAAACTAACATAGGTACAATCCTAGTTTCTAAAAAAAGTTGAAAATGTCTATTTTTAAATTTATTTTAAAGGTTGTGTGTGTATGTGTGTGCAAAGAGAGAGAGAGAGAGAGAGACCCCATCTGCTGGTTCATTTCTCAAATGCCCACTAAAGACTGGGACTGGGCAAGGGCCAGAGCTGGTAGCCAGGAACTCAATTGCTTGAGCCATCACCTGCTGCCTCCCAGAATCTACATTAAAAGGAAACTCATTTCAGGAGCTAGAGCTGTGACACTCTAGTCCAGGTACTGTGATTTGGGATTCAGATTCTTGATTGGGAGGGTAAACACCTGCTCCTGGTACCATCTGATACAGGAGCAGCTTGGAAGATGGGTACACACTACATGTTTGATAGATGGCCATTGACCCCTGGAGCTTACTTCTGGGGTAGGCAGCTGTCAGTCAGGTTCAAATACAGAGGCAGAATCACATTGAGTTTCGTAGAATAAAGGAGGTTTCAAGGAAACCAGATGGTGCAACTGTGGGAGATTATTGAGATCTCTGAGCAAGATTGTTGTTTCTGTGTCAGATGTTGGGTCTGAAGTCACCAAGGGTCAGCAAGGCCAACTGTTGCAAAGGAAAAATTGGATGTGAACTTGAGTAGAGCTTAAGATAGGCAGGAAACCATGAAGACAACCACAACTGGGCATGTGTCTGAGTTGGCTTGTGCCAATGCATAGCAGCTGATTGTTAAATTTCATGAACAACAATCCAGTTGTTGAACATAGCCATTCTTAAAAATCAAATTACATAAATGTACAATTGAATAAACTACGTCAAAAACAGGATAATAAGTACTCAAGATTTATTACTTCCTAGTGATTTGTTATATATTATGCTATAACTTATTGCCTATGCTCTTGAGGATATTTAATGCCAATTATGAGTGTGTCTGTATGGTGTAATATATAGAATGGTGAGCTATTGTGTCTTTTCCCAACTCCATGTTCAGTGATGTCATACTGAAAGCTCTTCCAATTAGTCCCCATGGGAATATTTTCACTATAGAAATTGGCAAATGCTACAAATCAGAGATTGATTTGTTCTTTTGTTGATTTTCTAGGCTTCAGAAGGTAATAGAGAAAATGTTACTAGAGCAGCTTTAACTTTAAAAATTTCATTTTTATAGTAGTTAGGTTGTGAATAAAGGAAATATTGGTAGTGAAAACTATCCTTTAATTTAGTTCATTAACATTGGTGAACAAGAGAAGTTCTAGCTACCTCTTGGTTTTTTGCTTTTGTCTTCCTGATGAACTTAAACAAAAATATCAACTGGCTTTCGTGTTGCAATTATACTTTGAGGTTCAACATTAGCTAGCACACCGCTGGCTCAGTTCCTTGAGGACAAATTGCAACCTGTATCCGACACAGGTGACTTGGAGGAGAAGCTGGCATCCTTTATGGCGGAACTAAACATATTCCTGGTCTGAGACTTGGAAAAAATTGGAGAGGAACCAAGTGGGAGGGAGCTGGAGGAGGTACAGCCCAGGTGCTCTCACCAGCAGGGGGAGCTAGCAGTTGGGAGACTGTGTGTGGAGTGCAGCCCTGCCTGATGTCTTTCATCTGACCTTCAGGGAGAAATGGCTGATGGTTCATTTCTGCCTCCTCGTTGTTGTGCAAATCTCTTAGGGGCTAACCTGAACCTGGAAGCACGTGGGAAACAGAATTCTGAGAACTGTGGTTCCTATTGAGCTAAATTGACATAACCCTGCACCTCTCCTGTCTCCAAAACTTCTGGGGTGATGCAGCTGTCCCTGGGCCCCAGGGGTTCCAGTGCTGGCTGTTGTCAGCATGGTGTGGCTGCACACATACACCCAGCAGCCAGGATCAGGGCGTTGGTTTGGCATCCAATGCCAGAGCTGTGCCTTTACTATCAACCCAGAACCTGGAGACAAGTCATCCCACTTTAGAGGTGAAGGTTCTTCTTTCTTGCCCTTGATTCTGACTCATCTGTGTGTGGAGGGGATTATAAGAGTACTGGAGCTAATGGTCTTCTGGACCTAAATCCAGACCCCATTCATTGAGCGCTCAGTCAGGCTGGTACCAGGCACTCAGGACCATAAAATGAATCCAAACAGTTCCATCTTCAAGGTGCTCACTGCCAAAAGAGGAAGAGAGAGAGAGAACATCTCCAGGCTGCCCTATCTGAGCAAGCTATTCCACCCCAGCATCCTTCTTCTGAAACAGCCATGGCTCCCTACTACCTGCCCAGCTCCTCTGCATAGCGAGCTGCTCGCTTTGACTCCCATGCAGCTGACATCCGCCATGGATTCTCCACCTGCCTGAGCTCCTCCACCTCACTCTACTCAGAGGTCCGGTGTGCTCATGTGCTCCTCCCCAACTCCCGAGGTCCTCTCCTTTTCCCAATTCCCTGTTCCATTGCCACCTCCTCCATGAAACCCTCCTGTTCCCAGCAAAACTATCCTGCTCTTCATCATTCATGCTCACATCCATGGCTCATGTATGTATTTAATCCCATTGATGATGTGTGTTGATGACCATCTACAGAGAATACTGCATGTGCCAGGCACCAGTCAAGTGCTGTGTGGGCATAATCTCCACATCATATCCTTAATGATCATGGGGCAGGCATTCCAGTCACCTCTTCACAGGTGAGAGGCAGAAGCTCAGCTTAACCCGCATGGGAGTGGCTGGGCTGGGATCAGAATGGAGGAAGCGCTTACTCTCTGTGGTGTGTCGCCCATATATTAGCATAAGCCGGGGCTCCATATATGCCAGTTTCCTAGATGAGAATCAGGCAGGAATTAGGGGAGTTGGGATTCTGTGGGTTGGTGTGCAGCTGGCTTTTTAAAAAAGATTTATTTATTTGAGAGGCAAAGTTACAGACAGAGGGAGAGACACAAAGAGAGAGAGGTTTTCCATCACTGGTTCACTCCCCAAATGACTGCAACAGCAGGAGCTGGGCTGATCCAAGGCCAGGAGCCAGGAGCTTATTCTGGGTCTCCCATGTGGGTGCAGAGGCCCAAGGACTTGGGCCATCCTCCACTGCTTTCCCAGGCCATTTACAGAGACCTGGATCGGAGGAGGAGTGGTCAGGACACAAACTGGCGCCCATATGGGATGCTGGTACTGCAGGTGGAGGCTTAGCCTACTATGCCACAGCATCAGCCCTGACAGTTGGCCATTTTTTAAAAGGTGATGGGATGGGAGCCCTGTGGACTGTGGCTCCCAGAGAGGGGGATGGGTCCTTCTGAGTCAAGGTCACCCAGAAAGCTGCTCAGCTGAACAGCAAAGAGGACCTGTGCAGCCGTGGAAAGAAACCAGCCCCTGCGCTTGGCGTGCAAATGTCTCCCAGGCACAGCTCCGCCTCCCACCTCCTGAGAGCCAGACAGGAAGGCTGTCAGGCACGCTTGTCACATCTGACTGAGCGACGGCAATGGCATGTGCGTAGGAGGCACTAGAGCAGGGGATCCCTTAATAGATGAGGTGCTTCTCAGCCCTGAGGCTTGATATCCACTCTGCAGGGACAGCGAGCAGGCACGAGAGCTCAGCCACCTTTGCAGAGCTGGGATGGGGGCACGGAGGTGGAGGCAGCGGCACGATTGATGGGGCACTGAGAAACACGGTGACCGAGAAAAAGGACACTCTAAGGCAGTGCTAGAGAAACGGAAATGCATGTAGAATATCCACAATGAAGTAACCTCCATGTGTTAGACAGCGTTAGTAGGATGGGAAGGCTCGTCCTGACTTCTCAGATGCACAGCTGTGTGGTCTAATGAACAGGGCAGCTGGTGTCTTTTAGCTCTGAGCTTGCAGGGACCTGTTAGGTTTTGGGTGTTTGTTGCTGGTCCAATGAACAAAGCTGCATTCACTCATTCATTCATTCACAGAACATATATGGAATCTTTTTCTTTGTTACTCATTTTTCCCTTTTAAAAAAGATGTTTAAAAAATGTATTTGAAAGGCAGAATGACAGGGAGACAGAGAGAGAGAGAGAGAGAGAGAGAGAGAGAGAGACAGACAGGGAGACAGAGACAGAGGGAGAGAGATTTTCCATCCAGTGGTTCATTCTCCAAATGGCCCCAGCAGCCTGGGCTGGGCCAGGCTAGAGCCAGGACCCAGGAGCTTCTTCTGGGTCTCCCACGTGGGTGCCAGGGGCCCAAGCACTTTGGCCGTCTTCCACTGCTTTCCCAGGCACATTAGCTGGATGGGAAGTGGAGCAGCCAGGACTTGAACTGGTGCTCAGATATGGTATGTCAGTGTTGCAAGTGGTGGCTTAACCTGCTGCACCACAATGTTGGCCTGTGTAATATTTTTCTGTGCAGATTAAAGATATCATCTTTGAAAATAATGGCAAATTTATATTTATAGCTTCCTTTCCAGTCTTTATTCTCTAGCACGCTAGCTAACCTTTCAGTATAATTTTGAATAGTGCTGGCAATAGCAATCATCTTGTCTTTTTCCTGATTTAATTGAGAAGAAACTTAAAACTTTATCATTAATATAATGTTTACTGGAAGTTTTTGGTTTGTATATTTTATTAGGTTGTGGAAATTATATTCTACTTGTATTTTTCTAGGCGTTTTCTTCCCTTTTTAAAAAATTATGAAAGTATTGATTGCTACTGAATGAGTTTTGCGCATCTTTTATTGTGATCATGTGATCTTTTGTCTTGAATCCACTAAGTATGTTGAATTGTATTGATGGATAGTCCAATATTAAGCTACCTTTGCCTTCCTGGAATAATCAATACTTTGTCATATTACAGATATATTTTAAAATTTTGTGTATTTTGAGAGTAAAGAGAGAGAGAATCTCCTGTTCTCCCATCTGCTGGTTCACTCCCCAAATACTTGCAACAGTCAGAGCTGAGCCGGGGGAAGCCAGGAGTCAACAATTCAGCTAGAGTCTCCCACATGAGTGGCAGCGACTCAAGTACTTGAAGCGTCACCTGTTGCCTCTTAGGGTGCACATTAGCAGGAAGCTGGAGTCAGGAGTGGACCTGGGATTAGAACCCAGGCACTCAGATGTGGGATGTGGTGTCCTAGCTACTATACCAAACACCTACCCTGACTTGTCACTGTTTAGTTAGGATGTTTATATGTATTAAGAAACAAAGTTGAATAATGGCTTTTTAAAAATATGCTTGTCCACTTTGGTGGTTAGATTACGTCAGTCTTACACAATGAGAAGGGTGATCCTCCTTTGACCCAGATTCTCTGACACAGATGGGTAAAGCAGGAACCACCTGTCCCTTGGAAGCTGTGAAATATGCTTCTGTCAAAGTCTGGGCTTGGGGGTTGGTGTTGTGGCCCAGTGAGTTAAGCCTCTGCTTGCAACACCAGCATCCCATATTGGAGTGCGAATTTGAGTTGCAGCTGCTCCAATTCAGATCCAGCTTCCTGCTAATCCATCAGGGAAGGCAGCGGCTGATGGACAGTTTGTGTGCTTGGGCCCCTGCTGCCCATGTGGGAGACAAGGATGGAGTTCCAGGCTCCTTTTTTTTTTTGAGATTTAGTTTATTTATTTGAAAGAGTTACAGAGAGAGGCAGAGACAGAGAGAGAGGTCTTCCATCCGCCGGTTCACTCCCCAGATGGTCACAACGGCTGGAGCTGTGCTGATCCGAAACTAGGAGCCAGGAGCTTCTTCTGGGTCTCCCATGTGGATGCAGGGGCCCAAGGATTAGGGCCATTTTCTACTGCTTTCCCAGGCCATAGCAGAGAGCTGGATCAGAAGAGGAGCAGCCGGGACTAGAACCGGTGCCCATAAGGGATGCCGGTGCTTCAGGTCAGGGCTTTAACCTGCTGTGCCATAGCGCCGGCCCCCAGGCTCCTGGTTTTGACCAGCTGTTGGGAGCATTTGGAGAGTGAAGCAATGGATAGAGGATCTCTCTCTCTCTCTCTCTCTCTCTCCCTGTGTGTGTGTGTCTTCCTTTCTCTCTGTTACTGTGCCTTTCAAATTAACAAATAAATCTTAAAACGGAAGTCTGGATTGATGTCTTTGGGAAGCAGAAGAAGCAGCTGAGTACTCATTATATTAATACTATTGGTTTATTCAAGCTTTCTATTTCTTCAGTTCGTTTTCATGATTTATGCTTTTATGGAAAATTGGCCATGTCTCATTGAGTTGAATTTGTTCAGTTTTCTTTCATGATTTAAAATCTTTATTGTACCTTTTTCCTTTGCAGTTTTTCTACTTTGTTAAAGTGTCAAATTTTAGTTAATCGTCTCTAACACTTCCTCCACTTCATTAGTTTCTGCTGTCATCTTGGTTGTTTTCTTTATTCTACTGTGATTTTGTTTTTTTCTCTTTAGCTGAGCAAGAAGCTCAGTCATTTTTAGCCTATTTTTTTTTGTTTTTAATAAATAGATTGAAGTCTAAATTTTCCTCAATGTATGGCTTTAATCATGTTCCACAACTTTTACTTAAAATATAGCCATTGTCATTCAGGCCTACACATTTCAAAAATTTCCTTTGTGAATTCCTGAACTCCTGTTACTTAGAGGTGTATTTTTTTTCCCAAACGAATTTTAAGCTACTTTTGTTACTGAATTCTAATATAAGGGCATTGGTTGGAGGACAAAGTCTGTGGGTCATAGATTCTTTACAATTAGCTGATAGTGTCTTTGTGACCTCGTGCACAGTGAAGTTTTATAACGTGTGTGTTTCTAAGAAGGACTAATATTCCACGCTTATTGGGAGCAGGGGTGCAGATTTCTCTGTTAGATCAAGTTTCTAATCATGTGGTTCAAATACTCTGTATCCTTACTGCCGGCCTCATTTCTGGTGACGTGCACTAAGTCTTGCTCTGTGATTATATATGACTGTCATTTGTTCTTTTTGTAATTAATATTTTATTATTTGATCTTTTATTATATAGTAACAAAATAGCATTATTTAGTAATTAATTAAATTTACCAGTATATTTTACTAATTTACTAATTTCTGAGTTTACCTTTTTTTTTTTTTTTTTGGCGCTGATGCCTCTCAGGCCTCACTTTTCTTCTTGCTGAAGTACCGTTTTTACTAATTCTTGAAGTTAGTTCATTGGGGTGGTAAACTGTGTCTTACTTATGTCTTAAAATATCTGGATTTCGCTTTCAATCTTGAATGATACTTTAGCTGGGGATATAGTTCTAGGTTTCTGGCTACTTTGGCTCATTTTTTTTTTTTTTTTGACAGTCAGTTAGACAGTGAGAGAGAGACAGAGAGAAAGGCCTTCCTTTTTCCATTGGTTCACCCCCCAAATGGCTGCTACGGCCGGCGCACTGTGGCGATCCGAAGGCAGGAGCCAGGTGCTTCTCCTGGTCTCCCATGGGGTGCAGGGCCCAAGCACTTGGGCCATCCTCCACTGCACTCCCTGGCCACAGCAGAGAGCTGGCCTGGAAGAGGGGCAACCGGGACAGAATCCGGCGCCCCGACTGGGACTAGAACCCGGTGTGCCGGCGCCGCAAGGCGGATGATTAGCCTAGTGAGCTGTGGCGCTGGCCTGCTTTGGCTCTTTGGAGATGTGACTCCATTGCCTGTTTTATGTCCAGCAATTCTGTTTTTTAAATGCTCACCTAATCTTTCTTATTTTCTGCTTGCAGTTGTTTCAGTTTCTTATTATTATCCATTTTATTTCTTCCTTCATCCTTGTGGGTGTTAACTAATCAGAAAAAAACATTTTATGATTTCTCTATTATTCTACTGTGGTCTGTGGCTTGTTAACTGCCTGGGTGTTGGCTTTGTTGGCTTTTGGCCTTAGAATTAGATTTGCTCACAAGTTTTGGAACTTAGTTTTGCATCTTGAGTGTAAATCCCCTTAACTTCCCCAGCCCCACGCTCACCTTTTGTTGTCATTTTCAACGTAGTCATGGAGACCTTCACCCAAGGACTTGGTTTCTTTTTGGCAGTTGGGGCTCTGGGTCTATTTATTATTTATTTATTTAGCAGGGAGACATGCATGCACACACACACACACAGTTCCGATCTGCTCTTTTACTCCCCAAATGCCTGCAATGGCTGGGGTTGGAGCCAGGAGCTGGGCACTCAAACAGGGGTCAAATTTCTTGAGTCATCACTGCTGCCTGGGGGGTGGGGGGTAGGGGGGGTGGGGTCTGCATTAGTAGGAAGCTGCAGTCTGGAGCCAGAGCTGGGCATTGAACCCAGGTCCGCCAGTGTGGGACGCGGGCATCTTGACTGCTAAGCCAAATGCCCAACCCCTCCTTTCTTTGAGAGGCACATACAGGCAACCAGAAAGTGTGGCCTTGATCATTTTTTTTCTATTTATTGGGAGGAGACATAATTTGGCTTCCCTAGACATGAAGTTTATCGGCAAAAGCTTACATCCCACTGGGGTTTGTGACCGTAGTTGGCAGAAGAATAGTCGGCCAAAGATGACCACGTCCTAATCCCCAGGTTGTAGATGGAACTAAATTTGCTACTCGGCCGACTTAAGATGGGGAAATTATTCTGTGTCATCCAGGGTGGGGCCAACCTTGGGAATGGAAGGGGGAGGCAAAGAGGAGAGAGGAGAGATGCGATGGGAGAACGACTCCATCAGCCGCGGCTGGCTGTAAAGTGTGGGCCTTGTGAGAACCAAAATGGCATCACCTGTGTCAGTCCTACCAAGAAAATCAATAAACAAAGCTGGGAGGCTGGGGAGGCAGCGATCGCACACAGTCGCCTGGCTTTAAGGATCACATAAGTGTCTGCCAGAATCCATGTCCGTGGTGCACAGAGGCCACCACGACCTGACATAAAATGAAATATTCGTGCAAGGACACCTGCCCAGCACCTGTCAGCCTCAGATCGGTACAAGCCTTGGTAATCCTTGTAACCAAGGACTGCGGTTTGGAGATGTCTTCTGCACTCCTTGGTTTTTTGTTTTTGTTTTTTTTTTTTTTGCTTGTAAAGATGCCCCCTTGCTTCAAGCTCTTTGAGAATGCTTGGAGCTCACTACGGCACGAGTGTGTTTGCTGCAAGGCTCTCTGTGTTTTGTGGAGAACCTCCCTCTGATTGTTACTTGGTGGACAGGTGATGGACGATGGGGCCAAGAGCCATGGGATGTGGGCAGCCTCCAGAATCCAGGGAAAGCAAGAGACCCCAGAAAGAAATGCAGCCCTGTCCACACCTTGATGTTAGACCAGGGAGGTCTGCAATGGACTTGTGACCCTTAGGACTGTGAGATAATACGTCTGTGTTGTTTCAAGCCATGAAGGTTGTGGTCATTTGTTGCCACAGAAATAGAAAATGAATACAATGATTCTGAAAACACAAATGGCCGTGCTGTGAGTGTTTGAGGTGGAATCAGGGTGGCCTGTGATGGGAGCAAGGCTCAAGGCTCCTGCTTGGCCTTCTTGTGGGAGTGAGTGTGCTCCAAGGCCAAGGTCCCTGTCCTCATGGCAGCTCCCTTCCATGTTGGCACAGAGTTCGCCTGGACACTTTCCATATCTCCAGGCTGCAACTCTCTGTCCTTCTGACCACCTCCAAATTCCCCCACACTCAAGCACATTGATCTTTTTTTTTTTTTAAGATTTATTTATTTGAAAGTCAAAGTTACACTGAGAGGGAGAGAGAGAGAGAGAGAGAGTCTTCTATCTTCTGGTTCACTCCCCAGTTGGCTGCAGCGGCTGGAGCTGCGCTGATCCAAAGCCAGGAGCCAGGAGCTTCCTCTTGGGTCTCCCACATGGGTGCAGGGGCCCAAGGACTTGGGCCATCTTCTACTGCTTTTGCAGGTCATAGCAGAGAGCTGGATCCAAAAGTAATGCTGGCACTGTAAGTGGCGGCTTCACCCACTACGCCACAGTTCCGGCCCCAGCATGTTGATCTTGCATTGAGTCAAGAGTAGTAGAGGGGCCAGCGCCCTGCTAATGCCCCTGGGAAAACAGTAGAAGATGGCTCAAGTACTTGGGCCCCTGCACTCGTGTGGAGACCTGGAGGAAGCTCCTGGCTCCGAGCTTTGGCCTGGCCTAGCCCTGGCCATTGTGGCCATTTGGGGCATGAACCAGGGAATAGAAGACCTGTTGGTCTCTCTCTCCCCAGTCTCTGCCTTTCAAATAAATAAGTAAATCTTAAAAAAATAGTAGTAGAAACATACTCTGTACCTTTTTAGAAACCCCTTTTCCTGAAGTATTGCTAAGTGGCTACTTTGGGAATGAGTAAGACTTGCCATTGGGAACACAGGGACGAACGAAACAGAGGAGAGTCCATTCTCATGGAGAGGGGGAGGACACTTAGTCCTACAAGCACAGCATCACGTGTAGACCCATGAATTACGGTGGCTGTTACCTTGAGAAAGTTCTGGAAGTGATTCACGGATGAACAGAAGACGTTGAGGAGGGCAGGGGCTTGGGGCCGGCTTCTCTGCAAGGTTACACCCAAGCTCCCATTTAGATGGTGAGTAGGGAGGAGCCTCCCACATGGGAGCAGGGCCCCAAGGACATGGGCCATCTTGTACTGCTTTCCCAGGTCATAGCAGAGAGCTGGATCAGAAGTGGAGCAGCTGGGGCTTTGAACCAGTGCCCATATGAGATGCTGGCACTGCAGGTGGCGGCTTTACCCGCTATGCCACAGCACCAGCCCCTCCCCTATGCTTTAAATAATCCCCAGGTTACTTATCATACAAGGTAAATGCTATACAGACAGCTTCTATATTGTGTCATTTATGGAAAAGTGACAAGCAAAGTGTCTAGTACAGACAAAATGTTGTTTTTGGGAACATTTTCTATCTGCGACTGATTGAATCAGTGGAGACGAAACCTGTGAATGTGGAAGGCTGAGTGCTGTGTGAGTTAAGTTTTTATGATGTGGCCAGATGCTCTGGAAACACCCTCTTGCTGTTAGAACAGGTGTGTGTGTGTGTGTGTATGCACATGTGCTTGTGTGTGTATGCACGTGTGTGTGTGTGTATGTATGCACATGTGCTTGTGTGTGTGTGTGTGTGAGTGTGAGACTTGGAACAAGAAGCACACCAGGCAGGGTTGGTGCTGTGCCCTCTGAGACAGTGTCATTCGCAGCCAGATGCAGAATCAGACGCTTCTTAGCACAACAACGTGCCGGAGTCATTTTTCTCAAAGGATAAGGTCAAAGTCACATTAACAGGAGGAATAACCTTTTCTCACATGGGAAAAATTACCGCTTGCTGTGATGCAATGTGCTGCGCCTCACACAAACCCAGCAGGAAGTGGGCCATAGGCGTGGGTGGGAAGGACGTTTGAGGCCCCTTCTTTCTCCTCCAGAAATGAGTCCTGATGCCCACGCTTCCCCCACTTGGGCTGGTGGTTTTCTTTTTAAATAAACTTCTCGTTGTAGAGTCACTCTAGATTTACAGAAGCATCGCAAGAACATTAGAGAGAGTCCCCACAGACCCCACACCCAACGTCCCCCATACGTCTCCCCTGCTGTGTAACTCAGCAAGGAGAAAGCAGAGGAGTAGCATCCAGGAGGACCTGAGGCAGACGAATGAGGTCACCAGAGGAGGGCGCTGTGGTTTGTTTCCCGGTGGTCACACCCTGGGAGCGCGGATCCCAGGGTGGTGATATTGAGAGGTGGTGGGGCTTTAAGAGGTGGGGCCTGGAGTCTTGGGAGCGCTGCCCTCAAAAGGGATGGATGCTGGTCTCTCCCAGTGAGTGAGTTCTCCCAAGAGTGAGTTAAAGAAGAAGCAAGACCGGTCCCTGCCTGGTGCCATGTGATCTCTGCCTCTCCCAAGCACTCCCACTCCATTCACCACGCCGTTCACCAGGTTGTGCCGCCCCCAGGGGGACCTGCACCTGTGCCTGAACAGATCTTGGGCTTGTAGCCTCCAAAACCACAAGCCGAATAAACCTCTTTTTCTTAGAGTGACCCTGCCTTGGCTGCTTTGTTTCAGCAACAGCAAATGGACTAATACAGGGGGTGAGAAGCTAGAAAGAAGCGACAGAGGGGGAGGGGGTCGAGCCTTGCTCCTTTCTGCAGGACACAGGGACGGGTGCTGGATTCAAGTTCTCAGCACTGCCCACAACACAGATGATTAAAAAGTCACATTTGGAACAAAAGAGGAGGAATTCTGCCACGTTGGGAGTGAGCTTCTGATTATTTCAGGGCGGGTGGCATGGGAGATACCCATGGTCGACACAGAGCTGTGCCAGATAGCCGAGGTCAAAGTGCACCAGGGCAAGAACCAGTTTTGATGCTGAAATCTCAGACGAGGGTACTGTCCACGTGACGGTTATAACCCACTCGCCCTAGCCCTGATTTCAGGTGTGGAGCTGACCCGAGGGCGTGGCAATCCCCCGAGGGACAAGCCAGCTTCTCCCTCGACTCTCAGGACAAGTACGGAGCTGTGACGTTTTTACTTGAGATTATGCATATTTTTAATGAATCCAATTTTAGGATCCTCCCGACTTCCCCCAGATCTGGAGACAGGGTGGGAGGGATTCCAAGTGGGACACTGGCTTGGATGCAGGGGCTGGGGGTTGGAAGGCTGGAAGCGATGTTGTTGAGGGAACTGGCTGCCCCGGGCACGGGTGACCCAGCAGGTGACCCGGCCGTGGAGGCCCTGGCAGAGCAGCGAGGTGACTGCTGGCTGCCATCTCTCGAATTCTCCTGGCCCGAACTCTTCCTGTTTCTCCCAGGATTGCTATGGAAACCCAGACAGTTGTTCTCAGCCTGTGTTGGGCCTTCCCAGGGTGTTTTTCCTCCCGGTCTGAAAGCTTACAAATCATTCTTTCCTGTGTGCAGATCAGGTGATTCTCTAAGGTCCTGTCTGGCCGGGGTGACTGACAAGTCAATTTGGCGAGACAATTGCCTGGGCTCATTTGCCATTGAACGGAGCGCTGTGCTTTGGAAAACTGGGTTTGATTTGAGGCTGGGGCAGGAGGTTGAGGGATCAGGAAGGCAGCGAGGGAGGCTGGGTGCGCTTTCTCTATTCTAAGAAGGGGCAGAGGGGGCAGTGTAGGTCCCAAGCCCCCAGGTCTGCAGGGGGGAGCCCGAGGGATGTGGAGCCAGGTGTTGTGGGGGTGTGGCCTCATCCCTATTTTGGAGATGGGCACACTGAGCTGCTGGACCCAAAGCCACACGACTTAGGGGGCAGAACCTGGGCTCTACCTGAGGACTGGGCAATGGGCAGTGTCCTTCCTGCTACTTAATTTGAGGGAGAACTGAAAGCAGTCTTTGCCGATGTTTGGTATTTTTGCTTTCTTGTGATGGAGAAGGACAAAAGTTTAATTTTTTTTTTTAGATTTTATTTATTTTATTCAAAAGCCAGAGAGTTACACAGAGAGAAGAGAGGCAGAGAGCGAGAGAGTACTTCCATCCGATGGTTCACTCCCCAGTTGGCCGCAACGGCCGGAGCTGCGCCAATCTGAAGCCAGGAGCCAGGAGCTTCTTCCAGGTCTCCCACATGGGTGCAGGGGCCCAAGGACTTGGGGCATCTTCCACTGCTTTCCCAGGCCACAGCAGAGAGCTGAATCAGAAGAGGAGCAGCCGGGACTAGAACCGGCGCCCATATGGGATGCCGGAGCCTCAGGCCAGGGCAGTAACCCGCTGCGCCACAGCGCCGGCCTCAAGTTCAATGTTTTAATGTCTGCTGTGAATGACGCCCAAAGAACTGAGCATGATTTCTTCCCAGGAGGATTCATGAAAAATCTGCTTATGCCTCGACCCTGGACTCTGGGCTGCCCCCCACCTCCAGAGAAGGCCCCTCCACATTTTCACCACAGCCACCTGGCCAACGGGGAGCTCATCCCTGGCTTCTCATCCCGTGCCCAGTACTTGGTCCCAGCTGTGTTGTCCTGTGCAGGTCACCTGTCCCTCTGAGCTTCAGCTGTCCTGTCGGTGCCATGCAGAGCGCGACTGTGGCTTGGTTTACCTGTCAGGGTGGAGGTGAGGATTTAATGAGATTGGAAACACGGACGTGCTGTGGAAGCCCATACGAGAAAGCCAGGTGTCTATATAAGAGGCAGAGGTCGCTGATCGTCCCGCGTCCTGGGCCTGGGAACCAAGGCTGCTATTTCAAGGCCAGCGGCTTGGGGCTGAAGTGGGTGGGGCTGGCTCAGGGCTTGTAGCCATTCGGTGGCTGTTTCTGTCACTTTACCCTTAAGGAGGTCTCTGGTCCATGGGGACAGCCAGGAGTTAGAGAGCGGAACACGCGCTGGTGATTCCTCATGGCGCCTGCCCTCTCTTGTCTCTCACCTGTTCTGAGTGGCAGGGGAGACAGGGAGCGGGGCACACAGTGGACCCCCAGAGCGGGGTGATGCATGCTGGGGCTGGACCTAAAGGGCTGTGGCCAAGGTCATTTGTCTGCTGAATCAGGTGCAGGCCCTCGGGTGACAGCTGCTCAGGGGGCAGTGCATGTGGCCACATTTGGAAACAGTCACATCCCGGTCGTCGTGGGTGGCAGGGGAGCCAGGGATGTAGCTCCTGGTGCCTTCACCTGGAGCAACCCCGTGAGACCCTCCTGGGCTGGACAGAGCCCCCTTGCCAGGGTCCAGCCTGACCCGAGTCTGCAGATGTCCCACAGCTCCAGCCTCCCATTTCTGGACTCAGCACCGGCCGTCCCCTCAGCTCATCAGACTCCAGCTCTGGGGCTGCGTCATGCTAACCAGGCCCTCGCCTCCAACCCGAGCCCCTGTGCTTTCCTTCCCGCCCCTCGGTGGCCCTGTGCTGCCATTCCTAGCAACTGAGTCCAGTCCTGGTTCTGCTTCTTTTAGTTGGTATAGGAATCTGTTTCCTTCCTTCTCAGGGGCCGTAGCCCATCCTTGAACCCTAGCTCTGAGTTGGTGCCCATAGCCAAGGAGACAGGAAGCAAAGTTGTGTATACTGGAGAACTGTTTTGCTCTTGGCCCTTTAAACCTCATGGCAAACCAGTGAAATGGGTTCTAACCGTTCCCATCCTACAGAAGGGAAAACTGAGGCCCAGAGAGGCTAAAGGACTTAGCCAGGGTCACACGCACAGTGGAGACAAGAGTCCAACCTACACCCATAGGGCTCCAAGGCTGCTGGGTCTGGGTGGAGCCACCATCCTAACTGGTGGCTCCAGGAGCCTGGTCCTCTGTGTGTGTGTGTGTGTGTGTGTGGGGTCCTTCCTGCCCTGGAAGTCCCCCACCTGTGCTGTCTCCCTGAGGTTGGACGTTCAGTGCCCGGCAGCATGGGCCATGTGTTTCCACCTCAGCCCAGTCCGTGGCGAAGCCTTAGATGTTCCTTATGGAAGCTTCGCCTTGCGTGGTTCTCTCTGCCCTGCTCAGTTCTGTTTGTGGCCTCTTGTGAACGCCAGGCTGAGTCAGCTGCATTTAGCAAAGAGGAGCGAAAGCCACCTGGTAGGGGAGCTCAAGGGTGTCGGGCGTGACACAGACTCAGGTTTGTCAGGCCAAACACAGCAGGGATTTAAAGAAAACAGCACAAGAGCAGCCCAGCAAGGGTTCTGAGTGCCAGTTGAGGCTACTCATGGTGGAGATAGCAGTTTTCTCGCGTTTTCCGAACGTCTGCAAAGGTCAGGACAAAATTTCAGAGAGCATCCCCATTGCCAGAATTGGGGATATAGGGCTTTTCGTTAGCAAGGTAGCTCAAGATTGCATTTTTTTGGGGGACCAGAACTAGATGGGGGGATTCTCTTATTCTTGGCTGCTTTTTCCTTGTTAGGAGGTGTGATGTGTTTGTGTATTCATCATGGCACCAGGAGCAGGGGTCAGTTCCGTCTCCATGTTAAACAAATCTCTCCTCTGTTCTGGCTTGAACCAGACGCAGTAGGTGGTGCGGCTGCCAGAGGGGAGGCTGCCTCTTGCCCAAGGTCCCCGATCTCTTTGCTCCTCTGTCTCACTAGGGCCTGAAGGGGACTGAGCTGACGATGTTCTGAAAGTAGCTGTGGCCCGCAGTGCTGGCATGTGGACGAGATCCACGGTCCCAGCTGCCGGTGGCCTTTGCTTTGCCATGTGACACGTGGAAGGCCCTGCTCCGCCCAGCTCTGCACAGGGCAGGCCTTTGGAGCCCACACTGGGTTCATTCGCAGCCTGGCCCTAGGATCCCTCCAGACCTGGGCAGGAGGGATGGAGGCAGGTCTGCTGTCACCTGAGGACTCCATGGCTGACCTTCCAGGTGGCTGGTCTGGCCTTGCTCTCATGTTCTCATGTCACATGTATTATGAAAAATAAGGATTATTGCCCAAGTGTTGTGTCAATCTGTATGTAATGTAGCATTGATCTATCAGACAAGCGTAAGAGGGAGAATTGTTTTCATTTTGTGTGTAGGTAAACCAAGGACTAGAGTAGCTAAATGACCTGCCTGAGTTCTAGAACTAGTGAGGAAGGTGCTGAGCCTGGTCTGGTCTGGATCCAGAACTTGCCCTAACCACGTACAGCACTGCTGCTTTCATCAGTCAAGCTCAGCTCTGACGCTGGGCTGCGGCTCTGTTCCTCCCTAGCTAGTGCGCTGGTCCTACTTTGCGCTCCTTGTTGGGTGTGGTGGTACCTGAGGCCCTGGCAGCTGTTAGTGACAATTGCCATGCTTTGTAGAAGCCTCAGCTTCCAAGCATTGCCCGTGCTTGGCTCCTTGGAGTTGGACTCTTGGTACCTGCTGAGTGGTGTTGCCCGTTCATATCCTTGTCCCTCTGGGCTGAGTGAACTCTCAGCCCCTTCTCTGCTCGGATGCTCTCAGTAGCGGGGTGTCACACTTAGGTCACACGGAAAGCGTGCAGGCAGGGAATCCTTGCACGTTAACGCCTGCAAGAATGATGCCTTCCCAGAAAGGAAGGCATCTCTTGTTTTCTTCCAGTAAATCAAAGCTAGGAGGTGCATTTGTTTAATGGGCTCTGTCCACAGCTAATCCAATTTGGTAAGTGACTTGGAATGGGGATGGGGCAAAGTGCTGGCCTGATACTTTGGAGAGTGGACTCAGAGTAAGGAGCTTAGACAGCAGAGGGGCTGGGGATCCTATCTGGGTCAGGGACTTCTGCCCCTCCTCAATGCAGCATGCACTCACCCATAACACACACGTGCACACACGTGCATGTAGATCTGTGTGCAAGTGAGCTTTCCTTTGTGGCTCTCCATCTGAGCCATAAAGTCCTTGTGTATTCCTGTCTGCCTGCTTGCCTGTTGGAACTACAGTTTGCCAGGGCCCAGAGAACAGACCAGTCCAGCTAGCATGTGAGGCCAGTAACAAACACGTTGGAACAGGTGAGCGTTCAGATGGAAGGGTAAGGAGGGCAGTGGGCAGAATAATGACCCCTCAGAGATGCCCACATCCCAGTCCTCAGGATCTGTGCCCTCCTGGGCCCTCCTTTTGCCCTATTGATAAAAGAGACTTTGATATGATGAAATTAAGGAACTCAGGATGAGATAATCCTGGATTAGCCAGTGTAATCACAGGGTCCCTGTGAGAGGGGGCAGGAGGGTCAGAGTCAGAGAGGAGAGCTGCTGATGGACCAGAGGCTTGGGTGATGTGCTCTGCAGATGGAGGGAGAGAGGTGAGGCGGGATCTAGAGAATGCAAGAGACTTGAGCAGGTGGAGAGGCAAAGAGGCAGACTCTTAACTGGAATCCTCAGAAGGAACGCAGTCGACACCTTGATCACTTTTTAAAAAAGATTTATTTATTTATTTGAGAGGTAGAGTTACAGAGAGAAGGAGAGACAGAGAGAAAGGTCTTCCATCCAATGGCTCACTCCCCAAATGGCTGCAACTGCCAGAGCTGGGCCTATCTGAAGCCAGGAGCTAGGAGCTTCTTCTGGGTCTCCCATGCAGGTGCAGGGGCCCAAGGACTTGGGCCATCTTCCACTGCTTTCCCAGGCCATAGCAGAGAGCCAAGTTGGAAGAGTAGCTGCTGGGACTTGGACTAGAACCCATATGGGATGCCGGCGCTGCTAGGCGGCAGCTTTACCAGCTATGCTACAGTGCCGGCCCCGGCACCTTGATTTTAACCTCTAAGATCTGCTCTGGAATTCTGACCCCTAGAACTGTAAGATGATGTAGTTGAGTGGCTTTAGGCCTCTGAGCTACAGCAGCAACAGGGAACTAACAGAAAAGCCCAGGTATGGGATCAGGGAGCCTCCCTGCCTCTCCAGGTACACTGAGGTGGTAGAGGCAGATTTGAGGCCAGGAAAGGGCCTCTGAAGTGGGCTGGGATCAGAGTAAGGCCAGTGGTCCCTGGAGGATGGAGCGGAGACGTGCTAAGATCCTAGGCTTGGCATGAAGATAGAGCCTCAGGGATTAGAGATTGAGATAGACATCTAGGGGCTGGGGACAAGGTGTGGCTGCAGAAAAGAACAAAAGAAATGGTCCAGTTCCAACAAGAATCTCAGCTTGGAAGTCACAGACCAGAGGTGGCAGGTGTGACCCAGCTGCCACATGATTTTTGACTTGTACAGGCTTTTAGAAAACACTTGGGGGGCTGGTGCTGTGGCGTAGTGGATAAAGCTGCCACCTGCAATGTGTGCATCCCATATGGGCTCCGATTTGAGTTCCGGCTGCTCCACTTCCGATCCAGCTCTCTGCTATGGCCTGGGAAAGCAGTAGAAGATGGGCCCAAGTCCTTGGGTCCCTGCACCCATGTGGGAGACCTGAAAGAAGCTCCTGGCTTCTGGCTTTGGACATCTGGGGAATGAACCAGCAGATGGAAGACCTCTTTTTCTCTCTCTGTCTCTGCCTCTCTTTAACTGTGACTTCAAGTAAATAAATAAATCTTAAAAAAAAAAAACACTTGGGGGACTGTGGCATAGCAGGTTAAGCTGCCTGTGATGTCAGCATCCCATATGGGCGCTGGTTCACTTCCAGTCTAACTTTCTGCTAATGCTCCTGGAAAAGCAGTGGAGGATGGCCCAAGTGCTGGAACCCCTGCACCCATATGGGAGACCCAGAAGAAGCTGCTGGCTCCTGGCTTCAAATTGGCTCAGCCAGTTCCAGGTGGCGGTGGGACATTCCTAGGGAGTAGCCCTGTAGCCATGGGTGGGGAGTCGCTGTCACTCAAAGGGGAAGCAAAGGCCATCAGAAAGCTGATTTATTTATTTTATTTGTTTAAAAGGCAGAGAAACAGGGATTTCCCATCTGTTGGTTCCATCTCTAAATGCCCATAACATCTAGGGCTGGGCAGGTGGAAGCCTTGAGCCAGCAACTAAACCTGGATCTCCAACGTGGGTGGCGGGGACCCCACAACTTGCGAATAGGCCTCTTTAGCCCAGGGCTCGGGAAGCCCCAAGGGCAGTGTCTGAGCCGGGCAGAGCCCTGCGCTCCAGACACAGCCTGACAAGTCCCGTGTGCGGCTGCATCGATCCCGACTCTAAACTCCTATTAATGGAGTCAGAGGAGGGAATTACTTTCTTGGCAGCCACAGGAGGCCGGCGGCTCGCACAGGCCTTGCAGTCAGATGTGGGCACTGGGACCGTGCTGCAGGAGCAGCTGTGAGCTGAGGGCGTCCTCGCCTGGGTCCGTCCAGCCTCAGTGCAGGCTTCATGCTCTGGCCCCACCGTGTGGGCGGCCACGTCTGCTGCTGGCCTCTTCTTTCTTTCAATTATTTTTTTCATTTGTTTGAAAGGCAGACTGACACAGAGAGAGAGGATGTGACAGAGAGAGAGAGAGAGAGAGAGAGAGAGAGAGAGAGAGAGAGAGAAATCAATCTTCTATCTATTAGTTCTCTCTCCAAATGACTGCAGCAGCCAGGGTTAGGCCAGGCTAAAGCCAGGAGCCCAGAACTCAATCTGCATCTCCCACGTGGGTGGCAGGGTTCAAGCTCTTGGGCCATGAACCGCTGGCTTCTCAGGAATGTTTGCAGGAAGCTGATGTGGAGACCTAGCAGCCGGGGCTTCAACCTGTGCTCCAATATGGGATGCCGGCATCGCAAGCGGCTTAACCTGCTGCAACACAGCACTCGTGCCTGGCCGCTGCCTTCTCTGGTCTGGTCCTTCAGCTGTCTCCTGCCCTGGTCTCTCCACGTGGACATAACCCCTACACAAAAGGGCAGCAGGAGCCTGCTTCCTGGGATGATGCGTGCGACCCCACTCCGTTGCCCTGGCCCCACTTGGCCCCGTCTGGTTCTCTGGCCCTTTCTGGCGTCCTCCCTCAACACTCCCAAGAGCCCTTGATGACCGGCTTTGAGTGAGTCTTCCTGGTTCCACATCCTCAGATCCAACCCAATGATCATGGTTGTGGTTCTCATTTCTGGTCCTGGGAACTTTGGCAGGGGCTAAACACCTGTTCCTCTTTCCTGCCATGTGGGGTCTGCTCCTGTCTGAGGCCCCTCCCCAGCTCTGGCAGCACCCACCCCTGCCACCTATCACCAGGGTCTGTCGCTCACCACCCGCTCTGCCTGTTGCTAACCAGGTTGCCCGTTTTGATCCCCAGGCTGTCAGCCCCTTCGATCTGTTTTGCTCTCCGTTATGTCCCTACCACCTGGGGTAAGCCTGGGACACAGCAGGTGCCTGGTGGATATCTGTTGAATGAGTGAGTGAGTGAATGAATGAATGAGAGCCAGGACAAAGCCCATGCAGGGCAATAGAGACTCCTGCCTGTTGCCCCAGAGGCGTTTTCCGTGCCTCTCTGGGCATCTCTGCAGAGGCTTCCATCAGTCAGCGACAGGGGGTGGAGCGAGCAGCAGATTGCAGGAATCCCAACCCGCAGTCCTCCCCTATCCATCCACCTTGTCGGTGATGAGAGCCCGGGGGATGCTGCCAGCTGCCTCGCTGAGGGACATTCTGACCCACCAAACCCAGAAACGACCTTGGCTTGGTGTAACTAGTATCAGGCCAAACCAGGTCTGGCTAAGCCCGGAGCTCTCTCAGCAGTCTTAGAGCTTACTTCCCACGGAACGGGCTGGAGAGCAGCAGGTGGACAGGCCAGTGTCTGAGCCCCAGTCCTCTTCTTCCTGCTACGTGTAGCCGTGTGCCTTGAGACAAGCCCCTGGCCCTCTCGGGGCTTCCATTCCGTGTGACCTAATGCACAGGGCTGCTGCCATGACTCATCTTTCATTATTGAGGGGCTCCCCAGTGGTGGGGACCAGGCCTGTCTTTGGGGAGCTCCCTGTTCCTCAGCAGCCCTGAGAACGTGATCACTGAGTGATTGAAAAGCCCTTTGCTGACCACTTTCTAAGATCCTTCCTGAGTCAGGCATGCGAGTCGGGCAGTGGAACCCACTCCATCCTCGCTAACTGGACAATTGCCTTGTGTCACTGGCTTGTATTATTTTGTCTTCTGCTATAATGCGTGTCATTTTAAAAGAAAATTAGGATCTGCCAAGCTCCATTACATAATGGACCTCTCAGAGGGGCAGCCCATGGCAGTGTGTCAAGCTTCGGTTGTGCAGGGGCATCTGTCTGGGGAGAGTCGGCCTGGGGTGATGGTCATCACCCACGCCTAGTGGGGACCCCCCCCCCACCCGGCACCACAGGGAGTCGCTCTCTTCTTCCTGGTCTCTGGCAGCTGCCTGGCAGAGCTTAGTGGGAAGGGTTGGATACCCCTGTGGCCTCAGTTGTGGCATCTACTTGTTGGAGGAACGCTCAGAATTCCACACCACGGAGGAAGAGCAGAGAGCAGGTGCCGTATGGGAACCGCCCCTTCTGGGCTGCCAGTGTCTGCTGCCCTTAGGAGGGTGCACAGATTCCAGCCTGGGAACAGGGAAGCCTGATGCCCCAGCCGGTGCTCCTCCACACACTGGGCCAGTAGGCCGCCTTCCTCCCAGGGGTCTGTGGAACACAGATGGTGGAAGGCTGGTGGGGAGGGGCTTGTCCAGCCACTCAGACCCCTTCTTTAGTGCCTCACTGTGTGGAGGGGCAGCACCTTTGATGTGGCTCATTGCTCTAATGAAACGCCCAATGTTGAGCACCTTTATTCAGAAAGGTTTATTTAGGGGCTGGTGCTGTGGTGTAGTGAGCAAAGCCTCTGTCTGGATGCCGGTTCGAGTCCTGGCTCCTCCCCTTCTGATCCAGTTGCCTGCTAATGCACCTGGGAAAGCACATCAAAATGGCCCAAGTGCTTGGGCCCCTGAACCCATGTGGGAGACCCGGATGAAGCTCCTGGCTCCTAGTTTTGGCCTGGCCCAGTGCTGGCTGATGTGACCATCTCGGGGAATGAACCAGTGGATGGAATAAATATTTTTTTCAAAAAGGTTTACTTAGCTCACCATTCTGGAGGTCCCAGGACCCGGGATGCCTGTGCTGGTGGAATCCCGGGGTGGTGAGGTGCATAGGGCATCGCATGGCAAGGGCGTGTCTTCTGATCACTCACTCTCTTCTCACCAAGACACCAGGATTCAGCTGCAGGGCTCCCCCTTGTGACCTTGTCTTATCCTGATGGCCTCCCACAAGCCCCTCTCTGACCTCCCTGGGAAACGCCTCCCGGGGGGAAGTCCTGGGGGACGCACTTGGTCCAGGTGCCACCCTAGTGCCTTGGTCAGTGTGGCCGCGACATGGGCCAGCCTGTGTGGGGCCGAGGGGCGGCTGTGCAGGCCCTTCCTTCCCTATGGGCTATGAAGCCGAGAGGCCCCATGACCTTCTCCTCCCATCCACTTGCACACCTGCCCTTTGCCCTCTTTCTTCATCGCCCTGTCTCCTTCTCCTCCTCCCTCCGTTCTTTCCTTCCCACTTCAGCTCTGTCCCCCTTTCTCGTCCTCTCCCCTCCTTCCCTCTGCTCCCGGCCCCTCAGCTGGAACACAGGACTGAGAGAAACCCGGAGCCAGCCGCATGCATGTGGGAGTAAATGCTGAGTGTGACAATCCTGTCTGCCTCTGAAAGAGAGGTTTTATGTAGTTTTTGGCATTTACAAATCCTTTGTGAAAAGGTCATCCTGTTCTTGGAATCTTTTATTAATGCTGAAGACTGGCCCCGGAAATGTCATGTCTTTTTACCGTGATATTTACTCAAAAAAGTATGACTAAGCATCTGAAATTCTATCAGCGGCTCGACCCTGGGCCAGCCTGGGGAAGCTACAGACAAGCGGGTGTTGTCTCCTGCAGCGATTGGGCCCCACCTGCCGCCCAGAGCCCTGAGTGGAGGCAGGAGGGGTGGGCAAGGGTCGGATACCTGGGCATCTGGCCGCAGGGCCCTTCTTCCTGCTGTCCTGTCCCAACTCCTCAGCAGTGTCAGGGCACAGACAGGTGCATCTGAGCTGGAAGGGATCCTGGTGTGTACCCCCGATGCAAAGCCCTCATTTTACAGGTGTGAGAGTGGGGGGGGGGTCGCCCAGCCAGTCAAGGGCAAAGGTCAGATGAATGTGCAGGTGTCCTGGCTCCGGAGACACTGGTCGGTGCCACTTCTGCTACCTCGAACTGTCCTTTAGCTGTCACTCTCGTGCTGGGGTGTGGAGGGTGCGAGGAGCAAGCTCTCTGGTGTCCACCAACCCTATTATCAAGGCTTCACCTCCATGACCTCATCTGATCCTAAGTACCTTCCAAGCCCCTCCCCCCACCAGCCCCGACACCATCAAATTGGGGGTTGGGCTTCAGCATATGACGTCACCAATGTGAAGTCCACAGCACTCAGCATTTCACAGGCACTGTTTGGAGAGGGGGAGATAATGGGTGTGAAATTCCAGTGCAACTGAATAGATTTTTGTTTTACTTCTGGGAGGAAACCCGGGGAGAAAGAACACAGGTCCCTGCGTGGTTGTTCAGGTGCACTTGGCGAGGAGACCTGGGTGAAGGGAGAAGACACTTGCTGATGCTCCCAGAATCTACGCCCACGTCATCTGCTGTGTCCCTCCTCCAGCCTCTCTTCAGCGATCTGAATGGACCATGAGGTCAGGACCCGAGCCACCTCCCGTCCCCCGGTCACAGTGGTTGCTCCAGGAGTAGGAGCTTGGCCCCTGGATGTTTAAGCTTGTGCTGCAGCTGCTGTGGTCATGGCCCGGCATCTGACTGTGTCCACTCAGGGAGATGGGGAAGGAACGCGCTTCTTACACAGTTTGAGTCTTCCTGAGGGCTGGAGTTTGCTTCGTGTGCCAAGAACACTGCCTGGCACGTGAAGATACTAACAAGTATTTGTTAGGTAATATATTCCTGTGTCCCTGTATCCAGCCATGCCTGCAGTCAGCTCTATCACTGAACTCTAGTTTCATAAGCCTATATATTCCTATCTATATATTACTTAAGCCAGCTTGCATCAGATTGCTTGGTTCCTTGCATCCCAAAGAACCTAAAGTCAAATAAGTCATGAAGTTATGGGCAGGGGCCTGGAGAGGTTGGTTAGACAGGATAAGGGTTGACCCCTGGGGTCTTGCAAAGCCCAGGAGAAGGGTCTTGGGAAGTCATCACACCTTGTTTGTCTCCCTGTGCTGCTGAGGACTGGTGTGGCCTTGACTGTCCAGACCCCGCCTGGGGGGCAGGGAGGATAGGGTCTCTGCCTGAGGCCCCCGGTTTTGCTCTGAGGAAAGCATGAGGCTCCAGTGTGCCCAGGCTGAGGGTGCTCCCAGAAGAACCACTTCAGCATGGATTGGGCCCTGGGCGGGTTCCCATGGACACAGACCCTTGGTGGTCAGGCCAAGAGTGCAGTTGCTCAGACCCGCCTCCCCCTACTGCTGCACGTGCTCCGGATGCAGGCCAGGCAGGGCAAGGGCTGAGGAACCCCTTCTTGTGCCTTTCCGCTTCGGTTGCCCTCCCATTCTGCAGCCGCCGCCAATAGTCAAATAATAACAATCAAAAATCACTTCTACCTGTCCTGCTGAGTGTGTGCTATGACTAGGGACTGGGAAGCAGGCGTTACGGTCATTGCTGTAAGACACATGGGGAGATGGAGACCCAGAGAGGGAAGGTGGCCACCCAGGGGGCTCTCAGAGCAGAGGGGGACTGAGACTTACTGGGTACCTGGTGGAGAGCTGGGGGCTCAGGGAGCAGGGACTTCAGTGGAACGTGGGAGCCGCCAGCTAGCAGGATGGCAGCTGCGGGCCCGACCCAGTCTGTCTGTGTCTGAGCTGGAGCTTGGAGGGGAGACGGAGGTCATCCTGGGATGTCCCTCTGCTCCTGGCCACTGGCGACTCTGGAGAACAAGACCTTTGCTGAGTTCCCTGGGAGCCTGTGGGTCCAGCTGACTGTCGGGCAGTGCCCAGCCCAGGAACGCTGTCAGCTGCAGGTGGGGAGAGGCAGGCCTGGCGTTGATGCCCCTCCGACGACCAACACTGCTGCCCACACAGGTGGCACTGGCACATGGCTGCTGACAAGGGCTGGCTCCGTCTGCAGCTTGCAGCCGGCTGTGTGGGGAGGGGGATCTCGTGTTGTGGACAGCCAATGGCCACATGAGAGACCAGTCCTGGGCCTGCCTGAGGGGTTTGTGTGCTGCTACCTATCACCCCTGAGGCTCCAGTGTTTCTGCATTCACGTGCCGCCGTTTGGGGAGGATGAACAGAAGAGAGGGCCAATGGAGCTCAGCCTGCCCTGTGCTGTGGATTATCCCAGGGGAACGCAGGGATGCAGGACCCAGCACCTGCCAGGGAGTCTTGGGGCCCAGCCCCAGCAGGTGCTGCCGGGGGCTGGCATGAAGCTTGGCCTCTGTCGCCTGGACCAGGGAGTGGCCGTGAGTGCTGCAGGCTGGGGTGCATGTCATTCCTCCCCCAGCAGTACCACAGGAGGTCAAGGCCATCCAGGGTGACCCAGAGGCCCTTCCAGCCAAGTGTGGGTCCCTGGTATGAAAACAGGCCCATAGCAGCTGCAGGAGTACATGGAGTTCAGGGGCCCAAGCACTTGGGCCATCTTCTACTGCTTTTCCAGGCCTGTAGCAGAGAGCTGGATCAGAAGAGGAGCAGCTAGGACTCGAACCAGTGCCCATATGGGAAGCCAGAGCTGCAGGCAGAGGCTTAGGCCACTATCCCACAGCACCAGCCCCT
This sequence comes from Lepus europaeus, assembly GCF_033115175.1. NCBI lineage: Eukaryota > Metazoa > Chordata > Mammalia > Lagomorpha > Leporidae > Lepus > Lepus europaeus. The sequence goes on along the minus strand of NC_084844.1, from coordinate 50,238,688 downwards.
CCTCTTTGTTTTCTGACCCTTGCCAGAATCGCCCTTGACAGTTTTGCTCCCAGCAGCACAGGTTTTTTCCAGCATGCACCTCCAAACCCTGCCAGCCTCTACACATTACCCAGTTCCAAAGCTGCTTCCATCCACATTTTTCAGTGCTTGCCACAGCAGCACCCTACTTCTTGGAACCAGTTTCCTGTCTCAGTCCATTTGCTGCAACACAGACCAAAGAATCTAGGAAAGCAAGGTCTCTGGCTGTCTTGCTGACCCCAGCAGAGCCTGACACATAGCAGGTGCTCAAAAGAACACATGCGAATGAATGAATGAATGAATGGTGGTGTTTTCATGGCCTTCTACTCACGGAACGGATCACCCTGCACCCCAGGAAGGCCTGTGGAGCTCACACGGGGTCTGAGGGGCACAGCTTAAAGTTGGGGGGTGAGGCTGGCGCCGCGGCTCACTAGGCTAATCCTCCGCCTTGCAGCACCGGCACACCGGGTTCTAGTCCCGGTTGGGGCACCGATCCTGTCCCGGTTGCCCCTCTTCCAGGCCAGCTCTCTGCTGTGGCCAGGGAGTGCAGTGGAGGATGGCCCAAGTGCTTGGGCCCTGCACCCCATGGGAGACCAGGAGAAGCACCTGGCTCCTGCCATCGGAACAGCGCGGTGCGCCGGCCGCAGTGCGCTACCGCGGCGGCCATTGGAGGGTGAACCAACGGCAAAAAGGAAGACCTTTCTTTCTGTCTCTCTCTCACTGTCCACTCTGCCTGTCAAAAATTAAAAAAAAAAAAAAAGTTGTGGGGTGAAAGGTTCTGGACACATAGCCTGATTAAACAAATAGTGAGCACAGCTCTGCACACAGGCTTTGGAGTTGGATGGGGGTGGGGGTGGGGGGTCCAGGAGCAGCCTTAAGCAAGTTACCGAATCTCCCTGTGTTCCTGGTATTTGCCTGCTCACGGGGCACAAGACCCCTCTCTCCCGTAACGTGATCCCACCGGCTGAATGGGCCAGCAGATGTCAGCACCCAGAACTGGTACTCGTTGTTAACCTTGCTGGGATTCGTCATCATTGTCACCATCGAGTGTGGGTGCTCACTGTGCCAGGAGGCGAGGAGAGCAGTCCTCTGTCAGCGCTTGCTCAAGCCGGAGATCTCCTTCCCCCACCTTTGTGCAGAAGGAAGAAGGCGTGTTCGATTCCAGCGTGAGCACCGAGCTCCGTGTGCGGCGACAGGAAGGTGAAAATGACTTCATTTTCATTCATCTTCCCGGGGCTCTTTGGTCTGACACCAGCAACGGAGCTTTAAACATCTGATATTGGCTTGTCCTGATTCATTACGCCGGCCTCTTCCTGTGCACCCAACCTCCGCCGGCTGAGCCGCAACGCCTGGCTCCAGACGCTCCGTGTCAGAACTCCAGGGCTCCCCTGGCGAATGGAAAACACCTGAGTTGCTGGCCAGCCCGTGCCTCGCCTCACAGAGCTGTCTCCCTCCCCGGTTTGCTTTTTCAAATCCCATCCCCAGGAAACGCAACCAGCCCTCCATCGTCATGTAGGAGTGACCGCTGGGGAATGGCTTTTAAAACACCAAATTGCATCAAGCACAAGGGCTCGTGCGAGCCCCGTCTTCGGCGAGGAATTTTCCCCTGTTTGGTTTGGCCATGCAGTGGAGCATTAGACAGCAGTTTAATCATGATTACCAGTGCTGCACTGGGCCTCTCTGGAGAAGCACTAAACTGGAATGAAAAGGAACTGACATAATTAGTCTGACACAGTTCAATAGGGAACTATTACACCGAAGGTAATGAGCTCCGATGATATGCTAATGTTATTGTAAGAAATTATGCCGGCGCAACAAAGTGGCTTCGAGGTGGGGGTGGGGAGGGGGAGCAGGCTGGGAATTCTCCCAGGCAATGGGCTAATGGGGAAAAACATTGAGAATACTGGGAACCTGGGGTGGGGGTGGGGGAGTGCCTGGGGTCCCTGGGGTCCCTGGGGGCTGAGGATCTAGGATGAGGCACAAGTCGCAAAGGCAGAGCTGCTACTGTCAGTATGTACAAGTGGCTGCGGATTTGTTCAATGAGGGAAATAAAAAGCTCAAGAAAATTACCCTGCACGTGAAAAATCGATGAGGGCTGCTCTCATAGCAATCCTGGCTAGTGTCAGATGCTGCACAGCTTGCAATGGGTTTTCACGTCCCTTACGGAAGGCGGAGGGTACGGGCAAAGGGCAGGGACCCTGACACTTAGTAGACTGTGACTCCACTCAAGTAACTTCACATCTACCAGTCTCGCTTCTTCATCTCTAGAGCGGCAATAGTGGCTGCCGTCCCCGGCATGTTACTGCAGGCAAGCGGTGAGATGGAGTCCCTGTGCTGCCGATGAACTGGCTTCGCCTTCCCAACTCTGAGAGGCGTCCGCAGTGGCTAGAATCTTGATTAACCTTCAGTCTCAGAAAAAGGGAGCTTAGCGGCACAGTTGTGGTCCCAATCCAGGAGATGCCAACTCATCCGAAACACGACTGATCACTTCCCAAACCCAAGTAAGGAACTCACCCCTGCCCTTCATTTTTTAAAAATATATTCATGTATTTGAAAGTCACAGTTACAGACAGGGAAAGATCTTCCGTCTGCTGGTTCACTCCCCAGATGGCCGCAACAGTTTCTTCCAGGTCTCCCATGTGGGTGCAGGGGCCCAAACACTTGGGCCTTCCTCAGCTGCTTTTCCCAGCCATTAGCAGAGAGCTGGATCAGCAGTGGAGCAGCTGGGACTTGAACTGCTGCCCATATAGGATGCCAGTGTCGCAGGTGGTGGCTTTACCCGCTGTGCCACAACACCGTCCCCTCCTGTCTTTCTTCTTAGTGGGCATCCTAGCTAACGTTGGTATGACAGCCAAAGTGTTAACATTTGCTTCACCCAATTCATTTTTCTGACCTGAGTTCTCTGAACATAAGGAGAAAAGAGGGGAAAAAACCAAGACCCCAACCCCACAGAAGGTACCGGCTCTCTTCATCACTCCTTCCCTTCTCCTTCCAAATTTAAAATAGAATTAGGGGGCGGAAGTTGCGGTGCAGTGGGTGGAGCCACCGCTTGTGACACAAGTATCCCATGTCAGAACATCCATTCGAGTCCCAGCTACTCTGCTTCCAACACAGCTCCCCTCTGATGTACCCGAGAGGCAGCGGATGATGGCTCGAGTCCTTGGACCCTTGCTGCCCACGTGGGAGACCGCATGGAGTCCAGGCTTCTGGCTTGGGCCCCGCTCAGCTCCAGCTGTTGCAGCCATCTGGGGAATGAAGCAGCCATGGAAGCGCTCCCTCCCCCGCCCTGCAGACCTGTCCCAGACCTACTGCTACAGGAATCCGCAGTTCACAGCCCTCCGGGGGTTTCTGGAGCATGACAGCCACTGGTCTCGGTATCTCAGCCTCTAGCGGCACAGAAAAGAAAGGCAGAACACTCCTTCTCACCTGCCCGCCTGCTCCCAGCCCCTCTGTGCCTTCCTCCCGTGGCCCCTGCTGGAAACCTGGCCCCCTACCCCAGTGCACCTGCCCCTTCCCTCAAGACCATGCACTTTCTGAGCAGCACTGGAGTCTTGCCTGTTGTCCTGTGCTCAGCTCCCCCATTGCTGCCGGGTGCTGCGGGGCCTCCTCTGCCCTGTCCTGGGACCCCAGAGGCCTCCAAGGGGAAAAGGGGGGACAACGGACATGGACTTCAATTCCATGTCAGGCTCCTCCTACTCACCGTGGCTGCTGGCAGTTTTCTCCTGATGATTTAAGAACCACCCCCCCCCCCAACCAAGGAACCGATTTTCCTCTGAAAAATGTGGCATTCTGGTTTAACTAGAGAAGCGTGAGTTCTGCCTACAAAGCCGACTGCCCTGACTCCGTGGCTCCCGGGTACCCCACTCCTGCTTTCTGGCTTCCGATCAGCTCAGCTCTGGCCATTGTGGCCACTGGGGGAGTGAACCAGCAGATGGAAGACCTCTCTCTCTCTCTCTCTCTCTCTCTCTCTCTCTCTGTAATTCTGCCTGTCAAATAAATAAATTAAAAAAAAAAAAAGCAAAGAGGAGAGTTATGAAGACAGCCTCGATCATCTGAGAGAATATTTACTTAATCCTGAACGGAGTGTTGGTGGACATATGGTTGGTAAAGGCCATTCCGATGAGGGAATGTGACTGGACAATGGAAGACAAGCCGTTCTTTCGATGGAGGTGCGAGGCACTTGGCTCATACATGTTTGCGTCCTCCTGTCTTGTGGAAGGTGCAACTTGAAAGCAGTGAAGACACTTGGTTGAGCAGCTGTCGAGGCAAAGCATTGAAGGAGCACCTGGCCCCTCTTGACTGCTTGCCGTAAAGTGTGAGAAGAGGGACATGACTTGAAGATGGACTCGTTAATCAGAAAGGAAGCTAAGCCGAAAGCTCTGGACACTCTCACTGCCCATATTGCAAAGAACGAGAAAGCCCGTTGGAAAGAGATCCTTATGAGTGTGACCGTCTGGTAAAGAGAATGGGTGGCCATCTAAACAGAAGCCAGGAAGTGTTGGTGAAGTTAGTGGAAGAATGACCCACCTGCCCCTTGGGCGATATAGAGAGTGTCAGGATGATCTCAAAGGAGGAGATGCAGGGGCCTGTGGGACCTCAGCACCCAGCGTTACCTCACACTGTGGGCCCTACTCCCTGCACTCTGGTGCTTTGCCACGCCAATGGTAGGTCCAGTAGATCCTGGAAGGCACCAGGAAGAGACTAACAGTGTCCATTGTTATGGACAGATTGCATAAGCCATGGAGGTGTGGCTATCTCCACTTAGATTTTGAGGAACGAGCCTCGGGGCGCCATGAGCGTGTAACTCAGGTAGAGAACACTAGAGGAGTTCCTGCTGGTGTGATGCCCGGGAGAGGGGGAAGGGTCACCCCCAAGAGCCCAGAACCACTGTGTGAGGCCATAAGCACATGGCTCCAAACTGTGAGAGCTACAGGCAAGAGCTGCACCCAGCAAAGCTCTGGGCAGGGCTGCAGGGATGGGATGGGATGTCCACCCATGAAGACCTCGAGGACAGAGCATTGAGCCAAAGAAGATTGTTGTTGAAACTTCAGTTCTTGGACTTGCCTGAGACCTATCATTTTTTCCTTCTTCTTCTTTTTTTTTTCTTCCCCTTTGGAATGGGACTGTCTGTCCTGTGCCTGTCCAGCCATTGTATTTTGGAAGCACACGGCTTGTTTGATTTCACAGCATCAGTACTGGAGGGGAGCGTGCCTCGGGATGAGTTGTACCTCGACCTTCACCCCTATGTGCCTGCGATGACATTCAGATGAGATTTTGAACTTTAGATTTTTGAGTTGATGCAGGATTGAGTTAAGGTTTTTGTGGCTCCTCGGGTGACATGAATTTTTTTTTTTTTTTCCAGGTAAGAAGACATGCATCTGGAGAGGGGAGCAGTGTGGCAGGCAAGTGGCTGAATGTTTGTGTCCTCGCAAGCTTCATGTTGAAATCCTAGTCCCCAAGGTGACAGTCCTCGGATGTGGGATTTGTGGGGGTGGGTAATTTGATCACAACAGCAGAACCCTGATGAGTGGGGTTAATGTCTTCATAAAGGAGTCTCCAGGGGGCCAGCGCTGTGGCATAGCAGGTAAAGCCGCTGCCTGCAGTGCCGGCATCCCATATGGGCACTGGTTCCATTCCTGGCTACTCCACTTCCGATCTGGCTCTCTGCTATGGCCTGGTGAAAGCAGTGTAAGATGGCCCACGTTCTTGGGCCCCTGCACCCACATGGGAGACCCAGAAGAAGCTCTTGGCTTCTGGCTTCGAATCGGCACAGCTCCAGCCGTTGTGGCCATCTGGGGAGTGAACCAGTGGATGGAAGACCTCTCCCTCTCTCTCTGCCTCTGCCTCTCTGTAGCTCTGCCTTTCAAATAAATAAATAAATCTTAAAAAAAGAGAGACCCCAGAGAGCTTGGTCACCTCTCCCAACAAGTGAGCACATAGTGAAATACGGATGCCTTTCAACCAGGAAGTGGGTGTTTTTCAGATCCTAAATCTGCTGGCACTTTCTTTTTTTAAAAAAAGATTTATTTATTTACTTGGAAGGCAGAGATAGAAGGAGAGAGAGAGAGAGAGTAAACCTGCTGGTTTACTCCTCAAATGGCTGCAAAGGCCAGGGCTGGGCAAGGCCAGAGCCAGGAGCTTCATCCTGGTCTCCCATGCTGGTGCAGGGGTCCAAGCACTTGGGCCATTATCCATTGCTTTCCCAAACACATTAGCAGGGAGCTGGATGGGACGTGGAGCAGTTGGGACTTGAACCGGCGCCTATATGGGATGGCAGCACTGTAGGTGGAGTCTTAGTCTTCCATGCCACAGCGCTGGCCCTTGCTGGCACCTTGATCTTGGCCTTGCCAGCATCCAGAACTATGAGAAGTATGTGTCTGCTGCTTAAGCCACGCATCCTGTGGCATTTGGCTACAGCCGCCTGCGCTGAATGAGATAGCACGGCCAATGTGCTGGTGCATATGCGAACCTACGTAGTAAACTGTGAAGTGCTGGGCAAATGGTCATTATTGTCAGAGATTGCATGAGTCGTACCATTCTTTGGTGCATTGTGCCTGGACATCAAAATGACCTGGGAAGGGGAGAGGATGCAATGCAGACTTCCTGGCTCCCCAGCCTTAAACAGTGGGACTATGACCCCCTGTCTGCAGCAGGGGTTTCCAAGACGTGTTCCCGGCAATGCTCCGTCTATCAGGTATTTATAGGGATTCCTTGAGAACAGGAATTTTGTGAACTAGCAACTTTGGAGAATACTGGGTAAATTAGGATTTTCTTTTTACTGCAGGACTAATTTGAGCCATCAGAATGCCTTGTAAACTACTAGAGAGGAGACACCATTTCCCAAACACATCTGACCTTGGAGTATCTCCCCCTAAATTGTCTCATGGGAATCCATGTTTTGTGGGACAGGTGTTTCAGAGGACAGAAACGAGGGGCCCTGGCGGGCAGAGCAGTGGGGAGCAGTGAGGATGGGGGCTGAGTGTGGTCTGTGCCCTGCTTGAATTAGACATTCAAATGCAAATTAAAAATTTTGACTCCTGGCTGCTGAGACTTGTGCAAGAAGCAGCTTCCCAGAATTGAAGCGAGGACTCCTGGGAGCAGACTCCCGGCACATGGTGGCTGGTGAGTTCTGAGGAGGGAGCTGGGAGCTTGCCGGGTCACAGGCAGGCAGGGGGTGGTTGCTCAAGAGATGAACCTGCCGGGGTGGGGAGTGTGTTGAGTGGCGGCCAGGGTGCAGAGAGGGAGAGGGGTGGAGACGCTGTTGTGGGCATGAGCACGGGCGGGCTGTCTCCAACTTTAAGGAGCACGCGGGGCTCCTGGGAATCTTGCTGGGTTGCAGGTTCCGATGTGAGAAGTGTGGAGCGAGGCTGCAGGACCCTGGGAGGCCACACAGCACTGAGGACTGGGCAGAGGGGCACAGGGCTCAGGCCAGGGCCCGAGAGAGGTTCTGTCCAGCTCATGCTTCCGTGTGATTACACACTTTGTTCTGAATGCAAGGAAGAACTTGTTTTTCTCTCCAGCATCCGTCAGATGCTGGAAACAGACCCCCTGGTTTCATTACTGCTTTGCTGAGTGATGCTGAGTGAGAGATTAGACCTCTCTGAGCCAAGTTTTCTGATCAAGAAAACACAGCAATCTTGTTATAAGGATTACATGAGTTATTCTATATAAAGCCATGTCTTACCAACCCTCGGTATCCTCTATATCTCAGTCCTTATGACTCTGTGGGAGTTTTTATATTCTGTAGGTATTAGGACTGTGGGCCTTGGGGCTATGAGGCCGTGCAGATAAAGCAGAATAGTAAAGAGCAACATCTTTGGTTCAGACAGATTTGAGTTGAATCCTGGCCCTGTCACCTACCAGCTGTGTTACCTTGGGACAGTCCCTGAACCTATTGGACCCTCAGTTTCTTCATCCATAAAATGGGGGTAATAATAGATGTTGGATTTAACCAGGACAGTCCGAGTAAAAGCATGTTATCAGGAGTAAAGTGCTGAGCAAATGCAAAATGTTACTGTGCAGGGTTTTGCAAAAACCAACCCAAGAAGTGGCAGAACCAAGGTTCCAACCCAGGTTTTTAGGTGAGGGGCAGAACATTCGCTTTTTTCATTCTTTCCAATGTATTATTTTAAGAAGAGGCATCCTTACCCATGGGCAACAAGCACACGAAAAGCTGCTTACCAGCATTAGATGTTAAGGGAATGCAAACCCAAACCACAGGGAGACAGCATTGCATTTCCACTAGGATGGCTGGAATCGAGCAGACAACAGCCACACAGCCAGCGTGGGGACCCTCATACGTTGCTGGGGGGATGGAAAACGGCTTCGGAAGTTCTTCAGAATGTTGTCGGTAGAGTTCCCACGTGACCCAGCAATTCCAGCTCCAGGAGTGATGAAAACAGGTGCCCGGGGTGGGCCCCGAGACCCAGCGGTGAAGAAGCCCACACCCCACGCGGGAGTTCCTAGGGTCAATTCCGGGCTCCAGGTCCCGATTCCAACTTCCTGCTAATGCCGAGGAGCCGGCGACTTGTAGTTGGGTTTCTGTTACACACATGGAAGACCTGGATTGAGTTCCCAGCTCCTGGTTTTGGCCTGGCCCAGCCCCTGCCATCGTGGGCATTTGGAGAGTGAACCAGTGGATGGGGGCTCCCTGTCTGCCTGCCTATTTCTCTCTCTCTGTCTCTTAAATATTAAAAAAATTATGTCCGTAAAAGGAGTATATGCATATATTCATGGCAGTATCATTCAGAATAGCCAAAGATGTGGAAGGAACCCCGACAACCATCATTTGGAGGATGGAGAAGTGAAATGCTCTATGTTGATAGGACAGATCGCCACTGACAACAAACAGGAACACGGTCCCAGTACATGGGACGATGCGCGCAGACTCAAACACGTTACACCACGTGAAAGAAGCCAGCCAGAAAGCCCGGCTGTTGTATGGCATCGTTTACAGTTGATGTCCCGAATAGGCAAACCTGTAGAGGTAGAGAGTGGATTAATGGGTGCCTGGGGCCGCAGGGAGTGGCTGCTAAGGGGCGTGGCTGTTTCCTTTGGGAGGCGTGGGGAACTGTCGCAGGTAGGTTGTGGTTATGACTGCGCAACTGTGGTCAGCCAAAGAGCCGTGAACTGTACCCTCAGAGAGGTGGAGCTCAGGGCAGGTAAACTGCACCTCCACAAGGCTCAAGATGCGGAAAAGAAACCCACCTTGATGCCTCTGGACGAGGCGAGCTGAAAGGACCCGGCCACCTCTCGATCACTAAACACCTGCCCCTCTCCTTCCTGCCCCCTGCCCAGTGCTCTTTCAGCAAAGAGAAGCCCTCCACCCCCAGCCCACCGGTATTCTTTTTTTCTCACCTGATCTGAGCAAGCATTTTGCAAAGCTTCAGTCGCCAGGGACGAAAGTCCAGCTTCTCATTCACCATCAAAGGCACAGAATCTGGGTCAGCGGAGAATGCACGTTGTCCTGAGGAGCAGATGTCAGTCAGAGAGGGTTGGGGGAGGGCAGGGCCGCGCCACCTGCCGTCTGGTGTGGGCCTGGCCAGGAGCTCCGCAGATGCCCACGTCAAGGTCAAGGAGACTGGACAGGTGACAACTCGCTGGGAACAGGTGAGAGGGAGATTGGCAGGAGCCGTGGGCAACCAGCTGAGTGCAGATGGGGTCAGGGGCGGGGCCAGGCAGTGCTGGAGTCCGAGGGAAGCCGTGGAGTTGACCTAGGTCGGTGGAGAGTGAGGCATCTTCTTTTTCCCAGAAACAATTACTCTTCTTCCACTACACATTCCCTGAAACACTATTTAAATTTTTATTTTTTACATTTTTTTTGAGAAGATTTATTTGTTTGGAAGACAGAGAAGGAGAGACACAGAAAGAGAGATCCTCCATCTGCTGGTCCCCAAGTGGCTGCAACAACTGGGGCTGGGCCAGGCCGAAGTCAGAAACCTGGAGCTTCTTCTGGGTCTCCCACATGGGTGCAGGGCCAAAGCACTTGGACCATCTTCTGCTGCTTTCCCAGGCACATTAGCAGGGAGCTGGATGGGAAGTGGAGCAGCTGGGACTCGAACCGGCACCCATATGGGATGCTGGTGCTGCAGTTTGCAGCTTTAACCTGCTGCGCCACAGCAGCAGCCCCTACAATTGTTATTTTTTATTTATTTATGTTTATTTGAAAGGCAGAGAAAGACAGTCACAGACAAAGAAAGAGCTCCAATCTTCTGGTTCACTCCTCAGATGCCCTCAGTTGCTGAGCTAGTCTGAAGTCAGGAGACTTGGAAGAGGTAACTAAAATGAAAACAAGGTCCTTAGGGTAGTCCTTCATTCGGGTGCCCTTATAAACAGAGGAGCTGGGAACACACGGAGAGACCTGGGGGTGGAGCCTGCGCAGAGGAGAGGCCCGGGGAGGAGGGCCGTCTGCCAGCCAAGGAGGTGGGCTTCTGGGGGACCCCTTGACCTTGGGCCTCAGCCCCCAGAACCGTGAGAAGAGAGTGTGTGTGGCCTAAGGGTCCCGTCCGATGGTGTGCCGGTGTGGCGTTGGGCTGCCTGGTACAGTGTGCCATCCTGGCCTCTGCTTGCATGACTGCGTAGGCATAGCTGGCACAGAGTCCCCAGAAATGGAGCCCCCTAAGGGAATTGTGCCTCCTAGAGGCCTCGGTCGCCGGGCCGGGCCGGGCTCCTCCAGTGCAGAACACGCAGCTGCAGTGTGCGGGCTGTGGGCTGCTGCTCCAGGCAAGGGTGCCCGTGTTTTCTTGGCCTCTTGTTTGTCACATGGTCTGTCCTGGAGACTTAGGAGCGGGAAGGGGACGGGGGCGGGGACGCAAGTGCTGGGGGCGGGGCGGCAGCAGGAGCTCTTTCCGTTTTGGGAGGATGCTCAGAGGGCTAAGTGTTGCTGTCAAACCCATTTCACAGATGAGGAGACTCGGCGCCAGGGCTTGATTGCACTCCGTGAGTGCGGGCAGGCTGCGTCGAGCCCAGCTCTCGCTCACGCCACCTGTCCATCTCATGGCTGCGTCTCTGCTCCCTGTCCCTTCTCTCTGTGTGTGGGGGGGAGGTCTCCCCTGTGCCGTAACTTGAAAGTAAGGAGGGCTCGTTTCTGCTCATACACATCAGCCAGGATTAACCATGTAGTGCCAGCCATGCACAGCACGGTCAGGATGTTTAGCCTGGATGGGCCCAGCGGGCAGAGAGGGAAGTATTCCATGAGCAGTGTTGATGTCCATCGGAGAATGAATAAATGAAGGCATGAATGAATCAATGCAAGTTGAATCCCCATTTTTATTTTTATTTTTTATTTTTTAAAGATTTATTTATTTATTTGAAAGTCAGAGTTACCCAGAGAGAAGAGAGGCAGAGAGAGAGAGAGAGGTCTTCCATCCGCTGGTTCACTCCCCAATTGGCCGCAACGGACAGAGCTGTGCTGATCCGAAGCCAGGAGCCAGGAGCTTCTTCTGGGTCTCCCACGCCGGTGCAGGGGCCCAAGGACTTGGACCATTTCCCACTGATTTCCCAGGCCATAGCAGAGAGCTGGATCAGAAGTGGAGCAACTGGGTCTCGATCCGCGGCCCATATGGGACACCGGTGCTTCAGGGCAGAGCATTAACCCACTGTGCCACAGCACCGCCCCCCCCATCTGCATTTTTAAAAGTTTATTTATTTGTTTTCATTTTATTTGAAAGATAAACACACACACACACACAGAGAGAGAGAGAACTCTGATCCACTGGCTCACTCCCCAAATGCCCATGAGAGCCAGGGCTAGTCAAAGGCAAAGCCAGGAGCCTGGAACTACATCCGGGTCTCCCATGAGGGTGACAGGGACTCTAGTACTTGAGCCATCAGCTGCTGCTTCCCAGGGTGCATTAGCAGGGAGCTGGAATCAGAAGTGGAGGAGCTGGACCAGGAACCAGGCACTGTGAGATGGGATGCAGGAGCCCCGAGGGATGCTTACCCACCGTGCCGGGCACCCGCCCTCCCAGCTGACGCTGATGGCTGTGGATGCCCTGGGAAAGGACCAGGTGGACCTGAAACTGGCCTGGCTCCCCTGGTCCTCACAAGAGGTTGAAAGATTTTGACAGCGTCCTGGGGTTCTTCCCCGCTGCCTCACCGATAGCCCCCCCGTGCCTCTGTTCTCTCTTCCACCAAGCATCCTTGCCATTTACCGTGGATGATGGTGCCGCGTGGGCCCCATTCCGGGGGTGACTGATGGCCGCTGGACACACACAGACGTGCTTGTGTCTCCGCTCGCCCCGGGCGGCTGCGGCCACGGCTGTTTTTCACGCGAGTGTTGGCTTCCAGTCTTTCCCAGGCTCCTGGGCGTAACTAAAGCCAGACAGGGTCTGTGAGATGAAAAATAAAGCGCTGTGTTTATGATGCCATGAAAAGCCTTCTTTTTCCTCCTAAAAGAGAAGCGTATTTATTTCCCCGTGTGTATGGGTTTGCAGTAAGCGTGGAAGGATTAAGCCTTTGAAGCTGCCGATTTATAGCCAGGAGTAATGGGAAGACTTTGTCTTGGAGAGGAGCAAGCTTTCCAATTTGGAAAAGCGAGAGTCAGGCCCCTTTGCTCATTCACTCTGCGGCACATTCGTTAAATGTTTCAACGAGCGCCTCTTGCCTGCCGGGCCTGGGGGTGCAGCACCCACATGAGAGGGCACAGCCCCTGCCCTGGGGGAGTTTGCTGAGCGAGGGGCAGAGTGGGAAATGGGAGGGGTATGGAGACAGGGAACCTGGAAGGCAGTGAGCGGGGAGGGGGTCCCCAGCAGGTACTGTGAGGGGAGAGGGAGACAGGAGGAGGCAGGTAGGGTTGCAAGATGCATGGGCTTGTCCAGGTAGCAGGGCAGTAGAGAAGGGAAGTCGTCGGGCTGTGGGTTCAAATCCCAGCCTTGCCCGGTCCTTGCTGTGTGACCATGTGTAACACGGATGTGACTCCCGCATGGGGTGGCTCCTGTGGAAGGAGCCTGGAGTAGGGCCTGGCATGTGCAAAGTGTCCGAGGGCCGTGACCTGAGACTCCTGTGTTGCAGCGGAGAGAGGAAGAGGAGGCGGGGCAAGGTTGAGGCTCTGACACCTGCTCCTGGAGTTCAAGGGCACAGAGGAGGTGTGGGTGTAGTGGGCCTGGGCTCACCCTGGAAGAGGACTTGCCTGGGTGATCTGGAGAGAGGCCCCCCCTCAGGCAGGGTGGTTGGCCGCAAACCCAGGGGGTCGTTGTAGGAGATGTGGCCTGAGTCACAGGGTCTGCAGGTAGGAGGCCTGTAGACAAGTGGGCGAGGAGCCCACTGCAGGGCCCCCCTGCTGCATGTCCATCGGAAGCAGGTCATGCAGGGGAGGCCACATAGGGTGGGGGCCCACGTGGGCCCTGGGGCATGAGCTCAAAGTCCAGGCTGAGCCCCGTGGCTGAGCCTCTGTGGCCTGGGGGTCATGGTATCTGTCCTTCAGGGATTCTGTGAGTCAGATGATGCAGCTCCGTCCCCTGGGAGCTTCGAATATGGGAGCAGGTGCAGGGGAAAGAGGGACAACTAAACACGTACTGGCCACGAGGCAAGAGGAGGGGAATGTTGGGGGGGGGTGCCGCAGTTTGTGGGAGCCTAAGCCAACAGGAGAATCCTGGCAGACTTCCTGGAAGAAGGGGCGTTTGTGCTAAGAATCACAGGATGGGTCGAAGCTGGCATCCAGGTGGAGGGGAGCAGGGACAGTGCTCCAGGCTGGGTAGGGGGTGGCATGGGTAAAGTCCTGGAGGTGAGCAATGGCTCTGTAGGAAGGAGAGACTGCGGCTGCAGCTGGGGGTGCAGGAATGAATCTGGCAGAGGGAGTAGAAGTGGCTCCGGGAGGTTCTGGAAGGCTGGTGGGAGAGGCGGGTCCTCCCGGGGTCAGAAGAGCTCCCTTCAAGGCTGCACGGGGTCCCTCTCAGGATGTGAGCCCTGGGGCTTAGCTTAGCCTCTCTGGATCTGTGTGTGGGCTTCCCCATTTGAAAATCAGAGATTACACAGAGAAGAGAGGCATAGAGACAGAGAGAGGTCTTCCATCCGATGGCTCACTCCCCAATTGGCTGCAATGGCTGGAGCTGCGCTGATCCGAAGCCAGGAGCCAGGAACTTGCTCTGGGTCTCCCACGTGGGTGCAGGGCCCAGGGACTTGGGCCATCTTCCACTGCTCTCCCAGGCCACAGCAGAGAGCTGGATGGGAAGAGGAGCAGTCAGGACTAGAACTGGTGCCCATATGGGATGCCGGCGCTTCAGGCCAGGGCGTTAACCCGCTGCGCCACAGCGCCGGCCCCTAAAAGGATTTTATATGTTTGAGAGGCAGAGTCACAGACAGGGAGCAGGAGAGAGAGAAAGGTCTTCCATCTGCTGGTTCACTCCCCAGATGGCCGTAACAGCAGGAGCTGCACCGATCTGAAGCCAGGAGCCAGGAGCTTCTTTCAGGTCTCCCACACGGGTGCAGGGGCCCAAGGAGTTGGGCCATCTTCCACTGCTTTCCCAGGCCCTCGTAGAGAGCTGGATTGGAAGTGGAGCAGCTGGGACTTGAACTGGCGGCCATATGGGATGCTGGCACTGCAGGTGGAAGCTTAGCCCACTACGCCACAGCGCCGGCCCCAGAACTCGCTCCTTTATCAAACAAGTATTTACCGAGCGGCTGCTGTGGGCCCCTGGGCGTCACTCCAGAGGGCAAGGGAGAGGAAGTCCCTGCCCTTCTGAGTGCTGAGGGTGCAGGCTTGGGAGCTATGCAGACAAGCCTGGCAGGGCCAGGGCTGGAGGGCGGCAGATTGTACGGGCTGGTCAGGGCAGGCTTCTCAGAGGAGGCAACATTTGAGTGAATGTCAGGGGGTGTGAGCCGTGCAGGATCCGTGGGAAAAGACCATTGCAGCTGCCCGCTCTGTAGAACATCCTAAAGGCTCTGTCTTGACTAGTTCATTCAACCTTCACAGCATCCCAAGGGGCAGGCACTGTCATCACCACACCCCGACTATAGATGGCAAAATAAGGCACAGCGCCAAGTGAGGGCCCAGGCCCCAGGACTTGAACCCAGAGTGACGTGGCTGCGTCAGCCGCCGTCCTAACCATGCACCACACTGCAGTGGGGAGCTGTCTGTTTTCTTTCCACACACGCTGTCGTTACGTTTGGGATTGCGAAGGCATAGCACTTGGTGTTCCTGCAGCCCATGGCCTCCTGTCTGCTTCCACTGACACCCTTGGGAGCAAATGAGCGCCCGTAGGGACCTGGGGCCCGTGGTTGCCCCTCGATTCCTCGCAGGCTCTGTGAACACCTGCTTCTGCTCCTTGTAAAAGCGAGGCACGTCCACGTGCGGGACATCAGGGAGCCAGCGGCCCACAGGGGCTCCTTTTCACCGCGAGCCTCGCTGGTGTTTGGGAAGGTTTCACTGGAGGAGTGGGTATTTCAGTCGTGTGTAGTAGGAGGCATGGAGCTGGGACTCTGTGGACCACAGAGAAGAGCAGACCATGCTGTTCTGGGGCGGGACAATGCAGGATCACACAGGGTGCCTACTACAGGTCCATAATCCCCCACGTGTCAGCTTTCTTGCACCCATTGGGCAGTGGGTGGAGCCCGGGGCTCTCGGGTTGGCCAGTCCTCCCTGGGTTACCTGCTTGCTGATTGGAGGGCCACTCGACTACCAAACCTGCTTCTATGGACACCAAGCATGAAGTTGGTGCCATAGCAGGTAAAGCTGATGCCTGCAATGCTGGCATCCCATATGGGCACTAGTTCAAGTCCTGGATGCTCCAATTCCCATTCAGCTCCCTGCTTGTGGCCTGGGAAAGCAGAAGAAAATGGCCCAGATACTTGGGCCCCTGCACCCACGTGGGAGATCTGGATGAATCTCCTGGCTCCTGGCTTCAGCCTGGCCCAGCCTTGGCCATTGTTGCCATCTGTGGAGTGAACCAGCAGATGGAAGACCTCTCTCTGCCTTTCCCTCTCCCTCTCTGTAGCTTTTTTAAAAAAGATGTATATATTTATTTGAAAGACAGAGTGACAGAAGGAGACAGACAGACAGACATACATAGAGACAGAGATCTTCCATCCACTGGTTTACTACCCAAATGCCTGTAATAGCAAGGGCTGGACTGGCTCTTGTTTAAAAAATGATTTTTCATTTAATTTTTTTTTTTTTATTTTTGACAGGCAGAGTGGATAGTGAGAGAGAGAGAGACACAGAGAAAGGTCTTCCTTTTGCCGTTGGTTCACCCTCCAATGGCCGCCGCGGTAGCGCGCTGCGGCCGGCGCACCGCGCTGATCCGATGGCAGGAGCCAGGTGCTTATCCTGGTCTCCCATGGGGTGCAGGGCCCAAGTACCTGGGCCATCCTCCACTGCACTCCCTGGCCACAGCAGAGAGCTGGCCTGGAAGAGGGGCAACCGGGACAGGATCGGTGCCCCGACCGGGACTAGAACCCGGTGTGCCGGCGCCGCAAGGCGGAGGATTAGCCTAGTGAGCCGCAGCGCCGGCTCATTTAATTTTTTAAATATTTATTTACTTATTTGATATATATCTATATATCTATATCTACATCTATTCCATTTGCTTCCATCTGCTGGTTCACTCCCCCAGTGGCCACAATGTCTGGGGCTGGGCAAAGTTGAAGCCAAGAGCCATGAGCGAGGAGCTTTTTTCAATTCTCCCATGTGGATGCAAGGACTTAAGCACTTGAGGCATCTTCTACTGCCTCCTGGGCACACTATCAGGGAGCTGGATTGGAAGAAGAGCAGCTGGGACCTGAACTGGCACTCTGATATGAGATGCTGGTGTCCCATGCTGTGGCTTAACTCGTTGAGCTACAAACCCCACCTCTGATTGCACAACTCTTTTAATAAAGAACTTCTGAGCATCCATTCTTTTTTTTTAAAGATTCATTTTATTTATTTGAAAGACAGAATTATAGAGAGAGGTAGAGACAGAGAGAGAGGTCTTCCATCCGCTTGTTCACTCCCCGGATGGCCACAATGGCTGGAGCTGTGCCAATCTGAAGCCAGAAGCTAAGAGCTTCTTCTGGGTCTCCCACGTGGGTGCAGGGGCCCAAGGAATAGGGCCATCTTCCACTGCCTTTCCAGGCCATAGCAGAGAGCTGGATTGGAAGAGGAGCAGCTGAGACTAGAACCGGTGCCCATATAGGATGCCGGCACTTCAGGCCAGGGCTTTAACCCGCTGCACCACAGTGCCGGCCCCCTGAGCATCCATTCTTGATATAGGCCAGTCATTTGTAAATCATACAGTAGTAATCTATCTGTGGATTAAGTATTATTATATTACTAAAAATCAGTATAACATTTGTATAATATTTAACACATAGTTCATTTTCATATAAAATGCAGATGTTCTAATATGTTCTTCCCACATTGCTTCCTGGGTTGCTCACACCCCATTGACTTAACCCATCTCTCTTCCCTGTAGTCCAGAGATGGTTCTGTAGACAGACACGGCGTCTATCCTGCTGCAGGGTGGAGAATGTGTTGTTTGCCAGCGAATCTCAGTGTGGGGACTTGTGCCTTCCACTGGGCTTGGCACAGTTCATATCAATGGGAAAATAAATCCTGGATCTTCCATTTATACAGACAGGTTGGGGGCGGGGCGGAGGGGAAGAATGGTTCCACGTGGGTGGAGGCGGCTGGCAGAGCCCACGCTCCTGGGAGGGCGCTGTGCGTCTGTATTGGCCACTGTGAGTTGCGTGGCCAGGAACTCAGATGACGAAAGGTCATTCAACCTCTCTGTGCCCAGTTCTAATCATCTATAAGGTGGGATAAGAGTCATCGTTGCCTCAGGGACCGAGAGAGGTAAGTGTCCTAGCACGCACACAGTGCTTTGAGTGGCTCCGTCGAGGTCAGCGGTGACTTTTTTTTTTTGACAGGCAGAGTGGACAGTGAGAGAGAGAGAGAGACAGAGAGAAAGGTCTTCCTTTTTGCCGTTGGTTCACCCTCCAATGGCCGCTGCGGCCAGCACACCACACTGATCCGAAGCCAGGAGCCAGGTGCTTCTCCTGGTCTCCCATGGGGTGCAGGGCCCAAGCACTTGGGCCATCCTCCACTGCCTTCCCGGGCCACAGCAGAGAGCTGGCCTGGAAGAGGAGCAACCGGGATAGAATCCGGCGCCCCGACCGGGACTAGAACCCCGTGTGCCGGCGCCCGTGGTCCCTCCTGTTGGGAGGGAGCCAGGCTTCCCACTGCATGCAAGTCTCCTTTTCCCCAAAAGCAAAGCTTTGTGAAGTGCTTTGCAGTGACTAACCCATTGATGTGTGTTGTGCTGTTTGGTCATCACGGCAACACTGTGACCCTCTTACTGCTGGGGACTGAGGACAGCCGGGGTGGGGATGGGGCGACAGGGAGGGGAAGGCGGAGAGAGGGAGGGATGCCTAATGCTGACAGGCTGCCACTGGCTCTTGCTTAAACAATTATTTGATTCTATTTTAAAGATTTGCTTATTTATGTGGAAGGTGGTATAAGAGAGAGAGAGAGAGAGAGAGAGAGAGAGAGAGAGAGATCTTTCATCTGCTGGTTTACTCTCCAAATGGCTGCAATGGCCAGGCCAAAGCCAGGAGCCTGGAATTCCATCTGGGTCTTCCACATGGGTGCAGGGGCCCAAGTAGTTGGGCCATCTTCTGCCGTCTTCCCAGGCACAATAGCAGGGAGTTGGATTGCAAGGGGAGCAGCCGGGACTCCAGCTAGCCCTCGTGTGGGATGCTGCTGTCCCAGACGGCAGCTTAACCCGCTGTGCCACAACGCCGGCCCCCTGAGACGGGCTCTCACTCTGATCTTTCTGTATTTAGGTTTGTTCTTGCAAACCTCTTGCTGCCTGCGCTACCTGCCAGTCTTCAGGTGGAAGCAGTAGCCCCCTCACACGCTCGGCTGGGGGCAGTCACTGGCTGGGGTTCCCTGCACGAGATCAGTGGGCCCACGGCGGCACTCACTACGGTGACAGCCAGCTCAGCTGAGCCCTGGAGCTACTGCACACTCCCAGAGCCCTGGCAGGGGTGAGGTTGTACTGTGTTCCCAATTTACAGATGAGGGGACTGAGTCTCAGAGCAGCTTGCATCCTGGAGCGAGCACTGGAGCCAGATCTGTCTGACGTCTGAGTGTGACTCCCACCCTCCCCTCAGGGAGGCACCCTTTGGGGTCACAGCTTTGGGGGGCATCAGGGCCAACCGTCCTTTTGCCATCCCTCAGGCCAAAAGATCAGCAGGAAGACAAATGATGACTCCCCTCCCCCATATTGGCTGTGGGTAGGGTTTATCCTGCTTTATAGACCACCTGCAACATAGCCGGGAAGACTGTTTCCAAAAAGTGGGAGCGAAATTGTGATTATCCAGGGGTCCTTAGGAAGCTGGGAGCCATGGTTTGGGAGGAGCAGTGTTCAGACGCCCACCTGTGCGGGCAGGAGGAGGAGGGTGAGGGGAGAGAGCAGCGGGAGAGGGGGCTGAGCCCACACCGGGCATAATTCTTCCCCCGGCTGGTGACGGGCTCTTATCACCATCCCAGGATGCCCCACGGCACAGTTAAGTGCTTTAAGTGGCAGCTGCGAACAAGGCCATTTCCCGCCAAGACTATAAAATGGAAAAATGGAGACGCTGTATTCACGGCAAAAACCCAAATGTGCGGCGCCTTGCGCGGCGTTTATAAATCAGTTACTCGGCACATTAAAACGCCGCGCGCTGCACTGAATCTGCAGCTTCCTTTCTTCCCTTCGTGCCCGTACCGAGCACATCGCTCTTCTTCACCGGCTGTGCCGGGCTCTCCGATGAAGTCTGTTCCTCTTCCAGAATAAATATATGTGTGTTCTTCCCCTCCCTTCCGCCCCAGCCCGACTGTCAAACCCACACTGCTGCCTGCTTACACCGACAGCGGCGGGCTGGCAGCAGGGGCCAGGGCTGTGCAGCCCCGCCCACCGCGGTCACGGAAGTGGCAGCACCTGGAGCTAAAGGCCACAGGCAACGTGTGGTCCACACTGGTGGGATGGAAGTCGGAGGCTCTCACACATTGCTTCCCTAAGGCAGGGGTCTAACCGGGAGAGCTGGTGCTTCCACGGACCAGACGCTGTCCTAAGCATAGTAAATTTATTGACTCGATTTTTTCCCCTAGTAATCCTGGTGTTGTTGCTATCTCTGTATTCGAGATAAGGAAACAGGTGCCTCCCTGATCGCGTCCCACGGCCAGGCCCGTGGCACTAGGATGTAGACTCGAGCTCCCCGTCTCGTAAGTGCCATGCCATGCTCCAAGGTCATTTCGAGCAGGCCAAGTTCAGACGATTCAGAGATGCCGTCTGCAGTGGAGGGGCAGAGCTGGTGGGAGCTGCTGTTTCGTTATTTCTGAGCCCTTGCGTTGCCAGATTGGGGTCCTGGGGCTTGCTCTGGGGTCCCCACTTTGTGACACTATTGGGCCAAGTTGCGCTGGAGGCTTCTGCAGGAGGGGTTCAGGTGCCAGCACCTGGGGAGGTCCCTAGGTGGTTGCCCTGGGCAGGGGCTGGAGAGGAGCCTGGGACTGGAGACCCACGGGGGGAGAGGCTTTCCCCTAAAGGACCCTGGAGAAATGCCAAGCCCAGGCACGAGGAGGCGAGGCCATCTGACCCCAGAGACCGGGCGGAGGGCCAGCTCTCAGATGCCTGTGACACATGTGGGTGACCGGGGTGTGTCCTGGGCCTGCTGACTGCAGTATCCCAGCCTGCATTCTGCATTTGGGTCCTCCTGGAACACTTCTGGGGATCTCTGGCCAGCATCTGTTTGTGGCCCTCGCCAACCTGCTGAACGCTCTACGGATCAGCTCTCTCAGGCCTCCCTGATACTGATCCAAGTGGAGGCCTGGATGGCTCTCTTCTGGCCCACACCCACAGCCACACACCTGCCCGGGCTCCAGGAACATCAAGCCTTGGCGTGACCCACGTGCCCCGTCGCCTTCAGGGGGCAATCAGCAGCTCTGTTCCTGTGGCCCTGGTGGGGGCACCTGCCCTTCTGGGCTTAGCTGGGGCTGGCAGCTTGGGCTTCCCTCCTTTTCTCCAGGGGTGGCCTTGAGGCCCCCTGAGCCGGGCAGAGCCACTGAAAACCTGGAGATGGCCACACAGGGCAGCAGGTGTCCTCTGTGGCCGGAGAGGGAGGCGCATTGGAGACACCCATCCTGCAGGGTCTCTTCCCACCTTGGAATTATCCAATTCTAAACAGGCATTTGCGGGGAAATGTAGCTGAAAGACCGTGGGCTACAGGGTTGGATGCCAGCTTCCAGCCAAACAGCTGTGCTATGGGCAAGAAGAAGCAGTGGTGTGGAAAGTCAGAGGCAATCAGCCCATCCTAGCACATCCTAGCACCCTAGTAGGGGTGGGGCTTGAGCCTGAGAGTTCAGAGGCCGCTTAGGATGCCCATGTCCCACACTGGAGTACCTGGGTTCAATACCCAGTCCCGACTCCAGCCTCCTGCTAACACCAACCCTGGGAGGTGGTGATGGCAGTGCAGGCCTCAGCTCCGGTGACTGCTTCCCCGAGACGCAGTCATGTTTTTTATCAGCCTCCCAGATGGCCCAGTGCTGGGGGGGTGGGGGCGCAATACTCTGTCTGGGGGGAACTGAGCAGGAAGCGACTGAAAATGTTTGCTGTGTTCCCATGGGCTGTGGCGTTGGACCAGCTGCAGAAGCTCGGGCCATGGACCGAATGAGAGCTGAAGCTCGCTGAGTGCCCCTCCCCTCCCTCTCTTCCCTGTGGCTGAGAAGAGGCAGGACTGCTGTCTTCAGACGTTGAGACCCATCTTAGTGAAGAGGCTGCTGCCTGCATGGCTCAGCCCCAGGCACCCGACAGCCTGAGTTCCTCCCTAGTTCAGCTGTGCACTTGTTGCAAGATCTCCGGGAAGTATTGTGCACTTGCTCCGCCCCCCCTCCCCAGCCTTCTCGGTGCCATTCCTGGAGAACAGGGTTTGCAGCAGCCACCGTATCCCAGAACGGGAGCCAGCCAGCGCTCCCCACGCAGCCAGCGCTCCCCACGGCAGCCAGCGTGCTGCCTGTGCTCAGAGTGCTTGCCCTCATGGTGGTTATTTCCTGCGGCCCCCAGAGGTGGAATAGAGCCCACCACTGTCACTGACGAGGAGCCAGACTTTCAGTCCGCGGAGGTGGGAACTGGCCATATCACTCTCCTACTGAAGACGTTGCAGTTCTGTTTTTTATTTTTCCCCTGAGGAGAGAGCAGAGGTTGTAGCGTGACCTGCACGGTGCTGCTCCCACGGCCTGTGACGCATGGAAGACCCATTTTGCTCCCTGGAGCCCGTGTACCTTCTGTGCCAGCCTGTCAGCTTTCTTAGACACAGGGCCTCTGCCCCTGTAGTTTCTTCTGCCTGGAATATTCTGTCCTCCTCCTGGCCAGTCCCCACCAGTCTTCCAGTTTTCAGTGGAAAGCATCTTTTCCTGGTAGAAAGTTTTCCAGAAGCGGTGTGGGCGTTGGGCCCCTCTGTTCCCAACTCTCCCAGTACCCCTAGGCTTCTGGAGCAGTCGCCACAACGGTGCGTATGTGTGTGATTAGGAAATGTCTGCTTGTACTCAGGGCACAAGCAAACTTCAGTTTACTGCTGTGTCCTCAGCCCCCAGCTCACAAGAGGCACTCAGCAAACATTTGGGGGCTGCCTGCGGCGGCACAAGATTTACCCCTGGAGCTGTGGGGCAGAGGCCATGGACACTGGGGTCACTGAGGCCTCCTGCTTCCTGCAGGGAGGACCCCCTGCCACCAAGCTTCAAGCTCCAAAGCTTCAAAGCCTGAAGGACAGCAGCTGAGATGCTCGGAGGCCAAGACTTGATCTTTACTTGAGGGAGGGATGTCAGTTCGTAGGGACCAGGGAAGGGGTGGACACATTCAAATGGGGAGGGGGAGAGCAAGGGGGCTGCAAGGAAAGGAAGGAGGAAGGGTGCTGTGGGGGCAGCACAAAGGCCAGACCCACGGTGCCCACCCGTGTGAGGCCCGCCCCTCGCCACTCCCTCCCCCCTACCTTGTATCCTGCTCTTGCAAGACCTTAGAGCAATCACACAACCCTCAGAGTAAAACACTCCTAAGGTACAAGGCAAGGAAAGAGGCTGAGGCGGAGTCCGAGGGTTGAGGCCGGGGCCCCTCTCGGAGGGGTCATGAGTGCGTCCTCGTTGGAGTTGGTGCGTGAAGGTCACAGCCAGGACACAGGGTCCTCTGGAACTCCTGAGGCTGCTGCACACACGTTTAACATTCCACCTACATCTCACTTGTGGGGACTGCTGTGTTCTGTATGTTTGTGCAAGCATGCATGTGTACATGAGCACACGTGTGCACGTGAGTATGCACACATGCGTGTATGTACGTATACATATATGTGCACGTACATTTATGTGTATGCTTGCATGTATGTATGTACTGCGTGTATGTGTATATATTAGTCCATGCGTGTTTGTGTGTATGTATGTGTTATGTATGTGTGTATGTGTGTATGTTTGTATGTACTAACTCTGCCTCACACATCCACAGAGCAGCCCTGGGGGAGCCCGGTTATTCAAAGCCCAAGCCACTCTCTCCCCTCCTCCGCAGTGTGGGCAGTCATGGGTCCCCCTGAGCAGCCCTGGCCCCAGAATCCTGGTCAGGATCCAGGCGATTTTCTCCCTGGTCAAGACCCAAATCCTTCGCGGGAGTGCCCGGTTATTTCTGAGTCTTCTGCACTCAATCTTCTCCCTCATTTCCAGGAATCGTGTTGGCACCCGAGGTTCTCCGTGCAAGCAGCAATTTACTAGAACAAAATCAAATCCCTCATCAGATTCCAAAAACAATGGAACACACAGAATTGCGACCTCCTTCTGTGTCGGGCAGACACGCCCCCGCCCGGCGGCGAGGCACCACATGTGCCGTCCTTTGGAGAGAGACCGCTGATCAATCAGCCGCCTTCTTTAAAACCCAGGGACACGAGGGAAAAAGAGAACAAAAGCTCCCCTTTTCCTCCTGGGACTCTGAAATCCACTGTTCCCATTTCTTACCTCTGCAGACTGCTCCCCCCCCCCCCCCCCCGCCCAGCTCCTGGACCCTGAGCCCCTCCTTTCATTTTTGTCCTCTGGAACACAGGTTTCCATGGAAAAGGCAGCAGGTGCGGCTTTGTTCCCCTCCAGGGCGTGGGGGGGAGCCTCTCTGAGACTGCAGGGCCTCCTCCACCTTCCAGCTCTGCCCCTCTCTGCCATGCTGCCCCACATGCTGCTGTCCCCCCAGGCCCGGCTTGATCTCGGCAGGATGTAGCAGATGCTCTCCGATTGTTCCCAGGGTCGCCAGCCTCTGCCCCGGGCCCACGCTGTACCACCTGCCTCTGTGTCACCAGAGCTGTTCTTTCCTCTCTGCTTGTTTATGGCTCCAGGGCCGCCAGCTAGAACCAAGTTGGCCCTTTTCTGATTTGGGATCCAGCAAGGGGTGGAGGACCCTGGACATGGTACAGTTCAGAGAGGCTGGGTGGCTGGCCCAAGGGCACACAACAGCATAGAGGCTGGGCCTCCCCAGGTCCCGGGTAGGCATTCTATCCGTTATTGCAGAAAGCCTAGGGTCTGACTGGGCTCTTGTGAGCCACATCCTTGGCAGGGGAAGTAGAGTGAGATGTCTGGCAGAGCTGAGCCCTGTGGCAGAGTGACAAACGGCCCCCTTGGCTTGCTAGGAAGTCGGTTCTGGGAACAAGGGCGGCCGACTGGGCCATCTATCCACCTCCTAGCCAGCGGCCCTGCCAGCAGCGGGGGCGTGAGGGGGCAGCAGCAGGTGCAAAGGCTATGGCTCTCGCCGTCATTACTGGCGGGGACCGTGGACAGGGCCGACCGGCGCCTCCCACGTGAATTCTCTGGGTCCCCAAGGCTGGAGTTAGGTGAGGAATGTGCTTTTCAGTTGCTTTTCAATCAGAGCTTATCCATGCACGTTCATGGCAGATCTGAGTCTTGTGGTTTCAAAACTCAGTACTTCCCCCAAAAAACTTCGTGGAAAATGGAACGAAAAAATGTTTGTTTTGGTGAAGACAACTTTTGAAATTCAAGAATAGATTTTTTTCATAATACAGTTTGATGGCAAAGGATATGTTTTGTAATAAAGCTCTTTGAAGACTGCTTGTGTGCATGGATTTCAAAAATTTTTGCACCAGAGTAATCATTTAATTCCATCTTTTTGAAGTATCCTCATGTATACATTTATGTGTGATTTTGAAAACAGTGTAATATATAGGATCTGGCCAGGCAGGAATTCACAAATATAGGTGATGATGAAAGAATAGTTTTCTGGAGGGTACTTGGGAAGTGTCTCTCTGTGCCCTAAAATATGTATCTTCTTTATCTTACAAATTCCATTTTTAGAGATGCATCCTAACAAAATGAATAGAGAGAGACAAAAATGTTTGTGGCAGCATTAAACTAGATTCGATCTTTTCCCACCACGAGGATACTACAGTAGACATGGTAAATCCAATCAGTACATTATTAGGCCTCAAGTAAAAATGATGTAAAGAGCCCTAATGACATACAAAAATGCTTATGACATACTAGCACATGAAAAAAGCAGACTCTACAACTCTGTATACCGAACACATATTTCCACAATGTTATTTGTCTTTTCATCTCTTCCCATTTCGTTCTCCAATCTATACACAATCTTAGAAATAAGAGCAAGATGGAGGAGCTGGTGTTATGGCGCAGTGGGTTAAGCCATGCCTGTGACACCAGCATCCCACATGGGTGCCAATTCGAGTGCCAGCCGCTCCACTTCCAATCCAGCTCCCTGCTAACACACATGGGAAAGCAGCAGAAGATGGCCCAAGTGTTTGGGCCCCTGCGCCCATGTGGGAGAACCAGATGGAGTTCCAAGCTCCTGGCTTTGGCCTGGCCTAGCCTCGGCTGTTGCAGCCATTTGGGGAGTGAACCAGGGGATGGAAGACCTCTCTCTCTCTCTCTCTCTGTCTCTCCTCACCTCTCACTCTGCTTTACAAATAAATCAATTAATCTTAAAAAAGATTAAGGGAGAACCATGTCAAAAGTCTCTAGCAGCTTTTCTCTGGAAGGAGGTGATTTGGGGGTGATTTAAACGTCTTCCTTCATTGTTTCCTCCCTGTCTTGTGTGATTTTTTTTTTTTTTTTAATGATTACAAACACGTAGCAGGCTTTTGGCCGGGCTGGAGCTCCGATCTGATTTTCTCTCTGCTGGGTGGAGGTGAGACTCGATCTCTGCCTCACTGTCCATCTTAGTCTCTGTCTCTGCTCTCCTGGAGGCCTGCAGACTGCCCCTGCCTGGTGCACAGGTGCAGAGGAGTGCAGGGGGCTGGGCAGGGGTCCTGGGAGGAGCCAGGGTAGGGGACGTGGGGGGCGGGCAGCAGAGCAGACAGTGCCGGAGGGTCTGGAGAGGACTGGGCTGGCTACTGCTCCCCCCGACCAAACCTGGTGACCCGGTCACCATGGCAACCCTGTGTTCGCTGGGAAGAGATGCCGCTGTCAGGAAGAGCTGTCACTCCCAAGGGCCCATCTCTGTGTGCCGAAGTCCAGTGGGGAGCTCTGCAGTGGTGACTGTGGGTAGTCAGGGAGGCCTTTGGGAGGAGGTGACATCTGAATCACAGAGGCCAAGTAGGAGGTGGTCAGAGGGGAAGGAGGAACTGTAGGACGACAGAGGAGTGAGCTGAGGTGTGGGGTGCCAGGTGCCTGAGCCACTGCCTCTGGACTGGGAGGAGGGCTCCAGGGGCAGGGGCAGGGGCAGGGGATAACCTGGGTCCTGGTCAGGATCCCGTGGTTGCCGGGGTGAGGGGGGGAGCTGGGAAGCCGAGCCACTCCTCTGGTTGTAAGCACACCTGTGTCCCGTCTTCCTGGGCATGGGCTTAAAAGGGGGTGTGAAGCCCATAAGGACTAAGTCCCGAAGGCCTAAGATGTTAGCAGGAGGGTGTGGCTTGCCTCTGTGCTGGCCCTGCCCTCACGCCTGCCTCCTGGACTGGGCCCTGCAGAGCCAGTGGGGGCTGGGAACCGGGAGGAATCTGGCTGGGGAGCTTGCTGGGCAGGTGTCTGAGGTTCAGGGGCTCTGAGCTGAGCCATGGTTGGGGGTGGGGCCAGGCTTGCCTTTCTGAGCCTTCAGACGCCCCAGCATGTGCTTGGTGGGACCCTATTTCAGCTCCCTACTTGTCAAGGCTTCCACGTCATAATTAAAAAAAGCTCCCGCTGCTTTCGGGAGCCCACTGGGCCCGTGAGTGAGGGGCGCGGCATTTAGTGCCCTGCAGACATTCCCCTGGACGCGGAGTTGACTGGGGGCCGACGTGGGACTTCGCGGTACCCCTCGCTTCTGCCTGTGTCCGCTTCCTCCTGCCTGTCTCTTCCCTGCCTTCTGAGTGAGTGTGGGGCCTGCCTGTGTCAGGGCAGGGAGACGCACAGGAAAGCCCACCCGGGGCCCTTCCCGAAGGACCAGAGCTCAGGGAAGGAAGGAGCCCCGCGGTAGCGCCCGGGGGCGGGGGCAGATCTGCGGCGGCAGAACGAGCCCCTGGCACTGGGGGACCCACGCGCACCCAGCCCGAGCGCCTGCTCTCCCCAGGCATTGGCTGGCAGCAAGCCATGGCTTTTGCCCTCCGAGGACCCAGCTGGGCCCATTTCTCTGTGCCTGAGCTGGGGAAAAGGCTCAGGTGCAGCCTCCTGGCTCACCTGTGGGCAATGAGTGCCGGCAGGCAGGTGCCCCAAATCCCGCATTACTGAGCTCCCTGGGCTGTGAAACTTGAGTTACCCAAACAAGGTTGTGGCATGGATGTGAAGGCCCTGTGGGAAACACGGGGAGATGGACACTGGGCAGAGAGGGAGGGCCCTGCTTTGTGGTGCTGGCCTTGCTTTGCTCATCATCTGTAAAATGGCCAAGTTGGGCAAGATGATGTCCGAGAGGCAGCGTGTGGGGACTGGGAGGGGGTTTCTCTCCACGTCAGTGGGGGACCCTGCACTGGACAACACAGGACTCGGTCGGTGGACACTAGACCACAGCAAGCCCCGTAGTGTCCTGAGCTGCTTGCAGCCCGAGGTGCGTGGACAGGATCTGGGTGCACCTTGCGATGTGCATCCGTGTCTGGACCACGGTGTCCCGTCCTGGCCTTGACCGACCTCTCTCCATGTCCTAACTACAGGAGAGCTCTGTAGTTGCCACTAGGGAAACCCCAACACCCCGGCCCTGCCACTGGCACTGAACGTGGCTGAGCTGGGGCCCCCCAACCCCCCATGCTGGTCGTTTCGCCCCTGCCTTCTGAGACACGTGGCTGCTGCTCAAATGAAGGGCGTGAGACGGCTATTTGGATTTGATCTTCCTCTGGATAAAGCTCTTTGGAAGATAAAGACCATCCGGGCACGGACAGTTTGCGTCTCCGTAGTTCTGCCTTTCAACCCTCAAAGAGACGTCCCCGGCTGATCTCGCGCCCGGCCTGCTGCAAAGACACGGCTTTGTCCGGCTTCCTTTCCCTTCAGGTCCAGGCAAAGGCGCTGTGGACATCATAGCCGCTCTCCCCTGTGCCGCGTGAGAAACGCGCTCCTGGGGTTCTCTCTCGGGACCTGGGCAAAGCTGCCTGCACCTTGGATCTGCCCCTCGTTGCTGGTGTAGGTCTCAGATACTATTGTCTGGAGGGGAGAAACTGATGGCTCTCAACTAGGGCTGGTGAACTCCCAGAGAGGGCAGAATTGCAGGAGAGAATGCCCGGCTCCCCGAGGTCTAGTGGGAGGAAGGCCCACCACTCAGCTCCCCCAGAGTCTGGGTGCCAGCGCCACCCCTGCCTAGCTTCCGGCTTGCCCTCTGCCACGTGACGTGTGAGGTACATTGTCAGAGCTGTCCCATCGAGGTGGACCTTCAGTCACTGATCTTTGCCTCAATAGGTGTCGATGCCTTATTTTTCTGTTTTGCACACAAAGTCCTGATTTAGGTTTCGAAATACACAGGGGACTCACAGATTTCTATCAAGTAGGAGTTGGGGAAGTAAGTGAATAGGGGGATATAATATCATCCAGTGCTGGGGCTGGCACCGTGGTACAGTGGGCTAAGACTCCACCTGTGGTGATGCCATCCCATATGGTTGCTGGTTCGAGTCCTGGCTGCTCCACTTCTGATCCAGCTCTCTGCTGTGGCCTGGGAAAGCAGTGGAAGATGGTCCAAGTGCTTGGGTCCCTGCACTCACATGGGAGACCTGGAAGAAGCTCCTGACTCCTGACTTTCAATTGGCCTAGGTCCAGCTGTAGTGGCCATTTGGGGAGTGAACCAGTGGGTGGAAGACCTGTCTCTCTGTCTCTCTCTCTCTGTCTGTGACTCTACCTCTCAAATCAACCAATAAATAAAATCTTTAAAAAGAATATCATTTAGTGCTTCAGTAGAGCAAGTCATTAAACTTAGCAAATAATTGTTGGGTGTCCTGTCCTTTGGTATTTTGGGGGGCATTGATTCCAGGACCCCAATGGATACCAAAATTCAGATGCCCAAGTCCCTTAGAAAAAATGGTGTAGTATTTATATATAACCTATACACATCCTCTTGTACTTTATTTCTTAGTTCTTTATTTTCATTTTATTCGAAAGGCAGTGCAACAGAGAGTGAGATAGATCAGTCGATTGTCCACTGGCTAGTTCACTCCTCAGATGCCTGCAATAAACAGGGATGGGCCAGGCAAAAGCCAGGTGCCTGGAGTTCTACCCAGGGCTCCAGCATGGGTGGCCGGGGCCAAAGTCCTTGAGGCATCATTTACTGTCTTCCAGGGTATGCATTAGCAGGACATTGGATCAGAAATGGAGGAGCTGGGACTCGAACCAGGAGCTGTGATGTGGAATGTGGGTGACCCCAGCAGTGACTTAACCGCTGAGCCAAACGCCAGCCCCCTCTCATATTTTCAATCATAAGTCCCCTCTAGTTGACCTATGGAACCTGAGACAATGTGAGTGACAGGTGTATGTTGGCATCCTGTACTGCTTAGGGAATGACGACATGAAAAAGTCTGTACATTGTTCAGTTCAGGAGTCACTTGTTTGTCCTGAGTGTTTTTGACCCAGGGCTGGTTGAGTCTGTGGCTGTGGAATTTGTGGGCACACAGAGCCCACTGTGTTTACTGCTGAGGGGGCCACAGCGAATGGGCCGCAGACGTGTTCCCTGCCCTCTTGCAACCTGGAGTTCAGTGGGAATTCTGGATAACTTAGTGATGGACAAGGGATGAGGTGTAAGATAAGGAGTTGCGGGAGGGCAGAGGAGGGCACCCCATCTAGTGTGGGCAATGGGTAGGAGTGAGACAGCTGGGTGAGCTGGAGGTCGGGGGGAGGGTGCTTAGGCAGAGGCAGCTGCACAGTGACATTAGGGGCCCAGTGGAAGGTCAAATTAGAGGTTACAGTTGAGAGAGAAGATGGGAGGGAGGCAAGGCAAGGGATGGAGTAGGCCTGGGAGGCCTGGGAGGCACAGGGTCTGACTCTGTTCTCTGAGAGCAGTGGGGACTATTGTATATGGGAGGAGGGATGGCTTCAGACACTCATATGGCTGACTGGGCTGCTTTGTACAGAGAGGCAGAGAGCAGGCAGGTGTGGGGCTGGGAGAAGGATGGGCAGATCCTGGAGTAGTTCTGGTGAGCGGGCTTGGCGGCCTGGAGTAGGGTGGGACCTAGAGGAGAAAGTGGACTTAGAATGGGGTCTTGAGCACCATGCCCAAGCCCTGGAATAGCAGCACAGGAGATCCAGTGGGTCTGGGTCCGAATAGGTTCTGTGCTTTCCACAGTCTGAGTTTACACCAGCGTCACTGTCGATGCTACTGTTGATCACACACTGAATTCTTTAAGATTTATTTATTCCTTTGAGAGGCAGAGTTACACGGAGAGAGAGAGACACAGAGAGAGAGAGGTCTTCCATCCATTGGTTCATACTACATATGGCTGCAATGGCTGGGGCTGGAGCCAGGAGCTTCTTCTGGGTCTCCCACATGAGTGCAGGGGCCCAAGCACTTGGGCCATGTGCCACTGTTTTCTCAGGCACATTAGGAGGGAGCTGGGTCAGAAGAGGAGCATCTGGGACTCGAACCCATGTGCCTATGGGATGCCAGCACTGCAGGTGGAGGCTTAACCTCCTATGCCACAGCACTGGCCCCACACATTGAATCCTGACCAATGGAGTAGAGGCAGAAGTGATCTCTTTTTGAGGAGTAGATTAAAAAGATTTCACTCAACCTTCTAGATTTGCAGGCTAGTGCTTGTATGAGACGGAAGGAGACTGGATCCCCGAGTCTCTGCTTGGGGTAGAGCCCCAAGAACTTCCGGCCTTTCTTCAGGCTGTGCCGTGACTGTGAAACCCACCTGTATTTTGTTAAACCATGGAAACGTTGCAGTTGTCAGTTATAAGAGCTGGTGTTACTGACCGGGCCCACCATAAGTCATTTGGTGCCACATTTTCCCTAATGCCTCCATGGCACTTCATCGGTTCCCAACTCTGTTGCTCACATCTGAGACATGGGCAGATCAAGTAGCTGTTGGGTGTCCGTGACGTGGGGATGGAAGTAAAGAGAGTTCTACAGATGCAGGGGTAGGTCTGCACATGGAGGCATGGGGCCCTATTGACCAAGATACCTGTACAGGTCTAGGGGAGCAATGATTAAGAACATAATACACTGAGATTCCCTTAGTGCAGAAGACCATGCTGATATTTCATTAAATCCTGCAACAACCCTACAATCTGGATTGTCTTCCTCTCCCCCGCCATCGCTTCCCCCTCCCCCTCCCTCTCTTCCCCCACTTCCCCCACCTTCCCCTTCCCCCTCCTCCCTCTCCTCCTTCCCCACTTGCTCCCCCCACCCCCGCCTCCTCTCCCACTTCCCCCTCCTCTCCCTTTGGGGTTTGGAGGGTGAGTTCCTTCCCTGAGGCCATGCCTGAGGCCAGGCATCCTGACACAGAGGTTTGTCCTTGTAGGTGCCACACAAGGACACAAAGAATCTGGGGATGGACACAGACACACACACACGCCCCAGACAGACAGGGTCTGGACTGTCCTTGTCTCCAGCGTGGAGAGCATTCCATTTGCAGGAGAAAGATGGCCTGATTGCAGTGGTGACAGGAACAGAGTGTTCCCTTAAACAAAGGCTCACTTTAATGAAATTCTCCCCGGGCTCAGGACATTTTGTTTCTCTCTCGATAACTTCCAGATGCTATCATTCTTTTGCATACCCTGTTTATTTCACCTGCTCCGTCTCCGTGGCCCATAACGGAGGCTCTGCTGGGTTGCTTGATGTTCCTCAGATACAAATGGCCCTTCCCTGAATAGCAAACAGGATGCACCCTTCAGAGGAATTTGTGATTCCCCTCTTGTTCTCCTGGTTTCTACACGGGGGACACTTCCCCGAAGGAGCCTTCTCTCAGCGGGAGCTTCTTCCTGGAAGACAGGTTCTCTGTCTGCGGAGCACGAGGGCTTTAGCTTTTTAGACATTGAGCTCAGTGTTTCACTTGGACCCTGACCTCTGAGGGGCTGAGGCCCCCAGCGAGGAGAGGTCATGGGCACCCAGGGTCCTGTGTTCATGGATGTGGGGAAGAATTCCAGTGGACAGTTGCTGAGCTACCTTTCCAAGTTGGCAATGACCCTAAAGCTTTTCTCTTCCAATACCCGTGAGTCCCGGTTGCTGTTAATGCAAAACTGAGTGGTGTAACGTAACTGTTTTTATCGTGTGTGTATATATTGTGTGTGGGTCGGGAATCTGGGCAGGGCCCAGAGAGGGCGGCGTGTCTGCCCCATGACAGGAAGATCCAGGGGCCGGGGGGCGGGGGTTGTCACTCGATGGCTTTGGACTGTAATCACCTGGAGACACCCTCTCTCCCAACTGGCACTTGATGCTGGCCGTCCGCTTGTCTGTGTGGCTGGTGGGGATGTGGCCGCTGTGTGGTACTTCATGACGTAGGCTTGGAGGGCCCATGACTTGGCTTGCATCACATGCTGTTGGCCACGGCAGTCACAGAATTCTGCCCAGGTTCAAGGGAAGAAAGCATGGACCTTGCCACTCAGTGGGGAAGTGGCAAATTCTGGAAGAGAACATGGGACAACAGAGTACTTCAACATCTTGGGACAATACAGCCGGTCACCCCGTGCCTCAGGGAGCCCCTTCCTGTGGCTCACAGCACGTCTGTGTGGCCATCAGTCACAGGAGGTCCCTCTTTTTTTTTTTTTTTTTGATAGGCAGAGTGGACAGTGAGAGAGAGAGACAGAGAGAAAGGTCTTCCTTTGCTGTTGGTTCACCCTCCAATGGCCGCTGCGGCCGGCACACAGCGCTGATCTGAAGGCAGGAGCCAGGTGCTTCTCCTGGTCTCCCATGGGGTGCAGGGCCCAAGCACTTGGGCCATCCTCCACTGCACTCCCTGGCCACAGCAGAGAGCTGGCCTGGAAGAGGGGCAGCCGGGACAGAATGCTGGTGCTGCATGGCGGAGGATTAGCCTATTGAGCCATGGCGCTGGCCCAAGGAGGTCCCTCTTTGTACCAGCTGGGGCCTTTCACTGCGAGCCACAGAAGCTGACCCTGGCTAACGTAGCAACAGGGAATGAATCTGCACCAGGTAAGAGGCATTGAAAATCGACAGGCTTGGCACAGAACACGACCAGGACAGTGGCAGAGGTAGTGTTGTTCAGGCATAACCTGGAGGAGAAATACATTGCAATTTACTTTTTTTTTTTGTTTTGCCAGGCAGAGTTAGACAGTGAGAGAGAGGGACACAGAGAGAGAGAGTTGTAGATAGTGAGAGACAGAGAGAAAGGTCTTCCTTTCGTTGGTTCACCCCCTAATGGCCACTACGGCCAGCGCTGTACTGATCTGAAGCCAGGAGCCAGGTGCTTCCTCCTGGTCTCCCATGCGGGTGCAGGGCCCAAGCACCTGGGCCATCCTCCACTGCACTCCCGGGCCACAGCAGAGAGCTGGACTGGAAGAGGAGCAACCAGGACTAGTACCCAGTGTCCCAACCGGGACTAGAACCCAGGGTGCTGGTGCCTCAGGCTGAGGATTAGCCAAGTGAACCACGGCGCTGGCTGCAATTCACTTTTGAATCTTTTAGCTACTCTGTTCAAGACTGGGGTATCCAGGAGGGATACTTTGGGGGGACGTGAGCATTATCATCTACTGCTTGCTCAACTCTGGGCAAATGCTTTAACTGCGCCAAGACTCAGTTTCCTCTTCTGTAAAATGGGGACACGAATAGGAGCTACTTGGGTTATGTGAGAATCCAATAGGATGACGCGTACAAAGTACGTAGGCTAAAGTCCACTACCTGATAAATCTTCACTCAGCACCAGGTAATGACAATGGCAGCAATGACCGCTGTGGGCTCACAGCTGCTACGGTTATTTTGCTTGACTTGCTCCTACATCTAGTGTGTGTGTGGGGGAGTCAGAGACAATGCTTGGGAAATAGCATCAAATGCAAGGAAGAACGGACCAATAAACGGGTGACTTCTGCTCTGATCCACGGCAATCAAGTCTTTTGAAGCTGCCGTTACACACGTCTTACATAGATCAAACGGAGAAAAATCAACCTGTAAGAACCTCAGTGCATTTGAACCTTGGCGCCACCTCCCTGGTGCCTGGTTTCCATCTCTCCAGCCCCAATTCTGAGAATCTGAGAAACAATGCCCCGTGTTGGTGCCTGCCCAAGCCCCTCGCAAACAGTGCAAACTGGAAACGAGGCGCTGAGTGATGTACCCCTGGGATCGCATCCACCATCCACGCCAGTTCTGTGTCGTTGTTGATTCCTTTTGCATTGGGCTTCGTTACATCTCATCCCTCATCTCAAAAATGCCCTTCACATGGGACAGTGGGGGAAGCAGGGAGGGGAGACGGAGCAGGAGAAAAATGGATGCAAAGAATTCATGAGCACCTACCCCCCGCCCCCCCACCCAGAAAAAAAGAGCAGCGGCGGTCTAACCCTCTCAGGGTCTCACGCGTGCTCCCAGAGTGACTCACTGCCGATGCGGTGGCATTGTCCAAGTTTGAGTCATGGTGCCCCAGCCACCATGACGGAGTGTCACTTCACACACTATTAATCAGAGAGTGGCCGGCAAATGTTGACCCACTTAGCAGTGGTACCCAGGCAGGTGACAGCTCCTGGAGCTGACAGAATCTGGCTGGAGGGCATACATCTCCAGGCAGGCTGTCTGGGGCTCTGTGACTTCTATGTGGGTTACCGAGCAGCTGAAGGTGACAGATCCAGCTCCCTGGCCAAGAACTGCTTAAATGGGTCAGGGCAAAGTTTAACTCTGCCTGGTGCACCTGAGCTCTGGGTCGTTCCCCGCCAGGGCTGTCGCCATCCTCCTCCTGCCCCTCCCCTTCTGCCCGCATCCCGTCTCATCTGATATTTATTTAATTCACTGCAGTGATTATTTATAGAGCAAGGTAGCAAACACTTGTGCTGTGTCATGTCTGTTCCATTGGCCCACCTCTGATTTCAGTTATGGCTGTGTGTGTGTGTGAGAGATCAGAGCTGTGGCCATGGACGAAGGCTGAGCCTGGATCTTGGCCCCGGACCGTGTCCTGGTCCTGGTCACAGACTGGGCCTTGTTTCTATGTGTCAGACTGAACCCTCATCCTGGTCAAGTCTTATTCTGGTGACTGAGCCCTCATCCTGGGCACAGACTGAGCCCTGATCATATGAGAACACAGCTCAAGGGAGACTGGGGAATGGCTCAGCTCAGGCTACCCTCCCTTCTGTCATCACAGGTGGGAGCCATGCCCTACAGTGGACGACGAGGAGTGGGGGAATCATAGCAAAGGCCTTGTGCACACAGACAAGGGCAGAGCCAGTTACGGTGGCCGGCGCTCTCAGCTTCTACCTTAGAGAAAACTGCCACGGTTTCAGGCAGAGCCTAATGAGGTTTGCAAAGCCATGTCTTATTTCCTCTGGCTCATAGAGGTTATTGTGTTTTGCAGGAAAATTAACTGGCAATTAAATTTCTGAAAAAGTGTTTGAAACTCCTACAAGCTGTGCCTCATTGTTTTTGCAAGATTGGGTACACTGTGTAATAATTCCATCTGCAAATTAATTTTTCTCTCACTCATAGCTTCTGATGTAACTGCAGTGTCATTCACTTAGTCATTCATTCCCCGCTCTGCTCAGTGTGTATTTATTACCAGCCCACTACTACACACCTAGGACCCGGGGAAGGCGGAGATGGGTCACGTGTAGACTCTACCTCCCAAGCTGGAACACAGATGAGAGTGTTTCCAGAAATAAAAGATTGTATGGAGATGGACAGTCTTGGGTATAGATGGGGGATGGGTGACTCCTGACTGCACTAGTGGCCAAGGAGTAGAAAGAAAGCTGGGGGGATGGGAGCCAACATTTATGGAGCACCTGCTGTGTACCGGGCTCCGTGGCAGGTGCTTTGCATCTGGGATCTCGGTCAGCCCATAGGACTGCCGTGTGAGGTGGACTTTTTGTGCCCACTTACAGATGAGACTGAGCCTCAGGCACATTGAGTCGATGGCTCGAGATCCTGCAAGTGTCAGAGTCTCGCTGGAACCCGGAGCCAGCTGGTGAGAGTGTTTCCCGCTCAGCCGCCCCCTCGATGTGATGGGGAGCCTGCCTCCCTGCCCCTCGTCGGCACAGATGGCAGAGCTGCAGAAGGCAGACTGGGGTGACATCCGTGGGGTCTGAGGTCGGGGTAGGGCACTGGGGCCGGGACAGCTAAGCTTTCATTCCTGGAGGGTCTGCTGTGTGTTGGAGTGGAGCTCTCCATGAGCCACTCCAGAGGTAGGCATTACTATTTTTTTTTTTTTTTGGACAGGCAGAGTGGACAGTGAGAGAGAGAGTGACAGAGAGAAAGGTCTTCCTTTGCGTTGGTTCACCCCTCAATGGCCGTCGCGGCCGGCGCACCATGCTATTCCGAAGTCAGGAACCAGGTGCTTCTCCTGGTCTCCCATGGGGTGCAGGGCCCAAGCACTTGGGCCATCCTCCACTGCACTCCTGGGCCACAGCAGAGAGCTGGCCTGGAAGAGGGGCAACCGGGACAGAATCTGGCGCCCCAACCGGGACTAGAACCCGGTGTGCCGGCACTGCAAGGCGGATTAGACTGTTGAGCCATGGCACCAGCCCAGAGGTAGGCATTATTATCTGCACACTTTGGGGGAGGGAAGTGGTGACTTAGTGACCTGTCCAAGTTCTCACGACTCAAGGATGGCACCTTGATCCTGGCTCAGATCTGACTGTGAAGTCTGCCTGGCCATCTCACCTTATGACCTCTTGTGTGCTGTGGTGTAGCCTTGGAGCTCAATGGACTGGTAGAAGGTGCTTGTTTTGGTGGTTCTTTTTTTTTTTTTTTTGGAAAAGATTTTATTTACTTGTTTGAGAGGGAGAGTTACAGACAGAGAGAGGGACAGAGAGCTAGATCTTCCATCCTCTGGTTCACTCCCCCAATGACAGAAACGGCTGGAACTGGACTAATTCGGAGCCGAGAGCTCCTTCTAGGTCTTCCCTGTGGGTGCAGGGGCCCAAACACATGACTTGGGTCATCTTCCACTGCTTTCCCAGGCTCATTAGCAGGGATCTGGATCAGAAGAGGAGTAGCCAGGACACAAACCAGCACCCATATGGATGCTGGCACTGCAGGCGGCAGCTTTAACTGCTGTGCCACACACTGGCCCCCTAGGTTGTTCTTGGAAGTCTCCATGGTTAGGCATAGAGAGGGGATGAATTGTGCTGAGTCTTGAGCACTAATCCTGGTTCCCATCCTTAATGAGAGCCTTATCCAGAACCAGTCACTTATCCACCTCTTCCCAGCTGCCCACTCCATCCCTGGCGACCACGAATGCCTGGACATAGATGAGACTCGAGGCTTACTCGGAGCTCTGCCCTGAAATCCAGGCCTCTCCTCGTTCATCTCCTGGCTGCCTCATTCCAGATGACCCTGGGGGTGCGAGCCTGGCGTGCTCCAAGGAGATCCTCACCTCTGCCCATCCTCCCGAGCTCCCAGCTCCAGAGAGCGGCACGCGCCCAATCTTCCTTTTCAACTCCCTCTTGGGCTCCTATGAATGACATCACGGAGCCAGTGCTGTCCCTCTTGTTCAGTGTCTCCTTCCTCCTTCCCCACACCACTGCCTTGGTTCAGGCTCCCCCTCACTCCCCTGATCGTTTCTCGCCTTTGGTCTCATTGTGCAGCCCTTGCCTTAGCTGCAGGGCTGGCTGGGGGCCAACGAGCCCTGATGCCGTCCTGTGCCGTTACCTGTGACAGGTCACTGAACCTTTCTCCTTCCCCCTTTCCTTGTGAGGTGAAGATAGAAGAACCTACCTAGTGGGTTTGTGTGTGTGTGAATTACGTGCGGTGAGAGAAAAGGGAACCTGACTCCCAGTAAGTATCCAGTGTCAGGTAATGCAGTTGCCGTCCACTGCGACTTGAAAAACTCGATGGCTCCTTGACTCTGAAACTAGAGGCAGCTCCTTTGATTACTTTTTTTTTCTTTTTTAAAGATTTATTTATTTGAAAGGCAGAGTTTGAGAGAGAGAGAGAGAGAGAGAGGTCTTCTATCTGCTGGTTCACCCCTAAATGGCCACAAACCTGCAGCTGAGCTGATCTGAAGCCAGGAGCCAGGAGTTTTCTCTGGGTCTCCCACATGGGGGCAGGGGCCCAAGCTCTTGTGCCATCCTTCGGTGCTTTCCCAGGCTGTAGCAGAGAGCTGGATTGGAAGTAGAGCAGCTGGGATTTGAACCAGCGCCGGTGTGGTCTGCCAGCATCTCAGGTGGAGGCTTAACCTGCTAGGGCACAGCACTGGCCCCTGCTCCGGTGACTTTTATCTAGACTGTGACCATCTCTCCAGCTCCATATGTTCATGTCTTGGAGCTCATCTTTCTGCCCATCTCTACCTAACCCTGCTTCATCTCTTAAAAAGATTTATTTTATTCATTTGAAAGGCAGAGTGACACATAGAGGGAGAGACAGAGAGTGTCCATCCACTGATTCACTTCCCTAATGGCTGTGATGGTTGGGGCTGGGAGGCGGGAACTTCCTCCAGGTCTCCCACATGAGAGGCAGAAACAAACGCTTGAACCGTCCTCCAATGCTTTCCCAGGCGCACCATCAGGGAACTGGATCAGAAATGGAGCAGCTGGGCTGGCGCCGTGGCTCACTAGGCTAATCCTCCGCCTGTGGCGCCGGCACACCGGGTTCTAGTCCCAATTGGGGCACCGGATTCTGTCCTAGTTGCCCCTCTTCCAGGCCAGCTCTCTGCTGTGGCCCGGGAGTGCAGTGGAGGATGACCCAGGTCCTTGGGCCCTGCACCCGCATGAGAGACCAGGAGAAGCACCTGGCTCCTGGCTTTGGATCAGCGCAGTGCGCAGGCCGCAGCGTGACAGCAGTGGTGGCCATTGGGGGGTGAACCAACAGCAAAAGGAAGACCTTTCTCTCTGTCTCTCTCTCTCACTGTCCACTCTGCCTGTGGGAAAAAAAAAAAGAAAAAGAAATGGAGCAGCCAGAACTCAAGTTGGTGCTCTGATATGGGACGCTGA
Organism: Lepus europaeus; assembly: GCF_033115175.1. Taxonomy (NCBI): domain Eukaryota; kingdom Metazoa; phylum Chordata; class Mammalia; order Lagomorpha; family Leporidae; genus Lepus; species Lepus europaeus. The sequence continues at coordinate 50,199,264 of NC_084844.1, read as the reverse complement.
TGTCGCAGGCAGCCCCATAATCCATGGCGCCATAACACCAGCCCCTCACCTGGCCTCATTGCTTTCTATTTTATATTTGTGTCGATTCCTTGTGCACGGCATGATGTTCTGAAATCTGCATACCTTGTCGAATTGCTCCACCTCTAGTTCTATCCATACTGATGGAGAGTAGGGTTTCTGGGCTGCAGAACCAGGAAGGGGAACTGAGTGCTGTGGACAGTTCAGTCTGGTGTAAGAGATTGCCATGGTCTGGGCAGATTAAACAAGAGACATGCATTTCAGGCTGGTGCTGTGGCTCAACAGGCTAATCCTCTGCCTAGCGGCGCTGGCACACCGGGTTCTAGTCCAGGTCAGGGCGCCGGATTCTGTCCCGGTTGCCCCTCTTCCAGGCCAGCTCTCTGCTGTGGCCAGGGAGTGCAGTGGAGGATGGCCCAAGTGCTTGGGCCCTGCACCCCATGGGAGACCAGGAGAAACAACTGGCTCCTGGCTTCGGAATAGCACGGTGCGCCAGCTGCAAGCGCCAGCTGCAGCGGCCATTGGAGGGTGAACCAACGGCAAAAGGAAGACCTTTCTCTCTGTCTCTCTCACTGTCCACTCTGCCTGTCAAAAAGTAAAAAAATAAAACAAACAAAAAAAGACCATGCATTTCCTGTAGTCCTGGAGGCTGGACCTCCAACATCAAGGTGCTGGTATGGTTGGGTCCTGGTCAGGGCTCTCTTCCTGGTTTACAGGCAGCTGCCTTCTTGCTGTGTCCTCCAGGGACTGAGAGAAGAGGGGGAGAAAACACGCTCTCTCCTATTCTTCCATAGGCACAAATCCCGACATTAGGAGTGTCCCTGCCTCATGTAATCATCTCCCAAGGGCCCTGTCCCGCCACAGGAATTTGGGGTGCACTCCCAATCCACGCCACCAGGGTGGAGCCCAGCAGATTTCCTGGATGGTAGAAATGGACCCAAGGGCCTACGAGCCCACGCAGATGGAGTCGTGGGGAGGAGACCTCTGCATGGCCACAACTCTGGTGAGGGCCCCTCCCAAGTATTCAGGAGAAACCCAAGCAGGGCCTGCATGTAAGAAAATAACCCCAAGCCAGGGCAAGTGGCAACCTGTGGGTCAGAGGGACCCATGCCCACCCATACACAGGGCTGCTGACAGTGCCTGCTCCCCCGCTGGTGCTGACGGCTGGTGGTCCACAGCCATTGAATGGGCAGTAACCAACGTCTTGCCTCAGGTGGTAGGGAGTCCCGAGCATAAGGCTCGCCCAAGAAAGCTCAACCCGTAAGGTCTGAGGGACGAGCCTGTCTCCAAGTAAGCTAACTACATTCCAGAAACGTAGCCCAAGACTGCATTTCTGGGAACATAAAGGTGTCCAGCACTCGGGGAAAATCTACAAAATCTGGCATCCAGTAAGAAGTTATCAGGCGTGCTTAAGAATCAAGAATGTGCTACCCATAATGAGGAAAAAAATCAATCAATCAAAAATCAGCCCAGCACTGAAAGAAGCACAGCTGTGTATCACTGAGGGGTTTGCCTTCTGGGAAATTCACTGTTAGAAGATTTTGTATGAGGCCGGCGCCGTGGCTTAACAGACTAATCCTCCACCTTGTGGTGCCGGCACACCGGGTTCTAGTCCCGGTTGGGGCGCCAGATTCTGTCCCGGTTGCCCCTCTTCCAGGCCAGCTCTCTGCTATGGCCCGGGAAGGCAGTGGAGGATGGCCCAAGTGCTTGGGCCCTGCACCCACATGGGAGACCAGGAGAAGCACCTGGCTCCTGGCTTCGGATCAGCACGATGCGCCAGCCGCGGCGGCCATTGGAGGGTGAACCAACGGCAAAAAGGAAGACCTTTCTCTCTGTCTCTCTCTCTCACTATCCACTCTGCCTGTCCAAAAAAAAAAAGATTTTGTATGAACTGTTAGATGTGTGAACATCATAGAGTATATTTACACAAAGCCAGCCACAGTGCCACTACGTGATACAATCTTATCAGACTACCATCCCATATGCTGTCCATTGTTGGCCAAAATACTACATGGCTCCTGACCGTGTTAGGATGAGCAGATGGGGGCTGGTGCTGGGATGCAGTGGGTTAAGCTGCTGTCTGCAATGCTGGCATCCTCTATTAGCTCCAGCTGGAGTCCGGCTGCTCCTCTTCTGATCCAGCTCCCTGCTAACATGCTTGAGAAAGCAATGGAAGATGGCCCAAGTGCTTGAATCCCTGTCACCCATGTAGCAGACCTGGATGAAGTTCCAGGCTCCTGGCTTTGACCTGGCCCAGTTCTGGCTGTTGAGGTCATTTGAGGAGTGAACCAGCAGATGGAAGAGCTCTGTTCTCTTTCCCTGTAACTGTCTTTCAAATAAATAAATAAATAAATAAATATTTTTTAAAAATGAGACTTACAAGATGTGAAAAGACCAAAATCAAACTTCTGGAGATAAAACTACAATGGCTGAAATGAAAGATATGTTGGATGGAAGTAATTGCTAAGTAGATACAGCAGAAGCAAAAATTAGTGCACTTGAAGGCATAGCAATAGAAACTATTCAAAGTGAACCACACAGAGGAAAAAGAAAAGAAAAAAAAATGAATAGAGCACCAGTGAGCTATAGAACTTCCAGGGGATTTCTATATAAGTAACTGGAGAGGCCGAAAAAGAGGAAAGAAGGAGGGAGTGGAGAATATTTTAAGAATTAATGGTTGAGGCCAGCGCCGTGGCTCAACAGGCTAATCCTCCGCCTAGCGGCGCCAGCACACCGGGTTCTAATCCCATTTGGGGCGCTGGATTCTGTCCTGGTTGCTCCTCTTCCAGGCCAGCTCTCTGCTGTGGCCCGGGAGTGCAGTGGAGGATGGCCCAAGTCCTTGGGCCCTGCACCCCATGGGAGACCAGGAGAAGCACCTGGCTCCTGCCTTCGGATCATCGCGGTGCACCGGCCGCAGCGTGCTGGCCGCGGCGGCCGTTGGAGGGTGAACCAATGGCAAGGGAAGACCTTTCTCTCTGTCTCTCTCTCTCACTATCCACTCTGCCTGTCAAAAAAAAAAAAAAATTAATGGTTGAAAAATTTAAAAACTAGATTAAGACTATAAACCAGCCCCAAAATTTCCAGTAGAAGCCAAGCACAAAACAATAAGGAACACCACAATGAGGCACACCATAGTCAAATTGCTAAAAATCGGGTGATAGAGAATCTTTAAAATCAGCCAAAGAAAAGAGCCACGGACAGAGAGCAAAGACAAGGATGCCAGTAGCAAGAAGACAATGATGACACAGCCTTAAAGAAGAAAAAGTGGGGTGGTGCTGTGGCCCGGCAGATGAAACCTCTGTGTGGGATGGCCGTGTTCCCTGTCTGGGTCCTGGGGATAGAGTCCCCCTTTCGCCTCTGACCCAGCCCCCTGCCAGTGTCCCTGGGAGGCAGGAGAGGCAGGTGGTTCCCATGCTTGGGTCCCTGCCGTTCACGTGGGAGGCCCAAATGGAGCTCCTGGCCCTGTCCTGGCAGAACGGGCATTTGGGGAGTGAACTAGCATACGGAAAACACCCTTCTCTCTCTCTGCCTTTCAAATTTATAGAAATGAATAAGCAAACATTAAAAAAAAAACACGAAAAGAGACTGCCTACTAGAATTTTGTGCTCCATAAAAATATCTTCCAAAATCAAGGGCTGAGAACGTTCATCAGTGACAGACGCACACGGTAAGCAGTGTTAGGGGAAGTCACTCAGACAGACGGGAAATAATGCCAAATGCATCTACGCAAGGGTGTGGACCCCCAGAAGTGGGAACTGCACGTGTGAATGAATACGTGATCATTCACTAAGTCACTCTAGAGATCCCTGTGTGATTCAGAACACGAGCAGTGTACTGCAGGACTTGTGTCGTTTGATGCAAGTGGAAAATGTATGTTCGCAGAAGTGGGGAGGGGGTATGCTTTTTTTTTTTAAAAAAAAGATTTTATTTATTTATTGGAGAGGTAGAGTTATAGACAGTGAGAGGGAGAGACAGAGAGAAAGGTCTTCCTTCCATTGGTTCATTCCCCAAATGGCTGCAACGGCTGGAGCTGCTCCGAAGCCAGGAGCCAGGAGCTTCTTCCGGGTCTCCCATGCGGGTACAGGGGCTCAAGCATTTGGGCCATCCTCCACTGCCCTCCCGGGCCACAGCAGAGAGCTGGACTGGAAGTGGAGCAGCCGAGACTAGAACCGGCGCCCATATAGGATGCCGGCACCACAAGTGGGGAATTAACCTACTGCACCACAGCGCCGGCCCCGGTGGGGGGGGGTATACTTTTTAAAAGCATTTATTTTATTTGAAAGTTACAGAGTGAGAGGGAAAGAGCAAGCTTCCCTCTTCTGGTTCACTCCCCAAATGGCTGCAATGGCTGAACCTAGGCCAGGCCGAAGCTGGGAGCCAGGAGCTTCTTCCTGGTCTCCCACATGGGTGCAGGAGCCCAAGCACCTGGGCCATCTTACACTGCTTTCCCAGGCCAGAGTAGAGTACTGGATTGGAAGAAGCGCAGCCGGGAATTGAACTGGTGCCCATATGGGATGCTGATGCCAAGGCAGCAGTTTGATCTATGCCATAGTGGCAGCCCCTGGAGTACCCTTTTGTAAGCTCCCCACACCATAACCACAGTTGTGTATGATTTTGTGCTTTCATTTCCATCCAATTTAAAAATGCTTGCAGTTTCCCAAGAACTCCATCCAGGTCTCCTACATATGTAGCAGGAGCCCAAGCACTTGGGCCATCTTCCCCTGCCTCCCCAGGTGCCTTAGCAAGGAGCCAGATCAGAAGAGGAGCAGCCAGGTCTTGAACTGTAAGCCCTGAATTCTAACCGCGTTCTTTGGGTTACTCATTACTGAACACGCCCGAGTGTGTGTGAATGGCAAGTACGAGTGATTTACTTTCTGTCGCTCATCTCATCTGTCTTTTGTCACTTTAACTCCTGGGACCCCCAATGGCCAAACTTAAGAGGATGGAGAAAGATGTTTTTCTTCTCTGTGTGACTCGTGCTCAGCTCTCAGCTGCAGACTTTTAGCTTCAACATTATCCAGAAACTGCTCCTGTGTGTTTCTTGGGCCTACAAATTCTTGTATTCGTCACAGAGAGAAGAATAGCTTCTCCTTCCAGCTGTACGGCTCTCTGACAAGCAGCCTGCCTGCCTCTGTGTGGGACGGGTGGGGATAAAGCCAGATTACTCACAGGAATATTTGTACGTCGTGACCAACCACTCTCTGCACACACTCTGGGCTTCTTCCTTAGGGAGCATACGAGCGGGGCATTGCAAAGTTTTTTATCAAAATATTTGGCCACTAACACATTCCTGAGGGCAACAAACGCACGCATGCCACAGGACTAAGGGTTCTCTGTTTTCTGATCCTCTCCCACATAAGAGACCCTGTTGATCTGTGCTGGCAAATGAGAGCGCCTGTTGATCTGCACTGGCATTTGGAGTATGAGAAACTGATGAAAGTAACCGGGTTGTCGGTACTGTGCTGGCGGCTGCCTCCTCCCCTGCCCCGGCTCCCGAGAAGGGACAGAGATAATTATTGTAAGGAGCTGCACAGCCAAGCTGGGAAGGAAGGAGCGAGGTGGCGGATGGGCAGTCATGAGAAGCCACTTAGATGAGGCAATGACGCTGACATCGGAAAACGCCGTGGTGGAGAAGGGCTGCGAAGAGCAGGAATGAGCTCCAGAGTACAGAAAGCCGGACAGCTGGGAGACCAGGATGGGATGAGGGCCCCGCCCCCTGATGCTGTGATTGATGGGTGCAGGAACACCTTTGACAGCCAATAAACGGGAACCTCTTGGGAGCGGTCAGAGAGGCAGGGCAGGGTCTTGGGGAACTGACAGCATCCAGGAAAACCAGACAGCTCAGACTGTGATAGTGAGCGGTGCACCTGCTCCCAACACGTCTCTGCTCCCAGCCACAACCAGGAAAGGGGCTTCATGGTGGGTCATTGTGCCTCGATAGAACCTCTCCAGCCTGGCACATGGGGGATTTTACAAAAATGTACATGCAGTCAGGACCTAATAACACTGGAGGGAACCCTAAGCACTCCGAAGGAGACCCCAAGCCAACACACAAACCTGCCGCTGAGAGCAGAGGCAGACTTTGAAGACATTTCGTTATCATCCTCGGGAAGAGCAGAGAAGATACTGCAACCCCGGGAATCAGCCAGGGACGAGCACATACATCAAAGGCTTCGTCCTTGACCAGTGGGAGGTCATGCAGCCTTAGGGAGGACGGACATCCCGACACCTGCTCCCAGACGGAGGGGCCTTGGGGACTGTGCGGTGTGAAACGTGCCAAAAGGACGAAGGCTGTGCGTCCCCACTCCGGGAAGTCATCCAGAGGAGGCAGATTCAGAGGTGGAAGGTCAAAGGTGGCTTCCAGGGGCTGGGCAAGCGGGAAGGCAGAGTGAGTGTCTCACAGGGCACAGTTTCGGGGTGGGGCGGGGGCAGAGTGCCGGCGGTGGGCGGTGGTGAGGGCAGCCCCGGGCACTGGCGTCCCGCATGGCACTGAGCTGCACGCTCCTCCGCATGACTCCACTGGCAGATTTTATGTCGTCTGTATTTTATCACAATGAAAAGAGAAGCAGCTCGGTCTCTTGGGTATTAAAAAATGATGGGAATTTTAAAGTACAGCTGAGGAGCAGACTGGTCAGAGCTGACATGGGAATCGGGGTCTAGAAGCATGGACTGTGGACATCGGAACCTCAGAACACAACGCGGAACCACCAAGTGCAGGGAAGGGCAGGACAGAAGCCGGACACACGTGGGACAAACTTGGACTCTCTAACCTTCCTACGACAGGACTGAAGGAGTCATAGGACTGATAAGGAATAGTGGACTACAGAGAGCAGCGGCTTAGCAAGATACGGGATCAGGTATCTATGGAGACAGGGTACACAGGGATGAAGCCCGGTGCTGGTGTGACCGCCCCACAGGGACCACTGAGAACCCCGAGCCCTTTCTCCCTGCTTTACCATCCCTGCATGTAATTTCCATCTTCAAGCTCACCTCCTGGTTCATGATGGCTGTTGGGGCTCCAACCATGACATCACAGTTGAAGGCAGGAAAAAGAGAAAGGGCAGATATTCCCATTTAACTCAAATCCTTTAAAGCAGGCTTCTCAGAATTCCACAAAACAATTTTGTTCAGGTCTCATCATGTAGGGATTAAAACAATGGCACATGGACTTCAAAGGAGGCGGGACTGGTATTCTGGCATAGCAGGTAAAGCTATGCCTGCAATGCTGGCATCCCATATGGGAGCCCGTTTGAGTAACCGCTGCTGCACTTCCGATCCAGCTCCCTGCTGATGGCCTGGGAAGACGGTGGAGGATGGGTCAAGTGCTTGGGCCCCGTATCCATGTGGGAGACCTGGAAGGAGCTCCTGGCTTCAGCCTGGCCCAGCCCTAATCATTGAAGCCATTTGGGGAGTGAACCAGCAGATGGAACATCTCTCTCTCTCTCTGTGCCTTTAAAATAATTATTAAAAAAAAATTTTTTTTTTTAAAAAAAACCTTCAAAGCAGGTGTTCTTCGTGGCAGTATGTCCTGTTAAAATCAGCACAACTGTTTCTATGGAGAAAGAAGCCAGCGGATATTGGGACAGTGAGTTGGAACCGTTCCTGGGTAAAAAGAGAGAACGGGGAGGGGACCATATTCAAGTAAGGAAAGAAGTAAAAGAAACATCTTGACTGAAAGAGGATGAGCCCCGAGACAGACAGGGTCCCCTGAGTGCCACGTGGGAAGACCTTGCACGCAGCAGGGAGAGTCCCCCGTGCCGGGATCAGGAAGCGTCCTGAAGGCCTTGGGAGAGCGAGCGGCGTCGGCATTGGGCTGCCGAGGAGAAGGGATCGGGCAGACACCTGCCCTCTCACCAGCCGCGAGGCTGCAGCACAGGGCAGCGGCTTCTGCAAAGCCAGGAAGGAAGCGCCGTTCTGAACCTGGAGTCCACGTTCTGGGACCCAGAGGCCTTTCGTCAGGAGTGAAGGTGAAAGGGAAGCATTTAAGGACACACGGCAGAGCCAGTGGTTGAGATGCCCTTGTCCCACACCGCAGTGCCTGGGTCGGATGCCAGCTCTGGCTCCTGACCCAAAGTTCCCATCAGCGCAGGCCCTGCAGGCGGCAGGTGATGGCTCAAGCAGTTGGCTTCCTGCTGCCCATGTGGGAGACCTTGATGGAGCGCCCAGCTCCCAGCTTCAGTCTCTGGCCTGGCCTGGGGACATGGAGGGCATTTGGGGAGTGAACCAGGGGGTGGGAGCTCTGGCTGCCTGCCTGTCTGTATGCCTCTGGAATATCTCTATAATGAACCGTGTCATTAACGGGGTCAGCAGAGTATGCTGTGCACCTTGTAGGGCCTGCAAAACTCCAGCCAGCTTTGTTGTGGTCCTCTGGTAACAAAAATCGACAGATGCTTAGGAAACCAGGAGACAGAATACGTCTTTCGGGTCCCTTTTCCTGCTACCAAGGCCTGGGGGTTCTTCTGTATGCCTGATAAGCAGCCATTGTTAGACACCAGTATTTTCCAGTATTTTCCTCCAGTCTGGATTGGCCTTTTATTCTCTTTTCAGTGTCTTTCAAGGAATGTTTTTCATTTTGGTACCTTCTGATTTAACCATGTTTCTTGTGTGGGTTGTGCTTTTGGGGAGTATGCAAGAAATCTTTGCCTAACCCAAAGTCATCAGGATTTTCTGCTGATTTCCTCTGCACGTTTTGTAGCGCTAGGTTGTGTGTTTATCTTTAGTGCTCTGTTTTGAGTTCTTTTTCATGCATGGTAAAAGGCATGGATTGAAGTTCATTTAAAAAAATTTTTTTTATGGGGCTGGCACTGTCAGGCAGCAGGTAAAGCCCCTGCCTGCAGCACCAACATCCCCTATGGGTGCCAGTTTGTGTCCTGGCTGCTCCACTTCTGATCCAGCTCCCTGCTGATGCACCTGGGAAAGCAGTGGAAGATGACCCAAGTGCTTGGGCCCCTGTGTGGTGGAATGAGAAGGCCATGCCAAGATGGCTGCTGGCAACAGAAACTGCCTGGCAACAGGGTGTGATTGGTCAGGGCATAGACCGCCCCTTGACTGGATTGGCTGCCTTGGCTATTTAAGCTGCTGTAGCAACTGAAATAAACGAGTCTGTGGGCTGCTCGCCTCAGGCCTGCATTCACCTGGCTCCCGGGGTCTTTGTGGTGACTCCATGCCTCTTGCCGCCACCACGCTCCTCCTCTCAGAAGAAATCAACCACAACATCTGGCGCCCAACATGGGGCTCGAACCCATGACCCTGAGATTAAGAGTCTCATGCTCTACCGACTGAGCTAGCCAGGCACCCATGTGAGAAACCCATAAGGGCCGGTGCCATGGCTTAATAGGCTAATCCTCCGCCTGCGGCACCGGCACACCGGGTTCTAGTCCCGGTCGGGGCGCCGGATTCTGTCCCGGTTGCCCCTCTTCCAGTCCAGCTCTCTGCTGTGGCCTAGGAGTGCAGTGGAGGATGGCCCAAGTCCTTGGGCCCTGTACCCGCATGGGAGACCAGGAGAAGCACCTGGCTCCTGGCTTTGGATCAGTGCGGTGCGCCGGCCGCAGCCCGCAGGCCGTGGCGGCCATTGGAGGGTGAACCGACAGTAAAGTAAGACTTTTCTCTTTCTCTCTCTCACTGTCCACTCTGCCTGTCAAAAAAAAATAATAATAATAAAAAAAGGAAACCCAAAAGAAGCTCCTGGCTCCTGGCTTTGGCCTGGCCCAGCCCTGGTCATTGTGGCCATTTGAGGAGTAAGCCAGCAGGTGGAAGACTTCTCCCTCTCTCTGTCTCTCCCTCTCTTTAACTCTACCTTTCAAATAAATAAAATAAATCTTAAAAATTACTTATTTGAAAGAGAGAGAGAAAGAAAGGAAAAGCTCTTCCATCTACTGTTCACTCCCCAGATGAGTGCAATGGCTGGGGCTGGGAGCTTCATCCTGCCACATGGATGCAGGGGCCTAAGCACTTGAGCCATCTTCCACTGCTTTCCCTGGTGCATTAGCAGGGAGCTGGATTGGAGGTGGAACAGCCAGGACTCAAACTGGCACCCATGTGGGATGCCGGCATCACAGGTGGCAGCGTTACCCAATCTGCCACAGCGCTGGCCCAAAGTTTTTGCAGGTGGGTCCCAGCTGCTAATCACAGTACCCACATTGTTTTCCACCTTTGACGGTGAGATTTTTTCTTTCTCTACCAAATATCTGAGTAGCTCCCAGGATAAAGGGCAACCCACAGCTGGGTTTTCGGGTCACTGGGGGCAGCTTCACAGCAGGAGGGGCTTCTCCCCCATTGGTGCCCTGTGTGGGGGACACAGTGACCGCAGGGATCCTCCCACAGCTGGTTCTTTGTAATCCGTGGCTTGGCTTGGAGGGGCAGATCTGCATGAGATCCTGCACACAGTCGTTATACAATCACAAATGCAGCCTCTGCCCAGGTGGGGGCTCCTCACCAGATGTTTCCTGGGCCTTGTCCGTGCTAGTTTTTCTTGGGGGAATTTTCTGAGCCTTGCAACCCCACACTCGAGTAACAATAGATACAAATGTATTAATGATGCCTTTGCCATAATTAACATGATTCCCATCCACAAGGGCCACGGGTTTTAGAAATCAGGATTCTCCAAGCATCTCCTAGAATTTGTAGGGGAAAAAAAGTCCAAGGGGAAGACATGGAATTGCAAGAAGTGGGCCTGGACTCTTCCGCTGTGACCTCCTAGGAGGCTGACACAGCCTCACCCTCTTCTTGGTTTAAGGTTCCAGCATACCTGTCTGTTTTCTGTTTTCCCTGGTGTTGTTAGGTCAGCCCTGGAATTTTGCAGGTTTCCAGTAAATCGTCATTTATGTAGTGCAACAAGAAGTGATCTATATGTTGAATTGGATCTAGAATGATCTAGAACCCAGGTTTCTGGAAAAAGAAGAAGGGTCGAGTGGCTATTTTTTGGAGTTGTGTGTTAGTGTATGGGGGAATGTGAACCTTACTTTTGTCCTAGACCCTCTGCTTTGAAATTCATGTCATTACTATGCAGCTGAGAGTTAAGAAATTGTCTGCAAATACCATGGGGTCTGTGTGAGTCTTTAGGATCCATCGTGAGAGGGGAGTGGGGATCAGAGTCTGAGACTGGTGAGTGGATAATGTACAGTAGACACCTTCCCCAAATGTCCGTGTGCACAAGCCAAGGCCTGGACACAGAGAATTCAGCTCTGTGCCTGGTAGCAAGAAGCCTCCTGTTGAAAAGGGTTGTTTTAAAGATTTATTTTATCTGTTTGAAAAGCAAAGTGACAGAAAGAGAGGGAGAGACAGAAAGGCCTTCCATCCACTGATTCACTTCCCAAATGGCTGCAATGGCCGGAGCTGGGGCGATCTGAAGCCAGGAGCCAGGAGCTTCTTCTGGGTCTCCCACACAGGTGCAGGGGCCCAAGCACATGGGCCATCTTCTACTGCTTTCCCAGTTGCATCATCAGGGAGCTGGATCAGAAGTGGGGCAGCCAGGACTTGAACTGGTGCCTACATGGGATGGCAGCAATGCAGGTGGTGGCTTTACCTGCTATGCCACAGCACCGGCGCTTCCTGTTGAAAATTTATTCAACAATATTTACTCAACTTTAAAAATTGCTACTGTCTCACTCTTAGCATTCACGCCTGAGCAGTACAATTAAATGCATCTTCAATTATTCAAAGCTGTTGCTACAGAATTATTAGACCTAAATATTGTGTTTTAATGAACTGTCCTTAATTTCTATCCACTCAAGTGCCTGGTCCCCGTCACAGCCAGGGGTCTGAGACAGTCTGTCTGGTGCTGCAGGAGATATGTGGCTTCAGATGTCACCCTCAGAACCCCCTCCTACTCCCCCACCTGCTGTCCTGGCCAGCCGGGCCCCTACCACTCTTGGCACTCACCGCAGGGCATTCTAAAGTGTGAGTGGGAGAAGGGAGGGGTGCCCCGGCTCAGGGGCCAGTCAGGAGACGGTTAGCCAGGGGAGAAGAGGGAGCCCAGGACGGGGGACGCGCCTCCTGTGCCGTGAGGTTGCAGGAAAGGGCAGGAGCGAGAGTCACACCTTCCCTGGGGCTTAAGTCCCAAGACATGAGTTCCAGACCCAGGGACAGGAAACGAGTAAGGAAGGAGAGATGGTGCAGTCCAAGGTCAGGGAACTTCGTCCCTGCTCTGGGACGCTGCACAGGGAGCGTCCCTCCCTGAGTGCCACTCGAGCTCTGTGTGGCCCAGGTGCTCCCGCTGGAACCCCAGAGGTTAGAACAAAGTGCACCGGGGCTCCCTCCTCCTCTCCCTGCTCGCACAGGTGGGCAGGTTCTCTGGGTGAGGCTGGGCCAGAGGGCACGACTTTGGCCCAGAACTAAGGGCTGGGGTCCCTTTTGCCCACCTTGTGGGACCTCACCATACAGCTGCTAGCCAGAGTCACATTCAAGATTGCTTATTTTATGTTTGTTCACTAACAAATGCCAGCTATCCAATTAATTCTATTTATCATCTGTCTCTTCCCCACTGGAGAGCTCCACAGCTTTCTGATTGCTTTATTCACTGAGGAGTCCCCAAGCACCTGCCCCCCAAATAACTGCTGGGTAAATGGATGGATACCTGAGGGCCTGTGTGTACCCGTTTCTCACTGCAGACATCACTCTCATGGTCCCTCTCCCCCTCACCCCTGCATCAGCCAGGGCAGTTAGGTCGTGCTGCAGAAAAACGATCTCCAAAACACCAGTGGTTTCCTCTGGATTTATCTTTCAGGTATGTTATGTGTCCAACCTCAGTTATCCGGGGAGTCAAATGGACCCCATCATCACTCAGGGACCCAAAAGTGGGAGAGTTCCACAGGTCTGAAAATGTTGCTGTCCCTGCAGTACCAGGACTGACCTCTAGGGGCCCCCCACAGTGCCTCGTCCATGCTTTCCCCTGTGAAGGGCACTCTTTTAACCTGTCCTAACCACCAGGCCAAATGCCCACCTCTGCAGTACTTACCGATTGAGCAAATACATCATGTTAGAAAACATTACTATGATTTTGGTATTTCTTAAGCCTACGTACCCATTAGAAGCATAGCTTGCTTTGACACATAAGCATATGATTGATTTAGGCTGCAGGCCATGATCGGAGCACACAGAAGCCAAGGGTCCTTAGCAATAAACAGCCTGGGAGACAGAAGCCACTGAGGGACAAGGGTGCTAACAAGCAAGGGAGCCAGGTCTGGGGAAGTCTTCACTTCCTTTCTCCTTGCTGGCACAGGGGTGCTGACGTGATACCTGACTCCAGGGCCTTGCTCTGAGACTGGCTGCTCACTGGCGACAGCCGCTGTCAGTAGCCAGACCTCCACGGTCTCTCCTCTTGCATAAACCCTATCCAGTAGAGACCTATGCTTGCAACTGATAGAGATGGACATTGAGAAGATGGATCTGTTATCTCCCCTGCCGTGGTCTGCACACCCTTGGATTTTAATTTCACGTTCGAGGCCACTTGAAGATGCTAACGTTAAGCCAGGGGTTTTCTGCAAGTGAGCATTCATTTAGGGAGCACTGCCAGGGGTGTGACGTGTCCAGGGGACAAGCCCTGAACCATTGGACTTTTCTCTAGTTCTCCCTCCCACGCTGCCCTGGGCCAACCCACACCTCCTGTCTGACTGATTTCAAGGGCTTTCAGCTCAGAGTGTGCCATTTCCAAGGGCAGTGGAGGAAGGTTCTAGAAGCCATGGCTTCCTGGAAGTCCTCAAATCCTTAATCTTCCCAAGATGGCTTTGTCCTTCAAGATGTAAGTTCCAAGATGGATTCAAATCCCATCTTAGGCACAGTGAATCTGGACTCCACACTCGGGGTGGGGAGTTGGCCAGTCGGAGTGTGCACAACAGGTACCTGGATGGGTCCTAGCTGGTTTTCAGGATGAGGTGGCCACCCCTACTTTCAGAGGATCACCAAGCCATCTGGGCACTGCCCGTTCCACCCCAAGTGCCCACATCCACTGCCTGGAGGTGGAGACTGCCTCCTCACAGCCCCCTCCCCTCTGTGCATCCTCTCCTCCAGGATCCTGTGTGCAATGCCTGTGCTTCTTCTTCAGCCATGGGCTAACCCTAACCCTAACCCTAACCCTAACCCTAACCCTAACCCTACCCTAACCCTACCCTAACCCTAACCCCTAGCCCCTAACCCCTAACCCTAACCCTAACCCTAACCCTAACCCTAACTCTATCCCTAACCCTAACCCTAACCCTAACCCTAACCCTAACTCTAACTCTAACTCTAACTCTAACCCTAACCCCTAACCCCTAACCCTAACCCTATGATCCAAGACCTGCGGGTGCCTGAAGCTGCAGGCAGTACTGACCCCTATATAGACTGCTTTTTTCCAATGAATGCACACCAATGACAAAGTTTAAATTACAAAGTAGGCACAGTAAAGGATTAATGAGAGAGATAAGCGAGAGATCTTTCATCTGCTGATTCACTCCCTAAGTGCCTGCAACAGCTGGAACTGGGCCAGGCCAAAGCCAGGAGCCTGGAATCCAATCTTGGTCTCCCACATGGATGGTGGGAGCCCAAGCACTTGTACTTGAGCCGTCTTCTGCTGCCTCCCAGGGTGCACCTCAGGAGGAAGCTGGCGTCAGAGGTGGAGTAGCCGGGACTAGAACCGGGCCCTCCTGGGTGGGGTGAAGGCCCCTCCCACGCCTTCATCTTTGTGACATCTGTATAACGTCTCTGGCCTGGTGGTGGCGAGTGGGCTGCAGCGGGGCCTCCCATCCTGACAGCACAAGCGCATCTCCCAGGCAGAGGGAGCCTCAGTCTGTGTCCCAGTCGCTCAGGTTCTGGGCCCCGCGTTTGCAGAGTTGGTGGTCACCCTGTGGCTTCCCTGCGTGGTGCACCCGGCACCCCTGAATGGCATCTCTGAGTGTCACAGCCGTGTGCTGTTTCCTCACTCCCTAGAACGTCAGTGGGTCAGGGCTGCCTGATGCACGGGTTCTGGAGGCCTGGGGCAGTCAGGGAGATCCCTCCCTCCTGGGAGCAGCACGGTGGAGGAGATAGCACGGGACAGCAGATTCACTGGGGTCATTCCCGGCCACTCTCCCAGGGGCTCACCCGTCTTGGGTTCCAGGCTCTGTTGAGTTCCTCCTTTGTTCTGGCTCCTCCTAGGGCCTCTGTCTCCCCATGTATTGCACAGGTCAACCCCAGCTTAACCACGTCACTGCAGGCCTTCAGATTGTACACAGAGGGCCTTGTTTCCAAACTGAACCCCAAGAAAGGTGTGTGTCTGTCCTGAGACCCCCATTGCCTGTGTCACCTGCAGTCTCAGATTCACGGGAGGTCGAGCTGGGGGAGACCACAACGTCTCTCTACTTATACTCCAAATGGGATGCTTCAGTCCCTTTGTGGTCACCCCATGGGGACTGTTGGACCCTCTTTGTACCCCACAGTGTGAGTGGTGGTGCAGCTTATTTTGCTACTGGCAAAGGTTGTGCATCTTTTAAAGTTTATTTCCTACTCTAAGGAGACAATAGAAGAGCGTGTCCCTCCCGGGGTTGGTGCAAGGCTCAGATGGGCTGGTGGCTGCCAGGTGCTCAGATGTGGCGCGAGATGCATGTTCATGGCTACTGTCCCATCGCTGAGTGGATCTGATGGCCAGAAGGAGGCAGTCCTCACGCCGCGAGCCGCTCTGCCCTTGCACCTGGTTTGTCTGTAGCTGTCGTCCATGGCACAGCACCCCGGGCAGCCCGAGACAGGGGGCTGCTCCTAATTTCTGTGAGTGACAGGCTCGTAGGTGTCTCTCCACAGAGGCAAATCTGATTTTCTAAAGCTACATGCTTTTGGGGAGATCAGTGGCAGAGGGAGAGGCAGGAGCCCCGGGGAGGTCCAGGGTGGCGGGCAGTGGTGAGTGGTGCAAGCCTGGCCCTGGGGCAGACACGGGCACCCTCGAGGCTGGGAACTCCGCCGTGGGGGCTGATGAGGAGGCGGTGAAAGCTGAACCAGGAAAAGACTCCCCTAGGGATCTTTGAGACCCCGTGACTTGGCCTGTGAGAGGGGCTCTGCCTGACCTATGACCCTGGCCACGGCCGAGCTCTGAGCCAGGGCAGCTGCTTCCTCTGCCCCCATGTCAGTCTCCCTCCCCCCACTGTTGGCAGGGGCGGCAGCTCCGGAGCTGGCAGATGGCACCTGTCTGCCTCAGAAGGGTTCCCACTTCCGCGTGCGGCTCCCGGAGGATTCCGCTGGTGTTCCCAAGAGGGACTGTGAAATTCTGAAAATTAATTTCGATCCTTTTTTTTTTCATTTAAAAATAATAAGTGCCAGACAGAGCTGTGCTGGTTGGAGCAGGAAGCAAGGAAGTGAAGGCGGCCACCACACCCACTGGCCCTGGGAGGGCAGGGCCGTGTGGGCGTTGGGGACTCTGCTGGTGGCTCGGAGGTGGGCGTGGACGTGAGTGAGGGGTCTGTGGATGAGTAACAGCCCGCTCTCTCCCTGCCTCCTCTCCCGACGGCGCCCCTTGCTGCCTCCTGCTGCCTCCCCTTCCCTGGCCCTGGGATCTGCTTCTCTCCCTTCCCTCCCCTCCCTCCCCTCCCTCCCCTTCTTCACTTCCCTCTCCTCTCCCTCCCTCCCCTTTCCTCCCCTTCCCTCCCCTCCTCTCCCCTCCCTCCCCTTCTTCTCTTCCCTTCCCTTCCCTCCCCTTCTCACCCCACCCCTCCCCTCCTTCATCTTCTTCTCCTCCCTCTCCCTCCCTTCCCTCCCATCCCCCCCCCCAATCCCCCCCCCCGGCCACCCCCTCTCCTTCTCTGCCCTGTCCCCATGTGTCAGGGTCTCTACCTCCCTGCTGGTCCGCCTGCTGTCTGGCCTTCCCCATGTCCCCCCTGGTCGTTCCTCTCGCCTCTGTCCCCAGCTCTGTCTTGGCCCCTGTCCCTGTCTCTTCTTCATGGGCCTCCTTCCTGGGAGAGAAGTTGTGGCTTCAGCGCTTGGCCAGGTTCACTGGGAGAAGCTGAGGACTGGCCGTCTCAGGGCCATCGGCCAGGGTGAGGGGTCAGAGCCCCATCCTTAGGACCTGGGGTGCTGGCTTTGTCCCACAGGGACCCCCGGCCCCCCAGCCAGGCCAGCGACCTTTTCTATGTTTCCCTGCCTCCCTCCCCTACCCCAGGATGGGACCTGCTCTCCCAGAGGAGCCCTCACTCCTGAGACCTGCGCTGAGCTGTCAGCAGCTGGGCAAGGACAGGCTTCCTGTGTCCCCGCCAGCGCTGCCTCTGGGACTGACACTGGAAGGGCAGTGGGCACTTCCTGATCTGATCTGGTCCCGGGGCCAGACTCTGCTCACAGCTCTCTGTGTTCCAGTCTCCAGATGCAGAGAGGGAAGGAGGGGGAGGATGGAACGGGGGAGCATTTTACATGTTGGCATGTGTTTATGTGTTGGTGTGTGTTTACAGTGTTTACATGTTGGCATGCGTTTATGCATTAACGTGTGTTTTATGTGTTGCTGTGTTCACATGTTGACATGCGTTTGTTCATGTGTTGGCTGTGTTAGCATGTGTTCATGCATTGACATGTGTTTACATGTTTTCATGTGTTGACGTGTGTTTACATGCTGGCGTGTGTTTATGTGTTGACATGTGTTTGTATGTTCATGCATTGACATGTGTTTGCGTGTGTTCATGTGCTGACGTGTGTTTACATGTCGGTGTGTGTTTACGTGTTGACATGTGTTTGTGTGTTCATGTGTTGGCATGTGTTTATGTGTTGGTCTGTGTTTGCATGTTGGCGTGTGTTTATGTGTTGGCGTGTGTTTATGTGTTGGCGTGTGTTTATGTGTTGGTCTGTGTTTGCATGTTGGTCTGTGTTTGCATGTTGGCATGTGTTCATGTGTTGGCATGTGTTTATGTGTTGGTCTGTGTTTGCATGTTGGCATGTGTTTATGTGTTGGTGTGTGTTTATGTGTTGGCGTGTGTTTACGTGTTGGCGTGTGTTCCTTCTCTCTTGAGCCCCGAGTAAGCCCCTCACTTTCCTTCTGTCCGTCAGTCTCCTCCTTGGCCTGGAACAGATGCTGCCTTCCAGTCTTCCCTGATTTCCCTTCCCCCTCCTTCCCCCGACCGTCCTGTGAACTCCCCCTCTGCTGAGTCCCGGCTCCCATGGCTTCCCTGCCGCCTCTTCTGAGACCCTCACTGAGCAACAGCTTCTCGAGTCTCTGTGTTTTACTTCACGGCTCGGGGTGGGCTTCCAGAAGAGCTGAGTTGGTGTCGTCTTCTGGCCAGGGCGGCCGCTGTATTGGAATCAGGCCGTCGCCCGTGCTCGGTGTCGGGGACGCCTTGTATGGCTCCTCCTCGCCTGCGTGTCCCCCTTCCAGCACGTCCCCCCTCCCTTCACTCAATCCAGGTTCTGTGTTTCTATAGGGTCAGTCTGTCTTCCATTAGTCAGAAAAGGGGGCTGGGTGTCCCTGCCACACGTACTGGGAAATCTTACGCCTCCCACCCCAGGAATCTCCTGGCCCTGGCCATCCTCTCTCCCCCCATCCCCCTCTTCCCCTTCCCTCCCCCTCCCCTCCCCCTCCCCTCCCTCGCCCCCTCCCCCTCCCTCTCCCTCTCCCGCCTGTCTGCCTGGCCAAACGTGACGGCTCTGGAAGACCCGCAGCCCGGGAGCTGGCCAGCGCAGCACTTCCGGTTTACATCCCAAGAGTGACATGGACACTGTTGATCACGGTGTCCAAAAACTGTTAAAATTGAGACACAGGTTATGCTTCCATCACAGCCAGTGAATTGCAGTGGTGACAATGAGTCCTGTTACAATTCTAAAATTGTGTTGCGAAGGGTGTTTATGTTGACTTTTATAAGATTTCATATTCTAGGTCATTTGCCAATATTTTCTACAATTATTGTCTACAATTATTTTCTACAAATATTTCTACAGCATATTTTCTGCAATTATTCCTTTCTAGAACCCAAGAGTACATTGCTTGAAGAAATTATATTCCAAAGATTTTAGGTGGAATTTTGAAATGATTATGTAATTCAAGTGAGGATTAACAGACTTGAAATTGTGGGCTGATATGACAACTGTGAATTAAGCATCAGTTTGTTCCAAAGGGCTGGAAGATTTACAAGAGCTAACTAGATGACTTTGGACAGTGGAAGGAACTGCAACATGGGGACTTCCTTAGATAAAAATTTATTGTTAATTAAAAAAAAAAGAGTGACGTGGAAGCCTACGTTGCTGCACTGCAAACAGCTTGTGTTTGAATATTAAACACTTGGGATCTTATGGGGGGAAGTTTATCTTAAAATGTCTATTTTGGAACAGTTCTAGGCTGAACAAATCCACAGAATGACCACAGAATAGTCCCGTCTGCTTCACCCAGATTTCCCTAATATTCGCTTCGTCCACAAGCACTGTACAGTCACAACTATCGGGTGGGCAACACTGGTGCAGGATTGCGATCTGCATTGTACATCTGGTTCATTTTCTTCATTTGTCCCGTTCGACTCTTTGGAGTCCATGCATCCATGCATCCGTGCATCCATGATGTCTATCATCTATCTGTCTACTAACGCTATCCTTTCTCCAGATGATAGGATAAAGAAGGGATACCTGGAACTGCTGCAACCACTTTGCCACTTTGAGGAAATCTGATATCAAAGAAGGCAGAGGGAGAAACAGGCAGATCCTGAAGTGTGCCACACTACCGGAAGTTCCACGCTCATGGGCTGACGCCTCCTTAAATCGCTTAGGCCAGTTTGAGTTGGGTTCCTCGACTTGCAGCATAAAAGTTCCTGGCAGGATCAGGATATGCAGAGTCTTCTGCCCCCCTGGCTTCCCTCTCGCTGCTCCCTGTCCCATCCAACAACTGCGTGAGGCACCTGCTGTGCTCTGCTGCTGGTGCCCCATTGGCCTGCACCTGTGGGGGCCGAGGCTCTGGAATCAGGCAGACATGGGTGTTCAAATCCCACCAACGCCCCTCGCAACCTGGGTGGCCTTAGATAAGTCACCCAACCTCTCCGAGTTCAGGCTTTCTTCCCCGAAAGACAAAGGAAAAAAAGTTCAGTCTCCTATGGATGGGACAATGCGTGTGAGGCCTACCTGCTCTGGGACGCAGCCGGCCTCCCCTGCGCTCCCCTCTGCTCTCGCGGCCTCGTCCCCAGGGGCATGCTGTCCTCCTGGGAGTTCAGGCTTCAGAGGATGCTCTGGCCCTCCAGATGTTGGCTTCTCGGCTGTAGAAGCCCAGTCATTATTATTATTTTTTTTTAGAGGAAAACAAATCCCCGTTGCAAGAGAAGATGAACAGCTCAGCCATTTGCTAAAGCAAATATTAGTTCAGTGCTGTCCGGGGAGCACAAGCGCTCCAAGAACTGTTTGTGTTTTGCATCCTTGGAGGAGCTGCTGGTTACACAGCTGAGGACAAACATCTTTCGGAGAGGGCGTGAGGCGGGGCAGCTGCCCCGGGAGCTGTCTTCCCTCCAGCAGGCATCTGGGCATTTGCTCCATCCCCGCCCTCTCTGGGCTTGGGCTCACGCTGGCTGGCAGGCCTACCCACACCTGGGGCCTGGACCATATCTGGTGGCCTGGATCCAGCGCATCAGATAAAGAGAACGGTTGGGGATGCTAGACCCCCACTTACGGCTGTTTGTGGCACACCTTCCAGGCCAGGGTTTGTCAGCCTCAGCCTTGTTGATCTCTTAATCCTGGTGGTTCTTGGTTGGAGAGGGCTGTCATGTATGCTGTGGGACACCTGCTGGCGCACCTGGCCTCCACCCACTGGGTGGCAGAAGCACTCCCCACCTGTGGCGACAAGCAAAAATGTCCCCTGGGGAATAAACATGGCCTCCGCTGCTTTCGCAGGGGCAGGGAGAGCCCTGGGATTAGTCACAGAGCTCGATTCAGATTCCGGCTCTGTCATTATCCCAGGAGGGATATTTGTCTGGCTAGCTCCTCCTTATGGAGCCTCAACTTGTACACCTGTGAAATGGAGCCCTGAGTCGCTCCTGTTTCATAGATGGTTGTGAGAGAATGCGATGGGGTCGTTTACAGGGAGGTGCCTGGCACCCGGCCCACCTGCTCGTGTGCACTGCAAACCCCACCAGGGCAGGGATCATGCCTGTGTGCTGTGTTCACTGCACCCCCAGCACCCAGCAGAGGACCTGGCACACACTAAGCACTCAGGAAATGAGTGTTCCTGGCTGCCCTGGACCTCACTGCTGTGTGACGCTCTTGACAAAATCCCTTTAGCTCCCGGCTTCCCTTAACCTGTCCTGGCCTCAGTTTTCTCATCTATAAAGTGGAGGTAGTAATGGTACTTTCCTCATTGGCGTGCGAGGGTTAAAGGCAACGCTGCAGGCAGAGTGCTTACCATGGGCCTGGCACATAGTACGTTTTTCAATACATTCTCACTGCTGTTAAACTTGTAACATTGTTGTTGTTTACCACTTTTTATTAGGGAGAGCATATCAGTTTTCTGACCGGAGGCCCAAGCTATCAGAATGATTGATGAGCTGTACTGTTAAGATCAATAAAATTTTCAAATGAAAACCAGGCTGGAAAGAACCCTAAGAAAGACCTGGGCCCGGATGGATATAAGACTCGCCTCCAACCTCAGCGGGAAGTTTACAAACCCTCAGCCAGCTCAGTTATGATTCTTGCCCTGTAACCTTTTCCTCCCCGCGTTTGGACATTTTGCTTGGCTGATCTCTTCATTTCCTGGTGTACCCCTTAGGGTTGGGGAGTGGAGGGGTGGGGCTTGGGCTAGCCCTGACTCCAGGGACAAGATGAGCCAGGTCCCTGGGAATCCAGGGTGACTTACTACCCTCACGTGCCCGGGACTCTCTAGTGCGGGCCCCGAAAGTCCCAGGGAAGTCCTCTCTTTTAGGCACACCAGGTCGGCTGGAGTCGGCCATCCCACGGGGAGGGCAGGATGCCTGTAGCACCCTGCTCACTCCCAGGCCGGCCACCCGGAGGCAGACCCAGCAGGAGACAGGGGCTGACAGTGATGAGCAAAGCGTCGGCTCAACCGTAGCTTCTTTTCTGGTTTGAGACACCAGGGTCTCCTTCCTGAACAGAATCCCGGGAGCTGTCCTGGAATGGCCAGCATGGAGGAGGTGGCGCCAGCAGACAGGAGGGCTCCGTCGCTCGGGGTGTGGCTGCACGGTTGGCCTCCGGAGAGGGTTCCAGCAAAGGAAAGCTCTTTTCCCTTGTGACAAGTGAGGGCGACACGGAAAGGGAAACTTCCCTAAGGAAACTGCCTTTCTGGGGAGCTGGCCACAGGGCTTTTCCAGCAAGGGTAGGGGGCGGGGCCAGGCTGCCGGAAGGGGGCGCAGGAGAGCCCTCCTGGCAGTGTCCGTCTTCATACGCTGTGCATACAAATTCTGACTCGGGCTGGTCTCTCGCAGCTCTCATAGGTCGACTTGTGATCTGGCCGCCTCTGAGCGTGGTGTTGCGCGATTGGCCTTCCTGGGGCGTCCTTTGCAAAGCCAGCTCCCATGAGCACACTGCTGCCAATTCTCTGCCCCGCTCCTGTGCCCACCTCTCGCCCATACCCCACGCTCTTAGTTCCGGTGCTGTTGGAGAAGTCTATGAGAATGACTGAGATGTGACTAAATAAGTGTGCAGAACCACTCACACGGCCAAGTGTCTGTGCCTCGACAAGGGGTCCTGGGGCCCAAGGGCCCTGTTGGGAGCCTGCGCTCGGGGCCGGGGACATCCCCCAGTGGGGGCTGCACAACCCGCAACCCTTGTCATCACCTGGTGATGGCACTCCAAGCAGGCCCTGGGGGATACCTGAGTTCTCGGGCAGTCAGCGCCTCGGCCACCAAGTGCCTTAAGGGATCCCGCTACACAGTCAGAGGCTGGGAGGCCGCCTCAGAATCCTCTGATGTCTGCAATCAGAGGAAAGACGCCCCAGCAAGAGATGGGGAACACCCAGGAGAGGTTCTGCAGTGGGTCACGGGAAGGGAGGTAGAGAGTGGGGGCAGGGGGAGAAATAGACTGAGCCTGACTCACACCAGGCACAAGACAACTCAGAGCCTGATTTTGGGCGGCAACCCCTCTCATGCTGTCTGCCGGCGCAGCTCTGATCTGTGCCTCTCAGTGAAGACCGACCCCGCGGCTGCTCACTGACCCTCAGTCCGCGGCGGGGGGGGGCCACTGTCCACGGCTTTTGTCTGCAGATCTTCTGTCTTCCTGTAAGAGCAGACCGTGCAGCTCTGTGTTCATGCACCTGCCTGGCTGCTCTCCCCAGCGCCCGTCCATGCCCAGTTCCTAGCAAGTTGCCAACACTCGAAGCAACTCTCTCTGCATATTAATTCCGCCAAGTGCACGTTCACCAGGTCACCTGGGCCCCCCGCGAGCCCCCGCCCGGTGTTATTTGCTCTGCAGAAGCAGGTAATTTCCTGGCTGGACTTGGGTGGGAATTTGAAAAGCAGTGTCAGCTTCTCCTGCTCTTAATTAGGGCTGGGCCTTCTCCAGTAAATCACTGATCATTATCAATGAGCTTGTAATTTTATGTCCCAGAATCAGAGACCAATGATTAAAGAGAAAGCCGAGAGGCTGCGGCACAGGTTCGACCTCCACAGATCTGGGCATTCTTTTAATCTCCATAATTTATTCCACTGCGACCTTTTCTTGCAGCTTCGCTGAGATTTCCCGAACTGCAGCATCCCTTCCTCTGTGGGAAGGGGAGGGACGTTCCTCTTGGGCCATCAGCAGCGTGGGTGACAGTGGCCAGCCCCCTGGCTGGTGGGGAGGAAACTGATGGCTTGTCTGGGTCCTTCAGCTTTGTTCAAACAGGAGAGGAGGTGCAAGGGGTCTGGGAGCAGCTCTCTGTCTTGTTTCCTCTTGGTTCTGAGCAAGCCTAGGGCTGCATCTGAGCCCACTGTGGGAGCGATTGTATGCAGTTGAGGGGTAGCTCATAGGGTGCCATCTCTACCACTCCAGGATGGCGGAGGCCTGAGCCCCACCAGGTGCTTGGTGAGGATCTGAAGCCTGTACCCCTCTGTGGAGCTTAGCTGGGGGCAGCTCTGGGGCTCAGTCCCTGTGGCGTGCGTGCTCAGGCATAGGCAGGTGACCAGGCCGGTTCAAGGAGACTCAGTCTGCCTCATGGAGAAGGGAGGGCTGTTTTTGACGCAGGTGCTGAGCTGGGCCAGGGCAAGGCTGTGGTTTGACGCCAGATTCAAAGACCAGGCAATGGGTGATACTCATAGATGGCTATTGGCTGCCAACTGGCTTGGTTGTCTGTGGTTGCCTGTGGAGCAGACCACTGGGCCTCTTCTAACTGCTGTGCACAGAATGTGTCTCCCTAAAATTTATATCATCAAGTGCTGCCTACCTCTGGAACTCTATTTGGAGGTAGCACCTTTAAGAAGGTAATTAACAGCAAATGATATCGTCACTGTGATAGCCCCGATTCACACAGACCTAGGTTCCTGTAAGAAGGGATGCACGTGAATACAGGAAACACCAGGTGAGGACGCAGCAGGATGTGCCTGTGTGGGACAGAGGCCCCAGGGGGAGCCAAGCCTGTTATCACCTTGCTCTTACATTTCCAATCACTAGTACTATAAGAAATATGTGTTGGCTGGCGCCGCGGCTCAATAGGCTAATCCTCCGCCTTGCGGCGCCGGCACACCGGGTTCTAGTCCCGGTCGGGGTGCTGGATTCTGTCCTGGTTGCCCCTCTTCCAGGCCAGCTCTCTGCTGTGGCCCGGGAAGGCAGTGGAGGATGGCCCAAGTGCTTGGGCCCTGCACCCCATGGGAGACCAGGAGAAGCACCTGGCTCCTGCCATTGGATCAGCGTGGTGTGCCGGCCGTAGCGGCCATTGGAGGGTGAACCAATGGCAAAAGGAAGACCTTTCTCTCTGTCTCTCTCTCTCACTGTCCACTCAGCCTGTCAAAAAAAAAAAAAAAAAAAGAAAAAAAGAAATATGTGTAACAGAATACCATACGCTGGGTCATTTGTACACAGTAGAAATTTACTTCTCCTGGTACTGGAACCTGGATGTGGGGTGTCAAAGACCCAGGCACCAACAGGTTTGGTGTCTTGTGAGGACTCTTCCTCTATGTGTCCTTATGTGTTGGGGAGGGTGGGGGAAGGGCTGGACAGCCCTCAAAGCCTCTTTATCCAGGGCATTGATCAGAGACCCCATGACTTAATCATGTCCCCAACGGCCCCACCTGTTAATACCACTACGATAGGGATTATGTTCCAATGTGACGTTTGGAGGGACACAAACGTTGACGCCATAGCACCCACCAACTACCTAGTCTGGAGAAAACAGGGAGACAGAGAAAGGGCTTCAGATAGTCTCAAGAAAGTAGAACTATAGAACTGATACAGGCAACTGAAGAATAAATATCGATCCATTTCTAATCAATAGATTTTTAGACTAGTGCATTGAACATGTCACCCAGGGAGCCTTGTACATGGAGGCTGCTGACTGGTTCAAGCCTGAGGTGTGGGGCTCAAGCTCCAGCCCACCTGGGCAAGTCCTGAAGGCTTTGTGGCACAGCAAGGTCATCCTGGCCTCTCAGGTAGCTTTGCCACGCGTCCCACCCAGCCCCACTCTCTTGCACTCCTTTCTAGTCACTGGAGTCCTATGTGGCTTCTCTCTCACATCTGTCCCCGGGAGGTGGCGGGGTTGGAGTCAGGTGATCTGGTTCTCAATCCGGTTGGGTCACTAACAAACTCAATGGCTCAGGACAAGTGACATGACCAGCACAAGCTCCCATTTCCTATAGACTCTGCTTCCCTCCGTGAGTTGCTGTGTTCATTCCAGAAACCAGAAGAACAATGATTAGTGTTGCAGTGAACTTATTGCCTGGTGGCCCATTTCTTCTGAGATCACGTCCTGGATGATAGATGTCCCACCACAGGGATGCTGTGCCATTTGTTGCTATGTTTCCTTGCAAAATACTCTGTCAAGTTGCTATGTCCTCTGGATATAACTTGGGACACACATGGGGACGTGGGGGAACTGCTGCTCTTCTTCTGAGCTTTGTGTCACTTCCAGAAGGCCATGTCCCTTTGGATAATGAGGTCAGCAGGTTTAAATCAGCAAGGGCCTACTTAGGTTCTGACTTGTTGATTCCTAAGCACACTGAGGGCAAGACTTCCAGCGCTGGGCAAGCAAGACACTGGTTCTCTAGGGTTAGCAAGGAGGACCTTTACAAGTGGAGCGTCTGAGCAACTGCTGAGCCTAGAGCGGCACCCTCACTAGCACCATCAAGCAGCCAAAGGACAAGGCTGCAGTGCCGCCCGCAGTTAGGGTGGAGGGTGCCCAGACACTTGGCCCCTTAGCTTCAGCGCCTGCCTCTCTCCTGTCCTGAAGTCTCCTAACCTCTCAACAGGGGCTCCAGCCTTCCCCCACCCATGGGTTTAACAACTGTGAAGGCTTCAGGCCCAACCCTGGGCCCAGCGAGGAGGATCTTGAAAGCTTTCACACCCTGTTCTGGGATGCAAGGTCGGGGCACTCTTGGCTGGTCCAGTTGTGACCTTGGGTGAGGTCTCCCACTGAGGTCTTCTTCCATGTTGTGTTCCCCATGGCTGTGGTCCCATCTCAGGAGTGTGAAATCTGACTCTATCGTCTCTAAGACTCTGAGTCTCTTGTGTTTCATCTTAGATGTTGTACACGTTCTAGCTCTCTGGGCACCAGGAAGCCCCCTGTCATGTGGTCTTGGTCGATTTGTGCTTTGTCCATCCTGCATTGTCTTCTGTGAAGTGACTGTGGCTTCTGGTAAATAGTAGTTGGACGAAGCAGGGGTGGGGACAACTGCGTGGACACCTGAACTGAAGGGGTGGCAGGTGGACGGACTGATGGGCAGATGATGCATACGTTGGTGGGGGAAGGGATGGAGCGTATTCATTTTGGCAACGATAAGCTCAGCTTGCAGCCCCAGGACTCCCTCTCTGTGCTACTCCGTTGGCTTTCCTGGGGAAACCCTGGTCCACAGCCAGCCTGTGCCAGCCCCCATCCCACCTGCCTGCACCTTTGCCTGGTGTCTCTGTTCAGCTGCTTGCTATGTGGCGGCAGCTCTGGCTGGTGCCTGGTCCCTGCCATCCTCAAATTTGGCCTGTCCTGTGTTGGGCTCTGCTGGTAGAGCCTGCCCTAGTCGAAGCCCGAGCGTGCACGGATTAGGGCCGGCTCGGGGGAAGTGGGTCTTGGTGTCATCCTAAAATGTCAGATGAGCCGGCTTAGGGCCTCCCTGCAGCTTCCATGCTACTCTAGAGAAGACCAGGCTCCTTGCTTCTGAAAATGTGCTTTGCTTTTTATGAAAAAATAATCAAAGCCCCAACGAGGCTGGCAGAGTTTCTGAAAGTCAATAGGAAAGGAGTGGAGGAAGGGAGCCAGCCAGGATGGAGATACATTTCAGTGCGGCTCACCGAGGTGGATGCAATTAAAGCTGATCTTTATAGCATAGATCTGGAAGCTGTCCCCAGAGGGGGCGGAAGTGTCTGAGATGGTCACTCCTTCTGGAGTGAGCTGCTAATGATGGGGCAGGAACCCTGGCTGCTCCTCATCCGGCCTGGCCAGCTAGGGAAGGGACTCAGGCTCAGGTCCCGAGCCTCCCTTCCCCAGGAACCTGGCACCAGGGGGTGGTGCGGGCAGGTGGGCAGCCAGCAGAAACGAGCTGAGGTGTCATGGCACCACCCTGCCTTGGCGGCAGGATCCACAGCATGACAGGCCTGGCCGGCCCATGTGCCAGTGTGGCCCGTGGTATGACAGCTGTGGCTGACCTGCAATGAGATAGCTCCAGTTGGCCCTCGCAGAAGCCCTGGCTGGCTGGCATGGCGGCTGCACCTGGCCCCTGCATGACAGCCTGGCCTGGCCTGGCCTGTGTGACAACCTGATCAGCACCACCTGAATGTCCCTTTCCATGCACTGGCCAAACCCACCTTCCATGCTCTGCCAAGCCCCCCACCCTGCTTGCATGTAGCAGGAAGCACACCTTCTGCAAGGTGGCAAGCTTGGAACCAGCACCAGCTGGAAATATCCAACATGGCTGCAGGCTGTGTTCCTGTGATGGCCTTTGGGTCATTATAGAAAAATGACTATGGCCAGAACTCCTACTCCCATCATGCACCTGATGCTCTGATGCTTCTGAGACTTCTGAAAAAGGGCACAGAAATGGGTAGTACTCAAGCCCCGCCCCAAACTCTGCCCCTTTTGAATATTCAAAGACCCACCCCCTATGCCTCTTGATAGTATGAAAGGGTGGCCCAAACCTCGTTGGTGGGGAGGGAGTGTTTCTCTTTTGAGATCGCCTGCACTTATTTCTCAAGTGTGCGCTTTTCCTTTGCTTCAACTAAGTCTTGCTTTCCTGCTTGCTTTGATTGACATCTTCTCCTTGAACTCCTTCTTGTGGTGGACAGGAGAAGGTGGGCCAAGCCTGGCCAAGGGCCACCCCGACCAGAGCCTGGCAGCACCTCTGGAAATAGGGTCCATGCCTTCCCGAGGCCTTTGGAGCGCTTTTGTGGGCCCAGCCCACATTGCTGTGGAACAGTTGGCACCCATCCCCCAGATGTGCCTGTTGCCCCCCTGACTCCTCATCGGCCTCTGGAACTGCCCCAGGCGGTATCAGCTCCAGGGGTCCTGCCGCCTCCACCGAGCCCCGCCCCATCCAGCTTGTTTCCAGCCTAGGAGGCAATCCGGAAGTGCACGGTGGGGGGGGGGAGATGACGTCACTCTTTTGGTTGAAGGATGTAAGAGCCCCTCACCCTGAAGAAGTGAAGGCAGCAGCCTTGAGAGCCCTCGGCAGTGGCCTTGCTGCATCTCCCACCTTATCCTAAACCTCAGCCATGTTTCCTTGTCTTCTATTTGTGCCTCATCTCATTATTTTATTTTTTTATTGCAGTGAAAATTGCATGCCATGAATTTAACCATTTCACAGTGCGCATCTCGGTGGCGTTTAATCCTTCTGCAGTGTGGTGCAACCACCACTGCCTCCGCTTCCACTCTCATCACTCCAAAAGGAAGTCCCGTGCCCGTTAGTCGTCCCTTCCCGCTCCTCTCCCTCCAGCCTGCTGAGCACCAGGGTGTTTGCTGTGTCTGTAGACTCGTCCGTCCTGCACAGCTCACGGGAGTGGAGCCGCACCGCCCAGGACCTCTTGCGTCCGGCTTCTCTGACTCAGCATGATGCTCTGAGGTTCATTCACACGGCGGCACACGTCAGCACTTCCTCCCTTCTTCTGGGCCAATGGGGTTGCAGTGTGCAGGCCTGCCACATTCTCTTTATCCACTCATCCACGGATGGGGACCTGGGTTCTTTCTGTCTGTTGGCTACTGTGAGCCGTGCTGGGAAGACACTCATATCCAAGCAGTTGTTTGAGTTCCGGTTTTCAATTCTCTTGGGCAGTGCTGGGGAGTGGGACAGCTGGGACATATGGTGATTTTTTTTTTAAAGATTTATTTATTTATTTGAAAGGCAAAGTTACAGAGAGGCAGAGAAATAGAGAGAGAGAGAGAGAGAGAGAGAGAGAGAGGTCTTCCATCCACTAGTTTACTCTCCAAATGGCCACAATGGCTGAAACTCTGCTGATCTGAAGTCAGGAGCCAGGAGCTTCTTCTGGGTCTCCCACGTGGGTGCAGGGGCCCAAGGACTTGGGCCATCTTCTACTGCTTTCCTAGGCTACAGCAGAGAGCTAGATCAGAAGTGGAGCAGCTGGGACTCGAACTGGCGCCCATATGGGATGCCAGCACTGCTGGTAGTGGCTTTACCCGCTGTGCCACAGAGCCGGCCCCGACGGTGACTCTTATTTTACCTCTGGTTTCCTGATCCCTGGAGCCCTGTGTCCTTTTTGCCTCTCTGTGCCTTCACACTTGCTGTTCCTCCTGTATCTTATGCTTGTCCTCTGTCTTTTAAAAAAAGATTTATTTGTGTATTTGAAAGGCAGAGTACACAGAGAGAGGAGAGGCAGAGAGAGAGAGAGAGAGGTCTTCCATCCGCTGGTTCACTCCTCAAATGCCACAATGGCTGGGGCTAGAGCCAGGAGCTTATCCTGGATCTCCCACATGGGTACAGGGGCTCAAGCACTTGGGCCATTCTCCACTGCTTTCCCAGGCCATAGCAGAAAGCTGGATGGGAAGTGGAGCAGCTGGGACTAGAACTGGCGCCCATATGGGATGCTGGCACTGCAGGCAGAGGCTTAGCCTTCTATGCCATGGTGCTGGCCCCCGCCCTTCCTTCCTCACCTGAGCAGCTTTTGTCCATCTTTCCAAGGGCTCCCCCCTCTCTGTCACCCCCACACCGTATGTGTAAACGCAGGTCCAGGTCCAGGTGCCTGGACTCTTTGGTGGCCGATACAGCAGCTCTTGTAACACGTTGTGGTTGTTCTTCTGTTTGCTCCCCCTCCATGCCTGGGTCACGATCACCTCCCTGGTGCCCAGGCAGGTGCTCATGAGATGTTCTTATGGAGTGAATGGAGCAGGGGCAGGTTCCATGTGTGGGGCACGGGATCCGAATCTCCAGGATCTAAAACATGGAGACTCTGGGAGGCCGTGGCTGGGCTGGTAGAGGCCCAGGGCACCCCAGAATGGCCTCTGTTGGCGCCTGGGCAGCACTAACATTTGTTTTCCTTCCTCGCCGTGCGTGGCGGCCGGCTGCGGGCCCCGTGCTGGCACCGTCATGCTTCATTAGGAATGCTTTTGTTGCTACGTGCTGCGGTTTTCACTGTTGCCAGGCTGTCTTTTGTTTCCTATCTATCTCACCGTTTTTTTCCCCCACTGGCAAATAATCAGCACCCAATTAATTCTGAATTTCTCATTGTTTGCTCCAGCTGTCGAGCTCCTTGCATGAGCAAAGAAGGATTGTGCCGTGTTCTCCTGTAATGAACTCTGAGAGTCCGCTGGGCCACTTCTGGTTCTGAGGGGACGTGGAAGCCGGAGACAGAGGCAGTCAGGCATGGAGACACGCAGGGATCGGGAGACAGAGACCACGAGAGAGACAGATGGAGGGGCAGAGGGAAGAGGGGAAAGAGACAGTGAGGCCCAGGGAAAGAGGGAGGCAAAGACACATAAGGAGACAGGGCCACAATCACAGATGGACACACACCACAGAGGTGCTCGGAGAGAAACACACTCGCATGTGCACACACATATACACACACAGAAACAACAGAGAAAACACGTGTGGGCCCGCGGTGGCACAGAGAGAGAGAAAGAGACATTGACATATGAGACAGTGACCAAGAGTTAAAGGGAGACCCAGAACGAAAGAAATAGACCCTGGGTGATTGAAGGATGCCTTGTGTTTATCTGTGTTCGCTACCCAAATGCCTGCAAGGGACTGGATCGGCTGAAGCCGGGAGCAATGGAACTCAAACCAGGGCCCCCACATGGGGACAGGAGCCCAATCACTAGAGCCGTCCCCGCTGCCCTCCAGATCCACATGGGCAGGAAGTTGGAGTCAGGCTGCCGAGTCAGAATGGAAGCTGGGCACTCCAGTACG
Source organism: Lepus europaeus (assembly GCF_033115175.1). Classification (NCBI taxonomy): domain Eukaryota; kingdom Metazoa; phylum Chordata; class Mammalia; order Lagomorpha; family Leporidae; genus Lepus; species Lepus europaeus. Next base: position 50,167,876 of record NC_084844.1, on the reverse strand, counting down.
GCACGTGGCTGTCCTAACGGGCATCTTAAATGCTAGCCAAATGCTCACCTCAAGATGAAGCTTTAGGTCCAGGCTCTTAACTCAAGTACTCCGATGCTGCCTGGAAGACCTGCCCTTGGGTATCAGTTCTGCTACTTAACAAGCCCGCAGGCAACCCCCTTCATCTCTCTGCACTAGCTCCGGGGGATGGCGGGAGACTGAATGGATTCTAGGTGCCGTCCTGTGCTCTGCCTCTCTCTGCGCCCCAGCCTGGGCTCTGGCTACTGGGATTTTCCACACCTCCACGTCTCTATGGGGAAGTCTCTCCATAGCCTTAAGGACCCTATTGGCATCCTCGCCCCCAGTGCCTTGGTGAGACTTCCATTAGTATGCCAAGGGGCAAGCTGCCTGGAGTGTGTTGCCCTGGGCAGAAGACAGCAATGAGGACTTAGGATATGTGGTGGTGGGGGGGGACCGGGTGGTCCAGCCTGGGTTCACATACACGAACAAAGGCATCCCGGAGCCCACAGCAGGTGGGTTCCCTGCCTGCCCCCAGGAACATGGTGATTGGGTGGGGATCGCCCCCACCCTATGTGGCTCCACTTCCTGCTCTGTATCTTGGGTCCATGTGGGTGTGGTTTGCCTTCATCCTCTGTCAAATTGGCGTTTGACAAATCTCCATCTCACATACAATGTATTTTATGTGTTTATCTGATTTGTCTGTGTCCCTCACTAGAATATCAATTCCACAATGCTGGGGATTTGTGTTTATTTTTTGTTCACTGATGAATCTTCAGGCTCTAGTCTACAGTCGGTGCTCTGTAATTGTGCTCTAGTCTACAGTGGGTGCTCCGTAATTGCTTGCTGAATGAACACATGCAAGCCTGTGTCTGTCGTTCTATCATGATTCCCAGATTGTCAATACTTCCAGAACTTTCTCTTCTTTGAGTAGAAGAGGGTTCTGTAGAAGCCGGAGGACGCTCACGGTTTCCTTCAAGAGTTAACACTACAGGGCGGGTGTTCAGCCTGGTTAGGACACCCACATCCCACGCCACAAGTGCCTGGTTCAATGCCCAGTTCTGCCCCTGACTTCAGCTTTCTGCTGATGGAGACCCTGGGAGGCAGCAGGGCCCGCTCAAGCGATGGGGTCCCTGCCACCCCTGTGGGAAACCCAGCCTGAGCTGCCCTCTCCTTGTTTTGGCTCAGCCCAGCCCTGGCTGCTGTGGGCGTTTGGAAGGTGAACCAGTGGATGAGAGTTCTCTTGCTCACTCTCTGTGACTCTTAACTAAGCAATGAAGTGATCTATACAACGCTACAGCAGCTGTGGCGAGCTTCGAGCTGACGGGTTTGAAGGGTGTTTTAGAATGATGGTTCCAGCAGCTGTGTGCGGGGCTGGTCGGGGCGATGCTGGAGGCTGGGGCTCCGGGAGGAGGGAGGGGACGGTGTTATCCAGGCCCTGCACAGCGCTGTCAGAACAGGGAAATGTGTGAACTTCAACACAACTGTCAAGTTCACCAACTTTCTTTCTTTCTTTTTTTTTTTTTCCAGTTAAAGATCTCGCTTGCCTGACTGCCTTTTGCACACTCCCGGGGCTCCCCTGAAGTGAGTCAATACGGCGTTATTGTCATTCAGGGAACAGTAAGCCTTTGAAAAATGCCTTTTGCATTCTGGATTTATGGAAACCATTTGAACTGTGGTGAGTCTCCACGAGCTCTTGGAAACACGGTGTTTTGATTTTCTCAGTCAATTCGGGAGGATCACTAGGAATGGGCGCTCGGGACAGGGGGGCGGGTTCCCCAGGGGCTGCGCACTTGTCGGGAAGCATGATTGACGGGGGCACTTCAGTAAGGGATGTCTGTGCAGGCAAAAGTGCCCACTCAGAGGTCCTGAGGCTCACGGGTCTGCTGGGAGCCAAACTCCATGGTGTGTGGGTGAGCCGGTCTCTGCAGGGGCCACACTGCCGCTCAGCTGGCCTCGGTGGTTCCCGGGCCTCTCAAGCGCTTCCACCCCCAGCCCCTGCCTTCCGCTCCTGCACGGAGCCAAATCAGAACAGGTGGCCTTCAGGACCCCTTCCCATCCTGTAAGGTGTTGGGACTTGGGGCTCGACCGTCTGCTCGCTGTGTTCAGGTCCGGCGCATGGGTGCTCCTGGAGCTGGCTCCGGAGGGCTCGGCCGTGGGTGGGGATGGTCGGTGTTGGGGTCTGTCTGGGGTGGATGCACACAACACTGGAGTCGGAGAGAGTGGAGAGAGAATCAACTCCTTGCCTTGGCTTTTCTCCTCTCCCAGGAAGGCTGGGGCAGCACTCCCCGGGGCATGATGCCCCTCTGGCATTGACAGCAGGTGCTGTCAGGAGAGGAGAGTGGGGCTCGAGTCCCTGGGTGAGATCGTCATTGCCATCCCCGAAGAAGCTGGCTTGGCCTCTACCCGTGGCAGGAAAGAAATCCCATCCTCTTGCCAGCCGCTAGCTGGGCTCTGCACCACCGCCCAAACCTCTGCTGAGCTGCTGGGCACACTGAGCCTTCCGCTCAGGTGCACGTCCTTCCTCACTCACCTGGGCTCAACCCTCTTCTTCTTCTTCTTTCTCCCCCTCTCTTCCCCCTCCCCTCCCCCTCCCCCTCCCCCTCTGCCTCCCTCTCCCTCTCCCTCTCCCTCTCCCTCTCCCTCTCCTTATTCTATTTGTTTTAAAGGCAGAGTTACAGAGAGGCAGAGAGACAGAGAGCGATCTTCCATCTGCTGGTTCACTCCCCTACATGGCCTCATAGCCAGAGCTGGGCCTATCAGGAGCCAGGAGTTTCTTTTGGGCCTCCCACAGGGGTGCAGGGGCCCAAGAACTTTGGCCATCGTCCACAGCTTTCCCAGGCCATAGCAGAGAGCTGGATCAGAAGTGGAGCAGCCAGGACTCGAACCAACGTCTATATGGGATGCCGGCACTGCAGGTGGCGGCTTTACCCGCTACACCACAAGCGCCAGCTCTCTGAACCCACTTCTGTTTCTGGTCCTTGTTGCCCTGTCCTGCCCAAAGCATGCTTTATCAGCAGGCAAGGGGCCCTGGCCAACCACCCAGGGCCCCAAATGACCGACTGTTCCCAGCTACGTGGGAAACCTGAGGGATGGGGTAATTAAAGAAAATGCACAGATCTTGGTTTCTTTTTGTTTTTAAGGCTTGGAAGGGACCCAGGCTCTAGGAGAGTGGCCAGAGGCAGAACACACACCTTGGATTGGGTTCAAGTCAGCAAAAACTTTCCTAAGTGCTTATCTCAGGCCACCTGGGGTCACCCAGAGACAGGTGCCAACACCTTCCTGATCCGTCAGATTCTGTTTCAGGATGGGTCCCCGCCACCTGCGGGGGGCTGCAGTTTTTTTTTTTTTTTTTGGACAGGCAGAGTGGACAGTGAGAGAGACAGAGAGAAAGGTCTTCCTTTGCTGTTGGTTCACCCTCCAATGGCCGCCATTGCCGGCGCACCGCGCTGATCCGAAGCCAGGAGCCAGGTGCTTCTCCTGGTCTCCCATGGGGTGCAGGGCCCAGGCACTTGGGCCATCCTCCACTGCCCTCCCGGGCCACAGCAGAGAGCTGGCCTGGAAGAGGGGCAACCGGGACAGAATCTGGCGCCCCAACCGGGACTAGAACCCGGTGTGCCGGTGGAGGATTAGCCTGTTGAGCCACGGCGCTGGCAAGGGGAGCTGCGGTTTTGCAGGTGGAGGGAGAGGGCTGGGGATGTGTGACCGTTTAACCTTGATGCTGAACAGAACTGGGAAAGCGATTCCACTTCCGCTACGTCCCCGACAGGAGCAGGTGCAGGAGCAGGGACTTGGGCAGAGGTTTGCACACCTGTGTGCATAGCAGCTTAATTCACGAGAGCTGGAAGCTGGAAGCAAGTGTGTGTCTGTCTTGGTGGGTGAAGGGGTGACCAGCGTGTGGTTTGCCCGTACAGCAGAACAGGATGCGGGCAGAGTAGGAACAAAGTTGTGACATGCTGAAATGAGGCCATTGTGCTTCGGGAAATAAGCCAGCGGCAGCCACACAAACGCTACGAGATCCCGCTTAAACGAGTCACCTGGAGAAGTCAAGTTCATGGAGACAGGAAGCAGAAGGCTGGTGCTGGGGCTGCCAGGGAAGAGGCCAGGGGAGTTGGTGCTCGATGGGCACAGTTTCAGTGCTGCAAAAGCGACGAGTCCTGTGGGTGGCGGGCGGTGACGGCGGCATGAGCGCAAATGTGGCCCAAGCCACTTAGTGCACCTGATGCACTTACTGCAATGTGCTTAATACACTTAAAATGGCTCTTGTGGTCAATTTTATGTTAGGTGTGTTTTATCACAATAACAAAAATAAGACCATTACCAGTACAGCAGGGGAAAACTGGGAGAAGTGGCTGGACACGGGTCTGAGACAGCTGCTGTGGACAGAGCGGAAGGAAGAGAAGCTTCGTGAGCAACAGGAGAGGGACCCTGGGCAGAGCAGGCTCGGAAGGCACAGGGCAGACCGAAGCCAAGTTCATGCTCCTCCTGATAGGTGCCCGACAGCAAATCCTGAGAAGCCACTGGCAATTAAAAATGCTTAAATCAAAGCAATTTTTTTTTTTCCTAGAAAAAAGAAAAAGCAAGAACCATAGGCATTTACTTTTTACCTTTTGGGTACCTGGAATTGAACTATAAACAGTTTGTAAACACTTTTTTAAAAAAAATTATTTGTTTGAAAGGCAGAGTTACAGAGAGAGAGAGGGAGAGAGAGGGAGAGAGAGAGAGAGAGAGAGAGAGAGAGAGAGAGAGAGAGAGAGAGGGCTTCCCCACATGGCTGCAATGGCCAGGGCTGGGCCAGACCAAAACCAGAAGCCTGGAACTCTATAACCCCTTTTGGGTCTCCCACATGGTTGCAGGGATCCAAGCACTTAGGGCCATCTCCAGCTGCTTTCTCGGCACATTAGCAGCTAGTTTGAAAGCAGAGCAACTTGGCCGGTGCTGTGGCTCACTTGGCTAATCCTCCGCCTGTGGCAACGGCACCCCGGGTTCTAGTCCCTGTTGCTCCTCTCCCAGTCCAGCTCTCTGCTGTGGCCCAGGAGGGCAGTGAAGGATGGCCCAAGTGCTTGGGTCCCTGCACCCGCATGGGAGACTGGGAGGAAGCACCCGGCTCCTGGCTTCAGATCAGTGCAGTGCCGACTATGTGGGCCATTGGGGGAGTGAACCAATGGAAGGAAGTCTCTTTTGCTCACTGTCTAACTCTGCCTGGCAAAAAAAAAAAAAAAAAAAAAAAAAAAAAAAAAAAAAAAAAAAAATGCAGAGAAACTAGGGCATGAACTGGCTCCCATATAGGATGCTGGCGTAGCAGGCAGAGGCTTAATCCGCTGTGCCCATGTCCCAGTAAACACACTTTTAAGGGAAAAAATAGACACATGCACCTGTCTGTTAGTTTACAAGCAACACAAATCAGCAGGCCACGTGGCCCTGACCTTCCAAGCAGCCCCCACCCTGCCCCCACCCCCGCAGGAATTCTCGCTGTGTGCGTCCTCCTCCCAGGGCTCCCCTCCGTGGACGTCGTGCGTCTCTAACCTGCAGTCCATCCACACCGTTCTGCCCAACACCGGGAGGCAGGAGGTCTATATTTCAGATCTGTTCACCATCGTCAAGGCGGCTTACAACCCTCCATGCCTCCTCTGCGGATGGCGTGGCCGCCTTTCGCTGTCCCGTCATCCAGAGCTTTCCTCTTGGGGCTGAAAAAGACAGGAGCTGGGGCAGTCTGGGAGCTCCTGAGGCACAGTGTCTAGCTCCCCAGGGTGGGGGGCGCCGCCGTGGTGGTGGGGGGCACTGCCTGGAGCGGCGGGGAGTGCTCTGCGCCCTGCCGTCCTGCGGTGCTGCCCCCGCCAGCCCATGTCCCCAGCACACGGGCAGGCGGTTCAGGCCAGCACTTTCTTTGACGAAGCATCAGGAGGAGGCTGTGAACACAGAAACACTGGCGTCCTAAAGAGTGTGAGTTATGGGGCTGGGGCCGGGGATGCCTGGGGGATGGGGAGGGGTCCAGAGGGACCCCTCTGTGCGTGCTGGGACCCGGGTAGGACTTTTCCTAGCTTATTCATTAATTCCTGGCACAGTCGCTAGTGTAAGGAATTTTTGTTCCCATATAACCCTTGAGGAAACCCAGGCTGAAGTCAGTCTGGATGACCCCACAGTCCAGTTCCCGGGCTTCATCCCGTGTAATGGCTCTGCTGTGCATTTGAACCTGGGAGCCAGGGGCAGCATCGAAGCGGGGTTGGTGGTGGTGATGACACACTGAGCGCCAAGTTCTGGCGGGAACAAGAATGAAGTGGGGGTTTGCATTTGGCCTAGGGGTTAGCCTGCAGTTAGGATGCCTGCATCCACACTGGAGTACCTGGGTTCGAGCCCCGACTCCGCGCCTGATTCCAGCTTCCTTCTAATGCACACCCTGGGAGGCAGCAGGTGTTGGGGCCCTGCCACCATGTGGCGTGGATTGAGTTTCTGGATTATTTCTGCCCAGGTTTGGCCAGGCCCAATCCTATCCATTGCAGGAATTTGGGGAGTGAACCAGTGGGTAGAAGCATCATATTCTCTCTCTCCCTCCCTCCCTTAAAAAAAAAAAAAAGAAGAAGAAACCAGAAGTAGGACAGAGGCAGTAGGAAAGGAGGGGCACGGAGAACATGTTGACCTGTGTTCATAGATGGTATAGTTTTGGTCTTACGGATCATACTTGGAGGGAAGAATTTTCCTTCCCATTTTATAAACAAGGGCCCTGAGGGAACTTGCCCAAAGTTAGGTGAACTGAAGGCCCACAGCCAGGGTCTGAACCCTGGTTCCCAGGACTCAAACCTCCGGCAATTTCCTCTCTGTCACACCATGAGCTTCTGCAGGTGGCTTCCAGTGGCATCCTATGTAAGGTGACAGCAACGGCGAGGAAGCTTGAGATGTAAGCCCTGGAGGTGGAGGCGGGTGTGGAGGGCCCAGGCTCAGGCCCCAGCAGAGCAAACACCAAGCCGGCAGCCAGGGTCCCGGTCCTGTGGGGTCTGAGATGACAGGTGCATGTTGGGTTGAGAGTGGTCAGGACGAATGTGCTGTCTGCAACACTGGGAGTGACGGATGAGAGAGGGAAGAGAGGAGAGGTGAGGGAGCAAAAAAGGAAGAGAAGAGAGGGCAAGGGAGACAAAGAGGTGGCACTAGGGCTGCAGGGAGGCCAGTGCCCAGGGGCCAAGGGAGAAAGGCAGAGAGAGCCACAGGAGGCTGGGGCTGGAGGCGAGGCTGGGGAAATGCAATGGAGAAGTCCAGGGTGTGAAGAAGGAAGGAGGTGGGGTCCAGGCTCTACAGAGATACAGGAGGATGCGGCAGCGTGGGCACCCCCGAATGGATTCTTGGTGGTTGGCAGGGTGCCTTCGCTGGTGTGGGACGTGGTTGTGCCTGGTAATTATAGGGTAAAGGGAGTTAAGAAAGACATAATTTCTTCCCATCAAAGCCTGACTGTTTTACATCTCCACCTCGCACTGGCACCAGGGCGCTCTGCATTCACAGGTGCCACTTTGATTTCAGTCACGTAGAAAGGAATTTGAAACACTTTCAGAGTGATTAAAGACAGGAAGCTATTGCAAATGCGGGCTAAATGCAATAATCACATTAACTGTTTATGGCCATGGGCCTTTGGAGAGGGAAGTCCTTGTGCTGAGCTGGCGGTGGAGGTGGGGCTGGTGGGAACGGTGGTGGCTGAGGTGTGATGGCACAGCAGGTGCAGGTGGAGGATGGCACAGGTGCAGGCAGAGGTGGGCCCAGCTTATCGTGATATCCACTACGATTCTGACTGCAGCTGCTGTTCACTGAGCAGTCGCCATCACCCAGTGCCATGTTCTGAGCATGCACTGGAGCACCCCCCCCCCCCCCCCCCCCCGGTGAATTTGCCCTCTGACTCCAGGCCTGGGCAGAGTGAAGGGAAGCCTGGCTCATTATTTCCCCAGTGCTCGGGGATGTGAGGGAGTTTGTGTGACTGAAGCGCTCCACAGATAGGAGGCACAGTGTAGAGGGTTCCAGGAGGGTGCCACACAGCGGCCGAAAGTGCCCTTCAGACGGAAGGTGGGCGGAGTTCACAGAATGGAGGGCCGGGTGGCTGGGTCCATGAAGAGGGTGCAGAAGTCGTCCTCCTCTCTGATGGGCTCCTGCTGCGGCCGTGGTGAGGACACCTCCATCCGAAGCCACGTTGAGCTCTGGCTGCAAGTCCCAGAGGCCCGCACTACCACCCGTTCTCCCCACATGCAGATCAGATCCTTCCCGGAGACACACGAGCACCATTTTGTGGAGAGAGCAGGAGTCCTGGATGCCTTCCTAGGCAACTTGGGCTTTGCCTCCTTAGACCCGTTCTATGGGAGTGTTTCCCTCTGTTCCTCATGAGATTTCCAGGAGCTCCCATGCTTCCGCGATCACGCTTGGGTCATAACATGTCCTGCGGTCCACCGTGGCCCCGGAACGGTCTCGGTTCAGTGATTTGGCTGTCTGGGCGAATCCCCAAAACCCCGGAGACTTGATTTAAAGCTCCCAATCAGGAACGGGCACTGGGGGAGATGTTTTATTCTCTGTGTTAGTCTCCTGTGACTGCTGTGATAAATGATCCTGAATGTGGTGCTTTGCAGTTCGGAAGTCTGCAGTGGGTCATCAGCGCTGCACTCTTTTTTTTTTTTTTTTTTGACAGGCAGAGTGGACAGTGAGAGAGAGACAGAGAGAAAGGTCTTCCTTTGCCGTTGGTTCACCCTCCAATGGCCGCCGCGGTTGGTGCGCTGCGGCCGGCGCACCGCGCCGATCAGGAGCCAGGTGCTTATCCTGGTCTCCCATGCGGGTGCAGGGCCCAAGCACTTGGGCCATCCTCCACTGCACTCCCTGGCCACAGCAGAGAGCTGGCCTGGAAGAGGGGCAACTGGGACAGAATCCGGCACCCCGACTGGGAATAGAACCCAGTGTGCCGGTGCCACAAGGTGGAGGATTAGCCTAGTGAGCGGCGGCGCCGGCTAAAGTGCTGCACTCTTATGAGGACCCTTGGGGAGAATCCGTTCCCTGGTCTCTCCCAGTTCGTAGGGGCTGGCGGCGTGCCTCAGCGTGCGGCCCCATGTCCCTCTGACTTCTGCTTCCAATGTCACTTCTCAGTGCAAGCTTCCTTGATGTTGAAAGCACTTGGGCCATCCTCCACTGCCTTCCCGGGCCACAGCAGAGAGCTGGACTGAAAGAGGAGCAGCCGGGACAGAATCTGGTGCCCCGACCGGGACTAGAACCTGGGGTATGGGTGCTGCAGGCGGAGGATTAGGCTAGTGAGCTGCGGCGCTGGCCTGAAGCTTCTAATTTTAGCATCTGTTTTGGGGATCAGCTGTGAGTCTCCCCAGTCCTTTTTCTTGCCTCTTCTTCCCTCCATATATATCTTCCTCACACACTTCATTGCAAGCAGCAAGCTGTACCTCCAACACTTTGCTTTGAGATCTCCTTTGCTCAGTGTCTAAGCTCATCACATACAAGTTCTGCTTTTGACACAACTGTAGGATGCAGCTTAGCTAAGCTTCCTGCCTCTGTGTAGTGAGCATCTCTTTCCTCCATCTTGCGGTGCCAGCACTCCAGGTTCTAGTCCCGGTTGGGGCTCCGGTTCTGTCCAGTTGCTCCTCTTCCAGTCCAGCTCTCTGCTGTGGCCCGGGAAGGCAGTGGAGGATGGCCCAGGTGCTTGGGCCCTGCACCCGCATGGGAGACCAGGAGGAAGCACCTGGCTCCTGGCTTCGGATTGGCGCAGCACGCTGGCCATAGTGGCCATTTGGGGGGTGAACCAATGGAAGGAAGACCTTTCTCTCTCTCTCTCTCACTGTCTAACTCTGTCTGTAAAAAAAAAAAATAGTACCATATTCAAATTCCCACCAACAGCCTGTTGACAACGATATGGATTTTTGCTAAAATTATGTAGGGTTTCTTATCATGCTGCTGACTTCTTTCTGGTATTTCACTAGCAGAGTCTTTCTTGATTTATTTTTAATTTATTTTAATTTATTTGGGAGGCAGAGACTTTTTTTAAAAGATTCATTTATTTATTTGAAAGGCAGAGTTACAGAGAGGTAGAGACAGAGAGAGGTCTTCCATCCACCGGTTCACTCCCCAGATGGCTGCAATGGCTGGAGCTGTGCCGATCTGAAGCCAGGAGCCAGGAGTTTCTTCTGGGTATCCTATGCAGGTGCAGGGGCCCAAGGACTTCGGCGATCTTCTACTGCTTTCCCAGGCCATAGCAGGGAGCTGGATCAGAAGTGGAGCACCCGGGACTCCAACCAGTGCTCATATGAGACACCCACACTACAGATGGCTGCTTTACCTGCCAGGCCACAGCGCCGGCCAAGAGAGGCAGAGTCTTTAACAAACATACTCCTTGCTAGAAGTCTGGTCAAGACAATCTTGGCTTTTTTTTTTTTTTTAATCATGCTCCTCAATATTCTTCCATCCTCTGCCTGCTGCCCAGTACCAAAGCCATTTCAACTTTTTAGGTATTCATTAGAGCAGCACCCTACTTCCAGCTATTCAAACCTGTATTGGTCGGAGTCCAATGAGTGTAACAAAACCAGTAGGAGATATGAGTGCATATTAAGAGATTTATTGCATGGGATTGGCTTTTGTGATTTTTGGCTAGGCGAGTCTGAAATTTGTAGGGCAGGCTGTAGGAAAGGCAGGGAAGAAATCGCCTGCGTGAGCTGAAGCTGCTGTCTGCAGGTGGAATGACTTCTGTAGAGAAGTCTCTGCTCTTCTGATTGGATCAGCCCATCCAGTTTATCTAGGATACTCTCCCTTACTTAAAGTCAACCGATCGCGGACTTTAATTGCATCCACCAGGCACCTTCAGTGCAATACATGGATCCCTGTTTGATGAAATAGCTGTGGATTCCGCCCTAGTGAGATTGATACATGGAACTGACCGTTGCCTTGTCCCAGTGCCTGCCTCCTCATACCACTAGCTAACGGGGCACTTGAGTGAGGACAGGAGGTGTGGGCTGGGGCCAGAGAGGAGTCAGGGCAGGAGCAGTCTTCATGGATGTAGGTTATCTGGCAATTATTTCCTATGGGGTTGGCTGTTACTGATAGCTGATCCTTTGTCTCATGAGCGCTTCTGAGATTTCAAAACCTCTGGTATCATCACCCTTTGCTGGGTAATGCTGCATAACAAATGGTTCCAAAATTTGGTGACATAGAAGCAGTTGGATCCCTGCTACCCACATGGGAGACCTGGACGGAATTCCAGGCTCCTGGCTTCAGACTGGCCCAGCCCCAGCTGTTGCGGTCATCTGGGGGAGTGAACCACTGGATGGAAGATCTCTCTCTTTGTGTGTCTCTCTCTCTCTTTCTCTCTCTCTGTCTCTCCCTCCCTCTCCAATTCTGCCTTTCAAATAAATAAATCTTAAAAAAATAACCAAAAACTTGGTGGCGTAACCCAGTCTTTTTTTTTTTTTTTTTTGACAGGCAGAGTGGACAGTGAGAGAGACAGAGAGAAAGGTCTTCCTTTTTGCCATTGGTTCACCCTCCAATGGCCGCCGCGGCCGGCGCACCGCGCTGATCCAATGGCAGGAGCCAGGTGCTTCTCCTGGTCTCCCATGCAGGTGCAGGGCCCAAGGACTTAGGCCATCCTCCACTGCCTTCCTGGGCCGTAGCAGAGAGCTGGCCTGGAAGAGGGGCAACCGGGATAGAATCTGGCGCCCCAACCGGGACTAGAACCTGGTGTGCCGACGCTGCAAAGCGGAGGATTAGCCTGTTAAGCCACGGCGCCGGCTGTAACCCAGTCTTTATTGTCATGGTCCTGTGTGTGCAGGTGTCTGTGGCTGGGCTGATCTGGACTGTGCTTGCCTATAGGTCTGCTCCAGGCTGGTGGGTCTGGCAGGCTGCAGCTTCAGGTGCATTTGGTTCATGGCCCCTTCCACGTTCATTCTGGGGCCTAGGCCCAGATGCGGTGGCCACCTGGGTGTGTCATTCTTGCGATGGATCACTGGAACCCAGGAGGTCCAGCCTGACCACCATGCATGAGCACTTACACCCCTGCCTCGCGCTCCCCTCCCCTGCTCTGGCAATACCCTTTTGACCATGGCGGGTCACTGGCCCAGCTCAAAATGAAGGGCATGGCAGTCAACTGTGCTTCCCCACCAGGCCATAGCCAGGCTGTGGCTCTCCCATTCCACTGTGAAAGAGTGAACACTCAAGATCTGTAAGTCAGTGTATTGTCCTCATTCCAGGTGTGGGGGCTCCCTCACCTCCCGACTCTCTGCTGGGTGGTTTGTGCCATTCCCCTTGGCCTCTGATTCCCGCTGATGTTCTTCATCACACAGATGGTCGTTTGGTGGGTCTTCCCCCTCCAGGAAGCCCTCTTGGGAAAACGTCTTTGAAGCCCACTCTAAGCCGCCTTGCCTCAGCTCCTTACAATACTGCCAGAGGCTGCTGCAGCACACTGTCCCCCCTTTAGACCCAGACATGAGCAGAACGCCAATCTGCCGTGTGCTCTGAGCTCCCTGGGGCATGTGTAGCAAGTGGCCTGGAGCCGCTTCCACCAGCAACCGCCACGCCTCTCCCAAGAGATCCCTTGGGTCCCCATGCCTGCACGGGGCTCCATTTGTGCTAGAAGGATCGGTTGTCAAGGTTGGGGTAATTGGGATTTCCCACCCTCCTCGGTTGCAAGTCATTTTTCTCTTTCTCAGTGAAGCCTGTCCCCGGCGCTGCCTGCTTCGCTGGACGCTTCTGCCTGTCAGCTTCGTTGTGCTCCGCTGAACTTGACGTTGTGTGAACTGTTCATTAGGACTGCCTATTATCTCGGGTTCCCTTCTGTTACCCGGGACAGTTGATTCTTTGGCTGAAGAACCAGCGTCTTGGCTCTCCTCTGCCTCCGACCCAAAGGCTTTCGGCCACATGGGCAGTGAAAGATCGGGGCCGAAAGTCCTGGGGTGTGGTCTACGCCGAGGCTCCAGGAAGCTTACTTTGGGGGAATCACAAAGGTGAAAGTGAACATTGATTACACCTGCGGGTGCCAGCCAAACGAAATGAAGTGTAACTATATAACGTTAGGCAAATTTAAGGCATTGTTATTTCTACAAGGCCAGACTGCTGCTTCCCAGCACAGAAGAGTGACCTCCGAGGTCAAGTCCAAATTGCCTGTTTTATGCTTCTGTGATTCTAACTACAATACGAGGACACTTTCGGCTGAGAAAGCGGGTCCCGCCGGCCGGCCATCTGGATCTCTTCACTGTTCCCCGCCATTAAGCCCCCCGTGAGAGGCGGCCTGGCACGGCCCAGCTGGGGAACTCGCATCTTTCATCTGTGACAGGAGGAGAGGCTGGTCCTCCCGTGGGGAGGGGAGAGGGCCCACGTGGCCTCCCGCTCTGCCTCTGCTGCTGGGCTCTGCTCATGGCCTCCCCTGGCCCCTTGCAGTCCACGCACCCTTCACGTCCCGGGGGGACGTACATCCTCAGCGCCGCGGGTGTTTCTCGCTTGCCGAGGCTGCAGTGTTTGCTCACCTGTTGCTGTGACTCCGCTCCTGGTATCACGGTGATTCCTGCGCTGATCCGTTTCTTCTTTGATGTTGTGAGCAGCTCCAGGCCTGGCACTGATGAGCTCCTGGGTCCCCTGACGGACAGCAGAGCACAGTAAATGTTGGCTGAAGAGCCGGGGCAAGAGGAGAGGAAAGCAAACATCTCTTTTTCTTTCTCAGCTGCCAAGGGACCTAAGTTAACCTGGTTGAGGCTGAAATACAGCCTTGTCACAGGTTTCTATGGAGATGCCAATGGGTGCAGGGCAGTGGCTTCAGGATGATTAATTGGACATTGTTCTCTGTCTGGAGTTGCCGGAGCCTTAACCCCCCTCGTCAGGGCTTCACTCACCTGGTTGCAAAACAGAGGCTCAGCAGAAACCAGTGGCGGGGATACTCTGGCAGAGAACTGGCAGGTCACCCAGCGACTGTTTTCAAAAAAGTAACTGACAACGCTCATTTATTTAGAATTTACTTATTCCATGTGAAAGATAGATCAGGGCTGGCATTTTGGCTCAGCGGGTTAATGCCCTGGACTGAGGCGCTGGCATCCCATATGGGTGACGGTTCTAGTCTCAGCTGCTCCACTTCCGATCCAGCTCTCTGCTATGGCCTGGGAAAGCAGTGGAAGATGGCCCAAGTCCTTGGGTCCCTGCACCCATGTGGGAGACCCGGAAAGAAGCTCCTGGCTCCTGGCTTCACTATCCTGGCTTCGGTTGTGGCCAATTGGGGAGTGAATCATCGGATGGAAGACCTCTCTCTCTCTCTCTGCCTCTTCTCTCTCTGTGTAACTCTGACGTTCAAATAAATAATAAAAAAAAAAAAAAGAAAGAGAGAGATCTTCCATCCACTAGTTCTCTTGCTAAATGCCCACGATAGCCAGGGCCGGGCTAGGCTTAAGCTGGGAGCCGGAACTCAGTCTACATCTTCCACGCGGGAGCCAAGGGTGCAGGCGCTTGAGCCATCACCCTCTGCCCCTCAGGGTGTGCATCAGCAGGCAGCTGCAATGGAAATAGGGTTGGGACTTGAACATAGGCACTCAGAAATGGGACGTGGGTGCCCCAGGTGGCTGCCTAGCCACTGTGTCAAAGGCCCACCCCTAAAAATCAGTAATTCTTTTGTCTCTGTTGGGAAGTTCATCCAAGGAGCCCACTGTGGTCTGCATGGTTGCTGGGGTGGAGCTGGGTTTGGGCTCAGGGAAGCTGGCTCCAATCCCTGCAGAACGGTTCAGGAAGAGGTCAGAAGGTAGGAGCCCTGTTCTTGGCGCTTGTGCTGCCTTGTACTTCCCTTTCCTCTCCGGGCCTCAGTTTCTCCATCTGTAGGGTGGCGTGGCTAAGAGTAGGGACTAACACAGATTACCTGGGTTTAGGTTCCAACTTGCTGCTTTCTACTAGTGAGATCTTGCTTACACTCCTTTAAATTTTTTTTTTTTTTGCAAAATAGGGTCAGTTGTAGATTTGCTTAATGAGTTCATCTAAACCCAGTGCTTAGGACAGTGTCGGGGATGTGGGGAGTGCAGTGCAGCAGTTCACCATAGGTGTCATTGTCATCTCCATCATTGCCATCATCAGGCAAGGTCGTCAGCTCCAAACCCAGGTCTCTGGACTGGGGCTGGTCTGGGAGGGGGGTTTCTGCCATGTAGTCCCAGTGAGAAGCAAACATGCATGTATACATGTGCATTCACCCACACCATACATGTGCAGGCATCTGCATCATGTATGTGTGACACCCACGTCATACATGTACAGGCATCCACATCACGTATGTGTGACACCCACATCATACATGTGCAGGCATCCACATCACGTATGTGTGACACCCACGTCGTACATGTGCAGGCATCCACATCACGTATGTGTGACACCCACGTCATACATGTGCAGGCATCCACATTACGTATGTGTGACACCCACACCATACATGTGCAGGCATCCACATCATGTATGTGTGACACCCACATCATACATGTGCAATCACTCACGTCACACACGTGTAATCATCTGCATCACACACACAATCACCCATGTCATACATGTGCACTCACTTATGTCACATATGTGCCATGTAGCCAGTGTTTCTTTTTGGGGGAGGTTGTCCTGTTTTCCAAAACGATGTCCACATTGGTCCATTTCTCGTTGCTGTCATGACATACCTGAGGCGGGGTCCTTGTAGGAAGAGATGTTCATTGTGGCTCACGGTTCTGGTTGGAGGTTGGAGGGAACATCTGGCAGTGGCCTTCCTGCCAGTCGAGTCCTGAGGCAGTGCAGAGCATCACGTGGTGAGAGACTGTGTGTCTCTTCCTGTCTTTCTCCCTGTTCTCATAAGGCCACCAGGATTCAGCCATGGGGGCTCTGCCCCATGACCTCATCTGACCCTAATCAGTTCCCAAAGGCCTAGCTCTCAGCATCAGGGTTGGAATAAGTTCCCACCCTCTTCAAATCAGGCAGTGAGGATCACGTTGCAACACAGAAACCCTGGGGAGACACACTAACAACACCCAAGCCACAGCTATTGTCTGTGCCACTCGTTTAGTGCTAAAATGTCTTAGACGAAACACTAAAGAGTATAGATTTTTAAATTTTTTAAAGATTTATTTATTTGAGAGGCAGAGTTACAGACAGAGGGAGAGACAGAGAGTTCCTCCATCTGCTGGTTCACTTTCCAAATGGCCACAATGGCTGATCCAAAGCCAGGAGCCAGGAGCTTCCTCCAGGTCTCCCACGTGGGTATATGGGCCCACATACTTGGGCCATCTTCCATTGCTTTCCCAAGCCATTAGCGTGGAGCAGCGTCAGAAGTGGAGCAGCCGGGACTCGAACAGGTGCCCATATGGGATGCTGGTGCTGCAAACGGAGGTTTAACCTACTATTCTACAGTACCAGTCCCAAGATTATAGATTTTTAAAAAATGTCATGTCTGGGAGAACGAGGAGCTGGACCCACACGGAGGCTGTCAGGATCCTCAGTCCTCATGGCTTGTTCTTTGGGGCAGGAGGCCTCTGCTCAGCGGGCAAGAGAGTTGACCAAGGTCATGAGACACTCAACCCCCTAAAGAACCTAGCGGTGGACCCTGGTCCTGGTTCAGGTTCAAGTGAGAGGAAGGAAATGACAAGGACTCCCAGTGACATTCTCCCCGCATCAGTAGTTGGTCAGAAAGCATCGCTAAGGGAAGTCGTGTTCAGTCCTGCTGAAACGTGAGTGCAGCCTCACTAATGCCACCATGCCTTGCCACAAATGCTGGTCCTGCCCCTGACAGCCACGCCCTCTGCCCCACGTGTGGGCACCCACCAGGCATGGCGAGAGCGCTTCGCACGGATGAGCTCACTCTCTTCTCAAAAGCGTGAGATTGGCCCCATTTTACCGAGAAGACATTGAAGCTTGCACGGTCACCTGCCCAGGGCCTCGCAGTCAGAGGCAAAGCCGAGAAGCCTGGGTTCACGCGGAAGCCGGCTGTCTCACCCCCACGTCGTGCTACCACCGCAGACACAGAGCATGTGCTCCGGCTGTACTGGAGCTGTCCTTAGCTATGTGCTCACACTGGGGACTGTTTGATTTCTGTCTGTCCCCCAGTCACACCTCTGGGGGAACAGTGAGTGAACGCCTTTTGCTTATCTCATCTCTCCAGCACCCAGCCCGGTGCCAGGCACAGAGTAACTGCTCCCTGAATATGTGTTCATTGAATGACTGAGTGAGTGAATGAATGAATTTGTTGAGAACCACCCAGGAAAGCTTGCTAAACAGTCCCAATCCGACCCCCACAGATTCTAATTCAGGAACTCAGAAGGGCGCATCCACATTGGCCTTGCAGGCCAGTGCCTGGACAAATCTGTTTTGCTCAAGCCCCACAGACGGATCCTGGCTATAGGAGAGAGGGCCTTTCTGACTGCCAGGGGGCGCGGGGAGTTGCTTTGTTATTCTGCAGGCAACAACAAACTGCTAAAGGCGTTTGGGGAGCAAGGGGATGTGGTCCGGAACGGTGCTTTGCAGAAATGGCCTGGTGGCTGTGCTTGTCCCCTGGCCTGGGGATGTGGCCTCCCACTTTTTTTTTTTTTTTTTTTTGCCAACGAGACTGATTCTGAACAAAAGAGATCCATGACAAACATCAGCGTGCTGCAGCCATAGAGCAGCCAGCTCCTGTGCAGCCCCTGCCGCCTGTCTGACAGCGGGCGGGCCATTAGGGGCTCCCTGCCCTTCTGCAGTGGCTTGTTAGCACGTCTGTGCCCTTTGGAGGAGGCTCTCCTGGGCTGTAATTGGGCCTTCGCTCGGCTGCGCTTCCTGGCCACAGAGCTCGTTAGCTGTCAGGCAAAGCTGGGCATGTGTAGCATAGCCAGCGAGGCTCGTGTTTCGTGGGCAGCCCTGCCACAGGAGGGCACTGATGACACAGGGCTGTGTTGTATCGTGGGGGGGGGGGAGGGAGTGGAGTTGGGGTTCAGCTTGGGAACGGAGCCAGACAAAATGGGAGTGTCACGTGACCCTGGGTTTCTGCAGGGCTTATGCAGGTTCACAGAGCTGTCTGGTTAAGATGTCTACAATTACCACGAACCCAGTCACCGCCAGGGAACACGCACGGAACTCTTGCCTCACGTAGTCTATTAGAAGGAAGTGCATTTGAGCGGTATGTAAGGGAAGGGGCGAGTGGCGGTGACAAAAGAAGAGCCCAGCTCGCCTGCTGTCCTGTGTGAAAGCCCGTGCTTCTGGGGCCCTGGCTGCCCTGAGAGGGGCCACGGCGGGATTCCTGTGCCTACCCCAGCACTGAGGGCTTGAGCGGCAGGAGGGGATCCTGTGTGGTTTCCCTCCTGCTTCTGTGCCTGCCTCTCAGCTCTGCAGAGGGGCCTTGCACCAGGGACTGGGGTATAAAGTATGTGCAAGGGATGGGACTCTCTTTCACACAAGAACAGGAAAAGATTATCAAGAAGAGGGAGGCCGGCGCCGTGGCTCAACAGGCTAATCCTCCGCCTTGCGGCACCAGCACACCGGGTTCTAGTCCCGGTCGGGGCACCGATCCTGTCCCGGTTGCCCCTCTTCCAGGCCAGCTCTCTGCTGTGGCCAGGGAGTGCAGTGGAGGATGGCCCAATTCCTTGGGCCCTGCACCCCATGGGAGACCAGGAGAAGCACCTGGCTCCTGCCTTCGGATCATCGCGGTGCGCCGGCCGCAGCGCGCTACCGCGGCGGCCATTGGAGGGCGAACCAACGGTAAAAGGAAGACCTTTCTCTCTGTCTCTCTCTCACTGTCCACTCTGCCTGTCAAAAAAAAAAAAAAAAAAAAAAAAAAAAAAAAAAAAAAAAAAAAAGAAGAGGGAGTGAGGAAGGGGAATTCTACATCCTTAGGCTTGCCAGGGGCCTTGTGGACTTGAGCCAGGATACCCAGCCAGGCAGGGCCAAGATGGGCAGTGGGAGGGCACCTGGGTCTCGGGGTGGAGGGGCATGTGCACCCTAGATCCACACCCTGCCCTTCTCTGCCTGGTGCTGTGCCCCTGGATGCTAACTCAGAGAGAGGACACACACAGGGGTTCCTTGCTGACTAGCTCTGCATTGGGTTTTCCCAGTGGGGTGCTAACAGAAGACTGGAGGGCAGGGGGCAGAGAGAGAGAGAGAGAACAAGGTTATCTTTCTCAGACCCTCCCTGGCCCGAGCCCTGTTTCTGGAAGTTACTGGACCCTTCCATGTAATGTCTGGTGGTTCCTTTCAGGGACCCCAGGTCTCAGCAGGCTCCAGGAGCTTTATTTTCCTCCTTTGTCCCTGGAGGCCCATGGACATTAGTGCCTTCCCGCTGTTGCCAGTGCTGAGAGAGGCCCCTTCTCCGGGTCCCTTCCTGTGCAACATCCAAGTTGGGTTCTGTGTCCTGCTCAGACCTGGCTGATGCAGAGCTTCTGTTTCCTGGGCCTCACCCTCTTGGGCATGGATTTGTCTCTCGGAGGATGACCTGGATGTGGTCTCTCTGATCTCAAAGCTCTCGGCAGAATGGAGGGGTAGGGAGAAGGCTGGAGGGGAAAGAGAGGCTTCAGTGTGAGGCCGGAGGGAGACTCAAGTCAGCCTCCGGGGTCTTCAGAGTGCTTCTCCAGAGGGGTCTGTGTGGTGCCCTCGCTCTCGGCCAGCCTGGCTGTCCTAACTTCAGGCCCCTTTGATGGAGGAAGGCCCAGATCAAAGCCACTCGTGGGAAAGACACAGTCGGCATTTATGTCAGAACAGCACTTCTGACCGGAAAACCTGAGCCCCATTGAAGAACTCTTATGTAAGAAACTTTTCCTTTGAGGCCAGAAGCACCATACCAGCAGTTAGGGCTGAAGTGGGGGAGATGGCAGGTCTGGGAGGCCTGGGGGATGGGCCCCTGGCTGCAGGTTCTCCCACCCTCGATGGCCATTCTTGAGAGAGGCTCAGGCGGAAGTCAAATGAATCAGAGAGCTGGAAATTTCTCTGGCCAGAGGGGTGCAAGAAGTGTCAGCGTGAGCTGTGGCATCTGCCTGCGGGACTGGGAGGAAGCTAAGAATGGAAGGAGCCCCGTTTCCTTCCCTCTGCTTACCTGGCCTCTTAGCTGGTGTGGCCAGGCTCCAGGGGCAAGGCCCAGCTGCAGACGCTGCCTCTGGCGGTTCTGCTGGGAGACCCTGTCCGGGTGGATATGACCAGCTGGGTCTTGCCTTGGTCAGCTTGGCCTGGAGTTTCTTTCTTTCTTTTTTTTTTTTTTTTTTTTTACAGGCAGAGTTAGACAGAGAGAAAGGTCTTCCTTCTGTTGGCTCACTCCACAAATGGGCACTACTGCCAGTGTGCTGCACCGATCCGAAGCCAGGAGCCAAGTGCTTCTCCTGGTCTCCCATGCGGGTGCAGGGCCCAAGCACTTGGGCCATCCTCCACTGCACTCCCGGGCCACAGCAGAGAGCTGGACTGGAAGAGGAGCAACCGGGACAGAATCCGGCGCCCTGACCGGGACTACAACCCGGAGTGCCGGTACCGCAGGTGGAGGATTAGCCTAGTGAGCTGCGGCGCTGGCCGGCCTGGAGTTTCTAAAGCAATATGCTGTGTCCTTAATCACCCTTCTTATGTCTCATGAGCAGGATATTAACAGTGTGCAAGAGGAAACTCAGTGGTCTCCACGTGCATTTCAAATTTTATTGTGGAAAAAAAACTTTGTTACCAAATATTTGCTCTTTACCTGTCTGAAATAGTATAGAACAGACTGGTTGACATCCATGACAACAAATTCGGGTGATTGTTGCTTTATACATAGAATAAGTTCTATTTTAGCCAAGTTGACGGCAAAGCAAATTTCTGTAAAGTGAATTCTATTTCTCTATCAGCTGCTGCTATTAAGAGGGAGATGTATTATAAGGATTTAATGGTTGCATGGTTGCAGCTGATGGCAACATAGTGGGGGGAGCAGCAGTTCAGTGAACATGGGACATGGCAAATGTTCCAAACTATTGCAGAGTTCTTGAGGTTGTAGCCACTGACTCCTGGGATCTTGGTGGGTACTAGTGCCTCTTTGCTATTGTCTGACCCATGGTAGGCGAGCAAGACACACTCTCCCCACCAGAGGCAGATCCTTTCCTGGGCTGTGGAGCACGCGTCACCAGTGACCACCAGCAGGGGCATCTAGGGCAGGACAATGGCAGGAACCAGTGCGCAGGTGGATCTCTGATTTCTAGATTGCAGGGCTCTGTGCTGGGGAGGGACCCTGAGAAATGTCTTCTTAGCACAGCGTACATGGAATCCGTTAGGAAACGTAGGACTCACCTGCAAAATGCTGCTGCTAAGTCAGCTTTTTTTTTTCCTCTCATAATTCGGCACATACTTTATGTTATGTTAGATGTGGGGACATAATAGAGGACAAAAGGACAACTAGCCTTAGGGAACTTAAATTCTGGAGACAGAGACAGAAAACGAAGATACGAGGTAATGGCAGGTAGGAAGTGCAAGGATGAAAAATAAAGCTAGAGTGACAAGAATTGTTGCTGTTTTTTTAAAAAATATTTATTTATTTATTTGAAAAAGTCAGAGTTACACAGAGAGAGGAGAGGTGGAGGTGGTGGGGAGAGAGGTTTTCCATTTGATGGTTCATTCCCCAATTGGCTGCAATGTCCAGAGCTACGCCTATCTAGAGCCAGGAGCCAGGAGCCAGGAGCCAGGATCCAGGAGCCAGGAGCCAGGAGTCAGGAGCCAGAAGCTTCTTCCAGGTCTCCCACATGGGTGCGGGGGCCCAAACACTCGGGCCACCCCCTGCTGCTGCTTTCCCAGGCGCAAAATTCAGATATGCTACTAACAGCAGCTTAAAAAACATAAAAAATAAACCCAGTGGCTTAGCCTGCTGCAATACAATGCTGGCCCCTTACAAACAATGTATTTTTTTCCTTAAGATTTTATTTATTTTTATGAGAAGGGGTAGAATGGGAGGCAATAAAGCCAGAGAGGCTACTTCTCTTTCCTGTTCTTGTCATTTAACTCTTCAGTTGCTGACCATCAGGATTTTTGTCTTTTTCCAAGAAACTCCTTGATTCTACACTGGCAGCTTCCAGAGTTGCACTGGCCTATGGTCAAGTGGAGTGTTTAATAGAGCTGAATTGCAATACCACTTTTCACCAGTAGTTGCCGCTAGTGCCTCCATGCCAGTGAACCCAATGCCCAAAGGTCTGTAATTCCTGCTGTTTCAAATCCACAACACATTTATTCATATTGAGTGCATATCCGGGGCCAGGTGCTGCACAGGCTGCTGGGCTACAGCAGTAAGTTAGACACAGTCTGATGGACTGTAAATTCAGGGGCAGCAGGGAAGTGACCCATTCAATGACCGAATTCTGGCTTTGATGAAGCAGAACAGGTTGATGCCTACCCTGTTTCGATTCTGCTATTGAGGACCACGTAAGCTCTTTCCCTCGATCTTCCTCTCCCCTCGTCTGAGCTTCAGGCTGCTCCCAGATTAGTCAAGGTCTGTCCGAAACCTCTGCTACATGACATCATTTTGTGGTTGAGGTCATCCCGAGAGCTTTCCCCTACTGAAAAGCTCCCTTGTGGTTCTTCTGAGAAGCGGAGGAAAACAACAATCCTTTCCGCCTTTGTATTGTACCCTCCACACCCTCCTGCCACAACCCTGAGAACTGGATATTTGATAATTCAGGAAGCTGGAGGTCACAGAGGCAAAGTCATGTCCCCGAGTGTCCTGTCGGTCACAGAGCTACCGCCTCGTGCTCTGCAAAAGCTGGGGCCCAGTCTGCAGACCTCCTCTCCCCTTGCAGCCGGTCTCCTGCAAGGTTTCGCCAGGAGGCGGCGCTAGAGGGATACTGAGAAGCAGGAGAAAGGAGAGGAGCCCACTCCTTCTTGTTTTACTTGTTGCTCCTGTGAGTGACCTGAGAGCCCAGGCTCTTGGGACCCTTGCTGGCTGTACAGTGTGGTCACCTTTTAGCCCAGCTGCCCTCAGGTGCCAAATGGTCCTGGGCTCTGGGATCCCCTCCCAAGGACTGGGGGTGGTGGTCTCTTCTCTTGGAGGACACAGCTGCCTGAAAAGTAGCGCAACTCCGCTTGTTTTCTTAATTTGTGAAACCTTGACTTATCTGGGAAGAGCTCTTCAGAAACACCCTCCTCATTACAATGTTCAATTAAAATTTAGTAGACGAGGCACACAGCAGAATAAACTTTCAATTAAAATGTACACAGTGCGACGGTGAAGGCAGGCTGGAGAGAACTTGCCGGCTTCACTGCCGCCAGTATGCTCGAGATTTAATTTTACTATGACATCTCCTTGGAATTACACTGCTAATTGATCACATTGTGTCTGTCTGTTATTTAAACTTTCAATAAAACGGAGATTAATGGAAGGTGTAATCCTCCCGGGCAGAACAAATATTCCCATTGCTCATGTCAGGTACAGAAATGGAAATGCTCCACTAACAGCTTTCTGCATTCAATCTGCGAACATGAAGTTAATCATGAAAAATGCAGTGATTCTTTAATTGCTTGAATGAAATTTTTCCTGCCTGCCCCATTTCTCACCTAAAATAGCTGCCCTTGTCGGAGACGGGCGTGAAGTTGGCTGAGATGAGCTGGGGCAGGCTGCGGGGCTGGGGGCTGGCGGACGTGGCTTCCCCTGAGACTCAGTGTGGCTGTCAGATGGGATTGGAACTAGGGAGGAGCAAAGTGTAGCTACTCCAGGGGGTCAAGGGCACCTCCTGCCCGGTTCTGGCTTTGGGCAAGAGTGTGTGGTGAGCTCTGGGGAAACAGGCTTGCGTCTACCTGAGATACCTGATGGAGAACAGGCACTGAATGGAGAAGCCTCTTGGGGAGGAACCCTCTTGTCCTAGTTGAGCTGGGAGGCAGGCAGGTAGCGCCATGGTGAACGGCATCCTGGCCCCACCATCTATGACCAGGTGATCTTGCACAAGTGACTTCAATTTGTTGTGTTTTGGTTTCCTGTTCTGTAGACAGAGTGGTGGTAATGGTCACCGCCTCGGGTGGGGTAACTGTGGTTTGTTGCTGACATGCGTAAAACACTCAGAACAGGGCTGGCTCCTCCTAGGTGCCATGCAAGCATTGGCTATTTTCTTTTTTGTAAAAAGATTTATTTGAAAGTCAGAGTTACATGGAGATGGAGAGAGAGAGGAGAGAGAGAGAGAGAGAGAGCGAGCGCTGGTTCACTTCCCAGTTGGCCGCAATGGCCAATCTGAAGCCAGGAGCCAGGAGCTTCTTCTAGGTCTTCCACATGGGTGCAGGGGCCCAAGGACTTGGGCCACCTTCCACTGCTTTCCCAGGCCATAGCAGAGAGCTGGATCGAAGTGGAGTAGCTGGGACTCGAACTGGCACCCACATGGGATGCTGGCACTGCAGGTGGCGGCTTTACTTGCTATGCCACAGCGCCGGCCCCCAACAAGCATTGACTTTTATCATTATTATGTTCTCAGCTGATGCTTTCTGTCTTCTCTGTGGCATCTCTGCCAAGTTCAATGGCACAGAAACATACGCTTTAGAGTCAGTTCACGGGTCTTCCACCAATCAGTCACTTGATATTTCCAAGCCTCAGTTTCCTTTACTATAAATAAGAGATGGCAGAGAGGGCTATGACCTGTCTCCTAGGGTTGCAGTAAAGTATTCGGGTTGCAGGGAAGGGTGGTAGATGTTACGATCAGGACCACTGTTTCTGTCTGGGCCCTGCAGAAGTCATCCAGCTCCCTCCTGTTAACCCACGCACATGGCAAAGCCCTGTCTCAGCTGAGCAGGCATCAGTCTTCAAGTTGTCTCCATCCTTTTGGCTTCCTTGCACCAGAGCTACGGAGTGGGGCCACACAGCTATGGGTCTCCCTGACCCATGCCAGCCCCTCAGATGGTTGGCACCGGTGCTCCTGTTCCCGCGTCTTCCCTTCTGCAGGACGGGCACCCCCGATCCGCTGAGTGATCTTTCGAGGCCGCAGATTCAGGTCCCTCGCTTACTGTCTCCACACTCATGGGAGCAAGTCGTTTCTGTGTGCTGCTGGAGTGCGAGGGGTCGGTGCCTTGGGTGAATCTGCAGCAGTGTGATGGAGCACGCCACGGCCGTGCTGCTGCTGCTGTGGCCCAGACAGCATTTACTTCTTGGTGCCCACGTCGCATTGCTAATCCAATGAAATTACACTTAGCTATTTCCCCCAACTTCATTTTCCTGGGTGTGATACAGAACCATATTCTTTGCATCCTGGGCTTTCACAGCCAGATTCCTGGACTCCAGAGTAGGTCTTTATTTCTCATGGACTCCACTATGTTCTTGTCTGCTTGTTACCATTGGACTCTAGATTCTGACATCCGTCGTGCAAATGTCATGTTTTTCAAATATTTCACAGACATGATGTCAACCTCTCTCTATCCAGATGAGAAAACATGACCTAGATCAAAGGTAGAGACTTGTTTAGGCGTACATGCAGGGTTGGCTACAGAACTCAGTTTTTATGGATTTAAGTTCAGCAATCAAACATTTAAATGGGGGGGGGGGTGAAAGGAATGGTGTAGATCGTCCAGACTGCTCCCCCAGTCATCCGCCATGAGGGCACACCATCTGCCACGTTTCTGTTCTTTTCTTTTAAAGATTTATTTATTTGAAAGGCAGAGTGACAGAGAAAGAGAGAGAGAGAGAGAGAGAGAGAGAGAGAGAGAGAGAGAGAGAGAGAGGAGGGGGAATCTCCCATCAGTTGGTTCACTCCCCAGATGGCCACAATGGCCAGGGCTGGGCTGGGCCAGGCCAAAGCCAGGAACCTAGAACTCCATCTGGGTCTCCCACATGAGTGTCAGGGACTCGAGCTCTTAGGCCATTTTTGGCTAATTTTCCCAGGGCACATTAACTGGAGCTGGATTGGAAGTAGAGCAGCCAGGACTTGAACAAGGCTCTCACATGGGATGCTGGCGGTGTGGGCAGTGGCTTCACCCACTGTGCCACAATGCAGTCCCCTCTGCCGTATCTCCGATGGGACGCTGGCTGTCCATGCCCTTCTGGACAATGCCAAGGTGAGGGGTCACTGCCGCTTGTCTTGGTCTTCCACCCCATGAGAGAAGGTCTCTAACTGTTAAAATGCTCTCCCTTAGGTTCCGTCAAAATCAGCCTTGTGTGAATTCTCTGGGAAATTGTCTTTTCAAATATTTCACTGGGGACTTTTATTTTTTGGTCACTGTTTTAAGGCACAGAGACCCACTTAGAATAACACAAGGGTGGGGTTTACAGAGAGGATGTACGAGGATCCCTGTTTCTTTCTCTCTCCTCTCTCTCCTCTCTCTCCTCTCTCTCCTCTCTCTCTCCTCTCTTCTCCTCTCTCTCTTCTCTCTCTCCTCTCTCCTCTCTCTCCTCTCTCTCTCTCCTCTCTCTCTCTCTCCTCTCTCTCTCTCTCCTCTCTCTCTCTCTCTCCTCTCTCCTCTCTCCCCTCTCTTCTCCTCTCTCCTCTCTCTCTCTCTCCTCTCTCCTCTCTCTCCTCTCTTCTCTCTCCTCTCTCTCCTCTCTCTCTCTCTCTCCTCTCTCTCTCTCTCTCCTCTCTCTCCTCTCTCCTCTCTCTCCTCTCTCTCCTCTCCCCTCTCTCCTCTCTCTCTCTCCTCTCTCTCTCTCTCCTCTCTCCTCTCTCTCCTCTCTCTCCTCTCTCTCCTCTCTCCTCTCTCCCCTCTCTCCCCTCTCTCCTCTCTCTCCTCTCTCTCTCCTCTCTCTCTCTCTCTCTCTCCTCTCTCTCTCTCTCTCCTCTCTCTCTCTCTCTCTCTCTTCTCCTCTCTCCCCTCTCTCCCCTCTCCTCTCTCTCCTCTCTTCTCCTCTCTCCTCTCTCTCCTCTCTCTCTCCCTTCTCCCTCCTCCCCTCCCCCTCTCTCCTCCCCTCCCTCCTCCTCCCCCTCCCTCCCTCCTCCCTCCCCTCCCCTCCTCTCCCTTTCCCCTCCCCTCCCCTCCCCTTCCCTTCCCTTCCCTTCCCTTCCCTTCCCTTCCCTTCTCTTCTCTTCTCTCTCTTTCCTCCAGAAGGTCTCTCTGGGTTTCTGTTCTATACTCTTCCTTGTATTTTTCTCTGTGTTTTCTCATAGCTCCTTTTAAACCTCTTCACTTTAGCCAAAGGGGGTTCCCAAATCCCTTGGGTTAAAATTCCTTCCATGGGATGCTGGCTGTTTGTTCATGAGCTCCAGCTGGGTCCCTGGTGCCTCCTTGTCTTGGCAGCAGCAAGGACATCCTGAAGGCAGAGGTAAAAGGCTGTGGAGCAGGCATGAGGTGGGGGCCCCTGAGTGTGCCCAGAGGGATCTAAGTGAGTCCCTCCCAGCCTACCACAGTGGGAGAGGTAGCAGCAACTGGGTTGTGAGAGCACAGGAATGGATTAGCCATGGCTGTGGTTGTCCTGACTAACAACGAAGCCTGCAGATCTGGGGTGGCACATAAATCAAATCTTAGGTAGGCCCGTCTTCGGGCCTCCAAGACATGGCTTTGTAGCTGATATCTGGATTGTCTGACATTGTCTACGTGTCCAACCCAGGCCAATTAGCCATGGCTGCACATGGAGTGGGGGATGGTAGGGTCCTGGGGTACAAAACACTGGCTGCTTATTCATCGGAAGCTGCGGGTAGGGAAAACTCTTACCAGTGGGCACAGCTATCACGGATACATCAAACACTGGAAAATCCATCTTGAATCCTCTACAGAATGACACGAGGTGCGAGCAGTGACGGGCCATGTTAACGCCTGGTTCTCCAGGGTTGGTTGGGCGAATGCCCGGATGTGCCAGCAGTCCTGCCACAGCTCATGTTAAGCCATCAGCTTGTAACCATCCTGAAATCTAACAATGGGTAGCAGCAGAACAACTGGCAGAAGTAAGCAAGCCAGAAAACGTACAGCTTCATGAGAAAGGGGAATGGCTGGGAGCCCCAACAGACCTGCTGCTTTCCGCTTTGCCACCAGCTCCCCTGCGGCCCCAGGTGGACAGATCACGGCCCCGGGGCATGGTGTGGTGGGAAGCAAAGAGATGCGACTTCTCTTCCTGGATTTTATGTTCTGAAATAACACGAGTAGGTGGAACACAGAGCTCTTTTGGACATTTAGACGAAAATGTTTAATTCCAGGAGGTTGAGAGGAGTCAGCACCATCTGGTCTCTGAAACAGAAGGAGAAGACAACATGGGGGAGGGGAGGCTGAGTATAGTTGCCTCTGTTGTCTCCTGCAGGGTGACCGGGTCCCTACCTCCTGGCAGAGCCCTGCTCGGGCTGGAGGCCTGGCCCAGGAGAGGGTGGCAGGATCTGGGAGCAGGGAGGACCTGTGCCTTTTCCTCTCTGGGGACCGCCATGCTGATGTGTTTGCTCTCACGTGTAGGCGCTTCCTGCCCCAGAGAGCACCCTGGAGCAGCTGCCCCAGGGCTCTGTGGTCAGCCCCTCGCTCTGTGCTTTGGTGTGACTCCCCTGCCCTGCCTTAGATCCTCTTTCTCCTCTGTCACCCTGAACTCTGGATACATTTCCAAAATAGAAACTTTTTAAAGATTAAAAATTAAATGGACCGATTTTCTCCTTGTCCATAGGAAAGTATACACCTTTCTACCCAGCGTCTTCTTCTTTGGTCCTGTATGCTGTAAAAGTGCCAGGATTTAAGGGCAGTAGAACAAGAACTTGCTTTCCTTCGCTATTTAGAATGGCACAACATTGGAACCGGTATAGGCAGACAGATAGGACTAAATCGATTAGATTTGTGAGCTGAAAGACCACGCCTTCACCCTGCCCCTTTCGTGATCTCACACCCCTACCTGACCCCACCTATACACCCACCTGCCCATCAGGCTACGTAACCACTCCCCTTTGGGAGTGAATAAAAGGCCTGGAGCACGTTGGGCCCCCCACCCCTTGTTGTCCTGTGCCTTCCGGTGCGTGGCCTTCGCTCTCCTGCCCGCGCTAAGCTACCTGTGGCTGCTCACAGTCACACACTTGCTGCACGCGGCTCCTGGCCTGCTCTCTGCCTGGTGTGGACCCAGCTTATGCTCCCAGACTTCCTTCTCCCCCAGTTAAAACCCTCACTTTACTGTGCATTTCTATCACTGAATAAAACGCTTACAACTTACCACACTGCCTGGTGTATTTTGAGCTGATCTTCAGAATTTTTATCTAAATAGATGGCAGGAACTCACCAAATTAATGTTTAAAATTATTAATAAGGATGGCATATATCATAACATCCGTGAATAAGCGTACAGTCAACTAACTTATAATTATCCGTGTTATGGAATATAATGCAGCCATTAAAAAGCAATGAGTGTTTGTTTATGAAAAGAACTACAGTATTGTTAAATATAGAAATGTGCTGAGTTTGGAGAATGGTACAATCCTACTATTGTAAACAACAAAATAAAACAAAGGTTAACTTGTGTGTTTGTGAACAGAGATAAGTGTGTGAGGATTCGTGTTGCATGGTTAACAACAGTAACTCTGGGGCTGACGTGAAAAGCTGATGGATGGGTGAGAAAGATGGCTTCCCAGAGGCCTGCAACAGTGAGGGCCGGGGCAGGCGGAGGCCAGGACCTGAAGCTTCTTCCACGCCTCTCACGCGTACAGCAGGCGCCCACGCGTTGGAGCCATCATCTGCTGCCTCCCAGGCGTCATCTAAGCAGGAAGCTGGGACTAGGAGCGGAGCTGGGACTTGAACCGGGCAGCCCTGTATGGGGTGAGGGCATTCCAGGGGGTGTCTTCTTCATCACACTGCCAAATGCCTGCCCGTATGATTTGAAATTACGGACGTGACTGAACATATTTATAAGCCATATATTTTGTTTTTCTCTATAGACTGCCTTGTTGTGGCCTTTGCACTTTGATATCATCTCTTATTTATTTGTGATAACCACTACACTACGGAAACCCACCATCTCTTATTTATTTGTAAATGCTTGGTTCACTTCATCTATGTGGTCGAATTTATGTGTACGCAGTTGGTTGTAGTGTTCTCTCATGATTCATCCGGTATCTGCATTAATTTGTGTCTTCTCTATTTTTTTTCAGGGGTCAGTGTTGCTAGAGAGAGGTATTTGTCAATTTTATTGAGCTTTTCAAAGAACTGGCTCTTTGTTTTGTTGCTTTTCTGTTTTCAAGTCATTGATTTTTGTTCTTGTATGAGGGTACTTCAGAAAAGTTCACAGAAAAGGGAATTAAAGCTAAGTTTATTTTGGGGCAAAACAATTTGAAACCTATGCATATGATTGATCTTCAAAAAATTCGTGGAAAAATATATTTTTGAAAAACTGCTCCTATTTATTATTTTCATTCTGTTTAATTTGAGTATATTTTTCATTATTTCTCTTGATTCTTGGGGTGGGAACATAGATTATTGATTTGAGACTATCCCTATTTTTTATGTATGTATTTAGTGCCATAAGTTTCTGCCAGCATTTTTTTTAAAGTCAAGTCTACAAAATCTGATATGTTGTATTTTTATCTTCATTTAGTTCAATATAGTTTTTGATTTCCCTTGAGAATTCCTCTTTTACCATGAGTCATTTAGAAGTATATGATTTAACTTCCTAGTCTTTAGAGAATTTACTGTTATTCTTAGGTTATTGATTTCCAGTTCGAATCCTTTGTAGCCAGAGAACATTCTCTATATTATTTCAATTATTTTAAATCATGTGAGATTTGTTTTATGACCTAGGGTGTGGTCTGCCTTGGTATATACTCCATGAGCCCCGGGGAAGAATGTGGACTTTACTTTCTTTGAGTGGAGTGGTCCAAAATGTTGATTAGCTCATGCTGGTTGATGGTGTTGAGTTCTCCATCCTCACTGATTTTCTAATTGCTCAATCAGCTGTAGAAAGAGGGGTGTTCAAGTCTTCAAATGTACCTGTGTTCTTGTCTGTTCCTTCTTCCACATGTGTTAAAGCTCTGATGTTCGCAGCTCCTATGTATTTAGGATGTGCTGTCCCCTACTGCGTAGTGTCCCTCTGATTCTCATGATCTTCTTAGCTCTGAAGTCCGATCTGTCTGTATTTAAGGTGGCTGCTTCGGCTTTCCACTGGTTGATATTTGATTTCCATCCTTTTGCTTTGAAACTGTCTATATCTTTATATTTTGAGTTGTACACAGCACGTAGGAGGCTCATGCTTTAAAATATACTTTGTTGGGGTGGTGCTGTGGCGTAGCAGGTGAAGCCACTGCCTGCAGTGCCGGTATCCCAAACAGGTGCCAGTTTGAGGCCTAGCTGCTCCACTTCTGATCCAGCTCTCTACCATGGCCTAGGAAATCAGTGGAGGATGGCCCAGGTGCTTGAGACCCTGTACCTGCATAGGAGACCCAGAGGAGACTCCTGGCTCCTGGTTTCAGATGGGCCCAGCTCCACTTGTTGCGGCCATCTGGGGAGTGAGCCAGCAAATGGAGGGTCTCTCTTGCTCTGCCTCTGCCTCTCTGTAACTCTGTCTCTCAAATAAATAAATAAATCTTAAAAATACATACTTTGTTAATCTCTGTCTTATAATTGGCATATTTAATAATTTTTGGTCTTCTTGATGTTCCTAGGTTATTTATTTTATCATTTCCTCTCTGTTTAGAGAACTTCTTTTAGCATTTCTTTTAGGGTAGGTCTGCTGGTAAGAAATTATCTTAGCTTTTGTTCAATGAAAAATGTTTGGTTTCCCCTTAATTCTTGGACATTTTCACTGGATAAAGATTATGGGTTGACAATTTCTTTTCTTTTTTCTTTTCTTTTCTCCTTTTTGCTTCCTTCCTTCCTTCCTTCCTTCCTCCCTTCCTTCCTTCCTTCCTTTCTTCCTTCTCTCTATCTCTCTGTCTCTCTCTCTTTCTTGGTTTCTTTCTTCTTGAAAGGCAGCGTGACAGGAGAGAAGGAGAGACACAGAGAAAGAGATCTTTCATCCACTGGTTTATTACCCAAATGGCTGCAAAGACCTGGATTAGGTGAGACTAAAACCAGGAGCCCAGTGCTCCATCTTGGTCTTTCTTCCATACGTGTGGTAGGGGCCTACACACTTGGGCCATCCTCCACTGCTTTCCCAGGCACATTAGCAGGGAGCTGGATCAGAAGTGGGGCAGCTGGGACTCCAATCCTGGATGCCAGCACTGCAAGCAGCAGTTTAACCCTCTGTACAACATCAGCTCTGATAATGTCTTCTCTTTGAGGACTTGAAATATATTTTGCCATTTTCTCTGGCCTCCATGGTTTCTGATGAAAAATTGGCAGTCATTCAAATTGTGTTTACCTTATAAGTAAGGTATCATTTCTTTCAAGATTATTTTATTTGTCTTTAATTTTCAGAGTTTGACTTTAACGTGCCTTGGTATGGAATTCTTTGATTTATTGTATTTAGAGTTTACTTGGCTGTTTGGATCTGTAGGTTTATAAATGTTTCCAGTTTCTGAGGATTCCAGCAGTATTTTGAGTAATTTTTCAGTCTGAGCCCGTTTTGCCTGTTACTCTGGAATTGTGGTGACATAAATGCTAGATCTTTCATCATAGTTCTGCAGATCCCTGAGGTTCTACTACATTATTTTGGTCTCCTTTATCTCTGTTGCTCAAATTGGATAATTTGCACTGGTTCCTAGTCCAGTGATTTTTCTCCTCTGTCTCCTCCATTCTGCTGTTGAGTCCATTTATTCAATCTTTTATTTTGGTTACTGTATTTTCAATTCTAAAATTTCAATTTGGTTTTTATTTATATCTTCTATTTTTGAGTTTTCTTCTAGAAATTTATTTTTTAAAAATTGATTTCCATGGGGGCCGGCATTGTGGCACAGTGGACTTAGCTACTACTGCCTGCCATGCTGGCATCCCATATAGGCACTGGTTCAAGTCTCAGCTGCCTCTACTTCTGATCCAGCTCCTGGCTAATGTGCCTGGGAAGGCAAGAGAAGATGGCCCAAGTACCTGGACTCCTGCCACCCATGCGTGAGACCTGGGAGGAGTTCCAGACTCCTGGTTCCAGCCTGGCCCAGCCCTGGCCAGGTAGCCAGGTCAGGGGTGAATCAGCGGACAGAAGATCTCTCTGTCTCTCTTTCTCTCTCTATAACTTTGCTTTTCAAACAAAGAAATCTTAAAAAAATTTGTTTCCAGTATGTTTTCACTTGTTCACTGAGTAGTTTTATGATATTTGATTTAACAATCTTTATCAGATAATTTTAGTACCTCCTTCATTTCAGTGTTGCCATCTGAATTAGTTTCCTAGGGCTGCTATGGCACAGTATCACAGACTGGGAGCTAAAAACACTAAACATTTATTTTCCTGAAGTCTGGAGGCTGGAAGTCTGCAGTCACTGCATTGGCAGGGTTGGTTCCTCCCGAGGGCTTTCTGGCAGAATCTGGCTTATGTCTCTCTGCTACCTTCTGGTGGCTTCTGCAATGCTTGACGTCCTTGGTTTGCAGCTGTGTCACTCGCCTCTGTCTTCTCACTGCATTCTCTGTGAATCTGTTTGTCTCAGTGTCTCTTTTATAGGAACCCAGTCGTACTAGATTAAGGGCCCACCCTACTGCAATATGACCTGATCTTAACTAATTATATCTGCAAAGACCCTGTTTCCAGATAAGAACGTAGTCCATGGTGCAGCTTTTTTTGGGGAAGGGCATAATTCAACCCGTAATACTATATTGATTAACTTTTTAAAAATTCACTTTGAGATCTTCCTGCTCCTAAGTGTGATGAGTCAATTTTGATTGAAGCCTGGACTATTTAAATATTACAAGACTGTTTTAGTCTGCTTTGTGCTTCTTTAACAAAATGCTACAGAATGAACAGTTTGTAATGAACAGAGATTTTTTCCCCACATTTCTGGAGGATAGGAAATCCAAGATTGATGGACCAACTTTTGGCAAGGGACTTTTTGTGTCATTCCCTGGTGGGAAGTGGGGAGGGGGGAGGGAAAGGGAGAGGGAGGGGAAAGTGAGGGGTGGAGTCAGATTCCTCTTTTTTTAGCATTAATCCACTGCCATGATAAAGGAGTTAGTTAATTTACTCTGTTTTCATGGGCCTTTTGTGTCTCATTAAGCCCACCTCCCAACACTGTTGGCACCGGTGATTAAGTTTCTAACGATGCTTTTTGGTGGATACCTTCAAACCACAGCAGAGACTCTCTTGACCATATTCACACTTTTGATTTGATCTGGATTCCTTCGACATCACTCTGCTTGGGGTGGGGGCTGTCTTGCTACTGCTGGATTGATGTAGGACCTCAGGTTTCTTTCTTTCTTTTTTTTTTTTTTGACAGGCAGAGTGGATAGTGAGAGAGAGAGACCTTTTTCAAAGGTCTTCCTTTTTGCCGTTGGTTCACCCTCCAATGGCCGCTGCAGCCGGCGCATCTCGCTGATCCGAAGCCAGGAGCCAGGTGCTTCTCCTGGTCTCCCATGAGGGTGCAGGGCCCAAGCACTTGGGCCATCCTCCACTGCCTTCCCGGGCCATAGCAGAGAGCTGGCCTGGAAGAGGGGCAACCGGGATAGAATCCGGTGCCCCAACCGGGACTAGAACCCCGTGTGCTGGCGCCGCAAGGCGGAGGATTAGCCTGTTAAGCCACGGCGCCGGCCAGACCTCAGGTTTCATCCTGGCTTGCATTGGTTCTGGAGTTGGTGGGGTTCCTCATTACTGGGGTGTGGGGAGGGATTTCTGAGTTCACACTGGGCCTCCACCAACATCTTCCAGGCTCTGTGTGTGGTGGGGGTGGGTGGGAGTGCCTGATTGGTAATTCCTACCCATATAGCTTCTGGTGACACCATGGGGCTGTGTGTCCTTGTTACTTCTGCGTGGTGGTGGAAGTCCTGACACTGTCCCACTGGGATGGAGAACCTTATCCCCGCCTGAAAACTATGATCTTCATCTGACCTTGCTGATGTGTGTGTGTGTGTGGGGGGGGGGCACAATGTTTTTATGTTTTGTTCTTTCTTCTGCAATAAAGCAGTTATTGCCCTTCCCTGATCCTTGGCTTGAGAGAACAGGCTTTTTTTTTGGGGGGGGGGGGAATTGCCTCGTGGTGTTTAGGCATCTGGCTTCTTCAGTTCTAAGTCTGAGATACGCATGACAAGAAGATAGCCCTGGGTACTCGTCACCATGGTGTTCCCTGGATCTTGAAGTCCCAAGACAGTTTTCCTTCTTTCCAGCTCACAGAGTCTTCTCATAACTATCTTTACATAGAATGCCCAGGCATTTTACTTCTGTCTAGTGGGGCAGTAGGCAAAAGTAGGTCTACTCCATCTTCCTGGAAGCAGAGGTCCCTGGGTAGGTGTTCTGGTGATCTATTATCACGGTAAATTGTGTTAATGCTTCTGTGGGCATTGAACAATCCTTATATTGCTAGAATAAGTCCTAGTTATACACGCCGAAGTCTTCTTTTAATGCACAACTAAATTTAATTTCCTAATTTGTTTAGAAAAACCGCATCTGTATTCACAAGTGCACTGGGTCACAGATTCATGTGTGTGCGCACATAAGCGTGCATGGGGTGCTTGCATGCTG
Organism: Lepus europaeus; assembly: GCF_033115175.1. Lineage (NCBI taxonomy): Eukaryota > Metazoa > Chordata > Mammalia > Lagomorpha > Leporidae > Lepus > Lepus europaeus. The sequence goes on along the minus strand of NC_084844.1, from coordinate 50,132,523 downwards.
TCATTTCAGGATTTTGATTACTCGCTTGAGCAGTTGGTACAGCTTTCCATTTTTTTTTAAAAGGTTTATTTTATTTATTTGACAGACAGAGCTACAGAGAGAGGCAGAAACAGAGAGAGAGAGAGACAGAGAGAGAGAGAGACAGAGAGGTCTTCCATCCTCCGGTTCACTCCCCAGATGGCCACAACGGCCGGAGCCGTGCCAATCCAAAGCCAGGAGCCAGGAGCTTCTTCCAGGTCTTCCACGTGGGTGCAGGGGCCCAAGGACTTGGGCCATCTTCTACTGCCATCCCATGCAATAGCAGAGAGCTGGATCAGAAGAGGAGCAGCCAGGACTAGAACTGGCGCGCATATGGGATGCCAGCGCTTCAGGCCAGGGCTTTAACCCGCTGTGCCACAGCGCCGGCCCCAGCTTTCCATATTTTTCTATGCTGTGGAATAGTTTAAATAACAAGGATCGTGTTCATTCTTTGCAAGTTTAGTAGATATTTCCTCTAAAGTTTGTGACTTGGTGTCTTTTTTGGTGGTGTATTTTTTACAATATAATCAGCTTCTATGCTTCCTATTGTCTAAGATTCTTGCTTCACCCTAAGTCACCTTTGAAATATTTATTTTCTGGGAAAGTCATCATCCCAAATATATTGGCAAAATTGTATCTATTACTTTCCAATAAAGTTAAGTCTCCTTTATATCTCTATCCATGATTTACAAATATTGAATATCTGAGTTTCTTTTCCTTTAGTTTTTTGCAGACTTGCCAGGTATTTGTCCATTTATCAGAGTTTTAAAATAACTAGCTTTGAGTTCAGTTCCATAGAATTTCTAATGCATTCTTTTTTTTTTGCTAAAAAATGCAGATTAAATATTTCATTCTACCATAGTCCATTATGTAACTTACTGAATTGAAATTTTTTTCCATTCTTTCTTTTGGTTGATCAGGTTTCCTCTGAGTTGGGTGTTAGTCCTTATCCCACAGGATTTTATGTATATAGTGATATTTGTGTTTTTAGTTTTTTAAAGATTTTATTTATTTATTTGAGAGGTAAAGTTACAGACGAAGAGAGGGAGAGAGAGAGAGAGGTTGGTCTTCCATCTGGTGGTTCACTCCCCAAATGGCCGCAATGGCAGGAGCTGAGTTGATCCGAAGCCAGGAGCTAGGAGCTTCTACTGGGTCTCCCACATGGGTGCAGGGGCCCAAGGACTTGGGCCATCTTCTACTGCTTTCCCAGGCCATAGCAGAGAGCTGGATCAGAAGAGGAGCAGCTGGGACTTGAACCTGTATCTATGTGGAATGCAGGTGCTGCAGAGGGAGGCCTCGCCCACTACGCCACAGCACTGGTCCTTGTGTTTTTAATTTTTAAGTGATCTATAATTTTTTTTTTTGACAGGCAGAGTGGACAGTGAGAGAGAGACAGAGAGAAAGGTCTTCCTTTTGCCGTTGGTTCACCCTCCAATGGCCGCCGCGGTAGCGCGCTGCGGCCGGCGCACCGCGCTGTTCCAATGGCAGGAGCCAGGTGCTTCTCCTGGTCTCCCATGGGGTGCAGAGCCCAAACACTTGGGCCATCCTCCACTGCACTCCCTGGCCACAGCAGAGAGCTGGCCTGGAAGAGGGGCAACCGGGACAGGATCGGTGCCCCGACCGGGACTAGAACCCGGTGTGCCGGCGCCGCAAGGCGGAGGATTAGCCTGTTGAGCCACGGCGCCGGCCTAGTGATCTATAATTTTGATATTTAGTTACCTTTGAATAGTACTTTTGATTTTTTTTGTAATCAGTTTTTTGATATTATTCTTTTGTTAAATATTTCTAATTTGACTGCATTGTGGCCAAATTAATGAACTGATTTTTGGAATTGATTGCTGTTTTCTTTATAGCTTCGTCCTGGTCAATCTGTGAATACACAGTGCTCTGCTTGTAGGTTTCAGAGTCCCATATGTATCTATTAAATCATATTTGCTCATTATAATTTAGTTCTATTTCTTTTTTGGGTATACTTAATGAGATAATTTGCAAGAGAGATATGTCAGTGTATATAATGAGGAGTGTTAACTTTTCATGTTTCTAAAGTTTTTATTTCTTTCTCTATTGTAATTATTTGCTATTTGGTGATAACTGTTACCTTTTTTAAAAAAATATTTTATTTATTTATTTGAGAGGTAGAGTTACAGACAGTGAGAGGGAGAGAGAGAGAAAGGTCTTCCTTCTGTTGGTTCACTCCCTAAATGGCCGCAACGGCTGGAGCTGCGCCGATCCGAAGCCAGGAGCCAGGAGCTTCTTCCAGGTCTCCCATGTGGGTGCAGGGGCCCAAGCACTTGGGTCATTTTCTACTGCTTTCCCAGGCCATAGCAGAGAGCTGGATCGGAAGAGGAGCAGCTAGGACTAGAACCAGCGCCCATATGGGATGCCAGCACTGCAGATGGAGGATTAACCTACTGCGCCACAGGCAGTATGTTACTCCTTGTTTTCCAATGCAGCAATCAGCTTATACTAATGTTTATTTTTCTCCTGTCCTTTTCATGCAGATTGGCAGGAAGAGGAGGTACTTGTGAGTATTCAACCTGCCATCTTGAACCTGAATCTCTTGGTTAAGAAAAACTTAACATAAATGCAAATCACAACCTCACCTGTGAGGCTTCCTCACTACAAGACTGAATGCTGCATTCATGGCTCCAAAACAGACGCAGAGGGTTTCTGTCTGTGGGGAAAGGGTTCCTGGTGCCCTCTGGGCGGCGGGGAGTGGAAAGCCCACGTCGGGAGACGAGACAGACGTGGTATTTCCATCCTGCAGTCTCCAGACATTGCCTGGGGCTGTTTCCAGAACTTCATGCTTTCTCCCTTTGTCTGGGACCCCTCCTCCCTGTCCACACAGTTGGCTGTTTCTAGAAAGACCACATCACCTCCTCCAGCTCAACGCAGGGGCGGCTTCCTGGGACTCGCAGGACAGTGTCCCACGTCCTTGGCAGGGACTTCCTGGCCCTCCTCAAGGTCTTCGCATGATCCCTCTGGGAGGCCCCTTTGTGCTTTGTGTGCTTCCTCCACGGGTGCTCTGTTCACGCTCAGCACCCCTGCCTTCCCTCTTACGTCCCTCTGTCCCAGGGTGCTCCCTTCCTGCGTCTCTGCCTTGGTGATGCCCTACTTGTCTTTCAAGGCTGGATCACACAGCAGTTTTCCTCTGTAACCTTATCCAGGGTAACCCACAGGGACCGTCTCTCCCCTTCTTGAAGTCCTTTGCAGTAGCTGCTCTGCCATGGATTGCTGCCCGGCTCCTGCAGATGGGAGTCTGTGTGTCCGGCTCTCCCACTGGCCTGTGAACTGCTTTTGAGGGCAAGGCTGTGCCTCATTCATCTCTGTGTTCCCTGGCCCTCAAAAGGGGTCCACCCCGTGGAGCATGCTGGGAATGAGGCGGCTGAAAGGAACCAGGTTCTTGGACAGAGAAAGAAGGCGGAATCTGCAGCGCCTAAGAACACAGGTGCTGGGGAGTTTTTGCTGATTAAAAATTAAAATCTGTAGTTCCAAGCTGGAGCTAAAGCTCCTGTTAAAAATTAAAATCTGTAGTTCCTAGCTGGAGCTAAAGTTCCTGTCTGCCTCAAACAAGTGGGTCTTGATGTAGAAAACAGAGTGGCAAGCTTTACTGCCGTCTTGCCTGTGTGTGCCAGGAAGGTTAAAGGCAAGGACGCCCTAGCCCAGCGGTGAGTATGGGGTCTCTCCCAGTCTTTCACTCACCCTGGCAGACCCACCTGAGAGCTGAGGGGGCTGGCAGGGGACCCTGCAGCCTGCGGGTCACTGAGCAAGTGGGGCTACCCTAGCCCTGTGGGGCAGCAACCCTGCTTGGGAACCTTGGCCAGATCAGAGCCAATGCTGTGCCAGAGAGCTGATCTCGGGACTGATCCGAACTCTCCGTGAGAACAGCCAGGGACCCAGAGGCGGGACTGTTCAGTAGCCCAGAAATGCTTTTTTAGTTATGTTTCTTTTATATTTCAACCAGACCATTTGCTCCTAACTTCAAACAGCCGCATTATGATCAAATTGCGTCAGCCTGTTTTGTATTTAAGGCTGCTAAATTTCATCTCATTTAGAGAATGCTCTGGTTAGGCTGGTGCCGTGGCTTAACAGGCTAATCCTCTGCCTTGCGGCGCCGGCACCCCGGGTTCTAGTCCCAATCGGGGCGCCAGATTCTGTTCCGGTTGCCCCTCTTCCAGGCCAGCTCTCTGCTATGGCCCGGGAAGGCAGTGGAGGATGGCCCAAGTCCTTGGGCCCTGCACCCCATGGGAGACCAGGAGAAGCACCTGGCTCCTGGCTTCGGATCAGCGAGATGCGCCGGCTGCAGCAGCCATTGGAGGGTGAACCAACGGCAAAGGAAGACCTTTCTCTCTGTCTCTCTCTCACCATCCACCCTGCCTGTCAAAAAAAAAAAAAAAAGAATGCTCTGGTGGACAAGAGGAAGGGGACCTGACTTTGGAGACCCCCTTACACAGTTTTTTTTTTTTTTGGGGGGGGGGGGCTTCTACCAATACCTGAGTTCACACTTTGGTTCTACCACTTCCTACCTTTGTGATCTTAAGCAACTTCACTGTTGCAAGCTTATTTTCTCTTCTAGAAAACAGGAGAGTAGTGTCCACTTCAAAGGCTTTTTGTGGCGATCAGTTGTAATGAGCTACGTAAAGCAGGCAGCACAGTGGTTGATGCACGGTGAGTACCTGGAAATACTAACCATTATCTTGCACGGTGACGAGCAAGGTTGCTGCGGTCACGCGGTGGCAGCTGGGGACCGGGACGGGTGCAGAGAGCAGCTACTTGGAATTCCTGCAGCAGCCTGGTTTGTTGATGCAGTGTTAAATTAAGGCCCATTAATTCATTGTGAAAACAAGCCTTCAGAAGGGCCTGGAATTTGCAGCTTCTCCTCCTGAATTAATGCTGCATGGCACCGCTTTATTTTAAGAGTAAAAAAAAAAAATGCTAGTTCCACAGTGGAGAGAAACCCCTGCTGCTGTGAGTGCTGGGTGGCCATGGCGGGCGGCTGCGGCTCCGCCTGCTCCCCAGCCAGAAGCTGCCGAGCACTTTCCTGGCAAGGACTCAGCCCAAGGCCATGGTTCTCAGCACTCAGTGTAGATGTGCACCGAGCACGGATGAGTTGCTGGTGCTGAACAGGTGGTGGAGACACATCTGGTGTCTGACTGGGTCTTCGCCATTTTAGGGGGCATCCACAGTAGCCTTGTGAAGATGCATGGTGGGGGCAGGAGGAGAATCCCCAGGAGGGAGCAAAGGCTGTGCTTGGCTGGCCAGAGTCAGAGGTGTGTCTGGGGAGGAGCTAGGGGGCGCATCTGCACCTCTGTCTTACCAGCTCTGAGCTTTGCACAGGGCTCAGAGGTGGTGATGTGCCCAGATGATGCCAAGTGAAACACACAAAGGTGAGGAGACTCTGATCTAGTTCCGGACTTACCAGGGTTGTTTCACAATTAACAAGTCATGCCAAAGGCTTCAGAGTTCAAGAAAGCTGCCTAGGTGATTCCTAAAAACGCCGAATCCCATACTGCTACAGCTAAGTGACTTCAGAAATCCTTTAGTTCAATTGCCCGTGTTCAAAAAGGTATAATTTGGCACACGCATTTGGACTAGCAGTTCAGATGGCTGCATCCCACATCAGCTTGGTTTCTGGCTCCAGTTTCCCGCCAGTGCGGATCCTGGGATGGCTTAAATAATTGGGTTCCTGCCACTCACGTGGGAGGCCTGGCCTGGGTTCCCGGTTCTGGGCTTTGGCCCAACCCAGCCCCAGCTGTGGCAGTGAACCTGTGGATGGGAGCTCTGTCCATCTGCTTCCCAAATACATAAAAATTAAATAAAAAAGGGAGATGCTGTATTTGTTTTTACACAAATTATAAATACACCCAATCCAAGGAGTGCAGAAGGTCTATGGACTTGGTATTAGGAGTGGTCCTCCCCTTTCTATCACTGTGGCAACGCCGACCAGCTCTGGCTCATTCTTCTGCTATGTATCTCCTTAACCAGTGATTCTGTAGCATCTTCTCTACTGTCCAGCTTTGGGCACCATCTCCTGGTTTCAGCCTCTGTGTAATACGGAGTCAACTCTTTCTCCTCTCTCGTGGTCTCTCCACATCCCCTCTCCTGCCTGCAGCGTCTACAGTAGGATCCTGTGGTAGGCACCTCACAGCGAGACCATGAGGTATCCCGTGATCCTGTTTCCTACGTGCTCAGTGTTTTCTTGAAGTTAAGTATGGAGTTCTTCATCTCCCTGGGTTTCCTATGGGCTTATTCCTAATCCAGTGCCCAACTCGCAGCCAGTTGTGTAAAATTCCCCTGGAAGTGTTCATGTCTCTCAAGTGTTCTGTGTTTTCCGCTTCCCCGTCTGGGCTGGGTGCTCCCTCAGCCGGCTGCGTGGCTGTCATCTGGGACCCGCTGTCTCGTGCAGGAGACGCCCTTTGTCTCGGTGCTGGGCCGCACGCCCCCGCCCCGCGTCTCCTAGCCCACGTTTCTCAGTGTCTGCTCCCTCACCTTGCTGGGTGCCCTGCACTTCCAGGGTCCTCATGGGAGACAGGGCCGGGAGGGTCGATGTCTGTTTGGACGTCTCGCGTGGCTGTAAACATCTTTATTTGACCTTTACACGTAACGGACAGCTTGGCTGGGGAAAGACTTAGAGGCTGGAAACCATCTTCCTTTCGACGTGGGTCCTTCGGTTTCGGGGGTCCTTCGGTTTCAGGGGATTCTCACTCAGTTCTTCTTTCATGACTTCCTCCCTCTGATTGCTCAGCTCCCTCTGAAATGCCTATTGTTTCCACGGTAGATCTTCTGGGCCGGTCCTCTAATACATACTTTTTCCTTCTGTCTTTCCCATCTCTTTATCTTTTGTTTTACTTTCTAGGTGACATTGCTCCCCTTTGTCCTGTATTGGTCTGAATTCTTCACTTCTGTGCAAGTTCAAGAGCCCTTGGTTGTCCTTCTCCTCTTTTTTTTTTTAATTTTAAAAAGATTTTATTTATTTATTTGATAGGTAGAGTTACAGTGGGAGGGAGAGACGGAGAGAAAGGTCTTCCTTCTGTTGGTTCACTCCCCAGATGGCTGCAACGGCGGGAGCTGTGCCGATCTGAAGCCAGGAGCCAGGTGCTTCTTCCTGGTCTCCCACGTGGGTGCAGGGGCCCAAGGACTTGGGCCATCTTCCACTGCTTTCCCAGGCCATAGCAGAGAGCTGGATTGGAAGAGGAGCAGCCGGGACTAGAACCTGTGCCCATATGGGATGCCAGCGCCACAGGCGGAAGATTAACCTACTGCACCACAGGGCCGGCTCCTCCCCCCTTTTGATGACAGCCTTCTCCTCCCTGTTTTGATTGATGGCTGTTTCTCTTCAAAGTGCTCTTCCCCACAGTCTCTGCTTCCCTCAAGGTGCTCTTCCCCCCCCTGTTTCAGTTTCTGCTTCTATTCCAGTTTTCCTGGAATGTCTTGGGAGTGAGACTTGGCCATTGTCATATTTAAAGGCTGGCCAGAAACTGTGTCTCTGAGTGGAGCCTGGACTGTGGACTTCTCTGGAGGTGGGAACTCCAGAGTTGGAGACTTTATGCTTTTCCTTTTGTGATGTGAGGTGACCTCGAGAGAGGGCCTGCGAGCTGAGGGCGGGAAGAAATCTGGGGGTGGGCTTCAACGTGGAGGGCACGCACTCTTACTAGTCGCCCTGCTCCCGGCTCCCCTTGGTGAGCGATCTGGTTTCTCTGTCCCCAGAGAGTAGATCCGCCACGTCTTCAGTCCTTTGCGAGGACGAGGAAGGAGACTTGAGACCTGGTTGCTTCCTAGAGAGACTTTCAGCCAGGGTGGTGTCCCATCACATTTCCGTATCTATGTCCTGTCCAGCACAGTAGAGATGCTGGGTGAGTTTAGACGTAAGCCAGCGTGCTCCTCGGCTTTCCTTACTGTTGTCTGAAATCAGCTTAGTTATCATTTCTCTGAACTGCTCCTCCAAATGCTTCCCAGCTTTCAAAATTTTGGTGAAGTTGTATCCTTTTACTTTTTTTTTTTTTTGTAAAAGCCTATGAATTTAACTTTTTTTAAAAAAGATTTTAGAGGGGGGCAGTGCTGTGGTATAGCGGGTTAAGCTGCCACCTGTAGTGCCAGCATCCCATGTGGGCATCAGTTCAAGTCCTGGCTGCTCCACTTCCATCCGGCTCTCTGCTATATCCTGGAAAAACAGTAGAAGGTGGCCCAAGTGCTTGGGCCCCTGCACCTGCCTGGGAGACCCGGAAGAAGCTCCTGGCTCCTGGCTTCGGATAGGCACAGCTCCGGCTGTTGCAGCCATCTGGGGAGTGAACCAATGGAAGAAGACCTCTCTCTCTCTCTCTCTCTCTCTCTCTCTCTCTCTCTGCCTCTCCTCTCTCGGTGTAACTTAGAGTTTCAAATAAATAAATACATCTTTAAAAAAATAAAAAGATTTTAGGGGCCAGCACTGTGGTGTACCAGGTAAAGCCATTGCCTGCAGTGCCTGCATTCCATATGGGCATTGGTTCGGGGCCTGGCTGCTCCTCTTCCAATCTAGTTCTCTGCCTATAGCTTGGGAAAGCAGTGGAAGAAGGTCTGGGGACTTGGGCCTCTGTATGCACGTGGGAGACTTAGAGGAAGCTCCTGGCTCCTGGCTCCGGATCAACCCAGCTCCAACCATTGCGGCCATATGGGGAGTGAACTAGCAGATGGAAGGCCTCTCTGTCTGTCTCTGCCTCTGCCTCTCTGTAACTCTGTCTCTCAAATAAATAAATAAATAAATAAAATCCCTGAATGGTTGCAGTGGCCAGAGCCTGGCCGATCCGAAGCCAGGAGCCAGGAGCTTCTTCCGGGTCTCTCATGTGGGTGCAGGGGCCCAAGGACTTGGGCCATCTTCTACTGCTTTCCCAGGCTATAAGCAGAGAGCTAGATTGGAAGAGGAGCAGCTGGAGACCATGTAGAATGCCAGCACTGCAGGCAGCAGCTTTACCTGCTATGCCATGGCTCCGGCCCCTGGGCTTAACTCTTAAAAAAATAATTTTATTGTTGTAAATTAATGGGGCTTGACATACTGCAGAACTAAATGCATGTGTTTAATTTGCCATCTTTAACTCTTTAAAATCACAAATGACACATGTTTAGTGTAGAAATCTTAGAGAATATAGTTAAGAAAAAAAGAATACAGTGTAAAAATGCTCTTTTGGAAAAACTAATGCAAATATAACTGAGGTCTAACCTCTTATTATTTCATACATATGGATTATATCTAAATACTCATGTGTTACACATGTATAAATGATTATGAATCAATAAACATATTTTAACCTGTTTTCCATTTAACAATACATTGTGTTCACTTTTCTATGGCTTTAAATATAATTCCAAAATTATTGCAGTGGGTCATTTTATTTCATAAAATATTCCATGGCTTAGTGTATTTTTGCTCAGTTCTACATTCAAATGGACAACCCTATTGCCAAAGCTTTCCATAATCCTTGATTATTTCCTTAGGATACAGGCCTAGAATTGCTGCATCAAAAGTATACAAGGGAGACTGGCACTGTGGCATAGTGAGTAAAGCTGCTGCCTCCAGGGCCAGCATCCCATATGAGCATTGGTTCGAGTCCCAGCTGCTCCACTTCTGATCCAGCTCTCTGCTATGGCCTGGGAAAGCAGTAGAAGATGGCCCAAGTCCTTGGGCTCCTGCACCCGCGTGGGAAACCTGGAAGAAGCTCCTGGCTCCTGGCTTTGGATCTGCTCAGTTCCAGCCATTGTGGCCATTTGGGGTGTGAACCAGTGGATGGATGACCTTTCTCTCTCTCTCTCTCTCTCTCTCTGTGCCTTTCAATTAAGTAAATAAATAAATCCTTTTTAAAAAAAAGAATACAAGGGCACTTCAAAAAGTCCATGGAAAATGTGATTAAAAAGATAAGTTTATTTTGGTGCATTTAAAAAAATTCATGCATTTTTTTAAATAAAATATGCATTTTCCTTGAACTTTTTGAAGACTCCCTCATATGCCTGGGTTTCAAAAATTCAAAGGACCAAAGTAAACTTATATTAATTTTTTTTTATTCAAAGAGGTAGAGAGACAGACTGAGAGAACCCCCATCCACTGGCCCCCTCCCCAAGCCTGAGATGGAAACAATCCAGGTCCCCAGGGCGGGGATCCAGTCACTGGAGCCCTCACTGCTGCCTCCAGGGTCTGCATTAGCAGGAGGCTGGAGCCAGGAGCCGGAGCCAGGTGCACTCAGGCACTCCCATGGGGGATGCTGTCTAGCCACTAGGCAAATGGCCACCTTTGAGCTTCTCTGTTAATCCCATTCTCCATGAACTTCGTGACGTATCCTCATACTTCATATAATTCTCTTGGTTCCCACCACTCAGTTGCCCCTTGGAAAGGGCGCACACATCACCGGGTGCCGGCTTCCTTGCCTTTGCTGACACGCCCCTCAGATTTGAAAACGCCTGATGAAGGGCTCCGGTCGTGATGTGTGCTTCCGGGTTACCATTGAGGCTGAGCCTCTCCTCCTACTCACTGACCGTCTTTCTTCCTGGGCTCAAGATTTAAAACTGCAGTTAGATATACGGACATGAAACTGTTCGTTTTTTATAACTAAATTGCTCTTATTTCCACTAAGCGGAAACAAACCCACTTTGGGTTCACTTCCAGCTCAGTCACTTCCGGGTGAACAAGGTCCCGCCTCCCTTTGGTCTTTCTGCTGCTCTCTTTGGTACCATGTTTTAAAGATTTATTTATTTGAAAGACAGAGAGAGAGAGAGAGAGAGAGAGAGAGAGAGAGAGAGAGAAACAGAGTGAGATCTTCCATTTGCTGGTTCACTCCTCAAACGGCCACAATAGCGGGGCTGAAGTCAGGAGCCAGGAGCTTTTTCCGGGTCTCCCATGTAGGTGCAGAGGCCCAAGCACTTGGGCCATCTTCCACTGCTTTCCCAGGCACATCAGCAGGGAGCTGGTTTGGAAGTGGAACAGCTGGGACTCGAACCAACAACCTTTCGGGATGCGGCAGACAACGGATTTACCCTCTACGCCCCAGTGCAGGGCCCCTGCGGCGCCTTTGTTCTTGCTGCAGCTGTTGCTGGCACCCCTACTGTCTGGACCCCGCCCCAGCCAGAGCGGCAGCTGCAGAGGCTGGGAGAACAGGCTTCAGGTTGCGGGCCTTGGCAGGTCTCTGACCTACGCGGAACAGCGCCCAGCAGGTGGGCTCCCTCAGACTCCCTCTCTGTGTTACCTTCTCTCTTGACGCCCCTTTGGTCTTCCCTGTGGCTACTGAGGTTCTGGATGGGAAACGTCCTGGAAGTTGACCTGTGGTTACATTGTGTGATCTTTTTTCTGCTAGCTTTCTTCTCCCTAGAAAATTTAACTTCCTGGCCGGTGCCGTGGCTCACTAGGCTAATCCTCTGCCTGTGGCGCCGGCACCCTGGGTTCTAGTCCCGGTTGGTGTGCCGGTTCTGTCCCAGTTGCTCCTCTTCCAGTCCAGCTCTCTGCTGTGGCCCGGGAAGGCAGTGGAGGATGGCCCAGGTGCTTGGGCCCTGCACCTGCATGGGAGACCAGGAGGAAACACCTGGCTCCTGGCTTCGGATTGGCCTAGCTCCGGCCGTAGCGGCCATTTGGGGGGTGAACCAACGGGAGGAAGACCTTTCTCTCTCTCTCTCTCTCTCTCTCTCACTGTCTAACTCTGCCTGTCAAAAAAAAAAAAAAAAAAAAGAGAGAAAATTTAATTTTCTTTTGACTGGAAAAAAACTACCTTCACCCCAAATCAGCATCTTCCCCTCCAGGCTTTGATCATTTTTGTGGCATTCACACACACATACACACGTACACACACACACAAGTTTCTCTTGCCAATCAGAAATATGTTGACTCTACTTACCTGGAGGTCTTAAAAGGATCTGCCTTGGGAGTTAAATCTGAGCTATCACTTCATTCCTGGGCCATGTGGTTTGCACCCCTGGATGCCCATTAGAATCAGCTGGGGCACTTCCAAAAATTCTGTGGCCCAGGCAGCATCCCAGAATCCAGAAGGTAGGCCCTCGGCTTCTGTTTTGAAAGCTCCCCTGGTGATTCTAAAGTGAGAGCAAGGTAGAGATGTGTTGTCCCAGGCCGACTGCCCACCCTCCCCAACCTTGGCTGGGAGCACTTGAAGGCGATAGAAGGGCTCCAGGCCGCTGGGGGACAGAGCGAGCTGTGCCCTTGAGGACGGGAAGGGGCTGCTAACACCTGGGCTTCACACCTGCATCTCGGGGGCTGGGCAGGCAGAAGGGCCTCTCGGCTGCCCGTGCATCTGTCGGCAGCAGGCTTCCTAGGCTTGGCGGGGAGACTGCAGATGCAACCCGGCTGGGGCAGAGGGGAGAGCACGCTGCCCCCAGGGTCCTCATTAGCCAGCATGGGAGGGACGGGGCTGCTTCCTCTGCCGCTGGACTTTGTCAGGGATCAATATGCTGCAACATATGTTTTACAGCTTCCTGGGGTCCCTGAGAAATCTCTCGAGACTCCTGTATTTGTCTTTTCCCCCCAAGGTGAGGAAGCCAACTGTTTTCTTTGGTGTACAGATATGCTGAGGCAGGGAGTGCCTTTGCGTCAGAGTGGCTTCTCAGGACAGAGGTTTCTGGAGGTTTCCTGTAGGGCTGCATGATTGTGGTGGGCAGGCAGGAGGCCGGGTTTTGCCTTGGGTGTGATTTTTTTTATGTATGTTCTCAGAACCCAGGCGAGACGGGTCCCCCCAGAGTGGGCCCTTCCCCTTAAGCATCCTGGAAACCACTTTGTTCTTTCCCCCACAGCTGCATAGTTTAGCTTTCTCTGGGCGAGACTTTGGGATGGAGGGATGTGCACACACCCTGCCCCCAGGACACCGGCCAGGTGGCAGGGGCGATCAGCAGCTGCCATTATGTCCAGTCCCTACTGCATGGCGGGCGCTGGTGATAGAGATAATAACAGTATTGATAAAGCCTCCCACTTCCTTAGCTCCTAATGTCAGCCTGGCCCTTTCAGACGCCTTTGGCATTCTTCCCAGGGGCCGAGTGTGCCGTGTCTTGCTACTGGCAGGAGCAACTGCCTTGCCCAAGAAGCTGAAGCATCAGCCTCATCCCAGACCTGCTGCGTCTCATTCTGTACCCCGACAAGGCTCCCGAGCGTTCCCCTGCCCAGACTGTTACCCCCATTTTACCAACAAGGAGGCAAGGCGCTTTGGGAAGTGAGTGACTTGCTTCAGGCCGCAAGGGGAGATTTGAACCCATGTCCTGGTGTCAACACCTGCTTGGTTCCTGTTCAGCACTGATGCTCCAATTGACGCTGACAAAGGCTTGCCACAGCTGGAGAGCTGAGCGCTGAGAAGGAGCGCTCCCTAGATGTCAGATTCCGGAGGAGAAATAGAAGGGCTTCCTGGAGGAGAGGGCATTCAAATTGGTCCCAGAAGCATGAGCAGGACCTACAGAGAAGGGGGAAACCTGTTTGAAGTGGAGGAAGCTACAGCGGCAAAGACAAGGAGGTGGAAGAGTGAGTATCGGTCGCCCAGAACACTTGTGTGGTGGCTGTGGTCGTGTCTATTCAGATGCACCAAGGGATTTGAGGTAGGATGGTGATGATTCCAGAAAGCTTTGCTTTCCCATCGATCTGAGGGCACAGACACACAGCCCCTGCCCTGGCTGTAGGGTGCTCAGATTGGATCAGCCTGGAGATACTCTGGACCCCTGGGTCTGGGGACCCTTTTCCTCCCGGGATTCTCCCTTCTGCCCCTCCTGATTAACTGCCATGCTCAGAGAAGGGCTCCTGTGGCCCCTGACCCTGGACACAAACTCCTGTCGGGGTCTAACCAGCGGTCCAGTTAGAAGCCATGGGGTGGCCTTGTTCTGACCATGGCAGTCAGTCGTCTTCCTAAAATATGAGTGGCGCCTGTCAAAGATGAAAGCAAATTCTTACAGAACAGGGTTTTATTCATGCACTGGAGTCAGCACCTAAGACCCAAAGAGCGGAGCAGCTCCCAAGGGTGGTTCTGCCTTGCACTCTCTGTGGAGGAGCAGTCAGCTCACAGGGTGGGGCGGTGCTGCTGTTGGGATTGTTTCTGTAGTGAGGGGGAGTCCTCTGTCGATCAGCCGAACAGCAGATGTGTATCTCTGAGCAGGAAGTGTTTAGCGAGCTAGTTTCAGGACAAACAACTCGGCTGATCATTTCTGAGACAAGGATGGGGATCCGGAGAGGCCGTGTCAGGTCTTGTCCTGGTGGACAAAGGGCTCCCCTGGGAGTCTTATCTGGAGGAAGGGTGGTTCTTGGCTGTGGCACCAAGTGCAGGAAGTATGAGGGTCTGTAGGCCCATTAACCATCACTGTTTTCCTGGGCACGGATTGGGCTTGGGAAAGTTCCCAGCGTCATCCCGCTGTCTCTGTTCACAGAGGTTTAAGGGGGACAATCAGATTGGAAGGGTCAAGGCCGGGCTACCCCTTTGCAGCTGAAATTTCCTAGAAAGTGCCTTATTTTTACTCAGAGTGCATGCTAATGAAGATCAACAAACTGGCAGCGTTTTCTAAGGATGCACTAATTCGCATTTTAAATAAGACCTCAGAGCATGAATTTTCTACCTCAAAAGTTGTGATTATAGTCATGCAATATTATGTTAATTGCTGACATGTATGTTACTAATGGGACACAGAGTGTGGTGCAGCCCCGGCCCCTGGCCACCCTCAGATGCCACCACATTTGCTCAGCGGTTCAGAGTCACTGTGAGGGGGGACAGGACACGGTGGTGCAGGTGTCTGAGACTGTGGTGTACGGAATCACCTGGGATGCTGGCTACACACAGAGGTTCCAGGGTCCCCACCAGGAATCAGAATCCAAGTCTAAGTAAGGCTGGGAGCTGTGCATCTAATCCGCTCTCTGGTCTTTGGTGCGGATGTGGCCAGGGAAGTCCACCCTGTGAATGAGACGATGAAGGGGAAATCTGAGGCAGGCAGGCGTGAGTGAAGGAGCATTCCAGAACTGGGAATGGTGTGTGCAAGGGCCCTGGGTGGGAAGGAACCTGGGCTACTTGAGGAGCAGATAGAAGTCTTTGTGCTGGTGCAGAAGGGAGTGCACAGGGCAAGGCTGCAAGGAGAGCCCTGGAGCAAGGGAACAGGGCCCGGGAGGGCATCCCGAGACTTCTGGACTTTACCCTAAGAGCCCCGGGAAGTCACTGAGGTTTTACTTGGGCATGGGTGGGGATGTGTGTTGACCCCTGGCCTTTCACACTCAAAGCATCCAGTACGATCTCATGCCCGCTGTCCTCAACCCGTGTTCTGATGAGGGCCACCACCCACCCAGATGCCCACCCAGGAAGCCTGGCTGTCATGTGGGCTCTTCTGTTTGTCCCAAACATCTCTTGCATCCATCATCTTCTCTCTGTCACCCCTCTTTGCCATCACCTGAGGCTTAGACAACACCTGAAACCTGGGGTTCCTGCCCCCACACCCCTTTACCCATTCTCCCCACAACATGACTGGACCAGCTTTTCTAATTTACCCAACCCCCCCCCCCACCCCCCAGATGACTTCCCACTGCCCCCAGAAACCGTCCTCAACTCACGGAGCTTCAGCTCTGTCCTCACTCAGCTCTCGGTCTCATCAATGCCTGTCCACCCTGCCTCTGCCTCCCACCCCCACCAAGGCTCCAACGTCCACACCTCCAGGCCTGTCCGCTCTGCACAGCAGGGGCCCTTGGTCCCAGGACCCGCTCCACCAGGTCCCAGCTCAAGGTCACTCTGCGGGAATTGTACCCTGACCTTCCCGGGCTGGGCTGGGAGCTGCCACTCTGATGTGCAGGCCCTTCCTGCCTGCTCTGCTTGCGGATGCTTACCGCTTCCTATCACAAGCGCCCATCCTCACTCAGCCTGCCCGTGAGACCCAGGCCCCTCCTCACTGGTAGGGTCTGGGGCTTTCTTGTGGCCCTGGTGTCCAGCAGAGCACCTGGCCTGGAAGGGCGCGGTGCATAGCTGTAGCTGAGCAAGGGCAGGTGTCTCTGCTGCCCGTCGTGCCTGCTGGTGTCAGAAGCTGACAGCAGCATCCACGTGGCAGCTTCCGGCCTGGTGGCTCTCGCTTGCTGGGATGTTCTTCCCCTAGTCCCTCCCTGCCCACCCCGCCTCCCAGCTTCTTCATCGTCTCCCCTTTGGCTTTAATGCTTGCGCAGCCAACCAGGATAATTAAGAGAGAAGTTTTATGCTGTTTATGGGACTTTGATCAAAGATTTTAATTAACCTACCTTGCTGTAAGCTTTTAAAAGTTCATTCCCCAGGGCTGACCATTTGATAATGGAATGTATGCTTCCAGGCGGAGTGAGGGACAGGGAAGCTCTGACAAGCAGGGCCTGGTGACTGTCTGCTTAACCCTTCCCGAGATGGGTAGATTTCAGCTCAGCATCGAGGATTTTTCTCAGTGTGAGCTGTTTGCTGATGGAATGTGGTGTGCGGAGTGGAGGTGAGAAACCCCGTGGCTGGAGGTGTGCTAGCAGGGGCCAGACAAGCTCTCAGGAGGGCTGTCAGAGCCGGGAGTCAGTGGTTGCCTCGCTGACCACATTGGGTCCCCTTTAGGGACTTGCGGTGGTAGGGTTCATGCTCCCCCTCCCCATGCCATGCTGGGGAGGGCCAGGAAGCCTCAGTCTGACTCAGACACAGGCCTGGGGCTTTGCATTTCTGATTGGAAGTCATAAGTTAAAGGCAGCAAGGACTTAGAGCCAACACATGTACTGAAAGCACTTTTTTTCCCCCCCTAAAGCATATATTTATTTATTTGAAAGGCAGAGTGACACGGAGAGTGGGAGAGACAGGAGAGGAAGGTCTTCCATCTGCTGGTTCACTCCCCAAATGGTCGCAACAGCCAGGGCTGAGCCAGGCTGAAGCCAGGAGCTGGGATTTCACCTGGGACTCCCACATGGGTGGCAGGGGCCCAAGCACTTGGGCCATCCTCTGCTGCTTTCCCAGGAGCATTAGCAGGGAGCTGCATCAGAAGTGGAACAGCTGGGACTTGAACCAGTGCGGTCATCTTCAACAGTTACTTAACCCACCCTGACCCAGTGCTGGTCCCCAGAAAGCACCCTTCTAAGCAGCCTCCTCCATGGAGACTTCATCCGTGCTGCCGTCCCCTCGGAGCTTCTAACAGGGCCAGTGGATATCTGCTTCAAACTCATTGTCACCTGGAGGCAGTTGACTAGCAGGTGAGGTTAGCACCGGGCACCCCCGGCAATAGAGCTCCTGGGGCTAAGGACCTGGCTGTTCTCCGATTCCAGCATCTCCCGGACACTGGCATCTCGTGTGATTTGGGTGAGACTCTCGGTGAGACAAGCCGACACATTAAACTTGGAGGGAAAAGAGAGTGCCGTTGGGAATGCCTGGGGCAGTGGGGTGGATGGGTTTGGTGGGGGCAGATGGAGAGTTATTACTAAAATCTATTGTGCTCATTATTTCCCAGGCACTGAGTCACGCCCTGTCCATACGTTATCTCACATGTTATGACCAGTATTACTTCCCATTCAGCAGATGAGGAGATTGAGGCCTCTTGGTACATCTGAGCTCTTCTTGCTCCTCACTCCAGCACCCTCTTCCCCAGCATCCAAGGGGTCTTCCCACCCCAAAGAGCTTGCTCATTTCTTCCTTAGTTTCCCTCGAGGTGGGGCTGAAATGCCAGTGCCCGGAGTCCTGCTCTCACCCCAGGTTCCTGTCCCAAGCCCTTGGCCATGGCTTTCTGTGGACTCCCAGAGTGTTTATGTTGACTTTGATTTTGCTGGTTATTTCCTTCTTTGTATACATCTCTGTTTTATCATCTGATCTCTCAACCCCAAGACAGAGACTATTTCAAAGTATGAGCCTGTATTTTTTTTTTAAGATTTCATTTATTTATTTGAAAGGCAGAGAAAGAGATCATCCATCTGTTGGTTCACTCCCAAATTGGGTGCAGTGGCTGGAGCTGGGCCCATCTGAAGCCAGGATCCAGGAGTTTCTTCCAGGTCTTCCACATGGGTGCAAGGGCCCAAGGACTGGGTCATCTTCTACTGCTTTCCCAGGCACATTAACAGGGAGCTGGATCAGAAGTGGAGCAGCTCAGACTCCAACTGCTGTACCTATATGGGATGCCAGCACTGCAGGTGGTGGCTTTATCTGCTGTGCCACAGCGCCAGCCCCAGGAGTCCATATTTAACGTGTCCCTGTCTCCTGTCCCAAGCCAGCAGCAACCACCATGCTTTGCAAGTAGATGATGAGCAACTGAGTGAGGAGCAGCTCCCATCTCTGCACCACTGGGCTCTGAGATTGATAGAAAGGTTAACATGTTGATCAGCAAATAATCCTCTCGTCCCCCCTGAGTGGCCCCTGGGGCAGGAGCAGGTGGGGTCCCTCTCTTCCCAAGCCCTTCTGCATCGTTTGGATTGTGCAATTCTGTGCATCTGTTATTTGGCTTTAAAATGCATCCTTAACAAAGGAAGCAGGTGGTGTTTCCTCTCTTCTTCTACTGAGATCACCAACCTGAGGGCAAGCAGCCAGATTTCAATCGGCCAAGCATGGACCTTGCGAGGGTGAACTACCCCCGATTTGAAGAGAAAGCACCTGTAACTCCTAGTGATGTCCAAGTGTCTTCAATGACTCAGAGAGAAAAAGAGCAACATTTCTTTAGGAAGCTGTTTCTGGGAGAGGCTTGTGATGGGAGTGAAGTCAGGTCGGACAAGGGGCCCCCTCCAGGCCTGCACTGCAGGAGACTGAGGATATCGGGGGGCCTGGGAGTGGAAGGGGTGTGCAGAGAGGGTTCAAGAGACAGGGCTGGGTTAGCAGCCAGTGGCAAGGCAGGAGGAGGTGGAAGAGAGCACACATCTGTTTCTGCATCTCAAATTGGGTGCAAAAGCCCAGTGTTTCCCCACACCTCCGAGAAATTCAGGTGAGAAAAAGGCACAGGTTCTCTTTTACAAAAATAAGATAAAATTTAGAGTTTGATTAAGCAATAGGGAGAACAGCTGGAATTTCTGGGGACAGTATTATTATATAACAGTGCTCATTTACTACACAGTCACATTTTCAGGGAATGAATTCGTGGATGGCTACAGCCTGGAGCCTCATGAGTAAGTGGCCACACTCAGGGGTCAGTCTTGGTGCTGCCTGCCTTTCCCTCCCTCCCTCCCTCCCTTGCTCCCTCCCTCCCTCCCTCCCTCCCACTCTCCCTCAGATTTATTTAGTTGAAAGGGAGAGTGGCACAGAGAGCTAGTGAGCACACGCTTGAGATATTCCATCTGCTGGCTCACTCCCCGGATGACTGCCAACAGCCAACTAGGGGGCAGACTGAAACCGGGAGTCAGGAGCACCATGCTAGTTTCCCACAGAAGTGATGGGGACCAAGCACTTGGGCCATCTTTAGCTGCCTTCCCAGGCGCATTAGCAGGAAGCTGGATCAGAAATGGGGCAGCTGTAACTCAAAGTGTCGCTTCGATATAGGATGATGATACTGCCAATAGTGGTTTAACCTGCTGTGCCACACAGGACCATGGGCCCTGCGCATCCTCAGATTCCATCAACTGTAGATCAAAAATACCCAAGGGAAATAAACTGTGTCTGAATTGAGCAGATGCAGACTTTTCTCTTGTCTTTACCCCTAAACAGTACAACACCTCTTTATATAGCATTTACATTGTATTAGGTATTGTATGTATTCTAGAGATGTTCAAGAGATGATCTAAAATATTTAGAATGACATGTGTAGGTTCTATGCAAAAACGATAACATTTAAAAAATTTTTTTTTTTAATTTTTGACAGGCAGAGTGGACAGTGAGAGAGAGAGAGACAGAGAGAAAGGTCTTCCTTTGCCGTTGGTTCACCCTCCAATGGCCGCCGCGGCTGGCGCGCTGCAGCTGGCGCACTGCGCTGATCCGATGGCAGGAGCCAGGTGCTTTTCCTGGTCTCCCATGGGGTGCAGGGCCCAAGCACTTGGGCCATCCTCCACTGCACTCCCTGGCCACAGCAGAGAGCTGGCCTGGAAGAGGGGCTACCAGGACAGAATCCAGCGCCCCGACCGGGACTAGAACATTTTATACATGGTCTTGATCAACTTTGTATTTGGATATCTGTTGGGGTCCTGGAACATATCCACCATGGATATCCAGGCATGGCTGTGTTTTATCTAATCCTTAACAATACTGATTTCCACCCATGACCTCAGCCTAATGTTTTAAAAATGATTTTATTTATTTACTTGAGAGGTAGAGTTACAGATAGAGGGTTTACTCCCCAGGTGGCTGCAATGGCTGGAATTGGGCCGGTCTGAAGCCAGGAGCCAGGAGCTTCTTCTAGGTTGCCCACATGGGTGCAGGAGCCCAAGCACTTGGACCATCTTCGACTGCTTTCCCAGGCTATAGCAGAGAGCTGGATCAGAAGAGGGGTAATCAGGACATGAACTGGCACCCATATGGGATGCTGGTGCTGCAGGTGGAGGCTTAGCCTACCATGCCACAGTACCAAACCGCTTAGCCTAAATATTGATTGTAATCTCAGGTTAAGCCCTCATCATAAACATAGACCCTTCCCAAACAACATTTGGCCAGCTGACTTTCACACAAAGGGAATTAAAGGGAGATGGCTGAGGGGACACAGACACTCTGTGCAGGGTGGAGACACAGGTGACAGCCTGCATTCCTCTTGGTGGCCTCTGGGGAGGATGGGGAAGGCTTGAGAGCATAAGGACCATGGTGGAGAGGCTGCCCTGGCTTCTCACACAAGGCTGATTAACGTGCACCACGCTTCCTCCGTTCCCTGAGCACCTTCTCCACATCACTGCTTCTCTGATGGATTCCTCAGAACAAAGCACCTGGCACGTATGCAGAGATTGGATGGAGGATCCCAGAGGCTGTTCCCAGGTCTGGCTCCCCGGGCCTTCCCTGGGCTTGCTCTGTTGCGTGGGAGGTCCACGCCGAGAACCCAACCAGGAAGAAAATGACTTCCTGCCTCCTGTGTGATGGGTTTGTTGTTCTTTGGAGACAGTTCCACACTAGAGCCAAGTCATGCAAGTGACAATCTGACTTAGCAGCCGCTCACGCTTAGTATTAAAACCTTGTAGGTAAAAACAGTTCTCTTTTCCAAAGATGAGATAAATGTTGATTTTCCCACCACCATCTTTGCCATCCTCACCATCACCACCACCCCCTCCATCACTACCACTGCCACCATTATAATCCCTGCCATTCACCATTGCTACTGCTTTGTCACCACCACAGTTACCACTACTATAATCCCCACCACTCACCACCATCGCCATTGTCACTGTCATTTCCACCATCTCTCTGGCTTAAACCAGAGAACAGAGCCAGGGGACAGCTACTGGAAATTGAGGCAGAAATTCTACGTTCTGTGAATAAATCTGAGCAAGTCTCTGGTCAGTTGGTCCCTGAGCCAAGCATGCCTGGCTCAGACTCAACATGGCTTTAAGCTAAGTGCGAAAGAATAGAAGTGAAGTGTGATCTGCTGCCCGTGTCAGATGGGACAGACTTGTGGTTTGAGTCTAAGCAAGTTAGATGTCTGTTAGGGACCTTAGCAGTCTTCAGAGTAAGCTGACAGAATCCAGGATCTCCACAACACAGCAAGCCACACAACATAGGTGCAATCTGAAATTATTTGACATGTGAAGAACCAGGAAAATGGGCCAATTCTCAAAGGAGAAGGCTGTCAATCAGTGGAGGCTGCCTTTGAGATGACTGAGAGAGCAGAATGACCAAAGGTGTTAAAGCAGCTATGGCCACTGCGGGAAAAATGCTTACAACAAATAATAAAAGGGAAATCTCAGAAGAGATAAGGTTGCTGTAAAAAAGAACTAAATTATAAATAATTGACTGGGTGGATTTAATGGAAGAGTAAGAAGTGACAGAGGAGTCTGAATGTAAAGAGAGATCAGTAGACAAGGCTAGCTTCCTGTTAATGTGCCAGGGAAAGCAGTAGGAGATGGTCCAAGTGCTTGGGCCCCTGGCACCCATCTGGGAGACACAGATGAAACTCCTGGCTCCTGGCTTCAGCCTGGCCCAGTCCTGTCTGTTGTGGTTATTTGGGGAGTGAACCAGTAGATGGAAGATCTCTCTCTGTCTCTCTCTTTGTAATCCTGTTTTTAATTCAATCAATCAATCTTGAGAAAAAGGACATAGCTAAATCTGAGAAACAGAGAAGACGTAACATTGAAAAAAGGATGAGAGTTTCAGAGACGTATAGGGGCAGTATAAAAACCCCTAACATGTGGGAATCCTGGAAGTGGAAGAAAAGAGGAGACTAGGCAAAGACCATTAGAAAGAGTAGGGGCACCGACCTTCCAAAACTATGAGGTTAGGGCATACATTTATGGGTTCATTGGACTCAGCAAGGCCAAAGGGGTATAAATACGGAGAAAACCATGCCTGAGCCAAAATCAGTATGTCCACCAGAGGGTTTTTGCTCCCAGCAGCGCATCTGTTAATTCAGTGGGATTTGTTGGCACCTGCTGTGTGTCAGGCTCTGCTGGGTCCTGCGAGTATCACTTATGCTATAGTTGTTTTTGGGGGAAGAGTGGGAGCTACTGGGGCTGGTCTAAGGTTAACTCTTGTTCAACAAGATCAAGTTTACATGGAGAATGTAAGTAAGCTCAGACAGGGAGGTAACTCAGGGCCATTAGATATCCTTGAATGAAGCGTTTTCAGGGAAGACATCAAAGACCTGCGGGGAAAGGGAGTGAGGTCTCCACGAGATCAAGGGAAGCATTTCTGAGCAAGGACAGCGAATCCTTGGACTCCGGGTTGCTCTGGCAGGGACTTCAGGCTATAAAATGTGGGGTCATTGTATGGTCCTCTGCGGTGGTTTCATAGGCTCTGTGAGTTGTTGTCTGGAGGTAGGAGCTAGGACGTGAACTAACTGCACTGTAGGTGTCTCAGTGGAGGACGGTTTTTTTTTTTTTTTTTTTTTGACAGGCAGAGTGGACAGTGAGAGAGAGAGAGACAGAGAGAAAGGTCTTCCTTTTGCCATTGGTTCACCCTCCAATGGCCGCTGTGGCCGGCGCACCGTGCTGATCCAAAGGCAGAAGCCAGGTGCTTCTCCTAGTCTCCCATGGGGTGCAGGGCCCAAGCACTTGGGCCATCCTCCACTGCACTCCTGGGCCATAGCAGAGAGCTGGCCTGGAAGAGGGGCAACTGGGATAGAATCCAGTGCCCCAACCGGGACTAGAACCCGGTGTGCCAGTGCCGCTAGGTGGAGGATTAGCCTGTTGAGCCACGGCGCCGGCTTGGAGGACGGTCTTGTGTTAATCCACCCTCGAAGCTGCATGAGGGAGGGCACCGAAGTATAGGTCTATTGACACAGGGGCTGGAGTGGAAGCCAGTCATATTAAGGTAAATCAAACAGGGGGATGTGGTAGGGATGAGAAGCAGGGGCAGCCTCTCTGAGAATATTCTCGAAAGGGCCCCCCCTTTCCCACAAAATGTTAAAGCTATGTATTGAGGGGCCGGCACTATGGCTCACTTGGTTAATCCTCTGCCTGTGGCGCCGGCATCCCATATGGGTGCCGGGTTCTAGTCCCGGTTGCTCCTTTTCCAGTCCAGCTCTCTGCTGTGGCCTGGGAAGGTAGTGGAGGATGGCCCAAGTGCTTGGGCCCCTGCTCCCACATGGGAGAGCAGGAGGAAGCACCTGCCTGGCTCCTGGCTTTGGATGGGTGCAGCTCTGGCCGTGGTGGCCATTGGGGGGTGAACCAACAGAAGGAAGACCTTTCTCTCTGTCTCTCTCTCTCTCACTGTCTGTAATTCTACCTGTCAATTGAAAAAAAAAAGCTATATATTGATACGACATTAGAGCAATAAAAATGCATCAGTGGGAGAAACATGAAAGCAAGAGACATCGGTTCAACATTTGATGGAAACGTTAGTGGCCAGGTGCTGATGTGTGTGGAGAGGGGGATGAACAGTGGTAGCTTTCCTGCATGTTCACTTCCTGTGCCAGGGCAGGGCTCCATTCCTAGGTTGGCCCCTGTAGTACTCAGGGTTCGCCAAGAAACAGCTAATAGGAGGTAGATGTAGATATGTAGCAGGTCTCCAAAATGTGTATGGAAAAATGTGCATTTTGAGAAAATTATGCATGCACTGCACAATTTTTTCATACCACAATAAGCTTAGCTTTTAATTCCATTTTCTATGAATTTTTTGAAGCACCCTTGTGGATGCATCTTAGTTGACAGAACTTAGCTAATTGGTTCATGCAATGATGGAATCTGGCAAGTCCAAAATCTATAGGCTGGAGACCTAGGCAAGAGCTGAGGTTGTCACTCAAGTGTGAAAGCTGTCTGCTGGCAGAATTCCCTCTTGCTCAGGGAGAGGTCAGTGTTGATTTTTTGTTTGTTTGTTTTGGTTTTTTGACAGGCAGAGTGGACAGTGAGAGAGAGACAGAAAGAAAGGTCTTCCTTCCGTTGGTTTGCCCTCCAATGGCTGCTGCAGCTGTCGCACCACGCTGATCCGATGGCAGGAGCCAGGTGCTTCCTCCTGGTCTCCCATGGGGTGCAGGGCCCAAGCACTTGGGCCATCCTCCACTGCCTTCCCGGGCCACAGCAGAGAGCTGGCCTGGAAGAAGAGCAACCGGGACAGAAACAGCGCCCCAACTGGGACTAGAACCGGGTGTGCCGGCGCTGCAGGCGGAGGATTAGCCAAGTGAGCCACAGCGCCGGCTGAGGTCAGTGTTTTGTTCTGTTTAGTTCCTCAACTGATTGCATGAGGCACACCCGCTTATGGAAGGCAATTTGTTTTACCCAAAGCCCATCAATCTGAATATTTACCTTATCCAAAAACACCCTCACAGAAGCATCTGGAATAGTATTTGGCCATGTCTGGGCACCATAGCTCAGCCAACCTGATACGTAAGTTAACCCATCACAGCTCCCCTCCTGGTGGACTTAGGTAGGCTTTGGGATGGGAGTAAGGGGATGTTTTACATCTCAGAAGGGATTTTTTTTTAAGATTTATTTATTTTAAAGTCAGAGTTATGCAGAGAGAGATGAGGCAGAGAGAAAGAGAGATGTCTTCCATCCACTGGTTCACTTTCTAGATGACCGCAACGGCCGGAGCTGCGCCGATCCGAAGCCAGGAGCCAGGAGCTTCCTCTGGGTCTTCTATGCGGGTGCAGGGGCTCAAAGACTTGGGCCATCCTCTACTGTTTTCCCAGGCCATAGCAGAGAGCGGGTCAGAAGTGGAGCAGCTGGCACTCGAACCTGCGCCCACATGGGATGCTGGCACTGCAGTCGGCGGCTTTACCCGCTACACCACAGTGCTGGCCCCTCAGCAGGGCTTTCTCCCGTACCAGGGAGTCCAGATTCTGTTTGTGAAAGATATGGAGGCTGTCCTGGATAGGGCAGAAGTCCCTCTCCTTGCAGGAGGAGAAGTCGCTAGGGACTAAGGGTGGTGAACGCATTGGCTAAGTCCAAGGATTGCCTCCGCGGGGATTTCAGATCAGGAACACTCACTGCTGTGTTTGGAGAGCGTGTTCTCCAAAGATCCAGGTGCTGGGGGCTTGGTCCTTGTGTGGTGGTGTTGAGAGATGGTGGTCTCTGGGGGGAACCATCAATTTTGGGTGGGATTAATGTGTTTCTTGTGGGAGCTCAGTTTCTGCAATAGCGAGTTGCTACATCTGACCTCTGAATACCTAAGAAAATGAAGATCTTTACAAATGGTCCAAGTGCACCCTAGTTTGGCTCTATGGCAGGGACTTGGTGCTGCTGGTTTATGTGTACGGTGACCTCAAGAAGCATGAGTTAGGAGGTGGGGAGACTGAGACAGGGAGGGTAAAACAAACCCAGTAACCTGTGCATTCATGATGGGACACCACCGTGGTGTTCCCCAGAGTCGTCCACACGGACCTGGGAGCTGGGGGTGTATCTACCCACTTCCATCTCTCACTGGCTAAGGGCTGCCTCCAGGGGCTCCTGGGCTGCGCTGGTGTGCACTTGGGCAAGTTCTCTGAGGCACAGGGAGCCCTTAGGCTGAGAAGCAGAGGGATTCACTGAGGCCCTCGTGGAGGGAGTGGCTGGTGAGCTGGAAGGGTTGCATCAGCTACAGGGGAAGGCAGAGGAGGGCGAGGGCTGTTGGGCGGGACATCCACGGAGTCTGCTGAGAAGCACAGGGAATGAGAATCAGGCGGTGTGGAGGAGTGAGTGCTTAACGCCTGACAGCTGAGCCGAAGCAGTGCGGCCAAGGCCCAGGACAACGGCCCTAGGCATGAAGAGCAGGTGCAGGGGCCCCGGAGTGGGAGAAGGAGCTCGAAGGGGAGGGAGGGCGGAGGGAGCTGGGACTGGAGAGGAGAGCAGAGGCCACGCCCGCTGTCCAGCAGCGAGGTGAGGACTGTGGACTTCCTGCTCCGTGCAGAGGAGTCGCGGGGCTTCTGAGTGGAGCATAGAGACGACCTGAGTGGGACTTTTAAATCGAGAGGAGACACACATTCCTGGAGAAGGTAGGTGGGGAAGGGCGGGCCTCTGAGAGGCGCAGGGCCGCAGCCCCATTGAGACGGGAGTGAGCCGGGCAGTGGGAGCCCCGGCAGGGCGGGTGGCAGGAGGAGGATTTCTGGCATCGGTTGTTCACTTTCTTCTGTGATGAGTGAGGTGGGCTCGTGGGCCGACATGGGGGCAGGAGGAGGTTAAAGGAGTGAACAGAAAGATTTTTGAGAGAGTGATTGTCTTAGTCCATTTGCTGTTGCTATAACTGAGTACTACAACTGGGTAATTTATAAAGAAAAGAAGTGTTTTGTGGTTCATGGGCCTGGAGGCGCCATGAGCATGGTGCTGGCATCATCATGTGGCAGAAGAGAGAGAACCGAGGAAGACAAACTCGCTTTAACAGCTCGCTCTGGGAGGAGGTGGTCGCTCCTGTAGGAGAGGCAGTAATTCCAAACTCTCCAACGGAAACACCTCCGTTAGGTCCCACCTCCCAACACTGCTCACTGGGAATTAACGCTCCAGTGCATGGGCTTCTAGGGAACACCCTCAAACCACCATAGCAGTGAGAAGATGAACCTTAGAGAATAACCTGGGGCCAGCGCCATGGCTCAACAGGCTAATCCTCCGCCTTGCGGCGCCGGCACACCGGGTTCGAGTCCCGGTTGGGGTGCCGGATTCTATCCCGGTTGCCCCTCTTCCAGGCCAGCTCTCTGCTATGGCCCGGGAGTGCAGTGGAGGATGGCCCGAGTGCTTGGGCCCTGCACCTCATGGGAGACCAGGAGAAGCACCTGGCTCCTGCCTTCGGATCAGCGCGGTGCACCGGCCGCAGCGCCCCAGCCGGGGCGGCCATTGGAGGGTGAACCAACGGCAAAGGAAGACCTTTCTCTCTGTCTCTCTCTCTCACTGTCCACACTGCCTATCAGAAAAAAAAAATTAAAAAAAAAAAAAGAATAACCTGGGAGGGCTGCCCCAAGCAGCGAGTTCCTGCTTGAATTCTGTGGTCATGGATTGATAGCGTGCACCTGATCCACTCATTTAAAGGATTTGCTCTGGCAGCTTTTAGCTACTCTGGGGCAGGTGTGAGATCATGGGGTTTGACCAGGCTGGGGTTTTGACTGGAAAGCAGAGTTGAGGGAGAGGGGGGAGGGTGCCAGGGACCTTCTAGAAGGAGGCAGGGTCTGTGGCCGGGAATCCAAGCTGGTGCTTCTGTGTGCACAGGGCGTTTGAAGGATGGCCGTGGCAGAGTGAACTTGACTTTGGCAATGGCCCTTTTTAAAATCTGTGCTCCATGACTGAAAATTCTCTTATTTCTACATTATCCTCTCTTCACCTCACTCCCTTTCATCTATTAGAGTAATAGTGAAAACTACATGAACTCGCCCAGAATACCTTTCTGAGTATAAAAACCTTCTTTTTTAAAACATAAAATTACCTTCTAAAGTTCCAGAGGAAAGAGTCGTTTAATAGCCATTGATTATGAAAATACCCAATAAAAAGCTGTTCTTTGGGGATATTTATGTAAGTATGGATTTCATTAATATATTCCTATTTCATAAGATTTAAACAGCGCAGAGCAAACCAGAGTCAATTAAAATCACTAGACCCGAGTCAAGCTTTACTGCCTATTAGTGAGGGATTTTACGCAGGCAGCAGAGGGAGTGAGCTGTTCAAGTGTCCTGGGGTAGAGACTTAGCTCTCTCAGCTGCACACAGACCTCTCTGTTTTTTTTTTTTTTAAGATTTTTATTTATTTTTAATTCGAATGGCAGAGCTACAGAGAGTCAGAGTCAGAGAGAGAGAAGGCTTCCATCCACTGGTTCACTTCCCAAATGGCTGCAACGACTGGGGCTGCACCGATCTGAAGTCAGGAGCCAGGAGCTTCCTCTGGGTTTTCCCGTGTGGGTGCAGGGGCCCAAGGACTTGAGCCATCTTCTACTGCTTTCCCAGGCCATAGCAGAGAGCTGGATCGGAATTGGAGCAGCTGGGACTCGAACTGGTGTGCATATGACTGCCTCACAGCTGCCGAGCCAGACATAACTCGCTGTCTGACTTCACACAGCCATAAAGGACTCACATCCCTCCCAGTGGTGGGGTTAAGTTAGTGGCCTGGATAATCTGGCGCCCCCAGCAGACATGACTCATTAATCTAGAACACCAAGCCATACGTCTGGGCAGTAAAGGAGAACACGTTGTAGGAGGCCATTGAGTGGCTATTCTGAGCAGCTGGGTTGCACCCTGGGCTGTGAGCTCAGAGGTGTGCGGGGCCCAGCCTTCTCCCTGACTTCTCAGAAGCAGACTGTAGCATGTCCCTGCCCGTGCTAACCGCGCTTTTTACCTGCATCTCGGTTTTGGGAAAAACGTTTCTTCGACGTGTGAACGTCACCATTCGTTAGCTCTCTGTTCTGTCAACACCTTGGTTTCTGGTTTTCCAGGGTCTTGTGTATATATAAAATAAATATATACACAAGCAGTTTTGCACTACACAAGTTGTTTTCCATTTGGTTTTATTTGATGGTATGCCTTGGACATTGTTCTGGGTCAGAACCTGGATTTTAACACATGCAGAGAATCCCATAGTCCCGTTATATTAGCCATGCTCTTATTAGGGCACGTGCACCGATTCTCCAACCCCGTAATGCTTTGCTTTCACAAACCAGGCTGCACCAGCTAAGGTTATATGCATGAGAGTACTTCAGAATATTCATAGAAAATGCATACTACTTTAAAACCAAATACGGATTTCAAATTGTTTTGCACCAAAATAAATTTATTTTTAATGTTTTAAAATTCATTTTATTTGATAGGGAGCAGGAGGGAGAGATCCCTTTCAATGGCCCTATTCCCCAGATGTTTGCAATGGCCAGGCCTGGGCAGGACCAGGTCAAACCTGGGAGCCTGGGACTCAGTCCTGTTCTCCTGCATGAGTGGCAAGGACTCAGTCACTTGAGCCGTCACCTGCTCCCTCCCAGGGTGCACACTAGCAGGAAGCTGGCATCTGGAGCAGAGGTGGGACTGGAACGCAGGCACTCTGATAGGGGATGCAGGTGTCCAAAGCAGCAACTTGAACACGATGCCCCACACCTGCCCTCAACTTCTCATTCCCTTTTCCCACAGACGGCTGGAAGTCCACTTGTGTTTGTGTATGCATGTGCCAGTGGCTCTTCAGGCTGGGTTTCCAGGAATGAAATTTCTGGGATAAAGGAAATGCATGTCTAAACACCGATGGGTGATAGTCACAAGGCTTCCAATAAGCATCCGTTTCCCCACAACCTTGCTGTCACTGGTTACTGTCAATCTTTAATTTTTCTGGCACATATTTGATGAGTGCAACATCATATCTCGTTGAATTATTTTATTTGGCAGCAGAGAGGGAGGGAGGGGGAGAGAGAGAAATTGATCTTCCACCTGCTAATTTACTCGCTAAATCAACAGCTGAGGCTGGGCCAGGCCAAAGCAGGGAGCCAAGAACTCAATCTAGGTCTCCCAAGTGGGTGGCAGGGACCCAACTACTTGAGCCACCCCCAGCTGCCTCCCAGGAAGCTGGATCTAGGAGCAGAGCGGGGACTTGAACCCAGGCACTCCAATATGGGCTGTGGAGTCCCGAACAGCATCTTAACCATGTGCCAAGGGCCTGGCCCTCGTTTTTGTCGTGAGTCTAGTTCTCTGATTACCAGTGGGAGCTGAGCATTTTCTTGGTCATTGGTGTTTGTATTTTTCTTCTGTGAATTGCCTATTCATACAATTTATCTGATTTTTAAAATAGTGTTACATGTCTTGTTGACTTGTGTAAGGTCTTGATGTTCTCTGGTTATAAATTCTCTGAGTTAAGTGTGTTCATACCATGCTATATATTTGCTGATTGGAGTTTAACTTTGTGTTTAAGATGTCTTTTTCAACAAAAACGTTTTAAAATTTTATGAGATTAAAAATGTTAATCCTCTGTTATGTGCCTTCTGAGTTATATGTCTTATTTTAGGAAAATCTTTCCAATACTGAGATTATAAGAATTTACTTTGTCGTTTTATTCCAACTCTTTTATAGTTTGTTTAAGCATTTAACATTTTTATCTAACAGAAATTTATTATTTGAGTGGTACAAGTTATGTTCATTTTTTATAGTGGATTTGCAGTTTTATTTATTAAATAATCCTTGCTTTCCTAGGAATTAGAAGTGCTGTCTTGATAGCAAATAATATTTTATCGCTAATTATAAATGCATGCATTGAATTATGTAAAGCGGAATTCTCAGAACAGTTCTATTTCTCTCTTATATCATTATCACTGTAGATGAAATCGCCCTGTGCTCACAAAACTGTAGATTCCATTTCATTCCTGTGTTCTGTTGATCTGTTTGCAATTTGGGCTGCTATAACAGAATACCATAGATGGGGTGGCTGTATTTCTCATTCTGCAGGCTGGGAAGTGTGAGATTCAGGTGCCCACATGGTAGGAGTTGGGTGAGGGAAAGATACTTTCCTGGGTCAGACGTGGATATCTGGCTCTGACCTCTCTCTCCCTATAAGGGCGCCAGTCCAACATGACGGTCTCACCTTCACGCCCTCATTATCTCCAGAAACCGTCATGCTAGGGGTTACGTTTTCAATATACAAAGCTTGGAGAGACATATTCAGTCCATGCACTACTCCTGGGACTACATCAAATCATCCAAGTACACGGAAGGTTAATTGTCCTAACGTCTGTTTGGGCAAATCTCTCTCCACTTTCTGTGACTTTTCAGAATCTCCTTGGATATATTAATACATATTTTAATCCACGTCCTCCGTTGTTTGAAAGTTATATACCTTTCTACTACTTCTTGTGCTCTTTGTAGATTGCAATATACTCCATTGACGTACCAAAGGGCTGGAAACTTTATTTTCTCTTACACAGTGTGAAGAACTCAGAACACTTTTACTCCATTTAGTCCTCTCTCGACTCATGTGCTGTTTTGTGTATTTTAATTCTTTATCTGAACTGTCACAGGCAGGGTTAGCAGTTTTTAAAAATGTGGTCTATGTTCATTTTGACGTAGGTGCATAGTCATTACTTACCAGTATTTTTTGTGACATTCTTTTCTTCATCTCCACTGTTATCCTGGGGACATTTTCCTTTAGTATTTTCTTTAGTACAAACCGATAGTGGTGAAGTCCCTTGGTTTTCGATCTCTGAAAATGTCTTTATTTCAACTTTTTTTTAAAAAAAATTATTTATCTGAAAGAGTTACAGAGAGAGGTAGAGAGAGAGAGAGAGGTCTTCCATCCGCTGGTTCACTCCCCGAATGGCTGCGACAGCTGGAGCTGCGCCGATCCGAAGCCAGGACCCAGGAGCTTCTTCTGGGTCTCCCACATGGGTGCAGGGGCCCAAGGACCGGGTCCATCTTCCACTGCTTTCCCAGGCCATAGCAGAGAGCTGCATTGGAAGTGGAGCAGCTGGGACTCAAACCGGTGCCCATGTGGGATGCCGGCACTGCAGGCAGCGGCCTTAACCTGCTATGCCACAGCACCGGCCCCTACTTCAACTTTGTGTGTTTTCCCTGGCTGTAGAACTGTACATTGGCAGTTATTTTCTTTTCATACAGTAAACACCCATCCTTCTGTCTTCCATTGCTTTCAGTGGAGAAGTCAGTTGTAGGTGTACTTGTTTTCTCCCTTGGAAGTGATTTTTTCCCCCTATACTCCAAAGTGTGCTGAAGATTTTTGTTTCTGTGTTTGACTTTCCTCAGTTTTCCTATAATGCGTCTGGCAGCACATTGATTTTCCTAACAGTTCATTGACTCTTGAATCTGTGGATTAATTGCTTTACTTAGTTTTGGGGATTTTTTAAAAAAGTTCACTTTATTTATCTGAAAGGCAGAGTTACACACACAGAGAGACCTTCCATCCACTGGTTCACTCCCCATATGGCTGCAATGGCCAGAGCTGGTCCTATTGACACCAGGAGCTTCTTTCTGGTCCCCTACGTGGGTGCAAGGGCCCAACACTTGGACCATCTTCTACTGCTTTCCCAGGCCATTGCAGAGAGCTGGATCGGAAGTGGAGCAGCTGAGACTCGAACCTGCGCTCACATGGGATGCTGGCGCTACAGGCAGAGGCTTAGCCTACTATGCCACAGCGCCGGCCCCCAGTTTTGGAGATTTTTAAAAGCCATTTTATTTGTTCAAATATTGCTTTGACAATCTCTGTCTCCTTCTGGGACTTCAGTTACACCTGTTAGACTTTCTCACTGTATCCCCTTTGTCTCCTGTAATTTCCGTGTTTTTTGTTTGTTTGTTTATTTGTTTTGTCTTTCTGAACTTCACTCTAATGTTTTCTTCTGATGGATATCTTTGCTTCACTCTCTTCAGCTGTGTGTTGCGTTCCTAATTTCAATCATTGTGTGTGTGTGTGTGTGTTTTTTTTTTTTTTTTCCAGATTAGAACTTCTATTTGATTCCTTTCAAGTCTGTGCTGACATGTTGTATATTGCCAATTCCTTTTCACTGGGCTCTGTGGGTGCTGGAGACCTTGGATCACCTTACTCCAATTTCAGGGTTTGAAATATTCTGGAACCTGGTGACGTGAGACTGATGGGCGGTCTCCGAGGTTTGGTTTCCTGGTTCGTCCGTATGCGGGGTCATCCTTAGGCTTAGAAAGTGTCTCTGACGTCTCGGCTCTCCAGCAGCTCGTCCTCGGCCCTTGCCTTGGGAAGACTTTGGAAGTGCGCTTCAGCTTCTACGTCAGGTCTTCTAGGGGTGTTGTTGCTTGCTGGCCAAGGTGTCACGCCCTCAAGGCCCTCCTCCTGACATGTCTGTCTGCTTTCAGTCCTCGGTAGGGTGATTTCCTACCATCTTGTTAACTTTTTGATTTCACTTAGAATGCTGCTTTTAAACACGGTGCCCAGCTTTGTTTGTGTCCTTGAGGTTTTTGTGGTGAAACCAAATTGTCATCAGTAGAATTGAAAGTCCTGTATTTTCACTTTTATTTAAATTTTGGAAGCACAACGACAAGTGTAAAAACTCCTGTTGCCATGTTGAATGGGATTACTTTATAGATTAATTTGGAGGAGAAAAGATTTTTGCCATATTGAATAGTCCATTCAAGGATATAATATAGAGTTGCTTAAAATTAAAATATAATATACATGTAAATTTAGTTACCTAAATTTCTTTTGTGTCCAAGTAAACTTTCATTAATAGATAAGTTGTCCACGCATTCATAAATTTGTTTCTTAATACTTTATGAATATCATTGATAATGAGAGTGAGATGCTCTATTCCATGCACCGGCAATCTTTGTGAAGGGCTAGGTAGCAAGTAATTTGGGTTCTGCAGGCCCTGTGGTCTTTCTGGGGCAGAAAGCAGCCACAGACAATACAGAAGCAAATTGGTACAGCTCTGTGGCAGCCAGACTCTGTTTACAAAAATAGGCTGCAGAATGGGTTTGGCTCGTGGGCCCCTGTGTCCCAGCTCCTGCTCAACTCCTTTCCATTTTTCTTTTTTTTTAAATTTTTTATTTTTTAATTTTTTTTTTTGACAGGCAGAGTGGACAGTGTGAGAGAGAGAGAGACAGAGAGAAAGGTCTTCCTTTGCCGTTGGTTCACCCTCCAATGGCCGCTGCGGCCGGCGCATCGCGCTGATCCGAAGCCAGAAGCCAGGTGCTTCTCCTGGTCTCCCATGGGGTGCAGGGCCCAAGCACTTGGGCCATCCTCCACTGCACTCCCGGGCCACAGCAGAGAGCTGGCCTGGAAGAGGGGCAACCGGGACAGGATCGGTGCCCCGACCAGGACTAGAACCCCGGGTGCCGGCGCCGTAAGGCAGAGGATTAGCCTAGTGAGCCGCGGCGCTGGCCCCTGTGCTTCTCTTACCGAGGCTGTTGGCAAGATGGAATTTTATCAAGTACGTTCAAGCGCCCTTTGAGATAATCGAACGTTTCTTTTATTTGCTTTATCCGTCTGATAGCTTACGATTACTCGTTCCCTACTATGGCATTGTTGATATATTTCTGGGGCAAATGCTTCTTGGAGCGAATGCTGAACTGTTTTAATAAACAGCTGCATTTGCTCTGCTAATGTTTTATTAAGATTGTTCCTATTTAAGTAAAATGAGATTGACTTGTAGGATATTTATTGGTGTCATCCTTACTCATTGTTGGCATCATAGTCATGTCTTCCTTAGGGGATAGGCTGGGGTGATTTCTAGTTACTAAAGCACATTTTGTATAATTATTTCCTGTTTATTCAAGGGTTGGTAAAATTGGCCCCCAAATCCTTAGGAAATGGAGCTCATTTGGGGTGTAATTGCTGATTATTATTTTAGTTTTCTTCACAATTCGTCTGTTCAGAACTTCTGCCTTTTTGTGAACACATTTGGGTAAACTTCCATTTTATGTGGATTTTAAAATCAGTTATTAGTTTTTCTTACACTTTTCAAAGTTTTTTTCCATATCTGTAATTAGGTAGACTTTTTTCATTTTGAATGTTGTTTATCTTGCCTTTCCTCTTGTTTCGTATTTGCTTTTACTGCAGACTGGTACATTTATTTGGACTTCTGTTTTTCTAAGTTTATTTATTTGTTTGAAAGGTAGAGTGACAGAGAGAGAGAGAGAGAGAGAGAGAGAGAGAGATACACAGAGAGAAGGAGATCTCCCATCTGTTGGTTCACTCCCCAAATTGCTACAACAGTCAGGGCTGGCCCAGGACAAAGCCAGGAGCCAGGAAGTCCACATGAGTCTCTCGTGTGGGTGGCAGGGGAACAAGTACTTGGGCCACCATCTGCTGCCTCCCAGGCACATTAGGAAGAAGTAGAGATGGAACTTGATCCTAGGCACTCTGATATGGGATGGAGGCACCTTAAGCAGTACCTTGCTGCACCTCAGTACCTTCCACTTATCATCCTTACAAAATGCAGTTTTGGTGTTACCCATCAGTCTGATCTTTGTTAATATGCTATTATTATCTATGCCTAGAAAGAAAATATTTTAGTGTGTTACTTTTGAGAGTTTTTTAAAATTAAATTTTCAAGGTATTTAATTTCAAAGTGATATTTTATTCCTCTTTGAAAACCTGTTCTGAGTGCCATGTGACTTAGCTCAATGGCTATTGAGCTTGAGTCTTCTTCTTTTTTTAAATTTATTTGATAGGCAGAGTTACAGACAGTGAGAGAGACAGACAGAGAGAAAGGT
Source organism: Lepus europaeus (assembly GCF_033115175.1). Lineage (NCBI taxonomy): Eukaryota > Metazoa > Chordata > Mammalia > Lagomorpha > Leporidae > Lepus > Lepus europaeus. The sequence goes on along the minus strand of NC_084844.1, from coordinate 50,096,958 downwards.
CTTCCTTCCGTTGGTTCACCCCCCAAGTGGCTGCCACGGCTGCTGATGTGCTGATCCGAAATCAGGAGCCAGGTGCTTCCTCCTGGTCTCCCATGGGGTGCAGGGCCCAAGCACTTGGGCCATCCTCCACTGCACTCCCGGGCCACAGCAGAGAGCTGGCCTGGAAGAGAAGCAGCCAGGACTAGAACCGGCACCCATATGGAATGCTGGCGCCACAGGCGGAGCATTAACCAAATGAGCCACGAATTTGAGTCTTCTGTTCCTCACTGTTGGTTTTCCATAAAAACTCGGTGACTTTTTGCCGTGTCCTCACTGGCAGGAGCACCTGGGGCTGCCTGTGATAACTATGAGGGAGACGTGGGAGGGAGGGGTTGATTGGGAGCTTGTTTTTCTGGGTGCGTAGGTTCCATCCTTACTGGTTTCCAGGGACTTCACTGGTCACATCAGACACAGCTTCATATTCACACCTTCATTACTCTCTGTCTGGAGGAGAAGGAGGGCTGACCGGTCTGGATGCTCTATTTGCTGCTCCCCAGTTACTGCCTGTCTGAATGACTGGGGTCCATGCTCCGTTCTGTCGAATGCCTGTGAGTATGGAGTTTCTTGGAAACCGTTTCTGCCTTCAAAGGGATCTTTTCCTACAGTAGTTTTTTTTGTTTGTTTGTTTGTTTTCAGAATGAATCCTGTCTAGATTCTTCAAAATGTCTTCTCCATGTCTGGAATACCTGGCTCACTTATTATGGCTTCCCTGGGCTATTACAGAGTGTAAAGATCATTTTATTTCATTTCGGAGAATTACATATAGCCATCTTCACCACCACAAATGCAATTGCACTTTTAGAGAAATTCATGTTTTATTAACCTAAAGCACTCATATGCATTTGAAAAGTGGTTGTATATGAGATAAGGGTTTGAAGAGCTGTACTTAGGCTGGATAAGAGCTTTTCAATGTACAGAGAATACTTAGTGCCCCTGTGGATTCAAAGCTCCACGAGTGATCTGTGGTCCCTGTCAAGAATAATGAAGTAGACAGCCAAATCGGACGGTGTGGCTGGGGCAAGCATTTGGCCTAGCGGTTAAGATGTTGCTTGGAACACCAGAAAACCGTGTAGAAGTGCCTGGTTTTGAGTCCTGCTCCATTCCGCATCTCAGCTTCCTGCTGATGTGCGCTCTGGGAGGTGACAGATAATGGCTCAAGTTCTTGGGTCCCTGCCCATATGGGAGACCTGAATTATGTTCCCAGCTCTGATTATGGATGGCATAGCCTAGCCCTGGCCATTGCAGGCATTTAGGGATGGAACCAGCAGATGGGAGATCTCTGTCTGATAGTCTCTCAAATAAAATAAATGAATAAAAAAAAAAGTGGTTGCTAAAGCAAGTAAATTTGGAAATGAATATAATCTAATTGCCGCTGTAATTTTGATTGAGATTTACCAATATAAACATTAACTGTTGCATATGATTGTGGATTGTATAAACTTCTGTCTGGTGGTAAAAGCAATGGTGAATGTTACCTAGGATCAGGTCAAGAATGTTTGCTACATGTGGATTCTGTGGTTTGACGCCCATCTGCCTAAGCAGTGTTAGACATCTTCACACTGCATTTGCTAGGGGGACTCACAGGGCTCCGCATACAGCTGTCCTCATGGCTGTAGTTTATCCGAGCCAAAGAACACAGAGCGAAACCCATTCAGGGAAAGGGTGCTGGGGGTGAAGTCTGGAAACAAGCAGGTGCACGCTGACAAGGGTCATCTCCATGGACCACAGAGGATGCACTTAATTTCCCCAGCAACGAGTCGGACAACACGTGTGAAACATGATCTGCCAGGGAAGCTCACGGGAGACTCAGTGCCCGGGGCTCTTCCTGGGAGCTGATCACTAGCCACCTGTGTCTAGCACACACTGAAGTCCCAGCCTTGGAGGCAGAAAAGGTGTTCGACGTCAGCCATATGCTTTGTGCATAGGATTTCCGCACAGGAAGTCTTTCTTATCCTTCAGGGAAAGTTGTGTGTCAGAGTACGGAACTGTTTATCATTCGAGCTCCCAGATGCCAGCCAGGTGCCAACCATGCAAAGCAGGCCTTCTAAGAATAGTCGTCTGAGCCCTATCGTGTTAACTCTTTCTGCACAATACTTAACCTTCATGTTTGAGGAGTAATGGAACAAATAAACTGTTCCTATGCAGTAGGTTTTTAAATTATTATTATTATTAACTCCTTCTTTTTCCTATTCACAAGTGAAGGGCATGTGAGGCTGCCTGACTTTCTTAGAAAGTGGGTATGTGAGAGTTCTCATTGGTGGCTGCCACTGGATGACTGAGTTCTTTCATGTCTTGGTGTGCAGTGCCTCTCACGGGCCAGGCAATGACATGGAGAAGGAGCGAGGAGTGCATTTTTCTGATGGTCGAATGCTTTCCCAGGGCACAACTATGTCAGGGCTTCCTCGAGACTCATCCTGAGCCAACTTTTCTCCCATGATTTTTTTTTCAAGATTTATTTATTTGAAAGTCAGAATTACATGAAGAGAGGAGAGGCAGAGAGAGGCAGAGAGAGAGAGAGAGAGATTGAGAGAGAGGTCTTCCATCTGCTGGCTCACTCTCCAATTGGCCACAGTGGCCAGAGCTGCTCCGATCCTAAGCCAGGAGCTTCCAGGTCTTCCACGCGGGAGCAGGGGCCCAAAAACTTGGGCCATCTTCTACTGCTTTCCCAGGCCATAGCTGAGAGATGGATCAGAAGTGGAGCAGCCAGGTCTCAAACTGGCATCCATATGGGATGCCAGCACTTCAGGCCAGGGCATTAACCCACTGCACCACAGCACTGGCCCCTCCCATGAATCTTAGAGCTCCCACATCTTCAACTTCCCCCGATACTGCTGCTTCTCAGAATATGTCTACCTCAAACCCCTTCCTGTGCCTAAGACCCATGTATCCTCCAACTTCTGAATATCTCCCATGGCTCCCCATAGCCCTCACACTCATCCTAGTCTAGACTGAATTGTCACAGTCCGTCTCTCTATATTGCCTGTCCTGGTGAATGGCGTCTCCAGCCATCCCATGAGCAAAGTTCTTCCGGTCTGGTGCAACATCTTCCTCTGGGATATCCTTGCCTTTACACTCTACATAGGGCCCCAGACTCATAGAACTATCTAGATTCAAATCCGAGCTCAAGTGGACAGTCCCCTAGGGTCCCTAGGCTCTTGGGTCAAAGCCCGAGGTCCACGTGTGGCTTCCTGTGGCACCTGCAGCTTGGTTTCTTGTCTGCCCTTTTCCTACCCTTTTCTCCAGCCCTGTCAAGGTCCTCGGAGATCCCAGACAGGCCACGTGGTTTCACACCACTGAGCCTCTGCACAGGTCACTTCCTGTACAGGAAGTCCCTCCACACCTTTTGCGATTCTTTGGCCTTTCCCTCAAAATTTTCACAGTTGCATTTGTGCTAGAGCGGCCATCCTTCCCTTAGTGCCCCCGCTGTCCTGGGACCCCATGGGTGTGCCGTGTAGCTGACGTAGAGTTGTGTGCCCAGGGGTTGTGTGCACTGCTGGATTCTAAGTAGCTAGCACAAAGTCTAATCTATAGCAAGAATTCAATGTGGTTTTTTTTTTGCTGAAAGATAGGTGAGTGGAAGGATGGTTAATGGACTTCAGGCTCACAGGAATGGGAAATGAAAGACTGCTGTATGTGTCCACTGGATGACTTTAGAGCATTTATACAATGAAACGGGCATATTTTTTCTAGTGCTAATATATAGTAATTCTAGTTAGGCTTGTAATTTTTAAAGCAGACATAGCTTTTCTTGCTTAATTAAGATGTAGAAAGGGAGGGAGAGGGAGAGGGAGAGAGAGAGAGATCCTATCTGCTAGTTCACAGTCCTGAGCCTGCATTGGCCCTGAAAAACTCAATCCAGGTCTCCCACGTGGGCGGCAGCCACTGAGTTGCTCACGCCACCACTGCTGCTCTGAGTCTGCATTAGCGGGAAGCTGGAGTAGAGGCAGAGCTGGGGACTGAACCCATGCACTTAGCTATGGGATGCAGGCGTCCAAACACCCACCCTTCATAGGGAAATTCTTATTGGGCTTATTTTCCACTTTGATAATCAATTACTTGGATCCTAATTTGGGAATCTGAAAACTCTTCCTGGGCAAAGTAGACAATGTTGTGAATTTAGGACTTTTGAGTCTAACTATTAGATCTTACACTCTGAGTTGAAGAATCACCACAGAGAAGAGGCAACCAACAGAATGGGAAAAAATATTCGCAAACTATACTACAGATAAAGGATTGATAACCAGAATCTACAAAGAAATCAAGAAAATCCACAACAACAAAACAAACAACCCACTAAAGAGATGGGCCAAGGACCTCAATAGACATTTTTCGAAAGAGGAAATACAAATGGCCAACAGACACATGAAAAAATGTTCAAGATCACTAGCAATCAGAGAAATGCAAATCAAAACCACAATGAGGTTCCACCTCACCCCGGTGAGAATGGCTCACATTCAGAAATCTACCAACAACAGATGCTGGAGAGGATGTGGGGAAAAAGGGACACTAACCCACTGTTGGTGGGAATGCAAACTGGTTAAGCCACTATGGAAGTCTGTCTGGAGATTCCTCAGAAACCTGAACATAACCCTACCATACAACCCAGCCATCCCACTCCTTGGAATTTACCCAAAGGAAATTAATTTGGCAAATAAAAAAGCCATCTGCACATTAATGTTTATTGCAGCTCAATTCACAATAGCTAAGACCTGGAACCAACCCAAATGCCCATCAACAGTAGACTGGATAAAGAAATTATGGGACATGTACTCCATAGAATACTATACAGCAGTAAGAAACAACGAAACCCAGTCATTTGCAACAAGATGGAGCAATCTGGAAAACATCATGCTGAGTGAATTAAGCCAGACCCAAAGAGAAAAATATCATTTGTTTTCCCTGATCGGTGACAACTGAGTGCCAAAGGGGAAACCTGTTAAGTGAAATGGACACTATAAGCAACAATGAACTGATCAGCTCCTGTCCTGACTTTAGATGTACAATGTAATACTTTATCCATTTTAGTATTTGTTGTTATTGTTGTTGTTCTAGTACTATTGGTTGAACTCAGTAATTAACACACAATTATTCTTAGGTGTTTAAATTTTAACTGAAAAGTGATCCCTGTTAAATCTAAGAGTGGAAAAAGAGAGGGAGGAGATGAACAATTTGGAACATGCTCAATCGGACTGGCCGCAAATGGTGGAGTTAGAAACGTGCCAGGGGATTCCAACACAATTCCATCAAGATGGCATGTACCAATGCCATCGCATTAGTCCAAGTGACCAATTTCAGCTCACAATTGATAGCTCTGATAGGTCTAAGACTCAAAGAGATCACACAAACAAGACAAGTATCTGCTAATACTTACTGATAGAATCAAAAAGGGAGAGAAAGATCCAACATGGGAAGTGGGATACACAGCAGACTCATAGGATGGCAGATGTCCTAAACAACACTCTGGCCTCAGAATCAGCCCTCAAGGCATTCAGATCTGGCTGAAGAGCCCATGAGAGTATAGCAGGCATGGAAAGCCAAGATATCATGGAAAAAAAAAAAAAGACCTAAATGAATGATCTCTGTGAGTGAGATCCCAGTGGAAAGAACGGGGCCATCAAAGAAGGAGGTACCCTTCTCCGAAGGGAGGAGAGAACCTCCACTTTGACTATGACCCTATCGGAATAAGATCAAAGTCAGCAAACTCTAAAGGCTTCCATAGCCCTGGCAACTCATGACTAGAGCCTAGGGAGATTACTGACGCCATGAACAGGAGTGTCAAATTGTTAAATCAGCAACAGGAGTCACTGTGTACTTACACCCCATGTGGGATCTGTCCCTAATGTGTCGTCTAAAGCCAAGTGATGCTATGACTGGTACTGAAACGGTATTTTTATACTTTGCGTTTCTGTGTGGGCGCAGACTGATGAGGTCTTTGCTAATTATATACTGAAGTGATCCTCTGTATATAAAGAGAATTGGAAATGAAAAAAAAAAAAAAAACAACCTGGTGTTAAAATGGAAATGGCATAGAAAATTAATTAATTTGAAAAAAAAAATTATGTAGGATCTCTGTCTTTAATGTGCTGTACATTGCTATTTAATGCTATAATTAGTAATCCAATGGTAGTTTTTTCACTTGATGTTGCTATATGGGCAAAAAGTTGAAATCTTTACCTAATATATACTAAACTGATCTTCTGTATACAAAGAGAATTGAAAATGAATCTTTACATGAATGGAAGGGGAAAGGGAGCGGGAAAGGGGAGGGTAGCGGGCGGGAGGGAAGTTATGGGAGGGGGGAAGCCATTGTAACCCATAAGCTATACTTTGGAAATTTATATTCATTAAATAAAAGTTTAATTAAAAAAAAAAAAAAAAAAAAAAAAAAAAAAAGAATCACCACAGAATTGGATTTTCACCAACCGTTCACAGCAGAGGGTCAGCATATAATGGCTGTGGGCCAAACCTAGCCTGCAGTCTGCTTCTGTGAGTAAAGTTTTATTGGAACCAGTCACACTCATGAAACCAGCTTGTGGAAAATGGAATTAAAAGGTAAATTTATTCTGGTGCAAAAGTTTGTTGAAATCCTTGCATACAAGGGTCTTTAAAGAACTCATCAAAATGAGTATTATGAAAAAAAATGCAAGAATTTCAATATTTTTTAAAGACTTATTTGAAAGGCAGTTTCAGAGACAAGAAGAAACAAAGAGATCTTCCATCTGCTGGTTCACTCTCTAGATGACCAAAACGGTGGGCTGGGCCAGGCCAACACTAGGAGCCAGGAGCTTCTTCTGGGTCATGCATTTGGGTGCAGGGGTCCAAGAACTTGGGCTGTAGGCTACGGCTTTACCTGCTATGCCAGAGTCAGCCATAGATTTCAATATTTTTTTGCACCAAAAATAAATGTGTCCTTTAACTAGATTTCCTGGGAATGTTTTGAAGTTCTCTTGTGTGTTGTCTTTGGCTAATTTTGAGCTACAACGGCAGAGCTGAGCAGTTGGGACAGAGACCTTATAGTCTACCATGCCTCAACTATTGATTGGCTGGCTCTTAACAGAAAGGGTTGACTTAGAAGCTAATACCTGGGTTTTCCTGGAGTGAGCCGATGGCTCGCTACTCTAGGTGTTTGTGTCCCCTTTGCGTATTCCATTTGGGAAAGATGCTGGGATTTTGCAGAGAATGACTTAATTACACTCAATAACACACACAATTCTTGGGCGCTACTTTGATGAACATTTATGAAGCACCTGCTATGCACTAAGCACTTTGCTAAATGCTAGCGGTGCCAGTTCACTCTGTCCAGCCCTGGGACCGCCCATGAACCAAGAATCATTACTCTGGGGGGACGGTGGGATGGGATTTTCGGCTGAAGCTCTTCCTTGACATTTCTGATCTGAGGATCAGAACCAGGCGATGTTTGTGCCGATGCGTGGCCTGATGGAAAGAATCCAGCTTGAACCGACTGGCTGAGATTCATCTTCCTGCAGTGGCAGCCTTATTTCCCCTGACGATTTCTGGTATTTCGCTTGATTTTATTTCGCTGTTTGGGAAAGATTTTGTGCTGAATTTTTGTTTCCTTATCTGCTAAGGGTGTTGGTGGAAATATTCAATGGTTCAAGAAACATAAACACTGGGCCTTGGAGGCAACCAGGGGCCTAGAAGAGCAGTTTGTCACGATTTGTCACCAGCGTCATCGTTAGAGCTGATGGAAGGGCTGCCCTGGGAACGTGGAGCCTCCTGCCGGCCAGGGAGCAGGTCTTGAACCCACAGGAGCAGGGAGCCCTGCTCTCTGAGTTTCCCTGGGCCCTGTTTCCCCTACTGATGAGTCACAGTTTGCAGGGAGCTGAGGGGTCCCAGGACTTGGGGTACAGCAGAGGCCGGCACTCGTAGTACCTCACGCTGCACTGCAGCTTGGAAGGGGGTTTGCAATGGGGGATATTGGAGCAACTCAGCGACTGACTCAAGAAGGGGCCAACCTTGGGGAGAGAAGGGGAGGTGGGGCCAAGGCCAGGGCTAGGAGCTTGAAAGGAGAGGAAGCTGTCGGGTGTGGGCGGCTTTCCCCAACACACTGGGAGGAAGGCAGTGCAGAGCACACAGCGCTGAAGGCGGCGGCTCCCCACTCCTTGTTCTCTGCAGATCTGCGTTGTTTGGATTGGCCTGGGGTCCTGGGTGAGGAGAGCCTCTGTGCCCACTGATGCCTTTCCCTTGGAGCTGCTGGTGGATTTAGTTCCCAGTGTGCCCGATGCTGCTGGTCAGCCATTCACAGGGATGGCCACAGTGCACGTGGGCCCCAGACCTAACAGCAACCCAGCACGTGAAGTGAGGTGTGGACTTTTCTGGTTGGGCGTCCTGTCAGAACTCACACCTGTAGTAATAATAACAAGAGTAAGAGCAGTCTGGAGGAAAACGTAATCACTCTGTGCCTAAAATGAACCAAAATGTGTAAGAAAACCCCGTAATGGGTACCTAAGGTTCTGTCCTGCTCTCTTGTTTGTTTATTTAAAGACTTATTTCTTTATTTGAGAGGTAGAGTTACAGACAGACGGAGGTAGAGACAGAGAGAGAGGTCTTCCATCTGCTGGTTCACTCCCTAAATGGCCACAATGGCCAGAGCTGGGCCAATCTGAAGCCAGGAGCCAGGAGCTTCTTCCAGGTCTCCCATGTAGGTGCAGGGGCCCAAGCACTTGGGCCATCTTCTACTGCTTTCCCAGGCCACAGCAGAGAGCTGGATCGGAAGAGGAGCAGCCAGGACTTGGGATGCCAGCTCTGCAGGCAGAGGCTTAGCCTTCTACGCCACAGCGCCGGCCTTATTAAATGAATGTCGTGTTTAGACTTGTGTCTCCAGGGTATCTCATGATGTATATGCAAATATTCTAAACTATGAAAAAAATCCAAAATTGAAAGCTCTCTGATCCCAAGCATTTTGGATAAGGGGTACTCAAACCATCTTACTATTACTCCTGCAGGCTGTCAGCACGCTGAGCCTGCTGGGAAAGGCCCCCTGCAGTGGAGGCAGGGGTGACGTCATCACTGGAAAGTAAGGGTCTGTGAGTTGTCTGGAGAGAGGATGGGGCCTTCGCTTGGGCAGCTGGGGAGAGACTGTCCCGAGGAGTAGAGAATAGAAGCATCCATGCGTTTCCATCTGCAGAACCTCAGGCACTCTGGGGGCTCCGGGGTCACGGAGGCCGTTTCTCTTCCTGTTAATCTGGGAGGACTTGAGTTTCTCTCCGTCAGCCGCCTATTGGCTTCCAAGCACCAAGCAAAAGCAGATCTGAACCGTAGAAGTGTGCATGTGCGTGCTTACACTTTCCTGCGAGGTGTCCGAGTTGCTCACTAAGTCAGGAGGAGCCTCCCCACCACACACGCGCGCACACACACACACACACCTGCTCACCCACCCCAATCCCAGCCTACAGTGCAGAAACCGGCCTTTGCTTTTGCCGACTCCGACTCGCTGATACGGCTTCAGGTTGATGGCTGACCTTTTTTTCTTCTGCCCTATACTTTTGGTACCAATCCCTTGTTCTCTTGGACTTCCTCTTCTTCTAGTATCTCAAGATGTTCAAGAAATCCGTTGACCTTTCTTCCAACAGTGGGAGCTGATTCCTTCCCGGTAGTCTGGCAAGGGGAAAGTGGGGCCCACAACAGAAGCAGAACATTTCCGATTGTTACATCACTTTGGAAGACAATCTATGCGTTCCATTGCAGAGAATGGTAAAAATCTCCCCAGAGTGGCTTGAAAGGCCAGGGGCTGATTGGCTGAAGGCGTCACAGAGTCCCAGGGCTGAAGGGCAGTTGGCCTCACAGGGCCTGGTGACCACAAGGCTGCCACCTGCCCTGATGGCCAGTTGACCTTTCATTTCTGGTTCTTTCTGCGCATCTCTTCATTCTTCCATCTTCATCTGGATCATTTCTGTCCTACACAGGCAGGGAAAATGCATGTGGTTACCCTGGCCTAGACTGTCCATGACCTTGCAATTCACCATCTGTCAGAGACTGATTTAGAACTCCTGGGAGGAAAATTGAGGTCAGCCCAGCCCAGCCAGTGGCCTGGCTCCCCTGGGCCAGCTGTCAGTCACCAGTCTCTGTGTCAGGGGATGCCAAGTGCTCCTGTATTTCCTAGACATCTTCATTCAGGTGGGTTCTGGATGGCACAGTTCCTTCAAAGAGACCATCACATGCTGGAATGACACCCTGTGCCCCTTGATCGACAAATAGAAGGCTGGGCACCAGCCTGGGCAGGGGTGGCCCTGTCTGGAGTGAATTGGTGCTGCCCTGGTATGAATGTGCCCCCAGAAGTTCATGTGTTGGAAAATTAGTCCCCAAATTCCTATGGTAATGCAATTTAGAGATGGGATCTGTGGGAGATATTAATAATTATTATTAAATACTGATTTATTTGTAATCACATTAACTTGTTCACTCCCCAGATACCTGCAGTAGCTAGGGCTGGGCTGGGCTGAATCTAGGAACTAGGAACTTCAGTCAGGCCTCTCATGTGAGTGGCTGGGATCCAAGTACTTGAGCCATCACCTGCTGCCTCCCGGGCTATGCATTAGAAGGAAGCTGGAGTTGGGAGTAGAGCCAGGATCTGAACCCAGGCCCTTCGATGTGGGATGCTGAGGTCTCAATTAGTGCCTTAACTGCTAGGCCAAATGCTTTCCTCATTCATTAGGATTGGGTGAGGTTGAGGGTGGGGCTTCCATGATGGCATTAGTGGCTTTATAAGAAGAAGGGAGCCCCCACCCAGCACACGTGCTCTGCCTTGGACTGATGTAGCAAGAAGGCTCTTACCCAATGCCAGCACCATGCTCTTGCACCTCCATGCCTCCAGGTCTGGCACAAACCTCTGCTCTTTATAAATTCCTCAGTGTGTGGTACTCAGTTACAGCAACAGAAAACGGAGCACGGCAGGTGCTCAGCAACAGCCTCACCTCTCACTGAGCTGCAGACCTCTGGGCCAGGGCCCTTCGCCTGCAGGTTCTAAAGGGGCCAAACTCTCCCCAGAAGCTGTCAAAGTCAGGTCAGAAGGTCTGATGTCAGAAACACCAAACGTGTTTGGTCAAGAGATGGCCTCTGTTAGAAAGGCCAGGTCCCAGGGGCCGGCGCTGTGGCGTAAAGGGTAAAGCCACTGCCTATAGTGCCAGCATCCCATATGGGCACCGATTCTAGTCCCGGCTGCTTCACTTCCTATACAGCTCTCTGCTGTGGTCTGGGAAAGCAGTAGAGGATGGCCCAAGTCCTTGGGCCCCTGCACCCACGTGGGAGACCCGGAAGAAGCTCCTGGCTCCTGGCTTTGGATTGGCACAACTCCGGCTGTTGTGGCCAATTGGAGAGTGAACCAGCAGATGGAAGACCCCTCTCTCTCTGCCTCTGCCTCTCCTCCTCTCTCTGTGTAACTCCAACTTTCAAATGAATAAATAAATCTTTAAAAAAAAAAAAAAAAGGCCAGGTCCCAAGCACATTACCACTTGGGAGGAGTGAGACAGTCTCCTAAATGGAAGACGTGCGCTGAGATGCACAGCTGTGCCCCTAACGGGTGATCCCGGGGGGTACAGAATTCCTTCCTTAAGCCTGCGTGTTCACTGAGCTCCCCAAACCCCCAAGCTGGAGAGATGTGGGTTTCCTTCAGCGTACTTTCAACCTCGGGGCCGGTGATTTCTTCTGTTACTTTAGGGGAGCTTGCTATTCCATCTCCTTGCGGAGGTTTTCCCGGCGGGGGTTGGGGGAGGAGTGGGAAATTGAACGCGATGATCCTGCAGCCTCCTTAGTCCAGATTGTCTGTGATTGCGTGGCAAGAGTCCAGGCTGCAGTAAAGCAGGACTGGCGAGAATTTCCCATGGCTCTGCGCGCTCAGGAGCCCCACACCCCTGCGTCTGTGCCCCTGTTTTATCTGCTTCATGCTCCTGCCCTGTGCCCTTTTAAACCATCTTGGAGAAGCCCTGAGGCTTTCCGTTGCAAGAACCCCTCCTTTAGTCACTGATGCCTGCTGATTTGTTGTTCATGGGTTCTCTGCTCTGATGTCTGATTGCACCCATGCTGATTAGCACAAAAGTTGCACCTGGGCAGGTGGAGCGAGAAGATGGGATCCAGAGAGCAGATTCCTCTACGGCTGCTGCTGGCCCCAGTTGTGAGCAAGACCCAACCTGCCAGTATCTTACAGGTCCCACACTTTTTTTTTTTTTTTTTTTTTTGCATGTCCTAAGACAGTGAGATGAACCTTAAATCACCGGAAGGCCTGGAAATAAAATCAGAATCCTACATTCAGAAGGGTTTGTAGAGTTCAGCGCCCACTTCCGGGTGAGGGATTCCTGCCCCATCATCCGCGGGAGGTCACTGAACTGTTGCTTGCACAGGCCAAGCAAGGGGTGCTCATTGCCCCCCTACAACCGCCCCATCAGTTACCGAACACCTCTGCTGGTTTCACTGTTCCGTGTACAGAGCTGAGACCCCTCCCACCCCCACCCCCTGGAGCGGCTGCCCATCTGGAAGTGAATCCTGCAGATCTGTAAACTGTGAGCTTGTTCACTGATGTCTTGTTTCAGGCTGAACAGCCTCCGAGCCAACAGCTGCTCTTGGGAGCGCATGACTGACACCGCCTTCCTCTGTTCTCCAGGTGTGAGCTGACTCACAGGAAATAAGCCATTGGGAGCTCCTCCCTGATCCTGCAATGCTGTTAGAAAGGCCGTTTGCTCCTGGTTATCTGTCGAGGAGGGAGAGGGTGTGTCTCTGCTCCTTGGTCTGAATGCCCTGGCACAGAACCCAAGTGATTGGTCCACCTGGTCTGGTCTTGAACCTCTGTGCCATAACCAACATGCCATTTGCTATCACTTCTTTCCAAGCCCTTCTTTTTATTTATATTTATTTGACAGATAGAGTTATAGACAATGAGAGAGAGACAGAAAAGTCTTCCTTCCGTTGGTTCACCTCCAAATGGCTGCTACGGCCAGCGTCGCACTGATCTGAAGCCAGGAGCCAGGTGCTTCTTCCTGGTCTCCCATGCAGGTGCAGGTGCCCAAGCATTTGGGCCATCCTCCACTGCACTCCCGGGCCACAGCAGAGAGCCGGACTGGAAGACGAGCAACCGGGGCTAGAACCTGGCGCCCATATGGGATTCCGGTGCTGCAGGCGGAGGATTAACCAAGTGAGCCATGGCGCCGGCCCCTCCAAGCCCTTCTAGTAGCACATCTGAGCAAAGGCAGCCCTCATAGATAACCCGTTCTAGCCTCTTCTCCCATTTTACAGATGGGGAAGACTGCGTACCAGGGAAGGGAAGGGAAGGGGATGTCACCTTTGGCTCTCAAGGCCAGTGAGCTCACGTTTCCTCAGAGAGACAGCGCAAGAGCCTCAGTGTCACAGGTCCCTGCGGTCCCCAGAGCTTTGCCGCCTGGAGTTTGGAGCCCCCACCTTCTTCCCATTGTCCGGGATTTCCTCCTTGCCGACCCTGGGCCTAGGAGTCACTGTCCCCAACCTTGACCTCCCCTCCCCCACAGCCTTTGGAACTCAACTCCTTTCCAAGTCACGAATTTACCCCCTACACAGGCAAGATTAAGAGAAAATCTGTTAATATTCAAGCACCTTTGCTAAACAAGCAACTCTTTCCTGCCATTTATGATGACAGATTATCTTCCTGATTTCTCCCAGTGCATGTCTCCGGAGGAAATTAGATACAGTATTTTCCTTAAACAGGGCCAGGAGAAAATGTTTCTATAAATACTTAACAACTTGTCAGGGGAGATTACAAATATTGGCATGTCCTTCACAATGTCACGTTGGTTATTGAGGCTGTCGTACAGAATCAGGATGCTTGATTTTGTTCCTGCTCCATGGTGGGGCTGCACTGTCCGTCTACAGGCAGGAGCTCTGAGACCAGATTTGAGTCCAGGGTTCTGGCATTCTCCAGGAGCCACCAAGAGCCTGGGTTTTGGGAGTCAGAGAGCCGTAGTCTCTACTCTTTCCCAGCCAGGGGGAGCCTTGGGCAAATCCCCTGGCTTCTCGGTGTTTCAGTTTTCCCTTCTGAGTGATGACGATGCTATGACTCATCTCTAGGTACTGCAAAGATGAAATGCAGTGTCACACACGCGCATTCCCAGCCACAGGGTAGGTGAGCCACCAGCGCACTTCCTGTCGGTTCCTCCTCCGGCCCATCAACAGATGTGGACCGCACTCACACCTTTGTCTTCCAACTCCTAGTGTTGCTTACAGGAAACTGGACAAGGATGCGAAGAGCAGAGGCAGTCAACAAAAGCTCACACGTCTCTGTCTCTGGCTCCCTGGCAGGAATGGTTCTAAGGGCTGCGTGTGGGTCTCACGTCATCTCTAGAGCAGCTGTGTGAAAGAAGCCGCGCTAGCAGCTCTCCTTTGCAAGGAGGGAGACTGAGCCCACGTGGTAGAAGTGATGGAGCCGAGATTGGGCTCGGGCTGCCGTACTCACGGCGCTCAACTGCCCAGGGGTGTGGCTGCTCACTGAACGAGGGCTCTCTCACTCCCAGCAATCTCTCTCCTTAGTGCTTTCCGGGACTTCCTCTTCGTCTTTGTGTTCTGGACTTTGACTGCCACGGGTGTGCTCCTGGTCCTGCTCGGCCTGGTGGGCTGTCTAGATGCGTTGACTCTCCTCTTCCTTGGGTTCTGTAAAATCCTCTCCTGTGCTTTCTTGGAACGCAGACTCTCGCTGTGGCCTTCATTTATCCTCCGCTCAGAACAGGTGGCAGCCCCCGGGGTCCCCTCTCATGTCTCTCCACTCTGCTTTTATGTTTTTACGTCTCTCCTCTCCCTGTGGCTGAGTTCCATTTGATCTTTGCGGCCGCGATGTTGCTCTTCAGCTGCCTCCAAGCTGCTCGCCGAGTCCGACAGCTTCGTTAGCCCTCTTTTTCATTTCTAAGGTGTCTGATTGGATATTTTCATGGCCACTTCTACTTTCTTGCTCATCAGGGTTGGGATTCCCTTCCTGACCTCTTCCAGTCCATCACAGTGCCTCCTCTGTAGTCCTCAGAATGGATCTCTTCCCCTCACCTGTAAGTGACTGCATCTGCATGGCTTCCGTTTTCCCAGCTGCTTTGTGTTTCCTCCTTGTGAGTTCTCCTGCTGGGTCCTGAGCGGGGCCCTTGGCAGCCTCTGCCCCATCCAAGTTACAAAGGCCTCGGCATTATCTTGGGTGGACAGGAGGTGGTTTCCAGCCGTTGGCTTCCATTGGAAGGTGCTCCTTGGGCCTGCAGCCTGGGGAGAACTGTGCGGTCGTAGCCTCCACTTACGTTGCTTTGCTGCCGTGCGTTCCTGTTCCTTTTAGGAGTCTCGCTTTAAATACTACAGAGAATGAATCTGCGCATTTCCTCAGCTCTAGAAAAGTTCAGAGCAGAAAGTAGGAGACGTTAGTTCACCATCTTGAACAAGAAAAGCTCCTTCATTCTTATCTTCGTTAAAATGGAATAATTGGTATGGCAGTCCCCACCCTTATCCAAGAGGGTTGCATTCTGAGACCCTCAGTGGATATCTGGAACCATGGACAGTACTGAAGCCCACCTACAGGTGTTGTGATGCTGTGACCGTAGATCTGACAACTGAGATGACTACACAAAGTGACCACTGGGAGGGCAGCACACACGGTGTGGATGCGCTGCACCAACCAATGACTCGTGTCTCAGGGAGAACGCAGCAGGGTGTCTCATACCCATTCAGAATAGTGCACAATTTAAAACTTATGATCGAGTTTTTCTGGAATTGTCCACTTAATATTTTTGGATCATAGTTGATCGTGTGTAACAGAAACTGTAGAACGTGAAACCATGGATAAATAATATCTACATTTATTTTATCTCCATAGAGTGTTGGTCATAAAGCAAATAACACATGATAATATATCTGTGAACCAAGTACCAGAACAAGACCAACATCACTGGATTTATTGTGTGTTTCTTCCCAACCCCATCCCTCTCCCCTAGGTAAATCACTCTTGGAGCCTTTCTGTTTATCTTT
Source organism: Lepus europaeus (assembly GCF_033115175.1). Classification (NCBI taxonomy): domain Eukaryota; kingdom Metazoa; phylum Chordata; class Mammalia; order Lagomorpha; family Leporidae; genus Lepus; species Lepus europaeus. Next base: position 50,080,947 of record NC_084844.1, on the reverse strand, counting down.
CTGTTGCTCCACTCCTCCATTATTTTCCACCGAGTTTTTCAACGCAGGAAGTGCCATCACATCAGCTCTTTAGAATGGTGCTATGAATTTGGAAAAGCAATTATGAGGCTACAAAAATAATGAAAACACATTAGCATGTAAGTAAACTGACATGTCAATGAAGCAGATTAGAGAATTTAGGAGTAGACTCAAATTTAGGAGTAGACTGTAAGGAAATTTTCCCTAGAAGAAAGGAGGTATGCTAAATCAAGGGCAACAGGATGAGCTTCTGAAAATGCGATGTTGGGCAATTTGTAGCCTCTTTGGAACAAAATAGACGCTGGATCCTTATCTCACAGCTTGTGTGGACATGCCTCCTTTTTCTCCGTCCTGCTGGTAGTACAAAAGCCCCACTGCCAGCAGCTGGCACCCCAGGGAGCCCTGGACTACTGAGCATCCTTCTCTGTCCTACTGGAGATCCTAAGCGAGGGCAGGACCAGAGCGTGTCCACAGCAGTGCCTTTGATGGGGGAGGTTGCTGGTGCGAGGCAACCTTGACCTTTTCTCAAACACACACACTTGCATCACTCAACAGCTTTAGGGGGCCACAGTAATAAATCGCCTGTGCCTTTGAGAGCAGCTCTCACGGCACAGTGGAGCCACTGAGGCATCTCTGTCCCCAGGACTCAGGTTCCATGGGGTCCTTCCAAGGAGCCCAGTTGTTTTTAGCTGCAATTAAAAATCATAACGTATAGTGTCATGGACCCCAGTGTTGCCAGCTGATTTGCAAGCAGAGTTTTTTTTTTCCCCTTATTAAACTGACTGTAAAAACTTTTTAATTTCAGGGTATTTAGAGTGTTCAAGGAGAAGCCACCCGGACATGCATGGTTGGTGACAGCTAGTCAATGTGGAGGGCAGGAAACTGCACGCTGGCTCTGTCCATCCCTCTGCTCTCGCCTCACTAAATTACAGAATTAATAGGCTCTTAGAAAAGACTGACATCCAGTTCCTGTGCGAAAGACAATTAGATGTGGAGACCCACTTTCCTCTCTGCCTTTAATTTTAATGGAGGCTTTGAGGCTCCATAAATCTCTTCCCTGTTTCTTCTCTTTCCTGCGCGCTCCTCGGAGAAGAAGCTCGGATGCTGGAGGGGCTTCTCCCTTTTGATCCTTTCTGACTGCTTGCCAGGGTTTTGTTTCCTTCTGAAAAGTTCCTTTTGAGATGAAAGAGAATGGCAAATGCGAATCTATGAGGTACTTCAAAAAATCAAGGAAAAGTGGAATTGAAAGATAGGCTTATTTTGGGGGCAAAAAATTCTGAGTGACATACATCGTTTTTTTCACAGTATGCATCTTCCATGAACTTTTTGAAGTTCCCTTGCATTTCCATAACTTCCTGGAGTCAGGGGTAGGGAATGTCTGGCACGTAGGCCACGGAAGTCCCGTGGAATCATTAGGTCTGGCCCTGCAAGGCAACCACAGGTGAGACTTGAAATGCAATACATCTGTAGCAGGCTAATTTCTAAGTTGATCATTTTGTGTGTCCCGTGAATGACGTTGTAAATGTCTCAATGGCACTTGGGAGGCTAAAGGTTCTCCACCCCAGTATGGTCTTCTTGTTCCAGCCTTGATCTTTTCAATCGAGTCCTGATTCATTCATATCTTCATTTACTCACTCATTCACTGGGTGAGCCTCTAGGCACTGAAGAGATTGGTTGGACTGACCTTGCTCTTGAGACAGGAGCAGAAGGTACTGTTGTCCCCTCTCATCCGCAGGGAAGAGCTTCCAAGGCTCCCAGGGAATACCTTGGATCGTGCCAGATCTTTTGTAGGCTATGTTTTTTCCCTATACCTGTTAATCTATAATAATATTTAATTCATACATTAGGCACAGTAAGAGTTTAACAACACAACTAAGAACACAATGAAAGAGTAATTACAATGGATTGTAATAGAAGTGAGGGGAATGTGTCTGTCTCTTCTTGTGTTGATGTGAGATGACAGGATGCCTGCACAATGAGGCACGGTGAGGCTCTGTGACAGTACCAGGGTTATTCCCATGCAAGCGTTGTGCTTCTGTTCTGAAAGCTAAGCCAGCTACAAAGTGACTCATGGGCAGGTAGCAGATACAGTGTGGATACACTGCACACAAAGGTAACCCATGTCTCTGGATGGAGAGAGCCTTCGTCATGCTACTCAGAATGGGCCACTTAAAGCTTATCAGTTGTTTGTTTCTGGAACTTTCCATTTGATATTTTTGGATAGTCGTTGACTGTGAGTAACTGAAACCATAGAAAGCAGAATTTCAGATAAAAAGGGATTCTTGCACATATCTAGGGTGAGACAGAGGTGCTGGAAGCACCCAAGGAAGAGTGGGTTGACACTCAGGGGCTCTCCTGCCTCCATGCACCCACTCTGTCCAGCACTGTGGCTTCTCTTTGCAGGTGCATGGCTCTCCCAGGGGATGAGATAAGCACCTTCTAAAAGAAGCCCAAGTGGACTGCGTTTGCTCACCTTTCGGTCATGTCCTCCGAGGTTATGCATCCAACTCAAATTAGGCTGCTTTTGGTCCTACATGCGCTCGTGATTAATTGCAAAGAAAAATCCTGTACGAAGGGACGAGGAAGACTTTTTAAAAAAGATTCTGCTCTTCTCCCAGCCTCAGCTGTTCGGCAGTCAAGCATTTGTCATATTTCAGTCCTTTAACCACTAGTCATTTCTGACTAACACCCAGCAGGCAGACATGGGGTACGATTTCCAAGATGATAAATGCTCCCCCTCTTATCTTTTGATATCTGGAAGTAGAAAATTTCAAGGAAAAAGGGTTTTACACCAAGATGACCATAAATCTCATTGTGTTCACAACAGAAGGCTGACCAGAGGAGTTTATTAAATCCGTAAAGGATTTGATGTATATCAAACTGTTACATAAAGTCAATACTTTGGAGGGAAGCGGACAATAAATACTCAGCAAGAGGCAATATTTCTATCAGGGAGAAGGCAATCGCATAAAGATTAGGGGAGCAATTTCAATATTGCTTGTCTCTATACAGTAAGGAGACAGGGCTTGTTTTCCAGAATGATCACAGGGGAATGAGTGTGGGCAGGGCAGGCAACCTTCAGCGCTTGGCTGGTCTTGCTACCAAGTGGGCATTACGGGCTGAATGTTTGCCCCCTCCCCAGATTCATAGATTGAAGCTCTAACCCCCAGTGTGGTTGTATACAGGGGTGGAGCCTCCCCAGAAGTAATTAAGGTTGAATGAGGTCCTAAGGGTGGGTCCCTGATCTGATAGGATTAGTGCCCTTACAGAAAGAAACCCCAGAGAGCTCCCCCTGTATCCTTGCACGGAGGTCATGGGTGCACCTGGTGGGTTGGTATCTGTCTATAAGCCAGGAAGAGAGGCCACACCAGAACCCCTCCTTGCTGGCACCCTCACCTCAGACTTCCAGAGCTATGAAAAGATAAGCTCCTGCTGTTTGAGCCACCCAGGAGGGTGTTTTGTTCCTGTAGCCTGAGCTGACCAAGGTGTGGACTTCTACCTCTTGGGAAGCCTGCTACCGGAAACTTGAATGGAACTCACAAGTCTCCTGTGTCTCTGAGTGGTCACAGCCGCCACACACATTCTGGTCCATGCACTGTCCAGACATCACTTCACGGAAGTAATTTCTCTAGGGTGGGGCTGTGATTGGGTCCCGGTGCCCCTCGATCCAGGCTGAGGCTGCCCTCCCTGTCAGGCTCCCTGTGAGGCTGTGCTCTTTGTAAGTATGGCTGGGTTGACCTGCCCATTACAACACAGAGTCCTTTTGGCCTTGGGAGTTCTTTACCCCTTCCAGGTCCCACCTGGGGAGCAGTCATGGTTGCCCTAGTGGGGAGCCCAGGCCAAGGGTTCATCATGCCCTATGCTCATCCCTGGAATCTGGGACCCCCCACCCCAGCCCATGTCAGGGAGCTGAGCCCAAGAGCGTGTGTTTCAGGGCTACGCAACTCTCACCTCTTCCTTCAGTTCCAGGAAAGCTTGCTTTCTAATCCCTGCTGGTCCCTATTTCAACAAAACACTATCTTTACCAGCAAATCCCATTTTCTTCCTCTGTCTACCAGTCTGTGAGCCCTCAAAGTCTCCCACAGGCTCAGAAAACTCAAACCAGAAAAGCACAGCAGAGTCCTTTCTACCTTGTGCCCCAACAGATACCTCTCTGAAGGCAGTAGGTCCAGAGTTGGCTTCCTACTCGGATAGAAAGGAAATTAGGAAGTACAGGAATGGAACAACATCAAAGCCGTACAACATTATACAACTACATGTACGTGGGTGTGAATGCGAAGAGTACGGGCAGTATGCACGTGGTGTGTGTGTGTGCACGTGAGTATTGTTAAGGTGGCTCTGTCCACCAACAAAGGTCTCAGCCTGGCTCCTATCTGGTCACTTCTTGTTTGTCCTTTTTTTTTTTTTTTAAAAAAAAAAAAAGATTTATTTATCTATTTGAAAGGCAGAGTTGCAGAGGTAGAGACAGAGAGAGAGATCTTCCATCTGCTGGTTTACTCCCCAAATGGCCACAAGGGCTGGAGCTGCGCCGATCCGAAGCCAGGAGCCAGGAGTTCCTTCCAGGTCTCCCACATGGGTGCAGGGGCCCAAGGACTTGGGCCAACTTCTACTGCTCTCCCAGGCCATATCAAAGAGCTGGATCAGAAGTGCAGCAGCTGGGACTTGAACCGGCGTCCATATGGGATGCCAGCACCGCAGGTGGCAGCTTTACCTGCTATGCCACAATGCCGGCCCTTCTTGTTTGCCCTTGAACTCTTTTCTCTTCCTACTCTGTATGCAAGCATAACCTCAGAAGCCTGGGAGTGGCCCCCTGGTCCACTGAAGGGACCAGTGAATGGGAGCCACTAGAAGGGTGGGCGAGAGACAGCTGCTGGCTGGATCCACTCTCTTCACTGCTTTTCACGAAGGTACCCTGTCTTGACCCCATCATCAGCCTTTCTGGGATCCTTTCTCATGCAATTTATTTATTTATTTATTTTTTTAATTTTAAAGATTTATTTGAAAGGCACAGATACACAGAGAAGGAAAGACAGAAAAAGAAATCTTCCATTTGCTGTTTCACTTCCCAAATGGCTGCAACAACTGGGGCTGGGTCAGACTGAAGCCAGGAGCCTGGAACTACATCCAGGCCTCCCACAAAGGCGGCAGAGGTCCAAGTACTCGGGCCATCTTCTGCTGCTTTCCCAGGTGCATTAGCAGGGAGCTGGATCAGAAGCAGAGCAGTTACAACTCAAAATTGGCCGCTCATATGGGATGCTGGCATTGCAAGTGACTGCTTAACCCTGTGCACCACAATCCCAGCCCTGCAATTTCTGTTTCTGGAAACAAAGCATTTAAAACAAAACTGTATGGCTGGGACTCCAGGGTGGTCACAGGGCAGCCTCCAGCCCAGAGTGAGCAGCAAGGAGTCTGATTCAAAAGGATGAGGTTATCTGTGCAGCCACTGAAGGTCAGGAGGGAGGCTGTGGCAGAATCTTCAGCCACAGGAACCCTGGAGACACACGTCCCCAGGACCTGCCATGGCCCAGGAATCTTCTGATGGACAGTTTTCCAGGTGACTGGGTGTGTTCCTTGGTTAAGAGCTACCGTATGGAGACCCTGGTCCGCCTGACCCAGGGTCTGCAGCCCTGAGGCTTGCTTCTGCCTTGGATGCTGCCTTTACCCATGGATTAAGGACCCAGTTGGTTACCTTGACCAACCACCTGTTGCTGGTGATGCACCTGACCTGGATGGTTCTCCTGCCTTGGCTCCACACGGCCAGGTCCAGAACACACTTCTTACTGACCTCATCTTTCCTGCTGCGTAAAGGTGGAAGCTCCTGGGCTCTGTGTCCTGGAAGCCTTCCTGGGAAAAGGGACAGGGAGCCCCAGCTGGCTTGATGGAGGACAAGGGGGAAGGGCAGCTGCCCCAGTCACCCCAGGCCAGCCTTGAGTCCTGTTGGTGAAACTGATCATGGGGAGCCTGTGCCCAGGGCAGGCTCCTTCATCCAGACGTCTCTCCAGCGGAAAGGCTGCTCCGTACCTGGATTCTGGAACACGGTAGAACTGATGACCCCTGGAGAAAGGCATCCTGCCAGAGACCTCACCAAGCCCCCAGGGGCCAGGGCCAGCCCTGGGTGATCCTCAGATGGACCCTACCCCCCTTACTCTCCAGTCAGAGTCACAGGCTCAGCCCTGACCCCCTCATTTGCAAGGATCTCAGAGGTGGGAGGATGCCGTGCACAGGCCCCCTCCGGGCATTGGGGTCGGGATCGTAAGCCCTGATGGCTGATACCCAGAGCTGGGTTCTTCCTTGGCCCCTCCCTGCCCACATGTTAGGACTTGGGCCCGTGTCACTGTGAGTCGCTGGTGGGGCAGGTCAGGCTGCCTTGAGTCTCCTTTTTCTGTCCAGGAGCAGGTGCTGCCTGTCCACAGGGCACAAGCCCGAGGTGGGAATGGGCACGGCTCAGAACATTCTTACACCTGCTCTGATCCGGGAGTCTGGGCTCCCCTGTCAGCGCCGTCTCCCCAGAAAGCCCTGATCCTGCAGTGTCTCCTCATATCGGGGCCTCACGAAAGCACAAAGGGGTTCGAGGAGAATGATGGCCAAGACACAGGATGGGGCCGAGCCCGGGTGTCACTGGTCTGAGGAACACACAGATGGGTGCCCACAGCAAAGTTGTCCCCTTGTCTGCCTGGCTGCCCTTCCCACCACCCTGCCTTGATGGTCCCCTCCAGGGTGCTGCACTGTCCATCACTCGTAGGAAGCTTGCTTCAAAGGCAACCCCTTTAGATAAATGCCACCATACTGGCCATATCATTAAAAATATTTTGTTCCATTTTTTTTCTCCAAATAGATACATACAGATGGAAAATTCTGAAAGTTATAAAAAGGGCCAAGGCAGAAGTCATCACTCCCACCTTGCTCTCCCTGTGACCTTACGACAGTCAGTGTCAACAGTTTCCTGTGTCCGTCTCAGATGGGGTTCCACAGACAGAGTTCTGAGCCCTAAGTAGTTTCCTCTGCCGGACAACTTTTTTTTTTTTTAAAGTATGGATTTGACAAGTATATGCATACACACACACACACACACACACAAGGTGCGCCCACCTGCTGGTTCACTCTCCAAATACCTGCCGTGGCTAGGATGAGGGCAGCCCAGAGAGCTCAATCCAGGGCTCCCACATGGGTGACAGGGCTCCGTCACCATTGCCTTCCAGGGTCCCCTTGAGCAGGGAGCTGGAGTCAGGGGCTGGAGGTAGGGCTCAAACCCAGGTACTCTGATATGGGATGAGGGTATCTTAACCATGAGGTCAAATATCCATCTCTAGTGGACAAGCTTTGACCTAGAAAGACATAGCCACTTCATTTGGATCAACCCACTACAATACAAACATATTTTTATGGACTTGAATCATGAGGATCATCATCAGGTTGTAGTACCCATCTCGGCACTCATTGTTAGTCTCTCTGGCTACACCGGCTGTCTGCTGTCACGTTTGCTCCCTGTCCATCCTCTGCTGTTTTTGCTGGCACAGGTGGTGTAGGGTGGAGTGGTTGGATCACCCCTGCAGACAATGTTCCCCCAGCTCCCTGGCCAACTGGCTTCCACTGAGATTGGTCCACGGGCTGCCTCTCACCGGTGTTCCAGAGAGAAGGGGCGGGGAAGCTGGGCCATCCCACTCACCTTGCTTCTCCCCTTGCATCTCTGGAGCAACTCCGGCAATGCCCAAATCTCTGCTGTGGCCTTGGCTCCCACTAGGCAGCTTGCCTAGGAGGCCCCGGATGCCATGAACAGCCCCATTTGCAAGGCACCTTCACAGTTCCAGCCCCTGCTGGGTATCCCAGCTTACCCCTCCCTTCCCCATCCGGGCAGCCCGGGGGTGGTGGAGTCGCCCCATGGTTGCAGGATCCGCACCACCTCACCTTCCTCTTTGCTTTTCAACTTCTCTAATACCACGGTAACGAGTTTCTCACTAAATTCCTGCAAGGGGCCGACATTCGGTGCAGCAGTTAAGTCGCTGCTTGGGATGCACACATCCCATATTGGGGTGCCTGGGTTTGAGTCCCAGCTCTGGTTATGATTCCAGCTTCCTGCTGATGTGCACCTGGGAGGCAGCAGGCGATGGATCAAGTAGCTGGGTCCCTGCCACCCACGTTGGAGGCCTGGACTGAACTGGCTCCTGGCTTTGGCCTGGTGCGGCCCTGGTTGTTACAGGCGCTTGAGGAGTGGATCAGCAGATGGAAGATCACTCTTCTTTGTGTCCCTCTGCCTTTCTAAATAAAATAGTATAAAATAAATCCTTAGTAAGGATTCCGTTTTCTTTACTGGCCCTTCCCCGATGCATGCAAAGACTGCTTGGGATCCACACATTGAGTGCAGGGCTTCCAACAGCTCAAGAAATGGCATCCATGGGGGTAAGCCCCCAGCCGTTGAACCCCTCTCTGACTCACCCAAGAGCTCACCAAGGCCTGGTCATCCTGCCCCTGAGAAGTTTCTTCAGCTTGTGACCTCTCTACACACAAGTCCCTGTCTTCATTCCATGCCCGCTGCGTCTTTCCAGCCCAGCCTCTCAGCCTCCGGTCCCAGCCCCTAGTGATCCATTCTTGCACCCCAGACAGAGCATCTGAAATGGAATCCGCCCACACCGCTCTCCTGCCTCGGACACAGCCAGGGCCCCACATCCCGCCCAACTCCTCTCCATGCCGAGGTCCTGCTGCCTCTCCTCCTTTGCTACCTCCTGCCCGTTGGTAGCTTTGGGATCCACAAGGAGGGAAGGCCTATACTTCCGGGAATGGAGAATCCCTACCTGTACTTCTGGGGAAGAAAAGTCCTTGTCCGCCGGCGCCGCGGCTCACTAGGCTAATCCTCCGCCTTGCGGCACCAGCACACCGGGTTCTAGTCCCGGTCGGGGCACCGATCCTGTCCCGGTTGCCCCTCTTCCAGGCCAGCTCTCTGCTGTGGCCAGGGAGTGCAGTGGAGGATGGCCCAAGTCCTTGGGCCCTGCACCCCATGGGAGACCAGGAGAAGCACCTGGCTCCTGCCATCGGATCAGCGCGGTGCGCCGGCCATTGGAGGGTGAACCAACGGCAAAAAAGGAAGACCTTTCTCTCTGTCTCTCTCTCGCTGTCCACTCTGCCTGTCAAAAATTAAAAAAAAAAAAGAAAAGTCCTTGTCAAGGTCCCCGAAGGTGCCTAAAGGTCAACCAGTGAGGATCAGACCTGCCTCAACCTTTAACCCCCACGCCCTGTATCTATAAAAGGAGCCCTCCCAGCCTCTGAGGCGCGACTTCCCTGGCACCTGCTCTGTTGCTCTGTTAGGACCGGGGAACCTCGCCTGGGAGCGGAATCCCAATAAAGCTTGTGAATTAATTGATTCGTCTGCCTGGGAAGATTTGTTACGCACCAGACACCTTGCAGATGGTGCCAAAACCTGGGAGCTGAGGGTGTGCACCTCCCCTCTCCAGGTTCGAGGCCCCCTTGCTCCCTGAACCTGTCTGGTGCCCCAGGCTGACTATGGACCACGCTCGACCAACTGTAAATAACTCCTCCCCTGCTCTCCCTCCCTCCTCTGGATTGGCCCAGTCTCTGCAATCTCTGGCCAGCCTCACCGTCTGGACAGAGACCTCCAAATCATGCGCACGTGGGTTCTGTTCTCCGCTGTTTAGCCTCCCAGCGGCTATGGAGACGTCCCACTGCTGGCTTGGCCCTGTAGAGGACTGACCTCTAATCCGCCTACTGAAGTCCGGGGCAGGGGACGCCTTGCTCGAATTTCAGTAGATCCGGGCTACCGGGGAGACCATGGGATCTGGCCAATCCCAAGGGTGGGACTCAACATGCCCCCTGGCCTGCTTCCTAAAGAACTTGAAGAAACTGGGACTGACCTAGGACCTACGGAGAAAACGCCTAATCCTCTACTCCACCCAGGCATGGCCTAATTACCTTGAGAATTTCTGCCGTAGGGAGAGAAAATGGTCAGAGGTCCCCTATGTCCAGGCTTTCTGAGACCTCCGCTCCCGTCCTACTCCCCTCTCCCCTACTTTCCTCTCTGCCTGCTCCACGGCCCAGGTCTTGCTGGCCAAGATCGGGCCCCCACCTCCTAAGGCGCCTCTTCTGTGTTACTGCCAAACTCTCCACCCTCCACCTTTTTGGATCCTCCTGAGTTCCTGGGGACCCCACAGCTAGGCAGGAACCTCCTGCCCCATATGCACATTCTTCTGTCCCACCGCCATGTCCTGCCTCTCCCCACCGCCATTGCTGGAAGCCAGGTAGCCACGTGGCCCAACCACCGGTGTCAAGCTCCACTCCCATCCTAATGGGATGCTCCTGCTCCCCTGGCCGCCCTCCGGCAAAGTTTTAAAAGGACCTGTTCCTGAACACGTGGCTCTCTAGCCTCCTCCTCTGGTCTCCTTTCTCTCTTCTCTCCTGCTCTCTCTTCTCTATATAACATGCCTTTGACTATAGACTTTTAGTTTAGGCCACCAAAGATTAGAGATGGGACTTGAGCACCCCCTTGACTTGCATCCTCTGGTCTGCTTTAACAAAAATCAGGAGGAAAAGAAAGCTAGGCATCAGAAATGTAGAGATAGGTGGCAGGCCTGTTAATGGCTGATCTGTACAGTGATCTGCCTCAAGTAGACCCAACAGGCCAGGCCACTGCAGTGGCTTTCAATGTGGTAAGCCTGGGCTACACCCTGTATCTATAAAAGGAGCCCTCCCAGCCTCTGAGGCGTGACTTCCCTGGTCCCCGCTCTGTTGGGACTGGGGAACCTCGCCCGGGAGCGGAATCCCAAGAAAAGCCTGTGAATTAATTGATTTTTCTGCCTGGGAAGGTTTGTTATGCGCTGGACACCTTGTACCCGTGAGAGCCAGACTCCAGATTTCCTGTTTGCACTGCTGTCTCTTCTCTTTGGGCTGTGCTGTGGACACTTTCCCCCTTCTCAGAGCTTGTCATCTGTTCAATCATCTTACATGCCACCTCCTCCAGGAAGACTTCCAGGATCCTCCCAGACTGAGTTGGGGCCCCCAGCATCCGATGCCCACCCCATGAGCTTGTGTCTCTTGTCATTCTCTAGACTGTTGGCTCCAGGCAAGCAGGGCCGTGCCCGTGTCATTTGCAGTCAGATCCTCTCTGTGTTTCACCCAGAGCCTGGTAGTGGCAGGGGCTCAAGGGTCTGTGTCCTTGGCTGAGGAGTCCATCATGACCCTGAGTACTTAGGGACTGTCAGCTGCCCTCATTGTGTTTGGCTGGAGTGTGGAGAGACCTTGTGCCACTTGACTGAAAAAAAAAAAATAAATAAAAAACTGTGTTCTTGCCCACGTGTGGGCCCCAGGAAGGACTGGAGGTGAGCGACCTTAGCCTCTGACTCCGGAAGTGCTGGCCTGGCCAGTTCAGGTGGACTGGGCGATGCGTGCACTTGGAACGCACTGAGCCTACCTTAGGTGCAGCCTGCCAGTTAGTTCGGAGGTTGGACCTCGGTGCTAACGAGGGCAGAGTCGAATCTCAGGGTTGGCGAGCAAGGCAGACACAACAGCTCTCTCTCGCAGACTGAGCCTGGCGGTGGCCCTCACCTGCCCCAGCCCAGGGGCCCCAAGACCCCTCCTTTCTCCTGCACCACCGCCAGCTGTCAGAGCTTGATGTCCACATGACTGCTGCCGCCAAGTGACCGGAGGCAGGGGCTGGACATACATGGGAGCTCTGGGATCCTCCCAGAGTTACTGAACAGGCATGGGTACCCGGGCCTGACATCGGGGGAGAAAAGGCATGCCCCCATTGCAAGGACTGGTAAACTGAGGTCTATTAACTGCAAGCAGGTCTTGGGCCCTTGTGCTACATGACCCTGGCTGATAGAATAGTTCCAACTGCCAAGAAGCTTAGCGCTGGGTTGGAGAGCGGGATGGGGACCTCAGTGGTGCTGACAGTCATGGGCTGGTGGAGGTCCCTGGAAGCACAGGGGTCAGGGTGGACTTGAGCCACGTTCATTGTGCAGAGCTGCAAGTGAGAGGCGTCTGTGCCCCTGCATGGAGAAGCAGAAACTCTGCAGGTGATGCACATGGCTTCGGGGGGCGCCTGCCTGTGTTTGGGGGGCTAGAGGTCCCGAGGCAGAGGCATCGCGAGGGTGAGCTACTCCTGGAGCCACTGACTGTCCGAGGCACCTGCTACTTCCCCCTCCTGAGCCCCACTAGGGACAGGGCCTTGTTGATGCAGGACAGAGACCCTGACTCCTTGGTCAGCACCTGGGGGTGGGCCCTCGTCAGAGGGCAGGCAGGATGTAGAGGCTGCGGGTCCTGCATCTGCAGAAGTCTGCAAGTGAGAAGGGACAGCCCCACCCACACATCTGAGAACCTCCCACAGTGCTTCTGCAGGTAGGTGCCCCCTGCCAGGAGCCTGGAAGCTGTCCCTGAAGCTCTCCAGGTTGCCAGGGATGCTGCTGGGCATTTGCACACAGTAGGAGTTTTTGGTTGCAAGTCACAGAAGATGTAAGCGGCTGCAGGGATTCTCCTGGCGTGTGCTGGAGCCTTCAGGGGTGGGGAGGGTCTTGGTCCTGTGGCCTCCACTGTGTGACCAGCACTCAGGTCCCCTCTACCTGCTACTTCCACCTCCCCTGTGTTTGTAGGAGTCTGATCTCGTGGCCCCAGGCTGTCTGCCAGTTTGGGAGGATTTGTGTGGCCCTGATCCATGTTCCCTACTGTGGCGGGCATTTTTTTGCCTCTCAAATTAGCAAATGAAGATCTTGAGCTCCCACTGGTCGAACTGGCTTAAGTAACCAAATCTCCAGAGGTACAGAGACACCCTGATTAGTTCAGAGCTGCTCATGTGGTCCTGGTGGCAGAGGGGACAGGAGTTGGGGGATGCAGGCAGCTTCCTCCGGAGCCCAGGGTGAATGGGGACAAGGAGAGGCTGCCCGAAGTCCGTGTTGTCGATTGAGAAGGGAGATGGGTACTGGGCAGTTCCAAGCAGTGGTGTGGCACGGGGCAATACCCTCCCTGCAGAAATGTCGGTCCCAGTGATGGAATGTCAGGCTCAGGGATGGGGCCAGGAAGCTGGTGATCCTTGGATCGGCATCCTTGTTTGACAGATGAGAGAAGAGAGGGCTCTGGGTTGCACAGTGGATCCACAGCGGAGTTGGACTTCAAACTAGTAATGCTAAGGCTCATTGCACCACTTTCCTTACAACCCTGCACTGCTAAGAGAGCGGGAAGGAGGAAGAGGGAGCGGTCACTTCCTCAGCTTCTTGATTCTCTGTGCTGGGGCGGGCTGGGAGACACCGTGGCCTGTGAGGCAGGGGTTTGTGGCTGCTGTGCAGTTTGCCTTGTGGAGCCGAGAGTGTGAAGAGCAGGAAACATTCCAGCCTTCCAGCTAGGAGCTGGGCTAGACCAATGGACGTGTTACCAGAGGAGATGTGCAGATGGCCTGTAGACACAGGAAAGGGTGTTCGACATCATTAGCCGTCAGGGAAATGCACACTAAACCCACAGTGCGCTATCACCACCCACTTCTCAGTTTGGCTAAAAGTAAAACATAGTGACAACAGCGAGTGCTGGTGAAGACGTGGAGAAAGTGGGTCACTGGTGCTCTGCCGGTGGCACTGTGACGTGATTCAGCCAGCGTGGGAAACAGCCTCACAATTTCTCAGCCGACCAAACACGCAACTGCATCACCTCCCAGCGCTCTGCAGCCCTGCGTGTTTATCCCAGGGAAATGAAAACTCAGCTGCACGCGGAAACCTGCTCCCAGGTAGTCACACGATTTATTTGTAACAATTGAAAACTGGAATCGGCCCAAGATGTGCTACATCGGGTGAACGGTTAAACAAACTGATGTATCCATCCCGCAGAAACCTACCCGGCTGTACAAAGGATCTGAGTGCTGATACAAGCAGCAATCCCTCCAGAGAATTAGGGGGAAGGAAGAAAGCCAACCTTGTGTGTTAGTGTGTGATTTTGGTTTATGTAACAGCTTTGAAGTGGCAGAATTTTAGAATTGCTGAACTCACTGGTGATTAGCAGAGGTTAAGGAAGGGTGGTGGTTGGCGGGAGGGTCTAAGGAGATGATCGTGGTTGGAATAGGGCAGTGAGGAGGAAGAGACCACCTGTGCCTGGACTGTGGACCCGCACAGGTGACAAAACTGAGTAGAACTTAATTCTCTCTCTCTCTCTCTCACACATGAGTGCCAGTAAAACTGGGGGATTCTGATTAAGATGGATTCTGTCCATGTCAGTATCCTAACTGCGATACCGTAGTTTCTGGAAATCCTGTTGCAAGGAACAGCAGGGCAAGGTGCACGGGAGTCGCCTGCATTGTTTCTTGCATGTGCGTGTGACCTCCAAGTGCTCTAAGGAGCAGGGCCCACGGCAAGGCTGTTCCCATCTTCCCGTGTATCTCGAGTGGCTCCTCTTCCAAGGTGGAAGTGAGGACTTTGAGACGAAGTCAGCTCTTGGCCGTGGCTCTCAGAAGCCCAGAGTATCCCTCCTTTGAAATTTTTTTCCCCTATGCTCCTTTTGGCTAGAAGCAGGGGAGGGATCGATCCATTAAGGAGGAGCCCCTGAGACCTGTTGGGGATGACCAACTTGCCCTGAATGGCCCCGGGGCAGCCCGAGGCTGAGATGAACAGCAAACAGGTGTTGGAAGCAACCAAAGACTCTCCTGAAAGAGAGCTGGGATGGAAAGCTGTTTGATTTTCCAGAGGCCTTGGGAGCCGCATTCCTGATCACTCCAGGATAAATGCATACAGAAATTGTCTCATCAAGGCAGTGAGTCTCAGGTTTTGTTGATGGGCGCTTCCCTGCATCTCCGGGGAAGGTGGCCGCTCTGTCCAGCCCAACCAGACGGCCACCACGACTGCTTCACCACGGGAGGGCTTTGCCTTCCAGGGCAAGGTGCGGTGGGGTATGTTCTGTGGCCACCTCACACACCTGGGTTCAGCTAGATTTTTTTTTTAAGATTTTATTTATTTTATTTGAGAGGTAGAGTTACAGACTGTGAGAGAAGAGACAGAGAGAGAGGTCTTCCATCCGTCGGTTCACTCCCCAAATAGCCACAACGGCTTGAGCTGCGCTGATCTGAAGCCAGGAGCCAGGAGCTTCTTCCAGGTCTCCCACGCAAGTGCAGGGCCCAAGGACTTGGGCCATCTTCCACTGCTTTCCCAGGCCATAGCAGAAAGCTGTATAGGAAGTGGAGCAGCCAGGACTAGAACTGGCACCCATATGGGATGCTGGCACTGCAGGCAGAGGATTAACCTACTGTGCCACTGCGCTGGCCCCCCAGCTAGACTTTTCATGATTTCTAAATATCAACTTCATTCAAATATCGATTTTATATGAAACCAGGATGATCACTTGTGCTTTTTGTTAAGAGCGTCAAGGAACAATGAACTACCTGAGGGTCATTAATTTCTTCCCAGAAAAACGTGTGTGTGTGTATGTGTGTGTATATATATGTGTATATGAATATATGTGTGAGTATGTGTATCTACGTGTGTATGTCGTGTATATATATATATATATGTGTGTATATTTGTGAGTGTGTGTGTGTGTGTGTGTATCTATATGATACAAAGAGCACAGGGACGGAGCTGGCATTTAGCCTAGAGCTGAGGATGACCATGTCCCACACTGGAGTATCCAAGTTTGATTCCTGACTCCGGCTCCCTGTGACTGTGATGCGGATCCTGGGAGGCAGCAGTGACGGCTCAAGTAGTTGGGTTCTTGCCAGCCATGTAGGAGACCTGATTGAGCTCCTGCTTTGACCTGGTCCATTCTTGGCTATCGTGGGCATTTGATGAGTGAACCAGTGGATGGCAGCTCTCTGCCTCTCAAATAAACTTAAAGAGAGAGCCAACTGGGAAAGTCGGGCTGGCACAGGCATCATCTTCTTAGTCTGTCTGCTGGTGTTTCTGTTCTGCTTTTCCAGGCAGGGTCTGGCCGAGTTCATCTTCATTTCTGAAGGGAAGCAGCGTGGGAGCCCAGCCACCCTGGGAGATACCATAGCAATGGGTGGGGGTGGGCTGCCAGCAGTCAGCCTGCTTGTCCCAGGCGCTCAGCCCTACACAGACCACCTGCTGCTCTCGAGGGCTCTCTGGCCCCTGTGTTCTGGGACATTTGCTGCATTTGTGGAAACTCCCCCACTTATGGTGTCCTTGGGTGAAACCCATTGGGGATGAGGGTGGCCCTTCTGTAGGAAACTGCAAGAGAGACCTCAGCCTTGGAGACGTCTGACCCTGGCCCAACCTCTGGTTTCATTCCAGTTCTGCTTCCTCTTGGTTTCCTTCCACCTGCTTCGAGTTCTGTCTTGATATTGGAGAACCACAGCTCTGACTTCGGCTTGAACACTTTGCGTGATGAGACATTCCCTGCCTTACGGGCAGCCGTCTGCTGTTGGGAAGTTTTACCTTGAGAGTCTTTTCTTAGACTGAAGAGAGAAGCGTTTCCTCATTAGTCTCCATCCTGCACTCTGGCGTCACATGGAGGTAGGCTAATTTTTCTCACAAATGACAGTGCTCCAGCGCTGAAGGATGGAGCTCACGGCCCTCTTAGTCTTCCCATGTCCAGAACCAGGACTCCCAGGTCCTGAATCATTTATGGGATGGAGTCGTGAGAGCCCATATCATTCTGGGTTGGGTCTTATAAATAAGTTATGATGCCAAAAATGTCCCTTCTCATGTACGTACAAATTGATCATAAAGGTAATATGCCTATTGCAAATTTAGTTACTGTTGGATGGGGAGTTCACCAAAATATCTACTTTTAATCCAATTAGCATTCATAGTACTTTTTTTCCCCTTTATATTTAGTTCACAGTATTCAACTATAAATTCAAATAGTTTTTAGCTCTTTATCTACTTAAGGTTATGTCAGAAAGTCTTTCATATGTTCTCCTTGTCTTTACACACTTGTATATTTCTAAAGAATGTGTAGTCTCCCAACTATTGATGGATTATAATTTGTTTAACCAAGCTTCTGTTTTATGTTATTATAACCTATCCTGTAATGGACATTTCTGGGGTGGCATCTTAGAAAAAAATGTCCATGAGATGCACTACTGAGGGAGAAGGTTTGTCTAGCTATGGTTGGCAACACCTGGCCTGTGGTTTTCTGGGTGAGCAGGTGCATGCTGTAGGAGAGAGCTGATGTCATGGCTCGGTTGCTGGCAGCCAGTGCCTGGGCTGAACTGTGGCAAACAGGGGCTAAGCAGTGCTGGGCCACGGAGGACGTCAGCTCCCTGAGGCTGCACCCTGGGTGTCCACTGATGATGCTGATGTGTGAGAACTGGTGAGAGCCTGAGCTTCAGAACCTGGTGGGCCTGGATGGAGCCCTGGTCCTGCCACGTGCCCACTGAGTGACCTTGGGAATTGGCTGAGACCTGCTTTCCTCATTCGTGAAACAGAGACAGACATACCTCCACATCTGTTCTGAGCGTGATCACTAACGGCCTTTGTGTCAGTTCCCTATTGCTTCTGGAACAAATCCCCACAGCGCAGTGGTGTAAAATAACAGAGCTCCATTCGCTCATGATTCTGGAGACCAGAAGTCCGGAGTCTGCATCAGAAGTTCAAAATCAAGGTGTTGGCAGAGTTGCACCCTGCTTGGAGGCTCTTGGGGAGAATGCGTTCCTGGCAGAGGTCCTAAGCCTGAGTGCCAGAAAGGGGACCACTGGGTACCTCCTGGTGCCCAAAGACGTGGGGCTAAGGATGTTCCAGGTCTCACAGTGAGATCAGTCTGCCTTCTGTGCCAACTCTCCACATTCCCATACGGAGGCCAAGTCTTCCCACCTAGTTCACTCAGACTCACCTGCTAATCTTGCTTGCAAAACCCTCCAGGACACACCCAAAATAGGGCCTTCCCAGGTTTATGGGTGTCCTCTGATATAGTCAAGTTGCCATCATAAAATCTGCCATCACATGATTTGGGCCACAGCTATGAACGGCAATACCCCTGCAGGCAGTTAGCACCACAGGGTCCACCAGGCATGCTCAGTAAATGGGTTTTTGATTTAGTGACGGGAAGCCCAACATGGAAGAGAAAGAACACAGGTGGTGCTGGGAACCCTGGGCCTGCACAGGGCCACCTTCACGGTTCCCAGCTCCTTTGTCCTTGGTTCCCAGGGTGCTGTGTTCTCTGCAAGGCACAGCCAAGACCCAAACTGCTTTCCTCTTCCTGATCACCATCTGGGCACTCCCAAGGTGACTATAAGTGAGCTCGGGATAGGAAAACGTCCTGTCCAGATGCTGCGGGATGAGTGTTTCAATTGCAGAACCCAAGACTGGACTCCAGACCCCAGTATGACCTCCAACCCGCTCTATACATGTGGGGCTAGCTTCCCATCTACACAATAAGGAAATTATTTAGGTCTTCCTAAAGTTCTGACTCTTCTGGCTATGTGCATCAGCCAGTCTCCTGGAGCAACCGATTTCCAAACCCCAGGATTGGCTGGGGACTGAGGGGCTTCCCCATGGCGACTTAGGGCCAGATGAACCTGGTTCTGCTGTGGGTCATGGAGCCCCAGCCCCCAGGAAGCCACTGTTCCTTTAGCTACAAAGTCTCAGTGGCTCGTGTGCCTGGGGCCAGGAGACAGTTTAGTCTTCTACCACCACTGCGAAATCCCACACTCATTCACGGTGGTGCTAAATTGTTTACTCTTTATTTCAATTCCATGAGCTTTATGAGAGTTTTTATTTGGAAATGATTACAGATTCATACGAAGTTGCAAGGCAATGTGCATTCAGGACCCACGTACCCGTCCCTCCCTCCCTCCCCAGCGTTGGCTCTTGCATAACGTTGGTATGAGATCAGTACCACAAAGAAGTGTGCGATCACTCTGTTCATCTCTTACAGCAGAAGTAGGCAAATGAAAGCTCACGGGCGAGATTCAAATTGCCACCTGTTCTTTTTTGGAACCACCTGTTTTGGGAAATACATCTCCAGTGGACCAGTCATACCCATTCATTTACGCGCTGTCTCTGGCTGCGGTCCTGCCTCCACTGCAGAGCTAAGTAGTTCTGACAGAGGCCATATGGCCTCCAGAGCCCGGAATAGTTACCATCCGGCCTTGTATAGAAAAACTTTGCTGACCCTTGATTTAGAGCAAGAGAGCAAAACATTGAAAAGCCAAGGATTAAATACATATCGTCCATGACATCAGAAAGACAACTGTCAGGAGACTAGAACGGAGTTTGTCCTTTCCAGCTCCCAGGAACGAAAACATACAACCAGATCAGACAACTGTGGAGGAAGTGATGGGCTTCAAACAGCAAAAAAAATTCAAGCAACATGGGTGAGGGCACAAGAAGATAAAATGTGCCTGTTATTTAATGAAAATGAAGGAGAAAAATTAAAAGAAAAACTCATAGTTAGAAAACAAATGGAACTATAAGTTGCATAGAAGAGATGGGTTGCAATAGTGCTGAAGGGGGTGGGTGCGGCAGTGCAGCTGGCTAAGCTGTTGCTTGCAGCAGCTGCACCCACACTGGAGTGCTGGTTTGAGTCCCAGCTACTCTGCTTCTGCTCATGGGCCTGTGAAAGCAGTGGAAGAGTGCTTGACCCCTGCCACCCACGTGGGAGACCAGGATGCAGCTCCTGGCTCCTGGCTTCATCTGGCCCAGCCTTGGCTATTGCAGCCACTTGGGGAGTGAACAAGCAGATGGAAAATCTTTGTCTGTCTGTGTGTGTGTGTGTGTGTCTGTCTGTCTCCCCCTCCCCAGTTGCTCTGTCTTTCAAATAACGTAAATAAGTAAATATTTTAAAAAGTCATGAAAAGATGACCAGCTAAAGGAAGGCACCGGGGATCAAATGACAAGATCAGATCTTGTCTTCCTCCAGGGACTGACTAGAATAACAGTAGAAAGAAAATAATGTGTACGGTGTCAGAGAGAGCTAGTGCAAGGCCGGCAGTGGCGAGGAGTCTTTGTCAACTCTCCCAGGGATGGAAGAAGGGCAGCGGGCAAGGCAGGCCCGAGAACACGTCCGCGGTGTTGTGGGAGCACGACGGGATCCGGGCGAGGTCGTCCACGCCCTCTCAGCAGCATTAAACATCTACGGAAAGAGCTCAGACCAGAGCCGCCTCCTCTTTCGGTCAGCAGGAGACCCCTGCGGGGTGACCGCCTCTCTCTACTCTCCCCCAGAACACCTGTAAGGACACACCCCCTGTCCAGGTGTTTAGGGCTTCTCACAACTTTAGACCTCCCCGGTCTCGAAAAAACAGTTCAACAAAGACCCCGGCACATCTGCGGGAAGCCATAGTAACTCCATATTAGTTATCTTGTGCTGGGGAAAACACTCTCCTCAAATGCAGCTGCTTAGAGCAGCCGTCACTCATCACCTGGCAGTTTCCGGGGTGGGCTCTGGGGCGTGGCTTAGTGGGTTTGGGGGCGTGGCTTAGCAGGCCGTTTCCAGCTCTGAGACCGGAGGACCCACTTTCTTTTTTTTTTCTCTTTTTTTTTTCTTTTTTATTTCATAAATGTGAATTTACAAACTGCAGCTTTTGTATTGTTGTGGCTCCCCCCCCCCCAACCTCCCTCCCTCCCGTGGCCCTCCCCTCTCCCTCTCCCATCCCGCCCTTTATCGAGTTTCATTTTCAATTACCTTCACATACTGAAGATCAACTTAGTATATACTAAGCAAGGATTTCAACAGGCTGCACTCACACAACCGCACAAGGTATAGGGTATTGTTCGACTAGTAGTGTTTTTAAGTTTCATAGTAAAACACATTAAGGACAGAGATCCTACGTGGGGAGCATGTACCCAGTGACTCCCGTTGTTGATTTAACAATTGGCACTCTTATTTATGACGTCAGCAATCACCCGAGACTCTTGCTATGAGCTGTCTAGGCTATGGAAGTCCCTTGAGTTCACTGACTCTGAACTTGTTTAGTCAAGGCCGTGTCACAGTGGAGGTTCCTTCCTCCCTTCAGAGAAAGGCGCCTCTCTCCTTGATGGCCTGTTCCTTCTGCTGGGGTCTTGTTCACCAGGGTCTTTCATTTAGATTGTTTTTTGCCACCGTGTCATGGCTTTCCATGCCTGTGAGACTCTCATGGACCTTTTAGCCAGATCTGAATGTCCCAAGGGTTGATTCTGAGGCAGGAGTGCTGTTTTGGGCATTTGCCATTCTATGAGTCTGCTGTGTGTCCTGCTTCCCCCACAGGATCATTCTCTCCCTTTTAATTCTATCCTTCATTATGTGCTTACACTGGTCTTATTTGTGAAATCTCTTTGACACATACCCTATCTTTTTGATCGGTTGTGTATCACCTTACCAAGTGCGCTGGCATTGGTACCCACTTTCAAGATGGCCACCTCCCAGGCCTGCAGGCGGGAGGCTCAGGTCCAGACCCCTGCCGGCAGCGGGCAGGGTGGGGGTCGCCACAGGGCTGCCCAATGGTTCCTGAGAGAGCGAGCAGGGAGGCGGCGCGCTTCGCCTTGGCTTGACCGGCGCACCCCGCCGTCCCCTCTTCTACCCACAGACAGGAGTCAGGTGCCCCCTCGCTCTGCGGGCTGGGGTCAGGCTGAGTGGCGTGAGAGGAGTGGAGCGAGTTTCCAGACTACCGCCGTCTCTCACCCAGAAGAGGAGACGAAGCCAAAGACACATGTGAAAGTAATTCTAGAGTAAACGGAAGTAATCACAGGCAACAGAAGGGGCTAAAACTGTCCTCGGGGCGTCCTCAGAGGCGCCCCAGGGGCTATGACTTTCATTAAACAAGCAATGAAATGGGTGCCGTGGGAAATATGATTAGGAGAACCAGAGAGAGATCTTGGAAATTAGAACGTGAACACCAATGTCCTTTTCTTTCCCCTTCGTCTGCTTCGCTGAAAAATGTATTCCTTTTACGGAGGTAAATTTCCCATAACGAAAGGAACCACTCGAAAATACACGTTCAGGGGCAGGTGGATGTGGGGCACAGCGGCCGACACGGGTAGAGACGCCCACAGCCCACAGCCCACATCCCACATCCCACTGCCGGGGTTGAATCCTGGTTCTGCTCTTGATTCTCGCTCCATGCTAATGTGCAGCCTGGGAGGCCGCAGGCGGGGGCTCAAGTGTTTGGGTCCTTGCCACTCCTATGGGAGACCTGCACGGCCCAGCTCCAGCTGTTGTAGGCATTTGGGGAGTGAAATAGCAGATGAGAGTGCTCTCCCTCTCTCTCCCTCTCCTAGTCTCCCCCCCTTCCCCTACTCTTCCTCCCCCCTGCCTCTCCCCTCCCTCCCCACCTCTCTTCCTTCCTCCCTCCTTCCCTCTCCCAAGTAAATAAATAAGAAGACAGTGGCATTTAGCATATTCACAAGTCCCTGAAATTTCAGCCCTCCAATTAGATCCTATAGCCATTACTCCCTCACTCCCGGCGACCCTGATCTTCCTTCTGTCTCTATAAATTTACCAACTCTCTGAATTTACCTACTCTGGGCATCTCACAGAGGTGGGACCGTACACTGTGTCATCTTTTGTGTCTGCCTGTTTCACTTCACATAATGTTTTCCATTGTTGGCTTCTGATTTTCAAGGTAGTAGAAGTGTTGAGGCTAAATAAGAACAAACTTTCAGGAAGGCAGAATATGAGGGAGACAGGAGAATAGTAATAATGCTAGGAGAGGCACCGAGGGAGCCTACAATTTCTAATACAAGTTCTAGGATACATGGAGAAAATGAAGAGGAGAGGCTTATGAAAAAAGCAATATAAGGAAATTCCCCAGAAACAAGGCACACGAGTATCCCGAGGGCCAGTATAACATGGCGAAAGCTCCACCATAGGGGGTGGTGCTGTGGCGTAGCAGGTAAAGCCGCCACCTGCAGTGCCGGCATCCCATATGGACGCTGGTTCGAGCCCCAGCTGCTCCACTTCCAGTCCAGCTCTCTGCTATGGCCTGGGTGACCTGGAAGAAGCTTCTGGCTTCAGAACCACTCAGCTCCAGCCGTTGTGGCCATTTGGAGAGTGAACCAGCGGATGGAAGACCTCTCTGTCTCTCTGCCTCTGCCTCTCTGTAACTCTTTCAAATAAATAAATAAATCTTTTTTTTTAAAAAAAGCTCTACAATAATGCAAAGTATTGTGACATTTCAAGTCACAAGGGGAAGAGAGAAGACAATGATGTTTTCCAGACAAGGGCAGGAAACAAAGAACAACACAGCACAGACATGGGAGAAGGGAACTAGGAGAGCCAGACCCACACGCTGCCCTGTAACCCACCCTGTCCTTAGGCCCTGGCCTCTGGGGAGTTTATGCCTCCGTTGTCTAATTCATGTTGTCTGACTTCAGTACCATGAAACTTAAAAAGCAAAATTGGGGCCACGGGCGCCATAGCACAGGAGGTTAATCCTCCGCCTGTGGTGCCGGCATCCCATATGGGCGCCAGTACTAGTCCTGGCTGCTCCACGTCCAATCCAGCTCTCTGCTATGGCCTGAGGAAGCAGTAGAGGATGACCCATGTCCTTGGGCCCCTACACCCATGTGGGAGACCTGGATGAAGCTCCTGGCTCCTGGCTTTGGATCAGCATAACTCCAGCCATTGTGGCCATTTGAGGAATCAACCAGCGGACGGAAGACTTTTTTCTCTGTTTCCTCCTCTCACTGTAACTCTACCTCTCAAATAAAATATTTAAAAAAAAGCAAGACAATAGCACCCCTTAAAAATCAACCACCCAGGAACTAAAGAAAAACTCTCACAAATAACTCCTGGGTCAAAGGAAAAAAAGTGAAACCTGAAATTGCAGGTGCTATGAAGGCTAAGAATATATGGGAAGGAAGGGATCACATATTGCTGCTTAGAAACACAGCTTGGAGGAGAATGTTCCACGTGGAGTGCTTCTATATCCCAACAGGTGCAACCAGTGTGTCAAACAAGCAGCCCTCGTTAAACTAGGAGATGTTTTCCTTTGGCCATCCCTTTAATCGGTGACTACATGAGCGTATGGATTGGTTTTCTGGTAACTGGCAGGTGACACATTTCACGTGTCATGTTAGAGCTCAGGCATAGTCAGTCTAAAGTAATGACAGGGTTTCCATGTCTTCCTGCGCAGCCCACCTGGGCTTAGTTAAAGCTGAGGGAGAGGAGGAGAATGACTGGACTGGGGTCATGAACACTCCTTCCTGAGTGGAGCTGCCCTGAGGTGGCTCCGCGGCTTTTGCACCTGGGAAGGGGTAAGGCTAACTCTCTTTCAGAAGCAGGTTGTTGGGTTCCTAAGACGTTCTCCACCGAGTTCCTGAACCGCCAGCCTCATCTTCCCTGGGTCCCCCATGGCCCCTCGGCTTCATGGGTGAGGACGTTGCGACTCTTTGGGGGGCAGCCCGCTTCCTTGTTGCGCAGGCTGCCTGGTCTTGTTTCAGTGCTCTGCTTGTAGAACTCACAGGGTCTCCTCTGACCTTCCCACGGGCGGGGGGTCCGGTGATGGCAAAACAGAGCACTCTCCAGATGAATCTGTGCCCAGTGTGTTCTAGGTCTCATGGCCCAGTCCTGCTGTGGCCTCTTTGTCCTCCTAAGATCCTTCCTCTGAGCAGTTCTTGGCCGGCTCCTGTGACTGTTGTGCCTGGAGCTCGCCCTCTGAGCACACTTCAGTGTCTGATAGCTACGTAGCGTTTACTCAGACCCTGACATTCAAGAGCACGCTACGTGAGAAAGCATTAAAGCAGATGGATGAAGCATGCTCTTCAAAAAGTTAGTTGAAGGCCAACTAACTAGGTCCCAGGAAATTAGGAAAAAAAGGCTTTACTGAATTAGGAAAGAAAGCTGATAAGTAAATATAAGAAGAATTTATGTGGGGCAAACACAATGAAATTGAGAAACCACTGGGAGACAGCTCAAGTACGCTACAACAGAAACCAGAGAAAATGCCACTATCCAAAATAAATTTTTGAAAAAGGAAAGTATTTTGGAAAAATTTAGTGAAATTAAATTTGAAGATATGAGTGAAATAGATATTTTCTAGGAATTTTAAAGATCAAACTGACTCCATATGAAGTAGCAACAAACTAAATAGACTAAAAACAATGGGGGAAATTGCGAAAGTTATATAAAAAAGCAACTTCTTCACAAGAGAGCCAGGTCCAGATGGCTTCAAAGGTAAATTCTTTCCAGTGTTCGAGTAGCAGATGATTCTGAGACTATTTAAACCCTTGTGGAGTCTACAGAAAGGAGAGTGGCTTCCAGATTCTTTTTTGCAAAACTGGGATAGCATGGATACCGAACGTTGACAAAGTTAGCACAGAAATAGAAAACGTTAGATCAGTCTCACTTAGGGCCACCATGGAGAAAAATTTAAATAAGATAGTGGCTGAAATTTCCACCACATATTAACAGAGTAGAACAGCACATTCAAGTGGAATTCTTCTCCCCATTCAAAGGCCTTTCGAAGTTATGAAATCTATTAGTGCAGACATAAGAGGGCGTTTTCCAGAAGTTCCTAGAAATGGATTTAAAAAGCCAGTGTATTTTGGTGCAAAAAAATTTTTGCCATCCATGCATGGTTTTTCATAATATGCATTTTTCCATGAACTTTGTGATGATCCCTCAAATTATATTAACTCAGCAAAGGAGAAAACACCAGATGACCAGCTCTATAGACGCCAAAAAGGACTTTTAATCAAATTCAATATTTATTAGTCATTTAAAATAAAGTAACTGATAATGGGACTAGGTGGTGCACTTCCTGGTGGCTGTCCATCCCTTCCCCATTGTGGGTACCCGAGGGTTGGATTGAACTGACCCCTACTCCTGCTCTAAGCGAGGCTCCTGACAGCGCCGAGTCAGGTGTGCAACTCTGCGTCCACAGTGAGTCGTTAAGGGAGGCCCAGAGCTCAGAAAGTCATTCTCTTGCCCACAGTGAATGCTTCAGGTGTGCATAAAGAGTCCATAAACACCTGGGATTTTTTTCCCCCTCAAAGTGTGTGTGTAACCTGGGTGTATAGGTCTGGAACAGGG
Organism: Lepus europaeus; assembly: GCF_033115175.1. Classification (NCBI taxonomy): domain Eukaryota; kingdom Metazoa; phylum Chordata; class Mammalia; order Lagomorpha; family Leporidae; genus Lepus; species Lepus europaeus. The sequence continues at coordinate 50,055,045 of NC_084844.1, read as the reverse complement.
CAGCCACTGCTTCCCTCAAGAGGAAAAAGCAACTGGGCAATCAGCCAGCATGTAGAGTAGGGGAGAGCTCAGAGAATCAAGGACAAATGAAAGTAGAGCTCTGATCAAGCTGAACCTGAAACTTACCTACCATTGGGCTACCTTTATGCAAGCTGTTAAATTCTATTTATTCTGGAAGCCAAGCTGAGTTGGTTTTCCATTACTCTCACCTCAAAATATTCTGATAAATACTATTTTTTTTTTTGACAGGCAGAGTAGACAGTGAGAGAGAAAGAGACAGAGAGAAAGGTCCTCCTTTTCCATTGGTTCACCCCCCAATGGCCGCTGCGGCCAGCGCGCTGCACCAATCCAAAGCCAGGAGCCAGGTGCTTCCTCCTGGTCTCCCATGCGGGTGCAGGGCCCAAGCACCTGGGCCATCCTCCACTGCTTCCCGGGCCACAGCAGAGAGCTGGACTGGAAGAGGAGCAACCGGGACAGAATCCGGCACCCTGACGGGGACTAGAACCTGGGGTGCAGTGCCGCAGGAGGAGGATTAGCCAAATAAACCATGGCACTGGCCATAAATACTATTTTCTTAACATCATTTAAAAAGCTTCATTCAAATCAAAATAATGGTGAAAGGGCTGGTGTTGTGATATAGTGGGTGACACTGGCATCCCATATGGGTGCCAGTTCAAGTCCTGGCTGCTCCACTTCTGATCTAGCTCTCTACTAATGTGCCTGGGAAAGCAGTGAGAGATGGCTCAAGGGCTCGGATCCCTGTTACCCATGTGGGAAACCCTTATGGACTTCCAGGCTCCTGGCGTCAGCCTGGTCCAGCCTTGGGCACTGTGACCATTGGGAAGTGAACCAGTAGATGAAAGATCTCTCCCTCTCTCTCTGTTTCTCTCCCTCTCTCTCCCTCTCCTTCTGTGTGTGTGCACGTGTGTGTGTCTTTGTTTCCCTCCTTCTTGGCAACTCTGCCTTTCAGATAAATAAATCTTTAATAAGAAAAGGATGCTGGTGAAAGATCAGAAGCATTCGCATTAAACTGAGGGCATACGGGATGAGAACAGCACCTGCAAAGGGTGACCTGGGAAAAATCCTGGGTTTCTATACTACGAGGGTAAGGAGGAGAAACATGAGGTTAGGGTGGGAAGGGCCTGTCGGCCTTGGGGGCTTGGAAATGCGAAGCCAGAGACGGCAGATACCGTGAGGGAATTTGCTCAGAGTGGCTTCTAAGGGTAGGGGTTCCAGCCGCCTTCCCCTGTGCCAGTGGTTTTCAGGAGATGCTGAGCAATGCCTGGAGACATCTATGGTCGCCACACTGCAGGCGGGGGTCACTGGCGGCCAGTAGGTAGCAGCCAACACTGCTGCTATACCTCCTACAATGCAGATACCACCTCCACAAGGACCTAGGGAGCCATCCTGTCTCAGCGGGAGGTTGAGAAGTCTTGCCCTTATTCTCCCAGTTTCACTGGTTTATGTTCACAATTTCTTTTCTGGCCCCGTGAGCACGTTGCTGTGCCGTTAACATTGTCCTCACAGCACAAATCAGTGACATTAGATGAGAGACAAAAATCTTGAAAAACAATAGCCAGGTGTCATTATTTGCAAAGGATACATCTTTGCACTTGCTGATTCCAAGAAGCCAGCAGAAAAACTGTTAGAAACAATAGAATTTGGCCAAGTGATGGAGCCAACGTTAATATACAAAATTAGCCAGTTGGGAAATATTGAAAAACTCAAGGTATTTGTGTATGAATTTAGCTGACACACAGAGGCTGCTTCAAAAGAGAAGCTTCCCCCATGTTGGACAGCGACATTCAACTTCATGAAGATGAGCATAGTCTCAGATTTAAAGGGATGAAGCTCCTATTTAAACTTCATAGTTTTTGGAGGGGGGTTGTAAAATCTCATGAAATAAAAGCGAAGTTGGGGTCAGTGCTGAGGTGCTGTGGATGAAGCCTTTGATGCCAGCATCCCTGTGAGCGCTGGTTCCAGTCCCAGCTGCTCCACTCCTGAGCCAGCTCCCTGCTGATGCTCCTGGGAAGGCAGCAGAGGATGGCCACGGTACGTGGGCCCCTGCCAGCCATGTGGAAGGCCCAGAGGAATTCCTGGCTTCTGGCTTTGACTTGGCCCAGGCCTGGCCGTTGCAGTCATTTGGGGAATGCAGCAACAGATGGAAGATCCCTCTTTCTCTCTGTCACTCTGACTTTCAAACAAATGAAATAAGTCTCAAAAAAAGTTTACCTGGATAAAAATATGTAAAAATAACGGAAAATTCCAAGAAACATAGCCCTTACTGAAGTAGAGCCAGCTTGATTGCATCCTAAAGCATTTGAAACTCAACAATTAACACGGTCTGATACTGGAGAAGAAGTAGGCAGGTGGATGACCACAAAGGAGAGAGATTCCAGTTACAGACCCAAGTGCATAGGGAAATTTCTTCTGTGGTTAGGGGGGATTTCAGCCATCTGGAAAAAGAACAGCTTCTCAACCTCCTGTCTGTAACTTATACTTCCCAAAAAGGATTCGTTCTCAGGGGATAAGTAATACAAATCAGTGGAGGAAAAACACTAATATACATGAGTATTTACTCGTGGAAGCCCATAAGTAAAAAGATAATAGATGGGGGCTGGCGGCATGGCACAGTAGGTTAATCTTCCACCTGTGGCACCTGCATCCCATATGGGCACCGGTTCTAGTCCTGATTGCTCCTCTTCCCATCCAGCTCTCTGCTGTGGACTGGGAAAGCAGTAGAAGGTGGCCCATGTCCTTGGGCCCCTGCAACCACATGGAAGACTTGGAAGAAGCTCCTGGCTTCTGACTTCAGATGAGCGCAGCTCCAGATGTTGTGGCCATTTGGGGAGTGAACCATTGGATGGAAGACCTTTCTATCTGTCTCTCCTTTTCACTTTCTATGACTCTCTCTCTCAAATAAATAAATAAAAATCTTTTAAAAAAATAATAGATGAAAATAAACAGATAGAGCACTTGAGCCACCACTTCACAAGCCAGGCTGTTCACACAGCCAGTGAGTGCTGGAAAAGGAACTCAAATTCAGTAAGGTTAGAACCACAGCAAGATCGTGTCATACAGCCACCAGGATGGCCGAAACCTAAGACAGACAGTATGAAGTGTTGGCAAAGACGTGGGGACAACTGAAGCCCTTACCCTTTGGCGGGAGTGAGTTAGGGCAGCTCCTCAGCAAAGCTGCCTTCCAAACTGTTTAACGTGACATCTAAACGCACACACACACTGTGACGCAGGGTCCCATTTCTAGATGGGTGGGCTACCCAGAGAACTCGAGCGTCTGTCCACACTGGGTTATTCTTCATACGACAGGATGTGCAGCTCTACACATGGGTGAACCGTCGCTCCACGTGGCGAGTGTCCCGTGTAGCAGACGTGTGCTCGTACATCCTGGAGGATTGCACTTGTGGAGTGTGCCGACACAGAACTTGTCCATGGTGGTGGACGCCAGGTGCCTTCGGGGAAAAGCAGGGTGCAACTGGAGGGAGGGCTGGGGTGCAGGGGCTGCCCACGCTCTGTCTCCTGATGAGGAGCATCCACTGCATGTTTGGGTGCTTTTCTGTCCATCTGCTACGGGGTGGGGATCGTCCTGCCCGTGGGCCATGAAAGGCTCCGCTCAGGCAGCTGCAGCTGAGATTCCAATTCAAGACATCGATAGCAGGCTAATTTTTAAGCTGATAATTTTGTATGGCCAGCAAATGATGCTGTAACTATCCAAATAGCCCTTGGCAAACAAACAAAAAACAAACAAAACAAAACAAAACAAAAAAGAGTTCCCCAGCCCTGAAGGGTTAAGACGGACAGCAGCTTACTGTAAGGGAGCCAAAGAGGAAGGGTGTAGCAGGTTAAAGGCCACTGCAGCTGGGCACCTGTGGCTCCTACCCTCCCTGTACACACACATGGTGAATCATGAGGATCGCAAATGGTTTCTATGAAAATTAAATGAGACAATGGCTACGGAAGTCTGCTGCAGTCTCTAAAGGTCGTGGTTATGATTGTTTGCCACTACCTCGTGTTCCACCTGCTGAGAAGGGCAGTGGGGCCTGGGGCCCTGGCGCCCTCTTGTTCAGTTATGCTGTGAATTCTCTCTTTATCATTTTAATCCGCTTCAGGCTTTCCTCTCTTCAGCACCTCCACCACCCCACTTCCGAGATGAATTCTTCCCCTGCATGATGGAAGATGGGTGGCCCCCTGTTCCTCGGGCTGGTTAAAATCATTTCCTGTCTGTGGAGAGCCCGTTCACATGGAAGGGGCGCTCCTGCACGCCGACCTGAGAACCCAGCCCTGGAATGGCAGCCTGGGATGTCTATACATTCCTGCCCTTCCTGGCAGCATGGTCTGCACCGTACAGCTGCCCCCGCCAGGGCCCCGAGCGCTCCGTATCTGGGCACAGGTAGGGAGTCGCCAGCTGAGACCCAGGGTCTCCTCTCAATGCGGGCTGAATGCTATGCAGGCAGCTGTCTGCACACGTCCTGCTACTGTGTGTGTGTGTGCACGCACATGCTACCAGTCATTAAATACATTGTCTCCCTGCATCCTAACCACAGGCTGGTGGGGGTTGACATCACAAGCCCATTCTACAGAGGTGGAAGCTGCACTGAGAATTAGAGGAGGAAGTGAGTGAACCGAAGTCCTGGGGCCACAACTTGCAGAGACAGGAGTTGAACCTAAGTTTGCTGGATATGGGAGCCCCTGATGATTCTCCTTATTCGGTGTGGGTTTATTAAGTGGCTGCCCTGTGCCAGACACTGGGACACCCCAGGGAAGGGGCTTCCTGCCCTCATGAGCTTATGTTCTATGGGGGGAGGTGGACAACAGCAGATCCACACAATAGACGAAAACCACCTGGGTGCCACAGGATAGGTGCTTTGGGACCAGTGTCCGTGGCTATCTGGGGTGTCCATAAGGTGCAGGTAAGGTGGTGTGCACTGACCTCCTTGAGAAGGGGAACTTAAACAAGTATTGAGGAAGGTGAGGGAGTTAGCTGTGGAGGTCCCAGGGGGAACAGTGAGTCAGATTGAGGGGAAACCCTGCCCACGGGCCTTACCTAGGCGAGGCCTGGCATGTTTGTCAGGCAGCAAGGAGGCCGGCGTGGCTGGCATGGTGCGAGGGAGGGGACAGTGGCAATGGCCAGGGCAGAGTGGTGCCCAAGGGCCAGGTGCTGCAGAGCCTCGCAGACTGTCCTGGAGACCTTGGCCATCTCTCTGAGCACACAGTGGGTGGGTGGGGTCCGAGGAGAGTTGGAGCAGAGGGGCCACGGCACCTGCCTGACTCGTGTTAGGAGGGGTGTGTTGAGACACAGACTGTAAAGCAGCAAAGGTAGAAGCGAGGAGAGCCGGGAGGAGGCAGGCGATGGGGGTGGCCAGGACTCCAGCGGGCGGAGTGGAGAGGGCACGTGACTGGGCTCTGGGAGGCTTTGGAAGATGGAGCCGAGGGGACGTGCTGATAGAACAGGGAAGGGGAGAAGAAGCAAGGATGACTCGTTGGTCATCTGGGAGGATGGAGCTGGCATTGGGGTGATGGGGAGGGGCGCGGGGCACGCTGGGTGTGAGTAGAGAGGTTCAGTACATACACGCAGGTGCCTGTATGAAGCTGCAACCTGAGAGCCGTCTGCTGTGAAGCCTCATTTGGATTTAGGTTTTCTCTGTAGATAAAAGGAGAGAGCTGGGAAGGCAGGTGTGGCCTGAGGGTTCTGACACCCTGTGAGCTGGGCCTGACAGTCACCGCCATCCCTGGCAGGGGCCCAGGATTCCCGGGGGCGGCTGTCGCTGGTGCAGGTGCAGGTCCTCTGCAGAGGTCCCACATCTCTGGTGACCATCGCAAGGACAAGAACACCCTTGCCCTGGCCTCAGCCTGCCCTCACTTTGATCTCTGTCTGGTTCTTGTCCTGGCTCTGGGACTCAGCTTTGATTCTAGGTTCTCCTCCTTGAGTCCCTGAGCTTGGTTCCTTGTCACCCCCTGTGCCTCTGGGAGGGTTCCTCTGACACCCAGCTTGACTGGCCACAGAGCTGTGTCTCACCCTCGCAGGTAGGGAGAAAGACATGGAGCTGCAGTAGTACTCACAATGGATCGAGAGGACTGTAAATGGTAAACGAGTCCAGAGGAGCAGCATATCTGTATCTCCGGGCTACAGCCCAGCTCTGCCTTCCTCTTTTAGATTAGAGGGGAGTTTGGAAACGGTGCTGGGGAGCAGGCAGCCCTTGGCCAAAGTGGCCTAATCATTGCCCCATGGGGCAGTGGTGCCCAGGATCATCGCATGGCTGGCTACAGCCGCGGGCTCCTGGGGACACTCGGGGTGCATGTGCCAAGTCCAGTGCATGAAGGAGGGCCCATCGCCTGCTCGCTCTCTGCCTCTCAGCACCAGTCTGCCCTAGCAGCTATGGGAGCCGTGCTGGGCTGCTTCCCCCAACCCTGTGGGCGGCTGTGGGATGGCGATGGTGCCCGGTGCAGGAGCGTCTTGCTCTCAGGGAACACTCACGGCTGTCTCCTCCCTCAAGCTGGCCGACTCTGTCTACCACATCTCCAGGCCCCTTCCCTCTCTTAGATGAAGGGAGAGAGGCAGGAGGGGAGCGGGATCTTGAACAAAGAGGCCCCCTGCGGCCCCTGTCATGCTGATGAGCCACTCCTGTCCTGTAGGGGCCAGACAAATGGACGTGGGCACCTTGGCTGACAGAGATGGATGAGGATCCCCGCATGCACTGCCCGGCTGTGTGTCCCTCCTCTCGGGATCAGGCTAATCAGATGGCCGCTCTGGAGCCATTACTCAGGCACTTACCCGTGTTGGAAGCCGAAGTGTGAAGTTTCACCTATAAGGCAGTGAGGACCGCTCCCTGTGCCTGCAGTGGGGGCAGGTGGCGGGCAGGTGAGTTCTGTCAGAGGGTGATGATGATGTCAGCCACAGGCTCCAATGGCATTGGAGGCTCGCCTGTTCCTCCCAGGGTGGGGCCTGGGTCAACTATGGAACCGGACCTCTGGAGTGGGTTGTTTGGGCTTCCGGAGCCGCGGGGCACCTGCCAGGGAGAAAGAGAGCCTGGATACCCTTTCGGCCGCTGCTGCCTTTGTTTGAAGCCAGAGATCGGAGTGAGCCACAGCACTTGGGATGCGGACAATTCCCTGGGAAGGGATTCTTCCACGTTTGTTCAGTAATATATTCTCCGGCCCAGGCCCAGTTATTGTACAATAAAACAAGGAGGCTGGGAATCGATACAGAAATGTGGGAAAATGCTCTGAATCATTTTCATAACTGCCAAACGTGGCGTTCAGTTGAGAAACATTTTCTATTCTGAAGTGGTGGGGGCAGTGTTGAGGCATGGGCACTGGGGCTGAAGCTCTTTGCTACTCAGAGGTGAATGTCATCCGGAAGGGAGGCCATGAGAGGCAGGGCTGGGAGGAGCTGTCCTTGGTTGTGATAATGATGGCGTGCACATTGCAAGCATCTCCCTTGTGCCAGCTCTTTCATGTCTGACGGGCTCTGTGTTTGGCCAGATCCCCAGGGTTCATCGGCTCGGGCATCCTCGTCATGCAGGAATTCCCTCTGCAGCTTCCCCAGGGGATAGACCTGGGGGCTTAGCAGCTCATTAGCAACCCATGCCCCAGAGCTCCTCTACTCTTGGTGGCACCCAGGGAAGTCTCCCTGCTCCCCTGCAGTCACATGGCGGTAATGCAAATACAGGTTCCATGCTAGTATACATATCATTTTTTCTTTTTAAAAAATTTATTTGAGGGGAGAGGAGAGAGAGTGCATTTGCATTGGCTGGTTCATTACCCAAGGACTTGCAACAGTTGGCACTGCTTGAGGCCAGAGCTGGAAACCAGGAACTCCATCCGGGTCTCCCATATGAGTGGCAGGGACTCAATCACTTGAGCCATTATGGCTGCATCCCAGGGTCTGGCATTAGCAGGAAGTTTGAGGGCGTAGATGGAACCAGCTCTCTGATATGCGACATGAGTGTCTGAACTGTTAGGACAAACACCCTCCCTCCTCGTTCCTTATTTATTTGAGAAGGAGAGGGGCGGAGAGAGAGAGAGAGAACACCAGGCATTCTGATGTGGGATGTGGCTATCTCAGTTGTTAGGCTGAACACCCTCCCCCCTTTTTCTTTCTTTGAGAGGCAGAGAGAGAGAGAGAGAGAGAGAGAGAGAGAGAGCAAGAGCGAGAGATTGATTTTTGGTAGGACAAGTCATATGAAAAAGCAAACTAATTTCTATAGACTGGAAATGAAATTGATCTATGGATGTTCAGGGGCTGACACCATGAGATTCTCAGTGCACCAAGACTGGAAATGGCCTGTGGGCCAGGGACTCGCTCACAGAGGAATGGGAAAATGTGACTTATAGTCAAGAAAAAAAATCGTCGATCAATAGAAACTTATCTAAGATGATGTAGACCCTAGATTTAGCAGACAAAACCCTCAAAGCAGAAACATAAATATGTTCAAAGGCCTAAAGGAAAACAGTCTCAATGTATCTACAGATAGGGAATCTGAGCAGAGAAATGGAAAGTAAAAAAAGAACCAAACAGAAATTCTAGAACTGAAAATTATAGTAACTGAAATATAAAATGCACTGGATGGCGTTAATGGCCAATTAGAGGTAGAATCAATAAGTGAATTTGAAGACAGATAACTCTAAATGATCCAGTCTTAGGAGAGGAGATAAAGTAAATATTGAAGAAAAGTAAATAGGGCCTGCTACCCACATGGGAGACCTGGATGGAGCTCCTGGCTCCTAGCTTCAGCCTGGCCCAGCCTGGCCCAGCCTGGCCCAGCCTGGCGGTTGCAGCTGTTTGCAAAATGAACCAGTGGGTGGAAGATCAATCCTTTTCTTTCTCTCTCTCTCTCTCTCTCTCTCTCTCTCTCTCTGTGTGTGTGTGTGTGTGTGTGTGTTCTGCCCTCTTTCTCTGTGTCACCTTGCCTCGCAAATAAATAAACAAATCTTAAAAAAATAAAGCTCAATGCAATGGACTGGAGAGTTCAGTTTGTGTATCTACCCACCTATATATGGTCAGTTGACGTCAGTGAGGGCTCCAGGATACTCCAGTGAGACATGGAAACTCTTCTCAACAAGTTGTTCCAGAGTGACTAGATGCTTCTGCAGAACCTGAACTCCCTACCTCTTAGCACAAGTGAAACTTCATTAAAAGTGGATTTCAGCCTGAACATAAAAGCCAAAACTATAAAAGCAAACCTAGGGGAAAATTTTCATGACATTAGGTTCCTCAGAAAAGGCACAATAAGTGTGAACCATGCAAGGCAAAAACATCAGTAAATTGGATTTCATATAAAGTCAAACCCTTTGTTTTTCTAAGTACAGCGTGAATAAATGTGGCCGATGACTTGTATCCAGAATATGTAAAGAGCCTGTACTATTTAGTAAGACAAAGGATACAATGTTAAAAATGGACCGAGGACCTGAAAGGAGCCCATGTCCAAACTAGCCTTTAGTTTCTAACTACACCCCAGGGAGGAGGAAGCAGTTGATTCAAAGGGGGCACTGACTTTTGTCTCCAGCTCAGCAGTTGATCTGCCGTGTGACCATGGGAAACCCTTCCACACTCTGTGCCCCAAATGCCACGTGGATAAAAACGGATGGGATTGACATTGTTACTGCCTTTTAAGCATTGTGTGACGCCCAAGTTAAATAGATTATGTAAAGAGGTTCCGGAATGTACCAGGAGTGCCGAATATGGAAATTGTATTGTCATTTCTGACTCTTTGGGGATTATAGGTGACTGTTTACAATAGACACAGCCTGGGCTGAACATCAGATCTCATGGCCCTGTTATCTTAACACCTGCAGCTTACCAACGGCATCCATGTATGCGCGTGGCTTAAGTACGGACCCTGAACGGGATTACAGTCACACATTCATCCATGCGGGCATATAGATAGGTGAAGGTAATTCCAAACATTTGTGGAAAGTTGAGTTAAAAGGCAGGTTTATTTTGCTGTGAAACGTTTCAAAAGCCATGAATAGTTTTTTCCTAATATGCATTTTCTGTGAACTTTTTGAAGACCCTACAACTTGGCCTCATGGGCTTGCTGATGCATATGGGCATGTGTACCTACATTTTTAAACAAAGGATTTATTTTTTGAGAGGCAGAGAGAGAGAGAGAGATCTTCTGTTCCATCCACTGGTTCACTTTTCAAATGGCCACAACAGCCAGAGCGGGGCTGATCCAGGAACTTCTTCAGGATCTCCTACATGGATGCAGGGACCCAAGCACTGGACCATCATCCACTGGTTTCCCAGGCACATGGGCAGGGAGCTGGATCAGAAGAGGAGCAGCAGAGACATGAGCTGGCACCCATATGAGATGCTGGCACCACAGGCAGAGTCCTAACCTACTATGCCACAGTGCCGGCCCTGTATGTCCACATTTAAGACACACATGCACACGTGTCCATAAAGACACATAGCCCACTCTCCCAGAGGCCACATTCAGTGCACAGGTGCACCCAGATAAGCTCAGCTGTCAAACACTCACGGACACGCAGAGGCAGGTGGAGACAGACGCACACCCAACGTGATGAACTAGTGTGCACAGAGGTTTTACCCAGGGAAGAAGCTGTGAGCCCAAGGCAGAGGAGAGGAAAGCTGTGTCCTAGCCAAGGTCAGGGAGGCAGAGAGGCTGGGAGCAGCCGGCGGAGCTGGGGCAGCCACGTGCAGGCGGTGCTCGCCCTGACAGAGTAGGAGCTGAAGGACCCCCAGGGCTGGCAGGCCGGGGCAGTCGGTCCTGATGGAGCATAGGAGATTTCTGTGGAGTTGTGCTCAGAGCCCCCACAGCCACTCCCAGGAAGCTGGGGTAGGAAGGAGATGACTGGAGCCAGGGGGTGGGTGGCCAGGGCCTTACCTGCTGCCACCAGAGTGAAAAACTCTCTGCGAGGATTTGGGTGAGAACGCGCCATTGGGTTTCCTGGGTGCAGACCGGCTGAGGGAGACTTTTCTGCATCAACTCGCCTTTATGGCAAAGCGACCTGTGCCTCAGTGGTCATCTTGTAATTGCATGATGTAACAGAAAGGAGGAGCAAGTATTCCCAAGAGCACTGGACTGGGAGTCAGGAGCCCGCACCTGGCCAGCTCAGGAGGGCTCTAGACTTGAGTCAGCATCAGCTTAGAGCCAGAAGGTCCAGTGCAGATGATTGACAGAAGGGGAAACTGATCAAGCCCTTGGTCACAACTGCTTTGTCCGTCTAAGAGGGTGACGGGGAGACCAGAGCATCTTGGTGGGTCACTGTCAAGGCTGGATCCAGACTGGCTCCTCATCGACTCCTGCAGAAGCCCCCTCCTGGGCCCCTCCCAAAAGAGTGTCCCTCCCTCGGGTGACCAGCCATTTGCAGAAAGGGCTCCATCAGTGAGACTAAGCCTGGGCGCATTGGCATTAGCTCAGGGGCTGGGCAGGAAGGAGAAGGAGGTCAGGGCGGCAGGAAGAAAAACAGATTTCTTAAAGGGCTGGGAACAAAGGAATAAGCATGGGTTGGAGGAAGAGGGCCGCAGGTGTAGCTGCCGGCTATTTGCCTCTGGGCAAAGCAGAGAGTTGCTGGGGCAGCACTTGGGCCATTCATGGAGGGGCTGCTCTGAGCCAGTCACCTTGAATCCACAAACTCACTTCCTCCTTAGAAGCATAATGCAGGACTGGTTGGGTCTTCCCCATATCGGATGACGTTGGGGAATCAGTAACATGCTGAGTTTACCCAGTTAGCAAGAGACAGGGCTAGGGATTTGGTCCTAGGTGTGCTTGTGTGGGAGTCTAAGTAGAGCCAAGGCTGTTCTCCATGGGAATAGCTGGAAATCCATCAGGGGAAACGCCATGAGGGGCAAATCTAAGTGGGCTTTCTCAGCCCAACACTGGCAAGGGGCCTCTCCTCTCAGAGCCTGCCCTGGGCCTGGCATGGGTGGGGGAGCAGTGAGCCCGTGGATCCAAGAAGGGCAGACAAATATGCATGGGGCAAGTTCACTACACAGTGAGCAAGGAGCCAGGAGCTCTGGGGAGGCAAAGGCCTCAGTGCTCAGGCTGGGCTACAACACAGTCCCTTCAGTCAACGCTGCCGAGGAGGCATCGTGAGTTCTTTATAGGGTTAGTATCTAACCCTCTTTCTCTCTCTATCTGCTTGCAAAATGCAAAGTGGTGCTGGTGCTGCGGCTCACTAGGCTAATCCTCCGCCTGCGGCGCTGGCACACCGGGTTCTAGTCCTGGTTGGGGCGCCAGATTCTGTCCCGGTTGCCCCTCTTCCAGGCCAGCTCTCTGCAGTGGCCCGGGAGTGCAGTGGAGGATGGCCCAAGTGCTTGGGCCCTGCACCCGCATGGGAGACCAGGAGAGGCACCTGGCTCCTGGCTTCAAATCAGTGCGCCGGCCGTAGCAGCATTTGGGGAGAGAACCAACAGAAGGAAGACCTTTCTCTTTCTCTTTCTCTCTCTCTCTCTCACTAAAATCTGCCTGTCAAAAAAACAAAACAAAACAAAACAAAAAAAAACACTAAAGTAAAGTAGCTGACTCTGTTCCCATTGTATAGATGAGAAAACAGGATTAGAGAAGGTACATTCAGTATTTCCACACCAGAGTCCAGATTCTCATGGCCCCGGTCCCCTGTGTCTTCTCCCACTGCTCGCACCAGGCTGTTTTATGCCCCAGAGCCTTGGATTATGCACTGCCCTGCAAGAGTCAAGGCCTGGTAGTCTTGGCATATTTTCATGGGACTTCCTCCATGCTGGTCTCTGGATTTTCCAAGTTGTCATTCATGTGTGAAGGGGGAGCAGTGCTGCTCAAGCCCAAGCCCTGGGAAGGGGGTGCACTGGCCAGGACCAAGGGGCCCAGGATTCTGGCTCCCGCGCTGTTTCAGTCCAGCTGGGTGGACTTGGGAAAGCTGTTCCTCACTTGTGCTCAAGGTGGTGCTCTACCTGTTGAGTGACAGGTTGGGCCTGGATGACCTCTTGGGCATCTGTCTCCGTGGACAGGGTTTGGCAGACTTGTCTAGAAATCTGGGCAGCAAGTACTTTCGGTTTTAGAGCCCCCAGGGTCTCTGTGGCAGCGACTCAGCTCTGCCTCTGAGTAGGAAACAGCTGTGGATAAGAGGGAAACAAATGTGTGTGGCTGTGCCTCAATAAAACTTTATTTACAAAACAGAGGACAGCCTGGAGTTTGCCTGTGGACCATGGTGTGTGGCCCTTTGGCCAGGACCATCTGGGATTTCTGGTTGCTCAAGCTGCAGATATGCCCCACCTGATGCTATGTGAGAAGCAGAAGCGGTTTAGAGGAATAGCAGTCACCTAGAAGGGGACCTGGGGGACTTGGCTGATCAGGCCAAGCGTCAGCAGGTGGCACTTGAGCATGGTTTTGGCAGACCAGGGGAAGGGCGCTCCGGGCAGATGGAACAGCATGAGAAAACACCTAGAGGCATGATAGTGCATACGTCTTGGCAAAAAGTGCAGGATTTGAGGGCTGGAGCATGAGGCAGAAGTGAGATCAAAGAGGATCTTAATTGCTGTGCTAAAGAACATAGACTTTTAAGCAAATAATTCCCAGTTATTTAATTCCTCTTCAATGACTAACATTTTTCTTGGAAAGAGTTCACCCCATAACTGCTCATCTCAATAAGGGGTATTGGATATGCAATTTCTTCTAATTACACGGAAACGCTGGTTGTTTCTTCTCAGTGGGTGCTGAGGTCCTGGGGGCAGTGATGGATGCCCAGGAGGTAGGCAGAGGGGCCCAGGAGCTCAGCACGGCTGATTTGCACAGGGCTCTGATTTTACACTCTGCCCCAGGCCAGAGTGATTCCGCCTGGGTCATCATTATGCTCATCAAGAGATGCTTTGTCTTCCCCTGGTCGGACTAATTGCTCTCCTCATTTGGATAGCCCTGGAGTCATTTAGTAATGAAAATCACCGTGTGCTAATATGGCATCGGGAGCTCACCTGCTTGTTGGCATTTGGAGCTGCGTGCAGAGGGGAAGAGGCTCCACTTGTCATTACAGGTGCAGAGCCTCACCGAGCTGTTCCTGTGCGATTGCCATCCAACAGTCTGGAAATTACGGTCCAGTTACAGGGGCTGCTAACGAGGACTAATTGTACCACCACAGAGCTGCCCTGGACACTTGGAACAAATGGCTGCTGTGGGAACTTGGCGATGGGCAGGGAAAATCCTATCTATTCTTGGAACAGAGTAAAAAGCTTGCTAGGGGCTGGGCAGAGTTCATCTGGGTGCTCCTGGACATTAACATTTTGTTTTACAATCAACATGAGCAAATTAGAATTTTGTGATGCTATCCACCCATCCATCCATCCACCCACCCATCCACCCACCCATCCACCCAACCACCCATCCACCCAACCATCCACCCAACCACCCATCCACCCATCCACCCATCCATCCCTCTGTCCACCCTTCAGTCATTCACCTATTTAATTGTTCATCTATCCATCACATATTTACCTATTTCTCTACCCATTCAACAAACGTCTGTCCGGCTCTTTCTTAGTCCTGGGTCTGCACTTGATGCTGCAAGCAAGAGATGAGTTGGGACAAGACAAGAAAAGGTAACAGGTACTCAATAAATACTTTTGAATAAAAAAGAATAGGTATTTTCTCAGTGGAGGGGAGAAAGCTGTAGATACTAAGTGAGAAGATGAAGAATGGGGAGAGGTGGTGTGAGGAGAGAGATTTCAGGAGTCTTCCACCATCCATAGTCATATAGTCTGAGTGGAAGTACAAGAGAGAGAATATATGCATGTTCCATGTTCATGTGGCAAGTTGCTTCAACTCTCTGAGTCTCAGTTTTCCTACCTATACAATGGGGATGGATGATTCCACCCTCAGAGAGTTACTATGTGGGTTACATTAAGGGCCACCTGTGAAGTTCTTAGACCATGTCTAGTGTGAGTACGCACTTGATGAAGGTTGGGAATTAGCATAACTGTTAGCCGTCCTGTGCTGCTTTTCTTGACTCCCGCTGTATGAGCTCCACGCTCCTGCTGCCCACTCTCTTTGGGCATCGAAGGTTGAGTTGGGTCCAGTTGCTTAGCAAATGAGGAGGACCCTCCTAGGAATTAGCAATGTGGAGACACTTGTAGCCCAGGTTGGGGTTTGAGGGGGTTTGATTCTGTCTCCCGGGGCTGGGGCTCAGGGAGTGAGGAAGTAGCAGCAGGGGAGGGAAGCAAGACCAAGGTCTCATCAATCTAGGAGGAGCTCAGAGGTTTGGGATTTGCAAGCCATTAAGGATTTTAAGCAAGCAATTTGTGTTTTAAAAATGAGATCCCTCTGGCATAGGACTTGAGTATTGTTAACTGATTAGCGCTCTATGGGGTGGGGTGTGTGTGTGTGTGTGTGTGACCAGTGCATGTCCATGACTCAGGGTGGGGGTCTGGTCTGGGGTGGTCCAGGGGGCCTGTCCTGGCCCCAGCTCCTAGAAATCTGGGCGCCCTGCCCGTTGTATCCTGGGCTATAGCTCAGGAAAATGGCGGGGATGTCAGAGCAGTGGGTTTCTCTGCCTGATCAGGGTCTGTGAGGGTTCTACAGCTCCCAAACTCCCTGCACCTGTCAGCTGGTCATTCATGCCACCTTATGCACCGTCTGCGACAGGATGTACCACTCCCTGCTGACCCAGGCTTCTTCCTCTCGGGCCGCCCCTGTGGGACAGTCTTTTGTCATTTCAGATGTCAGCTCGTCTCCCCAAGGATTCTAGTCACTCCCCCCTCATCCTTCTGTAGGAGCTGGGCAGAGGTTGGTCCTCATGGTGGCTCATACACACGGTTTAGCCTGGGGCCAGGATCCAGGCTCAGTTTATGGTCTGTGGTCAGTGTGTTACCATGGGAATGCTTGGGCGGTAGCTGGCTTCAGTGTGGGGCAGTTTCCAGCCCCCCCGGTTCCCTATGCCCCATGGAATTCATACTTTAGCCTGGTGCCTTGCCACACCGACTCAGAGTCTGACCGCGTGATTTGCGCAGACAATACAAGGTGTTGGAAGTGATGGTGTGCTCATTCCAGGCCAGCCTTTGTGAGGCCTGGTGGCCTTGAAGCCAGCTGTCATGTCGAGAAGCTGACTACTGTGTGGGAGGCCACACACAGCGAGGTGGAGAAGCCACGGTGGATGTCCCAGCCCCACTGGGACTCTGGGTTGAGTGCAGTCACACAGGTAGCGTCTGCTAAGCCACGTGGAGCAGAATGGCCCTGCCAAGCCCAGTGGCCTCAGACTCAGGAGAAATCATCCATCGCTGTTGCTTTACATCACGGAGTGTCAGGGGTGTTTTACGCAGCATTAACTGATCCTAGGTCCTGAACAGGCACTTCCCATCCTCTGCAGGACAGAGTTAGGTCCTGGCTGTGAATGGTGGGTCAGAGTTTAAACCAGGCTTCCGGCAACGAATCCTGCATGGTTACACGCATGTCACAATCCTTTTTGGGCCTCAGCTTCTCCATTGACAAGGGGAAAGAGATGTATGTATTTGTTCATTTGAAAGGCGGAGCAACAGAGAGAGAGGGAGAGACAGAGAAAGAGAGAGAGAGAGAGATGTTCCAAATGATGGTTCACTCCCCAAAGGACCACAACAGCCAGGGCTGGGCCGAGCCGAAGCCAGGAGCCAAGAGCTCCATCTTGGTCTCTTGCCTGAGTGGTAAGGATCCCAGTACGTAGGCCGTTTTACGCAGCCTTCCAGGCGCCTTAGCCCGAAGCTGGACTGGAAGTGGGGGAACCAGAACTCAAACTGGCACTCCCATGTGGGATGCTGATGTGGCAGGCAGCAGCCTAAGCCCCTGCAGCACGATGCTGGCCCGCACGGATTTCACCTCTTGTAGGTTTCCTTCGATGAGGCTGAGGGGCTGGGATGAGGCAATGGCCCCTTCTCTTGGTGTGTGTCTGCTTGGTGACATTTCTCACACAGCCTTGCTGCCAGCAGAACAAATGATGCCAGTCTTTCTGGCTGAGCCACCCAGAATCCTGCACTTCCATTCTACACAGGGTTCAAGTCCACCTGATGCTCCACGTAGCACCTGGAATGGGGCTGACCACTGGGGTGCCGGCTCCCTGAGTGTGTCCAGCCCCTCTTCCTCTGCTTCCTGGGTCCTTACTTGGTTTTGGCAACGGAGGATTCACTTCAAAGGTGGTGGGGACAGGCAATGGTGTGTGAAGCATTCTCCCTCGATCACTTGAGAGTCCTCTCGTTTTATGATGCTATTGGCAAAAATAAAATTATGATGTTTATGCAGATTATGTTTGTATAATCATGTCTGAGAGGCTGAGGATCAAATTTCCTCACCAATTTCTCTAAATGTGAGCTTTGAAACTTTTCCTTTATCACTGACGAAGATGCTTTCAGAGGCTGTACAATGCCAGCTCTGGAGGCAGCGGGAGAGGGGAGGGAGGTGAAACCCTCCCATGTAAGGGACAGCAGAGGGCACTGGGGCGCAAACCAGGGACATGGAGGTCCACAACCAGGCGCCATCGGCAGGGCTCTTTCTGGGTCAAGGAGACAAATGCCCCTGGGCCCTCCTGGCCAAGGCAAAGAACTATCAGACAGAGTCCAGCACTGTCAGGTGGAACTTTCTAGATGTCTGGGCTGTCCAGCCAGGGTGTGGGCTGCCTTGGGAAGGAGTGCAGCCCCCAAGAGAGGAGGACATTGAGACTGAAGAGGGAAGCATTTTCCCCAGGTCACTTGCTGGCCCATGGAGGGCCCAGGAGCAGCAGCTGGGCCTGGAGGCAACACTCAAAGAAGGGGGCAGATATGTGTCCCGTGCAGCCAGGGTGTGCCTGTCTCTCTGCCTTGTGCAGAGGTGTGTGTGTGTGTGTGTGTGTGCTGCACGGGGTGTGGTGGTGCCTTCAACCCGAGGGCGAGAGGGTGGAGAGGGGCAGGGTTTGTTGACTGTCAAACAAGCAGAACCCCTCTGCCAATCTTCAGTGTGTTTTCCCAGCAGACCCGAAGCATTCTGAAGAGACACGATATTATGGTTTTTAGAAATTTCCCTGAATACATATTTATCAAGGCAACCTGAACCGGCTAAGCAGGGCTTAGGCGTATTTGTTTATGTATCCAGTCCTCTCCGGGGTGTGGGTTATGCCAGCGTTGACAAGACGAGACCGTAATTAGACTGTGCTTGGACTGATCCCCTGCTCCAGGGATGGGATTAGGGACCTGCTGCCAGAACTCTGTGGTCTCCCACTGTGTGATGCTAGTCCTTCAAGTTTATGCCTCTGGGATCGACGGTTCCCAAACCTGGCTGCGCACAGGAACCATCAGGGAGATTATCTTTAAAACCTGATGGCTGTTATCCCACCTGCAGAGATTAGCACTTAATGTGCCTGGGAGCAGCCTCGGTGTTGGAGTTTGTACAAGCTCCCCATGCACAAGCTGACGATGGATTAATCATCAGCAAGGTTTGAGATGTCTCTGTGTAGGCGGTGAACTGTTGGGAGAAGCCACGTTCCTCTGGTACCTTTCTTCCTCCCCTGGTTTCTAGCAAGGGTGAGCTGTGTAAGTGGAAGGAGAGAAGGTCGGGGTTCATGGTTGGGCTCAGGGTCAGCTGCATGGCCATGCAACCTGGGCATATGCTCAGGGCCATGCACTTGGAAGGGCCCATGCTTGGTTTAATGCCTGCTGTGGATCCTTTTCAACAAGAACCCAGTCTTGTGTTTTCATTTTGCCCTGCATCCCACATAGTAGACAGCTGGTCTTGGGTGAGGGACCTGGGTTCTAGACCCGTGTCTGTCTGGACAGCTGACTTGCTGCGCAATTAACTGTGGGAAGTCTTTCCTTGTCCTTGGATCTCATCTTCCTCTCCATTCAAGAGCAACATCAGGGGCAGGCATTTGGCACCGCAGTGACAACGCTGCTCGGGACACCTGCATTCCCTACCAGAGTTTCTGGGTTTGAGTCCCAGCTCCATCTCCAATTTCAGTTTCCTGCTCGTGTGCACTCTGAGAGGCAGCAAGTGGTGGCTCAAGAAAGTTGGGTCCCTGCCACCCATGTGGGAAAACAGGCTCCTGATCATGGCCTGGCCCAGCCCTGGCTTTTGAGGGCATTTGGGGGTAAAACCAGCTGATGGAATATCTCTCTGTCTCTATCTGTTTTTAAAATGAGGTGAAAATAAATGTTTAAGATTTATTTATTCGAGAGGCAGAGTTACAGACAGATAGAGGGAGAGACACAAAGAGAGGTCTTCCATCTGCTGGTTCACTCCCCAAATGGCCGCAACAGCCAGAGCTGGGCAGATCCAAAGCCAGGAGCCAGGAACTTCTTCTGGGTCTCCCACACAGGTGCAGGAGCCTAAATACTTTTGGCCATCTACCACTGCTTTTCCAGGGCATAAACAGGGAGCTGGATGGAAAGTAGAGGAGCCGGGACTCAAACCAGAGCCCGTATGGATGCTGGCACTGCAGACAGTGGCCCAACCTACTATGTTAGAGTGCCGGCCCCCAAAATAAATACATTTTTTAAGAAGAGTAAAGTTCCAAGGACTGTCCAGTTCCCCCTCTGTCTGTGCACATACGTTCATACAAGGCCACTGATGGAATGGCTGGGCTATCCTCCACCAAACACATTCAGGAACCTGCAGAGAGTGGTTGTTTCCATCCTCACTCGCTGTTTTGAGCTTGCCTGGGCTCCTTACCGCCCTCCACCCCCGCCTCCTCCCACGCACACAGAGGTTTGTGTGCTTATGGCTGAGCCTCCCCTGACTTGGCAGTCAATGACTGATGTGTGAACACTCCCAGTACTTCTTCCCCGCCTCCCCTTGTAACGGAAGAGGATTCCTTCTTGGCCCAGTCTGTTTCCCAGCAACCCTCCCTCTGCTTTCCTAACAGAGCTCTGCTGGGCCAGCTCAGTTGCCTGGCTTTGACAATGCAGATGGGGACAGTAGGGGAAAGGCAGGCAGGCGATCTGCATCAGAAAGAGGAGCCTTGCTCCAAGGAGAACAGAAAAAGCTGGGAAGAGAAAGATGGCAGGAAGGGAAGGTGGGGGAGGATTTTGGGTTGGGATTGAGAGTCGGGGAAAGGAAGGCATTGAGGAACAGCTGCCTGCTCTGTGGATACGGAGAGTGGCAGATGGAGGAGCAAGAGCTTGTGAGCTGTCTTGCGCTGCACTGGGGATGCACGCTGCCTCCCCACATCCTTTCCCTTTCAGTCTCTCAAGAGGGCAAGCATAAGTTACAGTTGCTCTCAGCTCTGTGTTTCTATTAGACTGACTGCGGAGTCCCATCCAGACTGCCTATAGAGTCACTTACAGACTGGTCCATGCAGGACCATTTCTGTCTGGGGGCCGCCATTAAGCCAGGGTTGTGTGGGAGTGGCAGTGACTTCATGAGCTGGGAAACCCTTTGCCATCAGATGCAGGCTTTCACAGAGTCCTGAGCTCTCAGAGAGAGGAGATCTTAGCACAGGGATCTGAGGGATGGTCTAGGCCGGCCCCTTCTGCCCCATTTGAATGTAATCCTTTGGAGCACCCCAATGGAGCTCCTTCTCTGAGTGCAGTCTTCCAACAATGCAGGTGCACCTCTCCACACAAAGCCTTTTCTAACCATGCAAAGTGTGGTGAGACAAGGCTGTCCACATTGGCATGGCTATGACTGGTAGGATACACGGTTGTAGCCAGGTCCAGTGTCACTCTGGTGAGATCTGCCACAAATTAAAAAGTTCTGCTCTGTTGAATCAGCAATTCCACCTCCAGGCAATCCGTGTCACTCACACGCATGCACACAGAGAGCTGTGCAAGGATGCCTGCGTTGCTTGTGATGGTGGGAGTTGAGGCATCATCAGTGTACGTCCACGGAAGATTGTCAACAAAACTGTGGCAGATCTCTATTGTGGAAGCACTTGTGTGCCTCTGTTAACGTACAAAGCTGTCTGTCTTAGTCCATTTTCTGTTGCTGTAACAAAATAGCCAAGACTGGGAAACTTAAAAATGATAGAGTCTCCTGGCTCCTGGTTCTAGAGGCTGGGAAGCTCAGGAGCATGGTGCTGGCTCTGCTCAGCATCCGCCCGGGGCTCTTTTGCTGCATGGAGACGTGGTAGAGAGCCCCCAGAGAGACGCAGCAAGCTGCCAGCTCGGTCCCTCTTCCCCTTCTTCCTTGGCCTCTACAGCCATCCTGGGCCCCCTCTCAGGACTCACCTAATCCCAAGCCCCTCCCAGAGGCCCAGCCTCCAAATGCCAATAACAGATGAAGCTGAACTTCTGAGAGACATTCAAACCATTTCCAAGATACATTAGGGGAAAAGTAAGTTAAAGATGAGCTCGTGTGTCTGTGTGTGCATATACATTTACTTATTTATATAGGTATATTTAAAAATCAACACTGCAGGTTCATACCTATACGTGCATATGGATTACAGTTTAAAAATATAAAGAAAAAGAATACGTATAACATTGCTAACATCAGTTGTGGGCAAATGCACATCCAAACCATGATGAGATACTACTTTACACTCATAGGATGGCTCTTGCTTCAACAAGGGGCACAATAAATTTTGGGGGAGAAGATGGGGAGATCAGACTCCTCATTTGTTGATAGTAGAGATGCAAAATGCTGCAGGCACTTTGGAAAGCATTTTAGCATTTCCTCAAAAAGTTAAACATAGAATTACATATAACGCAGCGGTCCACTCCCAGTTATGCAATCACGCAAAATAAAAACACCTGTGCAAAAACTTGTACATGAACGTTCATAGTGGCATTATTTTACACTAGTCGGAAAACTGGAAGAGAACCAATTTTCCGTCAATTGGTGAGCCTATCAATAAATGTAGTTATTTGTATACAATGGAATATTATGTAGCACTCAAAAGGATTGAACACTGCTGTGCGCTCCCACACAGATGAACTTTGAAAACAATACGCTAAATCAAAGACCTCAGCCACGGAGAACCGCCGTAGGCAGCAAGGAGGAGCTGAGGTTTTGCCAGCACCACCTGCTGCCCTGCCCATGGTGCAGCAGCCCTGGCTTGCCTGAGAGCCCAGCCCGTGCGGCTCAAACCAGTCGCTTCCCTGCACCACTTCTGTGCACACCCAGGTCCCCTGTGCGCCATCCAAACTCTCCTTCTAGGCGCTGCACAATCTCTCCCCTTTCTAAGTAGTGGAAAACCACAACTTCTGTGATCTGCAACTCAGAAGCAATGACAGCTAGAAATAGCCAATATGGAAATGTCATTCTAATAAAATCACTGTGGCCAATACTCCCATTCCCAGCACGCAACTGACATCATGACATTTCCAAGATCTCCAGCAAGGTTAAGGACACGGGCTGCGCTCGAGCCCTACCCCAAACTCAGCCTCTTTGAATATTCAATGAAGCCCCACTCAAGACGCCACTCCTATGCCTCCAGCTGCCATAAAAGGCTGGCCCAAACCTTGCTGATGGCACCCCACTCTGCCGAGTTTGCCTGCACTCTGCGTGGACTTTTGCTTGAAATAAATCTTGCTTTTCTGTTCCCCTTTACCTTCATCTCTTCCTTTAATTTCCTTTTCACATGGAGACAAAAACATGAACCATGCCTAGCCAGGGGCCACCTGACAACAGAACCATATATCACACAGTCCTGTTAGAGGGAATGTCTAGAACAAGCAGCTCTATAAAGACAGAGCTCAGAATCCGGTTGCCCAGGGCTAGGGTTGGAGGAGAAGACGGAAGGAAGAGTGATGCTGACGGGCGTGGGGTTTCTTTCCGGGAGACAAAAACGCTCTATAATCCGATGCAGGGGTGGTTGTGCAGCTCCGGGTACAGTGAAAGCCACTGTGTGCCCTGAGATGGGTACATTGGCCTGTGAATTCTATCTCAAGAAACCGTTTTCCTAAAAACCGCTGACAGTGCTTCAGTCTGGGGAGATGGAGTGCTCTGGGTTGGGAGGGAGGAGTGGAGCCTTGTCCTGGTGATTTATTTTGGGTAGAAAACATGACGAAGTAGAGGCCTTCCATGGAGGCTCTACGGCAGAGGGTGGCTGGCCATGCAGCCCCCTGGCAGAGCGGAGGCATCAGTTTTGCACCTTCTCTTCCTTGGGGGCCACCGGCTGTTTCTGCTCGGGCAATCAGGGGCCCAGAGTGGCTGCACACTTAGAGAGAAACTGGAGCCTCTTCTCCTCCAGGGCACTGTGGTAGCAGCGGGCAATGCTCCTGGGGTCTTTCCTCGTGGGCAGCCTCTGCAAGGGCTCGAGGCAAAGGATAAGCCCATTTTTGACCCACTCATTTCTGGGGATCCCCTGTGAGAAGGGAGAAGTGCTGGGCTCAGCAGGGATTCTGTTGATAGAGGGGATGTTGAGTCTACCTGGGAAGCCAGAGCACAGCCCACAGGGCCCAGGGCAGCCCTCCCTGCCTGCCTGTCAACAGAGACTGGAGCCTCAGTTGGCCAGGTGGGGCCAGTGGGCAAAAGGAGTCAGTGCAGCTGGGCACTTTGTGGGCAGGTGCCCCTAGGCAGGGCATGGGAACACTACACCCACAGGAATCCAGGCTCACTGGGCTCGCGGGCCTGGTGCAGAACTGCACAAAGCACAGCATGACACCCGGCCGTGTTGCACACTGACATGTGTGCAACACAACTAGAGCGCACAGCTCCCTTGGTGGCCACACGGGGGCCTAGCATGTGTGTCACAGGCAGGGCCACCATAGAGCAAATGCATGAGGAGCGCAGTCACACAGGTGCACATGTGCACACATAGGACAGTGCACAGCACAGGGACATATGGGTACAACCGAGCAGGCAAAGCCTTGGCAGCTTGTCCCCCCCCGGCTGTCAGAGGCTGATGAAGGGCAGCTGAGGCTCCCTTTTCAGCCCCCTCCCAGGCTGGGTTAGGGACCCTCCTTCTCCCCAACAGGTCCTCTGGGCCTCTCTCCAACACGAGCTCTACTCTGCAGCATTGCGGGTGTTGGCTTGCCTGGGTGCTTTCCATACCAACATAACATCCTTGGATATAGGGACTGTGTTCTCTGGATCTGGGCATGTGACCCTTTGCAGGGAATGGTGTATAATACGAAGTTAGCGTAGAGCCCTTTACGTGAGTAAGTGAATGAAGCTATGCAAGTATCTACTTATTAGAGAAAACGTTCTACTTTCATAACTATCAAAGAAATGCAAATGAGAATGAGATGCAATTTTACACCTATTAAATTAGCACAAATTAAGAAATATAATTATCACACCCTGGACTGACACGGTCATGGTGTAACCATGGCGCGTGCACGTTGCTGGTGGCAGAGTGTAAATTGGGCGCAGCCCCTTTGGAGAGCAGTTTGATGATGCGTCTCGAGAGGTGTTACAAGGCTCCTGGGAATTTATCCAGAGGAAATCACCAAAAAGAAGGTCATCTGTTCACTATTGTGGTCACAAGGCCCTCATTTAGAGCCAGAAATTGGGCTGCTCAATCTGCTATGTTCAGTTTGTGGGTGGCTGGGGAGAACAGTCCCAGAGAACAGGGGCCAGGGACTGACCACCCCTGGGTCAGATGGACATCCCCTGAGGGCTGGGGTCTTTGTGTGTTGGTCACACTGTACCCTGAATGCCTGATCTGGAACAAGACAGGGTAAACACTGTAGGATAAGTGCCAGGAGCCTGGGACTCCATCCAGGTCTCCCACAGGATACAGTCATGGGGGGCCAGCATTGTGGCAGAGGGTTAAGCCACTGCTTGCAATGCTGACATCACATATAGGAGTGCTGATTTTAGCGCTGGCTGCTCTGCTTCTTTTTTGTTTTGTTTTGTTTTAAAGATTTATTTATTTACTTGAGAGGCAGAGAGAGAGGTCCTCCATCTGCTGGTTCACTTCCCAAATGGCACAACAGCTGGAGCTGAGCCAATCTGAAGCCAGGAGCCAGGTGCTTCTTCCAGGTCTCCCACATGGGTGCAGGGGCTCACGCACTTGGGCCATCCTCCATGGCTTTCCAAGGCCAAAAGCAGAGAGCTGGATTGTAAGAGGAGCAGCCGGGACATGAACCGGCACCCATATGGGATGCCAGAGCTGCAGGTGGAGGCTTAACCTACTGTGTCACAGCGCCTGTCCCTGCTCCACTTCTGATCCAGCTTCCAGCTAACGCACCTGGAAAAGCAGCAGAGGATGATCCAAGTACTAGAGCCCCTATCGCCCCTGTGGGAGACCTGGATGGAGTCCAGGCTCCTGGCATCAGCCTGGTCCAACCTTGACTATTACAGTCATTTGGGAAGTGAACTAGCAGAGAGAAGATCTCTGTCTCTCTGTCACTCTGCCTTTCAAATAAATAAGTAAATAAACTTTAAAAGAAATAATGGTTATGTAATATATGTTAATATATTAAATTGCATATGTTTTATTATATATTAAATGTATGTATATATTTAACCATCTCTGTCACACACGTACATTGTGTATATATAATACATAATATACACACACATAGTTTCTGAATAGAATGCTCTGTAGCCATTAAGGGTGGTTAACATGGGAATACGTTTAAGATACAAAGCTGCAAAGAAATGATTTCCTATTCTGCATAGGTAGGACTCACATGGGGTGAACAGAGGCTGGAGAGCCCAGGGTGCTCAGACAGAGCGGCACAGCCAGAGCTGAGTGCAGGCTTGTACTTCCCCGGGAGAAGGACCCAGCTCTCCAGGAGGATGTACAGCCTTCCTCCTGAGAGCACGGGCAGCCTGAAGACAGTCATCGCTGGTGACGGAGGAAGACAGTGCACTCTTTTCTCTGCTCTCCCGAGACTCTGGGGTGGAGTGGGGAGCTCCAAGGCCTGCAGCTCTCCCTGGAAGGGCCCTGTGCAGAGTGCGAGAAGGGAGGTGAGGGAGAAACCCTGCAGACCACCGCCAGGACAGCCTGTCCTTCCTGCTCATGAAGTCCACCCCTAGCAGCAGGGAGAACCTCCAGAGCTGAGGTGCAGCAAGGTTTCTCGTGGAGATGGGCTGGGGGGCCAGGGGAGGGGAGCCAGACACTCCCATGGGCACATCGCTTCAGGAGCCACCACTCAGAACTCAGGATAAATAAAGTTTTAATGCGATATTTAAAATAGCAAAATAACACAAAGCATTCATGGTGAACACAATACCAACATTTTCAACGAACGCAGGTTGGTTAGTCATTTTGTGACCCTGGATTAATGTGCAATCAGAAGAGCTGATTCCCATCGCTCGCCCACGCTGTCTCTCCCCTTTTGGATGGGGTTGTGAGGGTTGAGGATGGTGGGAAACAGGTTGGGCAGTGCAAAGCTTTATATATCATCATGCTATTTGGCGGAAGAACTTTTACTCACTTTAACTACTGAGTTTGGAAGGTGGAAGGGTATTTTGGTGAGTGTGTGTAGGGTGTACATTTTGTTTTTGCCTTGGACCCTGATGTGGTCCAGCCTGTAGGGCCTGGGAGCCCTCACGTTCTGAGCTCCTGAGGCCCCTGAGGGTGTGCAGGTGTGAGGAGCACGGGGTGGGGGGGGGGGCAGAATGGTTGTGTCCAGATGTTTTCCTGCAAGGACTCCTTTGTGAATCCTTAAGAGACCAATCTCTATAGACATAAACACACCACATTTCCCCCAACACGTATACATTTTGTTGTGATGGGTAAGGTACAGACCTACTTCTACAGGGCTAATAGTTTGGCTTCCATTTTTGCACGTAGGTACCTCCTTGAGGAAAGAGAATAAAAAGTGGCCTGCCATTCTGAGAGAGTTCTGTTTTTACAAGAGGGTCCTTGTAGTGAAAGTGTTGAGGCTGCTGCATTGAATGTACTGATTCCAGGGTGCTCGGGGCTGGGCTGCACGGAAGGACCAGGAGCATCCTCAAGGGGAGGACTTGCCCATCATCTGGACAAGGGGAGAGCCTGGGCCTGGGCCTGGGAGGGAGGACTTGCCCTGTCCCTGGCTTTCTCTTAGTCTAGGGTCCCACAGGTGCTGGTGGAAGAGTTGGGATGGCAATTGCATTGGACTTGATTTCCTGGTTTCTGCCTCTGTCGGCACCCCCAGGGGACTTACCTAGGGTTCACGGGGACAGGGAGCTTGGGTGGGGATGGCCCCCGATTCAGAGGAAAGTCAGAATCTCTGTTATTAAACCCATTCCATGGCCCTGGAAGCTCACAGAGCTGTGGAGGCAGACCGTGGGAGGTGTGAGTCACACCCATATGCTTGGATTTAACTCTTT
Source organism: Lepus europaeus (assembly GCF_033115175.1). Lineage (NCBI taxonomy): Eukaryota > Metazoa > Chordata > Mammalia > Lagomorpha > Leporidae > Lepus > Lepus europaeus. The sequence goes on along the minus strand of NC_084844.1, from coordinate 50,027,953 downwards.
TTTAAAAAAACATTTGAAAATATTTGAAAAATTTGAAGACATTTTAGATTTATAGAAAAGGTTTCAAAAATAGTACTAGAGTACTAAGTTCCCTTGTATCTTTATCCAGTTTCTGTAAATACTGACATCTTCCAAACCCATGGTACCATGATGAAAATCAGAAATTAGCATAGATACAATGTAACTGACTCATCTACTGGCTATATGCCAATTTTACCAGGTGTCTATTAGTGATCTACATTGTGTTTGCTTGTTGTAGTATTTTTATCTCCTCTGATCTGGAATATTCCTCAGTCCATCTTTCGTGGCTTGGACACTTTTGAAGAATCCTGGCCACTTGGTTTGCAGACTGTCTCTCCACTTGGATTTGTCCAGCGTTTCTTCACAATGAAATGGAGAGCTGCCTTTTTGCAAGAATCCTGCCGAGATGATGTTGTGTCCTTCCTGGTGCATCCTATCGGGAGGCACATGAAGCAGGTGCATCTTGGATGCGATGGTACCTGCCAGGTTTCTCCATGCATCGCCCCTCCTTTACATGAGTTGCTATCCCTCCTCTACTGGCACAGTCAGGACAATGGGTCAGAATGATGAGAGCAGTCCTTCTTGTGGGCACACATTGTCCTTCTCAGATAAAAGTCATCCTCACATCTGTAACCTCATCTGAAATCACTTCCAGGTGACAGCCCCGTCCCCATGACCAGCTTCTCCAGTCTCTTCTGTTCCCTGCTAGAAGTGGAAGCCTATCACTGGAGGAAAAGCAGAACTCCTTCTGGAACTCTGGACGGAATGATGTGCTGGGCCCCTTGCTATGCTGCTGCGTCTTACTGAAGTCCCTCCAGCTACCATTTTGTAGTGGACGGCACAGTCTTGGAAAGATCAGGAAAGCTGCCCAAGGCCACCCAGCCGGGACACGGTCTGCTTGAAAGTCCAGGTTGTTCCTTGACCTTCCACTAGCTCTCCAGACAGGAGCCTTGCTCAGAGCCAGTCAGTGACTGATAACCCAAATTCCAAGATCAGAGTTCCCTAGAGAGCTGGGAACCAATGGAATGATGATAATAAAGTCTATACAGTACTTTATGACAGATGGAGCATCTTCACCCTCTGTTCTGGCAGAGCTGGGACTTGGGCATCCCAGTGTTCACTCTGGAGAAGTTGAGGCTGAGGGTCAGGGAGTCTGTCTTGTTCAAGGTCTCAGCCAGTTTGGGATGGGCCCAGAATTTCAACCCATGTTGGTCCACTGCAAGCCCAATCCTTCACTAGAGATGAGGGCCGCGTTTTTCTCCATCAGGAGAGGAGTAAGCAGGTGCCTGGGCAGGGTGAGGGGCACTGAGCCCGTGAGGTCATGGATGCTCATCTGTTTGAGAATAGCTGAGGTCCCTCTGGAAACTGCCTGCATCCACAGGTGTGTCTTACAGGTGATTTGCATGCTCTATAAAGACATAATTTATATGATTTATACATTTTATGTGATTTCTAAGACCTGTTAAATATGTAAGGGAGCTGCTAGGGGTCCTGGACACCTCTGCTGTCTCCAGTTCGCAGTTGGTTCTTCATCAAAGGCTGCTCCATGTCCAGCCCCGGGCTTGGGGCTGTGATGGTCCTGACCTCACACTGATGAACCAGACTTGGTCCCTGGGCTCTGAGGGTGGGGGGGTGAGATGATCACCCACAGACCATAAGGCCAGAGATGCTTTCTGGAGGCGGTGGCTTTGCAGAGGCGTTTTCAAAGTGGGTAGGATTTAAGTGGATGAAGATAGGGGCTGAGTGCAGTCACGGCGCACGTGGACATTGGAAACAGAGCGTGGGTCCCTGGAGTGGAGGAGACAAGTTGGTCTTCTAGGAGCCCTGGTTTCTCGTGGAATTGGCCTTGGGCAAGGCTGCTCAGAAGCTCAGCATGTGATTGCAGACAGGAAGCTGCAAACCCTGGCTAGCTGTGGCCAGCTCAACCCCTGTGATGCAGCCTCCATCCGCGCCTGGGAGACGGAAGAAGAGGATGCAGGCTGGGGAAGCAGGAAGGCGGTGGGTCCTCAGGCAGTCTCCGGGAGCCCTGACTCACGGGTCATGAATGTTCTGTTTTTAAAGGGCATGAGCAAGTGGGTGTGAACCCACAGGGGGCGACGGGAGACTTTCTGGTGGCAGAGAGAGGGCTATGGAGTCATGCACCGCCAAACAGGGCTGCAGGTGGGGATGCTCCCTGTGGCCGTCCTGCTAGGGCAGGAGCGGGAGCGGTCTTTGTCTTCTCTGATTGACTTTCCTGCCAACCCCGGGGGTTGGCCCTAGCTGTTCAGGAGCCCGAGCAGCAGCCTGAGCCCCTGACACCCGTGCATTTCCCTCCCAGCCCTCCCCAGCTTGTGCCCCAGCCCCTCAAGTCAGCATGTGCCCAGTCAGCTCTCATCTGCTCCCGGCTTCCAGACCAGAGACAGCTCCACTGGCACCTCAGGCAGAAACACGTGGATTTTTCCATCCCCCTCCTATCTAACCCCCACATTTGGTCACTAAGCTGAGTCCCTTTGTCCCAAACCTCTCTGGATCCTCCACCCTCACTAGCAAAGATGCTCACTTGAATAGCCTCCCCATGGGGCCAGGACCCCTCTCCTAGACAAACCCACACGGTCGCTGGAGCATCTTTCTCCCTCCCATCAGACTCCATGTCCCACCTGCATCGGGCTCTCTGGTTGGCCGCTCCTGCTCACCTACAGCATCAAGTCCTAGCTCCTGGGCCTGGCAGTCAAGGCCTTTCAGCTGCAGCCCTGCTGCTCTGGGCAGGTGTGGTCTCTGTCAGTTGCCTGTTGCATGAAGAACTGTGCCTTTTGGGGTCCCTCATGTTCCCCTAGGATGGCCCCAGAGTTGCTCACTCCTCAGGAGTGAGGCCACATCCCTGTTCTCAAGGCTCCCGCTGTGCAGAGGGGACGTGGTCCCCACGTGGTGAGCAGCGACCTGGAGTCCAGGCTCCAATTGCTCAGCTCCTCCCAGACGAGGCTGTGCCCCACCGCACACCCCCAGGGGCTGGGGTCTCTGCGTCCAGAGCGTGGCCAAACCTTGGTCTTCTCTGGAGCCCTAGAGATGGGAAGGGCTCTTTCCTGCTCCTGCCAAGTTGCCCTCACCCAGCACAGAACCTCTGATGTTTGCGGAGACCTCTGTCACCAGCTGTGAGGGGACACTGCTGCTGCAGGCCACTTCCCGTCCTGGTTCTTCCTCTGCCTGCTTCCTGTCACCTGGCCTTTGGCTCCAGCTGCACAAAGACCTCCTGCTGTGGAGCAGGGCGTCAGCACTCCTTCCTCTCCCAGAACCACCGGCTTGCACTCATGGACCAGCCTCGCCTCCTGCCCCCACTCCAACCCCTGCTCTCCTGGTGTTCAGGAAACCTTCTTCCCTGCTCTCGCCTCCTTGAGAACCACTTTTATAGAAGCCACTGATGAGTGAGGCTGTGCTCTGTTTGTCTTGCTGTTCCTGGCTTATTTTCTTTAACATGGTGGGCTCCGGGTCCATCCGTGTTGTCACCAGTGACAGGATCTCATCCTTCTTTATGGCTGAATGGTGTTGCACGGAGAATGTGTGCCGAATTTTCTTTAGTCATTCTTAGTTAACAGGAATGGCTTGTGTATTTCAAAATAGCAGAAGAGAACACTTAGAATGTTCTCACGAGAATAATGATAAATGTTTGACGTGGTGAGGATGCTAATTACTCTGTTTCCATCATTGCATGATACCTATCAGCGGGCTTCAACCATCTGTGGAAAATGGAATTAAAAGTATGAATTTATTGTGGTGCAAAAATGCTTCCAAAATGCAGGAAAATAAGTGCTGTGTGAAAAAACTATGCATGGGTTTCAAAAAGTTTTTATGCACCAAAAATCACATTTAAAAAATGCAAACTTAATTTTTCTTTTCTTTTTCTTTTTCTTTTTTTTTTTTTTTTTGAGAGAGAGGGCGCGCAAGCTCTCATCTGCCAGTTCACTCCTTAAATGCCTGCCACAGTTTGTCCCAGGCCAACACTGGGAGCCAGGAGCTCAGTTCGGGTCTCCCACGTGAGTGGCAGGGGCCCAAGTCCTTGAGCTGTCACCTGCTGCCTCCCGGGGCCCGCAGCAGCAGGAAGTTGGCACCATGAGCCAGAGCAGAGGTGGGACCCAGGAACTGCGCAGTGGGACATGGTGTGAACCGGCAGGCTCAGCACCACTCCTGCTCTTTCTGAAGTCGTCTTCGTCCCCTCGACTGTGTTCTTTCCCTCCCTGCACACTCTTGGGCCAGCCCCACCGCTCAATGCAGATTCCTCCAGGGTAGGGACAGTGTCCTGCACACCAGAGAGGCTCAATCAATATTGGCTGAATGAGCGCCCATGGTTCTCTGCTCTTTGTCCGTTTTTTTGTGATGCATATGCATGGGTTTCTCATCAGAAAAGCAGCTTGTGTCAAACCCTCGGAGAGCCCAGCTCTGGTGTGGCTCAGAACTCATTATCTTCCCGCACGGGTTGAGAGATTCTTGGACAGAGATTCAAACAAAGGCTGAAGTGGCCGCTTTGACCCGGCTCAGCCTCCAGTGAGTTCAGAACCATGAAGCATTATTGTCTGCTGGCGAGCAGTGCCTGGGGCGCCTGCAGGCACCTGGCGCCTCCGCCTGCACCGGGAGCTCCTTCTCTCTGATGCGGGGCCAGGAGCCCAGGCGTGCCCTCCTGCCGCACCGGACGCTGCCTGTGGCATTGTGGCGATGTGATGTTCGCAGACCACAGACACCCTTGGAATCCGGGAGCGGGAAGGGTTTTGTGTTTTGTGTTTGTTGAGCCTGAAAGGACCAGTGGATGAAAAGAACTTGCTTGGGAACATGCAGAGCGGGGACCAGGGACCACAGTGCAGAGTCCCTGGGCTCCTCTCTGCAGACCGCTCCCCGTCTCTGTGTCAGCGTCCACCTCGGCTGCTAGACAGCTGGGGGGCCGTGACATCGACTCATGGGTTTTTTTTTCAGCTTCAGTAGAAGCTGAGCACCACAGTGAGTCCTCTGCGACTTCACTGCCTGCAGCTTCAGCTCCCCAGGGCCAACGGCAGACTGAAAATGTTCTCTCTGTCTTCACTCCTCCGGGACACACAGCATCCACGGATCTTTTATTTAATTATTTACTTAAAGGTGCATTCATTTTATTTGAAAGGTAGAGATAGAGAGAGGGAGAGGGAGGGGATGTGAGAGAGAGAGGATGTGAGAGAGAGAGAGAGAGAGAGAGAGAGGTCTTCCATCTACTGGTTCACTCCCCAAATGGCTGCAGCAGCCAGGCTGGGCAAGGCCAAAGCCAGGAGCCAGAAGCTTCCTCAGGGTCTCCCACAAGGGTGTGGGTGCCCAAGCCTTTGGACCGTCTTCCACTGTTCTTCTCAGACATATTAGCAGGAAGTTGTATCGGAAGTGGGGCAGCTGGGACTTGAACCAGTGTCCATATGGGATGCCAGCACTGCAGATGGTAGCCTCAGTCACGAAACTTTTATTACATTACATTGTCATCATTGTTTTGTTTCATTATTAGTTCCTGTTAATCTCTTACTGTGCCTAATTTGTAAATTAAACTTATATATAATATATAATAGTGTATGTAAAGTTTGGTACTATCTGCTTTTTTAGGCATCCGCTGGGAGTCCTGGAGTGTATCCTTCACAGATAAGGGTGGACTGCTGAGCACAAAAGATAAAATGGGGTGAGCATTCTGGCACAGTGGGTTAAGCCGCTGCCTGGGACTCCTGCATCCATACTGGAGCCAGCTTGGATCCCAGCTGCTCTGCTTCCCATCCAGCTTCCTGCTAATGCACCTGGGAAGCAGATGACAGCCAAGTCCTTGGGCTGCGTCCACCCACATGGGACACCTGGATGGAGCTCTGAGCTTCCGCTTCAGCCTGACCCATCCCTGGCTGTCGCAGGCGTTTGGGGAGTGAACCCTCCCCCTCTCACCCCTACCCCCAGTCTCTCTGCCTTTCAAATAAATCAATCAATATTTTGGAAAAAAATGAAATGTAGCATTCTAACTATTTTAGGTGTCCAGTTCTTCTATCCACTCATGGTGATGTGCAACTGTAACCACCATCCATCTTGTGAATTTTCTATTTTTAATTTTTATTTTTGACAGGCAGAGTGGACAGTGAGAGAGAGAGAGACAGAGAGAAAGGTCTTCCTTTTTGCTGTTGGTTCACCCTCCAATGGCCGCCGCTGCCGGCGCACTGTGGCCGGCGCACCACGCTGATCCAAAGCCAGGAGCCAGGTGCTTCTCCTGGTCTCCCATGGGGTGCAGGGCCCAAGGACTTGGGCCATCCTCCACTGCACTCCTGGGCCACAGCAGAGAGCTGGCCTGGAAGAGGAGCAACTGGGACAGAATCTGGTGCCCCGACTGGGACTAGAACCTGGTGTGCCGGTACCACAGGCGGAGGATTAGCCTAGTGAGCTACGGCACCGGCCAGTGAATTTTCTTCATCCTGCAAAACTGACGTTTGTGCAAGTCCTCCAATGAGGAGAGAGAACAATGACTATGATGGTGGTGATGATGGTGATGATGGTGGTGATGCCTGTGAGGATGAGTAGAAGCCAAAGTTGGTTTAGATACAATTTATTAAATCATATAAGCTCTTTTACCAAGTTTTCCCTGAAGTTGCTTTGAAGGAAGTTGTTTCATGAATTCACTGCACTCAACAACAAAACATGAGACAAAAGCAGGGAAAAAGCCTGCGTGATGTTTGCAGGGTCGTATGCTGCATGTTTTGACCTCTACAACCCATGTTGTAGAGTATATAAATGCATTATTACTTAAACATTGTTGTTCATTTGTTTGAAAGGCAGAGAGACAGACAAAGAAAGAGCTCCCACCTGCTGGTTCACTCCCCACATGCCCACAACAGCCAGGGCCGAGCCAGGCTGAAGCCAGGAGCCAAGAACTCCATCTGCACCTTCCATGCGGGTGGCAGGAATCCATTCTTTGCTGCCTTCCAGGCGCATCAGCAGGAAGCCGGATGGGAAGTGGAGGCGGGAATTGATCCAAGGCACTGTGTTAACGGGATGAGGATGTCGAAAGCAGCGTTCTACCTGCTGTGCCAAACACCTGCCCTACTGCTTTTTTAAAATTGTAAAATCCACCTAACAAACTTAGCCCTTTAAAGTGTTCTCTACTGTGAAGCTCTGTAGCATCAAGTACTCCCGTTATTGTGCCACTGTCCCCAGCGTCCACCTCTGTGTAACTTGTTCATCCACCCCAGCTGAAGCTCTGCACCCATGAAATGCTGATCCCCCCGTCTCCTCTCCTCCCTGCTTGGACATCACCATTCTGCCCTGTGTCTATGAAACACCACTTCTTACGACGGCTACATAACATTCCCTTCTGAGGACAGGATATAGAGGGAGCACATTGCGTATTTCCGTCCGTTCCTGCAGACATTTGGGTTTTCCCTTAATGTTGTGAATAGTGCTGCTAGCAACCTGGGTGTGCAGGGTTCGTCACGATGTGCTGAACCTTGAAAGCATGATGCTAGGTGAAAGCAGCCAGACACAAAAGGGCACACGGTGTGACCTTATATTAATAGATGTCAGGGGTCCTCAGACGTTACATGAGAACTAGCGTGCAGCCTAGCGTGCCTATCTGTTGACATGTATTTGCCACACGTATGTATTCAGTATCCAGAGTGGGTACTCCATGGATCTGTGGTGCCTGCCGGAGGCTGGGGAGGGGAGAATGGTGAGTGAAACCTGCCTGGGATTGGAGTTTCCTTTAGGGAACTCGATAGAGGGGCAAATGTAGGGATTTGCTGCCATTGGGTCGTATGTACTCTCTATAAAATGATGACTTTTGTGCTATGTAAATCTCACCAAAGTGGGAGTGCACACAGCCCCTTTTATCTTCTCGCTGTGATGCCGAATCTCCAGGTTCCACCAGGTGGTGACACAGACCCGAGCAGGTTGAGGCAGCCAGAGGTCACCGCCTCGGCCTTTCGCTGTGTGCTTGGGAGTGTGTTCATACTCCCTGTACCTGACACAGGAGCAACCAGACGCTGTCCGGGGCTGCTTCATGGCTCACAGCGCGCTGGCACTCCAAGGGCGAGTGTGTGAGGACGAGAGAAATGCGGAGGGAGGGCGTGGCTCTGCTGGTGGGAGGTGACCTGCTGGCAAGCTGCTCTTGTGCCTCCAAGTTGCTTCTTCCACTGTCCAACTGGCCGGCCCGGTGGAGGCACAGCGAGAGCCATTTAATCGTAGGAGACCCCTCCTCCCTGATGGATGCCCTACTGGGGAGGCTGCATTGCCTTTCGTGGGGCTGGGGTCATGGCTCAGCCTAAAGCTTGGGCTAATTTACACCTAAGGATTTATCCCCCGGGGAAGTTGCCCTTGACCGTGCCGGGATTGCTCTGGGCAAAGGCAGTGAGAGCCAGAAGACAGAGATGGAGTCCCCACCTGCTGTGTGTACCAGTGGACAGAACCGGCCAGCATACGGAAGAGGCGACCTGCTAGGAAGCCAAAGAGAGGGCGGGCAAGGAGACCTCAGCCTTGTGGGAGGCTGGTCCTGCCAGGAGTTTGGTTCCTTACTTGCTGTCAAACCCCTTCAGGCATGTTTTAGTGTTGTGCTGCGGGGGTGGCAGGCGCCTGGTCTGGGAGCCCTCTGACCTGGGAGAGTTGGCTGAAGTAGGCCTGCCAAGAAATTGCGCTTTGACGTGCCAGGTGTCCTGCACCATCACCTACCATGGCGAGAGTTCAAACCCCAGCCTCAGTGTCTGCTGGCTGTGTGCTCTCAGGCAAGTGACTTCTCCTTGAAACAGGCTCTCACCTCTGACAGGTGCCTGATGTCTCAAGGACTTGGTGTAGCTTTAAATGAGGTGATTCATGTAGAGCTCAGTGCAGAGCTGACTTTTTGAAATTTATTCTTGCTAGGTTTTATTTACTTCTTAGGCAGAGAGAGAGAATCAGAACCAGCTCCCATCTGCTGGTTCACTCTCCAGATGCCCACAAGAGCTAGAATTGGGCTGAGGTTGAAGCTGGGAGCTGGCAGCTCAATCCAGGTCTCCCAGATGGGTGGCAGGAATCCAGCCACTGGAGACGTCACCGCTGCTTCCCAGGGTGCGCACTAGCGGGAAGCTGGAATGAGGAGCAGGAGTCGGGACTTGAACCCGGGCACTCTGATGTGGGATGTGGGTGTCTATGTGTTGGCCTGTCTTAGCTGAGAGGCCAAATGCTTGCTCTGGAGCTGACTCACTGCAACTTTGACCTCAGCAATTGGCTGAGCTGTGTGTGTGAGGAATGTACAATGGATGGGCAGTCTGATGCTTCTAGGGAGTGCATGTCCATCCCTGCCTCAGTTTCCCTTGGTGACATCCTTTGGATTTACTGATGGCTATGCTGGAGGCCAACCTTGCCAAGAGCCTTAGTACACCCTGGCTACGTATCTTGCTGGGCTGGCATGTCCAGGGTGCTAGGGAAGTGTGCCGTGTGGTGGTGCAGAGCTGGGGCTAGAGGGTGGGGAAGATCCTGGCAGAAGGAAGGAGCCATCAGAGTCTGCTGGGGGTGTTTGGAAAGGAGAGGTACCCGGGGGCTACTGCCAGCAGTTCCCATGATCCACCCCCAAGGCGACTCCCATGTTCACTCCTGGTGAGAGGTCTGAATGATGGTGGCACAAGAGCCCTGTATTCAGGGTTTCGCCAGCACCTTGACAATCCCTGCCGCACGCCGGGCTCTCGTCGGATCCGTGCAGCAGCCCTGTGGAGGAAGCTGGACAGACAAGGAACGGAAGCAGCTGCTGCCCCTGGGGAGACCCACGGATTCGACACTGCCTTTGTCTATTAGCTCCTCAACACCCGTCCGGGGGCCTCTTCCATGGCTTATGTTAGAGCAGTTACTATGCCACACACGCCCCCAAGCACATGTTGACACTATACCAAAGCTTCATGGAAATGTGTGCATGGATTCAAATGTATTTTGTGCCAAAATCAACTTACCTTTCAATTTCATTTTTCCACCTTTTTTAAGTACTCTAACATTTATTATCTTATGGCCCTACAGGTCAGAGGTCATTGGATTCTTGGGGCCAAGATCAAGGTATTGGCAGAGCTATGTTCTCTTCTGAAGCCTCCAGGGAAAGTCTGTTTTCTTGCCTTTTTCCAGCTTCTAGAAACTTCCCTCATTCTTGGTGCTTGGACTTTGCTGTCTTCAGAGCCAGCAGTGGTCAGCTGGGTCTTTCTTATCACGGCACTCTGCTGTCCTCTGTGCCCCCTCCTCCACATTTCCACCAAGAGCCCTGGAGTTGTGCTGGACCCACTTGGATAATCTTCCCATTTCACAGCCAGCTGACTAGCAGCCTTAGCTCCTCCTTGCCTCGAAACCCACATAGCCACCGGTCCCAGGGTTAGGACACGGACATCTGGGGTGGGGGAGCAGCAATTTCCCTATCACGATTCCCCAGCTAGTCCAAACTGTGCTTCCAGTTTCTTTGTCACTTGACCATTTGAGAAAACGTAGTCCATGATACTGACATTGTGGCAAACTGGGATACTCTACGGCACGTGGGCTAAGCCCTGGGAAAATGACAGGGGAGCCCTTTAAGGGTTGGAGCAGTAGCATAACATTAAAGCTCCTTCGAGAAACATCATTCGCCTTGCTGCTTGGTGGCCAGGGAGGGTCTAACCCGAGGACTTAGGTAACTCTGCACCCTGAGCTGGGCAGGGACCTTCAGCTCATTCAGCCCCGAGCCAGGTTGAATATTTTTCTTTGAGTTGTATGGATGAGTATTTGGGAAGACAGCTGCTCAGCTAGGTCCTGGATCAGGTACTGTGCAGGCCAGGACAGGGGCTATGAATAGTTTCAACAACATGGGCTAGTGTGTTGGAAGCCACCACTGCCGAGTCTGGTTTGCTGGCGATAGCACCCAACTTTATGCTTCTGGTTGTTTAGAACCCCCAGAGGTCTGGTATCTTACCTAGGGAACTACTTATGTTGCTCTAGTTTTATGGATGCTAGCAGAAGATATATGACTTACTCATGGCAGGCCTGACAAGCAACATGAGTGTTTGCTGTGACTCCGTAAGTCCAGACTCCAGGGGGTGATGCCGAATGGCCAGGCAGCAGGTGCCTGTCCAAGCTGAGGGACTCATTCTTGAGAATCTCCAGGGTTTGATAACGGGCTACACACAAAACCTGCTTCTGTCTTTGCCCCAGAGGGGAAGCATCCTCTCTATCATCCCAGACAGCAGTCACAAATGCCCTCTTCTCTGGGGGGTGAGGCTCTTCGCTATACAAACATCCTTGAAAAGTGAATATGGTACGAAAGCTCAGAACCGGGATGAAAGCTGCGGGAGTGTGGAAGCGCCTCAGGAAACTGTCTCCCAGCACTAATAACAACAGTGGTGTGTAACGCCTTCAACATCTACTCAGGTCAGCCGCTGTTCTCTGCGCTTTACATGCATGAACTCATTTAACCCTTAGTAGATTCTATTATTATTCCCATTTAGCAGATGGGATAAGTGAAGGCAGGGCCGTGTCTGAGCACTCTACCGTATTCTGCAGGGACAGTGGCAGCCTGATTCTCTCCTGGGTTTCTTTCCCTGTGGAAGTGGCTGTAAGGTGCGCTCCCTGGAATACACAGCTGTCGGCTGTTTGGGTTTGTTCTTCCCCACCTGCCATGCTTCAGCCACAGCCACCTCGCCTGCACTTAATGAGTAGCTTTAATAGTATTTAGCATTCCTACTTTATTAAACAAAAAGCCTGTAGAGTCAAAACAAAATCATATTACAGCAAAAAAGGAGGCAATGGCCCCATGCACGTGGGCCTCCCTGGTTGTCTGCTGCACTCCCTTTTCAGCCAGTAGCCGCCTTAGACACATTTGAATGTTCTTGGAAAACCAGCTGGAGAGACAGTCTCAGCTGGTGATGACATGTCTGTCGGAGGTAGAGGTGTTCTGGACCAGTGCCCACGCAGGGTGGAGAAGTGATGCACCCACCAAGGGCCCTCTTTTGCAATATGCCCCCCCCCCCCACTTTCCTCGTGGATCTGCGTATAGGTCTTGGCACCTCGCATAGTTTGAACATGAGTAGGCTCCCAAGCTCCTGTAAGACTTTAGCCAACAAAGTTACAAGTTAATGCCACTAGGAGGGTGGAATCTGGCCCAATAGGAAGTTTAGGAGGCGGAGCTCATAGGAAGTCCTTAGGTGGTTGGGCGGAAGCCCCCGGGAGGCGATTCTTGTGAGAGGGTTGATCACAGACACCAGGTTGGGCTCAGCCCTTCTCTGTGTTCCTGGCTCACTCTTCTCCGTTGTTGCCTGCCTGCCTCAGCAGATGTGAAAGCAGTGGGAGCCGGCGCCGTGGCTTAACAGGCTAATCCTCCGCCTTGCGGCGCCGGCACACCGGGTTCTAGTCCCGGTCGGGGTGCCGGATTCTGTCCCGGTTGCCCCTCTTCCAGTCCAGCTCTCTGCTGTGGCCAGGGAGTGCAGTGGAGGATGGCCCAAGTGCTTGGGCCCTGCACCCGCATGGGAGACCAGGAGAAGCACCTGGCTCCTGGCTTTGGATCAGCGAGATGTGCCGGCCACAGCAACCATTGGAGGGTGAACCAACGGCAAAAAGGAAGACCTTTCTCTCTGTCTCTCTCTCTCACTATCCACTCTGCCTGTTAAAAAAAAAAAAAAAAAAAAGAGAGAGAAAGAAAGCAGTGGGGCCGCCCAGTCTTGGCCCTGGACCTCCAAAACTGTTAAGCCGAGGAAACTTTCTTTACGAAGTTAGCTTCTCTCGGACATTGCACTGGAGGGACAAAGAGCTGAGGGATGCAGCCCCTGAAGGACCACTTCCCTAGACTGGAGCCCACGATTGTCCTCTTCTTGTCTCGTTAGAGGGAGTCTTAGTGCCTCCCAAGCTGATGTGCTGGGGAGGCAGGGATTCTGCTCACAAAGGGAATTGGAACAGAGAGTCTCCTGCTGCCGCCCAGGGATTAACGCTGACAGGTGGTGCAGGCGGATCTGCAAGGGAGACACCAAAGGATGCAGTGTTTGTAACTTACCAGGTGACGAGTGCTGATCAACTGAGGTGCTACGGCGGGGGACTAGAAGGAGTTGGCGTAGGAGACGCAGTTACTAAGTATGAACTTCACCGTGGGATTAAAGGAAGAAACAAAAGCTATGACCCTGCCTTGAACAAAGGTCTTTCAAAAACCTAGTGGAGAATGAATTAGATGATAAATTCATTTTGGTTCAAAGTATCTTTCCAAATCCATGCATATTAGGGGCCTTCAAACATTTCATAGAAAGTATAATTTTTCAAAATATTTTAGAATAGTTTGGATTTTAACATTTATTATTTTAAATTTTTAAACTTTTAATTCCATTTTCCGCAAACTTTCTATAGTCTCATATCACTCTGATTACTGTTAAAATAATTTTTAAAAGTCTCTTTTCATTAATATGTGCCAGAAGCATGAACGGTAGTGAAACTTGCTGTTGGGTCCACAGGCAGGAGAGTGGCGAGACAGACAGATGATGATGGAGCTGGTGGGAGAAGGGACGCGTCCCTGAGCCCCGACCTCAGCACTGGACATGGCTTTGGGTTGTTGCATGATCTCAGGGTAGCCTGGAACAGCAACCAACCCTCTCTGCCTCCATGCCCAGTGACCTGAAAACCAAGACACTGATGAGCCAGGGTCCAGAGCGGCTGAGACAGGAGGCTGTGGCCTGCAGACCCAGGCTGTCCACTCTGGCTGGAGAGAAAGGGCCACTTCCAAGGCCATGAGTGCTGCTGGCCTGAACTCTCTGAGATCTGGTTGGTGAAGTGGTCTACATCAGTGTTTGATGCGGTTTGTAGTCACCATCTAGGAATGGACACAATAAACCCTCTCTGATTCAGAACCACAGGTGAGAGGTTTTTTTTTTTTTTTTAAGATTTTATTTATTTATTTGAGAGGTAGAGTTACAGACAGTGAGAGGGAGAGACAGAGAGAAAGGTGTTCTGTCTGCTGGTTCACTCCCTAATGGTTGCAACGATCAGAGCTGCACCGATCCGAAGCCAGGAGCCAGGAGCTTCCTCCGGGTCTCCCACGCGGGTGCAGGGGCCCAAGCACTTGGGCCATCTTCTACTGCTTTCCCAGGCCACAGCAGAGAGCTGGATTGGAAGTGGAGCAGCCGGGACTAGAACCGTCGCCCACATGGGATGCCAGTGCAGCAGGCAGAGGATTAACCTACTGTGCCACAGCGCCGGCCCCTGAACGGCAGTTTTGATAGAGCATAAAGCTTCGTTAGGAAGTCACTTCCTGAAGATATGCACTTTTGTTCACTACTGAAAGCTGTATGGTGGTTCCTCAAAAAAATTAAAAGTGTCACTCCATAGGATTTACTAATTTCACTTCTGAGTGTAGGTGCAAAAGAATTGGTAGCAGGGTCTTAAAGAGATAGTTGTGCAGCCATATTCATAGCAGCATTATTCATAATAGCCAAAAGGCACAGGCAACTCAAGTGTGTGTTGTCAAATGAGTGTATAAACAAAGCATAATGTATCCATATGTGAGACTATTATTCAGCCAATAAAAGGAAGAGAATTCTGATACATGCAACAACAGATACAAAACGTGAGGACGTCCTGCTGAGTGAAATACGCCAGACACAAAAGACAAAAGTGTAATTCCACTTATGTGAGGTACATGGAGCAGTCGGATTTATAGAGCCAGAAAGAGAATGGTGGTTGCCAAGGGTTGGGAGAAGAAAGAAGGAATGGGGAGTTCAAGTTTAACGGAATCAGAATTTTAGCTGTGATGAGATGAGAAAGTTCTGTGGGTGAGGTGATGGCTGTACAACAGGTGAATGTCCTTAGGCGCTAAGCTGTACACCTGGAAATGGCTGAGAGCCAGGCGTTTGCCACAGCAGCTAGGACGTGGCTTGGGACGCCTGCATCCCATATTGAGTGTCCAGCTGTGAGTCCCAGCTTCCGGTCACTGTGCACCCTGGGAGACAGCAGTTGATGGCTCAGGTAGTTTCCTGGGAGAGCTGGATGGAGCTCCAGGCTCCTGGCTTCAGCCTGGCCCAGCCTGCAGGTCGCAGGCATTTGGGGAGTGAACCAGTGGGTAGGACATCTCTGCTGGGGCGCTCTCTCAAGTACGTGAAACTTTTTAAATGATCAATGTGGTAAATTTTATGCTCAGTGTATATCACCACAATTTTTAAAAAGTAAATAAAAGAATTTACCTTTGTGATTTTCAAGTTCCTGTAGTACTATGGATGGGAAGTTTCTAAAAGGCAGAAGGAACTACAGTAAGGGAGAGATTGTGAGTGGTAGGAGGTTTTGATGTTGCTGATGCTCGGTTTTCAACATCTTATTAAACCTGAGAATGGGGCTTAGCTCTCCTCCTCAGCCCAGGCGGCCAGCCTCTGTGAGGACCCTGCTGGGCCAGCTTCCCTCTGTCCTGCCTCGCAGGTGTTCCTCCTGAGCCTTTAGCTTTTCGAAGATGGTGGGGGTCTTTGGGCATTGGAGGTTTCTGCTGGGGGGAGACCTTAGGGGAGCTGGGGCAGCGCATGCCTGGGTCTTGTGCCCCCTGCCCCCCCCCCCATGGGTGGGGGTTGCAGCCTCTGACCCCATCACGCCTGCACGGGAGGTGGGCGAAGTGCCTGGGGTCCCTGCAGAGCTGCGTCAGGCTGCTCACTGGCTTCGCAGGCTCTCTGCCCCCAGGTTAGACCCCACTGACTATGTGGAAGCTGGGTTTGGGGGAATAACTTGGCTACAAGCTCTCCAAGTGACCACACCACGTCCTTTACCCACTGGGGCTTTGCCTTTTTGTCTGAAAAAAATGGGCGAGAGCAGGGCAGTGTGGAGGAAGGGGGGTGAACAGAGAATTAGAAATAATGGATGTGGATCTTGTTTTGCAAATACAAGAGTAAAAGAAATATTGTGTGTCTCAGTTTTATTTAAAATTGACTTAGGTGTCTCACCAAGGTGCCCCCACTTGCGGGGATGTCCTGGGGGGCGGTGTTTCCCGGGCCATCCTAGCCAAGGGGCACAGCTCTCGGCTGCTCTATGAGGCTACTCCATGAGGCCAACTGGTTTTCCTCTTTCCCGACCAAGGGAGATGTGTGGCTAACCTCTTCTCAGCCTCCGAAGTCATCCTTCCTTTACGTCCCAGGGCTATCAGGTCTAATCTCATCAAAGGGATTTTTTTTTTTTTTCCCAGAAGTCTAGCTAGAAAAGCTTTTGCCTTCAGCCCATCACTGTATTCTGCCCTGCAAAAGACTTCCCAGGGCAAGGAATTGGCATGAAGGAGACTCTGGACCCGGAACCGGAAAAGAGGCAATGCAGGGAGAGTGACACAGAGCAATGTCTCTAACAGGTGGTGTCCAGCATGCATTCCAATTAGCAGGTCATGATTGGCAAGAGAGGGAGAGAGGACGTGAGGGCACCTCCCTCACAGCCAGGGTATGGGTTGTTTCACACGTGGAGATGAACGTTTGGAGCTGGGATATGAACTGTATGTCTTCTGTTAAAATGTAAACCAAGGCCAAATAACATTTTAAAGCTCATTTCAGTAGGAAGCAAGTCCTGAACTGAGAACACAGACTGAAGAGGGCGTCCGTGCCCCCGTGACGATGTGTCAGCACGAGCATTTATGGGGAAAACACGGGAGCAAACTGCTGATTTTGGTGACTTTGATGTAGAGTCTCTAGTCAAATAATTACACTTGAGGTGGCAGCTTATTATTGGTTGAGTTTATAATTTTTAAGGTTTAAAAAATTTATTTCGGGGCTGGCGCTGTGGCATATCTGGTGAGGCCGCCGCCTGCGGTGCCAGCATCCCATATGGGCGCCAGTTCAAGTCTCAGCTGCTCCACTTCCGATCTAGCTCTCTGGTATGGTCTGGGAAAGCAGTAGAAGATGGCCCAAGTCCTTGGGCCCTTGCACCAGAATGGGAGACCTGGAAGAGGCTCCTGGCTCCTGGCTTCGGATTGGCTCAGCTCTGGCCATTGCAGCCAACTGGGGAGTGAACCAGCGGATGGAAGACCTCTCTCTCTCTCTCTCTCTCTCTCTTTCTGCCTCTCCTTCTCTTTCTGTGTAACTCTGACTTTCAAATAAAATAAATAAATCTTTAAAAAGATTTTACTTCAAAGGCAGAGGGGAGAAAGAGGGCGGGTTGAAAGAGAAAGAGAGGAGAGGAGAGAGATCTTCCATCTGCTGGTTCATTCCCCAAATGCCAGCAACAGCCAGAGCTGAGCCAGGCTGAAGCCAGGAGCCTGGAACTCCAACGGGGTCTCCCACATGGATAACAGGGACCCAAGCCTGGGTCCCTCATCACCTGCTGCCTTCCCAGGCATGTCAGCAGGGAGCTGGATTGACAGCAGGGCAGCCGGGACTTGAACCAGCGCTCTGTTGGGGGGATGCAGGTTATCTGAAGCGGAGGCTTTACCTGCTGTGCCACAGCGTCTGCCCCCAAGCTTTGTTGCTGTCTTACATAAGCATTCTCCAGAGCCTGATCCAAGTTCAGTTTTGCTTATGTTTGCAGATTAAGCAGGTGGAAGTTACTTAAGTGGTTTTGATAAAAGAAGAATTCTCAACGTCCTGAATTTAATTACGGGAGCCAAAGATGATTGGGGGGTAGGGACCGAGACAAGGGAAAGTAGGCAGCTGAGACCTTCCAAAAAGACTGCTTATGTTGAAATCTGGGCCTAGATCGCCCCATGGCCCGTCACCAGGGCCACGGCGCCTGCTCACCGGTATGCTTTCCAACTGTTGCCCAACCACTCAGCAACAGCACATTGTCATTATTTTAAAAAGTGCTCTGAGCTTCTGTCTTAGCAGTGGACATGTTCCAGCTGCTGCCGCGAGCTGCTGCTGGGGGCCGGGGGACGTGTCCGGGGACCTGCTCTCCTTTCTTAGCATCTGAAACAACTCAATAAACCTTCTCACTCCAGAGATCCCTCGGCCTCAGCGTCCGGGCTTAGCAATCCGCTCAGGCCGTCTTCAGTGTTCATCTCTATTTTAATTTTACTCGAGCATTTCCAATGGGTCCCAGCTGAAAAAAAAAAAAAAAATCAACAATGCACCCAGGGTTGGGGGTGGGGTGGAGGCAGGCACTTGTATTACGAACAAAACAGGTCCGGCGCCGTGGCTTAACAGGCTAATCCTCCGCCTTGCGGCGCCAGCACACCGGGTTCTAGTCCCGGTTGGGGCGCCGGATTCTATCCCGGTTGCCCCTCTTCCAGGCCAGCTCTCTGCTGTGGCCCGGGAGTGCAGTGGAGGATGGTCCAAGTCCTTGGGACCTGCACCCGCATGGGAGACCAGGAGAAGCACCTGGCTCCTGGCTTTGGATCAGCGAGATGCGCCGGCTGCAGCGGCCATTGGAGGGTGAACCAACGGCAAAAAGGAAGACCTTTCTCTCTGTCTCTCTCTCTCACTATCCACTCTGCCTGTCCAAAAAAAAAAAAAAAAAAACAAAACACAGAACTTGCAGGTGAATCTCAGGTGTAACCGAGGACCGAGGCTGAGAACCTGTGCTGTGGGGAAGGACCAGGTGAGAGGGGGAGAAGCAGCAATGTTCATATTTGTAGCCTGGTGAAATTCATTAACTCAACGTAGAGACTCTGCTAGAGGCAGAGGAGGGAGGGGTGGCAGTGCAAGCAAAAAATGAGTTCAAGGAGGGAATATAGCTGAGCACAGAGCGCAGGAGCAGAGGGTCACCCTCTGCACCTGGCTGGGGGAGGAGCCCTCAGGAGAGCCTTGGCCTCCCCGGAAGAGTCCCTCCCCTCCTCAAGTGTCTGCTGCCGATGAAACTGCTGAACTTGGGGCTTGTGTTTCTCTACTTGGCTTTGACAACCTACGTTTTGGACGCTGGAAGCAGCTCCGCCAGCTGTCATTCACTCTCACCATTGACCTGGAGGTTATCTTGGCTCCTGTATTGATTTCCCCGGCTCTCCGAGGGGACCTCGGTCGGCTCAGCCCGGAAGACAGATGGCTGCTTTGGTGGCGTCTGGCTTTGGGTGTTCTTTGCGGAAGACATTCTGCCTCCTGCTGCCTGCTGGCTCCCTGCGGGGCCTCGATCTGGTTCAGATAAGATAAGCAGCTTCCTGCTGTAGCACAGGAGCAGGAGCGTGAGCAAAGGCAGGTCTTGGCTGTGATTAGTGGGGAGGCTTTGGGATTGGGGTGCGCGTGATTCACTTGGAGAAGAAAGGATGGTTTCTGGGAAGAGCTTGAATGGGCTGCTGTGTCCTCGGCTGGCGGTGTTGAGGTGCCCGGGGCCAGTGGGTATTTTGTCTTGACAGGAGCTCAGGTCTGAAGAATGCAGACCAGCCCTACTACCCGTGACTGCCACATCCATTAGCGTTCTGACCCATCTGAGCGACAGAAAACCCATACTAAACTCGTTACACGAACAAAGCTTTCCTGTTGTAGAACTGCAGTGTCTGGAGTTGGTCACGAGGAGGGGACCTGGCTCAGGGGGCCTGCATGGCGCCCGTGACTGCCCAGAGCACAGGTTTGGGGTCCCAGCGTCACATCCTGCCTTTGGCACTCATGAGCTGGCCAGCGTGGGCCAAGGCCTTTCGCTGCATGGACGGACCTTCAGCTGTGTTATCTATAAAGTAAGGATTCGTGAGATAAGGCATAGGAACCCTTCTGCACACAGCTGGAGCTCATTAAATGCTGGTAATTATAGAGGACAATGGTTGTTTTCCTCTTCAGCACCCACACATCCCTTTCCTGGTCTCCTGGCAACAGTTGCAGTTTTGTTCATGGATTTCCCCTCCCGCAGTCTCAGCCATGTGCCAGCTGGGGCTTAGAACCCAGGCTTAAGCCAGTTAGTAAAATGCATCCTCTAGAGCGTGGTGATTGGCTCATCATTGTCTTCAAAGTGAAGCTTGTCCAATTAGAATGCGTGCCATGAGTTTGCGGTCAATGTCAAGACAAAGATGTCTTCTATGTCCTCCTGGCTGTGGGATTTGTACCTGGGAATATATGGTCTCAGAGGCTTCTGGTGGCCATGTGTCAGCTGTGAGGGATGTGCCCAAGTGAGAAGGAGAGAGGGAGGGAGGGAGGGAGGGGGAGAAAGAGAGAGAGAGAGAGAAACACCCTGATGACAGGATGTGAACCCTGGATCAGCCCATGCTGGACCCTTTAGTTACATGGCAATGAATTTTCTTTTTTGTCTTACAGAGTTTATTCTGGGTTTTCTGTCACTTGCCATGGAAAGTAATAAACTTGATTTGAGATATGTTTTCTGGAAGCCAAAAAAGATTCTTCAAAGGCTGGAGTCTCTTGTCCCAATTCCTGTTTGGCTGCTAAGGAGTTTAGGTCCCAACTGTTGCGTTTGAATAATTCCTTCCTTCTGTGCATAAGGCTTTTTGCACCTTGGGTAGTTGTGCTGAAAGAAACAGA
The DNA here is from genome assembly GCF_033115175.1 of Lepus europaeus. Lineage (NCBI taxonomy): Eukaryota > Metazoa > Chordata > Mammalia > Lagomorpha > Leporidae > Lepus > Lepus europaeus. The sequence continues at coordinate 50,007,629 of NC_084844.1, read as the reverse complement.
AACTGCTCCAGCCATCTGTCACTTCAAGAAGAGATTAATTACTATAGACAAAAGACTCTCTGCTGCAATAGGAAAATTATACTTAAAAGGTATATAGGCAGGGTCCCAGGTCACCCTCTCATCATACCCAGGCATAAACCAAGCTCAGTTTGTTGCTATGGTACTGAAGGGTATCCTGGATGTCTCTGGAGACACGCAAGATGTCTGGGAAGGTAATAGCCTTGGTTCTCAGTGTTGATCCTGACCTGGTCTCTTTGTGGCTTGATTTGAAGGTTTCTGAGTACGGAGGTGACATTCAAAATGTCCCCTTGCTATTCAGCCGTTGTCCAGTTCAAACAAGGGATTGTATTGCTTTTGCAAAGTGCAGAAGGTGGCTGTGTCCCCAGCCACTTGCTGGAGATCCAGCATACAAGAAAGACTGGGATGGACTGATGGCTGGCAGAATGGTACTTCTGACTGCTGTCACAGATGGGCAACCCTGGGGGGCTGAGGTCACAGGAACTGGCCAAGGGACCGTCTCCTCCTTCCCTTTCCCAAGAGGCTGCCCTTCCTGCTGACTGGGCTGGGGAAGCAGAGCTGGCTTGCTGTTCGTGGAGACCAAGGGAACCCGGGCATTCCCTGATGGCCATCCGAAGGCTAGGGCAGAGTGGGCCCTAGCCCACTAGTGTAAGCAGGTGTGCAGCAGCCTCACGGTAGGCACGGGGAAAGGCTGTGGGATTCCTCCTTTGCCTTGTTAGAAATGACTGCTTACACAGTCGCATGCTGATTTGGGGGGTGTTGAGATCAAAGGTAAGAACTGTCACTAAGACCCGGAAATACGTTCTCCTCACTGCTATTCAACTTGTGGGTCTTTGTTCGCTCAGTTTCCCATCACTCAACAAGGTTTCTACAGGTGGGGCACTTGCAGGTCTTGGCTTCTCCGGGATGATTCTTTCTAGAATCTGTGTACTAGGGCTGCTGTTTCATGGTGATGATGATGATGGTGATGATGATGATGGTGATGATGATGATGGTGATGATGATCGCTTGTGTTTTCATCCCCCATAGTTTCTAGTTTGGAGTTCCCTGGAGTTTATGTGTTTAGAGGTAGGTCAATGCATAGAGCTGTTTTGGTGGGACAGAGGGGTGCCTCTTCCATGCAGGCTCAGTGCTCCCCTGGGAGAAGAGGATTTGAGTTAGAGAAGTCTTTGCCAATGAGAAAACAATGCTGATGCTCCTCCCTTGCAGCCTAGAGGGGGGTAGAGAGGAGCCAGGAGGAGATCAAATGTCAGGGTCCTTTTCCCACTCCTTTCCCATGCCTGTAGGCTGGCATCCACAGGGATGTCAGCAAGCTTGAAAAGACGGAGGGCGTGGACCACTCCCCTGGGCACAGAGTGAGGCCCTGGTTCTAAAGGAGCAGCCCCGCCTCCAGCAGCTTGGACACAGGTCACCGGGGACAGGAATGGAGAGTATAGAGCTGACAGGTGAGCCTGGGTGGCGCCACTGGCCCCACAGCCTGTGCATGCTGTGCAGGGTGCCAGAAGTTCTCGAAGTACAGAGGACACAGCAACACAGGTGGTGTGGGGGAAGGCCAGAGTGTGCGTGGCTGGAACCCTGGACTCCAGGGAAGCACCAGTGGCACTTCCCCAGAGATGAGAAGGTGTGGCTGGTACTGGGTAACAGACGCCAAAACCCAGACAGCTCCATCTTCGTGCTCGGAGAGCAGCAGAGGCCGAGTTTGGAAAGGACCTGAGGGACAGAGACTGTATTGGAGAGGGATGGAGCTGTTCAGAAGAGGCCATCCACCTGCCAGATCCTGTGGACTGGAAAGTGTACCATCTGTCTGTCTGCCCCTCCTCCCACCCTCGGGCAAGTGAACCAGAGGGTGCAGGATGGCGAGGGAGATGAGGTCAGTCGGGCACTCACTGGCGTTTCCTTGAGACATCTAGGCAGCATTGGGTAGGTTTCTGGCCCTAATCGTTTTGGTTAAAGTGGTATGAATTTATTTTTCATGTATATTTGAATTGCACAAACAATACTTTCATCGATTCTCATGGTAAAAAATTCTGACAGTTGGTTAGGTCAGGGTCCTCTTGCCCCATGTCCTCTGAAAGCAGCAGCTCCCGCTGTCTGTTAGGCGAAGACCGTTTTCCAGGTGTTTGCATACATAAATATAGGATTTGAAAGATCCTGGAGAGCCTTTGAATGTTTCATAAATAGGAGCATACTGGAATTTTAGAACTTGATTTTTCTGAGCTAGGAATACGTCAATACATACACATCCAAATCATTTTTTTAAAAGTGCTGCCTAGAATCGGCTGGTATGAACATCTGACAGTTTATTTCCTTATTGATGGACACGTAAGGAGTTGCCATGTGTTGCTTTTACAAGTTACAGCACAATATTACTCTTTATGAGTGCTTCTCTATGCACGAATGCAAATCTTTCTCAAGGATATGCCTCGCGAGTGGTGTTTGGGTTTTTGCTTTTTTTTTTTTCTTTTTTGGTTTCAGTTTGTAAATCTTGCAAACATGGACACTATTGTGGAAAGTGGTTATTTCCACCCCCACCCCACCTTCAGCTTATCCAGGCGCCACGTTACCCCGAGTGGTCTGGCCACAAGGTGGAAGTGACAGAGCCTGGCGTGGACTGGACGGCAGACAGCGTCAGAAAGGGAACGTGTGGTGTTCGTCTCCTCTCACTTTGGCAGCAGAAGTAACATGATAACAAGGACACCAAAGACGCAGGTGCAGCAACCAATATCCGGGTGCCTGGATGAATCCAGATTGATTAAAGAAACCCATTTGATGAGGGACAATGTCAAAACTCATAGTCAAAAGGAGGCCGGCGGAGGGAGGTTTAGCCCTGAACTCCAGAGCCTAGAGACGTGAAGTCCCTGCTGCTTACGCTTGAAAACGGCCCCCCGACCTAACAGGTGCAGACATACTCCTTGGGCTCCATTGCCCCGCCCCTGCCAGTGGCAGCCTATCCGGTTGACCCGGTGGTGGCCGTGCCACACCCCTGCCATGTGGAGGGAGCCTGAGACACCCTCATCCTTAGCCCTCCATGCTTTAAGTATCCCAGGATGTCCTGGCAACCACACACTCTATGAGTCTAGAATCTTCCTCTGTTAGCCCCCCTATCATTTGGACAAGTTGTCGACACAAAATGCTTGACTCTAAGCTGCTTCTTTTCAAAGATGCAGTGGTGCCTCTCACAGGTGGAAGAGCAGGCTGTCCACTGCCTGCCCCCGCTCCCTTCTCATCCCACCTGGGGTTGGGAGGCTCCCTGAAGCCTGGGTGCTTGGTGCCACCACCTTTCCTCCTTTAATGTCATCCTTTACTGCTCAGGGCCCTACTGCTCTGCCTATGGATTTTACCAAAGACCCCAAAAGCTCGGAGCTTGCTTCTGCATGCATTGTCCACCTGTGGCAAAGCCCTCGTCTTGCTTTGTACCGTGGCAATGGAGTGGTCTGATTGCACTTTAAACACGGACAGCAGAAACGGCCCGGGGGCTCGCTCCAGCCTTCCTGACCTTAGGATGCTTTGAGTAAAAGTGCTGTACCTGCAGGAAGCCCTGAAGTATTCCTGCGCCCTTCCACCTAAACTTCTGCCCTGTATCTGCCCATGGCCCCTGGAGTTCTTCTGAAATCCAGAAACATAACCAAGTCCCATCTTGCCCCAAGGCGTCTGTCAATGCCGCACTTCTGCAAGGTGATTCCAGCTCCAGCTTTGAGACCCTCCGCCGCTGGGCCCCGGCCTGCCTCCCCCTTCTCCTCTCCCCATCGCTCTCAGGTGCACTGCAGTCTTTGCTATTCTGGGAAGATATCCTGTTCTTTTAAGCCTCTCCCCTTTGCACGTGTTCATTCTCCCAGGAATGAGCTTCTCCGCTTGAAGAGTTGTCAAACTCCTTCAAAGTCCGGTTCAAACACCGGCTTCTCCTGGAGCTCTGGGGCACCTCCCACTCCTTCCTCTGCGTGTTCGCCAACAGAAGAAATGCAGATGAAGGTGTCTGCTGGCATCAGGGCCGCTACCTGCTGCCTTCACTGGGTTAACGCTAATTAAAATCACAGGACGGCTAAATTTAATTTTTGACACTTGATAAATGCCAAACATCAATGGATTTTTCATTAACACACTGCATAGCAATGTCTTTAAGTCACTGTTATGGAGACACTTTCCTAATTTCTTTGAGGTGGTTAATCTTGCGTGCAGTCATGGGAAGGGATTGAATTTCCCGACTCTCTTGGCTCTTGTCATGTTTGTGGCGTAAAATAATTTGAAAAGGGGTGATTGCCATGGACGGCGGTGTCCGTTTCACCTTCGTCAGGAAAGATACAGATGGAATGGTACAGGTGCCGTGGTCAGGAACGGCTCCTCCCCCAGGTCCCTTCTCTGCTGAGCAAATCCAAAGGGAAGTGTTTGACTTGGATGCTGGACACCGTTCCATGACCTAACGTAGGTCATTGTTGAGGTTCCAAAGCGATGTAGGTTGAATTTGTACAGCAAAGAAGGATGGCCTTGTCGAATTCAGCTGAACCCCAACGGGACCTCTATTCTTGACTGAGAATAACGCATGGACAGAAAGCCCACGGAGAAACAGAGTCCCGACTGTGTAAAAGCCACTCCTGGTGCTGACTGGCTGCCTGCCGTCGCCACAGTCTTTGCCGGCCTGGTGCTCAGCCAGCAGGTGCGTATCACATTGGAAGCTTCCTCCAGAGAGGCAGGAGGAGTAGGTGGGAACATGGGGTGTATCCAGGTCATGCACTGGCAGTGAGAGAAAAGCAATCAAGGCCTTGGCAGGCCTGTGTAGAGCAAGCCGCGTGAGGACAGCGCACACCTGAGGGTGGCTCGGGGTTATGGTAACAGATGGTGGAGAGAAGGCAGAACGCTTCACCTCCCATTTGGCTCCTGTCACCCAACCGCGAAGACTAATTTTCCCCTGGAAAAGGGTAGAGCAGCCGCTTTGTTCCAGGGAAATTGCAGGCTGAGAGGTAAAAGGGGTTTGGACAGGAGCCTAATCTCTGAGTGTTTTGCTGAGGGACAGGTGATTTAAAGTCCTCCAGGCAGCAAAGGGTTAACCTGAGGTTGGTCCCAGGGGAGAGGATCAGAGAGCACAGGGCATCCCACACATCTCTTCCTTGTGTCTGTCTGCTCCCAGGGTGGGGGTAGGGAGAGCTGACCTGGATTCCAGTCTCTGCTGCGCCCTGTGTGTCCCCTTGCTCGCTCTTGCGACTGTGACAGTCTTTGGTTTGCAAGGAGCTGAGACTAAGTCGGCCTCGGGAAGAGAGGCGGGGCAGCTGGGAATCCAGAGGCCACCGTAGGTGTTTCCAACAGAGGGGATTTAACATAGGCGATTGGTGAGGTGCTTCTGGGAAAAGGGAAACAGCGCAAGGCAATGGAGGAAGCAGTGACCTTCCCCTGGGCTAAGGAAGCAGACAGGAGGAGGCGGTGCTGCCGGGAAGAAGATGGGAGTCGGCCACTGGGAGGGCAGAGCCACGGCCTCCTCCAGTTCCACTGGCTGTCCCCGTGAGCAGGCATCCTGAAAAACAGCCAACAGTGCAAGGGAGGGTCGCAGGCACCAGGGCAGGGCCAGGGGTGGGAGAGGACTGCTGAGGGTGGACCAGCCCTGGCTGGACACCAGTAAACTCTGCCGGGCACAGGCAGAGAAAGGTGAGAGTTAGAAGGCTCTTGGAACCCTGCACCTGCGTTTGTTTTCTGTTACTGTGTAATAAATCGCACTGAGCAGCATAAGAAAACAGACGTTTACCCTCACACAGCTTCCGGAGATCAGGGGTCTGCGCATGGCATAGTCGAGTCCTCTGCTCGGGGTCCCACGAGGCTTTGGTGAAGGTGTCCGCTCGGGCTGGGGTCTCGTCTCATGGGAGCCTGGGATCCTCTTGCAGAGTTCATTTAGGTCCGTGGGACTGAAGGTGACTTGCTTCTTGAAGGTCAGCAAGGGAGAGAGAGAGAGAGAGAGGAGAGAGGAGAGACCTCAATTCTAAGAGTCTACATGGGGCGAAGGGGGCCTGTCCCCCAAGAAGGATGCTCCCCGGCGCAGGAACCACCTGCCCAAGGAGTGTGGCACACTGCCCGAGGCGCGAGTGCTGGGGCTCAGACTGCCGTCTCCCCGGCCCCACTTCTGTGCCATTACCACCACGCACAATTATAAAACTCTTGGCCCAGCGCCTAGAAGAAGCTAAATGATCGATAAAATCGCTTCTTCCCTCTCTCCTTTCTCCCCTACGGGCTCACAGCTAATCACGCTTCTGCGACTCAGTTGGTGCAGCTCCTTGGGTGGACAGTGGCGCATTCCAGCAGGGTTGTTCCCTCCTGCAAAACCCGTCTCCCCTTAGGTGAGGCTGCTGCGTCTTTGTGGCCAAGTCACACGGTGCTGCTTCGGATGCCCATGTTAGGAACTCAGAAAGCGTCTACCAGCACGCAGGCAGTCCCCGGCTGCCCTTGAGCCTGGGGAAGGGAGCTGTGCCCACTGAAGGCGCAGCCAGGCCTCCGGCAGTTGGGGGAACGTTCTCTCCCAGGCACTGCTGGGGCTTTGAGCAGAGCAGAATCCCAGCCCCCTCCCACCCCCAACAACCAATGAGAATTACTCTTTAGTCTACAAAGGAGTCCTTTTCTGATGGGCTCCACTGAGGCAGGAAGACATTGAACCTCAGCGGGGTGGGGGTGGGGGGGTGCTCCTGAGCAGCCATGCCCTACTGGGGCTGCTCTGAGTGTCCCCATTCTGAGTCCTCACCCCACTTTGGTGTCGGTCCATACCCCACCCATCTGCTTAGTGTGTGTTTGTTTGTTTGTTTTTTTGACAGGCAGAGTTAGACAATGAAAGAGAGAGAGACAGAGAGAAAGGTCTTCCTTCCGTTGGTTCACACCCCCCTCCCCCCAGTGGCCGCTACGGCTGGCGTACTCACTGATCCCAAGCCAGGAGCCAGGTGCTTCCTCCTGGCCTCCCATGCGGGTGCAGGGCCCAAGCACTTGGGCCATCCTCCACTGCCCTCCTGGACCACAGCAGAGAGCTGGTCTGGAAGAGGGGCAACCGGGACAGAATCTGGCGCCCCAACCGGAACTAGAACCCGGAGTGCCGGCGTCGCAGGCGGAGGATTAGCCTAGTGAGCCACGGTGCCGGCCCCCATCTGCTTAGTTTTGACTGTTAATTGGTGACTCTGCAGTGTCGTGGTTTGTGTTCTGGGCTCTAGGCTCGTGAGGCCTGGGTTCTGATCCCGCCCTCGCCACTTCTTAGGCGACCGTCTCCCTTGCCTGTGCCTTAGTTCCTCGTCTGTGTAGTGGGAGGACACAGTACTGACACCTGCCCTACAGAGCTTTCGTGGGAATTCAGTGAGCTGATGTGGGAAGCACTCGCGTGGCGCCTGGCGAGGACTCCACGCATGTTCCCGTTCTGTCTGGTGGCTGCCGCTGTGGCTGGTGTGTGCTGGGGTCCGTGTTAGTATCTGGGGAGGTGCAGCAGATGGTTTTCGTGAGTTTTAAGCAAAGGTACTAAGAAAACACAAACTTTTCTGTTTCCAGAGGGCTCGAGTTCCCCCAGGAAGCAAGATGCTCGCGCCAGGATGGTCTGGATCCTGGTTGACCACATAACGCGCATTCCTCAGTTTCGGAGGGGTTATGTCCCAGGGGACCCACCACAGTTCAGAAGTCCCAAGTGGGGGACGCACTGAATCCACCGAACTGACCAGATGTCCTGCTCCAGGTGCTCCGGGTCGCGTCCCCTGTGACCGTGGGGCTGCCTGGGCCCTGGGCTCGCTGGTGCTGCCCACAAGAGAGGACCCGTCAGAACACACAGTACTGTCTGGGGAAAGTTCCAGAATCAAAGCGTGGTTACTGCTGGTGGGTGTCATAGTGGAACCAGGAAATGCTAAGAAAGCCCGACTCCAACCATCGCATGGTGGGGGTGGCTGAGGACTGCCTGGGTTCGGTGGCAGGGCAGGAGACTCCTCAATGCTCTGTTGCTGCCGAAACCTGGGCTGGGAAAACTCCCTCCATTCACACAGGCACCAGAGACAGTGGAGGATCCAGCAGTTTATTCCGCCAGCGGCCTCAGCTGGAGTCATTTCCTGAGAACTGAGCGACAATCCCAAGTTTCCTACAATATTTATGGGTTCCTCAACATCTAACCTTAGCCGTTACAGCATTGGCGGGTTTAAATTGCAGCCTACGTGACTTAGGACCACACCTCTGATGGTCGGTGGGCCTGGTATGTTTGTAAAAGACCTACCAGGGGCAGATCTATTAGGACAGATGTATGACTGGAGCTTACAGAAGCAGAACTTAGGCCATCTTCCCTCCCTGGACAAGATACCAGTGGGCAGCCACTGCGCAAGGTCTGTGTTGGGAGGAGGGGTCCGCTTTTCTCCCTTTGTCTCTGGTATTTCCTCTACACTATTGTGTACTGACTCCTCCACGTTGCCTTGAGGTAAGCTGTTTCCAAGAGGAAGGCGCTCAGACCACATTTGCCTGGCTTGCAGGAAACACCCTGTCCACACCACCCCCGGCTCCTTGTGGAAGTGATCCTGGAACCGGACCAAGGCAGCAAAGCCGGCTCAGGGCTGAGGGCTTCTCCCCAGGCCCCTGCAGGAGGCCACCAGCTTTGAAAACTGCTTCAAAGTCACCCCTGGGGGCCCGGCTCTCCAGGAAGCCTTTCAAACCAGCACCTTCTTCCTAAGAGGCCAAACACCAGGGCGAAGGAAAACAGCAGGGCTGATTAGCTTCCAAACACACTTTTTAGGACATTTTTTTCTTTCTTATTTGAACTACAAAAGGAACTTTCTGGCTTGAATAGCAACGTGAAACTTTGTGCCTTATTCTATAAGATCTTATTCTACAAAATCCTTGAGCCAGAAGTGGGGGCCGGGGGAACGGTTTTACCAGACCTTCCTGATTCCAAATCATTTTCCAAAAGCAGGTGGCTTCCTTCGATGGCCGGAGGGTGCTTGGGGTCCAGGGGCTGTGCGAGTTGGCCCAGGCTGGCTAACGGGGCACAAGCACTTGTTTCTGGGACCCCAGGACAGTTGCCTGCTTCCTGAGGGGGCAGGTTGGGGGAGGGGCAGCTTCAGACCAGTATGGGCAGAGCCTCTGGGTCTGGGGCCCGATTTCCAAACCTCCTACTTTTCACAGGTGCAACAACTCCTCAAAGTTGAATTGGGGAACTGAATGTTTTTCATTTATTTGAAAGGCAGACTTAAAGGGAGAGATCCAGAGATCTTCCATGGGCTGGTTCACTCCCCAGATGCCAGGACTGGTCCAAGCACTTGGGCCATCTTCTGCTGCCTTCCCAGGAGCATTAGCAGGGAGCTGGATCAGAAGTGGAGTGGCCAGGAGATGAACTGGTGTTCATATGGGATGCCAGCAGCGCAGGTGGTGGCTTAACCCACTGTGCCACAACGCCAGCCCTGAATGTCAAGCTTTGAAAAGTCTTTTTTTTTTTTTTTTTTTTTTTTTTGGTTCGTTTGGACCTGGTGAGGTTGTCTTTAGAGAGGTCCAAGAGAAAGGTCACGACTTAGTGGGCATTCATGAGTTAGAGAAAATTTATCAGCCAGTCTTCTTGCTTTGCAAGTGAGAGCACACCTGTGGCAACTGCTCAGCCCCGCCATTGAGTCAGGAGCACACTGTGGATCCTCCGTCAGTGCGTGAGTGTGGCTGGGATGCAGGATGTTCTTACTGATGTGTGGTGGATGCTGAATTTGGAATCTCATGTAATTTTCACATCATGAAGCAGCACTCTCACCTTTTTTTATTTTCTGCACCCATTTGAAAATGTAAAAACCTTCTTCAGGGTCTATAAAAGTAGGTGGGGAGCTGGATTGGATCTGCAGGTGGATGTGGGCCATCCCTGGACCTCAATGTCAAAGGCTGAGTCCAGGGCTGAGAGGTGACAACGGAGGGTCACCAGAGTGGCTTTCACATGGCCAGAGCAGGAGCCGGGCTCAGGGGGGCAGCGGAGGGCAGCCGAGGTCCTGGCAGCCTGGACTCTTATTACAGAGGGGAGAGATAGAAGGTAGGTAGGTAGGTAGACAGACAGACAGACAGACAGATAGATGACTTGTCTGTATTCTGACTTGAGATGAGTCATTCCACTGGTAAAGCATTTGCTGATGTCTCTCGAGTGACAGGAAATCTCTGGACACCAAAAATGGAGTAATAAAAAATTCACAGTTTCCTTGTTTACCCAACAGCAACCCCGTTGCCAGGTGTTTGAATCCTCCCTGGTGGCCCAGTGTGTTGCGTGATCTCTGAGATGTGAAGGCCCCATTGATCAGCCAGGACTCTGCCACACGCGGTGGAGACCCCACTGCCCATCTCCACATACCCAGGGATTCCTGGCGGGGTCGCGTGTCTTCCGCTCACTTTGCCCAGATGCACCTGCTTGGCTTCCGTCCTCCCACGTCAGTTCACAGGTGGAGCACAGCTCCTTTCCCCGCGGTCCTCTGACATGCTGCACGTCAGAAAGAGCTTGCTGTAGTAGGATTTGCTCAGAGTTTGGGCTTAATAATCCGTGGCCATCCTAGCCCCAGGATTTCCTCCTGACCATCATCATCCTCCCGCTTCTTCACCCACACCCCTCTTCCCTGAAGTCGTGATGTTCCACTGGGTGGCATACAAGACCAGAGAGGGAGCCTTGGGTGAGCCCACTGTGGTGGGAGACCCCACGAGAGAGCTCCTGATTCTACTAGGTGGGCGGAGAGTTGGGAAGGCTCCCCAGAGGAGGGGCTGTGAGGGGCTGTTTAGCAGGCTGGGAAGGGGAAAGGCCTTGGGCAGGAGGGAAAACTTGAGAAATAGGCGATGATACCCCAAGAAGGAGTCTATCCTCGTGGGTAGGTTTTCATTGATGATTTATTAAATTCAGCTTTTCTTTCCAGAGAGAAAAGTACAATTAGGTCTACAGTTTCTGTCTCCTTGGGCCATTGAAGTATTTTGAATCAATGTTCATTTATTTCCTTCAAGTGCCAAAAACAATGAAATAAAATATTTTTACAAAATATTCCATTGTACATATTAAAATATTTTATTTGCCTAGACTTAGAAATTAATGCTGAATATTTTTATTTGAAAAACAGAAGAAAAAGAAAGCAGGACAGGCAGGCAGAGTGGACTCCCATCCATAAATGTCTGTATCAGCTAGGCCTAGGCCAGGCTGAAGCCTGGAGCCAGGAGCCTAATCCCGGTTTCCCACATCACCCAGCCACTTGAGCCCTCACTGCCACCTGCCAGGGTTTGCATTAGCAGGAAGCCGGAGTCAGGAGCAGAGACTCAGATGTGGGGTGCAGATCTCAGTTAACAGCTTAGCCTCTCTGCCAAACACCTGCCCCGTGGTAAACATTTTCAGGAAAAAGCACTGGTTCGTGTCCCGGCTGCTCTACTTCCGATCCAGCTCTCTGCTATGGCCTGGGAAAGCAGTGGAAGATGCCCCAAGTGCCTGGGCCCCTGCACCTACGTGGGAGACCCAGAAGAAGCTCCTGGCTCCTGGCTTCAGATCAGTGCAGCTCCAGCCATTGAGGCCATCTGGGGAGTGAACCAGTGGATAGAAGACCTCTCTTTCTCTCTCTCTCTGCCTCTCCTTTCTCTGTGTAACTCTGAATTTCAAATGAATAAATAAATCTTAAAAAAGAAAAGAAAAAAGCACTGGAGTTAAACAACTGTAAGTGTCCACTTGCTGAAAAAACTCTAGATGCTTCCTCAAAGGAAAGCTATAGAACAGGGCTCCTGTGGTGGACGTGTGGTCACCTCCCCAGGACGCACCCTCTTCTAGCATCTAGGATTTCTGATTAGGGATTCACATGGTTCTAGGGAAGCTGGCACAACTCCAGCTGTGGTGGGGACGCCTGACCAGTCCAGACCCATCAGTGCATCCCATCTCTCTGGTCACCATTCAAAGATTCACTGGTGACCAAGTGCCTGACCAGAGCTGGGGATGTTGGGATAATGCATCCTCTGTCTTCCTGGATGGGGACTGTGTGGATGGGAGGCCATCCTGCTCAACTGCCACAGCCCCGACGGATAAAACTGAGCCAAGAACAGGGCAGCAAAGCCCATGCCAGCGACCTGAGTCACCAGGAACTTCTAGATCAAATTATGCTTGAGCCCCATATGCTTCTGGAATTTGCAATGTTGATGCAATAATAAATTATTGTTTATGCATGGTTGGGATAGACTGCCTTTGCATACTGAGCTAATTTCAAGACAGAAATGGATTTATTAAAGTTTTTTTTTTTTTTTTTGACAGGCAGAGTGGACAGTGAGAGAGAGAGACAGAGAGAAAGGTCTTCCTTTTTGCCATTGGTTCACCCTCCAATGGCCGCTGCGGCCGGCACATCGTGCTGATCCGAAGCCAGGAGCCAGGTGCTTCTCCTGGTCTCCTATGCAGGTGCAGGGCCCAAGCACTTGGGCCATCCTCCACTGCCTTCCCGGGCCATAGCAGAGAGCTGGCCTGGAAGAGGGGCAACCGGGATAGAATCCGGCGCCCCAACCAGGACTAGAACCCGGTGTGCCGGCACCGCAAGGTGGAGGATTAGCCTGTTAAGCCACGGCGCCGGCCAACAGAAATGGATTTATGTATATAAACCCTGTAGTGGAGATTTGTGAATGCCTACACTCAAAGTTTGGGGGCTCAGCTGATCGTGCCTAGAGCATCCCGGTCTAATTGTATGCACAGCAATCTGGATCCATTGAGACGTGTTTAGTATTTCCATGAACGAGAGACTGGCAGGGCAGACAAGGGTCGAAGGTATGTGGGGAAGGTTGTGCAGCCGCTGCGGAGAGAATCCAGAGGAAAAGCTCCTCCCAACAGCAGCTGTGGTGTTTTGATTGGAATTTGGAATCAGGGCCAAACAGACAATTTTCCTGCTGGGCAGGGCCAGGCAAAGGCTGATGGGAAGTGCACTGGCGTTGGCCGCACAAACAGGTTGATAATGGAGGGAGCTGGCTATCAGGAAACCAGCTCTTCAGGAGTCTAAAGAAGGCAGCGTTTTCCCACTTCTGTTTCCAAAGGCAGAATGTCAGTATTGCAGGAATGTTAGAAGATGTGGAAAAGTAAATAAAAATAATAAACATCCAAATTCCTCAACTTGGGCCTTCTCTGTTTTCTTAAGTCTATATTTTTTCAATTATCCTGTATGTGATTTTATGTCAAAGCCATTTTGCTCCAAGATAATGTCTTTGTAATAGCATTCGGTGACTGTGTACTATTTTGCCATAGGGATTTTCTAAACACAATCATTTTTCTTTTGTTGAACATTTAAATAATTTGTCAATCTTCCCTCCCTCCCTCCCTGCCTCTCTTTCTTCCTTTCCTTTCCTTCCATCCACAGACTTTACTCTTTTTTTGTTTAAGATTTTATTTATTTATTTGAGAGGTAGAGTTACAGTGAGAGGGAGAGACAGAGAGAAAGATCTTCCATCCCCAGATGGCAGCAACAAGCAGAGCTGTGCCAATCTGAAGCCAGGGGCCAGGAGCTTCTTCCGGGTCTACCACGTGGGTGCAGGGGCCCAAGCACTTGGGCCATCTTCTACTGCTTTCCCAGGCCACAGCAGAGAGCTAGATCAGAAGAGAAGCAGCTGGGACTAGAACTGGCGCCCTTATGGGATGCGTGCTCTGCAGGTGGAGGATTAACCCACTGTGCCACAGCGCCAGCCCCCAGACTTCACATTTTAGAGCAGTTTTAGGCTCACAGAGAAGCTGAGAGAGAGGTACAGAGATTTCTCGTGTACTCCCTAGCCCCAGTCATGCATAGTGCCTGCCCCCCATCATCGTCTACATCCCCTGCTAGAGCATCATGCGTGTTAATGATTAGTGAACCAACACCTCGTCATCCCTGGCGTCCACGGTCTACACTGCACTGTCTCCTGGTATCGGGCACACTGTGAGCCTGGATGAGTTTAGCATCACACTGTAGCCCTGTGCAGAGTCTTTTCACAGCTCTGAGAGCCCTCTGCTCTCTGCCTGGTCATCCCTCCTTCCACCCTGACCCCTGCCAGTCATGCCCCTCCTCACCAGCATGTAGTTGGAGTCATACAGAGTGTGGCCTTTCCCAGACTGGCTTCTTCCACTGCACTTAGGATTGTAATACATGTAGTCTCCTCCGTGTCTTCCCGAGACTTGATGACTCGTTTTGTTTTCGCACTGAGCAATGGCCTCTTGTCTGGAAGAATCACGTTTATGTATCCACTCCCCTGCAGAGGCTCTTACCCTGCTTCTCACCTGGTTCTGTGCCGCGTCTCCTTTGGGGAAGTATCTGTTGAGGTCCTGGGTCCATTTTTAGATTCCATTGTTTGTTTTCTTCTCATTGAGGTTTCTGTGTGTGTGTGTGTGTGTGTTTTTTTTTTTTTTTTTTTTGACAGGCAGAGTTAGACAGTGAGAGAGAGAGACAAGAGAGAAAGGTCTTCCATCCATTGGTTCACTCCCCAAATGGCTGCTACAGCCGACATGCTGTGCTGATCCGAAGCCAGGAGCCAGGTGCTTCTCCTGGTCTCCCATGCGGGTACAGGGCCCAAGCACTTGGGCCATCCTCCACTGCCTTTCCAGGCCCCAGCAGAGAGCTGGACTGGAAGAGAAGCAACAGGGACAGAACTGGCGCCCATATGGGATGCCGTGAGAGCCCTGTGCACTCTGCCTGGTCATCCCTCCTTCCACCCTGACACCTGCCAGTCATGCCCCTCCTAACCAGCATGTAATCCTTCGCAGGCAGAGGATTAACCAAGTGAACCACGGCGCCAGTCCCATCTCATTGAGTGTTAAGTGTTTCCTTCTTTTGGATAATACACAGTCATCAGCCCTGCCCCTTGTGAGCATCTTCTCCCAGTCTGTGGCCTGCCTTTTTATTCTCTCAACATTTCTTCCACACAGTGGAGATTTTAAATTCTGATGAAATCTAGCTTATACCTTTTGTTTTTTTTCCTTTCATGATTTGTACCTTTGGTATCCCTAAAAAAAGTCATCACTAAGTCCAAGGTGGTCTAGGTTCTCTCCTATGTTGTAGTCTAAGAAATTGTGTAATTTTGTGTTTTAGTTAGCGCTGTGACCCATGGTGAGATAATTTTCATGAAAAATGTAGGTCTGTTTTTAGATTTTTTTTTTTACATGTAGATGGCCAAGTTTTCTGGCATCATTTGTTTGTTGTGTCTAGCATTTCTTTCCGGTTCTTTCTCAGAATTTCCCTCTCTTTGCTAATATCGCCTGTCTTTTTTAGGGTATTCTCTGCTTTACTGACCAGAGCTCACTGTGTACACCTCGCAGCTGTGTTAAAATTTTACTCGGACCATTCCAACAGCCCTGGCATATCTACGTCTGATTCTGGTGCTTGTTGTATCTCTTCAAGTTGGGGCTTTCTTTTTTCTTCTTTTTTATTATGTCTTGTAACTTTTTCTTGCTGGACAGGATCTATTGGGAAAAGGGAACCATTCCAAGCTGTTACAGTGGCAGTGTGGGGCGGGCAGAGGAGAGGTTTGTGATTAGGGCTCAGTATGGCCGTGAGCCTGTGCCTCTGGGCTATCAGTATCCCAACTGCTCCTCAGTCCCCGTCCCCCAACCTCGGGGAGACAGAATGACTGACGCGTGCTGGAGACCGGCATTTCCTGTGCTTCCCTGTCTGTGACCACGCCAGCAGGTCGGGTCCCGGCTAGAGCCTTCCTCCTGATGCTAGACAGAGTCTTGTGCAACACTGACATCTAGGACCAGGGTTGAACCTCTGGAGGTAAACTCCCATAGTGTAGGAAAGCCTCCTCAAGGTTGCCCCACCCACCCCTGATGTGTTTCACCTCTCAGATCTGTGCACCCGAATCTACAGCAATTCGTCAGTTACAGTTCCTCTCCCCCTCCCCTGGCCTGGGTTCCCAGGAGGTCTTGTCTCACAGGTTCCTGCTGTGGTAGTCGGGATTCTGTGTCCTCCGGGTGAACTCTCCAGCGTAGGGGGCAGTGTTTGCCCTGTGATTCCCACTTCCCTTAGAATTCTAAGATGAGTTTGGTTTTTTTTTTTTTTTCCATTTTGTCCACCTTTTTACTTGTTGTTAGGATAGAGTCGCAACTTCCAAGCTCTTTACATGTTAGAACGGAAGCCAGAAGTCTCAGTTGTCATCAGCCGTAATCTATGTTGTGATTAACGTCGTTGTACAAGGGCTTTGTCCACATCTCCACTGACGCTGTGAGCGGGATTCCCAGAAGGATAATTACTGGTGTACAGCGTGTGAGTGTTCTTGACGTTATTAACACATACTGCCAAAGTGTTCCTACCAGCCATGCATGACAAAAAACCCAAAGTGTTTCTGTTCTGTGGTCAGAGGTGGGTGAACCAGCCAGAATCAGTTAGATTCAGGACTGGAGCCATTGACTGATCCTGTGCATTGGTCAGTTTTGTGCAGGTGCTCTGATAATAGGTCATTAGGTCATCTCTCCCGCCAGATGAGGGTAGCAGATAGACCACAGACAGAGTCTCCTCAGGGGAGAGGGACTCACTCACGGAACAAAGGTTTAACATAGGCTCGGTCTCCCCAGGTTTCTGCATAGCGCCCTCCTGTGGATCTTTGATTTCATTCCACCTTCATTCCTTGGTCACTGTCTAAACCCCGATAGCCTAATTGTCTAATGGATAGCACTTGTTTCCTGGGTGTGGTCCCCAGTAATCTCTGGGGCCTTGCTCATCGCTCTGCCTGCTTCTAGTTACCCAAGGTTACGGTAACTGTCTAACCCCACCCAGGTATACAGCCCAGAATTCACCCACCCCAGGGTCCCCTCTCTGAACTTGCCCTGCTTCCCTGGAGTGCGATCAGACAACACACAAGACAACACACGGCCCGTTCTTGAGTAAAAGGGACCCAGCCCCAGGATGTGCTCAGTGGTAGGCACAGCTAACACTGAGGACCCACGTCACCCATAGCCTGTGGGGACAGGACAGGGATGCTGGTCCAGCCCTCTGTCCTTATCGCCTGCAAGCTCCTCAAGTGGCAGTGATGTGCTCCCAGGGCCACAGTGGCCGTAGCCCAGGGGAATGGGTTCTTCTCCCAGGGCCTGGTGACATTCCAAGCACTCGCTCCGGAAGTCAATGGCCCTCAGCTCTGCTGGGAAGGCCAGGAAGCCACGTCTGCAGGACTGGGCAGGCTGGCGAGAGGAAAGATTTCACTGAGTGTTGCCCATCATCCTTGGTGAATGCTACGCACACTGTGACGCAAGCGGAGCTCACATCCATTGCCTGAATCTTGGCGTGTTGGTTGGGTGTGAGTTTGGGGTGGGATAACCACCCTACCTTTGTGTCTGGTGGCAAAAAGCCAACAGTGGAGATCAGAGCCTGAACTGTAGATCCTGCCAATGTGCTTCCCGCTGAACTCTTAGCTCTTGAGAGGCAGATATTGTAACTGATGTGTTGGAATTAGTAGTAGTATTTGGGGAGTGAACAGTGGGTGGAAGAACGCACTGGTGTGTGTGTGTGTGTGTGTGTGTGTCTGTCCATCCGTGTCCCTCTCTCTGTAACTCTGTCTCTCAAATAAATAAAATGAATCTTAAGAGAAAAGAATTAGCAGTAGTAGGGCTTTTTCATCGTGCCCTAGTCTGGACAACTACACAAGAAACAGCTCTTGCTGAGTTGCACTTGTTATCGGTTTTGACTTGTTATCAGTCGTGTGGCGTGCAGTGGGAAGGGCTGAGCAGGGGCCTGTGCTCATTTTTCATCGCCGCTGTCACAGTGACCACGCAGGTATCTCAGGGTTCTGTAGGTCAGAAGGTCCCCCAGGCTGAGATCAGAGCACGGGCGGAGCTGCCCTCCTACTGCGGACTTCAGAGGAGAACCTGTTTCCTTGTGTTGTCTAGCTTCGAGAGCAGAGCTGGGGGATGTCTGGCCCATTTGGCCTGGCCTTGCCGCAAGTGGGTCCTGAAATTCAATAAATCTACAGTATGCTCATTTTCAGGTGGATCGTTTTGCATGGTCCACGAAGACATTATAAATATCAATGGCCCTCAGCAGAAACAAAGCTTCCCCATTCCTTCCATCAAAGCATCAGTGGCGGGACAGGTGTTTCCCAGGCTACCACACCTCTGATTCTCTCTGCTGATTCCCACCTTCCCCAGGGGAAGCACCTTGTGATGACACGCCCCCCCCTCCCCGAGAATCCACTATAATCTCTCTACTTTAAGGACGTCGCGTTAGCATCCCACATCCCCTTCTCTATGTAACTAAGCACAGTCACAGGGTCTGAAGATCAGGATTGTGGATTTCTCTGTGGGCCTGCCATGGATGCTGGCATCACACCCTTCAACTTCCCTGCCTCCCAAACTGTGAGCTGAAATAAGTTGCTTTTCTTTAAGAGGCACCAGCCTTAGGCATCTTGTTACAATACAAAATGAACTGAGACAGGGGTCATCAGTCTGCCTACAGCAGGGAGTAACGAAAGCACATCCAGGTGTTAAACTCATAAAGCCAGCAGAGAGCTGGAATTGCCAGACTGGAGACTAGACAATGAGGCCTCACAGGGTCTGGGAGCTAGGGTCCTGCAGAGAGTGATGTCACTGGAAGAAAGAACAGGCGTGAGTGGGGAGCATCCGCCGACGGCCCAGGGCTCTGGACACCTGCTGCCTCTCCCTCCAAGGCTGGTCAAGTCATGTAAGTGATAAACCACACAGGTGCTTACCCACCTTGTCTCTTCTGTGCCTAGAAGGAAATCCTGAGAAGCCAGCATCCAGACAGTGGGGGTAGAGAGGGGAGAGAGTCACACTGGTGAGCTGAGTGAGACTTCCAAGTGGCTCAGCACCTTTCTGCCACTTCCTATAGTCACGCAGGAGGCTTGGGCAGGAATAGAGAGGGAGCGATGGTGCAAGTCACAAGGGTCTTAGCAGTGGAGGGCTCCAACTCGTTAGGAAAGTGGCCCCCGGTCCTGTGCTTGGGCAGCTGTCTCCTGCCTGATACCAGGATCTGGCTCCTCAAACTCATACAGACTCCAGAGTCTTCTATAAAAATTGATTTACCTATTTATTTGAAAGGCAGAGTAACACAGAGGGAGACGGAAGGATGGATAGAGAGGAAGAGAGATCTTCCTTCTGCTGGTTCACTCCCCAAATGGCCACCATAACTGGGGCTGGGCCAGGCCAAAGCCAGGGACCAGGAATTCCATCCAGATCTCTCACGTGGGTAGCAGGGACTCAAGTACTTGAGTCTTTGTCTGCTGCTTCCTAGGCAGGCTAGTGGGGAGCTGGATCAGAAGCAGAGTGCTGGGACTTGAACCAGTGCTCCAGTATGGGGTATAGGCGTGCCAAGTGGCAGCTTACCCACTGTGCCACAATGCCCTGAACTCCGAAGTCCCATGATAACGGTTGATGGATTAAAGGTGCATCTTGATCTAAGTATGGCACCTGAGAAGTGGGCCTGGGGGAGCCCTTCGTGTCTTTGGGGGTTGACCACTGGAAGGCAGTTCCCACAGAGGGTGGGTTATCCAAGCCTCGCACATCTCCCCTGTCTTCCTCTGCTTCCTGGCTCATCATGTGACCATTCCCTCACACCCTGCTCCACCACAGTGGGACCCCACCAGGCTCCACACTAGTGAGGCCGCCTGGTGTTGGACTGGGAACCTCCAGACTTCGAAGCCGAAGGGAACCTTCTTCTCTCCTAAATTGCTCATCTCAGGTATTTTAGTTAAAGTGATGAAAAGCTGACTACTACATCACCCAAGAAGCTGCTCAGTTCCCCAGGTGTTACTTTGCCAGATCATTGCAAAGAGTTTCTTCCCTGCCACAGAACAAGGCACCTGACCGTGAGCCAGCAGGTGGTCTCCTGGCCTCAGAGGGCTCCCAGTCTGTTGGGGGCTGCTGACTGCACTCACTGATCCGTCAGTGTGGCAGGTGCTGCCCAAGCAGTCGCCGTGTGGCCTGTGGGACGCGTATTTACCCACAGCCCAGGTTGTGTCATTTGGAGCAAGCTCCTGTGTGTGTCTGGGACATGTTGGACTCCAAGTCTTGCACTAGTTATGGCTTTGTTCCCTGCAGTGTGACAAACCAGAGGCCTCCCACATTATGTGGACACACAGCGCCTTTTTCAGGAATAAAACCCCGTGGAGTTCAAGGACGGCTCCATCCGAAAGCTGGGTCTCGGTAGACGAAGAGTGGGCTGTGAAACGGAAAGACCTGCTTGTGGCGGGGAGGGCGATCCCCAGCCAGGCGTCTGCGGGCCGGGCTGAGGTGCTGGCTGCCAGGCGGTGCCAGAGACCAAAGGCAGAAGTCAAGGCTTCCAGGCGGAGGCAGCGGCAGCAGGGGTCCTGCCGGGAGTTAGCTGGAGAACAGAATAACTTTGCATAATGAGCGTGGGAGCTATAAAGACTAAACTGTAAAGTGCAGTGCAAATGTGAGCCCTGGTCGCCCCTTGACAGTGTAGCTGAAGCCCTTCGGCTGGCGGGAGACGGCTGAAGTCCGTGGGAAGGGCACGAACTTGCCCAGCTGAACTAGAACTCCGTTCACTCGCACTCGCCCGGGGACAGAGAGTGCAGGCCCAGTCAGGGGGAGCAGAAAGTGGCCTTGTCCTCAGGGTGGCCAGGTCACAGGGGTCTCTCCACGCCCTCACAGCTCTGCGACCTTCCGCGTAGCCGAAAGTCAGAGGGAAATCAGGCCCCGTGCCCTCTCGCAGGACGAGCTCTGCTTGGTTTAATAATTTGAGATTTCTTAGCCATCTCCAGGGAGGGCTCGGGGGTTTGGATGCTATTCCTGTGGGTTTCCGACGTGTTTCTCTCCTCATCAATAAGAGGTCAGGTTTACTCACTGCAGTGAGCTGGAAGTGAAATGCAGGTGCAGCCACATAATATTTCTCTTTAATTACTGCTTATGGGGAGAAAACGAGCATGGAAATTAATTATTCCATATTGTTAGAACAGGATGAACTACTTACTAATTTTAACTGAGGCTCTAATGTAGAGGCTGTTGCTCAACATCTTATTAATTCTGGTAAATATTAACAAACAGCTCCTTCGCCTCCTCCCCCACTAGCCTCTACCCACCCCCACCCCTTCCAGTCCATCCTCCTGGGAGGATGCAGGGGCTTCTTTCTTCCTCCATGGTGCGGTGGTGGGCCTGAGTGCTACAAAGCTCCTTTTCAAGAAGAAAAACTTTTAGATTTTGAGGCTGTATTCTTCTCTCTGCTGTCAGCCAAGGTGCCCCGAGATTCACATAGAAATGCAAGGAAATGCTTTTCCGTTATTTGTGCCCGTTTCCATGCCTGGCACATTTATGATGTCAGTGTACAACTCCCCTCTATCTGCTTTGCCTCCAGTGAAAGGTACACACGGGAGGCCAGCAGCCAGCCAGGGAGATGAGGAGTATACGACAGGAGTATGGAAGACTCCAAAGGCCCTTGGACGGGAGTGCATCTTGCACATGGAGCCCAGACAACAGAGAAGTAGGAGGAAGATGGTTGGGAATGGTCTTAGTATAGTCTCAGCAGAATGGCTATGGTGGGGTTGAAGCATCACCCAGCCCATTGTAGTTGCAAGAAGAAGAGGCAGAGGCTCCCAAGAACCTCTCTGCTGGAAGCTCATGGTGGTCTGGAGCTCTTGAAACTCATGTTCAGGCCAGCTACTGCTACACGGCAAAATAGCCCAAACGTAGTGGCTTAAGACAAGTAACGAGTTTATTACATCTCATGACTGTGTGGGTTGAGATTTAGGGCAGGGCTCAGCTGTGTGATTCTTCTGCTCCAGGTTGGTTTGGCTGCTGCGGCCAAGCTGGCTTTGCACGTGTCTAGCTCCGTGCTGGGAGTGAATGAGGATGAAGGCGGGACTTACCCAGGGCTGTCCTACACAGGGGCCTTCAGAATGAAGTCTCAGGCTGGTTGTATTTCTAATGTGGTGACCCAAGACACTTAGAGAGAGGATCTGAGAGACTTGGGCAGATGACACAAAATTTCTTCTGACCTGGCCTCCATAGCCCCAGAAGGTCACTTCCACTTCATTCCATCAGTCCAGTGGATCACTAAGGCTGCCCTAGATTTAAGAGGATAGACCCTGAAGTCATGGTTAATGTGCTCAGCTCAAAATCCTGCTCAGGGCTCACCAGGTCTCACAGAGGCAGTTTCAGGATGAGAGAAAGTTTCACAGCCTGATGGCCTAGGTTTCTGTGTTGTCCTTTTGCTCAGAGTTTGGAAAACAACTTTTGTGGTTGCATAATGGTTTGAGTGTCCCGAAAAGGCCATGTATTGAAGGTTTGCTCCCCCAGGTCTCATGTAAATGGATGAATCTTACAGCCAGTGAATTAAGGGTGGAGACTTGGTACAATTGTGGTGCCTAGGAGGTGGGCCTCAGGGGAGCCCTAGAAGAGGGCTCTTGTGAGAGGGTTGGGGATAAAGGCCAAGGCAGGCCTGGCTGTTCTCTCTGCTTGTGGCTCGCCATACAATCCTCTGGGCATGGCACATGTGCTCTGCCATGCACCGCACTCACTGGACACCAGGCCAATGGGGTGCTCTGGTCTTGGGCTATAAAGTGAGTTCCTCTAGGCATTCTAGTTAGAGTAACAGAGAAACTCAAAGGCGGATCTCAGTCACCGTCCTCAGTTTCGCTCTCCATGCAATGGAAACCGAAGCTCCTCCCTGGTCAGTTGGATGAAGCACCACATGAGATCACACATGAAATTCCCAGACCAGGGTCTGCCATCCAGAAGCCACTCTTCACGGAGCCCTCGCTGGGAAGGCGATGCTCAGTGAGGAGCGTGGTGTGGACAGGAGGTTGTGTATGTTTATCAGTCTCAT
This sequence comes from Lepus europaeus, assembly GCF_033115175.1. NCBI lineage: Eukaryota > Metazoa > Chordata > Mammalia > Lagomorpha > Leporidae > Lepus > Lepus europaeus. The sequence goes on along the minus strand of NC_084844.1, from coordinate 49,984,920 downwards.
CTATGGGCCATGAAAAGCTCCAGTGATGTTATAAAAATATCATAGAGGGGCCAGCGCCATGGCTCACTTGGTTAATCTTCCGCCTGTGGCGCCGGCATCCCATACTGGTGCCGGTTCTAGTCCCGGTTGCTCCTCTTCCAGTCCCGCTCTCTGCTGTAGCCTGGGAGGGCAGTGGAGGATGGCCTGAGTACTTGGGCACCTGCATGGGAGACCAGGAGGAAGCACCTGGCTCCTGGCTTTGGATCAGCGAAGCGCTGGCTGTAGCGGCAATTTGAGGGGGGTGAACCAACGGAAGGAAGACTTTTCTCTCTGTCTCTCTCTCTCACTGTCTAACTCTATCTGTCAAATAAATAAATAAAAAATATAATAGAAAAAGAAAAACCATAAAAAAACCCATGAAGATATATCATGTATAGCAACAGTAGATATCAATTCTTCAAAGCTTATTTTATAAATGCTTTTGTGTACTGAATCCTAATGTGAAAAACAATTGTTTCAAGATGCATTTTTTAAAAATTGTACTCAAGTTCATGGGCAAAAAAAATTTAAAAGCTACTGAGATAACTGTTTCTTTTGCCAACTGTTTAACAATGCTACCATTCAAAAGTATGATCCTGGAGCAGGATTAGGCTGGTGGTTAAGATGTGCACCTGCCACACTGCAGTGCCTGGGTTCCAGTCCTGCACCAGCTCCCGACTCCAGCTTCGTGCTAATGCAGACCCTGCAAGACTGGTGATGGCTCAAGGAATCGAGTTCCTGCCACCTGCGTGGGAGACCCGGATTTGAGTTCCTGGCTCATAGCTGTGGCCTAGCCCAGTGCCTGTTATTGCTGGCTTTGGGGGAGTCAATCAGCGTAGGGCAGTAACCTCTGTCTCTCTCGATAAATACTAATTTTAAAGTGCTATCCTTGTAACGATGGGTGTTTCTGAGAACTCAGGGCTGCTAGACATTGAGAGGCAGCTCGGTCGAGGGCAAAATCCCCTGAAACCCCAGCTTTGGAGATATTTGACTGTGAGAACCAACAAAGCAACGCTACCTGGCAAGCCCAGGATTTGTCCTGGTGTCACTTTTGAATGTCCATATAGTCCTGAAAACTGATTGTGTAGGAAGCAGCATCATAAACCCATAAAACTCCATCATCCTCCCTGTGTGAGTCTCCGAGTGTCTTCAGGGAAATGAATGGTTCTCTCTCTCTGGACTTGGAAGTAGGTACTAAGTTGGATGTGTGCTTGGGGACCAGGTGAGAACAAAAGTCCATCCAAATACTCACTCTGTATCCTGTCTGCCACTGAATCATCTTTGCCTGAGAATGGCTTCCAGCCATGTGGTTCCCAGGGCAGCTGCCTTATGCGACCACCTCTCCTCCCATCGGTGATTGTCTTGGCAATTGATCTGAAATGGCCAACGACAGCTCTCTCCTGGCAGGTTTTATTTTTCAGTTTGGGAGCCAAAGAAAGCTTTTATCAACTCCTTTCTAGTGGTAGAAGCCCATAGAGGGAAAACCTGAGCGCCATCAGTGTTGAAATTTCCCCTGTTGGGGGGAGAGAGCACAGCCAGCATGCAGAGGGAGTCACGGGGACGCGACAGTGGGCCGGGTTGCAGCTCCCGGATGCTCTCCGGCAGGCAGCCCAGCTGCGTTGCCGCCTTGCATGCAACCCAGCTGTTGTGCCTCCCATCCATGAGTCAACACATCATCCCCCAATGCCTTAAGCTCACATGAGATGGGTTTCTAGCTCTGTATCCCGGAGTCTCTGCTAAACGCTCTACAAAGGAGGCAAGTGGAGGGGACAAGAAGGGCTGACTCTGAACATGGCCATTTTTCCCAGGGCCTGCATGGCGCTGTGAGAACAGAGGACGCCCCCTCGGCCTCTGTGTTCCTGCCCAGTAGCTGCAGGGTGCATGCCCCAGAACCAAGTGCAGCATCAGGGAGAGAGGCACCAGCCAGTGCACACACGTGTTTGCCAGCCTGTACACTCTCTCTCAACAGGAACAGGGAGGGCAGCCAGCCCTCCCCTGCCACGTGGCTCCTGCAGGCTCCTCCGTACTTAAATGCCATGATCTCCGGCACGCCAGGGGCTGCCACATCGGGAGGTTTGGATTAAGTGATTTGTCTCCCTCCAGCACAGCTGCTCTCTGGTTCCTGTCTGACAAACGCAGTTCATTAGGGCTGACAAAGACGGATGTCCTTGTTTATGGAAGTCGGGATAAGTACTGTTCTCAGCGAGCCAATGGACCTGGAACTGACGCCAGGTGCACGCCAGGTTGGCTCCCAACACTGCCTCTCAGCCGCAGGCTACGGTGGGACGTGAAGGCCAAGGATGCGCCACCTGCCGAGATCCCACAAGAGCTTCATGGTTGGGGTGCAGTGATGTTTGGCAGCTGACAGCAGCTTCTGGCACCCCCGTCTGAGAGCCAGCCTGGTTTCCGAAGATGGTGACCCTGTGACGCGGTTGCAGGACACCACGGGCCAACAGCCACACATCTGGGCCACTCACTTCCACCACGCAAGCCCCGTGAGCTGCATACACAGGGGGAGGGCTGAGAACCTGGAGTGGTGAGCGTGACGGGAGCAAGATGCCTCCGACACACAGTGCGGACAGAGCCAGAATGCGTCAGTCACAACTCCGCTGAGCATCCTCGGGGGACAGAAGCAGCTGGCTGCTTTCCTGGTCTCTCACCGTGAGCTGCAGACAACAATTGCACAGCTCAAAAAGCCCTGAAATACGAAAGCTGGCTGGGCGGCTGAGAGCCTTACAGCTGTGGCTTTCAAAGTTTCGGATCATTATCCGCAGTGAGAAATGCATTTTTTATCCTAGCCCAGGTGCACACAGGCGAGTTCTCTTCTCTCTCCCTCTCTCTAACACACACACACACACACACACTTCCAACAACTTCACCAAGCAGTATTTACCTTTCCTGACTCAAGTTTATGCTGTTGTTTTCTGCTCAATTTTATACTAAATCCATACGTTGGGCGGTGTTGGCCTCCCGGTTACGACACTAGACGAGATGCTCTCCTCCCATATCGGAGTGCCCTGGCTCCTGACTCCCTCTTCTTTCTAAAGCGGGCCTTGGAAGACACAGGGATGGCTCAAGTGACTGTGGCCCTACCACCCACGTGGGACACCTAGATTGTTTCTGGCTCTCAGCTTTGGCTCAGCCCAGCCTTGGTCATTGCAGGCATTTGGGGGGTGAGCCAGAAGACAGTGTCTCTGTTTCTCTCTGTCTCTCAAATAATTAAGTAATTTAGATATAATAATAATGAGAAAATGCTGATGGTAATCCATCATGTAACTCTCTGCTCTCGGGATGTAACCTTCACTCACCAATGCTGCTGGTTAAAAGTCTACATTAACTGGCCGGTGCAAGGCCTCCTGCGGAGGGGGCGGACAAGGTGGGGCTTACAGAGTGGACAATAGCCAGGCAGCGGGAGAGAGCGCTGCAGGCAGAAAGCAGCTCCTGCAAGTGCATGGAGGGGCTGGGAGAGCCACAGCTGGCGTGGGGGCCGGGCCGCTGAAGGTGCCAGGAGCCCTGGGGGTGAGGGGTGAGAGAGCCGGGGGCTGTCGGCAGTGTGTGTTTGTGGGGGGCGGCTTTGTAAGGCACACTGAAGAGTTTGGATGCTGTGCTGCAGGAGAGAGTGGTGGATCAGACAGGAAGTGAGCATTTTTCATCCCACCCACCTTCCAGATGCAGGTAACCAGCACAGCAGGGGTTCCGTGACTCAGCAGGGACCATGAGTTCAGCCAGAGGCTGGCGAGCTGCACGCCTGTCCCACACTTGCTCCCCGCTGATGTGGGCTGCGTGTGGGTCCCAGCTCCGTGGACGCTGTGTGCTCAGCTCTTCCTCCCACAGGCAGGGCCCCTCCCCCCTTACTCCCTCCCCCCTGCCCCGCCTCCATCCCAAGCGGGGAGGCCCGGATGCTGTCCAGCCGCTCTGCCTGGTCCAGGGTTGACTGAATTCAGAAAGTCTCCCTTCTGCCTCCGGCCAGAGGTGTGTTCTGCAGCCCAGAGCGACAAGTGAGTCCTGGGCTTGTTTTGGTTTCTCTCAGGGCTTAGAAGCCACAGTGGGTGGGGTGGGGGAGTATTTAGGCTTCTTCAACCCTCACACACATGTCAGCGAAGTCCTCTGTGTTCCTGCTGCTCCCAAGGCTAAGGTGACCCCAAGAGTGAGACACGGTGCCTGTCCCATGCAGGTCGCAGAAACTGGGACTTTGATAAGCAGGCTCCTCTTTGAGCTTGCTCAGGCTGGACTGTGGTTCAAGGTCAGTGTTCGGGACTCAAGTGGCTGATCAGAGAGGTCTCACACGGGGGCAAGCCAGGGAATGCATGTGAGCCAGACTCCTGGCCACAGGGGGAGATAGTGCCAGAGAGCACATGCCCACACTGGACCCCTGCGACAACAGTGGCAGGGAGAGCTGCCAGGATGCAAACCAAGGCTACCTGGTTCCTGAACACAAAGGAGCAGCGACACAGAGCTCATTCAGGGGCAGCACAGCCCCAGGGCTGAGAGGGGACAGCTAGGATCGACCTGTGGGTCCCTGAGAGGCTCACACATTAGCTTCAGCACTGAGGTGTGCACAGGCAGGCTGGTGCAGGCCTGGGGGAGGTGCCTGGGCTCCACCAAGCCTGGGAAAGGAACCCCCTCAAAGGCCACAGCTTGAATTCAGAAACAAGCCCAGCCCAGCCCCGCCCACCGGCCCCCAGTTCTGACCTCTGCACGCACCCCCACCCCTGCATTAAAGACTTTCTCCCTTTTCACTCTTTTTTTTTTTTTTTTTTTTTTTTTGGCTTCTGTTTAAAATTAATTCCACAACACTGGATAACCTTCCCCCACAAGGTTGGAGTTAATCAGGCTGAATTTATTAAGATCTTTACAATTAAATGAGCTCATACCAGGAGGAGGAAAGTTACCTTATTAGCCCATTTTAAGAGCCTGAATAATTTCAGCCCCTAACTTTACCGTCCACCCCCAACTACTTCCGCTGCGATTGCTGGTGACATTCGAGGGTGCTGGACCGTGGTGGTCTCCGTGCCTCCCATCCTTGATGGGCTGGGGGCAGTGTGCTCGGGCCAGTGAGCCGTCACAGGGAAGAAGGAAGGCAGCCAAGGACGTGCTGAGTGGCCTGGGTGCCATGAGTTCAGGTTTCTTAGGCGAAGCTTGGGCTCAGAAGGGGGGGCATTGGGAAGCGAGAACTACTCCCCAATAGTTCACCACTGGGGGCCATGGCCAGCCTTGTCTGATCCCTTTCCCCTCCTGTCCTGCTCCCACCCCTCACCATCTCCCATAGCAGCAACCTCTTAGCTGCTTCCTGCAGGGTTAGACACACCTGGACCAGTGGGTGTGGCCCTGCCGTGAACCCCATTCTGACCCCTACCTCCTGTCTGGTTCCTGAGGCTCTGACTTTGATTATCTATCCCGTCCTCTCTCACACTGAAGTCTCAGCTGTCTCTGCTTTGGTCTTGCCAATGATGTTCATCAGAATCCGTAGGCTACAGTGGATTCAGGCTGGTTGTCATGGGGGGCCCGATACCTACCGTGTTTCCGAATATCACTCCCATTCAGCTACCTCATGGATTGGCTCTGTCTGCTTGTTTGAGTCATTACTGCCTGTTCTGGTTGAGCTGTGCCCCCGCCCAAAGAGGTGTCAAAGCCCATCCACCTTTATTTGGGATCTTACCTTACTGGGGAGTAGACTCTTTGCAGATGTAATCAGTCAATGTAGAATGAGGTCACCAGAATGGGTCCTCACCCAACGTGACGGATGCTCTTATAAGAAGAGACAGAGACACACAGGGCACTCCCCGCGCCACAAAGGAGGCAGAGATTGGAGTGATGCATCTAAAGTCACGGCATGCCAACGAATGCAGGCAACACCAGAAACTAAGAGAAAAGGCACGGAATGGACTCTCCCCTAGGGACTACAGAAGGAATGAAGCTTTCCGACACTTTGAGTTTCTCCAGAGCTGAGAATGAATAGGTGTCTGTTGTGTTAAAGCTACGGAAGGGGGCTGGCGCTGTGGCTCACTTGGTTAATCCTCTGCCTGCAGCGCTGGCATCCCCTATGGGCACCGGTTCTGGTCCCGGCTGCTCCTCCTCCGATCAGCTCCTGCTGATGGCCTGGGAAAGCAGTGGAGGTTGGCCTGAGTCCTTGGGCCCCTGAACCCACGTGGGGGACCTGGAGGAGGTTCCTGGCTCCTGGCTTCAGATTGGCCCAGCTCCAGCTGTAGCCACTGTTTGGGGAGTGAACCAGCAGATAAAAGACCTTTCTCTCTCTCTCTCTCTCTCTCTCACTATCTGTAACTCTACCTCTCAAATAAATAAAATATTTTTTTTTAAAAAAGCTGCGTAGAAAGCACACATAGGCCAATATGCCCCACTTGCACCTGGTTTCTGTCACCCATGTCCTGCCATGGTTGAATGCCTTCCCGTAGTCTTCTGCCTGCTCATCCTCTTCCTAGTCCGCTTCTAGTTAGCAGCTCCACCTCGGGGCATTTGCGGGTCTGTGGTTGTGGGGGCTGGGTCCCCACAGTTAACCTTGGGTGCTGCTGCACTTTCCTCTACTGCCGGATGCAGGAAGGGAATCCTCAAATTCCTATGACCACGTCAACAGAGTTCCCCCGTTGTCCCTGTGCACCCACTTCTCCCTGCTTACCTTTGTTCAAAACAGCTGTCGAAAACCCTTGAGCCCTCCCTCATCTGCTGGCCCCCAGTCTACCCTCGCTAATCCCCTGGGTCTTGGGGTCCAAAGGCACAGCTGACGGGCAGATAGGCCAAAGAGTACAGCCCCATACCACAGGATACCAGCCTACACGGACTTTAATGAATGCTGGGGGCAGACACAGCAGGTGCACCCAGAGACCCTCCCTTGATGACCTATGCTTGATTAACCGTTACATGTAACTCACGTTCCTTTCACCCAAAGCCCCGGGATTTATCTACTGCACTCTCCACTCTCCCCTGGCTCATCCTGCAGGATGGAGCCATCGAGACAACGGCTACTGTTAGCTTCGTGTAGGTGCATCTGCTTCCTAATCATGGGAGTGAGATTACCTTGGACACGGGCCCCAGTGACACAGCGATCGGGACATGGTAGAGAAACAATGCGGCCCTTTGTGAGATCTTGTTCTAAAACGATTGATTTATTTATTTGAAAGTCAGAGTCTCTCTCCCACCCCCACACACAGAGACGGAGAGAGAGAGAGAGAGATCTTCCACCTGCTGCTTTACTCCCCAAATGCCTGCAACAGCCACCGCTGAACCAGGCTAAAGCCAGCAGCCCAGAAATCCACCCAGGTCTCTCAAGTACTTGAGCCATCATCAGCTGCCTCCCAGGCAGGAAGCTGGATCAGGAGCAGAGGAGCCGGGACTTGATTCCAGGTACTGAGATGGAATATGGACCTCCCCGGTCCATGCTGTGGCCTGGCCCGCTATGCCACATTGCCTGCCCCTTTTGTGAAATGCTCACCCCACTGGGCCAAACACTGTGTTCTTGGCTCCCATTATAGTTTCGATGAAAAGAATACACAGATCCTATATTTTTCTACTTCCTGGTTTTATTTTTCTCCATAAAGTGTTAGAGATCTGTGCATGTTTCCCAAAGTTCACTGATCTCATCTGGTGCATTTCTTCTGTCTACTATTAGTAGCTTCCCCGCAGGTTAATTCTGCCACTGGGTCCGAGCCACTTCCCCATGACTCTTGGCTGGGCCTTGCATGGTTGCATTTGGTGCCTGTTGTCTTTGAGCTCCCAGATCCCCCAGTCTGTGTTTTGTGCTTTCAGGATATGGACCCTAGAAACACATTCATATGCACCTGCGTATGTAAGTCCTCCTGGGGACTTGGGGCTCTCCTCCTTAGATTTCACTTTGTTACAAAGTAGCTCCTGGACAGCTCTGAAGATGACTCTGGCCTTGGCCCCGATGGGAGTGAGTGAAAGGTGGACAAGCAGGGTCTGAAAGGAGGCCTGGATTTTCAGAAGCAGAGGAAGTCAGGCTGGTGTTCCAGGCAGACAGAATGGCACGAACAAATGGGCTGAATTTCAGATTTCAAAAAATTTCAGGATGTGGCCTGGGGCTCTTGGGAGTATCTGAGCCATTTCAGGGATCCATGAAGTCACAGGGATTTTCATAATAACAGTGAGTGTGTTATCTGCCTTTCCCACCGAGAGACATTTGCCCTGGTGCTGCCGCCGTAAATGGAGAGAGCTTCTTAGCAGGAAATAAGAAGATGGCAATGAACTGCACTGGTGGCCATCGTGTTCCAAACACACCCAGAAGGAGCGCATTGATGCCACTTAACGGTGTTTTTAATAAAGCAGCAAACAGCATTAATCTTATTAGTGCTTGGCTCTCGAGAGCAAGTCTTTTTAATATTCTGTGTGATGAGACGGGAATTACACCAACAGCGCCTCTGCTGCTGCCTGTCAGAGCACAGCGCTCGTCTCAAGGAAAAGTCCTTGTGTGATTCCTGCTGGTGGGAGCTGAACAGGCGCCCTTTCTCAAGGAACAGCCCTGATCGCTTGAAAAAATGAGTGACAGTCAAGCTGTGTGGCCATGCAGACTTGGAGTCTCGTTCAGGTGCTTACCGGAGGTGAGGCAAACTTGCTCATTTCCAGAGAGACCATGGTATTTGTTGCCCGTGATAAAAACCACGTGTTCAAATGAAGATTAGAACTGTGAAGATCTTGCAGTTGCCACAATGAGCCAAACACCTCTCAATATTTAAAGATGAATTTGATGTGATGAGACTCCTGGTGAAATGAACAGAGGCGAAATTTTTAGACTGGGTAATGAAATGTGTCATCATTTGAAAGACCTGCATAGCTCAGTGGATTCATATTTTCCAGAGGCCTAATGTGTGATGTTACAGCATCACGCATGGGTGAAGGGTCTGCTCAGAGTCCACGAGAGGCCGATAATTTTAATGTAACGGAGTTCAAACCTGTTGATTGATGTGGTTCCAGGTTTCACATTGTGTCTAACCTTCAAGAAAGATGATGTTATCAAAGAACACCCATAATTACTTTCCTGTTTCCAACCATATAAACATGGGTATGAATAGATTGAATATTGTGTGTGTGACTTGCATTGTATTCCTATTGGATAGTAATGATATACACTTTGCCTCATCAATAGGTCTATAAAGTTAGCAGTGGTAGAAACTTTGCTTTCTCCAAATCTTGAATCCACCATTCCCCTTGTGCCTAGACCATGTAGTAGGTTTCCAGAGACCCCCTTTTTTAGTTCATAACTGCAAATGAGCTCAAGATGATAATAAAACATTTGTATGAAAAGCAAGTCATCAAGATCTGGATTCTCAAGAAAACAGAACTCCAGTGAGGAACTGTCAGCCAGGGTTGGTGAGTCAGCAGCTGGGGTTACATCTTGGGAGTCAGCATTGAACAGGAGTAGGGAATGATTGTCCAGTGGGAGTTAAACAAGGGACTGGCGTGAGATGGACAGGGAAGGTCTAAGGGGCTGAATTCAGAATGGATGGTGGCCCTCAAAATGTGGTCTCTGTATTGACAGTGTCAATCTCTTTGGAATTTGCTAGAAATTCAGATTTTTGGAATAATTACTGAATCAGAAAGCTTGGCGGTGGAGCCTCACAATCTGCACATTAATAAGGTCTTCGGGTGACTCTGATGCACACTCAGGTTTGAGAGCTGCTGGTGCCAGGGCAGTGAGGAGCTGCTGATGGTCTGTAAGTGAAACAGCGATGCATTGAGGGCGTGGTTGGGGAAGACTCATCCTGAGAAGGCAGTGGGAGCCTGCGTTCCCACCTGGGCTAGTGACCCCACTCACCTGACCCCCATGGACATCAGTCAAGGGTTGGTGAGTATCCGAAGGCACTCAGCACCTTTTCCTAATATATCCCAACAGCACAAGGATGGTTTCCCTAAAATACCTCCAAGCTCTTTAGAACCCGGCACAGATCATCTGCTGGGTCTGCCCCAGAAACTAGAAATGAGGCTGTGCTAAGTTGCAGTGGGGCTGCAGGGACCACCCTAACCCCTGGGTGCCTGGCAGCTCCTGCTTAGTCTCACTGCAGCAGAAACAGGAAGTGAGAACAAGTGTATCCCTGAAAGATATGGGACATTCTGGAATGTGCGCTTGCACACACACGAAGGTCTGGAGGAAAGCCTGAAGTTGGGGTCACCAAGTCAAGAGAAGACCACCCCCTCTTGGTAGGGCATCACTTTTTCCTTCCTTTTCCCTCTGCTCCCGTCCTCCATCCTCCTCCTTCCCTTCCTCCCTTCCTTCTCGCTTCCCCCACTCCCCTCATCCCTGGGACTAATGTTCTCTGAAACACTTAACGTATGCTGGGCACTTTCTCCAGCACTCTACCACCGCTGGCTCGTTGAATCCCTGTAAACACAGATCACATATTTATCATCCACACCAAGACAAGGACCACTGAGAGTGAAAAAGGGAGCAGGGACCACAGAGCAAGCCAGCATGCAGAGTCACCATGATGACAGAGCCAGTTTTTTTTTTTTGTTTTTTTTTTTTTAAAGGATGACTTGTGACTGATTGCTTTTGAGTGGCACTTCTTCATGGCCTACTTTTTTTTTTTAATTTATGTATTTGAAAGTCAGAGTTACACAGAGGGAAGAGGCAGAGAGAGAGAGAGAGAGAGGGGCCTTCCATCCGCTGGTTCACTCCTCAAATGGCTGCAACGGCCGAAGCTGTGCCGATCCAAAGCCAGGATCTAGGGGCTTCTTCCAGGTCTCCCATGCGGCTGCAGGAACCCAAGGACTTGGGCCATCCTCTACTGCTTTCCCAGGCCATAGCAGAGAGCTGGATCAGAAGAGGAGCAACCAGGACTAGAACCGGCGATCATATGGGATGCCAGTGCTTCAGGCCAGGGCATTAACCCACTGAGCCACAGCAGCAGTCCCCGACAGAGCCAGTTTAATATGCCTGTTTTAGAGACGAGGAAGCTGAGGCACAGAACAATGTCTAGTTACTCAAAGTTAAATGGCGCACAGATGCTAGAATCTGGATCCTGACTCAAGTGTTGATCTCTCTCTCTCTTTGATAAAGATTTTAATAATTTATTTGAAAGAGAGAGAGAAAAAGAGATCTTCCATTCACTGGTTCACTCTCCAAATGACTTCACTGGCTGGAGCTGCACCGGGCTGGAGCCTGGAGCTTCTTTCAGGTCTCTCACATGAGTGCAGGAGCCCAGGCACTTGGGCCATCCTCCACTGCTTTCCCAGGTGCATCAGCAGGGAGCTGGATCAGAAGTGGAGCAGCCAGGACATGAATCAGCGCACATATGGAATGGGGCATCACAGGTGGCGGCTTTACCTGCTTGTCCACAACGCTCGTCCCTGAGGTTGATCCTTAATGGTAGACTGTTCTACCTCCCCATCACCCACAGTCTGTGTAAATCAAGAGGAGGCATTTCAGGCAAATGTCAAGGAAGAAGTGTCATGGAGGGGGCCAGATACCCATGTCTGGAATAAGGGGTATGCAGGGGAAGTGGCTGAGAAGGGATTCTTCAGTAATCAGGTGCCAGATTACAAAGAATTCTCCATTCCTTGCTAGGGCACTTGGGAGGCACCTTGGGAGGGCAGTGAGTGAACTGGGCAGGGTTTGAGGCAGGACAGTGGAGAATCCACTGTGGCTGCTGAGACATGATGAGGGAGTGGAACTGGGGAGAGGGGGCAAGAGCAGAAGAAATATGCAGGTGGTAGGATCAGAAGGTTTTATTGACTGCACGGGGGAAGGGAGGGGGTCAAGGGAACAGTGCTCTCAGGTTTGGTGACAGGGCGACAGGTGCCGTCCGTGGGGAAGGGGTTTGTGGAGGGGGAACAAGGTGAGTTTGGCCCGGACAGATTACAGCTGATTTGTAAAGTTAGGCATACTGAAACTGGAATCACCCACAACAAAATTCATCTTTTTTTTGGATGAGCTTTGACAAATGTACACAGCAGTGTGACCTCTGCTGTAATCAAGAGATGCAACACTTTCCTTATCCCTCAGAATTCTCTTCTGCCCCTCCCTAGTCAGTGTCCTAAGCCTACCCAGGACTCCGATCTGATTTCTGTCTGTTGTTTCGATCCTTCCAGAATGGGACATGAAATGAATCATGCTTGCTGAGTGGTGCTTCTTTGGGTAGTCATCCACATAGTTTCCTGTGTCAGTGGTTTGCTCCTTTTATTTGCTGACTAGTGAGTCAATGGATGGAGGTACTACGATTTGTTTATCCATGCATCTGATGAAGGATAGGCTATTTCCAGGTGGTTTTTCTTTTTTTCTGTTGTATAACTAATTATTATAACCACTCATAGCTACATGCTTGCATGTACATATTTTTATTTTGCTGGGTTAAACATCTAGGAGTGGTAGTCATAGATCATGTGGTTAACGTATGTTCAACATTGTAAGAAACCCCCAAACTGTTATCCCCAAGTGGCTGTACTGTTTTGCATTTCCACCTGCAGCAAATGTGAGTCACAGTGGCTCTGCATGCCCTCGGCACTTGCTATTGTTAACATTTGGCTATTCCAGTGGGTGTCGAGTGATGCTCCATTTCAGGTCTCACTGGGATTTCCCTGTGACTAATGAATAATGATACTAAGCTTATTTGCTTTTGTCTTAGTCCATTCTCTCTTGCTACAATGAGATATCCGAGGCTGGGCACTTTATGAGGAAATAAGGTTTATTCAACTCACAGTTCTGGAGGTTCATGGGAACGGAGCCAGCCTGATGTTCAGATGGCGACCTCAGGTGGATAGTATCACACGGTGGGAGCACGTGAGAGAGGCAGAGAGACTGTAGAAGAGCAAGCCGAGAAAGCTGAGCCCCATTCTCATAGTAAGCAGTCCCGGCCCCTGAGCCCTAACCTGCTCCCACAGGATGAGTCTAATTCCTTCTGTGGATGGTGCCCCAAGGACCTAAATCATCTCCTACCAGGCTCCACCTCTTAAGGGTTGCACCTGTTCTAAATACCATCCCATTGGGCACCAGGTCTCCTGCACATGAACCTTTATAGAACAAACTACATCCAAAGTACCTTGTACATGGTGTCTTTGGTGAAATCTGTGTTGCATCTTTCATTCACTCTTTGTTGTGTTGTTTATTTTCATCTGATTGAGTTGTTAGAGCGCTTTACACATTCTGGACCCCTGTCCTTTGTTAGGTAGATGTTTTGCAAATATCTTTACCACCTATGGCTTATCTTTAAATTTTATTAACAGTGCCTTTCTGTTTTAAAGATTTTATTTATTTCTTTGAGAAGTAGAGTTATAGAGCGAGAGGGAGAGACAGAGAGAAAGGTCTTCTATCTGCTGATTCATTCTCCAAATGACCAGAGCTGAGCTGATCCAAAACCAGGAGCTAGGAGCTTCTTCTGGGTCTCCCACATGGGTGCAGGGGCCCAGGCAACTGGGCCATCATCTTCTACTGCTTTCCCAGGTTGTAGCAGAGAGCTGGGTGGGAAGAGGACCAGCCAGGACGCCAACTGGCACCCATATTAGGATATTGGCGCCACAGATGGAACGCTTAACATACCATGCCACACACAGTGCCAACCCCTAACAGTGCTTTTTTTTTTTTTTTTTTGACAGGCAGAGTGGACAGTGAGAGAGAGAGAGAGAGACAGAGAGAAAGGTCTTCCTTTTCCGTTGGTTTACTCCTCAATGACTGCTGCAGCCGGCGCACTATGCTAATCCGAAGCCAGGAACCATGTGCTTCTCCTGGTCTCCCATGCGGGTGCATGGCCCAAGCACTCAGGCCATAGCAGAGAGCTGGACTGGAAGAAGAGCAACTGGGACTAGAACCGGTGCCCATATGGGATGCCGGTGCCGCAGGTGGAGGATTAACCTAGTGCGCCACGGCACCAGCCCTGTGTTTTAAGAAATCTTTATCCCAAAGTCACAAAGATTTTTAAATTATGTTTTCTTCTTGAAATTGAGAGTGTTAAGTTTTAACTTTATTTTAACAATCTATTTCAATTAAATTTTGCTTTTGGTATAACTTAGGAGTTGAAATTATTTTTCATAGGGATGTTCAATATTTCCAGTATTATTTGTTCATCCTTGGCATCTTCCCTGGAAAGCAGTGAGCTGTGCATGTGTGTGTCTCTTTGTAGATTTTCTACTTTTTGATCCATGGATATGCATGTCTCTCTCTGTGTCAGTATACACTTTCTTGATTACTAGAATTTTACAGTAAGTCTTAAAATCAGGTAGTGTGTTTCCCCCAACAATGTTCTGTTTTAAAAGTTGTCTTGGCTATTCTATGTACTTTTCCAAATAAATTTAATATGAAATTTTATTAAATTTTACCAAAAGTCCCTCTGAGATCAATTTGGGGGAAAAGTCAACCTGTTAACAACACAATGTTATTTATCCATGAAAATGGTATGTCTTTACATTTATTTAGGCTTTCTTTATTTTCTCTCAGCAAAGACATAAAGGCTTTAGTGTGGTCTACAATTAACCTTGCTAAATTCACTACTAATTCAGTGAACTTTTTTGTAGACTTTTAAGACTTTCTATACAGACAATGATGTCACCTGCGAATAAGGAGTTCTAATGCCATCTTTCCAGTCTAGATGCCTTTTATTTCTCTTTCTTGTCTTCTGTCCTGTTAGGACTTTCAGTATTATACTGAGTAGGAATGATGACAGAGGAGTCTTGATTTATTCCCAATATTTGAGGGAAAGCATTTGGTCTTTCATCATTGGGCACGTGAATTTAATTGTATATTTTTCTATAAATGTCTTTTTTTAATTTTCAGATTGTAAAAGTTTCTATTCTAACAGGCTAATCCTCCACCTTGTGGTGCCGGCACACCGGGTTCTAGTCCGGTTGGGGTGCTGGATTCTAACAGGTTGCCCCTCTTCCAGGCCAGCTCTCTGCTATGGCCTGGGAAGGCAGTGGAGGATGGCCCAAGTGCTTGGGCCCTGCACCCGCATGGGAGACCAGGAGAAGCACCTGGCTCCTGGCTTCGGATCAGCGCGATGTGCCGGCCGCAGCGGCCATTGGAGGGTGAACCAATGGCAAAAAGGAAGACCTTTCTCTCTGTCTCTCTCACTATCCACTCTGCCTCTCAAAAAAAAAAAAAAAAAGTTTCTATTCCGAGATTGTGGAGAATCTGAAAATATATGGATCTTGAGTTTTGCCAAATTCTTTTTCAGCATTAATTGGGCTAATCATATGCCTTTTTTTTTTTCATTCTGTTGTTATATCGTTTTGAATTCTGGGGATAATCTTCACTCGATTGTATACTATTGTTCTCTTAACGTATGCTGATTCAGTTTGTTAATATTTTGTTGAAGATTTTTGCTCCATGTGTGTGAAGGACACATGTGGCTTTCTTAGCATTCTCTGACTTGGGTATTAGGGTAGTGCTGGCCTCATAACATGAACTAGAAGCTCTTCCCTTCTATTTTCTGGAAGAGCATTAAGGTCGTGTTTTCTGGTTCTGTTATTTAGGCTGTTTATACGCTTATGGATTTTCTGTCTAAATGTTCTATTGATTACAGAGGGTGATAAATCTCCAACTGTAGCTGTGAATCTGTCTATTCTCCTTAGAGTTCTATCAGTTTTTGCTTTCTTTCCTTTTGAAGTTCTGTTGTTAAGTGTATACACATTAAGGATTGCTATTTTTCATTATGTAGTGTCTTTATCTTGGGAAATATTTTTTGCTCTAAAGTGTACTTTGTTTCTTATGTACATAACCATTCCAGCTTTCTTCTGATTGGTTTTCATGTGGTACAGGTTTTCTCCATCTTCCTTTTAATCTATCTATGATTTTATATATAAAGCACTTTTTGTAGATAGTACAGAATTGGGTCTTGCCTTTTATTAATCAAATCTGACATTATGGTTTTTAAATTGGGTTGTTCAGGCCATTTAATTTAATGTTGTTGGACTTAATATATATATATTTCAATATTCAACTTTCAAATTGTTTTTCTTTTTTCTCTTGCTTATTTTTTCAAAGATTTATTTATTTATTTTAAAGTCAGAATTACAGAGAGGCAGAGAGAGAGAGAGAGAGAGAGAGAGAGTGAGTCTTCCATTCACTGGTTCATTCCCCAAATAGCTGCAATGGCTGGAGCTGGGCCGATCTGAAGCCAAGAACCAGGAGCTTCTTCCAGGTCTCCCACGTGGGTGCAGAGCCCCAAGGACTTGGGCCATCTTCTACTGCTTTCCCAGGCCATAGCAGAGAGCTGGATTGGAAGTGGAACAGCCAGGACTCGAACTGGTGCCCATATAGATGCTGGCACTGCAGGTGGCAGCTTTACCCACTATGCCACAGTGCCAGCCCCTTCTCTTGCTTTTAAAAACACTTGATTTCATTTAAAAAATCATCCACTTAAATTTTCACTTGGGCCAAGAAACAAACCTGAGGGACATCTGGGATGAGAAGCAGGAGACAAAGAGTGGTTGTTGCCTGGGTGATATTTCACCTCCTAGGCAGCTCTGTCTTCAGAGAGCAGGTTTGACTCAGGTCTACCCTTCATACAATCAATAACCCTTTGTAAAGATTGGGGAAAGCTTCAAAGGCTGTGAGCTAACAGACAAGGAGGACAATGCAGGGCTGCAAACATCAACACAGATGTTGCTAGCCTTCCTTTCAGAGCACCACAAGCTTTGAATGCCTCCAAGGTGATCAGCTGTTGTCCTGTGTCTGGTATTGGGTGGGGGAGTTCCAGCGGCTTTTCCCACTTCTTGTCTACCTTCAGTCTCAGGTGGACCTAGGGGACCACCCCCTGGGACTCAGGAATGGGGTTTTATTGGCAGTTTGCTCTTCCTCTCTGTGGCAGCCCAACTTCCCTCTGTGTGGCGAGGCAGGGCCCTCTCCTCTCCCAGTAGGCGGATGCTTTTGTGCAAAGTCTTTAGGCTGAGAGGGTTTCCTGCCGCTTCACCCTGGGCGTGAGGTTTTTGCTTCTGCCTCTCCCAGAAGCAGGTGGTTTGACGTCCATCTCTCCCCCAGTAGCCCAATAGTCCTGGACAAGGAGAGCTTTCTGTCCCCCTCACAGGGACTTAGGCTTTTGCTTTGGGGCAGAAATAAGAGGGGCTTTGTGCCTGCGATCCAGTTGCAGCTGATCATGCATGCCTGTGCCAGCGGCAAAAGCCACCTGGTCTCCTACCCGACTTCTGGTCTTTCTTTTGAGCGCATGGCTAGACCCCAGGAAAAGAGTTTGCAAGTGTGTGCAACTTCTTCCCTCGCATCTGGGGCTTTTAATTTTCTCTATGGTCTTGGTATGCCAAGGTCAACCTCTAAGAATGCGTCACAATCTTAGCTGGTTCCTTCTTTCTTCCTTTGATGGTGGCCACATCTTTTTCCCATGATTTGTCAAGAGTGAGACATTTCTTGTGACACATGGCTCTTCAGAGGGGTTTGCCACTCTTCAAAATTCAGTTCACTCGGCTGCCTTGTGAGCTCTGACAGAGAAAGTTCTGATTCTTAGCTGGTCTGGCTCTTTTCTCATGGTGAGGATGGGGATGACATTTCTGGGGGGTGGAAATCTCTGTATCCGAAGTGGAAGTGGAACTCCTTAAGCACGTTTAATTTGAAGTGATTTGGGGATATTTAAGGGAACACACATAGGAGACGGTTGAAGACATGGGTTTGGAAAGCAAGAAGGAGGTTGGAACTTGGTTCAGTGTATTCAGTGTTGCATAATGAGCTACCCCAAAACACAATAGGCTTAAAGTGTTTGCTTCATGCATGGAGTTGCAATTTAGACAGTTGGGTGAGAAAGACTTGGCTGTGCTCCATGTAGTGTCAGCTAGGTGGGCTCCACTGGGACCCACTCCCGTAGGGCTCGCTTCCTCAGAGCTGGTGAGCTGGCACCGGCTGGGGTCTGAGGGCTGGGAGGGGTTGCAGCTCCTTTCCGGAGTGTGTACCCTTCCTCGGAGCGTCGCGATGGTTCCACGGGCAAACATCCCAAGGGAGTCCTGTGGACGTTGCCGTGTCTTGGATGACCTACCCCTGGCAGTCACATCAGAACCCACACTGCAGGGTTCACGGCAGGAGGGAACACAGCCCCCGTCCCTGAGCGGGAAGAATGCCAGGGTCAGATTCACAAAGCACGTGTGCTGTTGGAGACACTGGTGGACTGCTTTTTTTTTTTTTTTCAGAAAGCACACTAAGATTTAGAAGCAGACGAACAAGGACTGGACATCGGCTGTTGGAAAATCCACTGGGAGACCTTAAACTAATCTTTGGCTTCTGTGGGAGAAAGGCAGGGCTGGAACGGAATAGATCCCAAGGCCATCAGTTCTCTGCTTTCATAAAGGTAATTTTGAACCCCGAGACGGAAAGAAACTGGGAGAAGGTGCTGAGCACATTGATACCAGAGGCTTGGTTCATCTCTCTGGCCTTGTTTTCCTTATCTGTAAAATGGGAATAATAGTTCCTACTTAAAATTTTCATAGCATCCAATGAGGTAAGTCACACTGAAGGTCTTAGCCTAGTGCCTGGTGTGCTGTACATGTTCAATGTGTATTATGCAAATATAATAATATGTAGTAGCAGTGGAAGTTTGACCTAAGAGGGCTGTGAGAAATCAGTGCTGGCTAGGACAGGAGCTTCTAAATATAGTTTCTCAATTTTGGGTTTTGAATAAAAATAAATGAGCCCATATTTCTTATGGAAGAAAACTTAGCATGTTGTGAGCATCTTCTGTTTCACACTTGCTGTTCCTCCTCTCACTGAGAGCTAGACAACCCAGATACAAACAAACAAGTGCTCAGGGGGCGGTTCCTGCAGCCAGGAAGTGATGGAGCAGGAATTGCTGCAGACCCACGCTCTGGCTGTCCTTGGAAGACCTCTTTCCTAAGCTGGGGAGGACCTGCTGGGGAGAACAAAGGCAGAACACCCCCTGCTGGCTTCCCCTCGAGATTCCCACCTGCCCCTAGCGATTTTTTTTTTTTTTTGATGCTTCAGGTTTGCAGCCCCAACAGAGAAATGCAAGAGTTTTTCCAAGTTATCACTTGTATTAAAAATGATCAAAGAATCCCACATGGTTAATGAGATTCTTTGGAGAGACAATTACCAAGGCTTTGAAAGCTGAGAATAATTCATCAGTGCTAACGATGAAAGCGGAATCTGCCTTACAAAAAGTTTACTGCTCAACCTTCACACGTTGGACTCTGCCCTCTTTCTTTACTTGCCATGAGATTTCTTTTTTTTTTAATTTTGAGAGGCAGAGGGACAGATGACAGACAGATAAAGCCCTTCCCTCTGCTGGTTCACATCCCAAAGGCCTGGGCCAGAGCTGGGAACTGGGACTTCGGTCCAGGTCTCCCACCTGGGTAGCAGAAGCACAAGCACTTGAGCCATCACTGCTGCCTCCCGGGGTCTGACTGGCAGGAAGCTGGAGTCAGGTGCTCTGGGAGAGGATGCTGGCATCCCAGGCGACAGCTTAACCTTCCAGCCAATGCCCGTCTTTGAGCGAGAAATGGTTACCTGAGGCATGGGGCAGACAGGCTTTGCGATTTCCTGAAAGGGTTCGGTTTTTCTAGAAAGCATGAAGAATGAAGTCTGAATTCTGTCACAGTGCTTGGGACATCGATCACTCACTCTGTGCGTGTGCTTCTGTCTCGTCCTCTGCAAGTGTCCCATGGGTGCAGGGAGCAGCACTGGGCAGGGCACGAGGCTCGAGCTCAGGAGACCTGGGTGGGAATCCTAGCTGGGCCAGTAAGCCCTTCAGAGCCCCAGAGTGCCGGCCTCTGACCAGCCCTCTGCAGTGGTTGTGTTAACAAACGGTGTGCGCTGGGCGTGCTGTGCAGAGGTACCCCAGAGAGTGGGGCCTTCGGTGGAGAGAGGCAGGCAGCAACAAAGAGACGGAAGCTAACAGACGCTGACTCCATGCCCCCTTGGCAGTCTCTGCCCTTCCTTATGCTCTTGGCACTTTGCATTGTCATGGGGCTGAGCGTCCAGGAGATGTGTCAACCCACAGCTTGCAGGGCCGGCAGACTGGGGAAGTTTCTGAGGGCTGGCAGTGGGTGTCCTGGCCGTGGCACCATCTCTAGTGGGTGAGGGGTTTGTGGAAGCCCTGGCCATAGGGATGTGGGAGCTGCATGTGAATACAGTGCCCCCCCCATATCTGTGGTTTTGCCTTCCACAGCTTCACCTACCCACAGCCAACTGTGGTCTGAGAATACAAAGTGGAATAATTACAGAAATAAACCAGTCACAGGTTTTGAATGGCACACCACTCTGAGTGAGGTGATGTAGTCGTCACCATCGTGCTCCGGTCTGCCAGGATGTGCATCACCCCTCTGCCCAGTGTATCCACGCTGTGTGCATTACCCGCCCGCCAGTCACATGGTAGCTGTTTCCATTACTGGTTCACTGTCGGGATCACAGTGCTTGTGCTCAACCCCAATTGCCCTTATGATGGCTGCAAAGCACAGGGGTGGTAGTGATGCTGACAACCTGGACGTCCCAAAGAGAAGCCAGAAAGTGCCTCCTTTCAGTGAGAAGATCAAGGTTCTCAACTTGCTACAGAAACCATGGGAAATGCTATAGGAGGCTCAGTGCTGTCTGTAGTTTCAGGCATCCACGGTTGGGTGGTGGTGGTGGTGGGGCATCTTGGAAAGTATCCTCCATGGGGAGCAGGGGATGTCTGTACATACCATCCAAGGCTCTGGCCCCACTGCAAGCCAGCCATGGACCTAGGCTTCTGTTTGCATGGGGCAGGCTGGGATGCCCAGGCTCAAGGGCCATATCAAGGTGCTCACTAGAGTCAAGCCCTGGATTAGCAACCTACCTGCTGTGTGATCCTAGGAGCCCATCTGCACATCTGTAAATTAGATTTAACCACAAAACCCCAGCAGCAGCTTTGGCCTGGGCATTTGGGATGTGCACCAGCAGGTGGGAGTGTTCTGTCTGCCTGTCTGTTTGTCCCTCTGCCTCTTAGAATTAAAAATCTCATAGCAAGTAAAGAAAGGGGGTGTCCCATGTCAGAGTACCGGTCCTGGTCTCAGATATTCTGCTTCAGATCCAGCTCCCTGCTCGTCCACCTGGGAGGGCAGCAGAGGATATCCAGGGGCCTGGGCCCCTGCCACCCATGTGGGAGACCAGGATGCATTTCCTGGTCCTGGCTTCGGCCTGGCCCAGCCCTGGCTGTCATGGAGCCAGTGTTGTGATGCAGAGGGCTGAGCAGCACCCTGCTGGCTGCTCCACTTCCAGTCCATCTCTGTGCTAATGGTCTGGAAGGCAGCAGAAGATATCCCATGTCTTTGGGCCCCTGCACCTGCATGGGAGACATGGATGGAGTTCCTGGCTCCTGGCTTTGGCCTTGCAGCCATTTGGGGAGTGGACTGACAGATATAAGGTCTGTCTCTCTCTCTCTCTCTCTGCCTGTAGGCATTGGGTAGGAGTTCTTCTCGTAGACCCCATGGGTAGGAGGTTCCTGGCTCCAAGGAGCCAAAGAGTTGGGAGCGGAACCACACCTGTCCAGCTCCCCCTCTGGCTGCCCTCTCTGCTCCCTCCCGTGCATCAGCCTCCTTCTCCCTCTCCCTGACAGCTGCTTTCTCTGCTCCCAAGGCCACAAGGAAGAGCTTAGGTCTCTAACTGCTGGGCTGAATTCTGCTTCATCTAAGGGGTGGTCACATAACCCAGGCTGGGTGGCTCCCAGATCCCTAGGGAAGAAGTCTAACTCCAGGGCCCAGTCCTGAGCTAACCCTGCTTGCCAGAGCAGGGGACATGGGAAAGGGCCATAGCTGGGACGGGCTGAATCAGGGGCTCATCATCGATGGCCAAGGTGACAATGTGGGCTCACATTGAACAGCCCCATGCGCCAGGGACTCATGGGCAGAGTGAGGTCCTCTGTACCAGGGTCATGGTCCCGACGCCCAGTGAGCGACAGGACATCCTTCGGTCTGGACGGGGTTTTCTGCCCTACAAGGCACGTTCAGTGTGACCATTACACTTCCACACTCCGATATGGGACGTCAGCATCACGAGTGTTGGCTTAACTCATTGCACCACAACGCTGGCTTCTGCACTGATTTTTAATCCTGTAATTTCCCCACAAACCTTTTAAAGTACCCTTGTATATTAAACTGAATGTGAGTCCATCCTGTCTGGCTCCAATCCACCTGCCAGTGTTTGCTGCAGCCTCACTGCCTGACTTACTTGTAACTTTCTCTGACAAGGAGAAACCTGCTCGACCCTAGGATACCTATAGTAGAGTTTCCACATTGCTAACAGAGTGCCCCTCTGAGAAACTAATTTACCAACAAGAGCACAGTCCTTAGGCACAGTTCTTTATGTCTTCAACCTCACAGTTTTTAGCCAATACATAGTTTTCCAAAATTTCCCAAGACTGCTCCCTGCCCCACCCCCTCCAGCTGGGTATGTCATGCATTTGTAACACACATTTGTTCCAGGCTGTGTTCTATTCTGGGATGCCCTGGTATTCTGGTCTGGTTTTTGGAATCTGACCTTGTGGCCATTTAGGAAGTGAACCAGTAGATGCAAGAGATCTCTCTCTCTTTCTCTTTCTTCCCTCTCTCTTCCTCTCCCTCTCCTTCTCCCTCTTCCTCCCTCCCTCCCTCTCTCTTTGTAACTCTGCCTTTCAAATGAATTAATAAATTCTTAAATTAATAAATAAAATCTGTATTCAGTACAGGTCATCTGGTGTGATGTGGAGCCCTAGGTGTTGACATATACAGAGTTATGCACCTGCCACCGTAGTTTCAGATAGAAAAGTTGGTTTCTTGTCCATATTTGAACTTTCCTTAAGGAGATTCAGATTGTATGTGCTCCTCTGTGTCTGGTTTCTTTCATTTAGTGTCTCTACAGCTCATCTAGGCTGAAGCTCGTCCAGTTTCTTCCTCAGAGTTTTCTATGGCATGCTGTTGTTTGAATCTGTCACTATGTATCCGTCCAGTTTCCAATTCGGGGCTGCTAAGAAAAACGCTGCGCTGAACATTGTTGCCTGTTGCTGGTGAACATATGCAGTTAGGACTGTTGTGTTGCTGAGCTCACGTGGTTACTGTTCTGTTTCTAGGGGTTTTCCATTCTGGGTGAATTCTCTCTCTTTTTTTTTTTAAAGCCTGTTTTGTATTTATCCAGCTTTCTAAGTATTTATAGAGGGAGAGATTTCTGTGTTAATTTCGTCCGTCAGCTTCTACAGCCATTTGTGTCCCTTTAATCAGGGCGGCAATTTTCTAATATAGATGTGCTATTGTCTCCATTTAGCCAATTAATTAAGCAGTTGTGAGTCTGCAAAGGGGACTCCCTTGGCCCAGATCCTTCCTAGTGAGTGAGGATGGAGCCCGGCTGCTCCCCCATACTCAGGGTCTCTGCACACTTCCAGGCTGTGAAACCCTGCTCAGCTCTGCCCCAGGGCTGTGAACTCAATGCAAACACGTCCCCGCCATGTCTTGTAAGCACAGCACCCTGGGACATGGCCCCCAGGGCTGGGACTCACAGGCCAGCAGCAGGCCCTGGGCTGCAGACTCAGCACCGCGGGACTGCGGTCTGCCTCCGTGTGGTTCTCATGGCTATGGCATTTCCCACAGTGGCTGGGGGTCGGAAAGGAGAGGAAGGAGTGGGAGAGGCAGGAGAGGGAGAGGAAGGAGAGGGAGAGGAAACGGGGAAACAGCAAGAAGGAGGAGACCCTGGGCTCTCATCCCAGTACCAGCTGCTATTCCACACCGGCTCGTGGGTGCCCCAGCCCAAGGGGCCCAAGAATCTGAGTTCCCTCCATCACCACATCCCTGTGTCCTTGCACCTGCCACTCTGTAATACGTTGAAATCTTTGTGGGCAAATAGCAGCTCCAGGATCGCGTCCTGGGTTGTGTACCCTCGGGGTGCGTGGCAGACCGTAAGTAGGCAGTGATGACGTCAGGCTGCACGATCATTGCAAGGCGGGGACACCTTGCCGACATTTGAGCCCCTCCAGGATCAGAGAGCTGTGTCCTCTTGTGGGTCCAAGACTTTAGGTGAGCGGGCACTAGGTTAAAGCTGGGGTGGGGGAGAAATATGATGTGTGTCTGCCCCTCTGTCTCTCTCTTTTTTTTTTTTATTAAACTTTTATTTAATGAATATAAATTTCCAAAATATAGCTTATGGGTTACAATGGCTTCCCCCCTCCCATAACTTCCCTCCCGCCCGCAACCCTCCCCTTTCCCACTCCCTTTCCCCTTCCATTCATGTAAAGATTCATTTTCAATTCTCTTTGTATACAGAAGATCAGTTTAGTGTATATTAGGTAAAGATTTCAACATTTTGCCCATAAAGCAACATCAAGTGAAAAAACTACCATTGGATTACTAATTATAGCATTAAATAGCAATGTACAGCACATTAAAGACAGAGAACCTACATAAAGAGAGAAGTGAGTTTTCTCTTGGATGAAATTCAGAAATGCCCACTCCCCTACAGCACGACGTGTGGTGGAGTTGAGGCCCGGGGAGGCCGGATGATGTGAGATCTCAGCGAGAGCCCACAGAGCAGGGCCCCCCAGCCAGGGGGCGGTGCTGGGCAGCTTGTGGGAGCCCCCTGTGTCCTGGCCTACAGCACCGGGTGAGCACAGAGGCAGGGCCCAGCGAGGCGAGAGAGAAATGTCACCCTTCTAGCAGACCAGCTTGAGATGGCAGGGAGGCCGTGGGGGGCAAGCGTTGCTGAGGTGTTGCAAAGGAACAAGCAGTGCATCGGCCAGGCTGAACACGTGACCCAGTGGTTAAGATGCCTGCATCCTGTATCCGAGGGCCTGGGTTCAAGCCCTGGCTCCGCTCCCTATTCCAGCTTCCTGAGGTTACCCCCCCAGGAGGCAGCAGGTGATGGCTTCAGTACTTGGGTTCCTGCCACACAAGAGTTCTGGGCTCCTGGTTTCAGTCCTGGCTCAGCCTTGGCCTTTGTGGGCATTTGGGGAGTGAGCCAGCAAACGAGACTTCTCTGTTTCTCTCTTTGTCTTTGTATCTTTGTGTGTGTGTGTGTGTGCCTGCCTGTCTGTGTCTCTCAAATAATCAATAATTTTAAACACTTTTTTAAAGAAGAAATTAACAGATGCCAAAACCTCCATGTGACATATTGGGGTGAGGGCCGTAGCTCCCTGAGAGCCAAGGGGACTTCCTTTTAGTCCAGACCATGGCCATGGACCAGGGGTGAGAAGCCATGAGAATATGGAGCAGCCCTCGCCAGCCTGTGGCGGACACCCAGTGTCCTCCCAGGCCTCAGGCTGTCCGTCCAGTCAAAGTCAGCTGAGGAAGAGCCACCCCCACGGAAGCCAGGATGGCAGCTAGAACAAAGGCACGTGGTGCTCTCGTGTCCTGCGGCACTGCGGGGTGACTGTCATCCACAAGAACCAGGCGTGCCGAGTCCCCAGACCTGAAGAAACGATAAGGAGCTACTGATGCTCGTTGCCGTGCTCGGATCAGTGCACGCTGTATAAACACCTTCAGACACACTGGACCCCATTTGCACACGCCACGCACGCATGATCATCAGGAAACGCAGAACGTAGAAGGTAAAAGCAGTAAGACTATAAAAGAGATGAGAAGTTAGATGTTCTCCATGGAAAAGCCCAAGAAAGAAGGTGGAGTGAGAGCAGGGGGTGGAAAGGCGTGGGTAACATCAGGACGTCAATGAAAAGAAGAACAAGAATGGAGATGTATGGAGAGCAGGAGTGGAGAGGCAGAGGAGTCCCTCTGGGCGTGTGCCTGGACTCGGTTCTGGCCTCCATGACTCCCTAGCTGTGTGGCCTTAGCAAGTGACCGCTCCTCTCTGTGTCTCTGTCCCTGTGGAAGAAAGGTCACATGAGAAGCAGCACTACGTGGAGGAGAACATTTTTAAAAAATAAGTAAAAGTCAAAGATGTAGAAGATTTTGGAAAAAACTTATGACTAGTGGGAAAATGATAATCATGAAAGAACAGAAAAAATAGAAACCTTTACAGATACACTTAAAAATATTCAAGGCTGGCCGGCGCCGTGGCTCACTAGGCTAATCTTCCGCCTTGCGGCGCCGGCACACCAGGTTCTAGTCCCGGTCGGGGCACCGATTCTGTCCCAGTTGCCCCTCTTCCAGGCCAGCTCTCTGCTGAGGCCCAGGAAGGCAGTGGAGGATGGCCCAAGTGCTTGGGCCCTGCACCCCATGGGAGACCAGGTGAAGCACCTGGCTCCTGCCATCGGATCAGCGCGGTGCGCCGGCCACAGCGCGCCAACCGCAGCGGCCATTGGAGGGTGAACCAACAGCAAAAGGAAGACCTTTCTCTCTGTCTCTCTCTCTCTCACTGTCCACTCTGCCTGTCAAAAAAAAAATATATTCAAGGCTATCCACCTTCATTCGGACTGTTCTAGTATTTCTTTTTTCTTCTTCAGAGATGTCAGTAATGAAAATATCTGCCTATCCACAGAGGGAAGGCGTGAAGGGGCAAGCTGAAAGGGTATGCTCTGCCCGGAACACGGGAAGAGGGGAGGGGGAACGTGAAGATGCATCACATCATCTGATCTTCAGAGATAGAGGAGAAAAGGTGATGCGTATTTAGGCACAAAAATCAGATCTCCAGTAAAGGCGAACCCGGGCTGCCTCAGGTTCTGCACTGTATGTCCAGTGCTTCAAGGTGACTGGGAAGCTGCGTGGACAGGAATTTGGCAGCTGTCTTGGGGGATGCTGTCGTCACAAGAGCCTCACCCTTCAGAGGTTACGGCCATAGTTGTTTACTTGCTGCTCACAGGACCAGGTAGCCATGGGCTCTTTGCTATGTATTTTCTTCACTCTGCTGTCCAGGCCGAAGGAGCAGCCCCTATTTGGGACATTCCTCTCTCATGGGAGAGATCAAAGCTCAGAAGAGCTACTGAAAACACACAGTGACTCCCAGAGTTCTGCTTAGAACCGGTGTAGGGCTCAGCATCTGATTGGCCAAAGCAAGTCACATGACCAGCATGCGGGAAATGTATTCCATCTGCTGTGAGTCACTCAGAGTTACGTGGCTGGAGGCAGGATATGCAATTGTCTGCCAAGGAGAAGAATTCACATTTGGTAGCCAGTATTAACACAAGCTTCCCATGTCAACTATGAACAGTTTTATTACCAGCTAAGCTGTCACCCAATCGAAGGGTGAGAGATGATGTTGTTTAAACATGTAATAATTCACAGAATGTAATTACCTGGGCTGTTTTCAGGAAAAAAAGTGACTCTTTGTAAGTCATTTTACCATGGATAGTAAGACATGTTTGTATTGAAATTGGGGATCTTAAACCATGACAACATAGAAATAGCATAATTTTCATACTTAGAGTGAGAAACAAAATGAGAGAAAAATATAAGTGTAGATTTCCTCCCACTCCAAAGCAGAGCCCAAACGGTGCAGCTCAGAGAGGTGAGCCAAGGATGACTGTGTAAAGTGCTATGGGAAGATATAGAGGTGGCTGTTAAATGTGTTACATAACAATGGGACCACCAACATTTAGAAAATGCAATGAGATGGAAGGGGGTGGGTGCACGAGCCAGCTTCCATCTCTCATCAGTACCCACAGAGGACGGTGAATAGCTGCTCTCTAAAATGATAGCTCCCGGTGCAGAGGCTGCTCTGGCCTGGTCTCTCGGGCAGCACCCTACACAACCACTAATGGGATGTAATTTACTGGAGACTTTAATACCAGGAAGGGAGAGAGGGGAGCAGGAAAGCCAATAGGAGATTTCTAATCAGGCTGGCCACCACGAAAAGCAGAGACAGCCCTCCTGGAAGCTGGGGAAACCGTGCGCTGTGGGTGAACCGTGTGCTCCTCCAGGTCTCTGTGCTGACGCCCTCACCTGCAGAGCCTCCGAGTGGGGCTGTATCTGGAGATGGGGCCTTGAGAGAGGTCACTGAGTTGAAACGAAGTGTGTAGGTAGGCACTGACGCAAGGGGCTGGAGTTCCTGTTGAAGAGGGGATCAGGACACGGACACCCACAAAAGGAAGCAGGCAGAAGGCAGCCGTCTCCAAGCCCAGGAGAAAGCAAGCTTGCTTGGAATCCCATGCGAGAACTGTGGGAAAATACACTCTGTCACTTAAGCCACTCAGTCCAGGGCATTTGCTATGGTGGCCCTAGCTCGTGCTCTGTCCCTCAAGAACAGAGAGTGGGAAGTGTTTATGCACAAATCCCCAGCTCCTGTTGGTTAATGGTTCACTCCATACAGTACAAACAGCCTGCATTTCTGTGTTGCACACCTGTGGGTGCTGCTTACAGTCCCCAGATGTCCTCGGCCTGAACAGGAAAGCAATGAAGGAAGCTAATGGGGCCAGGGTGGGCGCCTGAACCAAGGTGCTGTGGGATGTGCCTGCATGAGTCAGGTTAGACACCTGGCCGCAGGTCCGGTCAATGGCAAGCATGCCTGGGGCCAGAGAGACCCAAGTATAGTACAAGAAGTTAAAATGTAACTGTGAACAGAAATAAATTGCAAGCCTTTCAAGTCATCAGAAAGAAGGCATCGGAAAGAAAATAAAACAGGCGAATAAAGAAACATTTTAAAAGCAATAACAAAAAGAAGGGCATAAAAAGATGATAGGACTTAAAACATGAATGTCCTATTTATAATCTCAGATGAGCTAAACACTCCTACTAAAGAAAAGGTCTCTTCTTGGATTGCATCAAAAGCAAAGACAAATGATATGCTCTGACGAGATACTGAAAAATAAAAGAATACTTGATCCTATCCCTGGCACGTGGAGCAAAGGAAAGCAGAAGTCCTCTCTCAATATGATACAAGGTTGAACTTAAGGCAAAAGTAATAAGCAAAAGGCCAGGAAGAGCCTGTCATGTTGCACACACACCGATCTTCATGCATCCATACATACTAAGTTCATAAAGGGAAAATACGTCACATGAGTAACAGGAGCACTATGGTAACGGGTCATTTCATTTCTCTACCTGTGACAGGTCACATAGATAAAAATAAGTGGGCCTAAAAAGTAATAAAGTAGCTACTAAAGTCAACTTTAGCTCTATCTATCCTAGAACTGTGTAACCACATCTCAACACAAGGAATGACACATTCCCTCCACCCCTAAAGCACCTTATGAAACATGAATCAGACTGGCCACATACAAGTTTAGGACATTACACTACAAAATAACCTTCTCAATTTTTCAGAGTGTAACTCACAAGGAAGACACTGATTATACGTTGATAACATCAGGTAATAATGATAAACTAAGGGGACCAGTGTTGCTGTGCAATGAGCAGGCCGCCACTTTCAATACTGGCTACCTAGACTGGGGCACGGGTTCAAGGCCAGGCTGCTCCACTTCCACTGCAGCTTCCTGATAATGTCTGGGGAGGGAAGGCAGCTGATGATGGCCCAGGTACTCCCACGTGGGAGACCAGATGGCGTTCCTGGGTCCTGGCTTTAGCCTGGCACAGCCCTGGCTGTTGCAGGCATCTCTCTGTCACCTCTCTCTTCATTTTTGCCTTTCAAGTAAATAAATTTTAAATTTTTAAAATAATAATAATAATAATAACCCATTACCTAAAAAAACAAAATACCCCAAAACTTTCAGTGCTATATTATGAAACCCAAGTTAAAATTGCAGAATATTAAAAAAAAATAAATAAAAGACCAAAGTACTCTGTACCTAACTGGAGAGACTATAACCAGCGCAAAAAAAAAAAAAAGCTCAGAAGAAAAAGTCATGATTTTAAAATACTTAGTGTAAAAAATGAAAATGAATGAATTAGAGATTCAACTTCCAAAGTTAGGAAAAACACAAAGACCAAGGTAAACCCGAGAAAACAAAAGAAAGACTTTGAAAGATCAGGGTAGAAATCCATGAATGAGGCACAGCAGAGCTAGCAGGTGAACAGGAGCTGGTCAGCGAGAGAGGAAAAAGCTACCAAGTCAGTCCAGTGGTAGCTAACTCCATCAGCTCCTCCGCGCTACAGTGAGCTGCCCCAGCAGAGTCAGTCTGTACAGAAGAAACCCTTATTGTGGCTCAGGGTTTGGAGGTTCATGGTCCAGGGTCAGGTGGGCTCAGTGGTTCAGCCTCTGGGGAGGCTGGGGGGGGGGGGGGTGTGCAGCAGCAGGGGCGGGAGATGTGTGGAGGAGCAGAGAGCCAGTGGCTGGTTCAGCACTGCTGTCGCCTTCTGAGGGCCTGCCCCAGGGACCTCCGGGCCCCAGCGTGGCCCCCTCCCAACACTGGAATTGAATCAAATTTCTACCCTGTTGGTGCCATCAGCCTAAGGCTTTGGGAGTTTAAATGTCTGTATTATTTTTGGAGCTGCATCCTATTGAAACAATAGCACTCGCCTGAATAAGAAAATTTAGAAAAGCAGAAAATCCACAGACACATTAAATAAGAAGTTAGAGCCAGAGAAGTCTCCTAAGATAGACTGCAGGTGTGGAAGTCACTGTGGCTACAGAGTCCATTAAAACAGCCAATTTCCTCGACCAACTCCCTTCCAACTACATTGCCCATCCCACTCCCCACTCAGTGACTCCCGCATTGTCGCTCATCGTTGTCGTCTCCAGCACCAAAGACTGCTTCAAGGGCCCCAGCTCTGGGGCTGCGTGGAGACTTCCAGTCAGTGCTGTGTCAGGCCGCCGCTCACCCTGCTAAGATTCACGTGCATCGTTCTCCTCTTGACCAGGGAACCCTCAGCCCTGCTTGGCCCAGCACCCATCTTCTAGGCAGCTGAACACTGCTCAAGACCATTGCACAAGGATGACCTGGGAAGGTGGGATCGTTAATCTGTTTTAGGAGTGGGCCTGTGTGCGTGGGCATGTGTGTCTCTGTGTGCACTTGTGTGTCTTTGGAACTTCTGTGGCCTCCCACACGGTGCCCTGACAAATATCTGAAGTCATGCATGGTTTCAGGAAGGGTAGATTGTGTCGGGGTGTGGAAGCCAGCCCCCGGGATAGCACCCGCCATCCCAGCCTCCTGCTGCACGTGTCTCTGTGTAATCCCCGCCCACGTTGCATCATGGTTCTGTATGACTAACAGAATCCCGTGGAAGCGACAGCAAATCACTTCTGAAATTAGACTGTAAAAGACACTACGGGAGGCTTTGGTGCTGCTCCGTCTGTCCCTCTCTGATTGCTCACTTGGGAATGTCACTGGCCATCCCTACGCAGAAGCCCGCATGATAAGGAGCTGAAGCCGCCTGCCTAGCACCCGCGAGTGAGTCCAGGAGAGATGCCTCCAGCTTGGTCAGTGGCCGGCCGACGCCTTCATTGTAGCCTACAGCAGCCCAAGTCAGTGCCCAGCTAAGCTGCTGCCAGACCCTGGCACACAGAATGGAGGACATTCGTTCCTGTTGTTCTAATGCTCCACTGCGGGGTAATTTGTTATGTCACAACAGATAACCAGCACACAGGAGTACCAGACAAGTCCAGGCTGGGGGGTCCCTGTTGTTCCTTGTGCCACAGTGTGGCTCGTAAACTGAGAAAGCTCACCTGGGAATGGCCAAAAAGTGGAATCCAGGAGGTGGCTGTGGCACAGTGGGCCCCCCGGGTCTGTCTCAAGGAAAGGGAGAATCTCTCGGTGTGTGCTCTGAGGCCAACAGCTGCCCCTTAGGTGCTGAACTTTAATGTTCTCTTTCTGTCTGGGTGTGGGTGTGCGTGCGTGCATATTTTTCTTGCAAAGTTATTTGGGCAAAATGACACTTCACCCCCAAAGTATGTTAGCATGTAGCTCCTAAGGACAAGACCATTCTGTGATGCAGCTACAGCACCAGTGTCAAACAAAGGAATGTGAAATCATCCATACAGTCATATCATCTCCTATACAGTCTCTACTCAAGCTGCACCCAAACTGCCTCTCCTAGCCTAGGTGCTGCTGTCCGATGAACTTGAGACTTGTCCATGAGCTCCTGTCTCTTACAGCCAGCAGTGACGTCATGACCCCGTGGACATGAGCCGGCTCACTCTTCCAGCTTGTGCATGGCTGTCCCATCCTGCAGGATCAGAGAAGAGCTGGGAGGAAATCAAGAGGCCCATCGCAGCTCAAGTTGCGGGCAGCACAGAATGGCTGCCAGGGCAGTGGCGAGGCCAAGAGAGTTGGAGAAGGCACAAAAGACTGCCCAATGCATTGTCCGCTGTCCTTTTTATTTTTAAAAATCCAACATCAGTCAAGGATCGGATTGTCAATCACTCTGCATTTGATTGTGAATCTCTTTAGCCTCTTTTATTCCAAAATTGTTCCCCAAATTTAAATATCTCTCCATATAACAACATTGCCCTTTTGAAGAGTCGGAGCCCTCAGAATATGCTGCTGCTCTTCTCCTCACCAGGTCCAGGTTAAAGTTCTAGCAAGGATACCATGTGCGGCTTCTTGCCGCACCCTGGGAGATTCGCGTTGTCATGGTGTCCCACTTTGGGTGATACATCTGAGCCGGTTAAGGTGTGATCCACCAGCCGTCTCCATTGCAGACACGCCCGTTCCTTTTGTCATTGGCAGGAAGCCATGATGATCCGCAGAGACTGTGTCCTGCTCCCTGGCGCCCTTTCCCCCAGTGGTTCTGGTGCCCACCGGTGATTCCTGCCCATCTCTACTCTTACACTGCTGGCTGCAGACCTGTGACCTTGGCTTGCAGATCTGGAGAGATTTGAGATGAATAAGGTGAAGCTCCTAAAGGTAGGGGTCAAGCTCAAGGCCTTCCGACTTTCCATTTCTTCTGGTTGCAGGTAAACCCACGCCCAAAGCCCTTTTCCTGTGGCAGGATCCCTGCAGACCTGGGGGCCGGGCACCTGGATCCTCAGCTTTGTGCTGATGTGGGGATGGTGAGGGTCTAAGCCTCTCTGTGGACTCAGCCTCTGCAAAGGGACAGAGAGGAGGGAGGACTGCAGAGGGTAGGGGGGTGGGGAGTGATGTCCATGATTCCCTACAGCCGTCGGCAAGGAGGAACGTGGGGGCTGCAGGCTCTCAATCTCCATTTGGCTGGCCGAGGCCATGACCAGCACCTTCAGTCACTTCTAACATCTCTGCCACCACCTGCCCATGTGCACGTGTCATCTGGCCTCAAAGACTTGTTTCTAGTAGGCTGGTCTTCAAGGAAGCATATCAACACGCTGGGGTGTGTGTGTGTGTGTGTGTATGTGTATGTGAGAGAGAGAGAGAGAGAGAGAGGGCACGAGAGAGACAAAGAGAGACATAGAAAGACAGATACAGAGACAGGGAGACACAGAGATGCTGGAGCACTTGTTACCAATAATCAATTGCTGGCATTTGAAAATGACAGAGAATTCCAGGATACTCCTTGAATGGTCTCACTGTCTTAAAAGAAAGTTGGGCTCTCTTACTTGGAGCGAAGTGAAGTTTGGCTGTGAGTTGGAAATTACAGGTGTGAATTAGTCTGTATTGAGCATCAAGGGGGAACAATACCAAGACCTCAATCGATGGTTCCTGGATGTGTCATATAGTTCCTTACCCCTTAGATGCTGATGATCGGTGGCCAAAACTCTGCAAGCTGCTGAGTGCTGGGAGACTCTAGGAGAACTGTGCTGACAATGACCCAGCGTCTACAGGGGACAGCTCAAAGAAGCAGGTAAGTTGTAGTCCTACAGCTCTGGAGCGTTGAAAGAAGAAAGAGTTGAAAGTCTAGCCTGAACACGAAAGCTGTGGAGCACGTGCCGCCATCACAGTAAATCTCGCGAGGGTCTCACGGGGGTCTCTGGATCTTGTGCATCCGCAGGCTGCTCCGTGGAAGCCAAGTTAGAAGGCACAGTGACCAGCCCTCCTGCTTTGCCTGAGCCGCTCCTGGTTTCAGCACTGAAAGCTTCACACCCCCGGAAAGCTCAGGCCCTCGTCAGCACAGGATCCCAGCCATGTCTGAGCGAGCCCCTTCTGCTGACCTGGGAAATATGTTGCATTTAGCCAACCTCCATCTGTGGCTCCTGAGTGACAGTGACAGTGGGACAGAGAGGAGATTCTGGCTTGTCTGTGATTCAGTCCATGTAGGTGACTGCTGGAAGGTTCTCAGAACACAGCACAATGCGTTGGCTCTAAGTTCACAGATGTTCTATGGATTTCCAAAGCTGTGGCCCCTTCCCTGTCACCATCCGATTGCTTTCAGCATGCACAGAGGAAAGCCAAAGGCATGAATCCGTAGTTTAGCTATTAGAATCCGTGAGTGAATGTTTGATTCAGGATCAATATAATAAGACAAAACACTTAGCATAGCATAGAAATGCACCAACTATGTAGAAATACCTAGACATAGATCCAAAGATGTCTAAGAAGGTAGATTTTAAAGTCAGAGCTTCTTAAAGTTTAATAGATGCCAGAATTACCTGGAGAGTTTATTAAAACACAGACTGCTGGGCTTCAAGTCCAGAGTCTGATTCAGTGGGGCTGGGCTGGGGCAGAGCTGGAGATTTTGCATATCTAACAAGTCAGGTGTGTGTGTGTGTGTGTGTGTGTGTGTGTGAGAGAGAGAGAGAGAGAGAGAGAGAGAGAGAGAGAGAGAGAGAGAGAAGAGAGATTGCTAGTAACTTGTTACCAATAATCAATTACTGGCATTTGAAAATGACAGAGAATCCCAGGCTATTCCTTGGATGGTCTCACTGACTTGCAAGAACGCTGGGCTCTCTTACTTAGAATGTCGTGAAGTTTTGGCTGTGAGTTGAAAGTTACAAGTGGGAATTAGTCCGTATTGAGTGTCAAGGGCAACATCACCAAGACTTCAATGGATGGTTCCTGGATATGTCATATAGTTCCTTACCCCTCAGATGCTGGCCCTTGGACCATGCTTTTTTTTTTTAAAGCTTTTATTTATTTAGTTGAGAGGCAGAGTTACAGGCAGAGAGGGAGAGACAGAGATTAAGATCTTCCATCCACTGATTCACTCCCCAAATGGCTATAACAACCAGAGCTGACTGATCCAAAGCCAGGAGCCTGGAGCTTCTTCCAAGTCTCCCATGTGGGTGCAGGAGCCCAAGCACTTCGGCCATCCTCTACTGCTTTCCCAAGTGCATTAGCAGAGAGCTGGATAGGAAGTGGAGCAGCCAGGACTAAAACTGGCACCCATATGGGATGCCAGCACCACAGGCAGAGGCTTAGCCCACTGTACCACAGCGCCAGTCCCATGAACCATGCTTTAAGAACCATTGCTCCACACTGAAAATTATCAAACATGCACCTGTCACTTTGAGTTCTCAGTTCCTGTATGTCTTCCCATCCTTTGTTCCTGAGACATCCTATACCTCTAGCTCCTACTCTGCCCCTTCTCCCTCATCCTGCCACTCATTCTGCACCCACTCTTCCAACTTGGAGCTGCTTGGGGCCCTGTCCTCAGTCCTCAACTCACTGGACACCCTCTCCAAGGAGTCACACCCACATCCTGTGCTCTGATGGCTGTTGCCTCTCCCTCCTCAGGCTCTCCTGGAAGCTCCAGGCCGTCCCCTCTCCACCAGTCTCCTGGACACTTCCGCCTGGATGTCCTGCAGCCTCCCCAGTCTGTATGGCCAAGGATGAGCTCCCTGCTTCCCCACATCCGCTCCTTCATCTGTTGTCCGCTACTGCAGGAAAGCCACTGTCCTATCCATCTGGTCACCTAGACAGGACGCTGGGGCAGCATCCTGGACACCTGCTGTTTCCCAATTCCTACCTCGCTTCTAGGAGACGTGTCTGGGGGGACAGTAGGAGGCCTTGCTCTCCCCTGGCACTACCACGTGTCCCATATGGAGGGAGAGAGCAGCCACGAGAAATCGTGAAGAATAATGTCAACTTACTGCCGACAGGAGTGGATTCACGGGCTCACCTGGGACTGAGCCGCAATGTAATGTTGAGGTCCTTTTCTCCTGGGTTTTGTTTACCTGAGTGAGGCTAGCTGGCGTGCCTGGAGGATCTGGGCCTCTGCTGGGTGCGTGTGTTTGGCAGGTGTAGGACCTGTGCCCCAGGGCCTATTGCAAAGGAGAAGCAGCTGGAGGGTGGGTGGGGTGGGGGGAGATAAGAGCCTAGGAGGAAAGCCAGGAAACACTTGGCCTGCGGTCTCTCTATACATTAATGTCTCCAATCAGACGAGGTTTCCCTCTTCTTGGGAGAAGGGAGCGAAGGATGGGAAATGTTCCTTCAATGCTTTCCTGGCCAGAGAAGTGGAGTGAAAGTTCTGTCTCTCCGTGGAAATGCGAGGAGCTGAGAGTGCACACCCCGCCCCCAGGAAAGCCCTGGGTACCCTTGAGTGGGTCACTGTGCTGCTCGGAGCCCCGGCGCCCCCACCTGTAACTGAAGCCTGCAGGACGAGACTCTGAAGAGCCTTCTGGGCCTTCAGATTTGATTAAACCCCATGAATATGGAAGGCTGCGCTCCTGTAGGTTTTCCAGCCGAGAGCCTGCAGGTAATTTGTCATTTAATTACTCCCCTAGACGTTGGCAGCCCAGCCCTCCCCAGGGGCCCAGAGGATGCGCCTGCAAAGAGCAGTGTGCCTTGCATCCCACATGACTGAGACGCAGAAGGAGTCAGGGCACAATGCGCTCCATTGTCTGGCAAAAGCCGAAAGGAAGACTTGCGTCTCATTCCCTAAGGATGTAGCAGGTGTCTGCTGTGGGCCATTTCCTGGGAGCTGGGGTGGCTGGAAGCCACAGTGAGGCCAAAATACAGCCAGGGAATGAGGGCAGGTACACAACCCGCTGTTAGGGAAAACCACAAAGAGCGATTAGCACCCAAAGAAAGATTGGAAAAACCCCAACAGGGCAAGCATTGGGTAAGACAAGGCAGCAGCGAAGGCTACTCGGGGAAGGGGCTACTTCAGTCAGGTCTTGGCGGGTAGAGAGCTCTGGGCCTGCAGAGGTGGGCTGTGGAGGAGTCTTCCCAGAGAAGAGGTGACGTGAGTCAACACAGAAGGCCAGCTGTCGGGGACAGAAACAGCTTGTGTTGCTGAAACAAAAGTCACAGCGAGGAGGAGAGGGGATGGACCCAAGACAGGGCGTTTCCATCGCCCTGGGACTCTCCCCCCGTGCCCTCTCCCAGTCAAGGCTGCCACCCCGAAGCAATCTTTGGCCGGATCTCTGTTGCCAGAGGGGAGGCTGCCCGTTCCGAATTTCATGTGCATGGGGTCGCAGTGTGCGTGCTCACTGGTGTTAAGCGTGCTATTGCCCGGCCGTTCCTGTGCCCACAGAGCTGCTCTCTCCTCACCACTGCTGCCAGTAGCTGTGGTTTGAATCTGGGGTTTGCCCTCTGTAACGTGGCTTTGAGCTTAATCCCCAGTGTGAGCGATGAGAAGGGAGGAAAGTGAGTCTGACGCTAGTGTTGTTCCGAGGGGAGCAGGAAAAGATAAGGTCATCAGGGCAGAACCCCGTGGCTGAACACTGGTCGATTTATAATGAGAGAGAGAGGGAGAGATAGAGAGAGAGAGCGAGCGAGCAGAAGGGACACAGACACACACCTTCATTTTATGCTATGTGATGCTTTGCTCCTGCTTGGAATTCTGCCAGCCACCAGACCAAACGGATGCAGCCTGTTGACCTTGGCCCTCCAGAATCATAAGTCAAAAACAAACCTATTTTCTTTAAAACTTTCCCAGTCCATAGCATTGTGTTAGTAGCAGAAGAAAATGAAGTCAGAGAGTAGTTTTCTACTGCATGGCTCCACTGCAGTTACCCGTCCTACGGAGGATGGGATTCCGTGGGTCCTGGTTTCTGACCATCATGACAAAAGGCTATGATCAGTGTAGTGCAAGCTTTTTGCGGGCACATGTTTTTATTATTCTTGGATAATTCCTGGGAATTAAATATCAGGAAAAGGGGCTACATGTTTAAGTTACAAAGGAACTGTCAACAAGTTCTCCAGCACAGTTCCTGCCCCCATTCCAGGTGGGTTTGAAACTCTTGATGCTTCAGAAGTAATGGACAGACACACATTTGAACAAGTAGCATCCTTCCCTTCCAAGCTCCTCTTTTCCCAGGCGCCAGTGACTAAACCCTGGAAACATGTCAAAACAACTCTAAAATTAGGTCTCTTTGCAACCTGCACGTCCAGCTGTTATCTTCGTGCCAAACCTCCCCCTGAATGAAACCCACTCCATGAATATGTAAATTAATTGGTGTTGCGTCTCTGAAGACTGTCTCAGCCCAGGCTGCAGGGCCTCTAAAGACACCTGTCACGCAATGTCAGGGAGAGCCAGAGTAGTTCAAGTGCAGCCAAGTCAGCCTGGAGCAGACAGTTCCAGTTGAAGCCTGAAGACCCTGAAGCTGGGCTGAACTTGTCTGTCTGAATTTTCTACACATAGGTCATTTTCACTCTAGAGATTTCCCCTGTGTCCATTCCCAGCCAATTAACCCAACATGTGTCAACACAAAGCTTTGCACAAGATTCTGATAGTCAAAACCTAGACACAGCCCAGATGCCGTCCCCCGGAGAGCGGATAACTACAGCGGAGCTGTGGAGTGCCAAAGTCAGTGCTGCGTTAATCCTTTGGGTGGACTCAGTTCCTAACCATATCGCAGAGGGGCAGGTCCTGCTGATGTCATCACTGGGTTGCACGTGGAGGTTTGTTCATGGAACTATGGAGAGGGGGATGGCTCTGTCCGTGGTTCTACGGGGAAGTCACAGCTTAGCAGGTGTCTTCTGTTCCCATCTGCTCTGCAAACTCGTCTCTCAGGTGGCTCCTGGGAGGCAGCCCCTGACTCCTCGCATGTAATACTGGGTGGGTCGTTAACTGTGCTAGGACTTAAACCCAGACCCTGCTGCTAAGCAAAGCTCGCCCCCTGCACAGGAGTGCTTCTGTCCTTATATGAAAGCAAGGTCAGGTGTTTGAGGGAGGTCCTGTGCAGGTAACGGCATGGCCCAAAGTGAGCACTCGCGGGAGACAGTGCTACGCATAACTCCGGTGACCACAGGCTCCCTTGGTTGCAGTCCTTAAACTCTGGAGTCACCTAGAACCTCCTCACTACAAGCCAGAAGGAGGTTCTAGAAATCTGGGTTCCCTCTAACCCCGGACAGACATAGAAGCAAGCTCTGGTGCTTAGACCCCAGCCCTTCTGTGCCCTTCTGGGAGTAATGAAAGCTTTGTGCCTGTTTCCTGGAGCACAGATGGGTTCTTGAGTGGTCAGCCCCAGGAGGAAGGAAAGCAGGGTCAGTGGCCGACACAGGACCTGCTGAACTCCTGAGACCAGAGCTGGAGAACGTCCACTCCTCTGAGAATCTTCTTGAATATCCAGGTGTGATCTTTGATGGAATCGCCAATCAAGAGGGAGGGCAGGCGCGGGGTAGGCAGGATGTCCCCACGTGGAAGTTCTGCAAGTCCTGCCGAAGACGTGTGCGTCCCAGGAGGGCTGCTGTCTCCATGGGGCTGCCCCCGAGCTCACCCACTCTTCCTGCCTCCTTCACTCATCAGGACGGGGTCAGGTGGTGGTCAGGGTGGAGGGTGGATCCCTTCTGCACCACTGGTGTGCTCTGCACACTCCCTACTTCAAGAACTCTGTTCCAGGTCAGCCACTCCCTCCGTAGCCTTTGGCAAGTCCCAGCTACCTCTCAGCTCCTGGGCCCACATTGTTCTGGGGAGCCCAGTGGGCAGTGCAAGGCTGCAGTAAGGCCATAGACCTGACTGGTGGCACTCCCAGCCTGTGTGAGGGGTCCTGGTCGGAGGAAGAGGTGGCCTTGGGGAGTGAGGGGAGAGGTCAGGGCACACAGCACAGGGTGAAGGGATCCAAAGGCTCTGGATTCCAGCCATGAAAGAGCCAGCTGCATTCCAGATGTGAGCCCACAAGCAGGGTCTTGGCTTCAGCCCTGCCGCTCCCGACCCTGGCCGTGGAACTGTGGACTGCAAGCCACAGGCAGGTTGTGCTACTGTCACCATCACCGGGGACTCGTGTGTCTTCTCTCCAGTCCGCCCAGCCCTGAATATCCCAACGGCCCAAGTCGTAGCTGTGACTTCCCAGTGTCTGCCTCCCAAGGTAAATTCATTTTCTCCGTTAAGTGAAACCTTGTCATGCATTAGAGCCAGGAATTACATCCTTCACTGAGCAGCCTCTGTGCCGAAAGGAAGCCAGACACTGTGATGAGTAGAGGCCGGGAGCGGCAGTCATGGGAGCGCTGGCAGCTGCCACCCAGACCAACCCCCGGGGCTGGCGCAGCTACACCAGGCACCGAGGGGCTGTGCACCTGTTCCGGGGCTGGTGGCTCCTCGGGCTCCTGGGACAGGAAGTCAGGAGGCACCTCTGGCAGGAGCACAGCTGGCTTCCTGAGCGAGAAGCCCATGAGCGCAGCAACCTAAGTGTTCAGCAGCCTCCCCCGACCCACAAGAGGTCACACTGGGGCTATCCTTAGCAGAGCTGTGTAGTCCCTAGCCATTGACGTTGCCAACGCAAATACAGAGTTCAACGGCCAGTGGTTAGACACTGGTGCAGTGGGCAGCGTGTGGGGGAGGGTGTATCTGATGACTTTGGGGGTGTCATTTCCGGCTCCTGTACTTGTCAGTGTAGTGTGGGATTTATGAATTAGTAAATGGTGAATGAGGGTAGGAAGTAGGCGTGCGAGGGACAAGCAGAGAGACAGCACAGGCAGTGCTGGCAGAGAGGAGGAAGAACAGGTGTTTCCCAGGTCTGAGTGGCCCGGTCCACACCCGCTTCTACAGGCAGCGGAAACCCCAGACTGTGCGTATAGGATGCAGCCGTACAGCACCCTAGTGGGGCCCAAGCTGATTCTTCTCGACCCAGAGTTTGATTGACTAAATCCTGAACAGGAGCAAAGGGCGTTCAGCATTGCCTGTGTTTGTCCTTTACCTGCAAATTTGCTTCCAAAAGAGGGACTCAGAGGATCAAGGTCTGGGCTCTGAGTAGGATGCATTCCGAGAGAGAATCATATTCAGTCCCTTTGTTGTTGCGTGGGGGAAATCAAGGCCAAGGACATGGTAGGGCTTCTTCCCTCAGCCAAGGAACCTGCAAAGGGGAAGCAGAAAATGAGAGGCGTGTGGGCTAGAGTTAGGGAGCCTGGGCTTGGGTGTATGCATGTGTGTGTGCATGTGTGTCACACGTGTGAATGTGTGCATGCCCATGCATGTCCATATACACACATGTGTGAGTGAGTGTGTGTGTGTGTGTGTGAGTTGTTATAATGTTGAGAAAGATCCAGCATTTAGAGTCCCCAGCTGGGTGGGTCGGAGGCAGGGGGAGGGAGGCAAAGAAACGACAAAATCAGTATACGCTCAGTGATTTGCTACGCTTTGTGGATTCCAATTCTGGAAATTATTTCATGATAGAAAGTCGTAAGATCAGACCCAATAAACTCAAGTCCTCTATTGATTTTTCCTCCTCTCCAGCAGTAGCTGTGTTTTGACTACATTGTGTGAATCATTTAGCTAAGGAAGCAGAAAACAAGGAACAACACCCACAACTCCCAAGGCAATAAAATCATCATCAATTCACTGGGACGAAGAAGTTTTTATTTATTTTTTTTCTCCAAAGAGCAAGTTA
Source organism: Lepus europaeus (assembly GCF_033115175.1). Taxonomy (NCBI): domain Eukaryota; kingdom Metazoa; phylum Chordata; class Mammalia; order Lagomorpha; family Leporidae; genus Lepus; species Lepus europaeus. The sequence continues at coordinate 49,943,609 of NC_084844.1, read as the reverse complement.
TGAAGGATCTGCTGTGAGCAGCAGTTGGGTAAGAGCCTGGCTGATGGTTTCGTCTCTAGAATTTAGAGGAAGCGGTCGAAGGAGCTCGGACCTCCCCCGAGCTTCCCTGTCGCAACTTCCCCAGTAAGGCGACAGTTGCAGTAAGTGTTGTTGCATCAACCCCGAGGGCATCTAAGACCTTTCTTCTCTACTTCTTTCCTCTTTGCTTTCCCTCCACATCAAAAGGAGTATAATCTCTCTCGCCTGTTCTCACTCTCTCGCATTCATGGGAAATGGAACTGAAGCATAACTTTATTTTGAGGCAAAAAAAAAAAATGTTGAAATCCATTTATATGCAAGTCTTCAAAAATCCATAAAAATGTATATCATGAAAAAACTATGCACAGGATTCAAAACGGTTTTTACATCAAAGTAAACCTATCTTTCAATTACATTTCCCCATGAAAGTTCCCCCATATACACGAACTCTTATTGAAGCACAATAGATATTCAGAAAAGTACAATGATAGATGGACAGTTTGCTAGAATTTCTCACAAGATCGCATTCCTAGCGCTGTCCCCATTATGTAGAAGTGAAACCAGGTCGGCCCCCAGGAGAGCCTCCGGGTCCCCTCCCAGCCAAATCTTCCCCAACTATAGTCAGGGTCCACCCCACCCTCCCAGCACCACGGGTCAGTTTGGTCTCATTCTGAATTCTCTATAAATGGGGCCATTGCTTGTGAATCTCACCTATGGTATCCTGAAGGCTCAGTTGCTTGTTTATTTTCATTGTTTAAAATGTCACCTTATGAATAGACTGCAACCTATTTGCTCATTCGATTTTAATGGACATTCAAGTGCTTTCTCACTTTTGCCTATCACCAGTGATGTTGCTATGGGTATGCTTGTAGACGTAGCTTTTGTAGGCAGGTGAGCACTTCTGCTTGCCAGATGCCCAGGGCCAGCTGTTTTCAGGACACGACTCTTCAGTTTGGGCAGGCGCTCTTATCCAAAGTGGTTGCACAAATTCGCACTCCCCTGCTCAGCAGAAGGGCTCCAGTTTCCACATCTTTGTCAGCACTTAAACGTCTTTTTTATTCTAGACAGTCTGGGGGATCTGATTGTGATTTTGATATGTTTCCCTGATTCCTGATCGCTTTGGACATATTTTCATAATTCATGGGCCACTTACATATCCTCTCATGGAAAACGGTTTTCAAGCTTTTTGCCGGTTTTCTGAAATCTTTCTTTTATTAACTTGAAGGTGTTCTCAGTGTATGAGGGACTTCAAGAAGTTCAGACCAAGGGAGGTAGAAGACAAGGAGAACTGTCAGGAACTTCTGGAACCGTGTTGTGTTCTGTATTTGTGCCTGGTGGGTCACGTGTGTTGAGGGCGCCTCTCTCCATGTGGGGCTGTTGTGGGCCTAGGGGGTCCCCTAATAGTGGCATTGCAGAGGCCACAGCCTTGATCTTAGAATAATCCGATTTGTCAAGCCTGTCTTGAGGGTTACCAGTTTTGGACCTTATTTGTGACCTCTTTGTTTACCTCAAGGTCTTCAAGACAGCTTCCTCTGCTGTTTCTTGGGAGTGTTTCTGTGTTAAACCTTGCATATTTAAGCCTCAATCTGACTGGAATTAATTTTTGAGAGTGGTGTGAGGTAAGGTAAAAGTCAATCCTTTTTTCCCCATATGGGTGTTTAGCTGTTGACCCCTCGTAAGTTAATGAACCATCCCTTCCCACGGTGGTGTAGTGCCCTCTCTGTCCTGTCACTTACGTGTGTACACACTCAGGCACACACCCAGACACACACAAACACAGAAACACACACAGACACACACAGGCATACACACAGATACAGAAACACAGACACATATGCAAACACACATACACAGACACACAGAAACACACAAGCACAGAAACACACAGATACACAGAAACACACACACAAGCACAGAAACACACAGACAAGCACAGAAACACACAGACACAGACACACAGAAACACACAGACACAGACACACAGAAACCATGGACACACAACACACGGGCCATTTTATGAGTTCTGTGTCTGCTTTTCCTTGTACTGTACTGTACTATCTTAATTACCATAGCTTTATAAAAAATCTTGACAAGGATCGTTTTGGATGTCCTCCACCCTTTAATGTCACTTCATATGAAAGTTAGAATTATCAACTTCCTTTTTTATCGGTACGTCATTGAATCCAGAGATCAGTTGGAGGAAAGTTAATACATTTTTAATGTCCAGTTTTCAGTAGTGGGATGTGTCCGGCCCATGTGTGAGATAATCTGTTCTGGCCCTGCCAAGGTGACCGCAGGCAGGACCTGAAATCCAGTGAGTGTGGGGCTGGCGCTGGGGCGCAGAGGGTTACACCATGGCCTGCGATGCCCGCATCCCATATGACCGCCGGTTTGATTCTCTGCTGCTCCATTTATAATCCCTTAGGCCCCTGCCACCCACGTGGGAGGCCCGGATGGAGTTCTGGTGTCCTGGCTTCAGCTTTGCCCAACCCTGACTGATACGGCCATGTGGGGAGCGAACCAGTGGATGGAAAGATCTCTCTGTCTTTCTCTCTCTCTCTCTCTCTCTGCTTTTCAAATAAATTAAATACACTTTTAAAAAAGAAATTCGACAAATCCATGGCAAGCTAATTTTAAGTTGATAATTTTGTATGGGCTGCAAATGATATCATAAACATCCAAATGACTTTTGGCAGAAAAAGCTTCCCCACCCCCGATTAGTTTTATTTATCTTCTATTAAATTTATTCCTAAGTGTTTGATCTTTCAAGCTATTTTAAGTGGCATGCTTAAATATTTTTTCTGTGTTCATTCCTACCATATAGAAACATAACTGACTTCTGTACGTTGATCTTCTATTTAGTGACCTGGAAAAGCCCACATATTTACTCTAATAACTCATCTGTAGACTGTTTGGAATTTTCTGTATATAAAATCATGTCACTGGTGACAAATGACAATTCAATATTCTACTTCTGAACCCTCTACATTTTTTTAAGAAAATGATTGTGCTGGCTAGGATCTTGAATACAATGCAAAATAGAACTTTTGAGAGCAAGTTACTTCCAAACTTCAGAAGAAGCTGATGTTTGCCATCGAGTGTAACGCTTGTTGTAGGCTCATCAGATTAAGAAGGCCCCTTTCTATCTTTAGTTTTCTGCATATTTTGAGTCCCAGGTGGATCTCGTGCACTTTATCAGGTGCACTTCTGCATGGCTTAAGATATTGAATGTCTCTCCTCCTGAACTGGGCTAGTGTGGCGATTGGAACCTGGACTTCAGTCGTGTAGCTCCTGGTCTCTTTCTGAGGAGCCATTGCTGCTTCCACAGCGCCTTGCAGAGGTCACAGCCGAGAGCCTGGGGTACGTGCACTGTCCTCCACTCTGTGTGCTGCCGAGAATCCATTGCTTGTCCTCCAAGCTGTATGGGACCCTGATAATTCTCAGCCCATCATTTGCTCTTTTAGACAGTGCCTTGGTGAGCTGCTTATCTTTGTGCACATGTAACTTACCTGCGGGTCCAAACCAGGCCTCTGGAAAGTCTCCATCTTCTAGCACCAGGAGCTTGCAGTCCTGTTTTTCTGATGGGCGGGCTTCCTGCACATCCTACCGAGAGGACTCCAGAGAACTCAGCACTCAGAGCCAAAGGGCAGGTGTTCAGGCTGCAGGGAGACACGAGGGGTCCAGGCCAACAGCTGGGGCCAGTGCAACACAGGGTTAAACAATAGAGTGCCGATGCCCCTCCTTCCTTCCCTGACAAGCTCATGAAAGTCTGGCTGAAACACTTGAAAACAGAATAAAGTCATCCGTTGAACCATCAGCTATCACATGCAGTTTCGATGTTTCCAACAGGGCAGTTTTCTCCTGACTACAGCAGCTTATTTAGGTTGTTAGCTGGCCGCCGGACACAAACATTCAAACCTGTGTGTATGAGACATTCACAAGGGAGAGTCCAGCATGGCGAGCAGTGATCAGCCCCTCGTCAGCCTTGCTAAGGACGGCTCCTGCCTTCTCTCTTCCTTCCCAGGCTCGGGGGAGGTCAGCTGCGCTTGGGCCACGCCCTCAGGAGATGATGAGAGTGCGAAGCTTTCAATGATTTATGGAGGCAAATGCAATAACCTCAGCTGGCATCGATTGTAATGACATCCTTTGAATCCTTGAGAGCACGCAGTTGACTCTGTGAGACCCCTATGTAGTCATTGGAGGGTCTCTGGGTCTTACTTTCCTAGTTTGGTTTTGGAAAGATGCTGGCCGGAGGGTTGGTGGGGACACTGCCCCCATATGCACAGCGCCAGTGGGCACATTGCACTTACAGAATGCAACGGATTGGTGCAGCCTCATAGGAGAGGTGACTATGAGTCCTCAACTATGCTGCTGGGAATACCTTGTGGCTGGTTGGACTTGGACACGTTAGTTGGCTAAAGGACCAGAATCTCTACCTAAGCTAGGCATGGACTGAGGGATGGAGAAGGAACTGAGGCAAAGTTTGAAATTGACTCAGGGGGAGATGACGAACACCCGGGTGAGTTTCCTGGTCGCATAGGAGATGGGTGGTGACGGCAACTCCGTGTGTGCGCTCCAGCCCCCACGGGAGATGTGACAGAACCCAGGCCCCAAGTCCTGCCTGGGCTCTTCACTTTGCAGCCGGGCAGAGGCGACAGATGGGCTGTGGGGTAAGGTGGTGCTGACTCTCCCAAGACCAACTCCAGGCCCCCAGGTCAGAGCAAGGCCACCATCCCCTGGAGCTCCTGCCTTGGACACCATCCCAGGGCCAACGCCCAAGGGAGAGAGGCGTGGTCTCAGCAGTGGATGAGGAGACATGTAGCTCCTGGGTGCACCTTCCAGCTTTGACCAAGGTCCCCAAGTCAGCTTCTGGGGGCCTCTGCTCTGGTCTGCTCAAGTGAACTTCTGCCTGAACAGGGAGAGACGTGGCTGGCTGACACAACTCTGGTCCTGGAGTCTGCACTCGATCTGAGTACTGAGCCCACACCTTTTCAGCGAAAGCATATTGGGTGCCTTCCACAAACCAGTGAGAGGAAAATGCAGGATAAGCAATGGCAAGAGAGGTCAGCGCTGCAGAGTGGGGATATGTTGGGAGGGTGGGGGTGAGAAAGGCTTCGACAACGCAAAACTACTCAGGTGCGGGTGCATGTGTGTGCATGTGTGTGCGTGTGTGTGTTAGAGAGGAATTTCAGTGTCCCAGAATCAAGACCATGAAGGAAATTATGAGGTCAGAGGTGAGCTCTCAAGTGGAGAAGGAAGGTTCTGTGTAACTGGAGACAGAGAGAGAGGCTGAGTGGGCTGGGACTGGGCTGGGTAGATGGGCAAGAGCTGGATTCTGCTTGCCCCAGGCCCCTTGTGAAGCATTATGGCCTTGATTGATTGGGCCACCAAGAGTCACCAAAGCACTGTGTGCAGGGCAGCCCTGTCAGCAGACTTGGGCACTAGAATCTCACTACGCCAGCTGTGGTCCCAGGTCTGGGAGCACGGCCATCTCCCCGGAGCTTCTTGGAAATGTGGACTGCCCACCCTCTCCTGGACCTACTGACTCAGAACCTGCCCTTTAATGGGAGCCCACGGGAGATGTGTACCTCCAGGTCTGAGGAGCCCAGTTACTGACTCTCTTAGAGACTGGACAGAGGCAGCCTCACGTAAGCGCTGTGGCACAGTCAGGAAGCTGCTCTTGCGGTCTGGGGGAGAAATAAGGGGCCCCACACCACATCTGCGATCACCTAGGCTGATGTCCTTGCCTGCAGCCACATCACCTGTCCCCAGAGGTGGGTGAAGGGAGTGTGGGGGTGGCTCACGGTTGAAGAGCTGGGGGTGGAGATAACCAAGTCGCAGGGCCCCCAGTGTGTGTGTGCTCTCCGGCTCTGTGACTCCAGGAGCTGGCACCTCCAACCCGCAGCCTCTCTGCCCTCTGCTCTCGCCACCAACCCTCCCCTACAAGCCAGCATCCCCGCAGTGCTGTACAACAAACGTTCCCCAGGCTCACGCTATGCTAGGGGATGCGAGGGGCACAGAAGAACCAGCAGTGCCGCTCTGGCGGAGGGCTTGGTGGGCGGGGAGCGGTTGTCTCTCCCGGCTCAGACACTGCCCAGGAGCTGCCGCAAGGCCAGGTTCCCAGTTCCCAGATTTGCTCTGCAGCCCCCTTGCTGATACAGGTGCTCGCTCTGAGCTCTGCCCTCGGCTGCAGCTGCCAACCGTTCTTGGCACCACCGGTACCTCCAAGCTGGGGAGTTGAAGTGTTACCCACAGATGACCGGTACACCTTGGCCATACTCAAGATACAGAAGGCACAGCCGCCCTCCCCCAGCCTCTCATCTCTGCTGGCACCAGAAACACAAGTTCCTTGGGCATCATCCAGGTGCTCTAAGGGTTTGTGGAGAGAAATTCAGACATGGCAAAAACAAAAAACGAAAAATCCCACCTGTGTAAGGTGGCAAGGGTGAAAAACAGACATGAGAGAGACTGCAGGGAGGAGCCCTAACTTCAGGAAGGCAGATCGAGGCTTACAGATGTGGTCATGGTTAAGATGGGTTTTGCGGGAAGAGGAAGAGATTTCCAAGTGAGGGTGTGTTCAGACCTGTATTCCAGAAAGATCCCCACGCCAATCAGACCGGAAGGGGTCTCTGGGGGAGCAGGGAGGCAGCAGGTGACTGAGGCGATGGTCCAGGCTGCACAGGCACTGGTCTGGCAGAGGGTGGGCTCCAAAGGCTGCAGTGGAAACCCACTGGGTGGCCTGCGGCTCCCGGAGCTGGGCGAAGGCCACCTGAGGACGGTGCAGGCAGCCAGACTTCGGGGTGGTGCCGGGAGGCCTGTGGACCCCTGATGTGGACCCGGGAGGCCTGTGGGCCCCTGATGCAACGGGATGGGGTGGCCAAGCATTTCAGGGCATCCCAGCCAGTGGGAGGGCATTTGCAAAGCGCCCCTAAGGGACGAAGCGCATGCTCTATTAGGAGATGTGGTGACGCCTCTGCCCGATTGCTGAGTTCATTTGTCTGTGTCCCTTTCCTCTTCTAACTGGGACATAACCCAGGACGGCAATTATTTAAAAAATCCTAAATTGGCTTCTTTTCTCTAAGAGAGCGGCCCTTGATCCAATTAATTCCTATCCTGGAGAAGCGGCTGGATGTCGGGTGGGAAGGAGGGGTTGAGGAGGAGACGGCTGCTCCCCTCGGTTCCTTCACTGGAATCCAGTTAAGTCAACATTTATCAAGTGCCCACTGTGAGTACGACTCTGAGCGAGAAACTGCAGACCCCCAGGTGTGGAGACCCCCCGGTGTGCCCTACAGGCGCTCACATGCCACCGGGGAAGAGCTCCGGGACCAGGAAGGCTGAGCACAGGGAGCTCCTGCCCAGACACAGAGAGCCTGGAAGAAGAGGTTGGCTGCAGGTGGTAACCCAGGGACAGAGGCTTCCCAGGCAGGGAAGAGCTTGGTGGAAGACCGCGGGGTAGGAAGGGAGAATGTCTGGCCCTGGGTGGTGTAGTCTTCTGGTCCAGGATTCATCCACAAGCATTTTCTGCAGCCCACTCTCATTTAACTCTTATTACAAGCCCACATATCAGTGTTGCAGGCCCATTTCACAGACAGCGAAACCAAGACTCAGAGAAGTGAGCCAGCAGCAGAACCAGGGCTCCAACCCAGTCTTCTGGCTCCCAAGTCAACGTCTTCCTTTCTTTTTTATCTTTTTTCTAAATATTTATTTATTTATTTGAAAGTCAGAGTTACACAGAGAGAGGAGAGGCAGAGAAAAAGAGAGAGGTCTTCCATCCAATGGTTCACTCCCCAACTGGCCACAATGGCCAGAGCTGCGCTGATCTGAAGCCAAGAGCCAGGAGCTTCTTCCAGGTCTCCCACGCAGGTGCAGGGGCCCAAGGACCAGGGCCATCTTCTACTGCTTTTTCCAGGCCATAGCAGAGAGCTGGATTGGAAGTGGAGCAGCTGGGTCTCAAACCAGTGCCCATATAGGATGCCGGCGCTTCAGACCAGGGCATTAACCCACTGCGCCACAGCGCTGGCCCCAACGTCTTTCTTTCAAAACTCCTGTGGCAGGAAGGGCTGAGACCAGGAGGCAATTTGAGGCCGCATGATGAGGCACTTCTGACATGACTAGGGAGCTTCGATCTCGCCCTGGAGGGGACAAAGAGCCTCCGTGGGTTTGTGCGAAGGCAGGAATTATAGCCTGCAGCGGGAGCTGGCTTGGGAAGTATGACGGGCAGGCGCTCATTCGTCGTCCTGGCCACCCCATCTCATCCCTGTTACTTCTTCCACTACGCAGGTCAGAGCCTCAGCTCACTCAGACTACCACATCCTCCACCGTGCCGCTCCTTGTGCGGGAGACGCCCTTGCAACCGGTTCCCCCACACACCGAGCAGCCAGCCCGTGTCCTCCCCCAACCCCCCTCCCCCGCCAGCTAAGTGTGCTGGCTCGGACTGCACTTCACTCACCTCCGCAGCCTCCATCCCGTTGCCTCGTAAGTTCTCTCTCTGCCCGTTTGTCTCTCAAGGCGCCGAGCTCTGTGAGGGGACCCGCGCCTCCCTACCGGTACTGGGGCTGCTCGCTCTGGTGGGGAGGTTAGGAACACGGGCAGCAGAGTGAAAGACATCGGAGTTGGGACCCAGATCTGCTACTGAGTAACTGTGGCCTTTAAGCACTTTGTTCAGCTACTCTGAGCTTCCGTTTCCCTGCATGTAAAGTGGGGATCGTCTTAGTCCATTTTTAAAAGATTTATTTTATTTATTTGAAAGAGTGATGGGAGTGGGGGGAGGGGAGAGATATCTTCTGGTTCACTGTCCAGATGCCCACAACGGCCAAGGCTGGGCCAGTCTGAAGCCAGGAACTCCATCTGGGTCTCCCACATGGGTGGTAGGGTGAGTCCTTGGGCCTCCCTCTGCTGCTTTCACAGGCGCATTAGGGGGGGCTGGGTCAGAGATGTGGCGCAGCAGGGATTTGAACTCGCAGGCCTGGGGGGTGCTGCTGTTGTAGGCGGTGGCTTAACCCGCCGTGCCGCAAGGCTGGCCCTGTCTTAGTCCGTTTTGTATTGCTATAGCGGAATTTCTGAGACTGAGTCATTGATAAAGAACAGAGATGTGTTCTCCAATAGTCTGGAGGCCGAGGAGCCCGTGACCAAGGCTCTGGGCTTGCTCACCGCGTCTTCCCGTGGGGGAAGGGCGAGGGTAGGAGAGCATACACCTGCTCCTGCAGGGCCTTCCCACGGCAGCATCACCCCTCCCTGCAGTAAATCCTCGTGACCGAGAGCCCTCCCACGAGGCGCTTCCTCCCCATACCCCCACATTGATGATTAAACTTGGGGGCACATCAGACCCCAGCGAGGGTGACAGCAGCCACCCTCACTACCATATGGAGAATGGTAAAGGTCATCCGAGCAGCATCGTGGGTTGTGTGTAGGACTAAAGGCGTGAATGCATGTATACAGCGCTTGGTGCTGGGCTTAGCACATCCTAGCCCCTGGTCAGCGCCGACACAGCTGAATGGTGATGATGGGTGTTCTTTAGGTAGATGCTGCAGGGCGCCCGTGAGGAAGGAGGCCGAGCCGTCGTCCAGGTGAGGGTGGACAGGGCAGTGGCTCGAGGGCCTTTTCATGAGTCAGAGGGAGCAGGACACGGTGGCACTGGTGCTGGGTGGCTGAGCCAGGGTGGCGGCTCAGGATCCCTGCCGGCTTCCACACCCTCAACAGCCGTGCTGCCTCAGATGGTCCAAGTTGCCGGGCACAGAGACTGCCCCGCCCCGGGCTCCGGGGGGGCCTCACCTTTCTGCAGTATTGACAGCATCGAGCGGCTAATTTTAGACACACTGGCAAGCTTACTGGGGCTGCTCTGGCGAGTGAGCTCCCCAAGACAGTGTCACTCAGGAGGGGAGCAGGTGTTTGCCCGATGGCCGCCTGGGGTCTAACTGGGCCCCGAGAGTGTGTGCATAAATAGCCTGTCCTTTCCTTTAAAAAAAAATGCTGATTTAATTACGGTCACCTACTTGAAAGGCAGAGCAACAGAGAGAAAGAAGAGGAGACAGAACCAGAGAGATTTTCCATCCTCCACCTCTCTCCTCAAATGTCTGCAGCATCCAGGCTGGGCCAGGCCAGTGTTAGGAGCTGGAACCAATCCAGGTCTCCCACAGGAGTGACAGGGGCCAAGCACCTGAGCCAGCACCTGCTGCCTCCCGGGATGTGTTAGCAGGAAGGGGGATTGGAACTGGGGAAGTGGGACTTGAATGAGCACTGTGATATGGGATGCAGGCGTGCCGAGGGGCGACTTAGCCTGTTGGGCCAGACACCTGCCCCTAGCCTGTCCTTCCAAAGCCCCTTAGAGGGTGGTGGCCCTCAGGGCTCTGGTGCAGGCTCTCTCCTGGCAGAGGACCCCTTCAGCATCGCCCTGGCCCCCAGGACACCCCAACCTTGGCTTCCATAGCCTCTTCTCTGGGGATCTCCTAAAGCTGGGCTGGAGGTTTGCCGGGGATTCTCGGGGTGGGAGAGAGCCAGGTGTGGGCCCACAGTAGTCCTGGGATGGCAGCTGAGGCTTCCCCAGGCCAGGCCCAAGTGGAGGGGATGTGAGAGGTCCGCCATGAGGATCAGGAACCAGCTCTTGCTGTCCTTGAGAAAGCATGCCCCTGGAAGAGCTGTGTGCAGCCCGGCGACCGCCTGTCCCCCGGGTGCCGCCGCCTCCATCCAGCCGCAACCTCCTGTCTGAGCCAGGACACCCCTCCCTTCTCTCCCTGACAGCCCAAGGGCTCGCTCACTCAAAGCCAAGCGAATGCCCTCTGCACGGGTTCTGAGCATGAAGGGCCGAGGGGCCCCTCCTCACCCAGGGTGAGTTGGCTCATGAAGGGGACCCCAGGGTTCGATGTCTCCCTTGAGAGCAACAAGTTGGAGTCAGACAGATCCACCTCCACTTCTCTGCCTCGGCGTTTCTTCCCCTTCCCACACCCCCCTCCGGAGCTGGTGGCTCTTAGCCCGAACCTTTACCGGCTGGAGGACAGGACACCAGTGGGGGAAGATGAGGCGGAGCTGGACCAGGACTGTGGGCTTCCCTCTGGGAGGAGTGCAGAGCTTTGCGGCAGGTGTGAGGAAGCTGCCCTGAAGTCAGCGGGGTCATGAGATCACCTGCTAGCGGGGTGGAGGAACCATGGGCGTAGTTCTCCTTGTTAACCCCAACAGCCCCACAGCCCCCTTGTGCATGCAGGAGCCCTTTGCGGCTTGAATGAACTTCTGGAGTTGGTCCGGCATTCAACACTTGCATGGAAACCGTTAATGGACTCATTCATGCGTGCAGAGAGCCCTGGTTAGGTGCAGGACAAAGACACTGGGCTGTCAGCACTATATCGTGAGCTCTTTCACAGCTCAGGGTGGGTCAAGGTCTCACCTACAGCCTGATTGCTGGGAGACTGAACTTCTCACTCATTTATCTCCGCTTGATGCCTCAGGAGCTCAGCTACAGAGCGAAACCTGGCAGACCCCTCACTTAGGAGGCCACAGTCTCCTGCTCCCCATGGGGTTGGGCAGCAGGGGCAACCTGGAGGAGACTCCCTAGCAGGAAGACATTGATTGCCCCGAATATAATCCACCGGGGTTAAACAGATCATGTCCGTAGGCAACGTGGGGAAAAAGTTGTCAGGGGAGCAGATTCTACACTCTTTCCCACCAGCTCCTACTGCTGGTTTGGGGAAGGGTTCCCGTTGCAAAAAAAATTGGCTCCAAGACATCATCAAACTGCACCAAAGGACTCAGTGAACTTTGGAGCCTCCGAAAGCTAGAAGAAAAAAGAACTTTCTCATAAAGTAGCAGTCATCTTGCTCACAAGGCAGTTGCCATGGTTACCCATGGGAGTGTGTAGAGGGGGGTCTCCCAGGCTGGTTTTCAATTGATGAGAGATGGTAGATGTTTTCACAGGGTGAGCCAAACTGGCCAAGACAGCTAGTGGGACACAGTGAACCCCCAGGCCAAGCCAGACAGGCCTGCAGCAGCTGGACCCACTGCCCAGGAGCAGGACGAGCTGGGGAGCACCTCTCACTCTAGGGAGGGCTTTCCTTGCTCATCACCCTTAGGAAGCAGTGCAGACTAAGGCCCACGTGCAATGGTCGCCCAGGAAGGTGATGGCCATCCTCAACTTGGGCCTCAGCATCTCCAAACGCTCCCTCCCCAAGGGCAGGGACTACATCTTTTCCAGTCTTCATTGTCCACAGTCTCGAAAAGAGTTTCATTTTGGCTCATGGTTTTGGAATTCACAGAACAAGACTGGACAGTCCCCATTGGGTCAGTTTCTGGGGCTGGCAGTCTTGCTGGCAAAGTCTTGAGACTGCACAAGTTCCACATGGTAAGAGCCAAGGAGCACCTGTGTCTGTCTCACGTCACTCCTTAGAAAACCCAGGGATGCAGTCCTGGGCTCCAGCTCAGTGGCTTAGTGTGGTTTAATCACTTCGCAAGGCTTCATCGTAATTGGATAAAGTTTGCACCCTGTTAGTACAAAGAACTAGAGACTTTGGGGTTAGCCCCCTGCGTGAGTTCAAGGAGACTTGCCTATTTAAACCACACTCTTGCACTGCTCATTCATCCATTCAGCAAACACACGATGAGCCCCTGATGGGTACGAGGCCCTGTGCTAGCTCTGGGACCACTGAGACAAGGTGCCATCGCCTTGCTTTCAGGGTGCTCGTGGTCTACATGGAGAAATACACGGGGAACTACCACATCCTTGGGCTTTGCTCGGTGATCAGGGAGTCGCAGGAAGCCACAGGGACCTAGAAGCCATGCATTCGGTTTCTCTGGGAGGCGAGAAAGAGTGTGGCCTTTGAGGATGAGGAAAGATCAAGACATGTGTGGACAAGAATGAGCTAACAGGCTTGAAGCTGCAGCCTGCAGAGAGGCGAGCCACTGGCTAGAATTTGGGAACTTGGCTTTTGAAAACTTCCCCTGCCTGATGAACTTACCCTGTCGTGCCTCGATTGTTAGTGCTATGGGTTTTATGTGAACTCCCTGTTTTCCGTATGGGAGTCACAAATTCTGAAACTGTGGTCACCGGGCAAGGAAAGCCTGTGTGATGTGCTCCACACTAAAAGCCCTAAACTTTCTGTCTCAAGCAGGCCGCCTGGGCAGCGCTCCACATGCAGGGCTGCCTCTGTGCTATTGGAGAAAGGCATGATCAGGGGGTGCCCCCTCCAGGTGTCGCGGGAGACAGAGCACAGGAAACCAGGCCCTGGGTTCCTCTTGAGTCCAACTAATGCTTTTTTTCCTTTTTGGATCTCACTGTGTGTCCTTCACTGCAATAAACAGTAGCCACAAGGACCCCCAGACACGGGCACTTCTGAAAGTCCTTGGAAACTGAACTTCAAAGACGGCTCTGCCAGGCAGGGCGCTTTGAATCCATGCCTCTGAGGGATCTTCCAAAAGCTCATGGGGAATACGAATTGTGAAAACACTCGGCAGAGATCTCAAAAAATGTTTGTGCCCAGAAAATGCTTTAATTCCATTTTCCATGAACTTTTCGAAGGTCCTTCCTAGGTTGAGCCCCATGTAGTCTTCTAGTGTGTCAGTGTGCAGGGGGTGGGCTGGAGGGCTAAGGCAGGGAAGATGGATGCCGTATTAACAGGAAGAGCAGGAGGAGGGGGCGGTGCAGGTGCTCAGAGCAGCTTTGGCATAGGAGCCTGAGGGGGTGTGGCCTGGAGGGGATGAAAAGGGAGTGTTGATGAACCTGGAGAACCCAGAGGATGCAAGCTAGCAGGGCCTGGGTGAGCGACAGCATGTCTGGATTTGACCTTGAGAGCAATGGGAAGACACTGACTGAACTCAGGGAACAGTCGAGGACATTCCGTTCTAAAGGTCACACTGATTGTCCTCGTGTTGGGTGAATTGTATGGGACAGATAAGAGGCTGAGAGCCCGCACAGGAGCCTGCAGCCTAGAGGAGGGGACCCTCGTGAGCCAGGGTCCCCCGGCGGACTCCTGGTCAGCCCTCTCTCTCCTTTCTCAGCCTTCTGAATGAGAATTTCGGATACCTGTTCAGTTCATTTTGCTGGGGCCCACTATACAGTGTGTTACTGCTGTCCCAGGGTCTGGCCTTGGGGGGTTTCTGTCCACGCTGGAGCAGTCACCTCTGTGCTGTAGGCCAGTGGTTTTCGCCTGGGGGTGACGTTGCCCTTGCATTGTGATGGTTACAACTAGGGGTGTGGTACTACTGGCATCCCGGGGGTAGAGACCAGAGACACTGCTTAATATCTGAGAATGCACAGATATGTCGCCCCCCCCCCCCAACGACAAAGAAGGATCAGGCCCAGTGCGCCAGCAGGGCTGATGTTGAGCCTGTCTGAGGTGAGCGAGTGCCATAGAACTTGATGTAGGATGGAAACGGTCCATGTTCTGCGCTAATGGAACCACTAACCGCCTGTGGCAATTGAGCCCTTGAAATGTGGCCAGTTGCAACGGAGGATCTAAAGTTTCAAGTTTATTTCCTTTTAATTAATTTAATTTTAATCTTTAGCAGCCGCATGGGGCTGGCTAATAGCTACTGTGTTGCACACGGGAGACCTGCCTCCTCAGCGGGCTGCAGCCGAGACTACAGCTGAGCTGGAGCTCCTCCCCGCCTACCCTAAGGTACCAAGATCTCCCTGGACTTCCAGCCGATCTGACCCTGTCAGGACACACCACGGACACTCAGAGTGCGGAGGAATCCGGGCGCTGGAAACTTCTGTTTCCAAGAGGTCCCTCATCCCCCGGCTTCCCTCCGCATCAGTAGCTCTGGAGTCTCAGTCCAACCTTAGACAGGCCTCTTTCTCCTAAGACAGCGTACCGCTGGCTGCCCCCACCCCCATTGCATTACTAAGGGGCTCCTTCCCCGAATTCTTCCCAAAAAGAAGATAAACCTGCTCCCAGATGATCTAATGTCGCTACCCAAGGCAGAGATGTTGATCAACCCAAACAGCAGCTTCTGTGGCTTTAAGAATAAGGAAATTAAGTTCTGCCCAGCCAGGCACAGACCTTTGCTGGAAAGAGTAGATAAGGCCTGGGTGCAAACCGTTGTGCCGGCAGGGAACAGACACGCATGGTGAGAATGTCACAGTGACGGGGGCTGGGCCCAGGAGGAGACCCCTCTGTGCAAGAACATTGCATGATTTACAACACTGTGGCCATTTTAGAAATGAGGGACAGGCAGCTTCCGTCACGCATCCCCAGTAACACAGCAAGCACACAGGAGAGGCATCTTGGAACCCAAGTCAGACCGGCTCTGATACTCCGTACCTGCACCCAGTGGTGGGACGGTGCCTACACACACCATGGGCAGGGGTGGGGGAGAAACCTCCCTTGGTCACATGAACAAGGAAGGCACCCCGATTTTCTGGAGGCCACGGCATCCCCCAAACACCCATGGAGGGGATGAGGCTAAGATTCTGTCCGTTCTGCCTGGGAAGGCAGCTATGCCTTGTAGGCTTCCTGGATAAAGATGAGGCTGGGTGGCTGTTTACTGCACAGTGGGAGACGTGCGTTTTGATTTACTTGATCAAAACCCCAGGCTGGCACACTAGGGAGACGTGGGGGCAGGGGGTTGGGAGCTGGCAGGGCAAGGCGCTGGGCTGTGGTGGTGGGGGAACTGCTCAGCTTTGAAGTGTGTGAGAGTCTCCTAATTAAAGGACAGGCCAGCGAAGGAGCAAGTTGAGCAATATTTAGGAATTGGAACCCCGGGCAGCTGCAAATCTGCATGCTGGAAATTAATCCCTTTTCCGGCTCTCAGGCGATGTGCTTTGGTGTTTTCTTAGCTGAGGAAGGCTTTGCCACTATTATCCAATTGGGCTTCCCAGTGTGAAAATGCATGTCCTGGAGCAAGGATGGCAAATATGTAGCAAACATCTGCCAGCCACTATCCCTCACCCGTGGCAGACATCACTAATCGATCAAAGTACTGGCTCCCACGGAGAATAAGCAAAGCTTTAGAATTATTTCTAGAACAGGACTCCAGGTATCCACTACCAATTAAATCAAACTGAGACATAAAATAAAATCAATTTGCTATTCCAGCACGGGAAGCCAGGTGTAGTTGAGAAGCTGTGTAGTAGGACAGGTAGCTCTTGTGTAGGATGAGCTCAGGAGACCTGAGGCACCATCTCTAACACGTTTATGAGGCCAGGGTAGGCCCACAGCAAGAGTGGGTGAGCTCACAGCCGGGAAACAGAGAGAGCCCAGTGTGGCCCATCATTTCCGTTGTAGCTTGGATTCTCTCCTGTCTCAACTAAGGGATGGGTTAAGTCTCTCTTTGATCAGCTCCAGCAAGGGGGGACTCACTGTCTCACAACACAGCCTACGTCTTTCTCGGTTGGCTCCAGCAGTGTAGGTTCCCAAGCCCCGGCTAGCCCTGTGTGAATGGTGACTTGGAGCCGGCCACATCTGCCCTCATGAGTGGCGGGTGGGAGAATCCTACCTGCCCCCAGAGGTGTGAGATGGATCCGGATGTGTGAAACACCCTGCTGAACGCCTCACCTGCGGCAGCTTCGCGGAGCGTGTAGGCACTCATTTATACCTGGTGCCAAAACCCGCCTTATCGGAGCTTCCTTTGCTGGTTCCTCGGGGACTCCAGAGTGTGCCTGCTGCTTCCCCGCCGTGACAGCCTGGCAGATGTTTGAAGACAGAATGTCATGTCTGTGCCAGTTCTCTCAGCCTCTACAGAACTCTTGTACGTAATTCTCACCTCTTCTGTGGTTACTCTGAACAGGCGGACCCCCAGTCTCGCAGCAGGTACCTCCGAGTCCCTGCGGAGTGTCAGGCACGCTGACAGGCATGTGGGGCATGAATGGGTGCATACAGTGATCCCCCCGCACCCTCGCCGAGTCTGCCATGCTGATGGAAGTCGTAGATGTAGCAGAAAACAAAGATGGCGGGCTTCCTGCCTTTCATCCATTCACCCAGTTAACAATATTATTAATTTGTGGAGCTTCTAATACATGCAAGCCAACCTCAAAACCAAACAAACGAGAGGGGGTTATTGGCATAAGCGCCAGGAAGACACACAGGAGCTATGCAGGCCGATGGCAGGAACCTGTTCCCTTATCTATTATTGAATTTGCTATCGCTGTTTCATGTGTGTGTGTGTGTGTGCATGCGTATGGGTATTTATATAGATTTCTCGAGATTTGCCATTTTAATCATTTTAATTATACAATGTGGTGACATTCTGATTGTTCACAATATTCTAAGAGAATTATGTATTTCCAAAACTTTTCATCACCCCCAGCAGAAACTGCACCCTTCAAACAGTAACTCCCGTCCCCTCCTTCCTCAGCCTCTATAGCCGCTAATCTACTTTCTGTCTTTGTAAATTTATCTGTTCCGGTTGTTTCGTGTCAGTGGGAAGATGCAAAATCTGTCTGTCCGTGGCGCCTCTGTCACCCAGCCTGGTGATTTCAAGGCTCATGCGTGTCGTGGGCTGCATCAGGGTCTCAGCTTACGGCTGAAAACAATTCCATTGTGTGGCTGGATCATTTGGGTTTATCCATTCGCCTGTTAATGAACAGGTCGTCTCCACATTTTTGTTATTATGAATAATACTCTTAGACTATCTGTGTTGCAAGTATCAGCTTAGTTTCTGCTTTCGAGTCTTTGGGGGCATTTATGATTGTTTCAATTTGGTTGATTGTGGATGCACAGACTGGATTAAGCACAGCTCTTGGCTCGTGGACTGAGTTGTGCACCCCTCAGTCCCGTGCCTTACGAGAAGAGGAAGAAGCCTTAGGAGTTCGAGGGCGCAGAGCCAGGTCCACACGAGGGTGTCTGCCAGCCAGGAGGAGAGCTCTCCCTGGAACCCCAGCCCTTGATCTGGCTCTCTCAGCCTCTGGGGCAGGGGGTGATAAAACGAGGGCGGTGAGAGAACTCTGGGGTTCTGTCGTGGCCGCCCGAATCGGCTAACGTAGTTCACAATCCACTACCCCCTTTGGTCCAAGTGCGACCCAATTTTAGAATTGTTAGCTGTCAATCACTTATTCTGATTGTAGTTCTTCAGTCTTATTACTATTGCTTGTGTGTGGATTCTATCTTCTATCAACGGCCACTTGTTGAATATAGTTGGAGGTACAGACACCAAGATGTATATTTATTCCTATGTAGATATTCAACTGAGGCAAGGCCATTTATTTAAATAAGCAGCACCCCCAGACCCATTACACTATTCTATTGCCTAAATGTCTGAGTCTGTTGTCCGTGATGGCATTGTAGCCCAGGGGGTTAAGCTACTGCCTGCGATGGTGGCGTCCCATGAGTGCTGCCAGTCGGAGTCCTAGCTGCTCCACTTCCAATCCAGCTCCCTGTTTTCTTTGTTTGGTGTGGTTTAGTTTTTAAGATTTATTTATTTATTTGAAAGGCAGAGTTACAGAGAGGGGGAGACACACACACACACACACAGAGAGAGAGAGAGAGAGATCTTCTATCTGCTGGTTCACTCCCCAAATGGCCACAATGGCCAGGGCCAGGCCGGGCCAAAGCCAGGTGCCAGGAGCTTTTTCCTAGTCCCCTACATGGGTGCAGAAGCCCCCAAAGACTTGGGCCATCTTCCACTGCTTTCCCAGGTTCATTAGCAGGAAGCTGGATCAGAAGTGGAGCAACTGGGACTTGAACCGGTGCCCATTTGGGATGCCGATGCTGCAAAAGGCCGCTTAACCATCTAAGCCAGAGTGCCAGCCCCGAGCCCCCTATTAATGCATCTGGGAAGGCAGCAGAAGATGACCCAAGTGCTTGGGCCCCTGCACCCATTGGGGAGACCTGGATGGAATCCCAGGCTCCTGGCTGTGGCCTGGCCCAGCCCAGTTGTTGTGGTCATCTGGGGCATGAACCTGGGGACAGAAAGTCTGTCTGTCTCCGCCTCTGCCTTTCCCCTCCTCTCTCTCTAACTCCATTTTTCAAGTAAATAGATAAATCTTTAAAAATTGTATTTTCTACATATATCTCTATTTTTGGACTCCCTTAGCTTTTTTACCCATCTTTGCACTATTTCTGTAACTGATTTAATTATCCTATCAAGACAAGTCCTGGTATTTGGTAGAAGAAATCATTCCTCTTGGCCTCTCTTTATTTAGAAATATTCTGGCCACTTTTCATCTATGTACAGATTTAGAGTCATTTTGTAAGATGCCACTAAAAATTTAACAATTTGGAATTTTGACTGGAATTCCTTGGACCTGGATATCTTTGGGGTACTGAGACTTCCTAGCCATGCACATTTTGTATTGCTAACCACATTTTGTGACATAAAAGATTATTAAAAGGTATCCAGGTGAAAATAAAGGAGGAACAGGAGAAAAAAACAGCAGAGCAAAACTGTACGTGCAAAGGCCCTGGAGTATGGAAGGACAGACTACGTGGGAGGCTGATCAATATGATCGGAGCACGGGATGAGGAATGAAGGAGAGATGAGACTGGAGACGAACGACTCTAAAAGGAAGTTGGTGTGGCCACATTTCCATTCTGGATGGACTTCTCTGATGGGGAGAGGGGTCGGAATGGAAACAGGGAGATCAGTAAGGAAGTCACTGCTGTCGCCTGGGAGAGAGATGGCTCAGATCACCGCCGGCACTGGTGTTTGAAAGAAATGGACTCATTTGCAGATCGTTTGGAACACACATTTGGGACTGAAAGGACTTGGAGTCTGTTTCCATGTGTGTGACGTGGACAGGAGGGAGGAGAGAAAGTGCCCCAATTCGTGGCTTGGGTGGCCGAGTGACAGAGTTGCCACTTGTTAGACGGGAACCCCTGACCTCTGCTCCTGGTTCCCAGGAGGAAGGATTTCTCGGAGCGCACATCCTCTCTCCCCAGGTTTCCCCACCTTGTCTCCTCTGGGGGGTGCACTTGGAGGGAGTAACTGCACATGCTGTGCCGGCTTTTGTCCTTCTTGGGGTCACGTCTGACCTCCAGGGGTGCCAGGGCTCCTTCGAGTGGGGAGTCCCACTTGGACGGGATCTCCATGGGGGAAGCTTCTGTAGGCTGCACAGCCTGACGGGGGTGGGTGTGCCTGGCAGCCCCCTCTCCATGTCCCACCAGGTCTCTAGCAGCTGTAAGCCCCGTATTTTGGCCTCTGTTTTTATTTTCATTTCATAGGTTGTTCAAAACCTGAGCTGGACAGGGAGATCCCATCTGATAGCGATCTCATCCCATAGATCTTAAATACTTGGTGCTTCAGGGCGTGAAGAAGCAGGAGTGGAGTTCAGGAACCCAGGGGTACCTGGGATGGCTTTGGGAACAGCCGGAGCCTGAGGCTGTGACCCTGGACGTTTTGATCCCGGTGATGGATTTCTAGAAGCTTGGATGAAGCTGTAGCGTTCTTTTTTTAGAGCTGTGTGGCTGCCTCTCCACAGTCCTGGTGTTGGCAGGAAGGCTGTGTCTCAGGTCAAATGCTATGCCGACTTACAGATTTTGATCTGTGCGGTAGAAATTGGGGTCTCAGGGTGGGCATTTGGCCCAACAGTGAAGGTACCTGCATCCCACATTGAAGTACCTGGGTGCAGTACTTGGCTCCAGCTCCCTGCTAACGCAGACCCTGGGAGGCAGCAGTGACAGCCCCAGTGCTCGGGTCCCTGTCACCACACAGGAGACCCAGATGGAGTTCCCAGCTCCCAATTTTAGCCTGGGCAGGCATTTCAGGAGTTGGGGAGTGAGCTAGGGGATGAAAGCCCTCTCTCTCTTTCTCTATCTTTCTCTCTCTCTCTCTTTTTCTCTCTTTCTCTCTCTCTCAGCTAGATTAATAGTGAATTCTCTGAACAAATCTCCAGTAAATAGCAACAGCTCTCCTCAGCTGGGGTTTGAGCAAGCGGAACAAAGAATCAAGATGGAGACCCGCCAATCTTTCACTTGTGCGTCCAGCCAGGCTGAAACACCTGACCCAGTTCTTCCTAGACCCAAGCAGGTGGTTCCCCCACGGGGCGGGGCATCCAAGTGCCCACTCCCTGTGGCCGGCTGACGTCCAGGAGGAAGAAGGGTGGAAGCGCCCTACCTGGGACCCAGGGTCGAGGGGCAGGTGCACCCTACTTGGCCATTTTCCAGGGTGGAGACTCAAGAATGGGGCACCAAGCTGGATTCCTGGGAGGTGGCCAGCCCTGAGGGCACTCTGTGAAAACTCTGCACCCAACAGCCCATGTGCCAGGGGTCTTCCAAGAGCTCATGGAAATGTGCACCATGGGAGAGCCCTGCGTGGCCTTTATTCATTCATTTTTGCACCAAAAGAAGTTCGTCTTTTAATCCTATTTTGGCAGGGATGTTTTGAAGTCTCCTTGGGCTGTGTTTGCCTTTTCTGGGGAATCCCGACCACACATGCCCTTTGCTGTCTTGTGCCTTCTCCCCCAATTCTGCCCTGCTCTGGGAGGGAGCTCGTAGGGCCCTCAAGGGGTCAGCAGGCACCTGTGATGCACCCATCTTGGGTCCTGGGGCCCCCTGAGCCCCAGCAGCAGGTCCTGAGCTCAGGGGGCCTCGGCTAGAGGAATGGGCTCCCTGTTGCTCGCTTTGGTGTCAGGGCCCAGGTAAATTATTCAGCAGCTTTCCCGCTCCACCAGCGTGCTCAGCTGCGACAATTAGCCGAGGATCTGCTGGGATTGCCTTGTTTCCAGCATTCCCTGAAACCTCCGACCCCGCTGAATTTAATTCTGCTCCTTTAATAATTTCTGGGAGCTTGGATTCTGTTGAGTGAGCAGGTTCCCGCCTGCGGAAATCAAATCAACTTTATCCTGAAGCTGCATGTGGCCTATTCAGGAAGCCGGAGCTCTGATTGGGTCGGGGGCAAGCAGGACAGGGAAGCTGGAGCTCCTTGGGGTGCAGCCCCAGCACCTGTGACAGAGTTGCTGCCTTGGGGGCTTTGGGTTGCAGGTGAGGCTGTTTCTCTGGGTTCCTGCAGGGGGCAGAATGGCAGAGAGGCTGCTTGGTGCTCCAGGATGGAACGCAGGCCCCTTCTCCTTGGCTCATTCCTCCCTTTATTCAGGGATTGTTGATACAAAACAGACCCGCTTTAATCCCACTGTGCATGAACTTCTTAAAGTCCCTTGTATTCCGTCACAGTCACGAAGGACTAATCACCGGGACCAGCACCTGCCATGGGCCCTCCATGCCGGCCACTCTGACAGGTGCCCCATGGTGAAAGTAGGGAGGAGGGGCCCCATCTTTCAGACGGGAGAACCAGAGCTTGGGGAGGTGACGTCATGTGCAGGTGCTCGTGCCGGTCAGCAGCGGAAGAACTGAGATGGGCACTGTGGCCTTGGCCACCCCCTGGGCTCCTCCCCAAGGGGACAGGGACGGGCAGGACACTTTGTGCAGAGGACGGTGTGCAGACCAAGGGAGGCAGAGAGGAGGATGCCATGCAGAACCCTGGCATGTTTGGCTACGTAGTGTGCAGGGCCCAATGCAAACAGAGAAGGGGCCCCTTGTTGGGAAGTCACGTGACTGCCAGATGGCGACAGCAGGACACTGAGCCTGGGGGACAGGGAACTCTGCCTGTGGGGCCTGTGAGCCTACGCAGGTCCCACACCCAGGAAGACGGGCAGGGGCTCGGGCCTTCGCCGCAGCGGTCTCCCGACGGGGGCTCAGGAGGGAGCTTGGAGGATGTTTGTTCTGAGACGAGAGCAGCATGGGCGTTTTGTGCAAGGCTGGAGGGTTTGGGCTTAGTCCTGTAGGGGCTGGGGAGCCCCTGGACTGCTTTGAGAAACCAGTGATCTTGGTTAAGATGGTGCTTCCTTATGTGTTTTCAAAAAAAATTATTTATTTGCTTATGACTATTTATTTGAAAGTCAGAGAGAGAGAAAGAGAGTGTGTGTGCTCTGTAAGCTGAGTTACTCCCCACCTGCCCGCACTAGCCAGGGCTGGGCCAGGCAGCCGCCAGGAGCTGGGAACTCAATCCAGGTCTCCCACAGAGGTGGCAGGGGCCCAATAACTTGAGTGCTCACTGCTGCCTCCCAGGGTGCGCCTTAGCAGGAGGCTGGAACCTTTGGTTTGATGTGGGAGGCAGGTGTTCCCCAGGTGCCTTAGCTGCTCGGCCCGACGCCTACCCCCATGCTTTCACTGCCTGTAGAGTGGCGCTACGAGGGGACAGGTTGGCGGCGCCACTCTCCTTAGGGAATTTGGGACCTCATCACTACCTGTAGGGATCTGGCCAAGAAAGTTCAGAGGCCGCGGTGGGAAAACACTCATTTAGGGGATGTCAAATCCATTAGCACGGTATTAAAAAAAAATTCTCAGTAGGAGGAAAATATTTAAATAGAAGTCATTAGCAAGCATATTTCCGACGCCAACAGTGGTTAATAAGTCAAAATTGCTTTCCCTACAAATGAACCCTGTTCAAGGCTTGCACTCCCCCACCCCTTTCGGAAGTGCTCAATTAGGGTGAAAAAAACCCATAGCTCTCCCTGGATGGAAACTGTTGAAAGGCAGGAGTGCTTTCTGGTTAGGCACCGTCCAACCACAGCGATACAAATCAGCCCCTTAGGATAATTTATGTCTGAGAGAGGAGTTCGGAAATGGGTCTGCTCGGAGCTAAAAGCATCGTAAATAAAGCCGGCATGGGAGACTGCACCGGCTGCAGCCGGGAGTTATGGCCTGGTCGCCCCACTGCCCCTGGGCCTGCGCCCTCCTGAGCAGCACGGGCCTCGTCTGGCCACTCCATAGCCCTCATCCTCGTGGGCCACCGAGCCTCGGCGGAGGCCAGGGCCCAAGTGTGCCTGCGCCAGCTGATTACTGCACTTGTTCATCTCTCCCCGAGGCTGGGGCTGTCCGCTCCCTGAGCGCCCCGAGATGAGGAGGGACAGCGGGGTGTGCGTGCACAGGGACATGTGTTGTGCACACATGTGCAGGCATGTATATGCTCGTGTGTGTGCACTGAGGTATCTGTGCACAGGGACATGTGTATGTGCACCCACATGTATGTATATGCTTGTATGTGTGTATGCACCTGTGTAGGTGTGTGCACCCACGTATATGTATACACTTGTATGTATGTATGTGTGCACTCTGTGCACAGGGACATGTGTGTGTGCACCCATGTGCATGTATATGCTAGTGTGTGTGTGTATCCAATCACTCAGCAGCCACAGCATGGATGTCTGTGCCGTGTGTACATGCGGGTACGGCACACTTGCCCATGGTGTGTGCATGTCCATGTGTGTGTCTGCGCTTGGATAGGGGCACTCGGCTCAGCCTGGGCAGTCAGAGGATTTACTCTGGGAGCAGGGCGGGCTGGCAAGGCAGGGTGCGCAAGGAGGGACTGGTCCCGGAGTCCATGCCTCGGCGGGTGCGGCGGGGAAGAATGACCTGGAGCAGTGGCCCCTCACGCGTCTGGGACCCTGTAGATGCCTGCCTACAAGATGAAGTTGTTTTTCTCACATTTTCCCCTCAGGAGGGAAATCCTTCCCCATCCGGATCACTCCCCAAAGCTGTGCCATTCCCAGAAAGATGGCGGCCCAAAGGCCCTTCCATCTGTCGACGCGAGGAGTGAGCACAGATGGGGCTGTTCATTATTGCTGCATGCCTGACCCCAGCTCTGCCGGGGGTGCCTGGAAGCCGCCTTCCGAGGTGCGCTGGCTGCGCTGGGGAAAGAGCTGACCTGCACCCGCTAGGAACTCGGGTGTGAGGAGCCCACGGCCCAGGGCGGGGGTGAGGCTGGGAGGTGGGGCAGAGGGGAGTAGGTAGCCCCAGCAGTCCGTCCTAAACTCAGCCCCAGTCTTGGAGGTCTGAGCTCATACCTAAGCCACCGGACCCTTCTCCAGGCCACCCAGCGCTGGCTGCCATGGCAACAGGCCGGCAGGTCCCAGAGTGATGTCCAGGGTCCCCGCCCTTCCCTGTCCCGGATCGCAGCTTCCAGCCACTGCTGAGAAACTTCCGAGGCTCTCAGCACCTGGCTCCAGGACAAGGACCAGATACGCCTCCAGCCTTCGGCCTCCACCCAGGAACCGCGGAGAACACCTTACCTTTGCCAGAGTGCCCCAAGGAGGTTTGCTGTGCTGAGCTTCCTGTTCTAGAACATTCTTCTCATCCGCCTTCTCAACCCTGCTTCTTTGGAGTGTTGTGTCAGACCCGACTCCTGTTTCTCTAAACAGATTCCCAGTTCTTCCACGCTGCCCAGACTGATGCAAACAGGGTGGCAGGGCCTGAGGGTCTGTGGACAGACATCCTCCTGTCCCCAGGTCCCCAGGGTCCCCCACCTGCTCCAGCCCTTACCCTCCTCCATCTTCCAATTCTCCGCCCTGGCAGGTGTGCAAATCTAACACCTCCCGGCTGTGGGAGCATGTCACTGCCTCCCACGCAACCCTAGACAGGGAGGCAGCCGACGGGCACAGGGAGCAGAGAGTGGCCACATCATGTAGGCATTGAGCGGGCTGTGGGCGTGGACGTTGATGCCATCTCTGCCCGTGGTCAGCTATGGTCCAATAAGCACCCAATCTACAAATCCAACATCTGAAGGGAGAGCGCTCAGGCCATGCAGGTGGCGTGTGGGCCACAGGGCCGAGGACCCCAATAGGCCTTCTCTCCTGGGAGTCTCAGGAACTCCACCTACCAGACGTGGACGCTGAGGCTCATGGGCCACACAGTCACAAGAGGGCCCAGGAGCTGAGGGGCCTGCTCTGCGAGCTCCCAGGGCACATGAGCGCCTTCATCCACTGCACTTCTGTTCCCTCTAGGCACCTGCTCCCCCGGGGAAGGCCATAGAAGGAGACAGACGGACTCCCGGTTTGTCCAGGAGACTTGGGCCTTCCTTGCTATGTATGTCCTGCAGGGCAGGGTGGGGTGGGGGCAACTTCCTCATGACTGCCTGCCCACCAGCCCTGGGGACCTGGTCTTGGACAGGACGCAGGCCAGCTCCCAGAATTCCTTTCTCCTGCAGCCCTCTCCTCTCCCTCACTGTCTCCCCAGAGGCTCCCTGGATCCAGCGCAAGGATGTCTGAGAGAGCAGTACCTCTCTCCCCCATTCCCCTGGACTCTGGCAGTGACATCGGCCAGGTCCTCTGTTCCTAACAACTCAGCAGTGCCCTGCCCATGAATTTCCATCGTCATCTGGGGGTGGGGGGCGGGAATGTGAGCCTGAGTGGTGGGCGTGGACCACTATGCAGGAGCAGGGGTCAGAGGGCGTCCCTGCGCCCTCACTGGGGGCATGTGTATGGTGGCAGGTGGATGGGCCTGGAGACTGGGCTTGAGCCAATCAACCCGAGCTCCACCGCCAGCTTTTCCACATTGTAGTTGTATATCCTGGGCTCAGGTGCTGAGCCTCAGTTTCCCATCTGCACAATGGGACTGAGGCAGGACTTTCTACAAGGTTGTGAGAGGTGTCCAGCCTAGGACCCAATAATCGGCTGGCAGAGTCCTTCCCAGTCAGAGTGACAGCTGCCATCCTCGGCCAGGGGCAGATGGGCGACATCAGTACTTTCCGGGGCAGTAGAGATCGGAACGGCTCCGTACCACACGCACTCACCTCTGCCTCTAGTTGACACCTGTGCTTCTCTGCCTTGGCCTTTTATTTTTAAAATTTATTTATTTAGGCTGGCGCCGTGGCTCAACAGGCTAATCCTCCGCCTTGCAGCGCCGGCACACCGGGTTCTAGTCCCGGTCGGGGCACCGATCCTGTCCCGGTTGCCCCTCTTCCAGGCCAGCTCTCTGCTGTGGCCAGGGAGTGCAGTGGAGGATGGCCCAAGTGCTTGGGCCCTGCACCCCATGGGAGACCAGGAGAAGCACCTGGCTCCTGCCATTGGATCAGCGCGGTGCGCCAGCCGCAGTGCGCTACCGCGGCGGCCATTGGAGGGTGAACCAACGGCAAAAGGAAGATCTTTCTCTCTGTCTCTCTCTCACTGTCCACTCTGCCTGTCAAAAAAAAAAAAGATTTATTTATTTATTTGAAAGTCAGAGTTACACGAGAGAAGGAGAAACAGAGAGAGAGAGAGGAGAGAGGAGAGAGAGAGAGAGAGAGAGAGAGAGAGAGAGAGAGGTCTTCCATTCGCTGGTTCACTCCCCAAATGGTCGCAACGGCCGGAGCTGCACCGATCCGAAGCCAGGAGCCAGGAGCTTCTTCCTGGTCTCCCATGCGGGTGCAGGGGCCCAAGGACCTGGGCCATCTTCCACTGCTTTCCCAGGCCACAGTAGAGAGCTGGATGGGAAGTGGAGCAGCCAGGTCTCGAACCGGCACCCATATGGGATGCCAGCACTGCAGGCGGCTGCTTAACCTGCTATGCCACAGTGCCGGCCCCTACCTTGGCCTTGTATATTCCCAGGCACAAAGCTATGGTGATGCTGATGGCGAGGGAGAAGTTCTAATTCAGAGGTGGAATCTGGGAGGGCTTCATGGAGAAGGTGGCCTCTGTCCTGGGATCCTGAAAGATGGACGCCTTGGAGATGAAGGTGGTGCAGAGAGAGTGTTCCAGACAGAAGGAACAGAGCAGGCAAACTCCAGAGAGGACAACTCGGGCTCAGTGCGGGGAGAGGGGGGGATGACAAGGAATGAGGGGGAGCCACAGGGGTCACTGGAGAGCAGGCCAGGCGCCGAACAGCCCTGCTGGTCTCTGCCAGGGTGAAGGAAGGGGCGGCAGCTGGCTGGTTAAGCAGAGAAACGTTTGGGGGACAGGAGGTGGGCAGGGGGCAGAGACGCAGAGCTGGAGACGAGGCTGGGGCGGGGCCGTGCTCCCTCCAGGTCCCCCGGGGATGAGGAGGGACCCCAGTAGCTGTGGCCCCTGTGTGCAAAGTCTCCCTCTGGGGGCCTGCGATCCTGACACCGTGTTGCCAGCCCCAGGCCGGCCAGCATTTCTTCCACAGCAGCCTCTCCCTATGTCCCTGCCGCTCGCCATGCGCTCACCAGCTCTGCTGTCCTGGCTCTCCTTTCCTGGGGCGTGGCCCGCACCCCTCATGCCCAGAGACACAGCTTCTGCATTCACAATTGCCCCCAGCTCTCATGGAGGCCACAGAGGTCGGAGACAGCGGGCAGCTGGCAATGGGCCCATGGGGTGCTCTGCCCGGCCAATGGCCAGCGCTCTCCAGGGCTGTCGGCATCCTGGAAGGCAAGGAGACGAGGGGAAGCCATCACAGACGGGAGCAAGGCAGCCGATGGCCCAGCCCAGCAGCCTTTACGGGGAAAGGCGGCGCCATCACTGAATGGTGGTGTGTGGTCCTCACGGCCGTGGTCACCTGGCGTGTTGGCGGGGATCTCATGGGCAGGGCGAGGAGTCTGTTCCCATGGCGATTTGTCTGTAACTTTGAAGTTATTCCAGAATGAAAAGGTTGTTTTTTTTTTTTTTTAAATTTATTTATTTGAGAGGTAGAGTCAGAGAGAGAAAGGTCTTCCTTCTGCTGGTTCACTCCCCAAATGGCAGCAAAGGCTGGAGCTGGGCCAAGCTGAAGTGGGGAGCCAGGAGCTTCTTCCAGGTCTCCCATGCAGGTGCAGGGGTCCAAGGACTTGGGCCATTTTCTACTGCTTTCCCAGGCCACAGCAGAGAGCTGGATCGGAAGTAGATCAGCCGGGACTCGAACCAGCACCCATAAGGGATGCTGGTACTGTAAGCAGAGGCTTAACTCCCTATGGCACAGCATCGGCTGCAAAAAGTTTATTAAAGTGAACCCTTGGCTTCTTTTATGAGTGCTTTAAGCTGTTCCAGCAGCCATCTTGGTAGAGAAAATGCCCATCTGTTGGTTCACTCCCCAAATGCCTGCTGGGTCGAGGCCTGAGCTGGAAGATGGGAACTAAACCGCTTGCTCGAGCCGTCACCTCTGCCTTGCAGGGTCTGTCTTAGCAAGCAGCCAGAGTCAGGAGCCAGAGGCTGATGCCAAACCCAGAGCAAGGTGTTTCAACCTGTGAATTAGCCACTGGGCCGGACAGCTGGCCCCCAGCAGCTTAATTTAGAAGAGGACCTACAAGCTCAACGCCTTACAGGGAAATTCAGCCAAGGCGACAATGACACGGTGCTTCCTCCACCAGGCACTTGTGTCACACCAGGGAGGCCAGAGGCCAAGCACAGAGGCCACCCCTTCTGGTGGGTGACTGATGCGCGGCGGGCTGGCCATCTGACTGCCTGGCTTCTGCCTCGCTGCTCCCGGCACCCAGCCCCTGTGCCAGTGAGGGGGGGAGTGGGTGGAGGCAGGTGGTTAGAAGCCCCAGTTCAACCACCCTATTGCAGCACTTTTGGCAGAGGGAGAGGCAGCTAGAAGCATCTCCATCGCTGTCCATTACTGAATACACACTGCGTGCTTTGACCTATGCGTGAGAAATGAAGCATTGCTCCTATTTTGCAGATATATAAAAAAAAAAAAAACTGCATATGGGAGACATGGTGCAATTTGTGCAAGGAGAGAAGCAGAGCTGGCCCCAGAGCACGGTCACCTTGTGCCCCTGCTTTCCATGAGCAGACTTGCGACAAGACAGCCGGCCCAGTGCACAGTGGGGCAAGCCAGGAAGGACTCGGGTGCTCGAGGATCGCTCGCTCAAGTCTGGCTGGAAAAGGAACTCGCACTTCCTCGCGGGGCCAGCTCTGCTGCCTGTGAATTCTGAAAAACTTTCTGGGTACCTCTGGCTCACACCCAGGAAGTTCAAGGGTTCCCAGTCACAGCCAGTGCTCAGGGAGGCCCCTCCCATCCCAGGCAGGTAGGGACTGGCCCCGCCCCCTCCCCCAGGCTCCTGTGTCTGCAGGCACAGCTCAGCAGGGGGTGCCATTACCATCTGTGTCTGGTGTATTGAAGTCGCTGCGGCACTCGCAGGAGACTTCGAGCAAATACCAGCCCAGCCAAGTGCTGGAGCCAGCCTCGGGTCTGACTGCGCAGAGGGGGATCAAACAGTTCACAGCACTGTGCGGGGAGCAAACGGCATGGAAGGAAGACAGAACTGTAAACTTTCCTCCGTGTGTCCCCAGGTGACGCGATGCTCCCCGGGCTGCCTTCAGGGGCCACTCTGGGGCTGGCAAGCCCGTGTCACCTGCAGGACAGGTACTTGGAGGGCGGCAGCGAGATCGGAGGATGATGCTCAGGTGCCGGGCCCCTGATACGGATGCTGCACCTGCTTCCTCATCCCACTGCAGGGTTCAAGCAAGGGGATGCGGTGCTGCTGGCCATCCACACTCTCCCTCCAGATCTCCCTGGTGGCCAGCAGACGCTGAGGGACAGGCACAGGGTGGCCAGATACAAACAGGGGTCAGTGTGCGGCCAGAGCCAGAACAAGAGGGAGCCGTCTCGAGTTCTTGATAAGGAAAGCTTGTGTCCGTGGGGAACCACATGAGTTCATTAAAAATATGTCATGCTCGACACATCGCACCTTAAAAATCAATTATTTATTTAATAAATATTTAGTGAGCACACGGATGTGCCAAGAACGAGGCTGCGCAGGCTGCTCCAAATGAGGCAGGCATTCCGTCGGTCTTGGAGGGGGGAGTTTCCAGCGCAGCTGTGGGGGCTCTGAGGGTGAGGAGGGGACTGGCGATAGACAGGTAGGTCCTGAGCATGCTGAGTGAAGCAAGGCTAAGTTCTCTAAGGACTGGGAACTGGGCAGGCAGTGGATACCCTGGCTGGAGCGTCAGGGCAGCCCTCCCTGTGGGGAGGTGGTGTTTGGAAGAAGGGAAGGTGTGGAGAGCCTGGTGGGCCAGGAAAATGTTGCATGTGCAGCGTCTCTGGCTTTTCGCAAAGCCTCGGGGAAATCTCTCCATGTAATATTGACAAAAATGTGTCTTGTGCTTATTCTGCAGCAAATGCCATAGCCTTTGCACACACTTCACACGCATTTTATTCCATTTTAGAAGCACCCAATAATGGGTGCGTTTTCTCTAAATTGCAGATGTTCGTATGTTGAGGCTCTGTGAGACTGTGACCTGTTCAGGGTGAAAGAGAGGCGGGGAACTGGGCTTGGGCCCCGGACCCCCGACCTGGGCTTGTCTCCTCACTGTCCACAGCTCCTCCTGCTGCTTGTGTCCACGTGGTGCAGAGATGTGGGACTGCTGCTGATGAAGTGGCCGCTCTGTGAAGGGGGCTGCCCCAGTGGCGGCTGGGGTAGGGCCCGCAGCCTCGCCTTGTCCACTAGTGTCGATCTGAACGAGAGCTCCAGGGGCCATGAACGCCTGGGCTGACCCCACTTTTACTTTGGAGTTTGTTGGCTGAGGCTGCAGGCATGAGATGTTCTTCTCTTGCCGGCTGCTGGTGCCTGGACCTCCACGGGAAACTCCTCAAGGGGCTGGCTCTTCTCACCGAGGAGTCCCTAGGCTTCCACACAAGACTTCACACACAATCCACAAATGGACACCCTGCTCGGTGGTGGATCGGGGAAAGAACGGCTGCTCCTGGCAGAGAGGAGGGAAGGAAAGACGGTGGTGTGAAGCCAGAAGGCGAAGTAGCTACGGTCAGCAAAGAGAGGGGCTGCTGGAGGGGAGAGCCCAACACAGCGAGCCGGGGAGAGGGAGGTGTGTAGGTGGCTCAGCACCCTGTGGGACCACCACCGAAGCCCCTGCAGTGTGGGGGCTCTCTTCTCCCAGTCATCTTGGCAGATGGACACAGGTGACATGCACATGGCTACCCACCAGTCCCAGCTCTCTAGGGAAGGGCTGTGGGGCCCAGCTGGTGGACTGGGCTGGGAGTGACTGTTATCAGGCCTCTGCATGTAGGGCTTATCTGTGACCACACTGGACCTCCCCCTAGTGTCATCTTCCCCTCACCCCCAGGGGCCATGTGCCCTGAGGGCTGGGCAGGGCAGGCACAGTGGTGGCATGGGGCACAGATGTCAGATGCCCCCCCCCCCAGCCTCTTCCTGTCTTTCTTGAGGCACTTCTGCTTCCCTGGTGGCCACCAGATCAGTCCCTCTGACCCAAGTGGCTACCACTCCAAACAGCTACAGGGCAGTGCCTGGCCTCCCAGAGGGGCTGGGTTGGAGTCCCTGTTGGGCTCTGCTTGCTGCTTGCTGTGGGCCTTGGGCAGTCATCCACTGGCGCTCCATCTGTGAAGTGGGCGCACCAAGGCGCTCACAAACTTGCTGTGAGTTGTAGGTGGGACAGGGGGTGTAAGACGAGCCAAGAAGTTTTCTAGACGCGAGTCCCATGCCAGGCACACGAGTCTGTGCCCAGAAGGGCCCTGCCCTTGGCTTAATGCCCTACTGTCAGCTCTTGAATTTTTTGATGTTTTTTTTTTTTCAACAAGGGGCCCACATTTTTGTTTCATGTCTGCCCCTGCAAATGATGTAGCTGACCTTGGAGAGGGCTTGGAGAACCAAACAGCCCGGTGGGCATGCACGCCGGGTACCGTGGCTGACAGCACAGATGCTAACCGGCTGGGCAGGATGTCATGCATCAGGCCAATGCCGCAAGCCTGGAATGGGGGCATGGCACCCTCAGCCTTCGCTCTCCGGTTCTGGGTGGGCTTGGTCTGACTGGCTGTGCAAACCTCAATGAGCCTCCTCCCGCCCTGGACGCCCATCGGGGTACCTGCATAAGGCTCTGAGGGCTCCCACCCTCTCCCCGCGGCGAATCCTCTCCCTGCGCCCTGCACCTGTTGAAAGCCGGCTCCTCCCAGCCGGCCAAGCAGCTCTGCCCCTAGCGGGAGTCGCGGGCATGAAACTCCTGCAGGAAGATCGGTGAGAGCCACTGGCACCTGCTCTGGACGCCTCCTCCGTCCTCGGCCTCCCGGGGCATCGCAGCAGCCGGCCTTGGGTGAGGAGCAGGCCGCCCACAGGTGCACCTGGCCGCGCGGGGTGGATGCTGTGATCTGGGAGCTACTCAGCGGGGGATGGAGGGTGGGATCCTTAGGGTTGGATCCAGCTTTATTGAAAGAGGGAGGTTGTGTATAGGCTTAGCATTTCTTCACCGGTGTGTGTGTGTGTGCGTGTGTGTGTGTGTGTGTGTGTGTGTGAGAGAGAGAGAGAGCGAGCGAGAGAGAGAGAGAGAGCGCCTTGAGCTAGTGGCCAGCATGTCACAAGAGTGTGACTGTTACCGGACCGTGGCATGTGCGTGGCTGATGCCCGCGACCGTGTTGGTGGCAGGCAGTGGAAGGAGCTGGTGCCAGAGCCCGGAGTGTGTAGCGAGACGGCGCGGGGCACTGGTTTGTCGGGCTGCGATTCTGTGCGGGACGGTCTCGTGGTGTGCGTGCGTCTGTGCAAAGCCGTGGCTGGCAGTGTTGCGGCCCCGCACGGGACGGAGAGCCAGTGCGCCTGTGGCGCTGTGCGTTTGCACCGGAGCGCTACAAGCTGTGCAGCCGTGCGTGCGCGCGCCTGTCCCAGGGTCCCAGTTTGTTTGAGAGCGAGGCCCAGGGGGCGAGTGTGCGTGGTCGGGGTGAGTGGACCCGTGGGTGAGGCAGTGGCCCAGGGTGCGGCTGCCTCTGTGCGCGCGCGCCCTCTCCCCGGCCCCGCACCCGGGGGCACTGTGGCGGTATCCCAGGCGCGGGTGTGTGTCTGCGGGTCCTTAGGGGCTGCATGGCTCCAGTGCAAGGCTGTGGTGGCGCGTGTGTGCGTGCGCGTGTGGGTGTGGGTGTGCGCACCAGGGTGGGCGCCACGTCTGCGCTCGGCAGCGGCGCAGCGGCGCGCCCCGCGCCGGTGTCTCGCGCGCCCGGCCAGCTGGGGGCCCCCGCCCGCGTGGCCGCGACCCCTCCCGCGAGCGGCGGGCGTGCGCGCCGGCGCCACTAGGACCCGGCGGCGGCCGGCCGCGGCGCCCGGGCCGCGCGAGTGAGCATGTGCAGAGCGGGGCGCCCGTTCGCCCGCCCGCCTGCCCGACCGCCCGCCCGGCCGCCGGCTCCCAGCCCGCCCGCTCCAACGCCGCGCCTCTGCCCGGACGCCCGCAGCCCCGCTAGCCGGGCGGCGGCGCCCTGTGCCCGGCGCGTCCGTCCGCTCGCCGCAGGCGCCGGGCAGTGCGGGGCTGCGGGCTCGGCGCCCCGGGTGGCGGGCGCGTGGCCGCCGATGCAGGCGCCTCAGCCGGCAGTGATCTCGGGGTGAGTCCTGTCTCCCGGGGGCCCCAGCCGGGACGCCGCGCGGGTCGCGAGCGGTATCTCCCCCGCGCCCCACCCCCAGTCACGGGCAGACAAGTTTGGGAAGACGCAGCGGGGAGCGCGGCGGGGCTGCACCTGCTCCGGCTTCGGGGCGGGCTCGCGGGGGGCGCCTCCCAGCCTCTGGAGCCGCTAGGCTGGGGAAGGGGAGTAGGAGCCCGAGCCGGGCTGTGTGTGTAGGGGCGGGTGGGGGGTCGCTCGGCCACAGTCGGGGGCGGGGGTGCACGCAGGGCAGCTGCCCACGCTGCGTCCCCCTCCGGGAGCCCTTCGAGCCCGTCCGGCCCCCCGGGGCGGGGGCGGGGGCGAGAGTCGGGGCGCACTGGCTCCCCCGGCGTTAGCCCCCTGCGTGCGGCCGCCGAGCCAGGCTTCCGGCCCGCGGACGGCGCTCTCCAGTCTCCCGGGGAACTTGAGCCGAGGCAGGGGGCGAAAGCCAAACGTTCTGTGTGTTGTCCGGAAAATTACCCGGAGTGGAGCCTCTCCTTGCCGGGGTGGACGGAGCTGCCAGCTGCGTTTCTCTCTGACGCTCAGAAGCGTCCCCGGCTGGGGCCCCTGCCTCGGGGTGGCCTCCCAGGGGCGGTGCTCCGCTTCCCCCGCCGCCGCCGCGTCCTGCCTCCCGGTGGGTCTCTGCCCTGGTGCCGACTCCCGGTGGGCGCGGCGGGAGCCCTAGGCTGCGCCTGCTCACCGTGGGGGCTCCGGCTGCTCTCAAGCCGGACAGACTCCCGGGGTTGGGGGGGGGGGCTGTCCTGGTGGCCTGTACTTTTCAAAACGTCCCAGACGTCATCCCTGGGGTAGCTGGGGCCGCGCTTGCGGGCTCCTGGAGGCGCTGGGGTTGGCCTGTGATGAGACCCCCTTGGCTGGGATCAGGAGTGGGGTCAGCTTCTAGGTTCTCGCGCACAGGTAGCACGGGCGGATGGGGAGGGAGAGACTTGGCCAGGAGGTCAGCCCCCCCGTCCTGGGCCGTGGGTGGCGGCCCCTGCTTGTGGACTGCGGGTGCCGGAGCTTTCCTTGGGATCCCGAGAGCTTTTCCGTGGGTGAGGGGTGAGGGTGCTTTCTCTCCAGCGTGCTCTGCGCCTCTGCATGGACTTAGCATGGCCGTCAGAAGTCCCTCGGAGAAAGTGCCTCTGAGGGCTTCCAAAGGAAAAGCAGCACATGCCCGGGGCACAGGGGATGGCGGGAGCTTGGTGAGAGGCCCCGCTACTGTCCTGAGCCCGGGACAGCTTCATCCTCCCCCCCCACCCCAGAGGAGGCTGGGGCCCTCCCCTGCGCCTGGCCCTCAGGGCTTCAGCAGGACCGTCTCCTCGGGTCTCCTGGGAGAATGTCTTCCTTGGGGGTGAGGCGGGTCCCTCCTTTCACGGTGGCGGTCAGCACCTCTGGGTGGAAGTGCAGAGGAGCCTGCATTAGGAGGAGGTCGGCCTCGCGACCCTGCTGCCTGCCTGCCTGCCTTCCTCGCCAGGCCGCAGCCGCCCCTCGGGGCCACCAGCAGGTCTGCAGCCTGGCCAGGTCAGCCGGAGCGCCGGGGGCCGAGCGGCAGAGCCGATTCCTGGTGGAGTGAACGGAGCAGGCGGCTCAGTGCCTCTGAACCCAGATCAGCCTGCAGGCCTGGAGGCAGCCGTATCCCGCAGGAACTCGGGCAGGGCTATGTCTCTTGGTTGGCTCTCCTGGCGTGGCTTCCCACCCTGCTCGGACCCCACTCGGTCTCCGAGAGATGAGCTTCCCACCTCTCCCCCGGGGGCCACAAGGACTCCGGGCAGCTCAGTGAGGTGTGAGTGACCATCCCACGCCCCAGCGGGGGCGGAGCAGGTCCCCAGCAGCTGGAGCCGGGCTGGGCTGGAGTGGCCCTTCTGGCCAGTGTTGCTGCCTCGCATCGCTCCACACCCTGTGTGGCCACCGTGTGGACCTTTGGTCTGAATGAGTGTCGGACCTGTGCCGCTGAGGGGGGGACATGTGTGGCGGGGAGGGACCGGTCCCTGTGCACTGCGTGCCCCGTGGAGGTGCACAGTGGGTGCAGGAATGGGCTGGGTGCACTTCCCCTCCAGGTAGCCCCTCCCCCCCACTTGTTGACTTGCTTCCCCTGGAGCTGAGACCGGCCTTGGGGTGTGAGCCCGCTCCAGGGGTTCTGCCTTGGCCCCAGGACAGGATCATAGCGGGTGTGTTGGGCCAGCTCCCTGAGTCCCAGTCCCAGGGGCAGGCACTGACCAGAGAAGGACCAGGCTAACTCTGCTTGGGGCCTTCACGCTCTTGCCTAGCTTTATCCGACCCACCCC
This sequence comes from Lepus europaeus, assembly GCF_033115175.1. Classification (NCBI taxonomy): domain Eukaryota; kingdom Metazoa; phylum Chordata; class Mammalia; order Lagomorpha; family Leporidae; genus Lepus; species Lepus europaeus. The sequence goes on along the minus strand of NC_084844.1, from coordinate 49,907,392 downwards.
GTCGCCTTTGAACACCTGTTCACCTGCCAGACTCTGAGCGAGACCCAGACCCCCCTCAGGGGTTCCCCACCAAGGGAAGGAAGCACCCAGACAAACCAACAAGATGGGGTTCCATAAGAACGGTGGCCCAGAAGAGGCTGGCCGTGGCTGCTTGTTCCAAGAGCGGGGTGGGCTCCACACCGGCCGACCAGAGTCATGCCCCGTCTCAGTGCACGGGGCCGAGCAGGCCGAGGCGTGCACCTGTGCGCTTGGCAGCAGAACACTTGGCTTGGGTCCGGCAGTGGCTGTTTGTCGCTGCTGCCGCCGGCGGGCCTTCGCAGAGCCTCAAGTGCTGCATCTGTGCAGTGGGCACGATGACGAGCTTGACGTCCCGAGGTCTGGGGGGGATCACACATTCGCTTGCTCACCTACTCATTCATTGAGCACACCTGGTGGACCTGAAAGTGCCTTGCAATCTCCTGGGTGGGTTGTGACGGTTTGTTCTCATGTGAATCCTGGGGTCCCGAAAGGGCGTCTCTCCCATTGCACCAAACTGAGTTTAGACCTTACTCACTTGCTTTTTACCCTTTTAGCCACATTTTTTTTTTTTTAATTTTGGACCCTTTTTGCTGAAGTTAAAAGATTCAGAAGGCAGCGATCCCGCCCCAGACCGGGCCCAGGTGTTTTGTGTCGCGTTCCACGCTCCCTTTCACAGTCTGCAAGACTCAGGTGTGGCCTGTGCATCAGGGTGTGGCCAGGGGCTCTCATCTCCTGCACCTGCCCTGTGCCCCACCCAGAGGGAGGCCGAGGCTCAGGCTGTGTTGGCTGGGAGGAGGCAGGAGGATGGCTCAGAAGGCATGGTCCACAGCAGCGTCTGTTCTCGGTGCCCCCCGGGGCGGGGGTCAGGGAGGCTTCTCGGAGGAGGTGGCAGGGGAGCTGCGCAGGAAGCAGCTCAGAGCCACGAGAGGGGAGCTGCGATCCCTGGCTGGTGGAAGGGCGCAGGGGAGGGGGGCGCTGCGGTTGGGGCTCAGCGTTGTGCAAAGAGCATTTAGAGACAGGGGCTGGGGACTAGGCCAGGAAGGGCCCCCTGGTGCCACGCTAAGCGGCTGGGCTCAGCTGGGCGAGCCCTGGGGAGTCCCTGCAGGCCCCAGCTCTGTCAGTTCTTCGCATGGGAAAGAGCACGAGGCGCTGGAAGGGGCCAGCCTGCTGGAGTGGGCTGGGGTCCCGGTGACGGGTGCTGAGCCTGGGTGCAGGCAGGAGGGGGAGGGCTGAGGAAGGACGGGGCAGGGGACATCCAGGCGCCCTGAGCACAGCTGTGGGCTCCCCAGGCGTGTCTGCGATGAGGCCCCCAAGTAGGGGCTCCGGGCCGCGGGGCCTGGAGCCCCAGGGGTGTCACAGCCTTTGCTGCGGTGGTGTGTCTGAAGTCACCCTCCCCCGGACTGCCACCGCCTGTCCCCTCTAGCCAGGGCATGGAGGGAGCTGGAGAAGTCATGTGAGCGCATCCCAGTAGCTGCTGGTCAGACCCTGTCGTCAGCCCCAGGGACTGCCTCTTGTCCTCTCCTCTGCCCACTGGCATCGCCTGCTATCTGCACCCCCAGCCTTCCCGGGGGAGGTGCCACCTGCCCTCCTCCCCCTCCTGACACTTGGTCTCTGCACCCCCAGCCTTCCTGGGGGAGATGCCACCTGCCCCCTCCCCCCCTCCTGACACTTGCTCTCTGCACCCCCAGCCTTCCTGGGGGAGATGCCACCTGCCCCCTCCCCCCCTCCTGACACTTGCTCTCTGCACCCCCAGCCTTCCTGGGGGAGATGCCACCTGCCCCCTCCCCCCCTCCTGACACTTGGCAACTGCTGCCTGCCTGGATCCCGGGTAGCATCACAGAAACTAAAGCTCAGGTTTTCTCAGTCCTACCTGCTCTACCCTCCTGCTTCCTGCCTGAGATTCCAGGAGCCCCTGCTCTGCTCCAGAATGACCCCAGTGGGGGAGGAGGATGGCAGTGGTGGGTGCACGCCTGTGTCCAGCCCGGCACCCTCTCCCAACAAGGCAGAGGTGGGAAGCTGGTCAGTCTCCCGTGAAGCACTGTGCAGGGTTCCGAGATGAGGGGTGCCACCGGGTACCACGTCTTAGGGGGCAAATAATTGTGACTTGCAAAGGAGGGGAGGGACCCCGCGGCCAGAGCCTTCCGCACATGGCAGTGTCTGGAAGGCTTGGCTCAGGAGACACTGTGTGTTAGCATCGTCGTCTCCAGGAGCTTTGGCCTGGCAGGATTTCAAAAGGCGCTGACGGAGGCATACTCGACTCCTTTCAAGAATAAATCTTGCCTTGTGCAAAGCCGGAGCTGGTGTGGGAAGAGAGGCAGGAAGTGGAGTGGCACGGGGTGGGCTCTGGGAACAGGTGTCCTGGGTCTGAGTGCCGGCCCTGGCTTGCCTGACCTTGGACGGTGAGCTGCACCTGCTCAGTTCTGGCGGCCTCAGCCGGGCTTCTGCCTGGGAGGGTCGCGTGGAGTTGGTGAGGTGGTGCTGGTGAAGGCATTTCCCATCTTGCCTGTTCATTAAAGCTGCACGGGCCGTGTAGACGCTGACACTGAGACAGCGAGCGGCTGCCAGCAGCCGCCTTAGCATAGCGATTGACTTCAGGCAAGAGTAGGCTGCCGGGCTCACTCCGAGGAGTGGGGGGCCAGGGGAGGTGGAGGGGGCCCTGGGGACTTTTTCACCCGTGGCACAGCTGTTGCAGGCCCGTCCTGCAGCCTCTCCGTGTTGGCCTCTCTTGCAGGGTTACCCAGTGCAGAACGCAGCCTGTGGGTAACAGAAGTGCCCCATTCACTTTCCATTCCCATCCCATCCCAATGCTGACTTGCTTCCATTGAAACAGATGAGGGCCCGAGCCCCAGCCCTGTGTCGAGGTCTACCCAGCCTGGTTTGGCTGTGCTGCACAGCCTGCCGGCTTTGGGGTGCAGTAGTACAGCTGCTGGCCTCCCGGGCCTGGTACAGACCGGCAGCGGCCTGATGCTTGCCAGCTGTGGCCACCTCCGCTGTCTACCTTATTCTACCTTACCTTGTGGCTTGGCTGCGAGCCTGCACACAGCTGCTCCAAGTGTCCGGGCCTACCCGCAAGCCTCTCCTGGGTTCAGTCACTTGGCAGGCAGACACTGACGGTCACTGCCCGGCCGGCCCTGTGCATCAGGTGGGATCCGAGCCCTGGAGGGGCTGTCAGCCCCGGACAGAGGGAGCCAGTGAAGAGCGGGGCCCACGGGCAGGGAGGATGGTGGCCGTGAGGTGCGGGGCGACTCCAGGGCAGGGGGACAGACGCTCGGGCCGTGCAGCGCCCAGTGAGTGTCCTGGCTGGCAGTCAGCTGTGCGATTTGGAAAGTTTGCAGTGACACAGCTTGCTTGGCAGGGGAAGTGGCTGCTTCTGTGTGGACTCCCAGATCTCGGAAGTGCTTCCCACCCCGGGAAGAGGACTGTGGGGCGAGTTTAGAATCCTCACTGAGGAGCCCCATCCGGCTGCTATCAGTACTCAAAGTGAACACCACACCCGCTCGTCAAAATTCTGAGCCGCGAGCCGTTGCCCACTTTCCAGTAGGTTCTCGTGGCAGGTGCTGCCGCTCCTGGACTTCTGTCGGATTTCTCACTGTTGGGATCCCAACCGTAGAACTTGAACCCTTCTGTGGACAGACCTGGAGGCCCTTCTTCCTAGAGTGACCACCTGGGGGCAGGGAGCACCTGCAGGGAGGTCCTCTCACTAACTCCCACAGGTCTGCAAGGCCCGGCTTGGTTACACTGCAGCCTTTGCCGGCCGGAGGGCCTGCACCCGGCCACACTGCGCCCAGCTCTGCAAGAGTGGAATTTGAGATCTTGCTGCCTTGCGGGAGCAGACTTCTGATGTTTCCTGTCCGTGTCGTCTTGGTCATTTTCAAAATGATATCCAGAAGCCCAGAGCCCTGGGCATCCCGGCCAGGCCAGTCCTCAGGCTGGGGCCTGGAGTGATGAGAATGGCTCTGGTATGGCCCCCAGCCTGGAGTCCATCACAGTCCCCCTGGGTGATTGATGGGGAGGTGGACAGTTCTAGTTGTCCCAGGATCACGGGGCCACCAGAGGCGGTGGAGACACCGAGGGAGTCTGTGCCAGTGGGTGATGGTGATGGTAGTCAGGGAGGGCTTCCCAGGGAGGTGATGTCTGAGCTGAGCCTTAGAGGATATGCAGAGATTTTCCAGATGAAGAAGGGGAAGGCTTGGGAGCGACCTGTGCAAAGGCACTGAGGCAGATGTGCTGTGGTTACGGGTGGCTCTGCTGGACTGTGAGGTAGGGGTGTGTGTGTGTGTGTGTGTGTGAGAGAGAGAGAGAGAGAGAGAGAGAGAGAGAGAGAGAGAGAGACTGACTGACTCAAGGGAAGAGTGTGGCAGAAGACGAGGCCAGACAGGCCAGATCATGAAGGGGACCTTGGATGTCATGCTAAGGAGCTTGGAGCTGATCCCTAAAGCCGCCAGAGCTACTGAAAGGGGTTTTATGCAGAGAGCACCGTGATGAGGTTCGGAGCGTTGGAGGCTCACCCTGGCAGCCTGTGGAAGACGGATTGGAGGGGCCGGGGCTGGAGGCAGAGGGATCAGGCAGGATTTCGTGGGATTTTCTCTGTGGTTGTACAAATCGGATGAGGCTAGCTGGGGTGGGCCTGGCACACACACACACACACGCTCGCACATGCGTGCACACACACACACACACCCCAGCTTAGATAATAACAGCTCCGAGGCCCATGGGAATGCACTTCCTGCCTTGGGGGCTAATTCCACTGTCCTTCCTGGTGTCCGGCCAGCCTGGCCACCCCCACCCCCCTCGCCCCTCTGTGGGCCAGCCCTGTGCCCATGGCCCTGCCCTCCCCAAAGGCCCGGAACCTGGGGGCCCTCAGCCTGCGGTCAGGAAGGGCCGGGCTAGGTCTGGGCCCCTTCGGGCCTTCAGCCTCAGCTGGGGGTGGGAGCCTGGAACGCCAGCCCCAGGAGCCCAAACATTGTCTTTCCTGTCACACCGGCCATCTGTCCCTGTGTACAGAGCGGCCATTGAGCGGCCGCGCGGGCCTGGCGGGGGTCCCGGCCCCGTTTGTTACGGGGCAGTGGCTTAGTCACGCTTCTGCGAGCCTTTCTTCTGGGACAAGCCTGCCCTTGTGCTGGGGGCCGCCTGGCACAGCAGCCCGGCCCGCGGCAGCTGCAGGCCCCCGCGCCAAACCCAACAGTGCACTTCAGAGACGCCGCCGGTGGGAACCACAGCCCGCCGTCCTGGGGTGGAGGCGCCCGCAGGGGCTGCTTGGGGACCCTTCTGCCCTCTCCTGCACCTCTCGCTAGGGAAGGGGTAGGGGCACAGAGACTTAGCCCACTCCCTCCTCCGGGTCTCCTTCTGTGTGAGAACCGGCCATCAGCCTCTGCAGAAGCGCCTTCCAGAACACAGCTCGTGGCCCCAGGGCATCCTGGGAGTCTGCTGGTTGTACCCATATGGGACACCTGGTGCACTTAGCTGTGGCGATGTCTCACGCTGAGAGCACAGGCTCGGGCCAGTGTTGTGGCACAGCGGGTTAGGTGGCTGCCTGCAACACTCTCATTCCCTATGGGCATCGGTTCAAATCCCAGCTATTCCACTTTCTATCCAGCTCCCTACTAATGCTCCTGGGAGAGCAGCAGAAGATGGCCCAAGTACTTGGGTCCCTGCCACTCATGTGGGAGACTGGATGGAGTTTCAGGCTCCTGGCTTCGGGCTGGCCCAGCCAGTACACTCATTTGTGTAGCGAACCAGCAGATGGAAGCTCTCTCCTCCCCGCCCCTCCCCCCCGTCTGTCCTCTCTCTTTGTAACTCTGTGACTTTGGAGAAATGGCTTCCCTCCTCATCTGTCAAATGGGCGTGATGATAAAAGCTCCCGCCCCGGATGCGCGTGGCTGATGAGTAAGACATGTGCCCAGCACTGCTAAGCACGGTGCATGGCAGCTGCTGTCCAGGGCTGTTGCTGTCACCCCTGGGCCTCCGCTGTCACTCAGGGAGCAGGGACTGTGGTCCCCCTTCACAGATGGAATGCTGGCACCCAGTGGGGTTCAGCCACTTGCCCTGTGTCACGGAGCTGGGATTTGAACCTAGCAACGTGGCTGCTCCTTTGATAGATCTAGCCCTGTGGGAGTTGGGGGGGTCCTGCTCCGGGGTGGGGTGCTAGAGCAGACTTTCCCGTTGTGTCTAAGTTTCTCTTTCTCCACATTTCAGAGTTCCGAGCCAGATGAGGGCGGCTAGAACTTGAGGATGGGGGTGTTGGTAACACCAGGACAGAAGCAGCTGCAGGGCCCAGCGCCACCTGGGGAGAAGTGACGGCACCATTGGAACACCTGCTGGCCCCGGGGCCGACCAGCGAGCCAGGGTGGCACGGGTTGGTCCCAGGAGCCAGCATGGAAGGATGATGTCTCCAGAGGCCCCGGCCTCCGTCCTGCCCGGGCACTAGGAGCCGTCCCCGGGGCTCCGGCCGGGAGCCCTGCCGCCCGGGGGCATGGCCAAACCTCTCTTCCGCTTCCAGAAGTTTCTCCGCAGAACGCAGTTCCTGCTCTTCTTCCTCACGGCCGCCTACTTGATGACCGGCAGCCTGCTGCTGCTGCAGCGGGCCCGAGTGGCCCTCGCCCCCGGCCCCCGGGCCCCCGGCCCCCTCCAGGCCTTGCCCGTGGCCGCCGTGGCCCTGGGTGTGGGCCTGCTGGACAGCAGAGCCCTGCACGCCCCCCGTGTCAACCCCGAACTGCTGCTCGACGTGGACGTGCTGCGGCGCCCCCTGGCCCGGCCTCCGCCTGGGTTCCGCTGGCCGCAGAGGAGCCGCAGCCCAGAACTGCGCCAGCTGCGGCGCCGCTGGTTCCACCGCTTCCTGAGTGACCCCCAGGGGCCACCTGCCGCGGGCCCCGAGGACCCCAGGCCCGCCGCCCGCAGCCAAGGTGGGTGCAGCCGCGTTCTCACAGCCCCTTTCTCCGGCCCCTTGACAGGCGGGCACTGCGGGCCCGTGGCCGCCCGACTCTTCCCTCCTCTGCCCTGCAGGAGGCAGGGGCGCAGGGCACAGCTCACTCACAGCTGCCGGGGCCTGTGAGCTTGTCACCCAGAGCCCTGCCACTGTCACGTGACCAGCCGCTCTGCCAGCTGCCAGCAGGGTGGCCGGAGCACAGAGCACCAAGTGGCAGGGTTTAGGAGCTGAGAGCGAAGCTTTATTGGAGGGTGCTGAGAGGGTCCCGGGGGAGAGGCTGGCTCAGCTAGCCTGGCCGAGGGGCTGTAGGACTCCTCAGCAGGGCTCGTGGGCAGGAAGAGAGGGGTGAGACGCTCCGGGCACACAGGTGTAATTCGGTAGACGCCCCAGCACGCCAGTGCAGCTTGTTCAGACTAAAGTGTAAGTGACTTCTAGAAGTCAGCCTGGAGGTCTTGAGGGAAGGCCGCGGAAAGAGCGTGCTGAGTTCTTGGTGTTGCCACTTCCCGGCTCTGTGAGCTCAGGCAAATCCCACGCTTCCTGGGAGTCTCCCTGTGCGCCCCCTGGAGAGCTTGCTCTGCTACTGCAGCCGGGAAGACACAGCCCAGCCCGACTGGGGTACGGCAGATCCACCTGCAGAGGGCTTGTGGACTGTGTAGACAGAAGTGACTTTGCCGGTGACCGGCAGAGGGGAGGGCTCAGGGGGAGCCAGCCCTGGCCTGGGTTTGGAGTGGTCTGTGTCCAAGAGAGCAAATGAGCGCCCCTTGACTTTGAAGTTCCTCCGGAAGAGTTCAGGAGACATGCGAGGGATTGTGGGTAGACGTGAAGCGCCCCGAGGTTCACCTGTTACCCGGCTGTCTGGGCTACCAGTTGTTAAAGCGCTGACTCATTTCCACATCAGTTAAAGTGCTGACTCACTTCCACACCGGTTGATCAAGCGGTGACTCACTTCCATGCCAGTTGTTAAAGTGCTGACTCACCGCCACACCTGTGACACATAGTTATTGCCCTCTTGTAGGGTACTATCTCTACTCTGGCTGCCCCCTCCACTGACCCCCAGACTCCCCTGTTACCCAGTAAGGAAAGGGTTAACTGCAGGGCCAGCCTGGGGCACGGGGTGGCAGATCTGGTTGTGAACTGTTTGGAAGATGGCCCAGGATTTAAGGTGGGCTTTGCTTATCCCCCCCGCAGAAAAGTGAGTCTGGGGGTCGAGGGGCCGTGTGGTCATGGCTGGAGCTCTCCTGCTCCGTGGGAAGTGGCCGTGGTCCTGCCCCTGCTGCAGCCGCCGCCGCCAGGGTCTCTTCCCAGCCCGGGCCAGTTGCCAGCCCCCGCGGAAGCTGCAGGTGGCCCCGTCCATCACGGGGTGTTTCGTTATACTTTGGACAGCATCCATAATGGGATAAAGCATCAGTACTAGGGGAAGAACTGTGTAACTTCTCCGTGGCCAGTTTGTTTTTTATCGACAGTAATTTCCGAAGACGTCCCACTCCCTCCTGAGCCGGCGTTAATAGCCTGGCGGCCTGTCTGTTCTGATGTGCAAATGAACTGATGTGGACAAAGACAGACACCTCCATGCCTCGCCTGCCCCTCTCTGTCCCTCGGAAGTTCTCGGGCTTACTGGCCTCTGGCATGGAGTTAGAAAAGCCGTGCTTTGTGCTTCCAGATAAAAGGAGAGACCTTCTTCTCCTCCACAGCCAGGGGTCCAGGGGCCGCCGTGTGCCTCCTGCTGCCCCCAGGCCCTGGCCCTCCACGCTGCAGGCTGGGCAGCCAGGCCTATGCCGGGGAGCCTGAGGCTGACCGCCTGAAGCCCTTCTCCTCTCTTCTCATTAACGTGTTAATTATTCAGCCCTGGGTTCACCACTTGGGATGGGGCGCTGATGGCCGTGACTTTGCGGTGTCTGCCGTGTGGCACGCGCTGTTCTGGATAGATGGGCGTCTGCCGTAATTTAATCTTCCAGCAACCTTCTGGTGTAAGTGATGCTATCACCATTTGATTTATTTATTGTTTAGGGTTGATTTATTTATTTGAAAGGCGAAGTGACAGAGGCAGACGGAGATTTCCATTTGCTGATTCATCCCCCCAAATGGCTACAGTGGCTGGGGCTGGGCCAGACGGAAGCCAGGAGCTCCATCCAGGTGTCCCCATGGGGACAGGGGCCCGGATACTTGGGCATCCTCCAGTGCCTTCCCAGGCTCATCAGCACGAAGCTGGTTCAGAAGCAGAGCAGCTGGAACTAGATCCACTACTCCAGGATGGGGTACCGGCAGCACAAGTAGTGCCTTAACCTGCCTCACCATGGCCAGCCCCCTGCTGGCACTGTCTTAATGATGAAGAATTTGAGTTTCAAGGAAGTAAAAGAATTAAACATGTTTCTTTATTAATAATGAGCTGAGCACTCGTTAGCCCAAGCCTTGTGTTAAATTTTGAGTCTAACTGCACTTCGCATTAGTTAGGAAATTGTCGCGACCATTCTGTGAAATCGGCACCATAGACCCATTTTACACATGGCAAAGCTGAGGCTCAGAGAGGGGAAGCCGTACACCTCCGGCCACACAGATCGTGGTGGAACCAGCATTTGGACCTAGGTCAGCTTGTGCTCCAGGGCTGTTGCCATCCAGTCTCCGGAAGCGAGTTTGCACAGCTCAGGCTGGAAGGTCTTGCGTGCAGCTCCGTCGCAGCCTTGCTGTGAACTGCCCGTTTACAGAGATAACACGTTTAACGGTCCCGGAGCTTGTGTTTTGCATATGTTCCATCGCCAGTAGCAGCAGAATTGCTTCTTTGCTGAGCCGGTTGTTTCTCCAGCTCTGCTTTTCTTAGTGGGCAGGCAGAAGGGGAGAGCCCGTGCCGGCCGCCCGGGGTGAAGGCTGTCTGTGCGGTCCTCAGAGCTGCAGCAGGTGCTGGTGCACGGCACGTGGGGAGTGGTCACACAGGCTGCGGGGCTGCCAGGCCTCCCGGGAGCCAGGCCTTGGGCAGCCGTAGAAGACGGTGGCTATGGCATCCTTTCTTAGCCCCGGCGCCCTCCGCCCTGAGCTCCTGGCATGGCAGGAAGTACAGCCTCCTGTCTGCCCAGTCCTTTTCCTCTGCTTCGTCGCCCTTCAGCTGAGGGCCCTGGGAACCACGCCCTCCTGGCATTGGGCCGTCCACTCCCAGCCTGCATCCGGGGGCCGTGTGGGGGTGGCTTTTAGGAGCATTGTGTTTAACAGACAGGGCACACAAACATGAAAGGGTTTTATTTACATTAACAGCAAAGGTTCGTGACAATGGTTTGGCTGATGGTGAGTTGTTCAGGCCCAATGTAGAGGAACGCAGAGCAAGGTGGGGACCCAGGGAGCTGGCAGGGTCAGCGCCGGGGCCTCCAGCCTTCAGGGACAGGTGGAAAGGTGCATGTGGATGTGAGGGAGGACCAGGGACAAGCCCAGAAGAAGGAGAAATGAGCTGGGGGTGGGGCACTGATCCATTTGACAGTTGGGGAAACCGAGGCACAGCATGAGCAGAGTGAGAGCAGGGATGATGTGTGGTCCTCACGCAGAAAAGCCACACCCCACTTGGGACCTTAGAAGCAAGTGGCCGGCAGGCTCGCTCCTGGGAATCACCCAGCCCGTGCCCCCTCCGTGGCCCCAGAACCAAGTTCTCAGCCGTGAGGACTTCCCTCCTCCTCCCAGAGATGGCTTCATTCCTGGGGAAGCCGTCGGGCGCCCACAGCTGGCGTTTCGGAGGCATCCTCGGGGAGGAGTGTGGCGTTTGTCATGGGCCCCGGTTGTGCGGCTCTTGTGGGTGTGCGCTCAGAGCTTGCAGGGTGTGTGTGCAAACACACGTGTGTGTGGGCTCATGTGCGGCAGCTTCTCCACGCATCTCTGCGAGGTGTCTCCCACCGTCGCTGGGGACCCGGCCGGGGTGTGACAGTGCGGCGGTGCCGCCGCTGCTCTGTGGGGCTGTCCCCCAGTGTCCCCTTCCAGGGCCATGCCTGAGGTGACCAGAGAGGGCCCCGCAGTCGCTGGGTCCAGTTGATGCCCACGCACGGCCCTCGACATGCTAGCCCGCACGTCGAGCGCACTCCAGCAATGAGGGCCTGCTCCCTGCTGGACACAGAGGATTCCCTTTTTAAAAGCGTTTTGAATTTATTTGTATTTGTATGAAAGGCAGAGTGATAGAGAGGGACAGGACAGACAGAGATTCCCCCATCCACTGGCTCTCTCCCTAAATGCTTTCAGCAGCAGGGGCTGGGCCAGGCTGGAGCCAGGAGCCAGGAGCTCCATCCGGGTCCCTCATGGCAGAGGCAGGGATGCAAGTACCTGGCCCAGCGAGAGCATCAGCAGCAAGCTGATTCGGGCAGAGCTGGGGCGGGAACCCTGGCTCTGATATGGGACGCAGGGGTCCCAAGTGGCATCTTGGCCCCTGCACCAAACACCTGCCATGGCTTTCTTCCCCGGAAATAGCTCTCCCCGCCCGAAAGAGCTTCCTTCTGTCGGCGGACATCACGCCTTCCCCCACCAGTGTCCTCCCTGCGGCTCCCAGGGTGGGCAGGCAGGCTCCTCGTCCCGGACACGTCACGTGGAGGAAAGTCAGGCTGACGCCAGGTTCCTGCTGGGCTGTCCACATGGACAGTGGGCCAGCCGCTACAAAAGGGGGCGGGAGGGAGCTGTCATTCATAAAGCCATGACCCGCTGGCACCCAGTGGTGTCTGTGTGGGTGCCATGTGTTCCCCAGGGCTTCAAGCGTGGCGTCCTGACGAGGAGACGACAGCTGCCCCATGCTGATTCTGTCAGCCCCCATTGTACACCTTCATTACAATACCACAGCATACCCCGCAGACACGTACGACCAGCGCATGTTAATAAAATGTAGTGAATGTTTAGGGAGATGGACATCACCAACCTCCCTGATGTGATTACTGTGAACGTGTATCAGATGCTCACACTCAACCCCCAAACACGTGCAAGTGTAATAAAGAGTGTGCAACAAAAGGTAGAAGGTCCCCGCAGCGAGGAAGGGGCCAGGCCCCGAGCCCCTGAGTCCCCACGGCTCCTCCCAAGGGTGGGAGCGTGATCAGGACCCCTCCTGCCGTGTGCTGGGCCTCTGACCTCCATGCCGCTTCGTCCCAGCAGGCGTCTACATTGGGTGCTTCCGCGATGCCGGCCAGGAGAGAACGCTGAAGGGGGTGGTGTTCTATGACCTGAGGAAGATGACCGTCGCCCACTGCCAGGATGCGTGTGCTGAGCGGTGAGTGCCGGGGCCCCACCAGGTTGGCTCTGCTGGCACAGCGCTCGGGGGACAGTCCCCGAACAAGGTGACCCTTTGGCTGCCAGTGGCTGATTGCCATGGTGCAGTCACACCTCGATCCATCAGATCCCAGCGTCCGCAGGAAAGGATGTTGTGGGCGAGTGGTGCCAGGCGCTGGGAGCTCCGTCTGGGTCTCCCAGGTGGGTGCAGGGGCCCAAGCACTCGGGCCATCCTCTACTGCTTTCCCAGGCACATTAGCAGGAAGCAGGGGTCAGAAGCGGAGCAGAAGGAAACCAAACTGGCGCTCTGATGTGGGATGCTGGCAACGTAGGCAGAGGTTAAGCTGCTGAGCCACACCACCAACCCAGGAAAAGTATTTCTGTCTTGTGTTTATGACAAGATCTGCCTATTCGGATACTGCCGGCTCGCCCAGTAGTTCTGGGACACTTCTCCCTTAACAGGGGCCGGTCCCTGTTGTCCCCACTAGGATGCACTCTGTGTGTGCGTGCATGAGTGTTTTTGCACTTGCCTGGGTGTGCGCACCTACCTGTGCGTGCTAGAAGCAGGTGAAACAGAGTCAGCACAGGGCGTTTGTCATTTGTTTCCAGCCCTGTAGCTTTCTTCCTGTTCGCTACGTCATATAAATCCTCAGTGGCCACTGTCTGGTAGTGAGGCCATTTTACAGGTGGAAAAAAGGGGGCTGGAGACAGAAAGGACGGGGTCTCTACCTGTGCGCACTGCACAGTCTAGCTCAAGCCAGAGCCAAGGGTGATACAGGCTCGTTTGGGTCTGACAGTTCAGGAAGCTAGGCCTTGGAGCATCTCACAGTGAGTCGGAGGCCAGATGGGATCTAGAAGCATCTCCATGGATTTTCTGTCCGGGCTTGTGCCACCCAGGCACCCTGCAAAGGGAGTTTGAAAACAGGGGCCATTTTGTGCAGTTTGGCCCTGCGCGGTCTGTCTCCAGGCATTTCCTACGGCCTCGCACCTGACGGTGGAGAAGTGGGCTGTGCCGTAGCGCCGGTCCGTAAGCCGGGGCACAGCTCAGGCTGCCTCTCGGAGGGTACACTGTCCCCTGGGGATTGTTGTGTGCCTGCTGCCATTCATCACATGCCCCGCCCTCGGTCTGATGCAGCCTGTCCCCACCTGTAGCCCTTGCCGTCACACCCACGAGTGGATTAGGAAGTTGGAGGCCAAGCCCGTGGGGAACACCAAACACCTAAACCTGTATCTAAACCCTCGCACCATGCATTGGCTCCTTCCCTGCCCCCCCAACCCCGTGAGACCCAGGTTCCCAGCCTGTGACCTGTATCTTTTCATAACCTGGAACCCTGGATGTCACCTTAGGGGGCAGAGCCCGGGGGTGACAAGAGGACCAGTGAACTCTGTCACGTGACCCTCACATGTGAGCCCCAAGGCCTCCCACCTGCTGACGCCCCCTCGCCCGGAGCCAACCTCAGCTTCAGGTTCAACCCCTACTCCAGCTCCTGACCCAGCCAGGGCCTGTGTCCCCGCAGATCCTACATCTATGCCGGCCTGGAGGCCGGAGCCGAGTGCTACTGTGGGAACCGGCTCCCAGCGACACGCGTCGGGCTGGACGAGTGCAACCAGGAGTGCAAAGGGGAGAAGGGCACGGCGTGCGGGGCCGTGGGCCGGCTCTCCGTGTACCGGGTGGAAGACCTGCAGCCGGGCTCCCGGAAGCGTGAGTGTGCCCGCCTCTCCCCAGCTCTGCTCGTCCCATGGGCCCCCACTGCCCCCTGCAGCTGCTCACCCAAACTGCGGGGCGGGGGGCAGAACCTGTGCCCTGCCTTCCCCGTCGTCTTCCCCAGAGAGGCTCCTGGCAAGGGGGGTGGTGGTTAGGGTCCCTCAAAGACGATTGCTGAGTTTGTGACCGAGGCCCACTTCTCCCTGTCCCTCACAGCAGAGAAACCGATGAGGAGGCCTGAGGCCTGATATGCCTTAGATGTACTGTGCGTCTTCGGGCAGCTCAGTGGCCCTCTCTGGGTTCCTGTAGTGAACTGCAGCGGCAGACCTAGATGGCCAGAATGAGGTGGATCAGAGAATCTGAAAAGTTCCAGCTAGGAATGCTGGATGAAATTGAGCATTTTAAATGCATAGCTTAATTAGCGGGAAAGAAAAGCAATCCATGTGTCCAGACACAGAGAGAAGTAGGAACCACAGAGGTGAGAGAGAGGGACAGCGCCGTGCAGCTCTGGGTCCAAGCATGGGCCTTGCTGGGCTTGGTGGCCTCAGGGGTGGCTTTCACGGCTGAGCAGGGTGGGGAGGGAGGCCTGAGACGTGCCATGCTGTGGGGCTTGGGCTTCAAGCCCCTGTGTATGGTAGAATTCGAATGTCACTGAAATGCACCTGGTGAAAGTGTAGAGACAGCGGCTTTGCTTCTGTCACCCACTGGTTAAGGGACAGATGTGCAGTCCCTCAGGGCAGCCCCAGCTCTTGAGCCGGCTGGACCTGCTGTCACGGCCGACGTGGAAAATGGCAGCTGCTCGCTGTGGCAGGCTCGGAGCCCCGTGTGGTTGATGGCGGCTTCCGCTCCCTCCCCAGGGGCTGAGCAAGAGGCGACCAGGTGGCCACTGTCGTCAGTTGCAGCTTCGAGCTGCCAGGGTGCTCTCCCAGGGAGCTGGGGCCGGAGCTTGGCCCTGAGCAAGCCCAGACCTCTGCCCCTCAGGGATGCCCTTCTGCCCTTGGTGGCCCTGTGCTGTTGTCCGGGGAGCAGACAGAGGGTGTAGGAGAGACCGCCGTAGGTGGCCTCCTGGTGCCATCAGTGAGGTCCAGGGGCAGCTCCTGCAGCCTCACCAACTGCCCCTCCCCCGTTACAGTTTCTGCAGGATCCTGGCCTGTGGGGAGCACAGCGTGGCCCCCAGGCAGCCTCCCCTAGGAGCTCCATTCTGCAGCCAGGGACTCGCTGGCACGCTGGTCCCTCCAGCCTCCCCAGGTCCTGTGTGTCCTGCTGACTTTCCTCTCCCACATCCTGCCCTAGTGGGTGGCCGAGGACCAGGGCCCGGTCCACCTAGGGGTTTCTGAGTCCTGGGAAGGAGTTTTGTGGGCCAGTGCTAACCGTCACCCTCGGCCCCACCAGAGGAGAGCCCATGGGTGCCTCAGCCCCATGACGGGAGAGCCCGTGGGTGCCTTGGTCTTACCAGGGGAGAGCCTATGGGTGCCTTGGCCCCACCAGGAGAGAGCGTGGGTGCCTCGGCCCCACCAGGAGAGAGCTGTGGGTGCCTCGGCCCCACCAGGGGAGAGCCGTGGGTGCCCGGTGCTCCTCCTGGTATGGAGGTGGGAAACAGGCGCTGGCGTTCTGACTCTGAGGCAGGCCAGAGTGGCAGAGGTGGTCCCGGTGGAGCCTGGGCTGCTTCCCTGCACCACCTCTGTGCCTGGCTGGGGTCGACCCTGGTGGGCTTCCAGATGCAGGGTCTGTGCTGCTTGGAACAGTGTCACGTAGCTCTGACTGGCGAACACCCAGGGGTGCAGAGAGAGCCAGGGAGGTGCCGAGCCCCGGGAAACCTGCTGTCAAGAACAAACATGGGATGAGAACCATGATGCTGCCAGAGAAGCTTGGTGAGGTCAGCAAGTATGGGGGGAGGGGGCAGAGCCGGAACATTCCAGAAGGTTCCTTTTAGCACCAGGGACGCCAACAGAAGGTCTGGAGGGCAGCTTGGTAAGGGGCTTCCCCGGGAGCCATCTTGAGGAGTCGTCCCAGGGTTCACGATCAGGGAGGGAAACCCCGCTAGAAGCACAGTGGCGGCAGTGGCATCAGGGCCTCGGCGAGAGGGAATGTGGCAGGATTTCAGACGTCCAAGTCGACTTTGCCCATGGTGCTCTTGGAGGACAAAGAAGGGTCCAGAGAGTCAGCCTGCAGGTCGCCTGCTGTGGCATCCTGACATAGTCAGCCACGCGGGCCCCTGTCAGCGTCCCTGGCCACCCAGGGGCTCGGCTTAGCCCCAGCACCCCATCTAGGCCAGCTCACTTGCGGACTCGAAGTCCGCCCCTCCTGCTCGGGTGTGCCCCTCTCTCCGGGGTCTCTCCTGTGCCAGCGCCGTCCTCACCCGCACCCGTTTCCTTCCCCGCAGGGCGGACTGCCACCTACCGCGGGTGCTTCCGAGTGCCGGACAACGTCACCCACGCCTTCCCCGACTCCCTGCTGCAGACCAACATGACCCTGGAGACGTGCTCCGGATTTTGTTCTCAGAAAGTAAGACCTGTCGGAATTTCACAAGCCTTTCCCGGAACATCCGGAGGCGTGCGTGTGTGGTGGGGGTCTCCGTGCTGGCCTGCAGGTTGTGCACTGTGGCAGCCCAGGGCGGGGGAGCTGAGGAGGGGCTGGTGATGTGAGGTTAGAGGTGCAGTTCTCAGCCAGGGTGTGCCTTTGCCGTGCAAGCTCTTGGCCTGAGTGTCGGACGTTGAATAGACTTGGTTCGGAAGCAAGAAGGTCCTGGCTCGGGCCTGGGGCAGAGCTGGCGGGCTCCGGTTGTCTGCAGTGACGGTGTGGGGCCGTGACTTGGACCCTGGGGACCATGGTCAATGCACCTGCTCCTTCAGCTCAGCCTGGGCTGAGGAGCGGCATGTGACGCCGTGTGTGGGTTGCGCCAGGCCCCAGACACCCCCGTCCCTGCATCGTGTGCTAGCTCTGTGATGGGAACCCAACACTGGCCAGGGGCAGACCAGCCAGGTGTGGGAGAGACCCCACAGGGTGTGTCCAGAAAGCTTGGCCAGAGCCTCGGGCTGGAGTGCAGGCATCTGTAGGTGGCAGGGAGAGGTTGTGGTTCTAGAAGTGGCCGTGGGGGCTGTAGGCTGATGTTCAGTCGTCTTGAGTGTGGCCGTGGCCCCGTGGCAGTGTAGCAGAATCAGGCTACACGGAGGCGTGCCTTGCCCACCACCACCAAGGATACAGATGGTCTATAGATGCTGGCATTCGTGGGTTGTGCTGTTCCCAGCGTGTTAGGTGTGTCAGCTCCTCTGTTCCTTACCACATAGGACCAGGGTTATCTCTCTCTACTTGGGAGGTCAGGAAACTGAGGCCCGGATTCACACAGGCCGTCCGTGCTGGAGCTGGGATTTCAACCCCACCAGCTCCAGCACCTGCTGGTGATGTGAGGGGGGCACAGGTGGGTGCCAGTGAAGCAGGTGTGAGTGGATCCCAGGGAGCCCCACGGCTGCCGCGCCCCCCGCCTGCCCTCCTCCTGCTCCCACCTCCCACGGCTCTCCCCAGACACTTCCCCCCGGGGGGGTGGGGACAAAGGAGCCTTTTCCTCTTGTCCCAGCATATCCTCCGATGTGTGTCTCCCACGTCACCAGAGCTTCCGAGGCCACTGCCGAGGACGTCTTGGGCGTCAGGGCTCATGGGACACAACGCGGGGACTTGACTGATTCAGACACCTGGCCTGCCCCTCTGGTCCTCGTGGGAGCGGCGCTGTAGGCAGAGGCGGCAGAGACACCCCCTGGGCTGCTGGCTCCTGTTCATGCTGCCCCCTCGGGGCTTCCGTGGACCTGCAGTTCCCTCTCCCCTCCAGATCAGAGGAGCATGAGCTGGAGGCGGGCCTCCCCCAGCCAGCAGCCTTGGGGGAGTCCTGGCATGTCCCGGGCACCGGGCCAGGGGCCTTCTCGTGGGTCGGTCTTCCCAGCGGCTATGCCAGGGGAGAAGTGCGGCGGCCAGCAGCGGCTCCAGAAGCAGTGCTGATCTGGAGAGGTGCGCGTGTTCGCGAGCAGGTGCAGAGGGAGCGCTGACACCACAGCCTGCACTCCTGTGCGCTGCGGCCGCTCCAGGTGACGGCGCCGGGGGAGACAAGAACACACAAGAGGACTGGGAGTGCGCAGCCGCCATGCCCGTGTGCTCGGGGGAGAGGGGGCTCAGGTTACTTTCATTCTATTAATTTAATTTTATTTAAATAAAGAGAGGGAGAGAGGAGACACTGGGTGTCCTCCCTACACTGGTTCATTCCCCCGCATGCAGCCAGGGCTGGGCCAGGCTGAGGCTGGGAGCCCAGAACTGTGTCTGTGTCTCCCAGCGCTTGGAACCATCACCCGCTGCCTCCCAGGGTGCGTACGTGCAGGAAGCTGCATCAGAAGCCGAGGAGCCAGGCCTGGAAGCAGGCACTCCCAGTCTGGCATGTGGGCCTCCCAAGGGGTGAAAATGCCTGCCCCTCAGATTAGTTTGAAGGGAGTCAAATGCTCACGTGGAGCACAAGAAATACATAGCCCAGGGCTTGGGGGGAAGCCCGCCTCTCACTCCCGTGACCCTCCCTCCCGGCTGCCACTGTCGGAGAGACTCAGGCCGTCCAAGCCCTTGCTCCTCGCCGGTTCCCCTCCCAGCCCTGCAGACAGGAGCGAGCGCACGCCTCCCACGCTGAACGCACTGTGAGCCGACAGAGCGCCGTGTCTTGGAGAGCGCTCCCTGTCAGAGCAGAGAGTGCCGCCCCCTCCTTTTCCCATTCCAAGGATGCCCCACGATTTATTTAACCAGTCCCCGACTGCTAAGCATTGAAGTTCTTTTCAGCCTTTTGCTTTTACAGACTATCCTTAGGTGGTTTTGTGTGAGCGAATCTGTTAGAAACGAAACCCAAAAGCAAAAACCACTCCCAGACGAAGCGGGGTGAGAGAGCCTGTGTCCTTCCCGCTCTAGTTAACTTGGCAGTATTGCCCTCGGCCAACGGCGTGCTAATTTTATACCCTTTCCACTGATGTTGCCTTGGGATGCTTTTGGGGGAGGGTGGGTCGTCAGCAGCATCTGGAACTGGTGCCCCGGGATATTTTGGGGGCGCCTCCCCTGGGGCTGCCTGTCAGGGCCCAGAGAGCTCTGCTTTGTGGTTATAGACAAGAAGGTAAAGGCTTCAAATTGCTGGGGCTGACGCTGGCAGGGAGGGCGTGGTGATAAAAAAGGGAATCGATCCAGGAGAGGCTGCAGGACCCGGATGTACCTGAGAGGACGTGGGGACTTAGAAGCAGGACCCAGCCCGGGGTGGGGGGTGTGGACTTGGCCAGCCAGGGAGGGTTGCTTGGGGAGGCGGCAGCCCTAAGGGCTGCCCCGAGATGCCTCAGTGAAGCGCCCATGGAGGTCAGCCTGTGAGCCGGCTGCAGAGTTAGGGACGCTAAGGCAGCAGGGCAAAGATGATGCCTGGGACGTGGCGCATCCAGGCCAAGCCATGATGCACCCCACAGAGCGAGCCCCTCTCCCTCTGCTGCCCTGGACGTCGGGGTAACTGGACTCAAGCCTTCTGCGCTGTTGGGCCCCTGCTCTCAGCTCCGCAGGTGCTGGGATCCCGAAGTCAGGCCCCAGGAGGCTTTGCTGTGGTGCAGGACACAGCCTCGGCCCCAGCCCCTACCTGCCATAGGCCGGTAGCACCACTTCTCGCCGCGGGGGGCAGTTCCAGTGCCAGACATTGCCACGGGTTCCCTGGGTGACAAGATCCACCAGGCCTGGTGGGGGTCTGGTGGGGGCTCACAGCCCTGGAGAGCCTGCTTGCCCGTGCTGGGCAGCCGTGCCCAGGCCTGGGTCTGAACCCTGGTGAACCACCGCCCTTTCTGACTTGTTGAAGAAGCGGTGGTGTAGCGGCTAAAGCTGCTGCCTGTGGCGCCGGCATCCCACATGGATGCCGCTTCCTGTCCTGGCTGCTCCACTCCATCCAGCTCCCTGCTGATGTGTCTGGGAAAGCAGCAAAATGGGAGACCCGGATGAAGCTCCTGGTCTCTGGCTTCGGATTGGCCCAGCCCCGGCCGTCGTGGCCATTTGGGGAGTGAACCAGGAGACCAGGAGATGGAAGATAATCTCTCTCTCTCTGCCTTTCCAATAAATAAGTAAATAAATAAACCTTTTAAAAAAATGAAGAAGCAAATGCTGCCTCTGGCATTGAAGTCAGCTGAGCCTGCCTCGGACCCAGGTGCTCGGAGGCCGAGGAGCGCCAGGCTCTGCCTCTGGGGAAAGGCCGCTGGCGGGGAGGCTGCAAAGGCTTCGCCACATCCAGGCTTGGCTGCAGAACAGGCCCCAGCGCCCTGAGATGTGAGAACAGGGTGGCGACAGTGACGCCACCGTGGCATCCAGCGGGCTGTGACATAGCTATGGAACCTGTGTTCCAAGACTATATGGTGGGAAACGCTCACGTTCAATGGGGCAGCGCTAAGCTGGGGGTGGCGTCTGGGCGCTTAACTGGGGCCGGCTATGGCAGCAGGGCGCAGAGCGGCAGCTGTGAGAGGTGGGCCGTGGGGGCGGGGAGAGAGGGGGCGCCCTCCTTGAGCATCGGTCCTGGGGCTTCTGAAACTGACCTCAGATCAAACTCTCTACCGTTTTCTGCAAGTGTGAAAATGGGTCTGGGGCGCTCCAGGAGTGCTGTTTGCGGGGTGGGGGTGGGGCTCAGCGTCTGACTGGTGTGAGTCTCTGCCAGCCAGAGGGGCTGGACTGGTGTCTGGGATTTTAAAGCCCAGTAGAAGGATCTTGTCCTGTTTTCCTCCCTCCTTTTGGAGATGGAAGCCTGCTGCCCTGTGTGGCCTTGGGCATCCCATCCTGTTGCCTGTGTGGTCGCGCAATGTAGAGAGGAGCTTGCATATTCGCGTTGCCACCAAGTCCCTTCTGGGGTACTTGGTTTGGAAGCCTGATCCTTGCCCGCGAGTAGCTAGCCCGTTTGTGGGGCCGGCATCCCGCAGCGCCATCTGCAAGTAGGTTGCTCACGTGGGGTGCCCCTCTGGCTGCTGTGCCTGTGCGCTGAGGTTGGCTCTGCCTGCAGCTGCTCGCAGCTCTGCTGATAAAGGAGCCGGGGAGGGAGGAGGAAGAGGAGCGCTGCATTTTCTCCTGGGCCTCTTTCAGCCTGTTTTGGGCGTCTGCATTCCGTGTGCAGAATACAGGTCCTTTTTATTTTTCTGGCCATTTCCTGGTGACGCCGGCCAGCACCCTGTGGAATGGAAATATTCCTGGGGGCCCTGCGTGTTCTCTGCTAGGGGAGCTGCCTAAATTCTTGTGACTGCTACACAGAGACCAGTGGTTTCCACAGGGCCCTGAATTTCCCATCTCTCCCGGGGGCGAGGTCTGTGAGAGCCTAGGTTTTATGAACTACAGCACTGATATGTAGAGGTTTCCCTTTGCCAACGTACCGTGCAGTCATTCTAATAGGTGATAGAGCACCATGTTGGGTTTCTTACGAAAGTCAGCGTGTGCCTGTCTGTAACTGGGCTGTGTGTGTGTGCACCTGCTTGTGTTGGAAGGTTACAGAGCTATAATGCACGCCTATTTTAGACTCGCTTAGAACTTTACCACAGCAGAGAAAACAAATGAGAGTGTTTACATTTGGGGCTTTGATGCTAGGTGTGTGTGTGTGGAATTCATGTCCATCCTGTAATTGTTCCTTCTCCCATGTACTGTCTTGTGAATGTTTCCTTTTGCTGCACTGTGCCTTTTGTGGCTGCAAAACATTCGGCCTCTGTCGATGGGCATTTAGGCCAGTTCCTCTTTTGTTTTGTTATAAACGGCACTGCTGTGAACATCCTTGGCCTGTATTATCAGATGTGAATTGTCGGAGCAAGGGATACATACAGCTTACATGTATACTTCTAAGACTTCCGGAACACTCTGAGACTGAGTCTCCTGGCCCCATTCTTAAGTCGCTAAAAGGAAAGCTTTAGATTCTGGGGTTTTGTCCCTGCTCTGCCCCTGTGATCCCAAGCCTAAGTTTTCTTATATGCTGAATGGATTAGCCGAGGTTAAACTGTCCCGCTAGATTGTGATGAGGCTTTGGTGACGCTGTGGTCTGCATTGTTGGTGACGCTGTGGTCCATATTTTTGGTGAATCTGTGGTCTGTGTTGTTGGTCACATTGTGGTCTATGTTGTTGGTGAATCTGTGGTCTACATTGTTGGCCACGTTGTGGTCTGCATTGTTAATGATGCTCTGGTCTGCATTGTTGGTGACACTGTGGTCTGCATTGTTGGTGATGTTGTGGTCTGCGTTGTTAGTGACTCTGGTCTGTGTTGTTGGTGACACTGTGGTCCGTGTTGTTGTTGATGCTGTGGTCTGCGTTGTTGGTGATGCTCAGGTCTGCGTTATTGGGACACTGTGGTCTGCGTTGTTGGTAACACTGTGGTCTACATTGTTGGTGACTCTGTGGTCCATATTGTTGGTAACACTGTGGTCTGCGTTGTTGGTGACCTTGTGGTCTGCATTGTTGGTGACGCTGTGGTCCATGTTGTTGGTGACTCTGTGATTTGCATTGTTGGTGATGTTGTGGTCTGTGTTGTTGGTGACACTAGTCTACGTTGTTGGTGGCACTGTGGTCTGTGTTATTGGTGACACTGTGGTCCATGTTGTTGGTGACTCTGTGGTCTGTGTTGGTGACGCTGTGATCTGCATTGTTGGTGAAACTGTGGTCCATGTTGTTGGTAACTCTGTTCTGCGTTGTTGGTGATGCTGTGGTCTGTGTTGTTGGTGACGCTGTGGTCTGCATTGTTGGTGACACTGTGGTCCATGTAGTTGGTGACTCTGTGGTCTGCGTTGTTGGTAACACTGTGGTCTGCGTTGTTGGTAACACTGTGGTCTGCGTTGTTGGTGACTCTGTGGTCCATGTAGTTGGTGACTCTGTGGTCTGCGTTGTTGGTGACTCTGGTCTGCGTTGTTGGTGATGCTGTGGTCCATATTGTTGGTGACTCTGTGGTCCATGTTGTTGGTGACATTGTGATCTATGTTGGTGACGCTGTGTTCTGCATTGTTGGTGACACTGTGGTCCATGTTGGTGACGCCGTGGTCCATGTTGGTGATGCCATGGTCTGCGTTGTTGGTGACACTGTGGTCTGTGTTATTGGTGACACTGTGGTCCATGTTGTTGGTGACTCTGTGGTCTGCGTTGTTGGTGACTCTGGTCTGCGTTGTTGGTGAAACTGTGGTCCATGTAGTTGGTAACTCTGTGGTCTGCATTGTTGGTGATGCTGTGGTCTGTGTTGTTGGTGACGCTGTGGTCTGCATTGTTGGTGACACTGTGGTCCATGTAGTTGGTGACTCTGTGGTCTGCGTTGTTGGTAACACTGTGGTCTGCGTTGTTGGTAACACTGTGGTCTGCGTTGTTGGTGACTCTGTGGTCCATGTAGTTGGTGACTCTGTGGTCTGCATTGTTGGTGACTCTGTGGTCTGAGTTGTTGGTGATGCTCTGATCCGTGTTATTGGTGACACTGTGGTCCATGTTGTTGGTGACTCTGGTCTGCGTTGTTGGTGACTCTGGTCTGCATTGTTGGTGATGCTCTGGTCTGTGTTATTGGTGACACTGTGGTCCATGTTGTTGGTGACTCTGTGGTCTGCGTTGTTGGTGATGCTCTGGTCTGTGTTGTTGGTGACACTGTGGTCCATGTTGTTGGTGATGCTGTGGTCTGCATTGTTGGTGACGCTGTGGTCTGGGTTGTTGGTGATGTGGTCTGCACTGTTGATCACGTTGTGGTCCATGTTGAGAAGTAAGCATTCCACATGATGACGGTCATGGCCATTCTCATTCAGCTTCTCTTCACTCCTTGGCTGTGTGGGGGATATTTGAGAAGTTACTAAACTGAGGAGCAGGTCCCTTCCCCATGTGCAGAAACCCTGGTGCCGTGGGACCCCGGTGATGTTGTAGTTCAGAACCGCGTGTTTCAGCCTCCTCCGATTGGTGGCTGTTTGGCTTTGATGGGGAGAGGATGTCTGGGAGTCTCTGGGGCAGACCAGCTTCCTGGGGCTCAGGACTGCAGAATGCCATCTGCCCAGGGGGACACTGCTTGGGGCCCCTGGAGACAGTTTCCAGTCACACCCGGCCCTTCCTCAAGTCTGCAGCCTTGAAGTTCCAGCGCCTGTTGTGAATAGAACTTCCAGCATCTGGGAGGGCATCTAGCGGGGACTGGTGAGTTAGCCCTTGATGTAGGCAACCACAGGTGTGGAGGGTGGAGGGGCCCCTGCCCTGCCCCCCTGCATTCAGCCTCCCGTGGACTCACCCATCCCACTTGCTGAGTGTTCACTTTGTGAACGGCCCCCTGGAAAGCATGTTAGCCCCCAAATGTCCCTATGGATGGAGAAATCAGGGCTCAATGCAGGCAGACTTAACCTCACACCTGTGGATTTCTGAGCCCTTAAGTAGTAGGCTCTGCCCCTTTTTGCAGATGATGAAGTCAAGGCTCAGAGATGCCCAGTGCCTGGCCTGATGCCGAGCTTTGCACTGCTTCTGCCTCCCAGTAGCTCCGTCTCCAAACCCGGCCCCACCAGCAGCACCATTGTCGGCTGCAGTATTCCTGGACGAATGTTCGGTCATCTCCACGCTTGCCTGGAAGCAGAAGCTTGTCCCCACGTGCCTCATATCTGCAGCCCCCTGCGTGGGCACCTTTGTCCCCTTTTATACTTGGGGCTCTGCCTCTGTGGGAAGGGAACTGCCATGGAGGCAGGAAACTGGCAGAGCCAACCTCCACGCTGGTTTACAGATGGCACTGGAAGCCATCCTGGCCGGTGTCTGCCTGCTGGGGGGTTGAGCTGTGCTGTGACATCCAGGGGTGGCTTCTGTCCCCACTCACCCAGCGGGCCAGAGAGCCTGGCTGTGGGCTGCCTGCCCCCGAGCCTCAGTTTCCCCTGTGGTGACCTCTGAAATCTGTGTGCTTAAGGAGGAGTGGAGACAGAAGAGCTGAGGCCCAGATGGGCCCGCTTGGGGCCTCGCTTCTTGCCTGGTGGAATGGCCGTTCCTCCACCCCTTGGCCATAGACCAAGTCCTTGCACGTGGATGCCTCCCTTTCTCAGAGCCTTGCCCTTGCTGTGTCATGTCCTGGCTGCTGGCTGAGCCCTGCCCCATCCCAGACCCCCAGGCTCGGGCTGCAGGTGCAGCGTCGGGAGGAGGGAGCGCTTCCTCCCCGCCCTTGGCACAGGCCGCTGCTTCTCCATCCCCTCTCTGTCTGGAGGACCCGGCCCCGCATCTGTGTTCCTGCTTGCTTTTTCCGCTGCGCTTTCTCTGATCCTTTTCTTCGCTTTCTGTCTCAGCGAAGCCTGGAGTGCGGATGAGGGAAGCGGAGAAGTTGGCAGAGAGCTAAGATTCATCAATATTTAATTTTTATGGAAATCATGTCCTAGAAATCCCCCAGGGGCTGGAAATTGTTCTGTGTTTTTAGAATCCAGTGATGTTGCTGAAGCGGTTATGTTGTAAATAAAACCGCATTACTGTCGGCAGCTCTGCAGACACCCGCAAACTTGACAGTTTAATCCACTCAAGGAAGCGAAGAGGTCCGGGTCACTGGTCGCGGCAGAGCGTTCCGCAGCCCCGGGGATATGAGACCCGGAGGCATTAGCGTCCGCAGAGCGGCAGCCACGGACAGGGACAGGAGCCACGTGCATGGGGCTGGCGCGCTGTGCTGGGGGCGGTTCCTTGCTCCCAGCAGGAATCCCAGGGCCACAGAGCCCTGCTGGGGGTCCTGGTGGAGGGCAGGGCTTGCTCAGAGGCCAGGGCTTGCTGCCCATCCTCCTTGCCCAGCGTGCAGGGGGCCAGCAGAAGGAGCATAGCTGAGACTGCTGCCCGCGGCTCTGGAGATGGGATTTGGAAAGGCCATTCCTGCATTCCTGCATTTGTCCACCTTCAGCTGTGTGTTGTACTCCTGCCACCTGCTCGGCAGCCTACTAGTTTCTGAGGATGGAACAGCACACAAAACACAGACGCATGAAAAGCCCTGCTCGCGTTGTCCTGCAGAGACGCGGACAGTAAGGCAGCTAAACGAGTAAAACAGAGTACAGGGGCTCTTCGTGGGAAAGCGGGATTGAAAGCTAGGTGCTGGGCCAACGCTGTGGTGCAGCAGGTTCAGCCACAGCCTGCAACACCGGCATCAGAGTGCCAGATCGAATCCCGGCTGCTCCACTTTTGCTCCAGCTCTCCGCTAACACACCCGGAAAACTGCAGAGGGTGGCCAACTACATGGGCCCCTGCCACCCACGTGGGAGCCCTGAATGGAGTGCTTGGCTCCTGGATTTGGCCCGGCCCAGCCCAGACCATTGTAGCCATTTGAGGAGTGAATCAGTAGATGGAAGATCTCTTGCACTGTGTCTGTCTGTCTTTCTGTCAAACTGTCTTTCGAATGTGTAAAAATCTTTTTTTAAAGTGTTTTCATGCAAATAAATTTGGCAGTCCATGGAGAGTTTTATGTATTTTTCATGAACTTTTTGAAGGCTCCTCAAATGCATGGATTTTAGCATTTTTTTTTCTGCCCTAACATGAACTCAATTTGTGTGTCTGGGGAAGTCGCCTCGTATCTGTGGCCACTCTTCCTCTTTTTTTTTTTTTTTCCTTTTTTTTTTTTTTTCTGGCAGGCAGAGTGGACAGTGAGAGAGAGATAGAGAGAAAGGTCTTCCTTTACCATTGGTTCACCCTCCAATGGCCGCTGCGGCCGGCGCACTGTAGCCGGCGCACCACGCTGATCCGAAGCCAGGAGCCAGGTGCTTCCTCCTGGTCTCCCATGCAGGTGCAGGACCCAAGCACCTGGGCCATCCTCCGCTGCACTCCCGGGCCATAGCAGAGAGCTGGCCTGGAAGAGGAGCAACCGGGACAGAATCCAGCGCCCCGACCGGGACTAGAACCCGGTGTGCCGGCGCCGCAGGTGGAGGATTAGCCTAGCGAGCCGTGGCGCTGGCCTGCTCTTCCTCTTTTTATCGGATGCTTGTCGTAGTGCATCAGGACAAACCCCGATGGCCCTGTTTCCCTTACTTCCCTGCTTGAAGACCCTGCTTCTGGGTCAGGTCGCATTCGGGGGTGCTGAGGAATGTAGGGGTGCAGCTCCACCCCTCACAGCCAGTGTGCACAGAGCGGGGCGGGGGCAGCGTCTTGTTTCTGTGGCTCCCTGTGAAGAAGCTGTGATGTGGGGACGGCCTTGGGTGAGACGGAATCAGGGTTTTGTTTCAGAATTTTTAAAATATATTTCTTTGAAAGACAGTGAGAGACCCACAGAAATGTCACATCTGCCGGCTCACTCCCCGGATGCCTCAGTGGCTGGGGCTGGGGACCAGGAGCCAGGAGCTCCATCCAGCTCTCCCACATGGGTGGCGGGGGCCCAAGCACCTGAGACATCACTGTTGCTTTCCCAGCGTGTGCACCTGCAGGGAGCTGGAGTGAGACGCAGAGGTGGGGACGCAAATCCTGGCCCCTGATGCAGGCGTCCCAAGCATCGTCATAGCTGCTAGGCCAGCACCCACCCCAGGAAAAGGCGTTTGTGGAAGAAGATGGACAGAGCGGGGTGGCTGGAGGTTGTACTTCCACGCTGGCCTTTCCCAAGCCTGCCTTGTCCTGATTGAGGGCCAGGCCACAGATCTGCTTCTGTTGACAGGGCTGTGAGAGCCTGAGGCCGTGGCCTGTAGCCGGGAATACTGATCAGGGCAGTCAGTCCGTGGTCCACCCCTGCAGGTGCAAGGTCACCATGCCAGGGCGGGGGTGGTGAGGCCTTCACGGAGGCTGCTGGGCTGCCAGGGGAGGGTCCAGCCGGCATCCATGGGTGGACAGCAAGCAGTAGCATTTCCCCCCGTGACGCACTCCAGGTCTGCGTTGGCCTCACTTGGCCGGGTCGCTGTTGTCTTATGTGAGTGCTGAAGAATCTCAGCTTTACCAAGCCCCACTCAGAAAATGCGACTGATTTTCCTTTACTTATTTATGAGATTTTTTTTTTTGCTCTGGGCAAAAAATAAAAAGGTTTGTGCAGCATATCTCTTAGCGCTGCGCATGCTTCTGCGCCTGCCGGCTCCCTCGTGCACACGCGTAGTCCACTGCTCATCTCCCCACACTGCAGGGGCCTGGCATCGCATGGGGGCACAGGTGAAATGGGGCTACAGGTCTTAGCTGGTGCTTAGTAGGTGCTCAGAAAGGGAATGTGCAAGAGGGGGGTGGGTGCGTTTTTATGAAAGGAAAAGTCTGTTTTTAAAAACAAAGCTATTTCCATGGTACTGGAAAAGCAGACAGGGAGATAAAACAGAGGCCTTCCATCCACTGGTCCACCCCCTAAATGCCCACAACAGCCAGAGCTGGGCCAGGCCAAAGCCAGGAGCTTGGGGTTCCAGCCGGGTCTCCTGCAGTAATGGCAGAGGCCCAGGAACTTGGCCCAGGATGTGCACCAGCAGGAAGCTGGATCCAGAGCGGAGCTGGGACTCACACCCATGCTGTCTAGGCTCCTACTGTGTGCCAGGCCCTCATCATAAACACACAGTGGGTTTTGTTACGTTTTTTTCAATTCAGAGAGGTTAAGCGCCTTGCCTGGGGTTGCCCAGCAGGTGAGCTGGAATTCACAGGCACCATCACATCCTCAGGATGCCAGGGCCCAGCTCACTCCCCACCTCACCCCGCCCCAGGGGGAGCAAGAACCTGCTTAACAGGTGTCCCGCGCCTCCCCTCCTAACCCTAGCAGGGCTCTCGTTCAGGAAGCGCCAGCAGGCTGGGTGCTGTGGGTGGGGGAAAAGTCTGCCCCCTGCCGCAGGGGACAGTGGGGCGGTGGCCGGGCAAGGGTGGCCGGAGGGAATCCTGCTCCTCTCTCAGGGCCTGGGGTCTGCTGGTTAATGGTGCTGTGCTCTGGGCTGCTCTGCCCCACGCAGACGGTCACTTGAGCAGATCCCCTGCCCAGAGGGGCCTGCCCCTCCCTGGCCTTCCGTGCTTTGCCAGCCCTCTGCCCTCTGCCCTTGCACTGGTGCCACTGACTTGGCACCAAGCAGCTGTGAACTGGTGGCAGGTGGAAGCTGGGCCTTGCGGGCCTTTGCCTCTGTGGGTCTGGGCGCAGAGCTGGTGCTGGAAGGGTGATGGTCAGCCCTGTTGGCCCCAGTGGCCAGCAGTTCCCCACGGTGGTCAGCCCAGGAGCTGAGCCAGGGGAGGCGGGGCCCTGGCATTCACCCAGACGTTTCTCTTCCTCTTCCTCCCGGCAGGAGTTCCCCTTGGCCATCCTCAGGGGCTGGGAGTGCTACTGCGCCTACCCCACCCCCCAGTTCAACCTGCGGGAGGCTGTGGACAGCTCACGGTGTGCGCAGAGGCTGGCGGATTACTGCGAGGTCTACCAGACGCCCGTGCAAGGTGAGCTCTGGTCTGGGGGCCAGGGAGAACTTCCAGGGTTGCAAGACGCCAGCTGGGCCTGCGTATGAAGTCCTAGGGCTGGGCGGTGGCTGTGTGAGGTCCCTGGCCTCTTGGAGGCAGAGGGAGGTAGCAGGAAGGGTGAGGCTCCACTCTGTCCAAGTTTGAAGTCCAGCTGGCCTGCGATGACCTGGGAAGAGGAAGGGGAGGAGGAGGGGGAGGCAGGGCTTGGAGGGAGGGCAATAATGTAGGGGTGGGGGTAGGAAGAATAGAAGCCCAGGGACTGTGGGGTCTTCTGTACCTCCAAGCGCTGGGGTCCTCCTTGGGGGAGCGTCGGGTGCCCTTAGAATTTATGAGAAGAAGAGCAAAACGGGGAGGGGTGTCCCCTCGCTGTCACGCACCTGCTATGACCCTGCATGTCTGGAGTGCTTGAACCCTTTCCCCGGGGGTTCCATGTACTCCCTGCTGCAGCCCCAGGAGGAGCTGAGATGCAGGGGGTTACTCACCTGAGATTAGCCCAGCTCCAGCTTGCGGCCAGCATTGCTTAGCCCGGCACAGTCCCCGCCCGCAGCATCTGGAGTTATTCATGCTGTGCTGGGATCCTGGGTTTGAGCCCTCAGAGCCCCTGGCTCCCACCCCATGCCTTCGCTGGAGCATGGGAGGCCTTGGCATGGGGCTTCCTCTGGACAGCTGCAGCCTGGGCGCCCGGGGTACGGGTGGTCAGTCTCTTCCTCCCTCGCTGCCTCAGTTTCCCCATCTGTTACGTGGGAACCTGGGAGCCGTGGTCCCAGTCTGGGGGAACCCAGCGGCAAGGGAGAGTGATGCCACGATGCCTTCTCTGCCTGCAGACACTCGGTGCACAGACAGGCGGTTCCTGCCCACCAAGTCCAAGGTCTTCGTGGCTTTGTCGAGCTTTCCTGGGGCCGGGAACACGTGGGCAAGGCACCTCATCGAGCATGCCACTGGCTTCTACACGGGGAGCTACTACTTCGACGGAACCCTCTACAACAAAGGTGCGTCCAGCCACTGCCCCGCGGGACCCCAGGGGCACAGAGCTTCCTCAACAGGAGAGTGTGGAAGGACCTCCTGGAGGGCTCGTTAGAATGCTGGTTCCCCGGCTGCACCCCCAGGGCCTCCAGCTGCCTCGGTGCAGGTGTGGGCCTGGGAATTGGCATTCCCGACGGGCTGCTGGACGATGCTGGTGCAGCCTGTTCCGGATTCAAAGGCAAAGGCTGCAGCCTGAATCCCCGAATTTCTCTTACTTTTTAGAACTCTTTATAATTAGGCGTGAAGCTGACCTAATTTGCTCAGGCTTGTCTTGTTATTGTTGTTGGAGGCAAAGGATGGCTCATCGAAATGCAGTCTTTAAAACACAGGGCCCCAAATCCCAAAGGGTTTTATAATTTCTCATCTTCCCGGTGTAGACATAAGAGGCCCGGCTGGGCCAAGCGAGTTGAGGGAAGTGGCTTGAGGCTGGGCTGTGTGAGCGCCTGGCGCCCGTCCAGCGGCACCTGAATTTGGCCTAACACGTTTCTTTGCTGTCCAGCATTGCAAGGTTTTCCCTCCGTCTCCCAGCTGGAGTTTGGTTTAGGAAAAGGTGGTGCCGTCAGCGACATCCTGGAGGAAGCATGGCTGCCCGAGCCTGGCTCGGGTCCTGGAGCTGCTCGGGGTGGCCGGGTCTGGTGGGTGGGGAGGAAGCCAGCTGTGCAGCCCAGCCTGCGTCTGCCTTTGAGGGTCCTGAGCGAGGGAGGAAGTGACCAGATGACACGTGGCCCTGCCTGCACTACCCTTGGCCCTTGGGAACCACGCCCTGTGTCCAGGCTGCTGTTATCTGCCTCGTTACCTTATTCAGGCCCAGGCTGTGTTGGTCGACTTGGGGCTCCTTGTTGTCCACGTAGGACTGAGTGGCCTGGTGACTGCACAGCCAGCCACGGGCCTCAGAGCACAGAGAGAGTGATGGCACACACACACTGCAGCTCCAGCGCCACAGTGCCCTGCTGGCCCGGCGGCTGAAGGGAGGCTAAGCCGCAAGGTGGGGTCGCAGGTGCACTGAGCTGAGCCGAGGCTCGGGACACCCAGGGTCTCAGGGTGGTCACATTATCCCAGCCCGTGCCATGACTCTGCCCTTCACAGCCCTTCCTGGCTCTCTGACAGAATCCATCAAAGCCAAGGGCAGAGTTGGTGCCCAGGGTGGAGTTGCGTTTGCAGCACATGCTGGGTTGCGATGGTTCTGAATGCAGACTTGCAGATTCAAAAGAAATTGGCGTCTTCCCGCCGTGGAGGAGCCCTCGCTGATCCCCGTGGGTACCTCCGGCAGTCAGGAGGAGGGCACCAGGAGCCCGATTAGCTCAAGGGCATTTATGAAGCATGTCCCCAGAGCTGGGGCCCTGGGCGGTGCCGGGCTGCCATCAGGAGACTTCTACCCGGAAAGCCTCCTGCCATCCCCGCTTCGCTGGGTTCCCCTGAGTTCCTGCGCCACATGCTTGAGCTGTCCCCTGCTAGATTCTCAGCGTAATGACGGGAATCCAGGTCTCACCCCTTCTCCGTGAGTGCACGGTAGCCTTCGTGGGTCATGTGCGACCCCCTAGCTGGATGGGAGAGGAATCTGTCTCCCCGCTCAGCAGTCCCTGGGGTTCCGAGTGACCAGAACTGCACCAAGGGGCCAGGGAAGCAGAGAGGCCCTGGGCGGCTGGTCAGTGGGAGCAGGTCCCCGCCAACGGTGGATGGGACCATGACCAGACCTGCTACGGGCCTGAGGTGAAACACTTCCGTATACGCTGGAGCTGGAGCTGTTGCAGGACCAGTGTGTAGGATCAGAAGCTGAGGTTGCAGGTGCTTATGGCTACTGGTCCCCTGGTGGGGCTCCCACCCCCATTAGGAGGAGCTGGATGGAGGCCAGGCACCTCCCCAGGACCCCCAAAGCTGTGTGGAGAGAGCTCAGGTGCTGTGTGGCCTTGGGCAAGTCCCACACCCACTCTGAGCCTGCGTCTCTTCCTTGAGCTGTGCCTGCAGCTGTGGTTAACTCACAGGGTTCCTTGCAGTGCTTGTGGGAAATGACTCACATGAAAATGCATGGAGGGAACATGTGCATCTCCAGGGCCCACCCACACGGCAGAGCCAGGACCTCTCCTGCCGAGGCTGGGGGTCACCGGGGGCTCTGGCCTCTTCCCCTGCAGCAGAGTCGCTCCCCCGGAGGCCGCCTCTGCAGTCCTCCGCTTCCCCCTTGCTCTGCCTGGCCCCAGCCGTCCCGCGGGGCTGCAGTCTGAGCTGGCGCTGCCCCCTCCTCACGGGCCCTCTCGGCTGTCTGGAGCAGGGTTCAAGGGCGAGAAGGACCACTGGCGGAGCCGGCGCACCATCTGTGTGAAGACACACGAGAGCGGCAGGAGGGAGATCGAGATGTTCGACTCGGCCATCCTGCTCATCCGGAACCCCTACAGGTCCCTGGTGGCTGAATTCAACAGGAAGTGCGCCGGGCACCTGGGCTACGCACCTGACCGCAACTGGAAGAGCAAAGGTAGACCTGGGCGGGGCGGTGGGGATGGGGCTTGGTTCTCTTCTGGGCTGGCAGGATTCTCATTGGATGCGGGATCAGGATACAGCCCCCTCACCTCTTAACTTGCTGCTGCTGTGCATAGCTTGAGGTCGTCTCCACCACCCCTCACCCTTCACGCCTCCCCAGGCCAGCTCAGGACCCTCCTCCGCCCCCTCCCACGGGACTGCCGGGGGATCCACACCCCTTTTCTGCCCCGTCCGTCCCCATGACCTTGTCTAACGCTCATGGCTTCCTGGAGGATCCACCCTGTGAGGGTTGGGGCTTAGTGGCCGGCTTTGGGTCTCTGCTTCTGGATCCCACAGGCGGCTTCACTCACAGGGGCAGCCCATGGGCCCTACCCACTGAGGTCCAGGCCATGCGGGGTCAGTGTCTCTGTCCCCAGGTCAGGTACAGCCGAGCCTTTGGGTGACAAGCAGCAGAGATACGGCTCTGGGTGGGGAGTAAGGTGGAGGGCAGCAGGTCCAGGCGGGCTGGGGTGCTGTAGGGCCCCCGGCTCGGGAGACTGCGCCTCTGTTCCCTTGAGACCCTGGACCACCCGCAGCAGACTGGTGTCTCGAGTTGGCTTCTGGCCCCTCCTCTGCCCATCACCCTCCTCCCAGCCAGCCCCCCACAGCCGTCCCTGTTCCTCTAGGCTGGCGCCCCTGCATGGATGATAGCAAGGGATCAGCCCCACAGGCAGGCAGGCTGAGCCCCGATCCCTCCTCCTAGGGCCCATGCAAGCTGTCCGCCTTGCGTACTGAGCTTCTGTTTTGTCGTCTTAGAAACAAGGGCCGTCCCTGTCTCATAGATTCTTTGTGAAGCCAAAGACGGCCAGCCTTTCCCCGGGGTGACTGAGGTCTGTTAGCAAATCCGTCCCAGAGACTCCTTGGTGGGGAGATTCTTGACACTTGAACCTGCTTCCCTCCCAGAAAACTAAATTTCTAGGAAAGAGACCTCAGGAAACAGATAGGTCATCTGCACCATTTGAGGCCACTCCCGTCGGTGGCGTCATTATGTGTCCCTCCTCCCATCAGGCCTGGCAGTCAAAGCCACCACCCGCCATCAGCATCCACCAGGCACCAGGTGTGCTAACCGCCATAGGTAGCCCAAGGTGTGGGTACTGAACCTGCACAGCAGGAGACCCGGCAGCTACCCCGCCCCAGACACAGTGCACCGCGCCATCACCCAAAGGCGGGTCCTCCGTGGGGGTCTCCAGACAGGCGGGCAGTGGGAGATCCTGGCTGCTTCCCTCTCCATAGCATCGGATGTGTGGAGTGGCTGGAGCCGAGCTCACAGTGGCCAGGGGCCATCTGGACAGGGGTGTCCTGCTAGGGTTTCACCCCAGTTGTTGGTCCCTGCTGTGTCTCGTAGGTCTGAGACCACCCCCCACCCCCTCCCCTGGCCCACTCCCTGGGCCCTCCTGCCCCAGCTGGAATCTCAAAGTTCGAGAGGCTCCTTGTCCTTGAGAGAGAGAACCCACTGCACAGGGTCCCCAGCCCTCCCCCCCGGGCGGCGGGGCCCCTGACCCTGTGTCACCCTCCGTCCCTGCCGCAGAGTGGCCGGACTTCGTGAACAGCTATGCGTCCTGGTGGTCCTCGCACGTGCTGGACTGGCTCAAGTACGGGAAGCGGCTGCTGGTGGTGCACTACGAGGAGCTGCGGCGCAGCCTGGTGCCCACGCTGCGGGAGATGGTGGCCTTCCTCAACGTGTCGGTGAGCGAGGAGCGGCTGCTCTGCGTCGAGAACAACAAGGAGGGCAGCTTCCGGCGCCACGGCCGGCGCCCGCACGACCCCGAGCCCTTCACCCCGGAGATGAAGGACTTGATCAACGGCTACATCCGGACCGTGGACCAGGCCCTGCGTGACCACAACTGGGCCGGGCTGCCCAGGGAGTACGTGCCCAGATGATAGGCCCGCCCCGCGCCGCAGGGCTGTGCACCTGCTCTGACGGACGCCCAGGCCCGCGGCCTCCCTGGGACACAGGGCCTGCAGGACACAGATGGACACCCCTAGCCGCCATGCCATGCTCACGTGCTGGTCTGGGCACACCCAAGCCACCTCTGCAGGGTGTGCCGGACATGTCTGGCCTTGCACACAGGGCCAGACACGGACCTGGGCCCTCAGAGGGCAGGGCCGTGTTCCGGAGGTCGCTGCCTGTCTCGTGCAGATACGTGCGTGTGGTCCAGGCATCCTGTGTCCAGCCCTGGCGTGGACTTGCTCGTCGGGGAGGGGGGCGACTCTGGGGCGGTTTTCATGGCCTGGTCAGCCGGGGTACAAGTGGCCCTGCCCGCGTGTCTGATGCCCCATAAACCTGTGTGCCTCACAGCAGGCACCGCAGACCCTGCAGCCCTGCCTCTCTGTCCTCTCTGGGTGGGCTGGAGGCCCGGGGGGCCCTCTCCATATCCCCCAGTGACCTCTACACCAGCCCCCCGCTCCCACCTTGCCCCATGTCAGTGCTCCTCGGAGCCGGGCCACCCGGCCTGGCTTCCTCCTCCTGCCATCTGGACAGAGCAAGGGATTCACCACGGCCTGGATGCAGAGGGTGAGGGCAAGGCCAGACCTGCAGCCTGAGACCCGAGGGGGACCCATGGGCCAGTAGCGGGGGAAACCCTCACGGGGAGTGCCTTGGAGATCCTGGGACAGCTAGCTCCACCCATAGTGACAGCCCCCACCTGGGTCCTGCCCTGGGGTCATGAGGAATGGGTATCAGTGGCTCATCAAGATGACCTTGGGGTGTGACCCCAGTTTCTGCCTGACCCCCTGTCTCTGCCACTCTTACCTGCTACTTCCCGTCACTGTTGTACCCTCTGTCACCAACTCTGGGAG
Organism: Lepus europaeus; assembly: GCF_033115175.1. Classification (NCBI taxonomy): domain Eukaryota; kingdom Metazoa; phylum Chordata; class Mammalia; order Lagomorpha; family Leporidae; genus Lepus; species Lepus europaeus. Next base: position 49,871,861 of record NC_084844.1, on the reverse strand, counting down.
GCTCTGCTGTCTTTCCCACAGGCCCCTCTCTTTCTTAGCTGACCCCGGGGGGGGGGGGGAGGAGGAGGGTGGGAAAGATCCCTCCCCCACCTCTGGGCAGCCCCCGCTGCAGGAGGGCAGGGCAGGGGCCAGCCCAGAGCAGCGTGTGCTATGCGGGCTCAGCCGCCGGCCTGGGATCTCCAGAGGGTGCATTGTGGCATCTGTGCCGGGGTCATCCCAACAGAGAGGGAAAGGCATGTGCAGAGGCTCGGAGGCCGGGGCACCCCTGGCTTGCTTGTGACAGGTGTGACAGGTGCTGGAGGAGTTTGCAGGGAAGTGGATCTGTGTCTGGGGTTGAGGAGGGGACCTGGTGGGTGGAGTCAGAGCTGGGACACAGAAGCGGACTCGTCCACACAGCTGCCAGCTTGGGATGGAGAGTGGAGCCAGCGCTGGTGAGCAGCCTGGGCCAGCCTCTCCCAGCCTCTCCATGCCCAGTGCTCCAAAATGAGGCTGTGGAGCCCCGGGAGGCTCAGGGCAGGGGGCGGTGCAACCTAGGACCAAGCTTGCAGCTGCCACAGTGCAGGGAGGGCCTGGGGAGCAGGTGGCATGTGGGCCCCCAAGGGGGAGGAAGCAGAGGTCCCTGACCTTGGGCGGCCCCCTGGGCTTCTGCAGGCCTGGGGCAGCCATCAGGGAGGCCTCCCCTCAGCTGTGGCCAAGCTGCACCAGGAAGAGAAAACACTGAGAGGGGTTGGGGAGAATGGGCCGGGGAGGACCCAGCCCCTATGCTCCGGCTCCACCATGGCCAGCTAAGAGCAGCTGCTGGCCCAGGCACCGGGCAAGGGGCCCAGTGGAGCTGCCCCTGAGGGAAGCCTCTGGGTGTCGGGGAGGTGTGGAGACAAATGTGGGCATCTGCTGGCAGGTGCAGGGCAGGTGTGGGGCGAGTATGGGCATCTGTGCCTGCAGGTGCGGGGCAGGTGTGGGCGTCTGTGCCTCCAGGCCCTTGCTGGGCTCTCCCCACCCCATCCTGGAGCCAGGCTCCTCCTGCTCCTCCCGCAGCCTCCCGCCATGCAGCCCGAGCCAAGAGCCCCTAGGCCTTTGTTACTGGCATGTTGGCTTATAGGGTCCAGCCTGGGAGAGCTCCCAAGGCCATGTCCCTTGGGGTGCAGGAGCCTCTGAGACCCAGCTGGAGTCTCCAGGCTGCCTTGGAGGGGTGGGGTGGGGGGCTGGCATGCCTGTGTCCCAGAGCAAACCCAGTGTTTCAGAAGAGGCAGCAGGCGCCAGCCAAGCCTGCTGGAGAGAGGGGAGACCACACCCAAGACTGGCTCTCAGGCTCACTGGCTCTCTGGGGCGCAGGACGAGCTCAGGGCAGAAGATGCAGATGCTGAGCAGGCCGGGAAGGGCACAAGTGTGGCGAGGCCTGACGGGGACCCCTGGGGTTTCTTTCCCTACTCCTTGAGCCCAAGAGAGCAGCAGCCGGGACCTCGTCTCCTTCCGGGTGGACTGCCACCTGCTCATGTGGCCTTGGAGGGCACTGCCCTCCTCAGCTGGGGGCACAGGTGAGTGGAATGTTGGGGGTGTGGGTCCGTTCTGTCCACAGTCACACCACCAAGCAAGGCACCTGGCGCGTGCAGGTGCTCCTGGATATTGGACCCATGCGAACGTGCAAAGGCCCTGTGGCTGCGGCTGGTCCTTGGCAGCCTTCACTCAAGTCTGCCTCTGTGGGCAGTCTGATGAGAGACCAAGAGGTGGTTCCGTCTGTCTTTCAGGAGGGTCCATGTGTCTCTCCCAGTGAGGTCTCATCCACAGCTCTCGGCTCCTCCGTAAAGAGCGGTGTGGGCACATGCGTCAGGAGCCAGTGGTACAGAGCAGGAGCCCTGGCTGTGGATCCCAGCTCGAATAGTAGAGGAGTTACCCAGACCTGTGTTGAGACATGCAATTTTCATGGGTTTCATCTCCCGTTGTGGACCAATTTGGAAAAACCAAAATATATAATTTTAAAAAGCTGAAACACGCTCTGATAATGCCAGTGATGTGTAAATGAGAGAGAGAATAGACGGGCTGCTTAATTATGTGAGCATCCTATTATGAAGCCTCTCGCAGCTAAAATTAGACATTGAGCACATGCATATGCGATACAATTCGCCCAGCAGAGCGCATTGGCCGCCTCAGAGGAGCAGGGGCCGCTTGGTGCCTGGGGGAGGAGGCCGTGCCGAGGTCAGCCCTGGGGGCCGCGGGAGTGCCCGGGCAGCGGGCTTGTTGGCTTCTGCCCTGGGAGTGTGTTGCAGGTGCTCAGAACCCGAGGCCTCCCGAGTGCTCCTTTGAGGCTTAGAGATAAAGTGCCAGGTCTAACCTCACCCTGACCACCCCTGGTGAGCATGGGGTGGGAGCACTGGGGGGGAGCAAAATGTGGAAATAATGTGGTAATGGCCAGCCCACCCTGTACGCGCCCAATCTCGTCTGATCTCAGAAATGACGTGGTTCCTGACGGAGGCCTGGGCTGTGGCCATCTTGGACCAGGCCTGCCCCATGTCTGGCCTTGGGCTCCACCATAATGAGGGGTGTGCTGGGAGCTGGTTGCCTTCCCAAGGTCCATGGCCCCGGTTCTCTCAGCAGCTTCTCATTCCTGTTCAGGGGTTCGCATGATCTGGCAAAGCTGATGCTGTCCACCTGCAGGGAGGAGCCCGTGACTGGACCGAGCCGGCCTCCTCCATCCGGCAGGCCACCATGCTTGCTTCAGGCCTGACCGTGGCTCTTAATCCCCCTGCCGGCTACAGTGGTGGGTGTAGGTGCTCCTGGGCCATGGCAAGATTCCATGTTAGCACGTGAGAGGGAGAGGCATCAGACCCTTAGTGAGGTCAGCTAGGCACAGGGCCAAGGCTGACCTGGGTCGGCCCTCTTCCTGGACTGTTCCGTTATGTGAGCCAATGCATTCTCTTTACTGCCCAGTTGCACTTGCACTCCTCACACCCCGGAGCACTGCACAAAGAGCTCAGCTCGCAAGGCCCTGGGCTTCGATGTTCTCAGCTCCGTGGCTGCGGGAAGGGAACCCTGAAACCCGGAGCAGCACGGGGTGGGAGGACGGGGGTCGCACCTCCCACAGGGAAGTGGGGGAGGGACTCACTCCCGGAAGCTGTGCTAGGTCAGTGGAGACCAGCGGCTTTAGCTCAGCGCATGGCAAGGTCGCTGAGATGGCCTTGGCGAAGAGTCCTTCCTGGGTGTGCAGCCCAAGCCCTCCGCCGTCTCATCGAATCCTTCACCCTTTGAGGTCTTGCTGAAGTTATCTGTTTATTTTAAAGGAAGACTAACAAAGATTTTCCACCCACTGGTTCACTCCCCAAATGGGCTGCAAACAGCCAGGTCTAGGCCAGGAGTAGGGAAGCCATGTGGGTGCGAATGTACCTGCTTTCCTAAGTACATTAGCAGAGAGCTGGATTGGAAGTGGAGCAGCTGGGATTTGAACCAGCGCTCTGACATGGGATGCTGGTGTTGCGGGCGGTGGCTTAACCCACTGCACCACAACGCCAGCCCTTAGGCGACTATTAGCAGCTCTGCTCTGCAGATGAGAGGCCTGGAGTGAGTATAAAGTATAACGGCCCTGTTATATGGACCATGGTGCCTTTCACAGGGAACACAGCAGCAGTGACGGCGTGGCTTGAAGGTGTGGCCCGTGCTGATCAGAACCAGCAAGGCGAGTCCTCCCAGGCCAGCAGGTCCTGCAGCCCTTGTCCCACCTGTGCCCACGTGGGGAGAGGGCGTAGTGACTGAATCCAGGTAGGCCCGAGTTCACACTTTTTTTTACGGACGATGAGGTACAGATGGGAAGGGGTCTCAGAGGGCCTGCAGTGACCGTGGACGGTTGTGCTGGGATAGGCACGTAGGCTCTTTGGGCTGGAGCACCTGACGGCCCCAGCCCTGCACCCCAGGAAATCACCAAGGAGTTGCTGGCCTTGGAACAGCTCAGTTGGCAGCAACTCCATTCATTTCACTGCTCGTTCTTAGAGAGAGAGACAGAGAGAAGGGTCTTCCTTCCATTGGTTCACCCCCCAAATGGCTGCTACAGCCGGTGCGCTGTGCTGATCCGAAGCCAGGAGCCAGGTGCTTCCTCCTGGTCTCCCATGTGGATGCAGGGCACAAGCACTTGGGCCATCCTCCACTGCCTTCCCGGGCCACAGCAGAGAGCTGGACTGGAAGAGGAGCAACCAGGACAGAACTGCAGCCCCAACTGGGACTAGAACCTGGAGCGCCGCAGGCAGAGGATTAGCCTAGTGAGCCGCGGCGCCGGCCTGCCTAAATCACTTTTGATGGAACCCGCATTCACACGTAACGGCCTTGAAGACCAGCCCGCATTTCCCCAGGCGCATCCGCAGGGAGCTGGATTGGAAGCAGAGCAGCCGGGATGGGAACCGGCGCTCTGATATGGGAGGTGGAATTGCAGGCAGCGGCTTAACCTGCTGAGCTCAGCTGTCCAGTTAATACCACAAGATGCTGGGCTGGAGCCATACTGGACCAGAATGACCTGTAGGAAGGTATTCCAAAAAGTTCGTGGAAAATGAAACTAAAAGCTTTCTTTGGATACAGAAAAATGTTTTGAAATCCACACACACAAGTGGTCTCCAAAAACGTCAGGGAAAATGCATATTCTGGGAAAACCAGGCAAGGAGGTCAGAAACTTTCTGGGAAAAAAAAACTTTCGTTCCATTTTCCATGCACGCTGGCAGGGCGCCCGTATTCCCGTTGTACTGCTGTGTGCTCAATGATTGTAAACTGAGCAGCGTAGACAGAGGTGTGGACCAGCCGTGGTTCCTGCGCTCAGGAGTCTGCCCTGGGCATCAGTGGTTTCTCTTGGGCTCCCCGTGGGGCTGCAACCGTGGTGGCGGCCAGAGCACGTTTTCAGCTGGAGATCTGAGAGAGAGAGAGTGCTTCCTCCAGGCTCAGCCGGCTCTTGGCAGAGTTAAGTTGCACCTGATTGTGGGATTGTAGGCTGTTTGCTTCCCTAGGGCCAGCCTGAGAGTGAGACCGTAACTGTTACTGTTTGCACGGGATTTGGCTCCTCAGACTCATGCAGAAGTTCAAATCCCAAAGTCGTATGTTGCTGGTTGATGGATTACGGTGGGAGCCTCATCAAGGCACTGGGGGTGGGAGGGGCGGTGTGTGTGCACCTGGTGGGAAGTCTGTAGGTCGTTGGGGGCTTACCCTTGGAAGGTAGTTCCTTGAGAGAGGATTAGCTGTGTGAGCTCAGTGCTCGCTCTCTTGTTCTCTCTCTCTCCTCTCTCTCTCTCTGCTCCCTGGCTGCCATGTGTGACTATTCCCCCACACATGCTGTGCCATGGGCATCTTGCTGTAGACCAATAGGGCTGCCGATCTTAGCCTGTGGACACCCCCCACACACTCCCCTGTAAGCTGATGTGAACTCTTTCCTGGTGTCCGTTACGTAGTAACTCAAAGCTGACTCCTCTAACAGCATAATTCCAGGATGACTTCCCTTCGCCTCACGGGGAGGGCATCACACAAGGGTGTGAACACCAGAAGGTGGGACTCCCCGGGGCTCTACCTCTGGGCCTGTCCAGCACACCATCAGGAAGGAAAGAGCCTGGCAGGCAGTCCATCCACTCGTCCTGACTTAGCACCGCTGGCCTGTGCTGAATGTGGTGGATATTTCGAAGCATCGCCCAAGAGAGTCAGGCTGTATCCAAATCGTAACAAGTTCAGACCTAAGGTCCCCAGCCCACTCCATCATGAGCAGAACCACCTGTTTGGGGAGCCAAGGAAAATCCCGATTCGTAGCCGGCAGCTCCATCTCAGTGGGTGCAGCCATGGTCGTCGTCGTGAGCACATGTACACAGGATGTCTCCTAACGACACGTTTTGCACGTCTCCCCGTTGCTAAGCGACGGATGACTGTGTTGATTGCCTTCATTAGATTTGTAAGCCAGTGGAGTGTGGACAGTATTGTATTTTGTATTTAATTTTGTAACCTGCTATGCAGGAGGCACAGGAAAATACGAGAAGAATGGAAAGAGGGATGGATAAAAAAAATCCTTAGTGACCTGGCTTTTAGAGTTTTCCGAGAATGTACCCTCTTCCTGGAAAAGCACACTCAGTCTTCCTGTCTGTGAGCTGAGATGTCCCTGAGGACACTAGGTTGGATGTTCTCACCAGCTGTTTATTGGGAAGTCCAGGAAGTGAGCTGCGCGCTCCCTGTTTGGAGCTGTGGGTGCAAAAAGTGATGAAATGTGGCAGCCACCGAGTTCTGGAGTTTTCTGAGCCTGCACGCCGACTCTTGTTGAGCCTCACCAGCTCTTGGAGAAGAACAGGAAAGAGATTGGGAGGAGCTCAATTGCAGTCCCTGCTTGTGGGTGTTCTGGAAGACAGTCGGCCGGTGCTGTCCCCACTGGCTTTGCACCAGAACCTCCTCCGCAGCCGGGTGCCCTCGTGGTGGCCATGGGACAGGTGGAGAGCAGCAGCTTCTCTCCCTCCTCCGGTTCTACAGCTTTAAAAAAATATTTATTTATTTGAAAGAGTTACAGAGAGGGGTAGAGACAGAGAGGTCTTCCATCCACTGGTTCATTCCCCAGATGGCCGCAACAGCAGGAGCTGCGCCGATCCGGAGCTAGGAGCTTCTTCCAGGTTTCCCACGTGGGTGCAGGGGCCAAAGCACTTGGGCCATCTTCCACTGCTTTCCCAGGCCATAGCAGAGAGCCAGATCAGAAGTGGAGCAGCCGGGACTCGAACCGGCGCCCTTATGGGATGCTGGTGCTTCAGGCCAGGGCGTTAACCCGCTGAGCCAGAGCGCCGGCCCCGGTTCTATAGCTTTTAATACAGACCTCGTTTTGCAGCAGGCCCCACGGTGTAACAGACCCCTCTCCCAGGTCAGGCCCGGACAGAGCTGTCCCTTTTCCTGGGACAGAGGGTGAGAATGTGCAGACAGACCACAGGCTGGTCCGCCTCCTGCCTAGCCTGGGGCTTCCCGCCCCGCCGCATCGTGAGCCTCTACTTTACTGCATTCGAAAAGTTTGTGGGGAGCAGAACTAAAAGATCCATTTATTCTGGTGCCAAAAACATTAGAAATCCTTGCATATGAAGGATCTTCACGAGTTCAGGGAAACTGTGTATTTGCAAAACGCTGCATGGGTTTCATAATTCCTTTTGTGCCCATATCAGCTTATCTTTTCGTTCTATTTTCCACGACATTCCTGAGGTTCCTTTGCAGTATCCACTGCTATGAAACGAGTCACCCACAGACATAGCCACGCCCGAAAGTTATGACTTCAAAACAAACCTGTATTAGCTTAGCTCTGCTGTGTGTCAGGAAGCCAAGCCCAGCCTCGCGGAGTCCTCCAGCTCAGGGAGACTCGCGAGAAGTTGGCCTGGGCCGGGTTCCTCAGAAAACTCAACCTGTGCAGGACTCACTGCCAAGCTCATCACAGGGCGTGAAGACAGGGCTCTTGGGGCCAGTGCTGTGGGCTGGCAGGTTAAGCCACAGGCTGCAGTGCTGGCATTCCATATGGGCACCGGTTCGAGTCCTGGCTGCTCCACTTCTGATCCAGCTCCCTGCTGATGTACCTAAGAAAGCAGTGGAAGATGGTCCAAGTGCTTGGGCCCCTGCACCCATGTGGGAGACCTGGATGAAGCTCCTGGCTCCTGGCATCAGCCTGGCCCAGCCCCAGTTGCAGCCATTTGGGGAGCGAACCAGCAGGTGGAAGACCTCTGTCTCTCCCTCTCTCTCTTTAATTCTGACTTATACATCTTATTTTTTTTTTAACTTTTATTTAATGAATATAAATTTCCAGTGTACAGCTTATGGATTACAATGGCTCCCCCCCCCCCATAACTTCCTTCCCACCCGCAACCCTCCCCTCTCCCGCTCCCTCTCCCCTTCCATTTGCATCAAGATTCATTTTCAATTCTCTTTATATACAGAAGATCAATTTAGTATAAAGATTTCAACAGTTTGCACCCACATAGAAACACAAAGTGAAACATACTGTTTGAGTACTAGTTATAGCATTAAATCACAATGTACAGCACATTAAGGACAGAGATCCCACATGAGGAGCAACTGCACAGTGGCTCCTGTTGTTGACCCAACAAATTGACACTCTAGTTTATGGCGCCAGTAACCACCCTAGGCTGTCGTCATGAGTTGCCAAGGCTATGGAAGCCTTCCAAGTTTGCCGACTCTGATCATATTTAGACAAGGTCATAAAAGACAGAGTGAGGATAGTAACCAATGATCCTAAGAGTGGCATTTACCAGGTTTGAACAATTATACAGCATTAAGTGGGGAAGAGGACCATCAGTACACACATGTTGGGAGTAGAGCCATTGGTGGTAGAGTAGAGGTTATGATTACAAAGGAATGAGGCCCAAGTGCACTAGACAGGGCCTAGAACAAAGGACAGAGTCATTATTAGAGGAGCTAAGAAAGGTGCTGTCTAAGCTACAATTAAGTTTCCTGATTGAGAGGCAAATAGAACCTGATAGAAGGGGCTTGATAATAATCTGGTGGGCTTTAGGCCTTGTAAATTCAGAGGCCCAGACCTATCTATCTCTTCACATGGGGTATATCCTAAGGGAGGTGTGAACCTCCTAGGGGAAGGCACTCTGTTGACTTTCATTACTTGGCTGGCCTGGGAGGAGAGCTGGCCAGGTAAAGGCAGGTGGCATCTCTAACAAGAAATTTACAGTTCTGCCTGCAATGTTGCTGACCCTACTTGACCATCCCCTCAGCTGCAGTGGTCACTTTGGAAGTTGGGCTGAGTGAAGGGCTTTTCAGCTTAGAGCCAATAAGATCTGTGGCTCTGACCTGGGCATCCTTCGACTCCAGGGCAGGTCCATTTCCAGTGATCCAACTCTTGGCAGAGCTGCAAGGGCTCTTCACAAGCTGACTTCTGCTGAAGCCCAGGCTTACCACATTGAAAGCCACTGCAGTGGACTGGCCTGTTGGGTCTCCTTGAGGGCAGATCACTGTACAGATCAGCCATTAATAGGCCTGCCACCCATTGCTTCTGATGCTGAGCTTTCTTTTCCTCCTGGTTTGTGTTAAAGCAGACCAGAGGATGCAAGTCAAGGGAGTGCCCGTTTCCCATCTCTAATCTTCGGTGGCCTGAACTACAAGTCTATAGTCACAGGCATGTTCTGTAGTAGTTTTTCTAAGGTAGACAATGCCCATGAGGAAAATTATATTCTCACTTTAAAACTTTCTTTCCCTTTGGTCTGAAAGGGAGGTTTTTTCTACTTACTGTATACTTCGCTGATGGCGAAGTGAATCTAGCTATGAGATTATTATTTGAGTTCTTATTTTGGCTATGCTATTGCAGAAAAATGTTAGCCATCTCTTTTATAAGGTCTAAAGATTAAATTGTGCATCCTACAGATTCCTTCATAATAGAATTAGTTTCCTACCTTGAAGAGAATAGAGAAATGAAAGAACAAGTTGGGCTTAGAATAGAGAAATGAGGGAGCAAGTCCTAGATCGCTTGCTGACAATAGCAATATCACATGAATACTTAGCAAACAGTTTCAACCATTAGATAACAACTTAAGAAAACATTTACCAGAAGGTCCAATGCCTTCTATAAATTTTAAGAATCATGTATTTGAAAACACCTCTTAAATATCTAACATGGTGTAGTTTGTTTAGCCAGTAAACTTAAGCACAACCATCTAAAATGTTTTTAGTTTCTTTCTACCAACAAGTCTAAAACATATGATACACAGATTCAGGTCACACAAATTAAAATGTATCTTTGATTGATTTTAGCAGCTTAAATTTATGGACAATCTTATCTATAAGCCATTTAAAATAAAACTCTTAATAAAATTTCCCCATGTGGACATACAATATGTACACACATATAATATAGCATAATAGACCAATATAGCAATTTTAATAATAGCTTTTAAAATCTTTAACTCTTTTTGTAGATTGCCAATTGATTTGAATTGCTTTTTCTTTTTAGTAACCTCAGTTAACCATACTTTCTCTCAGTTGGTACTGTTAATACATTATTGGCTTCATCTGTTTACAGAGCCATCCCAAAGTTCTGAATACAATAAAAGTGGCTGGAAAAAGTCCATAGGAACCTATAGGAGGACAGCTAAACACAGAACCAACAACGCTTTAGTTTTATGAGCAGCAGATCATATATAACTGTGGATGACAAAAGACTTTAAGTCGCCATGTTTAAAATTATAAACTCATCAACCAACAAGAGGCACTTGCTTACTTCACAGTATTTTTGAAAGCACCTGTAGGATTTTACAAGTATTTAACCCTTTAGGCCTCTGGGGCTTTCTCATTAAGATAACTCTCATGTCTAGTAACACAAGATCATTAGACTTTTTAATTCTCAAACATTTGTATTAATAGCATTTTCCATTATAGAAACTTAAAATTTAGTACCACACCACATCTTGACAGTACTTCTAATATAATCCAAATAGCCTGATTAGTTGGTGTCTCTATAAGATGAGAGACATAGGTCCTTCGATTTTTTTCAGTTGGGCCCAAACTGGAAAAACCAAAGTCCAGGATTTACTGGAAATTTTAGAGTCCAGATTGTTTGAAACTTTGATTTTTTGAATGCCTGTCAAGAATGCTAAGAAGGCTCAAAATCCAAAATATCTGGTTGAAATAAGATTCCTTAAAATCATGACATAACATAGACCAAATTTGATCATTGTTACAAGGTGATTATTCAAATCTTTGAAAATAAGCACATATTTAAATAACCCATAGCTGTTAATAAAAATTCAGCTGTTTTTGAACAATTAGAATTTAACAGACATCAAGAGAACATAATAGATTACTTTAACACATTGCTTTAACAGAGCATCAGAGTTTAATTCTATGTCAAAGAGAAATTGAGCTTCCTGTGATCTTTTGCTGTGAGGTTTCCTTCCTTTACCTTCTTTCATATTGGTGACCATGTTTCTGTGTTTCTGTGTGTAACACATCTTTAAGCATCTTTTGCAGGGCAGGAAGAGTGGCAACAAATTCTTTCAGTTTCTGTTTGCTATGAAAAGTCTTAATTTCACTTTCATTCACAAATGAGAGCTTTGCAGGATATAGTATTCTGGGCTGGCAGTTTTTCTCTCTTAGTACCTGGGCTATGTCTCGCCATTCCCTTCTAGCTTGTAGGGTTTCTGATGAGAAGTCTGCTGTGAGTCTAATTGGAGATCCTCTAAGAGTGATCTGACGTTTCTCTCTTGCACTTTTTAGGATCTTTTCTTTATGTTTCACTGTGGTGAGTTTGATTACAACATGTCGTGGTGAGGATCTCTTTTGGTCATGTTTATTAGGGGTTCTATAAGCTTCCTGTACTAAGATGCCTCTGTCCTTCTCCAAACCTGGGAAATTTTCTGCTAGTATGTCACTGAAAATGCCTTCTAATCCTTTCTCCCTCTCCATGCCTTCAGGAACTCCTAGAACCCGAATGTTGGGTTTTTTAATAGTATCCTGTAGATTCCCGACAATATTTTTTAGATTTCTAATTTCTTCTTTTCTTTGGCTTGCCTGTTTCCTTTCCTGTTCTCTGTCTTCTAAGTCTGATATTCTCTCTTCTGCTTTGCCCATTCTGTTTTTAAGGCTCTCTAATGTGTTTGTCATTTGATCTATTGAACTCTTCATTTCATTATGATTTCTAGTCACTATCAGAGTTTCTTGTTCCACTAGTTGTTTCATTTCATTTTGATTCCTCCTTAATATTTCACTTTCACGAGAGAGATTTTCTATCTTGTCCATGAAGGATTTCTGTAGTTCAAGAATTTGTTTTTGAGAACTTCTTAATGTTCTTATCAATTTTTTGAGATCCGCTTCTTGCATTTCTTCGATCTCATCATCTTCATAATCTTGAATTGGGGTGTCTTTTTCATTTGGGGGCGTCATAGTTTCTTCCTTGTTCTTGTTAGCTTGGTTTTTGCATTTGTTGTTTGGCATGTTGGAGATATTTGGTTTCTTCACTGTGGTGTTTTTTCTTGTTATACTATGGCTCTATATTAAGTGGACTGTCTGCTTTCAGTGGAGCCTTAGAGGCTTGAGATGAGTGTGGACTGAGAGCTGGGTTTGGTTCCTCAGGGTTGAGGGTGTGTCAAGGATGACACTCCCAGGTTAGGTGTGGTAAATCTCTCTTTCTTTTTTTGATTTAAAAGGGAAGTAATTCCGCACAGTTGAACGTAATTGGAGGTAGTTAGCAGGCAAATGATATACCCACAGGAGCCAGAGATCGGAAGCTCTTTCCCAAGGACCACACAGGGAATCTCTGCTGCCCTCAGTGTGGGCTCCAATTCTCCTGCAGTCTCCCACTGGGTTGCCAAGTTAGATGCTAATCTCCTGTTATTTCACCCCTCCCCACAGAGTCAGGTTTTTCTGCTAGGCTCAGGGCTGGTGCAGACCTGAGGTCGCCCTGCTTATGACGTATGTCCAAAATGGCGCCTGCTCTGTCTTGCTCGCCTTTGAGAGGTGAGCGGAGAGAGAGAAACTTGTGTCCGTATCAGTCACTTTTTTTATTTTTTTTCTCTCTCTTCTAGTTAGCCTGGTGAACTTTTCCCCACGGAGTTTCAAGCCTCGCTCCCTCTAGTCTCCTCTTTCCGCTTGCCTGCTGGTATCTCGGGCTATGGAGGTTCGGCTCACCTCGCGTTCCAGCGCTGGTGCGTTGAGTCTGCCGCTGGTGTCCCGAACTTGGGCTCCCACGCTCTCCACGCAGGTCCACTGTGAATCACTAGTTCCGGAAGAGTTTCCTCTGCTGTTTCTTCCCCTACTCTTCCTTGACCCTGCAGTATCTCCACTTATATTAAACTTTCTCTCCCCCCGGACTGTGTGCTCCCTGCCTATTCCGCCATCTTGCTGCCCTGACTTATACATCTTAAAAAGGGGAGGGGAGCTGTTGGACCGAGGGGCTCAGGCTCTCACTGGCTGACTGTCAGAGGCCACTGAGCCTCTTCATAGAGTAGGTGTCTCCCAACGTGGCAGATTGCGTGAGTGAGCAAGGGGGGAGAGCTGCAGAGCGGGCGAGCGGGTGCATGGCACGGCTTGGGGCAACCTCATCTCCGCAGCGGCATCGCATCGCTGTTACCAACTTCTGTTTCTTAGCACCAAGTCACTAGGCCCAGCCCATAGCCAGGGAGAGCAGGACACCAGGGCACGAACCCCTGAAAGCAGGGGACACCCGGCCCCATCTTTCCAGCTCCCTTGCTTCCTCCCACTGCTGGCCTCTGCCGCCGGAGTCCCAGCCCTGCCCCTGCATGCTGCTATGTCTCAGCCTGCAGCATCTGCAGCCCACCAGGTGTTGGGGGTGACGGAGGGTTTCCTGCAGCCACCTCCCTCCAGCTGCAAATGTAATTTCCTTATACCAAAGCCAACATCCTGGTCCCCACCTTCAGCCTAGCAGGGAACCTGGAAGCCAGAGCAGCTCTGGCCAGATCTCCTGGTGGGGTGGGCCACCCCATGGTCTTACCCATGCAGCGAGCTCCTAACATGAGCCATTATTCCCCGTTACACCCGGACCTCCCTGGTCCCACGCCACATTAGCTTCCATCAGATAATTAAGGGCTTGGCTTACCATGAGAGGCCTTAAACGTCACCTTTCTGCCACCCAGTAAGTCTTTGAATGACACAGACGCTAATGAGATGTTCAAATATAGAAACCCAGCGACTCCTTGCATCGTGACATTTGTTCAGCCGGAGTGATCTGACTACACCTCTACATCACTTACAATTTCTACCTGACCTTGGGTGCTGGCGTGTAGTCTTTAAGGAAACTATCCATTTAATCTCCCTCGCCTTATTAGCATTTAATTACTATGACAAATTTCCAGATGTACGAAGGATGTTAGTTAGGATTATCTTTCAATTTTCCCCTCAAACGGCCCAGCAGCCAAGGGCAGAGGGGCCACCAAGCTCTGATGTGGGAAGTGCCCTGCACCTCTGAGCCGTGGGCAGGGCTCACCCCAACCTTGGCTCCCCAGGTCCTGCATTCAGGCTCCCGTGCCCTCCTGTGCTCTTGCTCTCTCTCTCTCCCCCCTGGTCAAGCCTTGCTATGCAGCTCCGGGTGAGCCAGGGCCCAGGGCCAGGAAGAGGGTATCTATGCACAGGATGCTGCCAGGCCCTCTGCTCTGAGAGCAGCCCTGGCCTGGGCCAGGAACAACTGTTCAGTGCAGATTTTCAGTTGTAGAAGGACAAGGCCTGGAAAGCAGCCAGAGTTACCTCCCCGTCTTTCCATGCAAACGCCCTGTCTTAATACCTCTTGCTTGTCCTCACACCGTAAGTCACCAGGCAAGGCCTCCTCGGGGCCAGCAGGGCTTGGATGTGGGCATGGAGCAACCAGAGGAGAGCCGAGGTCGCCAGCCCCCAGGTCTGGGGGATCGCGTTCTAGAACTGACCCCACCACCATCTGTGTTCCTTTCAAAGACCCTGCCCTGCTCCCTGAGTGCTCTCACCAGACATGGCGGTGGAGCTGATGCCCAGGGTTGACCTTGTGACCTTGTCCTCTGAGCCAAGGGTCCATGAGCCTTGGGGTCCTCTGACCTGAGTTGGGGCAGTCAGATGCTCTGGTGTGGTCACTCAGACGTGGGCCCAGGGGACTCCAGCCTGGCTGCTGGGTGTGGGAAGTGCAGACTCAGGGCTGTAGGGTCCAGGGAGTGTGACGTGGATGTGGGCATGGGTATGGGCATAGGTGCGGGCGTGGATGTGGGTGTGGGTATGGATGTGGGCGTGGATGTGGGTGTGGGTATGGATGTGGGTGTGGGTATGGATGTGGGCATGGATGTGGGTGTGGGCATGGATGTGGGTGTGGGTATGGGTGTGGGCATGGACGTGGGTGTGGGTATGGATGTGGGCATGATGTGGGTGTGGGTATGGATGTGGGTGTAGGTATGGGTATGGGCATGATGTGGGTGTGGGCATGGATGTGGGTGTGGGTATGGATGTGGGCATGGATGTGGGTGTGGGTATGGATGTGGGCATGGATGTGGGTGTGGGTATGGGCGTGGCCATGGATGTGGGTGAACGGAGGAGAAGCAGGAAGCGAGGCTTCTGGAGACCCGAGAGTTTCTGTTGCTGGGAAAGGCAGCATGACGGACAAAGCCGCCCGCGAAAGCCGTGTCCGTGGTCGGGTGATCTGGTCGGCTCCTCCACGTGTTCTCATTTACTCTGTGCCTGTTTGAACGACATAATTCATAGACTTTCACTCTTCATTCAGCATTGCATGAATACTTCACAATTTTCCTAGTCTTACTTTGTTCTTAGTTTTCATTAGGTCTCCTCTTTCTATTTCCCTGGCCCTACCCCGTGATTTGGTGACTGAAAGTGACAGCCCAGGACTACCCCTCACACCACCGTCTGTGCCCGTATAAATGTATCAGGCATGTGATTGACACGCGTGTCTACGTCCACATCTACTTGCTTATATCTACAGATGGACAAATTCGAGAGGCCATTATTTGTTTTTGCAAAAATGTGATCATCCAATGCACAGTTTTCAAAAAAAAAAACCTTTTCCACTGAAGGCTGCTGCACTCCCTTCGTTTCTTTAGAAGGTAGCAGAATGTTTTCCAGTAGGGATCTATTTTTTTATTTTTTATTTTTTTGGCAGGCAGAGTGGATAGTGAGAGAGAGAGAGAGACAGGGAAAAAGGTCTTCCTTTTTGCCGTTGGTTCACCTTCCAATGGCCGCCGCGGCCCGCGCGCTGCAGCCGGCGCACCGCACTGATCCGAAGCCAGGAGCCAGGTGCTTCTCCTGGTCTCCCATGCGGGTGCAGGGCCCAAGGACTTGGGCCATCCTCCACTGCACTCCCTGGCCACAGCAGAGAGCTGGCCTGGAAGAGGGGCAACCGGGACAGAATCCAGCGTCCCGACCAGGACTAGAACCCGGTGTGCCAGCGCTGCAAGGCAGAGGATTAGCCTATTGAGCTGTGGCGCCGGCCACTCCCTTCGTTTCTTTAGAAGGTAGCAGAATGTTTTCCAGTAGGGATCTAGGGAATCATAGTCACATTTATGACTCTGTTTACTGTGTTTTCATCCCATTTCCTTAAACTTTCTACTTGATGCTTGCTTATCTTACACTTAAGGTATTTGTACATGCAAATAAATATACACATATTTCTCCAAACATGCTTAGAGACCACCAGGCTAGAGAGTCAGGGAGCAATTTAGTTATCCATTTCCCTTTTGATGGCTGTCTTGTGGGTTTCTAGGTAGGGCCACTCTGTGCCGTGATGCAACAAGCTTCATTCTGCATTTGTATTTACATATTCGTGCTTTTAGTTCCATAGGACACATTTCCAAAAGCAAAACTGCTGCTTCAAAGATACATGTCGTTAAAGGCAGGGCAACAGAGAGAGGGAGAGAGAGAGATTGATTTTTCATTTGCTGGTTCATTCCCTAAATGGCCACAATGGCCAGGGCTGGGCCAGACCAAAGCTAGGAGCCTGGAACTCCATCGGGTCTCTCATGTGAGTGGCAGGGGTCCAAGCACTTGGGCCATCTTCTGTTGCTTTCCCAGGCGCATTAGCAGGAAGCGCGATCGTAAGAGGAGCAGCTAGGACTCAAAGCGGCTGCTTTGATGTGGGATGCTGGTGTTGCTGGTGGCAGCTTGGCGGGCTCAGCTGCAGCGCTGGCCCGTAGTGTGCATATTAATTGATGCTGGTGGTGTGCTCTCCGAACCGTCTGGAGCAGTTGCCTTTCCCATGATTGGCGGATGTGAGGATGTTCCCCTGCGTCTCTATAGACTCTGCGAGTGACTCCTCTCTCCCATTTTTACCAGCCCAGTGGGAGGATGGAGAAGGGGCAGCCAGTCTGAGCGTACTGTTAAGGGCACCTCCCCGACTGGACAAGGTAATCGCAAAGCTGCTTCCAGCGCAGCTGGGCCGCGATTCTGTGGGTCCCTATCCTCCGAGCTCACTCTTACCAGGGGGCCTTCACTGGCCTGTCACTGGCTGCTTGCGCATCCTAGAGACAGCTTTGGAAAAGTTTCCAGAAGCCAACAAACCAAGGGCTGGGAAAGAAAGTTGACTGAGTCCAGGAGATCCTCTGGGCAATCCCGTTCAGCTTGTAGAACCCAACCCGGCCAAATCCCTGCGGCTTTTATCCGGAAGAAACAACAGAAAGCAGTGTGTCGTATTTCTGGGATGCGTGCATCCATAGTAAATATTTTAGATCAGCGGCTGTACAAAATGCGTTTTCCTTGGTGGTTGACTTTTCAAATGGCTTTGTGTTAAAGGCGCTATTTCAATGAATATTCATGGAGAAATTCATTGATGTGTTTTACCATTTATAGCTAAAATTTCAAAGGTCCTGGACAAAAAAGAAAAAAAAAGAAATATGTATGATGCCTCTGTAACCGTCTCAGGACAAGCAGTGAAAAATGCTTGCTATGCTTTGGTTTCCTCCGAGGCCTGCACTTCCACTCCTCCCTGGACTTCCTTCTTGGTCCTCTCTGGCTGGCCAGAGGGTGGGCCATTGCTGGCCAGGGGGACAGAGGGAGGAAGAGGAGAGGAGACGTTAGGACAGCCTATGTGTTGGGCCTTTTCTAAGTCTCCAGAGCTGCTCCCAACAGCTAAGAGGTGGGGAGCCTTTGCTGCATGTCTCCCCCTCCCCCCAGTCATGACAGACTTTCTGGATCTTCCCCGAGTCCACCCTGTGACCCGGTGACAGTGCCACCATCATTATCCCTTTGTACCGATGAAGAAGCCAGGCCCCAGAAGAGCAGTGTGTCCCCAGGGTCTCACAGCTCCCGCAGTGGTCAGCAGAGGACTAAGCCTCAGGTCCCCCCGGGCTCCAATGGGTTTTGCTATCAGTCCCGGCATGCCTCAGTTTCCCAGCTGTGACTCCCCCAGATCTCGAGGCACCCCCCCTCCCCGGGGCTGCAGACGTTGGCGGGAGCTGGATGTGGGGCTGGTACCTTCCTCTCCCCTGCCTTTGTGGTCCCCGGGAAGCGCAGATTGGCTGCCCCGCTGCACAGGCAGCATCCCACGCCCCCACGTCGTCGTCATTCTTCTTGGCCCACTTGTCCAGGGCAGGAAGCAAACGCACACAGGCAGAACAGTCAAACTCCGGCCGCTGGCTCCTGCCAGTTTTTCTCAATGCTCAGTGAACGCACTGCTCTCGCTAACGCAGGTTTTGCCCCGGGTGCTGGTCAGACTCCGGTGCTCCCTCGCTTAAGATGTTGGACTCGTTTCCCCGAGGCCCGTGGAGCAAAACCCAAGGGTCCCCTGCGGCCTGCCCACGCGAGCGTCCTCTTGGTGGCGTGCTGCAGCCACGCCAGCAGCCTGCCTCCTGCATCTCCCTGGACCATCTCCCCCTTCTCTGACCTCCCCAGGCCTCCACGTGCGTATCCCTCCGGAGCCAACCTGAGTTCTCCCCGCCTCCCGGTTCTCCCCGGCAGAGTGGGTGGGTGCCCAGAGCTCCCGGCCAGCGAGGCTGCTTTGTGCGCGTGCACCTGGGCTGTGCAGTGCCGGCAGGGCGGGGGCCACGCTTTCCTGTTGGGTGTTTCCACAGCTCCCCTCTCGTTAGGCGGCTCAGAGTACAGCGACAGCACCCACAGTAATGGTAACAGCAAACTGCCTTTACTTATCCCTCAGCACCGCCCGGGAGGCAGACAATACACTGACTCCCAGTGAACAGGGAGGGAGACCGGGGAATCCGCGAGCTCATGTGGACCACGTGGCAGAGCTGGGATTTGAGCTGAGGGACCCAGTTCCTGAGCAAACCACTCGGACCCACTGGCTCCGTTTGGGGCTCATTCAATATTTGTTGGATTGATAAGCAAATGCATTAATGATCACATGAGTCCTAATAAAAAAAATCATGCAAATACAAAAAAACCATCAACCTGATTAGCAAAAGCAACGCATTTCCCCGAGCCCGAGCAGTGACAGTGAGCTTTGTGTTCCGTTACACAGTGGTCTCCCTGGGAAATCTGTGAACCTGTTAGTACCCGAGCCACCCTCGTGGCTGTCCTTCCAAACGCACTCCCCAGGGACATGGCGAAGAGGGAGCTTGCCAGTGCGGTGTGGCTGCGGCTGTGCTGTTCCTTGTGGTCCCCTGCCCCAGAGGCTGGGTTCCCAGAGTGGCGGTACAGGAAGCGGTGGGGATGGACTGCTGGGGTGGGGTCTGGCGGAGGTCACTGGGTCACTGGAGTGCCACCCCCAGGAGGGGACTAGGCGGTTCCTCCAGGTCAGTTGTCATCAAAAGAGCCAGCCTGGCTCCACTCCATTCCTTTCTCTCTGCTTCCTGGTTTGAGACGAGACGCTTCCTCCCACAGGTGCTCTCCTCTCCATCACGGGGCCCTCACCTGAGCCTGCGTTATGCTTCTTGGATACTTGCAGCCCCCCAAACCGTGAGCCAAATACATCTCTTTATAAAGTAAGCCACTGGGTATTTCGTCACAGTGACAAACAGCTCACCAATGCAGTGTCTGGGACAAAACTCTGTCCCCAAGACCAGACCTTGGAGCGGGAGACTCACCTTCCTGCACACCCACCCCCACAATCCTCCAGGGGCGAATGCCTTTCTACGGCGGCTCTCTGGTGTCAAAAGGGTGGACCAGGCTGGAGACATTCAGACAGGGGAGGACAGCCGAGGGGGCTGTGGGAAGTGACACCAGGCTGCAGCTGCAGGAGCCGCCAGTGCTAGTGGGACCCAGGCGCTGGCGTGGGGATGTGGGAGGGGAGCCTAGTGGATCTCAGGGAAGCCTTGGGTGCTGCATGAGCACACGGCCTTCTCCCAACAGGCCCCACCCATACAGGGAGAATTCTGGAGCCGTGGGGACACACAGACACTCCAAGACAGCACATGCACACAGGTGTACATACAAGCCCACTCACATTTCACATGCACATACACACCCCGATGTGCTTACACACAGCTTGCATGTCACACATACTGTCTCATACTTGCACACGCACACATGTATCCATGTGTGCAGGTGCACACACAATTTCCGTCACATACATCCAGACATATCTGCACATACATCCAATGGCAGTGCATGCGTGTGCACACACCTTCACACATACACACACACGCACACACACACCCTGTCAGTGTCAGTATTCCTAGCCCTTCAAGGCACAAGCAGTGCACAGATGTGTCTGGAGAGAAGGTGATGTGCCCTCGTGGCGGGGAGCTGGGCTCTTCCCTCGGAGGGGCTGCCAATTGGCTCCTTAATCTCCCTTCACATCTTTCATGGTTTTCTGGCCTTGCACGTGGCCAGAAGGTGTGCCCTGGGGCCAGGGCTCAGCCAGGGGCCAGAGAACAGAGTTGCAAGGCCAAAGGAGCGAGATGGGAGAAGAAGCACATTGCGCACGGAGGATTTAATTTCTAGTTAGGAAGTTTGAAATCATTTCCTGGAGTGGCTTTGGCCACACATGAAAGCGTTTTTCTCTGAATCTGAGAGGCGTGTCTGGAGGCTGTAGCGACCTCCCCCGGTGCCCAAAGATCTGTGATCCTCTTTCCGGAAGACGGAGAGCCCGTGGCCATGGGGTCTGCAGTCTCTGCCAGGGCCCCAAGGGGGAGATGCAAGACGTCCCAGCCCCTGCCACTGAGCTCATCCCCTGCGTATCTGTCCATCCACCCAACCACCACGGTTCATTGGTTCATTCTCCTGTCACCTGCTGTGCGTCTGCCTTTGGCCTGGCTTCAGGTCCAGGTCCCCTTCGAGGCCTGCCATGCAAAGCCCAGGGCTCCTCCTCTTCTAATTCAAATGCAGATCAGAGGCTAAAGCCCCTGGAGTGTGAATCTCCCATGGCCGAGACCCAGGCAGGAGCTGGTCCTAGGCCCTGCCCTGGCCAGGATCCTGGTTCCTGGCAGCAGATCCCACCTGCTGAGACACCCTCGGGGAAGGCCATACTCCTGTCTTTTAGGTTGCAGACAGCAGAGAGGCTGGCCCTTGAGCGGCGGTCCCCGGGGTGACAAGTGTATGAGTTTAGTTTGAAAGAAGCAAACGTGCCTGTTAAGCTTCATCCGTGACGCTTTTAAATGACCAATAAAAATGGAATCATCATCGCTCATTGTTTTTCGTGGATCATAATGTGGTGTTTTTTCCTTCTGGGAATCTCCTGGACGCCGGCTGCCAATGACATAGTTAGCACACAGCAAACCCCACAAGCGGTTCTCTCCTGTCCCGATTCACCTTCATAAATGGAATCGGCCCAATGGAAGACTACCAGGCGATCCTGCAAGGAGGAGACGGATCCAATACAAGCTGATTTTACTCTTCCTTTTGCAAAACTGCAAGTGTGGGATAGGACTTGTAAGACCAGATCAGATTTTTCCCCTGACCCAGTGTGCTACTCAAGTGCTTATGAACGTATTCCGAAACGCGCATGGACGTGGTGTTAACACATCAAATGCACTCGGGTGTGACGTCCACGTAGTTTCCCCCACTGTACGTGTTCTGTGAACTGCCTAAAGACCCCTTGTGGGCTTGGCTTTCAACTCTTTTGTATCAAAACAAACTCGTCTTCTTTTGGTTCCATTTTCCATGAGCTTTCTGAAGTCCTGTATGGATCCATTGAGGACCTACTGTATTCAAATCATTGGCTAAATACCGAGGCAAATAAAAAATCAGAAACCAACTCCCTGTTGCAAGGAACGGAAAACCAAGTGAGCAGAAAGTGAAAAAACGGTGAGACAAATGTTCTGGAAGATTCCGAGAAGAGGCCAAAGGAATTCAGAGGCAAAGTAGTTGCTTCCTACTGGGGGATCAAGGAAGGCTTCCTGGAAGAAGTGGCATTGACTCAGCTTTGAACCATGAAGGGATTGTGGGGCAGGGGACCCACGCAGAGGCAGATGGCTTTTTGGGGGTGCCAAGGCATAGAGATGGTTTTGTTCAGACTCATGTGGGAGTGATTTTAGCGGCCTGCAGGCAGGTGAAGGGTAGCGAGGGATGGAGTACAGAGACAGGCTGAATGAAGGTGGATATGAAGTGGGAAAAGCATATGGTCAATATTTTAGCTTAAGGCCGTGCCCCAGCCCCCTCCCTGCCCCCGGCTCCACCCCGTGTGCGTGATCAATCATAGCCAGGTGCAATCCATACACATGCCAGAGCCTGTGCTGGGGCCAGGCTGGAGACCCAGCCGAAGAGGCCTCAAGCCCACCGCCCAAGAACTCGGAAGGGAGGGAGGAGGGACGATGCCGCCAAGGCTGGCTTTTACTCTCTGTGCACACCGGGTGGGCGCTGTTTGTGCTGGATGCGCTCCCCGTCTTTTCCCCCATCCCGGCAGACAAGGTTCCAGGAGCCTTTGGCTGATTCCAAGCGAAAGATGTTGGGGCCATTTGACTGCCAAAGACTCCCTTCCTCCTGCTCAGGAGCCAGCAGTTTCCTCCTTGAAAACCGAAATGAGCCTGGAAAATATCCTGGGAAGACGCTCCGGGAGGGAGGGGGGCAGGGCCGGGGGCGGGGAGGGGCGTGCGGACCAGAACCACGAAACAGAATCCAGGAGAGCTGGGCATCACGGGAGGAGGTGGCTGGGCCGTGTCCATGGCATCAGCGTGGAGAGAACCACTGGGGCCTGGGCACGAGGCAGGGGCACAGGTCAGGGCCACGTCTGGTGAGTCGCTCTCCTCCGCCGACTCCCCAGACAGTACAGGGCGTCCGAGGGCAGGGGACAGACAGCCCACTTGTGCGCATGTGCGTGCCTTCTAGTCTCCCTCTTGTAAAAGCACCAGGACTCAGCCACGGGGACTCCACCTCAATGACCTAAACTAATCCTGATCCCTCCCAGAAGCCCCACCTCCGAAGACCTTGGCCAGATTACGTTTGCACTCCCTAGTACCTTACGGTGGCAATGACATCTTAGCACATGGAGCCCGGGGGGCCCTCAAACCACGGGCAAGCCCCAGCCAGGGGTGAGCAGGGCTGCGGAGGCTGGGTTCACACAGCAGGTGCAGGCGGCTAGCCAGTGCCGGCTGTCCATACCCCCACTGAGCTTCTTGGTCTCTGCCCTCCTCAGCAGAACTGGTGGCACTCAGGAAATTGTCACTGGACTTTCTAAGGGAGTGCGTCACGCGCTAGGTTGTGTGTCGTTTTTACGTGGTCGTCGTGTCGCCCGGAGAGGCTCACGCTGCGCTTGCTTGTTCTCACACTTTCGTGGGGAACCTTGGTGCTGCCTAGACTCCTCCCTTCTGTTTCTTTAACCTGTGGTTCACATCACGTTTGTGTTTCCTCCTTTTGACCCCTTTGTTGCTCGATGGGCTGAGATTTGGGCTCCAAGTCTGCAGTCTGCTGTTACGGCTTCCGCTCGCCCAGCTCTGGAGTCTACAGGGCGTATTCTGTCCCTCCTGACTTTTGGGCTGGCTGTATGACTTGTTTGGATCAATGAGAGGTCACGGAGTGTGATACAGTCTGAAGCTTCAGATGTTCCTGTGCAATTAAAATGAACGATTTAGAGTCTTCTTGACTTTTTAAAAAGAATTATTTCTTTAAGATGCAGAGACAGGGAGACAGACAGACAGATGGACAGAGAGCTGCCATCCACTGGGTCATGCTCTAAAAGCCTACAGTGGCCAGGACTGGGCCAGGCGGAAGCCAGAAGTCTGGAACTCCAAGTCCCCCATGGATGGCATTAACCTAAGATTTACTTGGAATCTTCCATGTGGGACCCAACTTCTTGAGCCAGCACCTGCTGCCTCCCAGGGTGCACGGTAGCAGGGAGCTGGAATCGGGGGCAGAGCCGGGACTTGTAGGCATTCTGATAGGGAATACAGTGTCTCAGCCTGTGTCTTAGCTGCTGTGGCAAACACCAGTCCCTGTTCTTGTGTAATTAAATTTGCTCTTCCCATATTCCAGTGGTCTACCGTAAAAAGATACTGTGTCATATAGATGCTGTCACCTCAGAGTAGACCTGAGTCTGTCCCGGAGCCACGCCCAGCCAGCCTGGAGCCTGAAGCAGGTGCACCCAGCCCTGCCCGTGCATCCATGGTCACTTTGTTAGGCAGCGTCACTGCAGCTGACTGCTACAACCCCTGTAGTTCAAGCCCTCTGCTCGCTCTCCTTTCAGACCAAGTGCTGCACTGACTGGTACACCACCCCCATCATCACCATCAGTGAGGACGATTTACCCTTCAGGGCATCTTAGTAATTCTTCCAGAAGGTTTGTTCCTTCATCCATTCGTTTGCTCCCACACTACTCGTGCTAAGCCTTAGCGGAGGCCCTGGCAGCAAGGAAGGGGTGGTTATAAATCGGAACGAGTCACATTCCATCTCTTTAAGTGAGAGAAAAAGACATGTGCACAAGTAATTACATCCCAAGGTGCCTGCCATATTTCTCATCCTCAAGCCAACCAAGTGGAGATAAAGGGATCATTCTTGCAAATGCCCTTGTTTATACTTAAAAGCAATTATCTGTGGGTATGGAAAAAAATGAAATCTATAGTCGTTACGAGCTTGCCTTTTTCTTTTGCACATATTACACGAGCCAGGGAAGAAGTAAAAGGCAAGACGGTCTCACCATATGTCAATATCAAATGCATTTCCCTTGCAAGTGTGCCTTCTGGAAGACGGGGAAGGCAACGCACTTGGAAACGGGCAGAGATGCTTCGCGGCTTCGTGATTGCTTTTCATCAGCCGCATCAATTATATTCAGCAACGGGACTTGGTGAAATACATTTACAACTTGTTAAAAGCACTCCTTGAAACAATTCAGACCTTGTTAAGTCCTGGTGTGCTCAGCCAAGTGTGGCTGGGCTGGCAGCCTGCAGAACTGGGTCCAAGCTGAGCAAGGCCAAGCTGACTTGGGTGTGCCGGGGAGGGCGCTCCGAGCTCTGAGCTCTCTCCCCACTGCTGGGAGTTGCAGGAGGACAAGGAAGTGAAGACTCTGATGAGGCTGTGGATAAAGGCTCCCATCGGCCATCGGGCCCGTTAACTGTACCAGGCCAGGTGACGACAAAGACGGGTCCCTCTGCAGGTTGCTAGTGTCTGCACAGCAACACGTCACCCTCAGCACCTCCATCTCTGGCTACGGAAACTTCAAGAAAGCAGCGCTTTTGAGTCCCTCATTTATAAACCTCCATGGATGATAGCGACTAGAGGTGGGTGCTGGGACACCCTCGTCCCACATCAGAGGGCCTGGCCTTGCTGGCTCTGTTCCTGTTCTAGCTCCTGCTAATGTACACCCTTGCAGAGAGCAGGCCTGGCCCAAGTAACTGGGTCTCTCATGCAACTTGCAGGAATGCACCAGCGGGAGCTGCAGGCCGTGGGTGGCTGGGCTGCCGTGGCTCCCTCCTGTGACAGCAGTGCCCGTGGGTGGTCTGGTGGCAGGAATGTGTTCCCCAGCCTTTGCTTCCAGGTTCTCGCTCAGGTGGAGTGCAGTCATCAGAGCGGGATTATTTAGAGTGAGAGAGCGAGCATCCATCCAGGCGTGAGTGCAGGCAACCCCACCAGGGGAGAAGCTCCCCAGGCCGGGGCCCCAGAATGGGAGCTGCCCACGAGGAGGGAGCATGAGAGACGGTCAAGAAGGGGGCTCCCCGCTCCAGGGGTCCCCTGTATGCATTAGGCTGTGGTTAGTTGCCTGATGGAATACACAGAGTGGAGTTTGGGTGGGGTTTAGTGCACGTGGTGCCTTCTGGGAACTCTCACGGCGTCTCCACGTGGAGCTCAGCTCACACGTGTTCGTCATGACGTCCCCTTCCTGGCCCTGGAGTGCATGATGGGAGACAGGTGTGCTGGATTGGCAGGTAAGGGGGTGGAGTAAGGTACAGGGCGGCGAGAGAGACAGAAACCGGGGGAAATTGTTCCTTGTTGCCTGACTCCCTGCCGTGGCCCCCACGTCAGCCCCTCCAGCGGAAACTGAAACAGCAGGCTGTCCCCCCCCCCCCCCCCCGCAGCGCAAGTGCCTGAGAGACCCCCCAGGGGGCAGCTGCAGGGCCTGAGAAGCCAGTGTCACCACTGTGTGCCGGTGACAAGTGAGCCTTGGGCCAGCAAGAGGCACGGACAGCGTGCGGGATGGAAGCTGTTGTCGCGATTCTCTCTGGAAATTGCTGTGAGGGGTCAGCCCCGAGCATTCGGCCCAGCGCGGGGCGAAGGAACAGAAGCAGGTATTGCGAGAAGGGCGCCGACCTCAGGGTAAGACGCTCATGTGGGCAATGAGGTCTGCCTCTGCTTTCCAAAGCTCCCCTTCCCTAGACCCCCTCTGCCGCTCCCTCGGGGCCACAGTTAAGGCTGAGAGATGCAGGAAGAGCGACCAGGGAGAGAGGTACTGCCTACTCCCACCCGAAATAGAAACGGAGTCATTTGGATTCGTTTTGAACATAGATCGATGGTCAGGAAATCAAGGTCGGTGTTCCTGCTGTCCCCACCGGAACTATTTCTGTCCCTGTCCCCCGTGGCCTCAGCCTCCCCCCCTTCCCCATTAGGGCGAAGAGGGCTTGCAGCCAGCTCATCTCTAAGAGTCCCTGCTGCCCATAAGCTGTGACTGCCTCACAGCCCCCCGCCCCCCGCCCCAGCAGGCGCCGGCCTCCCTGGGAGAGGCAGCCTGCCATTCAGAGAGCACTCCTTCTCCAAAACCTAATATCCCCTCATCTCCCATTAGGAGTTCAGTTATGGGAGCCTTCATAGCAGGTGTCATTAAATAGACATTAAGACCCAACAGGGCATGTTTTACGGGACCATTACCATATGCCTGATGTTTGCTGTGACAAATGGAGAGCCAGCCAACCACGCCATGTGATAATGGGCCGAGAAACACCCCCTGGGGTGAGCTACCGTGATTAGAAGGCGAGGTTGGTTCTCAATGTTTAATGCCGCCCTTTGGAAGGGGGCTGCTTGCTCCTGCTGCCTTGCCTCTCCGTCCTGGGTACAGCAGGGACAGACACCAGTGTCTAGCCCACGTGGTCGGCTCGCACATGTGCCTGGGAGGTTTGCATGGTGGTTTAAGGACCAGGGGCTCTGCTGCCTGGATTTCTCCCGGGATGATCGGTTTCCTGGAGCCAGAGACAGAGCCCGGGGACAGTGAGACGCTGACTGACGCTGCTCACCATCCCAGTAGGAGCCAGCTCTGCTCACGCTCTGAGAACTCACCTATGTTCTCACCACCACCACCCCCGCCCGCAGGCCCAGCCTCACAGGTGCACCTGTGGTCTGCCGGCAGCGTGGCACGGGCAGGGAGCACACACGTGGGGCTCTGATTTCCATGGTCCAAGCCCCAGCTCAGCTGTGCAGCCCCATCAGTAGTCTTTCAAGGATGATAGGTGATGAGGGACAGGAAGTGTCTAGCACACGGCCCAGTTAAGCAAGCCCTCCCCAGTTCTCTCTTCGCGGGCTCTCTAGCCCTCGCCCTGGCCAAGAGTTATGGGCCTGGCATCCTGGGGTCTGGCCTTGGCCTGAGCCTGCAGCTCCCGGAGGAGTGGAGAGGCCCAAAGCCAGGCATCCCTCCTCTCCACCACTCCACGGCTGCTTCCCCTGCCCCACGCCTCTCCTGACAGAGCAGGGCTGGGGCCAGCCCGCAAGCCTGCCAGGCTGCTGAGCAAGCCCCTCCCTGCCACCACTGGCTGCCCAGTTCCCAAGCAAGCCTGCTGGTGTTTCTGGCGGGTACCCTTCCTGACCCCTCCGCTCTGTAGCCGAGCCCCAATCCCGCGTTCCCAGCAACCCGCAGAACCAGGTGTCTCGCTGGCGGCCCAACCCCGGGGGTTCCTGCTCTCACTTCCTCTCCGTCTATTCCTCATCTCCATGGTGGCAGCCCCTGTCCCAGCAAGGGGGAGGATGCCAGGAGGGTCTCTTGGCCCCACGCCCTGCCACCCCTCCCTGTACTGTCCTCTGAGCCCTGTCCCGAGCCTCACTGTGTGCTGCTGGTGCGGGGGAGGGGGCACCGGCCACCTTCCAAAGGCATGAACTCAGGTGCCTTCAGCATTGCCTTTGCAGACACCCCCTCAGGTCTGTCTTTGGAGAGAGTGTGCCCCAGTGCTGCCCCTCAGCCCCCCAGGAGCCGCAGGCCTGGCTCATGCCCATGGCCTCGTCCACACATCTGGACGATCTCTCCAGGTGCAGCCCCTGCCCTTCCACGACCTTCTCTGGGGCTCTTCTCCATCTTGAGCTGCCTCCCAGCCTCTCCCCGTCCATTCTGCCTCCGACTCTCGCTCCCCTTTTCCACTCTCCTTCTGGTCCCCTGGGCCACTCCACTGTCGCACCAGCTCCCTCCATGCCTGCTGTCCGTCCCTGCTCTCAACTTGATTGATTTATTGTCAGGCTCTCTCGCTTGACCACTGTGTGAGCTCTGTGAGGTCAAGGACAAGACCGTGTTCATGCTGGAGCCCCCGGTGCCTGGCACGGAGCCTGGAAGGCAGCAGGCATCCCAAAGATGCTACATGAACCAGTGAAGAATCCGGGAGAGCGACTATTGGTTGAGTCTAACTACATTCTAGAAGGAGGGTTCTTATCCGATCAATGGCTTGTATGGAATTGCCCTGCAGGGTTTAACCCTGCAGGCTCTGGAGTGAGGTGATGCAGGTTCAAATCCCAGCTCTGTCTAGCAGGTAGCATCCGGGAGACCTACACGGGACTCATCTCCCCAGTGCTCTGCCCACGGCTGTCGGATAGTGGCAAGGAAGGTGTTCACCGTACCAGGCTGCACGTGGGTTTAGCACAGTGGCAAGGCAGGAGGACTCGCTGTTGTAGAAGGAATGAATGGATTGGCATGGGCAGTCGGAGGAGGGATCCAGGAGTGGGAAGGGAAGGCCCCTGGGCTACAGGCTAGGACTGGGAAGGGAGGGGGTGCTTGGGAAGAAGGCCATTTGGAGCAGCTGTTAAGGTGCACAGCCCCAAGCCCCCGTGGGAATAATCACTGCTCCCTCACTGCCGGGAGGGATTCTCCTTCTGTTCTCATCTTTCTACATAGGAATTTTTAACTGAGAAAAAAATTCACGTAACATAAAATCAACCATTTAAAAATGTACAGTGTGCTAGGGCTTAGCACATTTCTCACTGGTGTGCAGCCAACACCTCTATCTACTTTTTTTTAAGATTTTTTTTTATTTATGTCAGAGTTACACACACACACATACACACACACACACACAGAGAGAGAGAGAGAGAGAGAGGTCTTCCATCTGCTAGTTCATTCCCCAATTGGCCACAATGGCTGGAGCTGTGCCGATCCAAAGCCAGGAGTCAGGAGCTTCTTCCGGGTCTCCCATGCAAGTGCAGGGGCCCAAGGACTTGAGCCATCTTCCACTGCTTTCCCAGGTCATAGCAGAGAGCTGGATGGGAAGTGGAGCAGCTGGGACTCGAACTGGCACCCATATAGGTGCAGGCGGAGGCTTTACCCGCTATGCCACAGTGCCAGTCCCTTCTGTCTACTTTTAAAACATTCTCATCACCCCAAAAGGAAACTCAGCAGTGAGAGAAGACTCTTAAAATTTTTCATTTCCATACACTTTCATATTCACAGGAGAGTCACAAAGATAGGACAGAGAGTTTCCTTCACCTAACTTCCCTGGTGTTAAAAACACCTCCCGGTGCTGGCGCTGTGGTGTGGTGGGTAAAGCTGCTGCCTACAGTGCCGGCATCCCATGTGGGCACAGGTTTGAGTCCTGAGTGCTCCACTTCCAATCCAGCTCTCTGCTATGACCTGGAAAAGCAGTGGAAGATAGCCCAAGTCCTTGGGTCCCTGCACCTGCATGGGAGACCTGGAAGAGACTCCTGGCTCCTGGCTTTGGATCGGCACAGCTCTGTCCATTGTGGCTGCCTGGGGAGTAAACCAGTGAATGGAAGACCTTTCTCCCTCCCTCTCTCTCTCTCTGCCTCTCCTTCTCTCTCTGTGTAACTCAGACTTTCAAATAAATAAATAAATCTTAAAAAAAAAAAAAAAACTCACAGGGGCCAGTGCTGTGGCGCAGGGGTTAAGCCACAGCCTATGGTGCTGACATCCCATACTGGGGTGCAGGTTCAAGTCCCTGCTGCTCCGCTTCTCATCCAGCTCCCTGCTAATGCACTGGGAAAGCAGTGGAGGATGGCCCAAGTCCTTGGGCCCCTGCACCTATGTGGGAGACCCAGATGGAGTTCCAGGCTCCTGGCATTATGGGATGCTGGTATCACAGGCAGTGGCTTTACCTGCTGCACCACAACACCGGACACCTTAATCTCTTTTTTTATTGAGATGTATTTTATTTCTTTGAAAGGTAGAGTAACAGAGAGAAAGGGAGAGACAGAGAGAGATCTTCTACCCTCTGGTTCACCCCCTGAATGGCTTCAATGGCTGGGGCTGGGCCAGGAGCCTGGAACTCCATCCGGGTCTCCTACATGGGTGTAGGGCCCCAAGCACTTGGTCCATCTCATACTGCCTTCCCAGGTACATCAGCAGGGAGTTCAATGGGAAGTGGAGCAGCCAAGTCTTGAACCAGTACCCATTTGGGATGCTGATGCCACGGTTGGCAACTTAACCCACTGCACCACGACACCGGCTTCTAATTTTGAAGCCTGAATTGTGGCCACAAGTCCACCAGACCTTGGGCTTGGAATTGGCCCTTGGTGCAGGTGTTGTATTGTGCCCTCCCTGGGGTCCCCTGTGACCAACCCTGACCCAGGCGAGAGGTTTCCATCCTGACCAAGGCCCCAGAGGGGAGCAGAGCACAGGGTGCTCACCAAGAGTTACTTGTCACTAGGGGTCCCTGCAGAGGTCATCCCTGCCCTGGGGCTTGTACTTCTCCCTCTGTCTGGAGCGGTGGGGTCAGCAGTGAGGTCACGAGATAGGTGCGTGTGCCGCCCCTGTGGCTCCAGTGTCCTGGTGATGAAATACATCACCGCTGTCTCGCTATGGTGACAGGAGCTTGGCACAGTTGCTTTTGTTGCCAAGAAACCAAGAGAAGGTCAAGGTCAAGGTCAGGAAGGAAGGAGGGAGGCTCCATGATTGACAGGCAGGAGAAGAGATTTTGGACGCCCCCTCCACCCTGTCCCCGACGTGGCCTGGATTTCTGCCCAAAGACACGTCTGAAGCTGATATAATTCGTGCCCCAGGAATGAGACATCCAGGCCGTCCCCGCGGCCCCCGTAGCCTCCCTGTGAAGTCGGGCCCTCACCGAGTGCTCTCCTCTCTCTTCCAGAGCCCCGCTCGCCGAGAGCCGTCTGTGGAGCGGGCACGGTGCCATGTGCTTTACTTCTGTCAGAGCCCATTAAACCATCACACTGGGGCTGCAAGGTAAGGGCTATTGCCCATTCTTTATAGATGACGAAACTGCATTCCACAGAGATTAAACGGAAGTAACCAGCCAGAGGTCCCACAGGCCATCCGTCAGCCACCGTGGCCATCGCGCCCTGTGACAAATATCGTGTGCACTCGGGGGCGACAACAAGCACCAACTTCTCTCTGACGGCGTGGCTGTCCGGGCTCAGCTCCAGGCCGTGGGCTGATCTACCCCGGGCGCCCCCGCCTTCCCCAGGGACAAGGGTTACCTGCACAGTCTTCTCACGGCGGGCGGCAGAAGAGCAAGAGTCCAAGCCGAGCTGTGCAAATCCGCAGTAGGCTGATGGCCAAGCCTCATGGCCCTGGGAGGGAAATGGGTTCGTGTCTCCTGGAAGGTGGCACTGTGGAGGCCGTGGCTGCATCACTGTGGTGCGAGGACAAGGACACAGGCTACACACAGGGGGCCACCAGGGTCAACCGCAGGTCATCCTGAGGCTAGAACTCCCTGCCACCCTGTCGCCTTCCCCTGCTCCGCTGCAGGGGGACAGGTGGGGCTCGAGGCTCGCGACGTTGGTGATGTGGGTGGGGAAGCCTGCAAGAATTAGCAGAGAACAGTGGGACTGGGTGCTCAGGCTGATAATCTCCAGAGCTGGCTGAGGAGCTGGGGCGGGGACTGCTCCCCTCTGTCAGAGCCGGATGCGGCTGTAACACCTGCTGCCGCCCTGTCACTCAGCCCCAGCTTCCGGTACGAGCATGCCCCAGCAGCTGCGACAGGGCACCCTCGGTACTTTGGGAGCAGCATTCCCCGTGATATTCCATGCGGCACACCCCAGCCTCTGATGGGTGAACCCCAACACGTGGCACATCAGTGGGGGATGATATTAATATTTGGGGTCCCCAGTACCTGAAACTGGATGTGACAGCCATAGGGAAGAATCAGTGTCCTGGGCCCGAGTTCCCTCTTAGCTCTGACTCCCAGTCTGTAAGGTGAGGCTGGGCTGCAAAAGCCCTCCCAGGCCTGTAGTCCCAGGCCTCGGGATGGGAGTGTGCCTGTGTGTGTGTGTGTGTATGTGCCCGTGTGCGCACTGCTGCTGGGATTCTGTAGTCCGTGCTTAGCTGTCACTGTGCAACCTCATCTCTCCTTGTCACTCAATGTCCAGAGCACTCAGTTCTCCAATCTGGGAGAGAACAGGGCACCCAGGAGGAGTGTGGCTGTGGGGTGGAGGAGACCTCATCACTCACTGACCCCCGGGCGGGCAGCAGGGCTGAGCCTACACTGCTCAGTCTGAGTAGGGCTCGGAGTCCTGCAGCTCTGGGGCTTCCCTAAGAACCCGGTCAGTCTTGGACTGGGGAGGTCCTGAAGGAGAGCGATGGCAGAGGCCAGGCAGGAGCGTTTTCCGCCTCAAGGGGGAGCCACTGAGCTGTGGCAGCAGCACCTGGGGCAGGCGGAGAAGGCAGACTCTCAGGGGAAGGTCAGATTAGAGGTGCAGGTGCACACACCCCACACCAGGGGTCCGGGGTTCATTGCCGCCTCCAGATCCAGACTCCAGAGCCAGCTCACACAGACCCCGGGAGGCAGCGGTGATGGCTCAAGTGCCTGGGTTCAGTTCCTGGCTCCCAGCTTTGGCCCTCCTTTTTTAAAGGTTTATTTATTCACAAGTCAGAGGTAGAGGGAGAGAGAGAAAGAGGTCTTCTGTCTGCTGGTTCATTCCCAAGATGGACACAAGAGCCAGGGCTGGGCCAGGCCGAAGCCAGGAGAAAGGCGAGCACCCTCACCGGAGACAGTGGTAACAGCTGGGGAGGGAGCAAGGCGTCAGGTCAGGGAGTTCTGAGCAGGTGCAGTGAGCAGCCGTGGCCACCAGGCAGATACAGTTGGTGGTAGCATCTCTGGTGCACAGGGCTTCTTAGACCACTAAGAGGCCTGCAGGGACCAAGTTGGGGCGAGGTGGGGGAAAGGCAATGAGTTCATTTCCCTACACGTTAAGTTCAAATCGGGAAATCCCAGTGCTAAACCAGGGAGAACGCTGAGCAGGCAAACTTGCCCACCCACCTGGAAAGGTTCTGTTTAGATGTGAGCTTGACGCGCTGTTCCCAGCCTCATTGAGCCCCCTAATAATTACACTAATGACACTGCCTGCACGGGGGTGTGTTCACGGCTCCCGCCCAGCTCCTGACGGCAGACAGGGTGCTCCTGCACCGGGCGGTGTTGCTGCTCCAGCCTCAAGTGTTTAAGGCCAACAGCGCAGCACCTGTTGGCTGTTGCAACGGGGGAGGCGCAGCAGGCAGCCCTCGGCAGCAGAGCCACAACTGCTCGGAGCCCGGACTGGGAAGCTTTTTGAAAGGGCTGCCGTGTGCCCACGGCAGGGCCCGTGGTGGGCAGCTGGTGCCTCCCAAGCATCTTGAGATAAAGGAACTCTTGCCTCCACTCGACAAGCAAGAAACCCGAGGCTCAGCTCTTTCATTCATTCAACACACATACACGAAGCACCTCCTCTGCACCAGGCCCTGGCTCAGGCCCCAGCCTCTGGCCAGCTGTGGTCAGGATGCAGGTGCATCAAGAAGGGGTCAGGCCAGCAACTTGCAGTCAGGAAGACGCCCGACGCACAGGTGTCTGCCCTTCCAGACATATAGGGTCTTGCCTGTGGCCACCCAGGCAGAGCCTGGAGACCCCCAGCCCCTTTTCCCCAGTCTCGGCTCCAGCAGATTTCTCCAGATCCCACTCTGCGCCCTAGCAAGCTGCAGGATTCCTCTAAACACCACTGCAGGGCCGTCCTGTTGTCATTGTACCCCCCAGTGGCGGGTGCCGCTGGCGCTGCGGTGGGAAGGGAGACGGCACGGAGAGGAACAAATTCACATTTGTTTATTCCCAAGATTAACATACTGAAAGCTTCCTTCATTAAAATTGTAGCACAGCAAACACGTCGTGGTGAGCCTGGGCACCAGGAAGCTTGTCTCCGAGGGATCCGGAGTTGTTTGGAGATGAAGGTGTTATCTGGCTTGTCATGTCTGGTTTCTCAGGCACGAGAGAAACAATCGTCATTTCGTTCCTGGCCTCCATTCTCGCTCTCTGGCTCTCCCTTGCCCCGCCTTCCCTCTCTCTCAACAATGAGAGGGACGACCTTAGAAGGCATCAGCTGTGCAGTTTGGGGGTGAATATTCAATTAGTTCCAGGCCAGGGAGTCCTGATCAATATTGCCTTCTCAAGGCAAAACCGTGGAACAAACCCTCGTATTAAGCGATTCTAAGCCCTGGCGCTGATACGGGGGACTGACAGCTAATCTGTGCTTTAATTAATACCTGCGCCTGGGCGAGCTCGCGCCGTGGATTAACCACGAGGGGCCTCGGCCTGCCTTCCCCCGAGGAGCAGGCAGGAGCGCGGCTGTGGGTGAGGCTGACCGGCCCAGGCAACACGAGAGCCGTGGGAGTGCGGGCGCTGAGCAGCACCTGGGCTGTTCCCCTCTGAGAGTCGGGCGTCCTCCTGGGCAGACCATCGCCAGCCCTCTGCACACAGCGGCTCAGCCCCACCCCGGGCGCTGCTGCACCCTGGTTTCCAGGGGCGGCGAGTGACCGTCCCCCCTCGCGTGGCTGCCACGTGTGAGGTGGGGGCTGTGCCGTGTTCATTTTGGAACTCCCCAGAGCCCACCTCTTGGATTGTCTGATATCTCCAAGGAGTGACAGGACCCCAACTTTTTTTTGGTTAAGATTTATTTATTTGAGAAGCAGAGTTACAGACAGAGGGTGAGACAGGTTTTTTCTATCTGCTGGTTCACTCCCCTAATGGCTGCAATGGCTGGAGCTGGGGCGATTCGAAGCCGGGAGCCGGGAGCTTCTTCTGAGTGAGCCTCGCATGTGCGTGCAGAGGCCCAAATTTGGGCCATCTTCCGCTGCTTTTCCAGGCCATAGCAGAGAGCTGGATTGGAAGAGGAACAGCCGGGACTCGAACCTGTGTCCATATGGATTGCCAGCACCACAGGCTTAGCCTACTATGCCATAGCACCAGCTGCCAGGACCCCAACTTCTATGGAGGCTACTGTGGCCCAGACTAGAATGCCCACATCTAGGATATCAATCAAAGGAGAAACTTGAATGCTGGAGGGGGCTCTGCAGAGACAACCTGGACATTTATACAGAGAACAAGGCAATGCAGAGTGGGAGAGGGTCCTGGTGTGTGGGGGACTAGTCCCTTCCTCCCTCTGGGTCTCAGTGTCCCCATGCCGAACGGTGGGTGAGGTGGATGGCTCTGGGCATACCCAGCACTCTGTGCGAGAGCGGGATCCCGGCCAGAACTTCCATGTGGCTGCTGGGGTGAGGCAGGTCAGGGCCGCCCCAGCACGGCCCCGTAGCCATTACTCCAGAGCTGCTGGGCACTGCCTGCCATACATCCCCATCTCCTAGCTGAAGGCTCCCCCGGGAGTGGCAGGGGAGACACAGCTGTTGCAGCCGCCGCCGCCCCCGCGGATCCCTCGCCAGCACCCGCCGTGCACCAGACACTGTCCTCAGCACTCCACAGGCCCGGCTCCAAAAGGTGCAGCGCTCAGGAGGACTGTGCCAGCGGGCTCTCGCTGAAGCCACCGGCCCGGGCCCTGCCTGAGACGCTGTCACAGGAAGAACCTCCCAGACAGAACCTCCCACCCTTGACCTTGGCCCAGGACACACAGCCAGGCCCTGAGGGAGGCTTTCTCCAGACGGAGGATTTCGCTTTTCCAACTCGCCGAGAAGACAGAAGCAACCCGACAAGGCTGCATCACTTCCTGCCGCTCAGCAAGCCTTCCAACCCTCCGGCATCGCCACCCGCGCTCTGAAAGCTGTGGCTCAGTCACGTGCCCGTGGCTGTGGCAGTGTCAGCCGTGGCAAGGCCAGGGCTCAGACCCAGGATTGCCACCCAGCCTGCTGTAAACCACGCACCAGGCTCGGGCTGGGTGACCAACCTTGGGGGACGAGCAGGAGCAGAGAAGCTGTGGGTGCCTGCCACAGAGCAGCTGAGGGCGCGGGGCACCCGGGCGATTCCCTGCCTCCGTGGGACAGCAGCTGGGGGGGTACAAGTTACCTGGGACACGGAGCCTCCAGGCTTCCCACGCCCCTGGCTGTGTGGCCTTGTGGCCTCGTGTAGGCTCCTGTCACCCTGTGTCAGGATCAGCCTCTGTGACCAATGCCACCGAGCCCAGGTCAGGAAGGATAGCATTGCTGCCAACCTCTCTGGCAGTCACCACAGCACAAGGACACTCGGGCAGCCCTGGGGCAGGGCCCACGGGGAGAACCACGGAGGGATCCTGCCAAAGTCCAGCTCTCAGTCCTCAGAAGCTACTGTGGGAAGAATGCCTTTCAGTTAGGCGCTCAGGAAGGAGAGAAATCCCGTTCCCACGGTTCTGCAGCCCCAAGTCCAGGATCCAGGCGGCATCGGCGGGCACGGCGCCCTGCTGGGAGCCACTGCCTGGTGCATGGGTGTCAGCTCTGCCTCCGTGGCACAGGCAAGGACAGGCCCTCACCTCATTCACGAGGGTGGCCGAGGGCCCGCCGCCTGACTCCATCACCTTGCGGAGGAATTTCAGGGGACACAAGCACCCAGCCCACGGCGAGCCCCGACCTCCCAGCCACGTGAGCAGCTCCCAGCGGAAGCAGGACCCTGGCTCGAGGGGACCCTTCAGACCATGGCAACCCCACAAGGGACCCGGAGCCGCCAAAGTTGACCCGCGGAAACCATGGCAGACCCCAAGAGCTTCTTGTGGCTGGAAGCGGTGGCTTTGGAGTACCTTGGTGCAGCTCCTCATCCTCGCCTACAGATCTGTTTCCTGAATCAGCAACGCTGACGTAGGTGTTCTGAAGAATTGTGCACCCAAGCACCTGTTTGCAGGAATGACCGTGGCCTTCTGCCGCATGCCCGCCCCCAGGGGAGGCCCCTTGTTCCCTGACCAAGAGCATCGCCTCGGTGGACCCTTGTCCTGCCAAAGCGGGGCGGGTGCTGCTCCGGTTATGCAAGGGGTTGAGAAGGACCAGACCTTGCCGGTGACACCCCCTCCCTGTGTGCAGGCCAGCAGCGCTTCTCAGCGGGGTCCGGCAGGACCATGCGCACTGGAAATGCCTGCCGGGCCTCCCTGATTTCTCCCAAGACGTGAGCTTAGCCAGGACGGG
This sequence comes from Lepus europaeus, assembly GCF_033115175.1. Classification (NCBI taxonomy): domain Eukaryota; kingdom Metazoa; phylum Chordata; class Mammalia; order Lagomorpha; family Leporidae; genus Lepus; species Lepus europaeus. The sequence goes on along the minus strand of NC_084844.1, from coordinate 49,834,642 downwards.
CCAGGCTCCTAGGAGGGCTGCGTTGAGCTCCACCCTGGCTTTGGACTTGAGCTTTGGGGTGCTGGGGTGTCGCCAGCAGGAGCACCCGTGGCTGGTGACGCTCTCAGGCCCCGCCACACGTGGACAGGAGAAGCGGCTTCCAGGTTCGGGCTGCAAGAGGCTCGGGCTGGTGAGCTTGGCAGTCTTGGATGCCATGCGATTCTCAAGTCGCTTTACATTTGTTGCACATTGCCAAGTAAAACAGTGTGTATTTTTAAGGGGAAATTAATGCATATGTTTCTGATTCATCTTATGTGGATATGATCAAAATATTGTGTCTGGAGTCAAGTTGTATCTCGAAAAGGCTCATGGTAGCTCTGCCAGGTTTTTGTGTGTCTGGGGATGGGATTGAGTTCTGGCCTCCCTGCCTGCCAGAGTCTCACCAGGCAGTGCAAACACCACCTCCTCCAAGAAGCCTCCCCTGGCTGCCCCAGCCATCTGGAGCTGCCTCTGCAGAGCACAGGGAGCCTCCAAATCGGGGCCACAGCCAGTTCCTCTCCCGTGGCTGCACAGGCAGGGACCCAGCAGCTAGGACTTGTGGCTAAGATGACCAGGGCTGGGCCGCCCCTCTCCCTGGCTGCCGCTCCCGGCTGCCGTGGCTCTCAGCCCTGCAGTTTCTGCTGACCTCGTTGGCGCTGTCTTAGCAGCTTCCGTCCGTCGGCAGGGCCACCTTCCTGTTATTCCTCTAGAGCGAAGCACGGAGGCCGTTTCCTTAGTGACAAGGTCTCCCCACCAGGCCAGAAGGCCCAGGAGCTGCCCGGCCCTGCCGATTCCTACGGGACAAGGCTGCATTCACGGGCATGTGCGTCCCCGGGAAGCACCAACCGCAAGGCTTCTGCGCTGTGGCCGAGGGCGCCAGGAGCTGGAGCTCCCTGCAGGAGGACAGGGCTTCAGGAGACAGAGCTGTTGCTCCAAGAAGGCCTGGCAAGAGTTCTTGGGAGAAACCACAGGGTGAGAGGTGAGAGCAGAAGCACTTGGGAGGGGCTCCCCCCGGCCAGGACACCGCCTCCGCCAAGCCCTTGGGAGCTGCAGGAAGTCCGCATCCTGTTTTGCAAGACCAAGGAGTGACTCTCTTGCAGGAACCTCTGGCAACGCTCGCTACGCTCCGGAGATCAGATCCTTGATGATGTCCACGACCCCTGGAGAGGGCTCACGTGTGGCACAGCAGGTGAAGCCACCACCTGCGAAGCAAGCATCGCCTGTCGGAGCACCAGTTTGAGTCCCAGCTGCTCCACTTCCTATGTAGCTCCCTGCTAATGCGCCTGGGAAAGCAGTAGAAGATGGCCCAAGTGCTTGGGCCCTGCACCCACATGGGAGACCCAGAAGAAGTTCCTGGCTCTTAGTTTTGGATCGGCGCAGCTCCAGCTGTTCCAGCCATTTGAGGAGTGAACCAGCAGCTGGAAGACCTCTCTCAGTGCCTCTCCCTCTCGCTGTTGCTCTGTCTTGGGAATCACTCAATCATTTAGGAAAAGCATTCCCCTGGAACAGGAGGGCCTGTGCGTGTCTTTTGCTATGTAATCCCTTGGGTATGACCAGGCAGGCAAAACGTATGTGTTTATAACAGCAAACACGAAAGATAGAAAAAAGAGGACTCGTAATCACCACACAGAACTAACCAAATCTTTTTCTTCCACGTGTTCAAGCTGACATCACGTGCTCCAGAATTTTCTCTTCATATGTAGGTGTTTGGTCCAAGGGTTAAGACATCCCTTGGGACACCCATGTTCCAGCTCCGCTTCTGATCCAGCTTCCTGCGAATGTGCCTGGGAGGCAGCAGGGGTGACTCAAGTCCATGAGTCTCTGCCACCTGCCTGGGAGACCCGGATGGAGTTGCCAGCTCCTGGCTTCAACATGGCCCAACCCCAGCTGTTGCAGGAGTGAATGAGTGAGTGGAAAATTTCTCTCTCTCTCTTTCTGCCTTTAAAATGAAAGGACAATTATAAAAACAAAGAATTTCCCCCTGCTTTTCCCTCTTCACATTGTATCATAATCATTTCTGTGACCACCGAATGCTCACTGAAAACCACCTGACTACATAACGGCCAATCAACAGGATGCTGGCCTTTGCCCCTCTCTGATTGATGGGCAGACAGGGCTTGGTCTCAAGGTTTGTTTTATTCATAGCTCTGGAATTAATCTTTGCACACAAGGCTTTTTTTCCCTCTCAGATTTCTTTCCTATTCAAATCATAAAACTAAATGACTGATGATAAACATTTTAAGGCCCCTGCCTGTTATTCCCAACTTGTTCTCCAAAATGTTCATGCTCCCGACAACCGTGAATGTTTTGCTATCCCTGACTAGTCTCACTTTAGTATTTGTTCATTTTTCATTTATTTGAAAAGCAGAGGGATAGATAGAAAAGAGAGAGAGAGAGGGAGGAAGGGAGGGAGAGTTATCAATCTCGCATCTCCTGATTCATTCCCCAAATGCTTACATCAGCTAAGCTTGGGCCGGGAGCCTGGGACTCAGTCTGGAGCTCCCATGTGGGTGATAGGAGCCCACGTTCTTGGGCCATCACCTGCTGCCTGCTACGGTGCACATTGGCAGGAAGCTGGATCAGAAGTAGAGGCAGGACTCGAACCCAGGCCCTGCATATGGGATGCGGGTACCGCCAGCTGCATCCTGATCACTGGCCATACGCACACCCCTGTCTTCACTTGAAAATGTTTGCCATGGCGACAAGTGAAATGCAGACTCACTTCGTCTGGATGCCTGTGATTGTTATTGGGGCGGGACGAATCCACGGAGAGGCACCAAGAAGTCTTGCAGGAAAGATCAGAGTATCAGCCAGGGTGTGTTCACAGCTGACTCAGAGGCAACGGCTCGGCTGTGCTGCAGTCCTGGGCTTCAGAGCTAGACATGGTCGCAGGCAGGGCTGGACCGCGCCAGGCCTCCCCACCTGGGTCCTTCCCGGGAAGCAGCCGCCTGCACCACGCACAAGCTCTGGGGAGCAGGACGCCGGCCCACACATAAAGGAAGGAGCAGAGTTGGGCGGCCCAGGCCCTCCCCTCCGATGCACCTGTCAGAGAAGTTGCTCTCTTCTGGGGGAAGGGATAGGGACATGAAGACAGGACAGAGGTTGGGGGTGGCCACGGCCAGAGAGCAATGTGTCTGTCCCCTACTGTGCAGTGGCAAAGCTGCGCTCCCTGCTGGGCGTGGACAGGGTGGGACTGGACAGAAATCCCCTTACCCCCTCCCCTCCCCTCCCCTCCCCTCCCCTCCCCTCCCCTCCCCTCCCCTCCAGGGTCTCCTCTTCATGCATTAGGACCCTGGGCCCAACAGGAGGACTGGGAAGAGGGAAGGTGCATCCCAAGGGGACCCCCGGGGCCTCGTGGCTTGCTTCTAAGCGATAGAGTAGTGCAAAGGTGATACAGAGTCACGCCTGCGACCACCTTGTTATACTCATTGTTCAGCTCCGTCTTAGCAGGCCAGAGAAACCTTCTTGCTGGCCTTGCCAAAGCAAACTGTCACTGTTACCTGTCTGAGGAGAGGGCCAGAGCCTTGGGTGGCCCCCAGCCCCAGGGACAGTCCCCAGCTGGTAGCCAGTAAGAAGCCAGGGCTCAGGGGCCAGCATTGTGGCACGGCGGGTTAAGCCTCTGCATGCAATGCCAGCATCCCATATGAGCACTGGTTTGAGACCCAGCTGCTCCACTTCCAATCCAGCTCCCTGCTCACGCACCTGGGAAAGCCACAGAGGATGGCCCAAGTGCTTGGGCCCCTATCAACCATGTGGGAGACCCAGATGGAGTTCCTGGCTCCTGGCTTTGGCCTGGCCAGTGCTGGCTGTTGTGGTCATTTGGGGGAGTGAACTAGCAGATAGAAGATGTCTCTTTATATCTATCTCTCTGTTGTTCTGCCTTTCAAATAAATAAACACTTTTTTTTTTTTTTTTTAGAATTGAAATTGCTGGCACCTCGAGCTTTAATCTCTAGAGGGGTGAGAACTAAGTGTCTTTTATTTGGGTCACCCAGTCCAGGTTATTTTTGTTGGTGCCACTCAGAGGCCTGCACCCCTCCCACACACGTGAACCACGAGGCTGCGTGTATACCTTGGACCACTGGAAGATGTCCCAGCTAGATCACCGCAGGGGACAAACCTCCTACCCACCGGCTTGCGTGGATTCAAAGGTGCCAGAGAGTTCTGTGTCTGATGAGTGGGGAAGTGGAGACCCCGGGGGAGAGCACCCTGACGGCCTGCTGGAGTAGCCAGCACCTTGTTCTCCTGGGCACCCAAGTGTGCCACTGTGCTCGGGGCGGGGGGTGCATGGGACCATGTGGTCAGCCTTCCCGTGTGCTGCTTCTCTCTCTGGCACCCCAGGCCATCGCTATCACCAGCGGGAAGCCTGCCCTTTAAGCTATCTTCATGCCTCTTTGAGCTCAGGCTACCTGGCGAGGAGCACCTGCTGTTCCTTCTACCTGGGACACCTCCTCCTCTCTCTGCCCTGACTCCTCCTTTGCCTTCAAAACCCAGTGTACACATAGCGAAGTCTCAGGGGAGAGCCAGGTGGAGTCGGCCCTGACCCCAGCACTTCCCGCAGGCCACACAAGCACCTCTGACTCTCCCAGGACAGTGGCCATAGCCGTGGCCACCTCCGTGGCTATCAGAGCCCAGGGCCGGGCTGGCACGTGGATGCTCACTGGCTGCATCGTGGGGAGAGAGTTGGTGAGCTCACCCTAACTCCCGCTCCCCAAGAGCGGAGTGCCGCAGCGGGCAGGACACAGCCTGGGAGGTGCTCGCTGTGGGAGCTCAAAGGCCAGCGCTGTCGCTCCCTGGGGGTGAGTACTTGGGACAATCACTTCACCGCACTTTTCTCTCGATGAGGCAAGGGTAACGAAGCTTGTCTTGCAAGGTTGCTGCGTGGAATGGATAGAGCATGCAGTTGGCACTTAATAAGTGGTAGCCATGTCATCTATCCACAGCTCTGTCTGTCCCTCCATCCACCCCCCGCCCCCCCGTATTTATTCTGTCTTTCTGTGGGCGGGGCACGGGGCTAAGACTCAGGATGGCTCATCCGTTCCCCCTCCCTCCCTCTCCCATGCTGCAGGCTGAAGTGGCGGCCTTGGCTCCCTTCTCGCCTGCCCGCTATTACCCAACCTGGAGCTGCTCTGCGTTGGTGAAACGGACGCCCTAGCCTGGTTCAGGCTCCCTGGGGAGGAGCATTAGCTCCCTCTGTGCCTGCCCCACCCTGGCAAGGCGGAACAACCAGCAGGGCCCGGCCTTGGGCTGGCCCTCCCCGGCTGCAGGCTCTCACCAGCTGATCTGCCGGCCCTCCCACCTGCCCTCCCACGGGGTCATGCGAGCATTCAAGAGTGGACATGAGCAAGACTCTGAATGTGCCGGCACAGCAGGGAGCACGCACTGTCACCACCATGAGCGTTCAGGGCTTCTGCCCTTGGTTCACCGTGAGGGAGTGGGATGAGAGAGAGACGCCGTGGCCTGAGGACAGTGCGGGAGGAGGTGAGGGGACTGGCAGAGCCCTGCTCGCTCCTCCACGCTGGCACAGGGCTGTTTAGAGCTCATCCAATGGCACAGCCAGAGTGGGGTGGAGGTGGCAGAGGGCCGAGGACAGCAGCGCTGCCCCTGTGGGCTTTGAGTCCAGCTCTAGTGCCAATGTCCCCCCACCGACCGCTGCTGGGCCACCAGCCCGCAGCCACAGCCAGACTCGGGGCTCCCCCTGGAGCTGCCTCCTAGAAGCCCCTCGTGGCAACTCAGCCAGTGCACACTCCAGCTCCCTCCCTGCAGACTCCAGGCTGGGGCTTTACAACCACCTCCTGCCCCCAGACCCCAGGCCCAGGTGTGGCGGCTCAGAGGCTGGGCTCATGCGGGGATGGTGGAGCAACGTGGTCTACGGGAGAACCGAGTACGCAGAGCCCTCGTCCAAGTCCTGGCCTCAAGTCTCGGGGTCTCGTTTGCCTTGGGCACTCCCTGTGCACCTGATCCCTGAGGGCCAGAGAACAGCAGGACAAGGCAGAGCCCCCAGGGTCGGTCCTCCATGCCCTACCCAACCACCAGAAGCTGCCCCTCCCCCACACTCCCATCATGCACCGGTCCTCACCGCCTGCCCCAGGATGCCCGCCACGGCCTTCACACCTCCCGAGTGTTCCCGGCCTGGCTGCCTTCCCTCTCAGCTCCAAAGGTGACTCCACGGCACTGTTCAGGGAGGACCCAACCTCAAGCTTCAGTTATTTGTGATTTAATGAGGAGCCTCTTAATTATAACATCTGTTGTTTTAATTATCAAAGGAATTATAATGAGGCTCCTGGAGGAAGCCTCTGTCGCCAGAGCAGAAGCCGGAGGAGCAGTGCGCACATGAGAGGGCCCGCCGGGTCCTTGGCACGGTGGCTGCCACCCAGCGCGCCCCGTCACGGAGAGCACTTCATCTTCATTTTAATTAAGCTTCAGGGGTGAGCCAGGGAGCTGAGCAGCCCGGGTGCTGGAAGAGTCTCCACGTTAGGAAGCTTCGGGTTGTGTGTCTGGGGAGAAATCAAAGACAAACCCGGCCTTTGGCAGATGCTGAGAGACGCACACATCTGTCATTCAAGCCCGGGGCGGGACAAAGAGCCTGCCCCCCCCCCCCCCCCCGACCTGAGCTGGAGCTGCTGCCCGCCCTGGCTGCTGGCGTCCCCTGCCTCTGCTCACGTCCATCGCAGAAGAAGGGCTGGGTGGATTGGAGCTTCCCAGGGCCAGAGAGGCCACGAGGAGGTGGGCACGCCTGCCCTGGGGGCAGTGGTGCCGGTGCATGACGGTGACAGAAGTGATGGTGGCTCAGAGAGCAGTGATGCGGTTCCCCAGTTCTGACCCTCCTGTTGCCTGCGCTTTGAAGCTCCTCTCTCTTAAAAAAGGTGCATCTATTTCCCCAATGAATTTTTAAAAGCTTGTTTACTCATTTATATTCAAAAGGCAGAACAGCAGAGAGAGAGATCTTCTAGCCACTGGTCCGCCCCCCCCCCCCCCCCATGCCCACAACAGCCAGGGGTAGGCCAGGTCAAAGCCAGGAGCCAGGAACTCCATCCAGGTCTTCCACGTTTCAACACTCAAGTGCCCAGGCCGTTGTCTGCTGCCTTCCAAGGTGGGCCTCAGCAGGAAGCTGGACGGGAAGTGGAGGTGGGATGGGTCCCACGCGTTCTCATGTGCCTCGTGAGTCAGCTTGTGGGCCGCCATCCTCCCTGCCCCTCCCGCACCGGATTGGAACACGCCTTGGCGCGTGCTGTGTTCCTGCGTGACTGTGGACACGTGCCAGGGCTTGCCTACAGACAGCCAAGACCATTACAGCTTCCAGACACCTGGGCGAGCCTAGCCCACATCAGCTGAGCCACCTGGCCGACAGCGGCTGAGCCCACGCAGGTGAGCACGAGACACGGCAGGTGTGGGCCGCTCAGAGCTACCGGCAATGAATCCTGGGCATTCTCCTCCAGGATTGAAAGCAACTGAGGAATATAGAAAAGAAACAGGCAACAAAGCCTCTTTGTTTTATTCTTTTTTTTTTTTTTTTTGCCTTGTGAGACGTGGTTGGAAAATGCTACTGGAGACTTGTGAACAAAACCCAGCTTTCTCAGCTCAAATGGAATACATGCAGCCCCAGCTTCCCAGGTGAGACGACCAGAGAGAGAGAGAGAGAGAGGAAAACAACCTGCAGCTGCGGTCCAGTGACGAACCAAAAACGCGCCGCCCACAGGGGCCCCACCGCCTGCTCAGCCCTCTGACCTCACGCCACACTAGACGGGGCCTTTCTCCCTGGGGGAGGAGGGGAGAGGGAACACAGACAAGGGCACAGCCCCACTTCCTGGAGGGCTGACGTCCCTGTTTGCATGATTTTTCAATTATTTCCCTAATTTATTGAAAGATGGGAAGACAGGCATTTGGAGACAGAGCTCGCAACTTCTGGTTCACCACTGCTCCCCACCCTCCCGGCAATGCCTGCAGCAGCTGGGGCTGGGTCAGGCTAAAGCCGGGCACCCAGAACTCAGCCCAGGCCTCCCACGTGGGTGGCAGGGACTCCACTACCTGCGCCATCACCTGCCGCCTCCCTGGACATGAAGCTGGAAATGGGAACGGAGCCGGGACTGAAGCCCAGGCACCTGGCACGGCACGCGGGCCTCCCAGGCGGGGTCTTAACCTTTGTGTAACTCCCATCCTGTTCTCATTTCCTTATGCGACTTGGCAGAGGCATAGGGAGGGGGTGACAAGGACGCCTTCTGCCCGAGGCTCCGCCCAGCCCGGCGGTGTCCTCCCAGGCTTGCCTCCTGGAAGTCAGCCTGACCCACCAGGGCCCCTCGCACTGCTGCTTTGGATCCCACTGTTCCTTCTGCCGGAGATTCTCCGCCCCAGCTGTCTACCTGGGAAAACGGCTCATCCTTGAAGTCTCCATCCAAATGCTGCCCTCCCGGGGAGTCTCCCTGATGCTCAGGTAGGTTCGCGGCCATCCTGCGCGCCCGCCGACTCAGCACAGGGGACGTTCTCCTAGCATTCCGCCTTACTGACCGCTGCTGTTGCATCCTTGAGGGCTGAGAGTATGTCTTACCCAGCAGCGGATTGCTCGGGCCCAGCGTTGGCCCCCGTCTCTCTGAAGTGCCCTCAGAGCGTTTATTAAATCAAGCTATTCAGCCCCTCCCTTGCCAAGCCAGACGTACAGGTAGAGGAAGGTGGCAAACAGCTACAGGTGTAGCTGCGCAGGCCAGCAGGGTCTGGAAAGCGACTACAGGGGCCTGCCCGTGGTCACGGACTCGCTGACCGGTCCACGAGCTCCTGTAGTCTTCTGCCAATTCGCTTGTTCTGAAAAGTAGTTGTTCCCGCAGATGGAAGCAGACAGATATTGGCTTTCTGTAGCACGCTGGGTGGAGACTCCGCAGGGCTGAAGGTCTCTGCACCCTTGAGGGCGCTGGTGTGTTTGGCAGGCAGAGGGGCAGGGGAATTAAACGCAGCAGCTGTGTCCCTGGGAGCGTCTTTGAGCGGCCAGGACTGGCCGACGCCGCGGTGCCCTTGCTGGAGAATTCCAGATAGACTCCCCCTGGAGCCTTCTGTCCAAACAGGAAGATGTTTCGGAATCAGGTGAGTTAGATCAAAGCTCTTGTTAAGAGACGGACACTGACCCACGTGATGCTCAATTGGCGTGGAGCTGCTCCGTGGCGTCCAGTCTGCCAGCACACATGGACGCCCTCTCACAGAGCTCTGATGCCACACAGCAGGGAAAGCGACATTCAACTCCAAAAGTGGGAGCCTGGGTGGGGGCAAGTATGGGGAGCCCAGGCCCTCAGAGTGTCTCCTTCCCTGGCGATCTTTCCTGCTGTGTGGTTGGTTCTCATGGGTCCCCCTTCTCTTTGGCTGGGCCCTATCTTACCTTGTGGGTTCTCTGAAGACTGCTCAGAGGCTGTGCCCAGCTCCACCCGTTGGGGTGGCGTGGCATGGAGGGCTCTGCAGCCCGACTCGAACCTGCCTTTCCCTCTGTCTGATGTTCCTCCTGCCTCCTCATCCCCTCTGTGCTGCTAGGAGGCTCGCACCATGGAAGCTCATGGTTGTCTCTGGCAGGCCCTGGACCCGCAGCGTTCCATCCATTATCTTAGGTCATCTTGGTAATTCTGGAGGTGGGCACTGGGGCCATCTTCAACTTGAAGAGGAGGGTTTGCGCTCAGAATGGTCAGGGGCTTGCTCCAGGCTGCACGGCTGCACAGTGGCCAGCAATCCTCACCGTCGCCTCTTAGCCCCGGCAAATGCTGTCCCCCCAATGCTGGCTGGCTTCCCTCCTGCGCTTTCTCTGAGGATCGGGTTCATAGCTCTGTTAACCACTTCTCTCTCGGATTCTGAACTCGGCATCCTCTGATGAAACTCCCCGGGCTCCGTGGGCCCCATAAGGACAGATCCACTCTCAACACTGAGTGAAAGGAATTTTTGCGCAATGAAAGGTGATTCTTCTGCAGAGCTGAACGTCCACTCTACACGTGGGCACATTTCTGGTGGGAGCCTGGGCTGTGCGGGTGTGAGATCAGAGAGGCGCGCTGCGGCGGTCGTTCCTGACACTGACCTGTGGGGGCGCTCCTGAGCCCTCCGCGGACCCCATCTCTCACCCGCTGTCCGTGCGTGCCACCTCCTGCAGTCCCAGACTTCCAAGCTGTGTTGAAATCGTGCACTTTCTAAGCAGCTCACTTTTGCGTTGTTGATGCCTTTATTTCATGTGGATGTCCCACGGCTTGTTTTATGGTTTATTCATTTTTATCATTACCTTTATTATTTCCTTACTAGTTTCTCTCGTTTTATTTTATTTGGATTCTTGAGCTGATTGCTTGGGTGGTAGGTTATACGCAGCTGTTCTAATCTGAATAAATGCCTTTGAGACCGTAAATTACCCCTCTGACAACGAATGTGACTCGGATGCATAGTGCTTTCTTTCTTTTCAATTTAAAATACTTGTTAATTTCTGTTACGATTTTCTTTTATAATCCATGGATAATTTTAAAGTGTGCTTTTTAGTTTCAAATAGATACTTAAACCGCCGCTTTGTTGTTGATTACTAATTTTATTGCATGCTGGATAAGGAACCTCCTGATAATAGAGTTTTTGGAATTTGCTGAGAATTTTTTGGCGGCATACATGTGGCCTGTTTTTCCACATAAATTCTCTGTTTTTCAGGTTTGACTCTACAATTGTGTGCATATTTCATCTATCGGCTTCTGAGAAAGCTGTGTTAACACCACCCACGGTATTTGTTGACCCGTTAACTTTTCCTGATGGTGCTTTAAGCTTTTACTTTGTGTATTTCAAGACTAACGTTGTTGGAGTCATATAATGAAAGGCTGCCATTAATATTTTAATCTTTCACCTTCAATTTTATATGATATTAATATTTCTTTGGCAGCCTCATTATTGCTTGTGATCTCGTTTTTAGTATTGTACTGTCATTTAGTTTGATCTTTTTATAAACATGCCTAAATCTTCTATTGCCGTGTGCATTCAAACTTAAACTCAACACGTAGAGACCAGTGCTACAGCACAGTGAACTAGGCTTGCACCTACAATGCCGGCATCTCATAGGAATGCCGGTTTAAATCCTGGCTGCTCCACTTCCCATCCAGCTCCCTGCCAATGGCCTGGGAAGGCAGCACAGGATGCTCCAAGTGTCTGGGCCCCTGCATCCACGTGGGAGATCAGGATGGAGCTCCGTGCTTGAGCCCAGACCAGCATTAGCCACTGTGAATATGTGAGCAGTGAACCAGCGGATGGAAGATTCTGTCTCTCTCTCTCTTCCTCTTTCCCCCTCTCCCCCACTCCACCTCTCATCATTCTGCTTTTTGGACAAATTTGTTAAAAATAAGCCTTTCAGTTCAACACATACAACAGAGCACCTGAAAGCACGGGCCAGTGTGAGAGGTCCCTTGATCCCTGTTTTATAGACAGGACTCTCAGAGAGGGCAAGCCACCTGCCCAAGCCCCACACCTGGAGGTCACAGAAGTCCCCGGTGGTTGGGTCCTGAAGTCCGCGCTGTGACCCCTGGCCCCACACCCTCACTCCAGGTGCACACCTGGCCTGGAGAGCCAGCCTGGGCGCTTGGGGGCAGCCTGAGACTCTGCCCCCTCATCTGTGCTTCTCAGGCTCCTCCCGTCTCACCCCCAGCCCCGGGCAGTGCAAACTGGTGAGACCGTGTTGATCCCCAAAGGCCTCCCTGATTCCTTCTTCCCACATGAGCCCACCCAGAGAGGTCTGGGTTCCACTTCCTCTCTGCTCTGGGGAATTCACACAAATTGAATCCGTCCGGGAGAGGGGGAAGGGCTTTGATCTCCTGCACCAGAGCCGAGAGGCAGCTTCAGGGCCCTGCCTCCCCAGAAAGCCCTAGGTTTCCTTTGGCTGAATCTTTTTGACATTTTCAATGGTAAAATAAATTTGATTTGCAGGAGCCATGAAGGAACCAAGGCGATGGGATTTCCAAAAATGCACTGTGTTATTGGATATGATAAAAGACTGAATGAGTCAGTAAATGTAGCGGTTTAATAACTGTTTAAAAAAAAATCAGTAGCCATGTGATCTGGTTGGGGAAGGAGGAGGGGACTCTGGGAGTGCCAAGGAGGAGGGGGATGTGCACACAGACACCCAGGCACGTGCCAGTCACCGAGCCCGCACCTGTTGTGGCCCTGCCAGCTCTGTGTGTTTTTTTTTTATCTCTGCAGCTCTGTAAGGTGACCAGATGACTACTCCCATTCTACAAATGAAAATACTGAGGTACAGAAATGTTAGGCAACTTTGCCGAAGTTGTCCAAGCTAGGAAGCAAGGGGGCCAAGGGTTAAAATGCATGTTGGTTTCAGAAGTGTGTAATTAAAGGTGCTGGAGATAGAATCAGCATCCATCAGGCTCCACACGTTTCAGGTGTGTGTACGCAGGGACGTATCACTACAGCCAAGGTCACGACCACATCCTTCACCCCCAGATGTGTCCTTGAACCCCTTGCTAAACTCTCCCCTCTCTTCTGCTTCCTGTCAGTACGGATGGCTTTGCATTGTCTAGCATCGTACATGGAGTCCTACGGCAGATTCGCTCATGCCCAAAGAAGCCATGTTTGTGATGACCACACAGTAGGGCTACAAGGACAAGACAGATCATGCTGTCTTTTTTTTTTTTTTTTTTTGACAGGCAGAGTGGACAGTAAGAGAGAGAGAGACATAGAGAAAGGTCTTCTTTTTGCCACTGGTTCACCCTCCAATGGCTGCCGCGACCAGCGCGCTGTGGCCGGTGCATCACACTGATCCGAAGCTGGGAGCCAGGTACTTCTGGTCTCCCATGTGGGTGCAGGGCCCAAGGACTTGGGCCATCCTAAACTGCACTCCCGGGCCATAGCAGAGAGCTGGCCTGGAAGAAGGGCAACCGGGACAGACTCCAGCGCCCCGACCAGGACTAGAACCCGGGGTGCCGGCACCGCAGGCAGAGGATTAGCCTATTGAGCCCCGGCACCGGCCCAGATCATGCTGTCTTGCAGGCAGAGCATCCACAAATGCTCGCCCACATCATCCTCATCCCCTCCACACAGGACGTCCCGCAGTCCCCATCCCTCGCTGTATCTCCCAGCCCACGAGGGACTGTGCTGGCCTCCTTAATTAAGCAGGAGAAGGGGCTCCCAGCTGTCTCCCAGCAAAGTGACAAAGCTGCTTTCTCCTTCAGAGCCCACGTGACAAGTGTCCGTGTACCCATTTCCTTGGAACTTAGCTCCTAATCCCTGTCTCGAAACATCTGTCCATTCAGCAGATACTGATGGAGTGCTCACTCTCATGGCCAAAGTCAGTCGTGGCCAAGCACTCGGAGTCCCTAACCTCCAGGGCGCCAGATCCCCTCCCTGTGGTCCAGGGCTGGCCAGTGGAGGAAGGCCTGGGCTGGGCGGGGCTGGGGGAGGAAGCACGTCACAGACTCGAGGCTGAGAAAGGAGGAGGATAAGGAGAAAGACACAGAACAGAGGGCAGGGGGGAGAGGGAGAGGGAGGGGCCGCAAAACCAGCTCAGAGAGGTGAGGCTTGCAGGGAGGGCAGGGAGCCCGCCTTCAGCACGGGACACTGGGTGAAGACAGTGGAGTAGGGCCCAAGTGCCCTGAGTCTGGGGTGGGCTGGCATGCACGACTGACCTTGGCCTGGAAGGGACAGGAGCGGGGTCACGGTCCCTCTGTGCTCCCAGTCTGGTTCCTGCAGGGGCAGTATCTCACCCCAGATCCCAGGCTGGATACGCACTGGAGTCACCGTGTGAGTTAAAGCTGTCACGGAGCGCCCCCGTGCTGACACTTTGATTGAATTGTCTGTGGGCGTGAGTGACCCGGGCATGTGGATCTCTCAGCTCCCCCGGCTGACTCTAATATGCAGCCCAATTTTAGGACCACTTTAGGTCATGGTTTACCTCTGGCCGTGGGGCTCGCACCTCTGCAAGCTGTCCCAGACACAGGAAGGTCCCAGGCTCCCCTGGATAGGCACCCGGCTGGGGGACTGCAACCCCAGCTCCTGCGAACGCCCTCATTGGAATTTGACAAGACAACCTGCATTGATCAGTTTATCACTTGATTGATAGGTGACAATGAATCTCCTTGTCATGTGTTCGCTGCTACTGGTGGTTAGTAAGCGCCATGGTAATGGCTTTTTTATCAATATCAGATTTTCGAAGCCTTTCAGGTTTGACTAGTGGTTCAATATCAGGGTAATTGGTCTTCAATTGGGCACTTTAAATCTTATTTACATTGGCTGTTGTGTCTGAACCTGCAGCCAGATTCTCCCTGTGTGGTGCCACCCATTCCCAAGTGGCTGGGGCGTATTTGGGACAATGCATTGGATCCACTGGCCAGTGTTAGGTGGGGTGTGGGTTGCCGCTGAAAATTAAGAATGCTGCCGGAGCTGTGGCTCACTTGGCTAATCCTCTGCCTGCGGTGCCGGCGCCCTGGGTTCTAGTCCCGATTGGGGTGCCAGTTCTGTCCTGGTTGCTCCTCTTCCAGTCCAGCTCTCTGCTGTGGCCCGGGAAGGCAGTGGAGGATGGCCCAAGTGCTTGGGCCCTGCACCCGCATGGGAGACCAGGAGGAAGCACCTGGCTCCTGGCTTCGGATCGGTGCAGCGTGCCAGCTGTAGCGGCCATTTGCGGGGTGAACCAACGGAAGGAAGACTCTCTCTCTCACTGTCTAACTCTGCCTGTCAAAAAAAAAAAAAAGAATGCTAACTTTCTTTCAGCTTCTTGGGCCGGTCCCGAGAGCAGAAGTCCAGTTGAATCTGTCATCTACACTAACCAGAGCTCCTGGGGAAGTGTTACAAGATCCCTTTTACCTTAATGACATCTTGGAATTAATTGAATTACTTTTTAATTGCTTTGATGCCAACCCATGTGAACTACAGTATTTCAGTCCCATGGAACTGCTGTGCCTCTTTTTGATGTATGGAAATCATGAGGGCGCTAACGGCAATCGTGAATCCTGCGTGGAGAAAGAAAATCGTGGGTTCTGGCCATCAGGGTTTGATAGGCGTGGGTCTGAATCACTTTAATGTGTGTTTAGAAAGCAGAAGAGGCAGGGCCCCAGCGAGGGTAGAAGAGTCTTTATCACAACAGTAAAAGAGGCAGGCAGTAGAGTGGCCTTGATTCATGAGATAAATTCGTTCCACTGAAAACAAATCCATTTGGTGTATTTTGAAAATTGGTAAAAATGTTGAAGTGGGTTATATCCCCACGAGGCCGCATCATAAAGAAGACTTGGCACACATCAGGGGCTGGGACGGGAACCGCGCTCTGTCGTGAAGTGAGGAGCCCGACAGGCTGGCTGGGAGCCTTGAACGTGCAGCTCAAACCCCTCCGGCCTTGATTTATCCATCCGTACAAGGGGGATGATGATGATGTTCCCCTTATGGGTCTGTGACGAGGATTGCCCGGCATTGTTCTTTAAAAGCCCAGCTCCGGGGCCGGTGCCGTGGCTCACTTGGTTAATCCTCCACCTGCGGCGCCAGCATCACATAAATCCTGGGTTCTAGTCCTGGTTGCTCCTCTTCCAGTCCAGCTCTCTGCTGTGGCCCAGGAGGGCAGTGGAGGATGGCCCAAGTACTTGGACGCCTGCACCTGGCTCCTGGCTTTGGATCGGTGCAGCGCCGGCTGTTGTGGCCATTTGGGGAGTGAACCAACGGAAGGAAGACCTTTCCCTCTGTCTCTCTCTCTCTCTCTCTCTCTCTCTCTCTCTCTCTCTCTCTCCTCTCTCTCTCTCTCTCTCTCACTGTCTGTAACTCTACCTGTCAAATAAAAAAAATTAAGCCCAGCTCCAGGCCCATGGTGAGGGTCCACGGTGCTTACGACTTGATTCACTTTGCTTCCTTTTTCTCATTAACTTGATTCCACTTGATGCCTTTCATTTTGCTGTTTTAAGATTTATTTATTTGAAAAGCAGAGGAAAAAAGAGAGGGAGGAAAACACACACACACAGAGAGAGAGAGAGAGAGGAAGAGAGAGAGCTGGGTCATCATCTGTTGGTTCACTCCCCGTGTGGCTGTAACAGCTGGGGCTGGACCAGCCTGAAGGCAGGTGTCATTAACTCCATCCAGGAATCCCATGTGGGTGCAGGGCCCCAGCACTTGGGCCATCTTCCACTGCCTGCCCAGGCGCACTAGCAGGGAGCTGGATCAGAAGCAGAGGGGCCAGCACTTGAACCAGCGCTCTGACAATGGCACCTGTGATGCTGGCCCCAATGCTTCTCATTTTCAACTTTTATAAAACCATCTCCTCTCCCTCCTGCTGGGGCTATCCTCAGGGCTGGGGCACCTTCCTGGTACCTCGCTGCCCGCCCTCACTTCCGATCTTCCCCAGTCATTTCCTGCCAGGTGTGGTCCTGACCAGGAAGAGCGAGCCCAGGTCTCCTAGCGAGCTCCCTCCACAGTCTCTGTCTTCTCCCCAGGCAGTCCGCTGTCGTGGCAACCATTGGCATCTTCGTCTTATGTGCTCCCTCTGACGGCAGAGTCGCTGTGAGTTTTACTCTGTGATCATCGTCTTTTTCTTTGAACTGCTCGCTTTGCCACGTAATTACTATTCCTATCTCTGACCTTGATGATTTTGAAAATTCTCATTTGCTTTTCCCACTTCTAGTGATGGCTGTCCTGGCCATGTATGTTCCAATTGCTACACTAAAACAAGACAACCCCACGCCACCCATCTTCAGACTTCTCTCATGGGCCATTGCCAAGGTCTACTGGGCCTCTCTTCTGCTTCTGTTGATCTCTTCCTAACTTTTATCTCTTTGTGTATGGGTGTTTTTTTTAAAGATCCTTTTTTAATGTATTCAAAAAGCAGAGTTAGAAAGAGAGCACAAGAGCGCTTCCATCTGCTGTTTCAATCCCCAAATGGCCACAATGGCTGGAGCTGTGCCAGGCTGAAGCCAGGAGCCCAGAGCTCCATTCAGGCAGGGGCCCAAGTGCTTGGGGCCATTTCCACTGCTTTCCCAGGTGCACTGGCAGGGAGCTGTTCAGAAGTGGAGCAGCAGAGACTCAAATGTGCTCATATGGGATGCCAGCATTGCAGGCAGTGGTTTAACCCGCTGTGCCACAGTGCCAGCTCCTGGGCTCTGTTTTCTGAAATACTTTTCACCCCAATCTCCTAGTCATTATTTTAATTCTCTAATATAGAGTCAATTTTCTGATTCATGTATATACTTTGAAATATAGAAACTACAGAGTTTCTAAGTCCCAGCACATCCTCACCTTGCCCTCACTGTAGCTCTTCAAGGGCTGTTAGTCCTTTTTTGTTGACATTTTATCCTGGCTCTTGTCCAGGCTGATCTCCAGGAAGAGACACCTGTCCCCCATCCGTGGTGCTCCGCTGGGTCTGTCCCCTCTGGTTTCTGTCCCCAGTGGCTGTGGCTATTGCCTTTGCCTGCTTGTAGCTCCAATAGCTCTCAGCAGCCAGTTCCAGTTGTTACTGCCTGGATGGAGTGCAAGGCACAGGAGTTTCTGCTGCTCTGGGCTGGAGGTGACTGACCTGGTGGGGCCTCTGCGGGGATGCAGGATGATGGTGCCAATGGCCGCCCTCTCCCCGACCCCGCCTCCAATGGCAGTGACTGTAGAAAACTTCAGCTTTGCAAAGCAGCTGGGGGATGGTCACTGGCCAGGTTGGTGGTGCGGCAGCTCGATTGGCACTGGACTCCTCTCTGTCACAGGGGTTTCCTTTTCCGTCAGAGCACAGGCAGCCCGGTTTTGCCAGGATGCCCACCATGGCCCAGGCTGGCCCTGGACAGGGGCTGAGAGGCAGCTGGGAAGTGGGATGTTCAGTGCTGTCTCCCAGAATCCTCTTGGTGCCGCCACTGGGGTCATTCTGCTTCTGTTGCACACTTATGGCCTGGAAGGCAGGTGTGAGGGTGCATTTCCACAGTCACATCCTCAGTGGAAACCCTGCCTCGGTCCTTCTTAGAGCCGTCAGAACCAGCCCGTAACATGAGGGCCCAACACTGTGAAGGAGAAGATGATGTCCTTGGTTAGGATGTGTTTTCCGGGAACCTGGGTGGCAGCTCTGATGCCCGGCTGTGCGTCCACGGGGCAGGTGCGGGAATAAACCAGGCTGGTGGGCTGCATCCCCGGGAGAAGGCTGTGGTGGGGAAAGGGGCGAGAGACCTTGTGTCCCAGGAACCTGTGGCTCTCAGCCTGGCAGGGAGGGGCCTGGGGGTGAGAATCGGCGTGGCCGTCCTGCAGAAGGCCAGATCAAAGCGGGTGTCCTCTGTGTGCACGTCAAGGGGGAGATGTTCCAGCAAGTGCACAGATGGGGCTGGGCCAGGGCCGGCTGCCGAAGCCGAGGCCACGCTCCTGCCAGAGCTGGCCCGAGATGGCTGTGCCTGGGAGAGGGGGAGCAGCCCACTCTGAAAGGTCAGGCCGAGGGGTGGTTTGACGGAGACGCTAACGATTCCTGAAGGAGCCTTGGGTGACTCCGGGACCCGTCCCTAGGGAGCCTATGATTCTTGAAGTGGCCAGGATGGAAAAAGGGGGAGTCCTGGGACCCACAGACGCTCAGTGCCCTGAGCTCGGAGGGCAGCTCTGAGACTGCAGAAGCCTCAATGGCTGTATCCGCGTTTCTCCCCGAGACGCTGACATCGATCTACAGGGAGCAAACTCGTCCTTATTGTAGGAAAATCGCCACGGTGAGCTTCTCTAACACAGGTACTCACTGCTTGTTCTTACAGAAAGCCATGAAATCACCGTGAGCCTCAACACAAATCCTTTAAACTAAGACGTGAGGGTTCCGTCGGGAAGCTGCAGTTGGGGAGGGGCCGCCGTGGACCTTGGAGACCGTGTTGTTCCTCTCGCCCTCCTGGGAGCACACGTGGGAGAGGGGGGGAGCAGTAGAGACCACGTCTCAGTGCGCACTGGACTGGCCCTGGGCAGGCGGGAGTGCTTTCCTGGCCAGCTCTTCATGGGGGAGGCCGATTGGACCTCGGAATAAGCACGCCGTGGGGACTCCGGTGCAGGAACCTGGGCGGAGTTCTCTAAGGTGAAGAACCCTGAATCTACCGCGGCCACAAGCAGGTGCAGTGGACATTCCTAGTGTGGCTCCGGCTTGGACATGGCTGGCCTCGGGGCAGGACTGTGCCACACAAGCAGGCGAGCCTCTCCAAGCTGAGCTGGTCTCTGTCCCAAGGAGGAGGCTGGACATGAAGCCGGGGATGCTCCGCGGGGTCCCCCAGGGGAGGCCTGGGCCTGGGTGCCCGTTCCTCTTTGTTCTGTTCCCTTCCATAAACCTGGAACCCATAGGCAGGCGTCGTCTGATGTCAGAGCTTCTCCTTCGCTGAGCTGTAGGGAATTCAAGGAAGGATCAGGTCTGTCCTTACGGTTTGGACTTGGGGCAACACAGGGGTGAGGCGCAGATCAGAGCCGAGGGAGTCGTTGGTGGAGAGAACAGCAGAGCCGGTGACACCAAATCCTCCCCAAAGCCACCACTACCGGCAGGGCGGCAGAGCCGGAGGAACGTGCTTTTGAGGAAACCTGAACCGGCGTGGCCAATCTCCCAGCAAGGGTCCGGCAGGAAGGGATTTGCAGCCCGTGGTCGAGGGCATTAAATCAAGATGTGGCTTGGGGTAAATCAAGGGCACATGAGGGGGTCTTGGCACCGGTCTCTTCACAACAGGCTCACCTAGCAACAAGTGGTGGAGTTGGGACGAGGGTCCGCTTTGCAAGACTCCTCCCTTGTCATCTTCTTGGTGTCCCCTGGGGCCACGGCTGCCAGCAGGGGTTACAGCAGACCCAGGCAGCCTCTGCCATGGGAGGGAGGAGTGCAGCAGGGGTCAGGCCCGGGCCTGTGTGGGGGTCAGTGGCTAATGTCACAGCACCAATGAGGCCTGGTTAGGGGGAGCAGGCTGGGAGGTGGCTTTGGAGGTGTGGGTTCTAAGAGGAGGTAGGAAAGGATAGGGCTGCGCTAGAAGCACTAGGAGTGACATAAGGCTGGGGGAGGAGCTTCTGACCCAGGAGTGGCTGAGCCCATGACCAGCTGCAAGCCCACTGCAGAACGAGTGGCCTCAGTTACGCTGCCCTCGTAGGGACCATCCTTCAGCGGTCCCTGGGAGATGCACCAGTGGCCTCAGAACAGCTACGTGCTCACTCCCAAGCACTGGCAGGGTCTGGGACAAGGGCTGCTGATCATTCAGCCTGGGCCAGTGGAGTCCAAGTGCATTTGATGCCCCGTGTGAAGCGTGGAGGAGGTGTGGACATGGCCTAGGTAGCTGAGGAGTGCTCAAGTGATGACAAGCAGGTGAGATAGGGTTTTGGCCACCGTGATGCAGGGACACCGTGGGCACAGAGGGCAGAGAAGGTCGCCCAGCAGGGGCAAGGCTGGAGGAGGAGTGCAGACATGGAACTCGGCACACGGGCCTGGGGATCTGCCATCAGCACCCAGGCCAGGCTCTGAGTGGCTCAAGGGCAGGGATGCACTCCGATGTCGGTGCCCACCCTCAGCACGGAAAAGAGTCTCCCACTTGCAAGGTGTACCCTGAAAAAGCCAGAAGCAGCATGTGTAAGGTGGGCGGGGTTGGGGATGGGCAGAGGTCCGTCTAGGAGGCCTTGTGCCTGCAGCCTGGGGAGCTAGATCTGATGCAGCCTGTGACGGGGCCCTTGGAGCAGGGAGTGGGATGAGGGCATGGCGGGAGGCGACTGCCGGATAGTGAGCTCTGCAGGGGCTGGGGCTGCCGTGGGCCATCTTGGAAGGTGCTAGCTGGATGGTAATTGGTGCAGATCGGTCCCACTCGAAATGCCCCCTGGAGTGGGAGAGCAGCCATGGGGTTGGCAAGCTGATATAAATCAGGGCTAACCTGTGCTGGTCCCCAGCTCCCTAAATCAGGAGCCTGACAGATTTTCTGGGCGAGAATCAATCTTGCTGTCCCCACAGTAAATACCATAATCCTTTCTCCAGTGTGGTTTGGAGACTGTAACTGCCAGGCTCATGATTTATTCGAGAATATTCTGCCAGGGTAGGTGAATGGATGGGGGAGTCAGCGCGCTCTGGATCAGGAGGTCACAACACTCACGACGGAGCCGCGGCCTCTCTCTCATGGCAGCCCCTGCTGGGCAGGCCGCCAGCTCCACTCAGCACCAGCTCCTGCACCCAGGGGGACAAGGGAGCAGCCAGACACCAGAAGGGCCACTCCCTGGCAATAGGGCACAGCAGAGGAAGCCAGCCCACTTCTGGGCCAGTGGTATCCCATGTTGGTTCTGGCTGCCCCTTCCAATTCCACTCCCTGCTAATGCACCTGGGAAAGCAGTGGAAGATGGCCCAAGCGCTTGGGCTCCTGCACCCACAGGGGAGACCTGGATGAGGCTTCTGGCTTCAGCCTGGCCCAGCCCTGGCCGTTGCGGCCATTTGGAAGTGAACCAGCAGATGAAAGACCTCTCTGTTGCTGTCTCTCTCCTCCCTTTCAAATACGGAAATCTTTTAAAGCATACATTTTTTTAAAAAGTTTATTAACATAAAGAGAACAGATTTCATGTATTTCATAGGTACAATTCTAAAAAATATTTCCTTCCCTCCTTCCATTCCTCCCTCAATCCCCCTCCTTCCTGCCTTTCTTTGTTGCTATTTTTTTAATTTTTGCAACAACTTAATTTCAATCCACTTTATAATCACAGGTTTAAAGCACGACTAACCGTAATATTCAAGTAAAACGTAGGAAGACTACAGTTCCACAGGAGTACAAACAAGAGCTAGAAACAGCAATCAAATCACAAAATGTCTCTTTCATTCCTATAGATTTTTTTGCATTCTGTATTAACTACCACACATCAGAGGAAGCATGATATTTGTCTTTGGGGGACGGCTAATTTCGCTAAGCATTCTTGCTATGCATGTTTCAAACAATATGGAAGTTTCTAGAGCAAATTGTGAATTCCCTTCAAACCTCTCTCTACCCCAATCCTCTACCACTTCTTTCTCCATAGCAACCACTGTCAAACACTTGGTAACCATCACACGAGATTCATGAACACAGATGGACACCCTTTGTACATAAACAGGATCATTTACATATACTAGGGCATATATATGGTATTTTTACATAAAATATTTTGTATGGAGTGTGTTTTGTTTTTTACTTTTTTAAAAAGATTTATTTTTATTAACTTGAAAGGCAGAGTTACAGAGGGGGAGAGAGAAAAACAGAGAGATCTTCCTACTATGGCTTCACTTCCCAAATACTGCAGTAGCTAGGGCTTGGCCAGGCTGTAGACAGGAGCCTAGAGCTCCATCCAGGGCTCCCATGTGGGTGCAGGGCCCAAGGACTTAGGCCATCTTCCCTGCTTTCCCAGGTGCATTAGCAGGAGCTGGCTCAGAAGTGGAGCAGCCAGACATGAACCGGTGACCACTGGGGATGCTGGTGTCACAGCTGCCCCTGGAGTGTTTGTATATATGCACATCCTCCCACACACAGCATACATGAGGACAATTCAACACACTCATGCAAAATGGGATTAGAAATTGGTTTTGGTGCAAAAAAAAAATTGAAATCCACGCACACAAATGGTCTTTAAAAATTCATGAAAGACGCCTGTTAAAAAGTTATGTGGGGCCGACACTGTGGTACAGCAGGTTAAAGCCCTGGCCTGCAGTGCCAGTTCGAGTCCCGGCTGCTCCACTTCTGATTCAGCTCTCTGCTATGGTCTAGGAAAGCAGTAGAAGATGGCCCAAGTGCTTGGGCCCCTGCACTCTTGTGGGATTCTCAGAGGAAGCTCCAGACTCGCACTTCAGCCTGGCAGAGCCATGGCTGTTGCAGCCATTTGGGGAGTGAACCAGTGGATAGAAGACCCCTCTCTCTCTCTGCCTCTGCCCCTCTGTAACTTTGCCTTTCAAACAAATTAATAAACCTTAAAGAAAGAAAGAAGCCATTAACAAAATCCTTGTGGTCGTCGGTGAGACCTTGCGTGCTCTGGGCCTTGCCTACTCGTCTGGTAGTGGTCTCGCTCTCTGCACCAGCCATGCTCTTCCGTCCCGTTTTTCTGCTATGCTGTCTACTTAGAATAGCTGCTGTTTTTCCACACCTCACAGCTGCACCCCGATTAAATCCCATGCCTCCTTGCTCTCTCAGTTAAGTGTCACTTCTGGGGTCCACAGGCTAGGCAGACTGTCATGTCACAGTCTCCTGGCATCAGGAACTTATTTTTTAATATTTATTTATTTTACTTGAAAAGCAGAGTTACAGAGAGGCAGACGCAGACAGAGAGAAAGAGAGAGGTCTTCCATCTGCTGGTTCAGAGCTGCGCTGATCCAAAGCCAGGAGGTAGGAGCTTCTTCTGGGTCTCCCACGTGGATGCAGGGGCCCAAGGACTTGGGCCATCTTCTACTGCTTTCCCAGGCCACAGCAGAGAGCTGGATTGGAAGTGGAGCAGCTGGGACTCGAACTGGTGCCCAGGTGGGATGCCGGCACTGCAGGCGGTGGTGTTACCTGCTACACCACAGCGCTGGCCCCAGGAACTTAGGCCAGTCTGTGGAGCTTATGTTTATGTACTTAAAGTTATAATCTATGTTATGGGGTGAATAGGATTTGGCTCCCCAAACCCATACAGATGCTTAAGTATCAAAGTCCCATATTAACAGTTAATGGATTAATGCTAATGGTTGATGGGTAGAGGTTGAGGCTTGATCTGATAGTGGTGCTGGGAGGCGGGCCCAGCGCAGGGTCTCAGGTCACTGAGGGCTTGGCCTTGGCCTTGGCCTTGGGAGGCGGGAGGGTTGGGTACATACGCCGAGCACGCTGCCTGTGCTCACCCTGCAGCCCTTCCTCTGTGTGGGCTCCGCCAGCCGCCGTGCTTGCCACACGCTGCCCTAATGCGGCCTTCTGAGCTGGAGAGTGGGAGCCTTCCTCCTTCCTAGGTAGCTTCTCTCTGGCATTTTAGTAAACCAACAAACCCCTGACCAGCACTGTCCATGTCCGTCTTGGCTCTCTGAGGACGGGCCGGGTCTGCCTGCCAGCGAGGCGTGCACCAGGCGTGTGCCTGGCTCGCGAGCGTGACCTCACTGCTGTGTGCTCCCTCGGGTTCTCCAGTCGCCAGGCCGGGCCACGAATGCTCCCTCTCCTGAGTTGCAATGAAGAGAAGAGGACCGGCGTCTCCTCTCCAAGATCCCAGCAAGGCTCTGATGCAGGTGGCCAGGCGCCTGGGGGGCAGTGAAGCCAGGGAGAAGGCGCGGGAGGAGACGGGTCCGTTCTGTCTTGGGGAGAGGTGGGCCTGCAGCCATCTCTCCCGTCCCGTGAGGAAGCCCGCAGAGGAAGCTGGGGGTGCACCGCCATCGGAGTGCGCAGGGCGGGAAGAAAGCGGCCGAGATTGGGCCTGACAGCTTGTGCTTGAGCGGCGGCTGAAATGCAAGCTTGCTCCGTCCTGGGGGGGGGACGGCTCAGGAACGGCTAACACGGACGGAGCGTTGTAGCCGCCATGAGCGGGATGGAGGAACGCAGACGGGAAGGAAAGAGAGGAGGGGTGACTGAGGAGTGAGCACCGGCAAGCAGGCACGGTGACGTAGGGCTCCACGCGGATTTGAGTCTCCTCAGCGGGCCAGCCACTGTTCCGGATCGGGGGCTGGGGCTTTGAGCGGGGCGGGATGACTCTGGCTTGTTTGCATTCTAATGGGAGGAAACCAGCAATGAGTTAGCAGACAGGGGCACACTGTATGCTTCCAGGGAGCAGTTAGGGTTATGAAGATGAATACATGACAAGAGTCAGCAGATATTAAGAGCTAGTGTGGGCAGGTACCGCGGCTCACTAGGCTAATCCTCCACATGCGGCACCGGCACCCCGGGTTCTAGTCCCGGTTGGGGCACCGGATTCTGTCCAGGTTGCCCCTCTTCCAGGCCAGCTCTCTGCTATGGCCCGGGAAGGCAGTGGAGGATGGCCCAGGTGCTTGGGCCCTGCACCCGCATGGGAGACCAGGAGAAGCACCTGGCTCCTGGCTTCGGATCGGCGCAGCGCTGGCCGCAGCGGCCATTGGAGGGTGAACCAACGACAAAAAGGAAAACCTTTCTCTCTGTCTCTCTCTCACTGTCTAACTCTGCCTGTCAAAAAATAACAATTTGATCATCTGAGTGGCTCGATATCTACTAGAGAAATCAAATTTATTGGTTATTAAAAAAACTCCTAAACATTTCCTTGGTAAATTCTACAGAATATTTAGATATTTAAGGAAGAAATAATATGAATTCAATTCAAACTCTTTCAGAAAGTTGAAGGTAATATTCCTACTCATTCTATTAGGCCAGCATTACCCTGATATCTAAACCAAATAAAGACATTAAAAAAAAAAATCCCTTATAAACATCAATTCAAAACTTTCTCAGCAGATTTTAAGAAGTTGAATCTAACAGTGTAGTAAAAGGTAGACCACCAGGTGAAATTTATTCCAAAAAAAAAACGCAAGATGGTTTAACATTTGAGAAGCAAACAATGTAATTTAGCATGATAAAAGAACTAAAAAGTAGAATCATATCATCATGTCAATGGAGGCAAAAAAAAAATACTACACCCAACTTTTTATTCTTGATAAAATCTCTAGGAAAAGAAAATTTCCTCAGTCCAGTAAAAAGCATGATGCCAGGGTGAGCATTTGGCCTTCGCAACTCCACATCCCTGGTTTCAAGGCCGGGCTTTGCTCTGAATTCTGGCTTCTTGCTAATGCGCACCCTGGGAGGCAGCAGGTTCAAGTGGTACTGGAGGGGAATAGACATATCAATCAGTGGAACGGAATAGAAAACCTAGAAATAGAGCCACAGAAATATGTTCAACTGATTTTTAAAATTTATTTATTTATTTACTAGAGAAAGAGAGAAGAGAGATCCCATTAAAAACCTTTGAGAAAGACCTTGTTAGAAGGATAAGAAGACAAGTTACACACTGGGAGAAAACATTTGCATACCACCAATTCAATTAAGACTGGTGGCTACAATATGTAAAGAACTCTTAAAAAGCCAACAGGAAAAAAAATACCAAAAAATACTTAGAAATTGAGCAGAAGATATGATTAGACATTTGACCAAGGACGCGATATGACAAATAAACACATGAAAAAAAATTCAACATCATTGGCCATTAGGGAAGTGCAAATTAAAACCACAGTCAACTATCACTGTGTATCCATCATTATGGCTAAAATAAAAACAGCAGTGATGCCCCTGCCGGCAGGGAAGTGGGGAAAGTGAATCACTGGCTCAGGAGCAGGTGTTTGGCCCAGCAGTTAAGGGGCCCCTTGGGATGCTGGTGTCCCATGTCTGAGTGCCTGGGTTTGGGTCTTGGCTCCTGACTCCAACCAGTGCAGACCCTGGAAATCAGCAGTGATGGCGCAAGTAATTGGGTCCCCATCACCTACCTGGAAGACCTGGATTGAGTTCCCAGTTTTGGCCTGGCCCAACCCTGGCCAGGATGGGCATCTGGGGAGTGAACCAGTGGAGTGGTGCTCGCTCTCCCTGTCTGTCTCATAAATAAAAGACTAGATCACTCTTTACTCGCCCCTGGGAATGTAAAATAACACAACCACCCTAGAAAACAGTTGAACAGTTTCTTCTAAAACCGAACATGCAATTGCCATACAACCTAACGACTGAATCTTTAGATCTGGGTCACAGAGCAATGAAAACTGTGTTCGCATAGAAACCTGTAAACACATAGCAGCTCTATTGATGACATCCAAGAACCGGGATCAACCCGGCTGTCCTTTAACAGATGGATGGTTAAAGCAACGGGTACATTCATCACATGGAAAGCTACTCAGCAATCCGATGAAGCGAACAACTGGTTTATGCAGCCTGTTGGAAGAATCTTCAGGAAATTGGAATGAAAAAAGCCCGCTGCCAAGAAGGGTACTGTGAAATGACACAGTTTTAGAAACAGAGGGGAAAAGTGATTTCCTGGCGGTAGGGAGGGGGCAAGGAGAGGAGGGAGGTGTAGCCATGAAAACGTCACACAGGGGGTGTTGTCCTGGAAGTGTTCTGGGTTCTGCCTGTGACCTCTTGGACCTGTACATGTGAGCAGTTATCTATAAGCGAATACGCACACGCACGCGTCAGTACAGTGTGACTGGGGAGACCTCTGTGAGACCGATGCACTGCCTCACTGCCACTGTCCGGGTGGGGTATTGTTTTGCACAACGTTATCACAGGAGGAAAATGGGTTAAACAACATAATGGGATCTCTCTGTGTTATCTTCTAACACGCCATGCGAACTCAGTTATCGGAAGAAAAAATATCAATGAAAAGTAGTTAAAGATCTCGTTAGATCTGAGTGTTCCCCTCCAAGGATTTGCCCAAGAGACATACAAGCCCGTGCCCTTGCAGGACTTGTGCAACGATGTTCATGTCAGCTTTGTTTAGAAGAGCTCAGAGGTGGCAGCAACACACCAGCAGGTGAGCGGACAAGCAAAGTGTGCTCTCTCCCTACCTTGGAATATTATCCAACCATGCAAAGGAATAAGTGCTGACACACGCTACAAAATGGAGGGTTTTTTTTTTTTTTTAATGCTAAATGAAAGAAGGCAGAAGGGGAAAAAAAGAGAGCATAATGTATAATTCCATTTATGGAAAACTCTAGAAAATGTCAATCTACTGCAAAAGCAGATCCACTGGTACCCGAGCATGGGCAGGAGGAGACTTCCGGGTGAGACCTCCAGGCGGGGGTGCATTCGCCACCTTGATTCTGATGATGTTTTACAGACCTCACATCTTATCAAGTTGTGCTTTTAAAGTGTTTTATCTGAAATTGGCACACAGTAACTGTACATATTTATGGGCTACAGTGTGCTATTTCAATAGCTGCACACAGTGTGTAATGATCAAATTAGAGTCATTAGTACATCCATCATCTCAAACATTTATCACTTCTTTGTGTTGGGAACGTTCAAAATCCTTTCTCCGAGCTATTTGGAAATACACAATAAATTACTGTTAATTATAGTCACTCTACTGTGCTGTACAAGACGAGAGTGTGTTCCTCCTGCCGAATTGTAACGTTGTACCTGATCACCAGTCTCTCTCCTCTCCCCACTCCCTACTCCCGCCTTGCCAGGCTCTGCTAACCACTCTTGTACTCGCTACTTCTTTAAAAAAAAATTATCGTATTTATTTGAAAAACACAGCTGGAGAGAAAGAGAGAGAGAGAGGTCTTCCATCCACTCCCCAAATGGCCATAATAACCAGAGCTGGACCAATCCGGAGCCAGAAGCTTCTTCTGGGTCTCCCACGTGGGTGCAAGGGCCCAAGCACTTGGACTCTCCTCCACTGCTTTCCCAGGCACATTAGCAGAGAGCTGGATCAGAAGTGGGGAAGCCGGGACTCGAACTGGCACCCATAGGGGACGCCGGCGTTGCAGGCAGAGGCTGTGCCATGGCGCCAGCCCTGCCACTCTCTACTTCTTTGAGATCAATTTAATTTCGCTTCCAACTACGAAAGCCAAGGAAGTTGATCTCCTGAGTTGTTCTCATGTGAGACACGTGGTGTTTGTCTTTCTGTGTCTGGCTTATTTCATTGAGCAGAACGCCCTCTCACTCCTATGTAGACAGAAGTGCCAGGACGTCACCCTTTTTCGTGGCTGTCTGGTATTTCACTGTGTATGAAAACCACATTTTCTTCATCCTTCCATCTGCCAATGGAAAATGCTCTCTCTCCGTGTGTCCTGTGTGTTGTGCCTCCCCCAGGCTGGGGACAGAAAGCTTCCACGGCAGACCAATGAAGAATGAATGTGTAAAATTGACAAACGAGGAGGGTGAGCCGTGCGTCAGCTGGAGCGAAGGAGTGAGTGATGGAATGACAGCCCGCCCGCGGCCAGCAGAGGACAGCAGGCTCACAGCTCCCCTCCCGGCCCAAGTCCTAAGTTCAGACTCAGCCACAGCCCTGGGTGTCTGTGTGCTTCCGGAATGGGAGACCAAACCTGGTCTGAAGCCCAGACCTTCAGTTTCCCCTTCCACAGGTTCCTGGGTTAACAGGCATTTCCTGGGAAATGCTGCCAGGACACTCAGCCGTATCCTGTGAGCTCTGAAAGCCACGGCAGCCTGTAAATCACAGCAGGAGGGCAGCAATCAAGCCCCCTCTCCTGGAGCCAGTGACCTTGGCCATGAACGTCCTGGGGCAGACGTCAGCCTGCCCCCACTGGCACCTCCCAGGGAGCCACTGGCTGGTGAGGTCACTCCCGACTTAGGGACACCCTCTAGTGCCTGATTCCTGGTGCAGAGGGAGAGGGGGGTGATGAGAGGGGGTAGATGCAGGGGGGGACACTGGAGGTATGGGGCGGGCAGGAAGGGGGAGTGTGAAGAGGGCTCACCAACAGGTGATGAGACAGCTGTGGGGCAGGAGCAGCGGAGACAATAGGAGAGGGATGCTCGGGGCACAGCAAGCAGGAGGAGCAGGATGAAGCCATAGAGACAAACTCCCAGTGTCTTCTAGAATACGTGCCAGGTGGGAGGAGGCGAGGGCCTCATCTCCCCAATCTCCCCAGTCCACCTGCACTCGGGGCTTGCAGGGGTCTGGAAGCGACAGAGCAGCCCATCAGAGAAACAAAAGCAGGGTTCTTCCTGGGCAGGAAGACGGCTGCTCTACAAACTGATCAAACCCAGTATTAATTCACCCAGCACTCAGGGTTTGCTCCCTCAGTGTTCTGGAAAGCTGCCCGCTGTCCCCAAGGTCTAGTTAGGGAAAGGCAGGAGCAGAGCCTGAGCCACAGCATGGGTTGTGTGGCCCAGCAGCTGGGTCTCTTGGGTCAGCGCATGTGATGGAGGCATTTGGGAATGCTGGGGCCACCGGGCAGGGAGCCCAGGGCTCCTGTCCTGAGGTCTCACCCAGCTGACGGACCATTGTCACCGCGGAGCCTGGGGGAGGGTGTGGTGGGGCCAATCTGGGTCAGCCTCCTCAAGTGCATGGGCTTCTACTCCCCAGACTTCCAACATGGAGAACTGACCTGCCTTTCACCAGAGCCCACAGGCCACCAGGGAGCTCAAACATGGCCTCGCTCCCTCCTGCGGCGTCCAGGCTGCTGAGCCTCCAGCTCCGGGGCCAGCCTCGGGGAACAGCCCATTCCCCCGTCCTGGACAGACAGGGCTGCGATAGTTTTCTCACACAGATCTCACACCTCTCTCTCTGGCTGCAGCCTCCACCTTCTCTCCAAGCCCTTGAGGCCCTGCACCCAGATCACTGCACCGGTCAGTGCTCCTGGGTCCCAGGCACCTGCTGCACCTCCTGCGGGGGAGAGGAGGGTGCGGGTTCTCCCCTCACTGTTCCCAGGGGCCGAATTCCCAAGGACGGCAACTTAATGAGCAGGTGCCTTAGTCTTGGCTCTTCCAGTTGCAGGTAACAGAAAGGCACTGGAGCCAGATCCCATCGATAAAAAGGGGCGTAATTACACAGAAACACACGGAGTGTCTCCTGCAATGCAAATGAGAGGAGCAGCACCTCTAGGTGCAGTGCAGGCCAGAAGCAAAGAGCTGCTCGGAATTGAGGTCACTCTTTCCCTTCTGCAATGGACCTCGCAGACTCTTTTCTCTGCACCTCTGAGGTTTCTTCTCCACCCCGCTCCATCCTTATTCTCTGTCTCCCCGGCTTTATGTTGCTTGCATTCAAGGATTGGCTAAAACTGGCCACTGCCTCTGCATCAACCCATCTCCTGGGAGACAACCTGATTGGTGCAGGCCAGGTGAGGGGTCTGCAGGGAACGTGGTCAGCCACGTGGGATGGGATTGCTCAGTGCTCATGTCACGATACTGGGGTGGGGGGAGCAAGAAGGGCTGAGCGTTCCCCCCAGGAGCTGTCGCCACTGTGTGGACCCCGCCCATACCCATTTCCCAGCTCTGACAGCACAGCAGCCTCATCCTGGATTCTGGCCTTGTGACAATGACCCTTGTGGGGCCTGGTCCCCTGTTTTTATGTTCAGCCTCTGTATGATGCTCTGCTGAGCAAGTGGGATATGAAAATAGCTTTTTATTTCCCTTAAGAGTCCACACCCAGAGCTAGCTCCTGTCGCGGGGACACCCTCAGCTGGCAGGGTCTGCAATTTAGAAGCAGACCCGAGCAAAGGAGCAGGAAAGATGGGTTTGAGATGCAGCGGGCATGAGGGACGCACCGCACATGGGAGCCAGGCCCTTCCTAGCTCACCCAACCTCTCTGGGCCCCCGTGACAAACCCTATGTAGCCTGGCTCACAGGATGAACCCAATAATGCAGGCGTAGCACCCAGCACAGGCCCAGGCTCATCGGCAGGAGTGGGAGCCCCGTGGCGACAGTGAATGCCGCCCAGGGGAGGGGATGTGACCAGGCAGAGCATCGAGCCCACCTCTGCTGCAGAGAGCTGGCAACACCTGGCCCTGTGGCAAGATGAGGAGGGACACAGGATCCTAGGCCTAGAAGCATTACACCTTGGAAATAAACAGGATGAGTGTCACCATGGAGGCGAAGCAGCTGCCAGCCCAGACCCAGAGGCCAGGCTACGTGGGTTCAAACCCTGGTCCCGCCAGCTTCTCAATGTGTGACCTTATGCACCTGCCTCAACCTCATGACCCATTTCACACCTATAGAACATAGATAACAGTGGGGCTGGCGCTGGGGCTCAGTGAGTTAAGCCACTGTCTGTGACACCAGCATCCCATACGGGCATGGGTTCGAATTCCGACTGCTCCACTTTCCATCCAGCTCCCTGCTCATGCTCCTGGAAAAGCAGCAGAAGATGGTCCATGGTGCTTGGGCCCCTGCACCCACGTGGGAGACCTGGAGGAAGCTCCAGGCTTCTGGCTTTGGCCTGAATCAGGCCAAGCTGTTGCATCCATGTGCAGAGTGAACTTGTGGATGGAAGATCTCCCTGCCACCCTGTGGCACTGCCTTTCAGAAAAGTAAATACATCTTTAAAAAAATGCATAATAAAAATGGCTGCCTGCTGGGTTGTTAAGAGGAGTGAGTGAGCCAAAGAAGTGTGTCAGTGCCACCTGAGTGACACTCAAAAACCTAGGCGGAAAGGCACACGGGGGCACTGTGCACAGTCTTGGGAACATGGAATTACAAAGATGAGCTTATTTTGTTGCCAAAAAAATGTTTTCACCATACATAGAAAATGTGTACGATGGCAAAACTATGCACAGATTTCAAGTTTTTCCACCCAAGTAAGCTCGTCTTTCTATTTAATTTTTATTTGCTTTCCTTTTCTTTGAGTGCCACAGAGACCTTCCATCTGCTGGTTCACTTACCCAGTACCCACTCCAGCTAGTGTTGGGCCAGGCTGAAGCCAGGAGCGAGGAATTCAATCCTGGTCTCCCGTGTGGATGGCAGGTGCCTCCCCGGGTGCACCTTGGCAGGGAGCTGGAATGGAGCACAGGCACCCCGTGAAGGGAGGTGGGAGTGCCAGACCCCTGCCCCAGACGCGGCCTCCTGGTCAGCTTTTCCAGGAACTTGTTGGCAGTGCGCTTGTACGTGGGATCCAGGAGAGCATAGCGCAGGGATGGCGAGCGCTGGGGTGCAGCACTGTTTGCAGAGGGAGCTGGGTGACCAGTGAGGATGGGCGGGAATGGTGGGCGGGTACCCGGTTCGGGGTGGAGGTGGGCTCCGGGAGCCTGGAAGCTTCTTCAGGGGCCAAGACCAGGACTCCCGTTTGAGCACTCGGGTAAGGGACTTACTGGGGTTCCATTTGAGACATGCAGCCTGCGAGCTCCGGGAGCTGAGTTGTATGGCTTGCGCAGGGACCGCCGCTCCCCGCCGCAGGCCCTGGGGAGCCACTCGAATGTGCAACCTTTTATAGTTCCCATTTGTCCTGCCGGGGAGACCGGCCCCGCACGGCCCCAGGGCCAGACATGAATCACCATGTCCACGGTGTGGAGAAAATGGCGCAAGTCAGCATTTCGGGGTGGGAGGGGGGCCAGGGTTTTCATTCACAAGGAGATTTTTCAATTTTATTAAAATCAATAAGAGTTTTATTACAGTATAAATGAAACAAGGGCCTCTTGCTTCTGGGATAACAAACTGCACTGCCCTTGGAGCTGGGATGGGAGCCTCACCAGCAGGGCCCCCCCCCCGCTCCCCGCTGCAGTGGGGTGAATTCCCTGGGACAGTGGGGCAGCCCTGGAGGCCCGAGAACAGCTAGGGCAGGGAACGTGACTGTGGGGAAATCTCCAGCAAAATGCTGTGCCCTGTACCAGGTGACTCCTGCGTTCCCACCAGAGACGGCGCTGACTCGGTGTGAACACAAGCGCATGGCTGAGTCCTTCCTGGGATGACGGCAAGTGCAGAGAGCTGGGTGGGGTGGGAGTTCCGACAGCCGTGAGGTGCCGTGCACCTGCTGGCAGCTTCATGCTGCATCGTTGTATTATGATTCCTAACTGTGGGTGCTCAGGTCCTAGAAACAGACTCGGAGAGGAGAACCCAGTCCCCATTGGAACCAGGACGACCATCAAGTGTAGGAGAGAGGTACAAGAGAGGTTCACCTACATCACAGACACAGAGACACGGTCCCAGATACGCACCCGCACAACCATGCACACAGATACACACACACCCTCACACATTCGCACCCCTACACATACCCACACATGTGTACACACAGATATCCACCCACACAGACACACTCACACATATACACACAACTACACATGTACACATATATACTGACTCACACACACCCACAGACACCCACACATAGATACCTCACACACAGACACACACACATACATACCCACACAAATGTACACACAGACATCCACCCACCCAGACACACACATTATACACATACAAACCCACCCATACACATGTACACACAGACACCCACACACAGATACACCACACACATACACAGGCATCCCCCCACAGATACACACCTACACACATATACACACACACACGCCCACACAGATACACACATGTACACACATACACTCACACCCCTACACATACATACACATACACACCCACCCTCACACACCCCCACACAGATACACACCCACACTCACAGACATGGAGCTGTCCAGGGCCCCTGGGACTGGCCTGGCTGTCACATGCAGCACGTCTAGACACGCCACTGTCTCATCATAGCAGGCGGAGCCCTGACCCAGGGGACAGAGATTCCAACCAGGGAAGGGGCCGTGGTTGGGGAAGAGCCCGGGACGTGGATCCCACAAGACGTGCAGGATTCCCAGCAAATGCTTAGAATGAAAACAACGCTAACAACCAAGGCACCCGGAAGTCCCAGCCCTAACAGAGTGGATTTCAGGTTTCTGTGTCCTCTTCCCAGCCTGGTCCCAGGAGACACACGCCTCCCCTTCACCGTGACCGTGGCACATACATCATTGCATGTGCTGGTACAATGGGACTTTTCTCTCGTCCACTTAGCAATGCATCGTGGACATTCTTCCACACAGCCTTTATAATCAAGTTGAATGGCTACGTATTGAATCTTGCCACGCTGAGGATCTTCAAAGAGCTGCCTTGTCCTTCCAACAGTGAACAAACAGGGCCAAAGGACACCGGGGACTCTTGCCTCTGGTCACGCGCACAGCTCACTTAGAGACCAGGCCTGCCTGTGTTACCCTGAGGGGAGCCGAGTTTGTACTGCCTCCCCTGTCTTGCACCCCACACCCCAGCTTTGCCATGGCGGTTGTTTCAAGTGCGTGTTTGCACGGGGAGGCGATTTTTGCTCGCTTAACAACTATCAAACAGCGTCTCAAGACTGCTTGATTTTCATGGCTCCGATGACCGGCGAGGCTAAACATTTCCCCAGGTGTTTGCTAACACAGAGGCGTCCCCTCCCCTCGGGTGACCAGCCTGCTTAATATGCACTGCCTGCCGATCTTCGGACAGGGGACGTGTGTGTTTTCTCCCTTGTAAATGGTAATGAGCTCTTCCTGTGGCACAGCGATGCGCCCTGCGCGTGTCACCGTCCGCGCAGCCAGGTTTTCCCATCTAGCATTTTCTCGTTTCGCCGTGCGGCTTCGCTGTATGGGAGTCTTTAGTTTGTTCTCCCTGTCATCGCTCACTGATTCTCCACGGTTTCTTCTGTTGCCGCAAAGCAGAGCGCGGTCTTTCTCTGTAAAGATCATAAATATTTCATCTCCTGCCAACTTCTCTATTTTTAAAAATACATTTATCTCTCGGATCTTCTGTAGTCTGTTGTGGTGCAAGGGGAAGGTCTTAATTAAAATTCCTCAGTGCCATCCTGGATCCCCTCGTCATTTATTTTTAATTATTTTTTAAATTATTCTTTTATAAAATGTTCCAATGACTTTGTGCGTTAGGTCTTGAACTTTTTTTTTTTGGGGGGGGGGTGCTCTTTGAAATTCTGATCTGCTTGTGTTTCCAGAATCTGGTTTCTCAGAAAAGTCCTGTTGGGATAGATTAGGTGGCAGGCTATGTTATTGGATTGGAGGCAGGTACATGGGTAGGTTGGAGGCAGGCTGTGTGGACATGTTGGAGGCAGGCTGTGTGGTGGGTTGGAGGCAGATATGTGGGTGGGTTAGAGGCAGGTATGGGGTGGGTTGGAGGCACGCTGTGTGGACGTGTTGAAGGCAGGGATGTGGGTGAGCTGGAGGCAGATATGGGGTGGGTTGGAGGCACGCTGTGTGGACGTGTTGAAGGCAGGTATGTGGGTGGGCTGGAGGCAGGTATGGGGTGGGTTGGAGGCAGGCTGTGTTTGTAAATGAACTGAAAGCAGTGAGGCCGTTCAACACCAAGTGCGCTCATCTTGGGGTGGGTGGTGCTTCCCTCCCGCGCCCACCGTTGGGTGTGCAGTGGTCTCTGTGAGGGTCAGGCGCGTCTTTGGTTCATGCCTGTATGTGTCAGAGCGCTGGTTTCCACTGGGAAGGGATGTTTTCCAGCATGCTTTCCAGCTGTTACTTATGTTGCAGGAACAACCTGTCTATCTGCAGGCATGTGGTCAGCATTCTGTATTCTTTTCTTAAACTCTTAACTGGTGGATTTCTACCAGTCCTTTGTATTCACTGTCCAGACCTGTGCTCTCAAGTCGTCTCTTTTCTCCTCAGTTTATGGTTCTCCTGAACCAACTGGGATGGCCAAACAAGATCAAGGTACATTCTCTTAAATCCCCCCCTTTTTTTTAAGACAGTTCTTTAAAGAGAGAGAGAGAGCGTGATCTTCCAGCCACTGGTTCACTCTCCAAATGGCTGCAATAGTCAGAGCTGGGCCAGGTTAAAGCCAGGAGTCAAAAACGCCAACCACGTCTCCTACGTGGGTGGCAGAGGCCCAAATACTTCAGCTTTGATCTGTGGCTTTCCCAGGCACATTGGCAGGGAGCCGGCTCATAAGTGGAACATCCTGGACTCGAACCAGTGCTCCTACATGGGATACTGGCATTGCAACCGGCCTAACCTACCATACCACAATGCCGGCCCATCCTTAAATCATTTTTAAGAACTTGATTGAGTTGATGATCAGTGATGATTGCAGGCTTGCTTTTCCATTCCTAAAGTTGCCTGTGTTTTAATAGTGTGGTTTGGGGGTTAAAATGGGTATGCTCTATTCTGTTAAACCCCTCTCTCTGTCACTCTGCCTTTCAAGTAGATGAAAGTAATTAACTAAACATTGAACATTTTTTTATTTTGTTATTTGTATTTACTTGGAAGACAGGACAACAGAGAGAGAGAAAGAGAGGAAGAGAGAAAGAGAGAGAGAGAGAGAGAATCTGCTATCTCTTGGTTCACTTTCTGAATGCCCACAACAGCTAGGGCTTGGGCAGGCTAAAGCCAGAAGTTTGGAACCAAATCAAGTTCTCATCAAGTTCTCCCATGGGGTTGGCAGGGACCCAACTCCTTAAGCCACCTGCTTCCTCCCAGGGGGGCATTAGCAGGAAGCTGGAACTGGAAGTGGAGCTGGGACGCAAACCCTGGCACCTGTGTGCATTCCCAGTGGTGTTTTTCTTTTTAATACTTTACATTTATTTACTTACTTATCTTTGAAAGGCAGAGAGAAGGAGAGAGAGAAAGAGAGGGAGGGAGCTCTTCCATCTACTGGCTCACTCTTCAAGTGCCAGGCCGAAGCCAGGAGCCTGGAGCCCTGTCTGGGTCTGCAGTGTGGATGGCTGGGACCCAAGTACTTGAGCCGTCATCTACCTCCTCCCAGGGTGCACATGAGCAGGGAGCTGGGTCAGAAGCGCAGGAGCCGAGACTCAAACCAGGGGCTCAGACATGGGATCCCTGCTCTCCGGCTGCTCACACCCCACTCCCTCCCCTGCGCCTCCTGGCTGCCCCCTCTCCGGGGGCTCATTCTCCCCTGGCTGCCCCCTCTGCGGTCTACTGGGGGAGGCTTTATTCTGCTCCAGTTAGCCAGAACAGCTACTGCCT
The DNA here is from genome assembly GCF_033115175.1 of Lepus europaeus. Taxonomy (NCBI): domain Eukaryota; kingdom Metazoa; phylum Chordata; class Mammalia; order Lagomorpha; family Leporidae; genus Lepus; species Lepus europaeus. The sequence continues at coordinate 49,797,367 of NC_084844.1, read as the reverse complement.
CTCTGGGATTCTGGCCGACACAGAAGCCCACACCATGCACCACCCAGCCCCCTACAGCAGCAGCAGCTGGGGCAGCCAAGCGACCCTCTCACTCCCACTGCCCCGGGCCACAGGTTTTCAGCCAGGCCCACGAGCCTCGTCAGATTTCACTGTGAAGCCCATGGGGCAGGCAGGCAGTTCTTACTACTCACACCCCCACTTCGCGGGTGGGAAATGAGGTCCGTGGGCGGAACGGCAGGGCTCTGCTTTCACAGTCAGCTCCGGCGGGTTTCCCAACCCTAAGTTCTTCCTGCCGCCCCCGCACTGTCTTCCTGTCAGACAATCGCCTCTCCTTTCAACCTTGACATAGAGAACTCAGACACTGACAGCGGAGGGACTGCGTGTGCCTGTGCTTTAAGTAACTCGAGGCTTCCAGGCACGGGGAAGGTGTGTGTGGGGGGGACGAGGACTCCCTCGCTGTCCCTAATGCTCACTGAGGGCCTTGAACAGGCTGGGCTCCTTGGCCACACTGATGCTGAGCAGCTTCCTGGGTGGGGAGGGGGTGGGGGCGGGGCCTTGCCTTTGTGGAGGGCGTGGCTTCCACAGGTAGGAATGTTGGAGAGCCAAGAGCTTGCCTGCAATTTCCACACCAGCTCCAGGCTTTGCAGGAGGGGCGGGAGAGGGGAGCGAACTCAGCAGAACTCAATGTGAGTCGGTGGCAGGGGGCACAGACTTGGGCCACCCTGGGAGCCCGTCCAGGGAGGAAAGAGTTCACCGGGCGAATGAGGAGAGCATGACTGAATGAGGAGGAGGCTGAGAGCTGTCAGGGTGGGGAGTGACCAGCCATGGTCACAGCCAGGCACACATCTGGTGCCTCAGGCTGCCGGCCCAGGGCGCTGAACTACCCACCCCAGGGAGTTCAGCATCCTGCAATGGGTGCTGTTAGGGATGCCCCTGGAGGAGAGAGCGCCCCCTGGAGGTGGTGGCCATAGATTGAGGGAGCCAGCGGCCACTGCAGCCTCGCCCTCTGCTGCCCCGTCACCCCTGCCGCTCCTCATCTTGAAAAAAAGGAAAAAGCATCCTTCCCGGGCCCCAGCGCTCCCTCCAGCCATCACCCCACCACACGGCTCCCCCAGGAGCTGTCTACACTGGCTGTCCTCACTGCCAGGGGTTCATTCAGGCTCCTCTGCTTGCTCCCAAGCCTGAGCCATCACCAAAAGCATGGAGTAATCTCCCTTCCTGCCTCAGCTTCTGCAGGCCCCAACTCCATGGTGCAAAGCTTCCCCTGGATGCAGGGGAGAGAGACGACGAGCTCAGGATGAGGTGGAGTGAGTGCATTGGGAATGGAGAGGACGGGGGCAGCTGGCTGAGCTCTACCGGGACCCCAGGCCCCTTTGCTGCACTGTGTGTGTCCCCAGCTCGTGTTCTCCCACCACCGGCATCTGCACCTGTACCCTTCCGAGCCCTGACTTTGACCCTCTGAAGGCTGCACCAGAAAGAGCCGCAAGTGCCTGGGTGTTCACGCCCCTGCCCCCGGCCCCGGCCCCCTCCACCCAGACAGAGGAACCAACCACAGGTGCAGGGGCCAGGAAGTCCAGCTATGGAGCGAGGCAAACCCGGGGGACTTACACTCCACCACTGCCCACACCATCCTCTGAGGCCGGGCCTCCCCTGGGAGTCTGGCCCTTCCTGGCTTCTGCCCTCGCTGTGCTGGCCTGCCCAGGCCAAGTTAACTCTGCACAGTGTCCCTGACCCCTCCCTGTCCAGGAGGGACTGGTTCCAGGACCTCCTGCAGATACCAAAGCCTGCAGATTCTTTAGTCCCTTTGCATATATTAGCATAATATTTTCATATACCCCCCACATATTCTCCTGTATACTTTAAATCATGTCTACATTGCTTATAATTCCTAACACAATGTAAATGCTATGCAAATAGTTGCTATACTGTGTTGTTTAGGGAATGATGACAAGAAAAACGTCTCTATATATTCAGTGCAGACAGTTTTTTCCAACCTGCGCATCACATGGCCAGTGGAACCTGCAGGTGCAAAACCTCTGGATGCCGAGGCCTGGCTGGCTGGGTTTCCTTTGTGTCCCGTCCACGGATGTCCCAGTTCATTCAGGGTCAGTCGTGCCCTCTCTTCCCAACAGCTCTCGGCCTCTCCTGGCCCACCACAGCAGGAAAGGAAGGAGAGGACCCCTTCCGTGCTCAGGTACACCATGCGAGGCTCTGCTCCCTGACATGTCCTGCTGTTGCCACTTGTGCCGCAACCCAGGCACGGCTGGGCCTGCCCTGAGGACAAGGCCCACAGCTCCCTCGCCCGCTGCTCAGACCCTGCCTCCGTCCTCACTGCCACCTCTGATGCCCCCACCGGCCCTGCGTCTCTCTGGTCCAGGGCATGGAGTTGGCTTCTGCCCATTCCCCAGCTCCCTCGACTCCTGGCCCCAGATCCAGGGCTGCGGGGATGTGAGAGAGGAATCCTTTCTGACTCGCTCAGGGACTGCCAGTGGGCACCTGTGCCACCATGCACAAAGCAGCCGGGCTGCTCCCGGGGCCCATGGCTCCTGCAGCGTCCGCGGGAGATGATCTCTCAGGGGGTCCTCTCAGCAGCAAACCAGCAGCCGTCCTCTGCGGCAGCAGACTGCCACAGGACAATGCTTATCCCTAGAAAGCCAGGGCGCACGTCTGTGCATGCTACTGAACAGGTAATACGCGTTCCAGAACTTAGTTTGGGGGGGCGGGTGAACCTACAGGTGGAAGATCTGTCTCTCTGCCACTCTGCCTTTCAAATATATTTTATTAAATAAGGATATAAGATTACTATGAGGCACACATTTTTTTTTTAAATTTATTTTGTTCATTTGAAAGGCAGAGTTACAGAGAGAGAGAGAGAGAGAGAGAGAGAGATAGGGATCTTCCATCTGCTGGTTCACTCCTCCAAATGGCTGCAACAGCTAAAGCTAGGCCAGACCAATACCAGGAGCCAGGAACTCGATCCAGGTCTCCTATGTGGGTGCAGGGACCCAAAGACTTGGGCCATCTTTCGCTGCTTTCCCAGGAGCATTAGCAGGAAGCTGGATCAGAAGTGGAGCAGCCGGGACTCAAACTGATGCTCCACTGAGCCACAGTGCAGGTCCCTGATGGTCACATCACTGACTGTGCCCAGGGGAAGACGGAAGACTGTGATGCCCGGAGATCACAGAGCCAGGAGGAGCCGCCATGTTTCCTGAGGCGGGTCCTGCTGGGGCTCCTCCCAAGACTCCGCCCCCTCCGGACACATTTGCCAATGAGAGCACAGAGGTGTGACGGGCAGGTGGAGAAGGCTCCAGCCAGGTGGAGGCTTAGTGGCCGAGCTCCGGCCTCCCTGTCCTTGCTGCGGCCCGCATGCCTGCTTCGGTAGTGCTTTTCGCCATTCTGATTAATGAGCAAACACTCTCTGCAAAACAATGTTTAAACACCTTAGGATTAATTTAATCAAATATTTAATCGCCCTGTAATTAATCATCTACGCTTAATGAACTGAACCTCCATCTCTGGGAGCTGGGTTTGTCCCAGTGACTTCCGAAAATCAGCACGTGATGGGGTCTTTGGGGATCACACTTCAGGCTCCTACTTGGAGACGATGCCGGGACAGGAAAGGGCCCCTTCCCCGCTGTCCTCAGAGTCCTGGGCCCAGCAGCCCCAAGGACCAATGGAGAGATTCCCCAGGACGGCACTGTCCTTTCCCGTCAGCAGAGCGTCGGCCCCCTCCTGTACTGGCACCTGCAGAATTCCCAGTCATCCTGGCAGGAGCCCCAGAGTCCCGGCCACGATGCTCAGCCCAGCCTTTCTTCTCGGGTGCTGTGGGCAAGGGCAAGGCATCCGCGCGCTCCCACATGCACCTCTCCAGAAACCAGGGCACACGCGGTCCCCAAGGAGGCAGCACTAATAATAGCTACCGTTTAGTGAGGGCCTGTGGGGTGCCAGCCGCGGGCTCCAGACTGACTCGGGGCCATGTACTCAGCCCTTGCAGTACAGCCTGCAGCTGCCGAGGGCAAGGCCACTTCATGCCCTTCCTCCTTCCCCGCCTAGCCCGCAAATGCAGACTTGCAGCACCAGAGGGGCTGTGTCGCTTGCTCAAAGCCGGAGGTGGAGCCAGGATCCGGCCTGAAGCAGGGTGACTCCAGGGGTGTCTTCTGACTCCCTCATCTCCAGGGAGGGGGTGCGGGCCCCAAGCCATCAGCAGGGGCGCGCTGCAGACAGCAGACATGTGACCAGCGTTGGCCTGCTCTGCTCCCAGGAGACTGACGGGCCTCCCGGCTGCAGAGTCCATAAGCCGGGCCAGGAGAACACCAGGGGCCAGCGTCCTAGCTTCCCAGGGCGCCTCCATCCAATCAGAGGGCAGCTAGGCTCCCTAGAGTGGCATCCATTAGAAGGACATTAGCCCCGGCCAGGCACAACCTCTGAAGCCAGAGCTGAGCCCTGGACTGCACGCGGGGCAGAAACCTGATTCACTGCGGCCTGACTCAGGGGCTGCCAGGCCGCGGGCTCCCCCGAGTTACTTATGCCACCCCATTAGCTCAGGAAAGGCAGGATTCATAGAGCTATCATGGCCTGGCAACTCAGGGAAATTCATATAGCTGTGACCGAAATGCACACAAAGCCTGCTCCAGCTCTGTGCAATTAGGAAGGGAGGGGAGTGCCAGGCTCCTGGGCAGGGGACTGGCGGGGCCTCTCCCCGTGTCCTGCTCTCTCTGTCCACCCAGCCTGCTCCTTGGGGGCTTCTCATCGTCTCAGAAGCCCCTGCCGTGGCCCCCTGCCCAGATGCCCCATACTTGCAGCAGCTTCCTGTCCCTGAGCCTCAGTTTCTCTACTTGGAAGGGAAACTCGGAGGAGGGGCCTCTCTGTTTTGCAGCAGCCTGGGGCCCTGTGCTCGGGTGTGAGTGGTTCTTGATCCTGTCGGAGGTTCCGTGACCCCCCACCCCCTCCAGTGAGTTCTGTGATCTCAAGGGGGCCCCGTAATTACTCTCCTGAGCCCACAGGATGGAGGCTGTGAGAATTATTAGGGCGACCAAGGCCCAAGCAGGCTAAATCTTGTCCCCAGATGGTGGCTGTTAGCACAGGATTTAGTGCTGGGTATGAGGACCGCGTGGACCCAGCCACAAAACATCTGATGAGCCATGGAAAACAGAGGCGCCGCCGTGTGTGTCGGTGCCACAGAGGCCGGAGTTGGCAAACAGTGGACGCTGCGGCTGTGGGGAGGGGGAGAGGGTGGGGGCAGCTAGACGAGACCCGGGAGACCGGGCTCTGTAAGGGGCTGCCCCCACGGCCAGGCGGCCTCCGTCAAGACGTCAGCCTCTCCAGGTCTCCGTTTTCTTCCCTTCTGGAAGGGCTGAATGAGGTGACACCCAGGGCGTCCCCCACGATGTGATCATCGGCGTGGGCATTCACCCTCTGCGTGGCTCCCAGAGACAGCTCACTTCACAGATCAGAAGGTAGAGCCCAGAGCAGCTGCGTGCTTTCCCCAGGACAGTAAGTGTCCGGGCGGGGCCTCAGATCCAGAGCTGCCGGGCGCCCCTTCCAAAGTGCGCTCCCCTCTGCACCTGGCCCGTTCTCCTTAGTTTTGTTCTCCCTTAGCGACAGAGCCAGCAGGTGCTCCGGAAGTGCAGGCGATGGAGAAGCAAATTATCAAGTTCTCGGTTCCGCCTGCCCGCCCCCAGGGCCCCAGCACTTCTCATCCCTTCCTATGGCTCCTGAGCTTCATCTGCACCCACCCTCTACCACCCACGTCCCCCGAGAGGGCTGCGCGGGGGTGGGCACTGCCTGGCCTGCGAGGGGAGGGGGAGCGGAGAGGAGCAGAGGGAGTCACAAGGACCCTGTTCCTGAGAAGCTGCCTGCTGTAGGCACAGGCGATGAGCATCAACAGGAGGGCTCTGGGGTCCGGGTGGGGAAGAACAGAGCCCGTGAGGTGAAGCCACCACCTGCAGCACCGCCACCCTGCGCTGCTCTGCTGCTGATCCAGCTCCCTGCTCATGCACCTGGGGAAGCAGCAGGAGACGGCCTGAGTGCCTGGGTCTCTGCCGCCCTTATGGGAGACCAGGACGGAGTTCCAGGCTCCTGGCTTTGCCCTGGCCCAGCCCCGGCCACTGTGGCCATTTGGGGAGCAAACCACTGGATGGAAGATCTCTCTTTATCTTCCTCTCCCTCTCCTCCCCTCCCTGACTCCCTCCCCCCCCTTCCCTTCTTCTTTCTCTGTAACTCTACCTTTCAAATAAGTAAATCAAACTTTACATGAATAAATAAAAAGTTACTAGAAGATATAAGGGGTCTTCAAGAAGTACATGGAAAGTGCCTACTATGGAAAAAAAAAGTATACATGGATTTCAAAATTCTTGCACAAAAATATAACTTTCAACTCCATTTTTCTAATTTTCTGAAGTACCCTCATAGGTCAGGGAAGTAAGGAAAGACGTTTTTTAAAAGAAAAGGGAAATTAGAGATGAAAAGAACTGACGCAGTACATCCAGGGATCAAGCACGAGAAGTCCCAGCGCTCTGCGGGAAGGGCAGCCTGAGTTCCAAGGGGAAATCATCTCACGCGAGAGCAGGCGTTCCGAGCATCGTTCGTAGCACATGCAGCAGACAATGAACTTTAAAATCGATCGGAAGTAAAGAACCTCTGTAAATCAATAAGGAAAACCAGGCAGAGGTTAGAAAAAGGCGGTGTCGGCGCGGTATAGGAACGGGAACTAGCTCGGGCGAATGGCTCCGTGGCCACCACTTGCCTGCTGCCCTCAGGATGTTGTCTGGGGAGGCGTAGAGGAGCGGTCATCCCTGTCCGCACTGGGCCCCCATGGGCGCTGGCTCGCTGAAGGACAGTGGTCAGCATCCAGTGAGGTTTCATGGGTCTTGGATGTTGTGCTGTCACCTCCCGGCTCCTTGCAGTGGCCCACGCAGCTGCCCGCCCGCCCGCCCGCCTGCCTCAGGTGAGCCCGGCGACCCTCGTCCCCAGAGCAGAGCAAGAGTGGGGAATGCTGGGACAGCAGACGGGTCCCGGCCAGCTCCGCTGTGTTTCCTTCGCCTCCACCACTCCTGGCACGGGCAGCAGCCTGGTACATGCGGAGCCCACGGCGGATTCACTCCCCACTTTCGTTGGTGAGCGGGGGACGCCTCTCTAGCTTTGTGCTGCTTCAAATCGTGGTGTGAGAGCACGGCTCCCTGTGTAACAAATATATGTTCTCTCTGGAATAGATGCCTAGACCCGGCTCAGCCAGACAGCCCCGCCCACAGACCCAGCCCCGCCCACAGACCCAGCCCCGCCCACAGACCCAGCTCGGCCAGACAGCCCCACCCACAGCCCCCAGCACCCATCTGGTGGCCCTGAATCCCTGATCCAGTTGCACTTCCCGCTGCCTCTGTCCCTGCGGGTCCTCATCTGTGGGCACCTCACCTTCCCCCATTGCTCTGCCAACCTGTTGTCCACCTGTGTGGCTCGTTCTCTGTATTCAGCTATCCACCTGGCATGGATTTTGTTTTCCTGGTTGCAACCTAACTGATTCATAGGCTGGGGTCAGGAGTTTGGATTTGATCAAAGTACCCAGAATACTGTGCCGAGGAGAATCATGGGACTATTCTGAGCTAAACCCATTGCATTGGCGACTGTGTAGAAGGGAGGAGGGCAGGAGGGCGGGAACAGCACAGGGGAGCTGTCAGGAGGCTGAGGGGCGTGGTTTGCATGAGGGTGAGAGCAGGGGGACGCAGGGGGTGCAGTGTGCTGTAGTGGCGGGGAGGGGGGATCAGGGATGGTTTTACTATGTAGGTGTGGTGCTGCCATTTGCAGGGCTAGGAAGCTTGGGGTTTCTTGCCCAGGGAGTTCTGAGAACGGGAGAGCTTTGCTTTAGCCAGCAGCTCTTCTGTGCCAAATCCTCCTGCCTTGTCTCCCGAGGCCTCCATGGGTCCACTTTGCGGTCGGTACTGCGTGGGAAGGCCCCTTTGTCAAGCTCGCAGAACATGGTGACAAGGACAACAGCAGGGCCCTGGGAATGATAGACCCATCTCATGTCTGGAGGGTAGGGTCCTCCAGCACAAAGCAACACCAGCTGCCCCATTGCGTGCTGGCTAGGTATCAGGCCCCACGCCAGGGCTCCATGCACAATCTTTCAGTCTATGAAGAGGGAACCGCGATCCAAGTTCAGTTTCCCGAGTCAGAACCAGCAGATGTCCACTGTGGTCTCTCGGGTGCTGGCATCTTGTTCTTCCAGGGCCCACGCCGGGTGGGACTTTCCCATCATGGGGACAGTAGTGACTAGACTGATGAGGGGCTGGCAATGCCCACAATTGCACGGTTGGCATTGTTGCCTGTAACATTTCACATGGCAAACTGCTCTCCGGCCAGTGATCCCTGGGCACCAACCCAAACCAAGGGAAAGGCCGTGGTGTGCACCACCATCAGCTGTCCCCTGGGGTCCAGCCCTGCTGCCAGGTTGGTCTGCAGTGCAGTTACTAAGTGGGAGGAGTTTATCTTGCGCCTTTCAGGCTCCCGGGTTCCCTGCACAGGAGCTGTCCTGGGCCGTGGGGAAGGACGCTGGGCCGAACCCTGGAAGACTGGTTCTCCCCGATCGGCTTGCTGCCCGTGTAAATCGCTTCCTGCCTCTGAGCCTCGCTGTCTTCTTCCAACAAAGGGTTGGATGGGTGTTTTCTGCAGATTTGTTGTGCGGCACAGAGGTTACAAACACAGTGAGACTTTAGAGGTCAAATTCGGAGTCTGTATTAGCAAGGGAGGAGGTTTGAAAAGCAAAACCTCGTCTTTTTATCAGTCATTTAATCACACGTGTGGGTTTGTGTAAGCAGAAAGCAGGCACACAAGAAGCGGTTAGCCAACGAGCCAGTTTTTTTCCCTTTCTTTCCTTGAAAAATGGAACTGTTCAGTTGTTCTCGGTCGGGTTCAGGCACGGCGTCAGTGACCTTGGCGCCACCTCTGTTATCCTGTGGCTGCAGCTGGGAGAAGGCAGGAGGAGCCCTGGTCTGGTGGCCTTGGCTGTTAGCAAGCAAGCAGAGGTCCAGAAGCCAGAAATAGGCCATTACAAACCAACATTTATTTTATGAAGAACAGGCCCAAACAAAATAACCTATAGTCCACAACCACCCGGGCGTGCTGCACCTTGTAGACAATTTGCACTTTTGAGTCACCTGTCACAGACTGAGCCAGCCGGTGGACATGAAGGCACCTTGCATCTGCTAATTCTTATGCAACAAAAATAAAAAACCCCGGTGGCGGGACAACTCGTTTCCCTGGATCATCCGGAGATCGGTTAAAGGCGCTCTGGTGTCGGCCAGGCCAGCTGAGCGAGTTTGCGGTAGCGATGGGTGGGGCTGGAATCGGTTGCTTGCCACAAGCTGGGCTCCAGCCTGAGCCTTCTGTGTTTAACCTTGGGGCCAGCGTGAAGGGGAAGTGTCCCCTGGGAGAAGCTGGCGGGCGAACCGGGTGCTCACGTGACACCATGCCTGCCAATCTCCCATGGCGAGTCACTCGGCCCAGCCCAAGCCAGGGCTCAGCACGTGAACCTCGGTGAACGGGGAGGAGAGGGAGTGGGCGATTCTCTGTACAACAGTGAGAAAATTTGTTTCTCGCCACTGCTTAGCCTTGAGCTGATCCACCTGCGCACCAACCCGCTGGGTTACATTGCTGTTAGGAAACTGTTTCCAGAAGTGCACCGGGTCCTCCGAGTGGCGTCTGTGCTGTGGGGTGGGTTAGGAAACAGCCAGCTTCAGTTACCTGTCTGCTTGTGTCCCAGAGGAAGCCCTCCATCGTCTTTCTCTTTCTTCTGGCTCCACTTCCTCAGACCGGAAGTAATCCTGGCCCTTAGTCGTGCCCATTTCACAGATATGGAGACTGAGGTTTAGAGTCTCGGGTGACATGCCCTGGGTCACACTGGCAGTGGAAGGGCTGGGGTTTGATCTCCGCCTCCCACCTCCTGCACTCCGTGGACGGGCGTCCTGCTGACCACATAGTGAGTCTCCTGGAGGCTCTGCCTGCCGCTCCGGAAGTCCCCAGCACAATGTCGTCCCCACGCGACGGCCCATCCACCATGTCCACAGTGGTTTAATTTCTGCCGTTTATGTGCACGGAAATTGCACACTAAAATTTAATTTGGTAAATTTCAGTCTTTGTAAGCAGTTAATTCGCTGAAGACGCGGCCCAGCAATCTGCAGCCACTCACGCGGCTTCCGCGCCCCCACCCCGAGATAACAAAGACCGAGCCAGCGTCCCAGGCTGTTTTAAATTCACATTCCTTCATTATTATGTCAAGGAAAGTCATTATGTGACTGGAGAAAACGCTTCCTGTCTCGAGAAATAAAACACAATCTTGTGCAGAGGATTAGCATTTTCCGTCGGGTGTTACAGGGGCGCGCGCTGTTCAGGGGCATGATTTGTGAATTATGGGGCTGGGGGATTATTTAACCATGTTGGCTGCAGATAAGTATTTATCTAGCCCAGAGCAATGAAGTTCAGCAGACACGTCCGTATGTCCCACTGATAGGAGGCTTCTGTGGGGACCTGGCTCCCAGAATCCACTGCGGCAGGTGGACGAGGTAGAGCCCAGTGTCTCCAGGAGTACTGAGGCCTGGAATCTGCACGGAGTGGCCTGCGTGGACGAGAATTTGGTAGATTTCCTGTAACTGGTGTGCTGTGTGTGTGAGAGAGAGAGAGAGAGAGCGAGTGAGAGAGAGAGAGAGAGAGAGCAGTAACCAGGTTGTCTGAGCCGAAGGGACCCTGCGGTTTCAGGGGCAGGCCACCCTCCTCTGCATCTTTGCTCCTCCAGGCCCCAACACCTGTGTCTGACCGCGGCTTTGGGACTGATCGCCACAGACACTGTACAGGGGCGGAGTCACACAGTGGGAAGGCAGTAGACGTCCAGGATGTGGGCTCCATTGGGCTTTAGCAGTGTTTTGTCCTCTGTTCCTAGACCAAGGCCTGGCACTGCATACGTACACACTGGGTTTTGTCTGAATTTGCAGGAGGGGTGGCAGGTCAAGGGTCTCCGGGACAGAGGAAGTGGGCGAGTCTTAGCCAGGAGGCTGGGGTTCCACCCAGGACGAGGAGAGTTGTTTTGCTTGAAGGAGAGAAGGTTCAGGGTCAAGGTTGTGCCTTTGAACATTCACCCTGCGGCGGGGTTGGCCCTGGCTCGGGAAGCTTGGAGGGAAAGGTTCCTGAGAGGCAGGTCTTGCGGGGGGAAAGTGGGGGAAGTCCTAGGCTGTCTATGTGAGGGAGACATGAGGTGCCTAACAGTTGGTGAGACACTTGACTTTGGAGAGACAGAAGGTTGACCATGACTGACCTTTACGATCTCATAAGAGCTTATGACTCACCGTCCGGGTTTGATTGATTGGTTTCTGCTGGCTCAGAGAAAGTGGAATTCTGTCCTCTGGTTGAAGGAGAGATATCGAATGTGACCTTGAAGATCACAAGTCAGTATGGAGGAGCACGTGCGCCCACCACATGCTGCCTTGCTTGCTGGAGTGACGTGTGTCAGTGGGACATAGGGGCCAGGGCTGCCAGGGCCTGAGACCCCCAGAGAAGGACAGGAAGGCCAGAGCAATCAGGGAGACCTCCTGGAAGAGGTGGTTGGGGGCTGGAGCACTCAGGAGAGGTGAGAATAAAGGGCTGTGAGTTGGAGCTGGTCCCCCCGACTCCGACCCGCAGAGAAGGGTCCGAGCGCAGCTTGTCTGCAAGGGTGAGCATTGAGGCAGGCCATGGAAAGCCAGGATGGGGGCCCAGCCAGGCAGCCCCTGGGTGGCTTCTTGCAGAACTGCCAGCCATGGAGCGCTCACCTTTTAGCCGTGAGTGAGGCCGCTCTGAGCACTAACACAGGGGGAGGGTGGCACAGCCAGTCCTGGTTGGAAGCCCTGCCACCCCCCCTAAACGCCCTCCGTGTGTGGCATTGGACGAGCGACTAATTTCTGAACCTGAGCCTCCATATCCGTAAAATAAGGTTAAAGAAAATCTCCCCGGCTCCCTGGGCGCTGGTGTGAAGATTAAATGAGGTCATGACGTCAGCGTGATCTGTAAACTCTTCAGTGTCCTGAATTTCCGGAGGCACAGCTAATGGCACAGTGTTACAGCGGCTCTGGGCTGCAGGGCGGGCGGCAGAGGCACCGCCTCCTGAGGTCTGGGACTGCGCTGGGCCTAGAGCTTCGCCCCAAGTGGAGCACACAAGCAAGTCTTGTGGATGTCATTCCCCCAGGGTCTCAGCCCAAGACCCTTGATATCATCCATGACTCTGCTCTCCCTCCCTCACCCCTACATCCGGTACAGCTGGCCCTACCTCCTGAGTTCATCCCTGCCTGCCACCTCTCTCCAATCAGTGACAGCACCTGCTCCGAGCTGGGGCCAGCACTGCCCCTGCTGGCCTCCTGCCTCTCCCCTGGCTTTTTCAAACCCGTTCCCTACAAAGTAGCCAGAGGGGGTCTTCTCAAAACACAGCCCAGGCCACTCTTCTTAGAAATCCTCCTTCTTAGGACGTGTGCGAGAACAAAGCTGAGTGGGAGCCGGGTTGAGAGCAGGGTTTAGAGACGCGAAGGCGAAGGGGCTGGACGTGGTTGTGGGCAGCAGGGCTGGGGGGGAGGGCAGGAAGGGGGCAGTGGAGCGCCTCCATCGTGTCAGGAGGGAACGACTTCAGCAGGTTGCAGGTGGAGGGCTGCTGGCTTAGACTGACAGCTCCTGTTCTAAGGAGAGACTTGATGCTACCTGGTACCATCCATGTTGGCATTTCTGCCCCAGAGAGGTTTATTTTTGTCAAATTTATTTGAAAGGAAAACAGAGCCTCCTTCCTAAATCCTTCAGTGCCTCCAGGATCTGGCCCCCACCCACCCCTCCAGCCCATCCTGGGCCCTCCCCACCCAGCCATTGACCGACACTGGGCCAGGTAGGGGTCATGTACCTGAGCGCACCTGAGAATCCCCCGGATGGCAGAGCTTGTGGAGACAGTGTCCTGCTCTCGCTCCTCCTCCTCCTCCTCTGTCTTCTCCTGTGCCCTTCCTTCCTGAACACTCAGCCCTGCAGCCATCAGGTGAGCATGGCAAGGCCCCGGTGCCAGAGCCTTGGCAGGAGGGTGGCCACTCATGGAACGTTAGCTGGCACAGAGGCGCCCTGACGTGGGGCGACATACAGACCAGCTGAGCAGGACCTGCATGCCACAGGGAGGGTCTGGACAGGACCAGATCCCACGTGAGCATCCAAGTCCAGGCAAGGTGGGCAGGGCCTCCCTGCAGGTGCAGGGTTGGCAAGGGGCGCCGGAGCCCAGCTGGGCAAGAGCAGCACCTCACTGGGGGAGGGGAGGCGCAGCATCCTGAAATGAGAATACAGAGCCCGAGCAGTGAGAGGGTCCCATGTGGGGATGAGGGGACAGCCAGGATGGAGGCTTGGTCCCATCGAGGGGGACTGACGAAACTTAAAAAGGAAGAGAAGACAGATGTCATGGGCCCAAATTCCTTATGTTGGCATCCTAACCTGCAGCACCCCCAAATGTGAAGCTGTGTGGAAATAGGGGGGTGGCAGATGTCATAAGTTAAGACGAGGAGGGTTGTGTCCTCACTAGGGGTACCGATGAGGAGACCCCAGAGCAGGGTGGGCTCGTAACCTGCAGTCCTGATGTCCTTATTATAGGGGCCAGGCTGGGCCACAGAAAGGGGCGTGCAGTAGAGTGCCCATATGCGGAGGGGCACAGCGCCCCCGTGTGGATGCTGCCCGCCCCCATACCAACCACTTGCTGTAGGGATGTAGATTGTAGCGAAGTGTCTTCAAGCCAAGGAAGTCCAGACATTGCCAGAAACCCCCAGAAGCCAGGGGAGAAACTTGGAATAGATTCTCCCGCCTGTGTCCAGAGGGGCCAACCCTGCTGACCCCTTGATCTCGGACGTGCAGCATCTGGAGCTGTGAGATAGTAAGCTGCTGTTGCTTAAGCCACTCACTGTGACGCACTTTTTCACTGCTGACCCCAGGAACTAGCACACTGGGCTTGTCGTGGCTGGGGAAGGGAGCTCTGAGCACCAACAGGGAGAAAGCGGGATGAAGCATGTGATGTCCGGTTTGAGTTGGATGCATTGAAGTGAACTCACAGTTTTCAACATTAGAGATACATGCAGAAATAAATGTAAATGCAATGCGTGTTTATATACTATATGTGTGTTTTAGCTCTGTCCTCTAAAAAATACTGTAGTAATGACATGCTAGTAACAATGAATGTATCTAGCACCCAAATCTTGGCTGCATTTTTTCTTTTAAAGATTTATTTATTTGAAAGGCAAAGTTACAGAGGCAGAGGGAGAGAGAGAAGTCTTCCATTCATTGGTTCACTCCCCAAATGGCCACAACAGCCAGAGCTGAGCCAATCTGAAGCCGGGAGCCAGGAGCTTCTTCTGGGCCCAAGTACCTGGGCCATCTTCTACTGCTTCCCCAGGCCATAACAGAGAACTGGATTGGAAGTGGGGCAGCCAGGACTCAAACCAGCGCCCATATGGGATGACAGCTCTGCAGGCGGCAGTTTTACCTGCTATACCACAGCGCCGGCCCCCAAATCTTGGCTTCTAAATACCATTTTATATTTAAAGAAAAGAAGGTTCCTTGGGAAATGGATGACTCCAGGACTGGGATAGGGATGAGCCTGGGCCAGAGATGACTGACCCCAGGCCTGGGGCTGAACCCGGAGCATCTTGGGCCAGAAGACTAGGAAGCACTCGAAAAACGATGGCAGCATGTTAAACAGACATGAGGGTAGCTACAATGACATCACTCAAGTAGCAAACTGAACAGTGATGCTGCATATACACCACGGAGTAAGACTGGAAACCATGAGTCCATACAGAGATGTCCAAACAAGTGAATTGAAAATGGGGGGGGGGGGACCTGGCACTGTGGCATAGCAGGTAAAGCTGCCGCTGCAGTGCCAGCATCCCATATGGGCGCCGGTTCAAGACCCGGCTGCTCCACTTCCCATCTAGCTCTCTGCTATGGCCTGGAAAAGCAGTGGAAGATGGCCCAAGTCCTTGAGCCCCTGCACCCGTGTGGGAGACCCAGAAGAAGCTCCTGGTTCCCAGTTTCAGATCAGTGCAGCTCCAGCTATTGCAGCCAAGTGGAGAGTGAACCAGTGGATGGAAGACCTCTCTGTCTGTCTCTCTCTGCTCTGCCTCTCTGTAACTCTGGCTCTCAAATAAATATATAAATAAATCTTTTTGAAAAATGCGGTGAGGAACAAGATAATTATGTGATTTCAAGGTGCCTCCCTTCAGAACACTTACTAACCGCAAAGAGCAAAGGAGAGTGCTGAGTCTGGGCGCAGTGTGTTAATGCAGAGATCAGGGTGGGAGTCTCCAGTACGGGGACCCATGGGAATCGTTGCGGCCCCACAGGTCACGTGGGGGAAGAAAACAGTGTAGCTTCTGTACTGTGCCTCAGACAGACCAAAAACAACCACTATCATCTTCACAAATGCCAAGGTCTTGAAAGTCCAGGAAAAACTGGGGAGTTCGAGATTAAGGGAGACCAAAGGGCCGTGTGCAGCACCTGCTCTGAGACAGATCCGCGGGCTGCAAACCACACGCCTGGAGCGAGCGGAGCAATCCGAATGGGCACTGAGAGTTTGCCACGTGGCTGTGCCCTTGGCAGCCTCCGGTGCCGAGGGCTGCTCTGTGACCCTGGGGGAGGATGTCCTCCTTCATGGAAGGTGATGGGCTCATCCTGCCAGCACTTTGCCCTCAAATAGTTCAAAGCCACAGAAGACCTTTTGTGCTGCATCTTCTACTTTTCTGTAGGAGTGACCGCATCAAGAGGTGAGCACGATGTGAGGCTGGCTCACGTCGGACTCTGGCCCTGGGGCCTCTAGGATGGGGCCAGAGCATGTGCATCTCGAGCCCTTCCCCAGGCGGTGCTGGAGCTGCAGGTCTGTGGACCACGCTTGAGCAGCCAGTCTCCATTTCTTGCCGCCTCTCACTTCCTGCGGTCAACACCGCATCTGTACCATAGGTTCCCTGGAAGGCTGGGCTCTCAGATCTTTCAGAATGAGCATCTTGGTGTCACCCAGGTCTCGACTCCGGTGATGTGTTCTTGGGAGGCCATCTCTGAACACACCAGGCGACCTCCAGTCTCTCTCACAACTCCCGTCTTCCATGCCGTCTCTCTCTGCTTCTAGGATGGCTGTCACAAATGACTACAAACTTGAAGGCTCAGAGTGACATCAATGTATTGTCTGACGGTTCTGACAGCTGAGAGCTCTGGCGTAGGTCTCGCAGGAGTGAGCTGACGTCTCAGCAAGGCTGTGATGTCCAGGGGGAAGATCCATTTCCTGGCCCTCTCCAGCCTTTCCAGGCTGCCTCCATCCTTGTCCTATGTGTTCATAGGCAACGACAATGCACTTTCTTCAGTACTTACATCTCCCTGTAATGGATGCTTCTATTCCCCTCTTCCACCTAGTCCCTGTATGATCATCCTGGGCCACCCCGGATACTCCAGGATAATGCCGCTTCTCAAACTATCTCATCACTCTTGGCCATATAGAATATCAGCACTCACAAGGTCTGGAAACTAGAACATGGATATCTTTGAGGGGCCATTACCCAACCTAGCACACTCACCTTGAACCAGACTTTCGGGATAGAAACTTCGAAGTCATCCGCTCCAACACTGCCCCTTTCTCTATCTTTCTCCTGGCTCCGTAATGGTGTTTCTTTGCCAGGACAAGCCCCTTCATGCTCTGTATGCCCGAGGGAGGACTTGAGCAGCATCAGCCCCACAGCCTCTCTGAGATGAATGAGTGATGCAGTGCGTGCAAAGGGGATCTCACAAGGACTAGGACACAGGAAAGAGAATTACCTGTTCATGCCGTCCCTTCTTCCCTTACCCCATCAGGAGTCTGAGGCCCCCACGGGGCTGAGCATGGCCCCTGATGGGGGCAGACCTCCGGCCCCTCGCTCCTCTTTCTCTCTTCCCACAGTCTCCATGGCAGCAAAGCTCTATCCTCATCTCTTTGGAGATACTTTGCCCTAAAGAGTAGGATGCAGGCAGCAGTTACGTTCATCTCTGGCCTATCTCTGGCTTCCCCACCCCCGCCTCTGCACACACGTTCTATCCTTCCAGGGTACCCACTCTGATGAGCTGTTTTGAGTGATGTGAAGTTTCCTGCAGAGGAGCGAAAAGGGACACGGAGGGCAATTCTTTCTTTCCGGAGCTCCAGAAAAGAGCTGACAAGTCGGACAGGAAGATCTGCCAATGGGTCACTCATCAACACCCCAGCCCCACCACCACCACCACCACAGCGACTACCTTTTTTCCCTCTCAGATCCTATCCTGCTGGTGTTATCTGTCTCCCAAGATTGGGGGAAAAATCAAGTGACGTGCTCTGTATAGGCATGCTTTGCCTTGTTCGGGTCCTGGAGTATGTCAGTCTCACCACCACCAGTGTTAACTGATCAAACCAGGCCTAGTGCCATTGTATACAGCAGCAGCACTGCCAATCTGGTCAATGGACAGCACAGAGAAGCAGCATTGTCCTCCAGAATCCTTAGGAATCCAAATTTCTCTCCTCTTGCCTTGCATGGGAATCCCCAAAAACCGTGAATCTCCCCAACACACACACACACACACACACCAATCAAGACCATTGGTTTATTCAAAGATACTCTAAGCCAGGGGTAATTCTGGGTTCTAGACAAACAGTAGTAGGAAGCATCAGCAGTCTTTCCCCCATTGTGGCAACAGTCTAGTGCACATCAGAGTTTCTCTGACTTTTAGGGTAGGTGGCAGGGTAGGGGTGTGGGGCTTTTAGGGTGAGTAGTAGGGTAAGGATATGGGTAGCAACTGCAGCCAGGGATGGTTGAGTTCTCTAAATCTATTTTTCTCTCTTATTTTATTGTCCTTAACTTATTTTGGGGAGTTGCATGAACTTCTTGGAGAATCTGAAGAGAGCTCTGTGGTTGCTCCCTTGAAACATGAGCATATAAAGCTACCTCTCCATACACACATGCACATAGGCACCATTTTGCAAATGATTTCTGGGGAACCGGGATACACTGGAGTTCTCTTGTGGGCAGAGATTAGAACACACTTCTCTCCAGCAGTGCTGTCCAATCCAGGCCAACCCCTATCCCTTCTACCCAGTTTTGCTTCCCTAGAGATCATAGAACCAATGCTTTAAGAAACTTAGAGATTCCTGTGTGATGATTTGATTAAACATTCAGCTCTGTGAATGCCCACAGATGAAAAGGGAAATATCAGATTCTAGCTCAGGCAGCAAAAAGCAAAAAAATGTCTCTAGATGTGCCAGAGATGAAAGCTATGTAAAGCAAATGGTGCTGGAAATAGCTGTTATTTCTACCTTATATCAAACAATTTTTAATGTTCCAGTGAATTGTAATTTTGTTGAGTTGAGGATTTTGGGCTATGCATTCCTTTAGACTAATGAACAGGTTTCTTTTGAGGGGTCCCAGCTCCAAGTGAGCCCCAGAGCTCTAGTCTCTGAGCTGGTGCATATGGCCAAAATCATAATTAAAGCTCGCCCACGGAAGAGAACATTTCATCATAGGGTACAATACAGGATCAAAGATCGGTTCTCCAGTGTTTCAGGAATAATGATGCCTTTATGCTCAGGGGAAAATGCCTCCTTAACTCTACTCAACTTTGAATCACAGCATCAACTCTTTAAAGAGCACCCTTTTGCACTAATCCGTGAATAATTGAACATCCACACATTCTTCATTATAGCCAGAGTCTGAACATCAACTCTCCAGCCATCTTCCACTTCCTACTCCTTAGCAACATGAGATCTTAGGGCTTAGCTCAAAATCAAAAAATGAGCCTTGACTCAGAGCCTATGGAGGTGGGCATGCCGCTGGCCGTGGTCCTGAAATAAGACCTGTTATTCCGGGCTCCGAGTCTGCCTTTTCTCTGAGGGAGCTTCGCATTTCTGCACGTTGTCTTCACAGGAACACACAACACTGCACAAAGCACCTGACTTCCTGAAAGCACATTGCACCCCTGGGATTTCACTGGGGCTCCCGATATTCCCAGACCTCTTCTAATGCTCCGACCCCCACTCCAAGTCACTCTCCAACTAGAATCTCATGCTCCATCCACACCTCTCGACTTGTGATTCTCCCACACGTCAGGCTTGTTCACAGTTCAAGGCCTCCACACAGGCTATTTCTTGAAATATGCACCCACACTGCTAGCAGCACCCCTTCACTTTGTCATAACTCCTGCCAATCATCGACTCTTCAAGATTCAGCCTAGGGGTCACCTCGCTTTTGTAACCTCTCACGATTACCCATGAGTTGGGTTTCCCTTATCTGGAAAATATTTACCTTTTACCACTCCTAATGAAATCAGTCACCACCAGCCCGGTGTCCCTACACTGCAAAGTGCTTCCCTATAGCATTGTGCTTATTCTCTCCTGTAATTTCTCTTTTTTTCCACATCTGCCTTCTCTATTCTGATTCTCTTGGAGTATAGGCCCTGTTGATGAAGATTCTCACCTCCTGCCATGCAGCAGGTATTTAACTTCTTGAGAAAAGTGTGAATGACTCTGAGTCTCCCACTAGGGTAGCAGCAACTGTACCACTGGGTATACTGCTGACAAGGTTTATGTTATTTGCAAGAAGAGTAGAAAAGAGGGCAAGGACAATGAAGGAATTTCATCAGTATCCAAACAGGGTGGTGTATTTGAAGGAAGAGAGGATAAATGAGAAAATTTACTTTGTATTGAAATTTTGACCTGTAAGTGAGGAAGTGAGGGTCTCAGATAGGTAGAAAATAGAAAATACTTCAAAAGAAAAGTCTAAGATGTTCACAGGTATAGGGGGAGGGGCTTTTCCAGTCTTGTGATTCTCAGGTAAGGGGACATCCACAGTGCTCTTGGCCTCTTGACAATCCCTAACTCCACCCCCAAGGAGGTGGAGTAAATTTACATGGCACTCGTTCTCAATCAGGAACGATGACTTATCAAAGATCTTGGATGTAGAAAATTGACTCCCTTTTCTCCTTCCTCCCCCTCCCATACCAGCCACAAGCAGTGACCCATCTGGACATTCCTAAGTTCTGATTTGGTGTGGTATTGGGCACTCCTTGTGCCAACTCAATCATTTACCTTTTAGTCCTGAACTCTGCAGAGGGAGAGAAGTACTAATAGATCATCTCAGAATCTCCAGCAGGTACTAATTAGCTCAGTCATCTGCTCTGTGAACATTTATAGAGCCCCTCTGTGTTACGCTCATGACTTAGAATACAAAAATATGATGTGATTTGTTTCTCGCCCTCAAGGAACTCATGTCCAGGGAGCGAGAGATAATAAAAGGGCAAATTACTGAAATACAAAGAGAGAGTATTATAATTCAGAATGAGCAAAGTGTATGGGAACACAGATTGAGAATAAATTAGTGATGCCTGGAGGAGTAGGGAGTGGTTTGACTGAGAGGGGGACATTTGTGTGAGGTCTTGAAGAAGAGCTAGGGGTTTTCAAATCAAAAGGGCAGAAGTGAAGATGTGGAGAAAGGAAAATTCTGTTGGTGGGACATAAGTCAGTACAGCCACTATGGAAAGCAGCATGGAGATTCCTTTTAAATAATAAATAGAATTACCACATAATCTAGAAGTCCTAGTACTGAGTATGTATTCAAAAGATATGGAATCACTGTATCAAAAAGATACCTACTCCACCATGTTCGTTGTAGCAATAGTCATGACACAGAACCAAAATGTGGTATGTATGTGTAAATATATTTATATATTTTATATAAACACATGAAAATATATATGTATACACAAATAATGGAATATGATTCAGCCACAAGAAAGAAAGAAATCCTGTCCTTTGTAGCATAAAGGGTGGAACAAGAGAACATTAAGTTAAATGAAATAAGCCAGACATGGAAAGATAAATATTGTATGTTCTCCCCCATATAGGAAAGCAAAGATATAACTTGATCTGAACACAGAATAGTAATTACTAGAGGCTGGAAGGGGGAGGGCGATATAGGGAATTAGATAAAGGATACCAAGTCAGAGTTAGATGGAAGGAATAAGTTGTAGTGTTACGCAGTCTAGGTAGTTATGGTTCCCAATGACCAGTTACATGTTTTACCAGCAAATGGAAGAAAGGCTCCCATGATAAATGTAGAGAAAGGGAAACGTAGACTACCCTGATCTCATCAGCACACATCATGCACATGCGTTGAGACATCACACCATGGCCCATCAATATGTACAATTCTTGTTCATTAAGAGCAGAGGCTATCCCAAAAGGTATGAAAGTTCAGGCTTTGAAAGCGGCAACTTCTAAAGCCAAACCATTCTGTACAACATCTTGGGATGCAGGAAAGGGGGAGAGATGGTTCACGATAACTGTGGAGAGCACGTTGACACCGATGAAAGAAGTCTTCAGTGCTTGGCACAGGATGTGGAGTTGTCCTAACAGCCGCATGCACAATTGGCAGAGCACAGGGCCAGGAAGGCTCTGTGATTTATAAAGACACTGCCTTCCCAGAATCTGACCCATTGCCCCAGCAATCAACTGCTTGAAGTCTCTCTGGGCTCCTCCTGTCTTAAAAAAAATGGGAAAAAGAAAGGCCTGAGGAGGCTGGAGCCCTTGCACAATTATCCTTTCGACAGTGTTCTCTTGGCGGTGGTGTGATGAACGTTTCTGCAACCATAATCTAGCATTTCATCAACGTGCAGATGCAGTAACAGGGACTGTGTGCACTTCCTGGACCACAGGATCATGTGTAGGGTGCTGAATACATCCCCGTTAGATTTGGGGAGGTCAGCGTGGAGATTAGAGAAACAAGAGAGCCTCGGTGGCTACAGATTATTGTCCTGGGACCAACTTCTATAACTACAACTGACGTGTCTCTGTGTCAACTGACCTGAAAGATGGATCAGCCACGTGACGCGTGTTCAGCCCTGGCCTCAACTTTTGATGCTGGCCTCAAGGAGGGGAGGGAAGTGAAGAGGAGCTACGTGCTGATCCTGGCACCTGCAACCACTGCTTTGCTCTCGTCCTTAGTCCCCAGTACCCTCCGCCAGTTCCCAGCATGAAGTGTGAGCTGCAGATGAAGGCAACCTCCTTCCCCCAAGTTGTCCCATGAATGAAGGCTGCCTGGACTTGGCTGAGGTCACCCTTGTCTACCACTCACCCCAAGAACTCTCATCTGTAAATCTGAAGCACACAGCGTGTCCCAGGGGGACGGAAGGCAGCAGACAAATGTCCCACACCCATCCTTGGGGAATTATAAAGAGACGAAACCCAAGTTCTTTGCATGAGTCTAGAAGACCTCTCCTAGGTGGAGGAGAAAAGAGGTTCCCATGGCAGAGTTCTCACCCTAGTGGACTCACAGTGAGAAGAGTGTCTGGAAGAAACCGTGAGAGAACCAGGACGACCCATGCTGGACATGAAGCAGAGTCACCCGTGCAGGGGGCACAGGGTTGGTTCCCTCCCCCGCCTCCTCCACCCAGCAGGAAAACAGTTTTTCCCTGTGGACCCTCACATCAGAAGCAGCCTTTCCTCCTCTGGGCTCCCATCGTCCTATCTGGAGCTTGTTCTCATGGCCTGACTTGTTTAAGGATCCGTGTCTTTTATTAAACAGTGAATTCCTCAAAGTGGCAGAAGCCCGGGCACTTTCATGCAGAACACTTGGGAACTGCAGTGCAGGGGCTGAGAGCACCGGGGCTTGCTTTTTAGATCAAATATTGATTGGTTTGTTGATTTGAAAGGCAGAGAATTAGAGAGTATGGGAAAGAAAGAAAGAGATCTTCCATCTGCTGGTTCACTCCCTAGATGGCTGAAACAGCCAGGGCTGGGCCAGGCCAAAGCCAGGAGCCAAGAGTTTCATCTAAGTCTCACACATGGGTGGCTGGAGCCCAACTACTTTGGCCATCTTCTGCTGCTTTCCCAGATACATTGGCAGGAAGTTGGATCAGAAGTGGAGCATAAATCTTAAAAAAAAATAGGGGCCAGCACTGTGGTGTAGTGGTTAAAGCCACTGCCTGCAGTACCGGCATCCCATATGGGCACCAGTTGGAGTCCTAGCTGCTCTACTTCCAATCCAGCTCTCTGCTATGGCCTGGGAAAGCAGTAGAGGATGGCCCAAATCCTTGGACCCCTGCATCCACATGGGAGACCTGGAGGAAGCTCCTGACTCCTAGCTTCAGATTGGCACAGCTCCAGCCATTGCCGCCAACTGGGGAGTGAACCAGCAGATGGAAGATCTCTCTCTCTCTCTCTCTCTCTCTCTCTCTCTCTCTCTCTCTCTCTGCCTCTTCTTCTCTGTAACTCTACCTTCCAAATAAATAAAATAAATCTTAAAAATAAAGAAGTGGAACAGCCAGAACTCAAAATTACACTCCAATGTGGGACACTTGCTTAACCCTCTGTGCCTTAACACCAGCCCCATGGGCTTGCCCTGAATATAATCTTTTGCTTGGGACCTCCTGGGGCCTGCTGACAGCAGAAGATGGGAATCATTTGGCTTGGAAATGTGTGAGTTCCACAAAGGCATCATTAATTCATATTTTCTGGGACACCGGGCATGTTGCTTGGCCCATCCCATCTGAGAGATGGATGGTTTGCTCCTTAAAGTACTCCAGGAGCATAGATGGTTGGTTTTCCAAATTTCGTTGATGTGACACCACCACCCAGAAAAGATGGGGAAGCAGGAGCTGAGGGTTCCAGTCCCAGACGCTGTGCTGCTGTGGGGCTTCACATGGCATCCGCTCCGAGTCTCCACTTTCTCACCTGGACAACACCTAGGGCAGGAGTGGTCCTGCAAACCAAGTGCAGACAATGGAAGCAAGAACATTTGTCAAACCAGAAATTCAGGTAGGTGGGCGCCCCAGCCTGCCCACGCATGACTGCCAAGGACAGCCAAGAGCATGATGGTGAGGCGTCCTCTCCACTCGGTGCCACAGCCCACGCCTGGCATCAGAGGCCAGGGGCACAGCGCATCATCACAGTGCCAAGGGCAGAACCCTCATGAGTCTCAGGACTGTCCAGACTCTGGGGACATTTCCCCCGGAGAGCACACAAATCCTCGTCTGAGAAAGAACCATCGCCGACTTGCCTGAGTTGGTGGTGGTTCTTAAATGCCAAGGGAGGCAGTTGTTTGTTGAATTTTGTTACCTACTGTTCATTCCAAGAAACAGAAACTGGCTGTGCTCAGTAGGAAGATATTTTTAAATACTCAGATTGAACAGAGGCAGTTGAGTGAAAACTTTCCCTTGGAGACTCTGCCAGTTCCATGTTGTGCCAAAAGATACACTTGCTTTTTTTCCTTATCTATTTTTATTCTTTAACATATTGATTGATGGATAATGAAAAAGTATGTAACAGTTCTTTTGGACAGCAAGAAAATCACTGCGTGCATTTGTAGACATAAGGTTGAAGGCCAACATTGTCATCATCACCATCACAGCTCACTCAGCCAGGGGACCTCCTGCAGCCAGGTGTGTGACAGCTGATCGATTACACACACACACACACACACATGTATCCATACAAGTAGATAGAAAGATACACAGATAAATAAATATACAGAGATAGATAGAGAGAGAGAGAGAGAGAGAGAGAGAGAGAGATGCAGGGTGCTTCAAAAAAGTTTGTGGAAATGGGAATAAAAGATAAATTTATTTTGTTGCAAAACATTTTTGAAATCCATGGAGAGTTTTTCATACTGCACATTTGAAGTACCCCTGTGTGCCTCTAATGCCTACAGCAACCCTGCCAGGTGGCTATTGGCCATTGCATCTGGCAGGTGAACGTTATGAGGCTCTAGATGTCCGATGGCTTGCTTGGGGCTTGTAAGGACGACACAGAGGTTTGAGCATCCACCTTTCCTGGTGACAGGCATGGAGAGAACGCTGGCCTGCTGCTCAGCGGGCACTCTCATTCTTCCCCAGCCCTCCCTTTGACTTCTTCTGACCTGTCTTGCGTTTCCCTCCAGGGATCCATCATTCTGATCTCAGTACCTATAGCTGCTCTAGCTCCTCAAGGATTGTTAAGGCTGGGGCATGACCAGTTGGAGCTCATAAGAGTCCATGAGGCTTTCGCTGAGGCTCTAGG
The DNA here is from genome assembly GCF_033115175.1 of Lepus europaeus. Classification (NCBI taxonomy): domain Eukaryota; kingdom Metazoa; phylum Chordata; class Mammalia; order Lagomorpha; family Leporidae; genus Lepus; species Lepus europaeus. Next base: position 49,772,307 of record NC_084844.1, on the reverse strand, counting down.
GGGGAAAGTTTGTCCTCTTGTCCAAAGATCTCAAGAGGAGAGGAAATAAAATCTGCCGCTGCCGCCCTGGTCTTGCCACCACTGAAGGCTTGGGTTGAAAGCAGCACAGGACAAAGCATTGCTGAGAGCAGGGAGGACTTGAGCCCGAAGTTGCATCTCCCAGGGCTATGCAGTAACATGAGCCCGTGGTTTCCCCCGCCCCTTTGCCCCTAGGTGTAGGACAGTTTGGGCAAGCTCTGTTGTGCCTCCATCTCCCTCTCCTCCCTGAACTTCTGCTCCCATGCTCTGTGTGTGTTTGCTATGGCTGCTGGGACAAATGACCACAAATTCAGTGGCTGAGAACAACACAGCATCTTCCTTTCCAGTGGTGGACGTCACACATTCGAAACACCAGGTGTCATCAGGTCTCTGCTGCTTCCGGAAGCTCAAAGAGAGAATCTGTTTGCTCACCTTCTTCAGCTCCTGAGGCCACCTGCATCCCTTGGTTTGGGGGCTCTTCCTCCGCCTGCAAAGCCAGCAGGGCAACACCTGCAAGTCAGCCTCTCTCTCTCTCTCTCTCACTCACTCACTAACCCCCCCCCCCCCGGCCGCTTCCAGGGTCCAGCTATTTCCTCCTTCTGGGAAGAATTCTATGATTACCGTGTGCCCATGCAGATAATCCAGGAAAATTTCCCCACATCAACATCATTTAACTGATTGCACCTGCCAACTCCTTTTGGCCGTGTAAGGTAGCAGGTCTGGGACCCCTTGCACTGGGGGGGTGGGGGTGATGGATTCATGCCCTAATCCAGCTCCTGGGCAGCAGGTTGCTGCTGGAGTCTCTCGGGCCTGGAGCTCTGAGGCTGCCGCCAGTACCCAGTAGTCTTCCGCTCTAGGCACAGACTCCCAGGAGCTGGCGCAATTACAGAGCTGCGTGTCACCTCCAGCAGCGCTTGCCTTCTGCCATCTGTGCAAGGAGGAACAAGGACATTGATGCTAAAGACGCTTCCAGTCCTGACCTCCTGCTACCTATGACCGGGCCACCGACCGGCAGACAAGGGCTGGCCCGGCTGGTCCCTCAGCTGCTCCTGGTGAGAACAGCAGTTTCCGGAGAGACATCATTTGCCCAGGACCCAGGAGCAGGAGCAATAAAGAAATCCCGGGGCTTGCATATTCTAATTAAATCAGCACAAATTCAATTTGGATGTAATTTTTAAAACATGACCCATAAAGATGCCCACAAGCACTGCTCCGCTGGGCCTCCTGGAGGAAAGATGGCCATGGAGGCCAACGGGAGGCCTGTGTGGGCTCCGATCCACAGGCACCTGCTGGGTGACAGCAGCGGGACTGGAGGGCGTCTGGGTGGGCTCTGGAGGACGTCTCTCTGTGACACCGGGAGTGGGGAGGGTCCCAGGACACTGTGAGGTCACGAAGATGCTCCTCCCCTCGTCGGCATTTCCAGGCAAGTGACCAGATGACAGATGGGTCAGGGAGGCTGGAAGGTCAGGTGACCTCTTACAGGGTCAGAGGAGCCGGGGCCCCAAGCCTGATGTCCACTCAGCTGCTCTTGCGGGGGGGTGGAGGGGTGGGTTCTGCTGCCTGCCCTGTGCACCCCACAGAGCCCTCTAGGGGACAAGGGGAGCACCCTTGGCTCTCTCTCCTGGGGCTGGAGCACGGCAGGGCACCCTCAGCCTGAGGGTGTCTACCCAGCTCCTGTCCCAGCAGTAGCATGAGGCGGTGGTCAGCATTGGATGCAGGCGGAGACTGCCTGGGACGAGAGCCTGGCTCTGCCTCCCCGCCATGGCGGGGCCCTGCCGAGGTCACTTGTCTTTCCTCTGCCTCACTGTCCCCATCTGTAAAATGAAGATGGCAGAAGCGATGCCTACCTCCTTGTGCCACGGGAGGATCACGCACACCTGTGTGTGTGAAGCGCTGAGCCCTAGGCCTAGCACAAGGCAAAGGTTTGACGCCCCTGCCCAGCCCCATTCCAGGCTGCCTTGGCTCTTAGACATTCTCCTGGACAAGTGCGGCCTTCCTGCTCCTATGCTTCCAGCTCTGCCCCCATGCCTGCCTCCACCCCAGCTACCCTGGCCTGCAGCTGCTTCCTGGCCCCCTCGGCACCATGTCCACGTTGTCTGTGTCTGTAATCTGGTCCCCACACCCATCTCCAGCTGTGTCTCCTTTCCCACCCACTGCCCTGGGCCAGTGTCCTCTCCCTAGAGCCCTGCCCATCACACCGCCACCCCTCTACCTGCACCTGCCCACAGCTCAGCGTCTCCTCCATCACCTTCTTCACCCTGGCAAACCCCAGGGGAGCCTTCCAACCCAGTCTCTTCATCGGCCACCAACTTCTGGCTGGGAGCGGTGGCAGCCTCGTCTCCCCGCGGTGCCCCCGCCCCGCCCTGTTTGCAAGCTCGTTCCCACTACACTGAGGGCCCACGGGCCTCCGGGTTTGGAATGAGGAGCAAGAGCTGTGTTTGCCGGGGAAGGGACCCCAGGGACACAGAGCCCTCCGCCCACCCCCTGGAGGCCCCAGCAGAGGGGATCTCCCTCCTCCTCTCCAGCCTCCATCTTTAACCTTGTTGAGACATTTTCAAGGGCAGTGTACAACAGACGTCCATTTATCCAGCAGCCATAGCTGGCTGACTGTAGCGTTATTTGCTGTGTCTTCTTTTTCATTTATTTATAAACTTTGAATGCATCTATGAAGTCTGTACGTGAGGATACTTCAGGAAGTTTCTGGAAGTGTGTATTATAAAACTATGCATGGATTTCAAACTCTGTGTGTCTGTGAATAAGGGATACAGGTTGTGTATCCTTTATCCCAAATGTTTAGGACCAGAGTGTATGGTCCTTTCAAATTCAGGGGGGATTTGGGGATATTTCATATACACCATGAAATATCTTGGGGGATGGAATCTATTCTAACACCTAATTCATTTATGCTTCATATACAACCTATATGAATACCCTGAAGGTAAACTTATACAATTTTTTAAAATATTTATTTTATTTATTTGAAAGAGTTACAGAGAGAGGTAGAGACAGAGAGAGAGGTCTTCCATCCGCTGGTTCATGCCCCAATTGACCGCAATGGCTGGAGCTGCGCTGATCCAAAGCCAGGAGCCAGGAGCTTCCTCCGGGACTCCCACGTGGGTCCCGGGGCCCAAGGACTTGGGCCATCTTCTTTCCCAGGCTACTGTGGAGAGCTGGATCAGAAGAGAAGCAGCCAGGACTAGAACCGGTGCCCATATGGGATGCCAGCACTTCAGGCCAGGGCTTTAAACCACTGCGCCACAGTGCTGGCCCTATTTTTTGAAGCTTATTTATTTTTATTTATGTGAAAGGCAGAAAGAGAGAGAGAGAGAGAGAGATTCCATCCACAGTTCCACTCCCCCATTCCCCACAATAACCAGGCCTGGGCCAGGCTAAAGTCCAGAGACAGGAAGTCCAGGCAGGTCTCCCCCATGGGTGGCAGGGACCCAGGTACTCGGGCCATCACTGCTGCCTCCCAGGGTGTGCATGAGCAGGGAGCTGGGTCAGAAGCAGAGCCAGGACTTGAACCCAGGCTCTGTGGAGTGGGGCTCAGGTGTTCCCGTGCAGCAGCTTCACCTGCTGGGTCACAGTGCCTGCCCTGACACAGTATCTGTAGGGAGCTTGCATTTCAGCTGCGACCCCCTCCTACGAGGGGAATTTTCCACTTGTGGACTCCTGTTGGCAACTAGGAAGTTTCATATTCGGAAGCATTTCGGATTCTGGATTTCCAGATTGGGGGTGCGTCGGCAGTGTGACATCACAGCTCCACTCAGACCCCTTGCTCCCTCATCCCCGCTTCCGATTCTTCCCCTGCTGCCAAGGCAGCCACTATCATGGATCAGATAGTCCAGGCTCTGAGGGGTTGTGTGGGCACAGGGACCTGCGGTGACCGGACGTGGTGCTGCGTGTGTGCTGACTTGCGTAATGGAGTATTCTACTTCATGACACTGCGTGTTGCAGCTCACTTTTCTCATTTCCGTGACCGTCTTAGATTGAGCCATGTTGCTGCATGAATCCAGCATATATCTTTGCACTGCTCTTAAAACAAAATACATTTTATTTACTTGAAAGGCAGAATGACAGAGAGAGAGAGAGAGAGAGAGAAATCTTCCATCTGCTGATTCACACCCCAAAAGGCTGCAATGGCCAGGGCTGAGCCAAGCAGAAGCCAAGAGCCTAGAACACTCCATCCGGGTCTCCCACGTGGCTGGTGGAGCCCCACGCACTTGGGCCATCTTCTGCTGCCTTCCCAGGCACATCAGCAGGGAGCTGGATGGGAAGTGGGGCTCTGAAATGAGACACCTGCGTTCCACTGCGCCAGCACACCAGCCCTCTCTGCATTGCTTTTAGTCTCAGGATGTGGACAGAACACATCATACTCAGCCGCCCTTCGCACAGCCGGGTATCTCGGTCGTTTCCTCCTGTTTATCCTTCCTTCAGCGCTGTGATGAGCGTTCTTGCATGCATGTGAGGCTTCTCTGAGGCAGAAGCCGAGATGCAGCCTTGCCGGGCCTTGGGTTTGCTTGCATTCCCAGTGCTCCTGGTGTTGCCAATTCTCATTGCCACTGACGATGCTCGTGTGTGCCCGTTTCCAGGAGGCTCTTGTCCTACAGGTGTGAAACCCAACACCAAACCAGGAGCACAAGTGCCCAAGGCGCTGCAGCTGATCAGTGAGGGGACCCAGATGAGGGCATGGGCTCTGGGCAGGGGCACTCCCAGGAGTTCCCTCCTCCTGCTCAGCCAGGGGCAAATCTGCCCTTGACCTCTGTCTGACCAGTCTTTCAGCAACCTTGCAAAATACTTCTACTGGTTTTTCCTCTGAAAAACAAAACAACAACAACAAAAAAACACTCATAATACGAGTTCCTGGCTAGCCCCAGATTCCATGCAAGTGTTGCGTATATTTTTCAGCCATAAAAACAGAAGCCTGTGCTCATCTCCCGAGGGGCTTTCTGCTCTCTGCACTCCCCACCCCCGGGAAGGGAGTCCGATGCACCTTGTCTGTGTTTTACGGCCGTCCTGGCAAACGGAGCTGTTGTCAACGGAAGCATGCAGGAAGCGTAGGGACCAGAATCAGATGGAGACAGTGATAGTCAAGTGCATGTTATTATTTGAAATTGGATTTTGAGGCACTAGCTGCAGTTGTCGTTACCGGGAGCATGAAGGTCACGCGTTCAGATGGTGAAACGCGGCGGCCCTGGCGCTGGAACACCAGGCTCCAGACGCCTGCCTTTCTCCAGCGATCGCTCTCTGTGCACCAGGCAGGGGCCGTGCAGCACCGCATGAGGAATGCAAAGGCTGACACAGACAGCTGGGCCCTCCAGGGGGTGAGGGGAAGCCCATGAGTCAAGCCAGACTCAGGAGCCCAGGCGAGCCCGTGAGTGGTGCCAGGAAGGTTCCAGCCAGCTTCCTGGCAGACACAGGTGGGGAGGGACCCTCACCTGGTGGGACAGACTGAGCAGGGATATGGGGAGAGCCCGATGTTACTCACCTGTGTGTGGCGTCCCTCCTTCTCGTAGACTTTTAAAGTTTTATGCATTTGTTCTCATTTTATTTGAAAACCACAGAGAGAGGAGAGACACGTAGAGAGATCTTCCACCCTCGGATTTCCTCCCCAGATGCACGCAGCAGTCTGGGCTGGGCTACACTGAAGCCAGGAGCCCAGAAGCTCCTTCCAGGTCTCCCACGTCAGTGGCAGGGACCCAAGTCCTTGAGCCACCACCTGTTGCCTCTCGGGGTGCGCATTAGCAGGCAGCTGCCCTGGAAGTGGCAAACCCAGGCAGGACCTGAACCAAGGGACCCCGATGCGTGGGCCCGCCCACCGCCCGCATCTCCCAGACTCCACGCTCCCGGAAGGCTGCATCTTGGTGTTGCTCTGCTAATATTTCCAGTGCACAGGAAAGTGCCTGGCATGCACTAGGTACTCAATAAACTCTGGCTGCTGGATGAACGCACAAATGACTCCTATGCACATCGTCTCGAGCCGAGCTGGAGTTACGCCTGTTGGCTGGAGCACGCTCTCCAACAGTAGGCCACTCAGCCCAGCCCAGCCCAGCCTCCCAGGACCCCTCCTTCCTGATGCCTCCTCCAGGAAGCCTTCCCTAGTTACTCCCGGTCATTCTTTACTCCCCCCTTGGCCGATGTCCTGCTGCCCCCAGGGTGAATGCTATACGACAGTCAGGTGACTTTTCCTGGGATTCTCTTGACAACTCCCTCTTGGTCCAGCCCCGAGGTTCATCAGTGTCCAAGCCCTCTCCTTCCCACCTTCCCTTTCCCCTACCCCGCCTTAGGCCAAGCCGCATCATCTCGGCTGCTCTTCCCGCCTCCAGCACCACCCCGCCGGGAATGGGAGGTCACCATGTGGCTGTGCCACAGACACAAAGAGCCCTCAGTGCCTCTTCCAACAGCAAGGCACCATCACCACTCAGGGCAGCAGGGTCTAAGTCAGCAGCTGTGGCTCAACTCCTCTCACAGCGTCCAGGCCCCAGGCTGGGCCAAGCAGCCCTTCCCCAAGACGCCTGCCCACTTGCACGGCAGGGGGAGAAGGTAGGAGAACAGCAGAAGTCAGACCTCTGGGGGTTTGAGACTATGTCCTACATCCACCCGTGTCTTGATCTGCCTCCCAGCAGGAGCTGGGGTGCGATTCTCTCCTCCTGGACTATCACTGGGCTTGGAGGCTCACTTCCAACTAACAGACAACGTCAGCGGTGCTGGCACGCAATTGCTGAGGCTAAGCCATCAAGAGTGTCATCACGGCCCCGCCTCTTTTTCTAGGATCTCTGTTCTGGGGCAAGGTGGCTGCCGTCCCCGAGCACCAGGCAGGCCTTCAGATGGATGCAATCCTGGCTGATCTGAACCCTCAAGGAAGGGCTCGTGGCTCCCTGTCCTCTGTGCTCCTGATATGTGGGCAGGAAATGGATGCAAAGGGGAAAACCAAGGCTCCAAGGAGAGAAGTGACTCTTTCAAGGTTGCCCAGTAAGAGACTAAGCAGGACCCAAACCTGTTTAGAGACTCGCAGTGAAGAGCCCCCTGCCCTCCCCATTTCCAGGTCCCTGCCCAGCGCTCCCCAACGTGCTGAACTTGCCCCTCAATCTACTTAAAGGAGAAGTCACTCGGCCTCAGAGCTGCTTCCTGACCAGGCTCCAGCCAAGGAAAAGAGCGAGTCTCCGTGCAGGCTGTGGGCCTGGTTGAAGCCGGCTTCGCCGCATTGTGCGGTAATGCTGCAGCCGCACAGCACCTGAGCATCGTGCCGGCCGCTGTCTGGGCCTGAAGGGCCATGATTGCCACCTCTGGGCGCGGGCCTGGGAAGCCAGGTGCATGCCGGGTGACTTTGTCCTCTGCTGGCCACCTGGGGGTGGCAGGCACCTTGGCTGGACTCCTCCTCTGTAATGAGTCCGAAACATGTGCACAAAGCCAGGAAGCCAGGGTTCCCTGGTCTGGCAGAGGACCAAGGCTCACCCACCACGAGACCACAGCCCCATTTAAAAGTGAAAAAGTGCTCTCTCTCCAGGGTTTCACCAAATGCTCGCCAATGTCCCCTGCAGAACTCTGGTGCCCACAACGTGTCACCCTCATCTCTTGCAACGCCCCCTTCTGCTCTGCTTATCACCTCAGGAAGATCCCTCAGGGAAACCTGAACAGTGACAGGAGCTTTGGACGACAGCCCTCCCTTCCTCTAAAACCTGCAATGGCTCCCCATTGAGAAGGTGAAGAGCCAATCGCAGTGGCTTTGAGTGAAGCCCACATCATGTTTCGCTGCCTCTGATCTTCAGAACAATCCTGTGTACAAATGGAAGACGGGGCAGGTGCTTGGTGCAGTGGCTGAGTCACCAGTGGGAATGCCTGCCTCCCATATCAGAGTACCCAGGTTCGAGGCCCAGCTCCTCCACTTCCAATCCAGCTTCCTGCTAATGCACACCCTGGGAGGCAGCAGGTGATAGCTCAAGTGCTTGGGCCTCTGCCATCCATGCGGGAGACCTGGATGGAGTTGTGGGCTCTCAGCTTTGGCCTGGCCCAGCCTTGGCCACTGCAGGCACATAGTGGAATGAATCAAGAGATGGAAGATCTCTCTCCATCAGTCTGTCCATCTCTCTCTCTCTCTCTAATGAAATTAAATGAATGAAAATTTGTAAAATAATGGAAAGTGTTTCAATTTTACAGATGAAAGAACCTAGGCTTAGAAAGGTGAAAAGTCAGGAGCCCACTAAAGACAAAGCCAGAACTGGAACTCAAGGGGGAGGAGAGTTCAGCACTGTCACTTCATGGCAGGTGGGGTGGGGGTGGGGACAGCAGGTGCACACGAGGAGGGAGGCATTATTGGTGGTCATCTTTGAGGGCCAAGAACAACAGGTGCAAAACCGAGAATGAGGGTGTTCATAGTCCACACACCCTTAACAGCTGTCTTGCCTCATTCCCTGAAGTCTGGCAAAAATCCCATGTGGCCACCCCTGGTCCCTCCCCACCTGGAAGCGGTATAGAGGGAGGCTGGGGATGTGAGGAAGAGGGGGCAGAGGAGGAAGGGGTCTCTGGGCGGCACTTTGAGGATCTCTGAGTTCCTCCCTCCTCACCGCAGGCTTCCAGCCTCCCAGACAAGCCCGGCTGGGTCATCTGAATCAGGGGTGCAGGGACTGACCCCAAAGAGGCTCGGGTGGTGGCCGAGCAGGAAGCAGCAGCAGCAGGAGCTGGTGAAAGTCTGGGCCTTCCCCTCCAGAGGAGGTCATCTTATGGGGGTCTCCATCAGGAGCCCCTCGGGGGTCTGCTGGGAAGCCAGGTGCCTCGGCGGACCTTGTTAGCAGGAACCACCTGTGCCCGGGAGCTGCCCCTGTAGGCACCCAAGAAACTCTCCCAAGTGTCCCGTGGCCCAAAGGACCCATGTTTGGAACATGCCGCCCCCAGAGGGCGCCTGCGCCAGGTGGATACTCTACCTGTCCCATGGCACTCGGCCTTTTGTATGTCCTCCCTCCTCCAGCCTAGGCCCCAGCACTGCCCGTGTAGAAGAGGCAGAGAAGGGCAAAGCGCAAAGGCTCAAGGGCAGAAAGCGTAGAGAAACCCAGCCGCGCTGGCTCCTCCCCAGGGCATCTGTCCCTGCTAAGGCCTGGCCGGGAAGAGGATCTTGGCTTGAATGGGATGCGAGATTAAAGCTTCGATAATACCGATGACCAGACTTTTTAATAACGGCAGGAAAAAACGCACTGGTTCTTAATCCCTACGCGTGAACGGAAAAGCTAGGGATCTGCAGAAGACTGCATCTGGGAACGGGAAAGAGTTATTCGAGAGAACGAACAAACAGGGCAGAGTTGAATATTAACTGATCTCCAGCTTGCAGCCCAATAACTCGAGCTCATCCTGGGAGCTGGTCCCCTGTGGCATGGACTCAGCGGACAGCTGGGTGTCTGGAGCTAATCCTAGCGCCACTACTTCCTGGCTGTGTGAGTTTAGGGCAGGTATGCAGCCTCTCTGTGTCTCGTTCAATGAAGGTGGAACTAGCAGTAGCATCCTGGGCTGTTGGAACAGGTGAACATTGAAAGGAATTGCATGTTGATGAGAGGATGTCTCGCGGTGGGTTCTAGAACTTTAAGGTGCCTCCTGCCGTTGTCCTAGAAGATGTCACTGTCCCCACTTTACCAAGGGCCAGAGATGTTAAGTCGGTTTCTCAGGGTCCACAGCTGGTCAGTGGTGGCCGTGAACTTTGAACTTTGATCAATCCAGCTGCAGAGTCCCTGTCCTTTCCATCCGGGCTGGGCTGCCTCCTCTGTGGTCTGGGAGAAGACTCAGTCTCTCTGAAATGGGATTCTCCCATCCGTAAGCGGGGATAAGAATACTCCCCGCTGCATTGGCTCCGGGTGGGATTCAGTGAGTCCTTACTTAGAACGACCCTAAATAAGTAGCTTCTCCAGCCAGCATCTCAAGGGTCAAATCCCCGGTCTGTTCCCCACTTGCTGGCTGTGTGACTGGGGACAATTACTCAGCTTGTCCAGGGTCCAGTTCCTCACTTCTCAGCTAGGGATAATGATGGTGCCCGCCTCATAGGGGAGATACGAAGGTCGCGTGTGTAGTTTATGGACCAGGAAGCCTGCAGCCGGTGCACACCATACGAGAGCTCAGAAGTGCCCACGCTGGGATTCAGCCCCTGACCTGCTGAGTCCAGCATCCACATACTTTCCTTTGTACTCCAAGGGCTAGAACTGTACAAGCCACAGTGCACGACCAAGACACACCCCACTAGGCTGTCAAAGGGGCCCAGAAATACGCCGTCAGTGTTTCCCACTTCTAACCACGAGGCACTTGAAAAGAGCCTCCTCTAGCCCAGACCACATGGGGCAGGGCTGACCACTTCCTGGGGGCCCCCGGAGCTGCTGGGGTCCCCTGGGCAGCTGTCAGAGGAGCCCCCGGAATCCCAGCAGTGAAAGGCTGGTCTGTTGGGTTCTGTTGCCCTCCACAACAAGAAAACAGGGCTCCTTTGTTCCTCTCTGTGAGCTGTGACTTTGAATTGGTTCTCATCTGCAGTCATGTCTTTTTATGTTCTGACTTGTGGGGGTGAAATGCACTCCCACCCAGAGCCGCGGGGGCTTGCATCGACCCAGATGGGGTGGGTCCCCAGCCCTCTGAAAGGACAGCTCCCTCCTGGGAGCCTTGCTGGCCCCACCCAGAGCTCCCAGGCCTGCCTGAGAGGGGTCAAATGCAGAAGGGACCGTGCCCCCTCAGCACTCTCAATAATACTAAATACTGCTTATTGAGCACCTGCTGTATACCAGACCCTGCCTGCAAGCCTTTCAACGCATCACCTCTGATCCTTAGAGTGACACAGAGCAGGTGCTGTGGTTCTTGCCATTTCTCAACCCTGGATGCTGAGACCCAGAAAAGTCGGCCAACATGTCTGCCAAGGTCACTGCATGTCCGTCAAGGTCACAGCTATAGTATGTGATGGAGTAGGGTCTCAAACCCAGGTCTGTTAGATTCTAGTGCCGATATTCCTTCCATAGTGGAGCCAGAATGGACTTATGAGACAGGTGAACTCCAGAGCCAAATTGCCTAGGTTTGAAGTGTGAATCCTCCATCTGCCGGCTGTGCTGTCAGGAGCAATCTCTCCTCTGTAAGATGGGTGTGATGAGAATTCTGACCACGTGGAGTTGCTGTAGGGATTCTGTGTGTAGGTGCACGCAAGGTGTTGGACATAGTGCTTGCCGTGGGGTTGGCCTGGCCTAGCATTGCCATCGTCCTAACACGGGCTAGCACAAGGTTCCCGCAACACCGGCTCTATTCCCTGAACACTGGGGAAGGGCTGCTAGGCTAAGGGCCTCCAGGTTTGGTCGACTGACCAGCAGCTCCCTCATCATCTGGAAGCCTGCTGGAGAGGTTCGTTGTCAATCCACACCCCAGACCCAAATCAGAAGATAGAGGTGGGCCCCCGCCTCATGCGTCAGCACGGGTGGTTCTGATGAGACACCAGGGTGAGCTCAGGTTCTGGTTGAGCTGATCTGACTGTGCGCCTTTTTGAGGTCAGGTCTAGGCTGACGTGGGTGGACTCTGACGCTTTGTTCCCTCAGTGGTCTTACAAGACAAGGGCCCCATCCCACCGTGAATGTTCTAGTGAGGAACAAATGAGGCAGTGCATTGAATGTGCTTCCTTCCCCCTTAAATTGTCTTTTTTTAAAATTGCTTGATTGACATATAATACTTTTATATTTTATGGGGAATAGTGCCGTATCTCAACACAGAGACATAGCATAAACCAATCAGACTAGGCAAGTCCACAGCCTCCCCATGCCCTAACCTTTCCTCCCAGCTCCTGGCCCTGATTTTTTTTTTTTTAATTATTTATTTGACAGATAGAGTTAGACAGTGAGAGAGAGAGACAGAGAGAAAGGTCTTCCTTCCGTTGGTTCACCCCCCAAAAGGCCACTACGGCTGGAGCTACACTGATCCAAAGCCAGGAGCCAGGTGCTTCCTCCTGGTCTCCCATGCGGGTGCAGGGACCCAAGCACTTGGGCCATCCTCCACTGCCCTCCCGGGCCACAGCAGAGAGTTGGACTGGAAGAGAAGTAACCGGGACTAGAACCAGGTGCCCATATGGGATGCCGGCACTGCAGGCGGAGGATTAACCAAGTGAGCCACAGCACCGGCCCCTGGCCCTGATTCTTTATGCGTGTGTAATGCAGGATCGTGAACCACAGCCACTCCCTGCAACTCGTTACTTGTGTCTGACAAGTTCAGGTCCCGACCCACCGCCCTTTACCCACCACTGCTACCCTCCCGGCCTCTACTAGTCATCACCATTCTAAGCACAGATGACCTCTGTTTAAACTGCCACATATGAGAGAGAACATTCCAAATTTGTCCGTCTGGGTCTGGCTTATTTCATGTAACACGATGATCTCTGGGTCCATCCAGCTCTCCGCCAATGTCAGGATCTCACTCTTTTCTCAGAGATGAGTAACTCTCACTTGTGTACAGATGCCACATTTTCTCTACCCGTTCATCCATCAGTGGGCACCAGAGCTGATGCCAGGTCTTGGCTGTTGAGTGGTGCAGTATCTCTTCCATGTGCTGATTCCACTTCCTTAGGGTGGGTACCCGGATCTATTTTTAGTCTGCTGCACACCCCCACACTGTCCTCTGTAATATCTTTCCTACTTTGCACTCCCAGCAGCCGTGTATCAGGGGTCCCTCTTCTCCGCACCCTCACCAGCATTTGTTATGTACTGTGTCTTTTTGAGGATGGTCATTCTAACTGCGGAGAGAGGATACCTCATTGTGGCTTTGATTTCTTTCCCCAACGGTGAATGATGTTGAACGATTTTTCCTGTGTTTCTTGACCATTTGTATTTCTTCTTCTTTGCTAATGGAATTTTTTAAAAAGTTTTGTATTTATTTATTTGAAAGTCATAGTTACAGACAGAGAGAGGGAGAGACAGAGAGGTCTTCAGACCCGCCTGGTTCATTCTCCAGATGGCTGCAATGGGCAGTGCTGGGCCAAGCTGATGCCAGAAGCCAGGAGTTTCATCCTGGTCTCCCACATGGGTAGCAGGGGCCCAGAGACTTGGGCCATCCTCTACTGGTTTTCCAGGAGCATTAGCAGGGAGCTAGATTGGCAGTGGAGCAGCTGAGACCTGAATTGGCACCCATATGGGAGGCCGGCATCAAAAGTGACAGTTTCACCTGCTACACCAGAGCACCCCTGCATTTCTTCTTCTGAGAAGTATCCATTCATATCCTTTGCCCCATTTCTTTTTTTATCTTAAAGATTTGTTTATTGATTTGAAAGTCAAAGTTACACAGAGAGAGAAGGAGAGGCAGAGAGAGAGAGAGAGAGAGAGAGGTCTTCCATCCGCTGGTTCACTCCCCACATTGGCAGGAGCTGAGGCAATCCAAAGCCAGGAGCCAGGAGCTTCTTCCCGGTCTCCCATGTGGGTGCAGTGGCCCAAGTCCATCTTCTACTGCTTTCCCAGGCCACAGCAAAGAGCTGGATCAGAAGTGGAGCAGCCAGGACTCTCACTGGCACCCACATGGGATGTTGGGACTGCAGGCGACAGCTTTGCCCACTATGTCACAGCACCAGCCCTTGCCCCATATCTTAACTGAACTGTTTGGTTTCTCACTGTGGAGGTTTTGAGTCCCTTGTGTCACGGGAATGCTACCCCTTGGCCAGGGGAACAGTTTGCACCGACTGTCGCCCGCTCTACCAGCTGTCTCTCCACTCTTGCTTGCCCGCCTGGCCATGCAGATGCTTCTTGGATATAATTTCAATTGTCTAGCTTTGCTTTTGTTGCCAGTGCTTTTAAGGTCTTGTCTAAGCCATCTGATCTCAGACAAAGGCGCCCAGAGCCCACTGGGGAAAGGACAGTCTCTTCAATAAATGGTACTAGTAAAACTGGGTGTCTGTCTGCAAAGGTTGAAATTTTCCCTCTCGCCCAACCGCCACAAAAATCAACTCTAAATGGATTGAGGATGTAACACCTGAAAACCATGCGAGCACTGGAAGAAAACCCCGGGACCACTCCTAGGTGCTGGCACCCGGATGATGCTCTTGAACTGTAGTTTGCTATCTGGAGGTTCCCAAGGAGCCATGGCACTTGTTACACGGCTCCTGTGAATTCCGCCCCCCCCCCGGGGGGGGGTGCCCCAACGCCGAGGAGGATGGGAAAGCCAAGGAAACAGGTGAGCCCATGAAGCTCTGTGCACCGGCTGCAGGCCCTCGTGGAGTCACAGCGTGCTGGGAACTGGCAAATGGAGCAGGGAGTTCCCGGACCAGACCTGGGGTAGAGAGGAGGCCACCGTGTCGGGCCAGGCGTGAGCCCCCACAGCCCTGAGTTTCTATGCAGACATAGAAACTCCAATGCTGCCGGCCCCCACCTGGCTTGTGAATGGGTGGGAGGGGAGCAGGAGCCTAGGCCAGGTTGCCAGGACCAGCGTGGTGATGGCCACACGGCCAGAGCTGGCAGGTGCCCCCTTCCCCCAATACCCGCGGGTCTGTCCTCCCCGCAGCCAGGTCACACCTGCAGGACTCGGCCATGTCACGAGTCGGCCCCCCGGCTTCCCAGGCAGACTGGCCTGTTTCCGGCGGCACAGCCCGCAGGCTGCGGACCCCTCACTGCAGGCCTCGTCCCACGAGGGCTGGCTGCATGGGCCTTGGCGTCTGAGCTGCCATTTGCAGCCAGCCCCTGCGAATCGCATGGCTGCTCCCGGTCTGCACCCTCGGAGGTCCTTCAGGGGACTTCACACCTCCCACACTTGCGTCCCTGACCCCCCAGGCTGCAGGCTGGAGCTGCTCTTCCTGCCCCAGTGGGCAAGGAAAGACTCCCAGATGGACCTGAGCTGAGGGTGAGGCTCAACATGCAGCCCATGGAGTGTTTTAAGGAAGCCCTTGCTGTCTCAGGTGCACATATGCTGACCCTGTGCTTGGACAAACCCAAGAGTGCGGGCCTCCTTAAATGTGGTACCCAGATGCCTCCCTCACTCCTTTGGTCAGGCCTGGTGGAGCCAGTGTTCCTGGCTTTAAGGAGGGGTCCCCTCGGCACCACCTCTGATCGGGGGTCCAGGACCCTCACCGCTTCCCTCACGTGTCCACCCAGCAGTGACCATTACTGCCCTCATCCCCTAGGGAAGAGAGGGCAGGAGGGGGGCACAGAGGCCCAGCTGGACAGCTCCCCACTGCCCCTGCTGCAGGCAGGGCTCTCCGCCGAGAGACCCTGGGAAGGCGGATCCTGCGTGCTGCAGAAGTGCCTGCTTTTCTAAATCCTATTCCAGTGTCCGGGGATACTTGGGGAAATCTGTGGAAACAGAGTTTAGAAAGTTTACTTGGTTGCAAAATCGTTTGAAAGCCTGTGCTAGTTTTTTCATAGTGCACTGTGATTGGATCATCCACTCACCCACTGCAGGACATCGAGGTGGACTATTGTGAGTGGTGGGGTCACGGGCATGGGAGTGCTAATGCGTCTTCGAGACCCTGCTTGCAATGCTACCTGGACACTGGCCTGCTGGATCGCACGCTCATTGTGTTTCACTCTCTGAGGGCCCCATTCCATCTTGCATTCTCTCAACGGCATGGAAAGTTCCCAGTTTCCACTCGTCCTGGTTCCCTTGACATCACCAGTCCCTCCTCTGAACCTGTTTTACCATCTGTACAAGGGGTTAAATGACCTTTTGCACGGTGTTGTGAGATTACGTCTTAAATGCAAAACAGCTCGTCATCAATGTTGTTATCCAGGAGAATACGGTTCCCCCTTCACTAGGCTGAAAGCCCTGTGAGGAGAAGACCCGGCATTCCCTTCCCTCACTGCGTCCCTGGAGATCTCAGCACAGGGCTGGGAACACAGTGCGAGCTGAGCCCAGCAAACACAGCAAGTGCCCAGGACCCTGTGTCACCCGATTCAGAAAGGAATAGTCTGGCAGTGTCTATTAAAGCCAGAAACGCAGGGTCCCTTTGACCCCAGAGCGGCTCAGCTTCTGGGAACCCATCCAACTGAAATAAAACTTCCAGGACGAAATGCGTCCAGGCAGGGGTGTTTCTTGCACAATTGCCTGTAATAGGAAGAGAAACCAGAAAACCATACCCTCCATGGAACGTTACACAGCAACCGCAAAGAATGAAGTGGATCCGTGTATGTATTGATATGCAGGGGCAGGTTTGGGGGAAAATAGAGGGGATAATACATATGGTGTGATTCTGGTTAGCAAAAGATAGTAACCGTTCTCAATGAAGCCACATAAAGCTGCCACATCTGGAGGCATGTGGAAGGTGGGGATGGGGACTCAGCACGTGAGGACCACAGCTGGCTTTGCAGTTCCCAAGTGATGACCATCCACGGAGCGCACACTGGCTGCTCTGCAGGGACAGCCGTTGTCCCACTCAGCACCCGGTCACGGAGGAGCCCACAGTGAGCTGACGAAGAGCTGTCACCCCGGGTGATAGAGTGGAGCACCTCCAGACAGACACGGACTCAGGGGTCCAGCTCCCAGGAAGGGCACCCAGACTCCATGGACATCCATCCATGGCACCATCTTGGATGAAAGCCCGCCATGGCCAGGGCGAGCCATTCATTGCCCACACACCTCCCTTGGTTGATTCCACATAAACACAGTCACAGAAATGCACATATGTGCACACACACACACACACACTGTGGAAACCTGAGTGAAGCAGTTGTCAGGCAGGTAAAATGAGAACTAACAGGATTTGTTTAGCAAGCTATGCAGAGAGCCTGAGGCCGGAATGGGAGGATTTGAAGTCCAGCCCTAAGGGAGTGTCATGCGCAATCAGTGCCTCCAGGAGAGGAAATGTAGTGGGCACTTCCGGGCCCCTCCATCCACCCAACTTTTATCACGATGCAAAGTAAAGCTGTCCCCCTCCTCGGGCTCCTGGCCATACCCTCAGTGCGCACAAGTGAAGAGCCGGTCGGCAGCTTCCTGCTCTGAATTCAGGCTCAACCTAGTCTCCTAGGGTCTACGTTTTGGATTCATGGGTCACGTTTGCAATCTTTTTTTTTTTTTTTGACAGGCAGAGTGGACAGTGAGAGAGAGAGACAGAGAGAAAGGTCTTCCTTTTTGCCGTTGGTTCACCCTCCAATGGCCACCGTGGTAGGCGCGCTGCGGCCGGTGCACTGCGCTGATCCGATGGCAGGAGCCAGGTGCTTATCCTGGTCTCCCATGGGGTGCAGGGCCCAAGCACTTGGGCCATCCTCCACTGCACTCCCGGGCCACAGCAGAGAGCTGGCCTGGAAGAGGGGCAACCGGGACAGGATCGGTGCCCTGACCAGGACTAGAACCCGGTGTGCCAGCGCCGCAAGGCGGAGGATTAGCCTATTGAGCCACATCACCAGCCCACGTTTGCAATCTTAAAGACAGAGATGTTAGGGTAAAAGCCGAGGAAAGGATGTCTCAGAGCACTCAGGTGCTGTCACCTCTGACCGGGGGACCAGGACTGCGAGAGCGGGGATTTGACGTTCTATCCTGCTTCTATGCCTGCTGTACCTTCACGATGCATGGGTGTGATTTGTGTAATTGCAAAATTTATATAGAAAGACAAACAATCTCCGGCTAGCATGCTGCGGTTTGTTTTCGATTTACTGTACCTTGATGTCTGACATTTGGAGGAGCACAAATTGTCCAAACAGGGAGGGAACGTCACAGCACAACTGAACTTGTCCATTTGTGGTCAGGGCTGAGGGTATGGGGCAGGCGCTGGACCAGTCTCGTTGCAAGCTGCTGTCTGCAGTGGTTCGAAAGCTTTTGTCCCTTCCAAAATTCTCGTTATTTTAATCAATGAATTAATTAAAGTTGAAGAAAGATGGGGGGGGAGAGAGAGAGCACTCCCATTCACTGGGTCACTCCCCAAATGCCTGGGGCCAAAGCTAGAAGCCAAGAACTCAACCCAAGAATACAAGGCCCTGAATTATCACCTGCTGTCTCCCAGGAGCAGAGCTGGGAATCATAAGCAGGCATTCCGATATGGGATGCCGGCATCCCACCAGCATCTTAACCACTGCGCCGAATGCCCACCCCCAAAACTCATGTTAAAACTGCATCCCCAATGCAAACGTGCTGGCGAGCAGGGCCTTGTGGGAGCTATTAAGGTCACAAGTGGGCTAACACTACTATAAGTGTGTGCAGGGGTGCGGTCACTCCCTGCTGCCACGTGAAGTCCAGCTTCCCTCACTCTGGGAAGCGCTTCACTCAAGACGCCGCCTTGGGAGCAAAGGCTGGGCCCTTAGACTCCAAACCTGCTGGCGTCTCCATCTTGGACTTCTCGGAATGGCCAAAATAGATTTCTGTTCTTGCCAGATGAGCCAGTCTGTGGTGCCCTGGTGTAGCTTAGCAGACTAAGCCATGTTCGGAACTAGAGCTAAAACCTTTTTCTCCCGATACCCAGACCCTGCTCTTTCCCTTCCTGAATGCAGGCCCAGCCGCCCCTCTGAGCATCACCGGGGAACGAGGAGAAGCAGCCCCCGTGAGCAGTGAGGGCCCAGACCCGATTGGCAGCTCCACCGCCTGTGCCTCCCAGCAGCCGCCAGGACCCTGCTGCTGTGCAGACCCCACCTTTCCCAGGACCGGGCAGCATCCCAGACCACGCGCCGTTACGACTAACTCAACACTGCAAACTGGGTGAGTTACAGAGAAAGGTTTATTTGGACTCATGATTCCGGCCCAAGGTCAGGGGCTGCACCTGGTGACAGCATTCTTTCCATCTTTCTTTGCTTGCAGAGAGAAACAGACACACGCAGACATAAATACACATGCGTGTCCTGATTTTCTTTCCTGAAAATACAGACATAGGTTGTTCTTTTCAGCATTTACATATTATTCCATGTGGATAAACCACATACTATTAAAACAGTCTCCTATCCATAGGTGTGTTAGCTAAAATTCTTTAACAAAACAAAATTAGAGGCCGGCACTATGGCATAGTAGGTTAAGCCTCTGCCTGTGGTGTTGCCATCCCATATGGGTGCCAGTTTAAGTCCTGGCTGCTCCTCTTCTGATCCAGCTCTCTGCTATGGCCTGGGAAAGCAGTAGAAGATGGCCCAAGCCCTTGAGCCCCTGCATCCACATGGGAGACCCAGAAGAAGCTCCTGGCTCCTGGCTTCTAATGGGCATAGCTCTGGCCATTGCGGCCTTTTAGGGAGTGAACCAGCAGATGAAAGACCTCTCTCTGTGTGTCTCTGCCTCTGCCTCTCAGATAAATAACTACTTTTTAAAAAAAGAAAAACAAGATGAATAGGGTATATGTATGAGCTGTATGCATATGCGAAGGGATATAGAGGACAGTGAAGGAGAGAGAGAGAGAGAGAGAGAGAGAGAGAGAGAGAGAGAGAGAACTTAAGGAGTTGGCTCCCAGGATTGCCAGGGCTTGACAAGCCCCAAATCTGCAGGATCTGTCAGTGAACTGGAGGCCTGGGGCACAGTCACAGGCTGAATCCTCAACTGTTCTATGGACAGAATTCTCTGACTTTCAGTGGTTGTGTAAGACCCACCCACAGTATAGAAGGTCATCAAAGCCCATCATCAATCAGTCTCTTCTGAGATATACCTTCAGGAGGCTGGCGCTGTGGGTGCCGGGTCAAGTCCCGGCTGCTCCGCTTCTGATCCAGCTCCCTGCTGATGCACCTGGGAAAGCAGCAGCAGAAGTGGTTGGGCCCCTGCCAGCTACCTGGGAGACACTGATGAAGCTCCTGGCTCCTGGCTTCAGCCTGGCCCTGTCCTGGCCACTGGGGCCATCTGGAGAGTAAACCAGCAAATGGAAGATCTTTCTCTGTTTCTGTCTCTCCCTCTCTTTCTGTAGAGTTACAGAAATAAATAAATAACCTTAAAGAAAAAAGAAAAAGAAATGCCTTCAGCCAAACATGTCCCGTAATGTTTGACCGAACACCCAGGTATCCTGGCTTATCCAGGCTGACACGGAGAGCTCACCACCACGACAGGCATCCACGCCTTTACTAGATGGCGGGTTCCAAGTTCATAGGTTCCATGTGCGTGCATTTCACCTGCACTGTGATCCCGTGAGGGACTAGAACTGCCCCACTCTACACGTGATTCACTGAGCCTGATAATCCACGCTGCTCTAATCCTAAATCTGAGTTCTGCCCACTCTCACCAGCTATGGAAGCTTGAGCTATTAACCTCTCCCTCAACCCTCCCGTCTGCCAAATGGGCTTAGCAGCACCATCTACTCATAGGGTTTTTTATGAGGATCCAGGGAGAGAGCACAAGAGCCTGGTAGTGCAGAGTGCAGGCACAGAATCTACGTCTACTATTATTCTAGTAAAGGAGGCCTGGGCCGCACTCGGACAAAGTCTCGGAGCAGGTGCAAAGACTATTTACAGACCGCACCCTTTGCTGCCAGCTGGGGAGGCGCCTTAATTAAGAAGCCGAACCACCCCGCACAAAGCAGCACCTTTGCATGTCCTGGCCCGAGCCACCGTGTTGCCACGGCTTGGCGCTCCGCAGAGGAGATCTGAGAAACATTAGCGCTCTCTCAAGCCCCCACTCCAGACCCACTGAGAAGCCCACCTCGCCATCTGTCGCGAGCCCCAAGCCGAGCAGGCCCCACGCAGCCACGAGGCCGGAGTCGCTGGGCGATGCATTTAGAAGGCGATTTGGATTCCTGCGGCTGAGCCTCCGTGAGGCAGTGGCAGGGAGTCCCGCGTTTGTCACGGGCCTTCGTCTGCGCTGCAGGTATGGAGTTTCTGTGGTTGCAGGGAAAGGGGACGCCTCGTGGTCTCCAGAGCTCAGTCCGTTTTCTGATTCCAGGTATCCCGCCGATGAGGGGCGGGCACCTTCCTCTCTCTACCCCCACCTTTCCTCTGCTGATCCGTTTTGTGTCCGTGGCCGGGGAGAGCTCAGCCCTAGCCCGCCCCCGGCCATCCTTCTTCCCCTCTAGCCCAAGGAGAGAGGAGACAAGGCTGCCTCTGTGACGGGCTGCGGGGGGTGGGGGGGTGCATCCCTTTGTCCTGTCTGCTTTAGGAGCTGTGCAGCCACGGGTGCCAGCCCAGCCCCCGCTCTCCTGCACTGCTCCAGCCCCGGACAGCTGGTCACTCTCTCTTTCTGGCATGCTGTGCTTCTCCAGCAGCCTCGTCTTTCAACCCCCTGCCTCTCCCGCCATCAGCTGCTGGCTCGGAGCCCCAAGAATCAGGCTCCCTCCTGGGCCTAGATCTGTGCCCCTCCCACCCTGGGAGGCTGCCTGCCCGTACAAGAAACAGCTACTACGGGCTTCCCTTCTCCCCCATCTCTGCGTCCCTGCTCCTGTCTCAAGGCTGCACGCCTTGTCCCCAACTCCGTTCCCTCCCCCCAGCATGGAGCTCTTCACAGAGTTCAGGGCAGGAGGAGTTGGAGTAGGTGGTGAATCAGCTCCGCCTGCATCCATCAACCGTCCCATCACACAGCCCTCGCCTTGGGCTCAGACGCTGAGAAACCAGCGCCTCGGTTCACTGGTTCCAACTGTGTGGCCTTGGGAGCCAGTGGAGACCTCAGTGCTCGTGTCTGATGGAGGTGGTCTCTGCATGCAGCGCCTCAGTGGGCAACAGAGCAGTCGTGGTGGCCCAGGTGTTCCCACTCCTGACTCCACCCCCTGCCCCCGGCGGCCTCACACAGCAGGTGCAAGCAGACGCCATTGGCTTCAGAGCGTCCTGTGGTCCTGGGGTGAGTCCTTACAGAGCGTCAGCATTGAGGGCCGCATTTTGCATAAGGCTAGGAAAGGCAGGAGCCTATTTTAGAATTCGTAGAAGGAAGATGAGCCCATCTTGCTAAGAATTTCAGTGCTAGAACAAGCAGTACTGGCTGGTTGTTGTCATAGAAGATTTCATGCCCCCTCCCTAAACCTTCTGCTATGTCTTACTCCGGCTGCTCCAGGAGCAGATTCTGAGATGAGAGTTTGGAAACAGGCGGTCTGTTTGGAGATGATCTTAGCAAGTGCCATAGAAAAGAGAAAGCGAGTCGGGAAAGTGAGACCAGGCTGGCGCCCTCATGAGCGACCACCACTTGCACAGGTGCCTCGGAACCCACACCCACACCATGGCAAGGAAACGGGTTTTCTGTCCATTTTTAAAAGTTTTTTTTTTAATTTATTTTCATTTTATTTGAAAGGCAGAGAGAGATTGAGGGAGATCTTCCATCCTCTGGTTCACTCCCCAGATGCCTCCAAGATTGAGGACTGAACCAGACAGAATGTAGTCTGGATGTCCCACATGGGTGGCAGGGACCAAAGTACTTGAGCCAGCACCTGCTGCCTCCCAGGTGTGCATCAGCAGGAAGCTTGGTTTTTTAGAAGCAGAGGAGCTGGCCCTGGAGTCGGCCACTCTGATATGAGACGTGGACATCCCAAGTGGCAACCTCACCACTGGGCCACACACCCGTATCTGACCCGTTTCTTCTCATCATTGACCAGTGGCTGCTCCTGGTGGCATTCGCTTCTGGGCTCTGAGCACAGCCCTGGACAGACCCCTGCAGCTTCCCAGGCTGCCCAGGCTGCCCTGGTAAATAGCAGGGAGGCACAGCAGGTCACTGCCAAGGTCCCCTTACATCCCGTGTGCCTCGCCTTGCCTGTCTCCTAAATCATGAGCAAATAACTAGAATGTCACACTCAATCAGCCCCTGTAAAAGCAGCAGTCTTAGAACTGGGAAACACAGTCAATGCCCTTTGAGCTAACAGCCCACCCAGCTCAGGAAATCCTGCTGAACCATCATCCAAGAAAGCCTCATCCCCCACTGGCATGCTCCCAAGAGAGCAGGACCTCTCCCTTGAACACCCGCCTCTGCCACAGAAAAAAGTCCAGGCTGGTGCCCTCGCCTGTACTCTCCACCTGTTAGCCCAGCGTCTGTCTCCTGGAGAAAACACTTTTTGCCTATCTGTAGTAAGCAGAATAATGCCCCCCTCCCCAAGATGCCCACAACCTAATCCTCAAAAGCTGCAAATAGATCAGCCTACATGGCAAAGGGGGCTTTGCTGATGTGATTGTACTAAGAATCTTGAAGGGATCTTGGGGGAGATTATCCTGGCTTTTCCAGGAGTGCCCGATGTAATTACCAAGCTCCTTATAAGGGAAAGAGGAAGGCAGGAGACAACAGGAGCCTGATGCTGGAAGCAGAGGTCAGAGAGTTAAGTTGCTGCTTGCAGAGAAAGAGGGCCAGGCGCCAAGGAAGGTGTCCAGGAGGAGAGGGAGGTGAGGACCAGCTTCTCCCCTCGAGCACCCACGGCACCTGTTCTAGCCCTGGGAGGCTTCTCCCCTCTGGATTGGTGAGACAGCCGGGTGTTGTTATAAGCCACTGCATTTCTGGGCACTTGTTCCAGAGGCCCTGGGAAATAAATGGTACCATCAAGGCAGACCTCAGCTTGGGTGAGTGCAGCTAGTGACCTGCTTCTTCCCACACAGAGCGTGGTTCTGCAGCCACGGTGCATGAGCCCTGACTTCCAGGCTCTTGACACCCTTGTCACCCTGCTCTCAGAGCTCCAGTCCTGTGGCCAATCAAACCCTTCACACGCTTGCTCCAAGAAGGGGGTGCAGGACCCCTGGGGAGCCCAGCTCAAGCCAGGAAGGGGTCAGATCCTGAACACCATCTGGCTCTCCACGCCTTGTCCTGCCAGCACCTGAACCCTGGTCCTCTTGATGTGAAGTGGTCCAAGGCTGCCCCCCACCCCGAGTTTCAAGATCCACAGATGGGCATCCATGCTGCTTCTACTCACACCTTAAACTTCTACTTTGCGTTCTTCATTTCCACCCGTTTTTCCAACCAATTGAAGTCGTCTTGGAATCTGACTCACGTACCTAAGCGTTGGCTGCCCCTCATCAATCCTGGCAGCCAATGGTGAGGACCCAGAACATTCTGCCTCACAGTAGCCCCACGGCCCACCACATACTTTGCAGATTCTCCCTCTGGGACCAGACACCTGCCTCTCCAGTGACCCCCCACCTCCACCCCCCCAAAGGCAAGCACAGACTTGGCTCAGACGGCCACTAGAAATCCCTGGAGCATCTCCTTGGCTTCGGTTCCTGGATGTGATTGTGCCTCGACCACCCCTGGTCCCCTCACCTGTAGTGAAGTGTCCTCCCTACCTCTGGGGGGCAGTCTTGTGGAGAGCCTTCTGGGACCGAGGCCCTGCTCAGCACAAAATGAGTCCTCTCTGAAATTGTCTTCAGGCATCCATCAGCACTCCCGACCGACAAGCAGAAATTGAGCCTTGGCTGGATTGGAGTTCTGATCACCCACAAGTCATTGGTGAAAATGCTGAATAGAACACAGCCCGGGACGGAGCGCTGGAGGTCACCTCTGTGCGGCTTCTCCTGGCTTCATTCCAGCCCCGACCTGACCAGGGGTCAGGCTCCAAATCATCCCGGCTAGACAGGAACCTAGACAAAATGAGGAGGAGTCGTAGCCAAGACCACACTATCCAGCAGATGCAGAGAACTCTTACAGCTTGGTAACAACAAGACACTCTGTTTTAGACACAGGCAAAGGGCTCAGATAGACATTTCTCCAAAGAAAATATGCAAATAGCCAATAAGCACAGAAAAGCCCAGCATCACTGACCAGTAGGGAAATGCAGATTGAATCACGAAGAGATAGCACTCCACACCCACGAGGATGCTTGGGATAATTGGTTTTCTAAAAAAAAAGAGAGAGAGAGAGAGAATTGACAAGGATGTGGCGGACTGCAATGCTCACACAGTGCTGGTGGGGATGTAAACTGGCTCAGCCCCTGTGGAAAGCAGTCTAGTGGTCCTCTAACATAGCCTAGGTTTCCATGGTAACTCCACCATCCACACACAGACACCCCTAAGATCTGGAAGCCAGGACAGAGGCAGGCAAGACGCAGAAGGGGAGGTGCTGGGTGTCAGGATTCCCTTATGACCTAGCAATTCTGCTCATGCATAGATACCCAAAAGAATTGAAGGTGGGTCTTATTATTTTTTTTAAAGATTGATTTATTTATATGGAAAGCAGAGTGGCAGAGAAAGGGAGAGCCAGAGAAAGAGAGAGAGAGAGAGAGAGAGAGAGAGAGAGAGAGAGAGTTCTTCCATCTGCTGGTTCACTCCCCAAATGGCTGCAACAGCCAGGGCAGGGCCAGGCTGAAGCCAGGAGCTTGGAATTCCATCAGGTTACCCTTGTGGGTGGCAGGAGCCCAGACACTTGTGCCACCTTCCACCAATGAAAGTGGGTTTTAAAAGAAACCTAAGTAGCACATTCTCATAGCAGCACTGTTTACAATACCCAAAAGGAGGCAGCCGTCCAGATGTCCATTAGAGAACAATGGAGAAGTGAATTACGGCATATGAATATAGTGGAATATTATTAAAGCATAAAAAGGGTGCAGAATTATTAAGCCAGAAAAGGAATAAATGGTACAATCCAGATGAACCTCAAACACAGTGTTCTAAGCGAAAGAAGCAAGGTGCAGAGTGTTACACATTGTGAGCTCCATTGTGTGAAACACTGGTAATAGGTAAATCTGTTAAGACTGAATGCAAGTTAGTGATTGCCAGGCGCTGGGAGGAGGGAGGAGTGGGGAGCAGGGCTTCCTTTGCAGGTGATGAGCTGTTTTTTAAAGATTTATTTTATTTATTTGAAAGAGTTGCAGAGAGAGGTGAAGTCAGAAAGAGAGAGAGGAGAGAGAGAGAGGGAGAGAGAGGGAGAGAGAGGGAGAGAGGTCTTTCATTCGCTGGTTCACTCCCCAATTGGCCACAACTGCCAGAGCTGAGCTGATCCAAAGCCAGAAGCTGGGAGTTTCTTCTGGGTCTCCCATGAGGGTGTAGGGGCTCAAGGACCCGAGCCATCCTCCACTGCCCTCCCAGGTGCACCTGCAGGGAGCTGGATTGGAAGTGGAGCAGCCAGGACTTGAACTGGTGCCCACAGGGGATGCCGGTGCTGTAGGCCAGGGCTTTAACCCGCTATGCCACAGTGCCAGCCCTGATGAGCTGTTTTGGAACTTGATAGAGGTGATGGCCACACAACCTTGTACATATGAGAGTTCTTCAAAAGGTTCACAGAAGTTAAAAGATAATGTGTATTTTCCACAAACTTTTAGAAGTGCCTCATACAGTAATTGCCACTGATTTGTTTCCTTTAAAATGATTGACTTTTAGTCTATGTGAATTGGATCTCAGTTTTTTTTTTTATTATTTTATTTTTGACAGGCAGAGTGGACAGTGAGAGAGAGACAGAGAGAAAGGTCTTCCTTTTGCCGTTGGTTCACCCTCCAATGGCCGCCGCAGTAGCGCGCTGCGGCCGGCGCACCGCGCTGTTCCGATGGCAGGAGCCAGGTGCTTCTCCTGGTCTCCCATGGGGTGCAGAGCCCAAACACTTGGGCCATCCTCCACTGCACTCCCTGGCCACAGCAGAGAGCTGGCCTGGAAGAGGGGCAACCGGGACAGGATTGGTGCCCCGACCGGGACTAGAACCCGGTGTGCCAGCGCCGCAAGGCGGAGGATTAGCCTGTTGAGCCACGGCGCCGGCTGGATCTCAGTTTTTAAAATATCAAGTTTTCATGTTCAAATCTGTGAACTTGAAGCCCAAGGGTTTACATTCATCTTGGCAAAATGGCATTGAAATGACTGAGAAAATATGAGAGCTCTGAAACAGAGAGCGGGGCCAGCAGCAGAGGGCGGGTGGGAGAGAGAACCTGTGGCAGGTGGGAAGCCACCTTCAGGAAAGGGTGCAAGGAAGCAGGCAGTGAGAAGACACAGCTATGATCCAGGCAGGGACAGTGAAGAGAGTGGCAAGGTCCCCCATGGAGACCAGGGAACCCGAGCAAGAACTCCACACGCAGCAGCAGGCAGCGGGCCCGGCGGCAGGCTGGGGAAACACATGCCCGGGCTGCCAGCAGAGCCAACAGGTCAGGGATGGGACTGACCAGAGCGGGGGGAGAGGCAGACCCGCGCCTGGCATGGGTGATGACACAGTAAAGAGAGGGCTGCCTTGGCCGGTGCCTTGGCTCAATAGGCTAATCCTTCACCTGCGGCGCCGGCACACTGGGTTCTAGTCCCGGTCGGGGTGCCGGATTCTATCCCGGTTGCCCCTCTTCCAGGCCAGCTCTCTGCTGTGGCCCGGGAAGGCAGTGGAGGATGGCCCAAGTGCTTGGGCCCTGCACCCCATGGGAGATCGGGGGAAGCACCTGGCTCCCAGCTTCAGATCAGCACGATGTGCCGGCCGCAGCCCGCCGGCCTCAGCGGCCATTGGAGGGTGAACCAACGGCAAAAAGGAAGACCTTTCTCTCTGTCTCTCTCTCTCACTGTCCACTCTGCCTGTCAAAAATAAAAAAGTAAGAGAGGGCTGCCTGCAGGTCTCCCCAACCCTTAGCCCCAATTCACTGGATTCTGGCGACTCTTACTGAGCTCAGTGAGGTAGGTTTACAGAATGGCCCAGCACATTCATATACACGTCCTATTACAAATAGCTCTGAAGAGTGGGGCAGGTGCTTGGCCGAGCAGTTAAGATTCCAGCGGGGACTCCCAGGGTTGGAGCCCCTGCTTCAACTCCCCATTCCAGTTTCCTGCTCAGGTAGGCCCTGGGGGGCGGCGACCATAGCTCAGGTAATCAGGTCCTGGCCACCCTCTGGGACACCCGGCTTCAGTTTCCAGCTCCTTGCTTCCTCCAGTCCTACCCCAGTCATGGCAGAGCGTGAAATTAGCAAGAGGAAGCTCCCTCTCTCAAAATAATACTAAAAACAAAGAGAAACAATAGTTACCCTCTTACTTGTGATACAATCTGAAATTTTCTATTCTGGTCCAGTCTGTTTCATGAAAAAAAAGAGGGCAGGGAGGGGGCAAGGGGGGCTGGTCACAGCCCACCAGCATGATTTAATGTAGCCTAGGTTTCCATGGTAACTCCACCATCCGTACACAGACACCCCTAAGATCTGGAAGGCAGGACAGAGGCTGGCAAGACGCAGAAGGGGAGGTGCTGGGTGTCAGGATTCCCGCAGAGCGCCCGGAACCCTGGGCGCCAAGGCCAGGGATGTGGGCTTTGCCACTGACAGGCTGCAAGGGAGACCCTGGCTAGGTCTGCTCCCAGAGCTTCGAGCAAGTCAGAAAGAAGGGCTGAAGGCATGAACTGGCAACTCGCAGAAAAAGAGAACTGCCAGTCGCCATAAACTAGAGTGTCAATTTGTTGGGTCAACAACAGGAGTCACTGGGCACTTGCTCCTCATGTGTGATCTCTATCCCTAATGTGCTATAATTGTGATTTAATGCTAATAACTAGTACTCAAACAGTATGTTTCACTTTGTGTTTCTATGTGGGTGCAAACTGTTGAAATCTTTGCTTAATATACACTAAATTGATCTTCTGTATATAAAGAGAATTAAAAATGAATCTTGATGTGAATGGAAGGGGAGAGGAAGCAGGAAAGGGGAGGGTTGCGGGTGGGAGGGAAGTTATGGGGGGGGGGGGGAAGCCATTGTAATCCATAAGCTGTACTTTGGAAATTTATATTCATTAAGTAAAAGTTAAAAAAAAAAAAAAGGAGAACCGCCAGTGATAAGGACGCAGCTTGGCTCCTTGCTAATGTCTCCTCCTGCCCAGCTCTCTGCAGCCAGTTCTGCCCCCAGGGACGAGGGAGCTGGGCAGGCCAGAGGACAGCTTTTGGGAAGAGTCATTTGAAGTCACGAATGAGAGCCCCATTAATGCCCTAGGAGACACACAAGCAGAGCCTGCTTCCTTTTTGATTGCTTTGGGCCACTTGTCTGCACTTCCCCACGCCGGGGCCCTGGAGTGGTGGGCGAGGCTGGCTTTCACACAGCCACTCAGGGAGTCGAAGCTTAACCTCTCCGGAGATCCAAAGAGCGCTTCGTAACACGACTGCAATCTGACGCACCAGGTTGGAGAGGACAATAACGCCGATGTTGGCGGGACTGTAAATTGAGCCGGCTTTCCAAAATGCGTCCTGTTGCTGGTATCAAAATGTCAAGTGCACCTGCTCTGTGACGGGCAGTGCCACACCTGTGATTTAGTGAACAATCGGAAAGGGGCAGACGTATATTTACCAGAAGGTAGACAGCTGAAGGCAACCTGCACACCCATCCTCTCTATGACCTACAGCCCCTGGGTCTCAGAGGCACACAGAGCACTCACAGCTTCGTCCGAGCTCACCCTGAGCCCACGTCCGCTCTGTGGGATGTATGTTGCTGTCTCCATTTTTGACCCGGGGACATTAAGCCTCGGGAGGTTTGTGTGGCATGTCCAAAGTCCCAGCAGGACTGTGTGACAACAAACTTGTCCTTTAACCTACAGAGCAGAACCAAGTGGTCACCTACTGCAGAGCTGGCGAACAGCATTCATTCATGCACATTCGCCGCGTGCCTGCTGTGTGCAGACACTCATCTGGATGCTGAAGACACAGAGGCGGCTGAGACGGGGTCCCTGCCCCCAGGCTGTTTCGCACAGACAAGGGAAGATGGCTCCAAGAGCAGGGGACGCAGGTAAACTTCAGCAAGCACTTGGCATAGCAGTGACAACGTCTGCGCTCCACACTGGGGCACCCGGGTTTGATACTTGCCTCTGGCTCCTAACTCCAGCTTCCTGCTAATGGTGCACCCTGGGAGGAAGCAGGCAACTGGGTTCCTTTCATTCATGTGGGGGACCTGCATTGACTTCCTGGATACTGGCTCTGGCCCCTGCCAAGTCCCAGCCATTGCAGGCATTTGAAGAGTGAACTAACAGTTGGGATAGCATATATATATGTGTGTGTGTGTGTGTGTGTGTGTATAAACATATGAAGAAGAAATTGTGTTGTACAGTGTGGGGGCTGGCGTTGTGACGAAGCAGGATAAGCCTTCACCTGCAACACCAACATCCCATATGGACACCGTTTGAGTCCCGGCTGCTCCACTTCTGATCCAGCTCCCTGCTAATGCCCCTGGGAAGGCAGTAGAAGATGGCCCCAGTCCTTGGGCCCCTGCACCCATGTGGGAGACCTGGAAGAAGCTCCAGGCTCCTGGCTTCAGCCTGGCCAAGCCATGACTGTGGCTGCCATTTGGGGAGTGAACCAGTGGAAAGAAGAGCTCTCTGTAACTCTGTCTTTGAAATAAATGTTTAGAAAATAAGAAAGAAAGAAAGAGAGAGAGAGAGAGAGAGAGAAAGAAAGAAAGAAAGAGGAAGGAAGGAAGGAAGGTCGGAAGGAAGGAAGGAAGGAAGGAAGGAAGGAAGGAAGGAAGGAAGGAAGGAAGGAAGGAATTGTGCCGCATGTCCACCTGCGTGTGGCCTGTTTCTTCCTTCGGGCTGTAAGAACTGAGCCGTTTCTCTTCACGCATGTTCGCTGGGCCCTTCTGTGATCTGCAAGGGCCTCAAGCCCTCAAAGCTCTTGCTGTCTCCTTGTTTGGAATCCAGCCCAGGGCAGCCGGAGAGCTGGAACATTAGAAATATTTGCCAACTGAGGGAGCAAACAGGAACGAATGAGGGGATAAAAGACAGCAGGCTCTGGAGCCTCACGTGTTTAAATGTTTCATAAAGTTCCTAAAGAACAGCATTCTTGAAAGAACCAAACCTGAAGCAGTTCAGAGATGCAGGAAGTGAGATTCCTCACCCTCCATCCATCCTTCCGAACCGATTCTTGACCCTTGTGATGGGAGCTTCCAGGCCCCCACAGGTGTCCCCTGGGATCACGTCCCTGTGCGTTCCCCTGAGCTGCCCATGGTTTCTGGGATCGGGCTGTGGAGAAAACGCCCTCCCTTCGTGTAGTCAGTCGGCTACCGCTGCAGACCCAGGCGCGGGGGTTTGCTGTCCACTGCGATGCCACTAGTTCTCCCTCATGCACGCGTTCCTTTCTCTCCCACTGCCCAAGTTCACCCCTTTAATGCTGTGGATAGTTTGTGTCCTTGGTTTTTTAAAGCTTTGGTCCAGAGGAACCCCATTCTGGAATGATCTCAAGCAGATACAGATTAGCCATTGTGTCCCTTCAATCCTAGGGGTGTCTGGGGGCCAGCAAATAGACTGACCAAGGCCAAGTTCTTGCCTGGCCGTGCCTCTGGCTAACACCAGGACCTGCGCTACCCTGAAGTGCTGGAGCTGCAGATACAGCCAACGGTGCTTCCCTGAGACACAGGTTTCTGTGTCTGTGAAGATGTGAGAGCAAAAGCAATTAAAAAGGCATTAGTTGTGCTTTTGTGTCGACTTATGTTCTTAAAACTAATTATTTCTTCATTAAGGCTCCCAGGCTTCATCTGAGGCGTTGTCACGTGGAAACAGCCGATGAGCTTGACTTCTGGGTATGAAATGAGGAGCTTTGCAGAAGGCAAATAGGCTCTACAATTCAGAATGAGGAAGGCCCTGGTTTCCAAGGTCGTCGGGGCCAACCTGCTCACTGTGACCTGTGAACTCTGGGGTTAGAAAGGAAAACACACGTCACTCATAGTTTGCTGATCAGCTTCTGCTGATGCAAAAATTAACCAGAGAGCCCTTACCATCTTACGTTTTGCACGAATTTTCTTGATATTATTTGCAATTATAGATCAAAACTCATAGTCCTTTTTATTTCCTCTCTCACCTGAGACCCTATTGAAATGAAAGCAACAGGGTTGTGTAAGTTATTTTTTTAAAGATTTATTTATTTATTTGTTTGAAAGAGTTACACAGAGAGAGGAGACGGAGGGAGGGAGGGAGAGAGAGAGAGAGAGGTCTTCCACCTGCTGGTTCACCCCCCAATTGGCCATAATGCTGGAGCTGCGCCAATCCAAAGCTAAGAGCTTCTTCTGGGTCTCCCATGTGGGTGCAGGGGCCCAAGGACTTGGGCCATCTTCTGCTTTCCGAGGCCATAGCAGAGAGCTGGATCAGAAGTAGAGCAGCCGGGACTCGAACTGGCATCCATATGGGATGCTGGCATGGCAGGCGGTGGCTTTACTCACTACACCACAGCACCGTTATGTAAGTTATAAATATATTATATATATAAATATATAATATAACCGGGGTTATGCAAGTTATAAATCCACATTGATACAGACATTGAGAAGTGAGCCTTCAGCAGACATAATAAAAATAAATTCCTGGGAGCTGGGGAGTGGGTGGATGTCCGGTAACAGGTGAAGCCACACCTAGGAGTGCTCACGGACACAATGCGGCCCAAGAAGCTTCCTACCCTTCCGAGGACTGGAGTTGGGACTCACAAAGTTCAGACACAAATGGCGGTTAGATGTGGGGCTGAAAGCCGGGTGGTTGATGATCCATTGAGAAAATCTTGGACCAAAACTCTTAGCAACCATACGTGGCATACATGCAGGGAAATACTGCAGGGCCTGTTTCAGGAGGAGTCCCCGAATTAGGTACCCAATGCTGCATAGCAAACTGTCCCCAACTCAGCAGCTCTGAACAGCGGGACCTCAGTCCTTACAGCGCCTGTGGCTTAGGAACCTGAGAATCGCTGAGCCTCGTGGCTCTGGCTCAGGGTCCCGCCACCTGGAGGTGTGGCCAAGCCAGGGATCTGCTTCCAGGATGGTCCACTCCCAAGGCTGCTGGCCAAGGCCTCAGTTCCCCACCACGTGGGCCTCTGCTCAAGGCTGCCTGAGTGTCCTGTGGCATAGGGCAGCTGGTTCCCCAGACAACAAACTGGGACACACCGTGTGAGCAGCTCTGGGAAGTCACACACACAGTCCCTCTGGATGTCATCTATTCAACAGAATCAAGGCCCTAACCCTAGTCCTCATGCTCGGAGTGTGGAATTAAACTCCCTCTCTCGGAGGGGAACATGGTACGGACGTATTTTTGCAATATCCACACCCCAGTTTCAGCAGTCCCCATCGTGGGCCCGGCAGCTCTGGCCAAGGGGACAGAGGATACTGGAAGCCACCATGAGTCCTGAGCCATTCCTAAGAAAGGCAGGCAGCCGTGAGCCAGAGGGCAGGACCCTCTCATTCCATGCCACCGCGTGCGCAACCACCTGCACTGTACGGAACCATTGTGGGATCTCGCCAGATGTGCTCCACTTCCCCCGAGAACTCCCTCTCCGGCCCAAGAGCACAGAATGGAAACGGTTTCCTCTCTCCCGGGGCTCGGGCATGAGGTGATAGGTGGCAAGTCGCCCTGTCGCGTTTGGTCGTCTTGGACATTCCTCCCGCCCGAGCAACCCCAGAGACATTTCTCAAGATGTTCTGCTCCGACAAGCATGTGACAGGACAGCTCGTCCGCTTGCCGCGTTCCTGCCACAATGACACCCGGATGTCAACATCGTGTGCTTCACTCATTTAGAAACAATCTGGTAATGGAGCGCTGGTTTAATTTCCCGGGGCGAGGAAGAGGCGCCTGCGCTGGGGAGGCTCCCTCCAGCCCAGGAGGAGGCCTGATTATCTTCGCAGTCAGCCCCTTGTGGGTCCCTTAATTAATTGTAAAATACAGATGAGGGCCGTTCAAGAAGTGAGTTTAGGAGGTTAATTCCTGGCCTATTACACACAGCCCAATCCCTGCGCCGCTGGGATGATTTCACTGAACCCAACTGGTGATTGTCTCTTCCAAGTTCTCCCTGTCAAATGCGGGAGTGGAGAGAAATGTCCAGAAAGTTACTTTGTTGCGGGCCAGTGTCATGATCCAGGGCAATCAGCTCTGTCCAAGACTGTGTGGGCCTTTGTCTCTCTTTTTTTTAAGATTATTTATTTGAAAGGCAGAGCTACAGAGAAGCAGAGGAATAGAGAGAGAAGTCTTCCATCTGCTGGTTCACTCCCCAGTTGGCTGCAATGGCTGGAGCTGAGCTGATCTGGAGCCAGGAGCCTCTTCCAGGTCTCCCAGACGACTGCATGGGTCCAAGGGCTTGGGCCACCTTCCACTGCTTTCCCAGGCCACAGCAGAGAGCTGGAGCGGAAGTGGAGCAGCTGGGACTTGAACCGGTGGCCATATGGGATGCCAGCACTGCAGGCAGTGGCCTTACTTGCTATGCCATAGAGCCAGCCCCAATGGGCCTTTGTCTTAAAATGACTTAACCATACACTTCTACCCATGCAAGCAAGTGCACAAAGACACAACCACACAACCACACACACACACACAAATACAGGACTTCAAAAAGTTCTAGAGACACTTGTATTATCCTTTAATTCCATTTTCCCACTAACTTTGCAAAGCCCTCTTGTACATGTGCAGTGCACACACACACACACACACATGCACTCCTGCATGGGTGCACACACAAATGTGTACACCTGCTCTCAAACACCCCCCCACCCCCACAGGTAAATGTGATGCAGAAGGCACACGCGTCCACGGCTGGACATGTGGTTTTGCATCTCAGGCGTCGCACATTGGGCGTTTCCTTGCTGGCAGACAGAGCTGGCCAGGGACATCTGCGTCCCTCTGCGTGGTGCCAGCCTTCTATTGGGATCGGGAGCATTAATGTGATGAGAGCTGAGACGGCTCCACGTTCCCAGTTGTAGCACAGATACAGGGAGCTATTTGGAGGCTGTCCTGTCTTCATGGTTGAGTGACACATGATGTATGACACCTAGGGCATCTGGTTGTCCTTATCTCCCAAAACACCAGGAACCTACGGGAACACGAAGGCACAGACAGGAGTCCAGGAGGGAAACAGCCAAGTCTTGCATCCCCTCCTTTCCTAATAGCGACCCTAACGGCTGGAGGAGGACTCGGGGTTGCTATGGGGATGAGACAGGTGGTGCGGCATGGGAAAAGAAAAGGGAGAAGGTTGGTGCCTTGGCTTGCGCTTGAAATATTACATGGCTGACATCACCCGCGGATGCTGACCGCATATCCCCCCACCCCCTACCCGCCTGCCTGCATCCTGATCCTTCCCAAATGCAGACACTGTCTCACGCCATTCTCTGTTGCTGTCACAGAATCCCCGAGACTGGTCATTGATAACAAAAGCTTTCTTTTTGGCTCCTGGTTCTACAGGGCCAACAGCATGTCACTAGAATCTGCTTAGCTTCTGGTGAGGGCCTCGTGCAGAGGGCAACCGGGCAGGTGCAAGATCCCCAGAAGGGACTCAGGGGACGGTGCTAGGCCCACTTCACAGCACCACTGCCATAACCACTGTAACCCCGCGGAAGCAAGACAAGCATTAACCCCTCCGAATGATCGAACCTCCTCTTATGGCTCCCATCGGCTCTGAGCACTGCCCTCTTGGGGCCGGAGCAAGCCTCGCTCTGAGTTTCAGTGCGGCAGAGTCACACTCAAACCATAGCAGACGTTGGTTGGCCTGGCCGGAGACTGGTTCCTACTGGAGGGCAGGGTCGCTGCACCCAAGAGCAGCACCTCGGCTCTGTGCCTGCTCTACCCCTTCCTGACTCAGCCGGGGACAAACGCAGTGAGAGTGACAGCCCAGAAGGCTGTAGTGAGTCCTGGGGTGTGGCAGGGGCCAGAGAAGAGCATAGGAGAGGGACCTGCACTGTGGCATAGCAGGTAAAGCCTCCGCCTGTGGTGCTGGCATCCCATATGGGCACCAGTTCGAGTCCCATCTGCTCCACTTCCAATCCAGCTCCCTGCTAATGTACCTGGGAGACTTGGAGGAGGCTCCTGGCTCCTGGCTTCAGACCTGCCCAGCTCCCACCATTGCAGCCATTTGGGGAATGAGCTGGTAGATGGAGCACCTCCTCTCTCTCTCTCTCTTTCTCTCTCTCTCTCTCTCTCTCTCTCTCTCTCTCAACCTCAACTCTGCCTTTCAAGTAAATAACTACATCTTTAGAAAAAAAAAACACAGGAGAGAAAGCCCTGGCCTCTGCCTGCGTGGGCCTGGTGGAGGATGAGCTCCTGTCCCTGGAAGAAGGGAGTGGTTTAGAGGTGGAGCACAGCAAGAGTGGAGGTGGATACAGTGAGATGGGGCCGGTGCAGGTGCAGCCTTGGGGCTGCAGGGGACAGAGGGACCCCCAGGGTCCAAGGGAGGACTGTGGACTTTATCCCACTGCAGTGGGGGTTTCTGTCACAACTCGCTCTCTGGGATGCTCAGAAGGGAGTGAGCACGGGGAGAGGGGGGTTGGGAGGGTGGAGGCAGCCCTCAAAAGTGACGGTGGCCTGGGCTATGGCGGCAGCGGTAGCAAGGGTGGGGAGCAGGGGATGGCGCCAGGGGCAGCAGGAGTTAGGGAGGTGGGTGTATAAGGGGCAGGAGTGCGAGGGGTCGGGTGGCTCTGGGTCTGACAGCCGGGCCCTTGGCAGATGGTGGTGTATTCACAGCACAGGGACCTGGACGGAGGTGTACACATGCACACACACACACACACTCACACTCACACGCACCCCTCACCCTCCACCGATGGCTATCGGATTCCCATGCTCTGGAGTTTCTCTCTCTCCCCCATGAATTAAACAGCACAGCAGTAACAACATTGAATGGGCCCCGCGCGTCATCAGTACACAGTGCTAAACGTCTGCATAGAAATCGCCGTGGCTAAGCAGCCCATGGGGCAGGCGGCGGGAGGCTCAGAGAAGGCAAGACATCTGCCTGGTGTCGCTCAGCCGGGGGGGAGGGCGTGAAGTCTCTGGCGAGCCCGCCCTCCCGGCGGCGTCGAGAGTGGGCAGGACCTGGCAGGTCGGCCGCCCAGCCCTCTGCTCACCCTTCTCCCGGACACCAGCGAGGAATCTCCTCTCCATCCTTTCTCCTGCCATGGCCGTGTGTCTTTCCTCCGAAAGCAGCGCAGCCAGCGAGATTATTTTGACATATTTCCTGAAGACGCTGCTTCTAGGGCTCTCGCCTGATAAAAATGATATATTTATTTGGGACCGCCAAGAGCTTGCTGAAATGAGGAATTTATCTGCATAGCTTTTGTTATTAAAGTGATTCTTCTTGTTTATTTCCTTCTAAGCTACTGATTCCATCTATAATACATGAGTCCTAGGTAATAGAAATTTTTCATGCAAGTAAATATTTTAATAACATTATGGTCTGGATTCGGAGTGCTGCAGACAAGCGCCTAGCAGCGTGAGCAAACAGAGCGCTGGAGGCCAGGGGCCTGGGTCCGCGTCCCACCCTGCACCTGGGGCCCTGGGCCAGGTCCTACCCTCCCAGAGCCTCGGTTGCTGAGTCACAGGGGCTGCCGAGATGACAGCTCTGAGGCTTCCTCGGGAGCCACCTGTGGGCAGGTGCAGCCTGAGGGGTCAGCTACAGTGCGCATGTGCTAGGTCCCTGCGGGATTTCGTCATGGTACTCAGAATGGCACAAGTTTAAATGGTGCAGATTGCTAATTTCTGGAATTTTCCAGAAATGTCATCCAGCTCACTTTCTGGATATCCGAAACGGCCACGCGATCAGCAGTCAGACACACTTGTTCACCAGCGTGGGCCCGCAGCCCCGGAAGGCAGCTCTATGGACAGCAGAGTTCTGGACCCTGCTGTACAGAGCTGCGGCCCTGCTGTGTGCCTCCTCCAGGCTCCCCAGGCAAGGGAGAGTGTGATACCTGGTGTGGGAGAGAACACGTCAGATCCTTGCTCACTCAGATGCCCGCCAGAGCAAATGCACCAGGGAGCAGGGGAAGCCTGGCAGTCCCGTGCAACTGAAGGCCTTGTAGGTCTGGAGAAGCCCAGTCCTCTGTGTTCCACCGTCCACTGCAATAGATGGAATGCTTTCCAGCGCCTGCATCAGAAACCCAGCTCAACCAGCAGCCAGGGTGAGGCAGGACTCTAACTGGGAGTCTAGTTCAGCTGGCCTCAGGCAGGGCTGGGCCCAAGGCATCGGGCATGTTCCCAGGACGCCGCATCCCTCTATTGCCACTAAATTCTCTGCCTGGCTCTTCCCTTGGGGAGATCCACCCCTGCCAGCTCTCCACGCCGTCTTCCCTGCACCTAGCCATACCAGTGAAAGGAGATAACCTTTTCTAGAGGTGCAGCCAAACAAATCCTGCAGAGGGCTCTCGTGTGCCCACCAGGGTCACACGTTCAGGTCTGGACCGGTCACGGGGGTCCCAAATACTCTGACCGACCAGCCAGGGTCCCAGGCTCAGCCCCATGCACTTAGGTGGTTGGAGTCGTCGTGGCGTGTTTACCCAAGGCCATGTTGAGAAGCAAGCATCTCTACGTGTGGCCATGACACACGTAGGGAAGAAAGACGGGGTGTGCGACAGAGTTTTGAAGCGGGCGTCCCATATTCGATTTCGCCATTGTCTCTGCATGGCTTTGGCCAAGATGTCCTCGCAAGAGCCTTGGGTTTTTCAAACGTGATGGGAGAGCAAGGAGTTCCACTCGCCAGATGCTACAGAGGGAGAAATGAGATCGGGGCGGGGTAGGAGGTGAGGTGGAAACTGTTCTCCGCCAGAGGGACAAGGTGCCCACTTGTGCAAGCAGGCATCCCCACGTTTCTGAACCACATCTCCAAGCTCTGGTACAATCTTTGTGGGAGCGCGGGTTTCTTTTCCACTTAGTACTCAAACTGCAAAGGAGAGTGGCTTCCCGCTGATTTGGTGTGTGGGTGCTACCTCCCTCCCACCACCTCTGCACCACAGCCAAGGGACAACTTCCTGGAGCTCAGAGGCAGCAAGATCCATCGATGCCACCCGGAGCTCACACCACGCAGCCGTGACCCGAACAACACTTCCACAATTAGCTAATGGGGATCATTTTCACCAGAAAATGAAGCATGAAATATGCAAAAATAATGAGCCCTTCGCTGAAATTCCAGTAACTGCTACAGGGTAACCAATTTGAATAGCAGTTGCAACTCCTAGGGAGGAAACCCATTAACAAGGACAATGTTGAAATCGTTATGTATGGACCCTGGAACTCACCCGATAATTATATGCAGTCGATAAACATGGTATTAATCCTCCCACAGTTTGTAGCTTAAATGAGGCTTTTATTGAAATATTGGATCCAGTTTCAGGCTTAGCAGTTGGCCTGAAACAAGTGGGGACCTTGGCACTGGCACGGAGGCCAGCGTAGAGCAGAGTGAATTTTTAGCTGCAGAAGAAAAAGCCTGTCTCATGGACCCATAGAAGACCCTCCTGTCGATAGGGCTCCCAACATACTAAGAGACCCAGCATTGCACATCGGCTCGGATGGCTCGGCCAAGCATGTGCTAAGCTTCAGATAACTCTCTTCAGAGGTCATTCATTATTGCTCATTATTGATCATCCCACGCCCATCTGTGGACGGTGGGTAGCAATACCACGCGTGCTTGTGCATTCCTGCCTGCCAGGACCCCCTCCCGCTGGTAGAGGAGAGAGATCGAACGCCTCAGGCTCTGGTGTCAGACCCAGGTTCAAATCTTGACTCAGATGCTTCCTGGCTCTTTGTCCTGCAGCTTACAGAGGAACCCCTCGGTCCGTAACACAAGGAGCCCCGTGAGGAATAAACAACGCAATGCATACTAGGGTCCCGGCTGTGTGGCTAACTCAGAATAAGAGCTCCCCAAACGGAACCCACTCATTTCTTTCATCCAAGGGCGAGTTTCTCAGAGGCGCGCCCCCTACACAGAAGCTGTCCCTCATGTACTCTCTGTGCCTAGGCTGGAGCTGGCCCCTGGCATCAGAACACCTGCACCATGGGACTGATCGGGGCTCCCAATTTGCCTCTCCTGTGGCATCCATGCGGGTGTGGCGTGCAAGTTGTACTTCAAGGCCATCTTATGAACCACTGGCCAGGCATCGACAACCGCTGACACCGGGCTGTAGGGACACAGGGGGTCGCCACTCTCTTCAGTCCTGTGTAGGATTTTCCTGGCTTGGTTTTGTTAAAGCCCTCTCCGAGGCGGATTGAGTTGGGTTTATAATACCATGAAATGGCCTTTCTTTGGCCCTTGTGCCGGGGAGCACCGCGTGGGCGGCGTCTCCAGGGCCTTCTTGCTGGAGCGCAGGTCCCCGCTGTGGCCGGCAGTCAGGTGGAAGGTGAGTGCGCTTCAGGGGCCACATTTGCTTCCATCAGTGCGCTGAGGAATGGGAGCAATCCAAGCGGGGTGTTGTGGCTGGATGGAGACAAGCAGCTAACCATGAAGGCTGCCGATGAGATGCTAACTGATGCATTTTCTAGTGTTCCTGGACCCGGGGCACATGAGGAGAAAATGTGATACCCAGGGGCAGGACTCGCCTTTTCTGCTTCTGCACCTGGTATGTTTTCTGCTTTACATGCAGGTGCTTCTGCCTGTGCAGTGCCTGTAACAGGCAGACGCCAGCAGCCCTCCTAGGGGCCACTAGCCCTCGGAGCGTCCTCTCGGTCGCGAGCCCTATAAGCTTTTTAATGCATTCTCGTTCAATGCTATAAATGCATGTGGAATAGAGCCACTTTTTAGGAGGGGCAGGTTGTTATCTCCATTTTACAGATGAGAAAACTGAGGTTTAAAGTCATCAACAGCTAGAATAAGGATGTAACTTGAGAATGGCAGGGCTAGGATTCAACCCAGATCCATCCTATATGCAGGAGTACTGCAAAAAGTTCATGGATAATGGAATTAAGAGACAGGTTTTGTGTGTGTGTGTGTGTAAAAAACGTTTGAAATCTATATGCACAATGGTTTCATAAAATGCATTTTCCATACATTTTTAAAGACCCTTTCATAAATCTGAAAGTAACCAACTGCTATGTAGGATTCCATAGTTGATTTATAATATCTATTGAGTTCCTTCCAGTTTCTTTTCTTTTTTTAAGTTTGAAAGAGAGAATTAGAGAGAGGGAGAGGGAGAGGGAGAGGGAGAAGAAGTGGGAGAGGGAGAGAGAAAGGTTTTCCATACACTGATTCACTTTACGAATGGCCACAACAGCCAGAGCTGGGCCAGGAGAAAGCCAGGAGCCAGGAGCTTCCTCCAAGTCTCCCATGTGGATGCAGGGTCCCAAGCACTTGGGCCATCCTCCACTGCTTTCCCAGGAGCATTAGTAGGGAGCTGCATTGGAAGTGGAGCAGCCAGGACTCGTATGAGATGCCGGCGCTGCAGGTGGTGGCTTTACCTGCAACGCCACGGCGCCAGCCCCTTTCCAGTTTCGTTTCTCTTGTAAATGTTGGTGCAATGCACACCCTTGTACAGAACACTCCTCTGTGTCATTCCCTGTTCAAATACACAGCAGCCTATGGTCAGGGACTTGTGTCCATTTTGTTTCCTCCTACAACTTTAGTGCCTACAATAGAGGTTGACATAAAGTAGCTTCAGTAAGCACTTGGTGGATGGGTGAACGGAGAGATGGATGGAGGAGCAACTGAAGGCCTGGCTGGGGGAACGGTGGAGGGATGGCTGGCAGAGTGGCTGGAGCGGTATCTATGAGTGTGGGGAATATATATAAATACATACACACAGGCATGCATATATACGCAGAACTGTACACATGAATGACAGCATCTGTCTATCGGGGAGGGTGGTGTGGCACAGCAGGCAAACTACTGCTTGTGTCACCCACCCCCTATACCGGAGTGCCTCGGTTCAAGTCCCTGCTTTACTTCTAATCCAGCTTCCACTTCCTGCACACCTTGGGAAGCAGTAAGGGATGGCTCAAGTGCTTGGGTCTGTGCCATCTGCATGGTGACCCAGATGGAGTGACAGGCTCCTGGTTTCAGCCTGGCTCACTCACAACTGTTGTAGGAATTTGAGGAGGGAACTAGCAGATGGAAGATTCTCTCTCTCTCTCTCTCTCTCTCTCTCTCTCTCTCTCTCTCATTGTCTATAACTCTCTCTGTCTCTCTCACTGTCTTAACTCTGCATGGTAAAAAAAAAAAAAACAACCTTATATTTGCTTATCATGTTGTAACTCTTTGACCTGTTGGTTTCACATATAAAGAGCTCCATGTTGATTATAGATACATCCACTTTTTCTTGATTTTCTACCCATCAGTCTTACTGGCTCTATTTCGAACCATAGGTTATGGAAGGTGATCACTATATCTTACCCAGCTGATTTACCTTCTGTCGATAGGAGCCATCTCTTTCTACCTTTGAAGACTTTTTACATTATCAATTATACATTATCAGGTATCAACAGAAACGGCTGCTTTTTTGTTATTTTTAGCGAACATATTTCTTGACACATCTTCATTTTCCGCATTTCCAGGCCATGCTTATTCTGGATACGTCTCTTTGAAATAACGCTCAGCTGAACTTGTAAACCTAACCTGAGGTTTCCGCTTGCATATTTAAGCCGTTTGCGAGTCATGGGGTGATGCCTGCCATTTCCTTCTGCATTCTGGATTTCTCTTTTCTTCTTGTCTCTCCGCTGACATGCACATTCCACTTCCTACCTATTTTTAGACAGACCAGGTATTTTTATCCCATTCTCCCTCCCTAATATTTAATACTTTTCTTTCTAAAATTTGTTCAATTCTTCCAGAGATTGCCCTTAAATATTTCATGTTCGGATTTGGACTTGCGCGATGTGAAAGTGTCTAGAAGTGATCTTTCTCTCTGTTTTCCCTGAATACAGCGTCCGGAGCATCTTTTGCTTTGGTCCTCCCCCACCCCACCGCTTCCCTGTATCTTCTCCCACATCCACATCTCTGGGATTTTAATTCCAGGCTGTTATCATTTCTAACATTTGAATGTTCTCTTTAAGGATAATGTTGCACCTGATATCCCAATGTCTCTAGTAATTTTGTCAGGTAGATTGTGAGGGGTGAGTGTCTAGATCCTTACCTATCTGAAAACATCTTCACTTCACCTCCAGGGCGTGCAGTTCCAGCTTTAAGTGATGCCCCTTCGAGCTTAGGACGCTGGCTCCGTGTGTCCGGGTTGGGAACGCAGGGCTCTGAGTACCCGGGGACGCCCAGGCCAGGTGTCTTACCATGTATCTGTTTCTCTTCTGCTCTTTCTGAAAGCTCTCAGGGACCTTCCCTTTACCTCCGGTGTTCCGGGAGTTCTCTCTGATCTGTCTGTGCTGCGGTGCAGGCCCCTTCGTACCTGTCAATGACAGCTCCTGTGACTTCACTCTTAGTAGCTGGCACTGAGCTTCAACCCTTAGCGGGTTGTTCTGCTTGCTTGACTCAAGCAATACTTCTCACAAGGCTGTGCTGCATGCGCTCATTATGCCCATTTTACAAAAGAGAAAACTAAGTCACACAAAAATCCCATCTTTTTCACCCTGGCAGTTGTTTTATTATTACTATTGCTTTTAGAATATCATACATTTCTTTCTCCCTGCAAATTTCTGTTTGTTGGATATTTGGAACTGGGGTCTTTTTTTAAAGATTTTATTCATTTATTTGAGAGATAGAATTACAGACAGAGAGAAGGAGAGACAGAGAAAAAGGTCTTCCATCCGCTGGTTCACTCCCCAAATGGCTGTAATGGATGGAGCTGGGCCAATCTGAAGCCAGGACCAGGAGCTTCTTCTGGGTCTCCCATGCAGGTGCAGAGGCCCAAGGTCTTGGGCCATCTTCTACTGCTTTCCCAGGGGCATTAGTAGGGATCAGAAGTGGAGCAGCCGGGACTCGAACTGGCAACAAGGATGTCTTCCTGCAGTCTCATCACTCCTCTCCGCAATCCACAGTGGGGGGAACTTTCAGATCAAGGCCCACCACATCCCTGCTGCTCTCGACTCATCCACGGCTTCCCACGGCCCTCCAGACAAAGCCCAGGCTCCCGAGCACGGTGTCCCAGGCTCCTGAGGACCTGGCCCGCAGCCCCCGTGGCACGTGGCACGTCCACGCAGGCCATCTCTGCCCACGTTTTCAGGGGCCTCCACTGAGCCTTGCCGTGGGGGAGTCGGTGGCTTTATTCCTTTGGAGCTGTCGTTTCACACCATGAGAGTAGAGGGAGTGAGCCTGACACCTTGCAGACTGAAGCTGTTATTAATCAAAGCGTCTCTGGAAATATCAGAAACACAATGTGACATCTCAGGACGCCTCCCCTGCTGGCTCCACAGCAGATCTCAAAGGAAGCTGACCTTTTCCATAGCCGAATTATAAATGTCAGAATTGCGAGCCGCCGTCCTTCAATTACCATCACCTTGAAAGGGGAGAGAGCGCCAGAGGCCTCACACTTAAGGATGTTCAATCACAGATGTATCTCAAACACGCCGCCTCCTCGGGAGACGAGGACGGGCCTCTGAGAGCAGGTGCAGCCCCGCTGTGGTTTCTGTACCAGGTACAATGACCCAGAGCATCAGCAACTTAAATGATGACTTGGGGCTTGATCAGAACTACCCACGTGATCTATCCCAACAAACTCAACGATTTAATTTCTCTGCAATGCTATTTCCGGAAGCACCACAAGACAAAGATGCCTCTGTGGCATATCTCATAAATACAGATAATTACAGATCACTCTTTCCTTTACAAAATCATGTTTTTTAATTGTCCAGCTTTAAATAAGAAAACACA
The DNA here is from genome assembly GCF_033115175.1 of Lepus europaeus. Lineage (NCBI taxonomy): Eukaryota > Metazoa > Chordata > Mammalia > Lagomorpha > Leporidae > Lepus > Lepus europaeus. The sequence goes on along the minus strand of NC_084844.1, from coordinate 49,728,149 downwards.
AATGCTTTCCTTCTAGTCATGTTTCTCTTCTTCGTTCAAAGTCTCATATAACAAGGAGGCAGAGAGAGGATGGGTCCAGTCCGTGGGGAAGCTGTGCAGCCTGCCAGGCTGGCCTGATGTTACAGTAGTTACAATGCACATGACAGGGCTGGGCTAGTATCATACTGGGCTGTAATTTCTGCATCTCCCATAACTTAGTATTTCCAGTGGGAATCCCCCCGCCCCTGCACTCCATTAACCAGGTGTATTATCGGATCTTGGTTACAACAGAACATGGGCAATCAATGCCACCCTCTGTTCCCCGTTGTTAACAGAACAGCTTGGGTCTGATTGGAGCTGCAAAGTCTGGCCCCGTCACTACGAGGAGAATTAGGAGTCCGAAGGACCTCACTAGGGAGCCTTGCTTCCCTGTGTCCGCTGTCTTCAGACAAATACATTCTTTCTGCCTCCAAGCTCAAGGGCAGCAGGCCCTGGGGTCATGAGGGTAGTGCAAGCTAATGGGCAGCGTGACCCTTATGGCTCACCAGCTGGTGACTGGCCTGTGTACCCACTCGTTGCACTCAAATGCATGGCAGACCGTGGCCCTGCCTTGGGAGCCCCGTGACTCCAAATCCTCACTCCCAGCCACAAAAGGCAAATCACAGGAGTAGCCGGGCGGGAGGGTGTTTTGTAGGGGAGAGGTCTCATCATCAAACCCATTCTCCAAAGGGGGCATCTTGGCCACATTTCAAAAGTTGAGGGGATGACTGGGCAGAGTACAGTGAAAAGACCTCAGAGGAGAGAGTCGAGAGCAAGACAGCAAGCCGTGCCCAGGAGGGAAGCAGAGGCAGGCTGAGCGACTGTGCCCGGCTGGGCAGGAGCAAGGGCTTCCCTAGCCCATGGGATCCTCTGGCAGTCTCTGCCCCCGGCATGGTTGCAACACTGATGGTCGACAACGCCTTTGTGATGTGCTCCAACCTGTGCCCTCTTCCAGGACAGAAAAACCTGGCCGTGCCTTCCCATGGGAAAGTCAAGAGAACGTCTAAGATGCCCAGGGGAGAAGACAAGCAACACCTCGGCCAGGTAAGCTGTGGAGCGCCGCTCCCCTGCCCCGGGAGGGGACCCCTGCACAAGCTTTGCTGAGAGAGCTTCCACTACAGCGCCTCCATAACCCAGCTCCGGCACCGGCCAGGGTCAGTCCTCAGCCAGCAGTAAAGCCAGGGTCTGGGGGGCGTGGCTGGTCCTCAGGGCTGCTGCGGCACCTGGCCCTAGCTTGGGGCCCTGACCTGGAACCAGAGGCTACTTTGAGGCCCTGTGCCACTCTGGGGGACTCTGGGTCCCCGTGCTTGCTCTCCCCCCTCCATCACCCTGCTCCCCTGTGCTGCAGGACTCCAGTCACCCAGATGCAAACCTTGGAGTCCCCTGAGCTCCTCTTCCTCTCCCTCTTCGATGCTGCAAAATAATCCTAGCAGTGCTGCCTTAAAACAGACTCAGAGCCCCCCCCATCTCAGCACCTCCACGGCTGCCACCGGGGCCTTAGCAGTGGCCTCAGCTCTCGCCTGCCACTCTCCGTCCTCTGCAGAGCGGCTGGATTGAGGCCCCTGAACTTCCGCTCAGAAGCCTGTCAGCGATGCCAGAAGCCGGGGTTCCCACAGGAGTGAGAAATCCCCTTGCGTCTCCCCATTCACCTCCCCACCTTCATCTCAGCCCGGGGCCTCCTGGTTGTTCCTCCAACAGCTGCACGCCTGGCCTCAGAGTCAGCGCAGTGCCACCCCCGCTGCCTGCGGGGCTCCCGACAATCCCGCCCCGCACACGCCTCTCACCCCAGCCGGCCCTCAAGGCACTGATCTCCCCCTAATTCATTCAGTATCACCTCTCCCCCAACCAGCACGTAAGCACAGCCGGGGGCCAGGGACGGCTTTAACCTGTTGTGTTAATGCCTGTTGCATGTCTGAACACATCTCGTCAGGACATTTTCAAACGCAAAGAGGACAGATGCTGTCCATGGAACGCTCAGGAGCCTGCCGCCCAGCTCCAGTTACTGTCTGCGGCCTCCGCGGTAGCCCCATGTCCATCAAGCCCCCTCTGGGTGGAGCTGGGACACACCCCAGCACAGGTTCCTCCCCGGCGCACCGTGGTGCGTGCGTCTTCCACCAGAGCTCCTTTGCAGTTTGCAGGTGAGCTTCCCAATGAGGGAAAGGCGCACATGCACAGTGAGCCAGGCAACATATTCTGACAAACGCACCTACCGTGCGACCCTGGCTGCACCGAGACACAGAGAGTCCCCCAGGGCCTCTCGATACAGGGATTCGGCCTGCTCTGGTCCCAGCGCACGGAGGGCCTCCTGCCCACTCCAGAGGCTGGGTGCAGCTCTGCGGGGCAGACGGGCAGGATCTCTGCAGGGCTGGGGTCCAGCAGCGTTGAGTGTGGGGCCCCTAAGATCAGATGCCTGGGCAACAGCTGGCGTCATGTGGCTGTCAAGAAGATTCCCGAGACCCGGCCAGCCCTGAACACGCAAGCACGCAAGATGGCCTGCAACCTGCACAGCTGCTGAGAGGGATGCAGCTCAGGGCTCGCCCTGCCTCCCCTCCACCCAGCAGCGCTCAGCTCCCTGAGGCTGGGCCCATTCTCTGGAGCCCAGGGCCGCTGGCTGGGCAGGGCCTCCCAGGGAGACAGTAGCAGAGCCAAGAGGGCATCTTGGGAGGGGGTTTAGCCACTCCCCACAATGGCCATCGCCCTCTGTCCACTGTGAGCACACACAATCTCAGTCTGCATGGAAGTCAACAGCAGACCAGCGGGAGCCAGGGGTGGCGGAGGGGACAGGTCAGCGGATGCCACGTTACCCATAGACGGGGGAGGGGGAGTGAGTTCCAGCGCTCCCTGATGCAGCAGGTGACCACTGTCAATGAGGACGCAATGGGGCTGGCGCTGTGACATAGCCAGTAAACCGCTGCCTGGGGCGCCAGCTTGCCCTGTGGGCTCCAGCTCTAGTCCCGGCTGCTCCACTTTCAATCCAGTTCTCTGCTAAGACCTGGGGAAGTAGAAGATATCCCAAGTGCTTGGGTCTCTGCCTTCGTGTGGGAGACCCAAAAGAAGCTCCTGGCTTCAGACTGGCCCAGCTCTGGCCATTGTGGCCATTTGGGGAGTGAACCAGTGGATGGAAGATCCCTCTCTCTCCCTCTCTCTCTCTGTAACTCTTTCAAATGAATAAATCTTAAAACCAGAGCTAGCTTTATAAAAGTAATAATGCAATGCATGTTTCTTTTAAAATTTCTTTCTTTTTTTATTTTTGAGAGACAGAGATAGACCAACAGTCAGAGCACCCAACCACTAGTTCACTTCTCAAATGCCCACCAAAGCCCCCGGGCCTGAAGCCAGGAACTGGGAGCTCAGTCCAGGTCCCCCACGGGGCTGGCAGGGACCCAGGCACTGGAGCCGTCACCCACTGGCCCCCAGAATGTGCCCTAGCAGGAAGCTGGAATGGGGGCAGAGTCAGCACTCAGACCTCGGCACTCCAGCGTGGGACGTGCGTGTCCCGAGTGGCAGACGCCCTGCTGGTCCCCACCCCTGCCCCTGCGACATTTACTTCATAGTGGCCGGAAGAGGGTGATCTGAATGGTCTCATCCCAAAGAGAGGAGGAGTGCTGGAGGTCACGGACGCGCACCTGGCCTTGACTCCATCACTGCACAGCACGGCCATGTGTTGAAATGCCACATAAATATGTACAATAGTTATGTCAATTAAAAATATCCATATTAATGACATTCATATTTTAGATGGATGGTTGGTATTTTTCATCTTATGCAAAGTAGGAATAAAATTATATTTGTATAATTGTATTTATCTCCATCATGTACTATGCAAAATACTCATGTGAGCTCTCTCGGCAAATACAGCATTAATCCGCGTCCCAGCACCACTGGCCACTGGACGGCCTCACTCAGTCCTTACTGCCCAGAGTCAGGTGCAGCTCGGATCACAGCGGGTGCAGCAGGGTTCCATCACACACGTCCCCTACACTCGTGAGCTGTCCACTGGGCCTGCTCAGTCTCTGGGTGAGCCACCCACTGAGCACGCTCAGGCCCCAGGTGAGCCACCCACTGAGCATGTGCAGTTCCTTCAGCTGAGCTCCCACTCATCCCGCTCAGGGGGGGTCACCTGAGGCACGAGCGTGCAAAGTGAGCATCGAGCTCACCTGTGTCTCAGGACACTCAGTGAGGCCCCCACCTGGGGACTGAGCATGCTCAGTGCGTAGGCCAAGCGCAGTCTGAGCGTGCGCAGGCACGCACCTGGAGACTGAGCATGCTCAGTGGGTAGGGCAAGTGAGGCCTGAGCATGCGCAGGCGCACACCTGGGGACTGAGCATGCTCAGTGCGTGGCTCATCCGGGGACTGCACACACGCGGGCTCCAGTTTCTCCTGCTGTGTGAGGTTGTGGGTGGGTCTGAGTTGTTAAAGTGCAGAACAGCAGAGTTCAAAGTTTATCAGACCAGACCGTTCCGAGGTCTCAAAGGGGAACCTGGTGCACGGAGAAAGTTAAGGACTCACTCAAGTTCAGGGTCAGAATGAGGACTAAGTCTTTGTGTCTGCTCCATGGCTGGACCCGCAAACAACCCACAGTGGCGGCTTTTCCACGGGAATCAGGTAAGGGAGGTCCATGCAGACAGACGGGCCTCTGGCTTCTCCTCTCGGGGTCCTGGCCGGGCGGGCAGGCGGGAGGAGGGCGGCGGGGCACGGGCCGCCTTGCTTGTCCCGGTGGTGCTTGGTCCCGGAGTTCTCCAGGATCTGCTTTTCACTCGGCCCAAGCACTTGGGAAGGCACAGAGGATCGGAGGATCTCTCGGGGTGGGGGCAGCGGGCAGCAGTGTACAGAAATCATCTCGCTTGTTGCAGGACGTTGGCCGCGCGTCGAGTCCCGGGGGCTGAGCTCGTGTACGCGCGCCTGTGTTAGTTCCGGCGATTTATTCGGCCTATCTCTCAATCTGTCGGAGAGTGCTGTTGCCACGAGGACCTGGCGGTTTGTTTTTTCTGCTTAAGCAAAACGTAAATTATCTGGCCCATTAATATCTGGGCGCTCTAATCCGTTATTAGAGGAGAAAAGTAAAAACTCCTGCACCAAGATGAATGTTTGCTTTTAAGGTGATTAATAATGCGCGGCCCCTGGTGCATCCATCACTCTGCCGCCGGCCTCAGCGGGGACAGGAGGGAGGAAGCAGACTGGGGGGCTGGGGACGGCTGCTTGGTGCTCACCACGTGACCAGGGCCGGCTCTGGTTCCCTGTTGCTTTTCTAGGTGAACTGGCCCATCCTACCTGCCTGCTGAGTATCTGCAAGGTGCCTGGCCCCACCCTGGGTGGCGAGTGGGGGAGGCAGGAGGACAGGAGGTGCTTTCTGCTCTTGGAGAGCTTTCTATGCCCTGGGTGGGGGAACAAGGGCAGCTCGGTGGGCAGGGCGACCGGGTGCGGGTCAGCTGTTGGACTGATGGGCAGATCGCGAGGACGGTCAGAGCTGAGAGCAGATGAGTGCTGGCAGTTTTCTGTTATCCTTGCTCCAGCTCACAGCCCTGCAGGGGGCTATTTTCTTCCTGTGAAGGGGAAGACACTGGGCTCGGAGGGGAAGGCGACGGCCTGGTCCCACACAGCGAGTGGGGAGCTGAGCCAGGTGGTGCACTCCGTACTGGGCGCAGGTGAAAGCTGACGCCAGTGCTTTGAGTTCGCTCGCTGTCTGAACAGAGGAAGTGCTCTCGAGAGGCAGACCCAGGCGGAGCATGGTTCAGGGGTGTGTGTGGGCAGAAGCTGGCCCCGTCTGGCAACAGGAAGTCTGAAAAGGTGTGGGGGCTCCAAGGGGCGGTAGGGCCATGTCTTGGGGCGGCCTTACCGCTGGCAGAGGGTGGTTCCTGGGAGCCGTGCAGCACGGGCTGGCCTCCCGCTCGGAACCTGTGTCCCCTGGGCACCGCGGCTGTCTCCTTTTGTCGTCAGGGAGGAAGCGTGGTATGGTGTCTTCCCCCCTGCCCAGTTCCTGGCTCAGGCCACATCGTGTCATGGCTGGGCCCCACAGCACCCCCAGCCTCCATGGGGACATGTATCCAGAAGCCACCATGATCTCTGCTAACACGAGCTAGCTGGGGCTCCACACCGCTAGCCCCACCCTGATCTGAGAACACTTCGATTCAGGAGGTGGAGCCACTCTCCAAGCCCTCCGAGGGCTTCCTCCACCCCGGCGTCTAGAACCCCAGCCTATTCCTCCAATGTCTCAGTTGTCACCCTCTCTCCTGATCCCAGGGGACCTGGACCAAGACAGGAGATGGTCTGATTCCCATGGATGACAGTGGGGCATGGCCAGTCCTGCAGACACATCTTGTCCAGATATCCAGCGTGCATTCAGTGAGCGCCTACGGGGTGCTGCACTCCAGGCTGGGTGTCGGGGCACTGAGCTAAGCAAGGCAGACACGGGTGCACTTACAGACCTTCAGCAAATCGTGGCTGCCCTGCTGAGCATGAAGACTGGCGGGAGCAAGCGGGGGCCTGCCCAGGTCCGTCTCGGAGGCCCCATGATGCCAAGAATGAGAGGAGCACACGGGCGCCTGCTGCCCACTTGCTGACCCCTGAGAAGCTGTGGCCAGACCCGTCTCGGTCAGAGGCTGCAGAGTCAGTTCCTTGTTCACCCGAGCAGGGTGGAGCTGTTCCTGCCGGAGGCTGCTGTGCCACTTCTGCTGACCTCAGAAAGCTCCCCCGAGTTGCTCTCAAGAGCCCTGCGCCAACCAAAGGGAAGAGGTCTTGGAGCCATTGCCTAAACAAAGGGCACGAAGGGGTTTCCGCATCGAGAGGCATGCACTGTATATTAAGGGTAGGCCTGCCAGTTGCGTGTGTTCATAATTTCCTGGAGAGCTTGTCTTAGGCTCTGCTACATTCTCAATGACCCAGCTCAAATGCTCTGACTTCCTTCTGCCTCGGGCGGGGAATGTGCACCTGTGTCTGAGCAGGGCTCTGCTCTGGATGTCACCGCGGCAAAGCTGGGCCTCGGCCACAGCCAGCCACTTCCCTCCTGCCAAGCCCCTGCTGGAACGTTGCTGCTAGCCATGCCCCCTCTCTTTGGGCATCAGCTGTGGGGGCCTCCAAGCAGCTAGAGGGCTGACGAGACCTCAGATGGGACTTGTGGAAGGCTTTGGCGGGGAGGCAGGACCTCACTGGATGATCAAAACCCACCCCCGTCGCTGAAGGGAGATTTCATCCAGAGTCATGGGAGAGAGCGAGCGAGCTTAAGGAGTTGGCTCACATGATTGTCAGGGCTTGACATGAGCGTGAGGTTTGGAAATGGCACGTGGTGCAACAGTGGGCAGGTGGGAACCAGGGGATGCTGCAGACCTAGATGCAAGCGTAAGTTGCGGCTCTATCATAGATGTCTCAAATGTAGCCTCAGCGGTGTGTCATCCCCTGCCCCCCAATTTAGTTATTTTCATTTTTTATTTCAAAGGCAGAGATCTGGTGGGATCTTCCATCTCTGGTTCACTCCACAACAGCCAGAACTGGGCCAAGCTGAAGCCAGGAGCCCAGAACTCCAGCAGGGTCACCCATGAGGGTGGCAGGGGCCCGAGTACTTGAGCCACCACCTGCTGCCTCCCAGGGTGTGCATTAGCAGGAAGCTGGATGAGAAGCAGAGGAATTGGGATGTAAACTGTGCACTTGAATACTGCATATGGCTGTCCAGAATGGCCGCTTAACCACTGAGCCACACACCCATCCCGTCATACTCTTGGAATAATAAAAGGAATACACATTTATCATAGACAGTTTTGAAATTTCAGAAACAACATAAAAAACTCGTTATTCTATCAGCCAGGATCACCTTTGTTAGCATGTTGGTGTTTCTGTGGTCTTTTCCTCTATAAATCATTTACATTCTAGAGCTCACGTGATGAAAGTTTTCATGCCTCTTAAAACACCTTCCCAAGCGGTCTGTGCTTCCTCCACGTTATTGACAGTTCAGACCCCTTGTTCATCAACCCCATGCCCTCAGGAGTTGATCCCATGCCTGATATTCCTCCATGGTGGCATCATAGGAGACTCATTTGTGAGACTTGAAAATTGCCTGGTGCTTAGATGTTCCCAGACTAAACCAGAAACTCAGGGGTGGGACTTTCAGGAGTCCCCAGGAGATCCTCATATGCCAAGAGGCTGGGGAGTACAGGGCGGGACTGAAGCCCTCTGGCTGTGTCGGCCCCAGGCATTGCTTGCCTGTTGGCTGGGCAAGGTCATCGGACTCCATAGTTCAGAGCATGGCCAGGGACACCAGAAGTCTGTGGGACAAGAGGCAGGCAAAGAATGAGGCAGATACAGGCCTGATGAGTAAGCACCCAGCCACCACTGTCGCCATCCTGTAGGAGGCTGCCATGTGGTGGAAGACTGTTGTCTTTATCTGCCAAAGCCTTTGATCTCCGCCAGGGAACTGCTCCTCCTCCACCCTGTGCAGTTCAGATGGGACCGCCAGCCTCCATGCTCCCGTACAACCTGGCCTCAGAGGTATCGCAACTCTCCCCCCAGGGATTGGTCCAAAAGGTGGGCGTGTGAATCAAAGAGGACCAATTGCATTTCTCCCATACTTGGTTATCAGCCAAAATAGAGGTCACCCAGTTACCTCTGCATTTCAGATGAACCACGGTATTAGGTGAAGCAATGTGTGGCCTCCTTGGTAGAAGTGCCTTCTCCACGTCCAGCTGGGGGGAGGAAGACGAGGCACAGAGATGCTGAGCTGTGACCAGGGGGAGGGTTGGGGCCTGGGAACATTGTCCGTGTCTCTGACCCTGGCCAAGCTTGAAGCCAGCTCAGGGTCTGGACCACTCAGTGCTGCAAGGCAATAAATCTTTCTTGACTGAAGTCATAGTTAGTGTTTCTGTGACTTGCAAACAAGAGTCCTCAAAGAGGCAGAGGTGGGGCCTTTTAGTGATAGTCTCTGAAACTTGGCATTACAGAGTAAAGAGGAATGGGCCATGGGGGCATTGTCCCAGACAGCACTTCAAGGGGCTGGGAGACAACTTGGCAGAGGTGAGAGTGTGTTGGCACGGCTGGCATCCTGGTGCTGTGGGTCAGGCCGCCACCCGTGATGCTGACATCCCTTGTGAGCACTGGTTCCGGTCCCAGCTGCTCCTCTCCCCATCCATCTCCCTGCTAATTCACCTGGGAGGGCAGTGATGGTGACCCAAATGTTTGGGCCCCTGCCACCCGTGGGAGACCTGGGTGGAGTTCCAGTCTCCTGGCTTCAGCCTGGCCCAGTCCTGGCTGTTGTGGCCATTTGGGGAGTGAACCAGTGGATGGAAGATCTCTGTTTCTGTCTGTCTCTGGCTTTCAAATAAATAAATCACCTTTTTTTTAAAGAAAGTGTCTGGATTACTCCTTATTTTTCCCTTTTTACAATTTTGTTATTAATGTAAAGAAAACAGATTGCATTCCATAGGTACAGATCTGAGAGGACAACCACACTTCCCTTATTGCCCTGCACCCCTACCCCATAATGCTCTTCATCAGTTTTTCCAAAGATGTAATTTTAATCCACTCTGTATTCACAGGCTTAATTCACCAGTAATCATAATGTTCAACAAGTAAAAAGTAGGAAAACCACAGTTCCACAGGAGTGCAAACAAGGACTACAAATGACAGTCATATCCCAAAGTGACCATTTCATTCCTATATGTTTTTTGTATTCTGTACAAAATATATGAAAATATAGGATATTTGTCTTTTTGAGACTGTCATATTTAACTAAGCATAATGATTTCCAGTTGCTCCCATTTTGTTTTGAAAGACAGGGTTTCATCCCTTTTTATGGCTGAGTAGTATTCCATAGTATAGGTATATCACATTTTCTTTATCCAGTCATCAGATGATAGACATCTGGGTTGATTGCATAATTTATCTATTGTGAATTGAGCTACAATAAACATAAGGATACAAATAACTCCTTCATATGCTTATTTCATTTCATTTGGGTAAGTTCTCAGGAGTGGGATGGCTGGGTCATAGGGTAGATCTATTTTGAGTTTTCTGAGATCTCCATACTGTCTTCCATAATGGCTGTACTAGTTTACATTCCCTCCAATAGTGGATTAGGGTACCTTTTTCATTCTCACAAACATTATTAATTTTTGGATGATAGACATCTAATTGGGGTGAGGTGAAACCTTGTTGTGGTTTTTATTTGCATTTCCAGGATAGCTAGTGATCCTGAGCATTTCTTCATGTGTCTGTTGGCCATTTGAATTTCATTCTTTGAAAATTGTTCGTGTCCTTTGCCCAGTTCTTAACAGGATTATTTTGTTATTGGATTTCTTGAGCTCTTTAGATCCTGGATATTAATCCATTACCAGTTACATAATTTGAAAATGTTTTCTCCAATTCTGTTGGTTGCCTTTTCACTTTGTTGCGTATATCCTTTGGAGTGAAGAGGCTTCTTAGCTTGATATAATTCCATTTGTTGACTTTTGCTTTGATTACCTGTGCTTCTGAGGTCTTTTCCAAGAAGTCTTTGCCTATGTCAGTGTCTTGCAGTTTCCCCAATGTTCTCCTCCAGTGATTTGATGGTATCAGCTAGCAGATTAAGATCCTTGATCCTCTTAGAATTGATTTTCGTATAAGGTGTAAGGTAGGGGTCTTGTTTCATACTCCTATATGTGGAGATCCAGTTTTCCCAACACCATTTGTTGAAGAGACTGTCCTTCCTCCAGGGATTGGTTTCAACTCAATTGTCAAAGATTAGTTGGTTGCAGGTGTGTGAATTGATTTCTGGGGATTCTATTCTATTCCATTGATCTACATGTCTATTTCTGTGCTAGTATCAGGCTGTTTTAATTATAACTGCCTGTATTTTGTCTTGAAGTCTGATGGTATGATGCCTCCAGCTTTGTTTTTGTCACTTAATATTGCTTTAGCAGTTCAGGGTCTCATGTTTCCATATTAATTTTAGCATTGTTTTTATTAACTCTGGAAAAATGTTGTTGGTATTTTGATTGGAATCACATTGAATCTTTAATGGGCATAATGATTATATTCTAATCCATGAACATGGAAGATTTTTTTTTCCATTTTTCTTTGTTTCTTCCTTTGTTTTCATTGTAGTGATCTTTCACCTCCTTGATTAAATTTATTCCAATATTTTTAAATTTCTTGTAGTTATTGTGATGGGACTTATCTTAAAAGTTCTTTATCGGCCATGGCGTTGTTTGTGTATACAAAGGCTATTGATTTTTGCGTGGTGATTTTATATCCTGCAACTTTACCAAACTCTTGTGACTTTCGATAGTCTCTAAGTGGAGTCTTTTGGTTCCCCTATGTATAAGATCCTGTCATCTGCAAACAAGGATAATTTGACTTACTCCTTTCCAATTTTATCCCTTTGATTTCTTTATCTTGCCTGATGGCTCTGGCAAAAACCTCTAGACTGTATGAGTAGCAGTGGTGAAAGTGGGCATCTTTGTCTGGTTCTGGATCTTAGTGAAAATGCTTCCAGCTTTTCCCCATTCAGTATGATGCTGGCTGTGAGTTTGTTGTATATTGCCTTGATTATATTAATGTTCCTTCATCTATGGCTATACCACCCTGAACGTGCCCGATCTCATCTGATCTTGGAAGCTAAGCAGGGTCGGGCCTGGTTAGTACTTGGATGGGAGAAATGTTCCTTCTGTACCAATTTTGCCTAAGGTTTTCATCGTGAGAGGATGCTGTATTTTATCAGATGCTTTCTCTGCACCTATTGAGAGAATCATGAGATTTTTATTCGTTAGTACATTGATGTGATGTATCACATTTATTGATTTGTGTACGTTGAACCATCCCTGTATACCAGCAGTAAATCGCAGTTGGTCCGGGTGAATGATCTTTCTGATGTGTTGTTGGATTCGATTGGCTAGAATTTTGTTGAGGTTTTTTGCATCTATATTCATTAGGGAAATTGATCTGTAGTTCTCTTTCTCTGGTATCTTTTCTGGTTTAGCAATTAAGGTGATGCTGGGCTCATAGAAGGAGTTTGGGAGGGTTCCCTTTATTTCAGTTGTTTTGAATAGCTTGAGAAGAATTGGAGTTCTTTAAATATCTGGTAAAATTCAGCAGTGAAGCTGGTACTGGGCTTTTCTTTGTTTTGAGGGCCTTTATTACTAACTCAATCTCTATCTTGGTTATTGGTCTGTTTAGGTGTTTTATGTCTTTATGACTCAATTTTGGAAGATTGATTGCATCCAGGAATCTATCCGTTTCTTCTAGATTTTCCAATTTGTTGACGTAGAGCTGTTTGTGGATGATTCTTTTTATTTCTGTGATATCTATTGTTAGAGCTCCTTTTTCATCTCTGATTTTGCTGATTTGGGTCTTCTCCCTCTTTGGTTAGTTGGGCCAGTAGTGTATCAGTTTCATTTATTTTTTCAACAAACCAGCTCTTCATTTCACTTTTATGTTTTTTATTTCAATTGTTTATTCTCTAATTTTAATTATTTCTTTCCTCCTACTAATTTGGGGTTTGTTGTTTTTCTAGATATTTGAGATGCATTAATAGATCATTTGACACCTTTCCAATTTCTTGATTTAGGTACTAATTGCTATATACTGACTTCTTAACACTGCATTTGCTGTATCCCAGATGTTTTAATAAGTTGTATTGTCATTTTTTTTCATTTCCAGGATTTTTTTTCCCTTTTTATTTCTTCTTTGACATATTGTTTATTCAGGAGCATGTTGTTCAGTCTCCATGAGTTTGCATATTCTCTAGAGTTTCTTAAGTTATTTGTTTTCAGCTTCATTCTGCTGTGGTCAGAAAAGATATATTTCAGTTCTTTTTTTTTTTTAATTTGCTGAGACTTGCTTTATGGCCTAGCATATGGTCTGTCCTAGAGAAAGTTCCATGCACTGATGAAAAAAATGTATATTCTGCAATTGTAGGATGGAAAGTTCTATAGATATCAGTTAGATCCATTCAGTCCATGGTGTAGATTAGCTCTGTTGTTCTTTGTTGATTTTCTGTATAGTTGATCTGCCCATTGATGGAAGTGGGTGTTGAAGTCCCCCATTACTATTGTATTGGAGTCTGTGTCTCCCTTTAGGTGCATTAACATTTGTTTTAAATAGCCTGGTGCCCTGGCATTGGGTGCATATACATTTACTATCGCCACTTCTTTCCTATTGAATGGATCCCTTAATGATTACATAATGCCCTTCTTTGTCTCTTTTAACAGTTTTTGTGATAAAGTCTGTTTTGTCTGATAATAGAATGGCTATATCTGCTTGGTTTTGCTTTCCATTAACATGGAATATCTTCTTCCATCCTTTCACTTTCAGTCTGCATATATCTTTGTTGATGAGTTTAGATGGGTCTTTGTTTTTAATCCATTCAGCCAATCTGTATATTTTAATTGAAGTATTTAAGCCATTTACACTCAAGGGTATTATTGATAAGTAATGACTTGGCCCTGCCATTTTTCCAAAAAGTGTTCCTATTAATTGCTTTAGATTTCCTTTGTACCTTTACTAGGATGGTTTCTGCCTTCATCATCTTTCATCATGTTGACTGTCTTTCTGTGTGTCTGTGTGTAGCACATCCTTAAGCACAATTTGTGTGGCTGAATGCGTAGTAACAAATTTTTTCCATTTTTATTTGTTTTGGAAGGTCTTATTTCACCTTCATTTATAAATGAGAGCTTTGCAGGGTATAGTTTTCCAAGTTGACAGTTTATCTCTCTTAGGACTTGTACTATGGGTCTCCATTCTCTCATAGCCGGTAGGGTTTCTGATGAGAAGTCAGCTGTGAGCCTAATTGGGAATCCTTTATAGGTAATCTGGCGTTTCTCACATGCACATTTTAGAATCTTTAATTTATGTTTTACTCTTGGAAATTTGACTATAATGTGTCATGGTGAAGATCTTCTCCAGTCATGTCTATTAGGAGTTCTTTGTACTTCCTGTACTTGGACATCCCTTTATTTCTCCAAATTGGGAAAATTTTCTGCTGTTATTTCACTGAATAGGCCTTCTAATCCATTCTCTTTCCACGTGCTCAGAAACTCCTACAACATGTATGTTCGGTTGTTTGATAATATCCCATAAATTTTGAACACTATTTTCAGTTTTTCTAATTTTTTTCTTTTTCTGTCTATGTTTAAGGATTTGTCTCCTAGCTTAGAAATTCTTTCTTTTTTATTATATAAAGCTTTTATTTAGTAAATATAAATTTCATAAGTACAACTTTTGGATTATAGCAGTTCTTCCCCCCCTACCCACCCTCCCACCCCCAAACCATCTCACCTCCTACTCTCTCTCCCATCCCATTCGTCATTAAGATTCATTTTTAATTATCTTTATATACAGAAGATCAACTCTATACTAAGTAAAGATTTCAACAGTTTGCACCCACACAGACACACAAAAGTATGAAGTACTGTTTGAAGACTAGTTTTACCATTAATCCTTTTTTTAAAAAAGAATTATTTTATTTATTTGAAAGAATTACAGAGAGAGGTAGAGCCAGAGAGAGAGAGGTCTTCCATTCCACTGGTTCATGCCCCAGATGACCACAACGGCCAGAGCTGAGCTGATCCAAAGCCAGGAGCCAGGAGCCTCTTCAAAGTCTCTCATGTGGGTGCTGGGGCCCAAGGACTTGGTGGCCATAGCAGAGAGCTGGATCGGAAGTGGAGCAGCTGTGACTCGAACCAGCACCCATGTGGGATGCCAGCACTGCAGGCTGGGGCTTTAACCCACTGTGCCACAGTGCAGGCCCACCATTAATTCTCAAAGGACAACACATGAAGGACAGAAGTCCTACATGGGGAGGAAGTGCACAGTGACTCCCGTTGTTGGTTTAATAATTGACACTCTTATTTATGATGTCAGTGATCACCCGAGGCTCTTGTCATGAGCTGCCAAGGCTATGGAAGCCTCTTGAATCTACAAACTCTGAAATTATTTAGACAAGGCCATAATCATAGTGGAAGTTCTCTCCTCCCTTCAGAGAAAGGTACCTCCTTCTTTGATGGTCCCTTCTCTCCACTGGGATCTCACTCACAGAGATCTTTCATGTAGGTCATTTTTTGCCACAGTGTCTTGGCTTTCCATCCCTGAAATATTCTCATGGGCTTTTTAGCCAGATCCAAATGCCTTAAGGACTGGTTCTGATGCCAGAGTGCTGTTTAGGGCACTTGTCATTCTATGAGTCTGCTATGTGTCCTGCTTCCCATGTTGGATCATTCTCTCCTTTTTAATTCTATCTATTGTTATTAGGAGACACTTGATCTTGTTTATGTGATCCCTTTGACACTTAGTCCTATGTTTATGATCAGTTATGAACTTAAACTGATCACTTTAACTAGTAAGATGTCCAACTTAAGAGGATTTAGAGTCCCATGGCAAGTTTTTAGGTTTACCCTTGGGAGTAAGTCCTAGGGAACATGTGCCGAACTGTACATCTCCTCCCTCTCTTATTCCCACTCTTATTTTTAACAGGGATAAATTTTCAATTGGATTTAAACATGTAAGAATAATTCTGTGTTAAGTAAAGAATTCAACAAATGGTATTAAGTAGAAAAAGAAAATACGTTCCTCGACAGTCAGAACAAGGGCTGGTCAACTCATTGCTTCTCATAGTGTCAGTTTCACTTCTACAGGTTTCCTTAGGTGCTCAGTTAGTTGTCACAGATCAAGGAGAATGTATGATATTTGTCCCTTTGGGACTGGCTTATTTCACTCAGCATGATGTTTTCCAGATTCCTCCATTTTGTTGCAATGACCGGATTTCATTTTTTTTTTTTTTTTTGCCACTGTGTAGTAGTCCATAGAGTACATTCCATAATTTCTATATCCAGTCTTCCGTTGATGGGCATTGAGGTTGATTCTACCTCTTAGCTATTGTGAATTGAGCTGCAGTAAACATTGAGGTACAGATAGCTCTTTATTTTGCCAATTTAATTTCCCTCAGGTAAATTTTGAGAAGTGGGATGGCTGGGTCATATGGTAGGGCTGTATTCAGATTTCTGAGATATCTCCAAACTGTCTTCCATAGTGGCTTTAACAGTTTGCATTCCCGCCAGCAGTGGATTAGTGTTCCTTTTTCCCCACATCCTCGCCAGCGTCTGTTGTTTGTTTATTTCTGTATGAAAGCCATTCTAACTGAGGTGAGGTGAAACCTCATTGTGGTTTTGATTGGCACTTCCCTGATGGCTAGTGATCCTGAACATTTTTTCATGTGTTGGTTGGCCGTTTGGATTTCCTCTTTTGAAAAATGTCTGTTTAGGTCCTTGGCCCATCTCTCTCTCTTTTTTTGAAGATTTATTTATTTGGGGTTGGTGCTGTGGCGCAGCGGGTTAACACCCTGGCCTGAAGCGCCAGCATCCCATACAAGCGCTGGTTCGAGACCCGGCTGCTCCACTTCCGATCCAGCTAGTGCCCGGGAAAGCAGTAGAAGATGGCCCAAGTCCTTGGGCCCCTGCACCTGTGTGGGAGACTCAGAAGAGACTCCTGGCTTCAGATGGGTGCAGCTCCAGCTGTTGCAGCCAATTGGAGAGTGAACCATCAGATGGAAGACCCCCCCCCCTTCTCCTCTCTCCTCTCTCTTTTCTCTCCTCTCTGTCCTCTCTCTCCTATGTGTAACTGACTTTCAAATAAAAAATCTTTTTAAAAAATCTGTTTATTTACTTGAAAGAGTTATACAGAGAGAGCAGGAGAGGCAGAGAGAGAGAAAGGTCTTCCATCCACTGGTTCACTCCCCAGTTGATGCAATGGATGGAACTGTGCCAATCTGAAACCAAGGGCCCAAGGATTTGAGCCATCTTCTACTGCTTTCCCAGGCCATAATAGAAGCTGGATTGAAAGTGGAGCATCTAGAACTCAAACCGGTGCCCATATGGGATGCCGGCACTGTGGTGGCAGATTTACTCGCTATGCCACAATGCTGGCCCCATTGTCCCATTCTGAAGGTTGCCTCTTCACCTTTCTAACTGTTCTGTTTCTTTTGCAGTACAGAAACTTCTCAATTTGATGTAAAACAAGCTGTTAATTTTGGCTTTGGGTGCCTGTGCCTCTGGGTCTTTTCCAAGAAGTCCTTGCCTGTGCCAATTCTAGCAGGGTTTCTCCAGTGTTCTCTAATAATTTGATGGTGTCAGGTCATAGATTTAGATCTTTAATCCATGTTGAGTGGATTTTTGTGTAAGGTGTAAGATAAGGGTTTTGCTTCATACTTCTGCATGTGGAAATCCAGTTTTCCCAGCACCATTTGTTGAATAGACTCCTTGCTCCAGGGATTGATTTTAGCTCCTTGAACAAAGATAAGTTGGTTGTAGATGTTTGGATTGATTTCTAATGTTTCTATTTTGTTCCATTGGTCTATCCCTCTGTTTCTGTACCAGTACCATGCTGTTTTGATTATAACTGCCCTGTAGTATGTCTTGAAATCTGGTATTGTGATGCCTCCAGTTTTTTTTTTGTTTGTTTGTTTTGTTTTGTTTTGTTTTTGTATAAGATTTCTTTAGCTATTTGAGGTCTCCTGTGCTTCCCTATGAATTTCAGCATCATTTTTTCCAGATCTGAGAATATCTTTGGTATTTTGATTGGTATCACATTGAATCTGTAAATTGCTTTTGGGAGAATGGACATTTTGATGATACTGATTCTTCCAATCCATGAACATGGAATATTTTTCCATTTTTTCATCATCTTCTATTTCTTTCTTTAATGTTTTGTAGTTCTCATCGTAGAGGTCTTTGACATCCTTGATTAAGTTTATTCCAAGGTATTTGATTGTTTTGTAGCTATTGGGAATAGGATTGATCTTAGAAGTTATTTTAAGCTGTGGCATTGTCTGTGTATATAAGGGCTGTTGATTTTTGTGTATTGATTTTATATCCTTCTACTTTGCCAAACTCTTCTATGAGTTCCAATATTCTCTTAGAGGAGTTCTTTGGGTCCCCTAAATAAAGAGTCATATCGTCTGCAAATAGGGATAGTTTGACTTCCTCCTTCCCAATTTGTATCCCTTTGATTTCTTTTTCTTGCCTAATGGCTCTGGGTAAAACTTCCAGTATTATATTGAATAGCAATGGTGAGAGCGGGCATCCTTGTCTGATACCAGATCTCAGTGGGAATGTTTCCAACTTTTCCCCATTTGATATGATACTGGCTATGGGTTTGTCATGAATTGCATTGATTTTGTTGAGAAATGTTCCTTCTATACCCAATTTGCTTAGAGTTTTCATCATGAAAGGGTATTGTATTTTATAAAATGCTTTCTCTGCATCTATTGAGATAACCATATGGTTTTTCTTCTGCAGTTTGTTAATGTGGTGTATCAGATTGATTTGCGAATGTTGAACCGTCCCTGCATACCAGGGATAAATCCCACTTGGTCTGGGTAGATGATCTTTCTGATGTGTTGTTGGATTTGATTGGCTAGAACTTTATCGAGGATTTTTGTGTCTATGTTCATCAGAGAAATTGGTCTGTAATTCTCTTTCTCTGCTGCATCTTTTTCAGGTTTAGGAATTATGGTGATGCTAGCTTTGTAGAAAATTTGGGAGAATTCCCTCTTTCAATTGTTTTGAATAGCTTGAATTGGAGTTCTTTAAGTGTCTGGTGGAATTCAGCAGTGAATCCATCTGGTCCTGGGCTTTTCTTTGTTGGGAGGGCCTTTATTATTGATTTAGTTTCTGTCTTGATTATCGGTCTGTTTAGGTTTTCTATGTCTTCATGCTTCAATTTAGGTAGGCTGTATGTGTCCATGAATTTATCCATCTCTGCTAGATTTCCTAGTTTGTTGGCATATAACTCTTTGTAGTAATTTCTGATGACTCTTTATTTCTGTGGTGTCTGTTGTTAGATTCCATTTTTCATCTCTAATTTTATTGATTTGGGTCTTCTCTCTCATTTTTTAGTTAGTTGGGCCAATGGTGTGTCAATTTTATTTTTTCAAAAAACCGGCTCTTCATTTTGCTGATCTTTTGTAATTTTTTATTCAGTTTTGTTGATTTTTTTCCTCTAATTTAATTATTTCTTTTCTCCTGCTAGGTTTGGGTTTGGTTTGCTGTAGTTTTTCTAGATCCTTGAGATGCATTGATAGCTCATTTATTTGGTGCCTTTCCAATTTCTTGATGTAGGCCCCTATTGCTATAAACTTTCCTGTTAACACTGCTTTTGCTGTATCCTGTAAGTTTTAATGTGTTGCTATCTTCATTTGCTTCCCAAAAGTTTCTGATTTCCCTTTTGATTTCTTCTATGACCCACTGTTCATTCAGGAGCATGTTGTTCAGTGTTCATGTGTTTGCATATGCTCTAGAGAGTCCTGAGTTGATTTCCAGCTTCATTCCATTGTGGTCCAAGAAGTTGCATGGTATGATTTTGATTTATTTGAATTTGCTGAGACTTGCTTTATGGCCTAGTATGAGGTGAGGTCAGTCCTAGAAAAGTTCCATGCACTGCTGAGAAAAATGTGTATTCTGCAACTGTAGGATGAGAGTTCTGTAGATATCTGTTAGGTCCACTTGGTCTGTAGTGTTGATTAAATATGCTGTTTCCTTATTGATTTTCTGTCTGGTTGATCTGTTCATTGCTGAAAGTAGAGTATTGAAGTCCCCCAATACTATTGTATTGGAGTCTAAGTCTCCCTTTAAATCCCTTATCATATCTTTTAAATAGCCAGCTGCCCTGTAATTAGGTACTTGTACATTTATGATAGTTATATCTTCCTGTTGAATTGATCCCTTAGTCATTATATAGTGTTCTTTTTTGTCTTTTACAGTTTTTGTGTTAAAGTGTATTTTGTCTGAAATTAAGATGGCTACACTAGCTCTTTTTTGGTTTCTGTTGGCATGGAATATCTTTTTCCAACATTTCACTTTCAGTCTGTATGCACCTTTGTTGGAAAGATGTGTTTCTTATAAGCAGCAAATAGATGGGTTTTGTTTTTTAATCCATTCAGCCAGTCTGTGCCTTTTAACTGGAGAGTTAAAGCCATTTACATTCAATGTGACTATTGATAAGTAGTGACTGCCCTACCATTTCTCCAAAGATATTTCTAATTTATACTTTGAACTTCCTTTGATCTTTTACTGAGAGATTTTCTTCCTTTACCTTCTTTCATATTGATGGCCATGTTTCTGTGTGTAACAGATCTTTAAGCATCTTTGCAGGACTGGATGAGTGGTGACAAATTCTTTAAATTTGTTTGTTATGAAAGTTCTTTATTTCACCTTCATTCACAAATGAGAGCTTTGCAGAGTATAATATTCTGGGATGACAGTTTTTTCCTTTGAGGACTTGGGCTATATCTCGCCATTCTCTCCTAGCCATCAGGGTTTCTGATGAGAAGTCTGCTATTACTCTAATTGGAGATCCTCTTAAAGTAATCTGGCTTTCTCTCTTGCACATTTTAGAATCTTCTCTTTATGTTTCACTGTGGTGAGTTTGATTACAGTGTGTCGTGGTGAGGATCTTTTCTGGTCATGTCTATTGGGAGTTCTGTGTGCTTCCTGTACTTGGGTGTCTCTTTCTTTCTCCAAACCTGGGAAGTTTTCTGCTAGTATTTCACTAAAAAGGCCTTCTAATCCTTTCTTCTTTCTCTATGCCTTCAGGAACTCCTAGAACCCAAATGTTGGGGCTTTTTATAGTATCTTGTAGATTCCCAATGGTGTTTTTTAGATTTCTAGTTTCCTCCTCTTGTCTTTGGTTTGTATACTTTTTCTTTTTTTTTTTTTTCTTGACAGAGTGGACAGTGAGAGAGATAGAAAGGTCTTCCTTTGCCATTGGTTCACCCTCCAATGGCCACCGCGGCCAGCGCGCTGCGGCCAGTGCACCATGCTGATCCAAAGGCAGGAGCCAGGTGCTTCTCCTGGTCTCCCATGGGGTGCAGGGCCCAAGGACTTGGGCCATCCTCCACTGCACTCCTGGGCCACAGCAGAGAGCTGGCCTGGAAGAGGGGCAACCAGGACAGAATCCAGCACCCTGACTGGGACTAGAACCCGGTGTGCCAGCACCACAGGCGGAGGATTAGCCTATTGAGCTGCGGCACCAGCTTGGTATGTATACTTTTCTGTGCTCTGTCTTCTAAGTCTGATATTCTCTCTTCTGCCTCACTGATTCTGTTTTTAAGGCTCTCCACTGCATTTTTAAAATTTGTTCTATTGAATTCTTCATTTCATTTTGATTCCTCAAGATTTCAATTTCTTGAGAGATTTTCTTTCATGTCCTGCATGGATTTCAGTAGTTTGTGTATTTGCTTTTGATTACTTCTGTATAATTTTATTAATTTCTTGAGTTCCATTTCTTGTATTTCTTCTATCTCATCATCTTCATAATCTAGTATTGAAGTGCTGTGTTCTTTTGGGAGCGTCATGTTGTCTTCCTTATTCTTGTTTCTTAGATTGTTGGGTTTGTTGTTCGGCATTTGTAGAGATACCCGTTAGTTTCTTCTACTTCCCGCCCCCAACCCTGCTGTGGCGGCTTTTATTGTTGTACTATGACTCTATAGATAAGTGGACTGTCTGCTTTCAGTGAATCTCTAGAGGGTTGTAGTGGGTGTGGCCAGAGAGCTTTGTTCAGGGTTAAGGGCATGCCCAAGATGACACTCCCAGTTTTGGCATGGTAAATCTTCTCTCTTTTTTGTAATCAGAAGGGAGGTATATTCTGCTCAACTGAGCTCTTTTCCTCAATGGAGACCAGAGCCTGATCGCTAGCCCCAGTGGGTATAATACTCGTCTGCTCTGTCCCAAGGACCACACAAAGGATCTGTGCAGTCCTCAGTGTAAGTTCAGATTCCCCAGTGATGTCTCTCACCAGGTAACCAGGAACACCCAAGCTTGTGGCATCTCCCACTGAGACTGCTCAAAGTCCCAGCCACACTGTGAGTTCTCCCACACACCCTCAGGTTTTTTTTTTTTTTTTTCACAGTCCTGGTTCAGAAACTTCACTCAGTCACAAGCTCCTAGCCCCGTTATTTCTCCCCACCAGAGTCGGGAGTCTCTGCTTGGCTGATTGCCGAGTACAGACACGAGCTGGTGCAGCTGTTATGTATGTCCAAAATGGCACCTGCTGTCAGCTTGTATGCCTTTGTAAGGTGATTGGAGAGAGAGAAATGTGTCTATACTGTCCTTTTATTTTTTTTCTCTTTCCTCTAGTTTGGCTAGTACACTTTCCCCCATGGCGCTTTAAGCCTCATTCCCTCTAGGCTCTTCCTGCTGCTTTTTCTCCAGTGGCTCAGGCTACTGATGTCTCATCTTGCCTCACTTTCCTACGTTGATATGTAGGCTCTCGGCTGTTGGAGTCCTGAGCCATGGGCACCTAGCCCTCTATGTAGGTTCACCATGCCCCTCTAATTTCACTAGAGTTTCCTCTGTCATTTTTTCCCTAACTGTTCCCTGAGACTACACTATCTCTGCTTTTTTTTTTTTAACCTATCTTCTCCTGGGCTAGAGCAGTAAAGCTCCCTTCCTACTCGGCCATGTTGGAACCAGATATTCTTTCTTCTGCCTCACCAAGACTGTGGTTGAGGCTTTCCACTGCATTTTCTATTTGATGTATTAAAATCTTCATTTCTAATATTTCTGTTTGATTTCAAGATCTGTATCTTGGCAAAATTTTTATCCATATTGTGTATCGATTTCTTTATCTCATGAGTTTATTTCTCAGCATTTTTTTTTTTTTGGAAAGACAAATTATTTATTTTACTTGCAAGGCAGAGTTAGAGGGAGAGACAGAAATCTTTGGTGGTTTTTCCCCAAATGGCCACAATTTCAAGAGCTGGGCAGACCGAAGCCAGGAGCTTCCTCTGGGTCTCCCACATGGGTGCAGGAGCCCGAGCACTTGGGCCATCTTCCGCTGCTTTCCCAGGCACATCAGCCTGGAGCTGATGGACAAAACGTAGCAAAGAAGTAATCCTGCAGTGGGGAGGAGCCAGTGGATCAGAAGGAACTGATCTAGGTTCCTCTAACACAGCCCTGCAAGTGTTCTCCTGTCTTTTGGAGGAAATGATACCTGTCGTATCATTTCTGTTCTGTTGCTATGGCAGCAGACTCATGGCTGGGTGATTTATAGAGAAGAGGTCTTCTCATTCAGTTCAGGAACTTCAGGAACATGGTGCTAGCACCTGGTCAGCTCTGGCCAGAGCCTTCTGGCTACATGGCTATGTGGCGGTGACAGCATAGTAGGTGTGGTGGTGGGAGGGAAAGACCACATGGCAAGCCAGGGAGCCAGAGGAAGCTGTTGGCAGTGTGCTTATGGGGATTCTTGGGACCTCACTTGGATCAAGTCTCTCCAGAGATGGTTTCTCTCTGCCTCTGCAGTGGCCAGAACACGCCCAAAGTTGTTCTAGACTTAACGATGATGGACATTTTGGATCTCAAGTTGTGTGATCTGACCTCAGAATTTGCCCTTGAGGCATTCTTGTCTGGCTGAAAAGCCCACGGGAGCATTTCAGAACTGGAAAGCCAAGACACTGTGGCAAAACTTGTCCTTCGTGAAGCATCTCTGTGAGTGAGATCCCACTGGAAAGAAGTGGTCCTCAAAGAAGGAGGTACTTTTCTCTGAAGGGAGGAGAGAACTTCCATTTTGCTTATGGCCCTGTCTAAATACTGATGGAGTTTTTTGATTCAAAAAGCTTCCGTAGTCTAGGCAGCTCATGTCAAGAGCGTTGGGTGATCACTGACATCATACGTAAGTATGTTAATTGATAAATGAACAACCGGAGTTGCTGTGCACTTACTCTTCATGCAGGACCTCTGTCCTCAGTGAGTTGTATTATGAGAGTTAACTGTAAAGCTTGTTTTTAAACAGTTTTGTGTGTATGTGTACAAGTTGTTGAAATCTTTACTTGGTCTTCTGTGTGTAAAGTTAATTGAAAATCTTAATGGCGAATGGGACTGGGAAGGAGAGAGGGAAGAGGAGGTGGGGTGGAAGTGGCGGTGGGATGGTGGATATGGTGGGAGGAATCACTATATTCCTAAAGTTGTACTTATGAAATCTGTACTCATTATATAAAAGGCTTCTTTGGGAAAAAAGTTGTGTGAGAGGTGGCTGTGTTCACAGTGGCCATTCCCCTTCAACATGGACAAGTGCTTGCTTTATGGTTTTGTGGGGGCAGGGGAAGTCCAGGTTTGCTCTGTGCCCACTTTCAGCCCATGTGACCTGTTGAGCTCCGGCTTTGCGCCAGGATTTCACAGTAGCTCTCCAGACCTCCCAGTCTTTAGGGTTCAGAGAGAAAGCAGACTTCAGCACCCATTTCTCTACAGACTCTGTCTTAGGGCTTTGAAGATTCCCTTTTCTTGTGCCAGCTCAGTAACATTTAAACAGGTGAAGCAATACTTTATCCAGCTATGCAGTGGTTTCACTCGGGAGGGAGGATCCTTCAGGGCGCTCAGATCTACCCTGCTGTCCTTTCTAAACCCAGTAGATTCCTTATGAAAACCACCAGCAACTTTGCCCATTCAGGCTTCCTCGCCAGCCCCACCCTGGGGTGGTGGGAGAGGGACGGGTGTGGGTGCAGCGTGCTCTGGCCCCAGTATTTCCCCACACAGACAGGTGGGCATCTGTGAATGACCCCTGGGCTGTCCTCAGGCCAGTAGGTGTGTTCAGGTCTCCAGCAGCCCTGTGCCACTCTTGAGGGCTGCATCAAACCCTCCCCAGGGTCTATGAATTACAGAGAAGGGCTCATTGCCATGAGGCAGGGCAGGCAGCAGGAGCAGCACTGGGGGACGCCTCCTGCAGGGGCCCTGATGCAGGGTCGGCCCTGATCAGCTGGACTTGGGTGTCTGGGGCACTGGCGGCTCTTGGAACACAGCTGTGTTGAGGCAGGTCTGCAGGGGCTGAAGGGCTTGGCATGGGGTGCAGCATCTGAGGAGGACAGAGCCCCTGCCCTGGAGCCTGGGCGTGGGGAGAAGAGCTGTGCAGAAGAATCGGCGCTGCTGGCTCAGGAGAGTAGCACAGTTGCAGTCCCCAGAGTGTGTTCAGGTCTCCGACAGTGGAGCCAGTGGCTCCTCCTACCCGCCTCTTGGGAAATGGACCCTGGATTCAAACTCAGGGTGGCCTCGTCCTCCCCTCTGACCGTTCCTTCCCACCTTCCTTTTCTTTGATCTGTTTGAGATAGGCAAACTGACAGACACTCCCTAAATGCCGAAGCAGCCAGAGCCGTTAGACTGGACTGAGATTCAATCCTGGCCTCCCACGTGGGTGGCGGGACCCTGAGCCGTCACTGCTGCCTCCCACGATGCACACTAGCAGGAAGCCGGGATGGATCATGGACCTGGGTCTGGAACCAGGCACTCCCAGCGGGCTGTGGGTGTCTCAGCCACAACGTCCGCCCTGCCACGTTCCTTTTTCTAAAGACATCCATTTATTTGTATTTATTTTCTTAAAAATTCATGTTTCTTTTGTTTATAAAAGTTAGATATGTTTGTGATAAAAAATTTAGAAAATATAGAAAAGTGCAAAGAGGTGATTAATGTTTACCGTAACCCTATCCACAATCATTTATAGCCATTAATTATTTTTGCTGTATCTATATATTTGCCATATATAAAATAGGACATATATAACTCAATTACTTGTACTATAAAATTTCAATGCTTTCCTGTGGCATTATTTTTAGACTGCTTTTTTCTACTTAATGATCAATTATGACAAATTTTATTGTAAGTCCTCTTTGAAACGACTATTTTTAATGGCTCATAGATTTCATTGTTTATGTACAACATTAGATATTCAATCAAGTATTGCACATTTGGATGTTTTCTGATTTTTCAATTTTATAAATAATAACTGAAGAACACATTTTTGCCTGAGTTTTTGTGTGTATCTCTAATTTTTTCCATGTACATATTGCTGGCTAATTTTTAGGCATCTGATCATCATACAGAGGTGTCCTACAGTAATGTGATATATGTGTGTATATTTTATATCAAAAGATAAAAAATACTGTTTTGCAAAACTGTGCACCACAGGAACATGGCTTACAGGAAAAAATATGCCTGAGGCAGATCACTCAAAATTTATGTTACATTGTGACCACAAGGCTAATAAAAAGTAACACTCGTAATAAAAATGCTACTTAAAATTAATTATGTTTTTCAATAAATAGAGTAATAATTCCATTAAACATCTGACATGTGCTTTTGAAAGTAGCTTGCAGGAAGGAGGTGTAACCAAGGATTGATGATAGGATTATGAGTTCTACAGACAAGCATAAGACCACCTAAAGCTGGTGGGTTGGAGTGGGAGTTTTGCCTGCTGGTTGGACTGTGTCCCACATCAGAGTGCCTGGGTTCAATCCCTGGCTCTGGCTCCTAATTCCTAACGTCCTGCTAATGCAGACCCTGGGAGGCAGCAGGTGACGACTCATGTAGCTTTGGCCCTGGCGCAGCTTTCGTCCTGGCTGTTTTGCACATTTGGGGAATGAACTAGTGGATGGGAGATTTCTCCATCTCTCTTCCTCTCCAAAAAATAGTAATGAAAATAATTTTTTGAAACAAGATGGCCGATAACCTTATAATACACGCTTTCTGTGTAGAGCACATGCATAGATCTGGCTGAGAGGAAGCACACGAGCGAGGAGGCCGCACAACCCGTGCCCGCCGTGGCTGCCTGTGCTCAGCTGCTGGTGTCGGGTGGCTCAGAGCACAGGCTCCGGGGGAGAATTGTATGTGAACCAACAAGGCCATCCTTCCATTTCTGCTGATGGAGGGCGAGCTGGCTCTCACTGCAGCGGGCCCTCCTGCAGCACAGGCTGCCCAGTGAGGCTGCTGTCCTGGGAGTCCATGCCCCAGGCTCCATCGCTGGGGAGGACAAAGCCTCCACTGCACTTGGCCCGACCTGGAGGATCTAGGCCTTCTACAGTTTGGCCAGTCTGGTTAATGCTGTGTCGGATACTTGCAAATAGCTAGAAGAGAGGACTGAGAGATCCAAGAGGTGGGCTCAGGTTTTGGAGTGTGTGTTTTCCATTACCAGGGGAGTTGCCCATCGCTAGCATATTCTTCATCCAGTTCTGTACTCGCCAGGCATTGCTGGCGCCTGCTTTTCTCTTAGTGTTAGCATTGTTCTTATTGATCTCTTGTTAGAGATGGAGGTTATTAATCCTCTCTTCGTCACAATTTTGTCAAATAACTTTCTCCGCTTGTCATTCGCTCTTCGGTTTTGTTTATGATTCTTTGGAGGTGTGGCAGTCTAGATGCTGTCGTCAGAGGGGGACTTCTTTTCCCAGACTGTTTCATCCATTGCTTTGTGCTTGGAAAGTCCTTATTCAGTAAATATTTACAGAATCTCTTCCAGACTTTGTAATTGTTTTTTGTTTGTTTGTTTGTTTGACTTTTAAAAAATTAGTTTGAAATTTGATGTATGGTATGATATAATGATCTCACAGTTTATTTCCGCCCATATTTCAGTTTTTAATTTACTTATTTGAAAGGCAGAGACAGGGCGGGGTGGGTGGAGAGAGAGAGAGCAAGTAAGCATATACATGCACGCTAGCTTTTCCATCTGCTGGTTCACTCCTCAATGGCCAACATAGCTGTGCCGGGCCAGGCCAAGGCCAGAGCCAGAACCTTGGCCTAGGTCTCCGTGGCAGGAACCTGACTTGAGCCGCCACCTGCTGCCTGCCAGGGTGTGCGTTAGCAGGAAGCTGGAATGGAGAGCAGAGCTGGGACCCAAACCCAGGCACTCGGATGCAGGATGCAGGCGCCTCAAGTGGTGGCCAAACGGCTCTGCCAAACGCCTGGCCCCCATATTTCAGTTTTCCCAGTATTTAAAATGTGTATGTATTCCTGTAAGCTTGTGATCCTTCCGAGTATCATATGCTAATCGCCTATCACAGGCCAGCTGCCTGTCGCACTGGTCTCTCCGCCAGTACCGTCTGAGGTGCCCTCCTGTCTCACTGTAGATTGATGCCTGAGTATCTCAGCGTGCCATCCTGCCTTTATGTATACTCAGCTTGCTTAGCGGACGGTTGTACCTGTTTCTTCCTCCGGATCAGTTTAAAGTCATAAAATGAGACATTGTGTCAGCCTGGTTTTAGGTGAAGGTCAGAAAAGTTTGGTTTTGCTAATCCTCCAAAAAGTAAGATTTTCTGTTTTTGTGGACTACATAGTCACTGTCTCCTTCCCATGCTCTCTTCTCTCCTTCTCATCCTTCTGTTTTGGGCTCACAAATGTAAAATGCAAAAAGCCCTTCTCAGTTCCCAGCTGTAGGGAAACACCATGGGCTGGACTGGGGGGCCAGGAGGCGCAGCTCCCCGGCTCTGCGGTAGCAAGGTTGCAGGGCCGCCTGGCTTCAGACCACAGGAAGGTACCGCCCTGAGACTCCAGAGGCAGGAACTCTGAAGTCGAGGTGCAGCGGGGCCACGCTCCCTCCCTCCAAGGCCCCAGGGGCACCTTTCCATGCCTTTTTCTCACAGTTGCCCGTGATCATCGGCTTTGCTCGGCTGGCAGGTGCCTGGTGCCATTGTCTGCCGCCCCCATCATGTGGCTCTCTCCCTGAGTGCCTGTGTCTTCCCAGATCCATCTTAGGAGGCCCCAGCCATATCAGGTGAGTGGCCCTGTTACTCCAGTCTGGCTCCCTTGTCTGGACTAATCACATCTGCACCATCCCAATTTCCAAATAAGGCCGCATTCTGAGGTACTGGGGGTTGAACCGTAGCATAGCTTTTTTTTTTTTTTTTTTTTTTTTTTTGACAGGCAGAGTTAAAGAAAGAGGCAGAGAGAAAGGTCTTCCTTCCATTGGTTTGCCCCCCCCCCCCCAAATGGCAGCAGCAGCCGGCGCACAACACCGATCCGAAGCCAGGAGCCAGGTGCTTCCTCCTGGTCTCCCATGTGGGTGCAGGGCCCAAGCACTTGGGCCATCCTCCACTGCCTTCCGGGGCCACAGCAGAGAGCTGGACTGGAAGAGGAGCAACCGGGACAGACTCCGGTGCCCCGACCGGTACTAGAACGTGGGGTGCTGGCGGCAGCGGCCAGCATAGCTTTTGCTGACAGGATACAATTCAACCCATTAGCCAATAAATTGATTGGAGAATGGACTGGAGAGGTGGGTGTCGCAGTGCAGTGAGTTGAGCTACTGCTTGGGATGCCCGCGTCCCATATCAGAGGGCCTGAAACTGAGTCCCGTCTGTTTCTGATCCAGCTTCCAGCTAATGCAGACCCTGGGAGGCCACAGTGATGGCTTCAGTGACTGGGCCCCTGCCCCCCGTATGGAAAACCTGAATGCAGTGGCTGGCTCCTGACTCTGTCCTTCCTCAGCTCTGACTGCTGCAGGCATTTGGGGAGTGAACCAGTAGGCAGATCGACCTCTCTCTTGCTTTTCCTTCCAAATAAAAATTTTAAAAACACAATACAGTTCTTCTCAACTTTAAGTATGTCTAACAGTATTATGTATGTACCCTGTATGAATTAATCTTCTAATGTTAACCCATCGCTACAAATCTGGAATAACCCCTATTTCTTCAATAATCATTTTAAATTTGCCTCGTCACTATTTATGTCTGTGTTCCCAAGAGACCTTGGCTTTTCTTTTTCTGTTAGTATTGAGTGTCCTGAAGAGCAGGTTCCTCTCTAGGATGGCTAAGTGTTCATGTTGCCTGCACATCCACACGGTAGGAGTTGGCGTAGCCTAGAAATGAGTGCTTCCTGAGAAGTACAGAAGTCACCAGTAACACCACTGGGCCCTCGGGCCTTTTTTGTTAGATTTTTTTTCATAACTGTTCATTTTCTCTGAATACTGCTCCCTGTCATTAAGTGGACACAGTTGGCCTGAATCATCAGAACACCCAACTCAGAGCCCTTGGAATGCTCTCCTGTGCCTGGTTGCTTGAAAGCTGGGCAGTGCCCCCACGCTGAACTCAAGACCAAGGTGATGGCTCTGACGGTGGACAGCCCCCGCAGCAGAACAAGTTCATGAGACAAGGTTTCAGGCGTTTGCCTGCAGGAGCCCCGGGCTGACTGGCCCACCTGGGCCCATCTGTGTGCAGTGGAGTGAGTGTTCCAGGGTCAGCGAGCGCGTGTGTGGCAAGTGAGTCTGCTCTGCCGATGCACGGTGACAAGAACAGTTCCTGGGGGCCGGCGGTGCTGGCCACCGCCGCGTCCTCACAAGCATCTCAGGTGGGCAGCCATCTCTCCATCCCAGCTCACACACTAAAGGCTCACCTGTCTCAGGGTCCCCTCGTGGCAAGGTGCGTCCCTGCTCCCTTTGGGTGCCTACGGGCAGCGCCGCGTGGAGCAGCTGGGTGGAGGACTGGGTTTCTGGCTGTGCTTTGGAGCTGCCAGAGCCAATATGTCTCCCCATATGCTTCAACCCTTTTGCAATTCTTCCATCTGTTTCTGGAAAATGTGAAGGAATTTAATGATCTTTTCTGGGGTTATTAAGCCGACAGCTGTTGCCATTAATAGAGGACATTCTTTACTGCGGCGAACAAACGCAGTCATAACTCCCGCCTGTCATAGGAGCTCTCGTTAACGGCTAGAATGTGGGTCTCAAGACCGGGGTATGAACGTGGGGGGGCTCTGATGCCAGTTTTGCAGATGATTCATCTCCAAAGTGTGGATGCCCTCGCTCTGGGCAGCTGCCGAGGCAAGACGCATAATTGACAAAAAACAAAGTCCGATCCAGCAGCCGCTGGCTTTCTTTGAAAATGAAGTTCCTTGAGTGCCAAAAAGGAAAGATTACATTTTATTGTGTATTTCAAATTATGGCTCACTTTCTAGTGGAACGTTAGGAGCAGAGAGAAACCAACTTTTATGGTCAGAATGGGAGGGTTTCTACACTGGCATGCACTGGAAATGGGACAGGGCTATGCTCACAGGGCAAGCACAACAGGGCCTCTGCCTGCCCCATGGGGAGGTGGGTGCTACTGGCCACAGCCCTAAGGTGACTGTTTGGGGTCCAGAAGCCTGGGAAAGCCCAAATCAGAAGGGCCAAGCCATTTCCTATATTTCCTGGGAGTGATGCCAAGGTGCATGGAGGGAAGAGATGATGGAGGATGTGGAGGGAGAGGTGACAGAGAAGGTGATGGAGAGCATAGTGAGGAGGTGATGGAGGGTGTGGAGTGGGAGCTGATAAGAATGGAGTGAGGAGGTGATGGAGGGTGTGGAGTGGGAACTGATGGGCATGGAGTGAGGAGGTGATGTAGGGAGGAGGTGATGGAGAGCAGAGTGAGGAGGTGATGGAGGCTGTGGAGGGAGGAGGTGGTGGAGGATGTGGAATGGGAGCTGATGGAGAGTGTAGAGTGAGGAGGTGATGGAGGTTGTAGAGGGAGGAGGTGATGGAGGGTGTGGAATGGGAGCTGATGGGCATGGAGTGAGGAGGTTGTAGAGGGAGGAGATGATGAGGATGTGGAGTAGGGAGGTGATGGAGGGTGTGGAGTAGGGAGGAGATGATGAGGGTGTGGAGTAGAGAGGTGATGAGGGTGTGGAGGAGGGAGCTGATGAGGGCATGGAGGGAGGAGATGATGGAGGATATACAGACAGCAAACTGCACAGTCCCAGGAGCCACCTAACGCCTGCCCTGGGCATCGGTGTCTCCCTGGTGGGTCTGTTAGAAGCAGAACTGGCAAAGCGATGCTCAGTTCCTATTGTCCCAAGAAGCTGGGGTACTGATGGCCCGTTAACAAGGAAAGAACCAAGAAGGCACGTGTGCAAGGACAGCATCGCTTGGCAATGGACCTGGGGCCCTGGGACTCCCTTCCCTGTCGTGGGCTTCCCCACCCAACAGGGACCCTTGTGGACATGAGGGCTTAGTGTTGCCCTGGATCCTGGACTAGGCCATGAGTGGGACTGGGTTTGTGCGGGGTTGGGGCACTCAGATCTCTGCCTGCTTTAGTGCCTCCTGCTCAAGGCAGTTGTGCAGAGTACCCCACAGTTGGGGATCCTGGGCCAGGAGAGGGAGAGGACTCTGACCCCAGAGGGTCACTCCCATTCTTGCTCCAGAGGGAGGAGTGTCCCTCGGAAGTGTCTTCTCTCCCCTGACCTGAAGTCCCCAGCAGGTACCTGTGAGTGCCAAGGTCAGCCCTGGCACGAGGTCTTGCCCCTGTGGAGTTTATAGTCCCAGGGGAGATGGACATCACCAGGGCCCCACTGTGTAGCACTGCCAAGCAGGGCTGAGGCCACACAGGCACAGCACTGATCCTGTCTTGGTATGAGTCGCGGGAGGCTCTCTGGAGGAGGTGGCGTCTCAGCTCGGGGCTGCAGGATAAGCAGGTTTTGCCCAGTGTGTAGAGCGTGGAGATAGGGCCCCAGGGCGAGCGGGAGGCTGCAGCTGGGATGTGCGCGTGAGTTGGGAGAAGCAGGAGATGAGGCTGAGGAGGGAGAGGCGCGCTTTATGGCTGATTAAACACCGCCTGATTCCCAGGCGTGCAGGTCGTAGCCACGTTTATAATTGCCTCGCTGAAGCCTTCGCTGTGATTTTCCTATTGGTTTGTGCTCTGCCCCACACACCAATTAGAATATAAAATCCAGTGGAATGAAAAATAAATGGGTTGTGTGGCGTTTGCTTATGAACTGGCTGCTGTGCCGAGAGCTTTAATAACTTCGCACTGCGTCTCCGTGTCTTCTTCTCGTGCAGGAAAAGGCACAAAGGCCGCAAGGTGCCGGCATGGTTGTCTGCGCCACTGGGCGGAGCCGGGAAAGCCAGGCGTCCCTGGGGCTGCGCACAGAGGGGCAGAGCCGCTGCGTGACGGCCTGTTTGTGTGGTCCCTCAGGATGCCAGGCTCCCAAACATGGCCTCAGATGGCCTGGCCCCCTTGAGCCTCCAGCCAGCGTGTTCGTGGGTAACTGGGCAGGGGTGGAGTCCAAATGCTTCAGGTTAGGAAGGCCCTTGCCCCTCTCTGCAGTGCCCGCGGGCAGCCTGGCAGGGAGACATCCCTCTTGGGGGTATCAGATGGGTCGGGGAGGAGCCTACACTCAGACCAGGGTTCCTGCAACCCGGAACACTCGGATCCCCTTCTGAAGTAGAGATCTTTTGAAAGAACACGCCCCTCTCTGCTGACGCGAGTAATTTCTATTGCGCTGCGACTTCAGTATGTACCGACACGAAAGCTAGAGTAAAATTGTCTGCTGATGGCTCTCATATGACCATAAAAGCAAAACAAATGGACAAATTATGGAACAGCAAACTACAAAATCAATAAAATTCAAATTAACAACATTAATTTAATGGGATGCCGTTTTACCAAACCTAAATCACAGCTCTCCCCACGTACACAGGGCTGGCTGTGGAGCGTGGTCTCAGGGCGCTCGGTGGGCCCGTGGGGAAGCCGCTCCCGCTCTCCTCTACCTGACCCCCTCTGCAGTGGCATCCAGCCAGAGCGCACGCCCCTCTGCCCCCTGCTTCACCTGGCACGGTTACAGAAGATGGCAGAAGCAAGCGTGACCGTGTTTCTTTGTTGTTCTGTTGTTAGAGATCTGTTGGTGTGAAAAGCAGAGTTAGAAACAGCAATCTTCCATCCACTGGTTCATCCTCCAAATGGCCGCAACAGCCAGAGCTGGGCCCATCCAAAGCCAGGAGCCAGGAGCCTCCACCCGGGCTCCCATGTAGGTGCAAGCACTTGGGCCATCTGCTGCTTTCCCAGGCCATAGCAGAGAGCTGGACGGGAAATGGAACAGCCAGGACACGAACTGGCTCCCATATGGGATGCTGGCACTCAGGCAGTGGCTTTACCTGCTGTGCCACAGTGCTGGCCCCAGTGAACCATGTCTCTTAAGCCCTGCCCCAGTACATACACATATGCATGTACATATACACATACAGTCACACACACACACACACACCCCAAGTACTCGGGAGGACAAAAAGGCCAGCAAGAAAGAGGCAGGTCCTGGCTTAGCAGAGCCGTGCATGGAAGGACCAGGCCCTCAGGGCAGCAGAATCGCATGCGCAGTGGTCCTGGCCGCTCCCAGCCCATGTGTGGGAGGGAGAGGTCGGAGGGACAGTGGCGGTCAAAGAGCCAGTGGAAGGACCGGTTTTGGAAGACAGGGTGTAGAGCAGAGGAGGGCAGGTGGCTGATGAGGGTGGACAGCCTTGGTCAAAGCAGCCGGAGAACTCTGGCTTTCTCCAGGCCTCACTGGGTCCAACACAGCCGGCCGAGGCTCATGCTCTGACCCCCCAGGAGTGCCGGCAAGAGCAGGCTGCCATGGCTGACTCCTACTCTGATGACCTCTCTCGCCTCTTATTGCACCTGCTATTCACAGGGGTGATTTTTGGATGAGGCTGGTCCTTGGGCCCCAGTGGCATCACAGCCCAGAGACAGGGTATTCCAGCACGAGCATTTGCTGAGTCCCAGTCTAAGGGACTGAGCGTGGAGTGGCACCGAGAAGCTAAGGAGGGGGCTGTCGCGAGTACAGATCATTGAATCACGATAGATGCTGTAAGACACAAGAGAGGGGAGTGGCTGCCAGCTCGGAGAGAGGTACGATCTTGGCAGGCTTTTAAGAGGAGGTGGTGTTTGAAGTATAGCCGCAAGAACTTCTTTAAAAAATTTTTTTCTATTTATTTCAAAGGGAAAGAGAAAGAACGAGTGTGCTTTCATCCCATTTCACTCCCCAGATGCCAGCTGGAGCTGGCCAGGCCAAAGCGAGGAGTGAGGAGCTCATCCAGGTCTCCCATGTGTGTAGCAGGGACCCGAGGACTTGAGCCCTCACCTGTCGCCTCCCAGGGTGCACATTGCAGGGAAGCTGGAATCAGGAGTGGAGGTGGCCTTGAACCAGGCGCTCTGCTGTGAGGTGTGGGCGGCCCACGTGGCATCTTCACCCCTGGGCCAAATGCCGTCGCTTCTAAATGTGCTAGGGAGTGCCAGCGGCCTGGGAGAGAGCGAGGCCAGGGACTGGGAGGGCACAGTGGGAGTGGAAGTTGGGCACGGAGGGGTCCCAAGAGCCAGGCGGAGGGGTTGGGGACACCCCCAGCAGTGAGGCGGAACCCACACGGTTTTCCAAGTAGTGGTGAGTCCTGATGCTGTCCAGTCAGCCTCCAGCTGCCACAGCTGTGGAGGGAGTGTCGGGGAGGCTTCCAGCAGGGGAGTTAGGAGGTGACAGAGCAGACAAGGCTGGGGACCAAGGGGTGGCAGTGGGGTGGAGAGGAGGGGTGCAGGGTGGTTGTTCCCCTGTGGGCTTTCTGGGAAGCAGACACAAGAACCTCTACTCTGCCAGCCCCCTTGCTGGAGCAGCCCACCCACCCCAGAAGCAGGGATTGGAGGAGGGAGGGTGGGAGGACACCTGTGACAGTCACCATTGTCACCTCTGCCCCTGGAAATGCTGATACACTCTGCCCAGCCCGGCACTGCTGCCGTGCGATGGGCCCCACACTGCCCTGGAGGTTGCTTGGTCAAAGGACTGACTGGGACTTTTCAAAGCTGGAGCTGGCCCTGCGAAACAGCCAGCCCTGCAGTTAGCATTCCCATCCATGAATTCCACTGCAGGTAACCCCAGTCCGCCATCAAGAAGGGCGTGGAGGCAGCGCTTCCTGGAGGCGGGGCTTCTTTGGGTCTCTCCCAGGGGTCTCAAGGTTGCAGTGTGTGCTTGCTTTATCCGGTTTCTGTTCCTGTAACAAAATACCTGAGGTCGGATGACTCATAAGGGAAAGAGGTTGACTTAGCCACAGTTTTGGCTCCAAAAGTCAAGAGGGCGTGGTGCTGGCTCTTGTGCAGTTCCCCTGGTGGCGTGCCAATCCGGCGCATGGCGCCATGCCAGGGAGGTGTGCGAGGGGGAGTGACCACAGGGCCAGACAGAAGACCGGGTGTGCGGAGGGGCCAGACTTGAGTCTTGTCACGGCCCTCTCTGGAGAACTAACCGGGGTCCCACAAGTGGACAGTTCCCTTTGTGGTCAGTGATCTTGGTGGTACAGTCACGCCCCATCAGGCCCTTAATGGGTCTATTGCTTTTTTTTTTTTTTTTTTTTTTTTTTTGACAGGCAGAGTGGACAGAGAGAGAGAGAAAGGTCTTCCTTTTGCCATTAGTTCACCCTCCAATGGCCACCGCGGCTGGTACACCGCGCTGATCCGATGGCAGGAGCCAGGTGCTTCTCCTGGTCTCCCATGGGGTGCAGGGCCCAAGCACTTGGGCCATCCTCCACTGCACTCCCTGGCCACAGCAGAGAGCTGGCCTGGAAGAGGGGCAACCGGGACAGAATCTGGTGCCCCGACTAGGACTAGAACCCGGTGTGCTGGCACCTCAAGGCGGAGGATTAGCCTGTTGAGCCATGGCGCCAGCCTCTATTGCCTTTTAACATCACTGTACTGAGGACCAAACTTCTAGCATGTGAACCCTTGGGGAACAAACTGGCATCTCTGGGGCTGGCAGCAGGCACCAGAAGAGCGTGTACTCCGTGGGCCCCAGAGCCCGGCCACGTGGTGCTGCAGTCTTGGGCTCCATCTCCCACCTCACCAGCAGCTGTCGGAGGCTGGGCCAGGCACACCTTGGCCCAGAGTAAATGCAGGGCAAGTGCTGGCTGAGCTGAATTGGACTGAAATGCTTAGTACTACGTGGTGTTCCGTGGCTCAGTGTCTTGCTACTGCACGGGGCAGCCCCATGTGGGTCCTTCTGCCTCCCGAGCCCTCCATTCTGAAAGCCCCCCCCCCCCCCCCCCGTCTCACCCAGGAGCAGCCTCTCTGGACGTTCCTGCCGAGTTGGCACACACAGTCCTCTTCTGCATTTCTGAGCTGGATTTCAGCAGTGAGTGAGGGGACCGATTCCTGCTCTAGCTTTCTCTGCTGCGCTTCCTGTGCAGCAAGGGGAGTGTGTGTGTGTGTGTGTAGGGGCACATGTGGATGTAGCCATGCTCCACCGTTGTGATGGGTGCTGCACCTGACTCTGGGCAGGAAGGACTGAGTGGGGCCGTCCGCAGAGAGTGGCGCTGGGACTTGGATTAACACGTTACTTACAGAGTGAATCTGGGTTTCTTTTTTTCTGGTTTGTTTTTGTTTGTTTTTTTGATTTTTTTTTGTTTTTTGCTTAGTACATAACGGAGATAAATACAATTACGAACGGTTACAAAATGACATGTAATTTTATTCCTACTTTGCATAAGGTGAAAAATTACCAAGCGTCCATTTTTAATTGACATAACTATTGTACATATTTATGTGGCATTTCAACACATGGCCGTGCTGTGCAGTGATGGACTCAAGGCCAGGTGCGCGTCCATGGCCTCCAGCACTCCTCCTTTCTTTGGGATGAGACCATTCAGATCACCCTCTTCCGGCCACTATGAAGTACATGTCGCAGGGGCAGGGGTGGGGACCAGCAGGGAGTCCGCCACTTGGGACACGCACGTCCCACGCTGGAGTGCCGAGGTCTGAGTGCTGACTCTGCCCCCATTCCAGCTTCCTGCTAGTGCACATTCTGGGGGCCAGTGGGTGACGGCTCCAGTGCCTGGGTCCCTGCCAGCCCCGTGGGGGACCTGGACTGAGCTCCCAGTTCCTGGCTTCAGGCCCGGGGGCTTTGGTGGGCATTTGAGAAGTGAACCAGTGGTTGGGTGCTCTGACTGTTGGTCTATCCCTATCAAAAGTTTTAAAAAATGAAATTTAAAAAGAACCCTGCATTGCATTTTATTGTTTAAGATTTCTTTATTTGAAGGCACAGTTAGAGGGAGAAACAGA
The DNA here is from genome assembly GCF_033115175.1 of Lepus europaeus. Taxonomy (NCBI): domain Eukaryota; kingdom Metazoa; phylum Chordata; class Mammalia; order Lagomorpha; family Leporidae; genus Lepus; species Lepus europaeus. The sequence continues at coordinate 49,690,600 of NC_084844.1, read as the reverse complement.
GAACTTCCATCTGCTGGTTTACTTCCCAATTGGGCACAATGGCCAGAACTGAGCCCATCTAAAGCCAGGAGCCAGGAGCTTCTTCCAGGTCTCACACACAGGTGCAGGGGCCCAAACAAACACTTGGGCCACCTTCTACTGCCTTCCCAGGCCTTAGCAGAGCTGGATCAAAAGTGGAGCAGCCAGGACTAGAGCTAGAACCCATATGGGAAGCCGGTGCCCCAGGCAGCAATTTACTGACTGTGTCACAGTGCCAGCCCCATTGCGTCGTCATTGACAGCGGTCACCCTGCTATGTCACGGAGCACTGGAACCCCCCTCCTACCTGTAACGTGGTGTCTGCTGACCTGTCCCCACCCTCTGGTCAGCTGTTGACCTTGCGGACTGTGATCGTGTGCACTCGCAGTGGGCAGAGGGTGATGGCCACTGTGGGGTGTGGCTAAACCCCCTCCCAAGATGCCTTCTTGGCTAGTCACTGTCTCCCTGGGAGGCCCTGCCCAGCTAGCGGCCCTGGGCTCCAGGGAATGGGCCCAGCCTCAGGGAGCTGAGCGCTGCTGGGTGGAGGGGAGGCAGGGCGAGCCCTGGGCTGCATCCCTCTCAGCAGCTGTGCAGGCTGCAGGCCATCTTGTGCGCTTGCGTGTTCAGGGCTGGCCGGGTCTCGGGAATCTTCTTGACAGCCACATGACGCCAGCTGTTGCCCAGGCATCTGATCTTAGGGGCCCCACACTCAACGCTGCTGGACCCCAGCCCTGCAGAGATCCTGCCCGTCTGCCCCGCAGAGCTGCACCCAGCCTCTGGAGTGGGCAGGAGGCCCTCCGTGCGCTGGGACTGGAGCAGGCCGAATCCCTGTATCGAGAGGCCCTGGGGGACTCTCTGTATCCCGATGCAGCCAGGGTCGCACAGTAGGTGCGTTTGTCAGAATATGTTGCCTGGCTCACTGTGCATGTGCGCCTTTCCCTCGATGGGAAGCTCACCTGCAAACTGCAAAGGAGCTCTGGTGGAAGACACACGGGCCGCGGTTTGCCGGGGAGGAGCCTGTGTTCCAACTCCACCCAGAGGGGGCTTGATGGGCATGGAGATGCTGCGGAGGCCGCAGACAGTAACCGGAGCTGGGCGGCAGGCCCCTGAGTGTTCCCTGGACAGCGTCTGTCCACTCTGCCTTTGAAAAAGTCCTGATGAAATGTGTTCAGACATGCAACAGGCATTAACACAACAGGTTAAAGCCGTCCCTGCCCCCGGCTGTGCTTACGTGCTGGTTGGGGGAGAGGTGATACTGAGTGAACTAGGGGGAAATCAGTGCCTTGAGGGCCGGCTGGGGCGAGAGGCGTGTGCGGGGCGGGATTGTCGGGAGCCCCACAGGCAGCGGGGGTGGCACCGCGCTGACTCTGAGGCCAGGCGTGTAGCTGTTGGAGGAACAACCAGGAGGCCCTGGGCTGAGATGAAGGTGGGGAGGTGAATGGGGAGACGCAAGGGGATTTCTCACTCCTGTGGGAACCCCGGCTTCTGGCATCGCTGACGGGCTTCTGAGCGGAAGTTCAGGGGCCTCAATCCAGCCGCTCTGCAGAGGACGGAGAGTGGCAGGCGAGAGCTGAGGCCACTGCCAAGGCCCCGGTGGCAGCCGTGGAGGTGCTGAGATGGGGGGAGGGGGGGGACTCTGAGTCTGTTTTGAAGGCAGCACTGCTAGGATTATTTTGCAGCATCGAAGAGGGAGAGGAAGAGGAGCTCAGGGGACTCCAAGGTTTGCATCTGGGTGACCGAGTCCTGCATCGCAGGGGAGCAGGGGTAATGGAGGGGGGAGAGCAAGCACGGGGACCCAGAGTGGCACAGGGCCTCAAAGTAGCCAAGCTGGGGCTGGGTCCTGCAGCAGCCCTGAGGAGCAGCCACACCCCCCAGATCCTGGCTGAGGACTGACCCTGGCCGGTATCGGAGCTGAGTTGTACAGGGGCTGTAGTGGGAGCTCTCTCAGCCACGTGTGTGCAGGGGTCTCATCCCGGGGCAGGGGAGCGGTGCTCCACGGCTTACCTGGCAGGGTCCAGGCTCAGAGTGAAAGTGATGTTTCCAGGTATCAGTCATCCTCCATAGGGGGGGCAAGGTCAGGTCTGTTCCCCCATCCTGTGGATAGAAACTCCAGGAGCCTGTGACCACAGCCAGTGCTCCTGAGGGGCGGGGCCTGAGTCCAAGTTCAGCTTCTCAGGGCATTAGCGTCTGTGAGCAGAGTGCATGTTTGATGAATGAGGCTCGGAAGTCAAGGTCAGGGTATGGGTCAAGGTCTTTGTAAGCTGTCAGGGCACAGACCAAAAGAGATGGGTTCTTGAGGATCTCTAGCAGTGGGCGCTGCGCAGGGGGGTGGACCTGTCTTAGTTAAGAGAGTCTCCTTAAGTTTCAAATTCTCAGGAGGGACCAAAGATTCTGAGGAGCCTGGTGGCCAAACAGGAAGTTCTCAAGGTCAAAAGCATCCTTCTACCATGCTCGGGGCGATTCCAGAGGAAGGCAGCAGGGGTGAGCCTCGGGCCCACCCACTGGTGTGCATTTCAGAGGCATGGGATGTCCTGCCTTCTATTTCTTCTGTCCCTTTTAAATGCTTTTCAAGTAAATGAAAATAAATACACAAGAGACAGAATATCTCCCAAAATGCCTACAACAGACAGGCCAAAGCCAGGAATCAGAAATTCCATCTGGTTTTCCCTCGGGGGTGGCAGGCGCTCAAGCACTCAGGCCATCATCTGCCATTCCAGGGAGCAGGACACCAGATTGGAACCCACACTCCAGTCTGAGATGCAGGTGTCCTCATGTCTGCCATCCCTGACCAACCTTCCCTGCATCACCTGAATCCTCCTGGGGGACCGCTCCGCCTGGGTTTGCACAGTGCTGGGGGCATCACCGATTCAGTGGTGTATGGATGGGGCATTTCCGGGAAAGCACATCCTGTATATGCAAATGAGGAGGCTCATGTGATTCCTGGGGCTGAAAAGTTTCATGATCTGCTCCGTTAGGCTGGGAGCCATGGTGGAAGGCCAGCGCAGGAAGTCAAAGTTAGATTTTCCTCTTCCTGCACCTTTTTATTCCATTTAGGCCATCGGTGAACTGGATGTTGTTCAACACTGGGGAAGGCCCCCTACTGTACAGAGTCCATGGATTCAAATGTTCATCTCACCCAGAAACACCCTTGAAGACACACCCAGAAGTGAGAAATGTGGGCCCCTCATGGTACCGTAAGTTGGCACACGTAGGAATCGGGGGCATGTCTTCAGAGGGGGGTGGATTGCGTTTACTAAGCCTGCTCAGTAGGGAGTTCACCTCTCACGAGGAATAGTCTGCAGGGGGTGAGCATGCTCAGTGGGTTAAGCACACGGGGACTGCGCGGCTCAGAATGTAGTTTACCTGCAGTCTGAGCCTGTGCAGTGGCTAACCCACCCGGGGACTACGCATGCTCTTGGTGTAGCTGGCTCAGTGTACCTAAGCACCTCGCCTTAGTTTACAACTAAGAATGCTCAGGCCCCAGGAGCCACCCACTTGGAATCCTCCATGCCCAGATGATCTACCCAGTGCCCAGGCTAGGTAGCCTCGGAGAATATTGTGTCCTCCGGTTGGGCACACATTTGGCATGCCCAGTCCCCAGGGGAGCTCCCACCGAGACGCTCGTTTACCAGCTGACCAACATACTGAGCATGCTCAGGTTTTCCTGGGGAGAGGAGAGGATTTTAAAATAAAATAGAAGGGGCCAGGACTGTGGTGCAGCCTGAAGCGCCGGCATCCCATTTGGGCGCCGGTTCTAGTCCCAGCTGCTCCTCTTCTGATCCAGCAGAAGAAGATGGCCCAAGTGCTTGGGCCCCTGCGCCCACGTGGGAGACCCAGAGGAAGCTCCTGGCTTCGGATAAGTGCAGCTCCGGCCATTGTGGCCATCTGGGGAGTGAACCAGTGGATGGAAGACCTCTCTCTGTAACTCTCTTTCAAATAAATAAATCTTTTTTAAAAATGAAATAGAATATAATGCAGCAGAACAGAAAACATTAGAGTACATCATAGGGGTCTCTCTCTTCAGATACATACTTATCTGTGATCAAGTTCTTGATAGAAAACCAATTTCAAAATGGCACAGTTGTTAAGACCGTGCTTAGGTCCCACTCTGCTCCCCATTCCAGGTACCTGCTAATTCACAGCCCAGGAGAGAGCCAAGGATGGATCAAGTGCTTGGAGATCTGGATGGAGTTCCTGATTCCCGGCTTCAGCTCGACACAGCCCCGCAGTTGCAGACATTCATGGAGTGAGCCAATGCATGAAGATCTCTCTCCATCTCCATCTGTCTGTCTCTGAAACACATAAGTTATTAAATAGAGATCTCTATTTAAAAACTGTAAAGCCTTTGGGATGGAATCCTGTGTTCCAGTCCCAGCATGATCCCTAAATGCTCCACACGCTGTCTTCTTTTAGATTTACCTCATAATCTTCTTCTGCACTGTCATGTTTTAAGTTAAAATGGTATCCTGGAGGCACTGTTTTAAATAAGAAAAAGGCTCTCTTAAATAATGCAAAAATTCCCACAAAACCCTATTACAACATTTAAAAATTCAATTATTAAAACTTTCGGAGGGTTGGTGCTGTGGTGTAGCAGGTAAAGCCACCATGTACAGTGCCAATATCCTATATGGGCACTGGTTCAAGTCCCAGCTGCTCCATTTCCAATCCAACTCCCTGCTAACATGCCTGGGAAAGCAGCCAAAGACGGCCCGAGTGCTTGGGCCCTTGCCACCCATGTGGGAGACTCGGGAATCTCCCGGCTTCACATCTGGCCACTGCAGCCATTTAGGGAATGAACCAGTGCGTGGAGGATCTCCCCTCTCTGTAACTCTGCCTTTCAAATAAATCTTTAAAAAGAAAACTTTTGGAAGTACGTGCCATTTCTATTATATGAATAGTCTGTTCAGATCATATCCTGACTTGTACCGCTTCTGTGGCTCTCAGATCCCATGTTGCTCAGTTGGCCCCAGGTGTGCTCCCCACTGAGCCTGCTCAGCCCCCAGTCTGCTTACATAGTGTGAATGCTGAGTCTTCAGGTGAGCCTCCCACTGAGTGCCAAAGAAATCAAGTGCAGAGCCTGTCTCACTGAGCACATTCAGTTTTACAGGAAGGTGGCAGTAGGCATGCCTGATGCCAGGGCACAGCCTGTTTCCTGACCAGTGCTTAGCCTCTGTCCTGAACTCCGCAAATCCAACTATCTTAGTCACAGCCATCCACCTGGTTGAGCTAGATGGTGACATACATGGGACTTGATTCAACATTAAACCAACATTTAGCCCCTTGCAAATAAATCCTCTCCAGCCTGCCTCCACCCCAAAACAGAGCAGATCTTCCAAATCTATCCCTAGACTCAGAGCAGATCTGAATACTACTGACCAACTCAGCCCGACAGTTGTAGATCACTCCATCTAACAGCAGAATTCGCTGCTCTTCAGGTACACAAGCTAGATTCACCAAGACATATACTTGGCCATAAAGCTTGTCTGAAAACATTTTAAAAGACTGGAATTACACAAGGTATATTCTCTGATCACATGGAATTGAATTAAAAAGTAATAACAGTAAGCCATCTAGAAAATCACCAAATACCAAGAAATTAAACAAAACACTTTTTAATAACCCATAGATCAATGAAGATATCACAAGAGAAATTGGAAAATGTTTCAAAGTGAATGATAATGAAAGCAACACACATCAAAATTTACAGGATACAGCTAAAGCAAAGATTAGAAGGGAAATTAGAGCCCTAAATACACAGATTAATAAAGGGGAAAAAAGCACAAAATCAATGATCTAAGCATCCCACCTGCAGGTGCATAGAGGAAGAACAAATGCAACTCAGTAAGGGAGAAGATCAATGAGATAAAAAACAGGGCAGACAATAGTCAATCAGCAGAATTAAAGTTGTCTGAGAAGATTAATAAAATGTATAGCCACCGCCCTCCCCAAAGAAGACTAATCAACAAAGAAAGGAGACCAGCCGGGCAGGCATGGCACCTAGAGCACCTGGGTTCCATACCTAGCTCTGGCTGCAGACTCCAGCTTCCTACGAATGCAGAGCCTGGGAGGCAGCAGAGGTTCCTGCCACACATCCAGGGGGCCCGGGTGGAGATCCCATACTGGCTGCAGTCTGGCCCAGCCCTGGCTGTTTTAGCCATTTGGAGAGTGAACAAGTACATGGGAGCTTTCTTGGTTCCCCTCTCCTTCTCCCTCCCCCTCTCTGAGAAGACCATTTATGAGCCAGGAAATGGGCCATCACCACACACTGACCCTGATGCTGTCTTAATCATGGGCTTCCCAGCATCTAGAGTAACGGAACTAAGTTTCTGTTGTCAACAAACCCAAAGAGAAAACAAAGCTCACGTGACCAACATGGGGAAATGTTTTAAAGATACCACTGCAAATTTTATATTTATTTAAATAGAAAGCATGATGAATAACTTAGACCAGTGAATTGGCTACTTGGATGAACTGGATCAGCTCCTTGGAAAAGATAACTCACTAAAACCAACATAACATGAAATCACAGAGCTGAATAAGCCTATGGCTACTGAGTGAATCTGAATTCCAAACTACAAAGTCCAAACTACAAACTCCTGCTGCACATGGAGTTTTCTTACCCAATGAATTATCAACATTTAAGGAAGAAACTGTACCAAAATTCAACAAGCTCTTTCAGAAAATCAAGAAAGGAGTATTTCCCACGTCATTTGATGAAATTGGAGTTACCCTAACCCCAGGAACTGGCAGTTATTATGAGAAAAGATCATTACACACCAGAATTACTTGGGATTTGGTTAAAGATTCAAAACTCTTACTGAATTATTGGCAAATTAAATATAGTGGTATGCAGAAGCACAACATATCCTGACCAAGTGGTGTTTATCACAAGAATACAAGGCTGATTTGACATTTGGAAAGTGCTTGGGAAAAAAATCAAGTTCAATTTTTTTTTTAAATCTGAGAAATTCTCAACAAAATGAAGGAGAAAAATTCAATGTGATTCATAAATGCTAATTAAGGAAAAATATGATTCGGGCAAACTACTGGACAAAATTCAACACTCGTTATAGTAAAAGATAAGGGAACTATAAATAGTTTCCTTACTCTGATAAAGACATTTTTAAATGCCTAAAGCTGTTAGCTTCCTCAACAGTGAAACACTGAAGGCTTTTCTTATAAGATCAATAACAAGGACCAGCATTGTGGCATAGCATGTAAAGCCACTGCTCACAACACCGACATCCCATATGGGTGCCGGTTCAAATCTTGGCTTCCCCACTTCCAATCTAGCTCCCTGCTGATGGCCTGGGAAGGCAACAAAGAATGGCCCTACCACCGCGTGGGAGATCCAGAAGCTCCTGGCTTCAGCCTGGCCCAGCCTTGGCCATTGCAGCTATTTGGAGAGTGAAGCAGAAGACTGAAGATTGATAGCTCTCTCAAATAAATATTTTTTAAAAACCAGTAACAAAATTATTAATTATCTTGAATATTATAATAGACACTTTAGACAGTGTAATAGGACAGAAAAATAAATCAGGTGTTAAAAATTAAAAAGCAAATCTCAATTCACAAATGATACACATGTGTACATGTAAGTATATTGCAGAGAATATACAAAAATATGCTAGGATAATTGAATTTGTAAATTTTGCATGTTTACATTATACAAAAATCAATTAGTTTTCTATACACTAGGAACAAAAAATTAGAAACTAAAAACTTTTAAAGTACCATTTTTAATAGAGTTAGTAGAAACAAATACCTAGGCATGAATTTAATGGGATACTGAACATTTTTCAGAACACTTGGAGGGAATCTTCCCAAATTCCTTCTGTGAGGCCAGCATCACCTTAATTCCAAAACTGGAAAAAGATGCAACAGAGAAAACTATGGACTATTTTCTCTGATGAACAGATGTAGAAATCCTCAACAAAATACTACATAATCAAACCCAACAACACACCAGAAAGATCATTCACTCGGACCAAGTGGGATTTATCCCTGGTAAGCAGGGATGGTTCAGTGTACATAAATAGGTGTGATACACATATTAACAAACTGAACAATAAATATCATATGATTCTCCCATAAATGCAAAGAAAGCACTTGATAAAATATAACATCTTTTCATGATAAAAACTTGGAGCAAATTGGGCATAGAAGGAACATTCCTCAACACAATCAAGGCAGTATACGACAAACCTCACAGCCAGCATCATGTTTCATGGGGAAATTGGAAACACACTGAGATCCAGAACCAGACAAGGATGCCCACTTTCACCATTATTCTTAAATATAACTCTGGAAGTTTTAGCTAGAATGGTTAAGTAAGAAAAAAAAAAATCAAAGGGATACAAATTAGAAATGAGGAAGTCAAATTATCCCTGTTTGTAGATTCTGTATATAGAGGAACCAAAATACTCCACGTAGAGACTATTGGTAAAATTGCAGGCTATAAAATCACCACACAAAAATTGATAGCCTTTGTATATACAGACAATGCCATGGCTGAGAAATAACTTGTCAGATAAGTCACATTCACAATAGCTACAAAAAAAAATGAAATGCCTTGGAATAAATTTAACAAAGGAGGTTCAAGGTCTCTACAATGAAAATTAAACAACATTAAAGCTGGGGCTGGCACTGTGGCATAGCAGGTAAAGCCACCACTTGCAGTGCCCACGTACCATATGGTCGCTGGTTCAAGTCCTAGCTTCTCCACTTGAGATCTGGCTCTCTGCTATGGCCTGGGAAAACAGAAGATGGCCCAAGTCCTTGGGACCCTGCACCCACGTGGGAGACCCAGAAGAAGCCCCTGGCTCCTGACTGGCCCAGCACCAGCCATTGAGGCTATCTGGGGAGTGAACCAGTAGATGGAAGATTCATTCTCTCTCTCTCTCTCTTTCTCTTGGTGGGTGGGTGGGTGTGCCTTTGACTCTCTGTAACTCTGCCTTTCAAGTAAATAAACCTTTTTTAAAAGGTTAAACTGAAGACACAAACAAAAATGGAAAAATGTTCCATGTTCCTGAATTGGAAAAATTAATATCAAATTGTCCATACTATTGAAAGCAATTTGCAGATTCAATGCGATACCAATCAAAAAACCAGTGACATTTTTCTCAGCTCTGGTAAAAATGCTGAAATTCATATGGAAACACAAGAAATCTTGAATTGCTAAAGCAATCGTAAACAACAAAAACAAACCCCTAGGCATAACAATACCAGATTTCAAGACATATTACAGGGCAGTTATAATCAAAACAGCCTGTACTGGCACAAAAATAGCTATGTAGACCAACGGAACAGAACAGAAGCCACACTAATCAACGCACACATCTACAACCAACTAATCTTTGACAAAGGAGCTAAAAATCAACCCCTACAGTAAGGACAGTCTTTTCAACAAATGATGCTGGGAAAACCAAATCTATAAGCGCAGAATTATAAAACAAAATCCCTACCTTACACCTTGTACAAAAATCTCAAAATGGATCAAAGATCTAAGTCTTTGACCTGATACTTTCATTCAAGTTACTAAAGGAAAACATTGGAGAAACTCCCTAAGATACTGGCGTAGGCAAAAACTTCTTGGGAAAGACCCCAGAGACACAGGCCAAAATTGACAAATGGGATTACATCAAATTGAGAAGCTTCTATATTGCAAAAGAAACAATGAGCAAAGTTAAGAGGCAGCTAACAGAATGGGAGAAAATATTTGCAAACTCCACAAACAAAAAAAAAAAGATTAACAACTAGAATATATAAAGAAATCCAGGCCGGTGCCACGGCTCAATGGGCTAATCCTCCGCCTTGTGGCACCAGCACACCGGGTTCTAGTCCCAGTCGGGGCGTCGGATTCTGTCCCGGTTGGCCCTCTTCTAGGCCAGCTCTCTGCTGTGGCCCGGGAGTGCAGTGGAGGATGGCCCAAGTGCTTGGGCCCTGCACCCCATGGGAGACCAGGAGAAGCACCTGGCTCTTGCCTTCGGATCAGCGCGGTGCGCCGGCCACAGCGTGGCGGCCATTAGAGGGTGAACCAATGGCAAAGGAAGACCTTTCTCTCTGTCTCTCTCTCACTGTCCACTCTGTCAAAAAAAAAAAAACACAAAACAACAAAACAATCTGGTTAAGAAATGGGAAAAGGACTTAGACATTTTTCAAAAGAAGAAATCCAAATGGCCAACAGACACACAAAAAATGCTCAGGATCACTAGCTGTCAGAGAAATGCAAATCAAAACCACAATGAGGTTTCACTTTACCCCTGTTAGAATGGCTTTCATACAGAAATCAAAAAACAACAAATGCTGGTGAGGATGTGGGGGAAAAGGTACACTAACCCACTGTTGGTGGGAATGTAAACTGGTAAAGCCACTACTGAATCCAGCATGGAGATACCTCAGAAATATGAATATAGACCTACCGTATGACCCAGCCATCCCACTCTTGGGAATTTATCCAAGGGAGATGAAAACAGCATATGAAAAAGTGATCTGTACCTTTATGTTTATCACAGCTCAATTTACAATAGCAAAGACATAGAATCAACCCAAATGCCCATCAACTGAAGACTGGATAAAGAAATTATGGGATCTATACACCATGGAATACTACACAGTGGTTAAAACAATTCCATCATTTGCAAAAAAAAAAAAAATGGATGGATGAACTTGTAAAACATTATGCTGAGTGAAATAAGCCAGTCTCAAAGGAACAACCTCTGTATATTCTCCCTGACATGTGAATACAAATAGAGCACCTAAAAGGCAACCTGCAGAGGCAAAATTGACACTTTGAAAAATGACTTCAAACAGCCCTTGTCTTGACTGTTGAGGAACAGGGGTTTTTTGTCCTTTATTTATCTTATTTTACTTATCTATTATTCTTTAATACTAACCCTAGAATTCTACTTAGCATAGTTAACCACATGTGTAAAAAGTTAATTGAAAATAGATCTTAGTAAAAAATAAGAGAATAAGAAAGGGAAAAAGTGAGGGTGGGAATGTGGGTGGGAGGGCAGGCATGGTGAGAAGAATTATCATGATCCTAAAGTTGTAATTGTGAAATGTATGAAGTTCATAACTGCAAAGCAGTATAATTTTGCATGCATTCCTATGGACTTACTTCTAAGGGTACAGTTTAAAAACTAGCCATGGGATGCCAAATCCCCTTAAGCTGGGAGGTAGAGATAGCATTTTCAGTGTTAAAGGGATCATATGGATAGAATTGTGTTAAAGTGATCACATAGATAGGATCAAGGGTTAAAATGATCATATAAGTAGGATCAAGTGTATGGTAATAATAATAGAATTAAAGAGGAATGAAGGCTCCAACATGGGAAGCAGTCCATACAGCAAACTCACAGAATGACAATCACTTTAAGTAGCACTCTGACCTCAGAATCAGCCCTTAAGGCATTCTGGACTGGCTGAAAAGCCCAGGGGAGAATTCAGGCATGGGAAGCCAGAACACTGTGGCAAAAAATGTTCTACATGAAGGACCTCTGGAGGTGAGAACCCAGTAGAAAGCAGCAGCCACCAAAGGAAGATGTACTTTTCTCTGAAGAGAGAACTTCCACTTTGCTTATGGCCTTGCCCAGCTGTGGATCCAAAAGGCTTCCATAACCTAGGCAGCTCCTGTCAAGAGCCTTGGTGATCACTGACATCATACATAAGAGTGTTAATTGTTAACAACAGGAGGTGTTGTGCACTAATTTCCCATGCAGGACCTCTGTCCTTAAAGAGTTGTACTATAAGACTTAGTTGTAAAACTTGTTCCCAGATAATCATTTCCTTTTAGTTTATTAATTGGAGGATATTATTAATGTCTCTAAGTAATAGTTATGTCTAAGAGCTTACAAAAGATGTATTGTTCTTGGATACTTCTTTAAATATAATTAAGTTTGTAAAAGCAAAATTATCTTCGAGATGCAATAACTTTGAACAGCCCTTCTCTGGACTGTTGAGGAACAGGATTTTTTTTTCTTCTTTCTCTTTTCTTCTTTTTCTTTCTCATACAAAGCACTAAACTCTTTACCTAGAATATAATTAATCCTATGTATATAAAGTTAATGAAAATAGATCTTGGAACAAAACAAGACGGAACAAGAGAGGGAAAAGGAGGAGGGGTGGGGGGTAGGGGAGAGTGGGTGGGAGGGCAATTATGGTGGGGAAAATTACTATGTTTCTAACGTTGTATTTATGAAATGCATGCAAATAAATTTTAAAATATTATGAATAATTGACAAAAAATTGTATTTGGGTGAAATGGTCATTTTCCCTTTCAATTATAGTTTATAGTTATTGTCTGTATTACCACTAAACTAGGGACTCTTTGCTTTTTACTTGTTAAACTTCTTATTCAGTGAAGTAGTAAGTCTTTTTAATATAATTTAAATTTAAAATATTTTATCTCGAAAACTAAGAAAAAGAGGTAGAGGGAGGAGGGTGGGGGGCAGAGAGGGATGGAAGGAGGAAGGGAATATCACTATGTTCTTAGACTTGCATCTACTAATCATACTGAATCTGTTAATTCAAATGAAAATGGGGGCCCGATGCTGTGGCACAGTAGGCTAAGCCTCTGCCTGGGGCACCAGCATCTCATATGGGCACTGGTTCATGTCCCAGCTGCTCCTCTTTAGATCTAGGTCTCTGCGTATGGCCTGGAAAGCAGTAGAAGATGGCCTAAGTGCTTGGGCCCCTGCACCCATGTGGGAGAGCCAGAAGCAGCTCCTGGCTCCTGGCTTTGGATTAGCCCAACTCTGGCAGCAGGCAGTGAACCAGTAGATGGAAAAACTTCTGTCTCTGCCTCTCAAATAAAATACATAAAAATCTTTGCAATTAAAATTTTAAAAATTTAAAAGTTTGCAAGTAAAACTCATCAAAATGTCAACTTTTGTTCATCAAACAGGTCACAAACAGAAAAACATCAGGATGAGGTAGCTGTCTGGCCCAGCATCTGTGTAGGATCCTCCTTATCTCAGGATGGAGTGCCTGGCTGCAAGTCCCAGCTCTCCTTCCCGCCCCAGCTTCCTGCTGATCCACGCTCTGGGAGGCAGCAGTTAATGGCACCAGTGGATGTGTCCCTACCACCTATGTGGGATACTCAGACAGTTTTAGGCTCCTGGCTGCTGCAAGCATTTGGGGAGTGAATCCATAGATGGGAGATTCTCTCAGTCTTATGCCTTTCAAATAAATATTTTAAAAGGAAAATTAACACCATATATATATGCATATCTAGAATACACAAGGAACTACAAATCAATAACCAAAAGATAAGTGACATAACCATAAAAATGGGCAAATGACTGAGACATTTCACAAAATATGTATGAATGACCACGAAGACATAAAAAATACTCATCAATATTCAAAAGGTAATGCAAATTAAGACCACAATGTGATACAATTTTATAATCACTAGAATGTCATTTTTTAAATGATAGAAAATGAGCACAAGAGATCTTTTTGAGGAGATAGCAATATTCTCAAATTAGACTGTGGATTGGCTGCAAAACTATCCATCTAAAATTCATTGAACTGCGCCATAACACGACACCATCACAATGGGTGGGTTGTATGCTACATAAATTATTCATCGTTTCTCTCGGTTCTGCTGAAAGCATAAAGCATGTATTACAACTGTGAGACACAAACATGCAGTGAGATTTAAAGCAAATCCAGAGCAAATGGGTGTCTAAGGCAGGGTCATCGCCTGGGCGAGGGGAAGGGGCGTGGGAGAGCTAAAGGCAGACAGGCAATGTCAAAGGTCTTGGCAGCTGTAAACATTGCATTTTATACCTTGCATATAGTTTACAAGTATTTTGTGTCTATAGCTCATAAAACCAATAAGGAATAAGGATGAGACTGCAATGTGGTAACAAAGCTGCCAGTGAAGAGTCGGTGGAAGAAGACCCAGCAGTGCCTAGGAAACATGGAGAGCGTATCAGAGACAGAGAAGATGATCCTCGGACCTGAATGCCCATCGCGGACTCCCAGAGCCTCCTGAGCATGAGCGATGAGAAGGAGGAAGGGGCGGGAGGTGGGGGCTGGGCCTGCCCACTCGGGTGACCCAGGGAGCTGGGACTACAACCCCAATGGCTGGCAGAGCCTCTGAGATGCCACGCCTCCACAGTCCAGGAGAGAGGCACGCAGGCCCATGGGGCTCATGGTCTCCCCCTTCAGGGAAGATGGAGAACCTTTAGGAAGGAGGAGGAGTATACAACAGTGGTGGCCCTCTGCAGACACCCCTGGGCAGAGCACCTCTTCACACACCTGGAGACAACCAAGCTCCCAGGCAGGCTAAGCCACCTGACAGACACACAGCACGTTCAAACAACAAGCATCCACTCCCTCCTCGTGCTCGCAGTCCCAGCAAGGAGGTCCCCGTAGTGCCTGCTCTTCAGGAAGGCATTTAGGTTATGACTTCTCTGTCCCCTGGCGTCCTGTCCTGAGCTTCCCATCAGGGAAGAGGAAAAGGGAGACATAGGAAAAGCTTTTTTTTTTTAAGTTTTGGCCCAGTGACCTTAGAGCAAAGATTTCTTTCAACAACAAGAACCAACAAGGAAAAAACTGACAAGACCATTAATTGGAGTGCATCAAGATGAAAAAATTTCTCCTTTTCCAAAAATACCATTAACTGTAAAAAGTCACAAGGAAACACTTGGGGGTGGGGACGGCATTGTGGCACGGGTTAAGCTGTTGCCTGGTACACCAGCATCCCATATTGGAGCACTGAACTAAGTTCTGGATGCTCCCCTTCTGATCCAGCTCCCTGTTAATGCACCTGAGAAAGCAGCAGACAATGGTACTTGGGCCCCTGACACCCAGGTAGGAGATCTGGGTGGAGTTCCAAGAAGTACATCAAAAGATGATCAATATCATTAGTCGTCAAGGAAATTGGAACACCACAAGGACAGTAGATGCTTGGAGAGATGGGGGAAGTTCTGCATGGCTGGAGCAGAGGCCAGGGAAGGGTGTGGGTGATGGAGATGGAGGGTGCAGGAGCAGGGCTACACCTGTAAACCCTGAGAGCTCCGGAGGTGTTCAAGGTAAGCTCTGGCTCTGCCTCCCCCAGAGCTGTTTCCAGCCTCCAGTCTGGAGCTGGGGCACCCGCAGCACTGGGTGGCTCACCAAGCTCCTTGCCTGCCGAGCAGTCTCAGCCCCTGGGAGATAGACCTGAGTCACTGCCTGGGTGAACACCCAAGCACAGGACTGGAGGCAGCCCTCTCTCCCCTGGAAGGGGGTGGGAGGAACCCTGGCTGTGACTCAGGCTGCCCGCCAGGAAACAGGAGGATGGAGGAGCCAACGTCATAGGCAGGAAGTCTGTGTTGTGTGGCTGCAGCCCACGCACAAACCCCACTCCCTGCTGAGTCACACACAGAAAAGGCACCTGCTGCTTAGTAATGGGAGGAAGCAGCAGGCTTGGAGTCAGTCCTGGTTAACCCCTTCCCTCCTAAACCCAGGGCCCCTGTCGAGGTCTACACTCATCAGTCGCCCCATCAGTGGCCTTTTCCTTACCTTAACTGAAATACCTGAGAGCAACCTCTAGGGAAGGAGGCGGCTTATTTTGGCTGACATTTTGGGCCGTGGTGGGACATGTGAAGAGGAAAGATCCCCTTGGGGCCAGCACTGTGGTGCAGCGGGTTAACACCCTGCCTGAAGCGCTGGCATCCCCTATGGGCACCGGTTCAAGTCCTAGCTGCTCCACTTCTGATCCAGCTCTCTGCTATGACCTGGGAAAGCAGTAGAGGATGGCCCAAGTCCTTGGGCCCCTGCACCCATGTGGGAGACTGGGAGGAAGCTCCTGGCTCCTGGCTATGGATCAGTGCAGATCCGGCCCTTGAGGCCAATTGGGGAGTGAACCATCAGATGGAAGATCTCTCTCTCTCTCTGCCACTCTTCTGTGTAACTGACTTTCAAATAGATAAATAAATCTTTTTTTTTTTTTTTTTTAAAAAGGAAAGATCCCATGGTTTGTCAGGAAGCACAGAGGGAAGCTAGATGAACTCAGTAGAAATAACCAACAGGCTGGCCACAACTACCTCTGAGCACAACCCCAAAGACTTCCCACTGACCCCTCCTCCGGGCCACCATCATTAGATCAAGTCTCCAATGTGATCCGTCAACCATTAGCACTGAACAGAGACTTTGCGGCTTGCAACTCTACGGGAGTTGAGAGAGCCAAGTTCTGTTCCACCCTCTACACGTTAACAAGGGATGCCTCAGAGCAGAGGAAGCAAAGCCCCTGCATTCTACCCCTCAGCCCCCCAGTGAGGAAGCCAGGGCCAGGGCAGAACCAGCTAACAGGTGGAAGAACGGCCAACTCCTTTCCTTTATGTGCCAGATCATCTCATCCATGAGGCGTGATGGGGAAGTGCCCAGGTCCCATGAAATATTTAGGTCTGGAAAAGAACGCTGGGTTCCCAAATACAAAACTGCAAAAATCAAATTTAATAAAATATTTAAAGTTTATACAACAGAGCATTGCATTGGCTTCATGCATGGCGAGATTTAGAATGCTCAGGAGGAGTCATGGTTTCGAAGCTGCCCTCCATCCCTCAAAGTTTGCTTCAGCTTCTCTCTGCACCCAGCTGGCTCCTGCCCAGAGCCCTGGCCTTGGAAGACATCCCCTTCCAACAGCAAAGAGTAGCTAGGTTAGCTCCCGTCACTTTGCAAGAACCCCCTGAGTATTCCTGAGGTTGTCTGGGGCTTGCTAACAACGTCAAGTGAATTCCTTGCAACCACATAATGTCGAAAACACAATCAGAGGACTTTGAAAAACAAGCCCATCTATCCTGCGAGGTGGGTGATCTGTAAGTGATGAGAGAAGTTTCTAGAAGTGGGGTGTGAACACCCAGTGGAGCCTCCACATGGTTCCGACTCTGCCAACTCCCCTAGTCAGGGCATTGAGGCTGCAGCCTCCACCCAAGGCTGCAGGTGATGGACAGAAAGCCTGGGTGGTGGGGCAGGCTGGGAAATGCCTGCCATGGAATGAAACGGCCCCGTAGGATTTTCCCCTTCTGAATACAAAAGCTTCTCCTTCGCTTACAGGGCAGGCAGCGGGCTGAGCTGGGGTCCCAGAGCCAGTGTCTCTCTGGCCGTGCAGTGGCTACACAACGGCTGCAATGACCCATCCGCTGGGTGATACGGTGCGGGGACAAGTCCACCCTCCTGTCCTGAGCAGGGGGCGTGGATGCAAATGAGATGAAGGCTTGGTGCTGGGTTCTCAGCACTACCAGAGTCCCAGGGACTGCCATCCTCCAGTAAATGGTGACAGTTCTCCAATGTCTGGGGACAAGAGAGGAACAATCCTGCTGTGTCTCTCTTGAGGCTTCTGAAGTGCTGGGGAGCCTTCGTTTCTGTAGTGGCCCCTGGAGAGGAGCTTAGGGAAGGAGGTGTGGGGGAGACAGCGTGAGCCCGCAGAGGGTCCCTGAGTAACAGGGACATACATGATTGACAGTTTCTCCCCTGTGAAGTGTGAGGGGGGCAGATTCCTCAGTGCTCCAGCTTCTGCGTGTCCATCTGGCTCCTGCCCTGAGCTCCCTGGCTCTTCCTAACCCCAAAAGTCTACTCAAGTCCAAGGACCACAGTCCCAAGCACAGCACCTGTGGCGGGGGCTGCCTGTCCCCCTGCTGGTCCCCTTCACTCAGACCAAGTGTACCCGGGACACCGGCAGAACTGGAGTCACCAAAATATTTCTTTTTAAAACATGAGACCTTTACAACAGTTTATTTCCACTTACCCTTCTGTGAGAAGCAGACTCACTCATCCACTCACAGGACCAACTAAAGACTCAGGAATTGCAGGAAAGTGAGACTTTATCAACGATTTGGCAAGAACAGGTGCCTGGGGCCATTTACAGCAAGCTGCATATTTGCTTGCACGTAGGTCCCCCATTGGCTGAGTAACTACAGGGTTACAGTCTTCATGACATTTGCTTCAGCTGTTTTGGCCACTAACCTCCTGTCTGCCTAAGGACTCCCCGCTGCAGTGACCCAGCAGTCTCACTTTGGAAATGAACAAATGTTTGGTTCTCACACTTGAGGCAGTCCCAGTCATTTATTTCCCATGTGCGTACAATATAAACCTTAGAATTCACTGCTACGCAGGTTTTTTTGTGAAGCAATCACTTGTCTTTCAAAGAAATTAAAAGAAGAAAAACATTTGAACGTGTACCCTCATTTCAGCGCTCTTCCCTCTTTTATATCTGAGTTTCCATCTGGTGCCATTTCCCTTTCTCTTGAAGAACTTCTGCATTTTGTGCAGAGGATGAGAGCTCAGCTTTTGTTTATCTGAAAATGTCTTGATAGTGCCTTCATTTTTACATGAAAGGGATTTTTTCCACTGGATACAGAGCTCCGAGTTGACTCATTGTTTTCTTTCTTGCTCCACGTTAGAGATGCCATTCCATTGTCCTACAACCGCCATTGTCTTTGATGAGAAGTCAGTTATCATTTGTATCATTGTTCCCCATAGGGAGAATAATTTTGTCTCTGCTTTTTTGTCTTTGCTTTTCAGTGGTTTGATGGTGATGTGCCAGGGTGCAATTTTCTTTATATTTCTGCAGCCATGGGGTCTGCTGAGTTTCTTGGATCTGTAAGTTAATTTTTTTCACAAAATTTGGGGAAATCTAAGATTTCCCCCCCAATTTTCTCTGCTCTTCTGAAAATGATTACACATAGGAGAGACCATTCAATATTGTCTCACAACTCACTGAGACTGTATTCAATTTTATTTCAGTTAGCCTGTTTTTCTCTCATTGACAGCAGCCTGCACATTTTTTAACATGTTGCTTGATTACATAATTTTCTCTTTCCTTAAAAAAAGACTGTTTACTTACTTAAGCCAGAGTGGCAGAGGCAGAAAGGGAGGGGAGGAGTGGGAGGGAGGGGGAGGGGGAGGGAGAGGGAGAGAGAGAGAGAGCGCGAAATTGAGATTCCAATTGCTGGTTCACTTCCCCAAATGGCTGTAACAGCCAAGTCTGGGTCTGATCAAAGCCAGAAGTGGGAAACTCCATCTGGGTCTCCCATGTGGGTAGCAGGGGCCCAAGTACTTGAGTTTTCTTCTGCTGCCATCCCACATACAATAGCAGGAAGCTAGATCAGAAGTGGAGCAGCTGGGACTTGAACCTGCAAATCTAATATGGGATGCCAGCAGCACAAGTGGTGGCTTCACCCGCCAGGCCACATTGGAGGCCCCTGCGTCATTCTCTCGTGCCTGACTTAACTTCATGCTGCTTTGTTGGCTGTGGACCCCTGAAGCAGTATTCTCTATCACGTCCATGTCTCACGGCCTATGTGTGCAGTGGGCTGTGCCGTCTGCATCCTTGTAAGTCCAGAACTGGGCACAGTGCTTAGAACCGACCTGAGCCACTCCATGACCCATGGCACAGTGTGTGTGTGAGTCTGCCCCACTACCACAACCTGTGGTTCAGGTGTCACCTCTGACCAGGAGGAGAAGCACGGTCACACCACAAAGAGACATGCATGGTGTGAAGGCAGCCTTGGTGGCCACTCAGCAACCCACCATAGCAGCCTTTCCTCTCCTTAACATGAGAGCACAGTCCATGGAACCAGCCTGAATTCCAGTGCCTAAAACATCCACATAATTTGCTAACCAGAGCATGAGGGACATGTGAGAGGGAAATGGCTTACAGCAAAGCCATATGTATTTCAATATGCAAATGCTTGGGTCTAATTGCACCAGAAGACAGCACGAAGTCATCAGCCCTTTGTGTCCACATCAGAGCAAAGCCAGCAGAGAGACAGACGGACTCTGGTGACTCAGATGTCAGCAGCATCACCAACAGCAAAGATCTCCAATACAGTCAACAGTCGTGGTCATGCTCTGAGTGAAGGAAAATACAGGATTCCTTGGTTTCACACCACGGTTGTATTCCTACACTCTTCAGTCTAGACTAAAAACTGAGCCAACGGGGGCTTACTCTCGAGACCCAGCTAAGTGAGAATCTTCGCACCTGTGGGATGTCTGGCTGGACACCAGGTGTCCTGCAGGACACCAGGCAGTTTGTTGAGAATATCGCAAGACAAGTAGGGACACCCCCATCACCACCACCGCCATCTTCAGGTGGAGATGAGCCACACTAGGAGGTGGCCCCTAGGGGGCGATACTTCCCACTGAGAACCATCAGGTTAGTGACTTTGGAAACCGGGCTGTGGAGCCCACATGCACAGGGTAGAAAGCCACTGGTGCAGCATCAGAGGGACACCACCGCCCACGAGCGCCACCATGAGGTGGAGAGTAAAGGAGGGGCAGCAGAGGAGGTGCCCAGGAGGGGTGCTGAAAGGACTCCCAGCAGATACACGAAGTGAGTAGCTCTCTGGTTCCCACCCACATCAGAACAGAAAAAGACTCTGACACGGCCCCTTAGGGGGAGAGCTAGCCAGGCAGCCCAGCCTGCCCAAGCAGCTCAGAGACCCCATCCTTGAAGGATGAAGCTGGCAGGTGGCAGCCCAACTCCACGGCTCACAGACGACCCTGGGGAGCTTGCTGCCAGGCTGCCTGAAATTTTACTGTGGAAACAAGAGAAGGGCCCAGGGGAAATGATGGCTGTGGCCGACATGACTGGTTCCCTGACAGCCAAGGGAGCCGGCCGAGGGCCTGCAGGCATCTGACGTGGTGCACACACCTAGAGCTTCACCAATGGATGGCGGAGTGGCTTCTGCTCCTTAAACTTCCTCTTACGATTTCAAGGTAAGAGTGTTCAGCCTATGTCTCCGACAATCCCAGGAGGACTGGGAAGGTGTTGGAATGTGCACCTGGCAAAGCACTGTGAAGCTTCGCCACCAGGGGGCGCTCACAGAACCTTGTGCGGATGGAGGAAGGAGAGACAGAGGGACAAGCCGCCGCGGAGAGTCCGCCCAGTGGAGCATGAGCAAGGCTGAGCACAGGCGTCCATCTCCTGTTCTGACCAGGCTCCAGCAGTGCTGAATCCCCCCGGGAAGCCTCGGGGCACGCCCCCTGCAGCCTCTCATCCAGGCAATGGCAGCTCTCCCCGCTGGGGCGTGACACCTCCAAGCAAGGCTCCTCTGACTTCCCCGAGATAGAAGCCTTGTACTCCTCAGCTTGGGTTTGTGCAGGGCCACAGAAGTGCCGCCCTCACTCAGGGCTGTGCATCTTTGGGAGGAAATCAATGCATAATGATGTGTTCTGCCTGTGCTGCGGGGCCCAGAGCCAGGAAACCCAGCGAGTGGTCAAGGCTGGCCCTGCAGACACACCCCGGGCAGGTGCACAGATCCGGGGCCCACGACTGACCCCACCAGGCCTTGCTGTGGCCATCTCTTGGGTCTCACAGCCTTACCCATGGAAATGTTCACATCCTGGGACAAGCTGGGACAGGGAGGGCCAAGGGCAGACACAGGGTCAAGTTCAGGCACGGTCGGGGGTGCAGGCAACTTGTAGAGGATTCACGGCTGTGCTGACACAGGAATGGGCTCTGCTACACCCTCTTCACTTGCCTCCCACCCCATCCCCCTGGGATCTACCCTGTGTGAGCACCAGCAACCCAAATCAGCCGCCCCAAGCACAGGTGTGACCCCGCCCCCTTCTGCTCGTACGCACCCTAGGCCAAGTCAGAAAGGCACGGGTTTGAGTCCCACCTGGGCTCCTATCAGACCTTGGTCACAGTCACTGGAGCCTTCTACAGAACTGAGAAAAGCAGGCCGACCTTGCACAGAGGGTGGGGGTTCTATGAAGTCAGAAGCAAAACGCGCATCACTGGCCCGGCTTAGGCACCGTAGGGAGCCAGCCACCATCATCACTGTGGGGTTTTGTGGGCTTTTTCCTGGGGATGTCACCTTCCTCCCCAGGGTCCTTCAACTCTTTGGAGCTGCACTTACAGCACAGGGTGCCTCATCCACCTCTCCCCCGCCCACAGCGGCTCTGGGCCTCAGGACCCCTACCCCCACCCCATAGAGCCACAGCCAGAACCCAGCCGCTGAATCCGGAACTCACACTGGGACCCCCGCTGGGATGCAGCCTGAAGACAACCAACACAGCTTCTGGATGCCAAGTTAAAAGTTTCCAGGAGCCTAACCGTGGCCAAAGCTTTGTGGGCATCTGTCTATAGTCAGTCAGGTTGTGCCTGAGGCGCATCACCGCCCTGCGTGGTTTTAACTTAGCTCCCAGCTCCCATACAGCGCAAATGCAGGTGCTTTTAGAAATGAGAGGACTGGGGCCGCACTGTGGTGCAGCAGGGTAAAGCCACCACCTTTGACGAGGGCATCCCATTTGGGTGCTGGTTCGAGTCCTGGCAGCTCCACATCCCATCCAGCTCCCTGCTGATGCGCCTGGAAAAGCAGCAGAGGGTGGCCCAGCTGCTTGGGCCCCTGCACCCACGTGGGAGACCCACATAGTGTACTAGGCTCTTGGACTTGACTTGGCCCAGCCCCTATTATTGCTGGCACTTGGGGAGTGAACCAGTGGATGAAGATCTGTCTCTGTCTCTCCCCTCTCTGTAACTCTGCCTTTCAAATAAATAAAATGAATCTTTTAAAAAGAAGACTGATGGACGTCATTTATCTTCTGCAAACAGCAAATCTGGCAGAAACTGATGCCAAAGACGACCCTTCAGGAGCCACCTCTGTCCCTCGCTGTTCTGTTACTACAGCAGGGTAACTGGCGCTCGGGCACTTTATAAAGATGAGGTCTGCTTTGCTCATGGCCCAGTGCTGCACAGGCATGGCTCTGGGCAGGGCCTCGCAGTGGGTGACACCACAAGGTGGCGCTATTGTGTGAGGTCCCACGGCAAGGCAGGAAGCCAGAGAGAAACCAGGCTGATTGGGGTCCCAGGAGAACACCACTAATCCCCTCCCCAAGGACCTAAGGGCCTCCCACCAGGCCCACAGTCCTGCGCATGCTCCCCTACTGAAGACCCCACTTCCAGCACGTGGACCCTGGGGGGCACACTCATGACACCACACACGCAGATTTCCGAAGCTCTAGGAGTGGGCTCTCTGGTGCCCCTTCCCAGCAAGGACAGGGAGCCGGGTGGGAGGGTTCACAGCCAGGGAGTCTGGCAGCAGGAGGAGAGCGCGCTGAATGTGAGCCACACAGCAGAGCAAAGATCTGAAGGCCAGAGCAAAACTGGAGAGGCAGCGGCTGGATGGGATTCTGGAGGGAGTGCCAGGGCACCCTGCTGTTTTCAGGGGGCAGAAGTGACCACGCACAGAAGAAAGCGTGTGTCAGCACCTGCCCTGGACAGAAGCAGCAGTACTCAGAGCCCCTGGAGGGAAGCCGGTCCCCTCAGAGCACAAAGGCATGGGTGCTGCCTCGGCTCGCCCCACCCCAGGACCCTGAATGCCACCCCTCTCTGCATGTCCCGCGTCCTCCTGTCCATGGGCTGAGCAGATCAGCTGTGGCCAGCCTTCCGTCCCTCTCCCTCTCCCTCCCAAGCCTCCAGACCTCCAGCACTCTGCAGACTCTACTCTATTTCATCGCCCAATTCGTTTACTGAGATGGTTCCAGGAGGCAAATTCCGCCATGGCATTAAAAAATAGTTTATAGGAATAATGTTCCTTTAATAAAAACCACATGGAATTATACAATTTTTATAGCACATGACAGAATAAGAAAGACCCAAGCTTTGGGAGAAAAATCAATCTCTCCCACTCCAGCCTGCTCCGAAAGATCCCACCTCCTCAGGCTAACAGAACGCACTGACTCTGAAAGTCCAACTTGCAATGCTGTTGCCAAGCCGGCCACTCCCCTGCTCCCGAGGTCTCATCCAAAGACAGCCCCTGCCGTGCTGGCGAGGACAGGAAGAACACACTCACTCCTGCAGCTTCTTTGTTATATATATAATTAAATAGTTAGTGCCTAAATTGCATTGTAATTGATTGCAAAATTGCTTTTTTAATGAGATTTAGACACTAGGAAATAGCTTTTTTTTTTTCCTTCAATATGCCCAAAGTGAACTTGGTCATTTTGACAACCATACGTGACGATCCTCAGCACGTTTGATGCTGAGAGTGAGAGGAGCAGACCGTGCCGCTGTGCAGGGGTGGCTGTAGCCAGCAGTCCCTGCCACTCCCTGCAGGGGCGGGGCCTTGTGACGCCTTCTCCCCAGGACTCTGAGCGCAGCTTCCAGCCCTTGCCTGTCCCACGCAAGGGTGCCTGGGTGGTCCAGAGCCAGGGGTGTGTGTGTGTGTGGGGGGCAGGTTAGCATTTCTGTGCCCCACCCGCCTCTCAGCCCATCCTGTCACATCCTCCCCTGCACAGTGACACCCTGCACAGGTCTGGGCTGGCAAGACCTGGCCCAGACCCCAACCACAGCCTACCTACCGAGGGGAGTTCTCATCTTGCTCTCTGCACCCTCCTCGTCCTCTTTAAAGCCTGCCCAATGAATGCCGGCTGCCCAGGGCTCACGGCGCCATGCTCCCCAGTGCAACCTGCTTCTGTCAATGAAGTTGTATGGACTCAAAGCCACACCCACTCCCTCACATCTTGCCTGTGAGTCTGCAGCACCACAGCAGAGTTGGGCCATGACAGCAGAGAACACACAGCCCAAGAAGCGTAACAGATGGACAAGGGGTGCTTCAGAAAGCTCGTGGAGGCCAGCACCATGGCTTAACAGGCTAATCCTCCGCCTTGCGGCGCCGGCACACCAGGTTCTAGTCCCGGTTGGGGCGCCAGATTCTATCCCGGTTGCCCTTCTTCCAGGCCAGCTCTCTGCTGTGGCCCAGGAGTGCAGTGGAGGATGGCCCAAGTGCTTGGGCCCTGCACCCGCATGGGAGACCAGGAGAAGCACCTGGCTCCTGGCTTCAGATCAGCGAGATGCGCCGGCCGCAGCGGCCATTGGAGGGTGAACCAATGGCAAAAAGGAAGACCTTTCTCTCTGTCTCTCTCTCACTGTCCACTCTGCCTGTCAAAAAAAAAAAAAAAAAAAAAAAGCTCGTGGAGAGCGTGCATGATGAAAGCACTTTGCACACATTTCTTAAACACTCCCACCAAAATAAACGTGGCTCTTAAGTCTATTCTCCAGGGACCTTGTCCAATCTGCTTTTTTTTACAGGAAGTCTGTCTGTCCTGAGCATTGCCCTCTACCAAACAGCATCCGCCTCATCTTGAAAGGGTGGGGAGGGGGCCAGTGGCTTCAGCATCTCCTCTGTCTTCCGCAGCCCCTGAAGCACCTCCTCAAATTCCAGAGAACTGCAGCAGCTTCCCCGAGGCCGCCCAGCTGGTACGTGTGCGCGCGGTCAGAAGCCCCAGTGCACTTCTCAGGCATCGCCCCACATCGCCCCCAGCCGTCGCCTTTCTGGATCCTGGGTGGCCAGGTGACCTCTGCCTCTGGCTCCTGGGTGGCCGTAAGTCATCAGCATGTCAAAGTTCTCCGGAGAGCCTTGGTTGTGAAAGCTGAGCTGGCCCTCACTCCGCCTTGCTCTCTCTCCTGGAACTCCACATGACTATCTCTCTGCCATCCTCCATCAATCAATCCATCCAATCAACGGGGCTGCTGGCTCTCGGGCTGTGAACCTCCAAACCTGCAGCTGAAATAAGCCCTCTTTTCTCATGGGCGTGCCTCTCAGGCACTGTAGCTGTGGTAGCAAGAAGCCCACTAATACAGCCACACTGGTGGGTCAGACTGCATATGTCGCGATGCGCAACTCTGCTCTGAGGACAAAAGGTACCGCAAGCTACACACAAGCACCTCAAGACGCCCACAGGAAACAGAATTCAAAGGTAAGTTTATCTTGATGCAAAAAAAAGAAAAAAAAATTGAAATGCTCACATGGTCTTCCCATGAACATATGCATTTTCCATGAATAGTTTTCCATGATGCCCCCTTTTGGGTTCAATGAGTGGGCATGGCTGTGTTACAATAAAACTTTATTTACCAAAACATACAGCACATGGACATAGCTGGGTTCCAGGAAATCCTGGCTTGACAGAAGCAAGCAGCCAGCTGGGCAGATTTGGCCCCCGGGCTGCAGTTATGTTCTGCTCCTACCTGGCCAAGGGGAGAGGGAGCAGAGAGAGGAGCATCCACTTCTTCAACTCCTTGCATCACGTCCGTTCCTGCCCCTCTGTCACTACGTGGATGGGAAACAGAGCCCCTGGCTGGGCAGGCACTTTCTGGTGGCTAGGTGCCACTCTGAAAGGACAGCATGGCCGGCTGGCCAGCTCTGGGCAGGTCCAGCTGATGCCCTGCGAGCATCCACTGAGCGGGGCGGGTTTTGTGCACCATCCGTGCACACGGGGATACGTCAAATGACTCATCCCTAGCGGGATTAGTATCTCATTTAACCTGTAAAAGGTGAAGGCCAGAGTCCTGGTAGATAGAAGACTGCTTTTCTGAGCATTTCTGCTTGTACACAGATGGCAGAAGCGTCAGGCTGCAAAGCACAGCAGGGGCACAGGGCCAGCGGGAGAGGCTGAGAGCTGGCAGGGTCTTCCCGAGGCAGGGGTCATCTGTTTGCTTCCCCGTTGCGTCCTGGAGCTCAGCACAGAGCCTGGCACGCAGGGGGACTCCTGTGTGTGGGGGATGAGTGAATGGACCTGACTCCCAGGTGGAGCTCTACCCTGAGGTGTAGCCCAACTTGGGTGGGTGTTTGGTGACACAGTTCAGATGCAGCCTGAGACACCTGTATCCCATGTGAGAGGCCTTGGCTTAGAGCCCCTGTTCTGCTCCTGATTCCAGCTTCCTGCCACCGTGCACCCTGATGGGCAGAAGGTGATTCCCTGCCACCACCTGGGAGACCCAAGCTGAGTACTAGGATCCTGACTTTGCACTGGCCCAGTGTGATGGAATGAGAAGGCCATGCCAAGATGGCCGCTGGCAAGCCAGCATCAGTTACTCAGGAATGGCTTTGGGAACCCCCTGGGAAACCACCTGGCAACAGAGCCTGCCTGGCAATGGGCTGTGATTGGTTAGGGCATAAACTGCCCCTTGACCGGATTGGCTGCCTTGGCTATATAAGCTGCTGTACCAACTGAAATAAACGAGTCTGCAGACTGCTCGCCTCTGGCCTGCTTTCACCCAACTCCCAGGGTCTGTGTGGTGACTCCACACCTCTTGCCCCCACCACACTCCTCCTCTCAGAATGAATCCACAGCAACATCTGGAGTGCCAACGTGACTGAGAGAGAGACAACATGTCGGACTCGGCGAAGTCCCCCTGGATTTCGGCAAGTAGGCCCCTCGGTGTTCTGTGTGCTGTTAGTTCTGTGAGGGTGAGCACAGAACCTCCTCCTATGCCCCTTTCCTTGTCCTTGTCCTTGGTTTAAGTGACTCCAGGATAGGCACACACCACCCAGAAGCATAACACCGCTTCTCAGCTCCTCCTTTTACTTTCGGTTCGCCCGGCGAATTCACATAAGGGACTGATCATCCCAGAATTCAGAACCAAGTCATCTTCCCTCACTCGAGAGAGGTGACACTCCGGAGACACCATGTGACCTAACGAATCAAGGAAGTCCCCCACTAAGCACAGGACATACTTATGATCTGATACACCACTGTCTGTCTAACATAGGGAAACCTCCTGCAAAATGCCATCAACAGCTGAGGTGCTAGGAATTTGCTTTGTTATGGCAGCAGTGCTGTGCATGTCTTTCCTTTGGCTAGAGTTGGCATGGCGCTCTGCTCTTAAGTGCTCAAACATGGGAAAGATACCCCCCTCTCAGAATCCCATGCAGATTACCAAACATAGTGAATCTGTGAGTGATAAGAGCCTGTCACTCCAGGCCTCTGCCTCACAGGCAACTGTTCATGACTTAGGGAGAGAGAGCTCCAACAGTGAAAATGACAAGACAGCAGACAACGCAGGAATCCCTAGTCAGCCACCCCCCACATACCCTTGGGATGAACTTAGACGACCTCGAGACAATAATCCATGCAAGGGCATCCCATCTGCACCCAGAGAGGATCCCCACATTTGTGGCAGTCCCCAGGCACCCCAGGCTCTCAGGGCAGCTTAGACCCCATCCCACCTGCATGTTTACTGTTAATGTCAAAGTGAACACAGAATTCAGGCCCTGGATTCCAACGCCCGTAGAAAGGCTTCTGCTAACCAAGGGCCGAGGATAGGCTTGTGTCTTCCCAGAGAATGCGGGACAGCCCATCAAGCCTGCAGCTGACAGCCAACCAGAACCAGCTGAACAAGACTGTTAGCAGGCGCACCTGCTGCCAACTGTCAAGCTGCTGCCCTATCAACCTACCCTGAGAAACTGCCCATAGCCACATCTGCTACTGCTTTATACCCCACTTAGCTCTGGTCAGCCACTCAAACAGCCCACAGCCTGTAGTCATGCCGTTCCTGATTACCATTGTTCCTCATTCCTGCCCCTATCTGAGCAAGCACTCCTGTGGTCTCTCGCTTTGAGCGCTGGTTAGTCAACGACGGGTAAGATCCTCTGGGGGACAACCTACGACAGGCACAGCCGTGTACAGAGACCACATGGAAATGGGGTCAACAATGGTATGGCCAAGAATCATGCCTCCTGTTGCTCAAAAATAAATGAAAAAGGGGAAATGTGGTGGAATGAGAAGGCCATGCCAATATGGCTGCTGGCAAGCCAGCATCAGTTACTCAGGAATGGCTTTGGGAACCCCCTGGGAAACCACCTGGCAACAGAGCCTGCCTGGCAACAGGCTGTGATTGGTTAGGGCATAAACTGCCCCTTGACCGGATTGGCTGCCTTGGCTAGTTAAGCTGCTGCACCAACTGAAATAAATGAGTCTGTGGGCTGCTTGCCTCTGGCCTGCTTTCACCCGACTCCCGGGGTCTGTGTGGTGACTCTATGCCTCTTGCCCCCACCACGCTCCTCCTCTCAGAAGGAATCCACAGCAACAGCCCAGCCCCAGCTGTGGCAGGAGTCTGGGGAGTGAACCTGTGAATGAAAAACCAATCTCTGTCTCTCTCATAAATAAAATAAATAACATTTCGAATCTAACCCAGGGACTATGTCTCACATCTGTGCAAAGTCAAAATGTCAAAGAAGGGTCGTTTGTATGCAAACAAAAGAATGAAAAATGTGGGTCTACCATGCAGCTATTTGGTCTACGAGAAGAACTTTAGTCCCTGTCTGGAACCAGAAGGCCTAACTCTAGGACCGTATAAGGACAACAGCCACACTGTAATACTGCACGATTCTTTGCAGCTTAAACACAACGTATACCTGGGAAGCCTCAGTTCCCGTGGGGTAGACAAGGAGAGCAACACTCTCCCCAAGCTTCAGAAAAGCGTCCTGAGGTCCTAGCAGATCCCTCAAGATCTCACCACTGGGCGGCCAGGGAACCAGACCTGGAGGTCAAGGCTGACCTGGACCACCTCGTGGCTCTGGTTGGAACACACAGCAGCTGCTAAGAATTCAACTCCTGCTTTACACTTTCACACCAGTTTGCAACTTTTCTAAAGAGACTAAGGCATGTTTCAAATACAAAGGAGTTGATTCAAATAAAAAGAAAGCTGATCAAGGGAAGCAGCCTGGGCAGGTCTCCCAAATGCGAATGGATTTACACAAAAATGAGAGGCAGGGGCTGACTCCCCCGAGACCCCTGGCGAGTGGCTTCCTCACTCAGGAGTTGATCCCCAGCTGTGACACAAGGGGTAGGAGCAGCTCTCTGGAGCCTCTCTCTACTCAGGGAAAAGCGCCATCATCACTTACCTCCGGGCACTAGGCCAGCATCTTCACATTCTCTCTACAAACCACGCCGTCGGTTTAACTGCAATTGAAGTTCGCTCAAGGAGGCTGGAGTGATCTCCCTGCAGGTCAATGGGCTTCTGGATGCTTCTCTCACACAGACTGTAGGGGGCATCCGGGACGGGGAGCCGCCTACTGCTGTGTCCTGGCAGGCCCCGCCCAGCTGGGCAGCTCAAACATCCCCGCCCCCACGTGCGTGGGGCTGCTGTTCCCACCCCATGGTTTGCAAGGGCCTGACCCCTCTCAGCTTCAGAGTGACCACTGCGGCGATGAGGAGCCGTAACGGCCGGCCTAGGGTGGACAGAGTGCTCCAGGAGCAGAAGTGAGGGAGGTGGGGCGGCCAGGCCCCACCAGCCCAGAGCGCTGGCTCCCGCTGTGAACTCTAACGGAGCCACCTGGCCGGGAAGGCGGCCGGGAGGGCGGCCGGGAGGGCGGCGAGAAAGCCGGAGCGAAGCCGGGCTGCTGGGAACTTCCGGACGCAACTTGTGAATAGCGATGCCTGCCTTGCCGGAGTCAAGAGTTTTATTTCTCATTTTTCAAAAGCTGCGCGTGGATAGGAACAAGCTCCCGATACAAACAGTGGTGATTGCAATCACTCGCCGTTCCCATAGCAACAGACAAGATTAAAAGGGCAAACAGCTGCGACTCTCTGCAGCTGCGACTCTCCATTTTTAGTTGATGGGGGACACACGGACACTTGGAGTCCCCTGCTCCCGGTCTCACAGAATCTACCCCTCTCCATAGTTACCAGCTGAGAGCTGCCCAGGCTGACCACCTTGCCCTTCCCTGCTCCCAAGGGTTTGAGGCACAGCAAGGAGGCACTGGCTCGCTCCTTGAATGCCCCCAGCAACGGGGAGCTCATCACCTTCAGCAAAGAATCCCTGCCTGTCCCTCACACAGCGCTCATCACTCTCTGTACGACCTCGTGCAACCCTCGCGCCAGCCTGCAGCAGGCACAGTTGTTATTCCTACTTTGCAGACAAGGGGACGACAGCTTAGGGAGTTGAAGGCCAAGGTCATCGAACTGGAAGTAGCAACACCAAGACAGAAACTCAGGTCCAGCTGCTACAGATGGTGGCCTTTGCCACTGCGTTCACTCCTGAGGATGCAATCAGCTGGGTTTGGAGATGGTTGCCTGGCAATGGTGAGCGGCGAGGTCTCAGGGACAGGGGGACAGCTGGGCCAGAGGATGGCTGGCCCTAGCGGCGTGGCCAAGCTGCTCTCTTGCTTCCCCTGTGCCTCCCCGGAGAGGAAGGGGCTCCCCTTGTCTCTCTCTGGCTGTGGCAGTGGCAGCAGGTGGCACTGTCACTGTCGCCTGCTTGGGGTTTGCTTGTTTGCAAGCCACCAGATTTGCCTGGTTTCTCCTCGTTTCTCTGCTGGGCGCCGAGTTCTCTCCTCACACAGCTGCCCAGTATTGGATCAGCCCAGTTCCTAGCAATCTCTGTAGGCCCAGGGGGAAGCAGACCTTTGGAAAAAGGATGCTGAAATTAAAAAATAATGAATTTGCAAAGAAAATAACAATGAACTAAAACTCCCGGAGCATCTGGTTGCCCAGATAAACAAGATCTGTTCCCACACTCAGTCATCGCTGGCCTTGCAGGTGTTTCTCGCGCACCTACTATGTGCTGGGCACTGTGTGAAGACTTCAGGCTCCAGATGGACACCATCTGCAGCACCCAGAGCTGCCAGGCATCAGGGAGTCTGCAGGCACGGCCCCCAGCCACCACAGGGCCAAGGTCAGAGTGGCAAATGCTACACGAGATGTGAAGAGCTGCTCTGCTCTTGGGAGTGCCTGGAAGGCTCCTTGGCAGCCAGGGCTTTTCCAGCCCTCTGTCACGCACGCACTGAGGCTGTGTCTGCCACATCCCCACAGGCACCTGCCGGGGGTGAGCCAGCGGCTGCACTGAAGACCATCCCTCAACCTGGAACTCAGCGTCCGGGCGAGAAGGCAGGGAGCAGCTAGGCAGACCAAGAAGTGCCCTGCAGAGGACACCGGGCAGAGTTAGACCAGGAAACTGACCATGCCTTGGGGGCTGAGGGACCACTGGGCCAGGATGGGGGTGAGAGGCAGGCACCAGCTACAGGGGGTGCAGGAGGCTTATGAGGGGGCCTCCCCAGCAGTAGATGGTGCGGGCCATGGGATAAGGACAAGCCTTTGATGAGAGCACTATTTGCAAAGACGTGGGCAGGGTTAAGGGAGATCAACTGGGGATGGCACGGTCCTCAGGAGCTGCTAACAGTGGGGATCCTTTATCGTCCCCTGACCTGTGGGGAGAAGGCCCGCACAGAGAGAGGAGCCTGAGGTGGCCAGCAGGGCCAAGGTCAGGGCATTAAAGCCCTGACTTCAGTCTCCCACTGTCAGATCTCCTCCCCACTGTCTGAACCCCACCAGAATCCAGAAAGCATGGGATCCTGCGGATTCTGACCTGTGGTCAGAGTCTCTGGGCCCAGAGGCTGGCAGGTGAGTGCATGGACAGGATCGGAGGGGCAAATGGGAGAGACATCCATCCCGGACAGGCTCTGCTCCTCCATGAAACCAGACAGAGTAGGAAAGAAGAAAGGCACAGTCATGAGGCCGGCGTGTGGCACCACAGGTTCAGCTGTTGCTTGCAATGCTGGCTTCCTATCTTGAAGCGCCAGGCTGCTCCACTTCTGATCCTACTCCCTGCTAATGCACCTGGGAGAGCAGCAGAAGATGGCCTAAGTGCTTGGCCCCTGCGACCATGTGGGGTACCCCGATGGAATTTCAGGCTCCTGGCTTCATCCTGGCCCAGCCCCAGCTGCTGAGAACATTTGGGGAGTTAACCAGTGGATGAAAAAATCTACCTCTCTCCCTCTCTCTCCTTGCCCCCCCCCATCACTCTAATACTTAACCTCTTATTTGAAAGTCAGAATTACAGAGAGAGAGGGAGAGAGATAGAGAGGTCTTCCATCCACTGGTTCACTCCCCAAATGGCTTCAATGGCCAGAGCTGGGCCAGGCAGAAGCCAGGAGTCTCAACCCAGTCTCCCACATGGGTACAAGGGCCCAAGCACTTGGGCCATCTACTGCTTTCCCAGGTGCATTAGCAGGGAGCTGGATCAGAAGTGGAGCAGCTGGGCCTCTAACCGGCACCCATATGGGATGCTGGCATGACAGGCAATGGCATTCCACACTACGCCACAGAGTCAGCCCCTATAATAAATCTTAAAAAAAAAAACACTAAGGAAGCACTTGAGCAAGGACAACAAACCTGAAGCAGGTGGAGCAGCTATAACCAGCTCAGGAGAGGAGAGAGAGCTGAAGGCTGAGTGACCGCAGAGAAAAGACCAGTGGCGGGGGACCAGTTGGCTCCCACCATCCCCCAGAAAGTCTCAGGAATTAGATGCCAGGGACCGTGGAGGACACACCCCAGCTAAGAGGAGGCAGGGCTGGCAATGCCCTCGAGACAGCCAGTCTGCCAGGCCTTCGCCTGCTGCCCGCACGGTCACAGCCTCAGCTTCCCACCCTACTGGGCAGTGGTGCTCTGCAGGGAACAGATACATTCAGCCTCCTGCCTCAGCCAGCCCGGGCACAATCAAGACAGGGTGTGAAAGTCTATATGTGAAATACTAAGTAAGGCCCCAGTGCCACTTCTCCACTTGGGCACCAAACACACATCCCCCAACAGCACCCTGGAGCCAGAGGGGTCTTCAACAAGTTCAAAGGAAATGCAATGAAAAAAAAAAAAATTAAGCATTGGTTACAAAAAATTTCACACTAAAATACACATCTTTTAATTCCATTTTCCACTCACTTTTTCAAGTTCCCTATTCTTAGAATAAACCAGAAGGCCTAAGGGAGAAGCCCCGCAGGATGCTGAGACCCGCAGTCCTGATGGCTGGGCCTCCATCCTTTTGTTCTGTGTAAAGCCCATCACCTGTCACCGAGCCCAGCCCATCTGCCAAGACGCCCATCAACCATTTAGTTTCTCACCCTTAAATATGGGTGGGCTGGGAAGAACCTTAGCCTGGAGGAAAAGCCCCAGTACACTACACAGACATAAACAGAAAACACCACTCGGTGAAAGAGAACCGATCAGAGGGCACCAGGGACATTTCAAAACCCTTGTCACTGATACCCTCAGGGAGATCAAAGATCAGGTCCCTGGGGCCAGCGCTGTGGCATAGTAGGTTAAGCTTCCACCTGTGATGCCAGCATCCCATGTGGGCACCACTATGTATCCCAATTGCTCCTCTTCTGATCCAGCTCTCTGCTATGGCTTGGAAAATCAGTGGAAGATGGCTCAAATCCTTGGGCCCCTACACCCACGTGGGAGACCTGGTGGAGGCTTCTCGCTCCTGGCTTCAGATCAGCCCAGCTCCTGCCACTATGGCCATTTGGGGAGGGAACCAGTGGATGGAAGACCTTTCTCACTGTCTTTCCCTTTCACTGTCTGTAACTCTACCTCTCAAATGAGTAAATAAAATCTTAAAAAAAAAATCATGTTCCTATGAAACAAGAACAGGATCTTATCAGGTAGAAACAATCAGAACATAAGAACTCTTAGAAAGGTTTGAAAACAAAGTTGGAGCTGGCGCCGTGGCTTAACAGGCTAATCCTCCACCTTGCGGCGCCGGCACACTGGGTTCTAGTCCCGGTCGGGGCACCGATCCTGTCCCGGTTGCCCCTCTTCCAGGCCAGCTCTCTGCTGTGGCCAGGGAGTGCAGTGGAGGATGGCCCAAGTGCTTGGGCCCTGCACCCCATGGGAGACCAGGAGAAGCACCTGGCTCCTGCCATCGGATCAGCGCGGTGCACCGGCCGCAGCACGGCGGCTGCGGCGGCCATTAGAAGGTGAACCAACGGCAAAAGGAAGACCTTTCTCTCTGTCTCTCTCTCTCACTGTCCACTCTGCCTGTCAAAAATAAAAAAATAAAAAAAAAAAAAGAAAACAAAGTTGGATGGACACCCCCCCCCCCAAACAGAACAAGAGAAAACAGGGTCAACAGGAAATAAAGGATATAAAATGTAGAATACCAATCTTTGAGCTTCAGCATTCAACTGACAGGAGATCCAGATAGAAGACAAGAAAAAGTATGAGGACATGATGGGAAATCAAAGAAGTCATAACCTGATCAAATGACAAGTGTTTCCAGATGGAATGGGGCTGCTCATAGCAGTTAACTCAAGGACCCATGCAGCCAGATTGTCCTGAAATTCCAGAATGTCACGAATGCAGAAAAGATCCCAAAAGTTTCCAGGGGAGGAAAAGAATGACCCATACAAAAGGTCAAGAATCAAAAAGGATTTCTGTCTACGTAGGCATTGAGTTGTGTCCCTCAAAAGTTCCCATGTTTCTTATTTGAGACCTTACATAAATATAAGGTCTTTAGAGATGTTGTAAGTGGAGGTCATACCGAGTAGGGTGGGGCAGTATGACACAGATGACTTCATAGGAGAGGGAGAAATTTGGACAGACGCACACAAAGACAACGTCACGTGGAGGCAGAGGAGAGACCTAAGGATGATGCAGCAGATGGCAAGGAAAGGGTAAGATTTTCCAGCAAACACCGGCAGCTGAGACTGAAACATGGAAAGATTCTGTCCCACAGTCCTCACTCGGAACCAACCCTGCTGTCTGACACCTGGAGCTCCGACTGCTAACCTCCAGAGCTGTGAGAGAATAAATTTCTATTCTTTCAGCCACTCTGTGACACTTTGTTACAGCATCCTGGGAAACTAACCCACTATGTCAACAAGCAAAGCTAAAAAACAAAGGAAAGGTGACTTCACAATTCTAAAA
This sequence comes from Lepus europaeus, assembly GCF_033115175.1. NCBI lineage: Eukaryota > Metazoa > Chordata > Mammalia > Lagomorpha > Leporidae > Lepus > Lepus europaeus. The sequence continues at coordinate 49,655,162 of NC_084844.1, read as the reverse complement.
GTGATTTCTGAGCTAGAATTCTATAACCAGTCAGATATCAGTCAAGTGTGAAGATAACACAGTAACATTTCAGTCAAGTACAACCTTAATAAATAAGACTACTTCCCATGCACCTTTTCTAAGAAAGCTACTAGAGGATGTGCAGACCCTAAACAAAGAAGTAAATCAAGAAAGTAGAACCCATGGGCTCCAGGCGATAAGGAGGAAAACACAGAAGAGGTAAAGAATGGCAGCAATATAGAAATTCTTGAGAGCAACTAATCCAGACTGGAAGTAGGAGAGAGGAGGAATGTCACTGAATAAAAACTTGAGCCAGTGTCACTGGTGACATTTCCTGAGGGAGAACCCGCTGCCTTTGAGTCCAGGCTGCAGCACTAGCAGGGGGCAGGTGTCCACCTAACCCCGTGAAGGGAGAGCACATTGTTTTCTCCCCATCCCTGCACAGGGCGTCTGGCAGCTACCAGGAGAAAGCACCACCTTATAAGGCGAGCAGAGGCTGCTGCAGCTCATGTGCACATGCGTGACTGGGGGATTTTATCAGAGGGATAAATCCATGGTCCTCACTGACTCTGGGTCTGGCCTGGAGGGTGGGCAGGGAGTGGGGTGCCCACTTAGGCCTGCAAAGCCCTGCCCTCCCCTCACTCTACCATGGTGCCTGGACTCAATGTGCCAAGGCGGAGCACCAACAAACCTGTAATGGGCAGGTGGCTGGAACACCTTAGCTCTCCATAGACGGGGAGACCCAGAAGCTGAGAGGGGACGCCCTGCTCCCTGAGACTGTGGGAGTCCTGTGAATGTGCCGTAGGGCAGGGGTGTGGTTGGTATCTGGGCAACACTGTGTCTGTTTTAGGAGGCTCAGAGTTCCCTGAATGCCTGGGGTGGTCACTGCAGAGGACCACACAGATCCTTCGTGTGGTTCACACACCTGCATGGGTGGGGTGTGGCCACTGTGTGCTCACACCAGGCACTGACCACATGGCAGAGAGGGGATAAGGCTGAGATGATGCGATCGTAGCCCCATCCCTGTGATCACAGAGATCTACCACGCCCAACTCGGGTGTCAATCCGGACTCTTGTCCGACCCTCAAGCACCTGCCTGAGCTCTCTGGACCCACCCAGCACATGCCTCTGGATGCCCACGGAAGGAGGAGATGCTCTGCTGAGCCACAGAGGCAGATTTCAAAGATAAAAGCCCACAGAGGAGAAAACCAACAAGTGTTTCCATAAATGCCTAAAAACAAACATAAAAATACAAGAAGCATGAATAAGGAAGACAACATGACTCCCCTAAAGGAACTCAACAACACTTCGATGTTAAACATGAAGATGGAGGCCGGCGCTGTGGCACGGCGGGTTAAAGCCCTTGCCTGAAGCACCGGCATCCCATATGGGCGCTGTAGTCCCAGCTGCTCCACTTCCGATCCAGCTCTCTGCTATGGCCTGAGAAAGTAGTAGAAGATGGCCCAAGTCCTTGGGCCCCTGAGCCTACGTGGGAGATCTGGAAGAAGCTCCTGGTGCCTGGCTTTGGATTGGCATAGCTCTGGCCATTGCAGCCAATTGGGAAGTGAACCAGTGGATGAAAGATCTCTCTCTCTCTCTCTCTCTCTCTCTCTTTCTCTGCTTCTCCTTCTCTCTTTGTATAACACTTTCAAATAAATAAATAAATCTTAAAAAAAAATAAAAATAAAATGTGCATGAGAGAAATACAAGATTACTTTCAAATATCTGCAATTAGATTGACAGCTGATTTCTTATCAGAAACCCTACAGGCTATGAGAGAATGGACAGACATAGTGCAAGTCCTAAAAGAAACAAACTGTCAACTCCGAATACTGTACTTTGCAAAGCTCTCACTTATAAATGAAGGTTAAATAAAGACCTTCCATAATGAACAGAAATTGAAAGCATTTGTCACCATTCATCCAGCCTTACAAATGATGATTAAGGGGCAGGTGCTGTGCCATAGCAGGTAAAGCCAACACCTGCAGTTCCAGCATCCCATATGGGTGTCAGTTCATGTCCCAGCTGCTCCACTTCCGATCCAGCTCTCTACTATGGCCTGGGAAAGCAGTAGAAGATGGCCCAAGTCCTTGGGCCTCTGCACCCATGAGGGAGACCCAGAGGAAGCTCCTGGCTCCTGGCTTCAGACTAGCACAGTTCCAGCCATTGCGGCCAATTGGGGAGTGAAACAGCAGATGGAAGACCTCTTTCTGCCTCTCCTCTCTCTGTTTAACTCTGACTTTCAAATAAATAAATCTTTTATAAAAAGAGAAACAAAGAATGGTATTATGTAATGAATCAATTCAATTCAACAGGAAGATATGACTATAGTAAATGTATAGGCACCCAATGCTGGGACACCTGCTTATTTAAAACAAATGTTAGGGGCTGGCACTGTGGCATAGCAGGTAAAGCTGCTGCCTGAAGTGCTGGCATCCTATACGGGCTCCGGTTCGAGTCCCGGCTGCTCCATTTCCAATCTAGCTCCCTGTTGATGACCTGGGAGAGCAGCAGAAGATGGCCCAAGTGCTTGGACCTCTGCACCCACATGGGAGTCCCAGAAGAAGCTCCTGGCTCCTGGCTTCAGATTGGCCCAGCTCCAACCGTTGTGGCCATCTGAGGATGAACCAGCAGATGGAAGACCTTCTCTCTCCCTCTCTGCCTCTGACTCTCTGTAACTTTGCCTTTCATATAAATAAATAAATCTTAGAAAAATAAAACAAAGGATTTAGAGAGAGACATAAACTCGAAATCAATAATAATGGGGGATATCAACAACCAACTTTCAGCAATGTACAGATCAACTACACAGAAAATCAACAAAGAAACAGCAGAGCTAATCTACACCATGGACCAAATGGACCTAATTATATCTACAGAACATTTCGTCCCATAACTCCAGAACACACATTCTTTTCATTAGCGCATGGAACTTCCTCTAGGATAGACCATATGCCAGGCCATAAAGCAAATCTCAAAAAATTCAAAAAAAATTTAAATCATACCATATATCTTTCCTGACCACAGTGGAATGAAGCTGGAAATTAACAATTTAAAAAATTCTGGGTGCCAGCACTATGGCATAGTAGGTTAATCCTCCACCTGCGGTGCTGGCATCCCATATGTGTGCCAGTTCTAGTCCTGGCTGTTCCTCTTCACATCCTGCTCTCTGCTATGGCCTGGGAAAGCAGCAGAAGATGGCCCAAGTCCTTGCGCCCCTGCACCCACGTGGAAGACCTGGGAGAAGCTCCAGGCTCCAGGCTTCAGATCAACCCAGATCTGCAGTGAACCAACAGATGGAAAACATCTCTCTCTCCCTCTCTCCCTCTCTCTCTTTCTGTCTCTCTGCCTCTGCCTCTCTGTAACTCTGCCTTTCAAATAATAAATAAACAAATCTTTTTAAAAAAACTTATGAGAGGTAGCAAAAGCAGTTTTAAGATGAAAGTTTATAGCCATTAGTACCTATATCAAGAAATTGGAAAGGCATCAAATAGATGTTCTAAAAATGCAGCTCAAGGACTTAGAAAAAAAAAAAAGAGGCCTAAATTAATAAAATCAGAGATGAAAAAGGCAATGTTCCAATGGATACCACAAAAATAAAAAGAATAATCAGGAATTACTACAAACAGTTATATGCCAACAAATTGACAAATCTAGAAGAAACAGACCAATAACCAAGACAGAGACTGAATTGGTCATAAATACCCTCATAACAAAGAAAAGCCCAGCGCTGCGGCTCACTTGGTTAATCCTCTGCCTGCTTCATCGGCATCCCATATGGGCTCCGGGTTCTAGTCTTGGTTGCTCCTCTTCTAGTCCAGCTCTCTGCTGTGGCCTGGGAAGGCAGTGGAGGATGGCACAAGTCCTTGGGCACCTGCACCCGCATGGGAGACCAGGAGAAGGCACCTGGCTCCTGGTTTCGGATTGATGCAGCGCGCTGGCTTTAGCGGCCATTGGCGGGGGAGGGAGTGAACCAACATAGGGAAGACCTTTCTCTCTGTCTCTCTCTCTCACTGTCTAACTCTACCTGTCAAGTAAAAATTAAAAAATAAAAAGTAATTAAAAAGAAGAAAAGCCCAGGGCCAGGTGGCTTCACACTGAACTCTACCAAACTTTTAAAGAAGAACTTATTCCAATTCTTCTCAAACTATTCAAAATAATTTAAAAGGAGAGAATCTCCCCAAACTCCTTTATGAGGCCAGCATCACCTTAATTCCAAAATCAGAAAAAGATACAATAAAGAAAAAGAACCATAGACCAATATCCTTGAAGAACATAGATGCAAAAATCTCCAAAGTTCTAGCTAAATGCATCCAACAACACATCAGAAAGACTACCCACCTGGACCATACCAGGGATTTATCCTGGTATGCAGGGATAGTTCAACACACACAAACCAATCAATGTGACAGATCACATTAATGTACTGAAGACTAAAAATTATGATTCTTTAAATCGATGCAGAGAGAGCATTTGATAAAATACAACATCCTTTCACAATAAAAAAAAAACAAACTAAACAAGTTGGGTATAGAAGGAACATTCCTCAACACAGTCAAGGCAATATACGACAAACCCATGGCCAGCATCATATTGAGTGGGGAAAAGTTCCAAGCATATCCAGTAAGATCTGGAACCAGACAGGATGCCCACTTTCATCACTGCTACTCAATCTAGTCCTGAAAGTTGTAGCCAGAGCCATAAGGCAAGAAAAAGAAATCAAAGGGATACAAACCAAGCAAGCAGGAAGTCAAATTATCCTTGTTTGCTGCTGACATGATTCTATACATAGGGGAACCAAAACACTACACTAAGAGATTATTGGAACTCATAAGAGAGTTTGGCAAAGTTCCAGGTCTAAAAATCAATGGTTTTTGTATACACAATTCAATGGCTGAGAAACAATTTGTAAGATCAATCTGATTCACAATATCTACATACAAAATTTAAATACTTTGAAATAAAATTAAACAAAGATGTGAAAAGAACTCTACCATGAAAATTACAAAACATTAAGGAAATAAATAGAACACACAAAAAAATGGAAAAATCTTCCATGTTCATGAATTGCAATAATTAATGTCATCAAAAATTCCAAGTTACCAGAAGCAATCTGCAGATTCAATGCAATCCCAACTAAAATACCCAAGATTTTCTTCTTTGATCTGAAAAAAATGACCCTAAAATTCATATAGAACCACAAGAGATGCTGAATAGGTAAAGCAATCCTAAACAATAAAAATAAATCATTCAAGATGTATTACAGCACAGTTGTAATCAAAACAGCCTGGTACCAGCACAAGAATAGACATGCCAACCAAGGGAACAGAGTAGAGACCTAAGAAATTAATCCACACATCTACAACCAACCAATCTTTGACAAATGAGCTAAAATCACTCCCTGGAGAAAGGACAGTGTCTTCAACAAATGGTGTCGGGGAAATTATATCTCTGCACACAGAAATATAAAACAAGATCCTATGTTACACCCTTTTCAAAAATCAACTCACAACCGATCAGAGCTCTAAATCTAAGACCCGAAACCATCCAGTTACTAGAGGAGAACACTGGGGAAACTCTGCAAGACATTGGCCTAAGCAGGGATTTCTTGTATAATACCCCAGAAGCAAAAGCAATAAAGGCAAAAATAGGTAAATGGGATTCTATCAAGCTAAGAAACTTCTGAACAGCAACGGAAACAACTGACAGAATGGGATAAAATATTTGTAAATTTGTACATCTGACAAAGGATTAATATCCAGAATGTAAAAGGAGCTCAAGAAACCCAGCAACAAAACGATCCATCCAGTTATGAAATAGGCAAAGTGAACAGGCAATTTTCAAAGGATGAAATCCAAATGGCCAACAGACGCATTAAAAGGTGCCCAGGAGCACTAGCCATCAGGGAAATGCAAATCAAAACCACAGTGAGGGTCCACCTCACTTCTGTTAGAATGGCTGTCATCAAAAAATCAAAAAAAATAACAAACACTGGCAAGGTTGGGGGGGGGGGGAGTACCCTAATCCACTGTTGGTGGGAATGTAAACAAATATAGCCATTATGGAAGACTGTACAGAGATTCCTCAGAAATCTGAAAATAGATCTAACATATGACTCATTCTACTTTTGGGAATTTACCCAAGGGAAATGAAATCAGCATATGGAAGAGTTATCTGCACCCCCACATTTATAGCAACTCAACTCACAATAGCTAAGATAAAGAATTGACCCCAATTTCCACCAACTGATGATTGGATAAAGAAATTATGGTATATGTACATAATGGAACACTACTCAGTCATTAGAAAGAACAAACTCCTAACACAATAAAATGGGTGCACCTTAGTGAAGTAAGCCAGTCCCAAAAGACAAACATCATGTGTTTTCCTGACCTGTGGTAACTAATACACAGAGTTCAGAAAAAGTGTGATGCATACAAAGAAAATTGACATTTTGAGATTTGATTATTGTTTATAGCCCTGTCTATATTCTTGAGGAATAGTGGTTTTTCTATTTACTACTTGTTGAATTCTGTATTTAGTGAGGCTTAAGCTTGTGATTATAAACAAAACCGAATGTTTATCATTGTAAAAATTAAAATAATAAAATTAAAAGAAAAATAAGAAAAGAAGGGGGGATGTATCATTATATCCTTTTTATTTATTTTCCCCCAAAATAAACCTCTTATTTAAGGAATACAGACTTCATGTATTTCATAAGTACAACTTTAGGAATATAGTGATTCTTCCCACCATACTCACCCTCCCACCCACTCTTTCACCACTCCTCCTCCTCCCTCTCCCATTCCCAGTCCCATTCTCCACTAAGATCCATTTTTTATTAACTTTATACTCAGAAGATCAACTCTATACTAAGTAAAAAGTTCAACAATTTGCACAGTAAAAAACAACTATAACAACAACAACAACAAAAAACTGTCCTCAACAGTCAAGATAAGGGTTGTTCAAAGTCATTGCATCTTGAAGTTAATTTCACTTTTTTTAGAAACTTAATTAACAAAGCACCCAAGAATGATACATCTTTTGAGTGCACTTAAATTTAGTTATAATACAACTCTTTAAGGACAGAAGTCTTGCATGGGAGGTTAGTTAATAGTTAACATTCTTATGCATGATGTCAGTCATCATCCAAGGCTCTTGACAGGAGCTGCCTAGGCTATGGAAGACTTTTGAGTCCACAAATTCCATCAGTATTTAGACAGGCCCATAGCAAAGTGGAAGTTCTCTCCTCCCTTCAGATAAAAGTATCTCCTTTTTTGATGACCACTTCTTTCCACTAGGGTCTCACCCACCGAGATTCTTCAGGTAGGACATTTTTTGGCTCAGTGTCTTGGCTTTCCATGCCTGAAATGCTCTCATGGGCTTTTCAGGCAGTTCAGAATGCCTTAAGGGCTGATTCTGAGGTCAGAGTGCTATTTAAACCAATTGTCATTCTATGAGTCTGCTGTGTGGACTGCTTCCCATGTTGGCGCGTTCACTTCTTTCTAATTCTATCTATTATTATTGACAGATCTTTAATCCTTGTTTAATGATCACTTTAACACTTAAAATGTTATTTTTACCACCCAGCTTAACAGGATTTGGGGTCCCATGGCAAATTTTTAAACTGTACCCTTAGACTTAAGTCCATAGGAATGTATACAGAACTACACAGCTTTACAGTTACAAACTTCATACACTTCATAATTACAACTTCAGGAACATGGTAATTCTTCCCACCATGACCACCCTCCCACTCATACTCCCAACCCCTCTTCCTCCTCCCTTATCCCCACTCTTATTTTTCACTGAGATCTATTTTCAATTGACTTTATACACATATGTTTAAGTCTATGTTAATTAAAGAGTTCAACAAATAATATTTAAAAAAAAACTGTTCAACAGTCAAGGCAAGGGATGTTCAAGTCATTGCTTCTCAAAGTGTCAATTTTACTTCTATAGATTGCCTTTTAGGTGCTCTGTTAGTTATCACAGGTCAGGGAGAACATGTGGTATTTGTCCCTTTGGGACTGGCTTATTTCACCAAGTATGATGTTTTCCAGATTCATCCATTTTGTTGTAAATGACTGGATTTCATTTGTTTTTTTGTTGTTGTTTTGTTTTTGTTTGTTTGTTTTTACCAAGGGAGGTTTCTTCTGGTCTGTTGGCATAGACAGCTGAGCTCCTCTCCAAGAAGGAGACCAGTGCCTGAGTGCTAGCCCTGGTGAGTCTATTATTCATCCACTCTGCAACAAGGACCACACAAAGGATCTGTGCAGTCCTCGGTGTAAGCTCAGATTCCCCAGCACTGTCTCTCGCCTGGTAACCAGGGAGCCCTGATCATGTAGAGCCTCCCACAGGGACTGCCCCAGGTCTCAGCCACACCCTGAGTCTTCCCATGCAGCCTCATTGTTTTCACAGTCCCAGGCCCCAGGCCCCTGTCAGTTCTCTCTGCCAGACTCAGGAGTCTCTGCTTGGCTGATTGTGGACAAGAGCTGGCGCAGCGGTTACGTATGTCCAAAATGGTGGCTGCTCTGTGTCAGCTTATTACAGAACGCCATTGCAGAGTGATCAGGGAGAGAGAAACGTGCCCCCCCCCCTTCTTCCTCCTCTACTTTGGCAGGTACACTATTCCCCATGGGGCTCCAAGCTGGATTCCCTCTAGGCTCTTCCTGCAGCTTTATCGCCAGTGGCTTGGGCTGCTGCAGTCTGGTCTCACCTCACTCTCCAAGGCTGTTGCAAAGGCTCTCAGCTGCTGGGGTCCTGAGTTGTGCATGT